>NC_134174.1:15869402-18346682 GCF_964188355.1 Buteo buteo | reverse complement strand
TGGCTGTGTCCTGTGCCAACTTCTTGTGCCCCTCCAGCTTTCTCAGTGGCTGGGTATGAGAAGCTCAAAAATCCTTGACTTTAGACTAAACACTACTTAGCAACAACTGAAAACATCAGTGTGTTATCAACATTCTTCTCATACTGAACTCAAAGACATAGCACTGTACCAGCTACTAGGAAGACAATTAACTCTATGCCAGCTGAAACCAGGACAATGCCCTTTGAAGAAATTTGAAAAATTAGATTACATCAGAATGGAAATTGCCACTATCTGATTTTGCAGTATTTGCTCCTACCTTTGGCACAATGGTCTAGTGCTTACCTATCCAGGAAATGGTGTATCTGCATTACAGCCTCTACTTAAACTTGAGGATGACAGCCTTTTTTATCTGAACCTCAAAACTGTTGCTCTAAGCAAACCTATAAAATATCCTAAGTCAGACCTTACCATGTCTCCTAGGAGAGATCAGCCCAGGGATGCAAAGTAACAGGATGAGAAGGAAAGAAACAAAAGGCAATCTGACTCTACTTGACTTTTTGTGACACTCAGAAGAGAAATGGTCCTTTTTTTCTTTTTTTGGTCATATATAAAATGCATACTCACGTAGAGAACCTGAGTTTCAAAACTTTTCTGCCCTTTCCTGAGTGCTTTAGCCCATGTTAGTTAGGATAATGTCTTCAGTCTCTTCAACAGGAACAGTAGGGAATATTCCACTTGAAGCAGTTATACAGCCTACTGATTTTGGATATAATAGGTATAGGATCAGTTCCTTTCAGGATGAACAGAGTCTGGATTGCAAGTATCACACTTTGGAGACACTTTGAGGGGGAATCAGGTTGCAGGTTATGATATCTAAATGTAAGACACCACATGTCTATAGATTAAGAATTTCAACTCCAGTTATCCTTAATGGGATCCTTAACAGTCAGTGTAACCTAGAGCTGACCATGGCTATCTGCTTTCCTTAAGATGGGTTGAATTGTTCTCCATGATTCCTTGGCTGTGCTGACTGCGTTGTCTCTGCCTGTACTGGGAGCATAGACTCCTAGCTGATTTGCAGAAACTTTCCATTGTGATTGCCTAGAAATAGCTGTTTGAATCTGAGCTGAATCCTACCCCATGTTTCTCTTTCTCCTCTTCCATTACATCTTTTAAAGATCCCAGGAACATCCCTGTCAGTTCATTAGTCTGTAGACATACAAACTGAGCAAACTATTTTAACTTTTGCAGGTTTTCAGGTGCACCTACTCTTCAAGTAGGGAGTAGTTTCTCTACTTATTGGAATGTGAAGTTAGACTTCCTAGATTGTGCTCCATTTCTAAACCTATTTCTGAGACAGTGCATAAATTGAGTAGATCAGATTCCACCCTAATTGCACAACATTTACATTTGAACTATAGGGTGTCTTTATCATTTTGTGCATCTTTAGCTCTGTTAGAATAGCTCCAAAATTATTCTAGTAGCTTTAAAGCTGGTTTTGCTGATGCCTTTTTTTTTTTTTTGGGTGTGTGTGCATGTGTTGATTATTGTTCTCTCTTCCTTAGGAATATACATTTAAATTTCCCTGCTGCCTTACAGTTCCCACACAATGTTTGCTTGATTGCATATTCTTTGTGGTTTCATTTGGTTTGTGTCTCTAGTGTGAGGTCCTGCAAGCAGTGTTCATAGACCATCCTCACAAGAGGAATTTATGGGTAATTTTCTTTGGCACCTGAAAGATTTATGATCAAGATATTAAACATGAATAGGAAACTGAACTAAATAAATCACAGCTTAATTGTACAGATGGATGCTGATTTATTTATATGTGGGTACAGCATTCAGAGACCCCATTTTACTTCAGATTTCTGCTGACATATATAAGCAGGCAGCAATTTCAGCTCAAGGCTAGGTGCAAGGGACTCTTACATTCAGCTTGCTATCAGTACCAAGTTTTTGATGAGGCTTTTGGGGACAGATCCAGAAAAGTTTGTGAGCTGTACCTGTCTGCAGTATTCAGACTACATTAGGAACTTCATTTCACCAAAGCAACACTTAAAGTACTGTTAGTAGGCCTCAGTAGGATAATCCAAACCACCTAAATCAGCAGTCTAGACTCCATAAGTAGACAGTGGAGAGAGGTAAACCCCTCTCAGGGCCTATTAGTACTTACTTTGGTTAACAAACTATTTCTCTCCCTTGACTCCTTGGAGCATACACACCTACTTCAGTGTTACTGTGTACTGAGCAAGAGGCAGCTTAGAGCTAGGCAAGAAATAACAGCCCCAGTCTCAGCTGAAAGCTTGGAGAGTAACAGTTGCCTGGAACAACATATAACCTGATGGTTTGTGCATTTTTTTTCATGAAAAATTACAGTAAAGTATAGTAAAACTACATCTCTAATTTTGACCTTTTTCACACAAGTTGTAAAAAATTTGCAGTACAGAGAACTATCAAAATAAGCAATGATTTATTCCTTAGTAATGCATTGTAAAAGTTACTTTTCACAGGAACAACAGCAAATACCACTGTTTCCTGGAGCTTATCTCCTTATTCCTGCATACTTATATATCTCAAGGATTTTCTTATACGTGTCAGTCTTTTCTGCCAGCTATTGGGCTTTCTCCTGCTCTGTATGCATTGCTGTGTTATCTAGGCAGCTTTCCAGTTTCATTCAGTACTTGACGGTCCTCTTATACTGCTTGTTTTCTACTCATACACAATGATGCACACAATGATTCTGACAAGCTATTAACAGACATTTTAATGCTGCTAACCTTGCTTGCTGTTCCTCCTTGTATGTCTCCTCTGTTTTAGTTGACTATTTCCTGGTGTGTGTAAACTATACTTCAAACTCTCTCTCACAGCTAGTCTTTGTAGGGATCTCGGATGTCAGAAAGCTCAATTTTGTTTAGAAATTTTGAGCCTAGACTTGTTAATTTCCAAGCCTGTTCCTGTAAATGATAACAAACTCATGTCATGCTCCAAAAGGCTCACTGCTTGTCAAGTGCTTTTTAACAATATCTTCTAAATGTACTCTGAGGTTTATTTTAACTCTTCACAGACCTTACCATGATTTTTAAGAAATAAAAATTTGACACTACTTTCTAAACTTACCAAGTGATTTAAGGAGATATTGTTTTGGAGTAGGTATTTCTTCTGAAAAGGAAAGCAAAAGCATGACTGTGTATAGTTTATGACACGAGTACTAAAATATACTGCTTTCAGGCAATGAGTGAAGCCACAAAATTTTTGATGCTTGATATTCAGCTCTGTTACTATCAACATTATATCCAAAGTAGAATTCAAGTTTCTGCTTTCTCTGTTATAGGCACTTCCCTGTTATCATGGATTTAGTTCATCTTAAAATGATGATCATGAATCTCAGTAGTGTTTGAGAGCTTGCAGTGGTGATTAACAAAGGCCTGTTGCTATTCTGAAGTGCACTGAAGTATGTAATTAAACATTTTTTTCTCCAGATTGGAGCTGAGTTTTGAAATAAGAGTGGTTTGATTGAAAACTTAGCTTTGTGAAATGGTTGAGTTGTCCCCAAGCCAAAGTCAAGTTCAAAAAACTGATGACATAGTTAAAAAAGCTTGAGCTTAAACCATTAATAGGAGGATCTCATTGCTGACACTGCCTTCAAACTCATCAAAGGTCCAACAATTCATGATGACTGCATATTCATTTCAACTTGATGTAAAAATATACAAATGTCTTGGCTATGTTTATTGCCCCAGTGGACACCAACTTGAACATGCACCAGCAATGCTCCCTTGCAGCAAAACAGGCCAATGGCCAACTTGGCTGCATTAGGTAAAGCATCGCCAGCAGGTCAATGGAGGTAATCCTTCTCCTCTACTCAGCACTACTAAGACACGTCTGGAGTGCTGTGTCCAGTCTTGAGCTTCCAGTACAAGAACATGAACATACTGGAGCGAGTTTAGCCAAGGACCACAAAGATGATTAAGGACCTGGAGCATCTGTCATATGAGGGAGAGCTGAGACTGTTCAGCCTGGAGGACAGAAACCTCAGGGGGATCTTAGGTGTATAAAAATATCTTTGGGGGTGTTACAGAAGATGAAGCCAGACTCTTTTCAGTGGTATCCAGTGAAAGATAAGAAGCAATGGGCACAATTTGAAATATAGGAAATTCCAGCTAAACATAAGAATTATTTTTTTTTTTAATGGTGAATATGGTGAAAAGCTGGTAGAGGTTGCCCAGAGATGTTGTGGAACCTCCATCTATGGAGACATTAAAAACCTGCCTGGACATGGCCCTTAGCAACCCATGCTAGCTGAGCCTCCTCTGAGCAGGTGTGTTGGATTAGATGACTTCCAGAGGTCCCTGCCAGTCTGAGTTATTTTGTGATTCTGTGTGTTTGTGGCTGATTCATGGACTAAAAGGAAGGAAAAAAGTGTCAGTGACTACAGTAGTTTTGTGGCTTCAGCTCTCCTGCTGTGGCACATCACTTCTTCATGTGACCCCCATGATGATATTACATGCTAAAAGTTCCTTCCAGCCTCAACAATTCTTTGCTATTTATGTCAGTATCCAATCAAATTCTTTTTGTCTCAGTCTTTTTAATATTCCTTATCACAGAAAGCTTTGCTGGGAAATTATAGTATTTAGTCTTAAGAGGAGAAAAAAAGCAGGAAAAATATCTTTTTCTACCTTAAAAATGTCTTTGCAAACAAAGTCTTTCCTAAGCAAAATTCTACGTGTTACAGGAAGTCATTCATGGTGACAGACTAGAATAGAATAGAGTATTTCATTTGGAAGGGGCCTACAACAATCATGCAGTCCAACTGCCTGACCAGTTCAGGCTGAACAAAAGCTAAAACATGTTCTTAAGGGCATTGTCCAAATGCCTCAAACACTGACAGGCATGGGGCATCAACTTCCTCTCTAGGAAGCCTGTTCCAGTATTTGACCACCTTCTTGGTAAAGAAATGCTTCCTAATGTCCAGTCTGAACCTCCCCTGGTGCAGCTTTGAACCATTCCCACATGTCCTGTCACTGGATCCCAGGGAGAAGAGCTCAGCACCTCCCTCTCCACTTCCCCTCCTCAGGAAGCTGTAGACAGCAATGAGGTTACCCCTCAGACTCCTTTTCTCCAAACTAGACAAGCCCAAAGTCCTTAGCTGCTCCTCACAGGACATTCCTTCCAGCCCTTTCACCAGCTTTGTTGCCCTCCTCTGGAGGCATTCAAGGACCTTCACATCCTTCTTAAATTGTGGGCCCAGAACTGCACACAGTACTCGAGGTGAGGTCCCACCAACATTGAATACAGTGGGACAATCACCTCTTTTGACTGGCTGGTTATACTGTGTTCAAGGCACCCCAGGATGGGGTTTGCCCTCTTGGCTGCCAGAGCACACCCCTGACTCCTGTTGAGCCTGCTGTCGACCAGCACCCCCAGATCCCTTTCTGCAGGGCTGCTCCCCAGCCACTCCTCTCCCAATTTATACTTGTGTCCAGTGTTACTCCATCCCAGGTGCAGAATCTGGCATTTTGACTTGTTGAATTTCATCCCATTGATCATAGCCCAATGCTCCAATCTATCTAGATCTCTCTGCAAAGCCTCCTTTCCTTCAAGAAAGTCAACAGCACCTTCCAGTTTGGTATCATTTGCAAACTTGCAAATGGTGCATTCAGCTCCTGCATCCACATTGTTTATAAATGTATTAAACAGAACTGGCCCTAGAATTGAACCCTGAGGAACACCACTGGTGACCAGTCTCCAATTAGACGTAGATCATTAACTACAACCCTTTGAACTCTGCCCTTCAGCCAGTTCTTCACCCAGTGCACCATGAACCTACTTATCACACAGTTGGACAACTTGTCCAGAAGGATGCTGTGAGGGACAGCATTAAAAGCCTTACTAAAATCCAGAAAAACTACATGCAGTGCCTTCCCTTCCTAAGATAAGAGAATCTTTTTACCTATAAGAGAACAACAAATTGTTCAGTCCATAGTTTCCTTTGTGCATGATATAAGCATCTTTGATTTCATACACTCTTTGGGTCAAGTTACTAATACATGTATAGTTTAAAATATTCATCTCAGGGAACCACATGGGGTTAGCAAGCAGATTTACACAAGTGCTCTTCAGAAAAAGAAAAAATATTGCAAAAGACATAAATGCTGCAGTATTATCTCCATAAATAATAATGATATTATAAAGGAGGAAAGAAAAAATTATCAAATATTTTTTGTTGGCTGCATGTACTCTCTTGGTGGAGAAGCTGATATTAGGTCTCAGTAGTGTAGTAATCTTCCTTTAAAATATAGAATATCCAGAAGCAGTAAATTAAGTTACATTTTATCAGCTCAAGTTCTTAGTGCCTACTAACTCTGCCTTGCATCTATTGACATAAGAAAGATTATGTCAACAACATTCCTTAAAGGTGCCTATCCATCCATTTTCTGCTTTGTTCCTCCTGTTCAGGATTGACAGTTGAATTGATTCTGTTCTGTGACAAGAGTCAACCCCCTGAGCTCTGATTTCCATTAGTGCTTAATAAGCTTTTACATCCAAAACATGTAAACTCCCTTTAACTTGAATAATACAAGAAAATCAACTGCAAATAGCAACAGTGATACATACCCATGCCTGAATGCTTAAGATGGAAGGATGAAATGTACAGAAGCAGAACTGTTACATAGTGTCATTATATGATTTAGAGCAATGTTATTAGTTGAAGTGAAGGTATAGGAACTATAACGTTCAGAGATGTGGTATAGTTTTGATCAATACTTAAAAAGAAATTCTAATGAATAGAGCATGAAAATATTATATGAAAAATAATTTCAATAAGATAATTTCTGTGATTCTATAATGGTGGAATTTGATTCAAAGCCCATTTCTTGCTTAAGAATTGGCTTCCAAAAGATCATCTTTCATTTTTTGTGAGTGATAGCTGTGTCTTATGTTTACAGGGCAACTCTCAGAAATGTACATGAAGTATAATCTGGTACAGTTTTAGTAAGCCCCTGTAACAGTGTCAAATAGCATAGCTATGAGGCAGCAAATCCTATTTTAGTTGAACATCACGTCTGAAAGATTTCAGCCTTTCTAGTTCAATCACCTTTGTTTTTTGTCTTCTTTACATTATTTTCTTTGATTGTTAATCTTGAAGAATCTGATTGTTGCATAGTTGTTTATGGCTTCACTTTCTACCCTTCTCTATCTTTCATTGTCACAAGCTTATAAAACAAAGTGCTATAACTGGATTTGCCAGAAAAAAGAAAGATCAGAATATTCAGCCTGTGCATACTACCAGAAACCGATTACTTCTCTTACTTGCTAAGAGGAAAGAAGAGATCAGTTCTGTAAATCTCTTCAAAGCACTATAAAAATCTTCAGCAATGTTTTTTTCAAGATGCTATCATTGTTCTTCACATCACCCAACTTAGGCTCCCAGGATAATGAAAAATAAGGGGAAAGTCAAAGGACTGAAGGCTATGCTTGTACTGACATTGTGCCAGCCTCTAGGGTTGTCCCTGGCTGTTGGGCCAGGTGATGGAGCTGGGCTAGACAAGAGGACTGTGCTGCCTTTTACTCCAGGGCTGCTCTGAGAGGGAAATCCACTTCAGAAGGGAGCCCTGGGTATCAATCACACTATCTGCAGTAAGGACAATTACAGCAAAACAGAGACCAGGAGTGAAACAAGGAGTAACGCAAGGTGGGATTATAACCCTGTATAAACCTGTACAAGGTTTCTATTCTGAACTGTCTTTAGGTGGGATCCCATCTCTTTTCACTGGCCCCAAAGGGAATCTAGTGAAAAAAGGCAAGTTCTGTATCTAAATATATATGACATCATAGTCATATCTGAGGTATTTTGCCATGTCCACTCCTAATCAGTGTTGGGAGAAGGGAAAAGAAAGTATTGTTCAGCCTGCACTGTCTTAGTGGCCTACAAGATCATCATTAGATCATTGCTTCAATTAAAGCAATTTTAAGAAAGGGGAAAAGAAGCCGAGGAAAGCCATTGTACAGTTTTAGGTTGTCTGGGTACACAGAGAAAATGAAAAATTTGACCCTCCCAATTTATTTTTTTTTGATGCCTGAGGCCAATTCTAGGACTCTGTAATCCAAACATTGTGCAACTCAATGGAAAGAAGTATCTGCCTTCCAACCTCCTAATACAGATACCACCAGTCTCATCCTTCTAACATCTAAACTCTGCAAACAGCTGCCAGTGTATTAACACATAATGCACTACTCATTCATTTGCTCTTCAGCACCTTGTGTATGACCATTCTAACAATAAGATAATTTCACTATGTGATTGTATGGGATTTTAAAACCTGACTGTTTGCAATATTATCATTCATGTGGTGAACTAAAAATTACTAAAGTTTTCTATAAACTTTTGTCTCTCCCCCCCCTGCCCCAAGAAGGATTATATTCTTACCAGAGTGAAAAGAAGATAACAGTTAACATAAGAGTTTTATATGCCAGCACAGCCAGTGATTTAGGGCGATAGTATGAGACGGTGTACAGGGGCTGGACTGACAGTTGCAACCTATCTGGGCAATATCATTCAAAAGGCTCATGAATTAATAGGCAACACGTACAGTAGGAGCAAGGCTGTCCTAGAACAGTTTTGGAAGGTATTCCACAAATTCACTGTCAGCAAGATAAAATTATTTTATCTTATGTTATTAGGCAAGAGTAAGCCAGTTTTCATCCTGCAAAGCATGAATGGCTTTGAATATACAGACAGGGTTCAGTTCCAGCAGAAGAAGGTAAATATATGCTGAGTTACCTAGTTTGTACCTGTTAGGATTCTTTTAAATGTATTCTGCTGTAAATTTAAATTCTTCTTTTTATTAAAAAAGTTACATATTTGTAACTGTGAACTGAGTAAGAGTTCCATATACCCAGCTGAAATTCAATTTATTGTTATTTTTTGTTTCCTTTCCTTTTTTTTCCACTTTTTCCTGTCCTATCTTACTTTCTCAGGTCTTTCTTCAGCTCTTCCTTTCCTGCCTTCTTTTTCAGCCTGATTGCTTAAGGAAGCAAAGATTATGTGACTGTGTTGTTTGTCCTCCTACCTGCAAGCCAGCCTCTCATAACCTTACAATAGGCTATTTTCAATCATATTTGACAGAGGCATAGAAATCTCAAAGTTCCTGAGCTCTTACAACTTTCATGAGCCCTTGTGGCTGTTTAGAGAAGAGGCACACCACACCATTCTCCCATTGAGCAACGTTACAAGGTGAGTGACTTCAACAGCTATCTACTTAGCTGGCTAACCAGGAAAGGTTGGCCTCGCAACATAATTAGATCTTCAAGAAAAAAATTGCTACATGCTGCGTCTTGCTTACATGGCATTCATGTAAAATAAGAGAGAAACTAGAAAATTGGTATGGTCTAGGGTACTCGTAGATGAAACCAGATGTATTACTGATAAAGGTCTGCAACATGGGTGCTCTGTGAGAATTAAAGAGGTGAGCTGTTGGAGTAATACAGAGGAAAGGAAGAAAATGAGGTTGGGGTGTCATGAGGGGTACTGAGCAGAGCTAGGTCTGCTTGAATAAAGTGACACAAGGGACAAAGGGCATTAAGCTCTTAATTCCACTGTTAGTTGAATAGTTTGCTTTTACTTCTTTTCTTAGCAAACTGTGGCGTGCCCCAGAGTGCAGTTTTCTGTCATGTCATAACATTTTAATGAGTCATTTCAGTGATTAATTCCGTCTATTCTTTTTCTTCTCAAAAGTATCTTCTGTCCTCCTCAGTCTGATCCCTTTTTCAGACTCTCAGAATCTCTTTCCGTATCAGAGTTGTGTGACTTCGATGTTTTCACTTGGGGAAATACATGGATGTTGGATGTTGAGGAGTATAACTTAGTTTGAAAATTAACTTATTTAAATTTCAGAGCAAAATAACTTTAAAAAAAAAGAAAACGAAATTAAATTAAGTTTTTGTTTGGTTTGTGGGTTTGGGTTTGGTTTTTCTAAATTAATCTATTTGCTGAATTTAACTGGGATAAGCTGTTCTAAAAAAATGTACCCAACTGCTTTCTTTAACTGTCTGCCTTAGTGCAAACATACAGAGTAATCATCCCATTCCCATACACTGTATGTTTGTCAACTATTGCTACAATTTGTATGCTGGTCTGTCCTGACCTTCGCGTGACAGACACTTAATAATTTGCATTACCATTTGACCAGTACGGTCAGACTCTATGCACAGTATCATCTCATGGTACCTGGTCTGTGTCAGCCCTATTTCATCAGGACATACTCCCACCCTTGTTCAGATTCTTGAAGGCCACTCAGAATGAAAGGTCCTGGACTCCTTGTTCGTATATCCACAGAAGAAAGGTATAGCATTGGATACATGGTGAATGTGTCAGATGATGGAAAGTTAGAGGCCAGAACAGGGTTTGTCCTCCCTGTGTTGAAAAAGCAATACCCCCAAGAACATGGTCTCGCTGATGATTTCCCTGGGGTACTATGGTTCTACATAGTCCCTAAACAAGGTTGTGACATGACTGCAGTCTAGCCCCCCCAATATGTTGCAAGTGTCCATGAGAGGGAATTCCTCCAGAAAAAGAGCAGATGGAACCTCTTAGTGCACACACAAAACTGTATTTATGTCAGTGTGCTTATTACTAGAACATTAGGCCCACATGCTTAAAAACACATCAACCCCAGAGAAAAACAAACATACCAATCAGTATCTGCCCCCTACAGCATGCATTTATGCATGAGAGGGAGAAACATTAATGGACAATCAGAGAATCCTCTAAGGCAGAGGAAGTACACTGAATGATCTCTCTTCTTAGAAGGACTGCTGTGACAGTGGTCTTTGAAAACCAGAATAAGAGCCAAAGAGTAAAAGCACACTCTGCCTCAGTCCTTGGAGAAGTTCCAGGAATTCTTCCCTCTCTCATTTTTGGTTGCTTAAAGCCACATTTCAAGAAACCCGCCAGACTTTGTTGTGTGCTTCATGTCTACAAAAGTTATTTATTCTAGCTGGGCTTCCAGAGTAGTGAAAACAGTCTGGGCTTGCTAGCTCTAAGCAAAGGTCTTGATACCAGGTTGAACTATAAAAGACCTGGCACCTCTTCTCATAAAAGCCTCACTGTATCATTCAGCTACTGAATTGCAGATCAGAACTTTCTCACATTAGAGCTGGCAGGCAGCAAGGACTGTCTCACTCGGAGCCTTGCTCTCCTGGAAGCAGAGAGAAGAAAGCAAGTTCACCCAAAGTTTATCTTACCTCTCACTTGGAAGCATCTACCACATTAATGCAAGATGTTGTTGCTTTTCTAGCAGGAAATGTCTGGTCACATTTTAATTGTACCAAAAGGTGTTTTTTTGGTTTTTGTTGTTTGTTTGGATTGTTTGCGTTTGGGTTTCTTTTTTTAATATTCCAATATTAATCTGCTGTTGGTAAGAATAGCACAGTTTAATTCTTCCAAAAGGCTATTACAGTGTTCTAATTTCAATTATCAGCACAACTCCACCCCTCCTTACATTTCATCATAATGCTAACGAGAATGTTACACCCCTCATGCTCTTCACTTGCCCCCTTTCCCTTCTCTTAACTGCTCTTAGTGGCTTTTCCTTCTGTCCTTGACTTTACATTTTCTTACTCCAGCTGACCCCACATTCTTAGAACTCCCTCTAGCTCACTTGCAAGAGCCCATCTTCTCTTTCTTCCTTCGCAGTCTAACTGCCATGGGCTAAATTTTCAGAGAAGTCAGGATACAGAGAAGACAATGTACACCGAGAGATAACTTTTATTTCAGTTTTTTTTTTTTAAATATTTATGCTTATTTTTTTATTTATTCCTGCAATGAAGTGGTAATTCTTCAAGAATAGGCAGATTAAAATGATTGGGAAAACATGCCCTGAGACACAAACATTCATGTTTTTCATGTATGCCTAGCTCCTTGCTTCTCACTCTGATTTCATGCTCTGATTTTGTGTTTCTGATAAAACTGTACTATTGTGAAACCAGTGATGCTCAGCAATGAACAGGTAACTCTTAAAGAGCAGCGATACAGATTGCTGTTTCCCTGGCACATGTCCACTCTCTGGGCAGGTATTAGCTTGCTGTGCTTGGATCCAACCACTCAGTTCCATACGCTCCCAAGGTCTCGTGTTGTGCGTAGTGATGGTCACTGTTCACAGCCCTGTGACTTTCAGGAACATACTTTCAGGACAGCTGTCACAGTTCTTCCAAGGAGCTAGTGTTTATATGTTCTGCATGGAGGCCACTGGTCTACGGGAGTTCTGCTTTCCTGGTTAGAGGTAGTATGGGAATATGGTGGGAGAGCAAGAAATGCATAAATTCCTTAAGTGTGCACAGACTTGGGGAAAAAAAAAAGTCTGAGAATCCGTGAAAACCAAAATCCAGCTCTGAATAGATTGCTGCCTGGGTCGTGCCACTCTTATGATTCTCAGCTACAAGCGGTAAAATCTCTCATAGCATCTCTTCTTTTCAGCCTGGTCTGATTATTCATGGCTGTGCAATCACTTCTGGTTGGAAAAATAGTCTTCTTTTACATCACTTTGGCACACTCCTGTGAGGTTTGGTTATGAGGTTGGTCCCAGCAGCAACTTCAGTCTAGCCTGTCAGCTTCTGTAAAGATGATCCTTCAAAATTAGTGTCTTAGCAAATGGAGTCTTTGTCTTCGCTGCATATGAGTTTTCAGCACTAAGGATCATTGATGCCTCTGTCATTGCGAGTTCTATTCCAATGTCACAAAATGATATTCAGAAAAACAAACTCTGTCAGGTTTTGCCAAGAAAGTGGATAGTTTTCTCTTAAACTTGTGTCTTGAGCTGGTATATCCCATAGGGTAATTGAAAGGGAAAAAAAGGATAGGACTAAACAGTTAAGAGGGGGAGAAGATGAGAACTACTTAAGTTGTTCTGCCAGCAAGAAAAATGTTTGTGGAATCATAGCCTTCAACGTCTTAATCATGATGGAGCTTACAATGCAAGTGAAGGTTGCAATGAAAATGTTTTTTGCCAAATAAAATGAAATTCACAAGTTCATACAGAACTTAATTCTTAATATCTTATGCCTGTTATTTGTTCTTTAAAATGTAATAGTGCCTACAAGGTCACTTGTAGGCATACTGCTTCATAGCACTATTAAAAAAAATGTATCCCCTCAACTCCAAGAGCTAGTATATGGTAGAGAACAGCAGACAGCCTGGAAACAATGATTTCAGTAAGACAAATGCAAAGGGCAGATGTCAGAGGACAGTATTTGTAAATATTTTCAAGAATTTTATAGCTATCAGCACAGGTGAATTCCATTATGCTTTGGTCAGGCAATAAAAATCTCTGCCTCAGTTTTTATTCATTCACCAGCAGCAGACTTAAGTCCACAGCTGAAAAAACTATTAGTAACTAGAGTGCAGGGGTTGAAGTTAGTAACATATACTAATGAAATGGATGTGCAATTTATTTTTCAGTGTAGTGATAAAAAAGTACTCATACAGTCTTTGATCTTGAAAATTACATTTTAAAGTTTAAGACTCAAAATCATAAGTCAATATATTTTCATGGTGAGACATCAACTTTAATCACTTGACTGTGGTAAAACATGAAACATTGGCACAGTTTGCCCAGAGAGGTGGTAGATGCCCCATCCCTGGAAATATTCAAGGTCAGGTTGGACAGGGCTCTGAGCAACCTGATCTAGTTGAAGATGTCCCTGCTCATTGCAGGGGGCTTGGACTAGATGACCTTTAAAGGTCCTTTCCAACCCAAACTATGCTATGATTCTATGTCATCATAATAACACTTTAATAGCATTTTTCATCAAGTTATCTCAAAGAGCTTTATAACTGCTAATTAATTAGGACTCCTTTGCAATATCTGTGATGTAAGTTTTATACTCATATTACACATACATAAGAAAAATAATTGTGCACTTCAAATAGCAGACTCAAGGCTTTTATTTTTCAAAAACAAAAAAGAAAATAATTACATTTGCTACTCATAGGACTTACATACTTCAGAGAATACCTTAGTCCTGAGACTGCTGAGTATCATTGAAGTAATATTTTTTATTATAACTACGGTTTCCTGGTCTTTTCTAGGTAATGTCCTAAATTTCGGGAATATAGTCTTTGTGCATTTGAACTCTACAAAACCATGTCAGTAGATTATTAAGTAAGCAATCTTAAAAAAGTTAGATTTGAATCCTTGTTGTTGCTTCCAGAGCTCAAAGCTAGGAACTTGCAAACATGCAATAAAAATGCTGAAAAGCAAAAAAACCCTGACATGAAAGAGAAAAATGAAGATGTACTAGAAAGCAGATGGTTATATGAAGAACTAAATGAATTCTATATAAGAAAAACAAATGAAACTAGGAGAATTGAAGAGAATGTCCAAGATATGCATGGTGCAGACAAAGAAATCATACTTTTGAATAATTTTGGAAATGGTAAATGAGTTTTAAATCTTACTGTTTGTCATCATATCCCATCTTTTTCTTCCTAAAAAGTCTTTAAATGATGCAAGAAAGCAGATCCATTTCAAAGCATCTTTATGTTTCATTATTAAATACATTATCTCTGTTGTATACAGAAACCTGGTGATGGAGTATGAATACCTGGTGGTAGTCATGACATTAGAAATCCTCATGCTTGCCCACATACCTGGTTTCAGGATACCAAATATGATGCCTCAGATGGTGACTGTATAGTATACCAAATTTCATTACAAACCATAAATAAACTTGGATGTAATAAAGACAGGAATAAAAGAAATGCATTGTTTACATAAAGTGTAACTGAACTCTGCAAGACATGGTCACGTACTTTAGAGAGGTAAAAAATAGAGATGGAATAAAAAAGATCTAGAAAAATTAATGAAGTTTGGATCACTACTGACTGTAAAGAGTAATTGTTTGGCTGGAACTTCTTGCTCTATAAATCCCCTTCTAAAGTGACAGCAGCAGGAGATTGGAATTCTTCTTTTATACTTAAAATCTCTGTAAGGCAAGTGAATTTTCTTATATTTTCCAAATAAAGTTCAAAAACAGAATTAGGCATCTCAGAATGAAGTGCATTAAATCGTCATAAGGTCCAGCACTGGAAATTTCCTGATATCTACATTCTGTAGTAGAGATGTACTTTTCACTTACATGTTCTCTGTATGTTCCCCCTATCTGCCATTTTTCTGGCCACATGGCATGCGCTCCTGACTGTATGGTGACTCCGATTCAGAAGGAGAGGTTCATATTCTTATTATACCCTTAGCATACCTGGTCCTTAAAGCAACTTTCTTGGGATACAACTTTTTTAAAATAAAACATGATTAGGAGGGGACAGAAACTAGGGATCTTGTTTCAGGGGAAAGGGATCTAAATAAAAAAACATTAAACAAAAGATGGTCATTATTACTACCATCAACATTGTTTGAACAATTTAAGCTGCTGTTTACCTAAAGGAGAACCTCAGTGAGCATCATGCAGGAGACCGATGAATGGCTGTGTCCCCAATACGAGCATTTATAAACACATAGTTAATAACTTTAGTTGGTCCACAGGTCATCCAGGACAAGAAGGGACGTGCCTGAATTACAAAGTCTGCACAGGGGACTATGTTCTAGCAATACACAATTCTTCAGACATAATAACTCTCTGGGGCTTAGCCATGTTTTTAGGTGCATAAACACAAATTTACTTATCGTAACAGGAATGAATGCAACCTCTAGAAGCGTGCATGTGTGCTATAATGAGGATATAAAATTCTAATTTGTCTCTTTCTGAGATATCTATTGTTTTGCATCCACCTCTGTTCTCTAAAAGAAAGGAATGCCATATATTTGAGACTGAGGTTAAAAAAACATACGGGAAATGGTTATCCTAAATTCCCACCTGTTTTTATATTTCATTTTCTTTCAATACCACCAAATACATAGAGGAGTAACTGCCCTAGAACAGAACAAAGTGGATTCATTTCTGGGAAGTTAACAGCTCATCAAGGGCAACACAAATCAAAATGGCACAAATCAGTGTTTCATAAAGCCTCTTCATGTATGTGTATGTCTCAAATCCCAAGAAACTTCTGTCTCTTCACAGAGCATTGCAGTGCACTTGTTGCAAAATAACAACAATTTGCTTAGCATGAATGTCTGCATCACGGACTCCAGAAACAGCCTAACACACTTACTTGTTAATTTACTGACAATTTCTGTTGCATTACTGAAGCTGTTGACCTTGGGTGATAGTGAGTGTCAGATTGGTGAAATCAGTATATGACTTCAGTTATAGCAAAATTTGTAGAAAACTTTCAAATCAGACATTTTATAAGACTTCTATATATGATCCTGTGCTACTCATATTCATGAAGGTATGTTTCAATCCTGATAGTTAAAAAAATCTGCATTTTTTCATAGTGTGTTGAATACTCCCTGTGATGCAACCCAGAATATGGTCAGATGTGAGCAGTGCTGGAGTAATCTCTACCCCAGCAAATCCTCCTCTGATCATATCACAGTGGCTTGCTCTGCACTGCTCTGTATGCATACTCCAACTTTCCCTATGAGTAATATGCAAAATTTCCGCCTGTCTCTCCACACCTTTAAAGGCAACTAGAAAATAAACAAACAAAAACAGCTGTGTTTTGATAATTTTCTTATTTTTTCACTTTTTTTTTTTAGACTACTAGGTGATGACTTGAAAGCTAAAGCAATCTTCTTGCTCTGCTGCTTCCACCATCACACAATTTGTTCTACTGTAGTATTGTATTTTGAAGACGAAGATTTTTAATGCTTCATTGCTAAGTTTCCAACATTAAAGGGTAAGATTCAAAAGTCTGGTGCTTCTGAAGCACTCTAAACAGTCTGGAAAATACTTGGCTCGGCTCCTATACACCTTTGTTTCAAGCTTTGTCAAATGGGTCCAAATCAACATTCAAAAAAGGTTTTTTGAGGACCATTAAAAGAATAGTTCCTGGGTATTATAAAAGAACTGCCCAGATTTCTTAGATAGGAACTCAAATACGGTCTTGGTAAATGACTCTAGCAGAGCTGAAATGTTGACCAAGCCTCCTCAGGATCAACTTGTTAGTTAATATTGGAAACATAGTCTTATTCTCTCTTCTGCAATAGCCATTAGGGATGTATTACTCAAACTGTATTTTCCTTTTCCTTTGAGAAAAATAGGTGAACCACAATCTTTTGAATTAAGCATAACATTAGCAAGGCAATACTTATACCTTAACGAGAGAGGCAGGCAGCTCAGACAAATAATAGTGCTAACTGTGCTGTTCATAATCTCTCACCCTCATACAAATGAGTGGAAACCAGGACTGTATAAGAGTTAAAAACCAAGCAAAGGGTTTGCAGGCTAGTAAAAGTCTGAATGTGATCAATCTGTTTCAACATTCTGGAGACTCTGACCGCAAATTTTGAAGGATGAATTTAGCTGATAAATGACAAGAAAGATTAATCTGAAATATTTACTATCTGTGGTGTTAACAGTCATTCCATCTATATTAATTGGCACAGCCTCTTCTGTGCCAGATGGTCTATTGCAGAGAGTGAACATTACCCTCGTGGATTTATCCAAATTATGTATTTGGCGTTTGGATGAAAGCATTTTACTTTTTTACTAGTTGAACACTGAGAATTATGTTTGTCTTCTTAATGCTATTATTGCATACAGGTAATGATATGTCATCAATAAATATGCATACAAAGGTCTTTCTGGATTTTAAGCAAAGACAGGTATGATGGATTTTTTTAAAAATAGCTCTAAAAACCAGGGTCCTATTAATGCCAGTGTCTACCTCAACTTTCAAAAACAAATTCTGATTCCCTGTTGCTAAGACAGTAACCCAATTACTAGAGGTGAAAGTCACTGGTAAGCATATTAGTTTATTATCTTCCCCAGATCTAGGCATTTTGGGGAAGACCCTGGCTAAAACACTGCCATAAGAGTATTGTGTTTTGGCCTAATGCCAGCACAGGAGTTATAAGTTTCCCCCCCCGCCCCATCGACTGCCTGAAGGTAAGCTGCTCCAGGGCTGCCTCCTTCTCCAAGCACAGTGATATGGCAGCTCAGCTCAGACCCCTCACTGACTCCAGCCTCATCATACTATGTCACTCATAAGTGCCCTCGGAGGAAGGTGGCAAGGAAGGGACTCTGTAATTCAACAAGAACACGTGGTAGGGAAGAAGGCTGGATGGATTGGCACAAGGGTGGTTGCTACTCAAAGGGCCGAGACACCCCCAAAAGCCTAGGTTTTCAGTCAGTTATCTGATAGCAGCCATATGGGAGTTGATAGTTTGCTAACTTTTTAATGGTCTCATAAAAAAAATAAAAAAAAAAAGTGTCAGTTTACTTGCTATTATATAGATAAAAGCTTCCAACACAGACTTTTTATTAATCACAAGATAAGAACACAGCACAGAATGTGTGAGATAAAGAGATCAAGGGCTGGAAGCTCTGTGCAGCTTAAAAAGTGTGACAAAAGGTGGGATCATCTGTTTTACATACATACATACACTCAAAGGATATAGTGGGGAGTATAAAAAGAGATAGTCATGTTGGAAGTAAAGGGATGAGGAACTAAAAAGAGGGAGGGAGGTGGATGGGAAGCAAGACAGAGAGCAGGGTGCCTCCTCCCAAAGGAGCTGTAGTGAACACAAACAGGAAGGTAAGTGCAAAATGAAAACAAAATAAATGCTGTCTGTACAAGCAAAGTAAAAGAAAGATGACAGAAAAAAAGGGAAAAGAGAGTGGAAAGAGATGATATGGGCATACACAGAATGGGAAAGGGAGGGAAGACTTAAAGCTGAAGGGGAAGTAAGTAAAGGAATGGCAAAGATGTTTATACTTGGTGCTTCTTTTTGCTCAAAATCATTTTTCTCTGGTTTAGAAAAAATAATGCCAGAAGGCCAAAATCATCAGACAAGTTGTCTACCAAGAATTGTCCTTTGGAAGGAATATCAAATCCTACTAATTAGACCTTGACCGGAGCCTTCTCTTCAGCAGGCGAACAGACTGTGGAGACATTCAGTATTGTCCAGTCCATTTTTATCTACAATAAATCAATTACATTTTGGAGACACTCAGAAAGCTTGCAGGAAAAGATTTTCACTGTTCTTCCTACAGACAGCTCTGTGATTACAGTTCCAGGGGGAGTTAAGCTCATTGTGAATATTTAAATAGTCACTGAATAGCTACAACTTGCTGCTTTCTACCCTGGCTTACGCTTACCTCAGAACAGTCATCTGCTGCAATAAGTGACTTAGGCTGGAACAAGGTCAGCAAAGGTAAGAAATGTGAATGAACATTAACTGCCTGCTAAACAAAGTGATGATTCATGAATAAAAAACAGGCATGATTTTAAAGGTCACTAGACCCAGTTAAACTGCATGTCTAACTCTTGTGTATCTGGCACACACAATATGCAGAACCGCCATAGGGCAATTACTTGGGTATTCATCAGCATGAATAATTCTGGTCTCATTTAGCACATAGCCATACTAAATTACATAAAGAAAATGAGGTATAGTCTCAGATCCATAGTCAGTGGTTTTATTATGCAACTTTCACCTCTTACAGAAATTCTGGCACTCTCGATACCTTTTAACCCTCTTAGGAGATACGAACTATTTCTAGAGCCAAGCTCTGAAAAAATTCACCTTTGCAGCCTGCGGCTTAAGGAAGACTCTCTTTTCTGGCAAAGGCATAGGTTTATAATTTTACAGGATACACTCATAGGTCACTTTTGGATGGCTTTCAGCCTGGTGCATTAAGATGATTTTAGCATTTTATTCAGTAATGCTTTGTTATTTTAATTGAGATATTCATTTCTTTTTCTTTTTTTTTTTTCTTTATTGCTGCTTTTATCTGTGGCACTTAGAGTGCCAAGACAGATCGCCTCAAGAAGAATAAAAGGCATTATTATACTCTGTCTCTCTCCAACATTTGTGCTTTCAACACATAATAAATATTCAGATGTGTTTGCTGTCATTAGCTAGAATGGGAAGACTGTCACTGAGAAAAGGAAGACTTATTTAATAACAGCAGGACCAAGCTTCCTTTAATATTATGGAGCTAAGCAACCCGATATTTTGTCAAGGACTTTAACAAAAGCCTGACAGCCTGGGGTAGTGTTTTCGTGTGTGTGCTACTGGGATCTTTCCTTAGGATCCTTCCCAGAACTCTTGAGACGATATGTACATGACATTCATCCTTTTGTGGGTTGTAGAATCTTACCTGTTAATAGGCCATATACACCTCTTGGAAATCCCTCCTGGATGGGGGCAGCCAAGGTCATGTCCAAGGTGGGATGGTTGTTTGCACTCTACTCCACTTCTTATCTGCTGGTAAGATGACAATCCCCCTTTTTCTTTAAATAAAGGACAAGCCACTCTTACAGTGAGATCAGAAAAAATACTGGAGGGCTTTCAAACCATGGTGGCCTATTACTATTTGTTTTAGTTTTGTTCCTTTGTTTGGGGAGGCAATGTGGGCCACAGGCATCCTAGAACCTAACATTAGTTTGCTGGTTTACTAGATGAGTCATTTTCTCTTTCACTAGCCCCATCTGTAAAAGGCAGATTTTGGTCATAGTAACTGCTCCTTGAAAAAATATCTTAAAAGTGGTTTGCAAAGAAAATTACATATCAATCTATGTTAGGAATTTGTATGGCTCAAAAATTATGCAGATACATTCCAAGTCAAACACTGAGTGGTACTGTTTTTGCTAAACTTCACAGTTATTTTTAAATGTTGTTTTTTTTTTTTTTTTTAATCCATGTATATGAAAGATTTTATTTTGCAAATCAATTACAATTTAAATAAATTAAATATTTTAAAATGTTAACATAGTTTCTTACTAACTGGATACCATTCAATTATCATCCTTGAAAATTCTTTCATACTTCATGATCAGTGCCATATTGTCTTTTCTTCATCGTTAACAAAATATGATTCATATTTTTCTTTTGCCTTCTGATTACCACTACTAGTTTAGGAAAGAAAGAGGGTCAAATTAATGGATATAACTTTATTGTACATGCAGCTTAATTCAGTATCAAGCTAACAGTCAAAAGCAAGTCTGTAAATTGAAATAACAAAGTCTAAAGGTAGTACATATTTTTGTCATGATTTCACTGATGTAAAAATGAAGCAAACTGTATATTTATAGAAACAAAACAAAATAAAACTTATTTTTCCATTCTCATTCTTTTATCTTCTCTTCCCCTCTTCACCTGGCAAAATTCCTTTAGGATACAAGATAGTCTACTGCATATATTTATTCCCCTGGAGAGAGACTGAAGAAAAAAAACATGTGACAGATGTTTGTCACATTGCTTAATGTACTACTGGAACACATTCAGAAACTATGGTGATGAGCATGATATAAATAATCTATATAGAAGAGAATCCTGAAACCTTTCCTCTGAGAAAATGTTCATTAACTTCAATTAGACTTTTACCTGGGTAATGATTAATATGGACTGATTCCCAGATTATAGATATTTTTAGTCTATTTTTAAATAGGTATAATACCATCATTATGTTATTCCTAAACTTTGTTCCCAAAAGCTTTCTACTTATTTTCTTTTAAAAATGTGAATTTATTAAGCAAAGTGTACATGAAAAATGGCAGCATCACAAGTAATAAAAGCACTGGAAGTGATACTAGCCAACAGTTAAATTAATAGGCAAAATGCTTATTATCAATTCATACTGTCTGTTCGCCAGAAAGTGGTCAGCACAGTGGATGGCTGTACTAGGTCAGACCCAAAGGGCCATCCAGCTGAGGATTGTCTGCTCAGTCTGGAGATACAGTGGAAGATATGGTGAGCAAAAAAAAATTTCTGTTCTCCCTACACTCCTGAATTTAGGGACCGGTTTTCTCTTCCTCCTAATTTGTCTCTTCTCTAGATAGAAGAGTCCTATCTCACCCTATATGCCTCAGCTTTGTCCCATCTGGAAATAAATCCACATCTTTAACAATTTTTCTTGTTTTAATAATTTTGCTAATAATTTTCAATTCTACTATATCCTTTTGAAAATGGGAGGACAATGGGACAGGGGCCAGAATTGCACAGATTCAAAGGTGATTCATGATTATTCAACTGAGCATTATCTTGTTCTCTGTTTTGTTACATTCTTTTTCCTAACAGTTCCTAACATTTGATTTGGGTTTTTTTTGTCTGCTATTGAACATAGGACTGACATTTTTTTGTGGAACTAACTCTCATTATCTCAAGATCTTTCTTCTGAGTGATAACGCTTAGCTCCTAGCTCATAATTTTATATATGAATTTGTGGGTTTTTTTCCCTTGTGCATCACTTTACATTTTTCTGCACTGCATTTCATCTGCCATTTTATTGCCCAATCAGCCTCATAAGTTTCTGCAGCAATTCTTCACAGTCAGTCTGCATTTTTCCTATTCTGAATAATTTAGTATTAACAGCAATCTTTCCCAGATCTCTACAAAAAGCCTTTTCCAGGACTTTCATGAAGACATTGAAAAGCACAAGTCCCACCTCAGCCCCCTGTAAAATTCCATAGTGACCTCTCTGTTCGACAAGAATTAGTATTTTACTCCTTTTCTCTGCTTCATATCTCTCAATCAGATACTTTTATCCATGGAAAGTTCCCCAGCTTTGAAATGAGCTGTGACTTCTCGTTTTCTTTAAAAGGCGTGAGAGATGGCCACTGTCAAAAGCCTTTTGGAAATGCAGACAGACTATATCAACTAAATCATCCTTATTTTCGGGTTCGATGACTTTGTCAAAAAAATGCCCAAACATCTACATAACAGAACTTCCCTCTGCAGAAGGCATGCTCATCTCTCCAGGTAACTTGTATTTATCCAGGTGTCCACTAATTCTACTATACATTTTGCCTACTAATTTACCTAATACAGAAGTCAGGCTTAGAGAATCTAGTTACGCCAATCTGCCCGGAAAGCCTCTGATATACCATCTGCTGTGGCTATGATGACATGCTGAAAGATTTCAAAGAACGTGGAGGAAATTCTGAATACATTTTAAAAGGAAGACTCCATGTTATCATGACAAGACTCGTGATATCATGGCACCTTCATTCTGAACTCTTTTTGAAAGAAAGTGGCCATGAATACTTTATTTTGTGCTATGCCCACATCCCATATACTCTCCACTTACAGTATCAATATGCAAGCCAGAGCACACCTATAGGATTTGTAGTTAAAGGATTATAGATACTGTGATTATGAAGACCATGAAACAGGTATCTGGAACTTTAGTAAGATGAAATCGTCTCTGGAGAGGTACTGGAGCAGGATTTCAAGGCTGAGTATATGCAGACTTAAACATCTAAGTGGCTGGCCAGAGCTTTTACTCTGTCCTTGAAAATCGTGTTAGGTCCTTATGAGCTATTTTAGATCTTTTTCTAACATCATTTAGTTTCAGAGCCAGAAGAGAAAACCATGTTCTCCATTGTGTCCCAGCATTTTACTCTCAGTAAGATACTATGATCAGACCATGATAGGCCACCTATTTTCACTTAGAAGGTACAGCCTGAATGCTGAATTTCACGTAGATCCTCAGAAACATCTAATTTGCCATTACGAGCAGGGAAAAGAGATCTGTGACATGGAAAGATCCCATTCATACAGATTTTTCTTTTTGTAAGAATTCCTGTTGAGTGTGCTGACATCTTGTGGCTGGATATTTAAAATGTGCTATGTGTGCATTGTGGTGAGGTAATTACTGCACGGCATGCTGGGATCTTCAGCTCTTCTTGGAGACTTCAGTCAAAGGCCCCATTGACTCTTTTTCTTCTTCCTGGGTTGAAATTCTTTTTTCATCTAAAACCTCATAATTTTAGGGGCAAAATAAGCACTCTCAGGTACATTTATTTCCTTCAGGTCACATAGTCATTAAATCTCGGTGCCTGAGACACAGGCCAGAGTTGTGAGTATGATAGTAATTGCAAGAATACTGGCATGTGTTTGCCAATGAACTATTCTTCTTTGACTGGTTCTTGGCTTTCTTTTGTGGCCAGATGTTAGCAGAAGGAGGGAACGTTTTTTTCCACAGTAAACAGGATGGAGGGCTGCGCTTCAGTTCTTTGGGATTTTGTTTGTTTGCTCTTTCTAAAAAATAAATCCCCTGCAAACACTTCATGTCTCATCCTTTTACAGTCTAGAGATGACTTCTGTCATTGGTGTCTTCTGGCTATTCTTTTTTTGCCCATTCCTCCTCTTTTGTGTCTGTAGTGTCCTTTCCACTCTCCCCATCTTTTAAAACCTCTCTTCTTTCTTGTCATCTTTTTATTTATTTTTCCCCACCATTGTTCAAACTTCTTCAGCAGAGATTTTGTTGTGCCCACCTGCAGCAGAACAGCTGATTCCACAACAAAATTTACCAGCTTTGATACCTTCATTCTGCTGTGAGTTAAAAGGTGAGGAGCAGAGCCTGTGTGCATAGCTCAAGGGACCCTAATAAAGCTTCTCAGGGTTACTGTGAAAATCATTTCCATGCTGAAGGCCTAGCAGACAGGAGGACTGGCAGTTGTCTACAACAAAGAGACTTAGAGCAGGTAGTGGAGAATCAGCAGCTCTTTTGGGGTTAATAAGATGCTTCTGAGGACAAGGGAAGAGGTTCTGCAGGTAGTTGCTGCCTCAGGCATAAGGCCTGGCAACCACTGAGCTCAGTGTGAGTTAGACACAGTAAGAGAGGCTCTATGTATACAATCTGTCTCCCTCTGTTTATGTTCGTGATTCATCTGTGCCTACATACTCTTACGAACAGTATGCTGCACTATGTCATTAAACACGAAATTGTGTACATAACTTCTGGGATTTGTATATATGTCTCATAAGAAGAAAAGAAGGGTTTCAGTGAAATTCTGTCCATATGGTGGGTCAGCATGCATTAGTCTCCATTTTTCTGATGTGCCTGTTCTGAAGAACCGTTCAGAGAATTTATCTAGCCAGCACTACAGGAAATTTCCAAGCAGGAGAGGATATATACACATATGTTTCATAAAGATTTGATGAAGTTTTCAAAAAGGTGGTATATCAGAAACTAGAAGAAAGGCAATATGGTCAAAGTATGCTGTAGGTTCAGCATATTCTCGGTACAAGTGGAAAGCTTATAGATATCAACTCATAAAGGGTATTTATTATGGATAATGGAAATGGAAGAGAATTTAGTGTCCTGAAAATGGTAATCCTTTTAGGCAATAATGAATTATGACAAAAAGGAAGAAAAATCTTAATGCTTTCAGGAGATTTTCCAATGCAAATCTAGTAGTTACAATGTCAGAAGTTATTTGAGAAAATTAAGAGATCAAGTTGTTTGTGAGAACAACAGAAGAATGAAAGTGTGGGCCTTGGAATAAATGAACACATCCCAGCAAAATTGTTATAACTCTTGAGGCATTAAACTTGGGTGCTTTCATTGCTGATTGATCATATGATTAAGAACAAGCCTGTCTAACAGGAAAATACAGTCAAGTGAGAGGCAGATAGAAAACCCAGTCCAGATCAGTTCCCTTGAATTCTTCTCTACAGTAAACGCCACTCTTTTTCCTGGACTTTGTGATTAAGAACAAATTTTAAAGTAAAATATTTATTTTCTTTTATTTTATATCTGTATGGCTGTCAGAAGATTTAATCTGCATCCCTGTATGACCACAAATAAATGTTATCCACATTTCAAGGACATTGCCAAGATCCATAAATAAACTACATTTCTTTAGAGATGTTTTAATAAGGTTCACGTGGGATTGAAGTCATGTGTAGACTTTGCAGAAGCCTTTGTCCTAGAAAATGAACTGTATCAGTATAGAAACTATAGTTCTGAAACTTCATTTGTAGGCTCATCTGCTTAACTGCTATAGTAAAGTTTCTATATTAAAACTTCTACCAGCTTTTTATAAACTTCATTGTCAACTACAAATGTCTACTTCATTTGTAACTCACAAACTGCAAGAAAAAAAGGAAATGTATCTTTCCCTTTCCTTGCCAATATTTCATTGAGTACTTTTCATTTTATTTCCTAAATTTTTTAAGCATTGTGCATTTGGTTTAAAACACATCATATACTCTATTAATATTCACTTCAAGGATTTAAAGTTTATTTTTTGGAAGTCATCAGTCTAAAAAGAATAGCAGTTGAAAATTCTAGCACAACTTCCAGAAATTCATATTACTGTGAACAGTTACCCAGAGGCCACGCATGCTAGAGTGAAACCAGTCACAACAACCCGAATTGTGTCACACCTGGTGAGCTTTTTCTTATTGTGATCCTGTAGCACTGATGAAAGATAGTTTTATGAACATTTTTCTGCTGTTTTATAACTACACCCATTCAGGGAAGCGTTGGCTCTTTCTACACTTACAACACCGATAAATGTAAGTGCTCCCTTTGTTAAACCAGAGAGTTTGGGCCACACTATTCAGAATATGCCTTTCTATTCTGTTAAAGAAATCCTAACATGTTTCTGCTTCCACAAATGCCAGTAATTTTTGTTCTGCTCTAACTGTGATGGGATCTAGTGTCATGAAAGCCAAAGCTTCAAGGTGGATGTGCCTGCACCTTCTGCATCTAGTGAGTCCTCTGTAAGATCAAAACATTTTAAAACCCTCAGAGGGCACATTTTCTTTAAATAAAAAGCAAAATTTTAGTTATTCAAGTAGAGAAGACTCAAATAAGGAAAACTAGCTTGTGCACATCCTTTGTCCATTGTCCTTGCTTTTCCCTACTCAATCACCTTTTGAATAGCATCAATCTCAGACCATTCCAAACCCTAGGCATCTTTCTTTCAGGAAAGATCCATCTTTCAGGAAAAATGTCTTCTGAAGTCTTTTTGCTACCCCCTTTCCACCACAACTGTATAATGTCCTTTCATGAATTTCAAGCTCTTACTTGTGGCTGTAAACTGCCTTCTTCATCCATACCCCACTGCCTCCGAGATCCTCTGCCTTGGGTACGCTCAGTAACTCCCTCAGGGAAGGAAAAGTCCTCCTTCTCCTCTCAGCAGACTCTTTGTACTCAGCTGCTTTAATAAAGGAACATAAACATAACTCCAAACGCACAGTAAAGCAGATGCCACCTGGCATTATCACAAAAAAAAAATAGAAGATACATTTCTTTGCTGGTTAGCAGCAACAAAAGCAAGATGCAATTAGTATCTGGGAAGCCTTTGAGCACATGGTGCATATAGTTGTCAGCGTGTATGCCAATACAAATTGAATAAGGAAGGATCTGTGTAACCATCTTATTGTTCAGAAATGCTCTGAGCTTCCCTTGCACTCTGGGCAGTCTGCTGGGTGTCAGTGCAACCTGACTTACTAAAGAACACTAGTGAGGCACGCTAAAAGAAATCAGTTTCCAAGCACAAGACATTTTTTAGAGGTGCTATTTTCAAGCCTTCACAGCTCAGCCAAATCAAACCCAATTTTCCTTGGAACACTTGAATGCACTACTTCTCAATAAGCAATAAGTATCTGCCAATTTCTGATTTTCTAGGTTCAGCTGATTCATCAGTACACTTCTTCAGCAAGTAGTCATAAGGCAGTTTATAACATAAGCAGTCTATTTTAGTCTTCTTATATTCCAGAGGACCAAACAGTATTAAGCCAAACACTGCAGAAAAATAAACAAATTGCAGGTTTAGACTAGTCTTGGAAAATTTTAATCTCCAAGGCAAATATTCCAGGAGAGTGTGAATGGGTGAAAAAAGATATTTTAGAAGGCAATGTTTAGGAAAACACTGTTAGAATATTAGCTGTAACAAACATCAATTATTCTGAAAACCAGTAACTTCAGTCAAACTATCTTTTCTTGGCACTATAAAATGTATTGAAGTGTTGATAATCGCAAAATTTGAAGTGGTTTTCTGACTAAAGGGTTTACAAAGGATTCACTGCAGTAATTCTACAAATACAAAACAACGGTTTATGCAGCTCAATTCATAACTGCAAAGTTATTAGTCATAAACATTACTTCACTTTGGTACATCAAAGTAATATGTTTGCCTAACACTACATTTCATAATTAAGACTGACTGACAAAGTGGAAAGAAATGAGAATATTAATGTAAGAAAACATGCCCTCAGATCTGCCCCTGGGTATGACCTGGCTCAACTGCCTTTCTTTTGGAAAACCAAGATAGAAAAAAAAGTAAGTAGTGGTGGGTTGACCTTGGCCAGCTGCCAGACACCCACCCAGCCACTCTCCCACTCCCCCTTCTCAATCAGGATGGGGGAGAAAATAAGGCAGAAAAGCTTGTGGGTCAAGATAAAAACAAGGAGATCACTTACCAGTTGGCATTGTAGACTTGTCTTGGGTAAAGTTAACTTACTTTATTGACAATTAAAATACATTCGGATGGCAAGAAACAAAGACAAATTAAAACACCTTTCCCTCCAACCTTTTTCCCAGGCTCAACTTCACTCCTTCATTCCCAGATCCTCTACCTCCACCTTACCCCACTGTGCAGCACAGGATAGAGAGGGAATGGGGGCTTGTGGACCATCCATAACAGTTCCTCTCTGCTTCTCCTTCCTCCTCACACTTTTCACCTGCTCCAGCATGGGTTCTTTCCACAGGCTGCAGTCCTTCAGGATAACCCGCTCCATTGTGTGTCCTCTCCAGGCCACAGATCCTGTCAAGACAACCTGCTCCAGTATAGGCTCTCCACAGGCTGCAGCTTCCTTCAGGGCATAGACAACTGCTTCAGTGTGGTCATCTCCACAGGCTGCAGGGAATACCTGCTCCATCACAGTCTTTTCCAGGGGAATATCTCTGTGATGCATGAGCACCTCCTCCCCTTTCATCTCTTTCTTGACCTCAGTGTTTACAGAGCTGTTTCTTGCACCTCCTTCTCACTGACACATGACATTTTATCCTTTCTTAAGTACCTTTTCACAGAGGCACCACCAGCATCACTGATGGGCTCAGCTGTGTCCTGTAGTGGGTCTGCTGGAGCTGATTGGAACCAGCTGTGTCCAACAAGGGGGCAGTCCCTGGCCTCTTCTCACAGAGGCCACCTCTGCAGCCTCCCCACTGCCAAAACCTTGCCATGGACGCCCAGTAAAGAAACAAAAGCAGTAGAACATCTCATTGCAAAGGTGGGCTCCTAGGACTGAAGAAAACCATGGACTGGAGCAGTGTCTGTCCTGCTTCTGGTTCTGGACCCTATACCCTTCCTGAGTAGTCTTAGGCCATCTGCTCTCTACTCTCCTAGTGCATAAATTCTCCATTCTTGAAGGAGTATAAGGTGCTTAGGTATGACAAATATAATATAGACAATGTGAATAGCAAAGTGAGATAAATCCATCCTGGTGAAGTCCATACTAAGGAATATTTGATAAAAAAATATTTCCTTTAATCTACGAGCTATTATTTTTAGACTTTCCTGGAAAGATCAGCCATTTTTTACAGTGTGTATTTCCCATCTCCTTGGTGACTACAGGTAGGACAGATCTGTGCTCTAAATTTATTTTATGACCATTCTTCATGTCAAACTGCTTAGAATTAACATTGAAAATACTAGCAAATATTTTTTTTCTGAAGAATGGAGTCTTGACCTAAATTTAGAGTTGCTTAGAGAAATATCCCTTTCCCATTCAAATTGCTTAATAAAAATTATCTAGAAACAAACATGCAATCTTAAAAAAAGGAAGGACAGAAAGTTTGACATCAAAAGACATTAAGAACAGAAAAGTTAGTTATTGTCTGAAAGAAAATTCTTAATTTGTTTATATTAACTTGGTTTCTTGTTTCAGTTCCTTCCAGGTTTTGCAAGTACTGAGAAGGCAGTGAAGGTGAAGAAGGAGATGAAAAGAGTTATCAGTCCCTTCCCTTGCCTTGCCTTCCCTTCCCATTTATGTATGGTCAGAATAAGGGAAAGTTATTTTCTGAAAACACACTTGAAATTAGATTCTATTTGTGCTTCTGAATGAAAATCTTAGCTCCATATCTGTTAGCATCAGTAATGTCCCAGCTTGAAAACTGTCTTTTTCTCTTCAAAGAATTCTGGAGATCCTTACTTGTGAGACTTTTTGCTCATTCTGTAGGAGCTGACTTTTTCAAAGTCAGTCATTGGTCCCCATGCCAAACTTCTGAGAGTCTAAGGAAGGTGCCCTTTCAGTGGGAGAGTATTTTTACCAGGAAAATTGCAAGCAGTTTCTGGATACGTGTGAGTATATTTTAAGGAAAAAAATAGTCATTCCATAATTTCCTCTGTGACAACGAGGAAAGGAAGCAGGTCTATCTCCATATATAGGAGAAACATTCAGTCTGTGATGAAGTAGAAATAACATCACAGAATGACAACTGAATTATATCCATTGGATGCAAATGAGTAATTGGTGTCAAAATGATCTAAGAATGTTTCAAGGAAGCTAAGAACGTGCATGTAAACAGCCTGCAGGATGGACTTTTCTCCTCTTGCTGTGGATGTCATCACTGGCTTTGGCTATGTTCTGTCTGGGAATAGAAATTTCTTATTTCTAGTTGCTATAAGAACTCTCCTTTCTCCTGAGATTTGGGAAATGATGATGAACCCTTTCTGCTTGCTCTGAGGGACTCATATTTGAAGGAAGAGACAAGAAAGTTTTGAAATCTGTCCCAAACTCAGTACTATTGATATCTGGCCTGGTACCAATGAAGGCAGTCTTTCTGTGACTGGATCAACTATCTTGGCATGGATTTTTGCCTTTGTGCCAGCTGGGAGCCACATTTCACTGTGCCTTGCACTTCATCTACACACTGGCAGAAGCCAGATTTCCCTGCAGGCTGCTTAACCATCTTGGCATGGCTCTTGTCCAAATGCTGGCTGGGAGCTGGTTCCTCTGTGGCCTTCTCAATTCTCTTGGCATGAACATTGTTCAGACACCAACTGAGAGCTCAGTTCCTGAAGCCTGCTGTTTCCATCTGCTAATTCTGAGTGGCAACAAAAAGAGAGGGGCTATCCTTCAAACCACCTCAGACTATTTTTTTTTTCCTTTGGAAGTTTCTGAGGAAAAAAACCCCAACAGTCAGACATAAATAAACACTAGGTTAAACATTCTGTAAAACCTCTGTTCCAAAAAGAAATTGGAAGTCCAGCCTCTGTGTGTCTGGGTCAGTTCCACGTGGGTAATCAAGCTACAGTTGGCTGGAATTAGTCTGCAAAGAAATGAAGGACTGGGCTGTGGTATGCTTTGCTTCATCCACTTAGTAGAGAAAATCCACTGTGATTTCTGTATGATATGCTTCTTACTCACAGATGAGCTTTAGGCTCTTGCTCTTCAATCCTGATCTCTGTATCTCTTTCCTTTAATCCTTTTTGTAATTGCTGACTGGTTTGCCTGACTTTATGATTGTCTAGTCCTTTTCTTGTTCTTTAGTTGAATAAAATTCTTGGATTCTTGCCTATATTGTAGATCTATTTTTCCAGACTAGTGGGAAAATATTTCCTTTTTTTGGTTCAGTATAATAGGTCTATCTGGTTTTTACTCAGCCTTAAGTGCTGAGTGCAAATGTCCCTGTCTTAAGATACATTTCCATGAAGGGATATTGTCTGGATACATAGAAATCTGGAAGTCTCTTCCTGAGAAATGGTGTTAAGTCTAGATTCTGAGTGAAGATCTATCTCTATCTGTATGGAGATGGAGAATGTTTATCTCCTACAAACTGAGACAAGATAAGGCTGAGAGCATTGATGCCATCTGCAGCTTAATGCACCATTGTATCTCTGGTTCTTCTAATCCCAAATGATGAAAAGTCCTGAGTCAGACACGAAAAATCGTGACACTTCTTCTAAAAACTTATGACTATTAAGCATTCATAAAAGCTGCAAATCTCAAATGTCCTTGGCATTTGGAGGTGGAGAGGTGGTGGGGGAGGAAGAAATGTAAAAAGAATGCTTACTACTGGGAATTATTTAGCAGAGCAAATAACTTTACAACCTCCTTACTGGAGATGTTAGTAGGCAGATTTGAACATTAATACCCCTCCTTTGACAAATATCTTCATATTTTTCTTAGCTGCCTTACTTGTCTTTATGCTAACTTTGTCTAAGGACTTTGAAAATGCCTGAAGAGTAAAAGGAAGACACTAGACAACTTTAACCCCCCCAAAATCATATATTCCCTTGGTTAACTGGTTAGGTCAAATAGTCCTTGCCCACTGCTTGGCTTGTATAGTAGGAAGATACTACTCTACCTGATACTCATTTTACAATCAAAAAACTGGCTAATAACTTTAGATGAATGCATAAAAACTTGTGCTAAAAACATGATCTGAATGACAGTTATCTGTGGGCAGATAGTCACTTCCAAATATACTTACAGTCTCTGGGCCCACAGGGCCAAAATGTGAGTTCCTGACTTTGTAGTCTTTCAATTTGCATGCTGCTATTTTAAAATACTCTCTGGGCAATAAACTGCAGTAAAAAGGCATGCTGAGAGAGGGGAGAGAACTAATATCATGTCAGTTATAGGGGGAGAGAGTTTTGTACAGTCACAGAATTACACAATGGTTGAGCTTGGCAGGGACCTCTGGGGATCATCTCGTCCAAGCTCCTTCTCAAGCAGGGCCGTGTACAGGCAGTTGCCCAGGACTGTGTTTAGATAGTTTTTTTAATATGTCCAAGGATGGAGACTCCACAACCTCCCTGGGCAACCTGTGCCAGTGCTCAGTCACCCTCACAGTGAAAAAGTGTTTTCTGATGTTCAGAGGGAACCTCCCGTGTTTCAGTTGGTGCCCATTGCCTCTGGTCCCGTCACTGGGCACCACTCAAAAAAGCAGGGCTCCATCCTCTTTGCACCCTCCCTTCAGGTATTTATGTACATTGATAAGATCCTCCTGGACCTTCTCTTCTCCAAGCTGAACAGTCCCAGCTCCATCAGCCTTTCTTCATGGGAGAGATGCTCCAGTCCCTTCATCAAACTTGTGGCCCTTTGTTGAACCCTCTCCTGTACGTTTCTCTTCTACTGGGAGCCCAAAACTGGACACAGTACTCCAGCTGTGGCCCTCACCAGTGCTGAGCAGACAGGAAAGATCACCTCTCTTTTCCTGCTGCCGGTACTTTGTCTAATGTGGCTGAGGATACCATTTGCGGCCTTTGCAGCAAAGGCATGTTGCTGGCTCACATTCAACTTTGTGTCCACCAGGACCTCCAGGTCCATTTCTACCAAGCTGCTTTCCAGCTGGGTGGCCCCCAGCATGTACTGCTGCATGGGGTTGTTCCTTCCCAGGTGCAGGACTTTGCACTTCCCCTTGCTGAGCTGCATAAGGTTCCTGTTGGCCCATTCCTCCAGCCTGACAGGGTCCCTCTGGATGACAACATGACCCTCTGGTGTATCAGCCACTCCTCCCAGTTTAGTGGTGTCTGCACACTTGCTGAGGGTGCACTGTCCTCTGTCATCCAGATCGTTGATGAAGATGTTAAACAGGACTGTGTCGATCTGTAAATATTTAAAGTTTTAATGTTATGTTTAAAAATTAACTCCAATATGAGAAGATGTATTTCTTATGTTGCAATGCTATTAATGTTCTATAAATGGATAGAAGTTCATGCTAAAAGCTTTTTAACCACAACTCTCTATAAAAAAATAAATAAAACCGTCCCTGGTCTTTCACCAGTTTATCTGATTTGTAGAAGTGTAGTTTCAATCTGTCTTAAGCAAACTTTCAAAAAATTAAAATGCAATAATTTTGAAATGCAATTGTCAACAAAAAATAATTAGAGGCAGTTTTAAAATTTGGATTATTTGGATCCACTGTCTAGGTGACTTATTCAATATGCATGCAATAGGAAAAAGTGAATTCATAAGATGTAGGTATTGCTCTGAAAAACAACCATGTGAATATGCTCCTTCTTACTCCATAGCCTTATTTTCTTGGAGTATATCTTGCATACTTGAAGTTTATTTTCCAAAATTACTACTTACTACTGCCAGGGCTGTAGAACTAACACAACTCTATGAGAATTGACTGAGTTTTTCCTCACTGGTGTTCATACGCTGCTGGCAGAATTGTTAATATTCTACTTAGTATTTCAGGGCATGTAATTTTTTGTTGATATGCATTTGTGGCAGCCCACAGGAAGAAAGAACATTTCCATGGTGTTACTAAAAATGTACTTTAATGACCATGGGTTTGCACAGATGTAAATTAAGGCTGATGTAAATCAGTCTGAAGAACCTTTGTTACTGGCAGTGGTGCACAAATGAGAAAGAATTTAATTTTGTTTTCAGAATCCATGTTGGTTTTACAGGGTTGAAATAAAGAGGAGAAAAAATACTTTTACTCTTATTCTGATCTAATTTGCCCTGAGAATTACAACATGAAAACATTTCCTGTGTCACTATGCAATTCTACAATAAACTAGTATTGACCTTGATGGATTTCCATAGAAGAATACATTTGAAAATGTCATTGGAATAGGAGTGAAAACTGATTTTCTGAATTTGTTCAATGACCAGTTTATCTTTATTTAACTACAAGGGCTGTGGCTACTCTAGCATCCTGCTGGAAACAGTCAGGAATCCTGCTATAGCTCAAATAGTCTGACAGCAAAAATCTTCCCCGAAAGAAATTAAAGCCCCAAAACAGAACAGAACAAAACCCAACCAAAACCAATTATTTCCCAGGCTGTATTATTTTTACTGAAGGCCTCTTGCAGGGCTACACGAAAAGCACTTGGACAAAATACATCATTTTATTTCTGCTGCTACAGTGCTGCTTTGCCACTCTTGTCTTCCAGTTCACTGTGTGTCATCCTCTGTAGAAAGTGGGTTTATTAACATGGCTACAGAGACAGGTCAAAACAGCTTGGCCTTGTCTAAATGGATTCCTTCCAGACATATTTTCACAGGTTTTCCAAAATACTAAATTGTATTGTAATTCTGATAAATTCTGAAGTCATGGTAGTTTTGAAGTGTAAAGATTTGTGTAAAGGCATTCAACATGCACTGTAAAAACTGGCCAAAATAGTACATTGAAGAAAAAATAGATCATATTATACTAAAATCAGATTTTTAAAAGCTAAAGCCAGCTTCTGACTTCTGGAATAGTTAAATTCTGAAATATATATTAAGCATTTATGTACACTACATACAGTGTACACGGAAAACAAAACGGTACACTGAAGAGAAAATGGAAATAGTATTGTTTGGCTGTCATTAACAATATTTAACACTAATTTTGAAAGTGCTCGACTGCCATGGCAGCACTGGTATACTTCACAGTCTATAAACATAAAGAAGGAAACATCTGTAGAAAGAATACTTTTTTTCCCCAAAAAATCCATAGGAAAACAGAAAGAAAGGAAAAAAAAGGAATTCCTGGTTAAGATACAGAGGCATCCTCTACGTGGTTTGAAAGAGCATCTTTCTGAGTCCTTGCAAACTTGTAAAGATCATCTCCACCAACGAGGAGAGGGAGAGGGCTGTAACATGCGATGCCTGGAGGAGCCAGGACGGAGGAACAGGAGACCAGACCAGGAGGGAGCGCTCTCAAGGCATGGAGGGGGCAGCCAGCAGGTTTTAAGTGTGAACTACCTGCCTATTTGCAGAACACTGCCAAAATATAGAGTCTTGGACATTACCGAAGACAAATAAACCCATCCTCCTATACAAGACTGTTTGGCTGAAACAACCCTTGAAGCCACGGCCGTTGCCGACACGCCTGTAGCAGCCAGCCTGCCTCCAGCACATCCCACCCTCTTCCCTGGGGCTGTCCCCCAGCACCCTGCCTTCCCAGCGGGGGGTCTTGCTCTCCCGCCGTCCCCCGGCCTGCCCGAGCTTCCATCGCGACATAGGGGCAGTATGCAAGGATGAAGTTCTCCCTCGTGCCTTGGGTGAGACTGCCGGTGGCTGGGCTGCAGGAGATATGATGAGAAGCACATAATGTTAGAATGAAAACCACTGGCGCGAGGATCTCAACGCTTTTTCCAGATATATCGTTGAGGTGCTTTTGATGAGTATGTGCCATCTGCAGTTAAAAATCCTCTGTTTACATATCATCAGAGATAGCTTAGAGCTGGATAATTTTCTTTCTTTGATTAAGAAGGTATTTTTTTGCAAGGGAAAAAAAAAAAAGATTGCTCATATTTAAAAGTGCGTATTTTTTTACTTCTTCTCAGTGGTAATTGCACCAGGTTTAATCCCTCAATATTTTGACTAGGCAAAACTCATTTCTTTTAGTTTCTCTTGTCTTGTTAAAATATTAACTTTTGGAGACTTAGGGAAACTCTCACAGATCATTTCCCTAACACCTGGTGCTAGGATTGACCACGCTAAAACTGATTTCTCATTATGCTGCTATAAATCAAATAGCAAATGCAATTTAATATTAAATTTTTAATCTTTTTAAAACACTTGTGAACCAGCCATCTAAGACTAGCCAGCAACACCTAAACAATCAGTCTTTCTTCTTTCATTTATTTCATTTTCCAATCCAACAATACCTAAGGAGGAAGGAAGCTCTGTATTTATAGCTATACAAAAAGATGGGCACTAGGAACTACTGAATGTTTAGATGAAATGTCTCTTTCCAGCATCAGTGTTTTACAGGGTATTAAAAAATATTGTGGCTGTTATTGTAAATAAATACTGAATTATAGAAATCATAAAAATACAGTGTTTATAAAAAAACACGGACAACACAGATGAAGGTTATTTTCTTTGGGTTTTTTTTCATACCTTCCTACAAAACTACATCATGAACTACATGTACTGTGGGAAAAAAAATACATCATTGTTTTCTAGGAGGGCATCTGTCTCCTTTAATATTTCTACCACTTTTTAGCAAGCCAATCTTGTGCCTAGAGCTTTTTAATTTATAGAGACTAATTAGATTTTTTTTTAGTGGTTTTTACTTGCTAATGATTTTTAAAGTATTTATTCACTACCTTTCTGACTGAGTATAAAATTTTAATGAAAATTCATCTGCCTCTAATATCTATTTTACTTAGTAGTAGAGGAAAAAAGTAATTGGAGCTATTAAAAAAAAGTTAAGTCTGAATAGAAAAGACCCTCAGTGGAATGCCTGTGCCAAGAAAATGTTTTTGTGTCAGTAAAATGTTTAAAATCCCATCAGGCCTCAAGCTCTTAAATGAGATTTAAGTTTTTCAAAGACCTTTCCAGGTTCTCAGGAGGGGGTGATTTCCAAATATATATAGCTAGTGTCAGATTAAGTTCTTAAGGACTGATTTTTCAAACAGGCTGCTAAGAATGTCTTCAACGACATTCAACAAATGTTTGTTAAGTAAATCCTTCAGATTCAGATCTAGCAATAAACTTTTTATATATGGTCCTCAGTGCCCCATGGGAATTCTTTGCGAGGTTGGAGTCTTAGCCAAAGCTATGTGAATTATTTTAAATTATATACATTAGGTAGTAACTTGAAAACTTGACTACTTAAAGTGAGTGCTGTCAATTTTTATCTTAAATAATGGCCTATGATGTTCACATAGTTATTTTGCAGCTAGTATTATATTAAAGCTGTGAACTGTTCTTCACAAAGTCACATTTCATTCTAATATGAGGCTCCTACTGTGTACAGAATTGTTTGTTCACACTCTATTTAGTTCCATAGTAATTGTAATAAACTAATTTCACTGTCAGAACAGTCCAAGGTATCCAGAGCTGTGCCCTGTGGAATAAAATTTTCCAATCAAAAGGGGCAAGACCAGATTTTAAAAAGGTCCTAATTAAATCTAGAGCTAGCCTAGATCTAGCCCTTCCCAAGTTAACAAGTTAGCATTTTGAATTTGAATTAAAAGAATATTTGAAAATTACCTTTCTCTCCACTAATACTGCTATTATGTTTGCATATATATTTTTACACTGAAGAGAAGTGCAGATTTCAGTATATTTTCACTGAGATGGCTAGTTTGCTAAGGATGATAATAGAAGATATTTGAGTGATGTACAGAGTTGACATTTAGAAAGATTTTTTAATAATTATATGGCACTTTTATTAAAAAAAAAAAAAAACAACACCAAAGGAAACATTGTGATAGACCTTGCTATATCATGGGTTAATATGTATGATCATATGTGGAATTTAACTGAACCATAACTGAAGTAGGCCCCATAGAAGCTGAAGCCAACAGACATACACAGAGATGTGCTGGCAGGGTTGGAGGATGGTGCAAAATGAGCACTCTTCTAAAATAATGACAATAAAGAAGGAAGATGTTTGCTGAGTTCAACATGGACCAGCGCCCTATGATACAGGTGGAATATAGAGATACAGATCGGGAGATCTAATATGTAATTAGTTTGACTACTTTATTAAAAAAAACCTCAGAAACTTTCTAAGATGTGCATTGGTGTGGAGAAGCTTGCACAGCATTGTGCTAATAGCTTGCTATTGGTACAGAGGTTTCAGCATTTTGTCTGTTAGCTGATGAATTTGTGTGTGTCATGCCATGTAGACAACCAGCTTAGCCCACTATTTCCCATTAAGCCAAGTGTGTTTCTTTTCTTTTGTCTGTTCTATTAATGAGATAAGAACAGTGTTGGAGTCCCCTAGCCAGTGGATGCACTGTTCCCAAGACCTATGAAATTACAGTACTTACAGAAAGAATGCCTTAAGGAACAGCTAATATAACAGTGTTCAATATTTTCATTAGTGATGTCTAAAAATAATTTTAACAAATAAAATAAAGGAATTGACTGTGGAAAAAATTACCATAATTCCAACTGCACTTGAAAGACTAGAAAAATAGTCTAAAATTAATGAAAAAATAATAAAGATACCTGTGGCAATGTAGAACTGGCAAAAAATTTCAAAGCATGTGAAGAAACATATTTTTCCTCCTTTTGGATTTTTGAGGGTATTTCTAAAAAAAATGAAATGTTTGCCTTATTTACCTCTAATGATTTTTAAGCATTATTTACTATTTAATAAATTTATTATATAAAAATACATGTGTATGTACACTTGTATATGTATACATATACGTAAGTATAAATTATTTACTTTTGGAAAATGACAGTTATGGTCAGTATTAGGGATGAAGCTGTGCCATATGCAGGACTAAATGATTACTGTAGCAGTGCTAGAAAGTTACAGGTCAGAGCCTGATGTGGCCTCAAGGCTTGGTTTTATGAGTCCATACTGCCTTAGCAGTCAGACCAAGGTTCAGAAGTAGTACTGTAAACAGAGAACTCAATAATAGATGTATCAGTATAAATACCTCTGCCTTATTTATAGAAAGATGCTTGCAAAATTAAAAGTACTTACTTATGCATTTGCAATAATCTATAGAGTTAACATACCCCATTATTGACCTTGTTTATTCAAAAGCAATTGCCTAATTTAATACATTTCCATGTGAAGTCGCTTTAAGTAAAGAAAGCATCCTGATGAACTGAATTGCATCACTAATGTAATTTTAAACAGTTTTCTCAAAAATGGCTGCTCTGAAATTTCAGAGGCCCCTTTTCCTGCTCTTCAGTCAAGATGACAATAGCTCCCCTCTGCCAGAGAAGGGGACTGGGAAGTACTTGGCTGCAGGCGTGAGCATTCACTCTCCTGCTCTGGAAGATGTCATTATTTAAAGTAGTTAATATGTTCCTTGGTTTTCTACCAGCCCATCACTCCTTTTGTGGTTCTGGACTGCAAATCCTGAACAGATTGGTTCTAGAAGAAATCTAGGTAAGTGGATGGTAGAGAAGAGCAGGTAATAATTACAGAATTGTGACGCTTAGTTGTGGAGTTTTGGTTTGTTGTTGTGTTGTTTTGCATTTTTTTTTTTCATGTTGCTTTTAGCTCTTATAGATTTTAGTCTTATAGAATAAAATGAAAGGATCTAGGTGTATAATTCTTAGATATGCTAAAGCCCTCTTGTGTATGGCTCCAATACCCACACTGGTCTTAATTATCCTGTTGAGAAACAAAAAAATAAAGCTATTTAATGTGTGTTGTGTGCACATAATGATGTGTACAGAAAAAAACAACACTTCCTATTCATAAGACTCCTTTCCACTTTGGATTTCATTTCCTGGCTTTCATTTTATGATTAGTCTCAGATTAGTACCCTGTTCTATGTCAAGAGACTTGACTAACTGATCTTCTAACGTTATTTCAGTCCCATAACTTGAGTCTACACTGTGCTTATTTCATTCAGTCATTTAGGTACATTTCTTGGATAAGAAAGCTCTCCTTAGCCTCATAATTTCTGTTCTTCTGTGCTCATTAAAATTTGTGCTTATCTTACACAGGCACATATACCACAGCAGACAGTCAAGTTCCGGTCTCAGATCTGGAACGGTTTCCTTCCATTCCTCCATGCCTGGAGATTGACAGAAGCTGTTGCCCAGTGCATAGAAGAATTTTTTCTTTAGAGTTCTTTTTTAGAAGTGCCATCCTGCATATCAGTACAAGGTTTAGCATAAAACCAGAATATTTCTTCTATCAAACCTTATTAAAAGAAAAAAAAAAGTTGTTGATCCTCTACATTGTAAAGATAGGCATTCTAAATAATACAGTAAGAAGCTATCCAGCTCTTATAATGATGTGTCTGCGTCAACTTTTAGACTTGAATCCACTGAATATACTTTGAGCTCTGATGTATGTGTTTTTCTTAATTCTGTCTTTTAAGCACCTCTCAAGAAAATGTACAAAAGATGTATCATGGCATAGAGACCTTGAATTTCAACAAAAGTAAAGTACACTTTTAACATGGTTGATGCTGATGCCTATGAGCTAAGAAGGGAGTTATGTAACTGACAGCAAATGAAAGGAACAAGAACAAGGGAAGGACTGTGAGCAGTCTTTAAGAAAGTGAAACTGAAGTGTCATATCTTTTCATTTAGAAAAGATTTCTTCTATTAAATATAATTATTTTTCCTTCAAGTTTCGATGAAGATGAGGTTGCTAGGAAACTCATTCTGTTTTCAGCTGTGCCTGTGTAAATATGGCATAACCAGTTTACACTGATGAAAGATCCTGGACTGAAATAAGAACAGCTATGGAGTAATTTTGATGTTTGCTCATGACTAACATAAGGAAACATATTGTTACAAAAGAGACAAACTCAGTGACCAGTTGTCACCTCCTGCTCCTAGGGGAACATCTGGTACAAGCCATGAGAAATTAGATTTATGCCATCCTTGTAAATCCCTGATGCCTTTCCAGCAGAGCTGTATGAAATTCTTCACGATGAAACACACCTCCACTACTTGCATAATTTCACTCAAAATTGCTTTGGAACCATTAATCCATGTTTCTGGCTCTTATGGATTGAATTCATCTGCCATTAATAATAGGAGAGAAGTGATTATTCTCTATGTTGCAGGTTCTAAAGGAATGATGCTAAATATTATTATAGCTCTTCTTGCACCTATACTGCCTTTGGTAGCAGTACCTGAGTACATGTTTACTTGTATAGGTCAGTGGGCATATACTGCTTGTATAAATGCTACTGTGACTGTAATACTCACTATGAATATCTATGCAGCATTTTAGGACGAACTCACAGGGTAATGATAGCTACATCACATCTTTTGTATCTTAATACCACTGGCCATGCCAAATGTGTGGCCAACATACCTTTGCACACACCCTAGGACCTATCCCAGCATGTTTTGTATAAAAAGGTGTTTCATCTTCTTACTAAAATTCCTGCACAGCTATGCTGCCTATTGCTGCACCAGGGACATCAAATTAGGTCTGTAATCAGATTTCATCCATCCAGTCCTATCACATGAAATAAATAAGTACTCGAGCACTATGCTGATTTCTGTTATATCATTGACAATGATGGAAATACGGACTATCCTTATATCAAAGCTACTTCTGTCTTCCCCTCAGGAGATGTACTAGATCACAGCTTTGGACTAGGCCGCTCTCCCCTTAGTTGATCAGGGAAGACCAGCATTGACTGATGATTATAGACTGTCCTCCTCACCTGGTAAGAAAAGAGATGCATGAGAAGAATCATCTTCAACAGTGGACCTTCTTCAGAGCTTCTAAGCCTGTGCAACTCTTCCTCACTGGTTCACTTTTGTTTGGTTAATTTTTACCTTAAGCAAAGAGACTCTGAACACAGAATATAAATAACTGAAACATTTTTCTAGAATTTTACTGAGTAGTAAACGCAGTAGTATAATATATTAGATACTAGTTTATATATATGGCAATAGTGTGGCAAGAGATATGGAACTAAAATTCCAAGTTGTATGTATGAAAATCATTTTTTTCTTTAGTTATAATTCTGGTGTAGATGATGACCAAGGCTGTGCCTTTATGGACACCCAGCACTCATAAGATATGAACTCCCTGGCTAGTCCAGAAACTCCACAGCAAGTTATTTGCATAGAAGTAATGCTGGCTGGTTTAAGACAATGGACCTGACTTGCAGATTGACTCAGCTCCTAGCCACCTTCACAAATAAGTATTTGACTGATTCTTACAGGAACTCTACACATGGGATTTTGGACAGTTCTCAAGATTCCCCCAGAGAGCTCCTGCTGCACCTAATCTAATTTATGTGTTGATTAACACCCTGGGTAGAAACTCCCAGAGATTCCCAGGGAGTGGCTGCTACAGAAGTGATCAAGTTTTACATTGATAAGACATTAGTAAATAGTAAATAGAAAGCACTCCCAAAGATGAAAAGATTGTCTTTTGTAGGTTGTAAAGGTGTTTAAGAGATGTTTTGCCTACAGTTAAAATAACTGACAGAGATGGATCGTGCATGTGTTGGGCAGTTGCATGGAACAATAGCTGGTTTATAAAAACTGAGTAGAACAGTGGTTTGGAGAGTCTCACTCAATCCAGCTGAAGATGTTACAAGGACCCTTGCAATAGAGGCTCCCGTGACTGTCCCAACAGCAACTGATCATCCTGTTTGAGAGACCTGATTACTCCTCCAAGCATTACTCTACATCAAGATCAGAGTAATAATTTCTTTGGAAGAAGCACTCTGTCTGTCCGTGACTGTGCAAGAGTAGATACAAGTCTCTGCTCTTTTTAAGAAACGTTCCCCAAATAGGTAGCCACACATTGCTCTACAGCTCTATAAGCAGGGAAATGAATCTTTGATTCTGTAGACCCTCATGGGTTATGCAAGTTGTTTCATGAATACAATGACCACATACCATAGGTGTGAAACATATGCTGCCTATGTGTTATAAACTTACCCAGTCTTAAACTGCAGACAGACTAGCACTTTTGTCTGTGAACAGACAAAACATGAATGAAATCAGGGTGCACACCTTCAGATTGGTAATGATCTGCATTCCTTGCAGCCTATAGTCATATAGTTCTCTACCAAGACAATCGGGCCACACAGGGAGTTCAATCAAAAATTAATGTTTTATATATGAGAATTGCATTTTGAAATGCCTGAAGGTGGAAAGATTTTTTTTCTTTTTTTTTTTTTTTAAGAAAAACTGAAATTGAAGCTTAACTCCTGCTGGGTAGCAGTCAAGTGTGCTTTCAATTAGCTGACTATGAGATACTGTATCCTCAGGTGCAGCCTCAATGACAGCATCCCAAATGACTTTTGAATCATCATGTCATGCTATATCCTACAGCATGGTGTTGTGCAGAGCTGCCAAGAAGCTATCCTAAGCGCAGATCACTTTCACTTAGCCTAACATGACCACAGGCACTGAGTCTCTTCTGCGATGAGATGATGAAATATTGGCAGCAAAATGCCTTTATACTCATGTTTCTGACCATAGTTAGCAATACTGCTCCCTTTCACTGTTCCATATATTTTTTCCATCCCTTCAGCACGCACTGAACAAGGTTGAAGGCCTCACAGCAGTCTGAGCCAAGAAGAGCATGCGGTCTCCCAAGGTCTAGTGCCAGGCATACCTAGCAGGATACTTCTTGTGGCAAGGAAGTTCTTCTCTTACTAAAAAAACCCAAAACAATAGCAACAACAACAAAAAAACCCAACAACACCCCCCCGCCCCCATATGGCAGATTCCCAAATCTATCTTTCATAAGGCCTACCTCTACCAGACATATACCTTATTTTACCATAACTGTCATTCTATTGTGTCCCCTAGGTCCTCTAGATCTAAAGGTGGCTGTAGTGATGTGCTGAGGGGCTGGGAATCCTTAAGGAGTTTGAACATATTAAACATATTTGTCCAAACAGGAACAAAGGGGACACTGTTCCCATAACAAAAGTTACCCTTCTCGAAGTTTCCATGTAACTTGAGTCTAAAGTCACATTCCAGGCAGAAATGTATCCCTGGTCTTGTGTGTCTCCGAGGTGATGAGCCACTGGCTACACTTCTGTTAGATAAGTTACAGTCTGAGAGGAAAAGGTTTATTTCACAGCAGGCTTGCCTAAGGTTGGCCTCTCCCTAAGAGAAATCTTTGGAGAGGTGAAGAAAGCAACTACCAACCTTCCAGAAATTATCAGATTCATATGGGCTAAACAACACAGAGCAGACCAAGCAATATAAAAATAGGGGAGGCTCACAATTCAGAAGTAAATGGCTATGTTGGCAAATCTATCTACAAAGGCAAGATGATCTAATCCCTCACTGAAGACCTATATCAGTCTCCTTCCCCGCCCCACACCAGATGGTACCAGCAGTGCTCTTGAGGTCTCTGCCCCAAAGAAAAGGAGCTGGTCTGCCTGCACTGCGTGAGAAACACCACCCTTGCAGCAGTTCTATTTTTTATCTCTGTATCCTGTTCTATATGACAAGTACCTCAAGCATGAAGAGATAGTAATGAATTTAATTCACTTGAAAGTGGACTGGACATTTCAGTATTGGCTTGTTGGCTCTTCCAGCTGTGCCATCGTGTTCTTCCTGATTGAATGTAAATGTAAACTGGAGGGACTGCTGAAATCATGATAAGCTGCTCATGGAAGTCTAGACTAGTTGGAGTTGCTGCTATGTGTTACCTTAGCAATGGAACCTTGTGACGAACAGTTCTGCATCTGATTGTTTGCAAACGGATTGCGACACTGGATGCTGAAGCCATGGGAACTGTGACAGAAGATAAGGTAATGACACCCTTGTTTCTATCCCTGCGTCTGACACATGCCTTACATGACGAAACCAAGTTTCCCAGAGTGACCGTGCCAAACCCTGAATCACATGTTATGATTTGACTGTCCATGAACTGAAGAGGCCAAGAATGGACCAAACAGTTCCCAGAGTTGCACGGGTGTATGGATCTTTCATGCCTTTGCGAATGTGCCTTATGAGAGTCCAACTCCAAAGGAGTGGGGCGGGGGGAAGCAGGTAATCTGCTATTTCACAGGTGCTGTATCACCTAGTCCAGACTGTGACATGTTTGTTACTGCCACCCCTGTCACAAACAGAGTCAGTGCTGGGGGCAGAGAAGGGAGGGCTGCTTCTGAAACTCTCACCTCACTGCCAAGTGTTAAACCCTGCTGATCTCTGCCTCTTGGCTGCCAGAGCCTGCTTACTGCACCAAGCAGCATGTACCCCCTTAGTAGACCAAGTTAGAAGGAGCCAGATCTGGTAAAGAGGGTAGCTTGTCCATGCTGCACCAAGGGTTGGGGTTTCAGTCTTCACTCCCCTCTCCTTCTCACCTGGACTTCCTTGCCGAAAGGACAGCTTGCATATTGCAGAGCAGAGCTGTAGCGTGCATCACCATGCCGATGGTGTGGATAGTGTATAAATTAAGACTTGAGTGCTAAATCAGAAGCATTTTGGTGTGACCACGAGACACATCCTCTGTCACCAGGAAATTCCCAATTCACATGCTTCAGCAGCCTTCACAAAAAAGCTATATGCTGTCTATGGATTTTATCCTAATTAGAGGTGTCTTGACTGTTCCTGCAATTAGTGTTACACTTGCTGAACATGAACTGGGACTTGGATGTTATAACTGCACCAATGAATTTACATCTGTAAAGCATGTATCATCTGTTGGAGGTAGGGAGGCACCTTTCAGAGTACATTCTTACTGGTTTGGACAAAGTGATTCTGTATATAGCAAGGCTATAGTCTAGAGGGTGATCTGTCTGACATATTTCTAAGGTCTGCTTTTCTCTCTAACATTCAATCAGCACTTCAGCAGGAAGGGCACAGAGATGCAGGTATTTCAAGCAGGACTCTCAGAAGGTGTGAGAGCTGCTATAAATGAAGTTCATTTCAGATACTGAAAATGTCACAGATCTGAAGTAGGATTTTTTTGGTGGTGTTTTTTATTGGAATTCAAAGTCACATATATGTTCAATTCCTTCTGACAAGTTTTTCTTCTTTTTTCTTTTTTTCTTCCTTTTTTTCTTCCAAAGTAACACCAGTTGTTATCATTTTTTTGTACAAGATTTTCCAAAGCTGATATTTAGAAAATGCTCAGCTGATGTTCTCTGAGAACCTAGTCTGTTTAAATATGCCCTTAGTATGGGCACCCCTCCCCCACAAAAAAGGCACCACTTCATTTTTAAAGACTGGCACTTTTATGAATAATGGAGGAGGGGGAGAAGCAATAAAGGATACACACACACAGTAAGGTGAGAGGAGAGAAGAGGCACTGGGAATCAGAGTATCCACAGCTTCTTCAAGCAACAGAAAGATAGCTTCTTTTATTTGACCAGAAGAGTGAAACGTGTAACAGCTGCTGCAGTTATCAGAAATGTCCATGAGCAAGTAGGCAGATGCCGTAATGCTAATAAATGCTGCAACAGTATGTTTGGTGAATACAAGGCTCCTTATTCTGCTGATAACCAGGCTGCCACATTCTTCTCCACTTCTTAACTATTGTCTTATCTTGTATGTTTTCTAACAATGTCTGGTTTTAACCTTCACCTAAATATAATCCTATTGGTTTAATGACATCAGCAGTTGTTTAAACCACTCTATGTTTTTTCTATATAAAATAAATATGATTGCATGAATCAGAACTCTTACAGGTCTCTTAAGAATTGGAAGATTATACATTTTTAAAGAAATAAATACCTTTCCCTACACAGTGGAAATAATAGGGTTTTTTTCTTGACAGTCTGTATTCTGTCAGCAGCAACTCAGTCTACCATCACCTGCTTGTAAAGTCCCTATTCTTAGACTATCCTCTGCTCAGTTCAGACCCTCATCTGCTCTCTGACAGTTTTCTTATGCCTAGATGCACAAGAGTATTAAGGCACTTAACTACCTTAGGTGTCAAATGGAACTGGGAATCTAAGAAGGTCTAATTTAACAAAAACTTCTCCACCTTTATTAGTGCTTCACTACACTCATTTTCAACTATTCCTATACAGTATTTCCAGAAAACTTCATATGTTCCAATATTTTGTCATTAAAAATGCTGATTAGTTATTATTTAGGTGTTATTTCTGGAAACTGTAGCAGTTAGCCATCAGTAGAGAGAAGTGGGATGGGAACTATGAGAAGGACTGTGTATGCAATTTATCACATATTTATGACTGATAGTTTTCATTATTTAGACTAACATTCCACTTTATCTGAAATTTAATTATGATTTAGGAACCTGACATTCATCCAATGATTTTCTACCATTCAAACAAGATAATTTTAATACTTAGCTTTTTTAGCCATTGATGGCAAGAAAGTTTTTCAGCTGAATGCATATTAAATTTGCAAAAGGCAAACTTACTGAATTTCCATGCAGAAATATCTGTGCAGAAATTAGGTACCTTTCTTAATTGTGGCCTAAAATATTTTCTATCGTTTCTACATGCTCCATACTCAAGTATTAAAAATGTCTTCAAGTAAAAGCTGAAGCTTTGGTGGTTTATTTCTTTGTTCCTTCATTGCTTAGACACTTTTTATTTATAAGAATCAATAAATCACTCCTAAAACTTACTTTGTGAAATTTGCATCTTTCTTGGGGGCAGGACAGTGAATTTTGTTTCAGGGAATGATGTTAGACAAAATCATAGCCACTACCGACATCCTGGAAATCATTTAGATAAGTCTAGTTTGAATTATATTCCTGTTCCCTCTTTGGGCAAATACATAATTTGCGATCAGATTCCATTTGAGATTACTTCCACTCTGATTCTTCTTTTCCAAAGATTTCAGACATCTATGGGAATATGATATTTCTATGAATATATTTGCCAATAAACACCTTTTCTAAATTATTTCTGGGAAGTGAATAAATGAGGAAAAATGTCCATAGAACTAAAATGGTTTTGTAACTCAGATGTATGTTTATCAGAAATTGTTGCAGCAGTTTTACAGATACAGTAATTAGCCACATTTATTAATAATAGTTTCTGCGTTTATAACACTGTTCATCAAAAGAAACAAAAAGGTTTTGTATAGATTATTGGCCTTATTGCAGAAAGTCTGCTGGAGTACCAGGAACAGCCGAGTAAACCAGGTACAGAAATTTGTGACTAATGAGATAGAAGCAGAGGCAGGGTCAGCTCTGAGTCACAGTCCCTTGCTCCACAGTGGGGGACAACACTCCTCATTATAAGCCATCCTGTCTCCTGTCAATGTGCTCCTATACAAATTCCGTTAGTGTTTCCATCTATTTACTCTGGTCTGTGGAGGAACAATGGCTTTGCTTTCATTTGTCAGCAGACCTTTAAAAAGGAACATCCTGAAAAAATGAGAGTAATAAGGATTTATTTAAGAAATCAGTTTGATCAATCATGAATGAGCAAAGATCCCTGCAATCAGAACTTCTGCTTTTAGACTTTTGATTGCAGTTCCGACCTGACTTTATGTCTGAGTAAAGGTAATTATCAAGAGTATAAAGGAGTTCAAATGCATTCAGTTCTTCTGGAAAATCAAACCATGAGGAACATTCTTGTCAAATCAATAATGAGCTGGACTTCTGTGCCATTGTCTACACAATGGTCTTTTATTTTCTTACAAGATCTATGTAATTCTCAAAAGCTGCTGCTATGCATTATTTTTTCTTGCTGATCAAAAGTACAGACTGTGCAGCATGTACAGTTTTAAAAGATTAGGTCCTATTATAAAGGACTTTTTCCACTTTGATCAACAGAAGATAACATTTATTAAATCACAGAAGAGCATTGTTAAAATAATATTAAGGGTATAAATACAATCAACAAAAGCCAAGGATTTAGTGTTGTGTTTTTTTTCTTTCTGCATTATTCTTAACATGATAAGGTTTAAAGGTACTGCAGTCTTTAGGCACACAATGAGTTATTTCCTCTGCTAGACAGTAACGATTATTACTTCTGGGATATAGTAAGGGACTGAAACTATTTCATAGTATCATAGAAGTGTCGGCTGGAATCTCCTGCTTGAACCTGCGCTAATGCCAGCAGTGCACAGGGGCAGGTGTGTCTGTGTCTGGCAGAGTTTTCAAAATGCCCAGGACAGAGATTTCACAGCCTCTCTGTGCAACTTATTCCAGTGAGGTACTACCTTCCCAGTGACTCTTTCCCGCTATGTCCAGTCTTAATCTTCCAAGCTGCAGTTTGTTACCACTGCTACAATTAACATTGTTGGGTATTGCTGCAAAGAGCTTGGCACTGTGATCATTGCAAAAAAAAACCCAAGCAAACCACAATCAAAACCACCCCCCACTCCCTCATCCCCAGAACAAACAAACTCACAAAAATTAAATTCTCCAAATCTGGAGTTTTCTGTCAATTCTGGAGTAGGAGGCCTCCAAGCAAATGTAGAACTTCTCAGAGGCCTTGGATTGGTGTCTCTATTAAGGAGAATACATAAAGGAGCATTTCAAAAAATGGTTGAAGCTCCTACTGGGCCTGGAGGAGGAGAAAGAATTTGTATTATAAGCCAAGATCTAGGATGACTAGATATTCCTTCTGTTAAAACTGAATATTTAACATCTTTCCATTTATTCTGTTTTCTTTCTGTTAAACATTTAAGAAACCTAAGTTAATACATAGCAGGCCAGGCAAGTCCCAAGTCACAAAGAGCAAAAAATACATGCTTGCTTATTTTCAGTTATGAAGCAGATGAGTCTGTTCTGGAATAAAAATGTAAACTACAATGTAGCAAGTTATAAATTCCTCAGGAACTTGATAATTAAGAGGAAATTAACTGTAGAAGATAAGACCTATGCAAATGTTTTAGCTGTAATACAATGCCTATAGCACAGTGCTGAAATCTGTAGAGACCACAACAGAAAACATGAAGTGTGAAAAGAAACCTTTGGGACTCATAAAACAATACATTAAAATATGCTGATGTTATAAATAGTTACATAGTTTACCTTTACTGGCTTGAAAGAGGGCTCCAGAGATTGAAACAGAAGACAAATCAAAATAGTTGGCCTCTTTTTCAAAATCTGTTATGCTTCTATATTGGAAAGCACAATGCTGCTTCATTAACAAATTTATGGCAGCTATAAAGCTTTGTACATAGGAAGGGAAGTTGGAGGTGTAGCAACTTGGACACATAAGTTTCTATACAAAGTATAGGTCAGGTGGAAAACTGAGTTATTACTGTTGAACTTCCCATTTTTGTTAGTTTGTAAAGACTTTCATCAAATATAGGCCTGAATCCAGAGGGTGCACTTAGATGATGGAAGAGATGATGCTAGGATGGAATAAATAAGCTCCCAACTCCCTGCACAAATCTTCAATAATTCTTTGTTGAGATTCCCCAGAAACCCCAGAACAGAGGTTCCCTCTTGGTGGTTGTGTAACTAGGAAGTGTTACAAAGTGTGATTAAAACTGAGCAGAGGGGACTTTTAATAAAAGCTGGATACCTTCTGATGTGAATTTTACAAAATTTTAGTCTTCTGAATTGTGTTATGTAACATGTAGCATGTTTTTTCATTTGCTTTTCTTTTTTAATTGCCTTTCAGGTTAATTTTGGCGGTTCAATTTATTACAAATGTATGCACAAAAAGTTAGTGAGGTGGAAAGATTTTGCACATAAACTTCATTATATGAAGCTCTGCATGAACCCTGTGTTATTTATGTACAACTGCATAAGCAGCACATAACAGTTTATGTTCAGCTGTTGTTGCACAGGAAATTGTATGCAACTCCTGGCATATAAAGGTTTGTCTATTATAGCTTCTGGCATTTAAAGCTTTCACTGCCCAAAGGTTTTATCTTTCCTCTTCCACATAGAAATATACTTGGTAATTGCCTGGAAAAAAATTCTGGGAGCCATTTATCATTTCATGGATAATTCAGAAGTCCAGTGGTTTTAGTACCAGTGTTTTCTTCAGTGCATTTGTGTTGTAGGCTGAATATTTCATTCCCAAGCATGCATTTCTGATTACCCCTAACCTGTCTGATTATGAATTTAGGGAAGAACCATGCTGAGGGCTGGTTTGGCAGACTGTATGCTAAAACTATAGGTAAAGTTCCCACACCAGCTGTTAAAAATTGTTTCTGTCAGGTCCTGCTCCCCACTGCAGGTGTCTGTCTTGGGAGAACTCTGCTCCTCATGTCTCTCCTGGTGGAGTGGTCTCCCTCTGACCAGGCATAGGAGAACTCCTGCCTCTCCATGGACTCAACTGTCTGGAGAGGGAACTGACTGGAGAGGGATCATGGGTCAGCAGCAGAGCACCTGAAGAACACCACAAAAGAATTCCAGCCACTAGAGCCAGTAAATCAGCTTCGGGGGATGGGGGGACCCAACTTAAATGTCTCTGTGCAAATGCACGTAGCATGGGGAATAAACAAAAAGAGATAGAGACGTGCACACACCTGCAGGGCAATGATCTTATTGGCATCACAGAGATGTGGTGGGATGGCCTCTATGACTGGAGTGTTGGAATGGAAGGATACAGGCTCTTTAGGAAGGACAGGCAGGGGAGATGAGGAGAGGGTGTCACCCTCTGCCAATGACCAGCTGGGGCATGGAGCTCCACCTGGGGATGGATGAGGAGCTGACCGAGAGCTTATGGGTCGGGATTAAAGGGAGGATAGGGACAGGTGACACTATAGAGGGGGTCTGCTACAGGTCACCCAACCAGGAAGATTGAGCAGGTGAGTAGATGACCCTCTATGGACAGACAGGAGCAGCCTCAAGTTCACAAGCCCTGGTACTCATGAGGGGCTTCAGCCACCACAATATCTGTTGGAGGGACAACACAGCAGGGCATAAGCAATCCAGGAGGTTCCTGGAATGTGTTGATGACAACTTCCTTCTCCAAGTGATAGAGGAGCCAATGAGGAGAGGTGCTATGCTGGACCTTGTTCTCACCAACAAGGAGGTTCTGGTGGGGAATGTGAAGCTCAAGGGCAGCCTTGGCTGCAGTGACCATGAAATGGTCACTTAGGGCAGCGAGGAGGGTGCGCAACAAGCTCAGTACCCTGAATTTCAGGAGAGCAGACTTTGTCCTCTTCAGGGATTTACTTGGTGGAGTACCATGGGATTGTTGCATTAAAGCGTAACGAACCTTGGCAGAAAATAAAGTCCCTTGCATCCAGCTTGTCCTCAGATTATCAGAGGGGCTGGGGGCAGCAAGGCTTACGTTCTGGGTGATGCCCAATTCAGCACTGTAAGTCCGGCTGTATTCAATGTATTGAACTATCATGATTACAGATGCACTAATAGTGCACTGTACTTTCAATTTAGTTGCATTCAATGAACTATCATGGCCAGACTTAAGGGGTTTGGTCATGTTCAACAAACTATCATGGCGAGATTAATGAACAGTACAGTTTATTAAAGCGACAGGAGTACAGGTTCTTTTGGATTGCTGGTGATAAATACACCGTCTACAAAGCACATGCAAATAATAGTACAGCTGGCTACAAACACACTAAATTATGCAAAAAAACTCTAGAGATTTCTAAGTTTGCTGGGGAAGCACTCAGTATAACTGAGGGTTCGAATCTTACCCAATAGGTGTCCCTATGGGGGGGAGGAGAGGTTCAGCCTGTCAGCTGATCCCAGAAGTGAGCACTGTCCTCCTGACTTGTCTATGATGGTGTCTTCCCCAACAGTCCTCCTCTCTTAAGCCCTTTTATACTATTCTATTTTTAGGTGGAGTTGAGTGACTCTAGTCATACATACCTTTATTATGATTGGTATAAAATTTCCTCACTTTACTTCTAAAGGTATACGCTAGAGAAAATTCAGAGCGCATGCTCAGTGAGGTGTGTTCGCACCTTGAAGGTGGGTAGCTTTTGGGATTGAGGTGTGTTTTGCTATTATAATGAGCAAAGCTCACCCAGAGAGCATGATTTAGTATGTCACTACTCCAGAACTGGGCACTTATGATATAAATCAGAAGTAAGACAATAGTGTTAACAGAACCCCCATTATTTCACCTCCTCCAAGCTCAGGAGTGATGCATCCCAACAAAGAGGAAGTCAGGCAAAAACACCAGGAGGCCTGTGTGGATGAACAAGGAGCCCCTGGACAAACTCAAACACAAAAAGGAAGCCTACAGAGGGTGGAAGCAAGGACAGGTAGCCTAGGAGGAATACAGAGACATTGTCTGAGATGCCAGGGATCAAGTTAGGAAAGCCAAAGCCCTGATAGAATTAAATCTGGCCAGAAAGGAAACGGGAGACCTGGTTAGCCGGGATATGGAGAAGGCTGAGGTACTCAATGACTTTTTTGCCTCAGTCTTCACTGGCACGTGCTCCAGCCACACTGCCCATGTCGCAGAAGGCAAAGGCAGAGAGAATGAAGAACTGCCCGCTGTAGGAGAAGATCATGTTCGGGACCATCTAAGGAACCTGAAGGTGCACAAGTCCATGGGACCTAATGAGATGCATCCGCAGGTCCTGAGGGAACTGACCGATGACGTGGCTAAGCCACTATCCATCATACTTGAGAAGCTGTGGCAGTCCAGGGAAGTTCCCACTGACTGGAAAATGGGAAGCATGACCCCCATTTATAAAAAAGGAAAAAAGGAAGACCCAGGGAACTACAGACCAGTCAGTCTCACCTCTGTGTCTGGCAAGATCATGGAGTGGATCCTCCTGGAAACTATGCTAGGGCACATGGAAAATAAGGTGGTGACTGGTGACAGTCAACATGGCTTCACTAAGGGTAAATTGTGCCTGACAAATTTGGTGGTCTTCTATGATGGGATTACAGAGTTGGTGAATAAGGGAAGAGCAACAGATGTTGTCTACCTGGAATTGTGCAAAGCATTTGACACTGTCCCACATGACATCCTTGTTCCTAAATTGAAGAGACATTGATTTGACGGATGGACCACTCAGTGGTTAAGGAATCAGCTGGATGGTCGCACTCAAAGAGATGTGGTCAATGTCTCAATGTCCGAGTAAAGACCAGTGATGAGTGGCATTCCTCAGTGATCGCTATTGGGAACAGCACTGTTTAACATCTTTGTTGGCAACACGGACAGTGTGACTGAGTGCACCCTCAGCAAGTTCGCCCATGACACCAAGCTGTGTGGTGCGGTCGACACGCTGGAGGGAAGGAATGCCATCCAGAGGGACCCTGACAGGCTTGAGAGGTGGGCCCGTGTGAACCTCATGAAGTTCAACAAGGACAAGTGCAAGGTCCTGCACATGCGTCAGGGCAATGCCAAGCACAAACACAGGCTGGGCAGTGAATGGATTGAGAGCAGCCGTGTGGAGAAGGACTTCGGGGTGTTGGTTGTCGAGAAGCTCGACATGACCCGCCAGTGTGCGCTTGCAGCCCAGAAAGCCAATCGCATCCTTGGCTGCATCAAGAGAAGCGTGACCAGCAGGTCGAGGGAGGTGATCTCTCCCTCTACTCTGCTCTCATGAGACCCCACCTGGAGTACTGCGTTCAGCTCTGATGCCCCCAACATAAGAATGACATGGACCTGCTCAAGCAGATCCAGAGAAGAGCCATGAAGATGATCAGAGGGCTGGAGCACCTCTTCTGTGAAGGCAGGCTGAGAGAGTTGGGGTTGTTCAGCCTGGAGAAGAGAAGGCTCTGGGGAGACCTTCTAGCAGCCTTCCAGTACCTAAAGGGGGCCTACAAGAAAGCTGGAGAGGGACTTTTTACAAGGGCATGTAGTGATAGGACAAGGGGTAATGGCTTTAAACTGAAAGAGGGTGGATTTGGGTTAGATGTAAGGGAGAAGTTCTTCACTGTGAGGGAGGTGAAGCACTGGAACAGGGTGCCCAAAGAAGCTGTGGATGCCCCATCCCTGGAAGTGTTCAAGGCCAGGTTGGATGGGACTTTGAGCAACTTGGTCTAGTGGAAGGTGTTCCTGCCCAGGGCAGGGGGGTTGGAACCAAATGATCTTTAAGGTGCCTTCCAACCCAAACCATTCTAGGATTCTATGATTCAGCCTTCACTCTCCCTGCCTCAGTTGTAGAAATGGCTCATGCTTTTGACATTTTTAGCACTTTTGAGGGATTTTCAAGGGTACTGAGACACTGCAGCTTCACGTACTCCTACCTTAACAGAGCTGGTCCCAGATCTGCCCCTTTCCAATTGTGGCCACAGCAGCTTTCACTGCTAAAGAACCAGGCTCTGAGCTTGAGCACCTCTTTATATTATACAGGTTTGTATACATCTGTCTTAAAAACATGGAATCTGCTCTGACACCACTGTGTACATCAATGAAATAGCATTCTTACCTCAGTACTGCAGCCAGACACATTCCCTTTTCACCCTAATACAATGAAGTTTCAACATCTTCAACACGTTGCTGAAGTTGTGCAAGCTGGTTAAAACACAAGCACAGCAGAATGACTAAAGTGTGATTATAAAACATGTCATGCTGTTAATTTAGAAAAAACCCCAACCAAGCCCTAACAATGTAAAATGACTTTCCTTGTACTGAATTACACTATTTATTTTGTTCCTTTCAATTACTGCAAAAAGCTTTGGTTAGACATAGAGTTGTAATATATTCATGCTTATTTTCAGAATCTCCTCCATAACCTAATTTCTTCAGTGAATTGCTCACTTTTTTAGAGGTCGTAATAAGCATAAATTAAAAAGTTGGTTACAGATTTGTGGCTAGGGTTATAAACCTGCAGAGCCAAAATAAAGCTTGTGGAAAAGCCTTCTGCTCACAGGCAGAAAATGCATGGCTTGTGTGATAAGAAAATCCTGCAAAGCTGTTTTGATGAGCAGGAGAAAGCAAGTTACAATGGTCTTGGTCTTTGGTTCTATTATCTGTTCCAGATTTCTGGTGTAAAAAGGGACCATGTTGTTAGTTTCTCTGTCTGCATTCACATTTTCTATTATGGGTACTTAGGTCTGGTAATATGTAAAGAGCTGTTGTCTGTTTGGCAGGATGATTCAGAGCACCTTCCTTCAGTGAGTGGAGAGATGCAGATCCACAGTCTCCAGTGTCTGAAAGGGGTTTAGTAAGGTGTTTGTCTCTATCCACTGACTTTGTAAGGCTCCTGCATACTCAGAAGAGTGACTGAAAATCAATAGGAAATTGGATTAAGACAAAAGCAGAAAGAAAAGGAGAAGGAGGAGGGAGAAGGGGAAGACACCAGAGCCCTCTCTAAGCAAAGAGGGTCCTGGATTTTAGACTGACAGAGCTTGAACTGCTTCCCAGAAGTGCTCTAACTCCTGGATTGCTACCTAGGCTGAGACTCACCAGTCGTCCACTGAGGACCGACCACTCCACGGACAACTGCTGCTGTCAGGAGTAGCCTGGATGCTCCCAGTGGATTGGGCTTCACTCACTACAGCTGGATCCAGGTGGAGTTTGGGCAGGTTGTTGCTTATTGTTGATGAGTTTGTAACTTAGATACTAGTCCTCACTTGCACAGGACCTATGTTTTGCAGTGCTGTATTAAGTTGATGGCTAAATGCAGACTCTTGCAAGCTCTGTTTTCTCTCTGATCCTCTGTCTGAGCTCAGGACTTTGAACCTACTTCTTGTTACTATACTGCCTGCTCATGTTCCTCCTAGACTCTGCACAGCTCAGGACAAAACTTCATTTGTATCTCAGTTTTGAAGCAGGTATAAGAGTTCTATGACTGTATGCCGTTTTGAGGATTAGTCTGTAAATTGCTAGTAAGTGTGACCGTGTGAAAATTTGAGTTCTGACTTTTTTTTAATTTGGAGAATTATTTTTTTTCCCCCACATTTGTGAAAGGGTTGTATAGTTTTATTTAACAGTAAAAAGGAAAAAATAAAGCACCTGTGATTTAGTATTTACCAAAGCCAGTGCCATATCTTCATTTTTTTCTGCAACCCTGGGAAAGTTTTAGAAATGAAGTCTTAAGATCAGTGGTAAGTGATTTTGTAGCTCTTGCCTATCCTGAATCTTGTCTACATGATAAATCCACTTAAACCAATCGCTGACATAAATGCTGCTAAGTAGAATTAATAAAATGTGCTAACATGTTATTTCAGTTCAAAAAAATTGAGACATATGCTTTATTTAGATTTAAATACATAATGATTTAGATAAGTACCACACATCACATGATCAGTTTTCTCCCAGACTTTTTTTAGAAAGATAATTAAACTTGTCAATCAATATGGATATAAAAATATCAATATTAGATGTCTGCTGTATCACAGGTATACTGGTGTATGAAACAGCAGCTGAACAAGAGTTACTTCGGAGAACTATGACAGTACTGAATTTTAAATTACTAAAGAGTTGACCTGGGAAGTTTTAGTTTATATAACTGAAAGATAAGATTTGAAATATATTTTCCATGAACAAAAAGTAGAAATCATGAGAAGATGTCATAAAATGTGTCAATATTCTGCATAAAATTTGGGAAGTTTCCTCAAACTTACACATACTACAATCACTATATCTCCTTAATTTGCAATGTAGTTTAAACTGCCTAGTCTATTAGCTCCCATTCCTAATGTACCTATAAGCCCAAAATGTGGTATCTGCCATAGTAAAGGATATGTTCCCCAAATCTATCACATTTTAGATCAAACGTGAACTGAATATAGTTTATTGCACATAGAAACATTGTGTTGCTATTTATTATTTGACGTGACTGCTTCTGTAGCTCTGCTTGAGCGGTTAAATGTAAAAACATCTCTGCCGCCAACACAGTTAAAGTAAAACATGTAAATAGTATAACTAGTGCAGATAAACAAAAACAATGAAGAGTTTGTCCTGTATAAGTCATAACCTTAATAGTAACAGGCAGCCACAACATTAATTCAGTGACTAATGCAATGACATTTCTATTTTTTCCATATGTCCTCTTGCCACTGAGTGCACAATGTAGATGTGGAGCTGCTATGCATACTAAGCTTTTTCATTCTCAAAATGTCGTGGTTACATATGAACTTTCTACTTTTCTGTCTGGTAAGTAGTCTGCTCAATTTATGTGCTATGTGTCCTACAGTTCCAAGAAACTAAATTTGAACAGAAGAGGCAGATTCAATTTGTCTCTTTCAGACACGTATTCTGTTTATACTTTCATATGCATGTTACAAAAGACAGTAGGTTTTTTTAAAAAAATATGGAATGTTTCATTTTTCTTATAGTGGTGCTCTGATGTTACAAGAGCAACCAGGCAATCAGTGTGCAAGGGGTGTCCGTTATCCTGGGAACATGGAGTCCACCCCCATCAAAACTTTATAATCCTGAGGAAAATCTTGCTGTTTTTCCCTCTTATGCAAAGTGCAGTGCTAGTATCAAGCCTGGCACTACTACACACTAAAACAAGAAGTGCTCACTGAAATATATACATGAGCAGGAAATACACCGCCCCTGTGCAGTAGTGTTCAGTGACAAATCTCACAAGCTAAACATCATTTGAACTGCCACTGGGCATACACGTTTTCTGACCATGGCTGTAAAATGTTATTTAAGCAAAATAAACAACAGTTGCACAGAAATTAATGGCTATAAAATTGTTCATGATTTATCTGAGGCTTAGAGAGGAACCCAATTAATAATAAATTTCAATTTCAAAATGATAATTTTCTGTAAGTTTTGAAAGAGGAAATACTTTGTCCTCACTCCCTAGTTTTGTGATAGATAGGCATATTTATAAAGGGATTAGGAGATATTACTCATGATAGCAGAGATTGGACTACAGAACAGTCCCTGTTACTCCTATGTCATTGTTCATGCACAATGCCCCCTGTATCGAGATATGATAAGTTCTGCTTAGAGGAGTGTTGTCCTGAGATCACTTTAATGAGCCAAATTACTGTCTATACACAGAGGTTATGTCTATGTTGCAAAATAAAAAAGGATCAGGGAGAGAACTTGAACACTGGATGTCCTTTTGTTCACATTGTGGAATGATTATTTTGCTTTTTGGTTCTTTTTTTGGTAGTGCTTGAGCTAGCTCTCTGTCGGACAAAAAGCCTGGACATTGTCTGGAAGATAGATCATTCCAAGGATCATTCCAATAGATCATTCTAATTAGCAATGTGGACAAAGATGCAGCGGATGTCCAATGTAGTCCTCCAGTGCTAGCTGAGAAGGCTTTGCAGCCTCAAGAACTTCCATAGGCTCAAATGCCAGTCCACAGTATGTGAAACCCGTACTCTCAGTTTCACATCATAAAATCCACTCTAGTTGCCTATGACACATCTTTATTTATTTTGAATACTTTGAACAGAAAACATATCTAGGATGGTATTATACATTATACTATGTGTTGTGCTGTAGACTGGGCTAAACCTCAGTCATATGGATCTGAGACACTCTGCACCAGTAGGTCTGGGGGCCAGGGATCTCTTACTGGGACTGATATATTTACTTGTATAACCACTGTGGCTTCATGTAGATACAGTTAACATGGGTTCTGACCCTGATGGCAGGTGAAGAGCATCCTCTAGAGCTCACAGAATCTGGCATGTCTGAGAAGGCCTCCTACCTTATGTAAATAAACTATATTCATGGGTATACCGAGCCGCCTGGCCAATATTAGCAGCTTGGTATAATTTAGTGTGTACTTTGTGTGCTTTCTGCACCTGCTTACATGTGCTTCTGCAGAACAGGAGATCAGGACAAGGTGGAGAGTTTCGAGGGTCTGCTTTGAGACCAGAGCTGGCATAGCTTTGTGGTGTGTTATAAACCTCAGGCACAGAGCCTAGTTCTTAAACACAGGCTAATTTTTTCAATTTTCATTTTTCATTATACTAACCAGGACAGTAGTAATCTCTGTAGCCAGAAATAATGGGTAGATATACTGGCATTAATGCAAATTTCTCCACCAAAAATATTTGAATCAATAGCTGTCTCCAATTTCTATACCCTTACAAATCTCCTCCAGGTCACATAAGCAGTCACAAGAAAGGTTTGTTCTCAGCCCAGTCTAATTAATGAAGTCATAATCAGGAAGTACTGACTTCTTTCCTGGGCCATGCTAAACTGCAAACTTAGAAATCTGGAGAGACTGGAGAGCCCAAAGACTCATTGAAAATCCCAGACTGAATATTGTTTCGTGCTTTCCACTCATTATATTATTTCTAGTGCTTTTCTTTAAGTAATTTCAAACCTCGCCCAAGCTCACAACTTCCCTTAGTTGTTTCAAATGTAATTGATACAATGCTTACTCCTTCTCCTTTATCATCACTTAAGTATTTAAGAAAATAAGCTTAATTAACTCTTTTTTTACTATCTCCTGAGTGCCTTAATATCAATTTTATAACATGGCTGTATTACTTGTTCAACAAAAATAAATTTTGAACCACAAAGATGTTAGATATCTATATGGTAACAATAGTCCTTAACTATTAACTAGCAGTGAAAGTGAGCACAGTTACGATCTGGGTTTAGTTTTAACATAACTGCACAGACTTGTAAATGCAATAATTAGAGTCTTAGGAGAGTGCTATTGACATAAAGCATTTAGTATGTTCTGTAGCAAATTGTCCTGGTTTCAGCTGGGATAGAGTTAATTGTCTTCCTAGTAGCTGGTACAGTGCTGTGTTTTGAGTTCAGTATGTGAAGAATGTTGATAACACACTGATGTTTTCAGTTGTTGACAAGCAGTGTTTAGTCTAAAGTCAAGGATTTTTCAGCTTCTCAAGCCCAGCCAGCGAGAAAGCTGGAGGGGCACAAGAAGTTGGCACAGGACACAGCCAGGGCAGCTGACCCAAACTGGCCAACAGGGTATTCCATACCATGGGACGTCCCATCTAGTTTAGGAACTGGGGGGAGTGGGGGCAGGGAATCACCGCTCGGGGGCTTGCTGGGCGTCGATCGGCGGGTGGTGAGCAATTGCACTGCACATCATTTGTACATTCCAATCCTTTTATTATTACTGTTGTCATTTTATTAGTGTTATCATTATCATTATTAGTTTCTTCTTTTCTGTTCTATTAAACCGTTCTTAACTCAACCCACGAGTTTTACTTCTTTTCCTGATTTTCTCCCCTATCCCACTGGGTGGGGGGGGGAGTGATTGAGTGGCTGCGTGGTGCTTAGCTGCTGGTTGGGGTTAAACAACAACACAAATATAAAAACATTTCTCACTTTTTTTTTTTTTTCTTTTAGCCAGAGCTAGCAGCAAGATTGTTTTAATGCCTTAGGCAAAATAATTGACAATATGTCCCTTGGTGGGAGGTTATGCAACAGCCCTGGAACAGCCTTCGGTCTGTACTATGAGCCATACAAGTAAAAAAAAATGTCTCCAGTTCTGGCAGAAGGGAAGTATTTACCTTTTAACTTTAAAAAAATGGTGGGAACATGCAGCAGAAGAAACATAAAGATTATTCATTATACCAAGGGCAGTTAGAGTTTTTGTTTCATTCTTCTCAGGCCTCAGTCATGATCAGTTACAACTTTTCTACATATGACATCCAAGGAATGCAGCCTGAATTAGTTAAAGATGTGAATCTAAGCTTCATTGGTTAAATGATACTGAATCCATGTATTTGATTTAATCAAATTTACTGAAAAGAATTAACTTAATTCCCTAAATTAAGGCCACTTCACACACTATTTATTTTAAATTTAGTATGTTACTGTATTTTCCTCAAAGACAGAATACAGAGTCACCCTTACTGCATCAAAAAACACATTTATAACACCCTGACCTGATCTTTCAAATAATTGGTGGTTTAATTCAACAAGGAATGGATAATCCTAATAATGTAATTCTGTAGTTTCTCTGCTTCTGTTGTGACTAACACTTCAACCTGTGCAGAGTAAATATCTATTTTTAAGACTTTGTAACATTTTTTCCAGTATGTCTTTAATTTTCGTTTCAGTTACAGTAAATGTGTCAACTTACCATATGTCACCCAACTTACCATAAAAACTCATGGGTTTTTGAATGCATCGTTTGTGTTTCATTTTTAGCTGTCTCTTTCAGGGAATACATTCTAAGGCATCATGAAGATTATTTTACAGAGAACCTAATGGGTGGATCCCCACTCTTCACTCTGGTCCCTCAGATGGCTGGGCATCCACTTGGAAATTTAATGAAAGCTCAGAAATCAGCTTCTGGGGTTCACCAGTCCAAGCAACCAAGCTTGTATTCTCTAAGGTATTCATGCCCCCCAGAGATCCAGCACAGAGGAAGTTACAACACAAAACTGAGCAGCAAATTTATGCAGGACTATTGGACTCATGAAAATGAAGAAGCTAAGCCTTAAAAAGGAGCTATCACAATTGAATGCCATGATCCTAGCCAGGTCTTTTGTAAATCAATGCTTAGATAGAGTAGCGCAGAAAGACCCTGAAGTTTTGACACAGCTCAACAAAAGCTGAAAGCCACACATAGCTGCTCATCCGTTCCACAGCTCAGACCATGAGTCGGTGGGAATTGCCTGTATCCCCTATTTCTGTTTTGCTATTTCTGGATTCATGTATATGGATATGCTGATTTATTATTTCAATTGTTTATGTCTATGTAAACAAAACTTTCAGCTTATTAAGCATGGATAAAATCTTTTCTGTTTTATCAGTGTGGAAAAACATTGTATCTGTTACATCAGAGGTTAGGCTTTGCTTTTGAAAGACTGTTGGAAAATTCAATTTCTAAGAACTTTGGAAGGCTTGTGCTAATATGTGCTCTCTTACCAGTCACACTTATGTAGTGTATTGTAAATCTTAATTATTTGAATGGGTTTGAATATGCTGACTAAAGAAAAACGTTGTGGTGTAAAAAGATAACTCTGCACAATAGAAATGTGAGAGATAATGACTAAACTGGAGGCTAGGGAAGAATTTGTATTCTAGGTTTATAATAATCAGATTAAAATTTTTAATTTCAGCTGCACTTCTCCTCTAACATTGTAGCCATGATACACAGCTGAGCTCAGATGTCGTGAAATCAGACATACTGAAACTACATGGGGTGAATTCCCTCAATTACTTCAATGCACTTGAATATATTTTAACTTTCACTAGTCATTAGCTGAATTAACAGGTACATTACAGTACCAAGCAATTCCTTGCACACTGAGCCTGCTGCACGTGCATTGCTCCATGTGTCTACTTACAGCCCCTTGTCCGGGCATTTCACGGAGAAATGGAAAGCCACACATGCTTTCCCCTCCTTGTTATTAAAATGTCTTCAGAGCAATTCACCTTATTCTTAAATTTCAGTAACATCATTTACTATTGGTGTTTGAATTTTTTAGTGTAATCGATTCATTTTAAAGATGAGTGTTTTCTTTCTGGATTTGGGAATGATCTTTTGACATATACACAGCATAATTAAAATAAATGAACATGAAAAGCCGTTGTCAAAAAATGGTGAAACATCATTAAAAATACATTCTTTCTTAGAGAAATTGCTGTATTGCTAAATCAGTCTTTGAAAGTGCTGCTTCTCTGACACTTTCTGGGAAGAATTGATAGGCTGTTGGAAGCTATGCCATTGTCCTGTAAACCAACAATGATATATTTCTTACAATATCTATGTAAGCCTGAGGGGGGAAAAGGTATCCCATGTTTCCTCTACTAATGTTTCCAGCAGTGGTATTGTGCTTGCAGCATTGGTTACAACACTGTATTGGTACTCACAGGAAGAGCATTGTGTTTTGAGATTTTGTCAAGGGTGTTTTAAAAAAGGCCCTATATAAATATAAAAACAAAGAACTAACTGTAGCTTACAAAGGAGATAGTTGGTAAAAAACTGAATGAATCAAGAAAGCCTCTCAAACTACCTAGTAAAATATATACCTTGACTACGCTATAAAGCTTTAAACTTGTTCAGTTGATTCTACTCTCTCTAACCATGTTGTTAGGCTGTCTGCAGCGCTACCAAGCTCAGTGTCTTACTCTGGATTTACTGCAAGTGCCACAGAGTATAAAGGCAAAAGATCAGAGATCCTTAAATGTAAAACCAGCTCTTTTTTCTGCTTCATTTTAATCTAGAGATATACTATCAATTGGAATATTTCAGAGACCATTTTAAGAAACAGAGATTTGTTTCTATTCCTCCTAACTGATGTATGCTGTGTTTTGTCTTCTGGATTATTTTTTTTTTTCCCCTCACATTGCATTTCTTTCAGGAAACAGAAAATACACAATAATAAAAACTTTGTGGAGAAGGAATGGAGAGTGGTTTTGTTAATCATGTGCCATGGGATCGTGATAAAGGATGACACTGTATGAAAATAAGTATAAGCTGTTAGACTACCCAGTGGCATGAGAATGGTTTTCTGGGCTTTCATGTAGCACAGCACTGAGTCTCTTAAGTTGTCTTCATTGCTTAAAATAACTTGTCAGAAAACAGGAACGTCAGATAGTCATTGGTTACAGTAGTTGAGACCTTTAGTTGATTCTAGCTTTGAGCATGTGAGGTGAATATGATCAGTTATTTTGTAGGCAGATGTTTCTGTCCCTGTGCCTTCAAGCTCTACCCAGTTGGCTGAGATGTGAACAGAAACCCCAAGGGGTGCAATTTTTGAAATGGATCCAAAGCACCATGGCTCACATTGTGTTTCATGTAAGTTTTATTTTTGATCATGATGACAAAGGTTAAAAATAGCTGAGATGTTTGTACTGTTCATGAAATAGCAAATACTCTGGGTTTCTCACTGTCAAAACTAGACAAACCAAATATCTTTAGTCTGACAGCTGTGTTCCTGCTGTCATTCTTGTGTAAACTGGTACTGCTGTGGAAGAAACTGGTGGTGATACAGGAGAAATTATTGCATCTTACTAAACTATGCAACAAAAAAGGGATGTGATGACAAATTAATACACAGCCTTCAGAAGGCTGTCACCTCATGGATCAGGATGAATTTTAAATGCACAAAATCTGAAGTAACTTTGGAAACAAAAAATTGTGGAAAGATTTTTGGGGCTGTGTTTGTCCTTTCTCTCTCCCCCTATTCTTTCTTTCTTTTCCTTTCTTCAATTTTCTATCTGTTTCTGTCTTTCTCTTTTATTTTTTGTTCATATCAGAATGGATTCCAGCTTAGTATTCAGTACACTATAATAAATATGTCATAAGGGAAAGGCAAGTCCGTGGAAAATTCAGAAAAAATGCAATTAGCAAGGAAAGAAATTTGAAATAAAATCAAACAAACAAACAAACTAAATGTCTTCCAGCTGGCAAAACTGAGAAAAGTTCAATTAAAGTTATTTGATTTTCATGTTCTGCTTTTTCCCAATCCTTTTAATTCCAAACTAGTTTTGATTTGTGCATAAAAAAACAATCATCAGAAATGAGAGCATACAAAGGATAATTTTTATTTCTCTTACCTTTTCCTATTCTGTGGTGCTTCTTCTGCAGTTTCTTCAGCAAGCAACTTTTGGTTAACTTCCCTACTATGTCCACACAGCAAAGTGAGGTGAAGATCACGACGTGTCTCCCAGCCTGCTGAGTGATGGGTCTGAGAGTGTTTATCCAGGCTGGGATTCACTGCCATGGGGGAATATGCTGCAAACAGGCTGGAGAACAGCTGCCCCCTCTGCAGTCTCCCCACCTGCTGAAAAGACAGAATCAAAGCTTGAATCATCCCTGGCTCCATTTCTCCAATTAATTTCTGTCTGCCATTTAACCACTATGATATATTCAATAGTTCCAGATTTTCTTATTCACACAAACACCCTTAAGTTTATAACCAGTTTAGGTGCCCTAAGTGCACTCATTAACTCATTGCTTGATTTCAGGAAGCTCACTAAACCTTATGGGATTTTAGTTTATGCATCTTTTAAACAGAGGTAGGCAGTAGTTATTTCAAGACTAAAATAGTGTTTTTAAAAAGCTTTGAGTTCATCAGAATAACAAAGCTGTTGAAAAGAACTAGTGCCATAATGTTATTTTGTCTCTGCTCACCTCATGCAATATTAATAAAATTAAATATATGCTTTTGGTTGTATTCAAAGATGCTATATATGCAATTTAGGAAGACTGGAAGAAATACCCTTGGAGTTTACTTGGTGTGGTTGAAAAATACTAAAAAATTGCTTCACTTTATCATTTGGTGAGAGAAAACTAAGCAAATAATCTGAGAGACACTAAACAACCACATGTGTGTATGAGCAGATAATAAAAGCCTGGCAGAAATTTTGTAGAATCTAACACTTATATGAGTTTAGCTGGAATTATTCCATTTCCTTGGCTTTGTTCTTCAGCTGTAACAAAACTAAGGGATTTCTAAGCTTCACTCACAAAATGATAACAGCAATTTAAGACAATATTAAGTTTTTAGTAGAGCTCTATGATATTTCTTTGTACTTCTCTTTACAAATTAAGGGAACAATGTGGCTCAGTCCTATTCATTTTACACTGTAGATCCATGAAAAAAAACCAAGCATGGTGCCAATGTATTCTTTTTATGAAGTATTTTTATTTTACTCATTAATAGCTCTGAGATATTTATAGGAAGCTAACCATAAAAGGTAATAGCTACAATAAGATTTGAAAGATTTTGGAAGAAAAAGCAATACCAGTTCACAGGACACACAATTAAAAATAAAGCAGGGCAGGTTTTTAATTGGGAAGTTTAAATCTTAGTAAAGTTTATTGATTTCTCAGTCATTCCTTTCTTTGTTTCTTTTTCTCCTCTTTCTGGAGAGGGCCAAACATGAAAGGGGAAGAGTTATGTTTTGTCTGACAGCTCTGCATCTGCCCGAAACCTGTCCTTCCCTCCATAGGAGCTGTAGTGTTGCTGTCCTTATAAGAAGATAGGGCAAACTCTGGTCTTCTCTAGATTATGTAAAGAGCATCTCTAAAGGTGATTGACCCTTCCAGAAGAATGGACTGAAATCCTACAGGCCCTGGAATATCCTCATTCAGTGTCTTGTTAGAGTATGCTGGAAGAGTGAATGAATCAGAAACATGGATCTGATTCCTCAAAATTCTTCCCTCTTGTTCTTTTACTAAAGGGTCATTGTAAGTATAAACTAAGATTTCTCATTAACTGCCACCTCTGAACATGACAATTCCTGACTTCTACAGTGCATATTTATTGAGTGTACTAATGAAGGTTATACATCTATTTTTTTAAAAATTTAAAAGTACTTGTTAAATTCCCTGAGGCTTCACCAGGCAGGAGATACTCAGGTTTGTCTTTGACACTTCTGACCAAAGGAGTCTTTGAGGAAAAGAGATTGGCAAAAACAACAGCAGGCTTAGGCTGAGACCAGACAAAAGAGACAACAAATGCCATTGCAAAGCTGGCTCAATTCCCATGACAACATTTGGAAGCTGTCAAGAAGACTTAATTGTTATCGGAGAAGAAAAAAGAAATATTAAGGATAATGAAGAGAAATCCAGGCTGAAGTGGGAATCAGCTGGGAGGATTTTAGAATAAAGAGATGAATTATAGTAGCAAAAAAGGATGCTCTTTAATTGGTGAAAAGAAAGGGAGGTTGAGGAAGAAGTCAGAAACATGAAGAAGAGAGGAACAAAAAGATACTCAATGAGTATTTTCTAAAATATTGCAGAGAAATGGTCACATCTGGAGTTTCTTTCCTTTCAGAGACACTTTCATAGAAAAATATGTTTCTCCTACACTAACGTTCAAAATTCCAGCCAAAAACCTACCCCTTGCCCGGGAAAAAAACAACACACCCTTGAATCAGTTTTGGTGAAAATAATAAAGAAATTTTTGAACATTTAGCATATGGTAAATGGTTCAATTCAAGTATCCAAACCTTTGAACTTTGTGCACGAATAAAATAGAATTTCAAGCATCAAGGAAAGAGTAAAAATAATTGCAACATGATACCCCAGAAGGGTGCCATTCCATGAAATCCAGCTGTACTATTAATCTACATAGAAAATATAATTTACGATTCAATATTGAGCTAATACCAATTTATATTTCCAAGTGCAGTAATGTGTCCAATAAGAATAAAACTTTATGATCTTAAATTTTCTAACATTTGGTGGGTATTTACAGAATAACCAACATCACATTAGCTGACTAGATAGGTTTCTCCTTCAGTATATTTTGATCATAGAACAATTAAACAGGGTAAATTCTGAGCTTGTTATATTTTACTTCAGAGGATAATATAAATGAAGCCACATGAAAAGTTACCCTGAGGAATAAACTGTCGGGAATACCAATGTGGTTTTCAAAATGTTTATACATACGTACATGTGCATAAATGTACATGGATTTGAATATTGCCCCAAACAGATATTTTCACCAATGAGTGAGAAAGTTTCTTGGTAACAAAAACTACTTCAGTTAACATTGCTGTTTATCAAGACTGTGGTTGCCATGAAGCCAAAATTAAGATTAAAACAATGGCAGCATTAAAATTACATACTTCAATTTAAACATGCCTTATGTGGAAAAGCAATGGGGCAACCTTATAACAGCTGTACAGACTCCTGCAGTTTATTGCAATTCCAATAAGAAATAGTAATATAAAAAAAATCCTCAAAGCTGATATAAGTTAATATATTTGCTATCATTTAGATTTGTATAATATGATCCCTACTAGAACAAATCAAAATTTTAAGCTCAAGGTGTAGTGTAAATCATAATGGAAAGCTATTTATTGGTAAAATATGGTACCTTATCATAACCCTTTTGTATCTAGCCATGCTAGAACAAATATGGGTAGCCCCTGACAGGTAGAAATGGCAAATAAAATGCAGCTTCCACAATAAATTTGAAGCTTTGATTTGCTATTTTTTATATTTCCATGTCACTCTACACTATACAGTGTGGTCTTGTGCTACTTGTGAGTGAGCTAGTACCTCTGTGTGAGCCAGCAGAGCACCATCCTGAAGCAATAAGCCTGGATTTCAGAAACAAAAGTAATAAATCGAAGCTTGGCACAGTGCTGCTGTAAGTGTACTGTTTCTAAGTCCAAGTCTAGCTGTCTGAGAGCTCACTAAAGTGTATCTACACAACAGTGATCTAAGAGGCTATCCCAAAGTGAGAAAGTTAAGGTTTAGGAGTTTAATCATGGTTGTTTAAGCATAATGGTGTTGGAAAGGTATAATAAGTTTCTTTTATGCTAATGCAGTCATAAATTTATTGTCTGTAATCAGTAAAACTGCATACCTGTTAGGTGTTGTCAGCAGTTCTTACAGACCCAGAGAGTGTCTGAATGAGGTGCAGCACATCTCTATGTGATAGATTAGCTAGTCCACCTTAAAATACCAGTGGTTTTTTCCCCCTGGCCTCCTGTACAGACCCCCTGTTCACAGCACCTCTTTTCCAGCCCTAAACTGGTTGTTGTTCTCATCATGGGAACTGTAATTAGACTCCAAGAATACAGGCTTTTTTTTTTTTAGTGTTCCTTGCTGCACTTCTTCTGTATCTTTTTGCTATTAAAACGACCAAGGTGTGTGACTGAATGAAAGTCGTAAGTGAGGCTAGTGAATCTTGTGCTGAATGACTTGCCTCTTCTGTCCAAATATTCTCCGCTGGAAGTGCACTGCTCAAAGGGTCAGATCTGCTGACTCTATGACTGGTTTATGCCACCTGGACAGAGGCTTTGCCGTTTAAACCATGAATCCTGAATATTTTAAGTAGATGTCTGACTAGAGTTCTGTAAAGTAAACATTAGTCATTGCTATGACTTCTCAAGGTGAATGTAAGCCACCAGGTTCAGTTCTGCCACAGCTTTGATCTTGTGCTCTGTTTCTGTGAAGTGCTTGCATTCAGAGTGCAGGCTATAGCCATCTATTTGCAGTCCTTGATTTACTGTACCTTCAGGCCCTTCATGCATGCTGGAAGAGCTAACCCACCTAGTTTTCAAGCCTGCACTTGTCAGGACTGCAGTCCCTGGACTCCACATTGAGAATCTGCCTTGTTCAACACAGCATATCACTGAAGTTCAGCATCTGACTTCCTGCTCTCTCAGGGGCAATGACAAGGTTATTTTGTGGCCAGACTCCTCTCATTCAATTTATTCAAATCAATAGTATTTCAGAGAAGGCATAAAAGGAGAACAATTACTGGAAGTTTCTGTATCACAGGCCCTGGCTCTTATGGGAGATTTTGACCTCCCTGTACCGTGCTGGAATGGCAATGTAGTGGGATGCAAGCAGTCAAGCAGATTTCTGAAGGTGACAGAAGTACAGGGTGGACCAACGCTGTGTGACACGCAGCTGGTTCTGCTATTCACAGGCAAGGAATAACTGGTTGGGGAGATGATAATCAATAGCAGTCTCGGCTGTAGTGACCTTGAAGCAGTGGAGCTCAGAATGCTAAGGGGAGTGAGGAAAGAGAGGAGCAAGAATACTGACCCTGGACTTCAGGCAAGTATCCGTAAGCATATTCAGAAAACTTCTTGGTGGGATCCTGTGGGGGGACACTGTCCCAATGCAAAAAAAGAGGAGGTGGAAATGGGAGAGGCTACAAAGGAAGAATTCAGAAATATTACCTATGTATGTAGGGATTGTGTTGGGAAAGCTAAAACTCACTGAGATGTGATGCTTACAAGGAACATAAAAAGCAGCAAGGAAATTTTCTATGGCTACATTAGTAGCAAAACACTGAAGAGGAAAATGTGGGAACATTGCTGAATGGGGCAGGTAACTTAGAGACAGTGGATGCAAACTAGACTGAGTTACTCAGTGTCACTCTTGCCTCACTTTTCATCAATGGGGTCTCCCAGGCCTCTCTGATTGATGAAAAGCTTGAAGGAGGGGAAAAACTATTAGCAGTGGATGAGGATCAAGACTGGTGTTACCTGAAAAAACCTCAATCTATATGTGTCCATAGGTTCGGCTGCATCCAAGGATGCTGAGAACTGACCAATGTGCTTGCAAGGCTGCTTTCTGTCATCTTTCAAAGATAATGGAGATTGAGGGAGATTCCTGATGAGTGAAGAAAAGCACTTTTCTCCAAAAATGATCAAAAAAGAAAAGCTGGTGAACTACAGGCCATTCAACCTCACTTTGTCCCTGGGAAAATCATAAAGCAAGTCCTCTTGGGGCACATCTCTAGGCACATGGAGGAGAAAAAGGTGACTGGGTTACTGAGGGTAAATCATACCTGACCAACCTTGTTGCCTCTGTGATAAAATGACTGGATTTATGGATGAGGGGAGGGTGAGGGTTGTCATTTATATAAATTTCAGGAAGGCTTTCAACATTGTCTTCTACCATGTTCTTGCACGTGAGATAGGACACTAAAGGCTGGGTGAGTGAACAACCAATGGGTAAAATTCTAGTTGAATGATCGGGCTCAAAAGGTAGAGGTTAATGGGTCTTACTCATATTGGAGACTGGTAACAAATAGAGTGCCAGAGAGATCTAACCTGGGATATCTTGTATTTAATGTCTTTATCAATGGTCTGGAAAAGGCAGTGGAGTGTCCTGTCATCAGCTTTGGAGATGATACCAAATTTAGGAGACCAAAGAGTATGCTTGACAGCAGGGCTGCTATACAGGACAGGCTGAAGGAACCTTATGAATTTCAGCAGGACCAAATATGAAGAGCTGCACACAGAAAGGAAGAACACCCTACAGTGACAGAGGCTGGGGACAGACTAACTGGAGAGCAGCTCTGTGAAAAAAGGCCCTGGGGTCTTGTCAGACAGCTAGCTGAAAATGATCCAACAGCATGTCCTGGCAGAAGAGAACTCCAACAGCCTCCTGGGCTATATTAACAGGAGCAGAGCTGGTAGATCAAAGGGAGGGGCTATCCTCCTCCATTCACCACTCGTTAGCCTGCATCTGGAGTGCTGTGTCCAGTTGTGGCCCCCCAATACAAGATAGACATCAACAAACTGTAGCAAGTTTATTGAAGGGTCACCAAGAGAGGTGGGTGTTGGAGCACCTGCCCTGTGAGGAGAAGCAAAGGCACCCTGGCTTGTTTAGCCAAGAAGGCTGAACGGCTGCCCCCCCAGTACCTATGGGGAGGTCATAGAGAAGACAGAGCCAGGGTCTGTGTAGTGGTGCATGGAAGGAAAATAAGAGACAATGGGTATAAGTTGCAGTAAGTTTCATACCGAATATAAGGAGAAACTTTTTCTGCAGAAGCAAGGAGTGGAATCTTGGTTGTAAGCAGGTTATCCAGAGAAGTTGTACAGTCTCTGTCCATCCCTGGAGGTTTTCAGGACCCAACAGGATAAAATCCAGAACAACCTGGTCTGAACACAGAGATTACCTTGTTTTGAGCAGGAAGCTGGACTAGAAATCTCCACAGGCACCTTCCACCCTAAATTATCACAAGATCCTATCCTATGATCCCATGATTCTAACACAAGAAACTGCTTATATGGCTGGGTGTGCACAACCCTTCTACATAGTCATTCTTCCTCCCCTTAAATACCCTAGTGGATATGAACTTTCTCTACACTCTTTTTCAGAACCTTTCTGTCCTGTGTGTTTAACGAGGGTGTGTTGCTTTTCCACATCTAGCTTGCCTTTTCATATAGAATTATCTTTGATTTTTTTCTCCCGCTGGCATATCAATCCTGATGCATATAAGCCCCAAGAAAAAAACATTGCTTCATCAGTGGGGATTAATTACCATCCCTACTGTCTTTAGTTCATGCAGGAGGTCTACTTTATCTTACCCTCTTAGTTGGGGCTACTAACAATATGAAGTCCATAAAGATATATAAAACGCTTGAAACATTAAAATATTACACTGGCCAAATATAACACAATGCTATAGCTTCTGTCTCTAATCATTGACATTTTCATTATGCACACCAACTACTGCAAAGACAACCTGATAAAATGGGTGACCTGATTAAGCACTTCCTGATTGAACAGAGCTCTCCATATTAGCAAGCCTTCCGTTGTGCTTCTGCATGCTGGGGGAATGATCTAAAAAAAGCATACAAAGAGAAAATAGCTGTAAAAACTTACTGTAGAGCTACAGAATATAAACTGTGTGCTTCCATCTAAATGAAGAGGAATAGGAATACAATTCTTCATGTAAGGAAGAAGTTAGGTTCACTTACATATTGCAAAATCTTTTTCACTAATGGCTCCTTAGAGACCTTAATTATGCAGCAGTTAATACTAAATATGAAATTTGCTTAGGAAAGAGGGAGCAACTACTAATATCATTGAAAACAGGTAGAGAGATGGTATCAGTTTATATTGTGAGTGCATCAAGGCATTGGAGCTGAATCCCAGGAGCAATGCCCTTCCACAAACATTGAGGCAGCTCATATCAATACTGTACAAAAAGAAAAAATCATTTGACTCTAGCACAAAGATAAGAGGACATGATTTGTAAGGACTGTGACATAAGTTACAGGTTAATAGGATGTCAGAGAACCTACACACCAGGCTACTAGCACTTCACAGTGAGGCTCATATGTTTTGAATCACTTGACAGAAAATGCTACACAGTTGTCCATCTGGGAAGATCAGGTCCATAGGAGGCTGGGCTATTAGCTATATACACAGAATCAGCATCTGAATGTTAGAAATAACCCAGATAGGGTTCTTCATGTTGCACATGTTATGAGAGACCTAAATTTTTACTGTTACTGGCTCAGTTTGTGTGAAGAACTAAGAAAAGTTTCCCCCAGAACTACAAATCTAGAAAATTAAATGCAGCACCTGCACACTCCACCCCTGGTAAGTATATGTGTCATATTCAGTATTTGGAACAACTGTGTGGTATACAGTTCTTACTCCAACACATTCTGCTGGTTTGGGCTGGGATAAAGTTAATTTTCTTCATAGTAGCTGGTATGGGGCTATGTTTTGGATTTGTGCTGGGAACAGTGTTGATAACACAGGGATGTTTTGGTTACTGCTGAGCCCTGCTTACCCAGAGCCAAGGGCTTTTCTGCTCCTCACCCCACCCCACCAGTGAGAAGGCTGGGGGGGCACAAGGAGTTGGGAGAGGACACAGCCGGGACAGCTGACCCCGACTGACCCAAGGGGTATTCTATACCATATGATGTTATGCTCAGCATATAAATCTGGGGGAAGAAGAAGGAAGAGGGAGATGTTCGGAGTGATGGCGTTTGTCCTCCCAGGTAACCATTCCATGTGATGGAGCCCTGCTTTCCTGGAGATGGCTGAACAGCTGCCTGCCGTTGGGAAGTTGTGAATGAATTCCTTGTTTTGCTTTGCTTCTGTGCGCAGCTTTTGCTTTAACTATTAAACTGTCTTTGTCTCAACCCATGAGTTTTCTTACTTTTTACTCTACCAATTCTCTCCCCCATCCCGATGAGGGGGGAGTGAGCAAGTGGCTGGGTGGTGCTTAGTTGCTGGCTGGGGTTAAACTATAACACAGGTTTAAAGAAATTTAATCGCCCAGATTTTGTATAGTTATATATATATGCACACAGTTTGTTCAGGATGCTTGAGCATCTAGTATTGCTGAATTATTGACAACACATTACCTACTTGGCAGAAGGGCACGGAGCACTGAAGAACAGAAGCAAAAGCAGCACTGAAGAACAGAATCAGGAAAGCAGCTACCTAGGTGTCGAAGCATTTAAGTAGAATCAAAGAATCTGTAATACATGTTTCAGTTGAACTGTCCCTGGAAAAGTCAAAATGATCATAAAACAAGCCCTTGAATTCCATGCTCTACAGGCATCACAGAATAATGCATCAACACTTAGGACCTCAGTCTGTTTTTACCTTCACGCCATGGCATATTGCATAGTAGCAGAGTACCCACATTCCTTGTTTTAGACATCTAATTTTGATGCTCTGTCTTGCTTTGATGCATGGACTTATGTTCCTTCCTTCATTCATTAGGAAATGTTGTTACTTAACATCAGTCCTCCAAATAGCATCTGTTAGAGGCCTAGAGTAGATGATGTAAACACTGCAGTGACTGTGTTTGCATGAAGGGACAGATGTTTCATTGCCCCATTCTCACTACACTCCAAAAATATGAAAATATAAAGTTGAATGCAAGGTCAACACACATTCCTCCCCCAAATATACCATCACCCTTTCTTTTCTTGGGAAGGGATCACAGGTTCATAGGCAAGGAGATATTTCTAGAACTTTCCAGCTGATGTTCCCTGACAGCTAACGAGGGGACTAGAAATATGTGGTGCACTGCAAGCAGTGTCTGTCTCTACCTATAGAAAGAGCCATTATTGGTCCTTTTTCCTACTGTCTTTAAGTCATGGATGGGGATTATTTGTTTCAAAACATCCTGCGAAGAGTTGCATTTTGGCTGGAGGCTATAGGTGCTGGAGAGGGAGGGAGTTTTTGCAGCTGGGTAGTGTGGCCGAGCGGTCTAAGGCGCTGGATTAAGGCTCCAGTCTCTTCGGAGGCGTGGGTTCGAATCCCACCGCTGCCAGGAATATTTTCTGGGACAGAGGAAAGTCGGGCATAAGTATAGATGGGGAGAGGAGTGGCTGGAGAGCAGCCCTGCGGAAAGGGATCTGCGGGTGCTGGTCGACAGCAGGCTCAACAGGTCGACAGCAGGCTCAACAGGAGTCAGGGGTGTGCCCTTGGTAGCCAATAGGGCAAACCCCATCCTGGGGTGTATCAAATATTGTATAAACCAAACCAAGAGGGCCCTTAACAACATACTTTAACTATTGGTCAGACCTGAATAGATCAGGCACTTGGACTGGATGATCATTATAAGTCCCTTGCAGCTGAAATAGTCCAGTCTAATTTTGTTTTCTTCTGTCTTCACTATCAACTGGATTAAGCTTTCTGACCAGACTGCATTTTTCATGATGCATTACAGTTCCATGGTCCAAGTGAATCATTGGAGAGGTGGCTTGTTTTGGGAACTGACACCACAGGGGAAAATGGAGATACAAAGTAACTCAGATATGCCTTCCATAAATCATTACAGTAGAAAGAGATTTTTTTTTTTTCAGCTAAGATCAGAGATATTTAGGTCTTTCACTTCAATAAAAATTGGTGCCCCCCCAAACCTCACCTCTTGCCCCTGCAAAGTGAGTTTTATCTTTACTTGCTTTAACAAATTGATCGTGACCTCTGAGCTGTGCATGTAGTTAACACAGTAAAGAGAACTATAGTTTTGAGCAACATAGAGGTAAAGACAATTTTGGTTCACCCTACTTTCCTTTTTCAAGAAAATTTTGTTTTCTAGCCTTTTCTGATTCATTTGTACTGTGTTTTTCTTCCTTGTTAAAGACGCAGTGTGAGTAAAGTAACACTTCGTGCTCAATCACCATTTAAAAATGTTACCATGACCCGCTTTATTTTGGGTGTTGTTCTACTTGACTGTGCACAGTAATATGTGCTTCACAGTACTTCACACAGATTTTCAGGAAATACTGTCCTTTAAAGCAGCAGTACCCAATAAGTAGTATGCTGAGGTTTGGTATGCATGTTGGTTATGTTCGTTCTGTGTCATGAAAATGCATGAACAGGTTGTCCCATTCCTTTGGCATGGATAGCCTATAGTGCATTGTGAGCAATGCCACAACGTTCATACCTTGAATCTCAAGCCCACACAGATCACTAACTTCAACTCTGAGGCACTTATGACTTTACTGCATGTTAAAAGTAGGACAAGTGGGGGAAATTTTCTGCTGAAATACAATTAACTGCTAAAATCAAAACCTCTTCAAGGTTCACAGATGAAAGCAACAATAATAGGCCAGCAACAGTTTTATGTATTTCAATCCATAAAGGGTGAAAGCTGTTGTTTTATGAATATTAGCATTTAACATTATGAATAGTTCACAGCATGCCCATCTGGATCTAACATTCTCAATGTTTAAATATCATTCAGTAGTTAGGAAACGATCTGAAAATGTTCTTCTCCCGCTGATTCTAAAAATGTATTTATTTCTTGGTTCTTTTATTTATAAATTTAAATATCAGTAGTACATCTCTATGTTATGGCTTATTAGATGTGGAAATATTTTGCTGGAAAGTCGTTTCTTTTTGAACACTGTTCATCAACTTTGAAACTCATAAAACTAATGATTTGTTGTTTAAGGCTTAAATTTTCAAAATGGTATGCATCTAGATCCCAGATTTTTACCAGCCTAGGATATGTGGTGGCCATCTCTTAACTAGACTGAAATGAAGTTATGTTTCTAATTCAAATTTCTGAACATCACAGACCCATAAAATCAGAAAAGGAAATTGTGATCATCTAGCCTGACTTTCTACACATTTTCCTGTACTCATTTCAGTTTAAGTGAGAATATATTTCATAGGAAAAAAATTAGTCTTGATTTTCATATTTTTAGTGATGAACTGCCAAGTGATCTTTTGTAAACTTTTCCAGTAGTTAATTTCTTAACTTTAAAATATGCAGAATTTTTATGGTTTCAATTTCCAGATGTTGGGTTCTGCTATAATTTGTTTTACTAGATTGAAAAACTCCTCTTATCACATAGCTGTTTACTATGGCAATACCAGGACAGAAATCCAAAGAAGCTAACTTAGCCTATGGAGGCAAAGCCTCTCTAGATTTCCTCTGTTTTCAATGGAGTCTTTCTCAGAGGTAGTTTCAGAACAGGACTGGGGCATTGGTCCAATAAACTTTTCCATTTACGACTGCATGATCCTAAAGCAATTAGCTTCGTGAATACTCCCACTCTCTTTTTTCCCCAATACCATGATTAGTCTTGAGGCTTTTCTTTGAATTGTCTCCAACTTGACAACCTACTTCTTGAATTATGAATACCAGAACCGGACGTATATAATAATAGAAGCTGAAAGAGTGCCAAATGCAAAAGCAGAATAAGTCAAGTATTTTTATTAATATTTTCATTTATAAATTGACAGATTTTGGCAGCAGTGGCCATATTCTCTGCTCATATTTACCTAATTATCCAGTAAGATCTCTGTGTCCTACTCAGAGACAGTGCTTCTCAGGGCTTCATCTCTACAGCCCAGCATTCTTTGCTCTAAGGTGTATGTCTTTTTATTTTTCTGTGTTAAAATGTCTACTGTTTGGTAATGTATTGTTTGAAAAGTAATATGGTGTCTTTTCTGCTTCATTATTTAGCATTCTTTGTTCATCTGCAGTTTTATTGGTCATTTATTTTATTCCAAGTCTTTCAAGATGTTAAATATTGTATGGCCAATTAAAAGCCAATCCTGTTGGAGCTCAGTGAAAGCACAATCAGTTCTGATCACCTGCTTAAAATTATTGTTTGAATCCTGTGAGTTTTCAATCCAGGTACCATGTTCCATGTGGTTAGATATCACTTCAGCTTCTTAATCAACTTTGCCATGTCATACCAAGTAAATTAACTCCTAGAAATCAAGTAAACCACATCACTAGTGTTGCGGACTAACCCCAGCAGGCAGCTTTCTTTTTTCTCGTAGTCTATGGGCCACCCCTGTAAAATGTCCATAAAAGGTCCATAAAAGGTCCATAAAATGTCCATAAGATGTCCATTGAGTTCATTTAGTCTATGACTTTGGGCTCCATCTGTTATGGTGGTCACTGAGAACAGGAGAGGTGGTGTGTTCCATGGAGCTATTGGGCACCAAAGCCATCTCAGGTCAGGTCACTGCTGCACTTGCACTTTTTCTTGCAAAGCTCATCCTCCATTGTTTTGGGTGGTTCTTGCTATAGTATTTCCTATAACATGCAACTCAAATCATGAGTTACAACAATTTAAAGGTATATCCATTACAATATCCATGCCTGGTCTCTTTGGATCAGGCGATAGGGTTTAACACAGCAATGAACTCCTCTCCTTGCCCCTGCTCCAGCATGGACTTACTCATGGGCCACAGTCTCTTCAGGGGTGTAGCTGTTCCAGCATGGCCTTCTCCATAACCACCGTCTCTTAGACATGTACCTTCTGTGTTGTGACCTTAACCATGGGCCACAGTCTCTTCAGGGGTAAACCTTCTGCGGTGTAGGCTTATCTACAGACAGTTTGAAGTGTTCTGGTACGGCCTATCCATGGCCACAGATGCCTCAATGTGTACCTGCTCTAGTGTGGACTTAACCTTGGGCCAGAATCCCTTGAGGAGTACACCTGCTGCAGTGTGGACATACCTGCGGCCACAGATGCTTTGAGGTGTACCTGCTCCCACGTGTACTTATCCACAGGTCACAGTCTCTTCGACTCAAGTTCATGCTGGAGTTCCAGCAGCCCAGGAACAGTGGCAATGCCCTAGCCATCTGCCAGCCCAGGCGCATCGCCATTGCTGTTATCAAAGTGTTCCCAGGCACACCAGAGTAAGATGATAGGCAGTACAACAAAAATCAAACACAAAAAGCAGCCATTAACGAGCACTAGACTCTAATACATAGTAAGGCAAGCAAACCCCATGGTAAGTACAGGAGCCTGCCAATTAGTACCTAAACAGCTATAACAACTACCGTTTAAGTCTAGCACACTCCAATTAAATCTGTTGTTATCTCAAACCCTTGGAGCCCCAAGTTGGGAGCCAAAAAGGGCTGTTGTGGTTTAACCACAGTAGGCAGCTAAGCCCCACACAACCACTCACTCACTCTCCCCCAGAGGGATGGGGGAGAGAATTGGAAGGGTAAAAGTGAGAAAACTCATGGGTTGAGATAAGAACAATTTAATAAGTAAAGAAAAAGCTGCACGCACAAGCAAAGCAAAATAAGGAATTCATCCATTACTTCCCATTGGCAGGCAGTTGTTAAGCCACCTCCAGGAAGGCAGGGCTCCATCATTCCTAACAGTTACTTGGGAAGACAAACACTAATGATTTTATTGCTGAGCACAATGTCATATGTTATGGGATATCCTTTTGGTCAGTTGGGGTCGGCTGTCCCAACTGTGTCCCCTCCCAACTTCTTGTGCACCCCCAGCCTACTTGCTGGCACAGCAGTGTGAGAAACAGAAGAGGCCTTGGTGCTGTGTAAGCACTGCTCACCAATAGCTAAAACACCCTTACGTTATCAACACTGTTTTGGTCACAAATATAAAACATAGTACCACATGAGCTGCTATGAAGAAAATTAACACTATCCCAGGCCAAACCAGTACATCTAGGAACTACCAGTGTTAATCAGATGATATCCTAAAAGATACATGTATTGAGGGGATATGCTTTTCATAAACCATGCTGAATGACAAGGAATAAAAGGATAGGAAGTGTGGCAATGAGGTACAGCTAGCAAAGGACATAAAGGGTTCTAAGAAGAAAGATTTTTATATGTAAAGTAAGAGTGACAGTAAAACTGAAGAGAGTATGTTCCCGTACTTATCAAGTAGGGGCCAATAACAGATGATGTGAAGATGACTGGGGACGTTAATGTCCTTCAGCTTCATTTTTGGTAAAGAGGTCAGCCGTGATCAGATGGATAACACAATTACCATCAGTGGTTACAGATCAAGAATTGGGAGATAATAGGAAAAGATTAGGTTAGAGATTACTTAGATAGGTTAGATGACATCAGCTCATTTGGGTGTGACAATAGTCATGACAAAGAAAAAGATCCTTTGTTTATATTTCTGGAGTACATGTAGCAGTAGTTGTGGGTACCAACCAAGTTGGGGCTCATTGCTGTTTACAGTAGCAAATTTAAGAATGTGTTGATTAGAGTTAGGCATGATTTAGCAGCAACTGCTAATAAGCACCACCAAATTTATTTGACCTTTAGAATAAACACCCTCAAATGAGTAGCTAACTTGGTCAGAATAGGAACAACCTTTGAACAGGTGTTTAGATCTCTATTTTATTTTCACTTAAATTGCTCCTGGTGAGCCTGGTAGAAGATGGTAATTATTCTTATAAAAAACTAAAGAATATTTCATCTTTTGCAGATAAAAGTTGTAAATAAAACTTTGGAATGGCAAGTTTTCAAATTTAAAAATCAAAAATAAATCAGGAACAGTTTCTGTGCTGAGTGCGGTATTGTCCATTCAAACTCATATAAGTGACATTATTGTGTGCAAGTATCAGCTATATAAAGCAACTCTCTGATCTACAGCTGTCAAGGGAGCAACAGTTGGGGATTTTATTTTTAGAGGCTATATTATTGATCCAATTGATTTTAGAACAGCTTTCTAGCTTGGCAGAAGACAGACAGTACTTGACAGAATATTGTCACTAGCATTCATAGAAATGATACAATATATTTTTAATAACTTTTAAAAACTTTTAGACAAAGCTTCCTGAACTAATGTAGCATGGTTTCTTTCAGGTGCGGTTCCTGCAACATTTCCCTCTGTCCACAGCATTGCCTTCTTCCCTTTATTTCCTTCATGACTACCTCACCGCAATACCACCATGTCCTTCTCATTGCCCTTCTCTTCACTCAGTGCCTCCAGTCTTCCAGAATACATCCTTCTTGTGTATCCACACACTTTGCCAGATTTATAGTGACATTCATTTCTAAAGGTTAGCTACCTTTCAGCATGTGTAGTGTTATGCTCAAAATCTTGTTAATGGGCAAAGAGGAAGCAAACCTTATATATAAATAAAGCCCTGAATTTATTGTTCATACTGTGGAAATCTTAAGAATCTAACCATTGTTAGTCCAGATCTAATTGTTAAAGAAAGAATAATAATGAAGTTAAAATTGTTTTACACACACTTCTTAGTTTCTACCACTGTTTCTGGTGTTATGTTCTCCCTTCCCCTGCTTCTCTGGATCCTAATCTTGGTGGTTTTAATCTACTAGGAGTGGGGCTTGGGAGATGTTATGGAAAGTCAGCAAGTAGCATCTGAGGTCCTTTGCCAGGAGTAACGTGATGTTGATGTTGATGATTTCTTCTTCTTCCTCCAGCACCCACTCCAAGGCATTTTTATTTGTTTGCTTAAATGTTTTTACATCTTTATTCATTAGTTTGCAGCTCCATATTACATCCAAACTTACTATGTATGGTGCTTTTTGTGTATGTTTGATACCATGTCCTTGTTCTCCTTGTTAGACCTAAAACCAGTTTTGTCCAGCTTCAGGTTTGCATCTCTATAACTGACCGTTGGTCAGTTGCTTACAGCTGCAGGGTCACCCAGTGCCAAGGCTGTGCTCCATCTCTTACCATCCCAGTCCCGCACTCCTCCATGCCACATCCTGTATCTCCAGTTCTCAGACTGCTGCTCTCGTAGCAGGTCTCTATATTACACAGAATAATTCCTTATTACTGTTATTGATATAAAACTATGGTTGTACCATTCAAAGATAAACAAAAGTGTTAGAGGAAAATATATCATGCCAGATCCAACAGCCTGAGAGAGGCAAGGCTGCTGCAGCTCCATGCCCCCACGTCTAACAAGTAACGAGGCTGAAAATGTATTCCCACTAGGCACATGCACACTGAGCACAGGTGTGCACTACATATATACGCATCTGGCCACACAAATAACAGATGGACACACAGAGCACTCACACAAACACAGACAGCAGCAGTGGCCTCATCCTGCTCCCCTCTCTGGCTGAACAGGATGGAGACATGTTACTGGGAGTATATATCATATCTATACATACACATATAGTGTGCTTCCCTCCAGCAGCTGTCCTCATACACCCAGTCTGCCCAGTCGCTGTCCCTCGATCCCAGTCTCCCCAGTGGCTGCCACCTGGACAGACGAACCCCAAGGCCACAGCCCCATTCCAGGTGCTGGTGCAGACCATCACACACACACACACACGCAGGTGTCCGTGACTCCCTGGTCCCATAAGCGACCCCCCTGTCCTTTCACCCTTACAGACACACGGGCACTGTCACACCCAGAACTGGCCCTCAGAACCCCCCCCCCCCTTGGTCCCAGGCCACGTCCTGCTGGCTCCTTCAGCTTGATCTTCACTAGTGATCGCACACTCGCTCACACACCTGCCCTCACTCCGGTCTCTGGCACCACAGACCCCACACATGCACGTGCACATGGAGTGAAGAGCCCCTTACTGGAAAACAGTTGAAGGTGGAGGTTAACAAGAAGATAGAACAGATTGCGGTGATCAGGTGCAGGGCATGGCCAGGCAAACGTACCGATCAGCCCCTGCTTACATGCAAATGGGTCCTTCTATTCCCTCATCCCTCTATTTCCCATACTCTTTTCTTCCCAAATCACCCTCCCTTTTCCTGCCTTTGGTTCCTCTCCCAAACATGCCTTAATAAATCCTGTCAATCCCCAAATGCTCTTTCCCTGCCTCCCATACCGTGTCCCACGCTCCTCGGCAGGAACTCCCCTTAGTTCAAAAGGTGACATGGAGATCTGGTCCCAGTCACTCATCATGATGGGTTTCACACCTGGAGAATGGGGCTGAGGCTCTACTGGGAGGGGCTGTGAGAGACTGAATTGTGTATTGTCTCAAAGATTGTTAGGTGTGAGAGACTTCTCAAGCCATTCATCTCAAGACTTGTGGACTGCTTATCTCGAGCCCTTTGTCTCTGAGATGGCCTGCCTAAGCAGGACATCCCTCTGTCCATAAGGAATCGTACTAGGCCACTGAGCCATCCAGGAGAGGAAACAGGCTGAAGCCGACAACCATGCAAGAATGTGGAGGCTACCATTCTCATGGAAACTGTAGTTTTTGAGATAAGATACTGGTTTCTGGCCTTGATCACGCGAAGGTCATGTGATAGACGAAACCTGCAGCATGTGAACAGTGCATGAACAATACATACGTGCATGCATCATAGAAATATGCCCTATAAAAACCCATGGAGACAAGCCGTGGTGTGCACCTGTCACTGAAGAATTGAAGACTGAGGACCAACAGGACGCTGCTGGACCCATGGTGGTGACTACCCTTGCAACTCTATCCCGACTGCTTGCTTGGTTTCTGCCTTTTCTTCCATTCTATCCTATCGCTACTATTTTCTACTTTTGATACTTTTGATAATAAAACTCTTTTGGGTATATGGCATTTGACCTCGTTTGTGTCTTAACCTCGCTCTTGGGATCATATCAAAACCTTCTCCGACATTGGATCAGGACAGGGGCCCAGACAGGGTGTCCCCTCACTCTGAGTCTGTAATTTGCATTCCGTGTCTGCCATTTGTGCCTCCGTTCTCTGGGTTTGTAGAGATGGGCTTTTGATGGGCTGGCAGCTCTCTGGCGATGGGCCTGGGAGCAGCCAGCAGGGTTCCCCCACCTGCTATTGTGCCTCTGAGGTCCTTTGTGGGTGTGTTGATGAGATTTTATCACATAACCTAAAAAAAAAGTACAACCATAGACACCTGATCAATCAGAGAAATTAACATCATAGCTAAACCAGTGAAACAAAGCTGCAGGTAGGTCAAGAAAAGTTCAGACACAGCAAGCTTGCCAGGCCTCAGTCCTGTGGTCTCACAAACTCCACTGAGTGTACAAAGCTCACAGCCTGCTACCGTCAACGGTTCTACTGTATTACACGGCTGTGTGGTTACTGTTGGCAGTTAGGTGGTATACTAGGTGACACTTCAGAGTAATTGGCTTTAGGCCACATGAGTCACGGTGATATATTTGGAAGCTGTGCTGCCATATTTTAGAGAGTACTTAAACTAGCTGGGTTAAAGCTAGCTCAAGCAAGTGTGAAAAAGCTGAGGTAAAATTATACATCTCAATTGCTGGTTGGATGCCAATTTATGAAAAAGAAATAATTGATATACCCTGTTACACTGATTCTATGAAATCTCGGTATGTTACCTTGAAAATACAGGGAGCAGGTAATCTGCTGGCATAAACTGGCAGAACTGCACTGCCGTCACCTTTCCATTAACAGATTCAATAAAATCAATGAAGCTGTGACAAGTTAGACCAGTAGACAACCCGGGTTGAGATGCTGAAATATACAACAAATCAATGAACGACTAATCACCTTATTTAATAATGATGAATGGAAAAGTTGTTTCCAGCCATCAGACAATTTCTTGAATAAATTAAAAATAGGTCATTTGTTATTATTGTAATAACATATACATTAATTATTAAATTTGTCATTTTAGATTTTATTTTCTATTTGAATTCTTCCATTTAAAAAAGATTTCTAGAAAGAATCACTTAAAGAAAAGGGAATAAGAGGGACATAAATGACAGAATTCTCTTTGATTTGTGCCCTGCCTAAGGAGGTTATAGGTTCCTTTTGTGAGGCAGTTTTTTATCTGTAACTTGTATATGTATAAAACAAAAAAATACCTTTTCCAATTAAGTCTTTTTCTTATTTTCCTACATGTTTTCCCTCGCAAACGTCTCAACCTATCAAGCAATTTAAACCCAAGTAGAAGGAGGGTCTTAGAACTTTGGTATTGGGAGACGCCCAGTAAGTGCTACAAATGTTTTGAAGACTGAGGCATGAGTGCATTATTGGACATTGTGAAAGCCACATAGAATTCACACTTACAGATATCCCTCGTGAGCAATAAAAAATATCAGTCAGAACTTGTAATCTTTCCTTTAGACGCTAAGGTCAGTCAGCCTTATGGGACAAATGGGTAAGAAACTGGGCTTATTCTGTTGAGGTGGTCAGGGAACTTCTACTCCATGCAGAGCTAAGTCTGTTTACTTGTCCATTTTGGACTTCATCAAATGAAACCTCCTTGAGTAGGGACTGAATCTCCTACAACTTGTTCTCATATGACTTTACTAGCCTTCCAGATAGAGACCAGTCTTTGTTCTACCTTGCCTCAGCAATTGATTTATTCCATACAACAGCTTCTGTAAAAGTAATGGATCCTGGGTCTCCCATAGCCTGGGTGAATTTGATGGTTAACTTAGTTATCTTGTAGGAGGACCTCAACAGCATCACCTTCATTTTGAAAGACCTACAACATTGTGAATCATGACTTGAAGGATGTGCTCCCTTTAGTCCTAAGAAAAAGGTGTGGCTTCTGTAGGATATCAAGATATTAGATGTATCCATATCTTGTATCCCACCCGGTCTTTTGTGGGTCTACAGCTTAATGCACAGCCTAATGCTGTACAGTCATATCCACTTCTCAGTCACAGGCAGGGGCACTTTCTTCTACTCATACTCGGCTCCCCATTTTCAGAGAGAAGTGTCTGGCCACAGTTGGAGTTTTGCCACTGATTTCAAAAGGGGCAACGGTTCTACAGGGTGTGGTGAACAGAAACTGCTTAACCCAGGTTTCTGATTTAGTAAGAGGATTGAGAGCCAATAAATTGGTTATGAAGAAAGAAAATCTTCTCTATTTTTCTGTTCCATATGTGGAAAAACATGCTTCATTCTATCTTGCAGTAAAAAGATGGGGGAAAGTTAGAGGGAAGATTTTTTTCTTTTTTTTTTTGTAGCTTCCAGGAAAATTCAATTATTCATTGCCCCTTGAAATATAAAACTGTAACTCAGCATAAGGGATTTCAGCAGGAAAATCTAAGAATCCTTTACACCTTTTTTTTAGCTGAAAATTCCCAGTGTTCATTTATGACGATATTATGAGCTGCAGTGAGGTTCTCAAACACCATTAATCACTACAGATGGCTACAAACCCATTAAATCTTTTAAACACCTGTTTGCTTATCAAATGCTCACATGGTAAGCTACCCTCTAGTTCACATAAGTACATTAGTTTTAGAACATATAATTAGCTTACAATAACTGTACTTGTGCTAATTACCAGTCCCCTGAAAGAAAGAAGTGGATCCTGTTGAGTAATGGGGGTGGCTGGAACTTGAAAACAGAGCTGAGCAACAGGGCTGGATGACTCAATGTAAAATGTTTGTCTTATTTCTGGTAAGCCTGGTTCAATTCCACAGTGAGCATCTAAGTGAAATAGCTTGATTTTCTCTGCCATCAATCACAAGAGAACACCACCACACATAATTTATCACAATTTGTCTCTTTTGAAGAGAGTTTCAGGATGGAAATAGCATAAAGACAAAATTATTTCTCACTCAAATGGGTTGCACCGTATTTGAGAATGTGGTGTTAGAAAGAAATTGCAATCTCTTGTCATACATTAAGTCTTATCAATATGAAACTCTCTGCTAGAGCACACACTAGAGTGCTCATTTTGCCAGAAGTATTTAGTGGCAATACCATTCATTTCCAAAGTAATAGCTCCCCTGTTTGGGATGGTAGGGTTTCATTCTATCTTGCAGAATGTTTAAATTAATTAAACAAACAAACAAAGATATGATCAGGTAAGTTTACACAATACATGATGAGAGGGTTACTTCACAAAGAGATTTCTGTGCCATGTATGTTAGCTTCATAACAAAGGCAAAGGTAAATTCTAACCTGTGTAAATCATTATAATTATGCTGGAGCTATGCCTATTTCTATCATCTCTGGTTGCACCCTGCAATTTTGTCATAAACTAGCCTAAATCCAGATCTAATCTGAAGGACTGTATTCTGATGGCATACTACAGAAAGAATGCCATGTGAGCAATCAGATGTCATCTTGACAGTGCTGAATACCATCAGCTTTTTTTCATAAATAACTTCCCAAATGTCTATCTCTGTATACTGTCACTGTACATACTTGTATATAATCGTACCAGAGAAAATATGTTAAAACTAAAACTAGAACAATACCACAGTACCATACTGTAAACTAGAAATACAGTTACTTCAAAACATATCTACCAGAGCAACCCAAGCCAAACTACATTTATAGGCCTTGAAATAAGTTTGATTAACTAAAAAATCTGAAAAATTCTGCAATAAGTTTTTGCTTTATTTTCTGAAGTAGCTTTTCATGCCACAAGATTCAGAAATCTGAAGACTGAGATATGGTCACAATGCTGTACAGTCATTTTGCTGAAGTTAATCAGCAGAAATTTTAACAATGGCTGCAAAACTTTGAATTATCTCAAGGTCTGTATGTATCTACCCATCCTTGTCCTTATTGATCTGGACACTGACTGCTCCCATTTAATTTGGAATACAATCTGGACTGTTTGTTCTAAAGGACATGCTAGGCAGCATCATCAAAGAAAGTGAATTGTAACAATCTGGAATGTCTACTACAGGTTTATTGGTTGAAATATGTTTCTTCTCAATCTGGTACTGCCTGAAAGATTTTACCAAAAGTTGTTAGAAGTTTCCCAAAGTCCTACAAGTAGCTGATTAAAATATGTGTTGCTGAGGAGAATGTATAAAGGGATAGATTGAGATAAGAGATAGCTCTTGAATTAAAACTACTTTTAAACACATCTCAAAAAGGACTAAACTGTACAGTAATACAAAAAATATCAACAGCCTGAATATAAATAATTCTGATTTTAATCCTGTAAACTTTAGGTCCTACAGAATCTTTGTTAAGAGAGCTTTTAAGCTCACAGGGTAGAAAAAATATAATTTATAAAGTCAAAAGGGAGGGTGGGTGGAAGCTCATTCTTTTATATACCCTGCAGTCTCCTCTAGGCATTCAACATAAAAAAGTACATTACTTTATATCCTTCACTGTCTTACTCTCAGACAGAATCAGATTTAAGGATTTGATTTGCAATTTACGCATTGACCCTAGTAAATCAAAGGCTATGCCTTAGAGGTAAAGCTTGTTCCCAAAAATCCGTGGCAAAAATTGTTGTTTAATTATATGTGTACCATAGTCTGACTTTGAAAAGTACTTGCAAATGAAAGGAAAGCTGTCTTCTCAACCCCTTAAATTGGTGTCAGTTCAACTAATGGGCCAGTTAATTAACTAATGGGTGTGATTTACAGGCCTTCTCCTGAGGTAAAACAGATTAAATATACCACTTAATTGCCTAGTATGGATTGACAGAGTTTATTGGTGAGCCTGGCCCAAAGTTTCCACAAAATTTCTTGAAGTGCATTTCTATTGGAAGAATATCAGCAGGTACAGAAAAGGAACAAATGGGACATATGGTAATTCTTCTAAAACATTAATGTGTTTCTCCTTAATAAAACTTGATCTAAGAATGACAATTACTGCCAAGTGTGATGACAATTCATCTAAATTTTAGTAAGTTTTTGTTAAGAAGGAAGGACTGACCTTTCAAAGCCTTATAACCTGGTTGGAGAATTTTATACAGTAAAAAGTATATTACCTGGCACAAATGAGGCATCAGAATTATCAACCATATCCTATGAATTTGATAATAATTCTACTTCACCTGAAAATGCTTCAAAATGCAGTATATTTGCTTTAGTATGCAAGATATTGTGTGCTGCAACCTCATCCTGACTCCAAAATGCATTATTACATTTGAAAAATGAGTTTATTCCTGGACTGATAATAGTCTACCAAAATTCAGTGAATGCCCCCCCCCCATTTTGTCATGAACCATGTGCTTTTTATTTATTTATATCTCACTAAACATTATATTTGACTCTTAAATGAAACTTTCTTGAGTTAGACTTGAACTGCTTCTGGCACAGCACGGTTTTGATATCCCAAAGATCTTGGGCAACCCACTGTGGGCAAGTGGATCCTGCTGTGTCAGTCTGTTAGAAAGATGTTATCTACATAGAAAAAAATTGCTTTCAATAAGAAGGAATTTGAGAAAACTAAGTCAAAGTATTTCCCTTTCTGGTGAGATGAACTCATGAGCTCTCCTCAGCAGCACGTATCCTGTAGATCTTCTGCTCTGCCCATAGATGTTTGGCTGAAGGTTCCTTCTTTTTCCAGGTCTCTAAGCTCACATTCATCAGCTCCAGGACTCCATGATTTTTCCATTGCTTACTCTAGCATTTCTTTTTCCAGCTGCGTCTTCCTTTAGCTCATTCATATTATTTTGATGTTGTTTTCACCTAATATTGCAATTATATTATTTAAGTCTTGCTTTCCACCAACTTGACAATGAGACATGCAGACCTATTTACATTCTCTAGGCTCATTTTGCAGCCACCTGTGCTGGACACTCTAACATTTTTATTGACTTCTTAAATTCCAGAGGAGATGATAAAATCTGCATGAAGATCCTACTGTTTTAATAATAAACTCAATACAGTAACCACAAAGCCATTGCCTTGCAATGTACATCTTTTTAAGTGATAGAATTAGACTTTTCAGTTTGAACTGGCTGTATTCTTCAGACTGCAAGCTTTTGTTAAAAACAAAACCATATTTCAAGCTTCCAGTTCTTCTGTGTTTTGGTAGTGTATAATTAGGTGTTTTTATTTTAGGGAAGTGCATATGCTAAGGCTTAGTATAAATTCACTGGCCCTGCTTGTTGTGTATTGGATACAGAAAGTCCAGATTAATACCTTTGATAGTAGGTTTCAGCCCAATATCTCCTTCACACTTCCTATTTAAGAATTTTGTGACTGGTGTGATATTCACACTGGATTCAATGAAGATGTATTGTTAAACCCTTTGTGAAGAGATTACCAAATATAATTCAGAATTTAAGAAGTTGTTTAAAAAAACTTCCTAGTCTTCTGGTTTCAAGATAACCTTCACAATGTAAATCAATCCGTAGGGCCTTTGTTGAATTTATAACAAGGCAGGCTAAAATAATGTCACCAAGAGAGGTTAAATAATAACTCTTCTTACTGGCTTTAAAAAATCCCAGGTCCTTGCTATCAGAAAGAGACAATTTCCCTGAAGATTGTTAAAGACTTAAGTTTTACATGGCCTTTAGAGATTACTCTACAAAATTATCTAACTTGCTCCAGCAAGAGTTTTCCTGTGAACTGACAGCTCATAATCTCTTTGACCATGAAAAAGAGCCTTTAGAATTTAGGCTTGTGTTTTAAGATCACATTTGGTGGAATTCAGAGTTCAAAACTGATCACGCATTTTAATTATGGATGACAGCGTTAACAGTTCTGCATGGCACCAGCTTAAAGATTTTAAGGAATATTTAAATATATAGTGTAACATTACAAATGGTTGGAACATTTTCGCGTGTGTGACATTTTGGTGAAATACACTGGTTCACCAAAGCCCTAATGTTCCACAGAAACGTAACTGTTTCTATGCAAATTTCACCTACAAAGTTTTTGGTTCAAGAAAGAAACCTTTGTTGAGAAGAGTAGGATATAGCTCAGTGTCTGGAGTACTGTCTTGAATGTTAAGAGTGTAGATTTATGTCTCTGCATTGGGATTGAAAAGCTCTGCTGTGTTGTAAATACAGCAGTGACCTGTAGTTGGGATCAATGCACTACTACCTGAGCAATCACGTTACAAAACCTGATTCATTTTAACAGCAGTAAAAGGATACATATATATATATTTTAAAAAAAGTCTCTAATTTAGATAGTGTTATTTTTCTTTCTGAAATGCTGTATATTGTAATCTTTCTGTTTGGTTTTTGGTATTTTTTTAATCAAGAGCTGTCAAACAAAGACACTGGGTGTAAATGATTGATGACATATCAGATCCTCAAATATTGTAATGTTTCTACTCCAAAAATTATTACAAGTAACTAGTGTAACAACACACATAAAATTTAGCTTGCTTTGTCACCCTTTTCCAATTCAGCTGTACCAAATCTAATAAACCAGAATTACAACTATTCCACAGCTGATTGAATAAAATGTTCATGTAATGAAAAAGTGTCCAGTCTTGTTCTGACTGAAGTCAGTGGAAGGTTTTAAGCCAAGACTATAAACTTAATGGAGAATATGTTTTTCAAAGTACAGAGTTACTGATAAGTGCAAAAGAAAATGCTGTGTCTGAAGTATGTAATTCATATAACTCTGAAATGCATTTTACATTTTTCTCTAAATACAGTCTTTTGAAAATATTTTTCCAGGCTACTGGATATGAAAAGACAGAAGATATGGTCCCTTCTGCAGAAAGCTTATGACTAAGTAGAGTAAATAGCTAAAGTATCCTGACAGAAAAGGTTCAGGGCTCCTGGTTCATCCCACCTATCTGCAGGCATCATGCTTCAAAACATAGCTAATAGATGCTCCCTGTATGCTCAACAAAGAGAGAGAGGAATCTCCAGGGAAAGATTCAGATCAAAGACAAGGTATTTTCCTCTGGAGGTGCCTGTCTTTCTCACCAATAACATAAATAAAAAACCTGTGTCAACCAGGGTCCTAATTTAGGAATGTTTGCTAGGTGCCTAAAGTCCGAGAAGATGAAGCTGATCCAGGATAGGAGATAATGGATATTCAGCCAGACAATAGTGCTGACTGTACAGGTGGAAGTAAAGTCTTCATCATCTGGTCATGGATCATGCTGCAAGGTAGCATGTCACAAGTTTTACACATACTATAAATTGGTAAACATTACAAACCTGTCCAGTTTTAAAAAGAGCATGACCGGTATGAAAACATGTGCCAGTACATGTCCTACTTGACAACAACTTGTATGGAATATATGGTGTATTCAATTCCTGTAGGAAGGAAGGATTTTGACTTGATGTTAAGTTACTCCATATTATTTGGGGACACAAATATTATAAGCTTTGCATTAGGGGAGCTTCTATAACATTGTTTCATTAAAAATCTTTGTCCAGGGCTATGATAATATCCCCAAACCCATGCGAAGGAAGGGAAAGGACTGTGATTGGTGCTGCCCTTTCCTTCCCCTCAAAGCTCAGGTCTCCACCTTTCAATGATTTATTGGATATATGTGGTTACTATGCTTTTTTCCAAATTATTTACCTGTTCTCTTACTTCTACCTCTCTGTTCCATATGATTTCTTTTGTCACTGGCTTCCCTGTATTGCTAATGTGCCCAGAACCATCCCAATTGAAGTATTGAGTCACAAAAAGAAAAGCGAAGTGGAAAATGAAGGGGGGGTTCTAGCCCTACATCCATAAACATTGTGGAGAGGCAATTTCTCTACAAATATTTATACCACCATCCCCTGCACTTTCAATAAATAATTATTTCTCCTACTTTTGAATAATTGTTCTTTCTTAGGAATCAGATTATCCTCAGGTGTTAATTAATGAGGTAATACCAAAGATGGAGGTTTTTTTCCTCTAGGTTTTTAAAATATATTTTGAATACAAAGAGACTTGGGGTGTTTGTTCTTTTAAAACATGCATTAGGAAAGCCCTAATGCTCTACTGATTGATGATTTTCATCAGCCTTTAAATAAAACAAAGAATCTGCATCCTTTTCTCTTTTAACCTGTGCGTATACTTTGTAAACACACACATACACATACATCTATATTACACTAATAGCTAAATAGATAACAGGTATAATATTCTTATAATAAAATAATTAATGAAAATATTTATTACTTTAGAAACAACAGTTTGTGGAAAATACTTTTCTTACATTTTTAATGGCTTAATTTTCTGAACATCTCTTGTCCTCACCTATGTATTAGTGTGTTCTTACTGTGAAATGCATTCATAACAGTGTAACAGTTAAATATGAAGAATTTGTAAGTACTTGATTTTATGTGGCTATGGTTAGATGGACCTAAATGGAGGCTTATGCTTTGTAGCTGCAAAACCACATTTATACTAACATAACTGACCCCAAAATACATTCAGCTGAAACTTGAGATTTTGAATTGCAGCTGCCTCTTATTGCTTAAATTGCACAGAAAGATTATGGTTGACTATCTGGTTTTCTCTTCTGCTGTCAAGTAACACAATCATTAATTCTTAATGCAAATAACTAGTCAAACAGATGAAGAAAATAAGAAAGTAATAAATCTTCAGTGGATTAGGAAACACATTTTAATTTTCTATATTACTTGTCTCCTTTTTTTTGGCAGCCGATTGCAAACATTCATGTTTTGCTTATGGAAACTACTCTTGGGGGAAAAAAATTATACTCTACTCATACATAAAGTATTTGGTGACTGCTAAGTGAAAGAAGTACTGTTACCTTTTTCGAATTTCACTTCCCAGACAAAAGGGCAGAAGAGTACTGACACCTTTACAGAGCAAGACATGGAGGAAAGTAGGAACTAGACAGGGAAAAGGAAAAGAAAGAGGAGGACTAATGTGAAATGCAAGACTATAGAATATTCTAAAAAACACAGGTGAAACCTGACAAATATAAATCACTGTTGAAAAGAAGACACAGTAGTAGATCTTGTCCCTGTGTGGGAAGATTTATCCAGACCGAATGATAAAAATAAGAACTAAACTAAAACTGTGTCCCCACATTAAAATTCTTCTGATGAATGGATGGAAGCTTCTGTTTACAATAATCTACTGCTATAAAATGAGAGCACTGAGGTCATTTCCTTTTTTCATCTTTAAGAAAGAGGATACTCAGCATCCTGTAACAATTTATGCTGGTTTGCACTATTTCAGTTCTATATGTCTACCAGTTGCCAGAAGGAAGGATAACAATGTGTTGAGATGATCTTAAAACCTCCCCTTATCCTGCTGCTTTCCACTGAAGAGCCAGAATAATCACATTTAAGGAAATACTTGCTAGAAATTTAGTAGAATAAGCTTGAGTCTGTTTGTCTGACCTGGCTTAAAACTCGATACAGGAAATCTAACAGTTATCCCCTAAAATGCTGTTTTACTTGTCATCTCTTGAATATAATCCATAGCTGGAGATTTGTTGTCTGCCTGTCTTCATTTTACAGACTATGCCCTCTGCTTATGGCTTTATTAGAATGTAAAAGCTTGTTGAGTGAATTTATATGTGAGATAAATTCTGAAAAATTGATCCAGAATACTTAGCTGATTTGGTTTTACTTGCTAAAAACATTACAATAATTTAATACTTTGGCACCGTAATTATGTTTAGCTCTAAAAATAGTTTGCTTGTAGAGTAATAGGATTTCCGTGAGAACTGTGCTGCTTAAGCTCTAGGTTCTTCCTCCTGGAGTAAGCTTGCAGCACGTTATGGAAATGTGAATGGGAATGGAACTGGGCAGGTGTTGGAAAGAAGGAAATCTCCTTGATTTTACTTATCTTTTGTCTTATTTCTTCACATTTTCTTTTGCTGTTTTCCTCTTGCTTCTTTCTTCTGCCTTCTTCACCCACGTTCTACTTCATGCCCTGTGTGGTTGGTCTGGTATTTGCGCTATGGGACTTCCTGCCTGCAGCTCACTGGTTTTGCTACTGTGTGTTTGTTTGTCCCATCACCATGCCCAGTTCCTTGCTCCAAGTCTATGGACACTGGTAATTCTCACAGGTTTGTTGTGCTCTATGGCTTCTTACAATGGAATTAGAACATGCATTCAAACTTTCTCTGAATTCACATTGAAAGTCAATGCTGTAGCTGAGAATAGAGACTGGGTCATTTAGGTTTGGAGTCATAAGTGACCTGATTACTCTCTGTGAAATATAGGGATTAAGGGCATTAACCAAGGTAGCCTATGTTTTTTTTAGACTAATAACCTCTTCTTTCTTTTTTAGCTCTTTGTTGATATTTATTTTTTTCCAGAAGATCCAGATGCTGCTTCCTACATAAAACTTATTTTTTTCACAGTTTGTGATGTATTTTAAGCCAGTCTTCCTACCTCTTCTTTGTCCTGTGATTTTGAAACATGAAAATTTAGCAATACTGTCTTGAGGTGTAGAAATAACCATAAGCATGGATATACATACTCCTTTGATGACTTAATTATGGGAGGGGAGAAGGTGAGCTATTCCCTGGATCTCTGCTTGCATTAGTGTCCAGATTTTGGTTGCAAACAACTCTGCCTATGAGACAAGACAGTAGGTAGGCACATAAGTATAGAGATAGATAAAGAGATAGAGAGATAGATAGAGATATAGGGCATGGTTGACAGAGTCCCTTGGGAGGCCATGTTGAAGAGCAAAGGAGTCCAAGAAGCCTGGACATTCTTCGAGAAGCAAATCTTAAAAGCGCAGGAGAAGGCCATCCCCATCTGCCAAAAGACAAGCTGGCGGGGAAGAAGGCTGGCCTGGCTGAACAGAGAGCTTTGGATGGAACTCAGGAGAAAAAAGGAGAGTTTATGACCTTTGGAAGAAGGGGCAGGCAACTCAGGAGGACTACAAGGATGCCATGAGGTTATGCAGGGAGAAGATCAGAAGGGTCAAAGCCCAACTAGAACTTAATCTGGCTACTGTCATAAAAGGCAATAAAAAATGTTTCTGTAAATACATTAGCAACAAAAGGAGGGCTAAGGAGAATCTCCATCCTTTATTGGATGTGGGGGGAAACTTCATGACAAAGGATGAGGAAAAGGCTGAGGCACTTAATGCCTTGTTTCCCTCAGTCTTTAATAGCAAGACCAGTTGTTCTCCAGGTACCCAGCCCCCTGAGCTGGAAGACAGGGAAGAGGAGCAGAATGAAGCCCCCATAATGCAAGGGGAAATGGTTAGTGACCTGCTACACCACTTAGACACACACAGGTCTATGGGGCCAGATGGGATCCACCCAAGGGTACTGAGGGAGCTGGCAGAAGCGCTCACCAAGCCACTTTCCATCATTTGTCAGCAGTCCTGGCTAACTGGAGAGGTCCCGGTTGACTGGAGGTTAGCAAACGTGACACCCATCTACAAGAAGAGTCAGAAGGAGGATCTGGGGAACTACAGGCCTGTCAGCCTGACCTTGGTGCATGGGAATGTTATGGAGCAGATCATCCTGAGTGCCATCACACAGCAGCTACAGACCACCAGGTGATCAGGCCCAATCAGCATGGGTTTATGAAAGGCAGGTCCTGCTTGACTAACCGGATCTTCTTCTAGGACAAGGTGACCTGCTTAGTGGATGAGGGAAAGGCTGTGGATGTTGTTTACCTAGAGTTTAGTAAAGCCTTTGAGACTGTTTCCCACAGCATTCTCCTGGAGAAACTGGCTGCTCTTGGCTTGGACAGGTGTACTCTTTGCTGGGTAAAAAACTGTCTGGATGACCAGGCCCAAAGAGTTGTGGTGAGTGGAGTTAAATCCAGTTGGCAGCCGGTCACAGGTGGTGTTCCCAAGGGCTCAGTATTGGGGCCAGTTCTGTCTGATATCTTTATCAATGATCTGGATGAGGGGATTGAGTGCAACCTCAGTAAGTTTGCAGACGATACCAAGCTGGATGGGAGTGTTGATCTGCTTGGGGGTAGGAAGGCTCTACAGAGGGATCTGGACAGGCTGGGTTGATGGGCTGAGGCCAGTTATATGAGGTTCAAGAAGGCTGAGTGCCTGGTCCTGCACTTTGGTCACAACAACCCCATGCAATGCTACAGGCTTTGGGGAAGAGTGACTGGAAAGCTGCCTGGTGGAAAAGGACCTGGGGGTGTTGGTGTCATGGTTCAACCCCAGGCAGCAACTAAGTACCACGCAGCCACTCACTCACTCCTCCCCCACACAGTGGGATGGGGGAGGGAATCTGAAGGAAAAAGGTAAAACTCATGGGTTGAGATAAAAACAGTTTAATAGAACAGAAAGGAAGAAACTAAAAATGATATTAACAACGATAATAAAATGACATTAATAATAAAAGGATTGGAATGTACAAAACAAGTGATGCACAATGCAATTGCCCACCACCTGCCAACTGATGCCCAGTTAGCTCCCAGCAGTGATCACCCCTGACCAACTCCCCCCAGTTTATATACTGGACATGATGTCACACGGTATAGAATACCCTTTTGGCCAGTTTGGGTCAGCTGCCCTGGCTGTGTTCCGTCCCAGCTTCTTGTGCCCCTCCAGCTTTCTTGCTGGCTGGACATGAGAAGCTTAAAACCCCTTGACTTTAGACTGAACACTACTTAGCAACAACTGAAAACATCAGTGTGTTATCAACATTCTTCTCATATTGAACTCAAAACATAGCACTGTACCAGCTACTAGAAAGAAAATTAACTCTATTCCAGCTGAAACCAGGACAGCTGGTCAACAGCCGGCTGAATATGAGCCAGCAGTGTGCTCAGGTGGCCAAGAAGGCCAATAACATCCTGGCTTGTATCAGAAATAATGTGGCTAGCAGGACTAGGGAAGTGATTATCTACCTGTACTCAGCACTGGTGAGGCTGCACCTCAGATACTGTGTTCAATTTTGGGCGCCTCGCTACAAGAAAGACATTGAGGTGCTGGAGCGTGTCCAGAGAAGGGCAACAAAGTCAGTGAAGGGTCTAGAGCATAAGACCTATGAGGAGCAGCTGAGGGAACTGGGGTTGTTTAGCCTGGAGAAAAGGAGGCTGAGGGGAGACCTTATCGCTCTCTACAACTACCTGAAAGGAGGTTGTAGTGAGGTGGGTGTTGGTCTCTTCTCCCAAGTAACAATCGATAGGACAAGAGGAAATGGCATCAAGTTGCACCAGGGGAGGTTTAGATTGGATGTTAGGAAAAATTTCTTCACCAAAAGCGCTATCAAGCGTTAGAAAAGGCTGCCCAGGGAAGTGGTTGAGTCACCATCCCTGGAGGTATTTAAAAGATGTGTATATGTGGTGCTAGGGACATGGATTAGTGGTGGACTTGGCAGTGCTAGGTTAATGGTTGGAGTCGATGATCCTAAAGGTCTTTTCCAACCTAAATGATTCTATAATTCTACGATTCTATAGATAGATAAGTATATATATATATATATAAAGGCACACTGACATTTCAGCAAAAGCTTGCTTAAAAGCACATAATCATATCTATGGCTGAAAAAAAGTGGCATGATGTCCTGATCCAATGTCAGGGAAGGTTTTGATATGATCCCAAGAGCGAGGTTAAGACACAAACGAGGTCAAATGCCATATACCCAAAAGAGTTTTATTATCAAAAGTATCAAAAGTAGAAAATAGTAGCGATAGGATAGCTATGGAAGAAAAGGCAGAAACCAAGCAAGCAGTCGGGATAGAGTTGCAAGGGTAGTCACCACCATGGGTCCAGCAGCGTCCTGTTGGTCCTCAGTCTTCAATTCTTCAGTGACAGGTGCACACCACGGCTTGTCTCCATGGGTTTTTATAGGGCATATTTCTATGATGCATGCACGTATGTATTGTTCATGCACTGTTCACATGCTGCAGGTTTCGTCTATCACATGACCTTCGCGTGATCAAGGCCAGAAACCAGTATCTTATCTCAAAAACTACAGTTTCCGTGAGAATGGTAGCCTCCACATTCTTGCATGGTTGTCGGCTTCAGCCTGTTTCCTCTCCTGGATGGCTCAGTGGCCTAGTACGATTCCTTATGGACAGAGGGATGTCCTGCTTAGGCAGGCCATCTCAGAGACAAAGGGCTCGAGATAAGCAGTCCACAAGTCTTGAGATGAATGGCTTGAGATGACAGTCCAGTCTCTCACACCTAACAATCTTTGAGACAAACAGCTCGAGATAACAATTCAGTCTCTCACACATGACTGAAATGAAATACTCTTCCAACCCTTTCTTCTGCCCCTGTGGAGACAGACATTGGCTGAAATGTACATAGCCACTTGTTCTGAAAGCATAGGAGAACCATCTGCTCCCGGTGACACTGTGGCATAAACTGCTGTTTCTAACACCAACAGAATAGGAAATTAATATGAAATCAAGTGAGTACTCCACATACATGAACACATCTTTCTGTTGATGCCTTAGGGTCTGCTGTCACATTCTTTCAATCAGTTGTTCACCTGCAAAGTGCTGTGCACAGTCCCAGCTTTTCCAGACTCTAATATTTTTGAGAGACTGAACAAATAACATTGGGATTGAGACTGAGATTAGACACAATAAAATCACATATTTAAAAGAACTCATAACTGCAATCCATAACCATGTTACTCATGATTATCTAGCAAAAAAAGTCTGATATATAGATAGAACTTATACTGACCCTTCTATGTGTACTTAATACATCTTCTCCTGACATGACATTCCAGGGATGTGTTAGCATTTTAACAACATTGTGAAATGCCAATGTGGCATGGAAGCTGTGAAGTTATTCCACACTGAAATGATTTAACAGAATAGCAACAAAAACAAAAATAAAGGATAGTCACAATGCCTGGCAAACCTGTAATCTCCAGAGGCCAGCCTCCAGCAGTTCTGCAGCACTCTAAACAACACCATAAATAAAGGTAATTATCCAAATGATGTTATAAAGCTAAGTCAAACATGGTCTTGTGGAGAAGTCTCATGCAATTAAATGGGGAAAAACCTGTAGAATTGTGTAGGAAGGAAACAACAATTTTTTACTCCATTTTGTAGGATATTATTCTTTATTAAAATCTCTACTACAGTGCAAGAATTATATAGAAAACTGACCACATTCTTTCAATAACCAAATGATTTTTTTTTAGAGCATGGGGTGTTTTTCTGTAGCTGGAATCTATGTTGTTGTCTAATCATAAAACACACAATGGTATGTTTGAATGACAGCTAATTGATTCAAGCTAAACCCACAGCAAAGAAAAAGCCATTCACAAAAGCTCACAGTTTAACTACAGTTTCTGATTTCTATGAAAATAACAGACTGCACTACTTGACTAGTATTTTATGCTAAATAAGAGGAGTTGAGTTATATAGTGTGTTTTCTCATGGTGAGAGCATGTTCTGTAAGGTCTCTAGCCCAATTTTGTCTCATGTATGTTGCTTGAGAGGTATCGGGAGGGTGAAAACTGACAGGAAAGAATTCCTTTGCTGGGGGGACTTCTTATTGGTGTAATATGTTGGGGAACATTATGATCTCCTTCTCCTTCCAGTTTCATACTGGAGACAGGGCAGCAGGTGTGATAGAGAAGGGACTTCCCTGATATCTGCAATTGCTACCAATTCTCTAAAGACTCCGAGTTAATGCTCAAGCCAGAGGTGTATATCCTGAGAGTAATAAAGTTCCCTGGGCTCCAGGTGCTCAATCCCTTTTTGGTAAGGAATATTCTTTAGTTATATACTTCCAAGCATAAAATTAAAGTTAGTGGAAATCCACCTGTAAATGCTTCTGTATGTCTCTATTGTCTTGCAATTGTCTTCACATAATACACTTGGAGATTGAAACACCAATAATTCTTCCTGCCTTACTGTCCCCATTATTAGAACAGCTTTTAAGGATTACATAAATTTCTTTGCTGTAACAGTTTCCATCAATTATCCTTAAAACCAAATTGTATTCAGCTTGGTTTTGCCTGATACTCTTTGTCCTTTTTTCCTTTCTATATTCGGCCATCAGTCAACCCCAGTATACATAATTTCCCCATTGTCTTTGTAGTTCTTTAGACCTTGAATTGAACTGAATGGGATAGACAAATTACTTGCAGGCATGATTCCCTTGGATATAACAGAGTTACAAAAATTATGAGCTTGTCTTGATGAGAAATAATTGTGCACATCTGAGCATTGTTTTTCTAAGCACCTTCAATGCCAGTGTAGTTAGAGAGCAGCATAACCTCTCTAATGAGTAAAGCTTAAGACCTCAGATTTATGTGGTCACAGATTAAAAGTGGATGCCAACAGCATTACTGTTCTATGTCTGCCTCAAACTGCATCAACAACAGATTGCTGTCCCTGTAGGATGGATGATTGGATGGCTCATGAAACAGCTCCTCATCACCCCACATTTCAGTCAGCCTGAATGAACCAGCTCAAATCTTTTTACCCTACTATGACATACTGAATACTGTGAAGTTTCAGGAGCTGCTTCCTAAAATGTTCAGCAAACCTTGACATGGGAAGAACTGACTCCATTAGAGAGGTAGGATGAATGGCTGTCCAGTTTCAGTCTGCTGTCACATATGTATACAAACTTTAAGAGTTCACTGTGATCGTCCATACTCCTCCACAATTTACTTTCCTGCCAGATGCAGACCTATGGCATCAGTTAAGAAGCCACATTCTGTGTGGCACAGGAAACTACATTTAGATAGGAATTTGGACCACTGTATGTCATGTTTTCTATGAGGGTTTTATTTTCTTGTTTATTTTGAAACCAATGAAATCGAGAGAAGTGGTTGGTCCTAGAATGAAAATACTGAGTCACATCAGCTGTTCAGTCTGTAATGGAGTAAGGGCAGGTTGCTTTTGCTCAGAATCATTTAGAAGGTGACTGTCAAATACTGAGGTCCTTTGATGACAGTCATCAAGTGACCTGTCTTCAGTAACAGAGTCAAGATGCTCCTCTAAACATTATCACATAAGAATAACTCCTTTTTTCTCTGAGTTTAATTTAAAGATACATTAATGTTCCTCAAAAGTGACAGGTAAAGCCTAAAAACATGAGAACTTGTGCTTATACAGAAAACAGACAGCATCAGGGAAAAATTCCAATGTTTTCCAGTTTGAGTTGACTTTAGACTTGAAGAAAGTGGAGTTAGTTTGGATTCCATGCCTACTTTGTGTTTGGCTTCTTTTCCCTGCCAGCAGGGATATCAATTGTGATAGCAGGGTAAGTAATAATTATTGGGAATTTTGAGAGCTATTAAACAGTTAGTGTCTGCCAAAAGTTACCACGCACTGGTATCTTAGATACCAGAGCTATTTGACTGTACTTTGGGATTTTATAATGTGGTAACAGTTGGCAATTTGTGACTTACTAATAGTGACAACCGGATGTATGAAACCACCAGTTCATTTAGCATCAGCATGCCTATTACACATTATTCCAGCAACATGAAATGAAGACAGCTGTGCAGTGGTAAACAATTTTTAAAAACAATTAAAAAATGTGGAAGGTGACTTTTAAGAAAAAAAACGTAACTGGCACTAAAAAAATAAAGACAGGATAATATTTTGTGAGGCTTGAAAGCTATCAAGAATTTTTGAGACTATATGTCTTCATTATCAACATAGTTGGATGAATATTTTTTGATTAAAGGTTCACTTTCCAAGAAATAAAATTTTGGTCAGCCTGAAACTCATCACAAATCTCAGTGAAGTTTTGCAAATAATTTTGTCTGAAAAAAAGGTGTGATTTTAGAAATATTCAAGTAGTCAGGACTTTTTGAAAATGACAATTAGAAAAGGCTTTATTATAAAGGTGAACTAGTTTACACTGTTATTTTGGTACTGTTAATAAAACAGAGCTGTTGTGGTAGTTACAGTGTTTATCTATCTGAAGTACAGAAGGAATTCAGCTTCAGGAATAGAATAGAATAGAATAGAATAGAGTATTTCGGTTGGAAGGAACCTACAATGATCATCAAGTACAACTGCCTGACCACTTCAGGGCTGACCAAAAGTTAAAGCATGTTATTAAGGGCATTGTCCAACTGCCTCTTAAACACTGAATAGATTTGAATAATCCAGTTTTCCAACATAAAGGACTTTTTCCCTGTACCCTTACTGCTACATTATATAATCAGATTTAGTTTGAACAAATGGGAATTGGAATATTTTCTTTAAAGCAGGACTTCTTTGGCAGCAAGAACCAAAAAATATCTCTGCTTGAGCATGCTCCATAGTCTAGTGGCTAGTCCACTCACTGGGTTGAGAAAGAGCAAACCCAGAGTTGTAGTAAAACTTTGTTTTTAATAAAACAAGTGGGTAATTTTAATCCATATCCCTTACCTTCCATGGGAACATCTGAATCGTATAGCTAGACATGGCATAGCCTCAGCTGCCCTCTCCTTCCTGGGTTGGGTAGCTGGTTCTAATACATTCATGTCTTTTCCTGCCCATTCTGCAATGAAACCATTTGATTGTTTTTATACACAAGTAATTAGCTGTTAGCCAAACAAAACATTTATTTTGAATAAGATATATGATTTACATGTATAAGAAATGTGATTTATATGATTTACCACAAAAGTTCCATATTTCTAATTCAAGTAATTCTGTTAGTATATATGTATGTGTATATAAGTATAAATATAGTTACCAAACTAAACAAAGAAACTCCACAATTATTTGCACAGTGCTAATGCCAGTTATCCAGACACCTGAAGATGTGTGCCTTCTGTCCATAAATGTCAGTGAAATGGAGAACACTGTTTACTTTGGTATCTTTTTCTTAAAACCCAAGATATACTATGCAACAAACATGTAACCCCCACTGCATTTTAATCAATATTTTTATTTCTTTTTTCAAAACTTTTTTTTATGACTAAGTATAGTAGTTGATACATCAGCTAGAGCTGGCATTTCTGACAGGGAAAATAGCTTGTGTCTGCAGCATGTTGAATATTTTTCAATGACAGATCCCCAGTCACCACAGATGTGGTTGACATCTTGGAGAATTTCCAGATGAATGTACTGGAGGAACAAAGCAACAAGTTGCTGCAAAGCGCTGCAGAGGTTGGTTCCATTCTGTCAACAGTTACAGTCATATTGCATTTCATATAAAGATGGAGTTACTTAAAAGATTTTTGACAGGTTCCATGAAATATTTGTTTGTTTTTAAGTACTTGCAGTGTATGTATGTGACTCTAGAAAATATGTTATCATTTAAAGTCATCAAAAATCCTCTACTGCAATCAAATTTGCAAACAAACAAAATGTATATCACAAAACCATTATTTTTGTAGTGTTGAGGTAACTACATGCATGCTTAGGCAATGCTAACAAGTATAGACTTGAATTTGTCTAGAGAGGAGGTGGCTTAGCCTTGGTTAATAGCCAAACTGCCACCCAGCTGCTCCCTCCCTCCCTCCCTCCTTTCCTCAGTGGGATGAGGGGTGAAAATAGAAAAAACCCACAGGAACAATAAAGCTTGTAGGTTGAAATGATGACAGGGAAATTGTTTGCTGGTTACTGTCGCAGGCAAAACAGACTCAACTTGGAGAAAATTGACTTAATTTATTGCCAATTAAAGTGGATATTTAACTGTAGAATTCAGTAGTGAGAAACAAAAAGAAAAATACAAAACCACCTTTCCTTCCCCTTTTCTCAGGCTCCACTTCAATCCTTCACTCCAGACTCCTTTGCCCCCCACCAAGCCATGCAGGGGGACTGGGGTGTGGGGTTGCAGTCAGTACACAGCCATTTCTCTCTGCTTCTCCTTCCTCCTCACTCTTTCCCATGCTCCAGCATGGGGTTTTCCATGAGCTGCAGACCTGTCAGGGAAAATCAGCTCCAGTGTGGGTCTTCCATGGGCCACAGTTCCTTTGGGAGTAACCAACTGCTCCCGTGTGGAGTCTTCCGTGTGCTGCAGAAAATACCTGCTCCAGCACCTGGAGCACCTCCTCTGACCATGATGTTCCCTCTGCTGTTCCTCAGTCTTTTTTTCTCCCTTCTCTGCTTGTCCCTCATTTTTTTTTTCCCTTTCTTAAATACATTTTCACAGAGGCACTGCCAACTTTGCTGATGGGCTCAGCTGTGGCCTGCGGTTGTTTGGGCTGTGTCTAGCACAGGACAGCCCCTGACCTCTTCTCACAGAGACAACCCCTGCACTCCCTCCTGCTACCAAAACCTTGCCATGGACACCCAACATGAGAAAATATGAAAGACTCTATGCAGTCCTGCTAGGAATCAAAAAAAGTTAGTACTTTGTTGTCATTATTTCAAAATATCTTCCACTTAGGTACTCGAAGAAGTACTTAGGAGTCCAAGCTCTAGAAAACAAGTAAATTTCTCTCTCTCCTCCCATGCTGCTTAATGAAATGAAATTCTCACCTTTCACCTTAGTTATCTGTAGACTCAGAGTTATTGTACTTGTGTCGACATACACCATCTCCAATAAACATGGTGCTTATTTTTTACAGTCTACCACATCCACAGTTACTTCTCAACATAAATTCAACTTCTAAGCATTTTCTCACTGAAGAAAAGTGTCAGTTCTTTGGTTCGACCATGTGACGGGCCCATAGTATCCTACATGTATATATTCCATCTGCTGGAACTGGCTTAGAAATCTTGGTTAGCAGTTCTCCTGCGCCAGGATGAAAATATTAGACACAATTGTCTTCTGGCTCATACAATTTTATAATGCATGTCATCATTGCTTTCAGTGCTATTTCTTTTGGTTTACAAAGCTCTGTGTGTGAAGAAGTCTAGACATATTGAAACAGAATCTTAAAATCCAGTAGCCATTGTCATCTTTCTACACTAACCTATTGTTTTACAGAGTTCTGCAGACAATGTTTAATACTTCCTTTTTTTTCATGTGTCCTGTTTTTCCAGTCCATTTATTTAAATTCTCTGGGGCTTGCTTTATGTAACACTTCCCTATGGATATTCCCAAAGCACTCTGAATCAGCAATCAAAATTTTTGTGGAATGTCCTTTCTAATAATTGTTTCAATTTTTAGCCTTTCATAGGATTCTCAAGCAATGTGATATCTGTCCTCATTCTAGCAAGGTTCTAGTATGTGTTTCAGGACATAAAATACACTTCTTGCCCTGTTGTATTCCAGCAACACTGTCTCTCTCTTTATGTACTGGCAGGCTTCAACAGTTAAAGTTCTTACAGAGTCATAGAGAAAGTGTGGATTTAATCTGAATATCTGAATCTGAATCTGTCATTCTTCCTACTGTTATATTTAACAAGTTCAGTGTACGTAACAATATTGCATTAACTTGCTCAGATCATCTATCACATCTGACCCGTGCACACTGGTGCAAACTTATTCCAGGGTCTAGCCTTAAGTTACCTTTAGGCCATTGTACCCTGACTCCCCATTTTCTGAGATGATGTCGTGGTTTAATCCCAGCCAATAACTAAGCACCACGCAGCCACTCACTCACCCACCCACCCCCCCGCCCCAGTGGGATGGGAGACAGGATTGGGAGAAAAAAGTAAAACTTGTGGGTTGAGATTGGAATAATTCAACTGAACAGAAAAAAAGAAATTAACAATGACAATAATAACAATAATAAAATGACAATAATAATAATAATAAAAGGACTGGAATATACAAGTGATGCACAATGCAATTGCTCATCACCTGCCAACTGATGCTCAGTTAGTTCCCCAGCAGTGATCACCCCTGACCAGCTCCCCCCAGTTTATATACCAGGCATGATGTCCCATGGTATGGAATACCCCGTTGGCCAGTTTGGGTCAGCTGCCCTGGCTGTGTCCCCTCCCAACTCTTTGTGCCCCTCCAGCCTTCTTGCTGGCTGGGCATGAGAAGCTGAAAATCCCTTGACTTTAGACTAAACACTGCTTAGCAACACCTGAAAACATCAGTGTGTTATCAACATTCTTCTCATATTGAACTCAAAACATAGCACTGTACCAGCTACTAGGAAGACAATTAACTCTATCCCAGTCAAAACCAGGACAGTTGACTAATAATTCATTTCTTTCAATTACCAGCCTGAGTTTTTCCTCATTTTCTGACCAATGCTAATTGATTAAATTGTGTAAAGAAATGCCATTTTTTCAGAGTCCTACAGAGTAAAGCCTCCCATTTCATCATGCAACAGCACTGTCATGATTCCTGCAAAGCTTAAAAAAAAAGTGCCACCAGGCTTCCCTACTGCCACACCACCACCATCACCAAAAGAGAGTGTGACAAGCACAGCATGGTGTGCTAAGAATTGAGTTCCAAATGTAATCCTGAATTATTTATTGACTCTTGCAACAGAATTTATAACCTGAGTATTGATGTCATAACTTTTTGTAGTCTCAGGCTTCTTTGATATCACTACACAAAAGACAGGAGAGTAGAAAGATTATCTCACGTTAATGTTGGATGTTGGATTTCTCTATAAACATGGGAAGTGACCAATTCAGTGAAAAAATTGAGTTTCACATGCCAGAGATGTCTTCAGATCAATTATTTGTATTGTATTTTAGACTCCATCTCTACTCTTGCAGAATAAGCCCAGGAATAACAGGCTGTCACAAGAGGCTTTCACACAGACATTTCTATTCTGCCTGCTCCTGCTTAATCCCCTCTGGCCAGTACCTTACAGTGCTTCTTGGGAGAGTTCTTAATGAGAGAAATAGAAGAGGGGACATAGTAAGAGACTCGTGCTGGTGAGAACCAGGGAGGTAACATTAAACCACTAAGAATGGAATCATGTCAGCCAAGCTTCTTCTATGACAGAAGCAGGATTGTGTTGGATTTGTGTAGACAGACTTCTGCAGAATCAGAAGTAGGGAGAAACAGCTGACTGCATAGCTGAGCATGTGGGATTTCCTAGGATTTGCCATAAACCCAAATTACTACTAGTCAAAGTGTGAGCCCAAATTACTAGAAGTCAAAGTGTGATGCAGGTTGTACATGATTCTTTTAGACCTGATTAGGATTGAGATGTGTATAGAATAATATTAATTGCTTAATTGTTTTTATCAATCTTAGTTGATAGGATTTTTTTTAGTGTATAAAACAAAGAGCAGTTCTTCATGTAATTTCTTACATTATTAAAGCACATTGAGTAAGACTATGTTCTCATAATGCAGACAGTATGCAGCTACTGGGAAGACAAGGTAAAGGCAGACTTAACTCATCTTTGTATTCTGGGTTTTTTTGGTGTGCTGTAAAGGATAGGATAGATTGTAGCATAATTTAGACTTTCTGGCTTGCTTGAATCCCTTGCCTTGCAGAATCCTAAATTCATCAGTAACACCCAGAACTTGCACAAAGGTGCAAATATCATCATATACCAGACCTTCTGGGGAGTCTGAGAAAAACAGCCTATTGCTTTCCCCTTCATTTTCTCATGGGAGAATTCTCCCAGGGTTAAGACAGACTTTCTAGGGATCCATTTCTACCAATCCAGGAATTAAGCAGGAACTTGTCAGTCTGCTTTCCAAATCACATGTGAAAATAATGTCAGTTTGGTATGAAAATCTCTGAAAGTCTGATATGGGGACATATTGCATTTTATTTTCCTGTAGTTATTTTTCTGCTTTGGATTCCTTATATAAAAACTGTTCAAGGTCACGTATATTTGGTGATCTCAGTGAACAGTTCATTAAATTCACCCATTACAGAGTCCAACAAGAAACAGGGATTATTTTGCACTACTGGGTAGCTTTGTTAGGAAAATGACCTGAACTATTTTAGGTCAAGGTTGAAGGTATCAGCAAACTATGGTGGATTGACTCATTATGTATTCTGGTCACTGGTACTCTTCCATTTTTGATGACCTCAAAAAGCTCACCACATATACCTAAACACATTCTGTGAAGGAAAAAATACATGCTGCTTTACTGAACATTGTGTTCCCCTTGGGCCAAGCAGGCCATATATATCTCATGTTTCTACTGAAGCTCATTTTTTACAACTCTGTTATAAACCACTCAAAGTCATATTTTATTTTTTATGAAAATACTAATATGTTTCTAACAATGTGGAACTGTAGTGTGTTCCTGCAGTCAAAACTTACAGTAAAAATTGACATTTGAAAGAAAAGACACAGAAAGAAAGAAAAAGAATAATAAGGGAGGAGTGCTTAAAGTTAGGTACCTGAGTTACTTCTAAATAGGGATTTAAGTGCCATATCAGGGATTCAAATGCCTCCTGTTTCTTTATGAGCTGTCTGAAATGCAGAGCCCTATGTTGGAATCACAGGATCCATACACAATACACAGAAAAGGTTATAGGTGGCAGAACAGCCCCCAGAGAAATCACGCTGCTGAAAGGGGATCTACTTATAGCCATCCAGCAGGGACATCCTGAGGACAGGATGGAGTCTTAACTGTTGTCCATCTTTATGGCTTACTTGTCTAATGGTTGCATCTCCTTCTGATCCCTCTTTCAAAGGAGCACAGCTGAGCCTTTTCTTTTTTCTGAAAGCTCAGACGGACCTACTCTTCTAAAACACAGCAGGCAGTGAGTGGCAGTGATAGCTTTGCAGAGCTTGCGCATTATACTTTACCAGTTGAAACATTACCCCAAAATAGGTGAGATCCAAGTTCATTTCGCCCTTCTGTTTGAAAGAATTGAAACCAACACTCCCCAGTGCCCTCCCCAGCAGGTTGCCCACGGCCCCAGCACGGCGAGACAGCAGCTGGCTTCAGAGCTTCTATTGAGCTCTGCAGAAAAGAATGCACAAAAGAATGCACAACTTGCCCAGTGTAAGAGAGAAAGTAAAAATAGTGACAACTTTGTTCACAGATTATAGAAGGCTCTTAGGAAGAGATAGTCCTGGATCCAGATGCTGCTCTTAGGTCTATTTGTTTCACATTTTACCCAGTGATTGTTCCAAATGACTTCCATGAAGTTACTGAGTCAATATTAACTTAAGTGATAATTCCACTGCTAGACGCTCAGGGAAGATAATTTTGATTTTAATGAGAGCTGTTATAGATGTCAACAAATAAATGATTAAATATACTTGTATGAGAAATGAAACAAATAACTTAGGTGGTTTTCCTGAAGGGGTCTGCACAGCCTTACCTTGGCTTTGTGTGTCTCTGGCAAGGTAAACTACTGCCTCTTTGATGATACTTTGAAAAGTTCATGGAATTCTGGTATTACAGAACTTGCTTTGAGAGGCAAGTACAGTATCTCAGTGATATTGTAGCACATAGTATAGGCAAGGTAAAGGAAAAATCAAGAACATATTCTTATGCTTCTTTTAAAAAGACTTTTTTCCTTTCTATTCAAGAAATGCAGTAACACTGCAGATATTTATGTAGTGTACAAAGAACAGAAATCCCAAAGCACATTCCAATTATGAATATGTGATTTATATTTTATGGGCAAAAGAGTTATTTCCCCAAGCACATTGTTTTCTTTTATCTGTGTGATTCCTTTAATCCTGTCAATAACCCAGCATGCAGCTGCTTTCTGCTCATAGATTTTTGAGAAGATAATAGAAATAAGCATGCACAGTAGATAGAACTATTCATGGGTAACATAAAAATACCTGCTGTTCATCAAGATTTCTGCTTGCTAATTAACTGGAAAAATTGGGCACGATAATTTTTCTGGTTTTTAACTGAAATAGTGGAACATATTAGCATGAAAATAAAAATAAATTCTTAGTTAAAGGTATAATGAAATGGTAGGTTTACATTTATGTTCTAAGGTACAAATAAACAATGTTTATTTATTATTCATGGCTCGAAGGAGTATTTTAATATCTATATAATTTTAAGTATTAAATTGTTCAGTAAGTTGCAACATACATCATGATGCTATCCAAATTAAAATCATTTGGGGCAGAAAAGAAATCATACCTAAACTTATATAGGTAATAAATGAGGAAGGAGCTGAACCAATTTGATACACTTCAATTTCCGTACACTTACATGGCAGTTTGTAAATGAACCCTTCCCTTCCTATAAAGTGAAGAATCACGTTATGGGGTGAGCAACTTGGTAAGGTTTGAAAGGAAGATGATAAGTTTGTTTCTTTATCAATAAGAAAACTCCTCAGCTGTAATAAAGATTACTGTGGATATTTTCAGACTCCACTGGTCAAAACAGAATAATATGCCAATGTAATCTCCCTACTTTCCTGTCAGATTTTTGGACAACTGCATCTCTCTCCTTGTGGATTGAAATCCCTTTCCCAGAAGAATACCAGAAGAATGACCCCATCACAAATGGGCAGGAGATAAATCTGTCTAAATATATGTCTGGCTGCCTTCCATCCATCCTGCTTCTCAAATGTCTGAAGTAGTAAATACCAGGCTGGGATGCATACAAAGTTACCTAATGATCGGGTTTTATAGCAGCTATATATACTGAAATCCCATTCATACGAGTGTGTGTGGCTGGGGACTGCACAGATGGCCTCTTTGGGATTCAAATTCACCTCTCTCTTGCCTCTGTTTTTTTAGCATTGTACAGTAGAAAATCTGGGACATTTTGCTCAAGGAAGGTTTTCCCATACAAATTAGAATACTTCACAAAGACACAATACCCTCTAATTCCTGGTTCCTGTCAAATATTCTCCTATCATAGACATTGCAAAGCTATACAGTGAGTGATTCTCTTCTATTAAAATTTCTACGCATCAGAGTAATAGGTTTCAGAGCAATATACTTACAGTGTCTCAAGAGCAAACACCCTGATGTCTTATAACATGAAATCTAGTGTGCTTATGAAAAAACTTTATATAAATAGTAGAAAATTGGCCTGAGAAACCAGAAGCCCCTACCAACCCTTTGCTCCATCACATAAAAAACTTTGAATAAAGAAATACCCTTTCTCATGGTGAATACAAAGGAGATGATCAAAAGCTGACCTTGAAAATGGACAGTGTAATGATTTCTTGTTCTCTGAAGGCTTAATCACTAGAATTCTCTTTGCTTACTGTGACTATAAATGAGCTATTACCAGTACATGAAGCGGGTTTTTGTTAAGTTATAGGGTAGTAAATATGTCAATTTAATGTAATTCAATAAAATTTAATTGTGCTACGTGTTTCTATTATTTTGAAAACCATAAAAAACTTCTAGGTATAGTGAAGCTTAGAGCAGAAACCAGAGGTAGATACTAGCTGCATTGGTTCTCTGCTATGTGGAGAAAAAGGAATGGCAAGATCATGACATTAAACACAGAGGAAGTTGACAGTTTTAAGTATTGTTAAAATCCAAAGTTAAGTTTTAATAACACAGAATGGAACTGATGAAGCAAAATCCAAACTTGAAATTGAAGTTTGCAAGTATATTTAGACAGAATGACCAAGCTAAAAAAGAAAAAAAGGTGGTGTATGTGTGGGCATCTGTTCCTAAATGTGAAGATTCTTTGGATCACTTAGGTTTGAAAAGCACAGCAACTGACTTACTAAACTTAAAAAAGACTAAGTACACATTGTAGTGACTATACTGAATGATATGTTGGTATATAAATGTCAACCTGAATTGCTGTACCCTTTTACTTAGAAATACATTCTGATTTGTAATACAGCAGTAACGCTCTTTGCATGGAATTGGTCATTTGCCAGACAACTCTGCTTTTGCCTACTGACTGGATTTCCATGTATGTAATACAGGGGATGAAACATTTGCTTATAAGTATTGGCCCAAAGCTGTCAACTATTGCAGTAGTCAGACTGGTTTGTCTAGATCTTTGCTTCTGCTCAAATGTTAAAAATGTAGCCTAATTTGTAAATCCTGTGTTATGGAAAACTATTTATATCTGTTTGCTTCTTTCTGTTTAAGTTTATTATGTTATAAAATCAATGGCTTTGCTTAAGGACAGTAAGATTTTTTACATATTTTCAAATATAATTCAAATAATTATTTTTTCACCAAACAACCATTAAGTCTGGAAATATAATTGGTTGTGAACTTATTCAACCTCAAAATTTTACACACATATTTTTCCTTAAAATATTTCTGTAGAAAAAAATTGTATTTTCAGTAAAACTTTTATTATTTGTATTTTATTGCTTATTATTTAACTGAATTTGAAAAACAGTAATTTAAATCACAGCAGATTATTTGTGTGAATGGATAAGGGAATGTTCTCTATTTTCTATGAATATGGGAAGTCTTTTCTTTACGTTTCACTGCAGGTGTATAGGAATCTAGTTTAATATGAAGTTCTTAACAACAAGGTAGAATGATTACTTCAGAAAAAAAAAACAGAAACAGGTCAATAAATATGTTAAGTTAAAAAAAAAATTAAGTTGTTTTCATTTTTAACTTTGAAGATGCCAGATCCACGTTCAAGCTAAAAAATAAACAATCCTCTTTTTTTAAGGTTACTAAATTGGAACAAATGCAGCAGAATTTGGTATAAAATTTAAGATAGCTGATCATGTTTTCTTCACAAAGCAAAGCAGTAAAAATTACAGGAAGAGTGAAGCTCGTATAGTATAGCATGTATAGTATAAGCACCTAGGGAAACAAAACAAAACAAAATCTTAGACAAAATTTCAAAGGATGAATCCTAAAAATAGAAGACTTCCAATTGTGGACAAAGAAAATAACTCTCATAACTGTGATTCCACTTGCCAGCTAAATGGACTTTCATACAATTATTGTAAATAAGGAAATATTATCAGCTTAGAATTTTTATTTAAACATCAGAAATGTTTTTTAATGGCTCAGGCCAAAAGCACAAATTATTTCAATTCAGATGCTGTCTAAATTCTCAAATTACAGACAGTAAGACCAAAACAAAACCAAAATTGATTCATCTGGTACTACAGACTGTATTTATAGCCTATACCAAAGTTCAAGGCCAGATCCTGTACATACACATTTAGAGGTAGTATTTTATCCAATCATTCCTCCAGCAGTGAGGATTATTGATTGTGTTAGGAAAAAATTTTAATATCAAAGGCAACCAAAGCAGTTCTAGTAAGTTTTTCTTTTCTTTCCTTTTCTATTCAGTTTTGAACTACATATGCCAAGAAAACCAGAAGCAGAGATTTTATGACTGGTTTATAAACTTCTGAAATTATAGAGTTATTATAGAAGAGCAATACAGCTCATATTTCAGTATCATGAGCAGAGCTATTACAATAAAAATTTGAAAATTTGCAACTATTATTGCTACAGCTTGGAACAGCATTTTCATTATTTTGTAACTTACTGTATCATTTTTACTCATTAATTTTTATAAAAAGGGTTACAACGTGTGTTCTAATAACGAAACACTTCTACTGAATGAAATTGTTTAATAAAAACCAATTCCTTATATGCTATCAGAATTACATCCATTTTAACCCTTTCACAGATTTATAAATTAGGCTTGCAATAAGAAAATAACCACACACAGTATTGAACGATTTTCCTAAGCTAAAAAAATGTTTCAGTCTCTTCAAGTATTATTCTGAAAAACTGGAGTTTCTAGTATGCATGGGATGTGCATTCCAAATACAGTTCCTAGAATGCAATAGCAATGTGTTGAAGTATTTTAAAGAATGTTCATCACATGTGTTACTTGTACGTTTTAACAAAGCTGCCCAGACTTATGAGTAGCTTTAATCCAGAATGATCCTTAAATTCGATGTCTGGCATGACAGTTATCCTCAGAGGCAGCCTGAATTTTCACTGCATTTAAAACATAATCTATATTTAGGCTACTTATAAATCTTTTTTCCTTAGAGCAAATGATGCTATAGTATTGTAGGATGCATTCATAACCACCCTCTCTGTCTAACCTCCTCTCATGAGGTGCTGGCAAAGACCAGTGCAGTAGATGGAGACAGAGGTATAACATCTTTCATTGTGGTAAGGTCATCTTAGTATAGTTTAGAGTATATCTTCGAAATGTATGGCATACCAGGGTTTACCTGCTTAGAGGTCCTACAAGAAACAGGCTGCTGGTATTTCTGCACACTATGGATAGAAAGGTATTTGGACTGAGGTTTACATTGCAGGGTAGATTCTGATAAGTCTGCCTATTACTGAAAAAAAATTAGATCCCTTTTTTAGAAGTTGTTTAGTGAATTTGTACTAAATTGCATTGTACAGGGCAATTTAAAGTTGTCTAGTGCTAATAAAACAGAAGCCTAATAGTTCACACTATAAAAGCACCTTTTATTCTATTTATTTTAATATTACAATGCCAGCAATTGGGTAAACATCTAACATCTAAACCAACTGAATCTAATAATGCCCATAATCCTTCCACAGTAAAAAGAGAGAATATTATTTTCAGATTATTTTTATATTGCTAAATTTTCAATTTGCAATAAAATCCCAATTTTCACAAAGAATTTTTTTTAAAAAACAGTAGAATCTCCACAGTAGCTACTTGACAGGATACTCCAGAGTAGTGAATGTGGGAAACTGATGTGGTAAGTGTCAGAGTGTGCCCCTAGGGAACGCAAGAGCTACCTTTTAGCAATGATGTGGCCTCCCTTGTTCTCCCACATTATGGAAAGAAAGTACAATTTGACCAAGGACAGGAAAAGTCATCAGTCCATCCAGAGTCCCATGCCTTCCTAATGCCATCATCTACTTCTCACACCTAATTTGTGCAGGAGTAAGCATGATAGAATGTGCAAAGCAGAGAACAACTAGCTATAACTGTTACATTTTGAAATATTTTCAGCACAGATGATGTCAGAACAATCTAGGAGGGTGTTGTTTTATGTACTAACTGCAAATCTATCCTAATGCTATGCCCATAGGGTACTTAGATGAAACAGTAATTCGTACATGTTCTTCCTCTCCTCCATAATCTGTAATAGTTATCGTGCATGAAACAATACCAAGGGTTCAGATCACAATGTTCAATATTATGTAGATATTAATATATTTTCTCTTAAAGAAGCCTCTACTTCAGTAAAGTCAGAAAAGTTCACTGCACCTAAAATAACTCTGTTATCATGGTCATAAACCTAATTTCTCATCTAAGCTATTTTTCTTAAGTTACTTGTACTGATTTTATCAACAAGTACAGTACAAACAGAAGCTAAAAATGTGAATTCACACACCAGAAGCAGTTAACTTGCTTTTCATTTTCACCTTCACTTGTTTTGATGTTTAACTTTTAACAATTGGAGCCAATTTGGTTTACAGCCAAATAATAAACTACTTAGCTGTAAACTAAAATTTCATTTAACATCATTTTATGTCCAGTCAACCAATTTGAACTCAATTAAAGGCATCTTAAAATACCTTCTCATTCATGTTAACACAATTTGAAGTAAATTAAAGTATCATCAGTTTAAACATGCACATAGGATATATAACAATAATCAGTAGACCATTTATGCAAATAAAAAAAAAAAAGATGCTATAAAATACTCTATTATCTATTTTCTGTGCAGTGATTTAAGTCTTTACATTGATCATTGCATTTTTATGAAGTTGACAAATAGAACGTTGAATCATTAAAGCCCTTACATCTAATGTAAATACTTCTTAATTTTTCAAGCCCACTGAATGAAAAGAATGAAAACCTTGATGATTCACAGACCAAGATTTTGTTCTATATTTTGAATTGTCAGGTTTCTTCATGGATACTGATTTATCGTGTCTTTGTTTGCCAAGATAGGAACACAACTTTAGTTCTTTCATTTATTATATCATCCCCAAGGAGAATAATAGAATTTGCAGGAACAATTAAGTAACAGAATGTTCTTTCATCTGAGGCCTATTTGGTCAAATATAAGAGATTAACTAAATGTGAAGATGTGAGAAATTGAAGCTGAATGTCCTATAATTTCAGGGAAGGCCAGAGTTACATAGAAAAGCCAGACTTTGTTCACAGGATTTACATAAATTTTAGTAGCTTTGAAATGATTGCCTTGATAAGAGAATAGTTTAATTTTTAAAGTTGAGCTCCTTTTTCATTCTTATTCCAGGTGGGGTATGTAATGCAGTTACTAACTGGAAGGGCTGAGTGCTGTCAGCAAAAAGGGAGTGACAGAATAACAGAACGATACAGAAATGGCTGCTTTCTGATACTGAACTGCATTATACCAAGCTTGTGAGCAAGACCAGTGGACAAGAGGTTCCATCTCCCATCTATTTTCTTTGTAGAAAAGAGAGAAATAGAGAATATACAGTGAGATGAGAAGCTGGGCTGCAGTATCGTACTATGACAATTCAGTTGCTTGGCACAGAGAGGCTTGCTCATGTTCTGATAGCCTGTTTGTGTTATTTAAGCTGTTAATTAGAGATCTTAGCAGTTATTGGGGGAAGAGAGAAAAGCTTTCTAGAAAAAGACATTAGCCATACCTTTCCTGGTTTATGGAGTCTAGTTTTTCATATCTCTTTTATGTGAGGGAATTGCAAGCTGAAAATCTGGATCCATCCATCCTGAATATTCACAGATTTATTCTGTGTTTATGGGCTAACTCAAGGTGCAACAACTCTGTGCTGCTCCTAAATGAAAATAATGATTTTTAAGTATTTCTTCCATTGCTTTATTATTTAAAATCTCTTGCTTATGTTGCTTTATAACCTACAGAGAGTGTTGCAGGGTCCAGTATAGCAAATGATGAGAAAACAAGGAGTAAAAATCCATTTTTGCTGCTATCATACCTATTCTACAGTTGGAGAGGCAGATGTCCATATGCTCTAGACAGTTTAATGTCTGCACGCCCTATAAGGAGGATATTTTGTTTTTCATATAGAACATGTATTTAAATTCGGGGCACCGTTTTTTGAAAACTTTTAAACAGCTTTGATGCCTGTATGAAAGTAGTGCTCATGTTCACCTGTTTGTGTATCTTGAAGTCCAAAATTTAGACACTGCCAAGATCTCCAAAATCATGACTTGCAGACCACCAAACTCTGTCAATAACTACATGTTTTCCAAGAAGACACACTGACATGGGACACTGTGGAAAAGTTTGGTACTCAATCTCACATTCTCTCACTCCTGCTGCACTTGGGTTTGTAAAGACTCTTGGACCAAGCTCTCTCACAAACGACACATGAAGGAAAGCAAGGTTTGGGTGATGGGAAAGCAGAAGCATCACGATTACTTTTGAGGACTTTTGTCAATGACATGAGATCAAGGGATACCTGTCCCTACTCTGAATGTTGTTCAGTGCTGGTTTTAGAGAAAATGGAGAAGTTGTTTTACAAACAGGGATTAGAATCCAAGTCTCATCTTCCTAGTTAGTGCCTCCTTTATCTACAGTCATACCTATATTTGCTTGCTTTCTCTCTCTGTTCTCAGAAATATTACATATATTACTGCAGTGACATGCTTTAAGGTGTGGGTGTGATTTCTTAACTTTTGTGGTGAGTTTATTGCTATAAACATTAGTTACGGAGATAGGTAATACATGAAATAGGTTTATGAGAGAAATAAACAGGAAACTGCAATGCCCAACCATGATATAAGTGCCCATATGTGTACAGGAGTACACATTTGCTTTCCAAAGGTAGTGAAAATATGGGCATCTATAAATTTCCAAACACCTGAGAGGAGGACTTGTGGCTGGACTGGGTTGCTTGAATTCTGTGAAAGTGCTGCTTTGGGTACCTAGGAGCTTTTGTGAATCTAAGCATAAATGAAATTTGAAAATAGAATCTATATCACACCAGAAAAATGTTGCTGTAAGCAATTCACAGAAGTCATTGGCAAAGTCAGGCTAAGAATGACAGCACTGTAGTCCTTTAAGCAGCTGATGTAGACTGCACTATTTGGAGTGCAACCTTCTATTGGCACAGGATACTACTCCGACAGCAAATACTATCGAGCTTGCCAAGTCAAACACTGTCACCAATGCTATATCTACAAGAGCAGAAGCTAGATGTGAGCCTGCCTGGAATATTTGTAAGATTACTTTTGACTAATGTGCTGAAGAAGGAGGAGACAGTTAATCACCTTTAGTGCTTTTAGGAACCTTGCTATGCTTACCACATACTGTGAGCTGCAGTCACACTTGAAGTTGGTGGCTTAAAACCCCACAACCTTCCAACAATATTGTTTGTTTGCACAGTATATCATGTAGAAGAACAGCTGGGAGGTTTAGTAGCACTGAACAGTAAGTGAAACAAACAAAAAAAAAAAGACAAAAATAGGCACTAAGAGCAAAAGGCATGCTTCTGACATTGCAATGATCTTCCCTACAATCTCTTGCTACCTGTAGTATTTAGTAAACATGTTCTTCTCCCACTCTGTAATTTGGTAGCAAAGATGTCTCTGTGTTAGGCTATTGTCCGGTCTTTTGTGCTTATTCAAAACCATCCTGCTTTGAAGACTGACTGTGTAGTGGAGGATAATAATCAACTGGGTTTTGTGCTAAAGCAGTATTACATGACTCTAGAGATCTCTAACTCATATGTCAGAAGATAGACTGTATAGATAGCAAGGCTAGTATCTCTAGATTTCCAGTCCCCTCAGAGGACAGGAGAAAAATCTCTTCTGCTGTGCTCTGATGTTTAGGGCCACTTCATGTGAGGATTATAAAATCAAAAAGCAGCAACAACAAAATAAGAACACTCACAGAAAAGCCCCAGCAAACCCAAACAAATCAAACTGACAAGTCTTGATAGCTTTACAGTGATCTCTTCATCCTGACAGCTTGGAAGAAAGAAGGAGAGGTAGCATGTATGTCTTTCTCAGTTTTTGATCTTGTTGCCAATACAGTCATAGACTGGAATGAAAATGACAATACAATCTTTATTTTTTTTCTGGAAGATTTGGTGAATCATAATTTCACCCAGTTGCAGCAGTTTTGTTTTTAGGTAGCATTAAAGGCAAACACTTTGTAAACCACTGTCATTACATCACCGTTCGTTAGAGTATTTTTGGTATGGTGCTGACAGCATAAGATGTGATACACATACATGGGAAAACTATCTACAGTTTCTACCCAAGGGATCTCATCCAGTTAAACACACAATGTCTTCTGTGACATACAGGATAATGGAGAAAAAGGATCAATACTGTTACCAAAAGTGAAAACATAGGAGTTTCCTTTCTTTAAAAAAGGTTAAAAGTATCTTCATAACTTAATACAGTAACTATTGCAATCCACTTTTTTATAGGTAGTCTTAAAACATCTCAAAAATAACATATTTGAAGACAAATGCATCCTTATTACATGTGGCAATTAGGCATACTTTTATATGTCTGAAATTGTGCCAGTAATATTTTATAACAAAAAGGTAAGATTCTATGCCCTCATCTATGTATGAAGCTTTCAAGAAAGAGAGAACACTGAAAGAAGTGAGCAGTCAGCTGAATGCCTGGGGTATTACAGTTCACCATCAGCAGAAAGCCAGAGCAAAGACATGTCACCTGGAACTTTGTCTGGGTGTAGGCACAGTCATAGGTAAGTATGCTTCTGTTTCAAGTCAGTTCCAGAGAATGCCTGGCTTTTACTTCTCTGATGATTTTTTCCCATGAGATAACCACCTCCCACATGATAGGAAGTCAAGCCTGGAATTTGTTTTCAGGATAACTTTGGCTTTTAGAGTGTGGTTAGCAGTTTCAACTTTATGTGCATGCCTTAGTACCCTGCAAACATTGCAGAGCCTAGGTGGAACACTGTCTCTCTCCCCAACCTAGTGCAGGAGGTACCAGCAAAATCAGTCTGAAAGAAGGGGCTCTCTGGACAGAGCCTGATCCAGTCCCTACTGGAGGCAACTGAAGGACTCCCAGGAGTTGAATCAGACCACCAGCAGAAGGAAGTCAAGCATTAAAAATAAGGGGTGAATGGATCACAGAGTCAAAACAATACTGTGGAAGGTGTGGTGATTCTGGAATGCATCCCCCATAGCACTGGGGTACTTTGACACTGATTGGACACAAACCCTGATCTGATTGAGAAGCTTAGTAAGTTGCCAGTGAAACAAAGTGTTTCCCTCCACTAGTTGCTGTAACAGATGCCTTATCTGGGTTAACTTCAGCCAACTGGATAGCATCCAGGCCTCAACCTCTGCCAGATTGAAAAGAGCCTGAAGAAAGAAAACACTATCTGGGTCAAAGAAAAAGATGTACAACCTCAGAATTTCCCCAGATCCACAGGTCTACAGCTATTGACAAAAAGAGGTTGGAACAGAGTAAGTTACAGGATTGAATCCTGTGGGAGTCCTCAGTTCAATTTGCTTGAGACACAAGGAGGAGTTGACTAGCAGTGTCCTACAGTGTTGACTTGAGAGAAAAGAACAATATCAATTTTTGAGTGGCATTTTTCCAGGTCTCACAGTCCTGTCAACAGTACTTCACAGGTAAATATTAACAAAGTTCAAGTTGCATCATGAAGATACACAAGCTTCAATATAGCTGTCCTGGTGAAAGGATCAACGGTCATCTGGGTGGTTTCCTTTACTTTTGACAGGATTTGCTCTTAAACATGTAAGGGCCATTGGAGAAGCCTGAAGTTTTCCTATATTGTATTCTCTTTATCTTTTCATTGATATTTCCCAGAAAAGGCAGACTGAACCCCAGATACTGACTGGAAAGGATGAAGGCTATAAGGAATTTCAATCACTGCAAAAAGACTTCTAAGAAGATGTGTAAATAAATTGCGTGCTTTTATTAAAGAAATGGCAGAAGTATTTTCAAAGGAGGTGCACAGAAGCAGAGCATTTTTACAAACATGCATCATCACAGTTTGGAATGCCTCTCACAGTTCAATACAGGATGAAGTCTTAAGTCCTTTGCTGAATTAAGGCCATAATGTTTCTATACTTAGCTATAACACAGGAGTCTGTATAGTATGAAACCACCCTGACAGTTCAGATAATACCAGTTCTTAGTATGTATTGGGGATAGTGTAGCATTTTTGCTATATATTTAGTGGTTTCAGTGTTCACCTTTTGAAAAATTTGTATTTACTAGACGTGAAAATACTGAATTGGGAGACTGACACCCTACCTCCTGACACCCTGCCCCTTGACCAGTATCGGCAGTGTAGACAGCCTGCCGACAGCCTGCCCCCTGCCCAACATTGGCAACATAGGCAGGATGCTACCCACATTATTCATTATTCATTATGCTGGTGGAGCCAAGGGGCAACGTGACTCTTACCTGCATTCAAAAGGCATTTGCACAATTGGCTACTGCTGCCAGATGACCTGGGCACCACGTGACCCTGGAAGTCCACCAGAGCCATGGCATCACTATGATCTTGTGCTTGCTACCAGCGATTGGGAGAGTTGCCATATGGGCACGTTGCTGCTCATCTTTCCTACTGCCTCAATAAAACTTTTTTTATAATGTGTGGTCAGACTCCATTAGTGTTCAGACCACAGAGACATTTGTCCTTTGTCTAAAAAGATGGTTCTACCATCAGTTTGACATTGTAATGTTAATTCACTAACACAATTTCTCATGTATCTGTCTTAGTTGCATCTGGGTACCAAAGTATATATGTAAATGTTTTATACATGTTTTTCCATTTGTAAAGGTTTCAGATGCAGTTTACCTATGAATTCAGATTTATAAATGCTTCTACTCTATGATTTCAGTGGCTGTTGTAAGCTTCATTGATGATGGGATGAGAAATGCAGATGAAAGCAGAACGGATGCCAAGACCCCTCTGCCAGATATGACAGGCAAGCTTGCTTTGCAATGTAACGCTACGTATTTTAGCTTGTCACTTGGTTAGTGTGATTTTATCACAGTTCTTTTTGCATTTTAATGAAAATATTGAAATTCAAAATTACATGCCTACCTGCTTAGTCTTAATATAGTTGGATTTTCAAAACAAGTAGAATAAAGATACACTTTTTTTAATCTAGCAAGAGATTTTGCTGTGAGACTCTCTCTTTCATGTTACGAATTAAAGACAAAGGTGGCCAGCTTGAATTGAAAGGTTATGAATATACACATTGCAAAATGCAGTAAACACACATTGCAAAACATCATTTTCATCTGGAAATTAAACTTTTCTGGCTTCAAGGTGGTAGACAAATTTAGAGATATTTTGTTGCAGACTGAAATCATTGCTCACAGGTCAGCTAATGCTATAGGGATTTTATTAATGGCTGCCTGATGAAAAATCAGATTGCATGTCCATAATATGATTGAGCACACCATCAGACAACCAATTCAATAACAACATCAACCAAAAAAACCCCAACACCAAAACCCAAAATAAACCCCTTAAAATTCTGTGTGTAATACATTTAACAGCATCGTTGTTTTAGTCTACAGAGGATTAAAGCATGAAAGACAGTGATATAAAAATTTATGCCCTAAACACAAGAGCAAAAGAGAAGTCCTTTTCTTGTTTCATCTAAATCATTTTATATATAAATTATTTCATCCCTTTGCCTCATTACCCTCCCAGGTTAACCTAGAATAAAAAGTATTAAGGGAAAACAGAAGAGTGCTGCAGGGATTTAATTTCTGTTTGCTGTATAACATTAAACACAGAAATTATGTTTTTATGAGAAAAGAAAAGAAAAAAATCTTATGCTAAATATTTTTTGTAAGTTTCTGGTGTTTGGTAGAAGTATTAGAAGTTTCTAGAACTCATGCATATAGAGCCTCAGAAGAGTATGAATATTAAATTATATCATGTATAATATAATTGAGCATTTGTGTTGAAAAGCTGTTCCTCAAATATGCTTCTTAGTCTACTTCACAACTGAATGACTCTTCACTCATACAAAAATAAATAAACAACTGTTTATTTCCAGCAGACGGGGGGAAGACTAAATGAAAAAATCCCTAGACATTTACTACACTGATGCAAAAAGTGAGAGACAAAATCTTTGGGGTAGTTTATGTAAAGCATAATGAATGTCAAGGTATGCATGCAGTCCTATAGACTGAAATAAATAGTAAATATCACCTAAACGTCAATGCTCTTTATGCCTTCCATCTGCACCCTATTGAGAAAAAAAGAAAAACAACTTGTTCCATAAAAATGCATGTGAGACATTTATTACTGTCTATATGTCCTGGAATCAGGCAATGGCTTTACTTAGTGTTGGTTTAATTTTTTCTTTCTCCTTTCATTCTTTCCTCCCTACTTCCCCTGATGATTAAAGGCATTTTGACTATACAAATTTGGGGTGGTCTAATAAATATGACCTGCAGCAGGAAAGCAAATAATTAGCAAGTTGTCTATGCTTTTCAATGGAGCAAATGTGTTTTAACATGGCCAAGGCAGCCCTGAGCCTGGTCTCTTCCAAGCTGCTGGCAGAATTCATCAAGGTGTTGCCTTTACAAATACCTAGCACTTAAGGTGTATGTAGCTGACCTCATATTTTATATACAAGGTCAACAAGCATGCTTCCATTTCAGTTACAAGTTATTCCACCTGCAACAACTGTTCTTTGTGTGCTACTCCCCTCGTCTCTTAGTTCTTCAGTCTACTCTGAGCTCAGACCTTACTTTTCCTTTACCCTTTGGTTCCTGCAATTTTGAGAGTCATCTGGGCTCATCCGGAGTTGCCTGTATGTCCCACTGGTAGCATTTCCTCTTCAAAGCGTTGTTCCATTGCCTCGGTACCTGAGGGTGTGGAGGGAGTGAAGGCATTTTAAATTGATGCTAGTACATTGCACAGGCCACTGTGCAGAATAGCTACAGTTCAGAAGAAAGCCAAAGGAACAAAGTAGAGTGAGAAAGAAGAAAACTTTATTGGCTAGCAAAGACCCTACCATTTAGTTCTTCTTGCTCTCTGCATAGTCAGTATAGATATACTTTCTGTTTGTGACAATCTTGGTCAACACTTTCTGCTCTCTGTACAGAACTGAGATGAGGCTGAACTTCTGCTAAATTGTGTTTCTCTACATGGGCATTTAGCATACAGCAAGACACGAAAAATATTTACCCTTGTGTTTGCTGCAGATGTAGGAGGTTCCTCTTTTAAACATGGATCTTTGTGTGTGTGTGTGTGTGTGTGTGTGTGTGTGTTTTCATTGGGATCCTGAGGATGGGATTTAGATATAGCACAGACTTTCATTTTTTACAGCAAAGCTCCTTACTGAGTGGACCTCCTGCCCTTTTCAGCTCTTGAGTCATCCATCCACCTAACTGTTTTGGTGCTCCTGCCTCCCTATGATGACAGTTGCCAATGGTGTTTGCTCTCATGTATGTTTTATCAGTCATTTACCCCAGATGATTTCTTAGTCTTCCCATGGACTGCAGAATTTTTAGTAAAGTCTGGTGAAGAGGCTGGAACAGTCAAGAACTGGGTTTTTCTTTTTGAACTAAAACATGGTATGAAGCAGTATCATGATGGCTCCGATGTTTCCTACCTGGTGAGGATCCTACCAGGAAGGCTCAGTGCACTTATGCTTCCAGTGTATGTTTCCAGTTCCTGTGTATTGTGGCACTAGGCTTGGGACTGGCATGTGCCCCATCCACCCTCAGTGCAATCCGGAAGAACTCAGGAATCAGAAACTTCTGGCAGATTGAGTAGGTAAGCATATTAATTGAACACTTGATTGCTGCATACCCCACTTGTTAAACTCTTAGGCATAAGGCCATACATCTTTTCCAGTCCCTCATCTACTGCTTTCTTCCTGGTGTTTGGTACATACTCACACAGGCAGATTTTGAGTTGGGGATGTAACTTGCAACAGATGCACAACTCCTTACTCCAGACTCCTTTGCTGCCTTCTTCTCCCTCTTTTGTCCGAAGGCAGAGACAAGCCCAGGAAGACAGTTACTCTCCAGAATGATTCCCAGAAAAGGTGCATATGGGAACCCTCAGCACATCTTAGTGTTGTGCTCTGGAAATAAGAAGCACAACTCAGATGCCTTTTCATGCATTCCAAAACCTGGAAGGCTGCTCTCAAGCTACTCAAGTACCTAGATAGGTTTTCTAGTGCCAAGTATCTGAACCACTTGCCTGGGGCTCACAGGTAGGACACAAGACTTATAGAGGAAACATGTCCTTTTTTAGAGGAAGCTAGAGGCCAGGTGTCATCCCCATGGCATCTGAAATAGTGATGGATTTTGGGGCAACTTAATTTGCAAACGTGTCTTAAAATGTATGTACAAGTTTTAGGGGGGAAATATGAGATAGATCAAGAATAGCCATTTCTTTCCTGGTTATGTGAAACATAATTGTTTGGTTTTGAAGTAATAAAAAAACATTATTTGAGCTGTACTTATTAAATTTATTAATTATTTTTCCTTCAAAACAATCCAAATTAGATGGTTAAAAAGTTTTGTAAAGCTGCTGAAACTTGCACCATTTTTATTTGAAAAGTTTTTGAAAGCTATCTTTGATTTACAGTGGCTGACACCTCCATTTTATGTTGGGGTTTTTTTTTCAGAATCAGTTAAACCTTTGAATTAGCACTGAGTGGAAGTCATTGAGTTATAGGGCAACCAAAAAGCTAAGGTAACTAGATATTTTGGGGACAAAACTTCTAGCACTGGCTTTTCATTTTAAGGATGTGGACCTTCAAAGTGGGCAAAAGACAATGAAATCTTACTTTTTGAATATAACAAACCAATAGCTGAATTCTTGAGCTTAAAATATAGCTCTGGTTGATATACACAAATTTATAAAGTGGAATGCTACAGTCAGAATTAACTTGTGATGTATCATGCACATCAAAAACTGAATCTGAAGAGTTTAAAAAAGTTAAATAATCTTTATGAGAAATGAGACTATACATGGTTTTCACAACCATAACAAAGTTAATCAGATTTCATAATTTAAAACATAAAATCAACAGTGGAAAAGTTGTGAAGGCTTTTTCTTCCATGAATATTGCTCTTATCTATGTTTACATCCCTTATCTTCTCCTCTAAAGCAACAGCCATGACAAGGGATTTATAGATGTTTTTCTAATTTGTAATAAATCTTACAGGCTAAATTCTGATTCAGTTAAATCTTTGGGATTATTCTGGTTTTACCTAATTTTGCAGAGATCAAAACCTGCTCTTGTGGATATAAATCATTTTTTGCAAGTCTCATGTTACAGTTTAAGAATTGACTTACATGTAATGTTAAATCATATAAAAACCTAAGGGGATAGTTATGGATTTGTACACATAAGACAAACATCTTTGAAATTCTAGTGTCTTTTTACTCTATTTTCATACAGCATGTACTTATCTGCCTGCCCAACAGTGCTTCTTATCAATTTCACCAGGTGCAGAGTAGATAGCTAATAGTGAAAGATTAGAAGCATCTCTAGAGTGAAAATAAAAACAAAATAGCTTCCTAAATTATCTAGCATCCTTTTCACGGTTTCTGGAAGATAATGATACTTGTGTAATTACTGCTTTTATCACCAAAAAAAGGAATTATGTTTCAGAATAATTTGCAACTTGCTCAGTTTTCTACTATAAGCAAATGGTCAGGAAATATACATGCAAAAAGATTTATTTCTCAATAATGTAGTTAAATTCTTCCTGGTTGTGTTCTGAAATAGCCAGTGATGTCACTTAAAATGTGTAATGTCTTCCTATATTTGAAATGTTTACTCATGTGAACTATATTGTTGTCTCTACTTTTTCAAGTACTCCAGGAAGGTGAGTCTGCTAGTATTGTTCAGTTTACCTTCTCTTTGCACCAAATGTATAGAGGTTTACTTTGTATTCTTTACTTTACAAAGTACATGCATATGTTTTAGCACAAGTGGAGCTTGTGGTTTGTAGTTTGGGGTTTTTTTAATTGTTGTTTTTTAAAATTTCCCCACAGACTACACATACTAAAGCTTTGGGGGACTGTTTTTCACCAGTTTTTATTAGAAGCATCACAGTGCTGGTTTTTTGCTTCTTTTTCTTTTTTTTTTTTTCTTTAAAGACACATAATTTTGTATAACATATCTCATTTACTTGGACAGAATAATAGTCTGCTATTAGTTGAAATGTTAAATTATAAATTTTCTCCTTCAGTTCTTAAAAAAATCAAAATTCTGCTGTAAAAAAAAAAAAAAAAAAAAGTTGATGCAAGAAACCAGATGTTTCATCACTTCTAATTGATAGCAAAATCATTCTGGAATCTTTCATGTAGTTCCTATTGGCAAGAAAACTAATTTTACATAATCGAGCAGAATGCCTGCTGTGCAAGAGGTCTGGCTTTCAGACCTAGCTGGCAATATCATTGTGATATTATTAGCAGTAAAATGCTGCTTTAAACAGCAGCAAAAATGCAGGCTTCTTTCAAATGGTTCAGGTAAACAGTTAGTGCAATTTTAAAATAAGAAAATATTTAGTATTATTTTGAGGAAACTGTGTTGTAGATAAATGTGCCAATTTGAAAACATTTCATTGGGAATAATGGCCATGAAGATCATGTGCATTTGAAACATCTCAATTCAAGTATTCCTGATGTGCAGAAAAACAGTTACCTAAGGTAATAGTACAATTATTGCTGCCCCAGAAGCAGTGACAGATTTGACTTGTCCATTCCTTTTTTTTTAAATTTTTCTCAGAAGGCTTCTAAGTCAGTAATTTTAATTAACTTGTGGATTAAACTTGGTGTACACATCTGCAGCCTGGGAGCAATTTTGTAGTAAGATAATAGGCCTGCTGTTTTGGAGCTAAAATCCATTGCATATCACACTTGTTTTGCCAGTCAATTATGTAGATCTATGAATGCATATGAAACTGTAGATTTGTAAGTATCTTAATAGAAACACAGAAGAAACACTTGTTTCATAGACTACAAGGACACATGAACCTGGTAACAAAAATATTATCCAAAATATTTTTCAGACATGTAACACACAAGATACGTTTTTAAATAAGTTTTTATTATACATTTACATAATAGGCTATCGTTATGATGAAGGAGCTATTAGAATTTACACTGTTAACTCTCCTGTATCTTCCATTATGACTATTTCTGCTTTTTCACATTCTCTAAAGCTCCACTCCCAAATGGTACTTCGTACTTCTTTCATGGAAATCAGTGGAAATTGTAGCCACTGTCTGTATCCTAGGATTTATTTTTAAGTAACCTCATAAAAATCTCTCCTTATGATGCTGATTTACAAAGACTGTACCTAAATAACATGCGAATGGCAAAGAAATTGGCTCTGGGGGAGCCGAGTACTCTCATAACATATTCCTGAAGTTCCACTTTGGATTTAAGAGTGCTCATGACTTTGCATCACCAATCCTGAAATCAAGAAAATCTTCACATCTATAATTAAAGCTAATGACATATAATCAACTGCTGTTGATGTAAAATGAAGAATTGTAATTCTGGAATTGTATTTACTAAACATATCCTACAAAACAGTTAAGTCACAAAGATTTTGAATGAAACCTCTGTGGAAAATACTTTACTGCTGAAACATCAAATGCTGCCTCCTTTCTCTTTAACACACAGAAACTTCCAAATTTGTGCGTTTTGGTGAGTTTCACATTAAAAAATCCAGTTATTTTTTCCACACCTCTAAGACATGTTTTAGTATGATATCATTCACGCTGCTTTGATGCCTATCTCCCACATATATATGGAAAGGAACCAGAGCCCTCTTTGGTTCTTCTGTAACTTTGAGACAGGAGAGTAGAAGACTGGACTTTCATGGTTATTACCATGTTTTTTATGTGATTTGCAATATCGAGTATTACACACCTACCTAAGGAACAGGCAGTTCCAGGATAAAACATTAAAAGCAGATGATACATTAAAAAGTTAACACCTTATACTAAAAAATCCCTACAGTTTTTATATATTTTTTTTTTCCTATTAGTGAAGTACATAGCCTGGGTAAGATATGGTCATTTGTTTTATACAGTCAGTAAAAGTCAAGAAGGGTCATTTTGCCATCAAAAGATCTTGGTCTTCTCTGGTCATCATTTAAATGGGTTTGTATTTTATCCTTTTTCTTAATAGTTCCCTAAGACTCCGAGCATTCTCATAATTTTTATTTCAGAGAGTAATCTAAAATTCAAAGTATCCTTGTTAGCAATTTAATCTTTGTTTTGGGCATTTAAGTTGTAGCCAGAGAGCTGCTGAACTGGTAATGTAAATTTAAATTTGAATTTTAGGAAGATGAATGTAAGCCAAATTCCTTACCAAGCTATAACGCTCCTTAAAATGTACTCTTCTTGCAATGCAGTTCAGGTCCCATGGCCCTTTAACAACTTGCCTCTGTAGCCTCTGATGTTAAATTGCTTTGGCCTTTATATGTCCTTGTAGTGTGATAGCATATCTTATATCCAGTTAAATTGCCATAAACTCCCGTAATGCTTGATAAAATACAAAACAGAAAACGAAAATAAAAACTAGTGTCTTGTTTGTAGGGGAGTTGCAAGTGCTTCTGCCTCCCTCTGAAACCAAGGAGAGCAGAAGACTCTCAAAGACATCTCCAGAAACATAAAGTGTGTTGTGAGTGTTTTAAAGGCAAGAGGTACAAAAACCAATTGTGAAAGTCATGTTTAAACACAGTTCTTTTTTTCTCAGGGCCTCAGAAAACTATTAATTTACATTTCTTATGCTCTTCAGTGATAGAAAAATTCACGTCAACTGCCCTCCGTCCCAATCATAATGTATTTGTCAGACATATTTAAAAATAACTTTGTCCTTTAGATTTGTAAAATAAAAAAAAAGATATTTATATACTTTTATTTCAAAATTAAAAAAAAACAACCACAACATTTGACTAGGAAATGTACGACAGGAAATTATTATTTGCACCATGCTGAATACAAGAGAGGGGATGACTGTGTGTGGGTTGCAAGTGAAGACAGTTATAAAAGGAACACTACAAATAGAAATAAAACCAGTGTAATATCACAGAAATAAAAGCTTACTGTCTCTTAATGACGTGAGGGAAGTGGGATGACTAAGGAGATAAGAGCTTACAGGCAAAAGAGAGAATGCAGTACAAGAGCAAACCAAATGCACTGTGCTGTGGGGCAGTTCACCCAAAGGAAAGGAGGAAACATGTTCCTGCCCTTCTGTCCACCTGCTAGATTCCCCAGAAGGGGGAGAGAACATGCCATATGGAAGTATGAGAGGTGCTGTCTGAAGAGGGGAAATACTCTGCTACCGAGAGTGACTCGTGTGACATTGTAAAATGACAAGACACCATATTGTAAAGCTGTGACAAGTCCTGCAGACTGTTCAACTGTTTATCCAGAGACTGCGAGATCTCTCCTTATCCCATTTCTTTGCAAGTAGCCATGGCTGTCTGATGCCTGATAATTTCTTTTGGGGAGAGGAGGCACAGAAGCCCATCTACTCTAAAGAGTGCCAGTACCATTTTAGTGCCTTCACATGCCTATGACTCACCCAACATGGAAAGAGCATGCACACGTCGCCACAAAAGTATGTGGTAAAATTCAAACATGAAAAGTAAGTAAATGACAGCTGCAATAAATGCCACACAATGCATATTGCAGCATTCTTGTATACAAACTGGAAAATGCAAGATGATGAAAGCTAGGAAATTCAAAGTTAACATGCTCAGTCTATCCTTAAGTTACTTGCTGCTTAAATAATCACAGTGTCATTACCACTAGGAGTGCCATGGGCAAATTCAATCAATCAAAGTCACACGAAAGCTTTGAAACAATCTAATCAGTCCAAGGCTTCCACTGTAACATTTCCACTACATGGCTTCAAATGTAAATGATTTCCCTTCTCTAAAGTAATATTCACTCCTGCTTTCGTCTTATAAAGCCTAAGGGGCAGGAAAAAGAGGAAACTGTATTATTTGAAATACAGACTAATAAAGTATATGGCTTTAAGAGCTTGACAGCCTAAGTCACAACACAGACAGAAAAGAGGAGAAGGAGAAAAAAAGGATGAAGATGTATAGCAGACCTGCCTGGGATATGTACATTATGGAATAAGTGGGAGTAAAGTAAAAGAAAAGAGAAATCCAATTTCTGCTTGAGGTGGCTGGTGAATTTAAATCATATGTCTCTAAAGAGGAATTTTTAAAAATTATTATTTTTATTTTGCTACTTATGTATCATTAATCTCTGAGCCGACATTCAGTTTCTAGGCAATAGATTTGGAAATTGGAGTGTTATAAGAAAAGCCATGTTTAGGTATTTTTACTCAAAAACATATTTAAGTACATCACTGTGTTTCCTTATAGGAATATAAGTCTCGTCAAGAAATTTGACCGATCACATAAGATTAAAAAAAATTGCTTTTGGGAGATGTGGATTTGAGCTCAGCAGATAGATCTGCTGAATAAGAGTGAAGGAAAGAACCACCATTTTATTTGTAACAAAGTCAAGTTAAAGCTTTGTTGAGGATTTAATTCTCACTAAAGTTGATCTTCTCCCTGAAGGAGAAAACAGAAGTTTATATGAGTCTGATAAATTGTCCCTGAAGACAACAGGCAGAATGCAGGGGGTTGGTTAAGTCTACAGAGCAGTTTACTTTGCTGTCTGTCTCCAAGATCATTCTTCCCTGAAAACCTTGATCTCTCAATTGCAGGAGTTACTAGCTTCCTCAAAAACTTTCCTTCAAATGTAAGTTTTCCCGTGGCACAGACTAGATATTGCTGGACTGGTGGCAGTGTGACTGTGTTAAACATCTTCCCTGCTCTTACAGTGTTTTTCTCCAATATTCATTAACCCACCTATTTGTAATTAAAATAATGAGCTCTGATTCACCACCAAATAACATTTCATGGTGCTTAAAATGGAGACTAAACCTAGAAATTGAGACACAGAGAACAATTTGTGGGTGAGAAAAATGAGCGGCTAAACCTGTGAAATAGAGGTAAACAAATGGCTAGGTTTCAAACAACTATTTTGTTTCTGCCCGAGGGAAAGTGATGCAACCAAGACAGACAGACGGCAAAATATAAATGTTTGTGAGTTTGTTTTTTTGGGTATTTTTCTGTGAACATTGCCAGGAGAGAGGTACTAGAATTATTTATTATCAAATCACTACCAGAGGAAAATGCATTGGCCAGGAGTCACATCCAGGAAGGCTGTATATCAGATGTTGCTTCACCAGTGAACTGTCAACACCAGTGGCTATAATAAGCTATAGTCTGTGGAGTGTGAGCATGAGTTTGTTTTCACAAACTCAGAACTGCTAAACTTACATCAAGCCTGAGCCAAGGCAACCTTGAGACAAGATTCAGAGCCTGGTAAACGGAAAGTACCTGGTCCCATACATCTGTTCAGGACATCGTGGTGTGAATCTAGCTGTAATGGTGTACTTTTCCAGTCCTTAGGAAACTGCACCATAGTTTTTGAAATCCTTTCCTCTTAGATAAGGCAAGTGAGACAGATGTTCTTGGTCATAATGGTCACTTTCTTGGCAGTGATGGTGTGCAGGCTAGCATCCTTGAAGACTCCCACCAAGTAAGCCTTGGTGGCAGGCCCACCATGGCCAAGCTTGGATGTGCAGATGCATCTTGAAGCACTGTGGGATCATGCACCCTAGGCACTTGAGGAGCAGTTTGTTGCTCAGCAGCTCAATATACCTTTGGCAAGAGCAGATCTCCCAAAGTATTACAGTGCAAGAGGTGTAGCAAAGAAGCTACACCACCAGTAGCACAGGGAATTTCAAGGCAACTGCGGCAGCCAGGTGCTTGCAGGGAGATTTACCTCCAGTGGATTTGTGAAGAAACTGACTGGTTTGGTTCATGCTTTTAGAACAAAGCTAAAGTAAACCTCTTGAGCAGTGTTGGACATGTTGTCTAATCTGCCACCATCTATCCCTCTTGCCTTTGCAGCAGCTTCTTTCTTCTATCTCACTACAGAGAAAACTGTGTAGTATGAAGTATCTCATTTTCTTAGAGATTTTTTTATATTATTCTCATTTTTAATTAGTTTTACCTGATGTTCTTAAATATGTATATATTTATGCGCTTGTTAGAACACTGTCAGAAAGCACACTTTATGCTTTGAACACTTGCGGTGGTGGTACATTTGTGTAGTCAAGATAAACACATTTCAGTTTGTCTGTATGACAGAACAAAGAGAAAAAGAGAAATAAAGAGAGAAAAATAGAAAAAGCAAATGTTCTGAAACAGGTAGATCAGAAAGTTTTAGTTACAGATTTTCTAGTTAGAAAATACTGACACGTGCACAAAAAGTTGGGGTTAAAGGAAGGATTATTTTGTCAAACAATATATGATTAGTCTGGAATGCAGGCTACCTGCAAGGCCAGGACAGTAACAGCATATGAAGAGGCCAAATGTGAAAACAGGTAAGACTGTTACCTAAGATACAGAGTTTGCAGGCACAGCTAGCATTCTCTCCTCTGGCTTTACTCCTTCCAGTGAGGTTTTCAGTGCTGGTCAGTGTCAGAGCTGTGCTACAGAATTTGTGAATCAAGAGTCAGATGCAAAATAATAATTCTTACAGGTGTTGTGGTCTGCTCTATCTTTGCTACTCTCATTATAAAGATTCTATTATTTATCTTTCCAGTTTTCCTTGCTTTTGAGTTCTCTGCTCCAGTTTTTACTGACTCACCTTAGCCTTAAGTCTGCACCCACTTCTTTCCCCTCCCTCCTGTGTTCTTCTGTTCCTCTTTGGGGATTACTCTCCCTCTCTGTGAATACATTTCTACTTCTCCTCGATTTGTTTTCTGCATTGCTTGTCTCCTTGCTCTATTTCTTTAACTGGAGGTCCTCCTGTTTTGGGGCTCCAAGCACTAAGTGGAGCAGGTGGAAGATTGCTAATACCTTCCTTCTCTTCTCTATCTCTATTACTTTACTAACTGCTGGATTAGGAATTGCTGTAATTGGGCAACATACAGAGATGTCCAGGATACTGTGTAAAGTACATCAAATACTTTCTTATTAAAGGAAACCATCAAGTCCTTTTCTAAGTCCTACAAATTCATTGTCTGCCTTCACCAGAGCTGTCACTTTTTATAGATTATATTTAAGTGTCCCAGCCAGAATAAGATTCTCATATAATTTACATATATTTTACATAATTTTACATAAAATTTCACTTTTACATATAATTTGCTATATCAGATATAATCTCCTATGCCTTTAGTCCTATGCCTAAAGGCTTATTAAGTGAAAAGGATAGCCTTTATGCCATTCATTATTCAGAATACCATTATCACACTTCCTATTGGTAGTGGTGCCTCTGTTACGTGAGAGCTAAAATCAGTAATGACACTTTGCTTGTCAGTAGTACTTGACTGCTGGCATGAAGCTTCCTCAACAAAGATCTTCTGATATGGAATTCACTTGCACTACAGATCTGGATAAACAAGAGACTTACAACCCTGCTGGCATGCTGCAAATGTTGTTCTTATGGATAATTCTTTTCTTTTAATTTTATTTAGTTGTCCATGTTTTGTTTGAATAAAGCCTGCATTCCAGGAAAAGAGAGAGTGCCCTGATGCCCAGCTAGCTAGGAAAAGTGTCACTGAAATCAGTGGGTCCTGTGCCAACCAGCACCTGGCCATGACAGGTCAGAACAAGATGAGCCTTCAGGTGTTTGCTTTCCTCCTCTGCCCCTTCTCCCTCAGAAGACAGGTGAGAATGCACAGATGTGTACTAAGAATTAAGGGGCATAAATGATAGCAGCCAATGATTTTTGATCCAGCTAGATGGCAACAAAGCTGCAAGATGTTTAGATCAATAAAAACAATCAATTAAATGACTAAGATATCACAGATGGCTAGATCAGTTAAAGGCAATCAATTAAATAGCTAAGAGATCACAGATGGGTGGATAAATTAATAGTGCAAATAAATCAAATACTCAGGATGCTCAGGAAGATTATAACCTGAGAAGAAAATCATGGGGTGAGTGTCAGCTAATGTAGTGTTTAGAGTGATGGCTGTGTGAAATCTAGTGCATTTGTGAGAGTGTGTTGTGCTCTCTGCTTTTCTCTGCAGAGTTATTACTTCCACACTATTCCCATGCTATCATTCAGCTCCCCTGACAGTCTTAGATGCGTTGCTGTGGATTTTTGCCTTTGGTGAGGCTTTAACTTTGAATACCTGTGGATACAGAGAACTATAATATCAGTCTGCAAAAGTCATGTGAGTTTATAATGAATGGTAGATTGAATATTTAGCAAAATAAGTTTATCTTGTTGGAAGTTCTCTCTCAGGTGAATCTAATGAATTAAGTGGAATTGTCTGCTTACACTGTAAATCTATGGACTGGCTTTTTTTGTGTGTAGGGGGGTGTTTATGTACAGATAACTCCGAAAAGCAAGACCTTTGTCTGGCTTATATGAAAGAAGTGGTGCCCCTCTGAAGTCACTCTTCTACATAATTCAGCTCATAATTCATCATAGTGGTACAGAGGTTATAGTTCTGCACAACCAACAACTGCAAAGGGAAAAATATTGTTTCATTTTTACTTTTGAAGAACTTGCTTTCTTTCACAATTCTCTTATTGCCTTCCTCAAATAAAATCCTACCAGTATCACTCCAAATGTAACTTTTACAGTATCTTCAGTTTCTGAATCCAGTTTCATCCTTCCTGTTTTTCTTTAAAATGTCTGTGTAGCATTGTAACTTTTCATGATAATGTTTAGTCTTGGGCAAATGTGCTTGTATTGTTAAAAACAGATAAATACAATAAAAGTAAGATCCATTTGTCTCCAGCTGATTTGTATCATCCTACTGAAGCAGGATGAAATGATTTGAGAGCCCCAATACAGTGACTTTTGTATTTCTAAGTACCAGAATATTAAGAAATGGGAACTGGCACTGGCAGGAAAGAGCAGCTTTGAAATGACTAGTGATTCTGTGCCAGCAAATTTAAATCATCTGACGTCTGTAAATATAGGCAGTGGGAAGTGAAAAATAGAACAGCATGACCACTGGTGGTAGACTGAATGGGAAACTTAAAGAGAATTTTTGCAAGAGAAAATGAGGAAGTTTAGGGCATTTTGTACATTACTTGGGATGTCAGAGGGGTGGAGAGCTGGGTCTTCTGACTCTGATTCTAAGTAGTCTCCCTACTCTGAAAACAACTACATCACATATTCATACTGTCTTCATGGGACATTGATTTCTGCAGTCTTCCCTGAGAAATTCAGTCTTACAGTGGTGATGTTCAGCATTGTATAAAGAAGTAGAATGGAAGTAGATTAACTATATTCAACCCTGTGGCCCTAGTCTTCGAGGAAGGGATGGTTTTTTATTATTTTTTTCCCCATTCAGGTGGACAGGACCTTTTCATATGTATTACGCTGGAGTATTTGGGTATTAATTCAATAAAAGACAAACCAAACTAACATATTGCCCTGCTGAACCTAAAAGCTCAGAAATGTTACAGTTTGTGCTTGCTCTTTCATTTGCTTTTACATTCACTGAAGAAATACTTCTCTGAGACAGCTCTATACTTTTCTTCTAACTACCAATCTACTATAAGAAATCTTTTCTGGATACTGTTAAAGATAATAGCTAAGATACAAAGATAAACCTCTTGCAGTCCTGCTCTGCACTTGTCCAATCTGACTCTTTGCCATTTATTAAACAATAGTTATATAGCCTTGACATTTTCAAAGCTCTACACAAGCACAAACTAATTAATCTTTAGTTTGCCTTTGAGGTACATGAGTCAGTATTCTCTCTTCTTTCACAGACATTACAGTTGGAGCAGAGGAAATAAGTGAATAGCCTGAAGTCCTACAGAAAATTGGTGTCAAACCCAGCATTTTAACTTGGGCCTTCTTGGAAAAGAAGGTGCTTAACCCTGGAATGTTTCCACTTTCCCATGGCAACTCTCTGCATGATGTGTTGTATTTGCATTATTGACTGAGATAACTAATCTGAGCACAGAGAGAAGTTGTGCAGCTGTTTGTCTACAGTATCTGTTATGCACTTTTGAAGGAGCACCAAAGATTATAGTAGTATGAATGCCCACTTCTAATGCTGCGTTTGTACTCTGGATGTTGTCTCTTGCTTTTGCACAGAATTCAAACCAAAATCTGCACTGTCCTCATTCCAGCATACTGGGAGATAAAGGAAGGCCCAATTCACCAGCTACTGCTGCTCTTGTCATTATCTTGCAAAAAAATATAAGAAATGATGTTCACACTGGTTGCTTTAATTCTATATATTCTTCTCTGCAGGCAAAGCAGTATCTCCATTGCTAGTATGATGCATTACATGTTACATGAAATATATAAGGAATACATAATTGTAAGATAACACCTGCTATGTCTCATGCTGTGTCACTTTAAGAGGAGATGCACTTCCTGACTCTGCCAGCGTCCAGACTGTTTCCATAATGACTGTGCTGAAGAGAATTCTGACAGAGTCATTAAATACACTTGAGTCAATAAAAGAATACTGCTAGTATCTCATGTTTCACTGAATGATAGTGGTATAGAATGTGTACTGCTGCAAAATTATCTAAGGCTTTTCATTCAGAAATAGGAAAACTCAATTTGTTGTTTAGAGGTCAGGTTTGCTTTGCAGATGTAGGATGAGGCTGAATAGAAGAGCTCCAGTTCTGTGTCAGGTGTTCTCACTTTATTTTTGGCTAGGAGTAAATATATCTATTTCTGCTGGGGAAAAAGATGAGGACCACTCCATCACTTCTATAGCAGTATTATGCCAATAATTAAAGCCAGCCTTTTAAAAATTTGGCAACAGTGGTCAGGCTCTGACACTCTAGCTCGTGCTAATTTACTTGGTTGCCAACACAGTATCTGATATTACTTCCTTATATTTCCTCTCCTATATGTATCCTAGAAATGTTATGCAGGCTGATATAGGGCCTCCAAACTGCAAAAGATCTTCTAAAATTCTGTCTTATATTATTCATAGAAACTCTTTGAAATCATGTATTCAGATGATGAAAGCATACTAAGTCTGTAAAAGCTATAAACTAAACTTATTTAGGAGGTGTTTGCATATAAGGGAATTGTATTTAACAACTGATGTTCTGATTCTAGAATTTCTTGTGTATAGTAGTACTCACGTCCTCAAGTATTCTTATTAAAATCAGTGGGATTACTTACTGAAATAAGGTTTTTTTGCTCAACTGTTGACATTTACCCCTATCTGTTTAACCAGCAAAGCTAACTGATAGTACTGGTCTCTGACAGACCAGCAGACTCTTCCCTTTGTTTTTATGCATCTGATTGTTTCTTTTTATTTCAATTTCCTTTGAAATCTCCAGCCAAAATACACAGGGACTACAAAATCATGCATGTAATTCTCCATCTGAATTATCTTAGTCTTACACAAATTTGGGAATGAGGGGTGTAAGGAAGCTTCCATGGAAACCTAGTTTCATTCTCACAGAAGTTAATGTTTCTTGATAATGAACTGTGAAATAAAATGTGATTGGCTACAATACATCAAGGAATAGAGACACAGTGCCTGTACCACTCTCAAGCTCCCTAGAAGCAATATCTCCAAAGGCTAAGATAAGAAATGCATTCAGCAGTTCCAAGATAATCTGTTTTGCTAGTCTGTACTCAAGGTCAAAATACCTCTGTTCCTAGTTCCTTTGTTAATTCTCAGTTTTAGTAAGATTAAAATGTTTGGCGTACAAATAATCTTCATACCTTTAAGGTAAATGAAATCTGTTTTTCAGTGTTCAGTGATTCTCTCTGTTTGCTCTTTGGAGATGATTAGCAAAGTGTTGAATAGCTAGGTGTGAAGTTACAGCCCAGTCACCAAGAATCTGTTCGTTCTTTTGTTAGCCAAGTAGTATTTTGCATTGACTCTTTCCTGCCTGAAAATTATTTCTTCTATTCAGAAATATCAACTGGCTCTGAGAGTAGGACTACAGAGCCATGAGCAAGAAAATTCTGGGTTCACAAATAAACAACCCAAGAGGAAAAAGGTCCCTAAGAGGAAAGTGTCAGGGAGAGGAGCTTGCTGAAGGGCATAGGGAAATCTCTCAGAACCAGTTCAGGAATTTACTGTGGGGGTTTTTGTTAATTTTTAGTGGTGCTTGGGTTTTTTTATTTGGTTGGCTTTTTTTTTTTTTTTTTTTTTTTTCCCAGTTGGCTCTAGTTACTGAGATGCTGGTACATCCCTGCTTGCATAGATGGATCTTTTTTATTGCTCAGTTATTTGGCCTAGCAGGCATCCACATCCCATCTCCAGCTAGGATCTGGAGTGTGAAGACTGACCGAGAGGGACCCTATGTGGAGAGTGAGAAGCTTCTTCTCACACCTGTACTCAGCACCATTTGGAAGAGGAAACTGAAGCTGGGTTTGTCATATAATTGGACTAGAAAAAGTGATTTTTCTTCAGTCTTTATCACAAGACACGAAGAAGGGAACATCAAATGAAATGACTATAAGTCTCTGACGAGGGTAAAAAGATTAAGTATGTTTTCATGGAGAACAGAATAAAACTATGGAATTCATTGCCAGGGGATGCTGTAAGTATAAAAATGTGAATAGCTTCAAAAATAATTGGCCAAATTAAAAATAATTTCCTAAGATTATTAAATCCAAATAAATAACCTTAGCTTAGTGAATTAATCTGAAGATTTCAAAAAACTGTCAAGGGATTACCAGTAGAAAGATCATTCTGCAAATTTCATTTCTTTCTAAAGCACCCACTCCTGTCTCCCATCAGAGAGAGGATGTGGGATATAGGCCTCTAACTAGCTGCTTCCTATATACCTATTCTCATCCTTACCATTGTGACTCGTTAAGTCGGGAGATGCGACACAACTAAGTGACAGAGATGCATTTAAATTTTCTTGTCTTGTAAAGTTTGGTTTAGATAAAATTGGCAGTGTATCGTAATGGCTTTTATCCTTAAATTCTTGTTGTGTACACTCAATCATGAGTTGTCCAATTCTAAAATTAGGAAGTCCAGATTCCATTCTGACTGACAGTCTGGAATGGGTCACTGCGTTGCAGAATAAAACCCAACCAGGGCTTCTAACAGTCTTTGTGGTCAAATGTAAATGGCTTTTTTGTTCACAAGCTCTTTTTAAAATAGAGATTCACTAGTGGTGAGAACTATTTCTTTCTTTTAAAATGAGCTCTACTCTAAATTGCCTCCAGACCCTGAGTCCAGACAGTAAAGTTTAATTTCTCTGCTGCTCATAGGTTTGAAGAGTACTGCAGTTCAGAGGTGCTTGGCTCTTCTGTAGCCAGAATAGTTTTGTTTACTGCACCTGTATCCCATTACTTCTTTCTGTTTCAAATCCTTTTTCTTTCACTTGCGCAGAATCTTTCACAAAAACAGCCTGGGGCAGGTTACAGAATTGTGCCCTGTCATGGTTTAACCCCAGCTGGGAACTAAGCACCACGAAGCCACTCATTCACTCCCCCTGCTGTGGGATGGGGGAGAGAATCAGAAGACTAAAAGTGAGAAAATTTATGGGCTGAGATAAAGACAGTTAAATAGGTAAAGTAAAAGCCATGCACACAAGCAAAGCAAACCAAGGAATTCATTCCCCACTTCCCATGGGCAGGCAGAAGTTCAGCCATCTCCAGGAAAGCAGGGCTCCATCACACCTGATGGTGACTTGGGAAGACAAATGACATCACTCTGAACATCCCCCCCTTCCTTCTTCTTCCCTCAGATTTATGTGCTGAGCATAACATCATATGGTCTGGAATACCCCTCTGGTCAGTTGGGGTCAGCTGTCCCGGCTGTGTCCCCTCCCAACTCCTTGTGCCCCCCCAGCCTCCTCGCTGGTGGGGTGGGGTGAGGAGCAGAAAAGCCCTTGGCTCTGGGTAAGCAGGGCTCAGCAGTAACCAAAACATCCCTGTGTTATCAACACTGTTCCCAGCACAAATCCAAAACATAGCCCCATACTAGCTACTATGAAGTAAATTAACTCTATCCCAGTCAAAACCAGCACAGCCCTTTTGCTCTTCACTCAGATGTTCATGGTCTAGTGCAGTTCTTTTTAAGGACAGGAGATTAACAATATACCCAGCCATGAAAAGAAAGTTGTGAAAAGCAAAGGTATAGTTTTAAGATTATTCTGGGTTCACAGTGAGGGTACTTATGGAAAGACAAGCCCAGCAAAATCCCATTCACATATTCCAGTACTGTCTTAGAGATGTAATTTTTAATTTAAGTAAAACATTATATTTCTTGGAATTTATCTGCAGTGTTCTCATGTAAATTTGTGGACAAGCTTCAAGTCTTTGTAAAGTCATGTCCTGTTACTATGCTGTAGGAGAGTTTTAACATGATTCTGGGTCCACAGTGAGGGTACTTATCCTCTTGGTAATGGTATCTAAAATTGTGACTACTGTGTGTATAAAACTTGTTTGGATCTTAAATTCCCAGGAGTATAAACTTGTTTCTGCATATATTCAGAATTTCTGGAAGTCTGTGTGGGACTTCTGACTCTCCTTTCCACATATATAATTCAGTTATTTACTGTGACCTGTTTCTGGGCAGGTATTTTTTCAGGTACACACATGCAGACATGACAAGAAATCAAGGGTGCAGCTCAATGGCATTAAACAAAAGATGCAAATCTAATTCTCACAGTGTCAGGAATCCCACAGTTCTCTGTGTCTGCAAACACAATCTATTTCTAGATTCTGTCAAATGACTCTTTTGCAGTTTTGTCTATTCAGCCTTGAACTATAAGAAGCTTCAAAATTCCTCCTTCAAATACTCTTGTAGTGGTTTAAGCCCAGCCAGCAACTAAGCACCACGCAGCCACTCACTCACCCACTCACTCCCTCCCCACCCACTGGGATGGAGGACAGAATCAAAAAAAAAAAAAAAAGGTAAAACTCATGGGTTGAGATAAGAACAGTTTAATAGAACAGAAAGGAAGAAAGTAGTAATGATAATAATAACAATAATAAAATGACAATAGTAATAATGAAAGGACTGGAATATACAAAACAAGTGATGCACAATGCCATTGCTCACCACCCACCAACTGATGCCCAGTTAGTTCCCCAGCAGTGATTCCCCCCCAGGCCAACTCCCCCCAGTTTATATACTGGGCATGACATCACATGGTATGGAATACCCCGTTGACCAGTTGGGGTCAGCTGCCCTGGCTGTGTCCCCTCCCAACTTCTCGTGCCCCTCCAGCTTTCTCGCTGGCTGGGCATGAGAAGCTGAAAATTCCTTGACTTCAGACTAAATATTACTTAGCAACAACTGAAAACATCAGTATGTTATCAGCATTCTTCTCATACTGAATCCAAAATGTAACACTATACCAGCTACTAGGAAGAAAATTAGCTCTAATGCCAGCCAAAATCAGGACAATTGTTTTTGCTTGAGAAGGGACATAGGAAATGCATTGTTCTCTTTCCCAGCACTTTTTCTGGAGGCTGTGAGAAAGAGAATACAAGAGCATAAAAGAGACTATATCAGATTAGACTAAAGGTACCTCTACCCCAGCTTTTTGTCTCCTATGGTGAATGTAAGCAGGCGCCCAGGAAAGACTATAGGAACTGGGCAAAAAAAAAGATTTTTTTTCTACATTTTCTTCTAACCTCCAACTGTTCACAGACTGGGGACTTCATCAGTATGGTGTGGCTTACCTTTATTTTTACTGTCTCAGACTAGTCACCTAAAAGAAAGCCAAAAAGGAACCTGAAACAAAAGGAACCTTTGTCAAGTAAAGACTACAGCACTCATCTTGAGCTCTTAAAGAATTTATCATTCAAATTTTATCCAAATACTAGCAGATCTTCTTGTACCTGATCCTTTCATTCCCTGGGTCCTCATATTCATGATAGGGTTCACTGAGTCTATGGTGGAAGAGGACCTAACACTCTATTCAACAGCAGAAAATACTATAAATCCTGAATGTTTTCCTTCTATTCTTTAGCTAAATGTCTTAATGACTGCTCGATCACTTTTGAAACACTCTTGAGCACATCATCATAGCACTTTTATAATGAGTAGAGGAAAACAATGTTAGGGAAAATAAAATCACAGCAATACTAATGGCATATATTAACATTCAGACTCATACAGCCATAGTGGGAAATAATAAAGTAAACACTGAATGCTTCAAATTTTATTAATCAATGGCAGGTACTTAGAGAAATTACAGATAATGTGTGCAAAGTATAAAGATGTAAGGAAAGAATAATCCTAAACATCACTAGATAAGAAGCTGAAGAGCAAGGAAAGGGGCAGGGGGGAAGTTTGCACAGTGATTTTGAAAGACCACAAGGCCGTCTAGGTAAAAATAAACCACAGTAGCAAGCCAGAAAAAGATAATGCAAAGGATAATAGAGGACGCTGGAAGTAAATGCAGGCACAAAATCAGACACGTGGAATAAAGAAAGAAAAAAAGAAGTTGACAATTGTCTGAACAGGAGAGACAACCAAAAGATATTGTGACACTAGTAAAGAATGGCACAGAAAGCCACTCATGCAGGGCATGAAGCTGAACTCAGTGAAGCAGAACTGGAGATGGTTGGACTACTACAGAAGGGAGTTAACAGGATCAGAAAAAAAAATGGTTAAAAAATACAGGCATTAATGGAATTATAGGGAAGAAGTTGAAGCAGTCTATAACTGCAAGACTCTGGGGAGACCTTATTGTGGCCTTTCAATACTCAAAGGGGGCTTATAAGAAAGATCGGGACAGACTTTTTAGTAAGGCCTGTTGTGATAGGACAAGGGGTAATGGCTTTAAACTAAAAGAGGGTAGATTTAGATATAAGGAAGACATTTTTTACAATGAGGGTGGTGAAACACTGGAACAGGTTGCCCAGAGAGGTGGTAGATGCCCCATCCCTGGAAACATTCCAGGTCAGGTTGGACGGGGCTCTGAGCAACCTGATCTAGTTGAAGATGTCCCTGCTCATTGCAGGGGGCTTGGACTAGATGACCTTTAAAGGTCCCTTCCAACCCAAACTATTCTATGATTCTAGAACTTGCATCACATAGCAATACAGCACCAGGAGGAAGTTTGCATGAAAAGGAAAGGGAAGAAAAAATGTAGTTATGATAGAAATAAAGCATTATGTTACAGAAGCTGAAGTTCTGCAGGTGACAAGCATCCAAATTAACAAACTAAATTACTAGTTAAAAAACACTTGTACAATAAGCAGCCAGAGACCCTTCCTGTAAATCCAAACAAACTAGCTCTAAATGGACAAGATGGTAAATACGTTTGCTTATGATGCTGACTTTTTTATCAAATAGAGTTTTGATTAAAACAGCTTTTTCCATACACCACAAAGCACACTAACAGCTTAAATACTAATTCTCATCTTTTTTTTTATCTTTAAAGTATCAAAATGGCATAACTGAACAATGAATTCAGATGAATAACAAATTGCATGCAATATGTAGTTTCACATAAAATTGGAAACATCATGTAGATTCAGTCATTTATTAAAAATGTCGTGTAAATCTGTGATTCTTAACAACTCAGTCCTAAATACTTACTTTCATCTGCTTAATATAATTGGACTAACCACCTGGTATTTAACATATTTTCATATTAGCATTAATAAAATACTGTAGGAGTTGTACAGAGGCAAAGTTGACACTAGAAAATTTACCCTTATTCTGCTGAGAGTCCTGAACAATTAGCCACAAGAACAGTGAGAAAAAATATAATAAACTGAAATCAGAATGCTAGTTGCTGCTCCGAAGATCAGCATAAACCACAGATGTATAATTTATTATATGTTGATCACAGAATGAAAAGCTAATCACTAACAAAATGCCAATTTGTTTTGAATGGGATGTCATAGAAGGGATTATATACAAAGTGAGTAATGTGTGGACTAAGGAAACTTTCATGAGAAGGCACTTGAGTAAAGCTGTTGAAAGACTGAACAGTTTGTTGGTATTTCAGTGACATGGTATATTCATATATTATGAATAATGAAGACACTTACTTTGTACTGCACCAACAGGCATTTTCATTTCTGTCAAGAAAACAACTATAAGAAGTGATAGCACTTTCCCCAGATGAAAATAGATATATATATCACTTAGTGCTCTGGTTAGTTCCAGATCGTGATTATTTAGTCACCTCATGTTGGTCTAAACAGTGAGAGTGGATGGACATGGCATCATTTATAATGAGATACTCTTTTTTAAAAAAAAATCTGTATTTCTTTAAAAATACTACATATTATCTATCTTATCCTCATTCCATAATGTGGGTATAATTACTATCTGAAGTATTTTGCCATTCTTCCCACAGAACACAAAATTTTGCTCAAGTATGTTAAAATTAACTTTTTTCTTGAATGGCATTGTGGTGTTTTTTTAAAAATCTACTGAAGCAATGCTGAGCGTAAGATACTCATTTACTGTGTGACTATCCTAATACAATATATAGTTCATAGAAGCTGCATTGTAATTGAGCAGGACGTAGTACTCCATTAAGATTAGGAGGGGAGAACTTTAGCTTCAGTTCTGGGAAGATAAAAGTATTTCTGGTTGAGCCCTTAAAACTAAAAAAAAAAAACAAAACCAACCAAACAAAAAAACCTGACAGAAAACAGAAAATGTTTGAGAAAGGGCAAGTGTGGAAAGTAAAACAAGGCTTGACTTCTGTTTAAACTGCATGTCCTTCCCTATTGTCTGAGCTTGATGTAGTGGGAATATTTGCTTCAATGACCCTGAGAGTTCTGCCAATAGAAGTTTAACTCTCCATAGGGCTACAGAGACTGGACATATCACAAGGTGGAAAATCCAGATCCCTCAGGTTAAAGCACTACAAACACAACAACCTGTTTTCATTAAAAAAGCAGTATAGAGGCACAATAATTAGCTCTTTCAGCAAGTAGTGTGATAGCAATGAGGCAGTCTTATTTATGCCTAGATGATGTCTGAGAAACTGGGAGGGATTCAGAATGAAGAGTAGAAAAGTGTGAAGATGAAAGGAAGAGGTGCATCTCAAGGAAAAACTAAACCTACAAAAGACTACTGTAAACACAATTTGATGTTGATAATATTTAAATAATGAGCCTTATGTGGGAAGATGATAAAAAAATAAAGAGGAGGATAGAAATTATTTCAGTGTAGCTAAGTATCCTATTTACAAATTCTTGTTGACAAATATGTAAAACTGCTAAACAAAATGCTAAAAATAGACCAGAAAGAGACAGTCTGTGGTGCTTCAAGCAAAGGACATATCAAAAGTACCTTGAACAGGTCAAGAAGGTTATTAGCATACATCTTTCATGCATATGACTACAGCTTTTGAAATTGTGAACATTTATTATTTAAGATCTATTGACCTTTCTACACCTGAAAAGAGTGATTTCCTTATGTAAGTTTCCAGTTACAAATTTAACAGTGTTAATAGTTTTTTTCATGGATTTTCCCTTCTGAAGTGCTCTAATATCTCCTTTCTTGACTTGAAGGGGATGAATGTGAAAGTCTGTATTGCTTGGCAGGATTTTTCTCCCATCATCCCTCCACAAGGGGAAACTCAAAGGAACCAAAATCCACTAAATAAGTTTAAAATTAACCTGTCTGCATTCCAAGGATCTGTAAAAAGGGCACTTCTTGCTTGTTAAAGAAAATGCTAAAGGGAGTGGAAATAAAACTGGCAAACATGAATAAGAAATATGTATGTTCAAAAATGTCTAAATTTGAAATAAAGCACTACTGGAAGGCACTCAAAAATTAATCTAAAAATAGAACTTCACAGCTCAAGAGGGTTGCAGATGTTCATGTTACCTAATGCATTACAGAAAAATTAAGGAGCAAAATTCTGAAACTCGACAGGTTTTGCTCCTTTATATTTAGAAATAACTGAGTCACTGGAAGAGACTTGTTATTATGGCAATTTCCAGACATGGAAGAGTCCTTCAGAATATCCATGTGTCTTTGGTCACCACAGCAACTTGCCAAGTTTTTATTTTTTGACATTAGAATAGTAATAATTGTGGGCCAACTTCATCAATGACTTAACCTTGCAAACCACAGTGAAGTTACTTGCAAAGTCAATATTTAATTTGATCAAGTGATTATTTCAACTCAGGTAGGTTCTCAGTCATTCATTGAACTGTATGCCATACTAGATATTAATTATTCTTGATCAGATGTAAATAACTTCAACAGATTGTTTGAAGTAGTGCCTTGTATAGTGTCTCGTATAGCTCTAAAGGATGTACAAGGCCTGTCATCCTTCTCATTCTGTGTCCAGCACTTACCACAGGTACCAAGGATAAGGAGGAAGGACTACTGAACTGCCACAATTGCGCCACTCATGCTGGCTGCCAGCTTGGAGAGCTGGAGTACATTGTCAATGGTTGAATGTTCCCACAATGCTTGATAATCAGCATTGCATGACTTCTCTTCGTCCTATCCTCCCCCTACCTGGATAAATCAGGTATTACAATTGAGCTCAGGACAGTAAGGGATTTTAATTTTTTTCTCAGCTTGGTCTTTGAGTGAATATTAAGTAAAGCACATAGGCACTTACTTTGCCAGTTCCCCATCTGTGAAATTGAGAAAATATTAGTCTTTCTAAGGTGACTATTGAACATGCTACAAAGATATAAACCCAGCAATATTCAGGTTTTTTTTTTTAACGATTTTGATTTGAAAATGTTTTAAAATACCATTGTGATTGATCCCTTAGAAGTTTCTGAGATCAATTTAAAGAACTTAAAAAACATAAGCAGGATGTATTTGTTAACTTCTCTGCCCTGACACTGAAGCTACCACAGCAAAAGTATTTTTATTTTTATTTACCAAATTAAAGTAATTAGTTAATAAGACTGGAGCAGACACAACCAGGAATCAAACCTCACCTGTTAGGATCCCCTCTGGGAAGTGTTGTTTCCTTCCTATCTTAGGTAATTTTCGTTATCCATGCCTGCTGACCTTTGGGCCACACAACTGAAGGCTCTGCCTCCAGCCACTCTCCTTTTATTAAATTGTGAAACTTTCTATGCTGCTGCTCTTGCCTGCTATTCTCTGCCAAAGATAAAAGGATCAATAAATCCTCAAATACTAATAAAATATAAACATCAGCTGGCAAAAATTTCCCTCTCACCTTCTGTAGAATTTAATTTTTATCTATGAGTTTTCACACTATTTTATCTTACTTTGTTATTGTTAGAAGTGTTCGGTGCCTGTATATAACTCTGCTGATAACATCTACTTTTCCCTGGACCCAGTCAACTGAATAGTGGAAACTAGGATCAAAATTAAACTTAATAATTAAATCTTGAGTACTTAGACCATTTAGAACAGTACCGAAGAAAACTGTAATTTAGTGCTGAGTAGCATACACATATTTGTGATGCACCACAAACTGGATAAGACCACAATTACAGACAAACACCATTAAACTTGATTTGTTTAAACAGAAAAAGGAGGAGATATCAGTACAGGAAACTCTCTTCTATACCAAAGTTCAGTTACTTCAGATGTTCATTTGGCATCAACAGTATTGATCAAAAAGATGGGGGGTTATTTATTTATTTAATATTTACGTGGATTGACTGGTATTTTATTAAGGATAATTTATGAAAAGATGCCCATCCATGACTTTGTAGTTTGAGTTAGAGTTATATTTCATGATGTGACTGGAACAGATTTTCACTTGTATTAAATGTTTTATAGTTCTGTGAGCTTTTGGTAGAAATACTGCCAAAGAACCTAGTGTTTTTTTCTTAGTATGGTCAGAAGGTTCAGCTAGAGTTTCAGGAGCTGGATAAAGTTTTATGTTTTTCTGCCTGTAACATGGATCTCTGTAGGTATATGATTTGTCTACAATAGTAAACTATGGAAAAGCGTCAATAGAAATAACTGTGATTATATATAAAATAGTTTCAATTTAAAAAACTAACCACTCCTAAATTAAAATATGTATAATATTTTATCCTAGACATTAGAATTCAATAAACCTCAATTTTAGACTTAGTAAGGCTAGGTCCCTAATCTGTTTGTCTATGATTCAGTAGCTATTGGAAGACTAAATGCCTCTCTACCCTTATTTAACATGGAAACAGAGGACAAAACAGACCTACATGGCCCTACTTGGTTGCATCTTGCACAAAAGATTGTTGTCTAAGTTAGTCTAACTTTTCACAAATAATGAAGTTATTTATTATAATAAAGCTATAATGAGCCATTACTTGTTCAATTCTATCATTTATGAAAACTTTGGAAAACTCAATGTGTTTTTAATTTTGAAGTTATCAAAAGGCCATAAAGCCCTTAGTTTTATTTTCAAATGTACCTGAACCATTACAGAAATATGAATGAAAGATAGACTTATAAGGTGCCTAATAATTATGATAAAGTTTTATGAGTGTTGGTGAAAAAATCATTAGAATATTTTAAATATATTTCAGGAAGACGGGAAGTAAAAAACAACAGTAATAGTTTTCTCATTTAGAAATGTTAAAATATCAAAATGTTAAAACTTCAAAACATCTCATTTCTTTTTCCTATAACCTAATTGTTGTGGTTTAACCCCAGCCAGCAGCTAAGCACCACGCAGCCGCTCACTCACTCCCCCGCCATCCAGTGGGATGGGGGAGAAAATCGGGAAAAGAAGTAAAACTCATGAGTTGAGATAAGAACGGTTTAATAGAACAGAAAAGAAGAAACTAATAATGATAACACTAATAAAATGACAACAGTAATAATAAAAGGATTGGAATGTACAAATGATGCGCAGTGCAATTGCTCAGCACCCGCCGATCGACACCCAGTTAGTCCCTGAGCAGTGATTCCCCCGCCCCCACTCCCCTCAGTTTATATACTGGGCATGACATCACATGGTATGGAATACTCCTTTGGCCAGTTTGGGTCAGCTGCCCTGGCTCTGTCCTTTGCCAACTTCTTGTGCCCCTCCAGCTTTCTTGCTGGCTGGGCATAGGAAGCTGAAAAATCCTTGACTTTGGACTAAACGCTACTTAGCAACAACTGAAAACATCAGTGTGTTATCAACGTTCTTCTCATACTGAACCCAAATCATAGCACCGTACCAGCTACTAGGAAGACAGTTAACTCTATCCCAGCTGAAACCAGGACACTAATTTATTAATTTGATATTTAATTGGTTTTTAAATAAATTATGTTTCTCCATATAGAAGGCCAGATCTGGTGCTGTATACCAATTTACTGAATGGATCTATTTGTGAAATAGTGAACTTTAGACCACAGGGAAGTGTAAGAAAATCTAACCCCAAGTTCACTGATGTTTATTGCCTTCCCTTTTACTTTTCAGCATAAGGTCCACCAATTTCACAGGAACCTTTCCTATATCAAATACTCTGCTGCTATTTAGATATGTTTTACTTAGATCTTTTTGTATTCCCTCATAAATGCTCCCTTGGACCCAATTAATACTTCTTTCCTCCTGAATATGCTTTGAGAAGTCTTTCTTATTCACCCTGCCACCTTATTGACTAACAATGCCATGTGCTGCCCTAATCTTTCCCTTCTAAACTTGCTATTTATTTTAATTCTCCTCTCTTTCCAGTTCTTCTCCTATAGCATTTCAACAATTTCTTCCTACTGTGGTGCTTTTAAAACATTTTCAATCTTGAACTGCAGTTATATAAAAGCAATTACATTTTCAACATTTCTTTAGGAACTAACTATGCACTGCATTTATATTACAGTATTTTAAGGTTTCAAGTATTTTAAAGGCATTATAGTTAGAAGAAAATGCTGTTAGTACAGATACTTCTATGGTAGTGTGATAGATAACTCTCCAGAAGTCTATTTTCCTTTATTTGTATTTAAACAAATATGTTTCCTCATAGTCACAGCCTAAGAAGACAGCAAAGGTATACTCTGATAAAATGTTTCTACTTACCTGTGCTAAAACCAGTAAATATATTCTAGATATAATGAAATGTCAAGTTTGGAAATATTGAATAGATGGATACACAGGGAGTTCAGGTGTGGGTTTGCTTTTTCCTGTTAGTATGATCTGTATTTCTGTGAATGGAGAAGGAAGAGCTGGTATTTTCTCCTAGGAACTGTTTTTTTAGAAAATACATGCTACTGCATGTAGTCTGGTCTATTAATAATAATTAAACTGCTTTCCCAAGAGCTTGTTTATGAGTCCCAGAAATGAATCCTAACTTTTTTTTGTCAGCAATGTCAGCAGAAGAACTAATACTCTACCCTCTTAAAAAATATGACCAGTGATCCTTTTTTTAATTTCATGCCTATCTTTGTGAAGCCCTCAAAGGATTTTTTTGTTGCTGTAGTTCTTTTTGCAAATCCTAGAATAGCACAGTCATTATTTTCATTGTTTTATGAAAAGTATGCAAAATAAAATAAACCCCACTAACTTAAAAGATGAGAATAATGGGTCATCATCTCTCTACATTTTTTTAGGAAGAATATGTACCAGACAAAACTTAATTACTATCTTGAAAAGCCTCAGCTGAAGTGAGAAGCTGTATGACAGAGAGAGAATTAAGTTAAATGTTCACCTATCACATGATTTGTTTTCCAGGTTTTCCTTAATACTGTTCCCACTGGATTATTCAGCTTTGCGATGCAACAGATGACTAGAGACTAGCAATAGTTGCAGGTATTTGGGGGAAGATAATGTATGTATAAAGAGAGTGATGTTTTTCTGTTTTGGGGTGGGTTTTTTGTGATTGTTTGTTTGGTTTGCTGTACACTGATTTATTTAATTAAAAGGATTTAGCTACATGCAGAGAAATCACCTTGAGTTCTGGAAAATTATACAGTGTCTCCATTCACTACCATTCCTCTTACAAGGGCCAGTCATATACTGTACATGTTGCCACAGAAAGGGCCAAAATGCACTTAACAGTATTTCTTTGGTGATTTAGGTCCTAGAAAACTTCTGACTGCATTTTAAAACTGTAATGAAAAGGGCTAAGTCTTCTAAATTATAATTTAAGATTACAGTGTGTCTTTCTCTACTGAAAACCCTACTTAGGACTAGATAGGGTTGTATGAGTAGATGGAGAAAATATTTTAGAACAGTATAGTATAGAACAATTTGGCCAAGGTGAAGTAAAGCTCATAATTCTTTTTCTTTTATTTTTTACATTTGAGAATTCAAAATATTCATCTTCCACAGCTCAGTAGAAAAGATTTCCTGAGGACAACGTGTAGCCTGGAAAACTGCAGTCTGTGACTGTATGGTTTTTAATAAGAAGCCTTATAATGGATCTGATTATAGATGCCAAGCTATTGCCTATAAATCCACATCGTATTCATAAAAAATGAAAATGTAAGAATTAAAAAAAAAAAAAAAAAAATTAGAATTCTCAGTCAGATTATAATCTGGATACTTCCTGAAAGACATACACAAAACTTTGTATAGATTGGACTTATTTTAAATATATAGCTAAAAATTATGTTGATGGTAAGTAAAGGATAAGCCACTAAAGTATTAACCTCCCATCTCAAGAAAGAAATTATTTTAATAAAACATCTACAATTATGCTGATTCAAATAAATATTACAAGAGATAAATGGAAGAAAGGTGTAACATGGAGATGAATTATACTGAAATATATGTGTACCTTCAAGAAACAGATTCACTCTCATTCACTGAAATTTACAAATTACTTGAAATAGTGCTTCAAAAATCCTCTAGATTCTCAACTTGTACAAGCTGGCATTACTTCATAGTTTTTTTAATTTTAAAGGACTTTTGGACTCAAAACTCTTACTCCCTTTCATGATAATATTTAATATATAAAGAGGCCAATGTTTATGAAAATAGGTAATTTAACAGCAATTTTCATGTTCAAGATTATGGAAACCCAGTCAACTCAACCTATCCAATGTTATTTATTTGATTTATGGTTTATAATTTAAAATGTTACTTTATAACTGATACAGTTAAAGCTTTGTCTTGTCTGACTTAAATTAGAAACCTGAACCCTAAGTTCACCTGGATCTAGGTTTAAACTCCACTGTGCCTAGGTAATTTTACCTTCTTGCAGTAACAAACTGCAAGCACATAGTACTAAAAAGGTACACTTTTTTTTTTTGCATTGAGATGTATAAGAGAATATCAGAAGGCTTCATATTAAGAAACAACCTGAGCACTATATTCCTTGCCATAAAAATTTTATTAGCTTATCACTATTTATTATATTAAAACATTAAAATTAACAAAATATATTGTTATTAACTATTCACAAATGTAACTATAAAGATTACATTCAAATGATCATATTGTTATTTTTTAATTAAATTGAGAGGTCAGGAAACACCTAAAACCATTAACTGTTATCAATATTTTCTTGGTAAAAAAGCTCTGGTAGTGAAGGGAATTGTGAGACTACTCAGGCAGCTTACAAAATGATGAGTATTCACAAACCAAGAAGTTTAAAGAATGACTCGTCTGAGCTCTGGAAATAAAAGATAGGGTTACATGCTTTAGATGCACACTTGTAGAGGGAAATTAAATGAACAGTTTATATCTAGAGCAATGAAGAATGTGTGTTAGTTCTTTTTTTTGACTCAAAAGAGAAAGTCTGTCTCATTTACAGTGACATTTAGGAAGTTTTGATAAACTAGTAATTACTTTGTTAATCATCATGGTTTAATTGTAGCTCCAGAATATGTTTTTGCATTTTTCAAAGAACATCAGGAAGAGATCTGTTACAAGTACACATGGACCTGAGACTTTATTCTGCGTGAAAAGATTGCTTTAATTTTTAATGTCCTTTTAATGACATTTATAGAATCATAGAATTGTTTAGGTTGGTAAAGAACTTTAGGATCATCAAGCTCAACCATTAACCTAGCACTGCCAAGTCCACCACTAATCTGTGTCCCTAGCACCACATCTACACATCTTTTAAATACCTCCAGGGATGGTGACTCAACCACTTCCCTGGGCAGCCTGTTCCAATGCTTGATAGCCCTTTCAATGAAGAAAATTTTCCTAATATCCAATCTAAACCTCCCCTAATGCAACTTGAGGCCATTTCCTCTCATCCTACCACTTCTTACTTGGGAGAAGAAACCAACACCCACCTTGCTACAACCTCCTTTCAGGTAGTTGTAGAGAGCGATAAGGTCTCCCCTCAGCCTCCTTTTCTCCAGGCTAAACAACCCCAGTTCCCTCAGCCGCTCCTCATGAGACTTGTGCTCTAGACCCTTCAGCAGCTTCATTGCTATTTGTTGGACACGCTCCAGCACCTCAATGTCTTTCCTGTAGTGAGGGGCCCAAAACTGAACACAGTACTCGAGGTGCAGCCTCACCAGTGCTGAGTACACTTCCCTGCGCCTGCTGCCCACACTGCTTCTGATACAAGCCAGGATGCTGTTGGCCTTCTTGGCCACCTGGGCACACTGCTGGCTCATATTCAGCCGGCTGTCAGCCATCACCACCAGTTCCTTTTCCACCAGGCAGCTTTCCAGCTGCTCTTCCTCAAGCCTGTGGTGTTGCATGGGGTTGTTGTGACCAAAGTGCAGGACCAGGCACTCAGCCTTCTTGAACCTCATATAACTGGCTTCGGCCCATCAACCCAGCCTGTCCAGATCCCTCTGTAGAGCCTTCCTACCCCCAAGCAGATCAACACTCCCATCCAGCTTGGTATCGTCTGCAAACTTACTGAGGTTGCACTCAATCCCCTCATCCAGATCATTGATAAAGATATCAGACAGAACTGGCCCCAATACTGAGCCCTTGGGAACACCACCTGTGACCGGCTGCCAACTGGATTTAACTCCACTCACCACAACTCTTTGGGCCTGGTCATCCAGACAGTTTTTTACCCAGCAAAGAGTACACCTGTCCAAGCCAAGAGCAGCCAGTTTCTCCAGGAGAATGCTGTGGGAAACAGTCTCAAAGGCTTTACTAAACTCTAGGTAAACAACATCCACAGCCTTTCCCTCATCCACTAAGCAGGTCACCTTGTCCTAGAAGAAGATCCGGTTAGTCAAGCAGGACCTGCCTTTCATAAACCCATGCTGATTGGGCCTGATCACCTGGTGGTCTGTAGCTGCTGTGTGATGGCACTCAGGATGATCTGCTCCATAACATTCCCATGCACCAAGGTCAGGCTGACAGGCCTGTAGTTCCCCAGATCCTCCTTCTGACTCTTCTTGTAGATGGGTGTCACATTTGCTAACCTCCAGTCAACCGGGACCTCTCCAGTTAGCCAGGACTGCTGACAAATGATGGAAAGTGGCTTGGTGAGCGCTTCTGCCAGCTCCCTCAGTACCCTTGGGTGGATCCCATCTGGCCCCATAGACCTGTGTGTGTCTAAGTGGTGTAGCAGGTCACTAACCATTTCCCCTTGGATTATGGGGGCTTCATTCTGCTCCTCTTCCCTGTCTTCCAGCTCAGGGGGCTGGGTACCTGGAGAACAACTGGTCTTGCTATTAAAGACTGAGGGAAACAAGGCATTAAGTGCCTCAGCCTTTTCCTCATCCTTTGTCATGAAGTTTCCCCCCACATCCAATAAAGGATGGAGATTCTCCTTAGCCCTCCTTTTGTTGCTAATGTATTTACAGAAACATTTTTTATTGCCTTTTATGACAGTAGCCAGATTAAATTCTAGTTGGGCTTTGACCCTTCTGATCTTCTCCCTGCATAACCTCATGGCATCCTTGTAGTCCTCCTGAGTTGCCTGCCCCTTCTTCCAAAGGCCATAAACTCTCCTTTTTTCTCCTGAGTTCCATCCAAAGCTCTCTGTTCAGCCAGGCCAGCCTTCTTCCCCGCCAGCTTGTCTTTTGGCAGATGGGGATGGCCTTCTCCTGCGCTTTTAAGATTTGCTTCTCGAAGAATGTCCAGGCTTCTTGGACTCCTTTGCTCTTCAACATGGCCTCCCAAGGGACTCTGTCAACCAGTCTCCTAAACAGGCCAAAGTCTGCCCTCCAGAAGCCCAAGGTAGCAGTTCTGCTGACCCTCCTCCTTACTTCTCCAAGAATCAAAAACTCTATCATTTTGTGATCAGTATGCCCAAGATGGCCTCCAGCCACCACATCACCCACAAGTCCTTCTCTGTTCATAAACAACAGGTCCAGCTGGGTGCCTTCCCTAGTTGACTAACTCACCAGTTGTGTTAGGAAGTATCTTCCACACACTCCAGGAACCATCTAGACTGTTTCCTCTTTGCTGTATTGTATTTCCAGCAGACATCTGGTAAATTGAAGTCCTCCATGAGAACATGGGCTAGCGATCGTGAGACTTTTCCCTGTCTGCCTTTTCATCCTGTTTGGGTGGTGTGTAACAGACTCCCACCATGATATCTGCCTTCTTGTCCTTCCCCCTGATTCTTACCCATAAACTCAACCCTATCATCACCATCATTAAGCTCTAGACAATCAAAACACTCCCTAACATTCAGGGCTACCCCACCACCTCTCCTTCGTTGCCTATCCCTTCTGAAGAGTTTATAGCCATCCATTGCAGCGCTCCAGTTGTGTGAGTCATCCCACCATGTTTCTGTGATTGCAACTGTATCATAGTTTTCCCACTGCACAATGGCTTCAGCTCCTCCTGTTTGTTGCCCACGCTGCATGCATTGGTGTAGATGCACTTCAGTTGCGCTATTCATCTTTTTGGGGGGAGAAGCCCTAATTCCTACGTGACTGTTCTTAGGTGCCTTCATGGCTTCTAATGCATCAATAACCCTTGTGTCTTTGCTGTCACATGGCTCTCCATCCCCTGCCTCCACTGAGACGGCAGACCAAGAACCTCACTAGCCCAACATCCCTCAAACGTTGGTGTGCTGCCCCCAGGCTTACCTCTAGCAAGCCTGGTTTTATCCCTTTCCCCCTTCAAATCTAGTTTAAAGCTCTTTCAATGAGCCCTGCTAACTTCTGTGCAAAGATACTTTTCCCCCTTTGAGACAGGTGTACCCCGTCTGTTGCCAGCAGGCCTGGTGTTGTGTAAACTGATCCATGATTAAAATCCCAAATTCCCCAGTGACACCAGGCTCCTATGAACAGGAATAGAAGTACATACAAAGAAACATGTTAGAGATACAGCTTGTATGATAAAAACCCAGTATTTTTGCAGAAGTACAGCATCAAAGTGATATTAATTAGCATGGAATATTTTTTGTAATGAGTCTGTAAAAGGACTTACATCTCAGCGTTTATTTTCTTTATGTAACAACAGCTGTTACTAGACTAAAACATGTAAAGAAGGTCAGTAACTCAGTAATTTGTGGTCAAATGTTTTTGTGTTATCTAGGTTTCTTCTTAAAGATTTTAAAAAATCAGTCTTTTCAGAATCCTTCATATTGTCACTGATGCCTCATTTCAAATGACACATCGCTTACCATTATCTGTATGCATGAACATGTGCTAGAAATGACAAGTGTTCTTGGCAATTTAAAAAGACATATATTTTCTTTTCTGAATATGCATGTTAAATAAGCTGAAGTAAACATTTTGACATGTAAAAATGATTTTTTAAATCCTCATCTTGATAAAACTTCAGGTAGCTGTTTTTGAATCTGCAATATAAAGCAGAAGGTAGCAGTAAGTGTAATAACAGACATTTAATGGCATATGAATTGGAATGAAGAAACATACAGGACCTGTCATCTCATGAGCCCTGACTCTGCAAGTATGTGTTTCCTTTCATATATATGAGTTGACTTGCTGAATCCAAAGAGACCGATCAAATCCTTAAAATTAAACATAGGCAGAACTTCTTTCAGAGCCATGGTCTTAGGTTATAAACTTTGAAATTACAAATTGTTATGAAATGTGAAAGGCAGGTCATATGCACCCAGTGGATTATGCTGATAGAACCAGTACAGCTCTTCCTCCAACAGCTGTACACAGACCTCCACTATTCAGACATAATTCATACTACGATGAAAAGAAGATCACACAGATCTCCCTTTCTTGGGTACACTCTCAAACATTAAATAAATTTCCCAAAATTTTGTTTTGTTCTTTTTATCATATCTTTTTTTACCAAAGCATATTCACTTTGATCATGCATCTAAATTCCATCAGTTTGACTGGTAATTTATGACAATGTGCTAAAAATATTGATCCTTTGTTTATTATCTAGAGTTAATGTAATAGAAGTTCCATTTATGATAAGTGAAATTAATATGCAAGTGATATGTGAGATTAAGCGTAAATACTGAACAAAACCTCTTCAGTCCTATTTCTCCAGTGCTGCAAAGAAATAGCTACTTATTATTGCTAGCATAAATGTTTGACAAATCTCAGTGGTGTTATTCTTGCAGGATCATCAAACATAATACACAAACATAAGATAAATATTGCAGGTATTAACTGATTTTTTGTATGAACCAAGAACAGACTGAACATCTCACAGTGCTCCTGCTAACCTTCTTATCCATGGATATTATGAGTTCAACAATTATATGTAGTTCAATTATAAAATATGCATTTCTAACTACAGCTCCATTATTAAAATTACTGTATTTTTCAAGTGAAGAAAGACATTCTTTTTGTATGTAAATGTCTATAGGTAATTATCAGGTATTTCACTTATGAACTTAATCACTGAAATCAGTAACAAAAAATGGAATTTAAAAAATGATGAAATCTAAACTCTTTATTTTACAGTTTGAGGCAAAAATAGAAATGTATTGTCCTTTCTCTGATTCATTTCTGTGACTATTTAACAGAATATAGGAAAAAAATTACAAGTTACAAGGAAAAATTGCAAGAGTTTAGCTACTTTGTAAACGTGATTAAAATACCCAAGTCTTAACTTTTTACTTCTGTATTTATATTAATTAGAATTCCTTTAAAGAAATTCCAGGTTAAATTGGCACTTTTTTATTATTGATACAAGCAAAGCAGGCTGAGCAGTCCTTTACTTCGTGTTGGTACAACTAAGAATAATAAACCTTGACACTAGCACTATAAATTTATTCTGATATGGTTTTGTAAATGACAAAAAAAAACCCTGTTTTTGAAATACTTGCATCTTTCATAGGAAAAGTCTGCAGTTCTCCAAATCATGAAAGATCTCCTTCGTGCTTCTATCACTGCCTGTCACTTTCTAAATGAAGATGTAGTAGTACAAAATATAAAAAAGCAAAATGATCAAAGCTTAGCAGCTAGTACCACAAATACCACCTAACAAGACTATTAATATTTTCAAAGTTCATCTTAGACAGAAAATTCCTTTTCCTGTCATCTCTGCTAGTCTTGCTCTCACAATATTTAACTACTGCAAGTAACTGCAAACCTAGCTTGTGAGCTGTGGGCTGCAAAATCATATACTATTTTAATTATGGGATGCAGGATGCTAGATGTTCTTGTTAGAGGACAAAGACATAGCTTCTTTCTGTTCAGCAAAATGTTTTCCCTCCCTACCTGTGTTTATATCTGCACTAGGATTTGACAGGTTGTTTTTCATCTGGGTATGTACCTGCCTTATACTTGGATGGCAGGTTTGTGATAGCACTGCAAGACCACTACAAGGAGGAAATACACAGCTTAGACATGCTAGCCATTCTGGGGTTGTGTTAGGAGATCTTGCCTCCGTGAGACCCTTATTAGAAAAACTTGGAAACCAATACTATGTCATTCAACTGATACTTGTCCTCTAATGGAAAAGGCTTTATTGATCTTCTATGACTGTAGTCACAGAAAGAGCCCTTCTATGCTGCGTATCATCAAGTTGCATGCAATACTTCCTCTCTGACCATGGGTAATCTACCGTTCCAGTGCCATATTCCTGGGCACACGAGAGAAAACAATGTATTTTTACCCAGTTGGACATTAATGCATACACAGCATTGTTCAGAAAGAGAGAAACAGAGACAGGGCAGATAACACTATAGTCAGGTGACTACTGAAGTCTGCTTTAACTAAGGATTGATGACACTACTTAATGCTTATGGTGCTGCAGAAACTCCCTTTCAGTGAAGCAAACATTAATTAAGTCCATTAGCTCCAACATGAGGCAATGCTTCTTTAGAATACATCATGTCCCTGTGATTAAGGTACCTGCTTGAGAGGGAAGAGAACTGACCTTAAATTCACTTTCTTCTTGCTTCAGGCCAAAGATCTGAACTTTGATCCCCTAACTCACAGGTGAAGCTTTTACACACTAGGGTCTCAGGTTTTCTGCAGCAGAGCTCTCTTTCACTGGAGCTATTCCAATTTTTATAAAATACTTTAATAGTCCTATACAAGTGAAATGGCCCTATCCTTTAACAGTTAGGATGTTTACTACAAGACCTAATCACTTTCTGGGTAGCTCCATCAGGATGGCTATCTACCAGTCCCTACTTGGGACCATTTCTCTCCTGTCATCTGTTACAGTTCCTGATCCATCAAATTCTCCAGCTGTCAGACCCAGAGGGTATATAAACACCCAGCAGATACCAAAGGACATCAGGATGTGAGACACCTGTTATGTAGTCTCTGCTTCACTGAAGGTGGAGAACTCTTTCCCAACACAGAACTGAAGGAAACCAGCTTTTTCTCTCCAGATAGGTGATGTTTAAGAAAATTTCCAAAAGGGCAGGTTCAGATCCAGTCATCTGTGGAGGAAAATGACTACCCTAGCCTGAGCAAACCTCCTTAAAGCTATCCTTTCAGAGAGAAGGAGAAGAGGAAAGATCCATTTATCTCTTCATGGAAAGGCAAGCCTTAGTTACCTTTGGCTTTCTTGTTACACTGGACTTGAAATCTTTTGTGTCTCATGGAATATTATATATAGGTGAAAACTGATTTTTTGTAGTTTCTCATTTCAGCAAGAAAAAAACCAAAACCAAAACACCATTGAAACTGAATAATTTTTGTTCATTTCTTTTTCAGACCAATGCCAGTACTGAAAGACAACTGATAATTTATTTTTTGGTGACTATATGCTGTCCCTAAATGAAGTGGAAGCTAAACCATTTATTGGGAGAAAATTAAAACTGATAATTTCCTCTTCAGTGTTAAGTAAAAAATGTCTTTGGGTCAATCTTTGTGCTTCACATATAAACCATTAGATAGAGATCAGTTGCTTTCTTTGCTAGTGCTAAAACTAAATATAGTTTTCATAAAAGTTGGGCATCATTTGGAAGTTTTCGTGGTTAGCTCGTATTGTGGGTCTAACTGCCTAGAAATAATGTTATGAACATAATTTGCCTAAAAATCTATCTGGAAAAATATAATCTTAGTTCAGTTTATACATCTTATTCTCACAGTGCTCTGATTTATATAGGTTCTTCCTTAATTGGTTTGAAGCCAAGATACTAAAATACATTTTTAAGGTCATTTCTGCTAACACGAAGAACAAGTTGATGACTCAAGTTTAATATCACTCTTATCCTGTGTTTGCCATCTGGTTTTGTATTCTTTGTTTGCTTAATTGGTTTCTTGATGCAAGATCACTGTTCAGACTTCTAGAAAGTGGAAAATTCATAGCACTGAATGTACTAAAACAGAGATTGCTATGGAGCTTTTCAGGAACTCCTTTCTGTTCACATGGACACGTATTGCAGTAGGCTTTCCAATTATTTTGAAATTATTGTTAGTATGAAAAGGAAATTATTAAAATGGTCAGAAATTCAAGATCTATTTTTCTTTGCTCCTACCTCATCAGCTCTCTGCTGCATTTTAACTTTAAAATAAATGTGGTTGGCAGTCTTTTAAAACTATGGGTAACTTATGAATCAAAACCAGTGCAAGAGCTCTTGCTCATGCTTTCCACCAGTAGTCAATATGAACTATAGAAAATTTTGCTAGATATGTTTTGGAAACCTTTCTGTATTGCTAGAAATGCAATTATGATGGAAGATACCTTGCAACTTCACTAGTGTAAACCTAGAATAGTATTTTGGTTAATGCCATGAATGTGAATAAATGTGTTGCTACATAAAATAAAGAGGAGCTTCAGGAAAGAAATGCATCTGCAGCACAGCTGCTTCAAAGAATGCAATTTACTACTGCACTTTCATAGTTATAGCATATCCCTGCTAAAGCAGCTTGTTTTTTCCACATAGGAAGCAGAAGGTGAAAAGCCTATGTTTCAACCAGTTTTTGCTTGTCTCTCTTTTCTACCTGTGACCTAGTCAGCAAGGAATATTAAGTATATGTTCTTTCCATCATCACGTGCAGCTAAGTATGGAGTCAGAGAGCTTTAACATAGCCAAGCAAAAAACCTGTGCCTAACTTTCCTTTGGAACAGCATCAGTGAGAGCTATGATCAAGTCCACAGGGTGTGCCTGTTTTCCCAGGCCTTATTTAGGATTCTCTTCTCTTTAATAGTTTAAATAAAAGTATTTCATGCAATGACAAATCAGAAAACATTTGGGAGCATATGGTCTTCCAACAATATGTTAAGGAAATGCAAATAAGCATCATTAACCATGTCAGGGCAGATATATATGCAAAGTCTGTGGACAACACAAGGAGTTTGACATAAGAAATGGGAGAAATAGATGGTAAATATGAGAGTTCAGATATATGCTCATATGGAGCTCATAGTTTGCAGAAAAAGGGATATAACAAGGTGATAAGAGTGTGAATTTTTTTTTAATCTGTAAGCATTTCATATAAACTGTATGTGCCCCAATATTTATTACAGCAGTTTCTGCTGTGGTTGGTTGTTGCTAATTTCATATAAGGGGAGAAATGGCTTGAGATGACTTGTGGAACTGTTCCTCAATCAGCTGCAATTAGAAACAACTGAGTAAGTAATCTATACCTGTAGACTTGGGAACCAGTCACATGCCTTTTTCATATGTAAAACATGCTTTATCTTTTATCTTTATGCTTTTGTTTTGTCCTTACAAGTAGCATTGACAAGGATTGTTGGTATGCAACAAGGACATTATAATAATAACTTTCTTTTTACTGCCAAAGTTATAAAAGCAGTAAGATGGACTTATAAAAATCACTTTGCACTCCAATTTCAGTAGGCTGCTGGGATATTGCTTACTCCATTTTCTAGACCTATTGCCAAGAACAAAGCTTTCCAAATTAATATAGATGTGGAGCACAGTATTTCAAAAAATAACAAACAAAAAATAAAATCAATGCTCTTTAAAAAAAAAAAATTGAAACAGCAATTTATTATTTAAATGCCATATTCCTAAAAAGATGAACTCACTATCTGGTATATGAAAATAATGTTATCTGGCAAACCAATAGGAAATGTGATGAGAGAGTGTAGCCAGGCACTAGAAAGGGTGGAGGTTCATGGCATAGTATTCATGATGAGTTCGGGCAGCCAAGTCTCAATTGGATTTCAGAGGTTACTTCATTCCCTGCTTTGTGCCGCAGTCATTTGATCTGAAGTGCCGAACAGTAGCAAGGCTTTTCCCTGTTCAGCTGAAAAGCTGTCTTAGCTTGAGACCCACCAGGATTTAGAAGCTAGTCATATTAGCAGACACATCTCAGAGGAGGACTAATTTTCCTATGTACAATGGAAAGACATCCAGCATGCACTGACAGGACTAGGACTGAAAACAAAAGCGTTCATAACTTTTTTATTTTATAATATGAGTGTATGGGAAGGAGTTGCTCATTACTTTGAGTAGTTAGAGAACTCACTTAAGAAATGAGAGACCAGATCTTCCTCTTCCTGATAGTCGTGAACCCTTTCTGAACTCCTACTGCCAGTTCTGACCTGACACATAGAGAAGAGGGTAACAGCTGCCTATGACATGTGAAGACCTCAACTAAGAGCCCTGTATCGTGGTTTAGGCATCTGTGTCTATTGTAGTTTATTCATTCCATAGTCAGTATTTTGTATAATCACTTTAGTGATTAATTAAAAGAATATTAACAAGGATACAGGAGGAGACCACAAGCTTCTGCTGTCCTAGCTGATGCTTACCTACAAGGAAATGCTGTTCCATTCCAGCGGTCTTCCTTTTGTCCCATGGGCTTCTGCAGTCTGGGCTCCACAGGCTTGTTCTAGCAGCAGGAATGAGGGCATTGCCATCCCAGACTCCTCCTAGCACTGCCTCCATGCACTCCTCCAGCCAACGGACTCTCTGGCCTTCAGTCACAGCCAGAGTTGGAAAATGGGCAAAACTTTCAGTACTGATATTACATTTCTATCCTGTGTTCACTCACCGATAGCACCTATCATGAGCACAACCAAATTAAGTATTGATAGCAAAATATCTAGTGTGCTCTACCAAATCTTCTAAGCTCCTTATTTCCTTGATTGCCAGAAAGTATATTTCTGGGTGAGGAAATTCTGGTGATAAGTGGTGAGAAAGATAAGGACTCTTAACAATTGTTAAAATATCTCATTATGGTGAAAAATTTTTGCTGAAGATGGGGTACTTTAGTTTTGACTGTCAGTTAGTCTCATTTCCTGAAAAACTCATTCTGCAGTTGAACTTCTTGCCCAAGTTTATTTTTACTCAAGAGTCATTACCAAGTCTAGACCACTGCAACACGTTGCTAAAAAAATAAACTGCCTGGACGTTATGAAAACCTGCATTGTATTTGTCTGATTGAAAATTTGTCTTATTTCAGTAAAAACGTTGTGTCTTTTGAATGGTGATGTTCCCTCAACAATAGAAAGAACTAAGATGGTTCTCATCCTGCCACAGAGTTCCAGGATTTTTTTTAAGTCTATACTAATTATATGGTGCAATCTGTTATGAGGAGATAAAAATGCAAAGCAAAGGGAAAACTAGTGAGTCTTTAATTTGACTTGAGAGATTGAAAAAGTGGTGACATCCCTGTCAGATTTGTGAAGGGAATTCTTTACTGAAAGTGATAACTAGCTGAATTAATAGCCATCCAGTATCGCCTGTTTAGACAACAGTAAGGAAAAAAAAAAGGATTAGCAAGAGATGATTCATCATGAATAATTTAACTGGCATGAGGGGAAACATACAGATTCACAGTCCAGTCCTATATAGCTTTATCATTCAAAATTTTTACTGATATTAAGGGAATTTTTGTCTGAATAGGAAGATGAGATTTTTGAATTTCTTTTCCTTCCAAAGTCTTCCACTTTTTTGGACCACTGAAGATTATTCTCTGTGGTCTCCATACATATTTTTTTTCTTTTAGACTCAGATTACTATTTTCTTTTTTCAAGGTTCCATTTAGACTGAAAGATGGAATGCACTACTATTTCTTTAGTAGTTCTGCGAATACTGTTGACAAAAATATTCATTCAGCCATCATTCAGTGACAACACAGTTTTTCTATTTAATTCCTTGAAAAGTGCTTTGGAACATTACAGCAATCGTTTAACCTAAACATACTGGGGATGGAGCAATCAATTGGTCATCAAGTCACCTTACTTTGCCATTGCATTATGTTGGCAGAGAAATAGAAATGAGCAACAGTAAGAACCATTATCTGGCTCAGTGTTTTAAAACATATCCTAAGAAGCTGGTGCAGCTTGTGGATTAACTTCCCACAATAGTTGCTCTAAGGAAATAAAGACTTAGGGAATTATAGAAGCTGAAATCATGCCTAAAAAGAAAAGTAAATAAAACCAAAGTTTGGATAACTCTTTCCACCCTAATTAATTTGAATTTCTGCAACTCTAAAACTATCAGTGTGAGAGAATAACTTCATTCTTAAGAGGTAAACTAGGGGCAGATGGTGGCAGTAGATTATAAAATGAAATAGAATGTATTTCATTTAAAAATAAGCATACATTAAAGGCAACTGGACATTTGCAGTCCAGAATGAAAAATTTACATTGCAAAATATAGATGTAAATGAAGTGAAACATATTCCAAAGGAGGTTTAATTTTAATGTAGGCAGTGCCACTGGGTCACAGGCAAGCTAGTTTACAATGTATAGTGAGATTTTGTAAGGAGGAAAGGTAGTTGTGCAAGTATATTGTAATACCAATCATGCACTTCATTGAGGTACATAATCTAATGACGATCTGCCAGTGTGGTTTGTTCTTGGTTTTTTTTAAGCACATGCAACTCAGGCTGCTGTGTAATCTTCCATTTGTTATGGGATTCACTATGGCACAAAATAATCACAGAACTTCATTTCTAAGTTAGTGTGAGGGAAATACTAAAAGGTGTTGTTGGTTTTTTTTGTTTATTGCATTTGCCAGTAAAAAATACAGGTCACAGCTCTTCTTCATGTGACCTCTGGTAGTGAGTAAAATACCTCTGCTTTCACACAGGTGCAATGAAGGGGAGGAAGACATGCTCTCTGTGCCTTTTGCTGTACTTCAGTAGTAAATTAATGGCCTGCATTCTCACTTAGTATCTGCAGCGCCAACTTTGAAGGCCTTAGCAAGAGATGGGGAATAACATGGGAAAGAAAGAGTTCTCATGCATTGGTTTTGCAGAAGCTGGGGAAGAGAAAGCAGTAGGAGAGAGGAAAGAAGTATTAATCAACTTCTACGAGCAAATTCATTTCTGCTCCCTCTTTTAATATAAAGGCCCAGTTCATGCATATTCAGCTTATGTTTATGGAGAAGTAGAACTTATTATTGGTTGTCTGATTAAATTGTATTTATCCCTACAGCTCCACAGTCTCATTTGTGTTAATTTTTCTGTTTGTTTTTTGGGGTGTTGGGTTTTGGTTTGTTTTGTAAAAGAGGTGGGGATTTTTTTGTTTGTGGGATTTTTTGTGTGGGTTTTGGGTTTTTTTTAGTGCATCAGCCATTTGGTTAACAAAAGTATAAGGCAGTTGTTTTCTTCTCAGCCTACAGTATGCAGCCTTCTCCTGATAGTACTGCAGACCTGGGGTGGGGGATTGGGGAGAAGCGTGTATAAGGTGGGTACTTTACTTACACACCTGTCACACCAAATCCACTTTTCCTCCCTCAGCTCTAGAGTGTATCCCCACCCCACCCAAACATACACATGTCTCTTCAGGACCTGCTTTTGCTCTGGAGTCACACATGTCCAGTAATTTCCTTCCTGACAACGCTTCTCCTCCTCTCCTTCAGGACAGCTCCTGAGCAGCAGCAGTCAAGCTACGACTCTTTCCTTCTTCTGAACGGTACTCTGGACTGCCTTCTTCCTCTGTTGAAATGGGCCATTTATCTATTCCCCTCACCCCCAAGTCATCTGATATATATCCCCAAGGTTAGGCCTTATTGTTTCCAATTTCATATGTTCAGTCACACTAGATCTTTTCACTTCATCTGTACTTCTGATTCTTTGTCACTGACACCAAGGGCCAAAATGGAGCTTCATTGCTAGCAGGCAAGAACCACGGAGAAACAGCTCCCCCAAATGGTGCAATAAATCTGAAAAAGGCATGCTCACACACTCAAACATACATACTTACTTCTCTTGTCTGCAAACATTAAGGCTAGAAATACGACCTCATTTTTCAAGGTCAAATATTTTGCATGCTTATGGAGTTAGATTAACAATTCATAATCATAATGAAATGCAAAGCTCATACTGCATGTACTTTCAAAGTAAGGAAACTGCTACAGATGCTGAGTTTACTGCTTCTTCAGCCTTGTTCATATGGAGCCAGGGGGAGAGCACAAGAGACACAACTATAGCTTTGATTAAAACTCTTAAGATTCTGGGGCCAAAAGTCTTTCCCTGAGGAAAAAGACCTGCAATGCTGCTAATCTCAGTATCATATTGTGGTCAGGAGAACAGTTTTCGGCAAAGAGACCATACAGCACATATGCAATCCCAGAACATCTAATAATACCTCATGGAAGCACTGTGTAAGAGACAATAAAATGCTCTAGGGCTCCCTATGTCCCACTTAGCTACCTCTTTATTTTAATCATATAGTTACTGGATTGCTTCTTTCTTTAAAGGGTTAAAATGGATTAAATCCTAACAGTGGTCAGCTCTGCCTCTTGCATAATTCACTTCTTGGAGGGAACTGTTTAGTGCTGCATGAGAAAATTTTACACGAGAAAAACAAATATGTGTGTGCTTTACTTTTATCACATTGTGATGTGTTTTGTTATATATGAAGTGGCTTACATGTTAAAAGATCAAGAGTTTTTGTTTTAAAGACTTAACAAAGCTCTTATTCAAGGCTGAAGATTGCATGTTTCGTGACTCCTTGCTTCATTATTTCATGCTTTCTTAGATGAAAGTAAAGCTGTTAGGCCAACAAACGTGGATAGTCTGTTTGGACAGATATTCTGTTTCTTGCTTTGTTCTTTTGTTCATTGTCGGTAGAAGAAAATAACTAATAGCCCTGAACTTTTCAACCTCTGAAGGATGAAACTATGTGGTTCATGTAACTCTTCAGCACCTGAGTCATTCTTCTTTTCTTTGCTGCCAAGGGCAGTCATTACAGCTCCTCCCCATCTCTTTCTCTGTCTTTGCTATATCTTTTTAAACCGTCAAGGATGTTTCAAAGCAATATAGTTCTCCTTTTTTCTAACTTCAAAGTTTGCTAGTAGATTGATAACAGACTTCTTATTGATCTCCTCTGCGCCAACACAATTCTTGCTTCTTTGTAAATAGAACACAAGACAATACAGTATAGTGACAGACAGTTAACCAATACATACTTCTTTCATCCTTTTGATCAGGACTGGGGAACAGAAGATATCTTTTTAAGTCAAACTTCTTAAGCAGAAGGATAACATCTTCATATACGCCTTAAGTCAAGCATTTAAATGTTTTTTTTCTGATATTGAATTAAATAGCTGATTTCTCAGAGTTATGATACCTGCAACTTCTATTCACTTCAGTGCTTTATGCTCTTCTAGGGGCCTGATCAAACATCATGGATTTTCATGGGTTTGAGGTAAAATACAAGGTAAGGCTGTCTGAATGGGTGCTCGACTTTGGATGCAGAAGTGAGACAAAGAACTGGTGTAAAGAAGACATTGCCATGCCTTACTTTTAAGCACTCAAGTCCAAGAGAATAATTCAAAGGTGAGGTAGATCCACAAGTTCTTTGTAGAATATGTCAGATAGATAAATTAATCACTTCAGAAAATAAATCAAAATAGCTATTACGAAGCCATCTCCAAAGAGAGGGCATCTGGAATGCATTGCTGGACTCCAGAGCTGGGATCCTCCAGTTTTCTCTGGTTTTGTCTCTGCATCTCCCTGACACCCCCTCCTGTTTTTGTCACTCTCTCAGGTCCCTTTAATTTTGCACTATCCACACAAGAGTGTAATTTCAACAGGATGGATAAAGAGCTTCTTACCCTCCTCCACAGATGTCTCTGTGTCAATGACTTAATAGTTAGGGCGCTTTTCTGGGAATCATTCATCACCATGAGCTTTCTCAAATTTAGAAGCCTCAGAAGGACAATCTTTTACTTCCTGAACTTTCCAGAACTTAGATTGTTATACAAAAGACAGTATCTCTTTCTGATACATATTTCTTGTTTATATTTACTTCCATTGACCAGCAAAATTTACTTGACTGTCAGATCAAACGTCTGTATTACCATATCTGTTGAAAGATCACTAACAGCTTGAGCTGACATTAGATTCCAATTGATAGATATTAAGTCATTTTTAGAGGGATTTATCTGAGACTTACCCCATTTGCAAAGTGATGTGGTTCTTTTCCTGTCTAGCCTTGATCAAGTGTCAGTATGGTTCACATGCACTATTCTCTTATGTAAGTTTGCATAAAGCATAGTTTTCAACCTACAAGCTCGTATGGATCATAATTTTGACGTTTTTGAACCCTACTCTATCATTAGCAAGGCCTATTGATTTCAAAAAGTTTTTTTTCTTATTAGATAATAAGGAAGTTCAAACAATGGTTGACATTTTTTTTTTACTCTCTGGGCAGAGGAAAGCTCCATCTGTCTAAGCCAATGGACATCAGCCATTCTTAAATTACTCAATGATAGTCAATAAACTTTTAGAAGCCATATTCTGAACTACTGTGCTGATCAGCTCACTAATTCATTAAACTCTTGGGAGAAAGGACTAGTAGTTTTTAATCTATATGTAATCCACAATGAATTATCTGCAAAGAAAACACATCAAAATCTGAAATTCCAGTGGCTAGAAGAACCTGCCTGGGTCCCAGTGTCTCACACACATATGGTGAAGTAGTGTAGATGTAGTTGCAGAATCAACATAGATTTATACCCCACTGTCAAGTATTAGGAAATCTTTAAAAATGCAGAAGGTATTATAAAAAGGCTTTTCCACTGAAGCCCAAAGTCATATGAAACAGGCATGATGGTGAAATCACAGACACAGGAAAAAGCTCTGTTACCATGACAGTATATAGCAATATTATGATATGAAGTGTGAGACCAACTTCACAGATAAGCGTGTAATCAGGAAGATTTAGTAAGCTATTCATCTGTAAAATTACTATATTCATATAGATTTAATTTTTTTCATTTTTAGGAGAATATTTTGGTAAATGCTAAGACACACAATACAACAGCTTTGAATTTGGTGGTTATTTTTCAAATAATGAATGTATCCCTCAAAAAACATTAATTTTGAATTTACTCTACAATAAACCAGTTTCTTTTGCTGTACACATTCACAAAGGGCACCTTAAAAAACAAAGTGAGCCTATGTTATTAATTATTTTTAATATTTTATTATCTCTTTCCCTGACAATAATGTCAGAATATGTACTTGTATATGCTCAAGCTTACATTTTACACCAGCAAATATTATATTTTCTTTTTACCTAGCAGATGTAGACATTGTGGTTCAAGGAAAATGCAACATTTCTGTGTCATGAATGAAGCAATGAAACAGTAAAGATTTACAATTTAAAATGGGTGCTTAAGCCTATCTACATGAGAATTTGGGTATCTACATCCCAAGTAGCTGCCCTACCATATGCATAAGTTTTAGTTAAATCCTCAGAGATCCCACTCAGCATTCTGCTGTCCTGCCTTAAAATCTGTGAGTAATTAAGATTTTCTGCTGAAATTCCCAAAATGACTAGAGGTTTTTTCCTACTTAAATCATGACTGTGCAAACCAATTAAGTTGTATCTACACAGCACATTTGACTACCATGTACCTACGCTAGATCCACACCTACAAGCACTGTAAGAAAGTGGGGTAATTCACCAAAGTGTAAGCCACATTTCTGTAGTCAGTTTGGGAAGATACATGTAGATATTGTGTAGAAGGCAAGTCCATAGAAATATAAGTCCTATCAGCATCTTCTCAGTCTGATATAACAGGTATTTTCAGATCAAGAATCAGATTCCACAAGGAATAGAAACTGGGGTATCTTTTGACCAGTAGTACCTCGAGGTTACTTTTGTACCCTGAACAGAGAAGACCAGTATTCAGGTCCCTTTTTGGGTGGATGCAGTCTCATTCTGAAGCTCCTTCCTTTTTTGCATTTCTCCTTTGAAGTAAAATACTTTTAGTACTCTTAAGATCAAAAAAAAATCCTACTACTGCATTATATATAACCTAAAGCAAGTTCTTGCCAAAAAATTGATTAGGGTAGAATAATTTTAGTTGCTTACTGTGTCTGAATTGGTTCCATATGAAAAAGGCTGATGATAGGTTATTATTTCATCAGGTTTTTTCCATATTCAGATTGCATATATGAACTTATATTCTCTATCTTCTCTGGTTGTCCTTCTTTTAAATAGTAAGGACTGCTGGCTAGCTATGAAAGACCTGAAATACTTGATAAAAATTTACAAACAGACCTCTCTGGAACTTTTTTGGAAAGGCCTCGGAAAACAGCAGTCATAGGTATGCTCAATAAAACTAACATTCCACACTATGATTGCATGACAAATGGTTCAGTACTAAAAAAAGGGGCTACTCAAGGCCATAAAACATCAAAAAGGTAGAAAGGACTGAGATGGACGTGTATGAATTACACTGATTCATGAATGCTAAGTTGCCCTTGGGCAGTGCTACCTCACGCAGCCAGCATTTATGCAGCTAATTAACTTTATGAAGGTAATTATTTTCACAAGGATGAACTGTTCTTGAACAATTCCTCCAATAATGGATATACAAGGCTTTTCTTCAGGCCTTGACGTAAATGGCCTCATTTGCAATTATTCATTTCTTCAATAAATAAATATTTATATAGTTGTAATATAAAACATATATACATATGCTTTTTGATTTTTTTTTTTTTAACTGGGAGTGAGGTAAGAATGTTCTCATTTTATTTTGAGGTGTCTTAGAAGTTAAATTAGGAAATTCAAAGTATTTCACAACTTAAAGAACTTGGCAATAATAATATATTTACTGTATATAATAATGATAGAAATAACAGTAATAATAATTATTATGCCACATGTTGTGTCAGCCCCCAGACTGATCTATCTTGATAGCTTTTCCTGAGAAATCAACACCAGGTATTTGATGAAGACTTGAGAAAGGAAGATAAAAAAAAAAAATTTGCATCCTTGTCTATCTTCCAAATTGATGCAATCACAGCAGCAATAATTCAGTGCCCTAATTGACAGGTTGAAGGGCCATATTCCAGTTTTTTCTCTTTATTCCTTCTTTGGTCATCTTACTTTTCTCTTCTCTTCCCTTATTCTTTCCAACAACTTACAATTATTTATTGCACAATGGAGTGGTTTCATCAGGAAGAAGAAAAAGTATTGTGGCAGAGTGCTTATTTTCTGCTGAGGACACTCTATGGCAAATGTGTGAAGGAATCTCTTTTGGTAGAGAGGGAACTTGAGTCAGTCTTCCTGATATCCCTCTACCACTAGTGATTGATCTAGCCACTGAGTGATTATGCAAAAGCAAAATACACATATGCAAAAGGGAAGGAATCTCTGGGATATTCATAACATGGCTGCTATCAGGAAATTAATCAGACAAATACATGGAAGATATCTATTAAAAATAATGCCTATATTATGATCATTTCTTGCTTTGGAATCAGCTATGTGCTGAGGAGTTTATTATTCTCAAGTCTGAATCACTAGTCTGTGTCAACAGTTTTTAGAAAAGCTAAATGTGTGTGGTGTGTTGACCCTGGCTGGACACCAGGTGCCCACCAAAGCCACTCCATCATTCACCCTCTCAGCTGGACAGGGAAGAGAAAGTATAACAAAAAGGCTCGTTGGTTGAGATAAGGACAGGGAGAGATCACTTGCCAATTACCATCATGGGCCATTACCATCCTGCTCCAGCACAGGGTCCCTCCCAGGGGAGACAGTCCTCCATGAACTTCTCCAATCTGGGTCCTTCCCACGGGCTGCAGTTCTTCATGAACTCCTCCAGCATGGGTCCCTTCCACGGTGTGCAGTCCTTCAGAAACAGACTGCTCCAGCATGGGTCCCCCTTAGGGTCACAAGTCCTGCCAGAAAAATTGCTCCAGCGTGGGCCCCTCTTTCTACGGGTCCACAGGTCCTGCTAGGAGCCTGCTCCAGTGCAGGCTTCCCATGGAGTCACAGCCTCCTTTGGGCACCCACCTGCTCTGGCGTGGGGTCCTCCCTGGGCTGCAGGAGGACAGCCTGCCTCACCATGGTCTTCCCCACGGGCTGCAGGGGAATCTCTGCTCCAGCGCCTGGAGCATCTCCTCCCCCTCCTTCTGCACTGACCTAGGGGTCTGCTGTTTCTCTCACATGTTCTCACTCCTCTCTCTGGCTGCAGCTGTTATTCTGCAGCAACTTTTTCCCCTTCTTCAATCTGTTATCCTGGAGGCACTACTGCTGTCGCTGATGGGCTTGGCCATGCAAACCCAATATAATGTGGCAAGCTGTAGTGCCCGTGGTAGTTAGGCATTGCCTAAGGTAAATTGACAACGGAGTGGGAGTTTCCAATTTTGTATCTTCAAACATTGGCCATCAAATTCTCATTTAATTCCCTTTTATACGTCTAAGTCCTCTAGTAACATGAACAGATGTGTCTCAAGATAATACTTTGAGGCAGATGCCAGGGAGCCAGGCAATGTCTTAGATTACAGGCCAATCACACATTAGAGATCTACAGTCATAGTATCTGCTGAATGTAATGGAAATCAGAGCAATGTGATCCACCTGCCCAAAAATGTACCATAAAAACATTCCTGTCTGCACTGAGGCAGGAAGCAGAAATGTTAATGAAAGAACTCTTCACAGAAAATGTGGAGATATGAAACTGATAACCAGCTAGAAGTAGTCACCACACCGGTTTTGAAGAGGTGAGTTTAATGGCTTCTCATAGCATTCATCTTTTTGTACTTCTATTGAAACATTCATTCATCTTCTTTGATTAGAAATTAATTTCCAAAATCTCCTTGAAACCGTCTCTCTTCTTCTCATTGATTATTAATTAATTTGTGAAATTTCAGGCAAGTGAGAACAGTCTTTCTGCATAATGTCATTAGTTTTAACAATAAGATCTGACCAAGCCTCAGTTATACTTTTTACAGGCTGTCCGAACTTGTTGAACAGCATTGTACCGTGATTTGTAAATTTACCAATGAGCCTACAGTTAGAAGCAATCAGTCCTGGGGCTTACTATTGTATAGTAATAAAACCTGAACAATGTGAATCACTTCTATGTAAGTAATGAAATGTATACATTTGTTATAAATGTATAAAACTTTGTAACTCAGCAAAAAACTGGAAGCCCATAAAGTTACTCTGGCTAATAGATGTAGTGGGTTTGGTTTGCAATATACTGGAGAAACATCCTCATTCTAAAAAAGGCAACTGTTGGTAAAGATTATTCTAGTAATAAAGAAGAACAGTACTTTTCTATGCCCTGTCTTCAGAATGCTGGTCCAGGAGGCAGAACTTGAAATGCCCTAAGAAACAACACTAAAGAGAAGATGGAAGGAACCAACTGCATAGCTATTTCAGCAGGGCTATCATTTTTAAGTTAAGCTATTCTTCACCAGCAATGCCTACTTGTAAACGTCGCATTAAACCTGAGTATACTGATTCATTTCCAACCCACAGGAGCCAGAACAACTCCAGAGTTTCCTAACTTCAAGCAGCAGCAGCAGAATGAAAAGGGAAAATAGGCAAGCAAGCTACCTCTATATTTATGTTCAGTGAATCACTGTTCTGTATGTAAAGGATGTAAACTGGAGATCTAGTCTGGTCTTCACTCTAAATTAACAAATCTCTTCGTTAACCAGCTATAGAATATTTCAGGTCTTCTTGAACAGCAGCCACTAAAATCCCACATGTGGTTCTACAGTATTTAAAGCCAAGTCATGAAAGATCCAACTGTGCAGCACACTACACAGATGAATCTGCTTTCATACTTCTGTTTCAGTAAACACAATCTTTAATACGGATTTCTGTGAATACATTAAAAAACACAAGACAAAGAATTGTCCATGCTTGACAAAGACGTGCAAAGAACAGCCAATTTATACTTTTTTAGTGAAATGAAGAGATGCTCCATCAGTATATTTCTATTCAACTTTTGTTTGCCCTCATGTCCTTCAGGTACATAGTACCAGATGAAATATAGCATGAGAAAATTCTTGTCTCAAGTTTCAGAGAGTCTAATTCACATCTGAATTTAAGTAGTCTGATTAAGCACTGTTTGTCCATTTTTTATAAAGCTGCCTGAGGTCCCCCAACTCCATTTAGAATTTGTCCATGTGACCTGTCTTGGTGAACTGATCTTGTTTACAGATGAGCCTGACTGTGCTCGTCTGAGCCCCCAAACTAGATTGTTTTCAGCCTTGTGAATGCTAGACACCCTGTGGAAGCCACAGAATGGCTATTAATTGAGAGGATGAAAGAGGGAGAATCAATGTAAAATAATTCTTACACACATTATTAATAATAGATAGTAGTTTCTAATTTATTTTTAATTGAAATGTTAAAAAAGCTCATCTTACCCTTGATCCTCATCTAATATTTCTCTACATGTTGAATACTCTAGTCACCATAGTACTGATGCTGTGTCCTCACAATGCATACACAAAGTCTAACTGAAAAAAGTAACAGTGGAAGAAGGGGAATAGAGGAAAAAGGGAAAGAAGAAAGTCACGCATTAAGTGGAGGCAGTATTAAAGTCCTTCTCTTCTACTAAGTTTGCAAAAGAACATATCTTCTAGCCTTTCTGACTTGGAATGACACTTTAGAGAGTCTTGAGCAACACAGATAAAATAAAGACACCTTTAGTGCTTTGATTTACTCAGGGGTATCAGTAGCTGAAAATGCTGAAGGGTCATACAGCTCCATTTTTCTGTGTATCGACACTAGAAATGTACGTTTTCAGAAGCTGCCTGTCCTCTGTGATGGAAGACTGCTTAATCTGACAGGGTAGAGGGCAGAAATATCTCTTCCAAAATGTCACCAGTGTCAACAGGATCCTTTTGGTAGATTTTAATCCCTGTCTCTAGTGATGACACCTTGTTGTTTGATTATATCCCATCCCAAAATATTTAATTAGCAAGAAATTTATTCTGCCAGTAGTCCTTTGTATGTTAAAAATGCAAATGTCTAATGGTAGTAAACAAACTACAGTGTCTTGCGTGTAGTAGTATCTTTATGTTATAAATAAAATTTTGTGACTTGACATCAATTTATTTTTTCCAACACGGAAGCATCTCTTACGTCCTTTCCACAGATGAAAAAGTGGGCTAAATAATAGCATATAATACAATGTAAAGTAATCCCCAATTATATTTTATTTAAAGTTGCAGAAATCTTTTGTATTAACAACATTTTCCCGTCTGCCTTTTCTTGGCAAAATTTCATACATGTTAGTTTACATAGGATTTTCTGTTTTGAGATTTCCTTAATAGAAAGGTAGTCTGATAATGTCCCTGGCAGTGGTTCCCTGAAGAAATAAGTGTGTAGGGAAGGTGGTAAATCAGTCCAAGTTCTCACAATGTTACCTCCCTGCATAACATTAAAGGATTTAAAAATGGCTCAGGTTTTCCAGCCACGACGTTGCAGGACAGGGAGGAAAAGTTCAGAATTGCCTCAGGGAATTATCCTTACTTGCAATAAAACACAGAAGCCTTCACTGAAGTGAGGTGGATTTCTGATGGCTAAATCCATGGATGCTATCCTAATACATCTCTGCTCAGCAAAGTGTTTTCCTTTTTCTTTATCTTAGCTCAGAAATTAGACTGTTTGTGCAGGACACAGTAGATCCCAGCTACAAAGGCCTCTGCCTAATGGGAATCTGTCCAAGACTTTCGTCCCCCAGAGGGGCTCACTGTCCCTGCCCAGCCACCCCTGGGACACCCCAGGCCTACCCGTGGGCCGAGGGGCCCCTGTCAGCTCAGCCTGGGGCCAGCAGTCCCTGCCTCAGTGATGTTGTAGGTTTGCCTGGCTCCAGTTCCATCTCCCTGAACAGACTTCTGTGAGTAGCTCGTCTCCTGAATGGACCCTGGGACATGCATCATGCCTCTCTCTGCCCAGCTTCCAACCTTCTCTCCTGGACAAACCTTGGACCCACACTGCAGCCTGGTCTCCGGCCTGGTCAGGTGCATCTCCTTTGCTCCTGACGGGATCTCAGCCCTGCCCACTGTGTCCAGACCCTGTGGGACTGTACCCACTGCTGAGGGCATGGCCGGCTCTGGGATTACCCTAAATCCTTCGTGAGCAGCCTGACCTCACTGCGTCCTGACAGAAGGAAACCTAAATGTTATTCTGTGGTTTGTCCCCCAAGCACCACGTGCTGGGTTTCTTTGTGTGGGTTTATGCATCTGCAACCCCAACTGCTGAAGCTGTACCTCTGTGCAATAATGAACTTAAGTTTAACCAGACCAGAGAACCTGCTGGTGAGGAGATACCTGAGCTCCAGCCTGTGCTCTTTTTTGTGTTTTACAAGTGATGGTCATGAATAAAATGGATTAACTGTCTTTTATGTATTGCCTGATATTGGCAGCTTCCTCCATTTCAAGGGGAATGTTTAATAAACCAGAATCATGTTCTCATTTTCTTACTTTCTTTGTCTTTTTCTCTATCCCAGATAATCTTGAATTCTTTTCTATATAAAATCAACAAGATGAGAGATGAACACTCCCTGCTGTTCCAAATAAACTATCTTGTTGATTATTGCATTTTCCAGGGACGTGAGAGATGAGAGTTTGTATTCCCTGAGACAGAAACTGGCATTGACCCTAGGTCTCTCCTGTTCTGGGGAAATGAGTTAGCCATTGAGGTATTTTATAAAAAGGAGAGAGTAGATATGGCATCATCACTGACAGTGCTTGAAAGAAGGTCATCCTGCTTTGTTTCTGTGGAAAAATTAGTATCAGAACTAAGAAAGCCTGATTTTCTATGGATTTATTTTTTGTGGCTGATTGACTCTGCAGTCTAGGAAAATACAATCTCTGATTGAAGCTTTTCCTTTGATTGGGACATGTATATTAGAGCATAGTAACAAATAAGGAGTAGAGTTTATGCTGAAATCTTTTCCCATAATCATAACACTTCCAGAGTCTCTAGCTTTCTGCCACTAAGTATTTTTAAAAAGTAAGAAAAGTTGGGGGGGGCATTGTTGGAAAAGCACAGGCTAAATCTGTATTAATAACTAAAAAAGGCCAGGGACTATTTTCTGGCCCTGAGGGTAAAGGACAGGGCAAGGCTCACATTCATATATTTTTCATTCTCTTTCTTACCAGAATGGGTTGAGCTTGTTCATACTTCCTTGTTAACATAGTTCATGGTCTGCAATATCACTTGAACTGTGAAACTGTGAACTGGGCTTTGCCTGGAAAACAGTTCCCTGGAGTAAAAATTTTGCTAGGGCCTGTTGTAACAAACATAGTAATTGACCAGTGTGGAGCCCTTGTTCTGTCTCAGATGTAGCCATTGAGAAGAGAATATACATAAACAGTCTAATCTGTGGGAAATTAGGTTAAAGTAATAAATAAGTTAATTGTATTTTTAAAACCTGTGACATCTGGTTTTTAGAGACTTATGGAATCTTAATGTAACAAAGCTCCCGATTTTACTGAATAAAGCACCATTACACCTAGCAGAAGTGGGATTTAAGACATCACCCCATTCTCTATGTTTCTCTGTTAATAGCTCTGTATGGTTTTTACACTCAAAATTATGTTGGCGGCAAAAAGGGAATATAACTTACATGTAGACTCAAGAACTTCTTATTATCTTAAGTTTTAGCAGCTTAATGAAAATGCAGCATTATTATTAGTCCAGTTAGGGTGATACTAACACTTCTAATCTAAAGTTTCTTAGAATTTCCATTATGATAATTAAAATTCTTGTACAAAAAATTGTCTGTCCCTTTTTGCTCACACTTTTACTGCCCCTCTGGATGCTAAGGTCGATGGAGTTAGTCTTACTCAAGAAAAATTAGAAGAATGAATGAGAAGGGAGTTCAAGGATGAGCCACCAGCAACTCTTATTCTTCACCACAAGGTACATGACATTGATGGTGCGGTTTTCTTCCACTTGCTCTGTCATGGATCTGCTTGGAGTTATTTTCATGTGTTCTTAAAAAGCCTTTCTTTCTGTCCTTTTTGGCCCACAGGTTTTTTTACACAGTGATCCCTCAGTTTTGTTGGACCTGTATCATATACGGTTAGACCATATTGTTACACAATCAGCATTAAGCTATAGCAAAATAAGTCACTGCAGAAATAGTGTAAAGCTACAGGAAAGACCCTTCCTGACCCTTCCCTTAACTTTCTAGTTTTGAAGTTACAGGTGAAACAGACCCATGACTGCACTTGACAATTATTAGTAAGTCCCAAGGCCTGAATTATATCATTATGAAGCCAGTAGCCTGCTGCTAACAACATTTTATTGACTGAGGAAAGTAGCCTTTCAGTTAGCAGACTCATATTATTTTTTTAACTCCATTTGTAGGTGCCTTATTCACCCCAGACTGTGCAAAGGAACCTAACACAGAGTTTTGGATACCAGCAGAAGTTCAGAGCCTAAATTTTGGGTATATTGCACTCATGTTCAATTTTGTGTCTACCTGTCTCTTAAGGGCTTTAAAAGTTTACAACTTTACTCACATCTATAAATGAGTACATAATTTATACATGGAAGAAGGTACAGCTGATGTCACACCTCATGCTTTTTTCCTGTTTTTCTGTTGTGTTTTTTTTCACAAAGCATATTATTGGATGAAAAAATTACCAAGAAAAGAAAGCACACAGGGCCAAGTTTAGCTGTCAGATTTCATTGAAATAAGTGGTCCTGATTCTGTATCAGATTGCAGAGGTATGAGCCACACTAACTTTGCTGGAACTTGTCTCTAATAAATGACAAATAAATCATATGAGTATGGGAACATCTATGTATTCAGTGTTCCATGATGCAAAGAAAATTTGCAAATCATTAATTATAATTTATAAACAACCTTGGTCAATGTTTGTGCTGTCTATTTTGACTGCCTTTCCTAAATTCCCCTTAGCATTGCACTGATTATGGATTTTATAGTTTGGTCCAACAGTTACAAAATACTTTATCTGTAACAAACCATGAGATGAAATAACAAAACTGATGCAATAATAATCTCATATGTCAAGAGATACCAATCACCTGTTAATAAATCAACAGTTTCAGTACTGTAACTTCAAAGAACAGACTCATTGTATGTCACTACTTCGTTTGCAGCTGCTAAATAAGTTTAAAAAAAACCTAAAATTCAATTAAGTGCTTTCAGTATTATTTTTCAGTATATATAATGTATGCTTTCTTCACAGAGACAGTAAGTATCCATGAGTGGGGTAGAAGGGAGCTATATGTTTGGAATACCTATTCTATAATACAACTTCTTTATCAGAGTGTGATACATACTAAGTAGTCAAAAAAGTCCTACTTAAAATCCAGCATTTTGTCACTCAGATTTTTTTCAAGGTTATCCAAAGTCTGAGATTTGTGCATCATACTGTATTAAAGCTCTTTAATGATTTCCACTGTATAATAATAATACTATGGCTACAGGCCCAAATCAATATCAATAATAGCAACTAACACCATCCCCAACCCCGATCTTGGGCTCTAAACCCTTGCATCAAAACTACATGAAAACTCTTTGGTATTAAAAATTGGAGTTGTGCAATTTGCAAATACTTCTACAATTCTTCTCACCGCTTACAGTACAATAAGGTAGCCTTTTTATAAAAGAATAAATGCTATTGTTGCAAAAGAGGGCAGTCAGACAGCCCAAATGAAAACAAATGATTGAATTCTGGAAAAAACATCCTGCCTGAAGAGTTAAAGGCATACGAGTTAAAATTTCATTTCAATACAATGACAAGTAAGAACACATTCTTCTAATTTTTCTGTAGTAATAATAAACAAGAATCTATCTATATATAAATAACTAAACCATATAATTTTTTCTTATTTGTTCAAATAACTGAAAATTACACCTGTGTGGATGGCTGCCATCCCTTCATAAACAGGTGAACCTGACCTCAGTATTTGGAGTCTACTTAGTATGACTATAAAATAAACATGGACAAACTGAAAATAAGTATTTCCTCATTTCCAAAAAAGCTTTTTAGCAGCTGCATTTTTATAGCATCACAAATTTTCTTCTTATCTGAACTTTTCTTAATAAATGTGATTGCTTTCATGGAAGACACTGACTGAGACAAAAACATGAAAAACTCAAGATCATTTACTCAGATCTCTTAATTCTAACAGAGATTAAGTGTAAAAAAGTGATTCTAGGTAAAAATGTTGCAGCTGATGAGTTTAGTCAATGCTCTTAGGTGAAAGTAATATAGCACTGGAGAGTGAAAATTCTGTAGAACAGTAGCAACAGAAGGTGGCTCAGTGGTTGCATTTGCACAGGTGGCTTTAAAATATGCTCTGTGTCAACTATCTAAAACCTCAACCTGCTTGCATTGAAGCTGATGGCAAAATTCCCATTGAATTCAGTGAGGGCAAAAACAAAGTTCTTACTATGCCTTCAGAGTAATTAATCTGCTCTTCAGTTCTCATGTAATATACATATGCAGTCTATAGCTAGAAAATGTCATATAATTAGTGTTTAGAAAAACACTTGCAAAAGTAGATCTTAATTGAACATCTGATAATTTGAAAAATATTGATAGTCCTTGTTTTTCTTTGAGCATTTATGTTTCATAAACTATTGACTATATGAGTCATGTTAATTTAGGAAGTATTTTTGCTATTGTTAACATTATGAAAACATATTTTAAGTTGAATAATTCAATAAATTACATCTGGGGTTTCTAAGTCTGTTAAAGGAGAAGGCATACTATTAGACATCATTTGAGAAGTAGAATAAATAATAAAATGTAAATTGCAAATTCAAATTGCATAAATATTTTCAGAGCTCAGCTGCAACTCTCACTTTCTCCAATCACAGCACTAAACAAAACTTTGTTAGCAACAAGTACTGAAGCTGTATTATATCTGTAGTTACTTCTGTGTCATTTTTCTGCAGCATAATCCAACGGGATCTAGCATCATTCCATTGCTTTATTGTGAGTATCGTTAATTTTTTTTTGCCATTTCATTAAGCATGTAGATAGCTGATTTTGCACACTTTGTGTGCTCTGCCTTATCAGTTGTTAGTGTTGATACCAAAGGGATCATCTTTTTTACAAACTATTTTTAAAAAGTACGTACTTTTTTAATAATTTATGTTTATACATTTTTTGTTGTTAAACACTGTGCCAAGACCTGTGAGACTTAAGTTACAAGTGATTTGTAAGTACAGAAATCAAGTTTGTTCTTTAGTTATAATTTTGGGGCAGCTGGCTTTCAGGGCTCTGTCTGCATGCACACCAGCACATACAAATCATTAATTCCTTGGGCTGTGGAACTCACCAGCCAGTCATCTGCATAAATGAATTAATGGGCAGGCTTGAGATAATGGACCAACTTGAAACCAGGTGACTGACTTATTGAACCTTCACAATGACATATTTGACTAATAGTTACAGAAGCTCTCCAGATGGAAACTTTGGACAATTTGGCAACTCCTGCTGTGTCTAGTTCAACTTATATGCCTGAATGTGTTGATTAACATTCTGAGTGGAGTGTCCAAAAGACTCACTTAGGTCATTCCTGCTACAAACATGACTGAATTGTGCCTAGATGAGACACCTGTAGTCAATAGAAACTCTTCCTGGAGAAATGGTTGCATAGGACAGTCTTTTATACGTAGATGCTTAGGAGATGTTTTGTATGCATTTTAGGTGTATCAACAGTGATGAATTATGCATGTGATGGGCTAGTCACATAGGACATCAGGAGATGTGATTCTCCATGCAAGCATTCCACTATGCCAAGATCCCAGTAAATTAAGTTTTCTTGTTTTTTAATAAACACTCAGGGCATCGGAGTGCAACAACACTATTAATGAGTCAGTCACATAATAACAGGCATCTAATGACATTTAAGATGCTTGAAATTACCATACCTGGCCTGAATCTGACTCTGCAGAGACATAGCTTTTCTCTAGGTGCCATGGCATATCTGGCTGTCTCATGTTGTCTCAGTTTCTAAGTTGTCCCAAATGGCACTGATTTTGTTTAGGCAACAGTATAGGGCTCTAAATGTTTACTTTACAGATCTGAATTGTTCTCTAGGCTCCACTGACTGCATTGTCTACATGCAGACATCAAAATTTAAGTATATTGAATCCCACTTCTCATGTCCCGTCAGTTGAATTGCTCTTTTATGTCCCACTAACTCTTGCTTTGATATCCATTGACTATAGTAGGAGTTTATACATCTACATTTAGACACCTCAGTATCTTGAACTGACTTCCATTCCTGATTCCTGAGTGACTCAGAATCTACATGTAAGAAATGTTAGATATCTGATGGATGTTCAATGTAATAGAGAAAAATTGATATTGAGTTCCAGTTGTTGAAAACTGAAAAGCAATATGTACTAAAAATAGTTTTGCATTTTTAACACTAAGGGCAGCTAATTATTGCAAGAGCTTATTTTTGGAGGTCTTTAAATAAGAATTAAATATCTTTCTTGAAGAAAACAAATTCTTATCTTAAATCTTCTTTCTTTAACTGTTTTACTTACAGTAGCTTGTTGCTGTGTTTTTTCTTCCTTCATATTTTCTGACAAGTTTAAGTTAATTAAAAACCTACAGCTTTTTGGTTTTGCTATTTTGATGAGGATGCAGAAAACCTTTTGCTTCTCAAACTAAATAGAAGGGAAAATAGTCTTGTCAATCCAGAAATGGTTCTGCATATTGATCAAACATATTCCTTATTAGATTTTTGAGACAGAAGACTGCAGTTTAATATCCATTTAATGATTATTCTTATGTCAATCTGAGCATTGATAATTACACTGTGATTAACATTGTGATTGAGATCTGTGTGTCAATTTCTTTTCCTCAGATGTTTTTGACAAGTTATCTTTCCGGCTCAAGTGCTGGTACAAAACTGCTGGTACAGATTTATCATATCTTTAAAATCTTGTAACTTATGGTTAAATGCTAGAATTTTTATACGGCAGTAAGTAATGTGAACAAGAATATTCTGCCTCTGATTGATGTTTCTAGAGGTTTGTCCTTTCTTTGGACCTGCCTGATCTTTCACATCTATTATCCTGCAGTTTTAATAGTACACACATGTTGTGTCTGAACAATTCCTAGGTGTAGGTGTACTCAAGCACCATGAGCAGATTTCTCAGTGTTCTTTGAGGAACATTGTATTCACCGCAATTGAATTGTTGAATAGAAGCTCCTGAAAAATGCATGTTGGAGTAGTGTATTCCCTTATCAGTCTCTATTCAAGGATAAGGTCTGTAAATGTTCTTAAGTACTTAATGCAGGACACTGGTGGACTTCCTATGCTGATGCAGCCTAACAGAAAATGCTCTTTGCAACCATCAAATTTGAAAGGCTGCTAAGACTTCAAGCTTGCCAAGCTTTGGCCTGAAAAAAAAAAAATCCCTAAATGCCTCCAATTGGTCATTGCATACTTGTCCAGAATTATCTGGATGAGAAAGGGATAGCATTTGGCTCCTGCTGACTGCCCATCTGGACCTAGAACCTACAAGGACCAATATCCAGCAGTGGAGCATATTCTGCATCAGTTTAAAATGAGAATATTGGGTTTATCACACTTCAAGATAATCTAGTTAGAGATGGAAGAAGAGATCAGGATGCATCATCTATTTTTCCTGTGGATGCTTTATTACTATGTAGAAAAGAATGAAGATCCAGGGTATATGAAGGAAAAAAATGAAGGCACGTATTCAACTGTAGTGTGGTGAGTCCTAGGTTCTTGTCTCTACTTCAGGAATGTTTATGTATTTTATAAACAGTGACCAGATACAAAGCTGAAAAAAGAGTGACAGGGACTTAAAGCCACCATCTTACCTCATTTGAAATATACAATTTAATTATTACAGAACCAGGATCTTACCTAGAGGATTTATTTCTGCCATATTAAGTTTCTATCCTTTTTGCATAGAGACGCAATCTGAAGAAAATGGAGCACCTCTCTGACTCCTCTGTTCCACCCTGAATAGTCCATTGCTTAAAGACTATAATTACCCCAAAGAAATGTAAAACCATGGCCTTGAATCTTCTTGGTCAGAGGGATGAATTCAGCTTCCAAATACAATTACAGGTGGCCAACTGTATGGCTTTTGGGATGTTTTGGCAATCTTGTTTAGAAAAAGAGAGCTGTGAGATTTTCAAAGAAGGTCACCTCACCTTTCCTCACAAGACGTGTGGATTTTACACTACATATTGGAAGAAAATTATAGCCTTAGGCTCCTAATTCAAGAACTTAAGCTCTGCAAAGTTGTGCAATTTTGACACACTTCTGTACCCATTAATTCTTGCTGGATGAAATAGCCCTGTAGGAGGTTCTCTGCTCTGACTGCTTTTCTTGAATGTGTTTGCTGCACTTCTTCACTGTAGACAGATCCTATTTCTTTAATTCTGGGTCTTGATACAGATATAATAGAGAAAATACTATCTGTTTCATATGCATCTAAGTCATTTAAGAAATATACTCTAAAATGTCTTCAGATTTTGAGATGGTTGATTAAGGACTGCAAGTACAGTCAGTTTATGTTAATATACATTTTTATGTGAAACTTTCTCTACATCAAAATACCTTTATGCAGTTAACACTATCTGCAGGAAAATACATCATTTATTCTTATAGTCTTATTATAACATGATTTTTAATTTTTTTCATCTCTGTAGATATTATTTTGAAGCAACCAGGATTTACATGATAACTTAATTCTGTTCTAACAATTTTTACAGCTGTCTTTCAAGACCTGTAATTTGATCCAGCAGTAAGAATTTTTTGGAGTAGTCTCTTTTTATTTGCTGAAACAACAATTTGTCAGCAGGTTAAAAAGTTAGGATTCCATGTTCAGTTATTCCACTATTCTGTGAATTGACTTTATCTCAGAGTTTGAAGTTAATGCATGTGTATCCAAGATATACAGTGATTAGTAGTGCAGTTTTCACAATCAAATTCTAAATGCCTTTCCAATTTCTTTGTTTTCAAAATATAACTTACGTTTGAATTTAATTGCACTAAACACAATTTCATAGATTCTACTATCAAGTAAATCATGCTTCACAATTACATGATGGAAATGTGGCTATATCAATATATAACGATCATTTTGATTGACTAAAACGTAATGTAATACAAAAAGCAGCAATGTAAAAGAAGAGGTCAACAAGGATTATGTCATGGATGGAGTCATGCAGTTCACTTGCAATAGAGAAGCAACTATATATTTTATTGATACAAGACAGTGAGTTAACAAAACAGATGTTTTGGGTTTGTGTGGTGGGATTTTGGTAGCAGGGGAGGGGACTACAGGGACAGCTCCTGTGAGAAGCTGCTGGAAGCTTCCCCGGCTCCGAGTCGGACCCACCTCTGGCCAAGGCTGACCCCATCAGTGACGGCAGTAGCGCCTCTGGGAGAACAGAGGGAAGAGGGGGAACCTGCAGCAGAGAGGGGATCGGGATGGGAGAGGAACCCCTCTACAGACACCAGGGCAGGGAGGAAGGAGGGCAGGAGGAGCGGGGGAGGAGGCTGATGCCCCCGCAGCCTGTGGTGAGGACTCACATTGGAGAAGTTCATGGAGGATTGTCTCCTGTGGGAGGGACCCCACGCTGGAGAAGAGGAGGAGTGAGGAGTCCTCCCCCTGAGGAGGAAGGAGCAGCAGAGACAAGGTGTGAGGAACTGACCCCAAACGCCCATTCCTCAACCCCCTGTGCTGCTGGGGGGAGGAGGGAGAGAAAACTGGGAGTGGTGTTGAGCCAGGAAGGAGGGAGGGGTGGGGGGAAGTTGTTCTAAGGTTTGGTTTTACTTCTCAGTGTCCTTGTTTTGATTTGATTGGTAGTAAACTAAATTGAATTTTTCTTCCCAAAGTTGAGCCTGTCTTTTGCCCGTGACCACTGTTGGTGAGTAGATCCCTTCCTGTCCTTGTCTCAACCCACAGGCTTTTCTTTATATTTTTCTCCTCATCCCACTGAGGCCAGAGGGCAGGAATGAGCACGCAGCTTCGTGGTGCTTTGTTACTGGCTGGGCTTAAACCATGACACAAAGCTCAATGGTAAATGAAACAGTGGTTTAAACAAGATTTGATGGCAAGGTACACATGATTATTTACTGCATAGAGGACAAGGTCAGACAAAAATGTCAGGGAGACTGTCCCATTGAGTCGTGAGGTTCAGAAAGGACCCCTTTGCATTCTAGACTCCTTCTCAGAGGGGAGCTTAGGTGCAGCTAGATCTAGACTTAGTTCCAGACTTGATCAATGTTTTATGTCTAAAGGATTATATATGTGCAATTGTGGTGTGTTGACCCTGGCTGGACACCAGGTGTTCACCAAAGCCACTCCATCACTCACCCTCTCAGCTGGACAGGGAAGAGAAAGTATAACAGACAGGCTTATGGGTCAAGATAAGGACAGGGAGAGATCACTTGCCAATCAGCATCACGGGCAAAACAGACTCAACTTGGGGAAAATTAATTTATTACCAATCAAATCAGAGTAGGGTAATGAGAAATAAAACCAAAACTTAAAACACAATCCCCCCAACTGTCCCTTCTTACCAGGCTCAACTTCACTCCCGATTTTTCCTTTCACTGTTGATGCAAAATATCCATAACCTATCTTCTTCAAATATTTACTGATCTGTCCTGCTTCATATTTCCCTCTTTCTACTAATGTGTATATTAAGATAAGATTAAATCTTACATATTAAGATATACAAGGTAATGATGCAATCTCTTTTTTTCACTACCATTTCTGACGCTGTGACACTAGACCTAAAATCAGGACACCTTCTGGGATCTCCTCTTGGGTTAGCCATTGTACTGCTTCATGTCCTTGGTCAATTCCCTTAACAACTGCAGCAGCAAGTTATCTCCCATTGCATGTCTTGTTACCACTGAAAGTTTTGCCAGGCAGGTAGAGGCAAATCTTGTAGCTGCTCAGTGTGAAGAAGGAAGAATTAATGAGAACTGGCCAGGACTGGTGTAACTTAGGGGAGAGCAAAAGAGAGGTCTGAATGCACAAATCAACAAAAACATAGCCACAGCCCCAGAGGGGTCAGCTGAGCCTGTTCAGGGTGTAGAGGGCCAGCTGCCCCCAGAGAGAATTCTGACAGCAGGCAGAGGACAGAAGTAGCCATGGAATTTCTTTTCCTATGCATGTCAAGCCAAAGCTGTTGGACCCTGCCTTTGTGGGGAAGACTGATTTTCCAAGGAGTTTTTGGCCTGACCAACTGTTTGACCAGGAATGACATAAATATGAGTGTGTGTGTGTGTGTTTTGCCTGTGAATTCCATGCATTTCTGCCCTCTAATTTGATCAGCAACATTGAATAAGTAATAAATTGAAAATGGTTTGTATCTAATTAGTTACTCCTTTGGGTAACAGAAGCTCATTGGAACAGGTGTGGTCTCCTACTATGTATGCATGTGGTATCATGCTCATCATGCTGGAAGCCTCTAATCACTAATGTTTTACAATTAATGAGCAAGAGTCAAGTGAGAGATTAATCCAGACAAAAATCATTTAACCTTTTCCTAAATCTGGATTTAATGGGTCTTAATCTGATCTCATATACAATAACATATATCACTGCATAGAGGTAGAGGACCTGAATCTGACCACATTGTCACTAACCTATGTTTATAAATGAAATTCCAGTCTTAAAATTCTTGATGTATTGTGTGTGGGCAGTAAAATCCTAATTTTAATCCCCATGTAAAGTCCTTACCTGAAAAAGCATATAGGATGGGAAATCCGTTGTTGCCCTGCTAAATCTACTTTTCATTCACTCTTACTTGACTCAGACATCCTTCCACTTCCAATTGTTCTTGATTTTTCATATCACCTGTTTAAGAAAAATCTTTCTTGATTTAATGCATTGAATGTTTTATGATGAACATAATATAAAAATAGTAAGAGTTTAAAAAATAGTATATTTTTCTTCATGAACATTTATTGTCTTTAAAACATTTTTTAAGATTTTTTACTTATTGAAGAAAATTGAACTTATTCATAAACATCATCTATTTATACTTTATATGCTTATGACCACATTAGTCAGAGGGAAAACTTTCAGAGGCTTCAGTGAAAAAATATTTAGCTGTTTCTCTTCCTTGGTTTCTGTAGACTTCTGTATCCTCTGCTAGTTCTGAAAATATATACTATAGTACAAAATTTCACTTCTTCAGAACAATTTTTTGTATCCAGTTTTATAACAAAATATTAACAGATTTGTCTTTTTTTAGAACTTACCTCATGTATCTGTTTCTTAATTTCCTGATCTGTGTATCATTTTATATATGATTTATTGCGTATTTTCCATGTGTGCACACAAGATTTATTCCAGCTCCAGTGGATTTCCAAAATGCCTACACAAGGTCATGTGTTTCCATGATTACTTCAGCAGCTCTTTGGCTTGAGGAGTTCAAGCGGTGCTCTGGTGTCAGGGTCATGTCATTCAGCTGGCAGTGTGTTGGTTGTTTCAGCAGCAAGGAAGGACTGTTGAAAGTGAAGACAGTGAATAACACAAGGGCCTGGAGTCATGTCCTGCCTCCTCCTATTCCACTCTGGAGTGATAGTAGGTTTAGGAAGACATTGTGTTCTGGATGTGGAAAATCCCAGAGCTTCCCTCTCCATCAGTTCTTGAAATATGTCCTTGGAAATGAGAAGATTTTTCCTGTATGGCTTGCAAGGTTGTGAAGAGTCGTCTATTCCTAGTCTACCGAAAAGTCTTTCCACGCTAACACTACAGAATAAATAAATAAAAAGAACAAAGCAGTTTTTTTGCCTAATGCTGACGTTAACCAGAAAACAATCAAATGGAATGGGGAAATGGGGAGGGAGGGTGTGGGACACAATGACAGGACATCCCAAATGAAAACACAGAACAAGAAGAATGTAAATATAAGATAACAATGCCTGTTAGATACATATCTACCATCAGGTATTTGTCAATGTTTCTGGAATTATAGATTAGAAAAAGACACTTTTCTGCATGGTAAGTAATGCAAAATTATAATAATAATAACAAAAATGTTTAGGATCTACCCTCCTATTATCCTCCAGGCTATAATTATGTTTAAGAAGCACTCAAAAGCATTTTTTCTAAAACACTTGAGATTGCCAACAGGATTTGATTCCCAATTCATGGTTTCAGGAGAGGGAAAAAGTAAAACAGTTCCTGGCTTCACACTAAGGCTTTGGGAATTCAGATGAGTGAAATGACCAAACCTAGGAGCAGTTATTCATTTTGTGTTGTACAGATAATGGCTGAAGGCAGAAGTAATGTAGGGAGCTTTTCCCACAATTCTGTACAAAAGTAAAAAGTTACACAACTTTCTATGTTGACTAATTTCAGTAGGGTGCCTTTAAATTACAACAAAGTTCATTTTGTTAGCCTTTAATAGTCTCCCTTAGGACAGTTTGGTTTTGACTAGCAACAATATATGATCTCCCCTGCCAGGGCATTCAATTTCTCCTCAAATTAATTTAAATCTTCCCTTGTAATTTAAAATTTTTATTTGTCATTGTCAATGTAACATCAATTATTTCTGGCTCTGCCCTCAATTTGGCTGCAAGAATCAGTCTCTTGCTACTGTTTAAAATCTTGTTAGGAACTTTAGGAAGGGATACTGGAACAATCTAATGATAATTATTTTTGTCATTGTCAGCTTGAGTAATCATGTAGCTTTTGTAATGGAGTCTTATAATAGTGCTATATTCTACAGGAATATGAGTTGTATAAAGTAAAAACATAAAACGTGAATTGGTTAGGAGTCTCTAAATAATTATAGGATCTGAATTAACGTGTGTGGAAGCTCTACTTTGTAGGCAGGAGAGTTAATTTTCATATCTTTGTTTTGTATCTCATGAACATCAGAAACTCATCTATTTTCTTTCATTATTTTTTGCCTAGATTGAATTTTCTTAATAATTTTCTTTATCAGAAGTTCTAATGCCATAGTTCCATAACTATTTAGCAAGTATTCTAATAATGGCAAAACTCACTCTTGCCCTCTCTTCAGACTCTATATGGATGATGAACACATTCCCTTCAGATGTACCACTCCCTCTGTCAGTTACTTTTTTTGAATATGGATATGATGGTATGTGCTGGCTTAATGAATTATAAGCAGTACCATTATATGGCTGCAAGATGAAGTCTGCCTTCATTAAAAAAATCTCAGACATATAACCAAATGCAAACTATGGACTCACACTAAAGAAAAGTTCAATGATTTCATTCTTTGCTCTACAGAACCTATTTTTAATAAAAATAGTTGAAACTAATGTATTCCTTGCCCACAGGGACCCACAGTATGTCACCAAATGCAACTGTCCCATGAACCCCACAAGTTTCCAGTGTTACAGGACACAGTCCCTGTGGTAAACAAGGTCACTGGTTCTTAATAAACAGATTTTCAGCCCTGAAGGATCCTCATTTAACTACTGAATTTATAAATTAATAATGTCTTTCTTCCTTTTTGTAAAAGAAATATTTAGATGGGAAGGAGAAGAAGGTAATAAAACAGCAACTGAAATTCTGTGTGTGTCATCAGGTGCAGAAGGACTTACCACTGCTCAAAATTTCTCAAAAGGTTTTTAGTTTAACCAATGGAAGCCCAAAAGTGGCTCACTCTAAGAATTCAGAATCTATCCAACCTGTGCACTGTTACATGAGAAGCGGCATCTAAATCTTTTTGGTGACAAGATTAAGTCCGAATTGCATGTCATCTCATTTTTCTCACAGATCTCTTCTTCCAGTACGCTTGGGTGGGGGTAACCACATAGTATTGTTTTCTTATTTCTTTTTTACTTTCCTAATTTGATAGAGGAATTTTCTACCCATAGGTGTATGTATAACCAACTCACAGCAGAGAAGAGAAACTTCGGAATGGGAATGAGTGACAGGGAGAGGGGCAGGAGTTCACAGTCTCTGGGTCTAACCACCTTGCTTTAGAGTTTGGCACAAATCCAATGTGATTTACATTCTCTGTGCATATCTTCCCTTTACACAGAAGTGCTGCTAACTCAGCAGTGTGCTTCTCTTCAATCAGTGTTGGGCTGAGTGTGACTATGGTTTAAGCACACTGCTAATCGTCTGTCTGGAAAGAAACTAAAACAAAAGTATTGCAATTTTCATTTGAATATCTAAATACTAGAGGACATCTGAGAATGCTTTACCCTGAAACCCTCTCTTTCAGAGTTTTCATGCAGATTTTTCTCCATGATGAACTGTAGTCAGAAAATGAACTTATTAAAAACCTTTGTTCAAGAATGAAGCTATTTAGGTAAAATTACTTCTTCATATGGTCATTCATGCACCTCAGATACAATGAGAAGGAAAAGAGACACTATTAGTATTTAGAAAAAAAATGGTGTAGGCTAGGACTGTGTATAAGGTATTTAGGAGACAAAGATAGAAATAACTTGACAGACACGTTGAAGGCAAGGAAGTCTCCAATAATATATCAAGAATATTTTCTGAGGGCAAAGGTCCTTGGTAGCTACTAATGTAGCCCTGTAAATGTAGTGTTGCCATCACCTGCAACAGGTCATAGGATCAGGAATGAGGCTTGTCAGGCTTCGTCTGAAGTTGCATTGGCCTACATGGGATTTTGTTTTAGCTTCTTTAGATATAAAAGCCATTTTCTAATGACCAGGTGGCTATTGCCTGTTTAGTTTTGGTTTTGCTTATATTTGTATAACTTTGTGGTACAACCATGTTTTTATATTTTTATAAGAAAACTGTTCTGCATTGCATGAAATATTCAGCATAGAATGAAATACTTGTAACTCTAGAATAACGATGTAGTGTAGAAGAATACAGGCATGGTATGAAAGCAAAAGCCTTGTAAGTGAGGATACAGAATACAGTATTAGGGAGTAAAACCACAAGAGGATAGGTGAGATGCACACATGACAATGGAAACCCCAGAGATGTAAACAATTCACCAGATGAAGAAATAAAGATCGGGGGATGATGCAAAATTGGTTTTAGGGATAACAAAAAGAATGAAGAGCAAGTATCTGACATACTTAAGACAGGCTGTATCTAGTAAATTTAGATGTAACACGGAGGTGCAGACCACTGAAGAAAGAGAAACAGTAAGTATGATAGAAAATGTTTTAAAACAGCTCCAATGTATAAAAATCTCCTCCTCTAAAAAGAAGAGGAAGAAACTGTCAACATCATGCTCTTCCCACTGAGAGGCTTGGGAAACTGACAGCTTGCTGTAAGCCTTTCTCCCCATGTCCAGTCTGAAACCACAGTCTTCGGATCCACTCGGAAACACTCAGTGTGTGTATAAAAGCAGAAAAAGGGGTATATACTAGGAATACTACCAACAGTAATTGTATTATTAGTGAGACTTTCCACAATACTATTCTTTTCTTTATTTTCTTTTTCAGTAATAGTATGATCTGGACTAATAATAATTCTTTGATTAGACTGTCAAGATTTCAATGTCACTAAAAATATCTTACTTAGCTTTACATATTAGATGTGTTTCCTTTTCACTTCAAATGAGGGTTTGAATGTAATTTTAGTAAAGAGACTTAGTCAATGTTAATACCTGGGATGAATCTGTAACAGTAAAACTGGTAGGTTAAAATAGTCAATAAATTAGTGAGATCTCTGATTCTTGAAAGTTGCTAATATGAATGGTTAATCACAGTAGATCTTTTTTAGAGTATTACAGGGTATGTTATATGTCAGCATATGCCATGTTTATCAAGGGGAACGCCAGGACAACTGCAAGACATCATATTATATGATTTTCAGAATGCCTATACAATGTATTATCTGTTCTGTTCAATTAATTCAACAAGACTGAACATTTAATTACCCTGTTTTGAGGGTTGCATACTATAGTAGTAATTGGTAGCTCATTATCCTTAATGTTAGCCCTAGTTCACTGTCACTTCTCCCTTTTCTCTCAAAGACAAATAAAGCATGTAAGTTGACGCAATATCATGAGCAAAATATGCATTCTCAACAAAAGTGTATGAATAGCCAAACACTATGAGGAACAGGGCTAAAAAATAACTTATCAGAGAGAATCATGGTAGAAATACAAACAAGTTTGCAAGAAAGCAAGCTCTTCACAGGTTGCAATCTTAAAACATAAAGGACTTAGAGCCCACCATGAGGTTCTTCAGGATTTTTTTTAAAGATGAAAAGGAAATAGAACGACGCAGACAGAAAGAATAAGCTGTGACTGTGTCGGAAATGCTCTACACTGCTGTTTGCTTGGTTAGAGAACCAGAATATTTCACTACTTATTTCTGTTGTTCATTTTTCTAGGATGGTGTATTTCAGAAGACAAGTAGTCCTGAGACCTGCAGGGTTCAGATGTGCTCAGCATTAGAAGTCCATGGAGTAGCGATACTGCTGCTGCCTACCACAAGATTTTTCTGAGAGACTTATATCGTTAACTCTCAAAACAATCTGCAGAGGTAAATGGAGGTGTACCACCCACCTCTTTAGAAACCCTGAATGATATATATTAGGATGGTCACTAGAGAGAAGCATCCCATTATGTTAATCTTTACTGTTAACTTTTTCTTTTTCATATTGATTAACATTTTCCTATATTCAGATTTCCTGCTGTTGTCTTCTCCTCACAGTTTCATACTATAGGGAACAAACATAGTTTAATATCTTCTGTAGTATTTGAAATATGATTGACCAAACCAACAAACTACTGGGAGATGTTTGTGTTCTTCAGTAGTGATTAATCTGTATTTTGCAGTGGGGCTAATGTCTACTTCTTGGGTTTATAACTTGTTTCTACTGTCTATATCTCTTTAATCTGTTTACACTATTGCTAAGTGTTTTGTCTACGCTCATGACAACATTCTTACTAAAATTAAAATTCCTTCATAATCATTTCAGTCATCAAATACATCTTCATTTTAACACAGATCTAAGGATCCCAAATGGTTAACTGACTTAGACAAACTGCCTGTAGTTTTCCTGCCAACCACAATAAGGTACACAGACTCCTCAGCCCTCAAGGTAAGAAAGAAGTGAAGAATGCTGTGACTAATGGAATTTAATAGATTTAGATCTGACCTCAGTCTTTGTCTTCTCTGTAGTCTTGTCTTCTCCTATGTCCTCCTGTCAGAGATGCTGCTCCTTGTTACATCTGTCACAGTGAGCTCCTTGGCCCCTTCATAGTGGCTGTCACTGAAAGGACATGCTATCGAAAGTGTTGAGGAAGATTTCATCTCTCTGTTGCACAGCTCAGTGATTCAGTAGGTTCAGCAACGTGACATGCTGAATCAGCTCTGCCACTGATGTTAGGAGTCTCTGACTACTTGGTGATTATGTGTGGATTGGTTAAAAGGTTATGCTACATAAGAGGAAAATGAGGGTAGTCAAGTACAGTAGAACCACTTACAGTGAAGTGGTGTGAAAATCCTGAACAGCCTTAGTGCATTTCAATAAACTTTTTCATCAAGCTGCATACAGTGATGCTTCTAGAAAAACTTCCTTTCAGATACTAAACCCTTTGGAATACATCAAATAATGTGTCTAGATAATGTTAAATAATGGGGATTATTGCCTTCTCATTTTGGACAGAAGCAAAAACAGAGAAGAAAAACATGTCACCTGTTGCTGCAGATTCTCTCAGCTGCAAGTAAAAACCTTTTAGTCTAATCATTTTGCAGGTGCTTTACCTTGTGCTACAAGTTATGCAGCAAAAGCACTTGGAAACAAAACAACTCGATTTTTATGACTATGGGATCCTCTTCATGGACTGAAGACTGCTAAGCAGTGATGAGACTCACCTGGCCAGCCAGGGCAAAAGCATCTTTGCCTGCTGGCTTGCCGGCCTGGTGAGGAGAGGTTTAAACTAGAAATAACACTGAGGGGAGATGACAACCCTCAGTCAAGTGAGAAAACGGTGGACCAGGTTGGCAAGCAAAGGGTGCAGGGTGATGTGGATAAGATAGACTTCATAATCAACAAAACAGAGCAGAAAAGGGCCCATCCCTTTTCTCAGAAATTTGTGTGCTCACACAAATAAGGGACAGCCAAGATGACAGCACTATGGGAGAAACTTTTACACGTTTTTAAGGAAATCAGCATGAGCTGGTGCCCTTCTCAAGTGCACCTGCACTAACACATGCAGCATGGGGAACAAAAGGAGCAATCAGAGATCTGCCAGCAGTTGCAGGGCTATGATCTCATTAGCAACATAGATGTGGTAGGATAGCTTACACGACTGCAGTGCTGTGATGGATGATTACAGGCTCTTTAAGAAGGACATGCTGGGAAAGGGAGGAGGGGGAGTTTCCCTTCATGTGAGAGAGAAATGGGAATGCAAGAAGCTGTACCTAGGACCAGGAAAGGAGCCAGATAAACTCCTAAGCTGGTAGCTGCAAAGTTTTTTGGTCAGCCAAAATACTTCCAGCTTGCAGTGGTCAGATAGGTTACAGGGCTAAGAAAGTGCAGCAAAAGGAGCATATCTGGAGGGTCAGTGGCTGCCTTGCTTTTCCCACTTCCTTCCACAGAAGGATCACATTGCTGCAGAGACAGCTCTGTGATCTACAACAGGAAATTTCTCCATCTAACTCATGTCAGTTTGCTAACAAAAAGGTAAACACGCTACTTCTGATTTTGGGATTAGAGTAGGGGAGGGAGGCATAGGAGTTTATTCTTTGGTTTTTTGGTGAATAAATCACAGAAAAATCGAAACAACATGCTTGTCACACAACAACTAAAACTGGTTATAGATGACGTTTTCCATATCTAGTTAAGTTCTTTTTCAATGATTTGGGATTGTCTCACACAGATAAAAAGTCATAAGTGAAGGATAATATTTAGAAATATCATTTAGATCTTAAAAGAAAGCAGAAGGTAATTGTGGTGGGTTGGCTCTGGTGGGCTGCCAGACTCCAACCAGCCTCTCTCTCACTCCCTTTCCTCAACAGGACAGGGCGAGAATGGAAGATGGAAAAGCTTGTGGGTCAAGACAAAGACAAGGAGATCACTCAACAGTTACCATCATGGGCAAAACAGACTTAGCTAGGGACTAGGGGAAAATTAATTTAAGTTATTGCCAATTAAAATAGATTTGGATAGTGAAAGACAAAACCAAAAACACCTCCTAGGCTCAACTTCACTCCTTTCTCATCACCTCTACCTCCTCCCTGTCCCTGAGCTACGTGAGAGGGATGGGGAGTGAGGGGTTATGGTCTGTCCATAACTGTTTTGAAAGGGTATTTTGCCCTTTCTTAAATCTGTTTTCTACCACCTTGGCCATGGGTCTGAGCGGTGCCCCGGGGTGGGCGGGTTGGGGCCGGCTGGAACCGGCTGTGTCCGGCACGGGGCAGCCCCGGCCTCTCCTCACACAGGCCGCCTGCCCCGCAGCCCCGCTGCCAGCACCTGGGCGGGGACACCTAATACAATAACACAACATAATTAGGATAAAATGGGAGAGAATTGTTTCCTTATTATTATGAAAAGAGACTCACTAGTATGTTTTTGATATGCTATTATATTGTACTTTGAAAAATATGCTTGTACTCACATGAGATCTATGTGATAATCACAAATTGGTCACTAAGGGCCAAGACCTCCAAAATCAGGGGTGATTCCTACAATGGTTATATTCTTCTCAAGTCAGCTGTGTATAATTAACGATCAAACATTGTGCAGTCTCTCTGTGCCACTTAAAAGAAAAGGTGGTTAAAACTTTGTAGCAAAGGTAATAACAAAATATTGGAAAGTATGTGATCTGCAGCCAGAATACATTCACTGTGTAGACTTCAGCTCATGTTGGTCTCTGGAGATGCATACGATCACCAGCCAATTGAAGGTTGCAGGGTTTTTTAATTGCTTGTCAGTGCATAGAGGTTGAATTTCAGATCATGAATTTTAAGTTGTCCATCCTTCCTTTGTTTCCTAATTATATGCACATGCACGAGAAAGGTACAGAGTCAAACCAAGTTTAGAAGTTGCAGTAATACCTCTTGAATTACATATCATGAATTTACTTATGTTCTAGGGTTTTTCTACCTAGAAGTGTAGAAACAGGATCCTGCCTGCTGTCTTACAGGTTCAGCCCAGATAACTCTTAGCAAGTTTTAGGTGAACTAGCATGCCTTTTCTTTCTGTAGTCTTACAGAAACTTTTCTATGTACTGTAACATCGTTGAGACCAAATTCTATATCCCACATAGTGTTTTCAGCCATAAGTAAATTTAGCCTCAATAATAAGTAGAAATATCCTAAAACAATTAACCTTTTAATTTGGAGATCTAAAAATGGGGAATTTTCCAACTGGTGCATTGGTAGTGGGATGGTGTACTGAAACACAAGGCACTCATTTTAATTGAATCATGAAAAAACAACAAATGAGAGACAAATAAAAGCTTCCTAACTTCTGAGACAAAAAAAAAAAAAAAAAAAAAAAAAAGGCAGAGGTGAAATCCTGTCCCCAGTGAAGTCAAATCACAGCTCTGAAAGCTGTAGTTTGGAAACAGTATTTCAGATACAGTATCCAGAGTTTTTTATGCTAGTGTCCTTCTGTTCAAATAACACTGAAGTGAACCCTCTGGGGACATCTGAAGGATGAATGTTCTTAAGAAGAGTCACTTATATAAAACTTAAAATGAAACTAACATGTTAATTACATGTTTGATTTGCTTTGAGCCTGTTCTTAAACAAACCTCAAAAATAATGGGAGACTTTAATTAGGTGTAAGATTAAGAATCAAATTTGCTTACTTCTTGGAGAGCTTTGGTCAAATTTTTATAAAATTACATTCCCAGCACATGCTAGTTCAGATGAGTTACAAACAATAGAAAGCAAATAATAAAAATAGCTTTATTGAACTTGCCTAAATAAAGAAAACAAGGCTTATAATTTACGCACATTTGTCAAAATTGAATGCCAAGTGCTGTTTGACTTGTTTAAAAGCTGGTCGAGCGATACAAAAAATATTCTTCCAAGAAATAGTTTGATAAATATTTTGTTGACAGGATCAGTATTAATGTACATCTGCTTCATCAAAACCAGACAGTATGTATGGCATAAAGCAAAAAAAACCCCACAGTAATTTGCAGGTTCACAGCCTAAAAACTCTGTGAAAGCCTAAGTGAAGATTTGTACCCATAAACATTTTATTTTCAGCAAAAGCTGTTATTTCAGTTGTTCTGCAGGTTCTGCTAGACTAAGGCACAGCAGTTCCAAACAGGAGGCCTTTCATTATTACAACATGTTGTGTTCTCAAAGATGAACACATTAAGGCAAAATATGAGCCTGCCATTGGCAAGGTCATTTGCAGTCTCTTTCACTCTTCCTTTTGTATTGCAAGCACAATGCTAAGAATAATGAAATTACTATCTTCAAAATCAGTTTAGGGAAATCCCACATTTCACTGATAATTATATTGGAACAATCTAAATTGTTGTCATTAAAATTCAGCCTATTACTCCAGATCAAAATGGAATCTTCACAAAGGAGTCCTTTAGGATAGGTGATGACTTTCTACACTTTCATTGTGGTGATTCTTCAACAATCAGTATGATAGTCTTGCATAATTATTAGCACTTAAATTCACATGGTAAATCTTTTTTTTCTGATTTCAATACTTTCTCATTCTTGGAGTAAAACAAGTAAGGTCTCTTTGCTCTATTCACTGCACATGTGAATACCAATGCATTTATGTTTATAACACCCAGTCTTGAAGAAATACAAAAAAGTCACAATTTTTTCTTGATGTGCAAGAAATGATCCTCAATTTATAGACAGGCTCCAAACTGCACAAACAAAACTGTTACAAGAACTGTAAGTAACATCAGTGTTGAAAAAACTGTTTCTGTACAAATAAAAAATTAGATATATTATTTGTGAAGGTCTGTACATTCCACTAGATTATTTGACCTGTTCCCCTTAAAACCAGTCCTCCAGCATGTTACTTGCTGATAGAAATTTTGAAAATTGGCATTAAAGTGCTGTCTTTCAGTAATTATGACAATGAAGGAGAAAAAGGGAGTGTGAGTAAAATATTCATATGTTTGACTGTGCACTCCAGACTATCTGTTATTCAAGTGAAATTACCATTTCATTTTCATTATGGAAAGGAGAATATGTATTATTAGTAGTAATGACATGTGGAAACAGACTCCACAATCAGTGAGATTGTAAAGTAGGTATGTTCATTCTATCTGAGAAATGTATTATAGATCCAAACCTATAGGTCCAGCTTTTCAAGTTAGTATTTTTTCTCTTAGCTGAAATAGCATGAATGTTTATTGTTCACTGTTTTACTATTCGTTTCTAAAGTATGGAGGATACGTGAAAAGAAGGCCTTTAGTGAGACACATTTGAAGAGCAATGTTTTAAGTATTCCCAACATTTTTATTTCAGAGATATTTTACTTCAGTGAAACAGTCAGTGAATGTAAACAAAAATTCATTCACTATGAAGAATAGTGTATCTGATTTTACAATAAATACTGTGTATCCCTAGTGGAATATGGCTCACAGATAAATCGGTCAGGATGCCGGAATGTTGCATTTCTCAATAATATAGCTCAAAGGCAAGTCATCAACAATACTATTCGATCTGTTGCTTTCCTAGACATGGAGTTAGAATCTATATTACTTCACATACAAACTTAATATTCTTATTTGCTTACCCTTTCTGTAACTTCTTGAGTTCTACCTAAAAAGCCTGCCTAACAAGTATAAATTTCCACCTGAATTTTCTGCTGACTTCAAATAATCAAGCAATTTTATGTAATTTCTCTATGAGAAGTGAACTACTGTATATATTTGTTTTTATTGTTGGTTCTCTACTAAAAAACCCATTTTAATGATGCCTCATGAGAGTTTTCTGAAAAAAAAAAAAATTACCCTGTTTCTACAACAGACTAAGAGAATATCATAATTATATGTACATTGACAACTGTCATTATAAAACTAGTTAACTTCTGATGTTAAATATATTTTAATTGTTTTTATGTTAATCCTTTTTTCTTTGACTAACTGTACAGAAAACTTACCTTATGGACCCATTTTGTCATCTGTTACCCCTTTTACTTTAGCAGTACGAATATATGCATATTCTCTCTATATATACACATATATACCTTGCTTCCAATGTACATTTCTCTCTTGACAAGATACAGTATAAATAATTTATAGACACAATTTATTGCAAGATAGAAATATGCTGATACAAAGTACAGAGAACCACCTTCTATTCAGGGAAAAGCAATATAGTACCCAGTGTTGTAATAAACTGCATATTTTGTTAGGAAAGATATTTTATTGATTTATTTTTCACTTGGGCGTTGCAAGTTTTCTATAAATCAAGCCCCGATTATAATTTTTTATATCATACCTTAAGTTACCAGAGGAGGAAATTAATTTTTCCCACTCTTATCTTTGGTGTGAGCTGTCCTTAAATGTGAGTAAAATGGCTGTACTTAGCCGTGTAATAATCCACCATTCCTGCTGAGTTAGCAAACAGAAACACCGTATCTCTTCAAACATTAGCCTGCCGGATGGCCTTCTCAAAAGGGAAATAAAAAATCACCTCATCTCAAAATCACTTGCTTGAGATTGACCTCCACATGCTAAATCCCTCTGCAGGCAGATCTTAACAGCCATTTATCTCTGACACACCCCTGGTGCCGACTTTCCCTGAGGGCAGAGAGAAACATTTAGCAATATAGGATGTTATTTCCTCAGTAATTAGCAACCCCCTAGGCAGACTGGTTCAGCTTTCTCCCTCAGAGACCCTTGGGCATGGTGACCTGCCTTCCGGCCTCAGCAATTTCTACTCCAGGAGGTATCTGAGCCGATGACTGCCTTCCAGGCAGATGCATATCTGCCTGAGAAATAGTCCCTTGTGGGTGACTTGTCTATGATGCTGTTCTTAATAGCATTTCTCACCTCTTGAAAGACATCCTCTGTCCATTTTGGTTAATAAAATGTGTTATTGATAATTATGAGTAATCAAAGTACTACTTTTCATCTGCAAAAGGACAACTGAGAAATATAGCAAATGCACAATGTGACACGCCAAGTATTCCGAGAATATAAAAATGCTAAAATTGCATAGCTAAATTTAGTTTAAAGATACCAAGATGTTTAAAGAAGTTACTACCCTACATAGGATTTACATCTGTATATAAACTGATTTTGGTGAAGCTGGATGATTTTCATGCAGATCTTATAGTGTATCAGATCCACCATCCCTGTAACATTTTGCTAATTTGACTCAAATTGTCACTTAGAAGTGAAGGCAAACTAGTAAAGGAATAATTTTTTTTTTTTTTTTCAGAATTTAACTGAAAAGAAATAAAGCAGACATGGAATGGAAGTCATTTTTTTTCAGCAGGCATAAAAAGAACACTTATAAAGAAACATCTTTGGAAAATAAAATGTAAGCTTTTAATTGCTAATCGGTGAAACTTCAGTCAAAGGTAAATTACAAAAGGTGAGAGGTAATACTAGAGAGAAGAGGATCATGTTCCAATTGAACTCATATTCTGCCTTGCAGATGAATGTGCTATAGAGGTAAAGAACTATTTATGCCCTTCAGTTGTATGTAGAAAATAAAACCATGATCTAATTGCATGTTTTGATTCAGTTATGGGAGTTGCATAATATCACATGGTGTACTTTATTGCAAGTGACTGCCCTAACCCCAAAACATTAAAAAAACTTAACCTATCTGCCAGGGTTTGTTTGGTTTTTTCCCTTATGGTGTATTACTTAGAACCTAAATTCTGTCATCACCAAAGTAAGTAGCACTGGGGTTTTGGTGCATTTCTGTTGATTACTCACATAGCTCAGTGGTCACAACATATTTAGAAAGGGCAAACCCTATTTTTAAATTCTTCTTTCTGGTCCAGTAAGTTGCAGGGAATTGGCATTTATTACCAACACAGCACCTTAAACACCAGTCTACTGGGTGTGATGGGCTGGAACTCTCATGGCTGCCTCATTTTAAAAGATATCAGTTATTCACAGGAATAGAGATTTCACATACTACAATTAGTTGTACAAACATTAACATTAAACAGTCATTCATGAAAGATGTTTCTCCATCTCTCTGTCTCACTCTTGATTTTCAAAAAAAAATATTGGTTTCATTGCCCTCAAGGAAATGGCTGAAAATCTGCAGGTGTCTGTCTTTGAAACAAAAGGATGTAAGCCCAACCAATTCCCTGCTATTCATCCCCATTTTGGCACTGCAATTTGTGGTCTTCAGGTGTCAAGCTGTACTGGAAACACAAGTCCCTGCAACCATCAAGAGGAGTAGAATATAGGGATCTTCAGGCGAGAGGTCCTTTTAGCATCCCTGTACTCTATAAAAATCTTGGCTTTCATTATTAATTTGTGTGATACTTCACTCATTAAGAGTACATGTTTTTAAGGCTTGTTCTTTTATTCACAAACATCCACAGCTTTCTAAAGTGGGAACTCTTTGCTCTGTTTCAGAGATGCTCTGTTTGTTTCTTTTTCTTTTGACTTAAAAGTGAATCTGAAGTAGAGTTATTCAAAGCCTAGACCTCTCCGAGGCTTCTCAAGTTTATGAACAGTCAATGAAAAATTGGAAATGCATATATTTTAAGGAAATGAGTTTCAGGGCCTATTATAGCTTCTCTTCTGTCTGCAGTCTTCAACCTTATTCTGAGCAGAGGATATTGCCACACCAGACAGGCAAACAGTCTAAATAGCAAGTTAGAAGTGCCTATAGAAAAATTAGAAGTCCAGGAATAACTTTGATTCACACCATTGCCTCCTTTGTGGAACCTCCACAATATGTATTTTAAGTGGTAAGCTGCTGTACAACTGTGTATCAGCCAGCTGCAAACACCATTTATACAGAAAAATATGTAGTTTAAAATTTAATTAAAAGTACAGTATCAATCAGAAAAATACCAATTGCCTAAATTAAGATTGATTGTACCAGCTTAATTTGGCTGCTGTATGAAAATGCATTATGATACAGACCTAAATTGCAGAATGGAAAACTGTATTTTTCACAGAATCCCCCTACATTCACTGCACAGAATATCTGCTTCCTTAATGAGCGAGTAGTCAATATTTTCTTTTCTCCTCTTTGTTTGCTTAGAGGTTTCATAGCCCATTTACTGTGCACTGTCCAAACCCCGCTGACTGCAGAATTATGTTTTGATTCAGAAAAAGCCTCTTCCTGTGTTCTTTGTATGCGCTTGTTTCATAAACATTATTTCATCCCTGTAACGTTCTTAAGAAAAGAAGGGACATTATCTGTTACAGAAAGTTTGGTGTCAGCAACATTTGACAGACCTAATCATGAAACCTTTCTTTCAGATCCTGCAGCCCTGTGCGTTGTTATACACATTCCAACCTCTGACAACAAAAGTTGTATGGATTCTACAGAGAGTAAAGAATTTAGAGAGTAAAGAATTTTCTACTCATGCAAAGTCAACCCTGGCACAGGTTCAGCACATTCATGGAACAAATGATTCAGGAATTTCACAGAAGAGGGTTGACATGGACGCATAAATCAGTGTTACCACAAAATACGCTGGGACAAGACATGAAAATGCACAATGATTGTAACCAGGACAACTTTGCATTGTAAATAATGCATTCTAATACTGAATATAACATCCATTTTCCTACTACTTTAAAGAACAAACTGAAGAAAAAGGAAATGCCATCGTAATACATCATATATTTACTTTTGTCCACATTAGGACTAAAAACTTTAACTTTTAGGCTTCTGCTGCCTGAGATAAATGGCATAACTCAGTGACAATAGTAGGTTATTGACACTAGTGTGGGCCAACGCAGAAAGAAACATGAATGTCTGAGCCTTTTGCTAACAGCTGAAGAATAATAGTACACAGACTTCCTGTGTGAACATATCTGCAACCAGTTCCAGTCTTGATTAATTTGGTGCAAAATCCAACTTCATATCCCAGCTTTTCTCAGCCTGTTCCAGTTCCAGTTGCCCTTCACCACCCAAACTGTCTCTACTCTGACAATGAAATACAAAATGCAAGATCATTTATTTCAACTTTCTTTTGACAAAAACTTCAGTGCATTAACTCTTGGTGTTAAAAATTGAAAAATTTTTGGTTTAGCGAACTGATTCATTCTGCTTATTTATTTCAACTCCCAGACAGTTGTGTATTCAGCTGTGAGACTGCAAGCTTGTTGTATTATGTGGGAGCATGTATAACCTTGGGCAGTACAAATAAGAGGTGTAAGTAGTCCTCTGACAAGTCTGTCCCTGCTTAATACAGATGAATGTCAGGAATTACAGCTTTACATGTTTTCATCTAAGTTGGAATCATGCATTAGTATTTAATACCAGACACAGACACAGATGATCTTTGAAAAATGAAGGTTCAAATAGTGGATTAATGCATCACATTTTCAGAACTAAACTAGGTCTTCAGGGTAGAGGTAGAATCTTATTCAAACTATGTGTAAAACCCAGTTTAAGACAGCTAATGATTACAATACTTAACCAGGATATGGGAAATGCAGATCTAAATGCAGATGTGAGACAAAGTAGGTAGGCGTATGTAGGTGCCCCAGATCTTGGATGAATACTCTGTTTCTTTTGACTTCTCGTAAAAACCAGCTGTCTTGGGTTTCATTCAGCCTCACTTTTGTCCATGTTCTACAACTTCCCCACATTGCTTCCTCCTTGTACCTCTGAACCAGCAATTCCTTGCCTTTTTGGCCATCCAGACTGTCTGCCCACTGCAGTACTTTCAAGTATCATTTCTTCTGTGAAACCTACAAGCAGAATAAATTCAGATAGCCGCAGTACAAGGAGAAGGTGGGAACACCTGTAAGGAAGAACGGTCATTGTTTCTGACACAGCACTAAACAGAAAATAGCAATGACTAATGCTGCCTTTTGTGAACATAAGGAGGCTTACAGGAATGTCATCTTGAACACTTTCGTCCTCTGACAGTGATGTATCACTAATGAAAGAGGCCCTGTTGTGAGAGAACTTCCTTTGAGTATGCTGCCAAAGGTCATTCCCCTTCAGCTAATGTGCCTGTAGATCTGCATCCTTTGCTGTAGTTCTTAAGTTTCAAACCCACAGAGGGAACTTCTTCATCTGTTTTAAACTGGTGTCTTGGTTTCATCATTAAAGAAACTTGTTCCTCATTCCCTGCCAGCTGCTGCCATCATTCAGCTAGACCTTTGCCCGTGAGAAGCTGTAGAAGAAGGGAAGGGAGCATGGTCAGACATAGACCTGATTGATTTTAAACTGGCACATGCTGTTAACTAAGTGGTTTGTTAAGGATGACGTTGTGCTCTGTGGGACAGAAAACTATGATAAGAAAGACAAAGTAGCAGATATTTGAGCAGCTGGAAAATAAATAGGTATTTCTCTCAAGACTCACATACTGGCTTTCACTTGCTTAAAATCTTCCCATGGGTATTACAGGAGTACACACCTTCACACATACACAGGAATCCTGTGTTTTCTGGTTTCAAGGATATAGAACAGTTCAAAGCCAAGTTACATAAACTAATCTTTTCCCTTGTCTGCAAACTAATGCTTCAACAAGAGAATACAAAACCACCCAAAGTTAAACAGTTACTCCCTGTGTATTCCTTAGCCTGTTACTGTATTTCTTCAAATATTGTGTAAATAGAAACATGCCTGGAATGAGAAAAAATGGCTTGAAGAGTAAACCAGGTGATTTAACTTGTAGAAAATGTATGTTTGGGTAGATTACTGAACAAGCAAAAAGTACAAATAGGACCAAGACCAGGTGAAGACATGACATTTCATTTAGAGAGAGGAAAATGCTATTCATTGTAAAGTGACTGCGTTATAAGTAAAAACTATCTGTTTCTTTGACATTTTGATTTGTATGGAGAGGTGGTGGTACTGCGCTGTTTTACTCCTAAACAAAAGACTCAGCATTCAGGTTTTACAGACCATATCAGGTCTTCCCTAAAATTCCCCATTCACACTTTTTGGACAGAACAAACCTTTTAAATATTTGCAAGTGAATTCAGCAATTAGTTCACAAACTAGAACAAATTAAAAACTGAAAGAAACAAAACCCCTGTGCTGTCTGCCTGTTGTTTTTCCTGAGTAGTATTACCTATGAATTAATAAAATCTGATGACTTTTCCAGAGAGTTCAAATTATTATCATTCTTTGCATAAACAACATTCCTAAAAAGTAGATTGCAATAAAGCTATAAAGCTAGCTATTGACATTCATTATGTTTAATGTCTGTGAGCATAGAAAGTACATTTAGAAACAAGAACACAGCTAAACCTGAAGTGGTTACCTTTGTGTTGCTACAGAAAATTAATGCAATCAACTGACCTTGAGGATTACCTTGCATATAGATTACTCATCACGTAGTTTGCATATAAAAACGTTCTGTTGCTTTTAATGATGCAAAGAAAATTGGTCCTGTATGTTGAAAAGTTTTATTAGTGGACAACTAACAGAATAGTAGCTGCATTTTAAAGTGCCTATGTCTACACATTAATTTGGGAAGCATCCCCCCATTACTGCATTTCTAAAGAAAAGCAGTGCTGGGGAAATAAAGCAGTAGATGAGACAGCCTGTGTTATTCCATAAGGGAAGAATACCTGCCTTTAAGAATCAAATAAGAGTACAGGAGAAGATACTATATTGTCTGTGATGTTGTTATTCTGTGACACCATAACAAAGCAGAGCTAAGGTCAAATCACAGTAATGATTGTACATATCTTTCTTAAGATGTTGGGGCTTTTCTCAAAATTAAAATCATTAATTTCCTAGGTTTAAAGATTCCTTTTCCAGTTATTACAATTTGTATGGAAATGTTTTGACATTCAGGTATTAATTCTTGCTCTTATTCTCAACTCCATTTTGAAACCATTTTGCATTACTTTGTGCTTTTGCCTGCAGTATTAGGTTCTGAAACTTAACTACAACAATCAGTACTTTAATATCTTCAGTAATGTCTATGAGAGGTGTTCCTCTGGGCTTGATGTAAGTATTGTGAATAGTTGAGCTTGGCATATAACCCATAGTGGAGATTTTTCTTTAGTTTATTTTGTTTTAGTTTATGTAGTAGTTTGTATGATAACTGTCCAATCTGGTATAAGGGCCACAGAAATTTAGTAGTGTTATTGGTATAAAAGGCTGAAAAGCCCAACATATGCAACACTTCCATAAGCACAAAGTTTTAAAATGTCAGTGTGTTAGTTTTTTCAGACTATGTGAGGATTAATTTTGCTCAGCTGGAAGATCATATATAGGTGCTCTGTGTGTAGGACGCTGCCCTCCTTTGGAGGGAAGAATGCCTTAGTTCTGTATTGTATAACTTGGAAGTAATACCTCTCTGATAAGTAGCAACCAACAGCTAAATTCAAATTTTTAACTAAAACTGTGGAAGCTTTTGAGGAAGAAAGATCTGATTTTTATCTCTGCTGTTGCTATGCAATTATGAACAGTTATAATGTGCATAAGTATACCCAGAGTTTTACTGAAATGTCTATTTTATGCATATAGTGGATTTTAGGGACAATGAAACAAGTGGTATGGAAGGGTGTGTGTGCACATACACACATTTGCATGGGTCTGCAATCCCTAAAAATTCATTTTCCTTGGCATAAACCAAAAATTTTAAACAGATGAAATTTATATAGATAATGATACCAGCTAGTATCATTAGTATTGCCCATGTTCTATTTCATCATTAGCAATTCAGAGAAACAGAGACACATAAAAAAGCAAAGCTGAGAGAGTTTCATAGGTAGTAAATTTTATTTTGAGAGCTTAGTTTAGAAAATTATGTAGTACATTGTTCAAGGATAATACCAATTAACCTTTTAAAGAGTCTTCATTACATGAAAATAGAAAGAGTAAATATAATATAGTTAACAGGACTTACATAAGTTGAACATTTTAAAAGAATACTGCAAGTGTTTATACAACTGAATTCTTTAACACGAAGGTGGGGGAAAATTGGCCAAACATAAACAAAGAAGGAAGTAATTTAGTGTTCAGTTTGTGTGATTTTTGTAATAGGCTGCAATACTTTTTCTGCATATGTGTTTCCTTGAAAAAGTCAAAACTTTTCAAGTAACTATCTTACTCATCTTTAGATATTATAATCCCTGTAGAAGTTTCTGAGGCTACAAATGGATGGAAATCCATTGCAGATACGCAAATGGCAGTGTCCATTATTCAAAGTACAGGTCTATGCAGTGTTTTATGTCATCTTTATAATATTTTGTAAACATATCCTTTACTCACAGATTAATAACAACAACAATGACAACAACAACAACAATAATAACAGCAACAATTTGTTAAGAAATAGTGAACTTTTCTATCACTTCTTAAAAGGCAATGAATTCTTTATACTTCCAGAAACTTAATCTATATATTTAAAAGAAACATTTTCAGTTCTTGCAAGCTAAAAATTAGACCAAGCACCTTTGTTTGGCTTGTGCCTTTATGTAAGTCGTACTCTCCTTCTGCTCAACCTGCTGCTCTGCTCTTGTGAGCCAGCGGGGCATTCAAACATGCGAACCATACACACAGCAGACTTCAATAGCAAAGCACTGGACAGCAGCTATTTTGAAGGAGAAGAGACTGGCTTCTAACAGTTTCTGTGACCTATTAATGTTTTATTTAGCTTTTATTTCCGGGTAATCGTTTCTAGATGAAGCAAGAAAAGTATTTTGAAAAATAAACAAGGAGCAATTGCAGATGCTGAGGTGGAAAGCAAAGCTCTATCTTTCTGACTGTTTTTCCCTTGTTTTATATTTATCTTGTATCTTTATTGGAATAAAAGGCACATAGAGGGCAGTAGCTCTTGAGGAAGTGTAGATATTACCTTCTTTTTCAGAGTTTGTTTAAAGGGCATAGCCAGCAGTGCTGGGAATGGTTTCAAAGGAAGTAGTCAGCTGGGAAAGGGCATGGGGTGAATACTATAGGCCTCTGCCGTTATTCCTGTTCATCCTGGTTTTACTTACATGGAAATGAGAAAAAGGAGTTCTCCTAAAGCTTGAGTGATCCCAAACAATTTCAGGCATGAGAAGGAGCAATTCAGCCATACAGAGATATTATTTTGATTGATTTAACTACTTCAACATGAAGTGCATGCTATAAAAATACAGATTTCTCAAGTATCTTTCATAATGTTACAGCATATACTAAGGCTATTTTGATTTCTGAAGAATCTCATTCATTCTGCAATGTCTTATCATTAGTTTTCTCTTAGGACTCAAAATTTTGCATTCACAAAATGTTTTCATCCAAACATCATATTATAATGTATTACACTGTCAACCTATGGTGAATCAAGCCAAGCTTTATGACAGCCACAAATCCCAAGGCTCCTTCTTCTACACCTGGTTGAGAGATAGGATGGATTTGATATTGCGTACATGCAAATTAACATGTTGTATCTCTAGGGATGTGAATGCCCTTCAAACTTGTCCTGAGAGCAGCATGAGATATTGCCTCACCTTTCCTTTCTCATCTACACTAAGGGCTTTTAAATACAACCTTAGCAATGTGCTGAACCCAGTCTGGCAGGCATAGGTGAATTTTTTTCCCAAAGAGCAATATATGCCTTTGACAAGGTGATCAGTAAACTTGGGGGATTGTTGGATAACCTTCTGTTTTTCAGACATCCGTGGACTCATTTCACTTGTAATTTCACATGTAATTTAATTTTTATATATTCTATAAAACACCTAGGGCCCAATCCATTTCCCTGCCTTTAAAAGTACCCCAGTGATTTATTTAGGAGTTAAATCCATCCCTTGGAATTGTAAAGAATCATAAATATAATTCTAATCTGAACAAATATCCACTTTGTCATCTCGTGTGAGCCAGGGGTGAAATTCACAAGAAATATATATAGATAACTGAATTATAATTCAGTGCAAAACATATTTCTCAATACTACTTTCCTCAAATTTCTACTGCACATAGATCTCTGAGCATGTCTGTATTAAAGAGTTATACCAGTCTAAAAAATTCTATTCAGGAACTGATCTAGTTAAATTGGTAGGAACCTTGTAAGTAGATTTAAGGGAAATAATTTTAAGTTTATGTTGAATTAAATCAATTTCAGCAACAGTTAAACTGTTTAGGTTGAACAAGTAAATTATCAAATTGTACTGATCCATGGGTTAGTACACCGACAGCAGGGGTTTGTATTGGTTTCAGTTCACAAATATAAAATCTATTTAGTAAAGTTTAGAAATTCTTTGGATAATGTCTGAGCTAGAGTTTGTTTAAACATTATCTGTTAATATGGGAGAGTCATAAAGCTCAAACTTTGTTACTGACTTTGCATTTTGCTTTGCACTTTCTAGGGTCAGACACACCTGTGTAAAATTACTCTATCCAGTACTTTTAAACCTACTTTGAACAAGTGCAAAGCAGGTCAAGGCATTGGAAAAACAGGCTGTTAATATGTTGGAAACCTGAAGATAAAAAAGAAAGTGGTGACCTTGTTCTCTCTGTCACAGTTACAGAATGTTTGACCCTGGTGTTTTGGGTTCTCATGGAATAAAAAGGTTTGGGTGCCTTAAGTTTACAGTAAGCAAACTTTAAATAATAGAAAACTCATACAGACATAATCTCTGAGGAACTGAGGGAAAATTATGAAAACTGGCTATGTCCTGAATATGTAAAGTATGAATCCTTGACCTACTATCTGAAATAAATCACACATTTTGTTCTATTGGAAACTACAAGTACAGCTTCTGCTTCAAGCATAATAGAAAGTACTTCTCCTTTCAAAATAAAGTCTTATGTTGGTCCATATGAGCCAGCACCACATCTTCCAGAAAAAGAAAGTCTTATGCTTCAAGCAACTGAGGAGGAGGAAAAGGAAATTTACAGCAAACCATCCAAGGGCTTAAATTGACATATAAGAAGAATGATAACACTTGACCTTCCATTTTCTATCGAGGAAAGACAATGATTTTGTAAAGCGTCCAGACTCTTTTGAGAAGTGTTAACCGTATCACTGTCAAAACATGTTTTCCAGTCCTGGATGTGCCAAATGTACAGGAAATTCTTAAGCAAGTAAAGCAGCCCTTCTTCCCCAGTTTTGTGGACTGGTTAATGAGGGGAAATCTTTGGACTCATATTTCCCCACAAATGGTTTTCCTTCATTGCATCATTAGATATGCCATCTGCCAGAGATTTATTTCAATTTTCATGAAAAGCAAATTCCACTCCTTTGGTAATCTGCCAAATATTTATCAGTTTGGTATACATGAAGTCAAAAGCCAGTATGTGAAACAGTTCTCTTCAGCCAACTCCAAAACTTAGAGGAATGAAAGACGCAATGAAGGCACCAAACCCAAACATATTTATACATTAGCCTGGTCAGATTTCAGACCATAGGAACAGAAGTGAGTGGCTAACCCCATGAATTTTATTGTGGGCACTGCTCTGAGTCAACTTTCAGCCCAAGCCGTCTGTTTTAGGAATGTTCTAGTTTTTTCAGTGTGATCCCACAATTGTATGAAGTGTCATGCTCTGCTCCTGTTAACCACCCTTTTTTTCTGCATTAGCATGCACCAGAAAATAAATACCACAAAACTGAGGAATTCTGGCAAACAGAGGAAAGGAGAAAGGTTTCTCCCAATTTAAGAGTAGCAACCCATGAACACAGCTCTGATTTCCTGTATGCTGGTAATTTGTGGCAGACCTTTTTCTGTATGCCATAGGGTGTGAGGCAAATGCTCTTCAGAGAGCTGGTCAGAAAAGCTTAGTTTGAGTACTCTGTAATGCCTTTGGGATTTCATACCAACCTTTCTTGACTACAGCATCAGCTCTACAGTATTATTTTCCTCTTTTGGTAGGCTCAGGTGGTTAGGCAGTATGAATGCCCCTCTGCACTGTACTGGGTGTCTATGCTCGGGTGTTGGCAGTGGAGTGGGCTACAGGAGTGGCCTCTGTGAGAAGAGACCAGGGGCTGTCCCATGCTGGACATGACCAGATCAAGACAGCTCCACAACGGACCCACGACAGGACATGACTGAGCCCATCAGCCAAGCTGATTGCGCCTCTGCGAAAACATATTTAAGAAAGAGCAAAAACACTAGATGGCAGTGAAGAGTGAGGAGGGAAAAAGGGTGAGAAACAACCCTGTGAACACCAAGGTCAGTGAAGAAGGAGGGGGAGGAGGTGCTTCCTGCAGCCCATGGAGGACCACATGCTGGAGCAGGTGGATATTTCCTGCATCCCATGGAGCAACCATGCCCAAGCAGGCTTTTCCTGAAGGACTGCAGCCCATGGAGAGGACCCGTGCTGGTGCAGGGGCAAACTGTGAGGATGAATGGGCGGCAGAGAGGAACTGTTATGGACTGACTGCAGTTCCTATTCCCCATCCCCCTGCATCACTCAGAGGTAGGGAAGTAGAGGAGCTGGAATAAAGGAGTGAGGCTGAGTGAAAAAGACCTGGAAGGAAGGTGGGAAGGTGTTTTAGTTTTTGTATTTGTTTTTCACTATCTAAATATTTTAACTGAAAATACTTTAAATTAATTTTCCCAAAGTTGATCTGTTTTGTCCGTGATGGTAATTGGTCTCTCTGATTTTATCTTGACCTATGAGGTTTTCCACCTTATTTTCCCTCCCTGTCCTTTGAGGATGGTGAGTGAGAGAGAAGCTGGGCAGGTTTCTGGCAGCCAGCCAAGGTCAACCCACTACAAACAAGAACTGCAACTTCTACATTTGTTTTTCTTGTTTCAGCATAATAGTATTTAAAAATCTAGAGTGACCACATTTAAAAATATTATCCTAACAGAATTATTAACAAAAATATAAGTAAAGAAAGAAATCCAGCAGACCTTATCATTCCTCTAGTAACTCAGACCACCCCCCTCAACTAAAATTGTGGGAGGTAAAAATCTCTTTTTTAAAAAAGATCAGTGTGTGCAGTGTTTAATGTTAATAATTTAAACATTTTAAGTCCTTATTTTTTATTTCAGTAGCTTGCTTTAAAAGATACTGCTGTCTGTCCTGTCCAGAGGCTATACTCTTTTTGTACTTATTTAATGTGTTTAATCTACATTGAGATTAATATTATGCATACATATCCTTGGGGTCTTTCATTGACTTCCTCCCTGACTAACTTTCTAAGCTAGAAGATTATTTTCTCTGGAAATCTTTGATTTTTGATAGTGCAGAACCTTGTCACAGCAGCTAATTGGTGTATTAGTTGAACACAGTGAACTCTACAGGCTAGACTCCTCTTTAGGATATAAATTGGAAGCAGGAAGAAACAATTCATCAAGACTGTATGCTAAACTATTGATTGCTGACTTCATGCTGTACAGTGATTGTATTATTGCACTGAAGCGAATAATGGAGTTTTACAGAAATCCCATTCAGGTCTTTCACAAAGGTATGCTTCAATCATCAGAAAAAGACAACCTCTTGACTCTTCCACTCCCCTTTTTGTTCAAAATAGCCTCTCATTCAGTTTTGCTATTTGTGACAGTTGCGTCTGTAACACAAAGCCAAGTCAGAAAAGGCTTTGCAAGAGTTTGAGTGCAGGAAGAGTGAGTAAAATGTTACTGCAAGCAGCTGTTGGAGATGTTGAACATTAATCTGCAGCATCCTAAAGGGCTTTGATACAGTGGGGGATTATCTGCCACGTTGATTTCACCACAGTGCTGTGCTGAGAGGGATGTAGAAAAATATTGATATATACACAGTAGTTGATTTCCCATGGGGGGGAAGGGGTGGGGGAAATAGTGGTGTAGCCTTTATGAATAACACAGTATGAGGATTTATTAGATCAGTGAACAAACTTTAATGCTTTTGTTCAAACTGTGGGATGACACCAAAAACATCTGCCTGCTTCTTTCGCAGGATGACATGTCTAAGGAGGAGGGAATGATGCAGAAGATATGGGTGAAGTTGTTAAATAATTTTCTTTACTGTTTCAAGTTAATACATATTATGTATCAACATATACATAAAAAATACAACTTAATATTTCAACTTTTCATTATTATCATATAATCCACAAAAGATCTTTAATATATCTTTTACAGGAATGGAATCAACACTTCTAGATCAGGAGCTAGATCCACTGAGTGCCTTGGGTGCTTTAGTGCTTAGTTTTGTAATATTTAGTTTTTAATTGTTTTATCAAAACATGAGTCTTTATACCCCGTCATTAAAAGCAATTCTAATCAAAGTTGCAGAAAGTAGCACTCTGAGCAGAAAGTAGACTTGGCTAGGCCATTAATACTGCAGAAAAAAAGTCTCAGACATACTGAAATACAGAACTTAGACTCTTTTATTGAAGAGAGTGACCTGATTTATCATTTATTTAAAAAAAATAATCAAATTACTCCTTCTGAAACATGGTTGAAAGTGCCGTTGTTGCTTTTTTTTCCCTTTTTTTTTCGGCAACTCATGCAAGCTGTGAAAGACCTTTTCAACCTGCAGAGATTTAGATTTGTGTGTTACACCTCCAAGATTTTGATTAAAAAAAAAATAAAAAAAGGCCACTGTATTTTGCACAGAACTCACTTTTGCAATTGTTTTTTTCTCTGTGCATTGTGCACTAGATTAGAGGTCTCAAGGGGAGACAGTTGGTCTGGGGTCCTTTCTCTTGAGACATAAGACCAATTCTGACCTGTTTTTTCTCAACAAGAGCCATGTTGTGTTGCAAATGCAGAGAAGGAAAACTTAGGGCAATTAGAGAACTGGAATAAGGACTCTGACAAAGCAAGGTACCCCTTTGTGGAAGCAATTGCCATTTCATGTCTTCACATGTGAAAAAGCCAGGAGAAAATAGCCATAATTAAAAGTATTCAGTTTCTTGATGTTCAAATGAAGTTTTATTAAAAAAGTCCTCAAACAGGTAAAATATTTAAGGCTATACAGAGAGAGATTTTAATATCATATCATTATAAAATGATTTTTGTGTTGTATTGTTAAGAAAGGATACAATAAAGTGCATGGACAAGAGATGCTTTAGAGAACTTTACAAGAACTCATTATGCTGGAGATACATTTTGTTATGTTTCAAGTCAGCTTTGTGGGTTCCACAAATTTCCCATAAAATTCCCAGTCTCCCCTAGCTATTTCACAACAAAAAGGAATTGAATTACTATCAAAATTCCAAAGATCTCTTTGTTTGGCTGAGCTAAATCAGTAGGTTCAGCGAAAAGTGAAAACAACAGATTTGTCTGGGTGTGCACCATCTAAAGCTATTTGAATTCATATCTTTACCTCTGCTGACAAGAATTAGAGATCTTTAGGTAGTAAAGAAGATTGACCTGTATGGGAAATGTTTTATTTAGGCCACATGCTAAACATACGTCATTTGAAATGATCTCCTTCCAAGCTATTTACCAACCAAGAATTATTGAAATAAATTTTTTGGATAATAATTTCAAATACTGAATAAATTAGAGAAAAATCATAGTCTGCTTATAGAAAATTCATGCATAGAAGAGAGTAGAATTCATCAAATATATTGCTAGCTATGAATTAATTGCTTAGCTCAAGCCTAAGTAATACTTAAGCTCTGTAACCAGAGTACTGAACAGTGCAGTTGAAAAATATAAAATTTGCATCAAATAAATACTCAACATCTTTCTCCCTTGAAGATGGAATTAAGTTCTATTTCCTCAGTGCTTACAAACAAACACATTTGGGAAAGTTTAATCATAGATTACTGAGCTTGTCCAAACTCTATTCTATTTCAATATTCTATTCCCTCAAGATAATAATTTTTCTTGAATAAATCTCACTTGGCATAGGTGGGTCTTTTCCTCAATGTTCATCTTCCTTAATTTAATTTCTGTCCCCTTATTTTGAACCATACATAGTCAGCAGACAATAGTACCTGGAGTTGAAATCATTGACAAAGTTAAAGATTTAATGCACTTGAACTAAGGCTTAACATCTCATTCTGCAGGCAATATTAGTCCAGCTTCCTAGTCTAATCTTGTAACTTCTTTTTATTATTCTAGAATAAACTTATTCTTTCTCTGGGTTTGCATTTATTTGTTTTCTTTCTGAGCCAGATTAAAAGCAGTTTTCTGAAGAAATATAATTTAAAGGTAGGAAGCCCTAAGAATTGGGAGGCAAAAGGACAAAATCTCCTCTGTGACAGGCTAAATGGTTGGAAGCATATGTGCTTGTAATGATCCAAACCCAAAACTGAACAGCTGATGAAGTCTTCAACCAGATCAAATAAAACTATTCTCATTTCTGACAAAGAATAAAATGTTTTGTTATGTGCTTTCATGGTTCTGCCCCCAATTCATTCTTGATTGCTTTGTTTCTAATAAAAACAAAAAAAAAAAAATGGGGGGGGGGGGTGTTTGAGACCTGTTATTCCTATCTGGTGAAGTTCAAACACAAGCCCAACTTCCAAACTCATGGTATATCTGTGCTGGATCACCTCAGATCTATCTGGCTCATCTTGCAACTTGAAGGGCTGGGGACTATAATAAAATACTGCTTAAGTGTTCTAAAAACCATCAGTCAACCATGGTTGGATTTATGGGCTTGGTTTCAGTGCTGGAACTGCTGAAGCTGACATTAGACTAAAAAGCAACTAATGACAGTTCAGAGTGAAAAGCATTGGCATGAAAAGACAATGAGCACCCACTGCTCTGAGTCCAGGAAAGGAAAGGCAAGAGAGAAAGAGGCAGCAGAAGTCAGTGAGGCACAATGTACTGCCAGGTTTTGGAAGGAAGGTTTAGTTATAAAGCAGGTGCAAACTGGAAGCTTAAAATACCATAAAGAAGGATCAAAAAAATTGAGATTTATTCTTGTATTGATTCCTACTCAGATCTACTTGCTGAAGGAGGCATGCATGCACATATAGTTTTGGTCAAACCCAACTTTCAATAAAGAAACAATTTCAGCTCCACATTTTACTCAAACATTTTTTACCTTATTTCACAGTGTAGTTAAAAACATTTCTAACATATATCAAAATGCTATGTGCTTCTTTCCTTACTTCCCAGAGAACAGTACACCAACTCAAATATGCTCAATCTTAACAATGTTAGGGTATTTTATGTAGTTCTTTGTATTTTTTTTATGCATTAAAAGATTTAAGCATGTGATTTCAAGAGAAATAAACAAAGTAATATTCCAAACTCACTCAATTTGTATTCCTATAAATATAATATGAGCACTACTTTTATTTTCCATTATCTAGAGGTGTTGGAAAGTAGATTAATACCTATATCTGTAACATAGCTTATAGCAAGTTACAGTGGATCATTTCTGAATCTCACAAAAACCTGGTTTAAACTTTCACTTCAGGTCAGGCTCAACATCCTAACTCTTTTCTCACTGAGCCTAACCATATGCAAAATTTCCTTTGGTGTCATTTGAGGCTAGTGTTCAGAATACAAGGAAGGAAAGTGTTCCAAGAACTCCTCTTCTTCTTGCCAGATTTGTCCATATTGCAAGAGAAAAGGATTTCCCTTTATTGCTTGCAGTGTGATTTTGATACCATTTGAACTGTATGACTGAACAGCTCCACTGAAGTAAAAGTAAGTATTTCAGATAAGTAAGATGAGAATCTGCACACTCACTAACTTCTTGTCTTCAGGCAACCCAACTTATATCTTTAATGTTGAAAAATGTCTCCAATTCAGCTGTCACTGATAGCAGGTATGTCCAAATCTAGAAGCATAGACCACATTCAGAGACCTCCACTTCAGTCCTCTCAAGGGAAAATATTTGGTCTGTCTTTCCCACATTTTACTTCTTTGTCTGCAGACCTTCTTGGAAATATTTGGTATCTGCAAATCACAAAACCTTATTTCAGCTCTCTTGTTGATGCTGTGTGCGTTGATTCAGAAATTTCTATAACAGTAAATGAAGAGTTATTCCTGCACTGGAGTTTAGTCATAATTTGGTTTGCAGAGAATGCTTTGATACTGTTTTTACAGTTGAAGCTAAGAAGCAAAACTGGTCCTAAGGCCAGCTGGTCCTCACAAGCACTTGTACATATGAAGGAGTGCTTCCTCCAACTTAGCATGAAGAATAGAATGGGAAAAAGCTTATCTTCTGCATATAGTAGCAGAATAAGCTCTTGGTGTTTTCCGTCATTGTAATTATTTAGGTCTCGAACTGTGTGTCACAAAGGATGTCATTGCCTTTTACCAAGCACCTTTATGCTTGGAATATAAAGCTGTTTCCCATAATTAGGCAAAATTCTCATATTTATCAAATTCTTTACCAAGTGTATCAATTCTGTGTGAGATAATTTGAACTTGCCTATTGCTCTGTTTCTTTTGCAAGCCAGAAATCTCTCTCTTCATGACAGGAAAAAAAAAAGAACCTAAAAACTAGCAGTACTTCCCTGAATGCTGGAACTAATATACTATGGTGTCATGGTATAACCCCAGCCAGCAAGTAAGCACCACGCAGCTGCTCGCCCACTTCCCCACTCCCCAGTGGGATGGGGAAGAGAATAAAAAAAAAAAAAAATAAAGACAGCTTAATAGGACAGAAAAGGAAGGGAAAATAATAATAATAATAATAATAATAATAATAATAATAATAACAACAACAACAGACAAAACAATACAATTGTATAATATACACAATGCAATTGCTCACTACCCCACTGACTGGTGCCCAGGCAATCCTCGAGCTGCAGTGTCCCCTAGCAAACTCCCCCCAGTTTATATACTGGGCATGACATCATATGGTATGGAATACCCCTTTGGTTTGTTTGGGTCAGCTGCCCTTGCTGTGCCCCGTCCCAGCTTCTTGTTCCCTTCCAACCTCTGCTGGCAGGGCAGCATGAGAAGCTGAAACGTCCTTGACTTAGTATAAACACTACTTAGCAACAACTAAAACATCAGTGTGTTATCAACATCATTCTCATCCTAAATCCAAAACACAGCACTATACCAGCTACTAGGAAGAAATTAACTTTATTCCAGCTGAAAGCAGGACATATGGTTTCTTACAGATCCTCACCCATGCGCAGTTTCCCTACATCCTCCAAGAGCTCCCATGTTACTTTTTCTCCTTACAATACCTTATGTCCCCTCATCTACTTATTAGGTGTTTAATTGTTTTGTGACTTCACACTCTGGCCAGCACTTCATTCTGATTGACCAACAGGTAAACCAGAAAAGACAGTTACTGCATCCTTTCCCATCATGATGACACTAATTTAGGTTTCCCTTTACTCTGCTGCCTATAATTGCAATGCTTCTCAGCATTTTGAGATCATAATTACTGTCAGATTTGTCTGTGGTTGGTCAAAGAGTTCATTAATTATTAGGAAAGGAACAGAAGATTGCCACAAACAGAATAAAGACACTTAAGTGCTATTTTTCATACTCTAGAAAGTAATCTAACTCCTTATGTTGACCAAAAAAAACCCCAAAACACAATGCACCTAACATATGATTTTTTTTTTTAATTAAAAATTCTATTTCATAATTACTAATTGGAAAATAAAGTGCCTTTTACAGGCATCTGAGAGCTATTAAGTATAGCCAAGGGTTATCACTCAATAATACTACCTGAAAGGGGCAGACACATAGACTCATTCAGGTTGGAAGGGACATCAGGAAATCTCTAGTCCAACCTCTTTCTTAAAGCTCTGAATTCAGACCAGGTGGTCCATGGCTGTAACCAGTCTGATCTAGAAAACCTCCAAGGATGGAGAGAGACTGCATAACCTCCCTGGACAGCCTGATTGTCCTCTTGGTGAATTTTTTGGCAGTAGGTTTCCCTCCCTTGCCACCAAGCTATCTCTTCTCCAGGCTGAAGAAGCCCAGCTCACTTTGTCTTTTTTCACAGGGAAAGTACTCCACCCCTGACCATGATGAAGGCCTTCTGCTGAGCTTGTTTGAGTTTATCAGCATCTGTCTTGTGTTGGGGAGTTCCAAACAGGACACAGTAATCTGGATGCAGTCTGAAAAGTGCTGAATAGAGGGTACTAATCACTTCCTTTGATCTTCTGGCTATGCCTTAATCACAGTGTTACTGCAGGAAAAAAACCACATAGTTTTTGAGAGGCTTTGGTGTCCCCAGGCATTAGTGAAGTTGGGAGTTGAAAGGGCATAGCAACCTGGTAGCCTGCTTGTGGGCCTGCTGAGTGGGCTTTGCTTTTCCACAAGGCCCTGTAGACGTGGATTGCATTGTGCCCTCTCTGTCATTGTGGCTTTCATCTCCACAGGAGCACAGGAATGTTAGTCCAGATTCAATAAAAATGTCTAAGTGCCTCAAACAAAAATGGTAGTGTTTAGCAGTCAAAGACAGTGTTTGTGATTTTTCTAATTTACAAGATGCTTCCCTTTTTTGATCCAGATGTTTCCTATACACCTTTGATTACATCCATTGTGGCACACAGTAAAACCTACTCTGTTCTCTGAATACACATTAGAGTGCACTGTGGGGGTAGAATTGCTCTGTATGACTCTGCAGACCTATGATGTAATTATTATTTTGTATGTTTTGTGTTTGAAAGACTGTGAGGGCTGTGACTAACATTTGCATAGCAGGTGGCCATAAAGTGCATGCCCCAAGGAGTGTCATGATGGATATTAAGGATGCAATACCTACTTGGATTGTCTTGGAGAACGGCATAATATGGCCAGAAAAAAAAGCTGTGGTTCAATCTTGTCCATAATATTTACTGGAAAATGTCTCTGGTGTGAGTTGCCATCTAGAATGTTTCTGGAGTTGTCTCTTCTAGTTAGCATGAGACTAAACTTTGCCAGGGACCGTGTGAGCAGGCTTGGACTTCCTTCCTAGCTCTGCTCCAACAATAGTACCTATGTTGCTTAAAGCTTTGATTATGCCTAGGGATTACCCTTCTCTGAGTGGTTAAGTACACAGATCTAGATTCAACAGAGTGATTTAGACTTTCTAATGATCAGTCCTGATTACGTCCAAATTAGGTAGTAGCTGCAGGACTGAAAATTACCTGAATTCCCTGTGCTTTTAACAGAGAAGCAGGCTTCTATACTGACTTTCAGTTAGCTATGTATCAGGGTGCTGAAACGCAGGCATTCCAGCACAAACCTGAGAAGATGTCTCTGAGACCTTCTCTTCTGCAAGAATTTACACTAATGGTTAGGTCTGAGGTTTTCAGACAATTCCTACAGTTTTTGGAAGTGTTTGCCACACTGCAAGTTTTTCACTACGTGGTCAGGAATGTGAAATTTCCAGGTTTAGAGAGAAAATAAAGGAAAGTGCAAGGTTAGCAAGACTAGCAGTTTGTTTTGCAAAAAAGTCCCATTTCCATTTCCTGGATGCTTTACCTTTACGTTGAATAGAATGCTGGGACAAAACACACAACCGCCGTGTGCTGCATTCCCAGCCATGTACAATAAAACAGGAGTACACCTGAAATGTAAGTGTTCAGTTCTTTTTGCCCTATGTTTTTCAGAGTCATGTAGAAAATGGTAGTATGGTACAGTAGTATTGCACTATGAGGAATTCAATATTAAATCTTATTTCTATCATCAATTTACAAGGGGATTTGAGGGTTTTTGCTTTTTTTCCCCAAAAAAATATTAAAAATAGCTTAGTGTATACTTTATAACAGTTTTATAAAGAGGATGTTGGTTCACCTTTCATAGTTGCACAATTAAATGCTTTATGTGTTCTTTTTTCTATACAAGTAGATAACGTTGCCATGGCATTCTCTGTATTTAGAACTGAAAATATTATACATAACCAGTGTCTTTGTTGCTTTACCTACAACAGTCTCAAAATTAATATGCTCTTGAATACTTTGTTTCTCCTATAAAGGGCTTTTGGAGGAAGCTTTTCACATGCCTTTCAAAATTTGCTCAACAAAGTTGCAAAATAAAGCCAATCATTTTTCTGTTAAGTTTAACATACATAGCCCTGAGAAAATTCTTAGATATTAGATGAAAGGATATTAATCTATTTCATTGTATGCAATATCTGTTTCCACATTCGTAACATGTCTACTTCACTGGACACAATAAAACAGCTTCACGGAACTAATAGCTCTGATCTTTTTAGTCTCATATAAAACACTTATAAAACTTAACAAGGAAGCATTACTTCAAATAGTTTCTAAGTGTTGATGACTGAAAACTACAGTCTGAAATTTTGGAACTTTTGAGTAAATACTGTAAAGTGAATTTTTTTTTTTTTTTGTATGTTGTAGTCCAACTTTAAATGTAGACATACTTTTATAGTGTTAGTGATTTCTTAATTCTTTGAATCCTTTAATAAGAGTAAACAAGAATTCTAAAAATGCTGCACAGAGCTTGAAATAAGGAATTGCTTTTAGGTGAAAACTGTTTTGTTGCTAGTGTGTTCTTATCAGTTCAGGTAAAAAAAAAAGAAGCAGCAACAACGTTCTGTTAGAGATGTATGAACTTTCTAAAATCAAACTAATTTGTTTAACAGTTACATAATGAACAAAAAATAGAAGACTGGAAGAAATTAGGAATATTTTACAAATGAATGCTACAAGTACTGCTTTCTGAGTGAAAAAAGTTTTGAGACAATGGTTTAATACAACAGTGGCTGTGTACTCATGAAGAGATGCTAGAGACAACTGCCTTTTACCTTTGGATTGATATATTATGTATAAAAAAGGGACATAATCTGACAAAATTGAACATCAAAAGTTACTAGCTTTTAAATTACTCCAATTTAGGGCCCCTTCTTCAAATAATATTATTGCCTTTTTTTCAAAATAATTATATATATAATCCAGATTAATCTAACAGGCTGATATAAAATAAAAATTAGATAAGTCACTTCTTTATTTTCATGTCATATGATTTTTCTTATTACTATGTGATTTTTTTAAACAATGCAGAGAGCACCTTAAAATTGCTTTATGTTTCCAGCTAAAATATGTTTCTTGTTATTTCATTAAGTACATGCAATTGTGTGAACAACATTTATATATAAATTTAAAAAACCCACTGAAATTCTCAAATCTTCGTGAAATCTTCTCTCTTCTACAGACACGTATATGTACACCAACAGCTTAAGAAAAATATTCTTAAATAAGGAGGGGTTTCTAAAATCAAATACTTTTTAAAATTCAGGTTTGACTTTGATCAAAGCAAGATTTGCAGCTCTATTTTCTGTCTTTTTATTAAACCTTGGAAATGTTCTTAAACCATGAAAGGCAGATTCCTTGATTGCCATTACTTCAAAAGAATAAAGCAAGAGAATTGACATGAAAATCTGTGAGGGACCAGTATTATGAAATCTTGAGTTGCAACAGCAACATGTGAAGTATTCTCTGCTCTCTTTTCTCATCTCAGTAAAACCTTTGTTTTCTGAAAGAAAAAAACATATTTTGGAAGGGGGGGAATATTTATAGCAAACAGAGAGAAGTAAAATATAGAGAGTGCAGTAGATGTGAGGAGAAAGCCAATAATTTAGGATTTGTTTGGTTGTGGGTTTTGGTTTTGGTTTTGTTTGTTTGGTTTGGTTTGGTTTGGTTTTTTTTTTTTAAATCTGCTTGCTTATAACCTGACAAAAATCTTAATCTTGTCACCCTCATAGAAGTTCATGACCAATTGAATCAACAGCCTTCTGGAGAAGCAGGACATTGCTGTATGGTCTTCCACATTGATCAGATCCTTAATACTTTCACTCAAAATCTAGCAATTTCTTGCCAGATTTTCAGCAAAATATTTTCACTTTTCCAGTCAAAACAGTAATGTTTTGTAGTGGTGTTCCCCAGGGCTCAGTACTGGGGCCAGTTCTGTTTAATATCTTCATCAGTGATCTGGACGAAGGGATGGAGTGCACCCTTAGTAAGTTTGCAAATGATATCAAGCTGGGCAGGAGTGTTGATCTGCTCGAGTGTAGGAAGGCTCTACAGAGGGATCTGGACAGGCTGGGTGGATGGCCCAAGGCCAATTGTACGAGTTTCAACAAGGCCAAGTGCCGGATCCTGCACTTGGGTCACAACAACCCCATGCAATGCTACAGGCTGGGGGAAGAGTGGCTGGAAAGCTGCCCGGCAGAAAAGGACTTGGGGGGTGCTGCTTGACAGCCAGCTGAATATGAGCCAGCAGTGTGCCCAGGTGGCCAAGGCGGCCAACAGCATCCTGGCCTGTATCAGAAATGATGTGGCCAGCAGGAGCAGGGAGGTGACTGTTCCCCTGTACTCGGCACTGGTGAGGCTGCACCTCAAATACTGTGTTCAGTTTTGGGCCCCTCGCTACAAGAAACACATTGAGGTGCTGGAGCATGTCCAGAGAAGGGCAACCAAGTTGGTGAGGGGCCTGGAGCACAAGACCTATGAGGAGCGGCTGAGGGAACTGGGGTTGTTCAGCCTGGAGAAAAGGAGGCTGAGGGGAGACCTTATCGCTCTCTACAACTACCTGAAAGGAGGTTGTAGTGAGGTGGGTGTTGTTTTTTTCTCCCAAGTAACAAGTGATAGGACAAGAGCAAGTGTCCTCAAGTTGTGCCAGGGGCAGTTTAGATGGGGTATTGGGAAAAATTTGCTCACTGAGAGGGTTGTCAAGCATTGGAACAGGCTGCCCAGGGAAGTGGTTGAGTCACCATCCCTGGAGGTAAAAGTTGTGAGGATGTGGCACTTAGGGACATGGTTTAGTGGTGGACGTGGCAGTGTTAGGTTAATGGTTGGACTTGATGATCTTAAAGGTCTTTTCCAACCTAAATGATTCAATGTTTCTATGATTCTATACTGCACACATCTTTAAGTTCCATGTGAGGAGCAAGAAGACAATTAATCAAGCACACATGTTATATGTAAAATACTGTGTACCACTTAAAAATGCATCTATTACAGGTGAAGTTGTGACTTTTCATATCAAATTCATAAACTAAGTCATAACCATTCTAAATTATTTGTATGACATGCTTCTTTATATTTATCTGTTACATAAGTAAAATACTACATTGAGTGTCCTGATTGACCTTCTGGTGAAGGACAGGTGTAACTTGGGCTTATGCATCTTCCAGGCAATGAGATCTGAGCTACAACATGAAAGTGTATCCAAGAGTCAGACCCAATAGATTTTCTGATTCCTTTCAAAGCTTTCTTTCTCACAGTAACGCAAACTTGAAAGAATCTTACAGCTTCTGTCTCCAGTTTAGTCTACGTACAATTTTATTTCCTCTTCACCAGTCCTCTTCGCATTTCTCCCTCTCTCAGATTGTAAACTGTCTTCTCATATCATTAGAAAACAAACAAAATGCTACTGCAGCTTAAGCAGAATTTAGGTAATCTCAACCCTTATTTTAGCTCATTACACAGTTAACTAGATGAATGATGAAGGAATGGTATGATTTTCCAAAGCACTCCTTGTGGGCCTAATTCTTTACTTGACGCGTATACAATTCTGATTGACCTCAGTGGAAAGAGGGTCCAATTAACACTAGAATTTCACATCTCTTTAATATGTCAATCCAATACACCTTAAGACAACAGAAATTTGCTATTGTTTCTGATGGAACTGATATCAGGACCTCAGTGAAAATTGTCTTTTTTTCACAAAATTGCCACTGAATTGATAAGAGTAAAGCCAAGTTCCAACCCACAGAGCAGTTTTACATAGATAGTTTACTCTATAAAGAGGGTTAAAACACTGGCAGATTCTTAACTTTACATGATTTCAGCAAGACTGCACTGATAGCTCAGCTCTTGTTTAAATCTGTATTTGATCATAAATGTCTTAGCCTGCAAAGGACATTTTGTTTAACACAGCATTTACCAAAGAAATAATTGATGTCTTCTAATCCTGTTGTTATACTTCTTTTGGTTCTCTTGTGGAGACATCAACATAAATAATGAGATTCTTATCTTATATTAGTCATGATTAATTGAAGACAAAATATTATAGATTAACCAACACCTCATTTATTTTGTAGTATTGCTTCAAATTATGAAAACAAATGCTCCATTTATTATCTATGTCTTGGGAATAAAACTTCTGAGGAAAGGTAAATACACACACACACACACACACACACACAATCTTGAATCATGCTGAAATTATATTGCAGATATAATTTACAATTATTGTAAACACAGTGGCTTGTTTGGAGTATCTCAGTAAAATTACAAATAAATAAGTAATCATAAGATGCTAATGTTCCTATTCCAAACCAAGTCCAGGAAAAATATCTCATGTAGCTGCTACTAAAAATATATGACTCTGTCTTCTTCTAAATGCCTACTTGTCTAAAAAGCTTTATCTGGTCTGCATTTTCAAACAGAAAGGAATGTCATTCACAAAACAGGTTTGCAGAAATCTTTCAAAATCTTTGTGTCCTCCTATGTTTCTTTTTTTTTTCAATATAGCAACAATAATTTAACAGAACCATGAGTAAAAATAAAATTAAAAAAACCCAAACACTATTGCTATATTTTCTTGTTTCATTGACTTAGAATCTACTACATTTTTTGGTCCTTTCTGACAAGAATTTTCTTCTCAGTATTAGCAATTCATTTTAATTGCCAACTTAATTGATCACTATACCTGTATTTATTCTTTCTCGTTAGCCACAAGTTTGAACACAATAGCTTTCCAAAAAGCTCTTAGATAGTCTGTCTTCCATGGTCCTAAGTATACACTGACATTTTTATCATTTGATCTTCAAAACCTTTTGCAATTCCTGTTACAGCTTCTTCTCTGCACATAATTCTACAATATTGGTCCCAAATGTAACGCAAAAAAGTAAATCTTCTGCAAGGATGCTTGGTGGTCTTTTGTCCTTCTTGAATCCTGTCTTACTAAAATTTACCACTTGCATAGCTGAAGTTCCTTTTTTTTTCACATTAGTTGCTTGGAGCTAAAAATTGAAATCCGTTCCTATTCTGTATCCTTTTAAAATTTCTTTCCTTATCCAATTATTAGAAGTAATTAATGTGCCCAAGAAGTTGCAGCATGTACTCTGTTGATGTTTGTGGTTATTGATTCCTGCATAAAGCTTATTCAGTATTTTCCTATGGTTTCAGTACTGTACACTCATGTGACACTTCCCAGTATTGCAGTGCAGTGCACAAGCAATGCCAGTGATTTAAAGAGGCATTCTAACTTGCTGCCTGGAAATTATCTTATGATATGCTAACACATGTGTTTAAAATCTATCCAAACCTGTAAGCATAACGATAATTCACTCCTCTTTTCTTTGGTAGCTGGTAGATCAAAAATATTTGCTTCTTCCTTGGGCTAGCTATATTTTCTTAATTGGCCAGAAAAAGAAATTAACAGAAATAAAGAATTCCATCTGCAATTGTTCCTGCTGTTTGTATTTCATGTTTTACTCATAAGCACATGAACAACCACCTGTAAGGGGTTTTACTAATGTGAAAACTCTTTTATGTTTGTATGTCAATATAGTAAGTAGGAAATTAATAGTTGCCAAGGAATAAGGAGAAGAGGACAGAGAAAATTTTTGCGTAGGGTGGGATGGTAAATGTAAACAATAAAAGTATCCTGGCTAGGGTATGGTTTTAGTTTTATTGAGTTCAGTGGTTATGCAGATAATTTTCTTTCTGATAGAAAGATATCTGATTATCTAAGGAACAGAGCAAGTAATGTGCTTGTTCTTCCTGGTAGTTGAATGTTTTAGGCAGATGAGTAATTTTAAAGGAAGGATGCTGTATTATTTATTCAGGATGTTAAAAGCCTAGTGACTTTGTGCCAGAAATTGCTAAATTATAGTCTTGAAACCAGGGTAATTTAAATTATAACTCTTCTCATGATACACATTTTGGCACATGTAATTCACAATGTATCCCACAAACAATCTTTATATATCTTGATTTAAAGTAGCAAAAGAACTCCCTTATTGAGTAATTATAGAGCAAAGAATTAAAGAAGCTGTAAAACACAGAGAACCATATTCCCCATACAAACTGAGCAAAACTGGCTGAAAAACTGGAAGTAAAGAGGGCAGGGTGGCTGAAATCATCCTTGCTCTCCAGATATTACAAGGGAATGGGTGGGTTAGGAAATGGCAAGCATATGGGGTAGTGGAATAAAATTTTAAAAATTTGCATAGTGACATAAGGTACAAATCTCAGGATGTGTAAATTCTTTATTAGTTCGGTTCCTCTTGTTCCTCTTACACATTGTAAAAATATAAGAAGTATTTGTGTATGGACTGGTTAAGCGGACAGTGACGTGGATTGGAAACTAGCTGACCTGCCAGGCTCAAAGGATTGTGATCAAGACAAAGTGCAGCTGGAGGTCACTCACTCATGGTGCACCGCAGGGGTTAAGAGCAGGGCCAATACTGTTTAAAATCTTCACTAATGAGCTGGATGATTGGACAGAGTGGACCCTCATCAAGTTCACAGATGATACAAAATGGGGAGTAGGGAGTGTGGCTGATTCATTAGAAGATCTTGCTGCCATTCAGAGGGACCTGGATAGGCTGGAGAACTGGACAGAGAGGAATTTCACAAAGTTCAACAAAGGGAAATACGCAGTTCTGCACCTGGGGAGGAATAACCCCACACACCAGTACAGGCTAGGGGGCTGACGAACTGGTCCTAGTGGAAACCAAGTTGAACATGAACCAGTAATGTGCCCTTGTGGCAAAGACCACCAGCCTTCTAGGATGCAACAGGCAGAGTGTTGCCAGTAGGTCAACAGAGTTGATCCTTCCCTTCTGATCATCACTGTTGAGTCATATCTGGGGTGCTACGTCCAGTGCTGGGCTCCTCAGTATATGGGAAGACATGGACATGCTGGAGCAAGTTTAGCCGAGGGCCGCAAGGGTGATGATGGGACTGGAGCAGTTGCTGTACAAGGAGAAGCTAGGCGAGCTGGGACTGTTCAGCCTGGAGAACAAAAGGCTCAAAGGGTCTTGACAATGTGTATAAACACTTGATGGGGGCCAGGAAGGAGATGGGGTCAGACTCTTCTGACTGGTTCCCAATGATAGGACAAGAGGCAATGGGCAAAAACTGACATACAGGAAATTCTATCTGAACACACAAAAAAACCACTTTTTCACTGTGAGGTACTGTGTTTTTCTACTGTGAGTTTTTTCAACCACTGGAACAGATTGCCAGGAGAGGTTGTGGTCTCCTTTCTTGGAGGTACTTGAAACCTGACTGGACAATGTGCTGTGCCACCTGTTCTGGTGGGCACTGCTTTGAGCCTGGGGATACAACGAGACAGTCTCTAGAGGTCCCTGCCAACTTCAACTCTTCTGAGATTGTATGATTCTGCCATTTGAAGACTTATGCATGTATTCCTTGGAAATAGAATGGAATGGCATTGTTATTTAGGGATGCTTACTTTATCATGAAGGCTTTTTTATATTATTGAGTTTCGTTATAGTTTGTGAGGAACCTTTGACTAGCAAACTGAAGCAATGTTAGTAATATAAAAACTGCAATGTTTTTAGTTCTTAGATATTTTCATTGTCTATTCAAATCTTGATTGTTCTAATAGATTTTCTTTCCCTCTAGATTTATGGAAGGCCAGCTGTGGAAAAGCAATAATCTACTCCTTTAATTCTGGAAATCAAATTACTCTGCTTTGCTCTGCATAACAATGTTATTGAGACACTGTATAATTGAAAAATGTTTGGTGTGTTAGTTAACCCTGGCCTTGCAGCATGCACTCTTGAAACAGTGATTTATTCGCAAGAATCCCAGAGTCAGTAGACTAGGCAAACCTCCTGCATCTGGGTACCAAGATAAATAACACGACATGATATATTTAGAAAATTATAATATAAGCCAGGAGAAATATAAATAGGAGGGGGATAATGCATTCTCTTGCTAGGAAATTATGGAACATGGAGGGTCACTGAAGAGAGAATTTGAGAGAAGGCAGGGAGATTTTTCTCATTGTCCCCCATGAATAAATCAATCTGCTGCAAGATTGAATATTTCTTCTGTGATTGGCACTGCACATTCATTCTTTATGTATACCTGTATTGTTACTGTTGTTAATTCATACAATGTATATTTTAGAAAATTTAAGGATGAACTGCAGTTTAGGTGAAGAATTTCTCAATGAGACATAAGCATTTGATAGAACTGTTTACTATAATAACAAAGTGGTAGGCTGGCAGTGTAGGAGGCTCCAGTGAATCCATGCCCCAAGTGCTTGAAAGCCAAATGTCTTTAAAAATGCTAAATTTGTACAGACACCCCAGTTATTGAAAGAAGTTAAATACCTACTTTACTTCAACTGTGAGCTTATCAGGCTTGCTAAATTGGAATGGACTTGTGCTTTTCTGCATCTGATCACAAGTTTTGTAATGTCTCTTCTGCACACATTTTAAATTTTTTCTTTAATAAAGAACATTTTGGAGACTGCTAGTTTCACTATCTCTTTCCACCAAGGAAAACAGGTCCCAGCAGAAAGGCAGTAAAAAAATATTAAGAAACCAATTATAGTTCCTGTACTGGTTATTGTTTTTTAACTTCCATTTTAATGCTTATCTTCTCTATCTAGATGCTTTTTTCTTATCTCTAGCTGCCCGTTCAGCAGCTGTTGGTAGCCTAACTGTCACTTCCTATTCATTTTTTGATGAGAAACTTAATTTTGAATATTCACCAATTCCATCTAAATGTTTACATAATAGCTTGCTAGTAATTAAATTCCCCTCTCTTGGACTCTGCACTCTGACAGTCTCTTTTCATTTTCCCCTTGGTTGTCTCTTCTGCCATTCTCTGTCTTGGCTGTATGCCTGGAATATATTTTCTGCTCGGGTAGAACCTATCACCAAACTCCCCAAAACACTGTGGGACAGAATATGAGTCCTCCACTTTTTTCCCAGTTAAAATAATCAGAATGGAATGTGCCCAAACATACTCATAGCTTCACAGCCCACCCATTGACTTTGCATCTTTGTCCTCTTCTGTTCATCTCTATCTCTATAAAAATCTCTTCAACAGTGGTCTTAAGTTTATAAATAAGCATGCTGAACTATGTGCAAACTGGTTTTAATCCCATATAGAGTTCACTCAATTTTCAAACTCTTTCTGGTGAGGAATATCCTTTATAGCACAATGCAGAAACATCTAAGCAGTTTGAAAGATATGTAAATAAGATCTAACAAATTTGATTATGATACTTGTAAGGATGGAGAAGAATAACCTGTCTTCTGTTCCATTCTTACTGAAATGTCAAAAATTTTTATTACCTTCTATGAACTGTAACTTTTAGTACTGCTCACAAATGGTTCAGCATTTCCCATTAATCAATTAAAAGACCATTCCCCTAGTTGTCCCATGCACTCGCTGGTTTTCTCTTTTGAATGTCAGGAAAATAACTAGATTTGTCAACCCCAAAAAAGGAAAAGGCACAAGTACTGCAAGATCTCAGGAAACCATCACAACAGTGGTTCAGTATTGCCACACTGCTGTTTAGTATCCCTGCTGCTGTTCCCTATGGCTTTCCCTTCAGAAGCTGTGTTTTGCAGATGGCTTTTAGTGGGAATTGTCTCCTATGATAGCAGATTGGGCCTAAATCTCTTGTAGGGTTGAAAAGTACCATAGACATTACAATTAGAGTGCCATAGCACACAACCTCCTCGTTAACTTTGGATGATAAAATTATTTTTACATGTACCATACGCTTTTGAATACATTTTCAGGATTTTAATATTTAAAGAGCACTTCCACTGTGACACATTAATATACTTTGAATTAGAAACTCATACAAATTTCATTAACTCTTGTCAAAATTTTATCAACAATTACCTATTCTTTGCTGCAAGAGAAAGAGAAAACTTACACATAAACTTTTACGCTCTAATGTTGTACTTTTACACAAACATGTAAATTGTCCCTTAAACATCCATGGACTCACAGTAAAGACCTGAGTGGAATAGATTAGTGTAATCATAATTTAATTAATCTTGAGACAGAAATTTATTTAAGCACTGAAACTGTTCTCAGTGAACTGCAATAAAACACCGCAGCCTTAACTCCCCCCCACCCTCCCACCCCCCATGCCGGAGTGTATTTAACATTTGTCTTCTGCAAGCATTTCTAAACTCTGTGCTGCAGCTTTGCTCTTATTCAAATCACGCTGACCCTGTCTGAAGTGGTATGGATAATTCTTACAAAAAAGAGAATGAGACATGAGAAAATTTCAATTTCAAGAGTAGAGATACTTCTGCTAGTTGTGTAATAGGTATTAAGAGCAACCGTTGTCCTCTATTTCTGTGGAAAGAGAAGATAATATTACAGTTAACCATTAGTAGCAGGACTATTGGAGTCGGAAAGATTTTGCAGTGCTCTTTCTGAGATGAAACTGGCAGCTTAGAGTACACAGCTGGCAAGAAAACAAGTGAGAGATACTGGTGTAAAGGAGGTATTGTCTACTCCTCTGAGCTTAAAATATCAATGGTGAGGTCTTACATGTCAAATCTCTAATTGTATCTTTCCCTGGTTTTACTGTCTGTGCTTTGGCTTTGCTGATGCAGAAGACAAACATGAGCCATCATTTTACCAGAAAGACTGAGTGTTCTGTGGGGAACCAAGGGAGGAGAAAAAATGCACTTAATATTTATTGTAAAAATAGTCATATTCTTCTTTAACATGGCTACCTAATATTGTTGTGTCATCCTGCATGCCTTCTAAGGCACCAGTCTAATTGAACTAGTGAATTTTCTCAGTCCTGGTGTGAGGCTTTTCCATATACAGTGCACAAAGAACTATGTTCTGAAGAGTGGAAATTTTTACAAATGTCAAAACACTGTGAAAACATAACAGCATACCATTAGGCTTATCTTTGCATAATATAAGAAGTTCATCTTATACTCACCAGTATACAAATAAAATATGGAATCATATTTGACTAGAGAATATGACTTGAATGGAGAGATGTTGATCCCTTTGAATGGTATGTAGAAAGGTCCATGTGTAGGTCTCTTTGAAAGTATAATTTTCTCAGCCTTTCCCTTTTGTAAGGGCTGGTCAGGAAGATGATGTGGAGGAGTCATTCTCTATACAAAGCAACAGATTAAATAAATGGAGCTGTTCTTTGTAGTGAATAACAAGCAGCTGAGAGCTTGTGGGTAAGGATTAGAGGATATACCATGATGGGGTTTGTGACATTGTTGTACACTTCTGCTACAGAGTGCTTAGTCAAGAAGAGGCAGTACTGACACCTGCAGGAAGCCTCCCTGTTGCAGGCCATGATTCTCGTGGAGGGCTTTACCATCCTGACATGTGCTGGAAGGACAATGCTGGGGGGACAAGCAATGTAGATTTCTAGAGAGCATCAAACATTATTTCTTGACACAAGTAAGTGACCTGTGAGCTGGCAGGGGAAGGCTATTGCACATGCTATTTATGATTAAGGAAGGACTGTTCCTTTCTTATTAAGTGTATTAAGGTCAACAGCAGATCTGACAGTGGGGACCAATGCTCCCAAGATAAGGGAGTTTAAGATCCTAAGAGAAGTGAGCAAGATGGATAGTAACATCACAAACATAGACTGCAGGAGAGAAGATTTCAGCTTAATCAGGGATGTGGTTGGTAGGACCTCATTGGAAACTCCTCTGAAGAGCAAAGGTGCTCAGGAAAGCTGGATGATATTCGGGAAAGGCTCCTCAAAGTACAAGAATCATCTATTTTGATGTGCAGAAAGTCAAGCAACCATGGCAGAAGGCTCGTACTGATGAATGGCTAATTCATGATTGAGCTAAAGTTCAAAAAACAAAGTATGCGGAAGGAGGAAACAGGGATGTTCTCCTTAGGAAGAAGGTGTGCATGCAGGGAAGGAGTTAAGAAAGGCAAAGTTCAGCTGCAGCTGAAACTAGGGAGAGATGGGAAAGCCAAAGAAGGGCTTCTGAAAGTACCTTGTCAGCAAGAAAAACCCTAAGGAAAATGTGAGGCATTGAACTCAGTGACAGAGCACATGGAAAATGGTTGTCTTTGCCTCCATTTTTAACAATTAAGGCTTGGTCTCAGGCATCTCAGGACCATAAGTGAACTGTCAGAGTCAGTGTGAGGGATGCACCACCCACACTAGAAGAAAACAGACTTAGGGAACACTTAACCAAACTGCACACATTAAATAGCTGTGGGATGAGAAGGGATGCATCTGAGGATGCTGAGGAAACTGGCTGATACAATTATAAGACTGTTCTTCATCTTCTTCAAAAAGTCATGTCAAACAGGAGAGATTCATAGGACTGAGAAAAGGCAAACATCACATTCATCTTCCGGAAGGGCAAGAAGGATCTGGGAAACCATAGGGTTCACTCCCTAGGAAGACTGGAGTAAGTCTTTCTGGAATTATGTTTGTGAATGACACCAGACTAAGGAGGTGGGGGAGAAGGTCAACAGACTGGAAGGCAGGACTACTATTTAAAGGCATCTTGACAGGTGGAGAAATGAGTAGATAAAACCCTCATGATGTTCAACAAGGCAAATGCCAAGTGCTGCATCTGGGATGAATAACCTTATGTAACACTATTGTCTGGCAACTAACTGGCTAGGGAATGGTTCTCCAGAAAAGAATCTGGTGGAAAAGAATTCAAATATGTGTCATCAGTATGTTGTTATAGTGAAGATGACCAACCACATAGTGGGCTGTATTAGCATGAATGTGACCAACAGGCTTGTGAGACCACATCTAAAGTACTGTGCCTAGGTTTGGATTCCTCAGTACAAGAAAGTTACTGACATACTGGTGTGAGTTCAATGGACAGCTACCAAGAAGGTTAGGAGGATGGGGCACAATGTACAAGGGCTGTGGGAACTGGACTTATTTAATCTTAAAAGAAGAAGAGGGGATCTTATTTCTACCTACAGCTACCTTCTGTAAGGATATGAAGAAGAGCAGGCCAGACTCTTCTTGGTGGTGCAAGAGGGGCCAGCAGACACAAGTTGCAACAAGGGAAATTCCAATATGATATTAGGAACAAGTCTGCACAATGACTAGTCAAACAGTGGAACTGGTAACCCAGAGAAGCTGTAACCTGGAGTGTGTCTGGGTGAAAAATGATAAAACAGTATCCTCAAAGATGCTCATTAGAGGGTCTCTGCAGTAAACACAAAGAGGAGTCAGAGAGAGAAGGAAATTTTACTGCATCTTTTTCTCTCCAAAGGGATATTATGTAGCTTATGTGAGATTTTTAACATTCAGCCTCAAGGATACATAGTACAGGTCTTATCTATTAATTACACTGAGGGAATTTCTCTAGCCTTCAAATGCTTTGAGTACCATTCAAGCAAAATAGTATTTCTATAGCTAACATCACAGTACAGCAGGTCAGCTGTTATCACAGGTAGACAGCTATGAAATAGCTACTGGGTAAGATACTGCCTTATCAGAAAAGGGGGATTAATTATGAAAACCATTGTGAGAGTAGCAAAAGTTTGTTGTCTGTAGTTCTGCATTACACAGATTTACTTTTAACAAATAGGGGGTTACTTCGATGTTCTGAATCAGAAACCTGTTTTACCATATATTTCTCAGAAAATTCAAGTTTGCTCCATAGGAAACAGTACATAGATGCTGCAGGGTAGTCCTAAGTCTAGGGTAATTGCTATCCACATTTCTACCTGCAGTATTACCAAGGGCCAACTTTGGAGTGTTTCACATGATGTTTTTAGAGGGAAACTCGGATACACCCAATGCTTCTTGAGTATGTTTACTTTCCATCATGTGCTTCCAGATATCACAGCTACATTCATTAGGGTGATACTGGTTAGAAAATGTGAGTGAGATCCTTCTTCAAAAGTGCCATGATATTCTTACTTTAAGACATTTGGTCACCTCATCAGATCATTTGTGTAGACTGCTGATGTGATAGGGATCCCAGAGGTACCTACAAAATTCAGAGTGCTTTAAGGACTTCTGTAATAGGCACATTTTAGATCTTCCATCTGGGGACTGAGAAACAGAACTGATGGTGCACTGTGCATTGAGAGTCCATCTTACAGCACATTCATTTCCCTGTGCAAATGAGCCTTAATTTCCTTGAAGCCCTTGTAGCCTGCAGGGGAATGACACCACCAAGTAACAAGATATTCTAAATTAAGAAATGTAGTTGCCTCCCCATTGTCACTAAGAAAAACATCACCCTTGTTTTCAGACAAGATGGAACAGCAGATAATGTTGCTCAAACCAGACTATGGCACTTCTCTTCTTTTATGGAGTGTTAGTCAATAAATTATGCCTTGTCAAGTAGCATAAATGTCTCATATGACAACCATGTTAATTAATATATTTGGTTTTCTTTTTCCCTTAAGGAATCACAAAACCTTTAATGCAGCAAAACATGCATTTGTTCCTCAAATTACATAAATTTACATATTAAAGTAAAGGTAGTGGGCTAAGGTAAATAGGAGTGGAGAATTTTGGTTGCTTGACAATTTTGTTATAAGTATCTGTTTTCAACTTTGCCAGACTTTAACCATTTTGTTGCAATTTCCCATCTGCTTGAGTATATCTGCTATACAGCACATTGTTTTAGAAAATTTCACCTGCTACAGTCTAACAGGAACAAAGAAAAGATGCTATGTTACTCTATTCTCTTGGAAATAGGTGTTTGGGTTGTTTGGGTTTTATTTACTAGTAGGTGACTCACCTGAAAACCAAGGTTTTTTTCTCGATATATTTATGAAAACAGACCATCTAGCCTGCCCAAGTTTTTACTGGTGTTTTTTTGTCAGTGTGAAAATAAAAAAGAAGAGGGATTAAGAATAAACGAAGCAAAGCAGAGGAATGGGGACAGGTAATTAAAATTCAGAGAATAAGCCTGAGTCCTAACAGGCAGTTTGTGTCCTAACAGGTAGATAGGACATGGACAACAGGGCAAACCAAGCAGCCCCAACCTGCGTGAGAGAAGACAGGATACTAAATCACCCTCAGTGGACAACAAAGAATGCATATAGTAACAGTTTGGAGTTTTGAAAAGATATTATTTCAGAAAAGTTTCTTGGCTTCTGAAGTGAGAATTGTAACAGGAAAATACTCTCTTAGGTTGTCTGTAGTACTGTTTACCCATATGATAAGGACACAGCCGGCTGAAAATGGTGCTTTACCTCTCAGGAACTATCAGATTGCAATGCTTGTGAACATGGTCCCCAGTAATCTATGTAGAATTTGAAAAGGTTATTTTAGAAATTAATATCTTTGTAGCTCATTTGTGTAGATTTTCAACCTATGCTTATTTTTAAGATTTATGGAATAATCTGGTACTTCTAAAGCAGCCTGCATAATAGCCTTACTTGTATGTGGCAAGCCTCTATCATCAGGTTGTGCCTTGGTTTTATTACAGCTTCTAACAGGAGGTAGAAACAGATCTGAACATGAAGTACTCACAACCCATCAACCAAATGTATAATAATTGTCTTACATTCACTGAAATAAATGAAACAAACAAACAAATACTACTTATATAAATAATCCTAGTGAAGTTGTAGGAAGAGGACACTGGAACCAGCTTTAGAAGGAAATTGAGTATGATTTTGCAGAAATAATACACTGAACTCCCCCTCCCCTCACCCGCCCCACCCCCCATTTTTCAGAGAGCACAGAAAAACATTCCCAGTGCCAGCTAGCTATATATAACTGGAAAAAAGCTCCTTGCACTGACACCATGCATCTTGACTTAGTGTACAGGTAGGGATCTACTAAATGAACCCATACTTGTGTTTTCAAACTTCTTGCTATAATAACTTTAAGCACGTGCTCTTTGCACTATGAGAAATATCTTTTAATGAATTGTAATTAATTTGCTTGTGAAAGTTTTATGTTAGGCATTCTTTCTCTCCATTTGTATTTTTAAGTAATTCAGGGGAGGTTATAATAGTAAAACTCTTCAGATCTGTATTTCACCATGGGTATTCTACACGTTCAGAAAAAGAAGCATACATTTAGGAAATGGCCAAAGCTTCTGATTTAAGATAACTGATTTAGAGTCCTGAGAAATAAGAATATGATTCATCCCAAACTAGCAAGCTGATTTGTGTTGACTTATGCTTTGGACCTTTAACAGGTGCATTGTGTCAAACCTTGAAATGGAAAAATTATTTTCTCTGCCAAACTTTACTAGATTTGGATGGGATAGAGTTAATTTTCTTCATATTTTCTCACATGCTGTCATATTTTAGATTTGTGACCAAAACAGTGTTGATAACATAGAGATGTTTTCATTATTGCTTAGCAGTACTTACACAGCATCAAGGTCTTCTCTGCTTCTCACACTGCCCCGCCAGCGAGTAGGCTCGGGGTGTGCAAGAAGCTGGGAGGGGACACAGCTGGGACAGCCGACCCCAACTGAAGAAAGGGATATTCCAGACCATATGACATTATGCTCAGCATATACAGCTGGGGGAGGAAGGAGGAGGGGGCAATGTTTGGAGTTATGGTGGTTGTCTTCCCAAGTAACCATTACGCAGGATGAAGCCCTGCTTTGCTGGGAAATGACTAAGCACTTGCCTGATGATGGGAGGTGCTGAATGAATTCCTTGTTTTGCTTTGTTTCCATGTGCAGCTTTTACTTTAGCTATTAAACTGCCTTTATCTCAACCCACATCTTCTCTCACTCTCACTTTTCCAATTCTCTCCTTGATCCCACTGTGGAGGGGTGAGCAAGTGGCTGTTTGGTGCTTAGGTGTCTACCAGGGTTAAGCCACAACACAAATGCACTTCAAGTACCATTATTTTCACTAACACTGAAATCAGTAAGATACTATATCATCTCCCACATTATTATTCAGGTAGTATAACAGCACTAGCTACTGTATTATTCCTGAAGATTCAATTGACTGGCAGTAGCATCCCAAAGGATTATACTTAGTCAGTATCCAAGTGTTTATTTTGCTGGAAATGTTGTGTGAGGCCACCTTGTCCTTCACTAGTTAATGTGGTACTTCTGTGATGAATATCTGTTAATATTGAGCTTCTGGTTTCCTAAGCAACAGTAACCAGGTGAAAGCTTTCAAAACCTTCTTCCTACTTGCTTGATGTTTTCATGTAAAAAACATTCTTTTATTGCAAGGAACAGGACTCAGGATGTTGTTTGACTGTACTGATTACTGAGTTACAAAAGAGTTGGAGATTTCAGGGTATAGATACTGAAAATATTTTCTTCAGTTTTCATTGATACTAGTATATGCTGACTACTCTAATAAAAATTAAATACTCATATATATATACATACAAGTCTCAATGCAAAAATAGTACTGAATTTGGATTGGTTTTGGTTTTGGTTTCTAGTCTAATGAAAAATTGTAAGCTACTCTTCAGGATGTGAACAATACTCTACCTGTTTGAATTACTATCACCAAAGAAGATTTGAAGTTTGCAGTTAGGTTCTCATCAGTATTGTAGGGACAATCAGGCTTGGATTCTTGCTTTATCTCCTCAGACAGACCAGGGAGTTGAAAATAGATCCCACTACCCAAACTACTATTCTCTAACCTATAAAAGGACTCACACATTCTAATTTGTTCCTACAGACTGATTATAATTTTTTAGATTGCAATTAAGAAGATATGGATTTTTATTTATTTTGGGCAAAAGCAGAATTTTGCCTTAGAACCAAAACTAAATAAAACAAAGAAAATCAATTTTTTTTATTAAAGGAAAACATTTACTTCAGCTAGAAATAAAATATTTTTCTATGTTGTCTAATCTTTTTCCGCATTTTTAAAAATCTTATTTTTAATTTTTATCTTTAAGACAACTTTTATACAAAAAATATTGTTAAGAATTAAGTGAAAATACTTTCTTTAAACATTTTAAGACTAAAATATTGAAACAAAATTTTTAAATTTTATAGTTTCATGCTTAAAGTGTCAGGAAGACACTGGTTGAACTTTTTTATTTATTCAAAAGATTTGTCTTTCAACTAGGTTATCAGGTATTTTTGATCTTGTTAACACTAAAATTTTTACTGAGGAAAACAAATGTCAAAAACTTGAGAGGCTACAAAGTAGAAATGAGCATTGAAACTAAAACCAAACTCATTAATTCTTTGACACCTATATAAGTGACATTATCTACTGTACCAAATGTTTGGAAATTAAAATCTGGAGTTATTTCACATCTAGACAATCCACTTGTGTCATTTAGAATAGTTTTAAAATACCACATTTTATGGTAGAGACAAACATTGTTTTAACATTATTCCTTTTCACTTTAGGTCTGAAAAATTTCAGAAGGAAAACCTGTTTGTCATTTTTTTGGACAATATTCATGATGAAAATAGTTGTCCTTTTTCTGGGAGAAAAGAAAAAGGACTTGGGATGAAAGGGTCTGGTACTGTGATGTTGAGTCTGATTTGACCCATCTAAAAACTTAAGAAAACAAATGCTTCCAAAGGCCAGACTGTACTGGGTCTGGCTGAGACGGAGTTAATTTTTTTCACAGCAGCCCATGTGGTACTGTGCTTTGTATTTGTGACTAAAACAGTGTTGACGACACACCAATGTTTTGGCTGCTGCTGAACAGTACTTGCACAGCATCAGGGTTTTCTGTCTCCCAAGCTGCCCTGCTTCTCACTCCCAGCGGGTAATGTTGTGGGTAGACAAGAGGTTGGGAGGATACACAGCCAGGAGAGCTGACCCAAACTGGCCAAAGGGATATTCCATACCATATGATGTCACGCTCAGCAGGAAAAGCTCAGGGAAAAGAGGAGGAAAGGGAGATGCTTGTGGTTATGGCATTTGTCTTCCCAAGCAATTGTTATGCATGCTGAGGCCCTGCTTTCTGGGAAGTAGCTCAACACCTGCTTGCCGTGGACAGTAGTGAATGAATTCCTCTTTTTGCTTTGCTTGTGTGCACAGTCCTTTCTTCCCTATTAAACTACCATTATCTTGATCCACGAGTCTTCTTGCCTTCCTTCTATTTTCTCCCCACCCTGCAGGAGAGTGGAGTGAATGAGCAGCTGGTTAGGTGTTTGTTGGCTGGAGACAATCCACCACGCAAACAAAATATGTGGAAAAAAAAAGTATTTCTCCTATTTTTATATTTGATTTTCACAGACAGACTGACAAAGTCTCACTGAAATCAACTACAGAGACTTGATAAAGTTGCTTCAGGATTAAACTATTTAAAATGGAGGAAGGAGTCTAGCTGACTTCTGGCCATAAATCACGGGAATGTTGACATATGGAGAGAGATAGTTAATGGGAAATGCTAAACAAGTGTTTGTTTTTCAACTCATTCTGGGTCTTAGATGTCTAGCTCAGGGTAGCACATTATGTACCTCCATGCAACTGAAATCCAAAACTTGAATTGTCTCCAAGCAGGGCTGCTGTTCTGAGCATTTAACCACACTTCAATCGCTTTGAAAAATAAGATAATGAATTCTGTCAATTCGGAGTTCTTTGTTGCAAAAGTAAATATTTTATGATCTTGGAGCAGAGTATTTATGGTATTGCAATGATGTTACTAATAGAAGTTCCACAATGCTTTTGAATTTTTAGAAGGCAGAAAAGCAGGACATGAAGAGGTACTTGCTGTGAGTTGAATTTGAGGGGAAAAGAAAGATGGTAATGGTAACGTTACAGGTTCATGATGACTTGCATGGGTGGATTGATGGGAAAGTGTAAGACTGTATAGAAGACCATATTGATCTTCACACTTTTCACAAGTTTAAGCAAAGTTCAAAGAGCGCTGAAAATGTGACCTCAGAAAATGGTTTATGGGATTTAGTACTGCAACGCCCATGTATTAGGCTGAGGTGGTCAGGTAGTTAGTTATGCAGGAGTTCAAGCAGTATATGTTCTTTTCTGTCCTCTTGTGACTGTGAATACATTTATCACATACTCAAAATAAGAATACTGTTTGCCACAACAGGTGTATGTGCATTCATATGACAATGGCTAGACATATTTTGGTTATATGGCAGTGGTTTTCTAAGTAACATGGCAGAGGTGACACTTTAGGAACAAAATGACAGAGAGTACACTCGGCTTTTCCCAGTCTCCTTCATGAAGTATCTCTAGAGAGATGCTATGCTTTATGTCACATGAATTATTTTGGCAGGCCAGATCTAGCTACAGGTGCTAGTCTGTGTGCTTAGCTAAATGATCCCATGTATCACACTCAATTTGAACATAATTCCTTCTGAAAGGAAGATATTTAATTCTTTCCTATTTAACAGCTTTTATTTCAGAAATGTCATCACTTTGGATTGGAACTATTGAGTACCCATGTAAGTTACTTATATGTTACTCCTTCTTGGCCACATGCAAGATGAAGCTAAGATCTCAGAAGATCTTTGCTGCATCATGTTTTCAGAACACAGAATATACATTCAAAATTGTTTATGGGAGATCTGTTATTCCAAACCAATCAGAAAAGCATTTTCAGTTTTGTTCACCGGTAACTTCAGTCAGTTTACAAATAACTGTCATTGATACTGTAACCAATTCTCTGACTAGTGAAGTCAAACTTTTTTATTGACTTCAGTGGAAATGAAAGAATACCAGCTGGCAAAAGAATCTTAGCTTTTAAATTTAAATCCATCTTCAAAATAAATATTTAAATAATTTAGTATATTCCTTCCTAAAAGGAAGATTCCATAACCTGGACTTTGAAAGATTAGAATTATCATTACACATAAAACCAACTGCCTCATGAAAATAGCTCATCAAGATAGTATTAATTGCTGTGCAGCTACAAATTCAAAGTCATGAAAGATAGACAGCAGTATAAAAAGCTTATCCAGTTCAACAGTGACCTTTCGAACTGGCGTTGAAAGAGTCATAGGAATTGTCTCATAAAAATTATGCAAATCTGTCACTACTGAAGTTTTCTGTGTTTTATGAGAATTGTATGTGATTTTCTCAAATGAAGGGGAAGAAACAGCAATTCTTTGCAGGCTTAAGGACAGTGCAGTGCATTCTTCAGAAGAGCAATCAAGAAAGAACAGTGAATGACTGAAGAGTAAAAAACTGGTTTAAGAAGTAGAAAACTTAAGAAGAAACACAGACACATATTTCTGAAAATGCAACACTAAACAGCTGCAGATGCCTTGATAATAATAATTTATGAGAATTTTTTCACTTTCTTGCAAAACAAGCTAAGATAGTGTTCTATGCAAGAATAACAGGATTTTGTTCTTTTCCTTGTCTTACCAGCATATGGGCTGGAAGACCATAATTGCTCTTTCACAATGCTATCACATTCATGATTTGTTTTTAGCTTTTAATGAATTGTCTTATTCATGTTTGTATATAGATGTAGAGTTTCGTATTAACGTTTGTGCAGACAGGAGTTATTTCACCTACTTCTGCAGTGTGATTTTTTGTTTAAGATTGAAAGTCAAAGTATTTTTTTAAGTAAGCAGAAGAATATTATCAAAATTGGAATTTACAGGGTCATCAAGTTCTTGCTATAGAATGTCTGTAACAGATTCTGTCTGTGTCCCAGATACTCACATAACTGCAGAATCACAGACTGGTTGAGGTTGGAAGGGACCTCTAGAGGTCATCTGTTCCAAGTTTCCTGCTCTAGCAGAGACATCTAGAGCCGGTCACCCAGCCAGGTCCATGTCCAGACAGCTTTTGAATAACTGCAAGGATGGAGACTCCACAACCTCCCTGGGCAATCTGTGCCAGTGCTCAGTCACCCTCACAGTAAAGAAGTGTTTCCTGATGTTGAGAGGGAACCTCCTCTGTTTCAGTCTGTACCCATTGCCTCTGGTCCTGTCACAGGGCATCACTGTGAAGAGCCTGGATCCATCTTCTTTGCACCCTACCTTCAGGTATGTATTCCTTGACTCTTCATAATTTCCAAAAAAATCTGATATCAAAATATAAGCATGGGTCTTTTCCGAAATTTTTATAACATTAATACATATAGTATTTTTCCTTAGCTATATAAAATAAAACCTCTCAGAGCTGAGAAAAGAATTTTGGAATTTAGAGTTCAGAATTCTGTAACTAGAACTGGATTCATATTTAACAGATTTTGGTAAGATTCTCAAGTTGATAAAAGAGTATATTCTACATTCTTCAGTGAATATTCAAAATAAACTAAAAAAAAAAAAAAGTAGAACATAACCCTGAATTTTTTTTTTTTTTAATTGATAATATCATCCATGATCATCTTCAATTTGCTAAGAAACCCTGTATTACAGAAATGCCATCAGGTATTTAAGAATTTTTACTGAAAATGGTTCAGATGAGTACTTTTCATGCCTATTCCCATGGATAAGCTGTCCTTAAATGATTTCATGAAGATTTATAAATATCTGCTTCTGTGTCATACTGCCTGCACAGGTCACAGAAGGAGAATTAAAAGCTACTATACAAAGCTATTCTCCACTAATTTGTCTTCCCCAAGTCATAATGCATTCACAAGAGAAAGATGTGTGTTAATTTTCACATTATTTTCAAAAATACTATTTTAGGTACTGTTCAGAATTTCCAGCTCCTAAGTACATTGGAGCAACATTGTGGGCTCCTACCCCAGGAGATGGGGCTTTTCACAACAGTCATGGATTTTCTTTCTTTTTGAAAAGGAAGGAGACCTCACAAACTGTAGAAGAATCCCAGTGGTAAAACACAGAATGGCCTTTAACCTACAGGTGACCATCAACAAGAACATCTGTTCGTGGTTCCCAGTCACAGAGGAAGGATTCCTATTCATATTCTGCATATCTGGTAGCAGAGCACTGTGGTTTGCATCTAAATGTGTGAAATTTTGTTTCATGTTTTGCAATTACTGGTCATACAAGAGAATCCCTTCAGAATTGCACACTGGGGTCTGGTTGAACATTGGGCCCTTTGAGATGCTAACAAACTGCTAGTGGAAGCTATTAAGGCTGGATACATTGTCAGACAGTTAGCACATTGTCAGGTACTTTACTCATAAAGGAAAGCCCATTATAGTTAGAATCTAATTAAATCTAATTCTTTTATGAAATGACAACAAAACCTCAACTCCACAGAGGAAAGAGCTGTTCATTATTTGGATATTAAATACTGCAGCTGTCAAAAGGGTTAAAAAGCAAATCTTAGAAGAATTCCATATCTGAAATAATTAAGGCCATGTTTTAAATAAAGGTACTTACTTTAAGATATGCAAATTACATTATAGTTAATTAATGGCTATTAATAAGAAAGTGAAACTATTTTTTTCTAAATGTAGAGTTGGAGTCTATAATTTCTTCTGTGTAAGAACATAGTCTGATATCTTTATTGGACCTTAGAAGCTGGTATTGGCTGTAGTGGATCTTCATCTCCTTCGGTCAAGTGGATGATATAGTAGATTTCGAGTTTCTTTTAGTGAAATATTATGTTACTGTGAGTTGGTAGTCTTCTGACAGATGTTTCTGTTCCTTTGGCATCTATTTAATGTCTAACAGGAATATTTCGATCTCACTACCTAACTCCGAGGACAAGGAAGAGTGCTCTGGGATCTGGGCTTTTTGCATAGTCCTATTATACATGCTTTGATACCTGTTGGTGTAATAATTTCTTCTATACTTTCTATGATTTATCTTGAATGCCATTGGGATGGTGGCCCCTTCGTGGAAGGTGTGGCACTTGACACAAAGGAATCATGAGAAGATGAGATAGGGAAAGGCTGGACAGCTACACTGGTAGTGTCTGCCAGCTTCTAAGCGGTTATATCTCTCCCAGAATGTAAGGAAGGGTTTGGAATAGATGCACAGAAAAAACATTATGACACTTCTGTGGGAGCTGTGCACTTGGCTTTTTGAAAATATGCCCCCAAATTTGTGAATTTTAAATATCTAATATGTATACAGAACCCTGTTTTATAAACTAGGAATGATAAAGAAATGGCTAGCAATTACATGAATGCTCTGTGGGGGATTTAGGCATGAATATGGTAATATTACTATCGAAACTCCAACCAGCCAATTGGAAAATGGATTTTGAAAAACAGCATTCAGTTTGTGATAATTGAAGCTTAAATCCTTAATGCTCCAGGAGAATTCATACTCCATTAAATTAAGTGCTCTACGGAAGCAGACTTCAGAAGCCCAACATGTAAGAAACATAAGCAAAGAGGAGACTGGACTTAAATATGTGACTTTCCAAAAGGTGTTACAATGGAGAGCTGCAAAGCACGTGCCACTGTTGAACTCTCTCTGCCAACCCAGTTCTGGTTACATGAAGCCTCAGAACAGAATACTGCTAAAGGACAGCATGTACACCTTTTGAAAATAATGTAATGTCTCCTGTGTGGTCTCTGTACACACACAACCATTGATTATGACAGTTGGGAGTTTTGTTGCATATTCTGCTCAACAACATAATCCTTTACAATATTGGCACTCAGATGAAAATATTCTAGTGTTAATAACTGTACTGAACAAATATGAATGGAAGTGTTCAGTTTTAGGATTATAGTTTCAGACTCTCCAGATTTACATAGTAAAAAATTGGCTTGCTTATTTGTCTTTGTAGACATAATAATGAGAAAGTTCGTGTTTATTTTCTGGTGTCTTCTTTCTGGATGCCGTTGTTCCAAATATTGTCTTAGGCTGAAGAGTACAAGATGGCAGGTTCCAAATAAAATAATTTGGTTTTTGCACAGAGGGGAGCCTGCCCAATATCATGTCAAATCCTCAGCTTCTGGCATTTGCTTCTGCCCAGACTTTTTATTTTGATTTTTTAAAGTAGTTATGCCATCATAGGGTGGCATTCTAGCTAGACCTACTTACAGACTGTAACTTGGAGCTTTGAGAGTTTGAAATCTCCACTTGCTATTCAATTCCTTCTATTTTAAACCTCATCAAACTTATTAATCAGAGACACCTAATTAAGCTTCCCTGTGTGTTCATCCAGGCTAGCATATTTCAAGTAAGACTTTTGTATTATTGCTGACAAGTTAGTTTATTTTATATCAAAACTGTGACCCTCTTTTGTACTTTCTGGCACAGCATGAACAGTCAAGACCCCGTCTTCACTCAGACCACATTAATTTTTTAAAAAATAATGGTTTGAGTTATTAAAGAAGGAAATACATATGTGCTACATGTGTGAAAATGATTTGATTAAACAGTTTTGGGGAGAAGTTTCATCTGACTTTGTATTATATGTCTACAAGGTAGACATCCACATCTGAGCTACTTGTCTGAAGTCCCTTTATAGTCAACACAAAAAAGGCAATTTTGAGATGTTATTCCTCTTATCATGAGGAAGACATTTAAACTGGGTCATATTAATTACACTCTAAAAGTTCCTGTTTCTCAACATGGTTAATAAAAGGAGTCTAGACAACTGACTCAGAGGTAGATGTCTGCATTCCAGACTTCTAAAATTAAGCATCAGGTGACAACTTTGGCTTCAAAAAGACAGAAAGGGAATTGAGTCATCAAATATGTTGATTCTATCTGCCCAGCGTGCAGATTTTGCTACCGGTCTTGTGTCAACTCAATTATGGTCTGAAGCTACTCCCATCCATATTAAAACAGTGATGAAACTGCAACTTTTATAACAAGCACTTTTGTTCTTGTTCTTTTGGGAAGCAGGAGTAAATTGAACATTTACAAGAAGATCCCATCTTTTATTTCAATAGTCTCTCCTTTTCATACAGTTCCACTATTACTGGTTCTTTTGCTTTCCTGAGCAGGAGAGTTAAATTGCAGAAAGAAGGGTTACCAGTGTTTATGTTAAATATATCCCTTCTTTTGGGGGGGAAGACTTTCCTTTAATTGCCTATTCTGGCTGTTTGAAGATCTGGTTAAGAAAGATGGATGGTATCTTTTCCAAATTGGAAAAGACTAAACTTATCCTACTCTTCTTTTTGTATTTTTGAGAGAAAAGTAGTGACACTTTTCTTCCCTCCATTTCCATGCCCATGTGCATGCAGAAAAACTCTAATAGTCCAAACTTATCTGGCAATAAAAATTAAAAACCAAACCAAAACAAAACCAAAACAAAAAAAAAAACAAACAACCAAACCCTTAAAAGATAGCAAACCTATCACACAAAGCTGAAACCTCAGTTCCTTCCTGTTTCTCAAGAAGATTTTGGAGGGCTCTCATCAGCATGGAATCAAATCCTCAGACTGCAAAAAGTATCTAAATCTTGCCTTAGCTCCATGGGAACCACTAGGGCTATGCTTCTTCTTTCTATTCCACCACTCAAACTCATCTTTATGCATTCATATGTCATTTGGATTTTAAAAGCCACAAGAGCTGAAGTGCATATAAAATTCAGCGAGCTTCCTCTCTTATTACTCTACTAGCCTCCTCACCTGCCAGATTGGGGATAACATATCTAGACAGGGTGTATGCTAGCAGAAGAAAAGCAGGATGAGATGTAAAGTGTGTAGGAACTTCCCAGGTGAGGAATAGGGTGTGCATGGCAAGAAGGACACAGAGACATCTCTCCAGACAAGCTGTTTTGCCTTCCAAAACAGGGTAGTTCAGACATAGCTTTTTTGTTGTTGTTTTCTGTTATCTATTTTCTTGTCAACCAGACAACAAAAGTGCAAGGGCAGGGTGGGACGATATCTTCCAAATTAGTGCCTAATCTGGCCAATGAGAGAAACCAGGAACCCAGGGCATTTTGCAGGATGCCCCAGTGAATACGCAGTGTCAGATACAGGTTCTGGGTTTCAAAATCTGGGATGCAGAGAACCTGCCCTTGCTGCCTCCAGGCCCATTGCTACAGAACCACAAGGGCACAATGCCAGAGAGCCATCAGCCCATCAAAAGTTCATCTCCATAAACCACAAGGGCACAATGCCAGACAGGGAACCCAAATTACAGACTTCTAAGGAACAAATGCCCTGTCTATGCCCCTCCTAGGACTGTCCTAGCAGAGCCTCAGGACCACTGTCCATCATGATGAGTCATTGGGACCAGACCTCTGTATCATCTTTTGAACTAAGGGGAGTTCCTGCCGAGGGGTGTGGGACACGGTATGGGAGGCAGGGAAAGAGCATTTGGGGATTGACAGGATTTATTAAGGCATGTTTGGGAGTGGAACCAAAGGCAGGAAAAGGGAGGGTGATTTGGGAAGAAAAGAGTATGGGAAATAGAGGGATGAGGGAATAGAAGGACCCATTTGCATGTAAGCAGGGGCTGATCGGTACGTTTGCCTGGCCATGCCCTGCACCTGATCACCGCAATCTGTTCTATCTTCTTGTTAACCTCCACCTTCAACTGTTTTCCAGTAAGGGGCTCTTCACTCCATGTGCACGTGCATGTGTGGGGTCTGTGGTGCCAGAGACCGGAGTGAGGGCAGGTGTGTGAGCGAGTGTGCAATCACTAGTGAAGATCAAGCTGAAGGAGCCAGCAGGACGTGGCCTGGGACCAAGGCGGGGGGGGGGGTTCTGAGGGCCAGTTCTGGGTGTGACAGTGCCTGTGTGTCTGTAAGGCTGAGAGGACAGGGGGGTCGCTTATGGGACCAGGGAGTCACGGACACCTGCATGTGTGTGTGTGTGTGATGGTCTGCACCAGCACCTGGAATGGGGCTGTGGCCTTGGGGTTCGTCTGTCCAGGTGGCAGCCACTGGGGAGACTGGGATCGAGGGACAGCGACTGAGCAGGCTGGGTGTATGAGGACAGTAGCTGCCCCTGAATCTTGTACTTATATGTATACATATTCCCTCTAGCAGACTTCCTGCTCAGCCAGAACTGGGAACAGGATGAGGCCTTTGGTGCTGTCTGTGTTCAGGTGAGTGCTCTGTGTGTCTGTTATTTATGTAGCCAGATGTGTAAATATGTGTGTATATATATATATTCTATATAGTGTAAATTGTGTATCAGGAATAGGCACTCAGCCTTGCTATTGGACAGACTGGGGGACTGAGTCAGATTTAAAGGTGTTTTCCAACCTGAATGATTCTATGATTTTATGATTCTATGAATTCATGCCTCAGAGATGGCCACAGAAGACCTGAGTTGCATGGGAGGAGGTTCCCAACCATATCTGATCAGGTAACCCCAACAGCAAGAATTGTCTGAAACTATAAACATATTTTCTGTGTGAATAGCTGTCACTGAAAAGCCATCATTGAATGGATGATAGAATTTAAGGTTAGTGAGTAAGTGTAGTCTCTTAGTTCCACAAAGAGGCTGTCAGTCAAAAGTCCAGTTTTCATTCATTGAATGACCCTAGGGAAGGTTTTTTAAACTGTGATTTAAGTTTGGCCATGTATAAGGTAGTTACTGACCTGTCTCGTGGGAGAGCAATGAACTGGTATCAATAAAGAAGTTGGTAATCTTTGCAGGAAGGGTGACATCTCTGTATTGGATTAGAACAAAAGACAACGAGATTAGGTCTCATACTTTCAAGAGAGGTTAACCTCAAAACACCCACAGAATTTCAATAGATTTTTGACTGTATAACACCATTAAAGTTATTTGAGAATATTTCAGAGTAATCCAGGGTAACTTAAGAATGATTGAGAAAATTCACTGACTTCACCAGTGAAAGCTGCTCATAGAAATGGTATGTTGATTTTAATAGTTGTTTTATTATACCAAAATCAATTTGAATATCTAAAATATCTAAAAATGTAGCACGTAAACAACATGTAAATTCCATACTTTACAATGTCTGAATAAACAAACAAAAAGAAGGCAGCACAGTGGCATGTCTTAATCAGTGTGTCATCTTTTGCAGATAGGCCTGGAAATTTTTCTGGATAATTTTTTTTTTTTTTTTTTTTTTCTTCATTGTGTGATATACCTTTTAATAGGTTTCAGGTAAATTTCGAAGAGGACAAAGAAGTCCCAAATGGGGAACCCGAGTAGATGTTCCCACATTTAGCACAGATTTTCAGCATAGCTTTGCAATAGTTATTTGTTATGGATATGCATCTTCCATATCTAAGGAAGTCTTTATTTATGTAACTACTATTCATGTGGTAAGTGCTGTTCCTCAGGGATTGGTATTGGGACCAGTGCTGTTTAACATCTTTGTCGGTGACATGGACAGTGGCATTGACAGCACCCTCAGCAAGTTTGCCCATGACACCAAGCTGTGTGGTGCGGTTGACACACTGGAGGGAAGGGATGCCGTCCAGAGGGACCTGGGCAAACTCAAGAAGTGGGCCCATGCAAATCTCATGAAGTTCAACAAGGCTAAGTTCAAGGTCCTTCACATGGGTCGGGGCAATGCCAAGCACAAACACAGGCTGGGCGATGAGTGGATTGAGAGCAGCCCCAAGGACTTGGGGGTGTTGGTGATGAGAAGCTCAGCATGACCTGCCAATGTGTGTTTGCAGCCCAGAAAGCCAACCATATTCTGGGCTGCATCAAGAGAAGCGTGACCAGCAGGTCGAGGGAGGTCACTGTCCCCCTCTACTCCACTCTCGTGAGACCCCACCTGGAGTACTGTGTTCAGCTTTGGGCCCCCAACATAAGAAGGACACGGACCTGTTGAAGTGAGTCCAGAGGAGGGCCATGAAGATGACCAGAGGGCTGGAGCACCTCCGCTATGAAGACAGGCTGGGAGAGTTGGGGTTATTCAGTCTGGAGAAGAGAAGGCTCTGGGAAGACCTACAAGAAAGCTGGAGAGGGACTTTTTGCGAGGGCATGTAGTGATAGGACAAGGGGTAATGACTTTAAACTGAAAGAGGGTAGGTTTAGATTAGATATAAGGGAGAAGTTCTTCACTGTGAAGGTGGTGAGGCACTGGAACAGAGTGCCCAAAGAAGCTGTGGATGCCCCATCCCTGGAAGTGTTCAAGGTCAGGTTGGATGGGGCTTTGAGCAACCTGATCTAGTGGGAGGTGTGCCTGCCCATGGCAGAGGGATTGGAACTAGATGATCTTTAAGGTCCCTTCCAACCCAAATCATTCTATGATTCTGTGTAACTACTATTAGCATGAAAATACCATTGCACTGTTGCACATGGTCTTACATTTTCCTTGACATTATTTTTAAAATAAAAAATATTTTAGGACCTTACTGTCCTGTATTCTAAGATAAAATAATTTTATATCAAGGGTTATAAAGATTTTTTTTTTTTTTCCTATGAAGAATGAACTTTACTGTTTCCTGCTGTGACTTGTTGTGAGTCTCTTTGTATCATAAAAAGGACTGCCAGAAAGAGGATGGACTAAAAGCCAAAACCAAGTGATGCTTACACAGTACAAAGAAGAGAGTTGGCAGGTCCTCAAGACTGATTATTTAAAATCTATTTTCCAGAGGATCTGATAAGCTGAATTTCCACAACCTGAAATGGACTATTACACAGAGATATCCCCAGGCACTGCTCATAGTCAACAAATCAAACAGATCAGGGCTTTTATCAAATTTGATCAACAAGCTGTAATCTCTTTAAAAATTTTCCAAACATGTTTAAGCATTTTTGCAAGCCTTGTATAGTCTTACAGCACATGACCTTCTCTTTCTCTCCTTTTTCTTTGTAAAGAACTTAATTCAATTTGTCTGCTTAAAAGAACAATCTTGTAATTCAAAAGTACCCCAAATTAAGAGTTGTCTGGGACTCCAGCATCTGGAATCACTATTTGTGCCATAAGAGACAGTCAAATGATGAATGTCATGCAAAAAAGAAATTGCCTACTTTCAAATTACCTCTCAGCTCTCTTTTGTACGGGGTTGTTTAGTATTTTTGCCCGCCTGTCACATGATCACATTGCCCATCTGTCAGTCTAACTTGTGGTGGTTTCCAATTAAGTTTTAAAGAGGTGACTACATTCTGTAAGTGGATGAGAGAAGCTCAGCTTGAGAGGAAGACAGGGAAAACTTGGCCATTGTCAGTCCTCATTGAAAACAAGTGACTGAGCAAGTGGAACCTGCAGTCGGCTGATCAACCAGCGTGCAGGAAGGTCGGACCCAGCCATGGCATGCTTTGCCTCCTTCCCAGGTGACAGACCAAAACACTGTGAAGGACACTCTGGGGAGAGGAGTGGAAGCTTAGTGTAAATGCATAGGGAGCACTGGGGACATGAAGGTACTGCTTGGGGGCAGTGGCATGAAGCGTCATGAGAATCTTTGAAAAATTTGAGTTATTGCTATGGGTTGGTCTAGGAGACAAAAGACAAAAAAATATACAAAATAGAGTTCTGCTCTTCGTGGGAAAAATTTTGATTATTTTTTTCTTAAAGACCATTATTTCCCTTTTCCTTCATGTGTAAACTTCACAAACTCTTTGGGGCTATTTCTTCTTAAATTGTACTGTTTTTTTCTATTGACTGTGGTAGACTTGCTTCTCTCTGCATTGACGTAACTGAGATCAGCACTAAATATAGTATAATTAATCAGTTATGCCAAAGATAAATTTGGCTTAGTGTAAGTCTACCAGGCAGTGCACTGAAGAGCCCTTAAAGCTGATACAGATGTGTGTCACAGCACAATGCAGAAACACTGTTTTGTGTTTCAAAAACTGCTACCTTGGGGGTCCTTGCATCAAACCATATCGTGAGGCACAAACATGTACTATATTTTGAATCACATTTTTTCTTCAGTTGCTGATGCTCAATTTTTCATCATAGTCATGCCACTGTAAAGCATGTAAGGGCATTTTTCCACTGTGCTGACAATAGAAGACTCATATTTGTGGAAAATAGCAGAATTAGGAAGTATTTCTGGTATATTACACAATAAATACCATCCTTCAGGTGGCAGCTGCTTCTTTACAATATTACTTGTCAGAAGGTGCTGTACTCCTTTCCCTCTGCAATTTTAGGATTGCTATTCAATGAACTCATAAAAAGGCAGTTTCACCATCTATAAGAAATATATTAGCAACCTGATTCCATTTCATAGTGCCCTAGTTGTCATACATCACAATTAATGCTAATTGGCACACTTTTAGCAAGATTATAAAATGTTAAAATAGGCATGCAATATACAAACTTTTCCCCTAAGTAAATGCCTTTATCACCAAGACAAGGAATCCTCCTCTCCTCTCCTCTCCTCTCCTCTCCTCTCCTCTCCTCTCCTCTCCTCTCCTCTCCTCTCCTCTCCTCTCCTCTCCTCTCCTCTCCTCTCCTCTCCTCTCCTCTCCTCTCCTCTCCTCTCCTCTCCTCTCCTCTCCTCTCCTCTCCTCTCCTTTCCTCTCCTCTCCTCTCCTCTCCTCTCCTCTCCATACAGTCATTTTATACAGTTTTATGTACAGTGAAACACCTCCAAGATGAGGTCTGAAGTATCAGCTCCCTCCCACTTTTCCTCCTATACAAAGAATAACTAGCAGTACTCACTATTGACTAGTGATTGTGATATTGCCTGGAGAGGTACAATCTGTGGGGTTAAACAATTTCAAAGAAAAGCAGTTAAAGCCTGAGTCTTTCTTTATGACTGTTTGGGGAAGGTGCACTAAAGACCAGGTTATTGTATAAAAAGCTGCACTTCTTTTCCTTAAAGGACAGGAATGAGTCATTATCAGTTGTCTGAAGAAAAGACAGTGTGGCCTTATCTTCAAATTTATTACTTCCCTCTCAACAAAGAAACCTTCTTGCAGCCTCTGAGGGAGATAGTTCTGACTTCAGATCCCTAAGAGCAGTGCCTGAAGTATGCATGTTGCTTTGAATTGCAATCCTAAGTTTCTTAACACTTTATAGAAGAAGACTATAAAGTGCATTAAGAGTTCTTGATTCTGCACCAAAGCCTAGAAGCCATATATTGGGTTTTGTTTCTCCTAAATTTTATGGCTTTGAGTGACCTAATCTTTGGTCCTCAGCTCAATTGACAGAAAAAAAGAAAGACTGGGTATAAAACCAGGATGTTTCTCGCCTTTTTTTAATTACTCAGTATCTTCTTTACTGTATTTTTCAATACAAATTTAATTATTCTTTTACTGTCAGTGCATCTTTCCTGCCAGGAAATCTAAATAATTTACAGTTACAGAGAGCGTGCAAATGTGACCAAAGCAGAGAACTAAATTATTCAAATGCAAATCTCAGAAAGACACTTCTTATTTTCTGATTCAGTTTCTACAGCACTAGTGACACTTACTTAGAGCTCATAAGTCTCTGAGTACTAGTGAGGAAAACAAGTCCATTTCAAGTTAACAAGGAACTGGACTTCATATATGGAGAAAATACTGGAGTTCAGATGTTCAGCAATATTTGGTACCATGATTTACAACATGTTGAACTGAACTATAACAACCAAAATGATTAACTGTTCATCCGTAATGCACAATACCTTAGAAATAAACTAGGGTACTGCAAAGAACTTCATCCAGTGAGATAATGAGATCTCTGCTCTTGTTTGCTTCAGGTAGTACCTCATAATTAATATATGGCTTAGGAAATAGAGCTGACAGACATGAACTGGTCTTCAGCTACTAATTAAGTGTCTCATCCAACTGGATAAAATTTTCTACCACCAAAGCAAGGGCTAATTATTCCTGTGAAACCTGATGGTGGGATTTATTGTTTCTGATAGCAATGCTACTATTGCTGAAGCTACAAAAGATGGCAAATTCATTAATGCATAGAATTACATCCTGGGTTTGTATGAAATGCATTCAGCCATGTTTGGCCAGGACAGCATTTACCGTTCATTATCAAGAAAATTTTTACATTCTTTCAGGCACTCTAAAGATATTGTAACTTTATTTTGACATTACAACCCAACAAACTCTCTGCAGGGAAATTATTCCAGGAACACAAAAAAGTGTTCAGAAAAATAGATACCAGATTTTATATACCCCACGTTCACCTGCCTACTCAGTCTCAAGCCAATAAGGATCTTAATGGGAGCTCATCTTTGCAGGAGATCAGCCATTTGTTATAGCTGTTGGTGTGCTGGCTGCTGTTTCAGTTTGATTGCTCTGTTAATGTGCTCCAAAGGCACCTAACTCGAAAAAAGCAAAACCACAACAATTCTTCCCTTTTAGGTTTTTCTGCTAAAAATTAATTTAATTGAAATGTTGCAAAAGATGTGCATAGCAGTGCACTAGTACTTGGCTATAGCTCTGTCTCAATAGTAGACACTTAAGAACCTTTCCCACTTTGAAGTTTTGAAGGCATACAAATTCTCTGCTCTGGCTCTTTCATCACCTTTGCATGGTAACAAATACTTTTAACAAAACAGGCAGCCTTTAGTCATAATGAGTTCACCTAGGCAAGGAGTAGCCATGAAAGATGTAAAATATCATTGTGTTACAATATAGCTAGCACACTGAAAAATGGACACCCCTGTGACTGAAGCAGTCACATACATTTCATAGAGCTTTTCACTATTAAAAACCTGTATGTCTATTTCAGACACAAACTTATGAACCACAGTGTGTTTTGATTCAAGTATTAATCTGCCATCAGACTGGCTACAAGTGACATTTTCTAGCTGGCTTAGTGAAAAGACATCACAATCATTTCTTATCAGAATAGAGTTACTGTCAGGAAAGGCCATTATCAGTCATTACCTTTCTATTTACTTTTTTGTTTTTCTTTTTTCTTAAAGGCAGGTGAAGCTCCAACAAATGTTAGTTAGTTCATAGAATCATAGAATAGTTTGGGTTGGAAGGAACCTTTAAAGGTCATCTAGTCCAACTCCCCCTGCAATGAGCAGGGACACCTTCAACTAGATCAGGTTGCTCAGAGCCCCGTCCAACCTGACCTGGAATGTTTCCAGGGATGGGGCATCTACCACCTCTCTGGGCAAAACCTCTTCCAGTGTTTCACCACCCTCATCGTAAAAAATGTCTTCCTCATATCTAGTCTATATCTACCCTCTTTTAGTTGAAACCATTACCCCTTGTCCTATCACAACAGGCCCTACTAAGAAGTCTGTCCCCATCTTTCTTATAAACCCCCTCTAAGTATTGAAAGGCTGCAGTAAGGTCCCCCCGGAGCCTTTGCTTCTCCAGGCTGAACAACCCCAACTCTCTCAGCCTTTCTTCATAGAAGAGGTGTTCCAGCCCTCTGACCATTTTTGTGGCCCTCCTCTGGACTTGCTCCAACAGGTCCATGTCCTTCTTATGTTGGGGGCTCTAGAGCTGGACGCAGTACTCCAGGTGGGATCTCACCAGAGCAGAGTAGAGGGGGAGATTCACCTCCACCAACCTGCTGGCCACGCTTCTTTTGATGCAGGCCAGCATTCGATTAGCTTTCTGGGCTGTTAGCCAACTTATGTCCAGCTTTGCATCCACCAGTACCCCCAAGTCCTTCTCTACAGGGCTGGTCTCAACCCCTTCATCCCCAGCCTGTATTGATACCATGGGTTGCCTTGACCCAAGTGCAGGACCTTGAACTTGACCTTGTTGAACCTCATAAGGTTCATGTGGCCCCACTTCTCGAGGTTGTCCAGGTCCCTCTGGATGGCATCCCATCCCTCAGGCATGTCAACCGCACCACTCAGCTTGGTGTGGTCGGCAAACTTGCTGAGGGTGCCGTCAATCCTACTGTCTATGTAACTGATGTAGATATTAAACAGTACTTGTGCCAATACGGACTCCTGAGGGACACCACTCGTCAGTGATCTCCATCTGGACATTGAGCCATTGACCACTACCTGCTGGATTCGACCATCCAATCAATTCCTTATCCACTGAATAGTCCATCCATCAAGTCCGTATCTCCCCAATTTAGAGAGAAGGATGTTGTGGGGGACCATGTCAAAGGCCTTACAGAAGTCCAGATAGATGACACACATAGCTCTTCCCTTGTCCACTGATGTAGCCCCTCCAGTAGTTCTACTGTCCAGTTTGATATTGTTACCATGTAAACAAACTGCCAACATATAACACAACAAATAACTTGACAGACAGAGTCAAAGGCCATGAGAGAGAGAAAGATCAAGCAATTTAATTGGTATTTGTTGCACAATCCTACCACCGGTATTAAAATTTGTCATGGACAGCATTTCACTTTAAATCTTGCTGATCTGCAGAGAAACCGATAACCTGCTAGAAAGCTAGAACAAAGCATTATTATGTTTAATAAAAAATACAGAAGTGATCTCATGGCCCATTTTAGGCAACTCTGGAAAAGCCTGTTTCTCTCTATTGACTGTAAAGGAAACTTACAGGTATTATCCAGGTGATTTATACTTCTCTCCCAAACTGTAGAGGTACCATCCACTCCAGATCTCATGAAGACAATGCAAAGATTTTTCTTACCTCATTGGGAGGCAGTGAAACAATAATTCGTGAAATATTAAAAGCTTAGTAAAAGTTCATGAATGTTCATCCATATGTAAAGAAAATTGGAGCAGGTAAAACTGAGAAAGAAGTGAGTATAAAGAACTGTTCAACAGTCAGAGGAGACTGTAGTGAAGTTCTGGATAAATCTTTAATGTGTAAGAAGGACACTGTCAAAGAGAAAGGTGCTCCTACACACAGGGAAATCTGTCTGCTTTATTTTTAAAAGTAGGAGTTTGTGCATTTGCAGATAACTGTACAAGTATCTGAAATATATTATGTTAGGTAGTTATTTTTTTCAATTCCAGGAACAGTTCAGAAAATGTTTACTATTTATTTTCATATATTGAGAATGTACCCACATGCACATTAAAAAGTATGCAAATCTTTTAGAAACTCATTAATTTGAGGAATAATATCTTAAAGTTAATCAGTGTGAGGAGAAAGAGTAGTCATGAAAAAACAGTTTAAATGAAGTCAGAGATATTCAACCAAAGGTTAGAAACTCATTGTGTGGCTCTTTCATGCAAAGGTTTTTCCGGTAGCTGTTCCACATCTCCCATTGAACCATGTGAGAGCCTAGAGATAGAGGTCTATTATAGGATTAATCAGATCCTACTACACACTGATTCCCAGAATATATGAATAAGCCTGTCGTGGTTCCTGTGACATTTAGAAATGCTGCCAGATCATTGCAAAGTCTGTCCCCCTGAATTGTACAGGGAACATCAAGTTCTTTTTTATTTGAAATTGGGATTCATCTTACCTAAGCTTTTATTGGATATTATACAGCCATAGAAACCAAATCATCTTAGTGGGGGAAAAAAGGTCTAAATTGGACATATTTTATATCTAATGGAGAATCACTAAAATAATTCTGTTTGTAAAAATATTACTTGAATTTACAGATTCAAGAGAAACCATTTCCACACTTTGGTCCACTGCTACAGTACAGATTAGAGGAAAATACTGTGTTTAAAAATCCCTCTCCATCAAGACAAGATAGCCAATAATTACTTATTTTGATTCTTCATAATCCACCACAAATCTGTGCTGTTAGGAAAGAATTTTTGTAATTCAGCCATTCTGCACTTTAAAAGTCATAACAGAGAAGATGTATCTCTGTCAAACTAAATCTCCTGAAATACAGTAGGAAATAATACATTTACAAAAAAAGTGAACACATGAGGAATTCCATAAAGACGTGCTCTTCTGCTGTGTACAGATGGTCAGATGCTATTTATTTTGAAATCCATCATATATGAGCTGGTATGATTCAGCTTGTCAAATTACATTCCTGACAGGCTCAGTCTTTAAAGAAGTACTAAAGCTTATATAACAGCAATAATTGGTCAGCACAGGTCTATTTTCAGAAGCATCTGATGCTAACCAACTTTGAACAAGGGAGCATTTTGGCAGAAAATGATTGATCTCAGAAACCAGACTTAAAGACATATGTCTCTTTGGATTTAAGCTTATTAAAAAAAAAAAAAAGAAAGGAAGAAAAAGAAACCCAAGCGCCCCCCCCAAAACCCCAACCCACTCCAAATCAGAAAAACCCCACAACTTTAGAAGACTGAATTTTATTTTTTTCCTTAAATGGAATTAGAGATATTTCCCCCTCCCCTCAGAGCACAATATTCAGAAGAATATCTGAGACAGTATTATTGTTTTTCAGGTGTAAGATCAGAGAATGCAGAGTTGTGCCTTCAATGGTGTAAGCCCTCCCTGAGATCCTGGAACTTCCTGGAGATTCCAAAGGAGCATAATGGGAGCAATGTTTGCTGGAAGGACTCTGTCCGCAGAGCATGGAGAAAAACATCACACCACCACAGACTGAGAAAGAGTGTTCAACTGCTGTGAGCTACTACGAGTCAAACAATGAGCTACTACTAGCCCTACAGATAGCTGCGCCCTGTATTCCTTCCTAAAGTGAAAAAGTATAATTTTTGATAGCAGCAAATAAGGTGTAATGAAGCACTGATTTGTACAGGCATTACACACAGCTCACGTGGAAAACTTCCAGCCCAGCTACCCTGCCTGTTCCAGCCAAGCCTTTCCAGTTACAGACTATCAATATCCCAATTGTCTTCTCCATAGCATAGGTATCTTCTGCCTATCTTGTGTTCATCTCTGTAATAACAGACACACTTCTGACAATACAACAGCCATCTTTCTGCCACATTTGGCTCAAAAATATAAATTGGGTCTGTAGAGGCATGCTTGGCACAGTTTACATAAAAATGTCTTCTATATATTTTAGTACCTAACACGAAAACTCTAATTTGTAATGCTTCATTCCCATATGTCTATGAATGTGTCTTTATTTACTTATTCAAGGCACCATATATTTCTTAAGCTGCAAATTATATTTATATCTTCACAGTATTTAGCTTCTCCAGGAGAACAAAAGGCTGCATACATTTTGTGCAAAATATGCCAGACATTTTAATGTTAATTTTAAAAAAAGATATTAATACTATTTTGCTACAGGGAAGAATTTTTCTTTAAGCAGAAGTTTCTGGAAGATTCCTATGATAATACTTGTATTATTTTGTAAATGTTCCTTATCTGTCTGGCCTACACAGTGTATTTTTCAGGCTGATTTCAGATGGTTTTAGTTATGTTTCTACCAGGCTTTGGGAAATCTCTGTTTAGTTAAACATTTTTTCTTTCTAGCATTCATTTAAGAAGTATGTGGAAATCTTTTTCCCCCTATTTTTATTGAACAATCTTGGTAGTTTTATTTGGATGTTTGCTAACAAACTTGTTTACTTTATAAACATACACAAATGCATTTAGTGAAATAACAGTCCACATTCCTAATTGCTTGTAAGGTGGATGCAGAGAAGTAATAATACAGGTCTGCTTCCACCATAAGTTAATAATGCGGGGAAACCTAACAAGGTGGTTAAATATATTTACTCCTTCCTTCCACAAATTTTAAATCTCAATAAATATACCTGGATACATATTTCAGGTTATTAGAAGTTTCTTGGAAAGCCTACAGTTGGACAGGAGATATTAATTTTAGTACTTCATACTTGCTAATATTGGACAAATACTTTTTCTTTGCATCTTTAGATTGTGTACAGTATTTAATTCTGCATGCTGGAAGAAAAGATGGCAGTCCCTGGAAAACATACACTACCATACAGATAGACCATGACATTCAAAAAGAAGATACTGGGAAATTTCCATATCACATTTTTATTCTTTACATTCTTTCCTTGAATGACTACAGCCTCCAGCAGGATACCAGCACCACAGAATGCCTATTATAGCAGCAAATTATGGAGTCCTTAATAAGATGACATAAGAAAGAGGTCAGAGTCGTAAATTAATTTTCTTCTTTTGTTGCTAGGGAATACAATAAATATCCCATGCTGATGCTTTTTCCATTCTACCTGTTAGTGCTTTCTCATAGGCTTCATGGTTGACTCTTAACTCCATTTTTAGTAACAAAAATGTAGCAGGTACATTGGTTTTCATTAGGCATTGACACTCTAATATTACTGTTGAGGTGTATCTTAATGTTTGTTTCAAAATACATAAAAATATTTTTTATTTAGCCCTAAATGTTCAATTTATTTAATCATAGCTTAAAAAAATTAAACATGTAGCCAAATACCTCACTTAACTGAGTTTTTAGAGTTTTTTTTTTCTCACAATAGAAATAGGGCTTCCAGGGTCAATGTTTGCCAGATGTTTCTAAAAGCAGAGAATATTTCACTCCCATTGCTCACATGCTACGAATTATAAGAATAAACAGATTTAGTAATATTAATATAGGCAGAAATGGAGTTGTTTCATACACGGCCTAATCACTAGGATGCTCTTTATTTGATTAAAATGTCAAGAAGCAAAGGACAAAGGCAAACAAATGACATGAGATAAATAGCCATCTACCAAAACTCCAGGACTAATCAAAAGCTATTAATTTATATTCTCTGCCTCTGATCCTTTGCCGAGTTCACTTGACTAGCTTGTTAAAAGGTCCAGAGAAATTCTACACCTAGACTGGTTGTAAATTGCACAACCATTTAAGCAAAGAGCCAGACTGACTCTCAGACCTCATGGCCCAGGAATGAGTGAAGCTGGAAGGTTTGCATAGGTCTCTAAAAAAGGCTAATAAGATTTTAGATAATATTGTAGCATATATAGATCATTTTTTGATCAAAAATCTTTTTCTTCTTACATTATGCTTTCACTTAAGAAGATGTCTGGCTACTCTGCTCTCCCCAGATACAAAATCTTGCAGGGAAGACATTCTCTTACAGAGACTCAACTGGAGAGAAGCTGATCAATGGACAGATTATCCTAGCCCAGTGGAGCCATAAAAGTTTGCCTTTAGCATAAGTCTTCGTGCACAAGGGAGTATACCCAGACAAATGAGGCAGGGTGTAGAGGCATTAGGTCTGTAACTGTGACATACTTGACGTCGATTGTAAAGTTATCCACACTTAACAAGGGGAAAAATGAAATGAATTCTCCAAATGCTAGTTCAATACTGGAGCTGACAAGATAACCCAAAAATCCCATGTTCTTTGTGATATAATCTTTCCTATACGTTTTACTGCTTATCCTGTTGATGGACTTTGCTCTGACTGACTAAAACATCATGTAGGACAAGGATGAGCATGAAGTGTAGTTGCACTGAAAGAGGTAGAGGCCCAATTAGATATACTGCTGGAGTCAAAACAGATGCTGCAACTGTCACAAAAAAAAGTTTGTAAGAGTAAAAGCATTTTCTGAGTAAATTGTGAAAAACAAAACAACAGGAAAAGAACTAATATTCCTTGTGGAAGCTGAAAATATTTCTAATTGAAGTGAAGCTTTAATGTTTTTTGCAGTCAATTCTTCAAGGACTCCATAAGGTAGCAAAATTATTACACCTTTAAAGCAATTTTAAGAAAATTTAAGTCATAGTTAATATAGTTATGGGAAAGTTAATTAAAACACAGTATCTACATTAATTAAAATACCAGACATAAAGTACAGAGACAAAATGGAGTAAAATTAGTCTGTCTGAAGCTAGTGGAATCTGAGGTGTTGTTTCTGTAACAAAAACCAATTTGAAATATAAGAAGTACCAAATTATCAAAATCATCATCTGCTAAACTGTTACATTACACTTGGGATCAGTGTAAAACTTCTTATTCACTGTTTTGGGGAGCTGTCACACTGTTTTCCTGCTGTGTTCATGATTATGACTACCGAACAATTTTCAGTACTAAGCCTGAATTTTGCTGGTGTGTGCTTTATGTGGCAAACATTCATATAAATAGGTTCATGATTGAAATAGTACCTTCCAAGTGATATTTCAGAACATAGCTAACACCTTATTTCTACCTGCTCCATCTAAACTGGCAGACTGAATGGGAGAGGTATTCACAAATGTTTTATGAGGTTGACAGTGTGTCATTGATGACTTCGCTCGCTTGCTCCTCAGACACTACTTATGTCCACACATGTGGGCTAGGCTTGCACATCTTTGTTCTGAGAAAGATAGTTTTACAAAATCTAGGAGAGGGATGTATTTATGCTATTTGCTCTTCGCATATGGCAGATGCCTATGGAGATAATGATAATACCAACAACAATAGAGCAATTTACATTTATACAGAAACTTCTACCACAGAGCACCTTACAAACTATACACAGGAATCAATCCACCAAATGTGACCTCCACTCATGGATTGAAATACAACAGTTCTTTTAACAATGCACACTCTCAGTATTACTGTCTTGAATATTAAAGTACAAGTTGCAGAAGAGTGCTTGTAACCTTTCATCCTATTTGCAAACTGAGCACAACATTTCAAAACTTGTGCGCCAAAAGACAGACTTCTAATCAATACAATGTGGTTTGGCCACCAGTTTCTCAGAAAGATAAAGCTTTCAGCCCTTTCACTGCTGTCAGTTGTGGCACTCAAATCCTTCAAAATGTATGGTGCCTAATTTAGTATGCAAAGTTAGCATACAGCATTGATAATGGAAAACACCCATGACTTCTTCAAGACATTTGAGCGTGGAACTGGGAGTGAAAATCAGGCATACTTACAACCCTGGTTCTAATCCCTAAGCTGTTATTGGTTTTTTGCATCATTATTCTCGACTACTTGCTCTGGAACATGAGTATCATTTGTCTGATTTGATACCTCTTCAACAGGTAGCTGATACCACTTCATCAGAGATCCTTTGTAATAGGACTTATGTGTCTGTTCCATCTGCATTTGAGAGTATTTAGATAAATAGTAACATTGTCTTAAATAATACATCTCTCTATTTCCATCAAGCTACAAACATGTATTACATGATCAGGTAGAAGGCGTCTTTGTGGGTAGTAAAGTCAATGCTACATGGGAAGCATACTCCTTAGAACTAATAAGACAAATTATTTTAAGACACTTCAGAACTCTTTACTGTTTTATAAACAAGTCTTTCTACCCTAGCGCGTAAAAAGAAACGTGATAGCAGGGTGGCATGATGACATATTTCAGAGATAGCAGAGGTTAGCTTTGTTTGTCAGGAAAAGAAAGATGACTCTAGAAAGGAGCCCAATTTATTGCAATGGGAATTGTATAGGTGCCTGTTTCAGAAAGTTTCTTAAGCTGCTCAGTTGTTGGCAGCAAACCAGAGTATCCTTTTTGTCCTTGAATCTCACAGCACCACAAAAAAGAGAAAATGAAACAGTTTGAAAATGATGTGCATATCACTTAGCAATGTCATAAAATAACAGGGTATTTCTTATATTGCTATAGAAGGAAAGGTTTAGCTCCCTGTAATTCTCAGGAGGTGATGGGGCTACAACAAAGCACTACACAGACTTCATTCCAATCATACCTACAAGATTAACTGTGTGTGATGCATCTTTGTCAACTTCTCTGGTAACATCAATTGCATCTACAAGCTCATAGAGGAAATTCGGAAACCCTGTGTTGCCAAAGGGTTTGCACAGCTCCAAGGCTTTTGATTTACTGTAAGTGTTTTGCAAAGCAGTCCCTCCATCTGCTGTATCTGTCTTTTCCTTCTAAAAGCATTTCTGAATAGAAATGGCAGTTTGCTTTAAAATGTCCCAGCACATTTTCTAAGACACTGTACTGTTTTTATTGTTCCACATATAGGAGGGTACTGCATTCTATGGGAAGGACTAAAGATTAGTATTCATTATCAACTAGTTCTGAAGTTCAAGTAAAAAGTTCCATGCTTAAGAAAACCCATTCTTTATTATGCTGGAATAAATGTGCTGTTCTTACAGCTATATGAAATGTTTTCTCTTATTCAGGAGCAGATCTTTTAATGCTAAAGGTCTAAAGCATGGTTTTCAAGCATTTTATTAATCTTGCAAGGACAAGAATACAGAGGGTTTTTTTTTAAACAATCTATTTCTAGACAAAAAGGTACTTACAATACCATTCTTCATTTTAAGTTTCCTTTTTTTTTTTTCTTCTTGATTGTCATTTCATTATATTTTAGGACTCACTGAATGGGTGATATTTTCTGTTTGACATGTCTGCTGGTAGAGAATGAGTCATTCATGCAGCCTTCTGTCTCTATTAGGTGACAACAAATACCTGTGGTGACCCCATTGTGTGAGGAAACCTCCATCACTAATTTCACCTTTCCAGTGTACTCTGAAGCTGGAGTGAGAAGCATCATAACTCACTTTCTTTCTAGATGTGCTTTTTCCCCACTTGAATATTAGAATTTTGTTGGCTACTTCTTTCTTCTTAATGAACTGGCCCTCAACCACACATGACTCATATTATAATTGGAAATTAAGTAAGTAGCTAATGAAGCCTGATTAAATATAAATTAGAATACGAAACACCATCATTGGAAATTAATTTCCAGCACCTAACCATTTCTGATCGGCACCTGAATCATACAAAACATCTTCAAGACAATCCAGATTTAGAAAAGACTAGTTCTTATCCCCAATTTCTTCACAAAATATGAAGATTACTACATTATGGAGGATGTTATGTAAGTATAAGTGATATTTCTGCTATTGTGATGAGATTTTAAAATATGGTTAACATTTTTTTATATTTGCACTTGGAACAACGAAGGCTAACCATATTCTAGGCCATGTCAGCAAAAGCATAGCAAGCAGCTAGAGCAAACTGATTATACCCCTCTGTTTAGCACTTGTGAGACCACATCGGGGGTGCTGTGCCCACTTTGGGGCTCACCAATACAAGAGAGACATGGACATAGTGGAGCAAGTTCAGTTAAGGAGCACCAGGCTATTGAGGGGGCTGGGGCACACGACACATGAGAAGAGGCTGAGACAGCTGGTCCGTTCATCCTGGAGGAGACTGAGGAGCGATCTAATTGCTGTCTTCAACCACTCAGTGAGTAGTTACAGAGAAAATGGAGACACTCTTCTTGGAGGTAAACAGCAAAAGGACAAGAGGAAACAGCTAAAAGTTGCAGCAAGGGAAATTCCAATTAGATAGTGGGGAAAAAAATCATCACAAAGAGAGTGACCAAACACTGGAAGAAGTTGCGGAACCTTTGCCTTTGAAGATATCAAACAACATTTGAGGAATACCTGAAGTAACTTAAAGTTACTTTGGACCTGGCTATCCTTTGAGCAAGGAGTGGGACCAGATAACCACCAGTTGTACATTCCTATCTCAATTGTTCTCCAGTTCTATTCAATATTTCTGTATTAGGTCCAATTCTGTTTAGACACCTCCTGCCCATTGCCATGGTCACATAATACAGGGAAGAATTTATGATTTGCTAATGAGTCTGTCTTGTTGGATGGTTGGTCACCTAGGTAAGCTGTGCTGGAGCCGGCACGATCCACAGCAGAGCTGCAGATCTCAGTGCACAGGGGTTTTCCTGAGACAGGGAAATGCCAGGGCAGTGGAGAGACCCGCCAGGAGCCGGCAGCTCTCATGGGAGATACTGACAAGGCCTGGGTGTTGCCAGAGCAATCATAGCCATCCCCTCACTTATAAAAAAGCAGCCTAGGGAACGCTAGCAACGAGCACTGAAAACAGAGCGTGGTGCGTAAGCCAGCACACAGCGCGGCAGTTTGCATGGCAGTTCATGCAGAAGGGCACACGGGAAGGGCGTCATCACCCTACGAACTCAAGAAGTGAGTTCAATTGGTGGTCATCACCCTCTCAGAAGGAGGTTAGCTATGGTATCCACCCAGCAGAAAACTATGTCTTCTGCACTGGCCAGAACAGATGTGGCAACTCAGACAGAGCTCCCACAAAACCACGCAGCCATTCAGGTGTCAGGCTGCAGGGTGTGCCAGAGCCTTTCACTGGTAATGGATGGCAATAGTAAGAACAGCTGTGTGAGATGTGACTGAGTGGATGATCTTTTCAGTCTGGTGGCAGAGGTACAAGAGGAAGTAGAAAGGTTAGGGAGCATCAGGGAATCTGAGAAAGAGTTAGACTGGTGGAACCATGCTCTGCCCTCCCTGAGACAGAAACAGGAATGGCCACCAGAAAAAAAATCAAGATCAAGGGGATCCTATATCATCCCCCCCACCAGGCTGAAGGCAGTAGCTTAAAGGAAAGGAGTGAATGGAAGCAAGTCCATGCTCAGGGTGGCAGGTGGACCGCCTCCTTGCCCACCTTGCCTTCCCAGGTGCCTCTGTACAACAGGTATGAGGCTTTGGATGTGGAAGGCCAGTCAATGGATGATGTGGATGATGATCCATCTACACCAGAGGTGTTGCCAAGGTCAGAAAGGCCTATCATCTGTATCACAACCACATCCACGAGGAAGAAAAGACGAATTACAGTTGTAGGTGACTCCCTTCTAAGGGGAACAGAAGGTCCAATATGCCACACAGACCCTTCTCTTAAGGAAGTCTTCTGCCTTCCTGGGGCCTGGGTTAAGGACATCACTAGGAAATTTCCTAGCCTTGTACAACCCGCAGACTATTACCCATTATTGCTCTTCTATGTGGGTGATGAAGCCACAACACAAAGTCCAAGAGCAATCAAAGAGACTTCAGGGCCTTGGAATGGTTGGTAAGGGAATCTGGAGCACAGACAGTTTTTTCCTCTATCCTTCCAGTTGCAGGCAGATACATCGGAAGAAACGGATGGACTCAGTCAATTAATACATGGCTCTGTGGCTGATGTCACCACCACAGTTTTGGGTTTTTCAATAATGGGACAGTCTACACAGCACCAGGCCTGCTGGCATTGGATGGGATTCACCTTTCTCAAAGGGGGAAGAGGGTCTTTACTCACAAGCTAGTAGGGTTCACTGACAGCGCTTTAAACTAGACTTGAAGGGGGAGGGAGATAATATCAGGCTTGCCTGTGACAAGCTGTGGGACAACATACTAAGTTTAGAGGGACAAGGTTCTAGCAAGAGCCCTCAGTCCGTTGCTGAGATGTGCTGGGTACAGTGGAGCACACTTGAAGTCTTATGGAGTTGAGCCAGGGGCTCCTGAGGTAATAGGAGCCAAGAGGGAAACACCAGTGAAATATGTCAAAGGAGTTAAGGGATGTTCCTCTAAGAAGGTGACACAGCCGACAGCCCAGCTGAAGTGCCCTTACACCAGTGCGTGAAGCATGGGCAACAAACAGGAGGAGCTGGAAGCCATCATGCTGCTAGAAAGCTGCAACCTAGTTGCCATCACTGAAACTTGGTGGGATGAATCCTATGACTGAAGTTCAGCTATCAATGGCTACAGGCTGTTCAGAACGGACAGGCAAAGAAGGAGGTGTGGGGGGGGGTTCTTCTACATCAAGAAATGGATAGATTGTGAAGAGCTGTCTCTGAAGAACAGCTATGACCAGGTTGAAAGCTTATGGGTAAAAGAATTAGAGACCAAGGCAACAAAGGGAACCTTGTGGTATGCTTGGCCTGCATCAAAAGAAGCGTGGCCAGCAGGTTGATGGAGGTGAATCTCCCCCTCTACTCTGCTCTGGTGAGATCCCACCTGGAGTACTGCGTTCAGCTCTAGAGCCCCCAACATAAGAAGGACATGGACCTGTTGGAGCAAGTCCAGAGGAGGGCCACAAAAATGGTCAGAGGGCTGGAACACCTCTTCTATGAAGAAAGGCTGAGAGAGTTGGGGTTGTTCAGCCTGGAGAAGCAAAGGCTCCGGGGGGACCTTACTGCAGCCTTTCAATACTTAGAGGGGGTTTATAAGAAAGATGGGGACAGACTTCTTAGTAGGGCCTGTTGTGATAGGACAAGGGGTAATGGTTTCAACTAAAAGAGGGTAGATATAGACTAGATATGAGGAAGACATTTTTTACGATGAGGGTGGTGAAACACTGGAAGAGGTTTTGCCCAGAGAGGTGGTAGATGCCCCATCCCTGGAAACATTCCAGGTCAGGTTGGACGGGGCTCTGAGCAACCTGATCTAGTTGAAGATGCCTGCTCATTGCAGGGGGAGTTGGACTAGATGACCTTTAAAGGTTCCCTCCAACCCAAAGTATTCTATGATTCTATGAATATATGATTCTATGAATAAAGAGTTTCTCATCATTTTGGTTTTAGATCCTCTGTTTTACTCTTTTTTCTCTGCACCAAACTATGTAATTGTCCTAAATTCTGAGTATTGAAAGGATATCTGTTCTGAATCAACAATACTGACTTAAATGAAACTGCTAAAAGTTGTTTAAATCCAAATGGCAATTCCACTTCTTATAAATCAAGCTTTGACTTGTGTCCAGAATATCATAGATAGGTACACAGAATTTAAAATTTTCTGGGTTTATGTATTATCAAGTAAAGTAGGGTTTTTTTCCTTTTTTCCCCCCAAAATAGACCATTTTACACTTTACATTCAAGCCTTAGCCTATTCCCAGAGGCCTGTGGGCTGAGTCTCACAGGTCCTTTCCAAATCCATCTCTCCTGTGCTGTATTACAGAAGTCTACTGGGTAAGCTTCGGCACAGGATATCAGCTGATTTTTAAATAGAGTGAGTAATCTCCTTCTTCCTAACCTGTTTAGAATAAAACCTCAAGTTCTTATTCTCCACCACAGCAGCTGAATGTTAATAAGGAAGGAGGCCAAAACTGGCAGTTGAATCTCTCAATTCAGAATATACCTAGTATTTCTTTTGTTCTTTTTAAAAAAGGTAAAAGTCTTGTAACTTTTCAGCTGCTATATAATACTCTGATTTGCTGGTAAGGGAAGTCCAATTGCTGTGAAAAAACTAGTAGCCCTAGAAAAGTCTCTGTTTATGCAAAACTACCTGAATAAGAAATCAGTAGAAAGTCTGCCTGTTTCTAAATCTGAAACTCTGATAATGAATCACCTGTCTTTCTTACAGAGCACGGCACAAACTTTAAGGGGGAAGCCAAACTGAGGTTCATTTAGTGTCCTGTCATAGACCAACACTGTGGAAGCAGGTCTAAGTAGTAAATCTAAAGATTATCTGTTTGAGAAATTCAAAGGCATTTATCTCTTCCTTGCAGCTCCACTGATAGCAGAATCAGGCGAGATGCCTGAGCTGAACTATTAGTGGGCACAGCCTACTTGCCTCTGGAATTTGTGCCTCAGCCATGTTTTGAACAAAGCAGGTATACTCCATCTCTATTTATGTGTGGTTTGAAAAAGGATTTTGAGAGACCTGCAGAATTCTCAGGGTGGAGACAATACACCATGTGAACCTTATACTCTTGTTCTTCTGCTCTGACTTCTGGAGTAGTCTGGCTGTTATTTATATGTGTAATCCCACACAAAATTTGTTACTACTGTATCTGTAGCTACATTTCCCCAAGTTCCACTTAGACTTCTTATTTTTCCAATGTACTCCACAAACACACCCAGGTCAAATATTATGGATGAACTTCTCAAATTCCTCAAGTCGTGAGTTAATTAGCCAATCATGTCTGAACTTCTATCACAGACAGTCACTGCCAAATCTCCCCACAGTAGTGAAGCACAGCAGGGAACTGTTTCATTTAAAAGCTTCTCAAACATATGTCCTGGATTCGCCTGGAATAGTGTTAATTTTCTTTCTAGTAGCTGGTATAGTGCTGTGTTTTGGGTTCAGTATGAGAAGAATGTTGATAACACACTGATGTTTTCAGTTGTTCTCAGTAGTGTTTAGTCTAAAGCCAAAGGTTTTTCAGCTCCTCATGCCCAGCCAGCAAGAAGACTGAAGGGGCACAAGAAGTTGGGAGGGGACACAGCCAGGGCAGCTGACCCAAACTGGCCAACGGGGTATTCCATACCATTTGACATCATGCCCGGTATATAAACTGGGGGCAGTTGGCCAGGGGTGATCACTGCTGGGGAGCTAACTGGGCATCAGTTGGCAGGTGGTGAGGAATTGCATTGTGCATCGCTTGTTTTGTATATTCCAGTCCTTTTATTATTATTATTGTCATTTTATGATTGTTATTATTATCATTATTTGTTTCTTCCTTTCTGTTCTATTAAACTGGTCTTATCTCAACCCACGAGTTTTACCTTATTTTTTCGATTCTCTCCCCCATCCCACTGGGTGGGGGGCAGTGAGTGAGCAGCTACATGGTGCTTAGTTTCTGGCTGGGGTTAAACCACAACAACATAATACTCAGAATTCTTCAGAGCAATAAGGGAATGTTATCGGGATTTTCATATGAGCCCAGCCTAGACAGTCAAATTATTATTTATAATAAGGATTTTAAACAATCTTACAAGGTGAGGTCCTGACAGAGAAAAGCTATCAGAAATCAATTACTCTTACTTATGGGGCAAAGCAAACCCACAAGATTCTCTGTTTTCCCTGCAAAGGGCTTTATATGACATAGATGTGGAATAGCTGCTGGAAATAGTTAACACACCAGGCACTGAAAGACAGAAAGACAGAACTGAGCTTCTGGGAAGTGAAACCTCTTAAAAAAAAGTCTCCATTTTTATGTGTATGTCACTGTATTCCACACTAATGTTATGTTTATTTTCAGTTTCATACAATTAAGATTAAGAAAACAAAAAAAAAGAAAGTAGAAGAAAAGAATGAAATATGGATGAAAGTAAAGGTGGAGGACAGTCAATGTTAAATTGTAAATGATCTCTGCTGGCATGAAAAACAGTTTATAAGGTAAAACAAAATATTCCAAGGAAAACAGAGACAACCCAGTCTGAAATTCCATTGTTAAAACAAATCTCAATCAATCAAATGATTAATTCTACCTTCGCAATGTGTCAGTTACAAATGGCAACAACGAGAATCAATGATATATAATTTGTCATCTCTTTGAAGGCTCAAAGATTGTTGATAGGCAAAATACCAATGAAGCTAACAATTGTTGGGTAAAACATGATTAATATTCTGCTCCATGATAATTTTCTTTCTTTAAAGAAAAAGACACAGTTTCAATCAAATTACAGTTTTGTCCTTCCAAGGGCACAATAAATCACTAATATGTTCAGATGTTCACAGAAATCGTTGAGTAAATTTATTCACTTATACGCATTTGAAACTTCATATGCTGTGCTTTAGTAGCCTTAATAGATATTCCTGTTTGAACATACTTTATATCAGGTATTTCATATAATATTGTGTAGTAGTAGGATGATTTGCAAATTAATATAACTGCATTTGGATCAATGGAAAACTGAAAATGATAAACTAGGAAGACTCCCTTATTTTCTCTATAATATTAAGAACTGAAAGTCTTGAATATTTATTCAGGTCTCATCCAGGCATATGTAAAAAGTCTTTGTTAGCACATATGAGCTTAACAGTACTTGAAACTTTGAAATGTAGAACAAATTGAATTTTCATTAACCAAGTATAATGTTGCTTATTAATGCTGTGTTAAATCTGGAATGTTACAGTATCTTTTGCAGCCAACCTGAGATATACCTTTTTTTTCTTTCTTTCTTTTTAAGCAATGGACCTACAAATAGCCACTTCCACTATCAATTGCCAAATTTTTCTTAGAATTTCCATTTCTCACTTTTTTTTTTCCCTCCAAGGTTTTGGGGCCTGTGATGAGCCTCCCGAAATGCTTTCAATATTAATGAAAAAGGAACACTGCTGACAATTATATTAAGGTAAAGAGCAGTCTCTTGAGTCTACAGGTGACTCTTCAAAAATTTATTTCTACAGCTTGCTTGGAGAGTGACTTGAATTATCAAAACTGTGAGACTTGCTGGGGACAAGTACATGGCCACAGCAAAATTTCATTTGAGAACTGTAGGAGTACTCACAGCTGAGTACTGTCAATGTACCCTTACCTTTATCAGTTTATCCAGTGACTAGTGGAAACAGCTATATGTAATGCCATATTTTAAAGCCTTCATATAAGCTCTGGATGTATTTCTGTATGATATTACTCACCTAGGTACAAACTATCATACTCAGCATAGGTTTGTGAAATATCATTTTAGACAACTACAAAACCCCATCTGGCTGTAACTGTCCAGATCAAGGGCCCACCACCTTGTCCAAAAATGAAGATAAATAATAACATCTGTCTACAAACTTTTTTCTGTTTATTCATACATAGCCTGCTCAAATAAACACTGTTTAATTATAGCAGCACTGCTTTGAGAGAAAGCTAAACCTTAGTTGAAACAGGACCAGCAGTGAAAGAAGCTGAAGACTAAGATTATTTAGGAGGGACATAGTAGGGTACCTGCCCTTTTAACATCCAGGGAGCCCAGGGCCAGGCAGCTGTGCTCAATTAACAAACCCAGCTGGGAAAGGAGGATGTGATTGTAAAAGCCAGCAAGTAGTACAGCTGAGGGTATGTTAAAACAAGGGAGTAGCCTGTGATGCTGGCCTTGTATCAGGGTGGTTGCAGGAAGGATGCCTGTAAGAATGATTGTATGCAGTGAATAGGAGGTCTAGCTTTAGAAGAATAGAATGTGTGAGTATGAAACGTCTTTGGAAGTTTGATGTAGGGTATAACAAGGTATTTTAATTAGATCTTAGCACCTGTGTAACATATATTATCTACTCATGGTAACAGCACATTCTAGGATTTTTCTCTCTAATGGGCTTTATTATCTAACAAGCACATTTATGAATTAGTTTGGGTTTTAATTGTGGGTTTTGCTTTTTCTTTTCAATTTCAATTTGAAACTAAACATGCTGGAACATGCCTATTCTGAAATGCTGCATTTTTCATTATCTTTAATTGAGTTAAGTAGTGCACACAAATGCTTTTGACTGCTGTATATGGACAAGCTATGAAACTATTTTAGGTACATTTTTAAATTAAATGCTGAAAGTCAGATACATGAAGAGGTGGGGAAGAGATTTAAAATAAATAAAAGGAACTTTATTGCAGAAAGTGCTGTTTAAGCTAAAATATGATTAAAAGAGATTTGTTCTGGAGCAGCCTGATCCTAACAGGTCACTTGAAAGGCTTGATGGTGGAAGAACTAGTTATACAATGAAACTTACCATTTTTTTTGTACTATTAGTAAGTAGAGAAATGATGCACTGTGGATTTAGCTTCTGTTCAACAGGATTCATGTCAGTAGGGTCGATATCTGCAAGACATGTAGCATGGAATAGATGTTAGGAAAAAGCAAAGAAAAAGATGTTTTGAAACAAATTATGAAAAGGCAGAGTCCCGTTTATGTTTTATTTGGAGCTTGCTTTTTTTAGTGTCTCTAGAAAACTATCCAGACTGCTATGGCCACCCTTCTGAAATCCTTCAAATGAACCATTTGCTCATAACAATTAAGAGACCAAGATCTGCGTAGTAGCTTCAAACTGTCTTTAAATGCCCGATTCTAAAAATTGCTTACTGCAGACATACTCTTTGTGTAACTGTAGCAGAGCATAAATGCAGGAGTATTGGGGATGTGTTGTGTAGTTCAGTCTTGCAAGGCCAGCAACCCCTACGTAATCGTGGCAGTAATACCATGTAAGGCCAGGAGGACCTAGGTAACCATACCAGAACTGGCATCAGAAATACCAGAATGGTTATCAGAATATCAGAAATAACAGAATAGATATGGATTTAGCAAACAAAACTGGGATCAAGGGGGAAAAAATGATAAGTAACTGGTTGTTTATTTGGGATGAGACTGTGGTGGAGAAAAAAAGAAAGAAGAATTGGAGAAATTGTAAAGGTGATAACAACATTTGCAATTATTTGACCAGAGCTGTCTGTGGTAACCTGTGGTGCAGCCCTGAGCTTGATTGTCACAGTCTAGTTGAGATGACAACCCAAACCTGTTGTTCTGATCATATTGAATGTGCTTTTGTGGTCACGAACGTCTGTGGAAAGAAGGGGATGTTTTCTTAATGGTAAAACACCCAGTTGAATGGAGGAAGCATCCTGGTATCACATTGTCAGTGCCTGTTTCAGGCCTGAGAGCATTTGTATCTTTTGATCTTTAAAAAAAAATAATAAAAAATCAGTGTTTTCTCATTTGCTGAAGTATGATGTTGCAAGTGGATTGTGTATGATACAGATAACAGCTGCAAATCAAAGTTGTTTGCTCACTGATTTTATGTATTTAGATAACAAGAAAATATTTTTGAGATAATAATCACCTCAAATTCCTGAAGCTCTGGAGACCATTATTTGCCAGTACTCTGGGCATGTTTTCATTGTTTTCTTATTTGTTTTGATTTACTTCTGCTATATGTTTTGGATAATCAGAAATCAGGGTTAAGACTAATGAAAAGGTGACCTGCAACCATGGCTGGCATTATAGATTTTTAGCAATGTCCAGTGGCTGCACAGTTTCTCTCTTTTTTTCTCTGTTTCTTTTCTTAAGCATTTTCGATGGCAATAAATGTATCGTCCTTGTGATCTGTGTAAAAGAATCAGAGCTCAGCAGAACAGGCTGTCAACCAGTCACTCAGTTTGGAAAGTAAAATGATTTTGAATTTACTTTTCAAAGTGGACAGTCTTGAACATAAAATGGGGTAGCTTTTCAGAATAATTCAGTAATTCATTTCAGTGCCTCCACAAATCGAAATTTAATAGTTAAAACAACAACAAAAACCCACACCAAAACAAAACAAATTTTGGCAGCCACAAAAATAGTGGCATTTTGTCTCTGTGTGTGTGCATCGCTGTTATAAAGTGGATTTGTAATGTATAAGAAGAAGCTAATTAAACTCTAAGTGCGTAAAAAAAAAAAAAAAATCTTCTAGAGCAGATATTAACATTATTTCATTCCACTTCTTTTTAATAAATGTTCTTGTATATAAAATGCATTAATAGAAATGAATGACCTGTAAGTTTTGAACATAAGTTTTGGTGCATTTAAGCTGTCGGAACAAAATTATTTTAAATTTAGTTCAAATTTGCTCAATAGTTTTGCGCCAAAAAATAGAATCCGTAGAATCAGAAAGCAGGAATAATGGCATTCAACTCTATTCTTTTGCCAGAAACACAGAGCTTCTGGAAACACTTCTTCTGACTATTGTCTATATTCAAGCTACCTGAAGTCGGAAGTAAGTAAAGGATAATGTTCTGCGTGTAGGAGCTGACTCTTCTTCCTCACTGCCTGTAGCTGAGTTCTACCAGCTCTGCCAAAAAAAGAAATATCAAAGGACTTCCTACTGAGGCACGTGTTTCCCTAAAAAAGCATTACATTACTAATTCAAGAGGTGTCCAACAGAGACATAACTCATGAAATGAAACAATGCTCCATGTGCTAATGCCATATAAGCAGTAAGGCTGACTGCTTGACCCACCAATCCTTGCTTTTCTCCGCTCAGACTGAGGCTGCCTGGAAGTCATCCCACGCCTGTCCTCTCCTTCAGCGTGCCATAGCAATAGCAAGTGCTCAGCTCTGCTCGTGCAGCTCCAGTCTGAGGCCTGAATTCTGAACAATCAGTGTGTTTTCTTTGTTCCAACAACCCAGGCGTCTTTTTGAGGCCACTGCGTTTTCTTTCATTGACCTGACAGCCCTGTTTGAATTACTGGTGTGACACTCTAGGAACAAAAGCAGTACTCACTGAAGAAACATTCCCTTCTAACTCTTAAAGGATGATACAACTTGTTGAATGAATAAAATCCCTGATCTGTAAGCGAGAGCCGTGCTTGCTAACTGTGACAGGAGGAAAAAAAGAAGAGCTATTGGTTTCAGTTTCCCAGAATAAATACTGGGGTTTTTTATAGAAGCTGCAGGAAAAGAATAAAGGAGCTAAAGATCATAAGACAGGTCACAGCATACTCTAGGAGACAATCTATTAAAAACAATTCTGTCTTTTTGCAGTTTTTCCAGGTCATTTTCCCTTCACTCATTATAAGTAGTAACATTTACATAAAAACAGGATCTTGGTTTCTCAGGAGTTTATCTGCTCTTTATAATTATCCTCTTGAAATCATAATCTTGATTTCTGTGTAATTAGGTTTTCCATAAGTTTTTGGTGGCTCTTTCAAGGTGACCATGGGCTAGCCTTCCAATAATCCAATAATAGCATCCCAATAGTGTCGTTAAGACCACATTTTTCCAATATAGAGGCTAAAATAATGTTTAAAGATATGTGAGTCTATTATTATGTCCACATGTAGACAGCAGTAAGTTGCTTTTTTTTTTTTTTAATTGCTGATGTTGGGAACTCATCTGTGTCAGAGGCTTAGCAATCCTGAAAATCCCATTACTTACCAATGTTTCTAAATCTAGCCTTTTTTTTTTTTTTTTAAATTGTGACCTACTTAAATAGGAGCTGTAACAAAGCTGCTCAATTGTGAGTGAGAGCCAAAGCACAACAGTAGGAATTAATCCATTTAATCCAGAAATAGAAAGGTCATTCCAGCCTCATTTTGAAAATACTGATAATCTTATCTATCATGAAGTGTTTCTAAAACTGAACACAGAATGTCAGCTAATTGAAGCTTTGTATCATAGCCTTGCTGGGTTTTGGTGATAGCTTGTCTTTCCGTTTATTCCTGTACAGATGGACACTATGACACTACTACCCAACAAAAAAAAGTTTATGGACCATGTAGATATGGCAGAATATTTGCTAGTTCAAAAGGCTAATCTAAAGTTATTACATTATATACCTGTACCTTAATTTCCTATATTGAAATGAACTTTTAATTGATGCAAGTAACAGGAAAAATAAGACAATATGTTAAGTTTGTGTGGTTTCAAATGCCTGTCTCTATTGCAAGCAGTATGCATTCATTGCATATGTAAACAAATTTCTTACCAGATATTATCAGTTTCTCACTCAAATTCATAGTTTACAGTAATCCTCACATGACCTTCCACACAGATATCACGGAAGAGTTATGGGTGAAGGGTGCTACCTTTTTCATATTATACACTTGATTTTCAATAGACTAGCATGGCACGTAGGCAAAAATACTGTAAAGGTAACCATACTGTCAGATACAATTTTGACTACTTCTTCCGTTCTCTACTGCTTGGCATTATTTAGGCTATTCTGGGTCCAAAATGTTGTATTAAAACATTCCTTCAGGGTAACAATTCTTTTGAGATGAGCTGCTTACATCAGCAATGGCTTGGCACCTAAATCCATTATATAACACACCTGCCTGGGATTCATATGAAGTACAGGGGCTGAATTTGACCTGCAGATTATCCTGGAAAAGAAGATAATTTTGAGGGCTCATTTGTATTTCTGCCATATTATAAGACAGATATAGATTACATGATATAAAGAATGCTTTTCTTGTATTTAAAAATTTTAAAGCTGTTTGAATCTGATACCATTTCCATGAGCAACACATATTTATTTTATATAAATGCTCTGAAAAACATTAGCGTTATCACTGGGGGGGAAAAAAAAAAGTCAAGTCATCCCTGATAAAAAGAACATATAAACATTATTTAATACATGAAAGATTGTCCTGGTTTCACCTGGGATAGAGTTAATTTTCTTTCTAGTAGCTGGTACAGTGTTATGTCTTGGATTCAGTATGAGAAGAATGTTGATAACACACTGATGTTTTCAGTTGTTGCTAAGTAATATTTAGTCTAAAGTCAAGGGTTTTTCAGCTTCTCATGCCCAGCCAGCAAGAAGGCTGGAGGGGAGCAAGAATTTGGGAGGGGACACAGCCAGGGCAGCTGATCCAAACTGGCCAACGGTGGATTCCATACCATGTGATGTCATGCTCAGTATATAAACTGGGGGGGAGTTGGCCTGGGTGGGGGGGCATCACTGCTGGGGAACTAACTGGGCATCGGTTGGCGGGTGGTGAGCAATTGCATTGTGCATCACTTGTTTTGTATATTCCAATCCTTTTATTAGTATTGTTGTTTTATGATTGTTATTATCATTATTAGTTTCTTCCCTTCTGTTCTATTAAAAACTGCTTCTTATCTCAACCCACGAGTTTTACCTTGGTTTTTTGATTCTTTCCCCCATCCCACTGGGTGGGGGGAAGTGAGTGAGCAGGTGCATGGTGCTGAGTTGCTGGCTGGGGTTAAACCAGAACAAAGATATATAAGGTTAAGTTAAAAAAAAAAAGGAATTTAAGTAGAAAAAGAGCAGTAAGGATATTCAGTAACTTAAAGTAACAGGTTTTTTTCTATCATGCATTTGTTTGCTGTTTTTTTCTTTCCTTAAGTAGCTGTGCATTCCCTGATCTTTTCCAAATGTTTACTACATTTCGTGATATATTAGCTTTTCAAATTCTTTTGGAATTCTGATCTACAGTAAAATTTTACCTGACATGACTTAACCTTCAAGTGAAAAAATGTAGCAGCACTTACAATGTCTGTGCAAAAAGTGTGATTAATTTTTTTCAAGTATTCTTTTCTAACTCTAATTAGAAAATCTAGAGACTTCAGAAATTAACCAGAAGAAAGTTATATTTTTGGCACAAACTTTGAAGTGATTTTTTAAATTGTATATTTACTGTTACTGTACTTGATTACCTCTAATCTCTTCACCAAAATGTTATCAAATTGTATTTTTAGCTGAATATTCTTCATATTAGGATGATTTGCAGTATTTAACCCAGTTATTTAACTTATACAATTATTGCAGGCATTTTATAGGTTTGATTTTCTACAACGTGCTGAGCAGTTTGGCCTTGATCCAATGAAGTGATTAAGCATCTGCTTAACTTTAACCACATAAGTGATCCTACTGGGAATTGTACAGGATCAAGTCCTTCATCAACTAGCCTTTGAGCAAACAGTCTTTTCCCTGATTTATTTTTTGTTTGATATCCGTCAAGTTATCTGTTTCTGAAATTAATTTTTTTAACTTTGTATATTGATCAAAACCCTCAGTGAACATTGTCTTCAGTATGATATCAAAGCTGACTGGTGGGATCAACCATGAATAAACTTGGATGTTTTTCCCTCATTTAAGTTTTTTACTGTATTTTTTGTGAAAAGGAGACTTAAGAAACCATCAGTCCTTTAAATTCCTCAGGGATAGTCAGGAGGTAACTGCAGACTACTGTAACAGAAGTTTAGATGTGAGGTTTTTTTCCTCATGTTTACCTTATTTATTAAAACCCAACAAGATAATATAAGACTTACTGATGAGATTTAGACTTCACATTTTATTTTCTCTTGTTAAAGCTACACAAAGCAATTGAACACAGGTACTTACTGCAATACATTTTTTCTCTGATAGTTTCTGCACTACAGTTGTGGTAAGGTATTGAAAGAGAACTGCCCCCAGGTTACGATAAACCCTGTCCAATGTATTTGCTGGATGCACTGACCACATCATTTGCAGGCAATCTAGGCAAAAATTAAAATGGTGTCAGATAAATGTATGGTCTGCACAGGTAGAGCACATAAAAGAGCAGACATTGTAGCAATCAGTCTCTTTATCCAGTGTTACAATAATCAACCACCACAGCTGCATCTAGCTTCACTGGTAGATATGCACCCTAGACACCAAAGATGATGTAATCTCTGAAACTGTAGATATATACAGAAAATACTGTTGTTCAAACACAGGATTCCTTTAAAAGCAAAACTACCCTTGGATAGTGATGGGGGGGAAGAAGACAGAGCACATTGTGTTTTCCCCGATATGGAGTCAGGATGTGGTTGGGATCTGTAGACAGATCCAGGTGTCAGACATGAACCTGGAAGTCCCAGTTAAGGTATTGGTAGAAAACAGTCTAGTTGTCAGTTCCCTGCACAGACTGAGAAAAGAAGTAGGCAGATCAGGAGCCGTGGAGGACTTCAGCACCCCAGAGGATGTGAAGCTGCTTGTCTAGTCAGACGCTGATGCCCATGTTGTTAACCAGAAACAGGTTTCATTTTGCATCATTTTTCAAAAATACTTGAGGAAGATAGATAGAATCATTTAGGTTAGAAAAGACCCTTAAGATCATCAAGTCCAACTATTAACCTAACACTGCCAAGTCCACCACTAAACCATGTCCCTAAAATATCACATTGTTTTCCAGAGTCCAGGAACTGTGTGCACAAGCAGTGTGAGAAAAGAGGGAATAAAAAAAAGAAGTTGTAGAACACAGCAGAGGAATAGAGAATCTCAAGGCATTGCCTCAGCTGTTTCACACAAGCGTCTGCAATAGACACCTGGTAAGTAGCTTGAAAATCATAAATAGGCAAATCTTTCCAAGCCAAACTACTTAAACTGGATAATAATCCAACACGTTTCTGTGATATAGTCTTGCTGGAGAGAGGACCAGACCTAAGTCACAGACATACATATAGAATCATAGATATGCTGGTTGGAAGGGGCCTCTGAAGGTCATCTAGTCCAGCCTCCACTGAAAGCAACACTATGTCCAACATAGGTTAGGTCAGACGTGGCTTTGGTAGCAGCATTTTTAAAACTCCTAGGGAAGGACCTTCCACCATCTCTCTGGTTAAACTGTTTCAGTACAGTACTACTGTCCTTATAAACTGTTAATTTTTTTTACAATGTCTGACCTAAACCTCTCAAATCATAGTTTGTAGCCGTTGTCTCACTAGACACAACAGAGAATAGTTTGGCTTTGTTATCTTTTAACTACTGTTCAAGTTGTTTCAAGCAGCTATTAAGATTTCCCCTTTATTTTTGTTTTACCAGACTAAACAAGTCCAACTCAAATAGTTTCTCTTCACTGATCATCTATGCCCCCGGTGATCTTGGTAGCCCTCTACACATATTACTGCAACCCCTAGATGCAGTATTTGTGGTGAAGCCTCACCACCACCAGGTAGATGAGATAACTCCCTTCAGCCTGTTTGCCATGCTCCTCCCAATGTAGCCAGTATGAATTCTGCTTTGCAATGAGAGTGCTCTATTAGTTCCTGTCTAATCCAACACCCAGTGCAACTCTTAACTTCTCAGATCATATGGAGTTATTTTGCCTCAGGTGGCATTGTGTTTTTTCTTACTGAACTTAGATTTCATTTAGCCTAATCTGCAAATTTATCAAGGTCCTCTGGACTGAAGGGTCAGGCTCCCTTTAGCTTACAGTCATCTGCAAATATTCTCCAAAAGCATTGTGTGTGATCACCCAGATCACCTTTGAAGATGTTGAACATTATGGCTCTTGGCACTAACTCTTAGAGTACTTTACTCTTTTCAGGTCACCAGATGAACACCCAACCATTGATCACTGCTGTTTGAGCCTGACAGTGCAGCCAATTTTCAACTTACTAAGCTGTCTGCTCAATTCAGTGCATACATGCAGCTTTCAAATAATAGCACTGAGGGAGATGGTGCGAAAATCCTTACTCAAATAGAGGTATCCACCATTCAGCTTTCATCTGCCCAGCCAGTCAAACACAATTTGCCTTTCCTAAATCCATGCTGGTTACTCCTGATTATCTTCTCATTCTTTATTTACTTGGAAATGGGTTCCAAGAGGATGTGCCCCATGATCTTTCCAGGGAGTGAGGTGAAACTGATCAGCTTGTAGTTCCCTAGGTCCTCTTTATCACACATTTTTAAGATAGATATAATGTTAATATTTCCAGTTGCCAGACCTCTTCTGGCTACCACAGTTTTCCGTGCATCGTAAACAGCATTCTTACAATTACATTGTCCATCTCTTTCAACAGTCTCAGGTGAATCCCATCTGGTACCTTGGATCTAAACATGTCCAGCTGTTTTACAGATGTAGAGGAATGCTAGAACTGTAGCAAAGTTGGTGCTGCAAGTCATGATGAGGCATAGAGACAAGACTAGCCTAAAATTATTGTCCTCCTTTACGTGTATGCAAAGGTGGGTGTTCTTGGACTACTTAGAGACTTAGTGGAAAAATATTATTGCAGAATTTTGTGCCTAGCTTTCACAGGCTTGGCATTTAAATTCTTCATGTGTATTGAATGTACAATGTAAATGATCAAAGGTATACAGAACATCTTTTGAATGCAATATGATTCACAGCCTTTCAGCAATTTACACAAGATAGTTCCAAAGCCTTCAGGTGAATCCCTGAAGTTTTCTTGTAGTAATCCCTTGAAACATACGTTTTTATATTCATCCTTTGCTGCTGATCACTTGCTCTTTTCTCAAAGCTTATCCTTTAGGCTAGAGCCATAGCTAATAAAAACTGAAGTCTCCACTTTGTGCAAATTGAGGATCTGTTCTACAATGTGATCATACAGATATTTTCTGACTAGAAACATAACCTGTCTGTGATCAATAACATTAAAATCATATAGGACTTACTGAAGATGATGCATGACTGCTTACAGAATTCCTTATTGCATTTCCACATTAAATGTCTTTTAATTACCCACAGTCTCCTCCCAATAACTTTGCTTTTCTGATAAGGTTTCTACCTCTAAGGGCATATAGTCTTCCATATTTCTCAATCTTCTTACAGGCTAAATCTCCAGTCTTCATTTTCTGGGTGCTTTACTCACTTCACTATATTAGGACATGTTTTTTAATGAACAAAGCTTCATCCTTTTGTAAGCACAAACAATTCTATTGCATTTCAGTAGGTTTATTTTTAGTCAAGCCAATACATGAAAGAAAAAACAAACAAACAAAACCCAAAAAACACAGAACAGGGAGATGAAAATCACTAAAATTGAAGTGAACAAAAGAGTAGTTTGGGTTCTTTTTCAAGAATTGTTGCTAGTTGCCTGAAATCAGGGGTATACAAGCCATTTTATTGGTCTGAAGCAAGACCTACACTCCATTGTGTTCACAGTTACATGTTTTGCTGGAGGCTGCGTACTTTGCTGTGCAATGAAGAGCAGCAGAAAGGAGCTGGGCAGTGTGTTGCTGTGACCAACCAACACACCCCCACAATGGAAGAAGACTCGGAGGAGATAGGCATGGGGCTTTTGAAGCTCAGGGAAGAATATAGGGAGTAACCACAGCTGCTGGAAAGAAAGCTCATCACAAAGGGAGGCTGAGCTAGCCAGAGCAGCATGGGGAAAGTGTATATGTGGCTGAGCCAATATAAAAAGGGAGCAACAAACAAAATGAACTTTGAAGAGAGAGCAAGAGGCTTGAATTCGTTTCAGCCCACCGATTCCTTCCCAGTGATTGGACATGCCCAACATCATGATGGTTGGCATATAGAGACCAGTAATAGCAATCATGTTTGTGTTGTGATTCAACTGTATATTGCATTTAGTATATTATGCTTGTGTTGTGATTTCAGTATATTGCTGTATCACTCTGCTGAATCAAAATCCCATGTAATGTCAAATAGCCTCAAATAAGTAAACTTGGTTTTAAAATATTAAAACCTCCTTATGTGGGATATCTAGAAGAATCTCATTAGAGAGCACCGGACTCTGGCAATTGCCAAAATGGTTGTTTGGCGCTAACTTTTACGTCCAAATGTCTTAAAGTAGTCTGGCATTGAACGGCGTGTGGGACCTTAAAGACAGACCTAATGTCTGAATCCCAGTACAGCTGAGTTATGAGCTATTCAGTCTCCATGAAAAGAGGTCCTTCTGAGAATTCTTCTGAAACCAGATATTTTGTCCCACTGCATGTCTTTGGCGGTGTGCTGAGGACTAAACTCCTGAATCATCATCTAAGGTTTCCAGGCAGTTTAACACTGTCTAGAAACTAGTTTTATCAGAACCTAAGACAGCACTAGCCAGTATCAGAACTTTTGTATAAATTCAACATAATTTTGTTCTTGCCAGCAACAGAAAAAAAAACATGCCCAGGATCTATCTGAGCAGGCTGTGGCCCCCCCGCCCCCCTTCTCCCCTACCCAGTCTTGTCTAACTTGGGACCATTTTGAATCAATATTCAGGATGTGAAAATTTACAAACATGCATATAGAGGAAAGTATAACAGGAACAGTTATTACTTGGGTACAAAATAGTGTTTGTGCTCCATGGACCCTATACAGCACCCAATTTCTGATCTTTTTCCTCCTCATGACAAACCCAAACAATGAGTGTTGTGATCAGCTGCTCTTTTCCTAGTGTTGGCTTGCCCAGTCCCAAGTTACCTTACCTGGAAAATGAGAATGGGCAAGAAGAGTTATTCTACAGTCCCTCACTCATGGCTAGTTTTATCCATGTGCACATCAGAAATAATCAGATGAGACGAGACAGTGCTGAGACAGCACAGTCAGGCTTTTGAGGAAGATGTTGAAGAACCTTGTTAACCCACCACACCAGCCACTTGGCAGCTGTCACCGTTCCCTGGTATCTGCCACAGGCTGACTTTGTCCATCAGTGTCTAGCCTGGATTCTCTCCATAATTTATATATCTTTATGTATATGTAAAATCAACTCCTTAGCAAAGGTTCAAGACCATTGACACATTCAAGTTTGGAGCTTGAAATAGAGCTCTCTCCTGGGTGCTGACTCAAAGAGGAAATGTAGAGTGGGAACAGGGCTAGGAGGGGCTTCAAGGAGGTGATAACAGTCTATCTGCTCAATAAGCATTATAGCTTGTCAGGCATAGAGTTAGCTGCTGTTGGCACAGCTCATAATTAATTCTGGAACTTGCAGCAAAGAGGGGCTTCTTTATGGAAATATATCACCAGAGAAAGATTTTTCAACTGTTCTCATGGAATCCTCATACAAGAATTAAGGCTGACCTGGTTTCAGCTGGGATGGAGTTAGTTGTCTTCCTAGTAGCTGGTACAGTGCTATGTTTTTGAGTTAGGTATGAGAAGAGTGTAGATAACACACTGATGTTTTCAGTTGTTGCTAAGTAGTTTAGTCTGAAGTCAAGGATTTTTCAGCTTCTGATGCGCAGCCAGTGAGAAGGCTGGAGGGGCACAAGAAGTTGGGAGGGGACACAGCCAGGGCAGCTGACCCAAACTGGTCAAAGGGGTATTCCATACCATGTGATGTCATGCCCACTATATAAACTGGACGGAGTGGGGGTGGGGCGATCGGCACTTGGGGACTAACTGGGCATTGATCGGTGGGTGGTGAGCAATTGCACTGTGCATCACTTGTATATTCCAATCCTTTTATCATTACTGTTGTCATTTTATTAGTGTTACCCTTATTAGCTGCTTCTTTTCTGTTCCATTAAACCGTTCTTATCTCAACACAGGAGTTTTACTCCTTTTCATGATTTTCTCCCCCATCCCACTGGGTGGGGGGGGAAGTGAGTGAGAGGCTGTGTGGTGCTTAGTTGCCAACTGGGGTTAAACCATGGCAAGGCAAACTAGGGGTTTTTTGCTATTAAGTGTCTAGCTTCAGAGCTTGTTTTGACCAGCAAGTACTCTCTGAGTGCTGAAATCACTATTAAGAGTGCTCTTCATTCTAGGCTATGAATACTTGCTGTTTGCACCCAGGCTATGTGGAACAAAACCAGTCAAGGTTTTCACCTAGGCAATGATAAGTTTTTTTGGCTTTTGCTGTAAAATTTATGTTCAAAGAGCACAATTTTGAACTTAGAAAACTACATCCCTTCTGGAGGACTCTGTGTCTGTTTCCATTCCTGCAAAAATCACAGCAAGAAGTGACATAGTTCTTCCATAACTTGGACTTTCCTAGGGAAGCTATACTGACATTATTGCATTCTGTAATCTCTCTGTGCTCATGTAATTCCCAGGGATCTTTTTGATGGTTTCTGCTGTGAGAAGAATACAAAAGGAATATTGCCCAGGGTCAAGAAATAGGGAAGAGTCTGTTTCTAATAACTGTTTATGTTCTGATTATCTTTTCTGTGGTTGTCCCTGTTATTGAAATCCTAGGGAGTCCCAGCAGTCCAAGCACACATGATTTCTGTGATCTCATAATTTCAAGTGTAAATCAACACTGTGAGCATGATGCACCAACATGCCTCTTTACCCTAGATACATTTTAATCTTACAGATCAGCTACATTGCAGGTTTGTGCTAGTGTAATGTTAGATAAGCTACCCTTGCAGGGGCACATTCAGTATATTGAAATTCTTGAAGAATAAATTGGTCACTGAACATCTCTTACTATTTGGCAAAGGTCTGAGTTTTTAAAGGTCATGAAGGTTAACATTTGTAGTGACCTTTGTAAACACAGTACTACAGATGAAACATTTTGCACTGCTGCCAAACATATAAAACCACTTCAGCTTTAGCTCATATTCCAATCTTAAAAGTTGCCTCTCAATTACCATGAAACAGTGTGTATGACAGTATTAAAATACAGTTAAATAGGTTTTTCAGATTAATAAAACCTATCTGCTCTTGTGGTTCAGTGTGTATTAGAGCTGTCAAACAGTGGTCTGCATTTCCTTGCAGTTTATGAGACATTAACTTTCTCTTCCTTTCTGAAATCTGGAAACCTTTGTGAGGTGCTTAGAAAGCTTTACAGTAAAAAAATTGAAACATTCTTAAATTTGAAGTACCTCTGTAGTCAAGTATCCATTAACAATGGCACATCTGAATAGTTCATTAAGTCTTGGAAGCTTAATTTCTGCTTAAAAATAGAGAAGGCACCCTGGAGGCTTGTCTGAATATCAAATTAGATCAACAAGCTCTTAAATCTGTTCTCTTTTTTAAGTCTTTCATTGGTTGATTTCCTAATGTATTTCATTTATCTTTCAAATTTAACAACAGATGTTGATACTTCTACAAACACTCTTTTAGTTGCCAATGTGCAACCCTACTGAGGGGAGAATGAAATCTTTCAGATCCACTGTGCAGTATGTATGTGTTGTACACAAATGGAAAACTACCTCACTGATTTACAGGGGTGCAGAAAGTGGCACAAAAATTAGCCAGAAGAGTTCAAAACTCTAAAATTCAAATTATCTTGTGTGAATCAGTCATTAATAATTACCAGCTTTTGAAAAATACAGCTCCCATGAATATCTAAATGCAAATTATAACTTTGAATTACAATTAAGTTGTTACATATTGCTATGTTTATATTAAATTCATAGAGTTGTCAGAAGAAGCAGACAATTATGATGAGCCAGAATTTTCCAATACTGAATAATATAAGTAGTTCCTAACATGGGAGAGCATTCACCTCTCTTGCTCATCACTTGCTATTGGCTTATGCCTGTTATTATCACATCAAAGTCTGCAGTGGAACCAAATGTAAGTTGACACAATGTAGTGGAAGAATCATGTTGCACAGGAATAGAATAAAGTTATTTGTTTTCTAAAAGAAAAGAAAGTCCTAGAAATTGTGACATTAACTATGCCTATGAACTATAAGTTACTAGTCCAGAATATCTGTAGATAATTGGTGTATTGTCTTTGATGAGAAATACATATAGTGGTAGATTTTATTAAGGCTTATACTTGCATACTTGGTTATCTGAATTCTTGTAAAGTTAATTTGCAGATAAATAGTAATCTGTTCTTGAAAATCCCTAGTGTTCACAGAATTTAAACATAAATGAGGAAATAATTTTGGACAAAATTTACATATACAACCCTAAGTGAGTCTGAAGGCATATTTTTCTTCCTAACCATGTAATAATCAGAAGCTGTCATGGATGGAGTGACACACTTCACTTGTAAGAGTAGCAATATATTGATATAAAACAGCAGTTTATCAAAGTTTGATAGTAAAGGCAACAATGGTTTAACAAGACTCGATGGCAAGGTTCACTAGATATTTACTGCATAGAGGACAGGGTCAGACAAAACTGTCAGGGAGACCGTCCCATTGAGTCATGAGGGTCCGAAAGGACCTCCTTGAGTTCTAGACTCCTTCTCAGAGAGGAGTCTAGGTGCAGCTGGGTCCACTCCTAGTCCCAGACTTGGTCAATCCTTTATGTCTAAAGGATTATAGATGCACAATCAATCCGTTGTATCACTTAGCTAAGATTTCAAAGTTTAGCATGCTAATTATTAATCACTTACCGAGAATCTGTTGCGGCAAGGAATCTCTCAACCTCGAGGAGTAACCTTGAGAGTTGTCCCTCCTCAAGGGGAGATCCTGGCATGCAGCCTGCTGCCGCCGAGCAGGAGAGCTCAATGGGCCCTGGGCTGCGTCCCCCGAATCCACTTGGAGCAGGATACAGCCATCACGACCAGACCACCACTGCTGCTTATCGCTTGAGCAGGATTGTGAGAAATACAGGTCAGGTCAGGGGGGCGGAGGGAGCGCGTCACCATAATATGCCTTAAAGACTGGGCTGTCCTCTATTTATTAAGATGATTGACTTATAGTCATATTTGCATACAGACTACAGGTGTTAGCTTCTTCCAAATTTGGCTTGAGCTGGACATCGACCAGCACTATGGTTAGGTGGGTGCATTGCTCAAGTTAGCCCTTGGCTATTGTGTTGTTATCTGTCTCCCCCAAATCCACTTTGAGCCAGACACAGACATCATGACCAGACTGCCACTGGTAGTTATCGCTTGAGCAAGATTATGGGAAATACAGGGCAGGTCGGGCAGGGTCAGGGGGGAGCACACCGTCACAGAAACAAAAACCAATACGATAATCTTAAAATTAAAAGTTAAATCCAGACACTTTTACTAAGACATGGTTTCCATTCGACACCTCAGACTCTCTACGCTCACCAGAACAATGGTATTGAGGGTACATCTGACACCTCTTACATATGAGGCACAGTCTGGTCTTTTACTTGTGAATAATACTGGTCTTGTGCTGCATTGCATAATTTCCATATGTTGCCTGTAGACCAAAGCCATTAAATCACAGGTACAGCCAATCCCAAGAATGTAATTACAGACCCCTTTAACTTCCATTTTATTGGTTGAACGCCTACATGAGAATACCCATAGGGGGTCAGACCAGATATTTTTGTAGTCTAGCTTGAATTAATCCTACATCTAAATATGGTGAATATTTAGGAAAAGCTTTGAATTCATGATTCTTCTCATCCAGCTGAGGTGCTAGAAGTTATGGGTTTATGCTATAAAGAATTGGATGGCAGTACTAAACAAAGATATTTCCAGCACCATGCTGTAACTAACTTCCTTTACTCTCGGCTGCTCTGACATTAGTCTTTCATGGGATGAGCTGTGAACAAGACTGCCGAATTGCTGCAACTTTTAAGAAAAAAAAAAGTGTGAGGCTCTTTTAAGCTCAATCACTCTCTTGATTTGATTTCCAGCCCCAAACTACAAATGTTTGTGTAGGGCTCAGCTGAGGTCTGCCTCACTATGGGGCCGGAGTGAGTAGCAAAGTACTAGGAGAGAAGGTAGGCCTATAAAGACATTATTTTTGCCAAATATTTTACATCATGAAAATACAACCTAAATAATTTCAGGCTTCCTGTAGAATGAGAGAAGGAATATACACTTCCAGAATTCAATTAAAAACTTTCCTTTTTCTGTCTTGTACAGGAACATCTATAGAGACTTAAGCCAACTCAAATGACTAAATTTAGACTGGTTGGATCTGGGCCATGGAGTCTAAAACACAGCAGATGTATATGTTAAACCTTCTCTGCTATGCTCTCCCAAGTCTCAGCTGTCAGTGGTTTAGGGACTCTGTGAATCTTTGCATCTAGGTGAGCCAAAGATGGGCATTTCTTTCATTAGTTTGCCTAAGCACCTTTTGACATACTCATTTTTGAACTTCACATCTTAAATAAACTGTGTGAAAAAAAAATATTCTTTCATTTACTTTAGACCACTGCATGACGACTTCATTGGGTACCTTTCAGTCTGCATGTTGTGAAAAACAGTGGACTCAGTCATGATTTTATAGACTGCTACCCACTATTCTGTTCCAGGTGGAAGAGTTGGAAATCTCTTCTTCCGCCTGTCATCCTGTTCTATCTCTTTTCTAATTTCACTGTATCTCTTTTGAGACTGGACAACCAGAATTTTACACTGAATTGCACCCAGTATGTGAACACACCATCCATTTATACAGTAATCTAATCTCATTTTCTAGTTTGCTTCCTGTTCTGTTCCTAACAATTCCCAGCTTTTTGTTTGCCACTGTGGCTGCTAAATAGCACTGAAAAGACATCTTTAAAGAATTATTCACTTCAGTCTTGCTTTTCTGAGTGACAGTAACTTACTTGGTCTGTCAATGCATAGATATCATTAGGGTGGGGTTTTTTTCTCCTCTGTATATTACTTTACATTAGCTGATACCAACTTTCATTTATTCTGTTTTTGCTTAATTGGACAGTACCATGAAATTATTCTTCAGCTCTTCACAGCCAGTTTTAAATTAACCATCTTAAATAATTTTCTATCATTTACAAAGTTTGCTACTTCACTACTCACTCCCTTTTCCTTGATCATTTATGAATATGTTGAAGAGTTTACATAGCAAGCACATGTCCCTGAGGAATAACAAGCACACAAGAAATTCCATAATCTTATCTTTAACTGAAAAATTACCATTTATTTGTATTTTTTCCTCTATTTTAATGAGTCATTGATACATAAAAGGATCTCTCATGCCACAATAGTTTTATTTCTCTCAGAATGTGGCAAGTAACCTTATCAAAAGCTTTCTGAAAATCAAAGTATAATGTACTTACTAGATCATCTTTATTCACAGTTATTGACTGTTTCAGAGATTGCTAATGGATTTGTGAAGCATAATATTGACTGAAAAAAAAAAGTCAGATCGTCTCCAGAATATCATACATGCCCTTATGTTACAATTTCAACTTTTGTGCCATTTTCTACCAAGACATCTATTATGCAAGCTAGACAAAATAGTCAGTGTTTTCCAGTGTCAGTCCTGGTGTTCTGTCTAAAGAGTGTCATCACATTCTAGTCTTTTACCACTGAAGTTCAGCAATTTTAGATTTCAACTTTCTTATAGTTCTTGAATAAATACTCTGTCCTGGTGATTTGATGCTGTTCAGCTTATGCATTGGTTATTTGACTTACTCTATTGAGAATTCAGTTTGAGACCTTTCCTCAACATTTGGAACCATAAATAATGCACCTGATGTGAGAACATCTGAGATCTCCTCTATAAAGACCATTCATGTGAATACTTTATCTAGATTTATTGCAATGTCTTTGTCTTCCTGTTATTTTAAGTTTGATTGCCTCTTTTCAACTTCCTGAAAATATTATTTCTCATAGCTCTGGAAAAAATATTAGCTTTTAGGCCTCTGGAACTTTTTTAAAATGTTCTTAGGTATTCCATATTCAATTTAAATTTAACATACTATACAGTTACACACTTAAATTATTTTCCTTCTTGAGACATTATTTTGACTGCTTATAGACATCTATTTATTTCTTTACCGTCTTTGCAATGTTTTGCAAATATTCTGGTTTTACTCCATTTTCTCATATAATTTATTTTGAGATACAAGTGTATTATATGCTGTTTCTCATACATGTTCAATCTCTGTGCCTCCTGCAAGCATTTTGCCCTGCTAGCTGTTGCTTTTTTCCTTTCTTTCTTTTTTCTTTACTCCATTATTTTGTAGGTTTACTTTTTAATATATGTATGGTTTAGGTTTGGGGTTTTTTCCTATAAAACCCTTGAATTTGTTTGACTGTGGTCAATATTAGAATGGTGCTGTTATTGTTTCAGATCCTCTGCACTATTTAGAACTAATTTAGGGGTTGCTTCTCATCTTACAGGTTCTTTGACCTGCAGCTCCAAGAATCAGAAACTTACGATACAACAAGCAACCCTTGTTGTACAACCCTTGTTTCATGGTTTTTTCAGATTAAAATAGGGATAATTCAGATCTTTTTTAGCAATCTGCAGTTATGAAGCAAGTTTTAACCTCAATACTTCCACAGGTGACTACTTGCCATTTCATATTATACAGTACACTTTTTGAACTGTTTGTCTTCTGTGTTCTTCTGCACACAGGGACAAACCTAGGCCTAGTGTGTCTCTAATAAAGAAAACAGAGATACACAAGGGATGAATTTGGCCAATTATTTATCTTCATTTGAGAGTTTCCTTTTTTATTTAACTAGTTGTCATTGATTTTTCCATTTTATACTATCCCCAGTTTAATCTTTTGCCCTTTCAAGGTGAAGGCCCTTTGGCTGAAAGCTTTCCCAGCTGAGTTTAAAAGGACTACTACTGAGAGCAAATGAGATTTTTCTGTGGTTCAATAGGTAAGCCCAGCACTTTCCAATACTTGGGTCATGAGTTCAATTCCCTGACAAAATAGATCCATCATGAATAATATCCTTGAGGTAATTTCTGCTTTGTGAGTTATCATGCTTCTTGCACTGTCCACTGAAGGTTTTGGTATTGTATCTTTTTGCCATAATTCCTTTAAAAATGCCTTTTTTTTTTTTCATCTCTACATATTTAATTGTTGTATAGATTATAAGATGAACAGATAAGATTTCTTTTCTCTGGGAAGGTTAAACCGAAACCTGCTTGTTGAATAAAAAGGTAAGATCCTATGAGCCCAAACCTCAAAAGTTGTCCTATACTTGCTCAATTTTGTGTACTGCATTATGTCATGTCTAAGTCAGTACTACACTTATTAATACTTGCATTGCAGTATTCCCAAAGTAGCTCATGCTAAATGGCTGTATCACATTCTTTGCAGGTTTAATTTTTGTTTATTTAACTTGAAAATTAATTAAGTTCATCTGTTTCTTCATAAGCAACATCTATTGAAATATTCAGATTGGAATTACTCTATTCATATTAATTTCACCAAATTAAAAAATCCATAAAGACATTTCTATGAGTGATCAGAAATGGAAGTCAAATTCTTCATTTTATGGATATAGTTTTCCTGTATAGAGTCAATCCTTCCTGTCCTTTCAAAAATTAGAACAAGGAAATTTCATGTAAAAATACTAAAAAAGAACTTTTTTTTTTATGAGACCATTGTCTTGTGTACTTGTAACCCTTAAATAGGAACATTCACAGATAAAAGGTATTAAAAGTTATGAGTTTTTCTAGTTGTCATCGTCTGGCATTACACTCGATACTAAATGATCTTACCTGTAAGACCACAGTAAGCCAATTAACGAGCAGTGCAGGTAGAAGGACAGGACAAAGCACATTTTTAACTTATAATGGAGTACAAAGCAATTGCCTGGCTTTTCAGGAAGTGTTTCTCTTTGTCTGTCTCAGACCAAATGCATCACATGGGATCCAGTGCACCAAAAATAACTGTTTACCATACATGTTTACCATAACTCATAGAATTGCCATGAGATCCCTTTACAGTCAAACATTGGAGAGACATTGGAATTCATTAACACTTCAAAATGGAAAAGGTGACTGTTATATCCTTCTTGCATTAAAATAATTATTTGGATGTGGAGATTTAGCCTGAATTGTGCCTATCAGTCAGCACCCAATGCCAGTGCATGAACAGGAGAAATTAGATCCTTAAACAAGAAATATTTCCTCTTTGAAGCTCAAGGGATGTTCACCTGTGATCTCATTATGAAGTGGTGGAAAAGGATAGGGAAGAGGCTTTTTATATAGCACAGGACTGCAGTTAAAAGCTAATTCTTTTCAAAACAAACAAACAGAAAACCTCAACACCCAGTCTCATAATAAAGAACACCTGGTGAAAATAAACTACATCTTTAAATAAAAAGCTGACATGTTCTGTATTTTCTCAGCAAATAACTAAGAAAGATATCCTAAGTGGATAATTCTGTAATTTGGAAACATTTTTGCTAAAATCAAGAAAACAAAAAACAAACAAAAAATTTTAATCCATTAAAACAATTTGGTCACTTATATGGATTTTTCCAAACCATTTACTTCAAGGAAAAATGTAAATATTGGAGAAGAAAATTTTCATTACCCTTTTTTATTTATAAAGTTCCTTTCTTTTTTAACTGAACATTCTCAAAGGTTCCAGATCACAGAAAACCACTTCATTTTGTCTATTTATTTATTTTTTTCTTTTCATATTAATTGCATGGCATTTTATTCAACTTCTTGATTCTCTGAAAACTTGCACAGGCTTTATTTCAACCGAGAATATTTGTATTTATCTGGAATTACCACTTAACAAAAAATGTTCTCAGCTTTAAATATTGCCTCAGTATTGTCAATGTATGCACTACTAAACAAGACTCACAGATTCCTAGATATTGGTAGACAAAGCATTCAGCTCAAGCTACCATATTTTCTTGAATTTCAAGAACGGCAATGATGTAGAGTTATTCAGTTGCAAACTTTTTTAGGAGGTTGTGAACTCTAATAGACCCTTTGGTCCTTTTGAGTTTCCCTCACTTTTTTTTAGAGACGTGTTTTATTAGCCCATTTTGTGCAGACTAAATTGTATTTGAACGCTACCTTCCTTGTAAAGTCACTCAGCAGGTTTCAGATTACTTTTTGCTTGGGCAAATTAGCCTGCATTTTCCATTGTTGAAACTCCTTTCTAATACCATCATCTTTCCCATTCTTTGGTATCATCAGCCTACAAGTGGCTGTTTATTGGGCTTCCAACTCTTTTATCAGCTTGGACACTTCTCTCACAGCCAGCTTTTTCATAAATGGGTAGACCTTTGCCTTGTATAGAATTATCTACACAGTCAAGAAATCCAGATTCTAGTAATATTTACAAAGTCACTGTCTAAAACATTATTTGAACTGCTGCTTCTTCCGCTTACCTCTACTTTATAATTTTTCCACTTTTATCATTTATGTGATGAGGGAAGGGATGAGTATGGCAGATATACTCCAAAAACTAAATCTTAATTTTTACATGACTTGGCACCTTGATTTCTAAGTTTTCAATAGCTGAGAGAAAGGCCTTTGTTTAGTGTTCCCTCACTGAAAGATACAGACTGGATTTATCAGGCAATTGCAGACTTTCAGTTAAAAAGGACCCCCCCTCCTGCCCCGCTGCCAGCCAACCCTTTGTGAGTATGAGTAAATGGTTGGATGCAATTCAAATAACAAATATTTCTATGGTGATTGAATTTGAGAGCTTTAGCCCTAGACTGCAAGAAGCTGAGAGGAAAATTGTAAATGCAGAGACAGTGATGGATGGAAATAACATTACTCTAAACTGAACACTGGAAATAGAAAGGTAGTGAGAAATCGAAGGGATGACTGAAAATAAATAAAAAAAAAATTAAATAACCTCAGATTAAGGAATATATAACCTCAGATTAAGGAATTGACTTTGCTAAATTGTGTTGATGGCAGAGACAAGAGAAACAAGAAATCTATATTTCCAACAAGTGTTATAAAGAAGCTAGAGAAGAATTGGTTTAAGATCTTTTTTCAATATGTCAAAGAAAATTTTTGTGTGGAAAGACAAGACCTTGCTCAGAAACAGCCTAGCCTAAAATGATCCAATGCACTTTCATTTTTAGTACAAATCAAATCTATATAAATATTTGAATCAGTTCTAAAAAATAAGAAACTGCTGCAGAATTCATTTTATGATTACCCTCTGCTTCTGTCATTCTGCTTTGCAGATTTATTTTATTTGCTTCTTATCTTTTTAGTTAGTGATCAAGACAGTTCACAAAAGCTATAAATAATAAATATGGTGCATTGCTTTATGTATGTTTCTGTGGATCATTGCTGCTTATTCATTTAGTGAGTTGAAATGAATAAAATGCAAGATTTATGCCATTGTTCATTGAAAATGAGGTTTGTATCCACAGAATTATCTGCATTTTTAAAGGTCGCTCTTTAATATTATGATGTTTTTCTAGATATTTGGGAGCGTTCACAACCCCTCATTCAGTAACTGCCATATGGCATAGCCATCTGAGGTATTTCTCACTCTTCAGATCACTTTGTTACTTATTTTTCTTCTGCAGACTGTAGCATTAACTTGCATGAATTTATAACAGAGATATTCTTTTTGAATATGAGCACCTAATATATTCATACACCCAAGATTTGTATAAACCTTACTGGTCCTTCTCCAGCCTTCTGTCCAGGTAGATCCAGTTTATTCTTACCAACCTTGCAAATCATCTACTACATAGGCTTTCCTTGGCCTTCACATTTGTAAACTCATCTGTTATGTACCTGTTGAGAACACTGCTGATTCATTTCCTCGGTCCACGAGATCCCTCTCTTTGCAGAAACTTCCAAGATTCTCTGTCTCATGAACATGAACCACTTATCTTTATTTTTCAGTCAAGTATCATTTCTTCTTAACTATTGTCAGTTCTTGACCGTGATGACATGTCCTTCATATACTTTCAAACACGCACAGTTAAGCTTTCTCCCACACTGCTCTTCACAAGTACCTTACTAGTTTTCAAAAACTTCCTGAATATTATGTCCATTTGAGCTAAGACAACTCCCTGTCAAGCTAGCTAATATTTTTATAATTTTTTTATTCTCCCATCTGTCTTTTTTTCATTTGTTTCCTCTACTTTTATACCAAATTATAAATTCATTTGTAAGATGACATAGGCCATCTTTCTGACTATATTGTACCTACCCAATTGAGATATTGGTCAAGGTCTAGGATTTCTCTAATAATACTTCTGGGTAAAACCAAAACTAAGTTCACTGACTTCAAACAGGATTAAAACCGATAATCCTATCCTGAAATTCTTATTGCATAGATTAACTCTACACCGATAACTAAAGATGAGAAGAGATTTTAAAACATGTCACCAGTTAAAATCATTGTCGAATAATAAACAGTTTTACCTGTCAGCTAGAGTTGCTGGCCAAAATAAGTTTATTCTGAATCTTCAGAAAAATCATTGGCTAATTAGTGATGCAGGATTTTTTTTTTTTTTACCTACCACATTATCTCAGCAGATAATTTAAAAAATAAACTAATTAACCTTTCTAAAACACCTTTCTAATTAATCATGTCTTTTATAGTTCCATTAGCTATGGGGCCAACCAAGTCCAAGCAATCATATTTAATTTCTCACATATTGATTTATAAAGGATAGTTTATTGCCTCTTGCTCATTAGCAGTTACAAGCAGGACTCCTGCAGGAGGTTATGCCTCTTTTGTAATTAAACCATGTTAGGATACCAAAATGTAATGCAGATGTTTAATAGTGAGTTGTGATTTGTTGGAAGGCTAGTAAAATTTTAAAACCTCAGTAAAGTGAAATACCTTGGCTGATCTAGTTGTTTTCTTCCTTTATACTTTCCCACTCCATATCTCAGTGGCATTAGGATGTATTCATTCCAGAATTGGTGATGAATTTTGCTTCAAAGAAAAACTTATTATCTTATACAATGTGTTATATTGAGTTTTAGCTCTACAGTAACTGTTATTTAGTATCTTGAAACAATTCACAATATTTCAGGGTGTTTAAAAGAACTTTAGTCTCTGAACATGTTTTTTTTGAAAGAAAACATACCGAAGTACTCAAATTAAATAGAGAACAAAAGCTTCTATCTGTTCCAGCTCCCAATTTTCTTCAGACAGATTAGAAAAGAAGGAGTATTCATCACAGTCACATGAAAACTGTTCTCGAGAGATAATGAATCAAAAAGCATTAATTTTTATTTCATTTTATTGTGAAGCAATAAACTGTATTGCGGCATCTGTAGGACGTTCTCATAAAACTGGTTAGATCATTTAGCCAAATTAATTCAAGAAGTTCAGAATTACCTAAGCTCAGGGAGACAAAACATTCATGACTTCTCTTTCAGTCTAAAGTTCATTTAGTGTTTGTAGCTTAGCTGTTTTACAAAGAAAACACCCTCATTTTGCAAATGAATACAGTCTGTGCTGTTAATTACCATTATATATATACATTGCAGCCCATCAAACAATGGATCTTTTCTGAGCAGGATGCTTAATCTGCTCATCCGAGTGTTTTACTGTTATGAAAGCATCCTCTTTTTCCCCAGGACCTCCTGACCTCAGGAGGTTTGACTTGTGTGGTATGGTCTGAACGACAGATTTGGGTTATTGTCCTTATCAGGCTGTGGTGATCAAGATCAGGATTGCCTCACAGGTTCTCACAGAAAACCATGGCCAAGTGGTTACCTTGTCCTTCTGGCCTTACACATTATTCATGAGGTTACTTAGCTGCTGTTGGCCTTGCAAGACCGTACTACACAAAAGGTCCCTGATGCCCCCCCTCCATGTATCTGTGCAGTTTGCAGTTTCATGGTCTCTTTTGTAACTTTACCTTTACCACCTGTGAAATCCAGCCAGGCCTTGCGGTGTGATCTGTAACTTTTGTCAGTGTTTCACTGTGTTATTTGTTACGACCAGAGGCTTCTCATGTCGTATCCCATAGTTTCCCACATCCTGAAGTGAAATTCAGGATTGGGCCAGGGCCTAGCAGTCAAAACAGTCTGAACACATCTAAAAGAAATAAAACATTTCAGATTGCATTTTCATAAAAACTTTGGGGAAATAAAGTATTTAAGTATAGAAAAGTTAAGACCTGAACACTAAGCCCTCCTCACTGTGTAGCAGAACAAAAGAGAGATGCAGGAGAAGACCATGCATGGTCAGTGCAACCCTGTTCTTTTCCCTCTAGCCTTTCCATTAAGCCATCAAGGAAGGTCATCAGTTAGAGACAATAGCTGCACTGGGAAAACATTCTCAGAGCTCTCCCCAGGTAATAAGATCAAAACAGTCCAAATCCTGCTTTGTATGGTAATATTCACTGTTTTAAAATACATGCTTAAAATAATCAGAGGACAATAGCCATGGGGCCAAGTTCTGAGTTCTTTTGATTCTTACACTTTTTTTTTTTACATTGATGTGAGTCTGTAATTTACAACATTGTGTATGTCACCTCTAAATTTGACCTGAAGTTTCCGATCCCATAGGAAATAACATAAAAGGATTAAATTACAGAAAATACACTCTGTCACAGTTACCATATGTTGTTTACCAGAGTCAGAGCTAAGTGATCAAGGAAATTCTTGAGTATGTCTAAACATGCGGGTAAGATTTATAGTGCTGCAGTGTACATATTTATGCAAGGTCTCTGTGATACATTACATATTTAGCCAGATTATGATTACCTTCAGTGTATGGTTTCTTGATCAACAAACCTGCTATATGATTCATCCCCTTATCTGGTTAATGTTGAGAGCATGGTGTTGGGTACTCAAATAACAGTAAGAGGATGGTAAGTGAGGAAGCAAAGCCTGAAAAATTAGGTGCTATCACTGGATGAAAGGGTGATAAGGTAAAGGAGAGAGCACTTGAAGTGAAAAGTTCAGAATGCCTTCTTAGTATGTACTGAGTGAAAATATGTAATTTCCTGAGATACTAATAGGTAAAATTATGTGATGCTCCAACTACTGAGCTTCTTACTACACTTGGTTGTTTAAGAAAGCCTTACAAAATCTATTAAAAATGAAAGTTCACCTGTCTGAAAATTAGCTTTAGTGGTTTCACATGGAATCTCTCTCTGTCCTTACAGAGAGCAGACATAATCAAGGGCTGATTTTGGTAAACCATAAAAATTCAGATATACTGAGTGGGGGTCATTTAACTGAAAACAGATGTCTTCAAAGGATACATCTACATCCATGCTAACTCTCTAGGGCCCCTTTTTAGTGAGTCAAAAGTGAGAAAAGGAGGTACTTCTAAGGCACTATTGATTTCTCCTAAGATTGATGTTTAAAATAGGTCAGTTGAATCTGTACCCTGAAATTGCTTATTTTTCTCCCCTGGCTCAAAAGTGAATGATTAGCTCAGGTTTGCCCACTGAAGATGTCTATATTACAGATATCTAAAGTTTGATTAAATGACTCACATAACTCCTTATCTTTAAACACCCTTAAAAAAGGGTACTTTGTTAACCCTTCTTATCAGGGTCATTTTCTTCAGATGTTTTTTAGCCATGTGTAAGGATATTCTGGAAGAAGAACACATAAAATTTAAAAGCTTAAAGCAAGTATTTATTAGCTAGCTCACACAAAACATAGCTAGGATGGAAGGAGTGGCTAGTATAAGCAGTACTATGCTCCCTGTCCCAAAAAACTACCCAAAGGGTCTTTACTGTCCAGGTAAGGTTCAGTCAGGAAGAAAATGGTCATCCTCCACTGCTCTCTGAAACAGGTGCTCAAGTTGCTGAGTTGCCATTTTCTACCTAATTCTCCAGGTTTCTTTTTTCCTTATAATTTTGTACCTTTGGTGGTTTTCCTCTTCAGTCCTTGAAAAACTTATGAACCCTGCTCCAACACTTGTACCTCTCTAATTTTACCTTTCCTACCTTGCAGGATGCCACTGTATGAACTTTCTCATGACCTAACAATTTGTTCAGAAGTGTAAACTGAGGATACTCAGCTGGGCCATGCCAAAGCTTGGACCCCTGGACCATAGACATTAGAACCCACAGAGTGGGATGGGACACATGGGAGGCAGCGTACAGAGAAGGGCAACATTCATCTGCTATTTTTAGAAAATGTGAATCGTTCACTATCTGACATTTGAAGGCAACACACTCATCCACACACCCACCGAGATATCAAATGATGGTTAATAGCTGTCATTATAACTGTTGTAATTATACCTGTATGAATAAGTTATAAGACCCACAGACTAATTCTGCAGAAGGGTAGGAGTATAGGGTCATATCTGTGGGACTGCTAAGAATTAGAGCTACTACTCTGTTTAAGGGTAGTGATAACTGTGTGAACCATACTTGCATCTTACACTGAGTTATTTTCCAATTTTTTTGTAAAAATATAAAAATTTCTATCTTAATTCCCATTTTACTGGAACATGCAATTATTCAAATTATGTAAATGTGAAGTTATAGTTGTTCATTAAGCAATTCAGATAGGAACATGCTTAGTGCTGGTTACTCATAAAATGCTGTTATTTAAAATGTGAACGATATTAACAGAATGATTTAAGGGAATTTGGCTACTGTCAGGATTAGGTCTTTAAAGTTTATCATGAAAACCTTTGGGATGATAAACAGTTGCTTAAAATATCTGATAATACAATATTCAGGGATAATTTTAAATTTAAACACAGCTAAAGAAATTAGTAGAGATTACAAGCTTTTTTAAGATATCCTCTTCATCAGAGAGTAAAATCAAATTAGACTAATACAGACTGGTTTCCTAGTTTGGGTTTTGTGCCTGATCTCACAGCCCCATGTGTTTGGAGTTTTAAAAAATATGATAATAAGGTCATATCAGGATCTTCTGGGTATTTTACTAACATCAATCTGATTTTTGGCATACAATCTCTTTTTGCTTTCTTTATAATTCAGTATAGTGTTGAACTGTGAATTTTAACTAAGACAGAATATTAAATCAGAATTACTGAGGCATTAAAATTCTGCATTCATTGGTTTAGTATATGTATAGCTTAAGCCCAGATTTTATCTATAGATAACACAAAGAGCGCTACAGGCAAAAACAAAAGAAGGAGAAAAAAGATGGACAGCAATATTTTGACTACAGCTCAAAATGTCGGAGAACCTTGCTGGGCTGGTGCTCATTGGTCTTTCTCTGTACCATGAAGTATAGTGTGTCTGTGTATATATATATATATATGTATATGTAGTATATGTACCATGCATACCATATACTTTATACAACATATTATGTATATATACTCAGAAACATTTTTGGGTTTGTAGCGTATCACTGTGCTGGGAAAGAATGCTTCTGTGGATCTTCCTTGACCAATGGTGGGATTTATCTCACTTGATTTTGGCCACATAAGAGTCGCCTAGGTTATGCTAATTATACGTGTAGGTAATGAAGATAAATAAGACTCTTTATGAAGAAATTCTCTCTCTCTGCCCCTGCCTCCCACCAGATAGCTAGCTTAGATTTTGGATGGGATTTACTTTACCAAACTTTAAGCATTTGTGATTTTGATGTCAGCTTGTAAGTTAGGTGCTCAGGTTTCCATTACAGTCAGGTTTGTTCTAGCTGGTAGTCAATGGAGTTAATGACAAACATTAGATATACCTTCCCTCATAGCACCTCTATCAGCATCAGTGCAAATTTCACCTATTTTGTTCAAACATCCTGGTTTGACAGATTGTTGCTAATTAAGAATTATACTTAGATTTCTATTGAGTTTTTCCCAGGGACTAAAAAGTGATAATTGCTGTTCCCTACTGATTAGTCTACTTGACTTTTTGGCTGCTTCTAGTTAACAGCATGTGGTACTGTAGTTGCCTTTTTCCTGTCCATGGAGACAAGTGGTTTAAGAACTGGTTAATTCCCCTTCCCTTAGCTGGATCATCCCCAGGCTCTGGAAGCCCTCACTTTTTGGAGAGACAATTGCTAAGGTACCGGGAACACTCTTTTTCTCAAAAGGGTTCAAACTGCTAGACTATTCAATGGCAATAAGTAGCTTTCCTGTATGCCCTTATGTGGTGGCTTGACCTTGGCTACCAACTAAGTGCCCACCACCTGCTTGCTCATTTCCCCCTGCAGCAGAGGGGGAAGCAAAAGTGAGAAAACCTCATAGATCCAGATAAAGACAGCTTAATAAGTAAAGGAGGACAAAAAAACCCCAAACCCAAATGATGTAAAGGATCACCTCCCACCACCAGACCAATGCCCAGCCAGTCTCTGAGCGATGGCTACTTTGGAAAGACTCCCCCTACCCCCCAGTTTTTATTGCTCAGCATGATGTCATACGGTACGGATTATTCCTTTTATCAGTGTGGGTCTGCTGTCCCAGCTGTGTCCCCTCCCAACCTCTTGCCTATCTCCAGACCGCTTGCTGCAGCAGCAGAGTGAGAAACAGAGAAAGCCTTTATGCTGTGCAAGCACTGCTTGGCAATAGCTAAAACACTGGTGTGTTACCAACACCATTTTAGTCACAAATGTAAAATACAGCACCATACGGGCTGCTATGAAGAAAATTAACTCCAGCCCAGGCTGACCTGGTACACCTTAAATGAAATTATGAATGAAAGTACTGGAAGTGATTCAGGTATGCAAACATATGCACTTAGTGTCACAGCTGGCAGACATAACACAAGACCTACAGGAGACACATAGCCTTTGCAATGACAGATACTCTAGGTCATCCACAATGGCATAGGACACCTATGTTTACCCAAAGTTGAATTCCACCCATTGCTGTCATGACACTAAAACCAGATAATTTAGAAGATTTTGTCATTAATTATAGAAAGTTTTTCCTTAAGCATTAGGAATGCATTAAGCTCTAGCAGGCAATTTTCGATCAGACTTCCTCATTTCAGTGTTACACTAACTACAACTTAACAAACTCAAATTTCTGTGCAGTTAAAAACTTAAACAAATTAATGAGTTGCAGCTACAGTGGTTTATCATATCATTTCGAACGTCGTCTTTATGGCTTATGAGGCTTAAGCGCACTGGACACATTATAGTAGAGAAAACAGAGTGACAATTGATTAAATCAGACTAAATTGTTAAAAATCTGAAAGCCAAGATCAGTTCATTCTGTATAATATCTAGTTATGGTCAAACCGTTAGAAGAAGGAAATCTCAATGTACTATAGGGGTCAGTAAAAGGACAACATTTATGAAGCAGTTTCTTAAAAAAACCTTTTCAATACATAAAAATAGAAAAGAAAAAATCATGATATTATTTCAGATAGACTCTGTATTGCTAGTTTCAGAGATGACACTGAAAACAGTCTAGGAGAAGCTGGTGGGTAGCTTTGCAATACAAAAAGCAAAAATAGTTTCATTATTCAGAGCTGACGTCATAGTCTTTTCTTAGTCTTATTTATATCTAGCAGGACAATTTTGGTGTTTGATTTTGCAGTGGGAAATGCAACTAGGTCACAGGATATAAAATTTCATTTACTTCTATCTTAAACAAGTAACTTGTGTTGGATAGAAGTACATCTTACAAGGAGAAATCCAGTTTTGACCTGAAGACATCAAGAGATGAAAATTGTGCTGTTTCTCTTCGTGCTATATTCTAATGAGTAACTCTTCTGAGTGTTCCTTGAATTTATCTGACTTCACTCTTTGCTGGTTCTTGTTATGCTCTTGTCTGCTAGATAAAAGAACTCTTTTAATACATGGCTACGCTTTCTTTTGAAAGTGCTTATGCCCTTAATTAAGTGAGTCTTTGTGTTGTTTTTTATAAGATAAATAAATTAAGGTCTTGACATCTGTCACTAGAAGGCCCTTTTACGTAGTCAGGACAAAAAATCAAATTCTATTCTCTACTATTCTAATAATGACAACAGTTTTTTAAAGAGTGGCAACACCACAGCTGTATGCAAGATTCCACTAGTAGTGTCACACATGCTAAATGCAAACATTACCTTACTTACCCCATTTAGCCCTCTGTGAATGGCACTAGTCCTTTTTGCAATAACATCATGCTGGTAAATCACGTTATCTGTTTTCAACTTCTTTCCCACAAAATCCTTTTGAGACTCATTGTTATGAAAGATGCGGTTTTCCATTCTGTGGGTGTGGCATTCATTCCTGTTCCAAACCCCTAACTCCCCCTGTGGCCATATCAAAATGAATTTGTTTGCATGGACCCAGCATGCTGCTGTGTCTAACTACCCTATGTCCAAAAATCCTATATTTCTGTGTCCTCTCCCAAGCTCTTGCCCACCTCTTGCCCAAGACTACTCATGGGGTTGGGGGGGGGCATGTATAGTGTGAAATGGAGACAGCCTTGACACTGTGCACTGTTCAGCAATAGCTAAAACATTGGTGTGTTATCAATACTGTTTCAGTTCCAAATACAAAGCGTAGCACCATATGGGCTACTACGAAGAAAATTAATGTCATCCCAAGCAGATCCAGTACAACCAGTTACTCTCAAAATACCTACAAAATCAGGCCAATAATGGGACATTAACTTTTAACTTGGAAATCACCAGTATGACACTTGTAGTCTGCCAGTAGATTCCTCTCCCCTAAATTTTTGCTCAATTATAGAAAAGATGCCCTCCCTGCAGCCGCCTTCTTTTCTAGAAGCGAATGTATTTTATAGCTGTCTTACAAGAAAGGGAAAGCTTGAAAGCTGAAAATCATAGTTCTGTCCTATGTACGATCCACTGTGACATAAAGATTTTATGCATCATTATATTATGGCTCAGGAAGCATAAGAGAGAGAGATGCATTACACTTGTAGTGGTTGTCTTTGACTTAAAACAGCATTACTGAAATCCCAGACAATGGAACTGCTCCCACCATGTAATTTTTTTGCAGCCTTACGGGTAAGACAAAACACAGTTTTTAATATAGGAGATTAAATTGCTTGGATCTGCCCCAATCTGTGCTGCCACAGTGAAAGAGCAGTTACTTGTGGGCCATAATTGTCACACTGTATTACCATATGGTGAACATGGACTGAGGAGGAAACACATAATTTCACTTGTTGAGGATTTGGGGGACTCTCAGCTTAATAGAAGCAACAGCTTCAGACTGCTAGCTAGAGGAGAAACATGAAATCCTCTAAATGCAAACAAGCGGTACAGGAATATATTTTCATACTTACAGCATTGGTTGATTTCTTATTATTAGCATTTTTATTCAATGGGTTCTTAATCATCTTTACAGTTATGTGTCTTCTAGGTCACGCACAAAGCCAGAGATAGGCACTTTGAGTGGTGTTTCATTTAAATTTAAAAGCTTTCTAATTACATCATTAGAAAGTAGAGGAGCATTTAATCTTAACCTATCCATTTTAGTAGTCCATATGTAAGCCCCCATCACGACAGAATCTGAGTATCTCATTATCTTTATTGTAATAATTCTCACAACATTTTAAGGAGGTAGAACTGAGGTAAAAAGAGCAAAAAAGCCTTAAAGAATTATGTGGTATTTTCTTAAAGATAGCTTCCTTCTCTCTCTCTAGGAATTAAATCTGCATTTCTTAACTCTCAGAAATGCACATGAATGAACCATCTATAGCTTATTCTTGAAAATGCTGTGGAAGTATGGTCCTTTCTTATGTGGAAGGGGAAAGATATGTGGTTCTCCTGAATCCATAGCTGGACCTGGGAGTTGCTGTCTTTATCTGGGTTAGGGTAATACAGGCTTCTGATCTATGTTCTGAGAACTGTTCCTATGCTTTATACTGAAATGCAATTGGATATAATTTCTTCCCCTCTGCTCACTGTCCTAACACTTTTCAGGAGCAAAATATTTGCACGTTGTATTAACTGAAGGCAAAATAGTGCTAGAGCTGACATGCCTGAGAGATTTCAGAAGTACTGTATCAAAAATACATCTTTTTCAAGGTGCTGAGAAATTACCTGGTTTCTAGTAGAGGATGCTTTCTGTATCTTGAGAAAACTGGATAACTGAAAGCCATGAGACTTTTAAAGCTTTTGAACTAAGTTATAGTCTATATTGTTTAAAGATGGCAATTAGCATCTAACACATACATTCAGAAGGTAAATTAGATAATAGTGAAAATCAACTACATCTTTCCTAAGTTTTGAAAATGTAATTAATTCAATAGTCATAGATGGTTTGAAATTCTTTCTGAGAACTCCACTTTTGTTTATTTCCCATGTATTATTTAGAAGTAACTAAAAGTTTATTGGGAGGAAAGTGTCTTAGTGAACATTATATGCATGATACTATTTAAAAGCAAAATGTTTTCCTTACTTTTATGTCAAGCAGAATGCTGGAAAAGACATAGAAATCACTCATGGAGAAATTTGGGCTCAGTTGTTCCCTTGCTTTTCATACACTGAAGAACTTTATGGAAAGTGAAATCTGAGAGCTCTAGTTCCATGAGTAGATTTATTAAAATCAATAATAATTAGGAATAAATGATAGCTAAAGCAACATTTAGTGTGAATAGCTAACACCGAAACCACCTGTAAACATTCTAAGTACAACTCACAATAACTGGGTTATGCCATGCATATCCTCCGTATCTGCCCAAATGGGATTTTTTCTGGTGTACCTGTTATGTGAGAAAAGGCTTCTTCAAGAGTTTTTGAGTCATTGACACAAGATGCTTTTACACTCAGAGATGTTTTAGTGGGACCTCTGAGCAGAAATTAAGAGTGAGAGAATAATGAGGAAAGGAATGCCAATGTGATGGCGAAGTTCATACAGGCCGTCATGAATTTTTGAGCATGCGTACAGTCTTCTTCTGTGAATAAATACTGGGCTTAGCCTCAGATGTGTCAGATCAACACAAACTCATAAGCACTATATTAATTATTGATATTTCAAGTAGTAATGCCTGGAGAAAGAATGCACAGGAGAAAACTTATTCATAGAATTACAAAAGGCTTATGTATTTATTCCACCCTATAAAAAATGTGTCAGGAGGGTCAATTCTTCAACTTTTACTTTTGCTTGAAGGACCTAGATGGCAATTATTTCTTCATTCTGAAACAGTTGCTTTGGACTAAGAGAGATTTAAACTGGTAATTACTGGGATCACTTTCATTATGTCCTCCATGTCAATGGCAAAATAAATAGTGTAAATGTTTCAGAAAAGGACTGTATAATAAATCAAAGGTAGCTATTAAGAAATAGTTGTTTAAGTCCATGTAGATGCCTTCTCCAGTTCTGCCATCACTTTCAAAGTTGACAGATGAATGCTGTGTTTGGGAAATTAACATGGTGAGTGCTTTGGGTAGAAAGAGAACTATCTGGCTTAGATGACTGTCATCAAAATATCAAGTGCTCAGGACTTACCTAATAACCTATGGGGACAGATTAAGTGTTTCTGAAGATACAAATTCCACACGCTTATGAGTACAGGGAACAATGGGAAACATGAAGGTCTCCATTCACTTGCAGTTCAGTCTGCCTAGACTTCTGAGAATAACCTTAGGAAGGGAAATACTGCTGTTGCTGCAGGGATGTTGCCTGCCTTCTGCTTTCTAGTTACACAGCAGAATCATCCAAGGGTACTGTAACCAGCAGGTCATGAGACATCTTGACTCGAAGCCACTTTGTTGCCCAAAATGCAAGAACCACAGTGACAGCAGAGACATCAGGAAAGAATTTGCTTGTATCCTAGTGGCAAGGACACCTAACTGGACATACCTCATGTTTTCCAAATGTTTTCCCTGGAACAGATCTGCATTTCATATCAGAACACTATTAATAAAGAAATAAAACTCTTTTAAGCACACAGACTGGAAGTAAACATCTTCCTGTCTTCTCCCCTTCCTTGCCTGCTGACTGCCTTCACTCAATGAAAGTGCATTCACAAAAGAGGAGAGCCAGTGAATTATATCCAGATGTGTGAGATCGATGTATTCTACTGATTGCCTGACTGTCTACCCTTCTCAGTCCCCTTACGCTGCGGATATGTTGGATGACTGAATTTTTCACTGAAAGGATTTTTGCACATTATATCACATCAACAATTTCATATATACCGAGTAAAATTTATATGGTGAAAAGCACAGATAGAACCCTGCTTTGATATAGACCAGGACTGATTGAATCTGAGTTTGTTTTCTTTGATAAAATAAAAAAGAACAAAACCTAGCTCAGGGAACCGCGCCCCCCGCCCCCCCCCAAAAAAAAAAAAAAAAAACCACCAAAAAACCCAAAACAACAAACCAAACAAACCCAACAAATCGCTGTATGTCTATTTTAATACGTAGAGGACATCTTAGAAAACATGATATTGCTGCATAATTTAATTCTCTTTTCCAGTACTGTTCATGTATTGAGGTGATACTAGTAGCAAATTGACAAGTGGACTTAGTGGGTGGGCTATTACAAGAAGTGCAGAATTTCTACTCTAAAACATTCAGATCTTTTTTTGTAATTGTAGGAAATCCTTAAGGAAACCTACCAGGAGATTTTCAAGAGCAGTTAAGAATGTTTTAAGGTTGATTGAGTTGAAGAGTAAACTTTTCATTGCTCCTAATGAAAGCACAGATAAGCCAACACAGACTCTGTAAAATCCCAACCTGAATTAATAGCATAGGCTTCTTTCTAGACAATCTTAAACTGAAAGAGAAAATAGATTCACTGTGAAGAAGCAGAAGTGGAGAATATATTCTTCTTACCTTCTTTTCCTACCTGTGAAGCCAATGGTTTTTCTCAGTCTCTTTCTAACCTCACAGTCTTAACTCTTTTCCCTCTTTACCACCCTCAACTCTCTTATCATTTTCACCAAGGGTATGTATACTTGACAATTTTCTCTCCATCTGAGAGAGTCTGACAAGATCTTATTTTCCCTGTTATAAAAGTGGGAGTGCAGTTTAGCACATGCCTGTCTGAATTGTAAACATAAAAAGAGGAGGAAATAATTTGATGAAGGTCTATTTAGTATCAGCTCTGGCACAGTGAATTAGTTTTTTATTTCCATACAGAACCTGGAAGGCTAGTTTGGTCCTTTATGGATTTATGTAATTGCCTAACAGAATACAAAAAAAATATATTCTAACTGCTTGTTTTCTATATCATGCCAACTGAATGAAACACCTTTTCAAACCTATTGGCTATGATGACACATAAGCCCTTTCTGTTGCAGTTTTTGTAATTTGGGACAGTCCTTCTGTGTCCCAGTGTCAAACATCAGGGTAATTGTTTTTCTTCTTTTCACTCTAGTTTTAATTCCTATAAAATGTTTTGGATGTTAAACAAAGGTAGCATTTGGTGGTCACTTGTAACTGATTTAGGAATAGGAAATTACTGAACCACTCAGTTAATATTTTCTGAAAAAAAATATATGCATTATATAACCACAAAACTTAATATAGATTTGTTTGTTTGTTTGTTTGTGGGCTGTATTATGGCACCCAGTGTCTGTATTCTTCCTAGGACTGAGTACCAGATTGAATTTTTTAGTTAGAAGTGTTGGAAGAAACTTAGCAGAAGTCAGGCCATTCTGACTCTCTGAAAAACAAGATTATCTGTCACTCTTGTTTTGTCACTCTAATTCTGTCACCATTATTTTGCTGCTTTGAAAAGTATTAACTTCCAGTACTTGATTAGCCCTGTTGTTTGCTATTCACAATGTACCTGTTTGCCACACTTGGCACCCATGCAGTAGATTGCTGACAGCAAGTCTTGTTGACACAGAGATATGGGTTTTATCTTGTGGGGGAAAGGAGAGGAGAAAAAATAAAATACAGCATCTGAATAAAGTGTGCTGAGAAGGCTGCTGTCAGCAACCTACTGAAATCATAGATGTTTTACTGAAGGAAGTGGTTCAATCAAAGCTCAAAATACGTGTTTTCTGGGCAAACATCCTTAAGTGGCAAAGAAGGACATTTGGAAACCATGCCTTCACAAAATCACTTATTTCTATAAAATGGAATATACCATAGACAGGAAGAAGGTGGAACATTTTTAGTTGCCTTTTTTCTCCACACCACAGGATGCTTCATACCACTTTATCCATATTTACATAGCCTTAGGGATCTATATACACTGCAGAAGCAATGTATTCTGCCTGTCAGCTTCAGTTCTACCCTAGATGTGTGTGAGCCACTGCTTATTGCTAACTGCCTGCCTGTCTGTCTTTCTGTAGCTGTAGAGCAATTCACTATGGAGTTGTCATACTGGAAGATAATGTAAGCTTGTAAGGCTAATGATTGTTTTGGGCAGAGGAATTTTGTTTCAGAGCAAGCCAATCTCTTCATTTTTGGGACTTGAATAATGAGGCTTCTTTGAAAATTAAGGTAGAAAACCAAGACTTGTCTTACTCTATTCACTAATATTATCTTTACTATGCAAAAAATATTAAGGACGCTCTCTAGAAATATAATAATCTGCAATGTATAATTTAGTGACAGTATTGGGTGGGTACTGATAAATCACCAGCATTGCTCAACCTCCAAAAAAAAGGCTCTTCAATCTTTCATTTACATAACTAAGTTGGTGTTAAAGATCCAAATGTCTAGATTTGCTATAAAAAGAAAAAAGAAGAAGAATTTGTAGAAGACAATTTGATGAGCAATCAGCACAGAAATGCCTTTTTCAGAATATTGTAAGTCATTACTATATTCATATGGCTTCAGAGGGTATAGTTTCCTTTCACATGATATACTTAGGCATCTCAAAAGAGCAGACCCTTGATTTTTTGTAAAATCTATCCCTGATCTCTTAAAGTTTTACTGGGTGGTTGGAATACAACCAAGAAAAGGAAAAATGAAGGCAATCCCAAGCCTATTCCATTGTGCAAGAAATGTTGTTTATCACAGGCTTCCTGGGTGACAAAAACGTAAATTAGAAATATGTACTGGTGGAACGTAGGCTATCCCTTGCTACTGTAGATTTTCTGTCAAGCCTCAGCAGATCAATAACTGTCCACAGTGAACATGAACTTATTTCCAGTTCACTGGTGCCAGAATGTTGTGCTTGAGAAATATCCACAATACTGAGTAGCTGCATGAGCATGTCAATAGACACATGATTGGCAAAGTTGCCATAGTGTAGTTTTCATGCATCAAAGCTTAAATGCTACTTTGCCTGCAGTTTGGCCCTGGCCCAACATATTTAACTAGTGCTTGTCTTTAGTGCAGACATGATACTTGCATGAATGATACTAAAGCAAAAGTTGGAGGAGATATTTTAGGTGATGAACTAGCATATGAATAACCCACATCTTTTCTGCAACATGTAGTCACAGTACTGTTCCTAGACCTGAAAAATGAGAAGTCTAAGTCAGAATTTAAAACTATCATGAATCTTTAATTTAAGAAGAAGCAAATAGTAGAAAACAGATCTTGTAACTGAGGGGTGGGGACTAGTGTGTTTCTTTGTCTACTTATAGAAGCTTACTCTGGTGCTCAAATGTTCAACAATGTTTTCTTGACCTTGTGGTTGAGTCACCGTCCTTGGAGGTGCTCAAAAGACATGTAGAAGTGGCACTTAGGGACATGGTTTAGTGGTGGATTGAGCAGTGTTAGGTTAACAATTGGACTCAATGATCTTAAAGGTCTTTTCCAACCTAAATGATTTTATGATTCTAAAGGTCCAGCTGTCCTTATATCTCACACTCAAAAGGAAAATGGGTAATATGCAGAATGTTTTATATGAAGTCTGTAGCATCCTACCAGACTTTGAATTCTTTTGCCTTGATGCCCTGAAGCATCTCAGGAGGTTTTACTTAAAATACTGCTTTTCGTAAGATTGTCTTTGATACTGTTTAACAACCTTGTTTAATCCATAATCTATTTCTAATCTCTTTGAGTTTGGATCTATCTTCTTTTTCTTTTTCTGGGAAAAGTTGAAGGTATCTTTGCTCCATCTGTAGGTTTCCCCTTTTATAACAATGACATTATGTGAACAAGATCCAGCCTGTGGTATATTGCTGCCTTTTGCTGTTAAACACAATTTGCGTATCTCGTGGACGTAAATACATTCAATTATGTGACCTTTCACTTTTGATGGTGTATATATATGAGTTTACAAAATCTTTTTTTTTTAAATTGTAGATCCTTAATTAGATAATCTGATTATAAGACTCTGCTAGACTGTATTTTGGCAAGCAGGACTCTTGTCAAGTATGATATGACATAATTTACCAGCATTAAAGATGGACTTGAATTTGACTTTTCAGCTTTTCAAATATCAATCTGATAATAACACTATCAGTTTCTTCAAAACATTACATTACAGATACTCAGGTTTTAATGTGTTTAAAATCATAACCTTCTGCAATGTTTTTAATTTCCTAGCAGTCAAAGTATGTCTGTAATCTGTTAAAACTCAAGTCAGTGTGTCATATCTAACAAATATAATGTATTTGCTTACAATTCTGTACTTCAAAGTTATGTTTTCTGCTACCTGAATTTACAAATAGTGAGAATACAAGTGAAGCATACACATTTTCCTGGAAGTTGTATTTCATAAGAATAAGACATTTTGTATCAACCATTGCATATAGGCCTACATTTTCTACATGCATTGTCACAAGAACTTTTGCTAGAAAATTTCTGCATTTCAACATGTTTCATTCTTTTCCCTCCCCTTCTGTATTCAACTGGGAGGAAAAAGTTGCATTACTAGCCTATCTTTTTTGGTTTTAGTTCTAATATTTGTCACACACACTTGAGTCAACTTCACCATCTTCATAGTTTCATGTCTAATGCATTAGAAAAAGATTGCATCTGCAACATAAAGATCACCTACAAAATAGTTATGGATACTATTTCTGTAGTGTGTGAACTAACAAATGCCTGTGTTACTTTTGCAAAATTTTTTCTTGTGCCTTCTATATTGACAGAACACTTCTGTCAGAGACTGAACAAGCTTTCTAATCCTATCTGCATGCCCAAAGTCAGATTTCAGTGCTTTTACCTCACGCTATTGAAAAGTCCAGGCAGGTTATCTGCTACCACTAAAATTTTCCAGATTTATATTCAAGTTTGTAAATCATACATCTACTGCTGAAAGAGCAGTCTCCTCACTCTCTCTGCTAATTCCTTTTATATCATTGTCACTAGCAGCTGAGGATATCCTTTCATGGTGATCTCTGACAATCTTGGTCACATAAATAGAAACAAAACATTTGGTAAGTATGCATTAGAGTTAGAGACACTTTCATCTTTGTGCATACTGATGGTAAGTTTAGATTAAGGTTTAGAGAGTGTATAATAGAGGTCCCAAGTATATACAGAGTGGCCTCAAGAACTTGTTTACAAGCATCAGTTGGAAACATCCATTATCTGATGCCTAAAGGGTAGATGCCAGTCTTCTTTATCAACTGAGAGATTTCTAGATATGCTGTCTATTTCTTATCTCTTTCTGCCATACTAGACTACATCCTCAGGTGGAAGATAATGAGAAATGTGAGTCAGGGTTTACAATTAAATTTACTGAGCCCTCATAATTGAGTCCTTAGCATAACAAAAAATAAAGTAATAGATACTAGCAGCCAGAAAGAAAACGAAGATCTGAATCTATGCTGGAGCTTATAAACACGGCTTGTATTCACCATCACTTTTATATTTGGAAGAAGGCTCTTTGGGAAATTCTATTGTTCCATGTACGGATTTTATTCTCATGGAAACCAGAATACATGTGGGGAAATGTAAATTGAGTGTTAGCCATGATATACACCCAGACGTGGGAGATGGAAAACACTCCTGGGTCTGTTAGCATAAATAGCTAATATCTTAGCTGGATATTTTAGCTGAGGTTGAATGTTTATTTCAGTCAGCTAACAACAACTCATGCAAATAAGCAATTCTGAAGTAAAACTAAAATGTTCCAGAAAGCTTAACACTTCCACATGACTATCCAAAATATCCAGTTACCTGAGTCACTCAGAAGATGATGTAAACACTGTCTGCTTATAAAGCATATCTAACTCCGCACTCATACTGATTTACACTGATTTAGGCTTGCAGAAAACAAAGTATTAGCATCAGTACCACTTACAGATTTAATACTGAAACATCAAATTATGCATTGCATTTGTAACAGGAATCTTTAACATCTGTGAGATCCACTAATAATAAAAAAAAATATTATGTGCTTCAGTTGCATCGCATTTGAGGAAAGTGCAGCCACGTATTGACAAAAATTACCTGTTATAGCAATTGGATAATGCTCAAAGGAAAAAGACAATGACTCCAAAATAGGAGAAGTTTTCATAGGCATAACATTTGCTTTCCTATCCTTGCATATACCCTAAGAAAATATAAAACAAACTCATCAAAGTGTACCTGCTTCTTATGGATATTTTAGAAGCCCACAGGTAGGCCATCTGGACCTTCATATTTTAGGCCATTACTTCACAGCCCAGGTTCTCAAATACCTCTGAAAAAGATACATTTGCTATTTATATTTTAGGATAGGGAATTGCTGGTTGGCTATCCAGAATGAAATACAAATTTAGAGGGGTTATACATCTGGTAAAACTATAAAGTTTTGCTAAGGTGCCTTGGCACTTCAGGCACAATAAAGACTTGGCATTTCAAGTTTGTCTGCCATAGGAACCTAAAGCTGAGCTATACAGCAAAAGTCCCAGAGAGGATCTGTTTATACTGATGTGATTCCTGGAGTATTTTCCTTCCTTCTAAGAAGATTAGAACACAAGGGGTTTTGAATCTGAGTCCCCTAACAAACTTGATTTTGCTAGTTCTTTCAAGATGCTTCAGACTGCCTTTAGTTCAACTGAAAAGTCTCTGGAGGGCTTGATGCTTATGGGCCAATACCTTGGAGAACATTTAGCTGGGGCATACAGAATTCTAACCCTCACAGTAGGATACAGGTGGAAAAACTTTACTTCTACTCACACCAGACTGTGCTTCTGCCTGTACTAAAAGACACCCCATTCTAGAATGAATCGGGGTGATGTTATTGATTTCCTTGTTTCATTTATTTTCAAAAAGTAATTCCGTTGAGCATATGGACAACCATCTAGTCTACCTTCTGTTTCAAAACCACTGCTTTTTATGTCTACAGAACAAGGAGGTTTTAGTCACCTGTGAAGGGCCATTTACAAACCTTCAGCACAGATTCCACAAGAGTTTGGGGTCTCCTGACTTAAGTGTGAAGGTCAGGAAGAATGATCTGGGGAATTAAAGGCCAGTCAGACTCACATTGATCCTTGAGAAAGTGATGGAGCAAATCATCCTGGAAATGATGTCCAAACATAGGATGGACAAGAAGGTGATGAGGAGCCATTAGTATGGATTTAGGAAGGGAAAATCTTACCTAACCAATCTGATCAACTTGTATGAAATTACTGGCTCAATGGATGAGGGGAGAGAAACAGATATTCTTTATGTCAACTAGCAAGGTTTCCATCAACATCTATCATAACATCCTCACTGACAAAGAGATAAAATACAGACTAGAGAAGTGAATGGCAAGGCAGACACAAAACTGGCTGAATTGCCTGGCCCAACGGGTTGTGATCAATTCCATGAAGACCAGCTGGAAGCCAATCAGCGAGCTGGCAAACAAACCTGGGAGAAGTGGCTGATAGACCAGATTCTAGCATTCAGAGGGACTTTGACAAGCTGGAGAAATGGGCTGACAGGAAACTCAAGAAGCTCAACAAAAGGAATTTAGAAGTCCTGCACCTGAGGAGTAATAACTCCATGCACTAGTACAGGCTGAGGAAACCTGGCTGGAAAGCAGCTCTGCAGGATAGAATCGCAGGTTTGGTGGAAAACAAGCTGACCACAAGCCAGCAATGTGCCCCTCTGGCAAAGATCACCACCTCCCTGTTGGGCTGCAGTAGGTTGAGGGAGGTTATCCTTCCCCTCTGCTCAGCCCTGGTGAGAAATATCTGGAGTGGTTTGTCCAGTGCTGGGCTCTCAGTACAAGAGAGATATAGACATACTGTAGCAAGTCCAGTGAAGGGCCATTAACATCTCTGAGGGTCTGGAACATCTGTCATATGGGTAGAGGCTGAGAGAGCTGATGTTGTTTAACCTGGAGAAGAGAAGGCTCAGGGGGAATTTTATCCATGTGCATGGGGGACTAAAATTAAAGAGCTAGACTCCTTGCAGTGGTGCCCAGTGAAAGGACAACAGGCATTGGACACAAACTGAAATACAAGAAATTCCACTTTTTTGAGTGTGAATGTGATCAAACCCTGGAATATGTTGCCCAAAGAAGTTGTGGAATCTTTGTAGTTGGAGATGTTCAAAACCAGCTCAACACAGTCTTGAGCAAGCTGCTCTAGATGACCTTGTTTTGAGGAAGGATTTGGACTAGATGATCTCCAGAGTCCTTGACAAGCTCAAACATTCTGTGATTCTATGATTTTATGGTTCCTCTCCAAGACACAAGCAGATTGCTTTCAGTTTGTTACCTTACTGAGGTTTTACTGCAGTTTTACTGCATTAGTTAATTGAATTCACTCTTTCTATACTTATTTTTCTGTTAATTTCTGTTCTGTGGATGGTTCACTGAAAGTGTTTATTCTGTTCCCCCATCAGATGAGTGTAAGTCTTAAAAACAGATTTGCAGTGTGGGTCTGCAAGTGGTAGTTATTGACTATGAGTTACTAATCCACTTCTTGTAAATACTACTTTTTTATTTTCTTAATTCACCTCTTAGAAACACTCCTATGGGTATATTCTGTTGTTAATAACAGGGGAAGTGAACCCCACTGACATTAATTAGCTTCCTAAACTAAATGAAGATTCATACTTTACAACATTTTTCCAGTTCTAGTCACATCTAAATTTTGTACTACTATTTTTCCTAAGTGGGAGGTATTGGTTTTGTATGAAATCCATCTCTCCCAATGGGGCAAACAATGAGTCAACTAATTCTTTAGTACTTCATCCAGGTGTGCTATGCAAAAATAAGCCTAAGTGAGGAGGAGGTACATATTTGTATATGTATATTCATAAAAATAAAAGGAAAAAACCCACCAAACTGCATAACTCATCTCAAGTATCTCATATGTCTCAATGTCTTTCAAGACACACTGTGAAGAATGTTATTAAGCTATACTGCCTCTTGTTAAGAAACATTAATGGTCTGATTTATCTCCAATGAAGATATGGACTCTCCAGGAAGGACATTAGAAATTATTGCAAGAGCTTGATAATTTGTTTCCCTCTTTTTTTTTCCCTTCTTTTTTTTTCCCCTGGACTTGCCAAAGACTGTTGCAAAAATGCCTTTTTGGCCTCTTTCCTCAGGTAGCTATTCTAGATGGTTTTGTGCAGATAACAATAAAAATCATAACTCAACATCCCACTTGCATGGGACAGAGATTGATATGAAGTATCTGGTGCTTTTAATTCAGATTTTCTCCTCAGTGGCAACTGAGTCTCCTCAGTTACTTTTCCTTGAAAGAGTGCCACAACTACACACAATGAAGTATTTTCTTTCTTTTCCATTTACATAGATCTTGATGCTACCTCAGGGTGGAAAACTTCTCAGGTACCAGGAAATCACCATCAAGCTATCAAATGCAGTCCTAATATGAAAGCATCTCTACTCTAATGTTCATGATCAAGAGCTGCTGAGGCAGGGTGGGCTTTGCTTATTATTTCAAGCTGAGAAGTAAATTTTAATGGTGAAAAAAAGTTTGGGAGCTCTGGGGATCTAAGTTATTCACACTTTGGCCTGGGGCAAGTGCAATCTAAGAGAAATGCTCCAGAGAATCTGTTAAGCATGAGTATGAGAAAGGAGCAGAGGCTGTAAGGCTGTAGAGTAAAGATAAATGAAATGTTCCTTTGAATCCATTAAAGAGACTTTCTGGCATTTTCCTTTTTAACCTTCCTGATCTCCTGTACTATGATTTGTGTGAAGCTGCTGAAAGGAACATTTCTTAAATTTGCTTTAATAACCACTACTTAAAGTGAGCTCATCACAACAATTTTGCAAATACAGATCTGTCATAGCTATATTCAAATTTAACGATAAGAGGTTATTGCATTAATCCAGTCTAAGACTTTGTAGAAAAATAAATCCAGTGAACTCATTCAAGACACTATGCTCCATATCATCTGCATTAAATACATGAATTAAATATGTGACACCAATGGCATTATGAGACTAAGATGAATATGTAAGCAGAAGCAGCCATGGTTGTTTAAATTTTTACACAGTCTAAATTGCAAGGTCATTTCCATAGTGATAAAACCAAAGTTAAAAAAAACCCTGAAGACTTCATTTTTTTTCACTTTGTGTCTATACAACTATTAAAAATGCACTCCGATATTTTTTATCTTTCCCATGCTAAAAGCAACTCTCTTGATTTTTTTCACAAAAGGGAAGAGAATATGATACTTATCTAAAATGTCAAAGTGATTTATAAGGTAAGTTTTGTGAAAACTTTCAGGATTTATTCATTACAGGTGCCATTTCTAAATATGCGGTTTCATATAATGCTTGTATTTCCTAAAAGATAACTGAATCACTTGAGGAAAGCTGCTTGCACATTTTGAAGAAATCTTTCATAACACACACTATCTCAAAAGCAGAATATATTTAATATGTTGGTGATCATGAATCAAAGAGACACAGCTTAGCTTATAGTGTTAAATCTTCATATGTTTACCTAGAAATAGTTTACAAAATACACCTATGATTTAGAAGGTTTGAATTCTGTTTTCAAGGTAGACAGAGGGATGTGAACCTTTTCAACTTTTCATCCAAAAATGTATAGGCAGTCTGTATACATACACTAAGCCTTAGAAGAGTCTAATTAAATTGGAAACTATAGTTATACGTATTTAACAGATGTTTAAATGGAGGAGAGACTTACAAAAACTGAACAATAAGTCTATTGCAAAACCAGGAAATCAGCCTCCAGACTCAGTTCAAAGCCCCATTTCAAAAAATATTTTAAAACTAATTTACAAGTGTGATCTATTTTCTGACCAGTTGTGTCACATGTATTCTTATTTTAGGCTACCTAAAATTTCTTACATTTGTTATATGGAAGGATTAGGTAGTGAGATCATTGCTTATTCTACTTTTTGTCTGAACTAAAAAAAAAAAAAAAAAATTCAGGTCAAACTTCTCCATAAAATTGTATGAGGTAACGTAGCTCTAGCACTTTGCTCTCTACATACATGGAGAATTCTGCCTGCAGTCAGCTAAATTAACTAAAATTTCAGAAGTATCCAGATGTTCAGCGGTATAATCTACTCATTTAATAAATTCTATCTTATTAACTATTACTATGGGCTTGTATGAAAATAGAGACTCTAATGGATGAAGAAGATTTATTTTTGTAATTTTAAAATTGGAACACAATTAAAGCAGAAATGAATAACAAATAACACTGGTACTTAGGTCATACATAAAGAAAAATGAGTCTGTTCACTACATAGGTTAGAACAGATTAATATTTTCTTACTCATAAGACAGTACATTATTATAATTAGTACTACTTTATTATAATATTCACCACTGCATGACATATGTTTGAAGAAAATTTCAGTTTTAGTGTTAAAGATTGTTTTCTATGCAGCTGTACATGTAATCTCTGAAATGCATTCACTCACCTTGTTCCAGTATTGCCTGATGTACAGAGCCTGCAGCCCAGTAGATTTCTCGTTGGGACCCAGATGATCTCCATGCAATCTTCTCAAATTCAGAAGAATCTAAATACTCTCCTGTTTGCATATAGTTTGTCTCTCCCAGAGCACCTGATAATGAAGAACTAAGAAAGGCCCCAGATTTGGGAGGTTTGTCTGTCTTTCTTCCTTCCTCTCTTTTCTTTCTTTCTTTCTTTCTTTCTTTCTTTCTTTCCTTCTTTCTTTCTTTCCTTCTTTCTTTCTTTCCTTCTTTCTTTCTTTCTTTCTTTCTTTCTTTTCTTTCTATTTATGGCCACCTGGATGTATCCATTTGAAACCATTGTTATCATGGATGATTTCATACTACCAGAATACACATCCACAGGAGAGGAATCCTAAAATATCAACACTCTTTCTTGGTGTCTCCCTAAATCTTTCACATGAGCTATCATGGATTTCATTCAGCCTAAGGATTTCAGAAGGGAAATTCAGATATCCTGACAACTTCTTGAAAGAACAGCTTCTACAGTCAATTATATTTTATATGAGAAGAATGCAGCATGTCTCCCATTTTCCTATACCATTCCTTTTTAATTTTTACCAAGACAATTACATATAAAAATATATAACAGGCAAAACTTGGTCCAAATGAATTAGACATGAAAGCTCTCTTCATTTTCTTCCAAAGCCCTCATGACTCTTTTCCTGACATCAACAATTTTTAGTCCAAACTAGACCTGCCTTTCATGATTAACACAACTACAACAACGTAAGAAAGGGATCTGAGACTCCAAATTCCTTTTAGAGTCCCTCTCAAAGATTTCTAATTCTATACCAATTCTAAATCTAATTATGATTCATATTCCATTGATGATGAATAGATCCTTAGCAAGCTTTTCATTGTGGTCACTGTGAAGACACACTTAACCTAACATTAAGCTGGATAACTTCATCTGCGGAAGACGGAAACTTAGCATGGATTAGCCTACATCACACTGCACCATGCTTCAGTGACAGCATCAGAGGCGTATTATGTAGAAAAAAATTTTCTGAACTGAAACTTTTCTCTGTACAAGGACCATATTCACATTTACTATTAGAGAAAATGACGGGCCAGAAAATAAAAATAAAACCGCCTTCTTTACCCCTTCTCACAATGAAGTTTCTCACATCATGTCATGTGGAGCTGTCCTTAACAGCTCTCATTTCAAGATGAATGTTACACCTGTGTAATACTGGTATATTAGGCATATGCTCTAGCTTCTCATCAAAATATACTAAGCACTGACTTTACTAAATGTACATGACCTAAGCCAAAGTATTTCTGCACAGTTGTGGCCAGAAAGCCAGATTAGCAGCATAATTTGTAGTTCAAATCCAGTACTTTGTCATCACCATTATTTTTAGAAATAATCATCAATTAACTCAATTACCTTTGTTGTTTTTTCTCCTTAACCTTAATTTCACATTGGAAAATCTCAGTTCCATGCTCTAAAAGACCAAGGGAGTATGATTTAGGAGGTTTACAGGGTTCAAATTCACCATGTCATACTGCAGCTTTTGAGCATCATTTCCTCTGAACAACTGCTTAAGTAAATTGAATTTATGGTTATTAGTCTTCAGTTAAGACAATTTGGAAAAAGCATATTCTTCCGGACCTAAAACATGATTAAACATATTCCTTCATAACTTGGTTTATTATCAGAAAAATCTTTTGAACTACCACCTAGAATTCAAGGTATGATCAGAAACACTGTTTCCTTGTCAAAATACCATACATTCTGCTGACTTTGAGAGACTAGTCCTTCATTTTCTTGCTTAATTCAGTTTCTTCACATTTCTTCCTTCAAGTGAACTCCTTTCCAGATTCCCTATATGGAGTCTGCAGAAGTCTTTTTGAAGAAAAAAAAAAACCTGCTTACTTAACCTTAGCAGCTGACTTGAGAGCTTGAGAGGGTTACCTCTATCCTCCCGATCTTAATTCTTGTTTGCTTCTCTCTTGAGCTCTACTGACCTAGTAATCTAGGGAATTAGTGGAAGAAAATGGTGGCTAAAATATATCTCCTCAGTTAATCTGTGCAGACAGCATAAGTATTGTGCACAGGTTTCAGAAGCTGAGTCAAATCAGAGTGCAGGTTCACAAGTCTAAATACAAAAAATATTCATGTGTGGAAGACCAGCATTCTAAAGCTAAATTACATTTCCCCCACACTTGTCATGCTATATTAAAGCTTATAAGGAAGGGGCTCCCTTGCCCCTTGATAAATAAGGCATTTTGAGAAGTTCTTAATGTGAAACAATTGCTTTTGAATCTTTTACATATTTTCATATTGAAAGTAGTATTTTGAATACCTAGCTACTAAATGGTAAGATTTGTAAGAAAAAGGAAGAATCTTAATTCTTCTCAAAAGTGATTTCTGTTCTCCCTGTTGTTACAGATGCATGACTAACCAAATCCAACAGGTGTTAAAACTCAGATGTATTCTTCAGCAAAAGCTAGTTAGAAGTTCGGTAACATTTTCTGAAGCCACAGGCTCAACGATGTAAAGAGAATTAATACTACACGGCTGACTTAAGAATCCCCAAGATTTAAAGTGATGGCTCAAAACACGTGTGTCACTCCCCTACAAGCTGCGGGCTCCCTCCCTCCAGGAGTTACCTCAGGCGGTGCCCCAACCCGAGGGGGGGTCCCTGACTGCAGACCCACTGCTCCGAGGAGGACTGATTCCCACGTGTCCTCCGGCGGGACCCCGTCTATACCCCTGTCGAATCTGACCTGCGGTCAGTTAATCCTATTGGCCAGGAGGGTCACCTCGGTGTACCTGGCGTGTCTGGATTGGCCAGTTCAAATTTCAACCTGCGGCCTCCAGGGTTTCCTTCCCCTTCTCCCTGCCCAGAGAAGTTTTGTTTCCTGCTGGTGGGATGGGGGGGGGGGGGGGGGGGGGAGGGAATATACTGCCACACCTGTGCATAGAATTGTTTGAAGAGTAACCCCTGGAAATTAAGCTATCTGATTTGTCTGCAAACAGGCAAAATGGCCAAAAGAAGTATTGTCCAATTTGAAGAGAGAAACTTGGGGTGGGGGAAACAAATAAGGCTTTAGAGCATCTTCATCTTCTCTGAATTCCAGGACATTGTGAAAGACAAACTCTTATATAAAGAACAATATAAATTGCTCATCCATGGAATTTATCCTAATCTCTAGTAGTAATTCAGAACTGCTTTATGGCCTCAAAAGTGTTCTTAGTGCAGGGCAACTAGGTAGCTGTCTGCTCCACTATTATGTGAAAATTGTTCCTCTAAGCAAGTGGCATCATATCCTGTTTATTTCTCTCAATCCATTTTGCTTCTCTTCTGTTTTAATGAGAAATTTCTTCCTGAAAATAGGATGGCTCATAATGTTTTAAGGCTCGTAGTATTTTAACATATTTGGTTGAAAGTTAGTATTCTAATGTTGCTTTAAAAGGAAAGTGAAATGAGACTCAGATTGATGCTGCCATTTGATACCTATGTCACCAAGAATTTATGGAGCTGGGAGATGTCAAAAATAGCCAGCTCATTCTGAATGGGTGTGTAGGTTTGAGGTAATTACGTCATGAAAGGCTTGTGCAGGAGCTGTTGCTAGATGTAGCAGAAGAAGACTCAAAATGGACAAGTAGGTCATTCAAAGAGAAGGTCAGAGATGACTGGCACATGCCTTACCTAGTTGAATTTATAAATCTCTTCCATTTTTGCTACTCTAATTACAAATTTTGTTGCTGTGACTTGACATCACAGGGAAGCATGTAAAGGAGTGGCAATTAGATATCGTTACTCTAAAAGAAAATAGAAGCAAATTAAATAAACTGAACAGAATGTAGTAAGATGTGGGGTCAGATATCTCTTGATGCCTATACATAGCTACAGTTTAGGCCAGTGTACTTCTACAGCTATGTTTCCTGAGAAGAGTAAAACCTAATCTCTGTCATATGTCATATGCTTCACTTAAACCATAAAACATTATCAGAAAGCAAGAGTCTTATTTGCACAAACTCATTCCAAGGAGAAAAGTCCAATATACCATCTGAGATAAAGTCTGCAGCCCTGATTCTTGTAGCTTTGTTTGCAGTAATACCTTCTCCTTGTACAATTCTACTGGTTAAATTAATTTGGTTAGTTCTTTTGTAATTTCTTTCCCTGCAGCTCTACCCCATGAAAGAAAAATTATTAACTTGCTGGGTAGTACATAGGAATATAACAATAGTCATTTATGTATTTGGAACTTTACAAAGTGAAAGACTGCTGAACAAGTTTATTATCATGTTTCAGATGAGGCTGAGATATTTAGGTCCTAATTTTTGAAACTGAAAATATTATTTAGTTAATAAACATATAATTTTGTTAATGTCTGGGATAGGTACAAAATGTATGTCTCTGCACCAATGTACTTGCTCCAGTTCTACTAACAATGCATGGTGAGTTTGCTTGACTAGCCTGCATGGCTTCATCAATGCTGTTATGCCTAAAATGTAGATGGTAGTGGAGCAAAGCAGTGCTCTTGAATAAAATGTCAATAGTCACTGGAGAGAAGATGCCTTTGCAAATCTAAAGAAAAAGGGTGTGCCTGTTCATGTTTGAACACTTAGGCAGAAAGGCTGTCCCTGTACAGGTCTTCAAAGGCACCTGTCTCTCCTGGTTATTCAGGGAATTGAAGATGATCTTTTCAATAGTATCCTAAAATTTAGCCATAAGCTACATGCTTAAATTAAAATTCCTACAGTTTAAAGTCTGAACTCCAATAGAGTATGCTCAATTAACTGTACATGTTGCTACAAACTGCAATCATTAGATGAAAAACAGAGGTGTGCCTTTTCCTCTTTGTACTATTATTTTTGTCATAACAAGTCTCCTCCCATTTCCTTTGCATCTTATTTGTGTACTGAGGATATTTTTCCTTGAGGTGCTTTATCAATATTAAGTGTAGCTCTTCAAGTAAATTTATTTTTGGCATATAGTACAGAGCTTGTACCTACTATTCCCATTTGTGTTATAGTTGAAGTAGAAGGATGCTTCATGTTAGCTCAATTTGTCACATATGTACTACTTTTTGTTCCTCCAGCTAAAGGGTAAAAATATTTTTATAAGTAGCCCTCAGTTTGATACAGCTGCTGGGACTTAGCATGACTTCTCCCAATTATCTCCTATAAAGAACGTTTGGTTAAAGACAATTTGTCAAGTACAATTCAGGCTTTTGTAGGGATAACAAGTCCTTTCTTACCATTCTTAAAGTATCAGCTGACAGAAAGTAATAGATATATATATATATATATAGCCAAAAACCAAACAGCGTTGCCACGGCACTCAGCAACAATACTTTATATAATTGTGCTCATTTTATCTCTTCAGTTTCTAAGTCATGCACAACATCTCAAAAAGTTTCAAAGGATTTCATATAGCTTAAAACTTTAGAAAGTTTAGTCAGTTCTATTAAATATCATATTACTATGCCTTTCTTTGACCAATGTAGAACAGATTTGTGATTTACTTCTGTTTGGAAAGTAAGTAGGAATAATCAAGCATAAAGCAAGACCTTTGGGTATTCTATAACACATGCCTTCAAGAACCCCATTTTCTTAAGCTGTTTTCTCTCAGAGAAAGCCAAAGCTCCAGAGGACAAACATGTCCCTAGGAATTAAGGAAAAAGTTACTGAATCACCTGAAAAAACCCACATCAAATAATGTGATGAATTCCAAACAATTTGTGAAGAGACAGCTTCCTATGTTGGTGCAGGAATAAATATGAGTCATGGATGGAGTGACGCACTTCACTTGTAAGAGAGTAGCAATATGTTTATTGATGTAAACCAGCAATTTATCAAAGTTTGATAGTAAAGGCAACAATGGCTTAACAAGACTCGATGGCAAGGTTCACTAGATATTTACTGCATAGAGGACAGGGTCAGACAAAACTGTCAGGGAGACCGTCCCGTTGAGTCATGAGGGTCCGAAAGGACCTCCTTGAGTTCTAGACTCCTTCTCAGAGAGGAGTCTAGGTGCAGCTGGGTCCACTCCTAGTCCCAGACTTGGTCAATCCTTTATGTCTAAAGGATTATAGATGCACAATCAATCCGCTGTATCACTTAGCTAAGATTTCAAAGTTTAACATGCTAATTATTAATCACTTACTGAGAATCTGTTGCGGCAAGGAATCTCTCAACCTCGAGGAGTAACCTTGAGAGTTGTCCCTCCTCAAGGGGAGATCCTGGCATGCAGCCTGCTGCCGCCGAGCAGGAGAGCTCAATGGGCCCTGGGCTGCGTCCCCCGAATCCACTTGGAGCAGGATACAGCCATCACGACCAGACCACCACTGCTGCTTATCGCTTGAGCAGGATTGTGGGAAATATAGGTCAGGTCAGGGGGGCGGCGGGAGCACGTCACCATAATATGCCTTAAAGACAAATTTAAGACTCTCCTCTAATTTTAGAGCCCTAAAGTAAAGTTTCAGAACAGAGCAAAATGAGCAGGCCTAGAGGATGGACTAAGGTCTCCTCACCAGTGTCGGGTCTAGAAGGTCATTGTTAGGCTACCACCACCCTAGGCAAGAGCAATTATCCTGTCAGCTCACTCTCCTGTGACTGGCACAATGGCTAGTAGTAGATGTTGAAGATTCAGGCACAAGAAGTGATTCAAACCACACTGCCCATAGCAGCACATTTTTTCACTTCAGCCAATGATAAATTTATCCCCTGAAATATTAGTTGCTGTATCCATTTATACTAAAAGATTAAAAAGGAATTTCTGATTTACTTTTTATACACAATCTGCTGTTTTCTCTATATTGACTATTTCTGCTCTTATTTGTTATAATTCTAAATTAAGCATACCTTGTTCTTAGCTTCCTTTTTTGTCTGAGGATGTAACTCTTTTCTCCAGTCACATTGTCAATCCACCTCTGAATCTCTTCTGTAGTGAGCGAGCTGCTACATTTTGGCCCAAGTTTAGTTTCCAAACAGGCTACTCATGTAGTCCATGCAACGTACACCGTAACAATCTCTGAGATTACAAAAGCGAGGATCCTAGTTGCAGTGCTCACAGCCAGCCGAAATCTTCATGCTTTAGAGGGAAGACTGAGTCCTTCCGATTGACCTCTTCTTAGTGCCGTGAGTTTCCCACTCCTATGTTTGCTCTCTCTTTCTCCTTGTGAAGAAACAGGAGGGGAAAACAGCTGTAGAGTTTAACGACAGGATAAATCCTACCCTTAGATAACACAGCATCCAGGAGGCCTTTTCATCATCATACTCCACTCCAATCAATTAAGTGACTCCTAAGAACAAATTCAAGGGGGCGGGGGGGGGGGGGGGGGGAGAAAAGGAAGGAAAAAAAAAAAAGAAAGAAACCAGCTCAGTTTGCCCTTTCTGATGTCAATGGTAAGATTAATTTCAGAAATAATGTTCTAAATAAATACTGGTAAAATGATCATTTGATATACAGCATAACCTTTCTCATTTCATTAATCTGCATGTTATGTAATCCACATTAAAAATTGGCAATTACTTTCCACCTCTCAACAAAGATTAAATATGAGAGTGTTTTAGTGACAGCTCAAATTATTAAATTATCATTTTTTTAAATAAAATGCATTACAGTGTGTATCATGTTTTCAAATATAAAAAATAGAAATTTAATTGTCAAAATAAATGAGCAATCATATTTTCATGAATTATCCTTGGCATTTCAAATGTTTTTGTTTGTTTGCTAATTCAACAAACTTCAATATTTTACAGTCTTCCAGACACTAGTTGTCATGACTTAAAGAAGGTATTATAATTATTGCTATAACCAGTGTACTATTTAACAGACTACAAAATCTAGCATATGCTACTTTTTATGCCGTCATTTGAGTAAGATTCCAGGTATGTAGTAAAATTAGGCAGTTAGAATCTGATCTAGAAACCTTTATTCTCTCCAGCAGTTCTTACCAAGGTGAGCTCTTTTGCTGATGCTACTTACAGTTGTCAAATTTGTCAACAGTCCCAAAAGATCACCTGAGGAAGAAGCAGGAGACCTGTCAAAAGGAAAGCATTTTTACCATAGTTTGTAATATTGCACATGAAAAGTGCATAATAGTTCTGTTATTCAGCACTGATAATGCATTCTTAATTAGCAAACTGACCAGTAAATCACTCTTCTTTCACAGCTTTCCAGTGACAGGACTTCTTCCAGACCACTCATTTCAAATGAGAGAGGACTTCAAGTCCTCGGATACATGTATGCATTGACTTTGTAATTTGCCTGTGTGGAGATACCTCCACCCTTGGAAACAGATACTTGTAGCACTTGTCTCAAAAAAGAAGGCACTAACTTTCAGAACAGCTATGATACTGAGCTTTCTCTCAATTCGTAAGGACAAACCTATACCAAGTCAGACTAAAGTTTATATAGTAGTTTATCCTATTCTTAGCTGCTGCTGTGGGAAGAGTACAGAACGGTTAAAGCACAAGGCACTGATATTTCCTTATTAACTCCAGGGATTTCTTCCTTAAGTATTTCTTAAAACAGAGGTGTTAAATTCTTGTTGAATATAATTTGATGGATTTTTTTTTTCTTGTGGTTTTCTCTTGTACTTGATCTACTGCTTTACACAGGAGTTTCTTCAGTAGTTTTGTCATTGATGTTAGTTTCATTCCTTTTCTGGCATCTGTGCTTCTTAGGAGGTCCTGTTCTCCAGTTCCAGCAGCTTACCGTGCTTTCTTCTGCTGCATCTTTGAAATATATGAGGAAAAACTGTAGTTGAAAATACTTGTAATTGTAGTTGAAAATATTGTTGCAGGTCATTTAATGGGATATCTATTATTTAGTTGAAATACCTTATTGGAATGATACAGTGTCCAGTTTTGGCCCCCAGTAGAAGAAAGACCTTGATAAACTGGAGTGCATTTAGCACAGAACAAATGCAATGGTCAGGGCCTGGAGCAGTTGCCCTGAAAGGAGAGCGTGAGGGAGCCAGTCTTATCAGTCTGGAGAGGAGTTGTCTTTGGGCGATGTAACAGCAGCCCTGGTAACTCTGAAGAGGTTGTAAAGCAGATGGAACCAGGCTCTTCACAAGAGCGTGTGGTGAGAAGACAAGTGAAATTGAAATAGGCTGAAACAAGAGAGTTTCCAGCCAAGTATAAGAGAAACCTTTTCATCATGAAGACAAGCAAATCATTGGAAGAGGTTTTCCAGAGAGACTCTGCAGTCTTTGCCTTTGGAGGTTTTCAAGATTTGACTAGATAAAGACCTGAGCAACTATGGCTGACCCTGCTTTGGAGAGGAGTTTGGACTAGAGACCTCCAGAGGTGCCTTCCAGTCTGAATTGTTTTACAGTTCTATGAATGATGAGATATTAAGCACAGGGCCCTCCTAATCTGGAGGAAGGCAAAATTTGTCTTGTTTTAAGTATGTTTTTTCTTGTACTGTGATGTTTTCCCACAGGGAAGATTAAACCATATTTGTTTTAAGAGCACTGTCAGGTCATTTTATTAGCTACTGTTATCTTCTCTAGAAGGAAAGAATAACAACTAACATTTAGACTTATTTAGCAATAATAATTGGCACCCAGCTGGCTAATACTTGCTAACTTTTTGAGGAGGAGACAAACTGGTAGTTAACATCCCAACAAGAACTAGGAAGAGTTCTCTACACATGGCTGTAATGTAACCTCAGCATCTTCTCTTACATCTGTTCTTAAAAGATGTTCTATCATAAAGCCTCTGAATTGCTAGTGCCTGACAGGTCAACAGAGACATTTATTTGTTCCTATTAGTTTTATTTGTTTTGTAACCTCTTCTAATATTTACTATTTATCTATGACTCTGATAAGGCTAAGATATTGTAAAAGATTAGGAAAAGAACAGGAAGAATTTGAATGTCCTGTAGGATACAGGAATTATGCCATTTATGGCCACTATTATTATGTTTGCATATACCACATGTTTGAGAAAAGCAAGGCCAAGGGGCTGGCCAGCCTGGTTAGGAAAACTTTAAACCAAGAATGACAGGGTGAGGGAAATGGCAACCCACAATCAAGTGAGGAAGTAGTGAACCAGGTTTGCAAGCAAAAGGAGCAAGGTGATGTGGGCATGAAATGCCTCGTGATCAACAAAACACGCTTTGGGTTTGTGTGGCGGGGTTTTGGTAGCAGGGGAGAGACCGCAGGGCCGGCTCCTGTGAAAAGCTGTGAGAAGCTTCCAAGTTGGACCCGCCTTTGGCCCAGGCCGACCCAGTCAGCGACGGCGGTATCACCTCTGGGAGAGCGGATTTCAGAGGGGGAACCTGCAGCCAGGAGGGGATTGGGATGGGAGAGGAACCCCTCTGGGAAACACACAGGAGGAACCAGAGTTCTGCATGCAGGTGCAGGGCAGATATATTTGGGATCACAAAGACGTGCTCACACAACTGGAGTATTGCAATGGAGGGATATAGGCATGGAGCTAGATATGGATATAGGGGAGGTGCTCTGCTGGATATGATACAAACAAAAAAGAACTTTTGAGGAATGTAAATGTTTGAGGGGGAGGCATTGGCTGCAGTGACCATGAGATGGTGGAGTTCAGGATTTGAGAGAAGGGAACAAGGCAAACAGTAGAATCAGAATTTTGGACATCAGGGGAGCAGACTTTGACCTGTGCAGGGATCTTCTTGCAGGAATCCACGGGAGATGATCCTGGAGACAAGAGGGATCACCTCTTCCTTTCAAATATCACCTCCTTCAAGCTCAAGAATGGTCAATCTCAATGAGCAGGAAATCAAGCCAAGGTGACAGAAGGCCTGCACAGATGAACAAGGAGCTCCTGACAAAACTGAAGCTTGAAAAGGACAACAAAGTGACTGGGAGCTGATCAACAGCATGGACTTTCTAAAGACGAAATCCTGCCTAACCAAGCTGATAGCCATTTATGATGAAGTGACTGGCTTTGTGGATAAGAGGATATTTATCTTGACTTTAGCAAGGCTTTCATTGCTGTCTACTGTAATATCCCCATTGACAAACTGATGAAATACAGGCTAGGTAAGTGGACAGTGAGGCAAACTGAAAACTGGCTGCACTGCTGGGCTTAAAGGATTGTGATTAACAGCATAAAGTTCAGCTGGAAGCCAGTCACTATTGGTGTACTCCAGGGGCCAGTGCTGTTTAATGTCTTCATTGATGATCAGGATAATGGGACAGATTGCACTCTCAGGAAGTTTGCAACCAAAACTGGGAGGAGCGGCTGATAGACCAGATGGATGTGCTGCCATCCAGAGGTACCTCAACAGGCTGGAGAAATGGATAAACAGGAACCTCACAACGTTCAAGAAAAGGGAAATTCCAAGTCCTGTACCTAGGGAGGAATAACCCCATGCACCAATTCACATTGCAGTCCAATCGTCTGGAAAGTAGCTCTCTGGAGAGGTACTGGGGGTCCTGATGGACAGGTTGACCACAAGCCAGCAATGCACCCTTGTGGCAAAGGCCAAAGGCGGCCACTAGAAATCAGACTGGAGTGAAGACAACTAACAATGTTAGTTACAAACAATGAATGCATCTAACACTTCTTACTGGCTATTAAAAATCTGTGTTAAGCCTATTAACCAGAATAAGTTGATAATTATTCTATTAATCAGAATAAGTTCATAAATAGTTAAGGCATATCCATTTTCATGGAGCCATTTAAAGTTAGTAGTGAGCAGCAAAAGTTCTAATAAAATAGAAAAGGTTTCATAAAACAACCTGGTTTTGTAAAAACCAATATATGCAAGACCAATAATACTTTAAGAAGAAAAAGGTGGCAAGTATCCAACAGATAGAATAGGCTTCACTTCTGAATCCTGTTGATTTCATGTCTTCTACAATTTGTTACCACAATGGCATTCTAAACTTTGTCAATTATTTATCTTAATCTGTTGTATTAATGCACTTAGCACCTTTTCTCTAGTATTATACAGCAGCTGAAGATGTTTTCTAATTTCTATGGGCAGTCAGCTAACCCCCACAGCAAGCTTATGTAAGTCTGTGCACTCTTCTGGGCTATTTTGGAATACCAATCCTATTCTTGCTGGAAAGCTGCTCTTTTGTTCACGTGAGATGGCAGAAGGCCTTAAAATATTGGAAATTGCTAATTATCAATAGGCATGCACAACTTCTGTCCTGGTTTCAGCTGGGATAGAGTTAATTGTCTTCCTAGTAGCTAGTACAGTGCTATGTTTTGAGTTCAGTATGTGAAGAATGTTGATAACACACTGATGTTTTCAGTTGTTGCTAAGCAGTGTTTAGTCTAAAGTCAAGGATTTTTCAGCTTCTCATGCCCAGCCAGCAAGAAGGCACAAGGAGTTGGGAGGGGACACAGCCAGGGCAGCTGACCCAAAGTGGCCAAAGGGGTATTCCATACCGTGTGATGTCATGCCCAGTATATAAACTGGGGGGAGTGGGGGCGGGGGGAATCGCCACTCAGACACTAACTGGGCATCGATCGGCGGGTGGTGAGCAATTGCATTGTGCATCATTTATACATTCCAATCCTTTTATCATTACTGTTGTCATTGTATTAGTGTTATCATTATTAGTTTCTTCTTTTCTGTTCTATTAAACCGTTTTTATCTCAACCCACGAGTTTTACTTCTTTTCCCGATTTTCTCCCCCATCCCACTGGGTGGGGGGAAGTGAGTGAGTAGCTGCGTGGTGTTTAGTTGCTGGCTGGGGTTAAACCATGACAACTTCATAGTGCATTCTACAACAGGTTCCTGTATTGCAATACAAACCAGCACCTGTTAATGTTTCTCTGTTCTTTTTTTGTGTGAGGATATTTTTTTTCTTTCTTTCTTTTAAAGTTTTATTATCTGAGACCTTGTTTCAGCTCAGAGACTGGGTTACTTACTATCAGACTGAAAAGTAAACATTTTGCTACTTATCTGATTTGTCTTCTACTACATTGTGTTTCCAATGCAATAGAAAGTACTTAATTGCCATGACTATTAATTTTTCATGTTCTTCTAAAGAAATGAGTACACTTTCTGGCTCTTGTCTTGTAACACTTGTTCTAAGTGTTCAATTATGCAGATTTTAACTGATAAGATTGCATAAAATTGTTGCAACCGCCTGAAGTATTAGAAGCACTAAATATGAATGTCTTTAAGTTATTTGTTTCTAAAAATATTTTACAAAAGAGGAGAGAGGTTAGATAATTATCTATAAGCCCTTTTTGTCAAACCAACGAACCACTGATTATGCTGAAACCTACCACAATTCTGCTTGTTGTCTTTGAACTGTTGAGTGTGTTAATTATTTCATGTTAACTGGCCATAAAAATGGTATTGGGCACATTTTAAACAAACATACAATAATGATTATTTTATGAAGTTTGATAAACAATGAAAATATCTCATAAGTATGTTATTGTCATGGGCAATATGTTTTAAGAGAATTATATCAGTATGAATATAGAGGTAAAAATATCCTTTTCACCTGTTTAACAGGTTAGTTACATATTAAATCACATATTTATTATTTGTTAGTATTTTATTATTATTTACATATAAAAATTTGCTTATTAAGGTTGAAGGGGCACACAGTATAATTCTTCTCCATGCATAATGATGTTCAATGGTTTGTTGTCTTTCTCTTTTACAAATAAGTTTTCTCGGAGCTTGCTTTCTATGAAAAACAGGAACACCCTCCAGCCCTCACCAAAAGCTTTCCATTTAGTTTTTTCAATGGTCAGAATGAGTTGGGACATCTAAAATTTTAACAGGTGTATTTATTAAAGCATTAGTTTTTCACATTCTATCTATTGGACTCTCTCTGCATTAAGACTCTTATGAGTCCTACCAGTGTAACATTTGTCATTTTTTCCGTAGCTATAACAAGTTCAATGCAAATCTTATTCTCCAGTGAAAATTTTCACAGGATCATGTAGTGAACAACAAAAATTAAATACTTTCAAGTGCATTTTGAACTTTTAAGTTTAATATTTTTCTTGGACTAGCTGAAAAATCTTTTCTTTATGAAAAGTCAAATACATATGCAATGAAGATAGAGAAATGAAATTAAAACCTCAGAATTTATGCTTGTTCAAAGTTGACAATGAAAAAGACCTTTTATGTAACTGCCACCAGATTTTGTTTGGGCATGCAGGGAGTGAAATAAGGGATAGAAATTTCAGCCTCTGAATACAAACTAAGTATGTACATTCCGCAGATAGAGAAAATTCTATTAAAAACTGAATAAAAATTCCCTAATTATGAACTTCGTAGACACTGAAAAGGACAATGACAGAATCTGTATCAGGGTCCAGAGTAGTTACACCTAACTACTTTCATTGCAATGGGAGAAAATAACCTCCTGACTGGCTCATTGATTATCTGAATTTGTTTATGTTTCTGAGCCTTGATTTCATATTCTGAAGCTAGGTCTGACTATCTTTGCTGTTTCTTCATTACAGTAATGAGAAAAAAAGAAAAATACATTTCTTAAATCTTAAATTTCTGAAAGAAAAGTGTATGAAAAGCTCATTGATAGAATAAATAAACATTTCCAGACAACAATGTTTCTTACACAAAACTTTCAGTGAAAATATTGTTCTGAACTGGACCAATGACAAAGAAGTAGTTTAACAAATTAATTGTGAAGGTGTGTTGAAAAAATGACCAGACAAGGAACTTCTACAGCTTTTTATCCTCTCTTTGAGTTGAAGGCTGAATGAACAAATAGTTAAATAATCTTTTGAAAATATCCATGGACACTGACTGCTGAATTTCTATCAGCAGCCAGTGACTTGAAAGCTATTTATAAATACAAAAGAAGGGCATGGTAAGGCATACCCCCTGGTTACCTACATCACCTATCACTCACACCCTCAGAATTTAGAATTTTAAAATCTTCCCCTTGGTGTTTTCTTATCTCTGCACAAACAGTCTAGCTCTCCAGGTCAGGGTACCTCTCCCCCCCAGCCGCTGCTAGAGCACTAACCAACGCATCCCACAGCAGCAGACAAGCAGCTGAGAGCAAACACAGCATACAACTCTCAGAGCTCACCTGGTCTGGCAGCAAGTAGATAAAAAATTCTGAATCCTCTGAAAACCTACAGGAAAATGCTGATTATCTTTTCTGTATGAGGAATGTATACGTAGAAAGTCCTCTTTTTTGGTGTAATATTACACAAAATTACCAAGATGTTAGTGTGAAGTTTTGCTTGCTGTTGTTGTTGTTGTACCTTGTTCCAATTATAATTTTTTTCTGTTAAATTAAGAGCTGACTGGCTGTTGAGTTATGACATAATATTTCACACCTTGTGAATTTAACAACACTCAGACTCCAGTGTTGTACCTACTCATGCACAAGGTGTGAATTATAGCTTCATTACTCATACCCTGTCATGTCTCATTGCTTAAGAATTATACTGAGGTCAAACAAAAAGATGAATTGGTTTTAAGTTTTGTTTCTGTCAATTAAAACTCACTTTGAATGTTTCATAGTAATAGCTTGTCATCAAAAGAATAAATTATTTAAGAACAAACAATTCCTAGTATATCTCAAAAATGCACACTGTTGAAACAAGTCCAGGATCAAAGACTGGATTCATCCTAACTGTGGTCAGCTCACTGACATTCCAGCTGCACAGACAGGTTTTTGGACTAAGATGAGCTCCTCCAGTTGGCAGTTCAGATCTAGCTGTCTTTGGTAATCTGTCTGAATAAAAGCACTAAAATGGTAATACCATAATATTTCCCTGACTGAGGAATGATCACAGGTTCTAATTCTCAGTTCTGAAAGAAGCACAAGTAACTCAGAGAAAAGATTTGAAGATGGCTTTGTGATTAGATGCATATCATCTATTGGCAAAATACTCATTTAAATTGTTAGCATATTTTTCTTCAAATACTGGTATATTTTTCTTCTTTGCTGGTGCTGTTTTCCAGCATCACTACTCTGAATATGAAACTCCTATGCTTGTTTTCTACAGTCATTGCAATCTACTTGACACTATAATATGTTTTTGAAAACTGGCATGACCTCTTTGACTAGAAAAGAGGAATTACTATCCATTTTGCTGAACTTGTTTTAATGCACAACTAAGAAACCTGGAAACTTCACATAGGAAGAAATGAAAATGTTTAAAACATACATGTTTTCAAAAACTTCACATTAAGTTCAAGGTTGGAAGAAGGAACATGTTCCTGATTGTACCAAAGACCTAGTGCCATCACTCTTAATAAAAAAAAAAAAAAAAAAGTAAAAAAAGTCTCTAATAATTAAGAAAATAAACTTGATAAAAATATTACATGATTTCCTTAATAAATATATTTCAAGATATTTTTAAATACCTTGCAAATGTTAAAAAATCCTTTGGCAATATATATCTTACTATGATACACTTTCTGATTGTTAAGAAAATAAACTATGAAAACATTAGCCCTATGTAACTATGAATTTAGAGACATAATGAATTAAAAGACTATCTTCTCCAGGTGCTCCAGGTTTAAAAAGCTGGCAACAAGTAACACAAGAAAAGCAGTTTCTCATTTTGCTCTGGTTTTGCCCTGGATGAATCAGGGCTAAAATTGTCACATTTTCAAGCATTCAGCTCCACTGCATGGCTGGATGGCTTACCTTGTGTTTGGAAACAAATCATGCTCATTGGGTCACTGTGATTTTCTCTTGTATTTGAGATCCCTGTGTCCTCATGTGTACAGCCATAATTTGCCTCAAGTCCAGGATTTGTACTCTGCTGCTCTACTTCCTCCATCCCCTTAGGATCTTGAACTCCACTATTTTGTGATCGCTACAGCCAAGACTGCCACCCTTTATCATATCCCCAACAAGTTCTTCTTTATTCATGAGTAGCACATGCCAGTACTGACGGGGTAGTGAAGGCACACACTTCTTACATCAGTAAAAACAATTTTGCATCATAAGATTTATGTCCAGTGTTTGATCCTCTTGTACCTCTTGTTCAAACTGTGTTCAACATTACCATACCTTGCTTGCTGTGAGGACACTAAAATGGAGAACAGTATTCCAGCAGCAATTTTGCCAGTGCTATGTAGAGAGGCAAAATCGCTTTTTTGCTTCTTGGTATTACCCACTATATATATATATGAAGGTTGTATTAGACCTTTTCACTGCAGTATTGTGCTAAAAGGTCATGCTGAGGCATTAGCTACAATGACCCCTAAATCCTTCTATGAATCACTGCTTTCCAAGGCAAAATGTTGTTAAGAATTAATAATAGTCATGCATCCTTCCCTGTGGTTAATTTCACATTTACTGAAATACTGGAGCTTCTGTTTGGCTGACATTGAAGCTAGCAGGTTTTTTAAATACCTTAAATCTTCCTCTGATCTTATTAGACTTAAATATATAACTTTCTGATTTACAGTCACCAAGCCACATTCTCAGCTGGTGTAAATCAATGTGACTTGCTGTTTACCTCAATAATCATCTATTCCACACACTGCAGTTGCTTAAATGAAGCACAGAAAAGACATCTATATGATATGCATTATTGGCTACTTTACACATAATAAATCAAGATTAATATTAAAGATTATATTGCATAAAAAGTGAACTCACAATTATTTGGAAAAATGAAGAGTCATTTAGATGTTCTAATTACATAGAAATTAAAACATGATTCGTTCAATCAAAGCATTCAATACTCGGAGACGACATTCATGTAAGGCCATTATTCCTCTGAGGCTTTCTTTATGTACTTGAGTGAATCCCCCTTCTCTTCACTCCTACTCCCTCCCCCACATAAATACATACACATGTCCACTAAGCCTTTATCTTTCCTGGAATGGACTCCTGTGATTCTCCTATTCTCAGTAAGAAGGCAGATCAAGTATATTTTTCTCAGTAGGAAGGACAAATTCAGGTATGTACTGCTCATCACTTAATGACTGTATGAATGCAATAGCCTTTAAAACTCATTCTTAAAAGAAAATATCTCATTTAAGATGAGACTCAGTCTGGTGCACAAGAGGATTCCATTTAACCTGTTTTGGTTTTTTTTTTTCCTCTTCTGGAGACAGAGAGGCTGTTTGTGAAGCAGGTACTGGTCGAATGTACTTCTTTTCCTCTGCAAAACTGACAGAGTTGCCTTGTTCCACCATGAAGAGAACAAAAGGAAGTGAATTTGAAGGAGGTGTTTAGCATAGTCAGAGCACTGCTGTATTTCTGAAGGAGTAAGCGACTGACTAGAGAGGTGGAGGGAAATGTTGAGGAAGAAACACTTCTTGGTAGAGTTCCTTCTTTGTGTTTGTGGATGGAATGTGCTGTCAGATCCTGGAGACAATACCATATGGAAAATGCAGGCAAGATTATTCCTATCATAACCTGCTGTTCTATTCAAATATGTGTGTTTGGAGGCACAGAGAGGAAGAGCAAAGAAATTATGCCTCCTGCACATATCTTGCCCAGTAGTCTCCCATTTTTAGTGTCACTGCTGTGCAGCAGCCCAGATTTGATCCTTTATAATATTTATAATATTCATGAGCTTGCAGAAGCATGTCTGACTTTCTGCAGATCCCCCAATGCCTGACAAATGGCATCACCTTCATTCCCTTCTCTCAGACAATATGTCATTGTTGGTCTAAATGCTGATGTTCTTCTGAGCCTGATTAGACCTTTATGGATAACTTGGAAGAAGCCACAGCATTAAAGTCAACAGTTCTGCTTGCAAAGAGGTTGTTATCTGGGCTACTATCCACTTACCTTCCTGCATGTGAGCAGACTTTCATTTAATTAATTCTATATAAGATAGCACTAAACATTGCCCTATGCAGGTCAATCCCTTTACAATATTCAGACAAATGTATATAGCTGTATCATATTCAGAAATAATCACCATACAAAGTCAAATTAATCACATTCATATCTTTTCAACATTTTCCGTGAGTTTACCTCAAATTAGCCCAATTCACTTTTCTCTTCCTTTCTTATCATGCCAAAAATTGCCTCAAATGCAGTTTTTCTGTGCTGCTGAATCTGTTTAGTAGTTGTTTCACCATGAATATCTATATACATTACAGGAAATGGAAAAGTTGCTCCTGTATTTCAAGGAGGAAAGCTTTTGCTCACTGACCTGCAAATGCTCCAGAAAAATCTATTTTAAATTGAATGTTGATCCAAATAAGAAAGGACTGTACCACATCACATAAAAAAGAAGCACTCATCATCCAATTATTAATTCTTTGCTAAAGTCAATCCATCTTGCTTTCTGCAATTGTGCAGTGAACACAAAAAGCAGATGACTCTCTTGTTAGCCATGGAATTAGGGTAAAATTATAGCAACAGTTATAATGCTAAATCCTGACCTTTCTGTTACAGGGCAGGACTGTTTTCTCATTATATGTATAATGCTAGGGATAGGAGGACCCAATACCTTACCAGGGCTCCTGTTATAGACACAAGTAATGATAAAGAATGAAGGAACAGACACACCACTTTCTGAATAAAAATGCCTTCTTCCTACTGTAAGACTCTTCAGGGCACGTTGCAGTAATGTGCTGTGGGAGCCACTTTTCTGCTCTTCCAAGCAGAAACAAAATGTATTGTTACACCTTTTGCTGATTACAGCACATACACAGGGCGAGTGATGGGCACAGAGCATAAAATACATCCCGCATCAATATACTGGACTGTTTAAGGCCTCATTTCACAAGTGGAGCATTTGTTTCCTATGTCTTTTTTTATGAAGGAAGACATGACACTGAGAAATGTTCTCCTCTCTCCATCACAGCATCAATGGAACAGGACACAAGACAGTGTTACACCATGCTTGAATTGTTTTAAAGCGGGCTTTTAAAAGTGCTTGTGGTATTTTTACTGCGTGTCAAAAATCTTGGTAAATAAAATTGAATTTTTGGAAATCCATTTGTAGTTCACAGCATAAGTTTCAGACCTTCCCTATGTATGAGCCATAGAATGGTGAAATGACAACCCATGTAGATGTAGAAACCAACAGAACTTGCTGTCCTGGCACCCTGGATAGACCATCCTGCTTGAACTAGTCCAAAGCAAGTGACTCAAATCAAGCATCAAATCAAAATGGCAGAGTCCTTATGTTTCATACTATTATAATTGGGAAGGGCAATTGAAAATGCAGTAGTGTAAAGATAAACAGAACCTAAAAGCTTTGAAAGAAAGAAGACAAAAGTCCCACACATCAAATATATTTACTGGAGCTTATGCAGTTCTGCTAAGCTTCCCTCTGTTTTCTTTCACCAAGCTGCCCTGACTGTCCAACCAAGGAACAATCTTCAGTTTGGTGCATGCGATGATGCATAAACACTTTCCAAAATCGTGTCAAAAGAGACGTTTGTTGACACACTCTCAGACAAAAAAATGTTTCCAGGTGTGTATAATGAATGTGTGTTTGTACTTTCTAAAGTCAGTAACAACTGCTCCAGAGAAACCAGCTATGAGAAATAGCTTCATTACAGTCGGTGGAATCAGGACTTCAGGATGATGGAATTAAAGCTGTGACTTCTGGGGGATAGATGTAATCTGCACTTAATCTTCTAATTTTATTTTCTGTCCACAGCTTTTTTGTGTCACCTTTATTGTCATGTGCATCCTCAAGCTTCTAGACAGACAGATAAGTTTCACAGATGTCTCAGAAAATTGCAGAGTGGACCAACTTTAGGAATGTCTCTTCCAGGCACATTCAACCTTATTTTAATTAAGATCTCAAGATACATGGATATGTTCTAAATCAAAAAGGCAAGCAAGTTGACTTACAAGCTACAATGTGCTGACTATTTGTGTATGCACGTAGAAGTTCTGTTTTTGAAAGCTGTACCTAGTGATTCCAAGCATTTTACTTAAGATTAAAAACCTGTCCATTTTCAAAACTTTTCAATAACAAGAAAACTTGCAACAGTATAGAAAGAATACTTCCTGATAATATCCTTCTTTGTTCCCGTTTTTGTCTTTTATTTGTCTTGATATTTTTGCCTATGGGTAGCTAGCTTAAATGAAAGTTTAACAGATATGTTACACACCATAAATGAAAAATTAATTCAGTGCTAAATCCTATGAAATCCCAAGTCTAATGAATTACAGGCTAGATAGTAATGTTAAACACATATATATGTACTTGTGTACATTTATCGGAAAGAGTCACTTATTTTCTGTGATTGCCATTCTTTTTCCCCTGCAGTCAACCATAACCTTTAGCAGGTATACATATTGCCCAAATTTTTCAAAACTGAGTCAAGGTTTTAGATGCTTCCATTATGACATGTCTGGGATGAGAGATGATTTTTATGGAATAACTTTTTGGCACTTCATGGACAATATGCCTTGATAAGGGGTTTTGAGCTGAGGCATTCAGAAGTTATTTTCTGAATTCTTGGAAACTGAGTAATATTTTTGTTTCTCTAGTTTGCCTCATTCAGAAATGCTCTTGTGAAAAAAAAAAATATCTTTAATGAGCAACAGAGATGTATTTAATGTTTTAAGTTAGGGAACAAAGAACTCACTAACATCTATGTGACTAGTGTTTGCACTCAGGCCTTCTAAAGAAGGTGAAGAACTGAGTGTGTTTAGACAAATGGGCTAGTTACTTCATCCCATCCTAACGTCTAGTTCATAGAATCGTTGTGTTTAACTGTGCCCGCCGAGAACACAGTAGAATGTCATGTTGGATGTTATATTTGAAAGATTTTGTGTAGGAATCCTTTAGCTAAAGAGTTTGAAGACCATTCTATCTGCGTGACAAGTGTGAAGGAAAAATCTATTTCTGAAAGCCTCAAAAGCAAAAAGAAGATGTGTTCTGGTTTTGACAATTTTTCTATAACTCAAAGAGCTAGAACCTCACAAGTATAATCTGGGCCTCGGGAATTCCACAGAACTTTGGTTACTAGTTTCAGTGAAGGCTCACTTTTACTTTTTATTTCTCTCCATGGTTGAATGTTAAGACATGCCTGACACAGAATGCAGCAAGTGTTTTCAACTTCAGTCCTTGCCAACTCTTCAATAGTTACGTCTTCTTGTTTCGGAAAATGAATATACACAATGTTTTCATTTGTCTGTTTGACAAATATGCCTGAATGCTCAATAACTTATCTTTGAAATTAACCTGTCAGAGTAATCATGACACAAATATAATGATGAAACATTACTCTCCTCTAAAGATGAATTTCTGTAACAGTCAAAACTGGCCTCTGGGGTGTTACTGATTGATGAAGCAATACTTTAATAGAAATTGAACTAATTTATGTGCAGGTCTACACAGAAAAATCTACATATTCTACTATGTGCAGATTCGTTTGGCTAACCATCAACAAAATCATGAAGGTTGTAGACTTTGATTTGTGTTTGGTCCACAGACATGTGTTAAAATGATGTATATGTTAACCTAGAATAGAATGAAAATATACGTGCACATGTATATCCTGTTTCTGCAGGCATGGCATTTCTTTGCCATGCTCAACATTAAGATAAGAAGAACTTATTTAGTTTTGAAAATATCTGGCAACTAATTGTTAAACTAAAATTAACGTTTTTTTATATACAAAAAAATTTACATAGTGAAGATGCTATAAAACACGTACTGCCAAATCCAAACCCAGAACCATACTTTCTCTAATTAGATGTTAACAATCTGTAAAGTTAATCCCTGTATTCCTTGCCCAATTGAAAAGGTGCAGAAATTGTAATAATTCTGTCATATAATATCAGCTATATGCCCTTCCCTTTTTTGCTTCTTGTAATATAGTGCAGATTTCACAACTTATTGGAAGAAATCAAACAAGGACACAAGGCCTTAAAATAATCCAGTGAAGCTGATTATGGATACTCCTTTCAAAAACTAGAAGTGAGAATTTACAGATTTGTAAATCATGTACTATAATGATATCTAGACAATTTATTTGTGGTTTTTTGGTTGTGTTTTGGTTTTAGGGAGTTTTGTCGTTGTTGTTTTTACTATTGCCTTGCAATGTAAGACTATCTGCCAAGCTAGGAATACTTAATCTATGAACTGTTCATTTGCTAGAATGACAAGAGCAAGCCTTGTGGGATTCCACTTTGGGTTGAGGTAAGTCATGTCTTGGGCTCAATAACTATATTGACCAGCTCTCCACTGATAAGAAGGGAGCCTGAAATGGCCTTCTCAGCTACCGAAGCCTATGCCATATCCTGCCATGTTACTTTTCTTTTATTATCACATCTTTTTCTACCACTGTTTTACTCTTTACACATTGGCTATTAGTCAGGTGGGCTAGATTCATGACTGACTCAAAATTCTGTTGTGTTTCAATGCAGCTCTTCTATGAGGACAATACAGAATGAGCGTTTTAATAATGTCATTACAATGTCTTGGAAGCATAGACCTTCTCTTCCTTCTGTTAATTAGCTGTAAACTGATAATTATTTCCTTAAATTACCTAAATATGTACACAGGTCAAACCTATTTGCCTAAAAAAAAAAAAGAAGATTAAAGATTGTTAAGAAGTGGTTTCTTACATGCATATATATACATATATATATAATATATGTATGGAATTCAAAAGAAAACCTTTTAATATGTATAGGATGTTCATGTAGGTGGGATATTACCACATTTAATTATATGTGAAACAAAGTGTCAAATGTAAGGGGAATTTGTTTCCAACTTTGCTTTCCAAAAGTCATACAGCTTCTTTAAGTGGTAAATTTTATTTAGGAGGATCATATTTTTTGTGGCATAGCAGAGAAAATGAAAATACCTTTTAGCAGGATTTATTGAACAGAGTTCAATAAGGGTCATCCAATCAGTGTCTGAAAGATCTCTTCATCTACTTGAATTTATCAGGGGTTCATCTCAGTTGCTCCTATATAATACATTATTTAGTGGGAACACTGTACAGAATTACCTAACTATTTTCTATTTTACTCTAATGCTTTTGAAAGAAGTTATTATTTTCTGAGGAGAGGAAGAAGCATATATTAATTTTCCTATAATTGCCATCACCAGTTCTTTAGATTCACAAATGACCTTTTTTCCTCTTTGATCAAAAGGATTTGAAATGCTCTGAAACTTTGAATTAAAGTTCTCTTCAGTTCAGACTGTGTATTTTTTGAGTAACTTCATCCACCAACGTTTTTTAAGGAAGAATCCAATGATAATTTGTTTGGGATGAAATGGGTTGGTTTGATTGTTTGATTTTGGGTTTAGGGATACAACAGGGGCCCAATCATTATTATTTTTATATCATAGCCATTTTACATAATTTAGGAACAAAATAATTAAGGGCAAAGGTTTTTCTTCTTAACTTCAAAAAATAAGCCACTGGGCATGTAGCTTAATCAAATACTCTTAGTGCAAATTGTTCATATGCAGCCATGTACGATATCAGACAAGCTATGTATCAGTTCAGTAGAAGGAACTAGTACTATATATTCTATCAATATTCAAATTTTTCCACTCTCTTCCCCAGATTTGTATCTTTTTGATCTTTCTGGCTTACAGATATACAAGGTAGCTGATTTTATACACATTTTGCAAAATGTTCCCTCACGTTTCTTCAATAAGATTTTAAGATTCATATGTTTAAACCTGTCCTCTGTATTCTCTTTATTCTACTTCTCATTTTATGACCCTGATATCTTAGAAATATACTGGAGAAATTTAGGTCTGTCCTTAACCTTCAATGTGAGCCATCCTGAAGCACACTGCTTTGAACAGGTAAACACAGAGACTTACTGAAAACTTTCAGTTTCCCTGGCTTGGGAAATAGAGACATGATAGTGATGGTGGTTTTCTTAAACAAAGCCTTTTCTTACACAAAGGTCTCTGTGATGGAGGCATTTGAAAACCAAGAAAAGCATATTAGCTCTTTCCCTAATAGATAGTTTCCCTAAATTATTGCAGGACTAGACTGTTTCCACTTCAGGTAGACTTTCCTTGTGCCTTCTGAGCAGAGCTCTGTGTCAGCTGAGGAGCCATGGACGGGGACACGGCAAGGACACTGCCTCTTCAAGGCTCCTCTCTCAGTATGGAGCCCTGCCTAGGTTGAATATGGACAAAAGGCTACATCGTCGCTCTGCCTCCCTCTTTATGGATAATCTGGGGATGTGCATTTTTCCGCAGCATGTAAAGTCTCTGTAGAGTCTAGAGACTTCCCTTGAGTAAAATGTGAGGATGAGCGGAAGGAAATCTTCTTGTGTTTCCTATGGTCTCCTCCCCACTTCCATGCAGCTGTACAAAGCTTCAGCTTGCCCTTAACCTGGTAGTTATCAGGTACTTTTTCCTATGGCCTTTAGACAGGCTCTTTAGCTAGTTCAGAGCCATAGTGAGCAGTTTAAACTATGCAACTTTTTGGTGAAGTAAATAATGAGCAAACTCTTAAAATAAGACAACGTGTTGTCTCCAACATAAAAAGACAACATATTGTCTCCAACATAAAAAAAGAAATATAATTTTATTCAAGCTGGGACTTGGACTACCTTGCTCAATGTATTTGCTGTGATGGGTGGATGTTGACTTTGCTGAAGAGTGGCTTCTTTCACACAACTGAAGAGTATTTTGGCAGCTTTATGATCTGGATATTGCCTGCTCCAATCTGTCTGCCAGATCACACTACCAAATTTGAAACAGAAACCAAAATTAGTATCACAGAAGCTGTCAGTGTTATAAAAGGACGTTACGCATTCTCATATTCCAGCCTGCCTGGGAAGCCAAAATTATATGACGATACACGTATTTTTGCCTTGCCCAAGGTTTTAAGGTACTCTTCCATATAAATAGAGTCTACAATGGGAGATGGGATTTGTCCTTTATGAAGTCTTGACCAGTACCTAGGCATAAAATATCAGGATGTAAAAGGTTTTTTTATTAAAAAATGCAATTAAATAGTATAAATATGTTAAAATTACCCACTGCTGCATAAAACAAGTTAAAAATACACAGCATGCAGATGTTTATCCTTTAGGGCATAAGTCAAACCCTAAACTGCCTGGGGTCAGGAATATATTTTCCCTCTGGGCAGTTGTGCATTACATAATTTTTTTTTACTTTTCTTAAAAGGATTGGCTGTTACTAATTTTTCAGAAAAGCAAACTGGACCAACTGAACAATTGGTTTAAGCCAAAACAGCACTTCTGCAGATTCTCCAGCACCAGCAATTTTTGCCTTACATCGAGGTATAACTTTCTCAAACAAGCAGCACAGTAAGAGCAGAAATACACCCTGGCATTTGCCTGCATAGCAGATTGCAGTGACCTATATTTGTCTTCTGCAACCAATTCTCAGTAGCCTCTGTAATGATCAAATTGATGGTTTAAAGGTATGGATCACTGGAAGTAATAAAATACGATGTTTCCCGTGTATTTCAGCTTTGAAATGGTTGAGAATTTGTGGCATGTAGCCACGAAAAATACATCACAATAATTTTCTGAATTTAATGACTTGTGGTTATGTAATCCCTCAAATATGCCAGTAGCAATCTTTTTAAAACTGATTGATTTTGACCCATGGCTTTCTCTATGGTTTCTTCTGTATAAAACAGCACTTTAAAATGTTCTTCAACTTGATCTTTATGGTATACATTTTATTTACATTTCCAACTACCATTTCTTTTAAAATGGCAGGTACTTATTTAGTATCTTACAGGATTGCTTCTTGGGCACAAGTGACACTGCTGCAGTATGTTACTGCAGTGACATCTCTTACATTTAGTGCAACTCCCGACTAAGCCAAGCTACATAGCCACAAGAGAGAGAGCTGGCCTAACAAATATTAAAGTAGCTGTGTAGCAGGAGTAACATATTTTGCTTTACTTTCACTTTACTACTACACATCTCATGTACTGCTCTTCCTCTTAAAATAATCCCAAAAAGTACCCCTGCAAAAGTGTTTGGCACAGGGTCATTTTTTAATAGAAAGTTAAGAGGACTGCAGACTGCACCAACTCTCATTTCCTGTATTCGGAAACACACAGGCACTTAACAAGGGTCTCAAGCAATGTGGATTTTGGCAAACTGTCACCCAGATTTGGTCTGTAAGTAAATTCTGCCCTACCACATCTCAGACATCTCAGATTTCTCATCTGTGGGAGATCCTTCATTTTGTACTAGTCATCCCATCTCTCGATGAACAGCTGCAATACAAAACTGCAGTTCCTAACTGTGAAGAGAAACAGCAATACCAGCCATGCCTGACAGATCTGCAGCTAGCACCAGTCTCTCTGTGGAACAGATTTTAGTATGAGTACTTAGCAGTCTTTTGCAGAAACAAATTAATTTATCCAGTCGTCATACAAAAGAGGAAGGTCCAGAAGGAGAAAACATAGGCCAGACTCTCCCATCCTATAGAAACAAAACCATTCTTTCATGATAAGTCTAGGTTTTCATTGTGTCCCCAGAGTTTTATTTATTCTTATTCTCAGCAAAGGGGTTAAACTCCAACGTGACTGGGTACTGTGTACTGTGGCTCCTGAAACAGTGCTCTGTGAGGAAGATACATGAACAGCTAGGAAATAACACGTTTGGATATGGTGCCCGAGGGTAGGAAGCACTGCTCACCAGTTTTGCAGAGCTGGTAAGAATTGTTCTTTCTTTCATGTTGTGCATATACAAATACAGAGAAAGGGAACCCTGTTGTCAGAGAGTTAAATGCAATTTGAGACAAAGAGACATTACCCTAAGAATGGACACTATTATTTAATTGTGAGAGCAGGAGAGTAATGGACCACTAAAACAAAAACTGAAGGAATACAGCATCCATGCAAAATATTTGGCCTATGCCAAATACAACTGATGTAGCACGGTGATTATCTGTAAGAGAGCATAGAAGTTTAGGATGCATACAATATTCAGGAAAGTTTTTTTCCCCAGTTCTTGGTAGACATAATTTTTGCATTTCTGAGCAATCATGAGGAATAAACCTCCTCAATTTTAGCTGCATTAATTTTTTAAGTCCCTGTCTGTCTTTTGTATAAAACTTACTTTATGTCAGTGGTACCAGCTGGCATACTGAAGGTTTCCATGTATTACATAGCACATATAGTCATGGACTGGATTTGTAGACTTTGTTACATAAAAGAAGATCCTGTTACATGCAATGAAACCCTCGAGGTAGGATTGTATATGCTTCAGCTACACTGTCTACGATAAATCTTTATCATTCAAGATACTATTTGTTGCAACCCTGTTGTGAGGGGGGAGCGTGGGCTGTTTAGTAGCCAAACATAATCTACAAATCGTGCCCTTCTGATGACCAGATGAATGGAATATGCTCAGCAGACACCAAAGTCCCCAAGTTAGGCGGTGGATCTGGTAGCAAATTTAACTCCTGACAACTTTGCTAGAAATCATTTATTTAAAATTGAAACCTAAGCTTCTAATTCTGAAAATTACAAACCTACCAAATCAGATCTGGCATATTTTCCCAGTCTCTCTTGAACCTTGCAAATATTCATGTCATCTGATGCTGTTACAAGTCAATAACACTCCAGGAAGTCTGTTCATTTTTATTAGATTCATTTCATCCCATATGTTCCCTTGCAATTATTTCCACCTGTTGGGAGCCGTAGTACACACTTTTAATTCAGAGTAGATAAGATCCTTGTATGAGAATCAGCCCTAGATATTTTAACCCTCCGAATCTGATCTGAATGTTTGTTTAATTAAGTGTAACTCTCCATGAGAAACAAGAGCTCTACACTTACTGTGAAAAAGGAGAAGAAAGGGTCTGTTGAATGCTCCAGCATCAGCTCTTTGCTAAAAAAAGCTGTCACCCCCAGGAAACTCCATACCACTATGGCTCAGTGTCCTTTCTTTTGTGAACTGAAAGGCAGCAAGGACTGAGCCTGCTAAAAGTATCTCTAGGTGAAATGCTTCAGTTTGACCAAGTTGAAATATGATGGTGCACAATGGGAGGTGAAGGGCAATGTCCACAATTTATACTGTGACTAGAGTAATGGGAGAGGTAAAAGGTCAGGACAGGCAAGTAGAGGTGCTGATGCATATGACAAAGACCAAAAAGTCAGCTTGAGAGAGATGAGGAGAAAACTGAACAATGCATTACAGATGGGCCAGTGAAATAATCCTGTTAGCAATGGGTTTTCTGGCAAGACAGGTCAAGTAGCCTAAGGGCCCCTGTATAAATGGATACAAGCACTGAAATTACAAGTAAATTAAGTTGTAGGAGTAAACACTTTTGACTGTTGTGTCTTCTGGATTCAAGATGGGATTGGGAGAAGAGGTTCTCTCTTGTTGAAAGTGTATGGATGGTGTCTTTTGTCCCTGTCCTTTTCCCCTGAGTTTTCATAACTCTATGGAAAAGTTTATTCTGCTTCTTTGGTTCAACTGTTTGACCAATATGCTTCAAATTAACAAATTTCTCTGTATTGTCCCTATTTTGGTGTACATTCTGAGGAAGATACCTGGAAAATAACTAGAGTACAACTTTCTTAGTTATCTGTTTTGTATTTTGGAGTGAAATACCTATGCATTTCAGAGTGAAGGAACTATACAGTATTGATATTTGGGTCTGCAGTCACCAATACATTCCTTCAAAAATTAGATTTGTGTAAATAGGTTTGAAACTAAAGATTGACATATTTGGTTCACCTGAGGCAGCAGGCTATGTAATTATGAAGACATGAGTGCAGATTAGAAGATGACATAACAATTACTTTCATGGTTTTAAATTTACCTACATCCAGATGAGAATTCAGTAGTGATAACATAACAGCTCTTCACAGTAAGAAATACATTAGTACAATGCAGTTCATTCATATTAATATTTCCTAGTAGAAACAATAATTTTTAACATCATATAATGACAACTTACGAGTGACACTTATTACCTCTTGCAGAACCTCCTTTAAGCCAAAATAATTAACAATGCCATCAACAATACCTTGCATGGTAGCACCATATTGTGAAAGTTTTAATATTATGCTTCAAAGTGGTGAAGTGGTTGGGAAAATGTAAATTAACATCTAATTTTTATTCTACCTGTCCCTGTTTTTCCCTCCTGCCTGACAGAAATATAAGGCACCAAACTGAAGAACCAAAAGGATGAAAATATTGATTCTGCCAATAGTTGCAAAGACAGAAATGAAATCTGTGTTAATTTGTGCTTGTGTTAATATTGATGTACTTAAAATTGGTGTATGGTTTGGGGTACCTGTGTGCTAGAGGCACTCTTCTTCCTCCTGGCTGCAATCTGCAGCACCTTCATTACAAAGGTAGGATTAAGATCTGAAGAAGAAGCTGGGAGGGGACACAGCAAGGACAGATGACCTAAACGAACCATATGATGTCATGCCCAGTATATAAACTGGGGAAGCTGGGCAGGGGACACTGCAACTCGGGGATCGGGTGGGCACTGGTCAGCAGGTATTGTGCATCACTTGTTTTGTGTATTATCATTATTATTATTATTGTTACTGTTATAGTATTATTATCCCTTCCTTTTCTGTCCTATTAAACTGTCTTTATCTCAACACATGAGCTTTACTTTTTTTTTTTTTCAATTCTCTGCCCCATCCCACTGGGTTGGGGGGGAGTGAGTGAGTGGCTGCGTGGTGCTTAGTTGCTGGCTGGGGTTAAAGCATGGCAGCCTCAGGGAAAAAGCAGCCAGCGCTCACCACTGCCTGAACCTTTTGAGAAAGGATAAACTGGAATTTGTAGGTTTACATCTCATGTATTCAGTTTATCCTATACACTGTTACTATACTTTCAGGCTGACTTTAGTTTTAGTATGAGTACTGAGTTATATCATCTGGCTATTACTGTAATGTGGTATTGGTTTGTTCCAAGTTATTAACCGTATTTTCAAAGTATCTCAAATTTTGGCAAATGTTGCACACTTTAAAGTGTTTACCGACTACCTATGAACTTTCAGTCCCTTAAGGGGCAGGCAGGTGTTTTTGGAAGCCTCTCTTTTTGGCCAAGGAATCCACAAGATCTTTTACTGAATCTCAGAGCCTGAGTCCCAGTGGGACCCAGCAGTCAAACAGCTGCTTTTGTAATAAGTTTCCATAAAGGTATGTGGAAGGAAAGAATCTGCTCTGTTAAGGTATCTGGTCAAGGACCATTTTCAATGCAACAAAGGTTAACAAGAAAAGCAGGAAGCCATAAACAAGAACATACAGAGACACAAACCTCACCAACAATGGTAAGGGAGGCATTGACCACAACCAAACCTGGGCAGTCACACTAATTGATGAAGGCATGTGAGAGTGTGAGAATATTTATTCCAGCAAGGTTATCTGGTCAGGGATCTTCTCAATTGGGAAACTAAAGTAAAAAAGGGGCAATCAGAAACAAAATATACAGTCCTGACAAAACAAACATGGAGACAACCACAAGAAACAAACCTCACCACTCACACTAATTGATGGGCTATCAAGAAACTGCAGGTGCCACTTCCAGGAAGATCAGTCTGAACTTTGCAACTGGTAAGATTGTAAAGCAGGGGGTTCCCAGTCTGGGAGGGGTGAGGGAATCAACAGAGCTGTACAAATCTATGAGAGATGCACAGGGGAAAGAGGGAGCAGGGAGGAACAAAGAGAGGGGTAGACATAAAAGGCTACAAAAGGGGCCGGTCATGTGTAAAACAGGGCCAGTCAGTGCGTTTGTCTGGCTGAGTCCTGCACCTGGTCACTGCAGTCTGTCATATCTTCTTATATCTTCTTATTAACTTTTTTTTCTTAACTATCTGTCTGCATAATCTCGCTCTCTGACCTCTGTGTGTGTGTGTGTGTGTGTGCTGCAAGGACTAAGTGTCAGCTACCAGTGAGACCTGTATGTGTGCGAGTGAAAATTGGTGCCAGACAGGGGAGTCAGACCAGGGGGGTGGGTGCCCTGACCTGTGGTGTCACCTACAGCAGCGAGTGGGGTCTCAGTGTCAGTGGCTGAAGCGAGTAGTGGTCTTCAGCCTCCAGCCATGGGGTGGGATTGGCGCATGTCCCAGTACCAGCTACTGGTGGGAGAGGTGTGAGGGAGACAAGTGAGGGGATCAGCGCCAGCAGCTGAAGCACGACTGCAGGACACAGCCCAGCTGTGGAACTGAGTGCCTGTATCTTCCCCCGACTGGGTGTGCGTGGGGTGTGTGTGCGTATTCGCTGGCAAACCTCAGTCTGGACCAGCTGGCAAGCAGGGGGACCTGGGGTCGGGGCAGGAGTATTAGGTGGGTGGAGGGTCCATGCTGGTATCTGGGGGACCCCCGATTGCGAGGTGCCTGTGGGATGCGTGCGTGAGCGCTGCATGCGGGCAGCCAGCACCGAGCCGGACCGGCCAGTGAAGAGGGGACCCGAGGGTGGGTAGGGGGGCCGGGATGCGGGCAGGGGTGCCGGGTGGGCAGAGGGGCCTTGCCAGTACTCGAGGGAACCACGAATGTGTGTGTGCTTGTGAACCTGGAGAGTGTCGGGTGTGCTCCTGCGCTAGAGACGGGTCTCCGCCAGCCCAAGAGGAGGACGAGACGTGGCTGGGTGTGCTTGTGGTTGACGTGAGCCCTCTCTGTAGGTGCTGCTGAGGGTAGAGCCTTGTCTGTAGCAGTCTCTGCGACCGGCCGAGTCAGTGTCCTGCTTGTGTCTGTCTGTCTGTCTCTGGGACACGTGCTGAGCTTCACTGCTGGTCGAACCTGCAAACAGGGAAGCTGAAGCCACATCCCTCAGCCTGGGCAGAGACCCCGGGTCCCTGGGTGCCTGGGCTGGGCTCCAGCAGCTGGGCAGGAGAGGTCCTGGGCAGGAGCAGCCGGAGGAGGTGGCCGTGTTCTAACATCACTTAACAGTTCGGTCCATGAACTGCGCTCAAGACACACACTGGCGCAGACAGCCTCCCTTCTGCTCTGGAGGTTCGGTACATGTAAGATAGTCAATCCAGCACCTAACCAGTAGATGCTCCAGTCCTTTTTTGTATTTAGGCCCAAAACGCTTACCTGGGTGCAGCTTTGCACATTCCTCCTCTGAACACAGCACAAAATAGTTCTTATGCTTTAACTGAAGCCTTGACTACAGCAATTGTCCTCACAGTCTATTCAAACCTATTAAGTGTTTACCTCTTCCTTAAAGGAATGGCAATGGTTTCATATCATTAATTACCTGACATACGTGTCAACTCATTTTTCTTTAATTACAACCTCTCTTTGACTGCCTGGCTTGCTTGCGTTTCACAGGAGACTTGTGCCTTGTGTGCCAGAAGCTCAGAGTTCCCGTTCCCCACAAAGATCACTGACCTATGTATCACTTTCTTTGCCTTTTGATTAGAGTGTGGAAAATGTCAAGTTTCTCTGTGTTTATACAGCACCCAGCACAACTGAGTTCAGTTCCATTAAGTACTCTTGTGGTGATTCTGTGTAACATAATTTCCCCTTAACATTAATAACAACAAAAACAAATTCTGATGTCTTTTTGAGTTTTATTTTGGTTAAACAACTTAATATCTTTTCCATTTTTATCACCACACACAGGATCTTGTAAAAAGAATATTCAAACATATTTTAAAAAATCAAACACAAAATAAATGATTCATTGCACTGCTATACCGTTACTTTTCCTGATACTTTTTAAAATAACACATAAGGAACATTATATTTACTGCATTGTATTTTACTCTTTAATCTTTGTACATTTTCCATATTTTAAATATCCTCTTGTGACAAGCACACCAAAATAATTTTAGATGTTTCCCATTTCTGTTATGCAAGGATTAAACATCATATTTTCTATAGTCAGTTTGGCTAACTTGCCACAGATTACCTCAACCAATAGAACATTACAAGCAATGTGTTTGTTGGGATACAAAACTGGCAAAAGAAGAGTACAGATAATTTTTCTTTTTTTTTTTTTTTTTATCTACAGAAAGCAGCAATCCACAATCTGTTCTTAAAAAAATGGAAAGCATTTAATTCCCCAGGATGTTGTCAAGGGCTTTTGCTGAACTCCAGTCACTTCTCTTTCATGTTCTGAAGTTTTAATTCATTATAGTCAGACCACAGAAATCAGGCATAATTTCCTCTTGTCTCTCTTCAATATAATTGCATATTTTTAGTAGAAAATTTAATCCTTTTTATCATCATGCTTACCATTTAATTTAATGGACATGAGAATTAGTTCTATTATTACTATTAATATTGTAGTTCTCAAAATTCCCATTTCAGATCTAATATTATTGTAAGATTTTAAAATCATATGTGAAGATGTTCATGTCCTCAAATGTTTACAATCTAAAGCAACAACCAGGCACTTCATACAACTGGACAGACATAATAGAAAATCACTTCTTTCATCATACAAAGTTTTAGTATAAGGCCTATTCTCATATCACCACCATCCTTCAGCTTGAGAAGGATGGTTCAAAATTGCTTAGGAAAGCATAAGAAATGATCAAGTCAGAAACACCACATCTTTTTACAATGAAGAGAAGTCAAATCTTTTATATCATGTTTTGCATGCAAAATGGGTGATATTCGGTAGGGGAACTTCACAGTGAACTTCAGGACGGAACCCCCGTAATAAGGATTTAGGATGATCGTATTGGTACAGATAAAACAGAAACTTTCTTTCACTAAAACATCCATCAAAAGCTGAGAGAAGTTTCAACTACCTTTTCAGTGTAAAAATATTATTTTCTATACATCCTTCAACTTTCTGAAAGGAAAATTTACATAAAGCTATAGCAAATATGATAACCATTTCTGGGTAGAAATTGTGGACAAATATAGATATGTTTTGGATAACAATGTACTGTTTTGGAATAAAATTCAACTGCTAAGCTTCTTACAATTCATCCATCCTTACCTGAACAATTATTCATTAGATGTGTTTGAAATGGATTTGCATAAAATTCAGGAACTTACTACTTGCAACAGTTTATTAGAAACACTCTGTGCAATTCCTGCCCTTCAATGCAAATCTGTAATAACTTTTATTGTGAGTATCAAAAGCCACAAATTCTTGCTGTATGATGATGGGGGGGGGGGGAGGCAGGACACAATGACACCCAGCTGGAAAGCAACTTGGCAGGAAAGGACCTGAAGGTCTTGGTGGACACCTGGTTGAACACGAGCCAGCAATGTGCCCTTGCGGCAAAGGTGAACGGTATCCTGAGCTGCATTAGACAAAGTATTGCCAGCAGGGTGAGGGGGGTGATCCTTCCCTTTTACTCTGTGTTGGTGAGGCCACACCAGGAGTACTCTGTCCAGTTCTGGGCTCCTCAGTACAAGAGAGGCACGGATGTACCGGAAAGAGTCCAATGAAGGGCACAAAGATGATGAAGGGGCTGGAGCATCTCCCCTGTGAGGAAAGGCTGAGAGAGCTGGGACTGTTCAGCCTGGAGAAGAGAAGGGTCAGGGGGATCTCATCAATGTACATAAACGCCTGCAGGGAGGGTGCAAAGAGGACAGAGCCAGGCTCTTCTCAGTGGTGCTCAGTGACAGGACCAGAGGCAACGGGCACAAACTGAAACACAGGAGGTTCCCTCTGAACATCAGGAAACACTTTTTCACTGTGGGGGTGACTGAGCACAGGTTGCCCAGGGAGGTTGTGGACTCTCCATCCCTGGAGATATTCAAAAGCCATCTGGCCATGGGCCTGGGCAACCAGCTCTAGGCAGCCCTGCTCGAGCAGGGGGGTTGGACCAGATGATCCCCAGAGGTCCCTTCCAACTTCAACCAGTCTGTGATTCTGTGGTGTTGTGGTGAGGAATAAGGGGGAGGGGCGGTGTTCCCAATAGTTAGCACAAACACCTTCATTTATACTTTGTCTATAGAAATGCATTTGTTGGAAAAAAAAAAACAGTAAAAGTGCTTTCAGGCTTCACAACATCTATTTACTTGCTAAAAACAAAAAGCTTGTCCCTACTGTATAATTGTATGAAACTAATGTGGTTTTGAATTTGAGGGATCTACACATATATTTGACCTTAAACATGGAGTTAAGCATTTGCTGAATAGTGATGAGCATACGCTTAAAGTTAAGGACATATGTAATTGCTTTGCCATTCAAAACAAAAACCAAACCAAAACAAACCACTGTGTTATACTGTGTCTTGTTAGGGTCATCGTTCTACAGTTTCTTTTGTGCAACTTCTCTTATTATTTCTGTAGCTATTTTCACATACTGAAAAGCAATGACTGTCAAATATTCTTTATTCTCTGTTTGCCTTTTTTTTCTGTATACAGTTCACTTCACCTGTGCATTTGACTTCATTACGGAAGTTCACTGTGCATATATGCACTGTGCATATCTTAACACTGCAGAACACTGGAGCAAGGAGGGAATACCATTGCTTAATTATTTAGACAGTATTTCTTCAAGATAGTATATTACACCTATGATTTAAATCTGCATTGACTGTCAGTTGATTTTTAAGGTGGTGATAAAAAGCTGAGACCTGACTGCCCAAGAGAAACTGTCACACTCTTTTCTGATATCTCAAGAATGACACTCAGTTTCCTCTGCTCTGAGAAAACTCACACGTTAAGACTTAAAAATACACTGCCAAAAAATTCTCTGTGTGTGAGGCAAGGGAACTGAATGAAAAAGCACCACAGAAGGCAAAGGATAAGCTTCATTTCAGTAGCCTGCAAGTTCTTTCACTGCTGCATTTATTTAAGAGAAATACAATTATCATTCTGCACTTGGACCATCCTACAGAAATTTAAAAATAAATACGAATAGCCACATTCTTTGAAAGAACATCATGAAAAGCTAAGGGGGATTTTTTGAAAGATTTAATTCACTGGTATATTTATGGCCTTGTACTATGCTTTGACCATACGCAGCAAGACTTCACCTTTACAATTTTCAGATGAGTATTAACTGAAACAAATCAGAAATGAGGACGTTTCCACAAAGAAAGGCTGTTATGTCCCTCACTGGCTCTGTAGCTAGGTCATGCATGTAACTTATTGGAGCCCTCTTTCCATCTCTTGGGTGTTTCATTTTAAGTAAGATGGAGAATTATGCACTTGGTAACTGCTGAAGGTCAAAGATAAATATGCAGAGCCGCAGAACATTGTGCAAATATCTAACTGTGCAATTACTGTAGATTTTAAAATAGATTTTCTGTGTCTCTCAGCTGTCTAGCTACATGAAAGTAGTTAAGACAGCAAACAGTTGACACTGACAATCCACTCATTTAGCTTGAGCTACTGCACATAAAGAAGTACTTCTCCAATAAAAGCAAACACAAGCATCTGAACATCTAGTAAAGAGATTGTAGAAGTACCAAATAACCTTGGATTCTTTTCTACCTTTGTAAGACACTAGTAAGCAATTCAAACATGTACTGAGGCATTGGCACTGACACCCTTCTACTTAGAAATTGATCCATTAGTTTAGCAGCACAGTCCATACAATGATACGGTGAAGCTTGTGGATATATGGCATTAGCCTGGCATGCCCTATTTGAAAGAGTTCTGATTAGTATGCAGCTGATTCAGTTTCAAAATGGTATATGTGTTTCCTAACACTGGGAAACCACACTTCTTCAAATCTATCTTCCAAAACCAGAATTATTGAAAAACGCACAATCTTCCCTTTAGTACTCCTCCATATGGAAAGTTTCCATAACAATGTAGAACACCAGGCATTTCATATGGATGATAAAGCTGCTGAGAACATTTTGGAAATTCAGTGAAAACATAAAATATTCACTCTTTTGAGTACACAACAAAATAATTCAAATTTTTTATTGCCTCTGTGGAGCACATGTTCTTTATAAACCAAAGACAAATTTTCCTATAGAGAAATGAAGGAAACCTCAGGCATGATCATGATTTCTTAAATAAAAGATGAGATAGATTGAATACAAAATATGAAAGACATTAAATCCAATCTTACACAGCGTGTCACTAGTTATTAGTCCTTAATCCCATTTCAGAATGTTTGGGGTTTTTTCAGGGTGGGGGGATTTTTTCCCCCTCAAAAATCCTGTCATACAAGCCTATTTATTTTGCCAATAAATAACATCAAACCTATATTTAGAATGAAAATTCTTTGCTGAAATGTGAATTTTCCATAATTTCATGGAATGGTATTGTGGTCCATCTCTCAGAAATGAGTAGGTATGCAAGCACATGCCTGTGATCACAGAAAGCCAAGAACAAAGTTTTGTTACAGGGTCTTTCAAAAATACATGGTCCCTCCCCAACTCAGACTAGCACCATTTTCTGCCTAAATTCTCAATACCTTTATCTGCTGTGCATTCATCTACAGGACATTGCAAAATGGTAGTATGCAGTGATCAGATATCCCCTTACACTAGAACATATAAGCAGGGAAGTGGTGGGTCATATGCAATAGGAGAGCATTGCTCCTGCATTACACACATATTTTTCTGGTTTTTGCAGACCTTTGCATCCTCTGCAAATGAGAGAGTAGTGAAAAGGAGCTGGAGGATGAGTTGACCCTTCTCTGCTCTATAGTAGCAAAGAAATGGCAGGAGGAAGATGAAAGGAAACAACAAAAGGATCACTCCTGCAAGGCACAGAGCTTTTGCTGAAGTTTTTGAGTGCTCTTGCTAATCTCAGTTACAAGCGTAAGTGCTCAACAGCAGGGACAGAACTGGGCCTTTACAGAACTCTAACAATGTAATAGGAAAGATTTGCTAGAAAGAAAACGTTTTCATAAATAGGAAAATAGCACACAGGATGGAAAAGGACATGATATTTCGAGAACAATAGTGCCATTACAAGTGACACCAATAAAACATTAAGTTGATAGGAGGGGAATGAAACATAATCAGGGCTCACAACAGTAGGTTTTTCATATATACAATACAAGAGGTGTGTCCCTAGCTTACTCTGTCTACAACATCCAAAATCCAGGGGCATTAATCAATTTAGATTAAAACTGAAAATACCCTTTCTTTTGTGAAGGAGGTGTAAACTGATAAAGGACATGATTCTCCTGTCACATCAGCTCTTCCTATGTTTGATGACTTTAATAGGTCAGTTCCTTGTTTGCACTACTGGCACTGGAAAAAAAGACTGATGCTCAGTAATTCTGTAGGACAGAGTATGCAGACATATTTAACACATAACCATGAGTTGCCATATAGTATCTTTTCCATGAAATTTTTCAGTATGTAAGTCTAAGCTTTAGAACACATTATTTATTGGAGATTTGAGATGTGAAGAAAATCCTTGCAACCCGCATTTTAAAAGGGATATGTGCTGCAGGACAGAATCCAGTTGTGGGTCTCAATAATGTCTTGAATATTCATTGTATGTAGTGAAAGCAGCAAGGCAAATATCAGGGTATTTGACATAAGTTTTCTATGTCTCTCACCTTTTTCACTCAAGGCAGCCTCACTCCTGTGAATAGAATAACATTTGGATAAAGAGCTCATTGAAGATTGCAATGAGCCTGGTTTTCTGGAATGGAAGAAAAAAATTGCTCTCATGAATAGATCTTTTTCTAAGAAGGTCTCAGGTTACTTCCCCTTTCTGTTGAGCTAGTGAGTGTCACAAAATGAGTCACCTTGATCCAGGCAGTCGGGTTTCACTGGCCCAGTAAATGATGTGCTTTAACCTTTCTTTGACTATAAGGGACATATAGCAAGATGTAGGTCCTTATTAGTCATTAAAGTGAATTTCAGCCAAAAATACGTCCTCTCAATATTTGCAAAGAGATATGTTAGCAAGCTAACATATTTCCCTTGGTTTATTTTGTATCTGTTCAGCAAATAGGTGTAGAGTAAAACTGTTGCTTGCATTTGAAAAAGGAAATACAAACTTTTAATTTACAGAACACTTCAGTGTGATTCTCTTAAGAGTATTAGCCTGTGACGATTCTTAATCAAACCTCCCAGAGGGTACAAATAAACCCATGACTTCAGCAGACTGTGTGGGTCTTCCTACAGACAGTAGTCTGGATGGAATCCACTTGTAATTGCTGAATATTTTGGGTATCTTGCATTTCTAATTCTGACCAACTTGACAACACATGAGAACAAGATACTCTAGAATTGCAGATACCTAGTCTAAATCATGTGGATGCAACAACCAGAAACTGATATCTAATGATAGTTGTAGTCACTTGGGATTATTTATTATGTTAATAATTCTAGCCACTTAATCCTACCATTTCAGGACAGATTAATTTTGACTACTTTTACTACTTACTACTTACCCACTTACTATATCTATCCACTTACCACTATCTGTGTAGGTTCTTGTAAAGTCAATGGAGAGAAAATGGACAACCATACCTTAGATCAGATATTTAGTTAGTGCTTTAAAACCAGCTCTTTAACTTATCCCTCCATTCAAGGATGTTTATTCTCTAAGTGATGCAAATACATTTCACGTGTCATTTTCTTCAAGTGCACACTGAAATGTTATGCTTTTCTAATGTTATGCTTCTTTTTGCTGGGAACTGATTTGATCACAGCTAAGCAGAGGGATACTCAGCTATGTTATATGCCTGCATTGCAAGAGAATGTGTTTTTCAAAATCTGTTGCCAAAAATATTCTTCTGATACATTCTTCCCTTTTTATATCTATGCTAAATTAAAGAATGTAGTGACAAGTGTAGCATATAACCAAAGCTTTTCATGTCGAGCATATTAAATAGTAAGCTGTTTCTTAGGGCCATGCAATGTTATTAGAACATTACAGGAATAATAAAAAGCATACTTTTGTGGGAGGAAGAGTTAGGGTATCATGGAATTTATAGAGGTTTTTTTACTTAGAAAATTATAATTTTAGGAACTTTTAAATTCTTTACTCTTCTTTTCTTCATGTGGATTTAAATCTTTTCATCTATTCTTTTATCAAAGTGATTTTGGCATATATTACCAAATATATGCCTGATAATTGAATTATTTTAGTTTTCTCATGAATTAAATTCACTAAAAATAAATGCAGTTTTAAAGTCAGTATCTCATATTTAGATTTTTTTTCAGCATTTTGCTGAGATGCGTGATTAATTTCAAAATCTACTCCGAATCCATGTATCCCTTAGTCATTCCAAATGGCTACTCTTTGTTTTCTTTGAAGAGAGTCTTTTGTAGTTAGTGGAGAAAACAGGGTGTTTGTGTTATATAATTTATCAAATCTATTTTAAATGTCAACTTCAGTAAGATGTATCATCCCCAAACTCCATTGACTATATTAACTAGGATGGCTCATTCAGATATAGACATCTGTGTCTTTCAGTGCTTGTTATGATGAACTGAGAAGTGTCTCTGGCATATTAAACATAGATACAGCCTAAGGCCTTATTTTTCCAATAGTATTGAACTGTAAGATTCTGAAAATACTGACCTGCAATCTCAGAAAATATTTTCAGCTTTTGCACATGGTATATATCTAAACCACTAGTCTTCTTGCTTTTCATTTCACAATACTTTTAAGACCAAACTTTTTCTCTTTGACTTGACAACAAAAGTTTCATTCATCTTCTCTTATATAGTGAACTATGCTTCACATTAATCTTCCCAATACTCACCAGCTCAAACAAAATGGAGCTGCTGAGTATTCCAGGTACTGTCCCAGCCCTTGATTTGACCACATAATGTTTATTGTACCTTTCCATTTGCATTCTCTTTGGGGCACATACTTGAAGTTTTTTGTTATCTCCCCTTCCTTTCTTCACATTGCCTTTTTTACTTCCTGTTTTCCCTCTGATTCCAGTCTTGGTATCTTCTCAGGTATCCATAGTGCTCCTCAGACTTAAATGCTCTTTTATTTCATAAAGCTCAAGAAGAGCTAGTGAAACCGCTGACTTCAGTACTGCAACTCACTGAAGTAATAGAAAACAATTTTCTGTAAGAAGAGCTGGAAAATTTAGTCTGTTTTTCTTCCCTGGTTTTGCAAAATCTCCCCAGATCTCAAACATTCTCATAGTGGTTCCTTAATTCAAATTTGATTTTGAAAATTGCTGTTCATCTGTTTTACATAATTTATAAAATGATATATTTTAGTTAGTTATAGGAGAGAGGGGATATGGATAAGTGTAGAAGGCTTATCCTGCTATGGATTATATCTATGGGCATAAACAGGATGATGGATATTCTAGGATATTTTAACATTAAAATAAAAAGAAACTCAGTCAAGCAACCAGAGAGGGTAACAAAGAAAGTATTTGTCTACTGGTATCTCCTGTTACTTGGATCTCATTGCATGCTTTATTATCTTACCCCTTTCCTACCATCATCTCCCCTTTCTGCATCTCTGTCTTTTTTGATTTTACACCCTTCAGATCAGATATGAGTTAAAGCTAACTTTAATGTTCTGTGCTAACATTATGCTTTGAAGGAGCTTAGCATATTTTAAATATTATTGCATCAGAGGTATATGATAACTGCTAATAATAATGAGAAAGAAATACATGAATGAATATGAGTTTCTCATCAGGAATGTTTTATAATACAAACAGTAAACAGAAAAAAATTAATAGAGCTTGAAAATAACAGCTTCAACAAACAGATGGCTTAAACCATTGAAACAGACTTGCTATATTATGAAAATGCAAGAATAACAGAAGTTACAATTACTAAATTAATAAAATCAGACTATTTGTTTAAAATATGCTGTCATTAACATATTAACATTGTTATTAATTTATTAGTCAAACCAGCAATAGCATTAGTAATAATACAAATTGCCTTCCATCAAATCAGTCAATATACTATACAAAGTTCAGAATCTCTATAGTGTAGGCCTTTATTACATCAAGATTTCATATCATAGAATCCAGGTACAGGGATTTCCTTAAGCGTTGTCTCATGTATTCCATGTCAGGAATAGATAGAACAGCAGGGTACAATCCATCATGAGCTAAATTATCACAATACTTAACCAATGCTATTGTTGTTATTTTGTTAAAACTTTCAGGAAATCCTGTACAATTACGATGATACCTGGAATATATCATGGGTTTTGCTTCCCATGATTGATACAGCTTTGTCAAACCTAATGAAGGTCAAATAAAACAAGTTTCTTACATATTCAGTTAAGGATTGACATTATCTAAATTCATTGCAAAAATGGAGGAACTGGAATATTTCAGATTAATTAGTCTGATGATCATCTATTATTGCACAATTTGGAAAGCGCTAAATTACTTGTAATCATATTAAAATCATATTGCCAATTACTTGCAATCATAAAAACCCCACATATTTTCTTCTTTCCTATTACAGAGACATATGTTTGTCATTTAGAGCTTAATTTGTTGCTGCTTTATTCCTCTTTTACAGTACTACAACTCTAATGAAATGAAATTAAAATAACACATTTTGTTTCAGCACAGTTCTCAAATACGTGCCTAAATTTCAGCAGTCAAGTAAATATCATGCTGAATCAGAATCTTTATTCTCAGAGTCTCCTGAAACTCAAAGGTAGTCTTTAAAAAAATTCCACTTTGGAAAAAGTACAAGCTAAAAGCAATGCATATTATTGGATGCTTTCAGAAAGAGAGTAAATCTATTGCAGTCTCGGGGAAATCAATCGCTGTGAGTTGCTGCCATACTTGCCCCCTTGCAGCTCATAACACATGCTAAGCCCAAGTGGTCAAGCACATTGTACTGCTCACAAGAGATGTTTGAGAATATTGTCACATGTAGAAAAACAGTATACTATTAAACGTTCTGCATCAACCCTGTTTTTTGGAAAATAAACACAGTTCTTTGTGTAAGAAAGATACAAGTTTGGTAACTTGTGACACAATCAAAGAGGCTGAGCAAAAATGATTGCTGAATATTGCATGAACTTACAAATGAGGCACAAGAGCATCAGTGTAGCAGCAAAAAGACTTAACCTTTAAGATTGAAGGAATTTAAACTCCTTCTCATTTCACTACTTATTTTTTGTATTTCTAATAATTGTTTTACTGTTTCCCATGTTTCTTCTCCTACTTTCTCCCTCTGATGCAGTTGACTCCTGGCTCTGGATTTTGTACGTATAGACATATATGTAAACAAACTCACAGACATGATTCATTCTACCATGTGATGAGATTCTTTGTTATGGAAACTAAATGGACTACTTTTTTCAGCGTGATTGTTATTTAAGTCTTAGGAACCTGAAAAAAATAATCACATGTTCTCTAGTTCAATACTTCTGTGTAAAGTGGACCCCCACTTGAGAACAGAAACAGAAAGATGTCTGACTGGAAGTATAGTTTAAAATGATCATTGATTTAGATTATATTGCTGCCAAGGTACCAGACAGATTGACCATTTCAAGTGTTTGCTTTGCCAGTCCAGCAATCTAGATGTGAAAGCATGTAAACAATTGTAATCTCCCAACAAAAATCTAACAACAAAGGATTAAACTGGAATGAACCAATGTATGTGTATTTCAAGTAATCAGTCAGGTGCTTTTTTTAATTAAATATAACTCGTTAGGCCTGAGGTTCTTGCTTTATGCCACTCTGAGGGAGACTAAGAACTCCAGAACTATTGATCTGAAAGCTTCCCTTTATTTTATGAATATTTTTACTTGAAACACCCAGTTCTGAGTGCACATAAGAATTGTAAGGCACATACAGGAACTAATTATCACTTTAAAAATAACATAAATGGTAGAAGAACATCTATTTTCCAAACCCTTATGGGCTGCATGTGATGGTCAAACACACACACATACATATGCAGGTTACCTACCTGAGGTCCTGATGGCCTGCAGCAGTTTTGCCTTCCATTGACTAGTGGGTTATATCAATGTCAAGGAAGCATTTGTAATAGTTAAGCTCTGAGATTAAGCCAGATGACAAAAATAAATCAATTGTATTAACCATAGAAGCAAGAGGGTTTTAGAAATAAAATGGGCAAATAAAGTTTTGACATGTAGAGCAGAAAGAGAGTGGAAATTAGCTCCTCATCACACATCAGTGTGAGAGGAAGCAAAAGAGTTGCATAGCCCAAAGTTGAAAAAGACCATTTTGTGTACTGTAATGCATAGAAATGTAGACTCATAGAATCTGTTTCTCTGCCTGCAGATGGATGAGGAGCCAAGTGAGAGCTTATGGATAAGGATTAAGAGAAGGCAGGTAAGAGTGACATTGTAGTGGGTGTCTGCTATAGGCCAGCTGACCAGGAAGAACAAGTGGATGAGGCGCTCTACAGACAAATAGGAGCAGCCTCATGTTCACAGGCCCTGGTCCTCATGGAGGACTTCAACTATTTCAGTATCTGCTGGAGGGACAATATAGCAAGATAAGCAATCCAGGAGGTTCCTGGAAAGCATCGATGACAAATTCCTCCTCCAAGTGATAGAGGAGCCAACAAGGAGAGGTATTCTGCTGGACCTCATACTCACCAACAAGGAGGAGCTCAGTGGCATTGTGAAGGTCAAATGCATCCTCAGCTGCAGTGGCCATGAGATGGTGGAGTTCAGGAACCTGTAGAGAGAAAGAAGTGTAAAAAGCAAGCTCACAAATCTGGAATTCAGGAGAGTGGAGTTTGGCCTCTTCAAAGATCTGCTGGGAAAAGTCCCTTGGGATAAGACCCTGGAGGGAAGATGGGCCCAAGGAAGCTGGTTAATATTCAAGGATTACCTCTTCTAAGCTCAAGAGCTGTCCGTCCCAATGAGTCAGACAAAAATGCCAGGAGGCCTGCATGGATGAACAAAGAGCTCCTAGCCAAACTCAGACACAAAAAGGAAGCTTACAGAGGATGGAAGCAAGGATGTGTAACCTGGGAGGAATGCAGAGAGATTACCTGAGGATCCAGAGATGACGTTAGGAAAGGTAAAACCCAACTAGAATTGAATCTGACAAGAGATGGCAAATGATCTGACAAAGACAAGAATGGTTTCTATAAGTACTTAGGGGAAAAAAGGAAGTCTAGGGAAAATGTGGGCCCGCTGCTGAGACAGGGAACCTGGATACACAGGACATGGAAAAGGCTGTGGTACTGAATTCCTTTTTTGCCTCAGTCTTTGCTAAAAAAAATAGCCTTCAGGGATCCCAGGTTCCAGAGACCAGAGGAAAAGTCTGGAGCAAGGAAGATATACCCTTGGTAGAAGAGAATGAGGTCAGGGAGTACTTAAGCAAACTGGATATGCATGAGACCGTGGGCCCTGATGGGAGGCAGTCACAAGCCCTGAGGTTGCTGGCTGATGTCATTATGAGACCACTCTCTATAAATCTTTGATTGATCATAGTGGCTAGAACAAGTGGCCAAAGACTGGGAGAAAGCAAATCTCACTCCTATCTTCAAGAAGGGCAAGAAGGAGAACCCAGGGAGCTATAGGTCAATCAGCCCCACCTTGATCCCTGGGAAGGTGATGGAGCAGCTAATCCTGGAAATCATTTCCAGGCAGATGAAAGGCAAGAATATCATCAGGAGTAGTCAGCTGGATTCACCAACAGGAAGTCATGCTTGACCAAGTTCTGTGATGAAATTACCGGCCTGGTAGATGAGGGAAATGCAGTGGATATTGTCTACCTGGACTTCAGTAAGGCTTTGCTGTTGATGTATGGACTGGATGAAGAGACAGTGAGATGGACTGAAGTCTAGCAAAATGGCCAAACCCAAAGTATCATGATCAGTGGCACAAAGACTAGTTGGAGGCCAATAACAAGTGGTGTAACCTAGAGGTCAATAGTGGATCCGATTCTGTTCAACATCTTCATTAATGACCTGGATGATGGGCCAGTGTCCCCCAGCAAGTTTGCTGATGACACAAAACTGGGAGGAGTGGCTGATACACAAGAAGGTAGTGATGTCATCCAGAGGGACCTCGACAGGCTGGAGAAATGGACTGAGAGGAGCCTCATGAGGTTCAAAAAGGGGAATTTCTGCACTTGGGGAGGAACAACCCCATGCACGAATACATGCCAGGGGACACCCAGCTGGAAAGCGGCTCTGCGGAGAAGGACCTGGAGGCCCTGGTGGACAACAGCTGACCATGAGTCAGCAACATGCCCTTAGCAAAGAGGGCCACCTGCCTGTTGGGTTGCATTATGCGGAGCATTGCCAAAATCAAGGGTCGTGATCCACAAGTTGAAACACATGAAGGATGTAGGCCAGTTATCCAACCTGGTCTCTTGAATTTGGCCGTACAGATACTATGGGAGACTGTGCCAAATATCTTGCTAAAATCAAGGTAAATCCCATCCACTGCTCTCCCCTCATCCTCAGAGCTAGTCACCTCATCAGAGAAGGCAATCAGATTGGTCAGATATGACTTACCCTTGGTCATTCCGGTTGTTCCCAGTTGTCCAGTCCCTCATGTGCTTGGCCACAGCTTCTAGGAAGATTTTCTTCTTAACATTCCTGGAGACTGAAGATAAGCTAGTCATGATCCATTTTTCATTCATCAGGGTAAGCTTGATGTCTGCCTTTTTCTATCCATTAGGAACTTTTTCCAGTCATCATAAACTTTTGAAAATGATAAAAAGTAGGCTCACAACTCTATCAAACAACTCCCTCAGCACCCTTGGATTCATCTTATCTGGTCCCATGGACTTGTGTATGCTCGCCTTGCTTAAGTGATTCTTAACTTGATCTTCCTCTAATGTGGGTAATACTTCACTTCTACAGACTGTCACCTGCCGCAGAAAACTGGGAATCTAAGGGTATACCTTAACAGCAAAAATGTCACTTCTTTTAGAAATTGTAAGGAAAAAAAAATGAAGAAAACAAACTGGTGCACAGATTGTGTTTATTCTGCATGATTATACTCTGCCATGTGAGAGTCATCACAGCAGTTAAAGGTGTAAAGAATCTACATCCAAAAATGAATTTGTGCTGTGAAAGAATGAAAATAAATGTAACCAGTACAATTAGTGGACTCATTGCACATCATCCTTATTTCAGCATGCATCTCTTTAATTACAATTATGCAAAACAAAGGCAATCACACAGGTGACAGATTCTTATCCTTCAGACTCTGTTCTACTTGGCATAAATCACTGTACTTTTAAATGTTTAGAGGTAAAGATCTCCTAGACAATGATCATTTGCTATAACTTAAAGGAGAAAAATAAAAATGATTACTTTTATTTTAGCTTTTTTTCTGCTTTCATAACCACTATGTGCTAATTAAAAACTGTTCTGAGTAGAGTAGACAGCGTGGAGAGACATTCAGATCTTCAATATATAAATCTATTGATAATGGTCAAGAATATCACTTGGGTGAAAATCCCTCCTTTGACAGCTTATTGCCAAATACAGCAAATATGTCAAAAGGCTGAGAATAAGGATGAGAAATGAACCTTTCTAAAGCTACTGGAATTTGGATCCAATTTTTGTCTTCCACTGTCATCCTCTCACATATTCTTGCTTTTTGCTTTTGTGAAGAAGCTTCCTTAGCATCCTCAAGGTTGATTCAGTTTAGGACTTATATACAGGCAGTACTTTTTCAAGGAATTAATTAGGTAAAGAGAGTAGTTTTCATTATTATTTCCAGAAAATTATTTTTTTAAGCCAGAGATGGCTAAAAAACAACAAAAAAAATCCTGCAGAAAATGCTGTTTTCTTGTAATCAAAGATGTTTTGCAGAAATTTGCCATATTGATCATAAAATCAGTGTCAAAGGGAAGCCTTTTGACTTTCTCATTCATATCACTAGTGTAAAAACTTTTCATTTCAGTACTGTCAAAATATTTTGTTTCACATTTATTATTTCATATTCATTTTATATCTGAACATATCTTTTAATTCTTCAGAACCAAATCTTTCATGTTTCTGAACAGATCATTTTTTGCTGCAAATTTCATTCCATAAAAAGAATCAAGTTTGAGCTGTTCATTCCAATTTGCAACAAAAGAGCATACAAAACCAGAAGCTTGAGGTTTTTGCTTGGTATATTTACCATCAATTCATGCCTAACAAATAATTGGAAAAATATATATTTCAAATGTTTTTTTTAAGCTGGCAGCAGGGAGATATGTAGCCTTACCTTCATTCTCACTTCATCCTTCCCTGTACTCACATTCCACCACTGCGTAGATTTGTAGATGTACCAGAAACCCTTAGTGTTCAGCAGTTACAACCTTTAGGATCTGTCTAACTGTCTAAGATTTAGTGATGTTACCTATGCCTGTGGGGTTTCTAAACAATTGTCACTTTCCCAGTGAACTACAATTAAATACAATTTGCTGGAGAAGGACTAACACCATTCCTATGGCCATTATAGGCAGGGGTTTTGATATCATTCCAGGAAACCTTGCCACTGACAGATTGCTGATAGTTCTGGGAATAAAGTTCAGCTCCAGTACACTGGGCTTCCCAATACCTTAATGAAATTCCTGGAAGTGCCTTTTTTAGACAGCAGTGCTTAACAGAACGATGTAAAAACAGGAAAATGCAAGTAACATAGCTGAAATATAGACATGTTTTTGCAAGTGCCTCAAAGTTCAGGGACATAATACTGAGAATGCCACTAATCTATCTCCACATCAGTAGCTTGTCTTCTAAATGCAAAAATGTATTTGAAAACAAAGGCATTACAGACTCATCCATCAGTCACAGAAATATTCAAGCCAATAACTTAGCTTTTCTAGATAGATTATATTAGCATTTTCTGAACATCTGCACACATCAAAGGCTTATGTGATGTATCCTCACTGCACTCTTACAAGTTAACAAAATTCTGCTTCACCATTTTGCTGCTGGGAAGTTAAAGCATAATGATGAGGCACTAGGCACTGGTCCCCCATTAAAGCATTTATGTATGATGGTATTCACTGTTCACAGCACATATGTCTCTTACATACTGGAAACTACTGAAATCCACATCAGCTTGAAAGCTGCAGAAGTGAGAGATTCATCACAGGGCTCTAGTGTCTTGGATGTGTACCCAAATATTGAGGCATGCATAAAATGTAGCTACTGACCTGTTACGATTTGTGGTGCCAACTCAATTAGGAGTGCCTTAAGGATGGGTACTAGTCCATCTCTTGCTGGGAAGATACAGATTAAATGCCTATGTTTCGGCTCCACCAAGGCTTAAGGCTCATAGCTGTTCAGCATCTCCAAATATAGATGATTCCAGGCATAGTTTGAAAAATGCAATTTTATTCACACGTTGATAACTAAGTTGAACATGGAAATTCTCATCTGAGCCCTATCAACCTTAGGTGTCTGGTCAAAGGCAACCAGCTATGCATACTACAAAGAAAAGATTTGAACCAGTATCTCGGATCTAAAGAAAGTATCTTCACACTGCTAGATCAGACATCCTAACAATGTTTACATGCTGAATAATTCTACCATGGCAAAATGTCTGCTGCCACCTGAAATATATTTTCAGAGAAGGATTCTGAAAAAATCAGATATCTGCATAATCAGAGTGACATGCTCACAGATGGAGAGAAAGGATGCTGTGTGCAATTTGCTGCTGCAGTAAAGTATGGCGCAAAGAGGACTATTAAAGGAACTATCGCACAGAAGACTGAGGAACAGAACAACATAAACATCTTTCAGACCGGCCTCAAAAATCCTTAAGTTGGTCCCACCCACAGGGTTAAATTCAGAAGTGGTGTCAAGTATGGTAAGGAGAAGTCTGGTAGGAACTTTTTATCTCAGAAAATATTCCTCTCCTTGGAAGAGACACCCAGGAAAAGCTTGATATTTTTATCTTCATGTTCAGGGAGCAGGACAGCTGATGAGGCAGGCAGACTCACACACAAGGCGAACAGGAAGAGCTGTGCAAAGTAACCCAGTGCTTATAGCTTGTGTCCTTTTAACTCATTTTGCAAAAAGATATTCCTGTTTTTCTGTCCTGTCCATCTAACGATATGGTGAACATTATTTGACACTTGCATAGCATATGAATTTAAAAATCTCTGTACTTTGCTATTTTTATCACCTGTAACTTTAATGTATATGTCTTAAGTTCGGTGTGTACGACTATATAGATGCATCCACAGAAATGAATCAATCATTCTGGGGAGGGCTGAGGACCAGGAACATTAACTGAGACCATGCAAATAGTTTTGCCAAATGAAGAGCCTCAAGTAACTCAGTCACAGAGAGATGGGGAGTGAAAGCCAGATTCTGATCCCAAGACACAGTTCTGGCCAATGGAAAGTGCTGAATGGGATATTTCTTATGGAAAGGCCATTTGTGAAACATCACAGTGGGGTTTTTTACCAGCTCTTTGAAAGGAATCAGGCATCTCCCTTCTCTGACAAAGTGCCCAAAACCCTACCTACTTAATCATACTGCATTGGTTCATAATTAGAAGCTTTCTCTTGCTGTCATAGTAATTGTATGAGGTTTTTTGTTTGTTTTCCATTGGTGTTATAAGCACAGACCAAAAATCTGTTGGGAAATTTTGGGGACAAATGAAACAGGTGAATAACTTCTCCATCAGTACTTCACATTAGTCTCCACTGTTTCCACAATTTTAGCTCTAGGTGAGGCTTTGTTGAATTCTGTCTATATATATTTTTATTGAGCCTGGAATTCAGTATATTGAAAGTCTGATGAAAGTAGTTTACTTTTTAAGGAGTAAAGTCAATGCTTTCATACCTATCCTTGTATTTTATATAGCCAGAGGAACCCTTAATAGATGTGCTAAGTTCTTTAAAAAATGATGTTGGAAGAGGTAAAGGAATGTTCATGAATAGATAATTAAATTTAGGGACTATAGTCATTTTAATTATATTTACTTTGCTAATCAGAGACATTGGGAGTTGCATCCATTTATTGAGGGCTTGACAGGTTTTATCTAAGAGCATTTTATAATTAAGATCATATATTAACTCCTTGCTTGAGGTAATAAATATTCCTAGGTTATTTAACATGGAAAGCAAGGTCTGTTACTCAGCTGAAAGTAGGCAGAGCATACAGAGCATATTTTGGAGCAATAATTTTGTACAGGACAAGCCCCCTCCCCCACCCACCCCAATTAAATCTAAGGTGTAAAAGAGAAAAAAAATCCTTGTTTAACATTTTGGGTTAGAGGAACAGAGGACTAGAGAAAAATCTTTCCATGTATTATTTTGATCTAAATTAGTATTAATTTTCTTTATTTTAAAATGTGTTCCAAGAAGCCCAGCAGCCTCTAGAATCTAAAGGAAAATTAATAATTTTGTCAGGAGAAAAAAATCCTCTCTTTTCTTTTTTCCTTTTTTTTCCGATGTCCTGCCTTGCCACACATTCAGAAATATGACAAAAGCTGACAGAGTCAGTGGTGCAAAACTGCCCAAATCACTTAGTTTGTTGGAGGATAGAAATATTCATGTAGGGAATCCACTTGTGTTTAACTTTGCACCAGTGTTCCATTATTGCCCACAGCCACGTTGCACATATTTGTAGAAATGAAGTGTTTATTTTTTTGATTACACTAATGCTATTCCAGAATGAAATTCCACACCTCAAATATTTCTTCTTTCTTCTTGCTGGATCCCCTGATGCATTTTACTATCACATATGATGACTATAAGGGCCATAGAAAAATTTAGGGATCCCAGTAGGAATGAACACAAATTTACTGAAGCAGATTCACACAGTACAAACCAGCTGTTTGCATGGAGATTGCATTAGTGTAATCTGTCCTAAGGGGTGAGAAGACACCTGGCTTCTCCCGTGAACTGGCTATGTAGCTGCTGTAAATTCCAGTCTCACTGATACAAGTCAGGGACGTAACCCACTAGACTATTCTTCCCAAAAACAATATCAACCAACTAAGCTCACTTTCCTGATTTTAATCTGAAAAACTGGAGTGCAAAGAAGAGGATATTCCACTGTCTCTGTGTTTGGGTTTTTTTTGAAATACTAATAGTCCTTCATAGTTTGGAAGTGGAAGTTTGATTGATTACAACTGTCCCTTTGTTCCTCTCAACACGTTATTGTGCACATTTGTAAGGCAGGCAGGTAATACACACTCCTACCGTTCTGGTACTTGCGTCTCTCTGCCGTGAAAGTACACATACATAAGCCATCAGCAGTTTGAGCATAGCTATACACAGATGTTGACATGTGCATACAATATGAATGTTAATATCTTAACAACCATATTTCAAACAGCAGCAACAGTGAAGTGTCATTTTAACATTTTTAGTAGCTGTCCTTGAACGATATTTTTGTGCTGTGCTCTCACCAGAGTCCTTTCCAGTTGATTGCTTTCCCCCTGCCCCAAACACAGCACTCCATAATATGTACCACTGAGAAATGAAATGGTGATATAAACACTAATATGCGTACTCTTGGATAGAGTAGTGCTCTGGGCATACAAATATGCCTTTCTAGCACAGATTTGAGGCTAATTAAATATCAGTTGTGTTATAAAACTCTCAGGATCATTCTGCCTTTAAGTGTTATCAAGACTTTTTAAAGCTCTCGAAGTGGCACTAAACAGAGGAACTTACGCATTTAAGCACTGTTCTCTTTTTCTGATTTTCTACTGAGGTGTCCTGGTCATTTAATTTTTAGAAAAAAAAGATTGCAGTGAGTATTCCTTCCTTGAACACATTTTGCAGCCATCAAGCTTTAATTGGCAAATTCTACTAAGAAAAAATTAGCAGAGTGGTGAACAAGCACCAGAAGAGAAGTAGTAGTTTTAGAACCTTGATAAGCATGTTGAGGAACAGCTGATTACTAGTAGTTCACAAAAATCTTTCAGATCTTCATTCTTCAGTGTTGTGAAAGGAAGTATTTTGCTAAGACCCTAATGAGTCACTTGCAAAGCACATGGAATGAAGCTTATACCTTGCTGGTAATGCACACACATGAATTCTTTAGCACTGTTATTGTCATGGAAGATTAATAATTCAAGGATAAATGTATTGCTTTAATATTGCTCTTCCCTTGACATTCACTTAATAAAAACACAAATCATTGAGTGTTAGTATAACACAACAAATATTTAACACTAACTTTCAAGCTTATTGTTCCCTGGTGATTTTATCAAGGAGAATAATGCCTGAGAGAATTTATACATGATATGGCCTATCAGGAGTGTAAAAATGTCTCAGACTGAGAAAAAAATTTTAATATCTGCCTATATGTTAAAGAAAAAAAAAAAGGTGGATTGCACAGGTAAGAAAGACTATAATTCTTCTCTGGCTATTTTTAGAATTGTTTAGTGGGAAGAATTTTAAAAACATATGTATCTTCCATAGCAGCTTTTGGCCATATCAAACCATTGATTTTAAAGCAGAATTCAGATTACTACGAAGGTATTATATTACATTCTGCTTTTACATTTTTGTCCTCTTTAATGCCCTGTCCATTTATCTTTTTTTTTTTAATTTAGCCAAAAAAGACCCAGGATATTATTTCCCATAGAAAGTCATGGTGTTTGTGAGAGAAGAAAGGCAGTCTTCTAAAAGAACTATAAATCATCAGTGTTAATCTTGTAGAACAATTAATATTTTACAGGATATTAATATGATGGAGGCAATAAAACTCAATAAAATTTTCCTATTTACCTTACATCTTTTGCATTTTGAATTATACTAAGTTTCCAAAACATAATGTTTTCTGTATAAGAATAATATTCTATGACATATCATTACAATCAGCGCTGTTTCCTTCTTTAACATCCTACTTCTCATTAGGTTAAAACACTGTTCAGATTTGATATTTCTTACAATAAACTTTGCTTTATAGGGTTTAACAGAACCTGGAATAATAAAGTAAATCAATCCCCAATACAGCTCTGTGATATTGTACAAACTTTATATCTTTCCTCTGGTGTTCTGTTTAAACAAAAAGAAGTCCAAAAAATCCTTGCTTCCCCTCTAACTCTGTTAAGATAAATATTACCCACTGGAGACACAGAATGAAAAGCCAGTAGTACAGTCCATGTAAAGAAGACAATTTTGGGTGCTGCCTTGCATGGGTTTTCTTTTTTTTTTTTTTTTTTTTTTTTTTTTTAGCTGTTAATACAGATATGAATGAACAGATTGTGTCTTATGAAAGGACTGGTACATGTTCATCTCAGTATTTCCACCCTTTAAGGAAGGACTATAAGTGAAAAAAAATGTAAAATAATTTATCAATTTTTTAGCATTTATGCATCAAACATACAGTGATATATTCATTTGAAGAAAATTACCTGGTTCATATATATGTTTCATAGGTGTATGGTATAGCATTACAATATGGTATGCTTTGTATGCCATAGCCAGGTTGAAGCCAAAGATGGATAGAACACTTGAGTCACACATTGCAAAATTATATGTTTCAATCCCTCTCCAATAAGAAGGTAATTCAATTAAGTACCACTATAAACTTTATGCCACATTAAACCAGGACCTTCACCGCATGCAGCAAAACTGAGATCAAGCTCAGGTAAAGAGAACCACTTTGCAGGGATGAGGATTTTTCTCAAGATGTAATGCTGGAGAGACCTTATTTGCTTCATTATGACTAAGTACCTGTCTGACATTAAGTGCATGGTCAGTGTTCTACAGCTAGAATTGCTGTACTTTTAGTACCTCTTCATTGACTTGGCTGATACACTATGCATGTGCAGGCACAAAAGAAAGGTAAAGCTCTTCCATGGACAATTAACTATATTACTCTGCTTTTCATGCTATAGTAGCTATGTTACTTCACACTGTTCAAACATTCTCAGGAAGTTATCATTTTGCCTTTTAAAAAACAGTTGGCCTTATTATTTTTAAGCCCTTCTCATACTGAAATTTATTTCTGGCCCTTAAGTCATTAATTCTTAAGTTAGCCTAGACAGATATAAGTATTGCTGCAACTACTTTACAGTTAAAGAAACTGAGCTAAAGGCTCAGCTTAAGGTGAACAGCCTGAATTGCAGAGGTGCTGCTACTCAGATATTACATTAGCTCCTGAAACCAATGGAAAGTGTAAGTGCAACTTCTGAAAGGCTCTAAGTGAGTCGCCTGAGGCTACAGAAGCGATCATTATTTGGGGTGGGGTTAGAGTACCTTTACTCACAGGAAGATGAAACCTTACTCTTTATGAATAATGCATGGTTCACGTTCAGTATTTCTGTCAGGAAATCTTAAAGCACTGAACAAAGGGTGCCAGTGTAATTCTTCACATTTTATAAATGACAAAACTGAAAATCAAGAAAGGGCTAGTCATGTCTTAGTATACCCACCTGACTGAGGGTGGACTATAGGTCCCTTGAGTAATTTGACTGTTACAAAGTACTGACAACCTTAAAGAAACTGTCAAGGGAAGCAGTAAAGTGATGACATTCAGTAGGATTATGCAGTTGCTCTCTTCATAATACCTATTTCCATTCCTTCCTCGCAGGGTTTGGAAAGACTTAAACATTACATGAAATCTTTATTAAATGTTTCCTTGTTAATCTATCATGTTACTTTAAACACTTCCTTAACACAATCATATCCTGTTAGTAACCAACCACCCTCATTAATTCAATAGAAAAAATGTTTTATCATAGTGACAGTGTTTTTATTGAATTAGTGGAGATGATTAATGGTAGTGTAATTCAATGGAAGCAACTACTCAAATGTTGTTTAGACATCCTAGTGTTGCAAGGGAACTTATTGTTCAAAATCATATTTGTCATTGCTTGAGAACAAAACCGCCCAAATATCAGCATTTCTTGTAGACATCCATAATCAAAACATGGTACTTGTTATCTTTATATGTTGCAACCTACTTTATACTATACACAGAAGAAAAGTGCAACAAAAGGTAAAGAAGTTCACCCATTAAAATGCTCCTTTTTGTCCCTGAGGATTTTCAGAGATTTTCAGTGTCTGCTCAAGGATAGAGGCAATATCTTGGATAAGAGCAGCAGAGCAATGAAGCAGTTCTATTCAGCTACATAACCATTTGTTCCATTTTCAAGGGAGGTGTGATGAAAAGCCTGTAGGCACATATTTGTTTAGCAGTTATGTTTGGGGAGATGGAGAATTTTCCCTTGAATTCATCATTAGCTAGGTCACTCAAGCATAGCTATTTTTGTGTATCAAGGAATAGGCTCTTCAGCTGAAATCTAAGAGGGGTTTTTTTTTCCTCAAACATGTTACAAATGTTTCAGAAAATACAGTAATGATATTTCCCATGGTTATTATAAAGAATATAACAATTTAATGAGTAGAAATCAATTACAGGTCATCTGAACCCTGACAATAGACACTTAATATTAATTAAATCTTGCTCCCATCCCACCCCAAAAGGTAAGTCTACATACAAAAATCAGAGATTAACTTGATGCTAATGTCAGGCTTTAAGATAAATTAATATGTTTGAAGACACTTAGAAATGAGTAAATATGGTGAGTTAAAAATAAAACACAAACAAAATGAAAAGGGACAGTAAAAGCAAACAGCAAACGTAGGTAAAAAAGAACCACTGTCCTTTTCATTTTTCTTTGTTACTCTCAATTTCTTTGCTGTCATAAAAGGGACTGTTTCTGCCCTATTTGACTCCACCTTCCAGTGGTTTTGATAACATAACATTGATGAGTGTGGCATCAAACCTTACTTATTTTTGTACCAGGGTAGCTGGAAAGCAGTTTCCCTCAGCTGCATTATTATGTTTTCCATGGAAAATTTCATGAACATGTACCCACATTTTACATCTTTCTTTTGGCAACACTTTTCCCTCCCACCTTTGTAATCTTTTCAATGGCATATGAACACTCAATATTTTCTTCCAAAAACAGCAGACACAAATTTGATTATAAGAACAGTAAAAATGAACACCATGTCTAGAAAACAGCTGGCACTTGCCTTTTGCCATTCCCAGTTACAATCCTGGGTCTGTTTACTGCTGTCTGCTTCCCAGCTCTTTGACATGTCTAGGGAATTAGACTTGTCAGATTTGTCTGAATCAAGCCTGTATCCCACTAGCCTTGTCCCCTGGGCCCTGTAGGTATCTCTGAAAAAGACCCATTCTCCTTGTACTTTGTAACCTGAGCAACCCACATTTCTAGTGGGATACCTGACTGGAAATCCAGACCAGCATTATCAAAAGCAGATGACTGGTAAGTTTGCCTAGTAATGGGTAAGGCACAACTAGTTAGAATAGGACAGTATTAAAGTACAAGGCACTTAGGGCTTCTCTAAAAGTTGCTGTGATCCTGAGGGTTACTTTTTTGCAAAGTATACAGTCATTTAGACCTGTAAAAAGAGATTTCAAAATATGATATTTCTGATCTGATATTTTTAGCAAACTCTCTGAATGGTGGCAGATGATACACACTTTGTTTGGAAGTCAGTTCAAAACTTCATTTCTTTCCCTACTTCCCAAGCTCTGACTCTGGTCATGCAGGGCAATTAGCTAGTAATATGACCAAAGGACCCAATTTTATCCCCATGTTGTAAGTAGCTTTATTCAGATTGTTCTCATCCAGGTGCTGATCAGCTGAAAGTCACTAGTGTCAGTGGAGACTGAAGGTAGAGCTGGCTATTTGCAATGGATTACCGGAACATGAGACAGGGTTATTTCCTAATTCACTTGAGATTCTTCCTTGCTATTTCATCTGGGCAGTTATTCACAGACTCATGGTAATAACCTGCATGAGTTTTGAAGTCTAGTTATGAATTTAAGCAAAAGAGTAGCAAAAGTTATTACATCTAGAACTGGAATCATTGATTCATAGATGCAGAGCAACCGGATAGCCTTTGCACAAGCACTGTATAGTGCAGTTAGTGGGGTCACTGTAGACATGTATCTCCTTAAAAAAAAAGGAGCTTCATGTTGCATAACAATGCATATTTCTAGACTTATACAGAGGGAAATGTGATGGACAAAAATTTTCCCTGAGTTAAACTAGATTCAAATAAAAGGAAAAGGATCAAAAAAAGAACATGACTGTACTTAAAAAGAAATGGGAAGTGTCATTTTCAGGGCAATTTCTGACATTCTAATGTACAAAGAACTTTTAAAACAAGCAAATACATAATTACATGCATAACTCTTCACATAGTGAGCTGAAAAGTTCAGTATCTTATATTTATGGGTTTGGTAACCTAGAAATACATTTTCTTGACACTGACCTGTGATTTTCGTAGTTCATCCTAAATCAGATTAGTCTTTTCTGAAACACCAGATGGTATTAATTATGCAGTTGTAAAACTTTGACAGAACCTTTACAGTGTGTTACTAACTCCCTCATAAAAAAAAAAAATAAAAAATTTTATGATGTGTAATTTCACTGCTTTAAGCAAGTCTGTTAAAAATTCAGTGAGCAGATAAGACTTTCAAATTTCAGGATTTTATTAAATACTTCTCATGCTCTTTTTTTTTTTTTTTTTTGAGTGGCACTGCATCTTTTAAAGAGATTTTTCCCACTCAATTTTGACCTTTGAACTGTTCTGCACATCTAGTATTATGTAAACAAAAGGCTACTCAAAGGGGAAGACAATTAGTCTTATGCTACTTCCTTCAAAAATCTGCACATCTCTTTTTGAATCTGCATAATGTACCACAGATATGTATAAGAAATAATGAAGCACAGTATTCTACTACTGTATGCCTCTGTTGGTAGATCTACCTTGGGACCTCATTAGTATGTGACTCTTTCGCAGTCAGTGAATGTACATCTCAGAATGATATAACTCTGAAAAACTAGGTAAAAGTAAGAGGTGAATATTGTTCTTTTTTTCTCACTCTTGTCAGTGGCAGCAGAGCTAAATTCAAACTAGTCCTTGCTGATCCCCAGTCAATAGGATAAAAAAAAAACTTCTAAAAATAGTTTAGGATGAGATCCATACACATAAGGAACCTAGTATGATACGACTTACACCCACTCAGTGACAATTCTCATAGCACTTACTAGACAAAATTGCATGGACAAGAAGATAGTATATCATTAGATGAAATCACCATATGTGCTCAGACTCACACTTGACTAGAATAAGTTCCCCTTTCCCAGTCACTCCCGCAAATCTAAAACATGGGAGAAACATAAATCATGAACTTGTAGAACAGAATCATAAACTATCAGAATGATTTAGGTCAGAAGACACTTCTGGAGGTCTCTAGTCCAGCCTTCCCTCCCCTTTGCCCCCACACTCAAAGCAGGGATCACATAGCTGGGCTTTGCCCAGCTGAGGTGTGAGTATCTCCAAGAACGGAGAATCTTTCTGTGCAACCTGTTTCTATATTTGACCACCTGATGGTGATCTTTTTTTCTTAATATTTAATCAGAATTTCCTTTTTTGCAACTTGTGATCATGGCCTTTTGTCCTTTCTCTGTGCATCTGTACGATGCCCCATCTCCTCTATAGCCTTCCATTAAGTGGCTGTAGAGAACAGTAAGTCCACTTTCAGTCTTTTCTTCTCCAGGCTAATCTAAATCAGTTGACTTCAGCTTCTGTGTTGTGTGTTCCACCCCCCAACCATCTTGGTGGTATCTGGGGGACTCATTTCAGTATGTCCAGTCTTTCTTGCACTGGGGAGCCCAAAACTAGACTACAAATATGGCTAGCAGAATATCTATTTCAGAAAATTTGTTCTGAATGTGAAGATTTCACTTCAGTACCTGATTCCAGTCCCTTTGATGTTGTTTGTCACATACTGTTACCATCAAAGCTTGTCTATTTTGTCTGTAAAGAATCTTAGCCCTTATCCATCCATGTTAGTCTAGATTGCAGACTCAGTTTGCACAGGTCTTTGCAGATGCATTTCAAGTATGATCCTAAAACAGGAGTCAAGTACACTACCACACCTTCTGTCCTCTCCTATGTGCAAAAGGGTGCACACAAAGAAAGGAGTTCCTATTGTCTGGTTTGATATAAAACTTAGCTTCCTATATTGGAAGTTTATGTTCTGTACACAGTCAAAAGTGAGAAGTACATTTTCACAAAAAGCTTAAATTAGGCTGTTCCCTCTCACTATGTTTGAGCTCAAAATCTTTGAATAGGGACTTGAATTACATGCTCTTACATAGATGGCGATGTCTAGTAATCTTCATAACTAATGGAGGATGACTTTTTTGCCAAATATTAACCAAGAATGTAGTAATATCAAAACTATAAACATTCTGGCTAGAGAAAAAGGCAAACATATACAAATCTGGACTGAAACAAACAAACAAATGAACAAAAAACATTCTGTCATAGAAATATATTTATCCAGCATGCCACTGATCAAGTATAAAAACTGTATGTTTAATGTCTTCCTTTTTCTGAAGGGCTTTAAACTACTCTCTCTGAGAAGTTTCTAAGCATCAGTCTACAAGATACTCTGAGGCTGAAGGATACAGAAGGACTTTAAGACAAGGATATACTCAGTCTCTCACCTTTGGAGATGACAGTTAAGCCAGAAGAGGAGATTGACGCACCAGCCCCGTGAGTAAGGCACCCACTCAACGGGGCAGAGCTCTGGGTCTCCAATCCCTGCCCCAGTGGCTGCTCACGACTGACTTACACAATTGCAGAGTGATGATACAAAACAATATGTACTCCTGCCTGATAGTTATGTCACTCTGGAGAGTGACGAACTTTAAAATCTCTTCAGACAGAAGTAAAATTTTAAAGTGAAGCTTTCCACATATTCTGTCTATGCCAGAAACTGGATTGTTAACTGAAAGAGAGTTCTGTTACCATTACCATGTACTTCCATATTTTTGGCTTGAAAGTCCGTCTAAAGAGAACCAGTTATTCACAAAGCCAGCCTCATATTACTAAATCACCTGAATTCACCAATGCTGGACCTGTCTACGGTTTATATGCCTAAATACAGTTTCAGTACTTAGGTGTTTTAGTCGCTTTCCATTCAGTTCCTTCACTAATTATTTTTCAATTTTGGTCTTAAAAGCTAACTATGACATGGAGGTGGGGAAAAAAACCCACATCAATTAACTCTAATCTCAAACTCTTTTTCACAAGAAACAGTAGTCTCCTCACACTTCACTGCTTTTACAGCCCTTATTAAGAGAACTGAGAATTCAGTCTGTTTGATTTATAATTTGAAATCATAAACTATAACATTCACCTGCTGTTCATATGCACAAATGAAATGATACAAGGCAGTTTCATCACTCAACATAATAATTGGCATGAACCAGCTCTGGTATGTAGCATTCAGATCCCTAAGGTCTACTAACAAGTCGCTGTAACTACATGCAGCTGTAGAGGAAAAAAAAAGGAAAAACAACACAGCATTTTTCATATCACAGTTGTTTTGATTAATTCATGTGGGGGAAGCAGAGAACTCTGCCTTGGGTTTTGTTCTGATCCTATAGATGTTACTGTAAAGTGAAGATGACCCCACTGATGTTAAGGTCTCAAACTAGCTTGCAAATTATAGTAGAGAAGAAACAACTAGAGAGTAGCAACATCCTTTACCAAAAAAAAAAAAAAGGCCAAAATTTATGTAAGTGATCTCATAGTGATCTACCCATCTAGCGTGTAAATTGCACTATTAAAATTTGGTACTTCAGCATACAGAAAAGCTAGGCTTCTTTCTTTGTTTTTAACCTACCAAACTTTGAAAAATAATCCAAATTAAGTCTCCAATTCATTGTTAATTCTTGCCCAAGCAGAGAAAGGACCTAATTCAGTGAAATACTTAGGTTTTTTATTATTGAAACATAGCACTGAAGTCCATTCATACTGAAGTTATTCTTGTCCTTTAATATTCCCAGTACAACAACAACAAAAAAACCAACAACAAACCAAAACCCCCAAACTGTGGCTCCTGTCACTTGAAAGATTGAAAATTCTCATGAAATTTCACTGACTATGCTGCATTCCTATGACTTATTGTTCCTTGGTAGGGCTTGTGCCTAAGAATGCCATAGAATGGCACATGCAGAAAAAAAGAGTACATAAAAAAAAAGAAAATATTTAGCCCTCTCTAAGATTTTCTTTTCCCTTTTCCCAGTGCTACTGAAATATAGAGGATTCAAATGATTGTTTTTCAAAAATTTTACCATGGGCTGAAATAGGAAATAGTGGAGATTTTTTGGAATAATGAAATCCTTGGGAGGACATCTTAAAAAAAAAAAAAAAAAAAAGGTACAGGCAAATGAATGCCTGTATTTCCTCTCTTAAGATGTATGGGAGTTGATGTGATACAACTTGATTCCCCTTTACCATTAGCAAAGCTTTTAAGTACATAGTTGTCTCTAGGCAGGTGGGAATTTTTATGGAACTATGTGTGACTACTCACACTAAATATGTGAGTGATTTGCTGGCTTGAAAACTGATAGCAGTAGATGTGCTTTTCTCACAGTCATGTGGTATGCAAACTTCAGTTAACATACTGCCTCCTCTCAGTTCCACAGAGAAAAGTGACACTCAGTTTTACAGGAGGAAACTTTTGCCCATGGTCTTAGATTCTATTAGTTGGGAAGAAAATAATTTTCTGCTCAAAGATTTCTCTTATGAAAGATATAATACAGAGAATTCCTGCATATGAAATAACCATTTCTAAATTTAGTGTAATTTGTAAAAGGTTATAATTAAAATGCAAGCAGACAAGATAGAGACATAGCAGTGATTCATGTAAAAGTAAGCAACCACACGTTGGGAAAAAAAAACCCAATAAAATTAAATGGTGACTTTCTAAGGAAACCTCTACTAGACCATTGTGCTTTTTAGTTTTATTTATGGCATAATGATAGGAGGAACATGCAAATAGGTGAACTCATAGATGAAGAGCAATTTAAGCTGGCCAAGTACTGTGTTATGAAATGAATCTAAGTTACATGTAAACGCATATGCATTCTTGTAGGTCTATGGAATAGTCTCTGCTAGGAAGTTCAACATTTATGTAAAATTACTAATGGCATCTGTACATGATTCTAGTTATTTCTTTTGCTAAATTCAGGAAAGTGCTGTCATTTCTGATATCACTCTGTAGGAAGACAGAATAAATGTTGACCTTTTTTAACCAACTGATATACCTAAGACAAACATGAAAGTAAACATAATGATAAAAAGCCTTCCCTCTGTTGGAAGGAAATGTTAATGGCTGCTTTTGTTATCTGTGTATCTAAGCTCAGTCTTGTCTGGTGACTTGTTTTCATAAAGCAAAAATTTGTTCTTGACCTTTCAAACTACTGTGGCAAATATGCTCTATAACAAGACGTGGGTCAGTGACACTACAATAGAAAAGGGGTGACTGTCATTTACAGAGCTGTTTTTCTTTTACACTTAACATGGTTAAATGAAACTAGTCTGTGACCTGAGGTCTGTATTTTTAAAGGCAGATGAATAATTAGACCTAGCTGTCTCCAAAATTATTTTAATATAGAGCAGCTTAAGAGAGAAAAAAACACTAAGAGCAATGACAAGCATTCATTTTTAAAAGAAAACTATATATGTCTTAGGTGACAAAAAGGGGTTCCTTTTTTTGTCCTTGTCTTTTAATCTAAAATACTATATTAAATATGCCCTAAAATTTCTACTTTAGAGCTCCTGAAAATAATATGCTCTGCAGAAAGGTGGCAATTGCAATCTTTGCAGTGTTTCATAACACATCTGGGTGATACTTATAATGTCTAAAGTCATTTCTACCCAGACCACTCACACTAACCCCACGTACATTGGGACTCTGTCACCTCAAACTTTACTAGGCTCTACACAGGGATAGGTTTGCTTAGTCCCCATCATGATCTAATCCTGTAGGTATCTAAATGTACTAGATGCCTTCTTGCCTGTTCTGAACCCTCTCATGACACCTAATTTCATTTGCCCTAATATGCCCAGAGAGACCCTACTCTGTGATGATAGCAGCCCATCTCTCATCTGGAGCTTCACTGTCTTTAGCCCAGGTATCTGTCAACATCCAGAGATGCCCCAGAGTTGAGAGAGCTGATCATGCCTGTGGGTACCTATTGTTAATCAACTACACATGCAGTCAGATAAAATCCATGCCTAACTTTGTGCATTGGATCACCCTGTGGAGTCACCCCATACCTTCCCTGCTGGCTGAGGGTATTCAGGCATCTTGTTTAAGGATCACTTTTTCTTCTCCCAGGTTTTTAGACATCTTAGCCAAAACCAAATGCTTAACTTTAATACCTTCATGTCTTAAGGTACGTAAATTAGTAATAACAAATCTAGTCCCCTCTTTTACCCTTTATCTCAGGATGCCAACAACGATTGTGTCCAGTGGATGGATACGGCTCTGAGTTACTGAATTTCAGGTTATTTCCAAAGCTTTGTGATAACAAGGAATGTATGAACAATAATTATTAACTATGACCTCCAGAGAAAGTCTCATTGAATGAGATCCCCTTGTCTACTAAGGCAAAGCTGCTATCCATATGATTCTTCATATGAAGTTGCATTCTTGGTTTCTTCTTCTTCATTCAGAGAAACGAAGAACAGAATTTTTTTTCAATCCCACCCTAAAAAAAAGACGGTTGCCACAACACTTCCAGCAAAGACTGCAGAAACCATGATTAAGCACCATTGGTTTAAATCCACTGTTTTTTTTCTGGTATCATTACAATTATAGGCTCTCAAAGTAGGATCTGGCCAAGGACAAAACTTGTCTGTATTTGTAGCAGTCTAGGCAAGTAACAAGATCATAGTAAACAAAAGGTGTTGCAGTTCCCATGTCCATGTTCTGCTTACCACAGGTCCAAGGTCCCCCAGTTTAGGCATTCATTTCTGCTTCCATTCATCCCCTGAAAAATGCATGTTTTGGAAGGGGATAATTCCCCAGTGCCTCTTGTCTAGGAAACATGACAATAGAGATGATCTCTGAATCTCCAAAGCCACACATTTACTGCTAAGTATCTCCTCTTAAGAATTTTGAGTATTGTTTGCCATCCCACCTTCCTCTGAAAAGCATTACAGCAGAATTCCTGCTTCTCCAGAATATCAACCCTCTATCCCAAACATCCTTTCTTTGCAATCCAAAAGAAGAGCAATTGCTCTGCACATCTCAGAAGCTGGGGTTTATTCCAAGTTGGGGGACCAAATACATGAAGATCATTACTTTTGTCCTTGTTGTTACATTTTTTTTTAATTGAAAGTATAACTATCGCATTTTACAGAGTGAGGAGAAAAAGTAATATTTTATATAAAAAAGCATCAAAGCTTCACAGTCCCTGTTGCCAAACACTTTTCAGGGGCTGGAGGGGAATCTCCAGCCCCTGAAAAAAGGGATTTTCTCTTAGAAGTGGTCTCACCTGTTAACATGGTGCTTGTTCCCACTTTTATTAAAATCACTGGGAGTTCTACAGACGTGGGGGAGGGTATGCTGTAACTGTGTCCTGCACCATGGTGGTACAGTCCAGAATATGTAAGAAGATGAGGATTTTGAAAAAATAATTTTTATTTTTCTTAATGTTTTTAATTTTATTGTCTAACTTCAGCTTTTTAACATTTACTGGAGATCAGGAATTTCATTACTAACAGCTAACGTAGTTAGTGCATACCAGCAACCTGACACGTTTCCAATTTCCTCACAGTTTTCAATTTCTGTCTTTCTAAAAGAATGGATTAAATGGCTTTAGTCCTGCTGTATTGTGCATCAGCCCACAGGGTTCTTTCGCTGTCCCTACAGAGGCTGAACACATGAAGATAAAGTCACTTCTGGTATTGTGTCACTGATTTCAGGAGAGTTGCTCCAAGAACACATTTGGCCCATCATTTCATAACTGCAGTTTGAGAAAACAGTCTCCATTGTTTCTAATATCAGCATGACCACTGGAAGGTAAATTTAAGCTAGGGAATTGTGAATTGTGGTGATATTTTTTGGTTATTATCCCTGATAAATACTAAGCTATTCTAAGGACATTTGCAAGTCTAGTTATTTATCATTTGATGATTAGGAGCAAATAGCATAACTATTAAAAAGCGTCCCCATTGCTAAATTACTTTTTACTTTTTCATTCTGTTTATTTTTTACTGTAATTGTTTCTGTCACTTCTCTTTATCCAGAAACAAGGCGCCTTTATCACAAATTTTAAAGGTACAAAACAAACTAACCAACCAACCAAATTAAAACCAAACCGATATCAAACTGTAAATATCCTAATGGCAAAGACATCTTCCTCTTCTTTCACTTCAGACATAACATTTCTACTTTAAAGTTGTGGTACAGCTAGTCTTTAGACCTTACTTGTTGGTCTTGGTTTTCCTGTTTGGACAGAGTAAACTCAGTGGGATAAACGGATTTCTGGAATAAAATGGATTCCACGATTTTCCACTTGAAATAGAAGTCTTCCATGGGATTTATATAAATACTGGGTTTTCTGTGGCCCTTCTGAAGAAATTAAAAATCACTCTATTTGCTAGAAAACCTTATTTATCTAGCTGTTGTGAAACTGTGAAAGAAATGGGCTTTGTGAGAGTGATTTTCTAGCAATTCACACCGCAACCTGTTGTTGCACCTCATAGGGGTCATTGCTTTTCTCTTCCTTTAATGGTTTTATGTTTGTAGATTTGCTATGAATCTAAAGGGTTTTTTGGCAGTACAACCAGTTACTTGACTACTCAGCTGGCCATTCGTGCTGAATTAATTTACTGGTCTGAATCTGCTACTGTCCTTAAAGGACATGCCATATTCTCATTATATTCTTCCATTATACTAAACATACTGCCATTATTTAGGTTATGTCTGGCTTTAATGACATTTAGTGACATTTCCCGTTACCATTACAGTTAGTTATCTACTCATGGTCACAGTCTGCCTCTTTATATCTCTAGGGTGGTTTTAATAAAGCTGTATGGGGACAATGGCTCTATTAGCACTTCTACATAAGTCTTATGCGAACTGTACTGAACATCTGCAGAATTTTTCCACTGTGTTATGTATATGTTTTGATTCATTTATGCAACATCCACCAATATAATTTTCTTTGAAGCCATTGGGTAAGGTTAGTTCTGCCATACAAACCAAATTTAATTGTCCTTCTCTGCAAGTGTAGCCTGCCTGAGAGAATGTATTTTTACTCTTTGGTAATTATTTTTTTAAAATAGATCTCTTCTAAACTAGTAAAAAAAACCCAGACTTACAGAAACAGCAATGGCTGTTAAATTCAACAGTGTCTGCCTGCTAGATCCTGTCACATAAAGTTATATTTGTCATTGTCATATTTGTTTACACACACAAGCACACAAACTTCTCCAACTGGTTTGATTTGTTCGAAATTTTAAAGAGGGAATGCTTTTCAAAAACATTTGAAAACCTAATAAGTAAGCTCTGAATACGAGTTTCAGCTTTGTATTTTTTTGTCAAACTCACTTGAAAGTAAATGAAACAACCAAAATAAGGATGAAGGTTCAACTGGAAAAACTTGGAATTTATTAAGCATCTTTTTCTCCAGGCTGCACATGCAAAACTGAGCTATATTGACTAACTGTAGCTTAGGACTGTCAATGTTTTATCTCCCTGGCATTGCTTAGCTGCCAGTAGTGGAAGGCACAACAGGTCCTGGGGATAGGGCAGTGGATTTGGTCTCAAGATATCCTGCTACTATTCCTGGCCTTGCTAATGATCTACTGTGTGATGCAGAGTAAATTACTCTGCCTCTCTTTGTCCTGGTGTCATAAAGATGGCTACATAAAGCATTTTGAGATCTAAAGATCTTTGAGTTATATGCTATTATCATTTATTATTTATTCTCTGCTCTTCTGTGAGAGTTTTTTAAAGACATTCTGTGCCAACTAACGCACATTTTTCTGAGGCAAGCAATCCGCAGTTGTCTGAAGAGTCAGGCTGTGAGTACAATGAGGCGCAGCTTTTTTTTATCTTGTTTCCATAGAGTTCTGCACAGATAAGTTTCCTACGTGAAAATTATGAGCTGATCAGGTACCCAAGTGTATGCGTTTCCAACAGGGAAACACAATCTCCCCATTTATTTCTATGCATTTCTAGTGCATCATCGTTCAAGGTTGAATACGATGTGCTCGGCTAAGCTGAAGCTTGTTTGAAGGTCATTCACACCAACTGCAACAATATGGTAATGCGCTGACTGGTGCAGGCTGGAAGCCATCTTCTACCAACAGCTGTAATGCTGAAGATTTTCTCTACCAGAAGTGTACTGCAAATAGTCTTTGAAAAAAAATAAAATACTTTTACCTTTTGTTTCCAGTGTTATTCCATACTGGATTTTAGATTTTCTTTGTTTACCAGCCCCAGCTGTTGTTTTTATTAGCTTTCCTCAAAAGCTGGCAATAACACTGTGAGGCTCTTTCAGAGCTTTTTCTTTGACTCTTAACACCCACACAGCTGTAGCAAATCTGATGGGTTCTAGTCATGCGACAGTTTAATTAGCAGCAGAAAGAGTACAAAAGTTGGAGGTGTACCAAGAAAAATCTTCACCTCCATTCTGGTCCCTCTACTGGCTCAGGTGGTTTTAAAGTGGTACCTGGACTCAAGGATATGCCTTTGAACAGCCTCATGCCAGAACTCAGACTCTTTTTGCTTGTACCCCATCACCCAGATCACCAGGCTGGCATGATACAAAGCCCTCCAAGCAGGGCATATTTGGCACCACGCCGATTGTGGCTACAAGTTTGCCATGGTTTGGAAGGTGGGCTTGGAATGTGGTCAGCATGAGCTTATGTCTGCCTGCAAATATGCTGCAAACACCCTCCTGCCAGCCCCAAAGTTCTCCTGCGAATGGATGTGGGCAGCCTTGCTGGTAAGGATCTTGGTGAAGGCAATTGGCAAGAGTGGAACTGGGCAAGAGTGGGGGACCAGCCTGCCACAACCTGCAGCACTGAGAAATTGTATCCAGTGCTGCTGCTCGCAGGCTGGCAAGAAGAGCAGCTCCAAATCAGGAGGGCAGAAGAGAAGCTTAGCACAGAAATCACTTTGGCACAACTCCTACTCCTATTAGAATTCACACTGCTGTACCTCATCTTTCTTCCTTGGGAAGACCACTACTAGCAGCGACAGGTCGTTCAGCTTGTAGGCACACTGCAGTCTGGGTTTCTTTGCTGCAATGATTACCTCTAGTGTCAGCTGCCACTTAATTCCAGTTATGCTGTTTGGTTGTGCTGAAATCCATCATTAAGACTTTTAAAGTTCCAAAATTTGTCTTTACCCAATCTCCTAGAAAGTTAAAAAGCAGCAAAGAAAATCAAATATGCTACTGTTCTTTCATAATACCTGCAGCTCTAGCATTTCCTGAAAGTTTGTTCACATAATTTAAGAGATGATATTAAAAAAGGGTAGAAAAGGAGACGATGGATGGGAAAAGGCTTGCAAAAGAGAATAATGATTTTACAAGTAGTAAGTAGATCAAGTACACAAAGAATTGATGTTACCAGAAAAATTGATTCCTTGTTCTGTTATAGAGACAGAATTATAGAAGTAACAGATAAGAGAAAATAACAAATGTGATATATTTCAGTAAGGATTTAATATTACTGACAAAAGGCTAGAGTGCGAATAGGCCTATGAAACCAGGTATTGGAAGTTACTATTCATTCCAAAGTGATATCAATTCTTCAGAGGTTTCATGGCCAATAGTCCACATTAAGAAAAAAAAGAAAAAAAAAAAAAAAAAAGAAGAGGTAAAGACTGAGTCCAACAGTACCAAATCCTGCCCTGGACCTATAGACAGTGATTATAATACCAGCAAAGGCATGTCTGTGGACCTAAATATTATGATGAAATCTACCTAAAAGGAATTTAATTAAGAAAAAAAAACCAAACTTAAAAAACTGCAGAAGGCAAGCATTCATATGTTAGAGTTCCTGTATCTAATCCTTCAGCTATGACATAAAATCATACCTATAGCTGTTTATGCTTTACTGCTATTGTTTCATACTAAGAGAGAACAAAGTAACTCACAATTTTCATTATAAATAATAGCTTCTCGGTCCCAGTGTGAGGTCCTGACTCATCATCGACATTTTGTTTCCTGCAATTTCTGCTGTTCGTATGTGTAATTAATAAACACAATGTTGATGCATTTAGTTGCTATAGAAACTATTATTTCTTTAGCTTCTCCTGAGGATTCTGAGCAAATCTGCCATAAGTTTGACCCAACTTTGTCGCCTTTTTACGGTTTTGAATGAAATAAGTTGTGACTCCTGAGAGGAATGTTTGAATTTCTAAGAGCAAGGTTCTATAAATCTACATAGTAATTTGTCCTCAGAGACTGTTACCAAATATAGTCTCAAGACCTCATAAATTATATCACCCAGAGGAATGTTATTAAGCTTTCTTTCATTAAATGAAAACAATCAGTGTTGGTAATTTAAATGCAGTTTGCTCAAACTTCCTGCTAATTTGAAAATAATGTAAAATGCAGACAGTCAGTTGTTAGAATAAATAAAGTAAGGACAAATGACTTGGAAAAGTCAGGGCTGGACACAACTTATCTTCCCTGAAACAAAGAATACAAGAATCCCAACAATAATGAAGGTATTTTGTTCTTGTAGCACCCAACGCTGTGAATTTTACAAACATCTGGTCCACATCGACATTTGAGCAATGAGAAGTTTTGCAAGCAGTTCCTGGTATTTTAAAAGTATACATAGTACACAAATGCATATGTCAAAGTTTATCCGGTGCTCTAACAAAATGTGATATGATGGGGAGGTAGACAGAAGAACTGATGGCTGTGAGAGTGACAGGGAAAGGCAGTTTAATGTATAAACCATCAGCACAGACTAGAACACAGGTATATCTCTTTCCAAATGAGTGTCCCAATCTGTAGGTTAGAGAACCTTGCTCATACCCAATAAATCTTTAGACACACTAATATAGCTTTAATTGGAGGGAACCAGAGCATCTCCCAGAGCACTCTAATACTCACAGTGCCTAAATGAGTGCACATTTGTGAGATGTGTAACAGAGTACCAAAATACTAAGCTACTGAGGAACATGTGGAAGAGCTGATGGCTCCTTTCAGTGTGGCCATACTCTGAAAGAATGTATAACACTGAATTTTTCTGCAGCACCCGATGTCACAGAGAAGACCTGTTTCATAATATCTCTTGTGAGAAGTATGTGACAGAACCACAATTTCTGGATCTGGGTGAGACTTATACATGAGATAGCTACAGAGCTGTTCAGTATGATAATAAGAATAGATCCAAATTTAGGCTCCTACAGAGTTAACAGCTGAGGAAGGGGCTGTACAGAGATGCCTGCCTCAGAGTGCATCCTGCTTTGGGCACTCTGTACATCTCAACCTGGATTTTGGAGCAGAATCCATGTCTCCCCCCATATTTTGAAAGTTTTACATTTAGTCAAAAATAAGTATTGGTGTATGTACCTGCAGAATCACAACCCATTACATTATGGGCATGCAAATGTATTTAGGAGTGGTCAAGGTTCTTTAAGTAAAAGGGCTGATGGATAATGTCCTGCTGGACAATAGTAATACAAGTTAATAAAAAGAAGTCATAACAATAAAAAGGAAAATGCCATCTTTACAAAAGCTTCCTTTTCTCATTCCTCTGTCTTTTTTCTAAAATGAGATCTTGACAAAGGAGACTATTTGGGTATTGCTCTTAATGGGCTCTCAAATATGCCATTATTAGGAAATGTAATGAAGTTCCTCCCCTGTGTCCAATTCACTTTTATTTGTTTATTTTAAGGATGCAGAAAGGGCTGAAATTTTTGCCCCTGTGAACTTTATGGAATAATGGATCATTTCCTCTAATTGTTTTTTTGTTGTTGTTGTTTACAAAAGGAGGATGACTTAGTAGACATTCTGTAAAGGCCCAGGGATGTCATTATGTCTATTGCTATTCATAATTGGATATCTCCATGTAATTTAAAACTATTAATGAATAAAATATAGGAGTACTCTCTCCACACAAGTAAACAAAACATTTTTACAAAATGGTAGGGTTGTTTTCATCTCTTCAGAGAACAGTTGATATTTTCTGATGAAAATGTCCTTTGTGTTTCTTCAGGGTATTTAGCAACAAGGGTGAGGGTAAGGGAAAGGCAGTGGAAGAGTTCAAAGCATGATCGATTTTATATGAGAACAGTCAATATTTTTAAAGATTCAGTGATAATCCCAGAATACAAAATTCTAGAGCTTTTGCTTTTTTTAAACTTTCTTTGACTAATCGTATGACCTGCTACTATGGATATTTCCATTTGTTTCAGATGCTTTCATAACTGTATTGCATATATCTTTACAACATTGCAAAAGCAAAGTAAATTGCGTGCATCCATGCTCAATTGCACAATGGGACTAAGAAGCTTCCTAAGCCTCCATCAACAGCAGGAAAAAACCATGAAATAAGGGTGGTGTTCATATTTTGTAATGGCCAGCTAGGACACTTATGTCCACTACATACATTATGACAGTTACTGATTTCAGCAAAATGGCACAACTTGGTTTAAGTTTCCATGTGCCTTTAAGAAGCTTGCAGAGTGCTTTCCACATTTGCTTTGGGGAGATAATTCACTCTTTCAGATCTGTTTACTTTTCCCACTTTCTAATCCTAAGACGTTCATTTATTACATATTGATGCAATAATTTGATGAATTGAACATAACAGAAGTAGTAGTGAGCAGAAACTTTATTGTATAGCCTCAAAGCTTTACTGATCTGCATCTGGGAACACGAGGAATGTAAAACTGGACACAGGCAATGCTTGTATTCTTTCAATCATAGGTTAGATACATGGCTTATTTCCTCATATATCTAAAATAGCTTAAAGCTGTTTTATACTTAACTCCTGTACTTCACTGCTAGCATAATTATGCTGACAGCGGAAGATATACTGGAATTTTCTCCACGCCCTCCTGCAGCATCCTCTCTACAGAGGAAAAATGATACCATCCAAGGTTTTTAGAGAAAATCTTCTAAAGCACATGATAGTGTGTGTTGACTGGTCTGTGATGCCAGAGCTGTTCAAATCAGCTGGAGAATATCTGGGAATAAGATCCCACATCAGTTATAGGTTACTTGCTATTGAGCAGCACCAACGGAAGTGTTCTTTGAAGAGATTTGAGTGGGTCTTAAAAGAAAAGGTGTAAATCCTTAACACTTTTAAGGATTCAGAGATATATACTTTAAATCTATAAGGTGACAGTTTTAAGACACAACTGCCTTCCCAGAATTTCATGCATAATAACTACACACTGACTGGTGTGCAAAGAAAAGTAAGTTGTACAGGAAAAGATCCCAAAACAGTGTTTAGGAGAAAGTTTGTGATCATTGAAAGTGAATGGGAAAATAGGAAACAAGATCCCAAATGTAGGTAGGAGTGCAATCATACAAAATCTTTAAAATTAAGCTGGAAGGCTTCAAATTCCTATACAAACAAGGGAACTAGGGGACTTATTTAAATTAGGACATGATGTAATCTATGTAAATCTGAGTAGAAGAGAGCTGCCAGGATGATTACTCATTAAAATAAATCACATTTTCCTCCAGTAAAGTAAACTATGTGAATCCAAACCTGATACTTATGAGATACAAGCCAGGCATAGCATTACTGAAATAATACCCAGGAATTTTGTCTAACAAGAATATACAGTTATGACACTTGTCTCTTCATCACTGTAAAGTGCTTTCTAAGAAAATATTCTTTTTTAATACTATAACAATGGGACATGCCCCATTTCACTTGTTCACATAATCTAGAGGAATAAATAATGCAGAACCAAGCCAGTAATTGACTGAAGAAAAAAGAAAAGCAAAGAAAAATCATAAAGATTCCAGCATGATACCAAATGAAAGTGTTTGGGGTCAGGTCTCTCCCAGTATGGGAGCTTCAGTCATTGATCTGTTTTGCTCTGTGGGGCACTTTGCTGTTGTTTCTGATTGGACTTAATGAAGGAGTCGAACAGTGTGATCAAGTGCAAGATAAGAAGATCCACTCATAAACAGAAACCTAATATATTTTTCTTTCTTTTGACTGTCAATTAGATGAAATTTTACCTTGTGTTGTGGAGTAATTAAAAAATTAAAACACAGATTTTTTTTTTCTTCTCTTTAGTTAGCTTTTTCAAATGAATACAGCCAAGAAATAGGTCAAGGTATATTTTAACTGAATGTAATGCTGACAAACGAGGAATCCAGAGGTACTGCTAGTCATGGATATTAGGGGTCCTGAGACAACTCACGTAGACTCTAGGATCCTAAGTGGAGAAAAATGTTATCCACACTGCACTCTTGGGGTGAAGTTGAATCTCTTGTTCTTTTGTTTTCTCTCCTCCAACTTCCTCCTTCTGTATCCTTCTTCCTCTTTTCCTTCTTCTCCTGATCTGTTTCTCTGTGGAATTCTTTCTTAAAATAAAACTTCTCTGTTAAAATGTTATTATTAACAAAAAAACCCTTGCATCCAAACCTCTTGCTTTTCTCCTCATTTTAAGCTATATGCCAGTTTATCCAAGCTATGCCTTTTCCTATTACTCTTAGTAGGCTATTATAGATTAACATATAAATAGACTAAAATATTGAATGCTATCATTTGAAGACAAAAAAATATTTCAAAAGAAAATATTAAAATACAGAAAAGCACAAGTTAATTTGATGGGTGAGAATTCTCTGATGGTTACCTGTGAAGAAATTCAAGGTAGAAAGTACCCTCAGTTTTCTGTCTTTTAAAAATACTTTCTGGATGTTCTCTTTCAGAGTAACTTAGAATGTATTACCTTTGGTGTCATGAAGGCAAAAAAAAATCACTTAAACTATGTCACATTCAGAAAATTAAATCTGGTATATGTGGTACATGACAACATTCAGCTAAAAATCTTTCAATTTGATATAGTTTTATTTTCTCATTTATACTTCATCATTGATCAATAGAGCAGGTAAATGATCTTCAGATCCATTTTTGTATCTCCAAAAATATTTCTGCTGTATAAGAGTCTGGCTTTCTCAGGAATTACTTAGGTTTATATGCATACAACATTAAGCTTAGTTTTCATGGAAATGACTGTTGCTTCCACAAATTTTCATTGATTTTATGTTTTTAAACTCTAGTTATGACAAGTCTTTCATTAGTTAGAGAGAAAGCCTATCCATGTTATGTTACTATAATACATTATTTCCATTGAATACATATATTTCAGTAGTATCCAATGGCACCATCAGTCATAGGTCTATCATTTGAAAAGTTTATAACAATGCAAGTCAAATACATACAGCTGTGGGAAACTTAGAAGTAAATATTTTCTTTTTATGACAATATTTGCTTTATTCTAACTTTAAAATTTTGATTTATAAACAGACAAATACAAATATAATTGTATCTATCAAACTATTTATGGCATTTATCCCAATAACAGAAACTTCATGGTGTGCTACTGCTTCTCTCAATGGCTCCTGTTTTTCTTTTTCATTTTTTTTAACTAGTCAGTATCATGGAAGTTATCGGGATAATGAAGATCAACTGAAAGAAAAAGTGTATCTTAAAAAAAAAAAAAAGATTCTTGGGATTAAAAAAAATCCTTCTTCAGAAGAAAAGACATAACCACTGGCATTTCAGTCCTGCTCAGGTTAATGCAGACAAAAAATTTAGTGAGCAGAAGAATTAATTGAATCACTTTCAGAGATAATATTCAGCATGTGCCACAGTCCAAATTTTACAAAATTATTAGATTCATTTTTTCTATCTATTTCAAGTCAATGAAATTTATCCAAAACTTACCTGGAAACTACTGATGAATGCCACAGTCAGCACTTCTGTCATCCTACTAACAAGGAATAAATCCTTTCTTCTGGTTCAGATGTTAATGGAAAGTAGTAACTATTTGACCGGGAACAGCTTTAGTTTTAAAGTTAGTGTCATAGTAAGTTAAAGAATGATAAACTAGTACACTGAACTACTCATATTAAAAGTTACTTAGCTGGGACCAATTTTTGCAATTACTGGAATTTCTTTTTTTTTTTCTTTTCTGATACTGTCTTCCAGAATCTGTGTTTACTGGTATGATGTTGAATTCTTTAACGCTGAGTTTCTACTCAGAAATCTTTCCATACCTGTTCCTTTGCTGCAGACGTTTTCCTTACAAAAGTGTTAATGGAGTTCAGGAAAACTGCCAAGAATTACCTCTAAGTTTCAAGGTCAACTTCCCTGTGTGGAATAACTGGCATGGCTCAAAGCCCATGGGACACTACAAACAATTTTGCTAGTATTCTTGGCTGTTTACCAAAACAGAGCATTTGTTTTCTATACCCAGAACTTTCCCAATAACAAATTATTTTCAGCTATGGCTTTTCATCACCACCACAGAGAGAAATTAAAATATAAAGCTGTTGGTTATTGACTATGTCTATGGCCATACAAATCACCACTCGAAGTATAGCTATCTTAAGGCAAGTACTTAGTGAACAATATCAAAATTATTGTGACTAGTGGACTAGATTTCCCTCTTGTTCACTGATTATTTAGCATACTGTCCCTGTAAGCTATGCCCCTTCCAGCAATCATATTTGACTGAAGACTTCAAGCCTTCAATAGATAAATAGATAGATGGGTGAGACAGACAGAGAAACACAAAGGTTTAAAACTGTCTTTTTGAAGGCCTTGGACTTGTAAACAATTCCAACATGCAGCATAAAATAGGGTATTTGTTTAAAGTCTCGCTGGATCTGCTCCAAGGTATTCTTCTCATGCATGATGTGGTCTGGGGCACAGCTCAGCATGAACAGCACACTATCTACACACAGCTGAGGTCCCTTGCCTTCAACCTCAACGATGAGCATGTACCATGCAACACAAACTTGCAGTGCTCTCTGCTTCTGATTTTTCCTCAAAATGACAATGGTCTCGTGGCAGCTGGCCACGATATTATTGCATCATCCTTTGAAGTGGTTTATAAGCTGGGGAGACAGAGCTTCCTTTCTCCCTTTCTCACAGATACATACACACACAACATCAGTATCTGTTAATTTAAACTTCAGAACAGAATTTGAACTGAACTTAAAATTTAAGTCTAGCCTCCCAAATTTCAGAAAAAAGATAAGCTGCAGAAGGACCTGGTGTTTCAGCACTAGTACTAAGTTGAATTTTTAAGTCCTGCAGAAGGATATTCTATCTGTCTAATTTAGGCACTTAAGCTTAAGTGAACTAGGTTTTCTTGTGAGTGCTTGAAAGGCATCTAATGATATATCTATTAATATTTAAGGAATCGAAATAACTTTTTTTGCAGGAGTACCTTACTAGACACCAAATATTTGAGTTTAAGGTGGATACCTATATTAAATTGGACCATATCATGCCTTTTTTTTCCCAAGGTGAGGTGAGTGGAAATCAGGAAACAGTTCTGCAGCAAGACTTGTAATGCATCCATCTAAGCAGTTGGTTGTTTACATGAAACAAATGTTTGAAAGAAAGAATATCTTAGAGAATCAATCTACTTCATCTTGCTGGAAAAGTCAAGAGATCCAATTGTTGACTTTTTTTTGACAGGAAGTTGCTGCCTTTTTTTTCTCAAGACTACAGAATAAAAAGTGCTTGTGAACGAGGACATATTGTTAACACAGATATTTAGACAGAGTGCTGAGAATGAAAAGCTTCGAGAGCTGTTCCTCTGATATCCTGTCATTCTGCCACCTGAGAATGACAGTCTGATAGTATGCAGCAAGAAGCAAGGAAATTTCACTTTGAAAACATCAGCAGCCCTTGTACATCTGTTAATTAAAGCAATCTGCCAGTGTTCCTCTTAGGCATGCAATGAATCAATGCTAAGTTAACGTGACACATTTTCACTGCTGCTGTAATAGGATTGAAAGTAACACATTTATTTATCAGGTGGCACCGATCTACACTTTCTTGTCTGATGAGGGGGGGTGATTGTCACACTATCACTGCCTGGTCTAGGTATGACATACTGAAGATTTTCAATCTGTTTCAGTGAAGTTATAAAACAGCACATGGACCACATGTTTCTCCTGGAACATTCGAGCAGTATTTGTGCCTTGGATTTGGCTCACAGTATTTTTGCTCTATATTGTTACAGAACTGGGGAGCAACAGTGCTGGCAATAGATCTACAACAAAAAGATTCCTTTACTTTGAAAATCTTCAGTCACAATGCAAGGTTTCATACAAATTTCTATTTCAGCTTTAAAGCAGGGCTTGTGTTTCTGACATTTTTTTATTCTCAACAACAAGAGGTGGTATAACAAAGTACTACCTTTCCCTGACTAACAGCAAGAATCTAACTTCAGGGACCTACATTAGGTGCCTTTACTCCTTATTGTTAGTCCTCAGAGAGCTCTGAACCAACAGAAATTCAAGTTCGGCCTGTTTCCCAAAAAACTGCAAAGCACTGAATTAAGGAGAACGTTACTGGAAAATATTAATATAGAATACAGCATATAAACAAAAAGCAAAGTGATGTAAACATTACATAAAAGAAATGCATCTAGATAACAATAGCTTAATAAACTAAACAGAATGACCGACGATGGACATTCTTGAGAAATTGAGAAATACTGTGTCAAGGCCCTTAGTGTACCAACCAGTCTGCAATCTCTTCCTTCACCCAGGGATTTGGCTGCCAAGGTCAGCACTGGAACGGGATAGCTGTGTAACCTTGGATCAGACTTTTGTGAAAATGAGTAAGGCTGTGGGAAAGAGCTGTAAGAAGTCTTGTGGAGTCCCAGCCCATTGGCTCAGGAGCTGCATTTATTTAATCACAGGCCCTTGCCCTTGCCTGAGCTGTGTTGTCGTATGCCCAATACCTGGTCGATTCTGACCTTGCCTTGTTGAGGCTAGACCTCAAACCTCAGCTGGGTTTGTCTGGAAATCACTAGGCTTTTGTTTGACTCTGGTTATGGTTCCCAACTGTGCCCTGCTTCTCTTATGTGGGTGCTGTCACCCTGGGCTTGCAGCGCTCCTTCCTTTGCAGAGCGACTTTTCCTTGCTGCAGTCTGTCATGCTGGGAGGTTGCCAGCCTGCTATGGATGATGCTCGCACAGGTTTCGCATACTGAACTGTGTCTGTAGGAGCAAAGAAGTTCCACCAGCAGGTGGAAAACACCTCATGTACCTGAAACCAGTTGCCAGTGGAGTGCTGTCACAGGGCAAAGCCGTTGTGCTAGTCTGCAAATGCTAGTGCAGAAGAGCATTAATACAGATAGACAAGCAGCTGTATCTGATTTCATTACCTAATCTGCAGGAAGACAAGATATAACTTCAGTGTCATTTTTACCCTGTGGATAGCCTAATGCCAAAGGGAAAAAAAATTGCTTCTGCAGTTCCTTACCTATAACCATTTTACATTGTTAATACTTTTGACTTATCTTTTTGACCTAATTAGGCTAAAATCTTTCAACTATTCAGTGTAGCTTATGAAGTATTCAACTAGCAATTTCTATAAGGCATCCTAATGTTCACTGAAAAGTCTAGGAAGGCCTACAAGCCACTCAGTCTTTGTTTGTACAGACCTTTTGCCTGAAGCTGAAGATCTAACAGGAGACTCTTCTGTGTTTGTACAGCACCTGGCAGCTCTTGACCAAGTCAATTACTGGGGCTCCTAGATGACACTTAGGCCAACACAGTATGATTAATGGAGAGAAACAGGCTCCACCAAACTAGTAACTCTTTGTAAACACTGGAGGTGAGTGTGGTGTTACTACTCTGCCTCTGTGCAAAAAAATTTTGACAATTGTTTTTCAGAGTCTGCAGAAGGACAAAAAAGTTTCTAGCCATGAATTTAACATTTTGCTGCAATGCTTTGTTCAGAAAAATAAATAAAAACCAAGTACAGATAGCCTGCTGCTCTGGTTCTACAGTTTAAAATTGATTGTTTTTCTTTAATGTCTTGCCTGATATCTGTGCCTATTGCAAAGCATAAATCTGAAGCAGCATGTTTTTAAACTAGTCAGCACGTCTGGTATGCGCTGAAACAATCACCCTTCACTTTGAACATCCCAGCTTAGTCAGTGGGTCTTAGGTTGCTGCTTTTAAAGGAATGCAGAGGGTGTCTTTTCCTTGAAATGAATTGATATAAAAATTCATGTGAGTAATTCTTCTTCAAGATGTAGCCAGAAATCTTTAGAAAAATAGCACCCTTAAAAAGTAAAACTAATCCTTTTAAGAGTTTTTACCTTTTATAAACTTCAAACATCGTTTGCTTTCTATTGTTAACAGAAATGCCAGCACACTGGTTAGACTTAGATCTAGAATAAATACTCTACAATTATCATAGATTGTTGTGCATATGTGGTAAAGGATATCACTGGTTTGCACAAAAATATAATGTGGCTTTTACTCAGGGTGGATGTATAAAAATAGCATAAATGCTGACAGTAAAATGGACAAAAAAAGAAGTCAATTCCCAGCACATCTTTGCAAAATGACCTCATATAGTGAAATCTTGGAAGCTCATAGACAATGAATCACAACTAGTATTTTTCATGTGATACTGAGGGATAAACAAGAAAATAATCCTTACAATATTGAAATCTTACAATAAAATTTGAAAATACCCATGTGAAAATATTGTGAAAGTTTCAATTTAAAACAACAAGAGCCAGATAACTCAAAATTAAAGATGAAACTTAACTGTCTTGATGGTGCTGGGGGTAGCAACCTTACAGGATTACTATAGTTATCATAGTGGATAGTGAAATTAATCTTTGGGATACAGCACAGATGTCAAATGACTTATTCTAGGGATTCAAGTGAGCATGTGTTGCGTAAAATATTAACTTATAGATTTAAATTTCTGATTTGAAATCATGTGATTTACTACTCCTGAGTCTAATGGGAAGGCTTCTACTCTTACCACATGATGACAGTCAAAATTTAAACCATGGCAGTAAAGAAATTAGAAGACTCAGGGTGGTAGCATCTTCTTGCTGAATGCTTCATGCGGATTTGCAAACATTTTTAGCATCTCAGTTGCCCTCAGTAAGGCTACTAAAACTAGTAGTTTTTTGTAAAAGACTACTTAGTGGCATTAAATGAGAACTCTTTCTATGTGTTCCTGTCTAGAATCTGAATTTGTGTTAGGTAAGCCACAGAAATACAGAAAAATCTTGATAAAGAAAAAGATCAAAGTGACATATTTTGAGTTCTCCACGTTCAATTTTTGTTTACCTATTTGTGAAGATAAACCCTATTAATTCTATGGGAAATATGCATAGTTTACATTAAAACATAAGTCTTTAAAAAGGATATATCTTACACTAGGTCTATGTTTCAGATGGGAAACCTGATGTATAGTTAGATGAGCTACCTGAGCAGTCACAATAAGTGAGGCAAGAAAGGAGGACACAAAGTTTAAAGTCCCGGTTCTACAATGTAGTTTTTGAATTATTTTCTCAATTTGGGCAATCACTATAATGCACTATTGAATCTTAAATCAGAGAAAATGTAGATTTCAGTAATTATTTCATCCCTCTCAAAAAACTAGATTACTTCCAAAAGTCTATTTCTAGTGTTCTGTGCAAAGGAGTTTTAAATAAGCCTAGTAGCAAATTTGTTATCATGTATTTTTTAGAAAACTAGAATACATCCTACCTGGCCTTTCTATAAGACAACAGTTATTCAGACTATATTTTACATGCAACTTTATTCACTGTCTAAATAAGTCAGTACATATACAATTGTTTATATGATGACTGTAAATGTATATCATTTAATTGGGATCTCAAGCAGTAAAATAAAAATAATAAAGGATTTCCATTAAGACACTTGATTTTTTAGATAACAGAATATTAGATGTAACATGAGATTAGATAATTAATATGGTTATATTACTAATATAAAAGTGATGAGGGGGGAAAAAAACCCATTTCTGAGTCCTAAGTTCAAATTTCAGAATTTTAGAATTAAAATTTTCAGAGGTTTGTTTGTGAATTGATTTCTCTCTCAAAGAGTTTGGGAAAACATTTCTTTTTTAATTTTGTTCTTTTTGTTTCCAAATCTCAACTTTGTGTTTGCCAGCACCTGCAGAATTACTGACCAGTCTTGCAAAAACTGAGATTAATCACTGTTGTGAGTGGTCCTCGTCCAGAAAAGCTGGTGAGGGAAAAATATATTGACTTTTGTTCATTTCTCTTAGAGTTCAGAACATTAGTCTGTTCATATTTCCTGTCTTAAAGAAACTGGGCTTCCTCTTCAATGGCAGTTTATTTAGAAGAAATACCCAAACACTAAAGTAAGTGCTAAAAAAAATGGCAGTATCTAATAATTATACATGTAAGTTTAAGCAGATATCCAAGACTCAATAGTGCAGTCTGATGCAGTCCATTCTAAAATTAATTTCTGATATAGTTGACTTTAACAGCTTCAGATATTTTCTCCTTTTAATTACAGAGGACTGACTAAACAGCAGAAATTTATATACTAACTTTTAGATATTTAAAGATAAGTGAGACAAATCACACCCATACATTGTTGTTAAGGTGCAATGAAGATTGTAGAAATAAATGTTACCAGTTCAAAAGTGAAAATCTGTACAGTAGTAAAATCATTGGTCATTATAACTCCAGGAAGCTAAGGTTATATATTAAATTTAAAGGAAGCCCAAACACCTTAAGCTATCAGAGTTTGTAAGTCAAGGAGGCCAGTATATCTAACACTGAATAACAGCCTTCTGTCTTTCCTCCATGTGAACAGAGTTTTGAAATATAGTGACCAATCTCATAGATGACATACCCTTTTTTATGCAGTGTAATGTTTTGTTGACATACTAACCTATATTATTTTTTCCAAAGTACTATTTCCAGTGCTGAAATGGAAATAGAAGGTGTATTGTTCTAACCTTGCACCTATACTACTCAGATAAGTGGCTTGCAATGATTCCTCCTGATCCTTTGACAAGCTGAACACCTCCTTCCCTCTGAGCTTTCTGTAGTTATTTTCACATGACTATTGTTACAAAAATGTTGTCTTTTTTTCTTTCTTTGTTTCTTTTTCTACACAAATTGTCTTTAAGTCTACAATGGAGGCGCTCTCCTGAAGATCTTCTGCAAGATAAATCACTCTGTTATTCTCTCAGATGTTCAACAACACACTGAGAGCATCGCACCACTCTTCTGCTGTGTCCCAGATTATGAAGGATTCACCAAATAGGATCAAGAAGAGTTGAGTCATGCTGAAATCTTAACCATAAGGAATCCAAAAGGATCTGCTGAAACAAGTCAGGTCTAGGTCTGTTGGAACAAAAATTACTTCATTCCCTGTCACCATCCTGTGACTCAGGGCTTCCAGTCAGCCTGCTTGAGAGCTGGCTGACTGTAGAATGATATCAAGGATCAGCATAGCTCTAAACATACAGATCCTTTCAAAAGCATGGACATTCCCTTTGATTTCTTCACTGTGTATGTGGATATAGTTCTGTCTGAAGACTCTGACTTCATACATACACTATGCCAGCACTCTCAGAAACTCATAAAAATGATACATGCAAATAACTGACTGAAAAGGAGATGATGCCTTTTTGGATCTAATTTAGTCCCTTGGGGAATCTTTTGTTTCTCTTTTTTGCTCATTATTCCTGCTGTTTGGTTGCAATATTGCTGTAGTAAGTGTGTTATGCTCATCTTGTTTACTTTCTTTTTCTTTTGGAAGGAACATTCTTTTTCCCAATTCAAATACTGAAGATAAAAAAAAGAAATTGCTCCTTGATAAGTGTCCACCTTCTGCAGATATCAATACCAGCAGCAACATTTCATATTTTTCTTTCCTAATGAGTTCAAGCCATCCTGGTGTCTGACCCAAGAACTTAACTATACAGTGAAAGGCAAATGTTACGCTTCTGCAACTTATTTCATAGAAACTTTCTGCCTTTTTGAAAAAGCTTAAAAAAAGAAGTAAGAATAAGATAACTTTTTCAATGCAGCAACTCTAGCAACACTGACCTAAAATGTTCATGCCGACTCACAAAATGTCAGTTCTTGAGAATGAAGAGTAAAAGCCAAAAATTGGTATTGTTGTCCTGTGGACTTAAAAAGATTTGTGGATTTAACCTCCATAGGAAAAGTTGTCAAAATATGCAGCCCAGATTTTAATATAAAGGAATGTAGTAAAAGTAATAACAAATGAGATATGGAATGCATCATATTAGTATTCAAGTACTATCAGAAGTATTGAGAAGAACATTTTCAGAACAGAGTGACTTATTTGTATAATACAACTTTCATTATCTTCTTTTGTATCAACTCTCCACTTCATATTCACTAACATTTCCTTTACTATTATCACACTAAATAACGTTTATTTTAATAGTAACACATAACAAGGAGAAAGATCCCAGATTACTAACCACCTACAGAGGCAAAGCGATTAAGTGATATGTTTTACTTTCTAGTCTATATTTGAGAAAGAATTTATTTGAGAAGGCAGCAAGATGCTTCTTATTTTTATCACAGTGAAGTGCCATGCAAAGCTGTACTGCTGTATAAGTACATCTTCATGATTAAGAGTATTATGCCTACATAAAGCCATAGAAAGAAAAGACATGAAGCAAGCAGTTTATTATTAATATACTGAGAGAAGGGTGCTTTCATGCTTATATCTTCAATTCCATAGTTGTCAGATGGGTAATTTCACCAGCAAAATGTTGAAGGTCATTTTCTTTTTGCTCTCTCTTTTTACTTCAATTAAAAATGTTATCTTTATTGGGTTCTTTTAACTTTCTTAGTCAGGCCAATTGACCTCATTACACACTTGCTGAATCAGGTTACTGAGTAAATGACATCACACAGGACAAAAGTTAACAATTGCAATATCCCATCAAAGAGTTGATATTTGCATTTAAAGTCATTTGAAACACAAATCTGAATTACTAACTCTAAGTCAGCAGAGTTAAATCCAGTCTGAATTCCCTCTTTAATTACCTGGATAAATGCATTTGAGTCTTTTCAAGATATGAACATTCATTTACAATTCAAAGAGATTTTTTCTTAGTCCTCAGGCAATCCAGCCTTTTGAAGTCTGTAGCCTTAAAATCTAGAGTAACAATTAGTTGTAACGATATGTTATCAATACTACAGAAAATACTGGATGCTAGAAAAGTTCCTATGGTTACCCATCCACTAGATACAGACTTAAACCCAGTCTTAAAGTCTATCCAAATCCCGTTTCATCACATTTTGACTAAGAATTTATCACGATTATTCAGACTTCTCCTATTTTGCAGAGTTCAAGGGAAAACAGTAGTAAAAGGACCATGGAAAAGTTAGTGAAAACCATTCAATGAATTAAACCAGGCCCATCTTGCTACTTTTTTGGGTAAAAGCTGGTACAGACACTACCCAGTGTGTACCATTCAATTAAGCTGTTACTATTGCTATAATACAGCTTGCAACATATATAGCTCAGTTGGTAATTAAAAACCCTGAGTACCTATGAAAACACAATTTTACCTTCCATTATTCTAAAAGTATTTTTATATATAACTTATCAACATAAAATGTTGCACCAGCAGGGCTTCAGGGTGTGAATTTGAACGACTATTTTTTGGAGCTGTGAACCCTTTGCTTAGGAACAAGTCATACCAAGTCAAAGATTGCCATCTTACTGGAAGTCAATTATCTTACAAGTTAGAAAAGGACATGGTGTGTGTGCATTAAGATGATTTTCGCTTTTGTCATGCAGCTTCCTTTCCCCCATACATGAAGTATGTGAAAATATATAAAGTATGTGAATACAGATGATGGTGTCTATCAATTAATTAGGACTAGTTACTGCTTGTTGTACACAAAGTAAAAAAGCATAAATCACTTTTTTGATTATTGCATGATTGGGATATCTCCCAGTAGCCTCTTACCCCATGCAGTGTCCTGGTGGAAACAAGAATACTACATTTGTAGCAGGAGATGGTAGACTGATGCATACTCATGGGTCACTCCAGTTATCGACATCAGAATTAACATGTTCATGTGTGCAAGACTTAGTCTTTCATTATATTTAGGAGATTTTAATGAAATCTAACAAATAACATTTCACACTGTTCCTTGAATAGTAAATAAAGAGTGCTTCTGTGTAGAAAGCACTTTTTGTTGGTTTTTTTTTAATACCAGTAAAAAGACATTTTCAATTCATAGAAGCTGGTAACTAAAGTTTCCACTTTTGACAATATACTATAAATGTTCCAGTTATTTAAACAAAACTGAGGAAAATAAATTTCAACTATTGCTTTTTTTTATTCTTAAGAGGATTTTACCCACTCTTCTACAAAGATTTTAAGGAATATTATAAGGTATACATATCCCTACCACCAGATGTTATTTCATGTTCATGCAGCCACAGATGAACAGTACTGACCTAGTCATCTACACTACTACCTTATGATACCAAAGAAAATAAAGAAGCACATTTGACACTGACAGCAATTAGATTTTTCAGAAGATGTCTTGGTTTGCCTGGAAACAATCCTAAAGAAGAATAAACACTTCTGTCTGCAGGGTCTCTGGAAAAGGAAGTGTCTAGGCAACTACAGTAAGACTGGGATGCTCATTTCAAACTGTCTATTGATGTGTCATACGTATTTGTACATGTTATCTCATCCTTTTTTTTTTTTTTTCTCCTACCCTTCACTGGTTTAATCTTTTTGTACTGTGAACTCTTTAGAGCGAGCATAGTCCCTTATGAAGTGTGCAAAAAAGAGGCTTCTTGAGAACTATTAGGTTTAACTGGAATTGAACTGACAATTGGAATAGAAATAAATAGTAAGTAAAGGATCTTGGGCTGCATTACTAGTAGACATAGACATGTGATCATCCCATTCTACTCAGAGCTTGTCAGGCCACACCTTGAGTACTCTGTCCAGTTCTGGTCCCAACAATTTAAAGAAGATGCGAACTGACTGGAGAGGGTCCAAAGGAGGACCACAAAGATAATCAAAGGGCTGGAGAACCTGCCTTATGAGGAAAGACTGAAGAAGTTAGGTCTCTTCTCCTTGGAGAAGAGAAAGTTCAGGGAGGACCTCATCACAGTATTACAGTACTTAAAGGGCAACTACAAAGAGGACAGAGGGTCTCCTCTCTCTTCACAAGGAGCCACACAGAGAAGATGAGGGGCAATGGGTACCAGTTGCACTGGTAAGGCTTTCACCTTGATAGAAGAAAGGATTTTTTTACAGCAAGCACAATCAATCACTGGAACATGGTAGAGTGTTCATCACTGGAGGTTTTCAAGATGCAATTGGACAGGGTGATAGATAATCTCATCTAGGCTTCCTTTCCTATGAAAAGTTGGATCAGATGATCTTTCAAGGTCCCTTCCAACCTGGGCTGTTCTAGGATTCTAAAAATCAAGATGAACATGTCTGCTTTTCTTGCTTTCCTTCCTCCACTTTTATTGGCCACAGTTGTCTTGTATTTCTTCATTTCTTATCCTCCATGGCACAGCATGGAATGGATAATAAGGCTTTTTCTAATGACAGCAAATAGCATCACCTACATACTTCATCAAGTAATAGGGGGTAACATGAGCATTTGGTCTGCAAAATACATCTCATGGTATCCACAAGGGGTAAAAAGTGCTTCAAGGTGTGCTGTGGTCAACAGAAATTTATTCCTGTCATAACAGCTATCTTTATCTTCAGTTTTGTTTGCTGGACTCTTGCAATTTCTACAAATGCCATTAACAATGTTTTATTAAAAATATAAATTACACTTCTTCCTTATAATCTCACCACTTAATGTGGATTTTGCTTTTTGTTTGCAATATACTCTCTTTGAAAATTTCTCACATGTTCATGTTTCTAGACTCCAGGAAATTTCAGAGTTATGATAGAGCACACAAAAAGTGAGCCAAAAGAAATGATCTGGGTAGAGAAAAACATCTGGAGTGGATTGTGACCTTTTGTTGGCTGTTGTGTATAGGTGTATTCTTTCTGTAATGGAAAGGGCAGCTGATAATGTGAATTAATTTATAATCCTAATTAAGAATAAATCCCAGATTCATGTCACAAACCTGAGTTGCTACCATCAGGCTAAAGAAACTAGTAGATATCTTCAGAGGTCATTTCAACCCATTACAATCTGATGAGCAGATGATACCATACCTGCTAGAAAGAGCTATTGCTGTTCAATGATTGAGGTACATTGTTTAGCAATATTAATCACAATAATATGGTTTTATTATTTATGGTTTAACATAGAGGTCAGCTGTTACCTCTTTTAATATTACAGAAACTTGTCTTCCACCAAAAGCCTTTAATTCCAGCCCTGAGAAAGGAAAGAACAGATCATATCGAAGTTTTCAAAGGGTTTTTTTGGAACATGAATCCTGAACATGTCATTTTAGTTTTAGTAAGAAATCCCAATGTACTACTCATCAACAGTAATATTGGCATCTAGCAAGAACTAAGTGAAGTTAGAGATATTTAATATCTTTTAAAGATTTACTGTTTTTTCATAAGGAGTACTTCAGAACAGATTGTACTGCAGAATAGACTGTCAGACAACTGAGTTTCTTCTGTATCTATAAGGGAAATATTTGAAGCATAATTTGGATACTGTTGCAGGAGAGTGGTAGTGCTTTCTGCCACTGGCCTATCTCAAAGGTACGTATTGATCTAAATAATTAAGAATTGCTAGGTAGGGTAATAAGTTTGTCCCTGAATATGTCTCCTACTCCGTTGATATCTAATCACTACCAACGTCCTGAGATACAGAGAAAATTTTTAGTGAATGTGAAAAAACCTGCAACAATGGGAAGTGATTGTAAAATATGGCTACCTACCATATCTCCAGTGATTGACAGTAGAAATAAATAAGTGATTTGGTATACTTACTCAGTATGACTAGTATTTATCAGATTGCTTTTTGTGAAGTTATTCTTTTTCATTTGAAGCATTTTAGAAACTGATTAAAGATGTTAAATATTCTGCTTTATAGGTGAGGTAGAAATTCTAGATTTAGTTACATTTTACCAGGTTTGACTAGGAGAGGCTTCTAAGCTAGTTGGAATTATATATTTACCAGAAGTGCTGGTCTTTTTCCAATTGCTAGAGAAGTAGCCCAGACAACCAACTAATTCCATATGCCAAACTTTCTCATGGCTAAAATTTGGCAGGAGGACTCCCAGCAACAAGAACTGTTTAACTTCTCTTTGCAGATTTCTTTGCACATATATTTGGATTTGTGTTTTTTCCCCATCGACCTATGTCTGCCTTACTGCTTTTTGTAAGCTGTTGAGTTATTTAATACAAGCCATTTCTTTTGTAGTGCTACAAAAGTGACTTGTCAAATCATCTTGTAAAGACTTATAGCAGATCAAAAAGGAGAGTAGTCTTAAGATCAGTGAAATGTGATCAGACAGATGACAATATATAAATAGGAACTTTCATAAACTCTGTTCTACTCTCAAGTCTGTACAGAATTTGAAGCTTGATTGTCAGTCTATTTAGGCCAAAGACTATATATATAATTTCTTTTTTAATCTTCATTCTGAATGATCTGTATTTTCCTATTGGTTTTTACTGCTGAAAATAACAGTCATGCTGATTAACTACCTGGCAGAACCCATGCTTACCCAACATATCCTAGCTTCCAAGATATATCCTGCTCAGTGTAAATGTTGGTCTTTTAATGGCAATCACAGTTTGTGGGGCTGTCTGGAATTTTATTAGATTGCCATTAACAACAATATATCATTCTCCAGCTCTGCTGAGAGTTTTAAAGAAGCAAAATAATCAAATTGCGTCCTTCAAAATTGGTTTAAAAATGAACATAATTGGATGGTATGGGCTGAATTATTGCAGTGTAAGTTTTGCCTGCATGAGTTAAAAGATTTTGGTGCCCACATTTTTACTGCTAATTATCTCAGCTCTTTAAAAATAATTTACCAGAAGATATTTAACCAGTATCTGTTTTATTTTGGGATTTACTTTCATACTGGAGATATTTCTAACATCTTTTTTCAGTTTTTATTGTGCAGGTTATAATATCCATGGATTGCTATGGATGCAAACAGTTGGATCTGTCTATTAATCTCCAGAATACTTAAGAAGCCCTGTAAGGGTCAAATCAGGAGCAGGGGAAAAGAGGAGAAAAATAAAACATTTACAGAACAGCTGCTAGTCTTTCCATCTACACAATATTTAACTAGGTCAACAAAGAAGTGAAAGTTATTTGCATATTTAATTAGAATTTCAAAAGTTGGGAAGCTAGTAAGCTCATTCTCTCATTGAATACTTGCAGCTAGAGTTATTGACACTTGATTGTCCTGGCAGCCAAAACAGGATTTAAAAGTCTTTGATGACAGAATATCAAAGTATACAGTCCAAGAAAAAACAAATTTCATTTTCTGTTTCAAGATATACATGTATATTTGTATACATTTAGGTGGGAATGGACAAATCATAATATATAGAGATCATCTCCTAATCTCTGATATTCACAACACTATTTCCACTATGACTTAATGTGCAAAATCTCCAGAAGTTCATGTTTTGCCTTATGCACAGTAATGCATTATGTCTAAATAACATACAAATGATCAAATGTTTATCCAGCTTTTAACTAAACAATATGAACTTCCTTTGTTCAAAATGGCTTAAAGTGTGTTTATTATAATTGTATTATTGATTTTATTCTATTATCTACATAGCATCCTTTAAACATGAACAAAGTTATCTATATATGAATACCTGTAGATACCTGTTCATGAATACAATTTCTGGCACCCCAAGCTTTCTTTCAGACTGGAATTGGGACACTGAGAAACAAGTATTCTGTTATAACTTGTGTTCATGCCACTACAAAGTAATCAGTATAAATGTAGAAACTTCAGGTCTCTTGCAGATTGTGTTCTACCTATTCTGTAAGGTGTTACTTACCTGGAAAACGTGACAGGAAAGGGACATGGCATGATGTACAGGCTACAGCTGAAACCAGAGATTTGATTTTTCTTTGTTGTGCATATAGTTTCTAGCCCTAGTAAAGGGTTGTCTTGTGACACCATTCAGGCTTAGCGGGAAGATATGTTCAATAGATGAGAATAGAATTTTAGTGAAGTAATAAAAATGTAATAAGTAGCATTCCAAGGGTGATATCACATTGTGTAGTCCTTAATTCCCAGCAGCTTGGTTTCTACTGCAGAAAGCATTAATATTTTGTAGGACAAAAATGGAGCCACGTGATCCAAGGTGTCTTCATCAGACAACGTTCTTCAGCCTGACTGCCAGAGGCAAATAGTTTTTGGGCGTGAGGGTCACCTATGAACCCGAAGAAAATAGTATGCACTTTCATATCTTTATATTCCTGACTGTGAAGGTCCCTGTACTATTAAAAAATCCAAACAAACAGTTTTAAAAAGCTGCAGGAGAAAAGAAACTGGACAATCAGGACAAGAATGATTGGTAGGAATGGAAACACTAGGTATATTTGTGGAGATGGCTGCAGTGGAAGGGGAAAGCTTTCTGTAAGTTATCTTTGAGAATCATCAAGTTTCTAGTAAAAGAGAAGTTTTGTGTGACTGGTGTATGCTCAGAACAATAGCAGACAATGAATTGGAGAGATGAACTTGTTACAGACTTACAGCCAGTACCTTGAATCTGGAATATTTAGACTCCTATTAAGACCAGATTGTCTCTAGGTATAACAGCACAAAGGTCTATAAAGAGCCATTAAAATGGAAGAAGCTGACAGTGGGAAAGCCAATGTACATATGCCAAGCAGCAGATTAGAAAGAAGCAGAGAAAAGCCCTAGAGAAAGCTGAAAGAAAATGACTGAGTACCAGCATTAAATCAGCAAAGCAAAAATCAGAGATTAAATTGGCCAAGAGCAGAAACAGAGACAATATGAAAAAAAATCAGATTTGCAGCAATTGACAAAACTGAAGGAAATAACCTACACTCTGAAAGACAGGAAAAACAGAATGGAGCTTTACATCCAGCTATTAAATTCAAGAGCACAAATAAAGCAACAAAAGGCTGTTATGGAGTCCAGCGTGGGATTCATCAAGTGAAGGAGAACAGTCTTTATGTGAGTAACAGAATGCTCTGCATGCTCCAGGGGCTGGCGTGTATGTGACATAAAAACCTCACAGAACCACAGGAGGACTGGAAGGAAAGGAAGAAGGGAGGAGAGTGAAGGAAGAAGAGATGGAAGGAAAAGAAGAACGGAAGAAAGAAGGAAGGAAGGAAGGAAGGAAGGAAGGAAGGAAGGAAGGAAGGAAGGAAGGAAGGAAGGAAGGAAGGAAGGAAGGAAAGGGAGGGGAGAGGAGAGGAGAGGAGAGGAGAGGAGAGGAGAGGAGAGGAGAGGAGAGGAGAGGAGAGGAGAGGAGAGGAGAGGAGAGGAGAGGGCAAGGGAGGGGAGGGGAGGCAGGAAATAAGAAGAAAAGGAGGAGAAAGGTGAGAAGCAGGAAAAGCGGGAAGGATGAAAGGGGAAAAAAGAGGAAAAGGAAGACTAAGCAGAAATTGGTAAGATCTCTGAGGACGTAACAGGCTTGAAGAATCTCACATCTTTGCAAAGATCCCATTTCCTAGAATTATCTTTGGGACTATTTCTAGGTTCAGAGTGTTTCACTATACATTGAACTGCAGACTGCAAAGTACAACACAAAGGTCCACTTAGAATTATTACAAAAAAAAAAAAAAAAAAAAAAGAACTTCAGGAAACTTAGACCCATTGTTGAATGGCAATACTAAGTCTACAGATAAAGAACCACTTACCATGTCAGAAATATGAACAATTCCAAAAGAAAAGACCAAGGACAAAAACCACAAAATTATACTTTCCCTTTTTACAAAGCCAGAGTAAACATCTTCCATCTAGACAGATAGAATCAAGCGATGAGTATAATAAATAATTTTGCCTTTTTTCAGCAAGTCATCCTGTTCAAAGTTAGTCCACCTGCAGCAGTTGTAAGCCTACTAAAACTTTCTTTATATGTTATGAAAATCTATGAATAGTAGTGGTTGGCATTGGATCACAGTTCGAGCATAAGAAATTGCTGTACTTTCATAGCATTGTGAATTTTATGGTTAGATACTTTCTGAATTTTGTTAATGCTTTTAAATAGATAGCTTATGTTGAATTCCATCTTATCTTGAAGCAGATAATACAGTGACCTCTTAACCCAACCTGAATAAAGCAGTATCATTGCATCAGAAAAAATATTAGAACAATAATGAGAGATTTAATTGAATATTTTCAGACTTGAATAAGAGTTCATATTGATTTTTTTTAAATAAAGGTAAGTTAGTTCTTCATGCAATGTCTTTCACTTCATCCTTAGATTCTTCTAAACATATTACATTCTGTATATTGAAGGATTGTCTAGTCTGAAATGATGACTGTTAAAATTAACTCTGTCAGTTTAATAGCCCAATTGTACAAAACTTTCTTAAACCATGACTACATTTTCCAGAATCAGACCCTAATCCGGCAAGCAGAATGTGTGTTTTCTTGCAGCTCTGGGTTTGCTCCTACTGCATCATCAAATGCCAACTTCATGTTCTTCTATTCTGCATTAAATGCGATTTCCAATATCTTGGCAGATTTATTTTTTTATAATAAAAAATAAACTAAATGAACTAAATAAATAATGCATTCCTCTGCTGTGCTTGTCATGCTTAATTTATTTAAATCCTGAAATTTAAACTAATTTTCTGATTTTTCATATCCATCTGTCAGTTCATCCATCCATTTTTGCACATTTCACTGCTATGATATTTGAGCACCTAGCATAAATTGCAGAGAAAATTGATGTAAACTTGTTCTGAGGTGTGCCTAATTTTAGCTGATTTAACTTCCTGAATCCTTAAGCTTACATTTTTCAGTAGGGCTATAAAATGCTCTCTGGGATTCTCACTTTCACCATAATTTTGTACAATGACATCATGCAAGCAGTTACATATTTATAAGAGAAGATTCAGTTCTATTTTAAAAGATATGTTTGCCTTCTTGGACTTGTTTCTCTAAATTTTTTCATATTGTGAATAAACTGCTGTTTAAAATGATAAGACCTTTTACTAGTTTAAAAAGACAAAATTAAGAACATTTAACAACTATATGCAAAATAGCCAATGTAGCTGCTGAAAGAATGCAGATAATTTTTCTTGTTGAAACTGAGTCTCACCACTCAGTTTTTTGTGCCTAGAACTTCTTGCTAGACTTGAACTTCTTAATTATTAAATATTTTCTGGAAAAATATATCTGTCAACCATACAAGTGAAAAACCTGGGATGGCTGAAGTATGAAGACAGGGGATAATCAACTGTCAAAGTCGCCCCTGTTCTCCTTTTTCCCTTTGTTTGTAATTTTATACCTCATTTCCCAGTGACTCATTATCTATAGGTTATTAGTTTTGCTCCCTTTCCACATCTCTCTTTTTAAGACATTCCTATTCCAGCCACTGATTGTACAAAAAAAGTAACCTAACTGTACAGAGAGTGCTGTTCAACAGGCCCCCAGGAAAACAAAAGAAGAAAAGGAAAAAACCCTACGTAAATCCCACAAGGAAGCTGGTCAGGGGAGGTCACTGCCTGAAAGGCTCAGGTAGAGTCAGGTCAGAGCTAGATCTAAGGTAAAAAGCTGAAGCCGTCCAACAACATTTGTATTGCCACAGCGCCAGTTAACAATCACATCATTAGTGTTAATCAGAAGCTGTGCTTTGTCATTATTGTTATTAGCAGTGCACATCTGGAAGCTAGAGGAGAGCAACAGACTATAACAAAATGAAAGTCAACCCTAGGCTGTTATTTAGGTCCAATACCTGAGGAAAGCTGGCAAGAGCTTGTAATATAGAAAGGTTTTTCTGGAAAAAATTGCTTCCCTTTTTCTCCTCCCTGCTCCACACTAGGCTGTGCCATCTGCTAATTACGGATCCCTATGGCAGGACTGCATTCGCTGTCAGTGGAGGGAGACATGAGTGTCTCTACCTACTTGCTCTGAGAGGAAGATAAGTAATTGTTTACTGCTTCACACACAGCTCCATAACTCACACATGTACTGACAGAGGTCTTGTTCCTCATTACCATTCCCTCCGTCTGTATGTTCTTCCAGTAACAGTCTGGTCCTTAAGTAACAGCTAAAGAAGCAATTCAGCAATCAGTCATATTGCAAATGTAATTTTGGGAAATGATGCATTTCAAGACATTTTTGAATGATACTTTTTTATTTGCGGAACAGAATTAGACTCTGAGTTACTACTGACACAGTGAATCCTTTTCTATTACTCCTTCCTGCTATATAGGCTTTTATTATTGTTTTGTATGGACCACATGGGACTAAATTCTAAAATTTATGGATGCCATATTTATAGTACACGTCAGTGAACAAGAGTCAGGAAACATCAGTTTTATAGGGGAATTAAATGAGGTTGTTATAGCAAAATTTATTGTTTAATCCGTGAAATCTCCATAGGCTTCAAAGGTTAGACCACCAAGTAATAAAGATAGAACATCACAATCATAATCTCAATAAGCAGTATAACATGGCTATAAAATAAAAATGGACAGAAAGTGAAAGAAATATACAGGTATGCCTAATATGATTTCCAGTTCTATTAACTTTGTCTATGAATCTGAAATGTGATTACTGAATTATAGGCTGTCAGAAGTAGATTTTAAGGTTTCCTCCCTTCCTTTCTCCCTTTCCCTTCCATTGCCAGAGACCTAATTTGAAAACACACTTTTAATCTATATTGTGTTTGCAAAACAGAAGAGGTGGATCCTGTAGACTGTGCCACTCTGGCTAAACCTGCAGAAAATACAGCCTCACAGCTTCCTGGCAAAATTTATTGTGCTACCAAATATCCTGTGTATTGTTCTCTATTCACCATAAGACCAGGGCTCTCTAACAGCATGTAAATAGATGTAAAACAGTGACCAGGCCACAAGGGCAATTGGCAGCAAGGAAACACAATGTAACATTAAATACTGGCATATAAATTCGTGTCCTGGATTTTTAAAAACGGTCACCTGATGAGCCAGCAAACTCCAGTGCTGTATAATGTTGCCTACTTCATTAATAATATGCGGTGCGTTGAGTAGCTACATCATAAATAAAGATAACAGCGTCCTTCAGGGACTTGCCTGCACTCCAGTTACCTGTATTTACATTGTATTGTTGATTCGACCTGAGGACACTTTAAGGCCACGTTCCCCGACCACAAATATTGTGTGGCTGTTTGAGCACCCAGCAGAGCAGGGCAGTACCCCAGACGGCATACCAAGGCTTGCTGTCTTGAGGGCACCATGCTCTTAAAGGCACACGTGCGGATAACTCACACTCAGCACGGACAGTGCGTGCTCCGGGCCACCGCCATCTCAAGTACCTCAAACTGGCCCCTGCACTTGCCAAGCAACACGCCTGCTGGTAGGTCACTGCACCGGGCTGAGTGGCCAGCGTGCCCAAGTGATGCCTGTTGACCTAGAAACTCCATGACGGGTGTAGAATGGCTCATGACTACAAAACACCTGCCTCAACAGCCACGGATTTCCTGCTGGGGGCGTCTCCTGGCCCACTGAGGACAGCCTTCACACTCTTTTCCATGTAGAAATGGTAGGTTGCAAGAAAGGAATCCAGGTGTAAGATCTGTATGAGAAGACTCCTCCAGGGTGCCAATGTAGAGTCAACGCCTGGCCATATTGCAGCACCTGCTAACAGCACACCTTGGAAAGGATTTTATTGTAGTTGTTCTGCTAACAGTAACCTAAAAATAATAAAGAGAGAATTTCATACCACAATTGATGTTAAATGCCGATATACTCACACAACATAATATCATGGAAAGTAAAAAAAAGATTAAAATTGTCTGCTCTACTATTTTGGCCCATTACCTGTTACACACCTAATGTGGCTTTAATCTGCACACCCTATGTTTCAACCCTTCTACTTTTGGATGTCAAAATTTTCAGGTAACTTTGTATCAGTCCAAGTTTTCTGATGAACCAATTGCTTCCCCCAATCTGTATTCAGATATCACAGCAACAAGAAGGTTGGTGACACACAGAGAGGGGACCTGAACTGCCAGAGGCTGACTATTCCCTCTCAGTAATGCACCCCAAGGCTGCCCAGTACTAAGGCACATCAAGCATAGGAGACACTCTCCCAGAATTACAGCTTTGTTTTGTTTCTCTCAAAATATTAATGAGTCGTAGAGAGATATATTCAAATATTTCTTGTGGAGGTATTCAACATGCACCGCCTTCATGTTCCCAAAAACATCAAGATTTATATTGTGGCTCAGACTGCACATTATTGAAGCTGCTTTTTGTGTTGAATAAATATCAATGTTTACCCTGACAGAACTAAGTATCTTCCTAGTACAGATAGAAGACTGAAATTATTCACAACATCCTGCATTCTGCAAAATGTATGAAGGCTATGATGAAAACTAATTTAATACAATAAAATAACAGGTCTCTCAATTCCAAGAAGTATTAGTGATCTCAGTTTTACAAACATAAAACATTTAAATCATTGTTAGAACTGTATCTTTTATCTGCAATGAAAAACTGTATTTCCCTTCTGTTGTATTGCTGTCCTGGTTTTGGCTGCGATAGAGTTAATTGTCTTCCTAGTAGCTGGTCTAGTGTTATGTCTTGGATTTAGTATGAGAAAAATGTTGATAACACTGATGTTTTCAGTTGTTGCTAAGTAGTGTTTAGACTAAAGTCAAGGATTTTTCAGCTTCTGATGCCCAGCCAGCGAGAAAGCTGGAGGGGCACAAGGAGTTGGGAGGGGACACAGCCAGGGCAGCTGACCCAGAGTCACCAAAGGGGTATTCCATACCGTGTGATGTCATGCCCAGTATATAAACTGGGGGGAGTGTTCCTGGGAGGGATAGCCGCTCGGGAACTAACTGGGTGTCGGTTGGCAGGTGGTGAGCAATTGCATTGTGCATCACTTGTTTTGTATATTCCAATCCTTTCATTGTTATTATTATTGTCATATTATTATTATTATTTTCTTCCTTTCTGTCCTAATAAACAGTTCTTATCTCAACCCATAAGTTTTACTTTTTTTCGCCGATTCTCTCCATACCCCTGGGCGGGGGGGGAAGTGAGAAAGCAGCTGCGTGGTGCTTAGTTACTGGCTGGGATTAAACCATGATAATTGCCATTGTGATTGTCAGCCCTGTAAGCTATGAGATAATATGGTAACTAATTAGAAAAGCACTACTTTTTATAAAATTTCTTATGTAGCTACTGTCTAAAAAGGGTACAAGGTGTATGTGGTGTTAGTCACATTCTGTTGAAGTAGTTTAAATGCTGTTACTGGGGGGAAATTTAGAAACATGATTTAATTTTTAACTAATATGAAAAACAACTATTTACCTCTCACCTTCTCTCAGGACTGCACAGGAGGGAAAATTTGTCTGCTATCAGCTCAGGAATGGCTGCAAGAGCAAGTACACCCTCAGGTCACATGGCATGGCTGAGGAGCCATGGAGAAGCTTTCATTGTTAGATCTGTTTGACTATGTTCATTCACAGCACCTACCAACACCCTGTAGCACCTTATCAGCACTGAGATCTCTACCATGGGCTGCTGGGAAAAGAAAAAAAGACAGAATTCTGACTTAAACCAGCACAGCGTAAGTGTGCTTATCTAGTACTTTCTACTCTTAGATTTATCCCAGCATCTTTGCTGCTGATGGGTGATGCTTTTAGTCTGTTCACAGAGATTCTATGGTAGATGTTATCTGTGGTTAGAAAACCTGCAAAAATTTACTTGTTTTCCCTTTATGCATTTGCTGTTACAAAATATCAAAAGGCAATCTGTCATACACTATAGTAACAATTAGTTGTGTTAAAAATTATCTTTTTATAGAAAAATATAGAAAAGCAACTTTAACTTAAAAAAGGAAAATCTTTGTAATTTTATTAGTTTTCATATGTTTATAAAGTAAAATGTAAAAAACCCAAAACATTAAAAATTATAGAACCTATTTATATCATATACTGATAATTTGTGTGATTGTGAATTTAAACTGTCAAGTAAAATAGACCCGGGGGCAAAAATTCAACATTGCTGTTCAACTTCAGCCTCGGTTTCCTCAAAGCAAAAGCAAGGAGACATTTAATCATTAACTCCAAGGGACAAATAAGCTTCACATCTGTCATCATAATAAATACCAGACAAATTTATTCTAATATAATCATGTCTTTTCATGCTGGTCTCCAACTGACACTAGATGTAAGCTTAGAAGAAAAAGATGGATGGGTAAAGGAGAACAGAAATGGAGAAAAATCATATTACAGAAAACCTAAGGAAGGAAATCACCTAAAAATGGCAGAAACAGAGAGGGGTAGAACAGACCCCTCATAGTATCAACAGAGCTGGTTGAAAATTGCATCACAACTATTTAAAAGCACACACACACAAACCGTTCTGATTTTAGATGATATCCTATACCAAAAGAAATCACTGTTTTAATGTCCTAGACATTGAAGGGTTTTGTAAAAATGGAAAGTACAAAGCACTTCTACTTATTGGAAATTTCTTTGCTAAATCCTCAAAGATATGTCAAGATATGTTTTGCTTTCCTTCTATTCATTAACACAATTTTTTTTCTAGAAATAAAATTTGCTATTCATATATTTTTACAAAAGGATTTTATTGAGACATATTTTATTGTGCCCAGCATTTTATTTTAGCAAAACACAGGCACAAAGCATTGTAGAACCAATATTGGGCAAGAGAGAGACAGCAAACAATATACAGCGGGGTGTTGCTCTCTCCTGGCTTGTTATATAGACTGTGATTCATGGTGCAAATGTTGCTGATGAAAAAGGCTTGCCAGTTTGCTTAAATTAACTGTCTTGGTTTGCTGCTTTAAATTATTTAAAACTACTATTTGCCCTGGGAGATAGATACAAATCTCACCAGGAAATCTCTCCTTCCCCTACCCTCTTCCCCCTTAGTTGTTATCCTTGCAGGACCTTTCTAGAAAAAAAGGGAAACAGATTCTTTAATTGACTAAATTGATTACTTATATCTCATTAGTTGGTGATCTTTGCAACTCACCTGCATAGGATGAAGGAGTTTTTCATGCAACAATGCAGGGAAAAAATCATGTCTAAAAATAACTTATCAGAACTCACTAATTCAAAAGCAGACTGAATTTTAAGAAATCAAGATGAAACTTAGCGGGGCTGTAAAACTGCAGTTTCTGGGGCAGATTGACTCATACATGCTTTACCTTCAGGATGCTCCAAGTTCACAGGTGGGCCAGCACATAGCCACACCTTCTCCACAAACATTGCCCTATGCAGACAACACTCCCAGCCTTGGCATATCCACTTCCCACTTAGTTCACCACTTAGGGGTAAGCGTGTTATGCCAAAAGCATGGACACAGTGTTCCACTGAAACTCCTCCCAGATGCTGTAGCTTTCAAACTGTTGTAAATAGAGCCAAAGCAAACACAGATTTGCTCTCAGAAACATGGAGCCATTCTGAAACTAGGGACTATCTCTAACCTGACACTGTCTACCCCAAATCTGAATTTATTTTTTAGAGTCTCAGCTTATAAGAAAAGTGAAAAGGAGAATCCATGACCAGGTAGGCCTGAGAAGGAAGCTCACTCACATGAACTCTCAGATCCTAGACAAAGAAACATTGGCTCAAAAGTGTACATTACCTCTTAACGTCCATGCCTTTACTGGTAGAAGGTGGTACCCGGTGAAACACAAGTCTGACATGGGAGTGCAGAAGGACTAGGGTAGAGGGGCCAGCTTTTTTACCTAACTTAGTCTCGCTTGTAAATCATTTATTTGAAGGAGTGAGCAACTGAGTGAGGTGCACACTCTGGAAAGGGCAGGGTTTGCCCCTTTATGAGGAGACCCCTTACTTCCTTCCCTCCTTGCTCACTCTGTGTTATTTTAATAGTTAAATATACAAGGTTTTATACAGTTAAAGCTTTTGAGCTCAAAAGTGGTGTCTTTGCTTTTCTTTGGGTTGAATTTAGGCAGATCCCTTTCCAAGTGCTTGCAGGTGTGAGGTTATCTCTCACAAGCAATTGACACCTGCAGTGCAATTTTAGCCTGTTTTTAGGGAAATGACTACCCATTCTTCTTGAAATAATTGTTGAAGAAAAAAATTATTCATATCAGGAGAGAACTGCTAACCAGTACAAGCTGGTCAGAGGCTGCTGTATTGTCTTCTCAAGAGAAAAATCCTCTGACCCAGGGCAATTCCACAAAGTAACACTCTGACATCTTCCATAGCAGAAAGACACACTCTCTTTAACAACTGAATACAGTTAAATCAACAGATAGATCATGAAATAAGAAGATTAAAATACCCAACCCTGTCTTTTCTCAAGATTATATCCAAGAACTGTCAGGAGAACATATGTATTTTCTGCTCCTCTCTACTCCCCATTTCAGCAATATTATTTTTCTTAGCTACATAAAAGCATTAGTTAGAAACACTGCTTTCTTTTATGATTGTTTTGAAGTCCAGAATATCATATATCTGTACTGAGTGGTGTACTTGATCAATTATTTTCTCTTAAACATGATTGTTTCAGATTAGCAGCATTTAAGGCAAGAGGGTTAAAAAACAGAAATTGTTCATTGAGTTTAGATGTAAACTCATTTCTCAGCTACATAAATTACAATCTCAGTTCAACAACCAAAAATATCACAAGTACCAGCAGCAGGTCTTGCGCTTTTTTGTGACTTCATCTCTCCGAGTGTGTAGACTTCAGGCCAGTTATTCTGCCATGGGACGGAGGGGGACAGAGAAGGAATCTATAATGTTCATGAACAGCCTTGGGGCTGCCGTACCTAGAAGCTCCTCAAAAGCTACTGAAGATACTTCAGTCTTCTAAAAGGGAAAACAAAATTGCACCATGATGAAAATCTAATTATTGTCCAAGCAGAGTTTTAAATGAGCAAAGAGAAATTCTTGTCTAGTCCAACACAAGTGACCGTTTCCATTTCCCACCCTCTTGATATCTCAGTCTCCCTACTGTCTGGGTACTTCTGTGTTTGCACCTCATTCATTTCCGTAAGTTGCTAACTGCCTTTAACTGCGAGGACTGTTTCTGGACATCTGATCTGATGTCAGACAGAAAGGGAACAGGACAAAGTAGGACTTGCAATTGAAAAACAAGATACATGTGAAAAGAAAGAGCATCAAAGCTGGCCAAAGGAAACTAAATATTTGGATACGGCATGTTGAATGAAAGCAGCAATACATTCACTTGTGCCAGTTGCTGAAATGTCTGTCCGTTAACTACAGTGATGTGAGCTGGAGGATTGCATCTGGCACTGTTCTTGTGAGTACTCTCATCCAGCATATACTGTAATGGACATTTGTAATGTTTAATTACACTGACAAGGCATGCACAGAAAGGACAAATACACAAGCAGACACATAGCACTGAAATGGAAAATCTAGTCATTAAAGCAGAAAACATTATTTTGAAACAGCTCATGGACAGAGTAGGATCAGGTTGCTGCAAGTTTCAGAAGTATACCACCTCAGCTAAGAGACAGAAATCACAGCTGGAAAGGTGAGATGGAGAAATAAAACATATTTGTTGTTCTGTTTCATGCTAAACAGTGTTTGTTCAGGATTAATCATTCAGCTATATTTGGTCTGAATATTCAAAACATAGTACGTCCTCCATTTTGAACTTCCAGACTGGCAGTCCCATGGTATGGGAATTAACCTACAATAAAAAAAAGCTATCTGAGGTGAGCTATTTCTTTCCCCCTAAAATTCCAAAAGGGTTTTGTTTGTTTGTTTTGCCATATTTTGTTTTTCTCAAATAAGTGCTGGAAAGGGCAACCTGTCTATAAAAATGTCTGTGGGACTGGGACATTATGGGGGAGTGATAGGAAAGGAGATGACTTGGATGAGTCTGCAGAAGGAATGAAAGATGCTCAGTGAACTGTCACTGCCCTGGAGTCATCTACTTGATCACTTGCCCACATATCAGTTGTTACAGCTGATGCACTTAAAAAGTTCATTCTCCTTCTATAGATTGCGCAAAAGGCTGTGTGCTAAGTTGTCCAAAGTAACAAATGCCAGCTCACAATCTCAGTGCTAGTTCAGCCCGTTACATAAAATTGTCTATAAGATCAGCAAAAAACTGAGATAAAAAAACATATACATGCAAAATAGATTGCTCAGATTGAAAGAATTGCAATAAGCTGACTTGCGGGCTCCTTGTCAGAACACCACACAGTACCGGAAGAACCTGAAATACCTCTGGAAGAGATGCTTATAGCAATATTTCCAAAAAGTGTTTGATTTACTGATGTGCATGAGAGTGGAATGTCACTCTTCAGGTAGTGTTGATTTCATGTCTACTTCTTCCAGACCACGACTTCCTATGAATTTAGGGTTGTGCATATCTGTATTTGAGCTTTGCTCTCCATATCCTGTCATGCATCCTGTGTGGACTAGGCTGGAACAATAAAATATTTGATGAGATTTAGCTAATTTCTACATAATGCCACCTGTTAGAACTGGGTTCCTGTTATTATTCCTTCCTTCCTGAATTGTTTTCTTTCTTTGTCTTATTTCTCCACTTTTCCATCATTCTAATCCTGTCTTCTGGCTAGCAAAATTCTGGTTCAGCTTCCCAGGGAAACTCTACTTTTTGCAACGTTATCAAGAACTACATTGTCCTAAGCACTTTGATCCTGCCACATGTTTGACAGATCTCAGAGTAGCTGATGAGACTGTCCACAAGGCCCTCAAGGATAGGATTATGAAACAAATCCCAAAGGCTGGTCACAGTTTTCAACAGAAATGACTAATCCAGGAGGGACAGCCAAATCATCAAGCTTTCTGCCATGGTATCACGTACATTGCCATCTGATTCCTTAAGGCTCTCAGATTCACAGGCTCACTGCATTGGCAGGATGCCTGTGTTTCCTGCTTGGACAGTTTCCTGATACATCTCCTATTCTTCACAGGCTGCCTAGCTGGTAAATGGCCATATTGCCCATTTCCTCAGGCTGGTTGGCTCTGGATTTTCCAGCTGCCTTGACCTCCTAGACACTTACCTTTCTGGGCTGCTGAGCTTCCACAGAGACCACCTGTTTGGAGACCCAGCATCCCAGCTGTCCTCCTCACAAGCCAGACTAGAAATTGAAAAGTATGAGAGGAAACATGACAATCATTTAGTTGGTGGACCCAACTATTAGGGAGACAGGTGACTGCCCCATGAGCAGGAAGGCAAGGTCCATGAAAACATTTTCAGTAGTTTTCATTCCTTGCCCACTATTACATTTGGGTTTGAATATGTAAATTTTCTGATTAGATTGATATTCTGTTTACCAAACTGGTAACAGTGCATTTGTACTCAGGTTATCCACAGAGATAGCCTTATATATAAAGGAGAAAGGATCTGATGCAAAAGTGTCATTCATTAATGGAAAGAAAAAACACATTAGAAAGAAACTTGGTTGAGGTTGCACAGCAATGTGATGCATTATGGCATTCCTTTCCTTTTACATGCTGAAGTTTGCACTATTCATATTTTTTTACTTAAATTTAAATTAACTTATATCTAACAAGAAGAAAACCTTTGCAATATATTAGTCATTTACAAATTTAAAGTGAATTTCCTCCCCCTCTGCATATTCTACTTGCAATTTTGAAAATTTTACCTCACCCATGCATATTTTTGACACCTTTTCTTACAGAATAACTAAGGCAGTAGATTATTAACCTCTGTATGGCCCTATATTGATCAGCTGTGGGACACCTGACAGCCAGGTTTCACAAATATTAGCTGATAGACAGAAAACAGAATCAATCCAGGCTACAGACTCTGCTTTGGCTTGATGCCAGGTTTGATTTTTCCAGTACATTTTTTAGTTCTGGTCCTCTTTTTTGTCCCCTCCAAGGCCTGCCTGCTCACCTCACCATTGCATGAGCATGCTTTCACAGGCTTTTCATCACAATCCAAGTTCCTTTGCCCAGAAAATTCTATTTTTGCTGGTTTAAGCTCCCATTCCAGTCCCAGCTCCCTTCCCTTCCCCCTTCCCTTCCCCCCATTCCACTTGCAATCAGCTTTTTATTCAGTCTCTTTGGTCAATCATTTCAAGTTTGTCCCTATGTCCTCTCTTACTTTCCACATTCACTGCTTTCCTTCTCCTGAAATTTGCCTCACCTGCTTCTAATTTGTAGGTTTGCTCACCCTTCTTCCCCAATTCCTTGACTCAGTCCATTTCTCTAGGTATTCTGCTTCTCCACATGCTTTAACTCCTCATCAAATTTATGTGCCATGCATCTTTATCTTCCTCTCCCTTTTCATTAGTCACTTCTTCCATATTCTAGCCAGTTCTGTTCTTCTCAGGGTCCAGCACTAACCTCATTATCCAGCTGCTGTCTGACTCTGGGCACCTGATTCCAACCCAAACTCTCCCATCAGTTGCATTTCCATTCATTTGCCTTTTCTGGCTTCCAGTTCTTCAGATAGACAAGGCACGGAATGCTTCAAGGTATAAGAAAATCCTACAATGACTGTCTTTAACCAATTATTCCTCATATTCGTTTGGTGTTCTGACTCAAGATGTAGCCCTTAAAGCCTCAGTGTGCTGTGTTCTGTGACCAGTTCCTGAAAACAATGGCAAGTATTTGCAAGCAATTCTGACTGCATATGAGAGGAGCCACTTGCAGACGTGGAGGTCTTAGATTATGCAAGACTACAGTAAATTTTCTGCTATAAACACTTAAAACTATAGTGCTCTGAACTAAGCCTGGCCTGCAGCATAGATCTCAAGGAAACATTCAAAATAGGGCTACTTAGAGTCATGATAGATATTGCTTGAAACAATTGTATGTCTTATATTGTCTGTCAGTTGTATTTTCTAAAAATCTCTCCTGCATACCTGCATATAATTATTAGGATGGAAGGCAGCATAGAGGAACCAGAGAGATAAAGACAAAATATAAACTAGGTTTAATGTTTACATAGTTAAATCTTTTCCTCAACTGAAAAAAATTAAGTAAACTATGACAAAAGCATCCTTACAGCAAACACAAAACCATATTCTGCATCCAATTGCAGAAGCAGTTAAAATCTGATGCTGAAGAAATGACATTTTTTCCCACCCAATTTCTATGCAATTAAGGTTCCTGTCACACTTCCTAGGAGAAAGCACCAATATTTTCACATGGTTAACCACACTGTTTTTTGTAGTGAGAATGACAAAAGGTTGTATTAGGTATATGAAGGTGGATTTACACTTATTTGGATTGTATTTAATTTTCTTATATGCTACTTGTAGTAGTATCTGCATTCACATCATCTACTTAGAAGTGCTGAATTAATTAAGACACAATAACAAGAAAAAATAACCTCCAAACCCCCTGTGGCACTTGTGCAAAATTATAACAGATGAATTAATTTTGTTTGCAAGTACCAGTAGTCAGGTGCCTTATGGTTCCACTGTTGTTTGTTCAAATACTTGTCACATAACTAGAGCTGTCTACCTGGTTTCAAAACATTTCTTCCAGAGTTCACAAATACTGTGTGTGTAGCACTGCAATCTGCACATGAATGTTTGTATGTGTGTGTATATTTTTATATATACATATGAATTTCATAAAAGCTTCTCCTCATGTATCTTGACTGATAATGTTTTTGAAAAATGACATGCCACCACTCAAAAAATATGGTACTGCTTACTTTATCTGAACATTTCACTTTCACAGTGTCACAAAGACAAACTAATCTCCTAATGGATAAAAGATATTTCCTGACTCTGAGATGTTTGAAGACGTTGCTGTAGTGCTGTCTATAGGCCTATATGGTTTGTTTTTCATAAAGGTCAAACACTCCTCACTACATATACTTGTTCAAAGCTGTATGCATTTTACTTCACGCATACATTTGGGAGCCTAATGGAAAGACAGATCTGGAGGTACAACATAGGCATTGAAACTGGTAGAAGTATTTTTAGCTCTTGTTTTCAATATGACTTACTGATAAAGCTGAAGTTTTTAATGGACTTGTGTTGATTTTAACAAAAGGTTTCTAGATCCAAGGCAGACTCTTTTGTTGTTTGCAGTGAGGAACAGGGATGGAAAGAGAGATGTTAAAAACTTGACCTGCTTGATATAGTTCCATTTCCTGAAAATGGTCAGAAAAGGTTGGGGGTTTTTGTTGTGATACAGAAGACAAACAGATGTTTAAATCCTGAGAACTATGGTATAAAAACCATCTTGCACAGTCTCTTTTCTTTGGGAAACTGCAAAATTATTTTGCCTTCACATCCTTTCATTTTCTTGCTATTTGTTAATCACACAAGAAGTTACTACAGCTCACTACAGCTCAGAGAATTCATATATACTGCAGACAACAAATTTAAGCAAACAGTTAATTTCAACATTTAAATCAAAATGCATAAAGTAACAGTAAAAATGCATTGTCATCATGGTTTGAGAGAGCCTTTATCATTTCAAATTGTAATTAATTCTAATGAAGAATATCTGGTTTGATCAAATAATTTGAAATGGATTCAGGGGTATCGTTATTTAGAACTGGAGCTTATTGCTAAAAATGACAGAATTATGAAATAGGTCATCTAAGTGACTCTGCACATGAGGTTGTCATTTGAGAAAATTTCCAAGTTCAAAAATAAGTTCAGTACAGAGGTGGAACAAAATCTAAAGCTTGTAGTCTAAACTTAACTGAACATACACACTCATTCTCGATTCCTCATCTATACCATAAGCTTTCTCAAAATGACCACTACTACACTTGAGTTTAGTTTCAAAAAATATTATATGCACGAAACAGAGAATGAAACCCCACATGTGGAAAAGTAGACTTTAGATTTGTGTTCATCATCTGATCTATCATTTCCAAATGTACTATCAATTCATTACCTTTGAGAAAGAAAGATTTATTAATAAATGCTTTCTGGTGATTTCCAAATCTAAATATTTTCTGTTGAAGTTTTGTGCTGGGTTCTTAGTTCACAAGTTGTTTATACCTCCGGACAAAAATGATATTGTAAACACTGTCAATTTTAACGAAGATGATGGATTGAAATATTTACTTTGCTTTATCTGCATATACTTTGCCTTGTATTTCCATAGGCACATAGTAAAAATAACCTGAACATTGCAAATATTGAGGTTAGCTAATGCAAAGTCTTATCTGAGACAACGGACAATATTTAAATATTATGAGGTTGTGTGTTATGATAATGAAATGAAGCCAAAAGACAAACAGAGATATTGTTCCCCTTACCTCTCTCTATCTCTGTGCCAGATTAGGGAGTGTCAGTAAAAGATGATCACTTCATGATCATTAAGGACAGCCAAAACCAGCAATCCAACATTATTACTGCTCAAGTTCTTCCTACAAATTTTTACATAATAACACCTGCAAGTTCCTAAACATCAAACTCAAAAGCTGTGGCACAAGGTGAGCAGAATAAGGAAGTACAGAAGTGAAGAGACTGGCAAGAGATGGGTTACTGACAGAAGTCTTTTTCAGTAAAGGTTGTCATTTCTTAAAAAATATCCTACCTTTCAGACATCCTATCCCCTCTTGAACAGAACTATACCAACTTTGCATCATGCAATTTCACTATTTGTTTACTTTCTCTCACCAGACCATTTTCACACCCAAACCTTTATCCTCCCATAAAGCTTTAGTGGCAGCAGATTTCCAAAGTGTTTTCAAAAGCAACCATTGTTTTCAACACAGCATATTAAGTTCTTTCACATGATGCATCATTAGTGTACAAAACAGGGGGGAAAGTGAGGGAGCTTATAAAAGACTAAAAAGACATGGTATAGATGTCTGGGTTTTCATGTGAGAACCAGCTAACTTGGGAGGTCTGAAGAGAGTTCAGTCACCCAGGAGTCTGATGTCCTTAATCTTTACCTGCTGTCATAGTCCTGGAGGAGGCAATAACAGGACAACCTGAAATCAGTGGCAAACATCAGTGATCAATGCTTCAAGAATTATGTCAGTAATAAACTAAGGAGGAATACAGGTGCCATTACTCTCAGCAGTATATGTCGTCTGTTTAATCCAATATTACACTGTTACTGGCACTAGGCAAAAGATTCCACATGAGGTAGACATAAAGTTATATGCTCTCACTACCAGCATGCCATTCTCACAACATTTTGGATGTCTTGTGACTGTCTTCTGCTCCTCAATGTGGGGCTTTAGTTTCCTTCTGATACATTTTTTAAATGAAAAGAAAAAAATAACAACTTTCAAACTGTCATACACATTCGGTGGCTACATCTATAAATAAGCACAAATGTTAAAGGAAAAGCAAGGCATATCATATTCTCAGATTTTAAAGCTGTTATTATGCAACAGAAAAAAATTTAATATACTACCAGCCCTTTGCCAGACACTGGAAGTCATAGATTTGTAGCTTCAGGAAAACTATGCTGTTTGTACTTTTCCCCTTCTCCCCTACCTTACACATAGCAGTTTTAAGATAGAGAATTATTTGTGTCATGCACCTGGGAATAGCCATCTTTCAGTGGAATCACTCACCTCTCACCGACATCATCCAAGTGCAGGAAGCATGAAGGAGGGAAGGCTTTTGCCAGTCTTTTTCAGCAAAGGACAGTTTCAGCTTGGGTGAACATTTTGTAGGACTCTTATTACCAATATTAGAAGCTGCTTCTGCAAGCCTTTCATTCTAATGTAGTAATTCAGAGGTAATTATAAAACACAGAATGTCATCTTAAATGAGAAATCTACTAGTCAAGATATCACCAAAGAAACCCTTAAACCCCAAGACTGAGAACAAAATAGGAATAAATTATTTATAGCTTCTGTTGAAGCCACATTGCCTCTGATCCAAATGTGTCCCAGGGCAACTTAGCTTCCAAACTGTAAGGAGTAAGAGCCCTGAGGCAGGCAGGGGCACAGTGGGGCAGGGAGCAGAGCAGAGCTGTGTCACACATGCAGTGTACTACAGCAGGATCTAACCCTAACAATGCTGCATTCAGTTTCAATTGCAGTGCTGTTATGATCTCAGCGTATTGCCCATCACTACTTTAAATCTAGTCATAGTGGGTTTTTACTTCTTCTTAGCAAGACTTTCTGATTTCACAGATCCCTGTTTCATTTATCACTTTTTTCAATGACTCATCTTATGACTTGGATCAGAATTTTTAATTCTTTTTTTTTTTCTATAAACTTATTCTATTTACAGGCATTGATTTTGAAATTCTTAGTGATATTAGTAGTCACACAGTAGCTTTAATCTCACTTGTATATATATTTATTTTAGATCTGGTTCAGCAATATCTGTGAATAGATCCCAGACCAGATGAAAATTTGTATATTGTAGCAGTGCTCTTCAGTACAGACATACATGCTTTCTGCTGTGACTGAGTGCAGCAACAGAAGCCATTCTCTCCAGGGGGAATTCTCAGTTGATGACTTGCTGCTGAAATACAACACTTTAACAACAGATTGTGATACAAAGTGGATGCCTGCAAATTTGTCCCTGTACCATCCTTTTTTTTTTTGTCTTTTGTTTTTCTGTTTCCTTTTATTTTACATCGTAGATATATTTTGGTAGTAGTTTCAATAAAGACAGTTTCAGCTCATTTTGTTGTGACTTCCATACAAGCATCTCCATTTTCTTGGAATGCTATCACAGTGTTCTTGTTATGAATAGGATTTTTAAAGCCACTTTTTAGGTATACATATACAGTGCCTAGTGCATACCCTTATCCATTAAACATGCATACCACATATTTTTTCCAATGTAAATCAATATGTTAAAGAAGCCATTATATTTTCTCCCATTCTCATTGTAAAGCTAAATTGAGAGTCAATGTTCCAAATCAAAACAGACTGATTAAAATAATCTTTAAGTGGACATAATAATAATAATACTGTAGTAAGAAAACAATACAATAGCTCCTAGATTTGGAACTGAGAGCATCCCCCATATCATTGGCTATGTACTTGCACTAATCAGGAAATTTTGATTCAAAATGGTAACTCCCTTAAAGAAGGAATTTTGACAGTAAAGGTTTCTCAGGTCCAGGAAAGAATTGATCAAACCAGAGTGAGAACAAGAGCCCTGTACTCACCTTCTGAATAGGCAATATTTCAGTGATTACAACATTCATCTGGGACATGTTCAAACCCTTGCTCCATCTTCTCAGACAAGGATCCAACCTCCTCATCACTTATTCAGGTGCAGTTCTCTGCTTTTAAAAGTCCTGGTTTCATCCTAACATGGAATATGAATGTTCTGAGAAAAGGAAACCTAATTTTTTGTACATTGTTATATTATGTGAGGTGGTTAGTTAGAAATGAAGAAGACAAGGTGCCTTACGGGTAGAATGGCCATAGAAGTAGATTTCATTTGGAAGAATGTAGCGGGATCGAGTCTGCTTCCAACACCCAGTGTTCTAAAATGAAGCAATTCCCATGCCAACCAGTCCTGCATGGCCAAATTTCACCTTGAGTTACACCAGTGCAGATGAGCTGAATGCAGATAGGTTACATTAATATCATTAAGTAAAGGTCTGACATATGCAATAAAAATCTATATGCAAAAAATCCACTACACTGTGCAAACATCTGATTCAATGAGGTTTTTATTATGCCATTCCCATGGCATAATACAGTAAATTGCCTGTTGCATCAATACTTCTTTACCAGTTTAAGTTATCATGACACAAATCTTCCAAAAGTTGCAACAAATAAATAATCACTAAGATGGGGGGGGGAGGGGGGGAGGGTGTGTCCCCAGTAGCCCAAGGGAGCTGATCACCATGTCTCCTTTCACAGGGTCAGGGTTGTGCAGGTAATACCTTAGAAAATGTTTTTGAAATGCAATAAATACTGCCTTGTAAATATCTACAAGCATTCTTCAGATTTGCTTCATTTTGCCAATTACTGTCTTAACAGAAATATTGCTTAAACATGATTTTCTAAGCACGTTATTGGAGTGATTATTGCAGAGTACAGATCTTCAAACCCATCCAAATCCGTCTTGATAAGCACATAAACAGAAGCTTACTAAATAGCCTATTTTGTCACACAGTTTATACACATCTGAATGAGAAAGATTTTTGCCTTTTTTTTTTCTTTGCTAAGTCTGATATCCTAAAGACCAAACTGGATATACGTAACCTTTGTAGATACAACACCTTGCTCTTTCATGATCTCATTTCTGACTTTTACAAGATATTGATTTTATGTCACAATGCAATGATAAGCCCCTTCTCTACATGGCTGGTTGTACCAGAAAATGGTCTAGTGTTTATGCAATGGCTCCTTTGTTCTAGCCCAAAAATTTATTTACAGCTGCACAATTAAATAATCTCAATTCCTTCATCTCTCCTTCCCCTTACTGTAGACACAGAAAGAGAGTAGGATTGTGCATTCTCATTGTTGTAACTACCACAACAAAGTCAGTAGCATTCTGTACCTCTGCTCTTTCGTGCTTTCTCTAGTCATTTATAGCTTGGTGTCTCTGCACATTCTGAAGATCATGTGCAGGCTTTACAGGACTGAACATTTAATAGCTGACAGAATAGATATAATAAGGTAGCAGATCCAGAGTAGAGGAAAATTAAATACTCCTGAGTTATTTTATTGAAATTTCAGTTCTTCTGAGTTTATAGTTGTAGGCAGGGGTGGAATTTCAAAAACGCAATTTCAGAGTACTTTTATGGAGTTCCTCGCTTGACTACTGAAAGCTGTAATCGTCACAGTAAAATCCTGGGATGAGGTGCCAGTATAGCATATCTTATGCCAGTGTAATAAGATATGTTCTACAAATAAACTCTACTAGAATCGGGCAGATTAATCCAGTCCTACCTAATAGCATTTCAGGTATTCACAGCAAGCTCTGCATGTATCCAGTAATTTCTTTTATGTGTATTTAATAAATATCACATTTTATGATGGAGTGCAATATTTTATTCATTGGATTTTGATTCTACAGGATTATATGGGAAGACATTGACTGATTTCTTAAGCAGAAAGAAACTACTTAATAAAATGCAGCTGATGCTCTTTAGCTAAGTACATCACAAACAATGTTTCTCCCCCCTAGAGTTCTCTTCACTTCAGGATGCTGTGAAATAACTCATGGAAGTCTCAGACAGCTGGAAGTTCAAAACCTCACAGAAGGTGCCAAATGAATTGTTGGAGTAGGTTTCTTGACTGTAAGATGCAGGTGGCAGGACCTTGTTTTCTTCTGTCTCTCTCACAGGGAAGAACACAATTTCAGCACTTAATAATCTAATTGTAACACTTCCTTTGAAGGTGATGGATTTGTGGAAGTTGATTTTTAAACAGTTATTATGAAAGAAGCTGGACCCCTTCAGATACAAAGAATTCTCACATTTCAGTAGAAAAGTGTAAAGAGGACATGCATAATTAGATGGGAAGATCAAGATTAACAAGTATGACAAAATCCTTCTCGATCCGTAAGGCTTGTGTTTGCTTCCTACTAACTTTCTTCAACAAAAACACTACTCGTCATCACCAGTCATCAAAAGATATTGACATTACTTGAAGTCTGCATGCTTTACATGACTTAATAAGGTAGGAGAGATGGGTGCAGAGTAAGAATGCACTAATTTTTTCTTTCTATAGTGTTTGAAAGGTCTCAACTTTTCCAGAATAGTTATAAAAACATGCAAGGAAAAAAGTATACTGTACATCAGTGAACATTCTTTGGACTTAGATCAAAGACTTTGAATTTGGATGTGTTAAACTATGCATTGTTTGAATGTACATGGCTTGCCAGAACAGTTGTCCTCACCACTTTTGTTTTCAAAATTCACAGTTGGAATATTTGGCTGGTACATGTTTTTCACTTTTTTTCTAGGACATTGGTAAAGAGACTGAATGGCAGTCGGCCAAGATAAATAACCTGCATTACCCCATAAGGAAGAAAATTTTCATTTGATTCAGAAGATTTTCCAGTAGCCATAGCTTTTGACATGCATAACGTAGCCTGTCTCATTTAGTACATCTCATTGATTTTGTATAGTATTATTTTTAAACATGAATCACAGAGCTACAAAACCACGTCTCTCAAGAGATTCTTTTACCAATGCAATTTTCTTTGTCTGCATAGGTTTTAAGTTCAATTCTTAAACAAACTATACTTGAACAAAGTTAATTGATATTAATGTCATCATTTTATCACTCTTTTGTATTTACATAAGGGAATTCTGCACAACGCAACAGGAGGCTATGTCCAGGAGTGATGTCAGAGGTACTGACCTATTGACATTTGAATCTTGCAGTTTTTCACTATCAATATTGTCACAATATTTTTTCCAATCTTCTCTAGCTGTTCTTTCATTCTAAGACTGGTTAAAAAGTAAAAGCAGTGACACGGGGGGCTTTTTAACAAACTTCTGAAAAAATCTGAATTTTGGTTTTTTTCACATTTAAACATATTTCAATTTAGGAGATGATGATTAGCTTTCTCCACAGTTACTGCTGAATGGAAACATATTTTAACTTAGCAGCAGGATGTGTATAATATTGGCAGAAGGAAGAATTGGGATCAGAGTTTTATATGCAGTTCCTTAGCTAAAGAGTCCAATTTTTGCAAATAAATTTAACTGTGTCTCAGCACATCAACACATTATCCTACTTCCTAAAAATACCTTCTTCTCCAGCAATATTCAGGAAGTCTTTGCTGAATCAGTAGCACTTGCTGCCCTATAAACACCAAGTATATTTTTGCCTAAAGAAAAGGAAAAAAACAAATCAAAGAAGGAGCAAAGTGTCTCTTGATATGAATAACAACATTCCAAAGAAATTCCAAATAACAGCTGTCTAGTTAGGTAATGGCCCAAAGTCTCATTTCAGTTCAGCATAACATCTACTCCTCTGAAGTTCTGCTCACTATTCCAGTGAGCATCCCAGGCAGTCAGAAGCAGTGTTCTGCTGCTGCTCTCTTGCAGTCTAGATGCCCACCATACAGAGTGCACAATCTTGCATTGGAGATCCCAAAGGAAAATAGAGCCCTTGGGCAGGTCCAGGTGGCTCAGGCGAAGCTCTTTTGTCTGCTGCAGCTGAACCTCTCCTTTCACTCATAGTTCAAATGATTCTACTGCTGAGTTTAAGGGGGCTCACTCACTCCATGATATATTCTTCACAGTACCTGTGGCTTTATTATAAGCATAGTGATACCCACCATTTATATATTCAAACCTATTTTCAGGTGTGGTGGGTTGACACCAGGTGCCCACCAAAGCTACTTGATCACTCCCCCCTCCTCAGCTGGACAGGGGAGACAAAATATAACAAAGGGCTCATGGGTCAAGATAAGGACAGGAGAGATCACTCACCAATTACCATCATGGGCAAAACAGACTCAACTTGGGGAAAATTAACTCAATTTATTACAAATCAACCAGAGTAGGGTAATGAGAAATAAAACCAGATCTCAGAACACCTTCCCTCCACCCCTCCCTTCTTCCTGGGCACAACTTCACTCCCAGATTCTCTACCTACCCCCCCTCAGAGGCACAGGGGGACAGGGAATGGGGTTTATGGTCAGTTCATCACACGTTGTCTCTGCCACTTCATCCTCCTCAGGGGCAGGACTCCTCACACTCTTCCCCTGTGCCACCGTGGGGTCCCTCCCACAGGAAACAGTCCTCCACGAACTTCTCCAACGTGGGTCCCTTCCCACAGGCTGCAGTCCTTCAGGCACACACTGCTCCAGCGTGGGTCCCCCGTGGGGTCACAAGTCCTGCCAGAAAACCTGCTCCGTGGGCTCCTCTCTCCACAAATCTGCAGGTCCTGCCAGGAGCCTGCTCCAGTGGGGGCTTCCCACGGGGTCACAGCCTCCTTTGGGCACCCTCCTGCTCCATCCAGCATGAGGTCCTCCCCGGGCTGCAGGTGGATACCTGCTCCCCCGTGGACCTCCCTGTTCTGCAGGGGGACAGCCTGCCTCACCAGGGTCTTCCCCACAGGCTGCAGGGGAATCTCTGCTCCGGCATCTGGAGCACCTCCTCCCCTCCTTCTGCACTGACCTGCGGGTCTGCAGGGCTGTTTCTCTCACATGTTCTCACTCCTCTCTCCGGCGGCTGTTTCTTCCCTGTCCCAACTTTTTTTCCTTCTTAAAAATGTTATCACAGAGGCGTTACCACTATCACTGATGGGCTCAGCTTTGGCTGGCAGCGGGTCTGTCTTAGAGCCGGCTGGCATTGGCTCTCTTGGACACAGGGGAAGCTTCTAGCAGCTTCTCACAGAAGCCACCCCTGTAACCCCCACCGCTACCAAAACCTTGCCACGCAAAGCCAATACACCAGGTGAATGAGTAAATCTCAGTAGGCAGAACTATAGGTAAACACAACTGCAATGTATGGAAGTAAAGTCAGCTAGTGGTGATCTTTGTGCCTCTAGAGAGAGAACAGGAGTCAATTCTTTTAACTTTTAAAATATTTTATTGTCTGGATTTCTTTCACCTGGAGCAAAATCTACATTTTGCATTCCTGAACTAGATGGAGAAGTTCTCTGGTATCAGAAATTTGCTGGCCATAAGCGTGTTTATAAACTACGATCAGTCTCTTTCTTACATTTTACTCTGGCTATGGACAGATACATTTTTGCAAGGCAACTATTTATCTTGACAGTCTTATCCTACAGTAATACAAAGTAAAGTTTACTGTCTTTCAGGGGAGAAATACGAGAGCAAGTCCACATGCTTATACTCTTAATTTTACTAAATACATTAAGCTTCTATACTCTGTAACATTCACCAGGGTGGAAGGGATGGGAGGTTTACCAGCTCATCTCATGCTTGTAATTATTTTTCTAATTTTTTTCCAAGCTTTCCAAACATATTTGCAAGATCTAAATATTTACCTTGACTATATACGTTCCAGTACAGATTTCAGTAATGCTGTTTAAAGAGGTAATGTCACCATACCAGTTTTATCCAATATGCTCCAGTGCATTTTTATTTCTCTGAGATCCAGTTCTCATATGCTTCCCTCCTGTCAATCTTGTTATTTAGACCATAATTTAAAAAAAACAACAAACAACAAACGTTTAAAGGATAGGAACACCTTAAGAGACTACAGCTAATTACAAAATGCACATATGTCAGGTTCTTAACCTGAAAATCAACCTCAAAAAAAAATAATTAATCATATAGCTTCAAACAGCTGAACAGTCACAGTGTAAACACTGACAACTTCTCATCCGTTTTTTTCTCAGATACTGAAGAAGTGGTATCATAAAGGAAACCTGACTTTAATCACATTATCCAGCTAGATTTCATTAACACAAGCTAAAACCAGAATCTTTTCAGACACGATGATAATGATAGTATTTCTCCAGAGAAGAACAACACTTCTAGCATCTACTGTGAAGAGAATACTATAATGTATATGGTCACCATTATCCTCACAGCTCCCATCTAGTCACTGTCTGTATTGTCTCTTTCTCCCACCTAAACACATTGCTCCACAATGTAAAACTGATGCGTACAGAAAAAATATGTTTCCTACACAATGTGATACATTGAATCTATTATCTACCTTAAACTTAAACTATGTTCTTGGCCAGAACTGGAGACTGTCTCTACAATAAAATACAATACCAGTGATCAAAGTTTCCTAATAATAACAGAGAAAACTCTAAGATATAGAGATATTTTCCACATGCAAGTGATTTTTTTTTTTTTTTTTTTTTTTTGGAGACAGCACATGTTATGTAAGGCTTCAGAATTTGTGGCATCTGCTACTAATGCAGCATATGTTGCACTAGGGCTACTTGAGATGTTATATTAGCATCATAATGTTTACTGATTAATAGCAATACATTATGCCTGCTTACTTGCCCTTGCTCACCCTCACAGGAATTTCATCAGAGATTTCTAAAGTGATTCTACTGTTACACAAGTTACTGCACTAATTGGGCCATACATAGATGTTGTACCAGCTCCTGAAATACCATGCTGTATGAGATCATTATTATATGGTATTATATGCACAGTCTATGCAAAACTTGCAAAAGTGTTTATTAATAAGACAACTTGGTTGATACCACATGTCAGATTTAACAGAATCTTACTATCCACCAAAGTAGCTTCCAGAATGACATTTTGACAAAATGCCAACAGATGCTGTATTTGCTCACAACACTGAGCTGCAGAAAGGAAAGTATTTAAAAAGAAAATTCAGAGTTATTATGGACAGCTTAAGAATAAAAATAGGAAAATCAAATGTGTCCTCTTTGTCACGGAGCTTTGTCACAGAGTTTGCAGAAACAGCAACATTGTGCCCCTCTTCTCAGGTACAGCCATCCACCTCCACCACATGTAAGACCCAGACCTCATTCTCAGGAAGGAAGCTACAGTAATTCCGATAGTATGTGATGAACAACACCTTTCAGACAGCAAACAGACCATCTTTCCATCACATTTTCCTATTCCATGCTTTATCCTTTGTCCCTTTCTCAGTTATCCAGTTCCCTAGCATTTCCTTATGATTTCTCCTCCAAAGGAGTCAGGAGTCATCAGAAAGGGAGACAGAAATAAGATCTTTATATCACAGAAGCATCCTGTGCCAGAGACTCTAAATTTAGAAGAACATCTGGCTGTCCCTGTTAAGCCATCCATCCAGGTTTGTTTTTTTTTACTAGTTTCCATATTAGACTAGTGTCCCTTCACCAGTTTCTTTAACTGACACAACACCACAGGTGCAGCCATTCTGGTACACTTGAGGATATGTCAATAGCTAAAAAAAACAAACAAATGAGGATGCTGAAAAAAAACCACAAATAAGAAAAGTCAGGCTGAAGAACTACTAAAAAAAAAAAAAAAGAAGAGATGAGTCAAGAGTGAAAAAAATTAAGGGTTCAATAAGGAAAAGGAGAAATATAGGTAAAGAGCTGAAAGGGAAGAAAAGAAGGGGAAAAGGTGACTGAAAAAGAACAGTAGAGAAGAATGAGGAAAAGAAGATGAGGCAGAGAAAGAAAATAGTAGAAAGGGAAGAGTGAAGTGAAAGGATGTGAAGAAAGGAAAGAGCTCCATGTCAGAGAGTCAAATGAAAAGAACTGAAGTGTTGGGATAAACAAATTGAAATAAGACATCAAAGACAAAAAATTATGAAAGTGCACTGAGAAATCAAGCAAGCTGACAGTGAAAAACACAATTACTAAAATGAGAGCTACGTCATGCTATGGGATGAGTGTACATGAGAAGGTTTTAAATATAAATAGCATTGAGAGAAGAAAGGGAGTTTTAATCCTGAGTTCACATATATCTATCCCCATTACTAAAATACTGCCTGTTATCTAACACAGATAGGTAGTACAGGCAGCAGCATGTGCATCAAACTTCAGTGGAACAAGAATAAAATAAAAGTGATTGCAGCCATTGTAATCTTACTACCACTTCATTTTCTTCAGCTCTTGGGTGAGAGAGCAGAATGACTGTGTATGTTATTTTAGTGGCTACACTCATCCTGCTATGTCACTACATTGTCATTGTTTAAAGCAGCTTTATGATGAGTGACATATTTATAGTGTTTCCCACATTAAGGTTTTTATTAAGTGGCACACTAAAGTAGCAAGAGAAATCCATATCATATGAACCTCCATTTTTAATGGTTTACTGCATCTGCTGTATTTTCTACCTGCTCTTTGGTTTAATAAGAGACTGAAATTCTTGAATTCTTCTGAAATGAACATCTTACTAGAGGAATTGCTCCTTGAACCGAACCCACCTAGAATAAACTCCGTCATGCTCTGCCTTTCATACCTATGCACCTGGAGCCTGAATATGCCTTTGTATATCTGATACCTGTTCCTGCATTACAGGTATTTTCCATTTTCTGATTATTCCCTCACTCCTTCCAAGCACTCACTTTTGTACTATCCCATTTCCATGATCTGTGCGGTTCAACCGATCGATTTTCAGGTTTGTCCAATATTAGTGCGGGTACTGTTCCTTCACAGGTGCTGTTTCTCCACAACTGCTGCAGACTTGCACGCATACTCCAGAATGTTCCAGCATAATGCAAAGCCAAATATACTACCTATCCATACTGTTGTAACCAAATCAATGTTGTGATTACTTAGGTGTGACACTGGGTTTTTAATAATCTGTCCTCAGTGTCCTTAGTGTGTTACTTGCTTGAACTGGTTCACATGTTACAGTGGAAGTGCCCTGAACCATTCTGCGTAGTGGATGACAGAGCAGAAGCTGCTGGAGCACACACAGTCTCATGCGTCCCTCATTCACCAACCTGCAGTTCTGGTGCCTACTAGTTACTGCAACGAAGAAGGACCATGTCACTATCCAAACAAATGAAGGTCAGTTATATCAACAGAACCCGTGCATGTGGGAGTGAGTACATGCTCATAGAACTGATGGAAGAGTTCATCTGCCTTCCAAACTAGGACAGACAAGCCCAAATCCAAGTGAAATGGCTTATATTTATCACTAAAAATTTGACAGGGTGGATTTCCATAGCTGCATGACTAACCAGTATGCCGCCAACTGGTGAAGTACCTAAGAGCACTGTAATGAAATTTTGTACTCCAGTGAGCACTGCGGTTTATTCAAATGTAACAAAGTTGGCTGAAATAGTAGCTAGCATTGAGATAATGCAGACTTGAAGCACCTTGAGGACTTTTATGGTGTACATGTGCCCATATTTTTCTGGCAAATGCCAACACCCCCCCCCTCAATTATAAAGGTTACCAATTACTTCATAGCTGTGAATTAGTTAAGATCTGTTTCCCCAGAAAGAGTGTTAGCAATGGTCTTGACCATCCTATCTATGGGAGCAGAACTCCAGAGTGAACTACCCCTTGAAATATTCCATGATTTTTTTTTCTCAGAAGGACATAGCTAGCTCAGGAGAGCCTGGGTCTTACCTAACACGTATGCAAAGTAGATGACCAGGAGACTAGGCCTAGGAATGAATCCAGAACTAGATCATTTAGCAGAATAGGGGTGCACCTAAAGAAATGTCTGTGCCTTCCTCACATCCTCCATGCTTCTTTTCAATTAAACTATGCCCTGACAATCCACAATCAGGCAGAAGAAGGTTTAATGAAACAGTTGGCAGTTGCAGGATGGTGCACTTGGCAAGCTGAAAGCAAGGTAGGGCTGCTTACAACATTATTTGTATGCCAGTGTGGTCAACACCATCTGTACTACTGTGACCCGCCGTGACCCAGCACAATATCTGGGTCAGATTTTTCACCAAAAGTGAAAAAAACCTCAATCACTTCTAGTTCAGACACATCGTGCAGACAACTAGAAAATGTACCTGTCATTTCTGGGGCAGATACAAGCAAGCTCGTAACTGAATGTCCACAGCCAATATAACCGAAGCAGCATAAGAGGGAATTTGTTATAGTGTTACTGCCATAATTTTTACATTCTGATAAAACCAAAATCAATCCTGTCACTTTCCCCTCTCTGTGATTATTGTGCTTAAAAGGCAGCATGCATTATCACCTTTGGTAGTCAAAACACAAACTGCTACAGTCTTTTAAGATCTCAGGCCCTATTTGCAAAAGTATTTAAAGGTGAATTCATATACTACCAAATCCTGTTCAAATCCTATCTAAATTTCCCTGCAGTTTAAGCTAATGGGGGAAATTATTCTTTGATATGTTTCACTTTGATGTTATCATACATCAAAACCTCATTAATCTGCATTTCACTTACTTGTGCATTGTATGAGTGGCCCAAAATTCCCCTCAGCTTCTTCCAGTCTCTCCTTTAAAGACTGAATATATAAAATTGCAAGTAGTTGTCATAATAAAAAGGCTTCATTTTTATAGGCTGTGTTTCAGTATGCATATGAACACTATCATACTCACTGCTGGAACATCCCAACAAAGAGACATGGATGATGATGAGAAAGAATGACAGGTTATGCTCACCTGTGTGTTTCCAGTATTGTCCCTTTTTTTTCTTCTGTAGGTGTCCTCTTGATTGTAAACTTCTCAGGGCAGAAATAATTTTTAGCATCATAGCATACATCAGATGTTTTGCTAGCACTTAACTAAAGAATAACAAAATCACAGATAATTATAGCCAAACTACAACTGTTAAAATGAATTAATGAAACATTTGTGGATTAACTACCCTCTGGTTTTCATTATGTATGCACTTTGATGCTAATTTGCAAAATTCTTTAATTCACCATAGCTCTCCCTATCATTAATGCAAATTAACAAGGTTCTACTGTAATGCAGATATTATTATCTTCCCTTGCATAAATGCACACAGTTCTCTAATTAAAACATGCTGTATTTTTTAAAATGAGATTACCAGGTATAATGGAAACAGAAAACAGGAACAAAGTACTCAGCTGTTTAGATAAAAGCTAGGATTATTGAGAATGACAGAGGTCATTCTTTTTATGTTCAATAAAAATTAGTCACATGAAAGAGAGAAATTTTACTAAGACAGCAGGAGTAAATGTCGTCTTTTAGAAGCACTGCATTCTTATGTATCCATTGAGATAATTAGCAAACCACCAATCCACTTGTAGGCAGATTATACAGTTGTATGTTACATACACTAAGTTAAGTTGTAGAGGTGAAAAACAGAAAACTAAATAAACACCACTTTATAACTTCTAATATAGAATAAATCATTTTCCTCCTTATCAGCCTAGCTGCTCTTTTCTTAAAACATACATGATTTTTTACTCATTGATGACAAAGATTACTGCATAATTACTCAATAACAGCATTTTAAAATAATACGTGTTCTAAGACAAAATTCTACATTCACAATAGAAATGTAAGAAACGTTAAGATAGGCAATCAAAATATTAATAAGCAATTCTCCTTTTACCATCCTTTTGCTTTTACGTTCAATAGTTTTCATTTTCAGTGTCTTTCTGAATTTCAGACTTATGCATAGTTTAACAGATGATTTTGCTTTTATACACAAATGAAGGTTGTCATGGAACATTGGAAGGTACAAAATTTTCTGATTGAAAAGTGATACCAAGCTCACCCATTCTACCATTCATTTATATTGGCTTGACTTTTGATGTATTTTCTAGTATTTGAGAGGAAAAATAAGAATTGTAAAGTCTTACCATTTTCACAGCTGGACTTGTTACACTACGACTCTTATCGATTAACTGAAGAGAACGGCAATACATACATCCCTTCAGAAACTTCCCTCATCAGGTGCCTTCTGCTGCCATATTAGCTCACTTTCAAGCCCAAATGTCCGAGTTGTCCAGAATGACTACTTGTTGGCTCACACTTTTGCTTGACTGCAGAATAAAGCGGCTGGAACCTCAGACAGATATGCTGTCAAGGGACAGCAGCAGAGGATGCCTCATGTTCAAGTCCCAACTCTATAGGCTGTCTGGATGCAACAAGCAGTTGACTGGTGCAGCAGGACTTGCCTATTCTCCCTCAGACTTGGCCAACCTATATTAGCCATATCTTGCTGTTGCTACTTTTCCAGGTGGTGTGTGATGTCACAGCAGCATCTGGATTTCCTTCTTCTTTTTTTTTTGCACTGCTTCTGAAAAAAATGAGCACATTCACCTTGTTGAAGCTTTCAGTATGGCAGCATGGTAAGCTCCCTGAAGAGGAAGAATGGCAGGGTGCTGTAGTCAGACAAGGAAGACTCCATAGGCAACATAAAATACTTCCCAGCAGTAGATGGTAAGTGCTTATTAAAGAGGAGGGAGGGGGGAGGACTAAAAGGGAAAAGAACTGTAACACAGAAGATAAATGCTATTTTTAGGATTAAAAACAGAATTCTCCAGGATAAACCTGATCCCAGAAAATAAGAGAGCCCCTGCACTGCAGGACATACTTAGCACAAAATGGAGGGGAGGCAGGGGGCTGAAGAAAAGTGGAGGAACCACTGGTTGAATGAGAAGAGGGAGAGGAAAGAAAGGCGTGATCAACTGTGGCAGAGGGAAGGGGAGGATATGGATGAGAAAACTGCAGTGGGTAATGGTGTTTGTAGCTATGGAAGCCTAGCCTACAGAGTTGGAACTTAATGTGTATGATGCATCTTCCTGCAAGTTTATGTATATTCACATAAACTCTCTTTCCTCTTCCTGGCTGCAGAAAGGACAGGCCAGATGGGTCTACAGCAATGCTCTATGTACTCTATATATGCACCTACAAAACTGTACAGAGTTGCTCACCAGGTGTAGGATGTAGTGATAGCTGTATATATCTTCACAGCCATAGATCCTTTCAGGTGAGCATCATTATACAGATGGGATTTGTGGCCCTGAATAGCCAGGGAAATTATAACAAGTGAATCCTCCTTTGCCATCTAATCAGGGATACTGGATACATGTGATGACGTCACATACCTGGATGCTGATGATCCAGCTATGAGCTATAGGTGTCTGCCTGCTAGGAAGACCTGACAAAGTGTGAATCAAAGCTACGTAGCTGGCTGATGAGGTCGTATTTGGTTCAGAAAGCTGGGATCAGCTCAGACACACATTGTCAATACAACCTCAGGCACACAGGTGACTTCAGGCCTGAAAATGGCTGCTTATCCTAGCACCAACCTTTAACCAAGAATTTTATCTTTGTATGAAGAGTGAGGAAGTTGAGTGATAATGGTGTAGAAGTAGAGCTGCCTCATGTAGTAAAACAATTTTCGCATGTAACAATCTGTGTTGAAGTAAATCCTGCAGAAATGAGTTGTACAAAAGCTACCTTCTGTCTCCTGGAGAAAAAGTGTAGAAGAAGAGACAAGTTTTTTCTGGAAGACAAAAAAAGTTTTTGATCTTAGTTCAATGAGGAAAACCTCTGAGACACTGCCCCATGCTTGGGCCTGAGTACTTTAAGGTGTGGTGACAGGAAAGTACCACATAACAGCAAGCTTGCATAGGCAACACCAACAGGACACAAGTCTGGAGCTTCTACTCCAGGCTTTTGCACCCTCATAAACAAAATGAGCAGACACATCAGGCTATGTAGATACCACATGACCGGTGTGTTATCCAGTGCTATGCTGAATGTGGGTGGACTACACTAACAATAGCAATCATCAGAATTAGAGATGAGTGTGATCTATGGGAAAAATGCAAGCAGGTAGGAGGTCAAGTAATTTCTTTATTTGTGGAAAGGGTTGTGATCCTTTTCAGAGAGTTTCTGCAAATGGCAGACAGTGAAAGAAATTTTGTGGGATAGATAATACCAGTTATGAAGGAGTCAAAGAGCCAAAAATATTTTGGCAGTTCAAAAAATATTACTATATGTCAATTAGTGTGTTCCTAAATTTTAGGAGCACTCATAACTGAAATCTGAATGTTATGACTTGAGTGCATCTCTACCAACTGCAGACCTGAGAGCTGAATTTCTTCTGTTCTGAAGTGTTTTCTGAAACATCTTGAAGGAAAAGAGAGAAACTCCTATGCTAGGAAAGTAGATATTCAAAGAAAAATTCAATGTTTCTAACCTGATTTCTTTTTAATTGAAAAAAAAAATAGTTGTAGAAAATCTCTCACTATATGAACAACTTCCAGAAATTATTGACTTCTCTTACCTAGAAAATTTACTTATGTTTACATATTTTCTTTCTATTTGCAATTATATTTATAAAATGTTTCATTGTCTTCCTCTTTTCACTTTTTTATCCTTTATGAGATAAGTACAAGATTTTAATTTCATTAAAAAAAGAATCAGTGTTAGAGTGCCAAGGACCCCTAACCTGCAGCTCACAAATGAAGGCAAAGAGGTGAAAGGGTTCTACTTTTCTCCGTATTTGTCATTGTTACTTGTGTGTACCCTGTAGGGCTTCGTCAGTTGACGTCAATCAGGAGCCTGCCACATAAGTGAAGCTGCACTAATTTACACCCACAGAGAAACAGGTTCACAATGTGTTAAATGTACTAGATTGGGAATAAATGTGATATTAGATTTGAATTCCAAATGAGTGCAGCATCAATCTTTTCTTTCTTATCTGACAATTGGAAAGTTGGAGACGTTGTATGTGAAAAAGAATAATGTTACACTTATTTTGAGCAGTTGACAGACATGGCTGGAAATCTGATATGATTAATACCTCAATAATAGGGCTTCAGTAAGTTAGTCCCAATAGATTCCCAACCTAGAGAGAGTGCCAAGATACTGCTAATAGTTAAGTGACTTTTATTAGATAACAAATTCCATTTTTAGCTCTGTTTTACCAAGGAGCTTTTATAATGCATTAAAACCAAACGAATTAAGGAGGTCTCTTTCTTACACATAAGTGAGTGGAGAGGAACTGGTTGCAAGGGCTTGCAAAAGCCATTTCTGGCCAGAAATAATCTGAGGTACCTACAAATTCATCTTTATATTCATTTCCTTACCAACATCTTCAGACTTTTTTCTTGAGATAAGTATTTAGGTATGTAATTTTTTTGTCTTTCCTCTGTAGGGCACCTGAAGAGCTGCTGCCACACACCCAGTAGGGAAAAGCAAAGATGAAGTTCAAATGGACAGAAGATCAGCTGCAAAGTAGGGCCAAAAAACATCACAAAGTCTTCCTTCTTGTGTTTCCTTTCATGCCTGAAGCAGGAACGTTCAGATCCCTTTCCTTGCCCTCACTAGACTTAAGGATAAGGGGTGTTCTTTATACTGACAGAAATTCAAAACCTGTAGAAAGCGCTTGGCTATAGATTCCTCCTTTCTGCATCAGCCAGAAAATAGAAAGCAGCCCAACTTACACAACAGTACCATTCCAGGAACTATCCTTACCCAGAGAATACAGTTCCAGGAATAATTAATTATTGGAAATTTTATTTATTACTTGTTTTACAACAGCTTTATGGATAGGCGTGTCAGCTGAGCTGATAAGCAATTTTGTTGCAGATCCAGAGCTCAGAGTTCAAGTCTTGCTCTGGCACTGTGCCAAAGCCCATCAGGCGGCAGCTCGGCCGTGAGGGGTGTGGCAGTGCATCCCCCCACCCCGCCCATCCCACCAGCGGGAAACGAACCTCCTCCGGGCAGGGAGAAGGGGAAGGAAACCCTGGAGGCCGCAGGTTGAAATTTGAACTGGCCAATCCAGACACGCCAGGTACACCGAGGTGACCCTCCTGGCCAATAGGATTAACTGACCACCGGTCAGATTCGACAGGGGTATAGATGAGGTCCCGCCGGAGGACACGTGGGAATCAGTCCTCCTCGGAGCAGCGGGTCTGCAGTCAGGGAGTCCCCCTCGGTAACTCCTCGAGGGAGAGAGCCCGCAGCTTGTAGGGGAGTGACACGCGTGTTTTGAGCCATCACTTTAAATCTTGGGGATTCTTAAGTCAGCCGTGTAGCATTAATTCTCTTTACATCGTTGAGCCTGTGGCTTTAGAAAATGTTACTGGACTTCTAACTAGCTTTTGCTGAAGAATACATCTGAGTTTTAACACGTGTTGGATTTGGTTAGTCGTGCATCCGTAACAAGGGGCTATCTGGTTATTCGCACTGGAGACTCAGATGCAATAGCACAAGTGCTGACTACTTTATTTTTTTATGTGGCTTTGCATTGTAGCCTGGTATGCCTTTACTAGATGGGTTATCTAGGCTCGTAAGTGCATAAAACGGAGAGGTTCTGACCCCGATAAGAACCTTATTGAACTGGGCACTGTCTATGCATGTTATTAGAAATAGTCCCTGTCCAAAAAAGCCACAGTTTAATTAGAGAAAATGGGGAAAAGAAGGAATTATTTCATAGGAATTGTGCAAAACAGAATAAAAAAAACATTTAGGGGAAAATAAAGGTGTTGAAGTGAAGGCAGGTATCTCATAGCAACAGGGAGTAGCAGAGTGCAGCAGCGCTTTGAACGCTGTACTTGGTGGAGTCACAGAGAGTGAACCCCTGCAGGGGTGCGGAGAGGGAGGGATGTTGTCACAAGGACAGGCTAAGGTGCTTTTCAGTGTAAGGCCTTTTATGGATGGGAGAGGCATGAGTAGGATGATCCAGTGCTAAAGGTAGAACATAACGAGATTTAGGGTAATTGAGAGATTGAACTGGGTATGAGCAAAAGTGAAATTATAGGTGTTAAGGTGTTAAGAAAGAAGTTTTATAACAGATGGGAGAATGTTAAAAAAACTAAAAATCCCAAGTTGCAGTCTGAAATAAATGGAAGAAAAATATGTCCGCCATTATGGAAGAGGAAATTAAGACTGCGAGTTTACTTTGGATATATTTAGATCAAACTACTAATGCTGGGAAAAGCAGAAATCTGCTCTATCACTTTACCAGAAATCCTGAAATATGTTGATTTTCCTTTTAAATTATCTTCATTCAGAAGTTAATTGTTATACATGATACTTCCGCTAAAGAGTGGATTAATCTACTTAGTAATTGTGAACTTGCCTATTTATCTTCCTACTTTGAGAGGATTTATACTGCTTTCTGTGTCTATTTGAGCAATAATTTAGTTTGAAAGCTATCACTAAAGCATGCTACTGGCTGCTGTTCATTATCTGCTGGTGAGTTGAGCATGTGGATATCAACTCCAAAGTGAGTTATGTTTAAGTTGTCTTAAACTGACAAAAGTGATCAGATATGACAAACTGGTGATTTTACACTTTAAAAATATAAAAATGTAGCTTACTCACATTTTGATTGCAGTTTGAAATATTCCACCTCTTTTTTCCCTGAGTTTCATTTAAGCCTTGGACTTGAGCTGATAAATCAATGTTAGCATACATTGCCCCACTAGTGCTTTTAATGGGCACTCTCTTTGAAAGTTAAACATTCTAGTAAATTGCTCAAACACAGTCTTGAAAGGTTAAACACAGCTTTGAAATCCTTCTCATGTTAGGCAAGGTTGTCATAAGCTTTCAGCGTAATTGTAAAAAGGCCAAAGCTTTGAAACTAGAAATGTGTTATAATAACCAGTTTCATTGCTATAGTCATGGTAATCATTGTGATGATCCAAATACCCACCATTATGTTCACGGAGATTTTCAATTCCTGCATGCATTATTTTTCAAGTTTTGTGGGCCATCTCATTTTCAAAGTTTCAGAAATATTCTTAGTTTCAGAACAGATGAACAAAGAGCAGACTTTGTCAGCAGATCCTTTCTGTCTACTCACTGTGAGTTACGCCACCTTCCTCTCACTATCAAATGCCTTCTTTTTTAATGCTTAGTTAAATCAAATGAGTATGAGCTAAATATTTAATGCCCATAGACTATCTATCTGAGAAAATCTTTGTTTTAATCTTACTCCTGTTAATAGCTGCAAGGGTAGACCTTATTTAAACATATAATGTGAATGTAATAAGACATATTTATAGGAGCTCTCTCATAGTTTTTTCAACACACTGCTCAGCCTATACATATTACCCGTGTCTTCTGAAAATGCCGGTTGCCCCAAACGGTTTGATGTCCATTGACAGCAATTACTAGGAAAGCAATTCACCCAGTGATCATGAGGACAGTCCACACAGCCACTAGTAATAACACCGAGCACTGCTTCACTGCTCCATGAAACATTTGCCTGCCTACTACTCAGTTCTCAAATATCTCACACACTTCCATGCCTCCTTCCTCCTCTCCTGACAAACAGCAAACTCCTGACATATGCTACTGAATCCTTTTCAGAAGTGTAGTGCTCCAAAGGGAAACTTGCTGTCATGGACCGGACAGAAATCTGGGAGACAGGAGTTCGTCACGTCTAATTTTGACATTAATTTATATTTTCCTTACGTTCATCTGTGAGTATCTCAGTTTACCACAACTTAATGGTAAATAGCTGTGGCCTTGAAAATGTGTTAATAGTGTAAAATGGAGCTGTCCTTAAAAGCAAAGCAGAAAGAGCTCCAGGCAACTCCTGCAGTGAGAGTACCACTCACCAGGTCACAGGGGCACTACTTGAAATACTCGAACTGCTCTAAAAATTGTAAGTACCACCTACAGTACATTGCCATTAGGCTAAAAACACATTGTAATAAATGGTGAAACAAATACTGTTTGTTAATTTATTAGGATTAAGGGAGCATTTAGTTTTCACTCATGAGAGTACTAATAATCATATTGACTCAGAAAATTATAGTTAAATGGAAGATATATTTAGAAATAATGTATGTTATTTCTGCATTGTGTATTTCAAATCCACAGAGAAGAACTACTAAATGAGGCAGTGAGCACCAACAATGGAGCATTGTACAATTAGACAGCTCAGAGATTACCTCAAATGGACTTGATTTACTGAGTTACTCACTTGAAAGGTTAAACAAAAGGTACAAGAGGGGAAGTATAGCTATCAGAAGACAATCACTTACACAGGTGAAACAGAGAACACCACAGCAACAGCAATGGTCAAAACCCCACAGGAGAGTGAAAAACGTTATATGCAATACCTCTACTCTCCGGAACAGCTTTATTATTACAATTTCATAGAAGAACTATCCAGTGGAAAAAAATATGTTATGCATTTGTGCAGGGTAGCAATCTAGCTCATTGCTCCTGTTCAGCAGCCTGGTTTATATGAATTAAAAATCACTGAGCTGCTTTGTGACTGAGAAATAGCATTCTTCATACATTGTGATCTATTAATTGAGCACATAATTAAAACAGACTGTCATACCTTGCATCAATCCAAAGGAATTCTGGCAAAAAAAAGAAAAAGAAAATTATCAACTGCAACAAAAAAAAAGAATATGCTTTTGTGAGTTAATGTCTTTCAAATCTGAATATTTTACAAAGTAGCAGACCTCAGAAAAGGCAGCAAAATGTTTCGGGTTTGGGTGTTGTCCTCCATATTCTGCTAAGTTGTTCTCTTTATTTGTTGTCATTTTTATTCAAGGAGAAGCAGATAAAAAATAATGCATTATCCTATGCACCAGTGATTCACGGTACTGACGATTTCAGCATCAGGTTCTCTAAGGCTTCATGTTTCACTCTATAAACAAACAAATTCAATGATGTGTCCTTGCCTTCACATCCAGTGTAGGCTTTTTATATCCACATGTATTTAAAACAATTATATATATATATATATATATTTGCCTCAAACAAAAAAGTGGGACCTTTGCAACAACATGCCCAGTGAATTTCCCTGTCTCTCGCTTTTCTCTCTATCTTCATAAATAAGGTTTCTCTCTGTTTAGAATAGGTTTGTTACTGAAGGAGAATTTTCAAAAACAGTGAGAACAGGCCAAAACCCTTTTTCTGTGAAGCCATATATAGAACTAGTCTGGATTTTCATTCTATTTGAATGTGATTGGCTTATTTTTAAAAATTTTGTATATGGGGTATAAAAGTGGGGTATCTTATACTTTGCGGTGTTTCAATCACTTTGGATTGTACAAGATGATAGGGAGAACAGGATTGTTATCACCTACTGCTACCTGACAGATTTAGTGGTCTGAATTGTCAAGATTTCCTGGTAACAATTTATTACCAATGCTTTCTCTTTAGAGTTAATGTGGTTTCCACACATGGAAAGGAGTTAACACAATTTACTTTTATTAAAATGCACATTAAATTAAATCCAAGCCTTAAAATCTACCTAGGTAACAAAAACTCTCTTCTTCCCTTATAATGTACCTGATATATTTTAGCTTAACACAATAAAAGCATAGCCTGATCTGGCTTATCCTGTAATTATGTACATTAATCATTATAAATTGTCTCTGTCAGCAAAAAGATATAAAACAACTCCCCTTGAATATCACCCGAATTAGCACTAAAACGTTTAAAATTCAAGTAGACAAGTAAGTACTGAAACTATGTAGCTTTCCCTCAATATTTTAACTAATACCTAGTAAGAATTAATTCTTGATTTATCTAAGTGAAGTACATGAAAAAAAGCTTAAAACACAAAAAAGCTTTGACCAGGAAAGGTGATAAAACACTGCAGCAAAAGTAAGAGAGTTAGGGATGAAAGACCCAGTTAGCTGTGGTGTACAATGCACTATTAAGAGTGTGGGGTTTTCTGGTGACAGATAGTTGTTTTACAGATTACCACATCTGCCAAATTCCAGTACAAAATTACCATGCACAGCGTCCTTGTAAAGGAGATACAGAGTCTCAATGACTGTGGTTTAGCTCTAATTTCACACTGGTGTAATTCCATATGGGCATTATGGGATACAAGGGGAGGAGAGCAACTAGGAATAAAAGGGTGTAGCTAATTTAAAGAGGACGAGAAAAACCTTAAACTTGGATGTAGTAAAGAGGTAGAGCCAGTTTAAAACCAAATACAGACATGAGGGAAAAAAATCAGGAAACAGCACAAGAAAAATGTAGTCTTTTTAGTCTGACACCTGTAGTCTACTTTTAAGTATTTAAGATAATACTTTTTGTTATGTTCACAAATGAGATTTAACTAATGAAGCATTAGTAATATGAGGCTCCCTGCTGCCTTGATCTGCTATTAAATCTCTGCAAGAAAGCAAAGTGACACAGGTTGGCAAATCAGTGGTGTGAAAATTAATGAGCTTTCTCTGTGCTGATCAACAGTTACCCTCCCTCTACCAATGGCTGATTTATGTTCACTTTAAACACTTTAGGATTTTTGTCTAAGCAACCCCAATGTCATTTCCATATATGGGAGTCTTACAACATTTGGTACAACTGTTAAAGAGGTGTTTTAAATTAATATCGCCTTGTTTCTTTCAAATTTTTCCATGTTGCCATTCCTTCTGCTGCATCTGCAGTATTAAAACTTATATTTTAATAATTCTAAGAACACTGAAACCTTCTTAATCTTTGCTGACCTTCCTAGTGCTAGATTGTAAATCCAGGTTCTTCATTTACTTCGATACTCAAAAGTAGAAAACAAACATTGGTCCTAGTTCCTACTCTTCAGCAGTCAACTAAATGAGAGAACCTAGTGATAATTCTATACTCTTATCCTGGTTTTGGCTGGGATAGAGTTAATTTCCTTCCTAGTAGCTGGTATAGTGCTATGTTTTCGAGTTTGGTAGGAGAAGAATGTTGATAAAACCCTGATGTTTCCAGTTGTTGCTAAGTAGTGTTTAGACTAAATCGAGGATTTTTCAGCTTCTCATGCCCAGCCAGCAAGAAAGCTGGAGGGACACAAGAAGTTGGGAGGGGACACAGCCAGGGCAGCTGACCCAAACTGGCCAAAGGGGTATTCCATACCATGTGACATCACATCTAGTATATATAAACTGGGGGGAGCGGGACTGGGGGGATCGCTGCTCAGGAATTAACTGGGCATCAGTCAGCGAGTGGTGAGCAATTGCGTTGTGCATCACTTGTTTTGTATATTCCAATCCTTTTATTAGTATTGTTGTTTTATGATTGTTATTACTGTCATTATTAGTTTCTTCCTTTCTATTCTATTAAACAGTTCTTATCTCAACCCACAAGTTTTACTTTTTTTTTCCCCGATTCTCTCCCCCATCCCACTGGGTGTGGGGGGAAGTGAGAGAGCGGCTGCGTGGTACTTAGTTGCTGGCTGGGGTTAAACCACAACAACTCTCTTGATTGGGTGTGGCTGAAGTAAACAGATAAACTCAGTTTAAGAATGCACAGTAAATTCAGTGTAATTCAACAAAGTCTGTATAGGCAAATACCTTTTACTAGAAGTTAGACACCCAGCTGGACAAAAAACATTTCCAATTCATTGTTTAAACAGGAAATACAGACTTTTAGAAATAAAATCTTTTACTCAAACAAGCTACTTCTAATGTAACTTTCATTAGGAGAAGTTTCTTAGATCCAAGGTTAAAAAAAAGATAAAGCAATCAACCACCTCCTGAAGCTAACCAGGTAAAGTGTTCAATGTCTAAGCAAAGTACCTTAAACAGCCAGAGTACGTATCTTTTTTTCTTTATTTCTTTCTCACACACAGAGATACACTCTTATGTAAGTGGACTAATTGTTCCCAAAGAAGAACACTTTCATCAAACAGACTTACAAAAGGCCTTCTTTACACCTAATCCTTAAGAAAGTCTACTGGCATGAAGGAGACAAAGTCAAATTCCCTGCTTTGAAAAAGATCTAATGATCAGGAGAAGCAGAGAGATGTGATCAGGCCACCACGGGTGAAATCCTAATCCCTACTTCATATAGAGATGAAAAGTGTGTGTGTGTGTACGCGCGCGCACATGTATAAGTGTATTGAGTTTGGTTCCTTTTTAAATCAACAATGTTCATAAGGGTTTTTTTCCAAGAAAGCAATAGGGGTTGGATACCTAGCTGCATGCATATTCCAATGTCTGATGCAGAATTAACTTTGAAAGATTTTTATTGTGTATTGTGTTCTGGATTAAGTAAACTAGCACAGCATTTTATCGATTTCTAGTCATAACCAAATTGCCTGCCCCGTATTGCTTCAATAAATGGTGCGAGAGACACAGTTAAGGTTCTGCTAGATATACAAGAATAGATTTTTTTAAAAAAATCTGATAATATAATTTTACCTCTTTCATGTTTCTCATAGTTCTATTAAAATGCTTAATTATCCAGACAGGAAGAATAATTTGTGTTCTATTCCTGAATCCAAAAACATTTAAATTTCATCATTAGCATTTCTTAAAGGACAAAAATATAAATATCATGTGTTTTTATCCTCTATAATCTCCACTTTTTAACATAATGAGAAATACTTTATGAAGTTAGACGTTTAAAATGTTTTTAAAACAAGTTTTATCTTTCTGTGCAATAGCTATATGATCTAGATTACTAGCAGAATAATAAGTAAACCCAATTCTCTTTTCAATATAAGAATTTTAAATTGTGTAAAACTAATTTTGATTATGACTGTAGCTAGAACTTACTGCTTCAAGAGTAAGATTTACTGAAACCTTCAGACATAATCTATAATAACTGCAACTACTGCATATCAAGTGTTTTGCAATAGGATTGTGCTGTGAAAAGGAAAAAGAAAATCTCCAACGGGAAGAAACTGAAGCTAGGTAAATTCAGACCTGAAATTAAGTGAAATGTATATAACAGTGATAGCAGTTAATCATCTGAACAATTTGTGAGGGATCAGGGAAGTATGGGTTGCACTCTTTCTATATCTCCCCCTATACCCACTCCCTTCATGCCCCCAATTTCCTGGAGTTAATGAGAAGTATGAGCTTGACATGGGAGTTACTGGGAAAAACTCTCAAAAACCTGGCTGGAATATACCCTTTCTAAAATACATAATCACAATGAACTCCTATATTCTTAAAACGTATGAAACTGTCAGGTGGAAATGTGATTAGAATATAAATTTTTCAGCTTATTGGAAGACTAAGAAATAAATTATGAAAAAGAATCTGAACTAACAAAATATTTTATTTAATAACATAATAAATGTGTTGAATTAAGAAAAAAAAAAAAACACAACAGTGGCATTCAGTTAACTAAACCTGGACATCTACCATGTAGATGTCTGGAGCTAAGCTAGTTCCCCTGTAGTCAGTGAAATCAAATAGACCTGTATACAATTAACTTCATCTCTTCTTAAAGCAAACTTCTAAAATAGGTTGGATAGGCTCTAGTCTTAAAGTGTTTCTTCCTCTCTGTTAATGACAGAGGAAGTCTAGGTGTCTAACTGATCTAGATATCCATGCAGCAGATCTCTGTGGGATTGGTTTGTGTATTGTAAATACATGGAGGCAGTTCAGTACTGACCAATGTTTACTGGTTTTTAGGACTATAAGCATATTTGAGAACATCTTAAACTCAAATTACTTTGTTGAATAAATCTTCCTTGAGTATGTTAAGTAGTGACAAACATAACAGACTACAGTGATTCGTTCATGTTTACTACAGCACTGTTCTGTTTGTTTTCTCTTGTCCCAGCAGACTACTATAGAAATTCCAACTTCTCGCAATAATTATACAAGATACAAGGATGTCTGACAAATGTTGTAATCCTATTAATATATCTAATATATGTGTTAATTTATTTACTCTGCACTTAGTGTAGCAGTAGTGTCTTGAGTGTTGTAAGGTAAACTTCTTTTTTTCTTGAATCCAGACCTCAGATATGATATGTACTTATTTTCACTATTATCCAGATATGAGGTATCATATTCTGTATAAGAACCCAAAGCTAGGTGGTATATACATACCTATATGTTGACTTCAGAAGAAGCAAGAGTAGGTTCTTAGTCAACAGCTTTATGAGTCATTAGCTTTATGTGCTTTACCCCAAATACTAAAGCCATTTTTATAACTCTGGACTATGTGTTGTGAAAGAGTCTCAAAGGTGGTCAATAGATAGCTGAGTTATTTCATATCAACCCATTAAAGTATTCTATGAAGCAGAGAAAACCAAACCAAACCAAACTGGAAAAAAAAACCAAACACCCTAAACCAAAAAAACCCAAACAAACAAAAACCCAGAACACTGAAGTACAGATTTAACACTTAGAAACAAAACTTTCTATTCTCCAGCACTTTACTACCAGTAAATAAATATAGCACTCCATGCTCATCCATAAAATGTGGAGTCACTATGTAGTAGTTTTCTTCTGTAGACTATTCCATAGCTATATAAATGATGTCTCTCTCCTGGTGTCTGTTGTATTCACTTTATAAAGGCAGCTGCCTTTACTGTTAATAGCTACAAACAAAAACAAAAACAAAAACAAAAACAAAAACAAACACCAAAACCCCCCCACAAACAAACAAACAAAAAACCCCACCCCCTAAATTTTATTTTTCCAGTTCAGAAATGCAAAGACACCATTTTTCAGCAACTGAATCTTTATGTAGAGTTGTAGGGAACTCAGTATTAAGAAATGCTTATGACAAACAATGCTGCCATATTTAGCATGAGATAAGAGTGTTAGAAGCATATCTCTAGTCAGACAAGTGAGAAAATCATAGAAAAGAGGCTAAGACATTTGTATTCCTTGCCACACATAAGCAATTGCTCATGGCTATTGCAATGTTTCAAGCAGTCTGGAGTTCTGCCAAGATGATCCACTCCAATTGACTTCAGTTCATGATCAAAACCACAAACAACCATTCAAAATAGTTTCAGAAACATTGAAAAAGATCACACTGACAATGAGTGGGGGGTTTTGCCCAGTTACTGCTTGCAACTTAAAATGCCATGGATGTCACCCCTCACTTACAAAATTAGGTAAGCATTTCTGCATCAGCAACTCCAAAAAAGTGATCAAGGAGGGCATGAGAAGATGACATATCAGTACAGGTAGATGTTTGATACAGTATTTGTATGATAATGTGAAAAAATTCCAAGTGTCAAATTGGGGATCCCTAGACTAAAAGACAAAAATGTTATTTTGCATTCTATTGATAAATGACAAGTGTTTAAGAAAATAGCTTAACTCTGTACAGATCTTTTCATAGCCCTTTAAAACTTCACTCATTCTAATTTTTGCTTTAAATACAGTATGTCTTGTCTTTTGAAAAGTGTCTGTTTGACATCTCCCTGGCTTTTGATCGTGGCACTGTCTTCTTTGGGGATATTTCAACTTTTTTACTTCATAAAAAATCTTGCAGATTGAAAATAAATAGGCTGTTCTTCTACAGTTCATACCCAAAGATCAGAAATGGTGTTCATTTGCCTTTAAAGATAAAAATATACTCTTTTCATAATTTCTTCCTTCCTTCATTCATTGAACACCCCAATGTTCTTTGAGAAAGGACTATGCTGGAGTCCAGTCTTCTATAGAAAAGGAAAATTGTGTCTGAGTCATTGTAAATTCTCAAACTAATGTCTCTCTTCCCATTTCATAAGAGGTGTAATCCTCCCTTTGAGCTTCTTTAATGGTTTTTTCCTTGATTATTTTACAACTGCAACATGGTCTCTTCAGAAATAGCTTTGTCAGAAATAATGTTATGAAAATCAAAATCTCCTTTTAACCCACTGTGGTTAAAATGTGTGCTGATTTTGGCTGGGATAGAGTTAATTTTCATCACAGTAGCTAGTATGGGGATATGTTTTGGATTTGTGCTGAAAGCAGTGTCGATAACACAGGGATGTTTTGGTTACTGCTGAGCCCTGCTTACCCAGAGCCAAGGGCTTTTCTGCTCCTCACCCCACCCCACCAGCGAGGAGGCTGGGGGGGCACAAGGAGTTGGGAGGGGACACAGCCAGGACAGCTGACCCCAACTGACCAGAGGGGTATTCCAGACCATAGGACGTTGTGCTCAGCATATAAAGCTGGGGGAAGAAGAAGGAAGGGGCGGGCATTCGGAGTGATGGCATTTGTCTTCCCAAGTCACCATTAGGCGTGCTGGAGCCTTGCTTTCCTGGAGATGGCTGAACACCTGCCTGCCCATGGGAAGTGGGGAATGAATTCCTTGGTTTGCTTTGCTTGCGTGTGTGGCTTTTGCTTTACCTATTAAACTGTCTTCATCTCTATCCATAAGCTTTCTTATTTTTACTCTTCCAATTCTCTTCTCCATTCCAGCAGAGGGGAGTGATCAAGTGGCTGGGTCATGTGAAGTTGCCAGCTGGGGTTAAACCACAACAGAATGATACTAAAAAAAAAATATGTCATCTTACAACTTCTATATACAGAAACTTGAAAATAAAAATGCAAAAAGCATTTATTTCAATTAATATATCATAATTCATTTTTGTTTCGTGTCCCTCATTTCTTTCATAAACATTCAATGTCATTCTTGTACTTTCCCTTTAAAACAATGATATTGACAATAAAATTATGTCAGTTGTGTACTTCTGGTCTAGCCTCCCTCATCTCTAATCCTTCCTGCCCATAAAATCACATTAATTTATAAGATAATTTCTGAGAACTAAGACCTAAAAGGTAATCCATTGGAAGTTTGACTATAATTCAAATCAGTCCAAAAGTTTTCATAAATTCCACATGCTATTTTTGTCCAAGATTCTACTCCCCAAAACCAAATTATACGTGAGAAGCAATAATGCTTCCCTTCTCCTGAGCATCCCTTCCCCATAAAAATCAGTAGCGAACTCACACTGACTTCAGTTCAGAGGACTAGATGATAATGGAATGGAACAAAGTTATGGAGTCCTATATTATCCAAAGACCACTTAGAGTATAATTGAAAAGCATTACTCTTCAGTTGCTTTTTCTTAAATCAATGTAGAGAAAAGAGAAATGTCTCCATATAAGCACAGAGTCTTAAGTTTGAAAGGTATAGACGATTAAGTCCTCTCGTGCTTCCAGAAATTGCCCCTCAGAACTAAGGCACTGCTCACTTACTCTACAAACAAATGACTTAAGGCTGCAGACCTGCTGACCAGCAGCCCATGAAAAATCCTTAAAAATATCTTTAGTAGGAAAGAAATAACATTTTCCTGATAAGGGCTTTATATGAATTTTGATGTGACAATATAAGAGAGAATATAGCTTCTTTCCTTGATTGTTGCTGCTACTGTTTGGCGTTACATAATTATAGTAAACTGGATACTTTTAGAACTGCTAAATACTCAACAAAAGCAAATAATTACTGATATGAAATTCAGTACAGAAATAAAATATTCTAATGAATATACATAAAAATGTACACAGTAATATTGTCAGGAGTATTTAGTGTCATAAAAATATTATACAATACATTTGGTGATTTTGATAAGGTTTTTCTGATGGATTTACTGATCTTGCTTTCAGCTTACAGCTACAGACATTATATCTGACACTGCACTTATTTGTTGGGTTTTTTTCAGGTGAACCAAACAAAATCTCAAAAAGAATAAATTACAGAAATTAACAAACCTTTGTAACTCATTCTGCTGGAAATTGCTCAACACTCGGTAGCTGTCAAAAGACAAGACAAATGTAGATAGTATTAATAAAACCACTGAAAACAAACCAGAAATTATTCATCATGTTAGTTGTGTAAATATATTGTACATGTGCTCTAGAATGTAATTTAGTTTGCTCAACTTTTGCCACAAAACAGAAAATGTTCAAAGTAAGTACAATAAGTCACCTCACCCAAAAAAGTCCAAGTGATACAATTTTAGAGATGTCAGTGTGTCTCCATGGATTAAAGAAGAGCCCAGATGATGAACTGTGACTAAACACCTAACTTGTTTACAAGTACACCATCTCCCCTAGGAAAGATTAATTCTACCCCTTGAAAACTGCACATGGTTTTAACCTTCCCATCTTAGAAGAAATATAGGAAAACTAGAAAATGACCAAGAACAGAGATTCAAAAAATATTTCCATATAGGAAAGACTGAATAGATTATGTCTCCTTTTTGGAAAAGAGACAATTAAGACAGGGTGTCAATGTCTCATGTGTGGGTAAGAAAGAAGAATGGTGTATGATTATTCACTATTTCCCATGTCACAGAAACTTGGCCATAACCAGTGAAATTATTTGACAACAGGCTCAACTCAGACAAAAGGATGTCACAAAATATTTTGTTCAATTGAAAAAAGGATTAGTTTGTCATATGGGGAAAAGTCCATCAGCAGCTATTAAAAATGAGTCTTGTGCCTAACCTGCAGCTCAGAAGTTCTTAATCCTCATGATTGTCAGAAACTGATAGGATATAAAAGGAAAATTGCTTTATAATATTTTCCATTTTCCCTTAATCTTTCTATATGGTTTTTCTGGTTACTACTGCTATAGCCTACCTATTGGGCTAGAGAAACCTGTGGTCTGACCCTGCACAGCTGGGTCTCAGACTGCAGAACTGCATTGCTCTTCTGAGCAGAGAAAGACAGAAGGAAGCCTACCAGTATCAAACACAAAATCTTCACATAAATAAAAAGTAAGGATTGTATTATTCATGTTAACTAATTTCATTGTGTTTACACTACAGCATTATTATTATTTATGCTGTAATTTTGGTTTCCAACTTTGGGTATTTAAACTTACTTTCAGTATCATTCCTATCGCAGAACATTTCATGTTATTTGCAGTTTAGATTTATTGGACTTAACTTTACTCCCATTTTAGTCCCCCAAATATGACACAAAGCAGTGTAGGAAGTTTGGAGTTGAAAAGCAGAATCTTACTTCTGAATTTCTAAGCAGCTGGGGAGTTTACATAAGGTGGAAAACCATCCTCTTCAGTTTTCACTTTGAATCCGTGGTGTAGAGACTTGACTCATTCTACCCATGTCACCTGAAATTCCACATGCTGAACAAGTACAAAATATTCAAGAGATCATGGTATGTGTCCAAGGGGACAGTTCCACTTTTATTTCTACTGTACTTTGGTTTTGTCAATTGATAAAGACCAAGAAAAAATTTACTGTAGTACTGCCTCCACCCTTTATGCCTTCCTCTGAGGTTTGGTGAGGGGCTTTTGGGCTAGGGGGGCAGGGGGGATTTGAGTATGCTTCATTTGGATTTTGGGCTGGGGGTTTTTTGAAAGAAATGGACTATGTCTAACAGCTTAGAAAAGCAGCAGGGTTTAAAAGAAAAAGAAAAAGAGAAAGAGAGAAAAAGAAAAAGAAAAAGAGAAAGAGAGAAAAAGAAAAAGAAAAAGAGAAAGAGAGAAAAAAGAAAAAGAGAGAGAAAGATAAAGAAAAATAAATAGAAAAAGAAAAAGAAAAAGAAAAGAGAAAAGAAAAAGACAAACAAAAGAAAAAAAAAAAGAAAAAGCAAGAGACAAAGAATTACACTGGCTTTTCATTTTATTTCACTTTTTATTAACATAATCCTGAGACAAACATTCAGAATATGCCTTTCCTCACAGAAAAACAGCATTTATATATGAATCAGCTCAGAAGTTGTAGTGACTCCCTGCTGATTTTTTAATAGAGGAGGGAACTAAAAACACTCCTCATGAATAAAAAAAACATAATAGGATAAGCATTTACTTTCCAGAAGAAAAAAAAAAAGTAAGTAGTTTGCAGGACTTTCCATTTGTAATGGTTTGTCCTCTGAAATATATCCTAAAGCTCAAGTGGCACCAAATCTCATCATAGATCAGCAGATATTATGCCAAAATTCTATACACTCAAGTCTTTCAACTTTTTCTGAACTTACCCTGCTGCCTTTGAAATTCAAAGCCTATCTTCTGCTAGCTTCAGTTGGAGCAGTCTGTTATGATCTGAAGCTATCCTAGCTGTGGTGGGCTGACCCTGGCTGGACACAAGGTGCTCACCAAAGTCACTCAATCACTCCCCCCTCCTCAGCTGGACAGGGGAGACAAAATATAACAAAAGGCTCATGAGTCAAAATAAGGACAGGGAGAAATCACTCACTAATTACCATCATGGGCAAAACAGACTCAACTTGGGGAAAATTAGATTAATTTATTACCAATCAACCAGAGCAGGGTAATGAGAAATAAAACCAAATCTCAGAACACCTTCCCTCCACCCCTCCCTTCTTCCTGGGCACAACCTCACTCCCGGATTCTCTACCTACCCCCCCCGAGTGGCGCAGGGGGACGAGGAATGGGGTTTATGGTCAGTTCATCACATGTTGTCTCTGCCGCTTCATCCTCTTCAGGGGCAGGACTCCTCACACCCTTCCCCTGCTCCACCTTGGGGTACTTCCCACATGAGACAGTCTTCCATGAACTTTTCCAACGTGGGTCCTTCCCACAGGCTGCAGTTCTTCACAATCTGCTCCAGTGTGGGTCCTTTTCCACGGGCTGCAGTCCTTCAGGCACACACTGCTGCAACGTGGGTCCCCCACAGATCCACAGGTCCTGCCAGGAGCCTGCTCCAGCACAGGCATCCCACGGGGTCACAGCCTCCTTCGGGCACCCACCTGCTCTGGCGTGGGGTCCTCCTCGGGCTGCAGGTGGAGATCTGCTCCCCCGTGGACCTCCCTGGGCTGCGGGGGGACAGCCTGCCTCACCAGGGTCTTCCCCACGGGCTGCAGGGGAATCTCTGCTCCGGCGCCTGGAGCATCTCCTCCTCCTCCTTCTGCACTGACCTGGGGGTCTGCAGGGCTGTTTCTCTCACATGTTCTCACTCCTCTCTCCGGCTGCTGTTTTGCACCAGTTTTTTCCCTCCTTCTTAAATACATTATCCCAGAGGCACTACCACCATCGCTGATGGGCTCGGCCTTGGCCAGCGGTGGGTCCGTCTTGGAGCCGGCTGGCATTGGCTCTGTCGGACATGGGGGAAGCTTCTAGCAGCTTCTCACAGAAGCCACCCCTGTAGCCCCCCTGGTACCAAAACCTTGCCACGCAGACCCAATACACTAGCTCAAGTTTGGAATATTTCATTGTGCAGCAGGTGCCAATGAGGAACAAAAAGCCAGAGTCTGCTTGTCCAAAGGTAAAGCAGTGCCCGGAGGAGGCTCAGAGTACACAGAACAGTTCTGTCTGGGCAGCTATCCACATTTTACATGCAGCTAGAAGAGCTGTACATGCAATCGTAAACATAATTTCTTCAATGTTTTTATTTTTACTTGTCAACTGCTATTTTATTTATTTCTGTATTCGTCCCTCAGCTTCTTTCAGGTAGATAATTCTAAATGGTAGTGTTAGAATTGGTTTTGCATGTATCATACTGGGGAAATATATAACTGTTGCAGGTGTTCTGTTCAGGTTTGTTCAGATGCCGTCCCTGTACTAACAGTCTATTGCCAGCAGGCATTTTCCTTCATCTTATGCCAGGGTTGCACACTAGATGAAACATTATTCAATGGCATTTGTTTTACGATTGGATTGTGTTTTGTTTTCATGTCAAAGGGACACCTGAGAATAGGCTTTACCAGGAATTTTCAGAAAATGGCTATTGTCTTCATTTCGTATTTGTACCTGAATACAAACCAGATATAAAAAATAAACAAATATGGGCAAAAAGGCACGCTGCATGATGCATGTAAAGCTATACTGGACATAGTCTTAGAAAACACAGCATAGTGTACTCTGGGGAACGTTTCAGTACTAGCAGAGAAACAGCCTAGAATACTTACTAGTTTTTATCCAGCCCTAGCATCTATGACTCAGAAAGGCTTATCGCTCTTTAAAACCTACTGCCTGGCTAAGGAACTAGTCCTGGCAGCGCATATACTGTCTGATACTAGGCCAGCTCTTGGTGATGCTTTCCACCTGCAATGAGCACAGACCAGGGCTGCGGGGTGCTCCTACAGACCACCCTTGGCAAAATGGCCTGGATGGCAACAGTTGATCATGTATTAACATTACAAATTAACATGCATAGGAATGTTGGAATGGGACACCAAAAATGTTCTCAATGGCATTCGTCCCGGATCGATAATGCTAAAGAGGAAGATGATGATAATCATCAAATGGATTTAGCAGTTACCAGGAGATTACCAAGAGAATTTGAAACAAAGGAACAGGCTTGAAAAGCAGCGGGAAGGTGTGAAGACCCGTAATGGGGGAGAGACCCCCCAGGTGGGGGGAAGCAGGGTGGGCAGGCGGGTGGGTGCTGCCCACTCTGGGGGGGTGGGGGTGTGGGGGGCACCCCACGGCCGGGGAGGGGATGGGGAGAGCCGGGTGAATGGGATGACGCCGGGGGGGGGGGGGGGGGGTGTGCGCGTGTGTGGATGTGTGAATGTACACGTACATGTGCTAGCTGTGTTCGGGGTTAGTTACACCAGCACATTCAAAAATTGGTATCTGTTTGTTAACATTTGTGATTCATATTCTAGGTCTATCTGTTATGTTACTGATACTGATCCTGAATCTGTAATTCACTGATTGCTGGTTAATTTTGTGCCATTTATAAATCAATAAAGCACTTTGATCTTGATTTGTTTTAAACTACATAAATGGAGTATTCTTTCCCTGCAGCAAGGACCATAAACAGAAATGTGTGGTATTTCCCTGAAATGCTGGGCCTGTGTTGATTTCTAGATAAGGCCTGTTCAACATGCCTGGCACTGGCTGGGTTTGACTGTTTCCAGTCACTCTGAAATTATGGCAGGATGCTGGAGGTTTACTTCAGCAGAATCTGACAAATGCCCTATGTTCTTCTATGGATAATATTAAAATTAAGTACTTGGACAGAGCAAAATGTGTCAGTGGCTTTCTGTCTAGTTCCGTGCTAAGACCTTGTTTACCTGGCCCAATTAAGAAGACAGCCTGGCCTCAATATAGACCATGCTCTGAAGTATTACCCTTCTAATATGCTTGTTGAACCACTGTTTTTTCTAATTTATAATTGAATTTTGCAGTCATTTTCAAATAATATTGGTTAATGCTTTAATGAATCTCTTTCCTTACTGGCTATACAAAACATTCATTTAAAAATACATACGTACAATATACAGCTAAGATGAAACACACACTGAGTGTTTCCTTCTTGAGCTGCAGACCTGAGAGCCCTGTTCTGTGAGCTGACAACCCAATGGGCAACGCCTTTTATTTTTCAAGAGATGAGGACCAACAATGTTTTGTAGCCTAATGATTAGCATGCTCTGCCTTAGCCATTCTATCTTGGGCAGGAGCTGTAGCCACCATGCTGCAGGCTTTGGCAGACATGCCTTTTCTCCTCCTGTTGAAGCTGCCCAATTAGGTAGGCAGGAGTGCAAGAAATGTAGATGTAAAGGGAAGCATGATTTAGCGTACTGATTGGGCACTCAACAGCAAAGAGCAAGAAACACGAATTTAATCTACTGATTAGGTATTCATCAGGGAGAAATCTTAGATTCTGGTCCCGCCTCCCTTGATTATTGATATTTTAATACTATTTTCTAAATAAAAACATTTAGACAGTTCAGGAAGCAACATATAGCCAATGCCTATAACTTCTTTTATAGGTCTCAGCTCACTTCCACACAGCTTGTAGCTCAGCTAAATGAGTTCCACTGTTCATAGCAGTGATTTTCACTATAATTATGCTAAGGTTTTATAGTAATCATACTGCAGCAACACAAACTTCTAGAAATACCCTTGTGATTTTTTACAAGTTCAGCCAGATTTTTTCAAGGCATTGAGTATTTATTGTCTCTTCAAAATACATTCAGATTCATTTAACATAGCCAATTATGATTTGCCTGAGGGGTTTACATAAACGCTTCATCGACCCTTCTGAAGTTAGTCCCATTAAACATGAATGAGTCCAAGCTGGACTTGTTATGTTGCTAGTTTCTGAACTTTCCCAGTGGGCACTTAAAAAAATATGCAGCTATTATACATTAACAAGAGTCTTTTTTTTTTCTTTTTTTCTTTTTTTTTAAGATAGAATGAAAATAAAGCACAGAGCTCAGCCAGAACTTACTGAAATCTCTGGCTTATTTTGCATTTTCTATTCCAGTAGAGTAAAAAATCTGTTCAAGGAAAAGACACAAAAGGAGTCAAAGTGCCTTTGGTAGCCACTAGAAGTACAATACAAATAAAGAATGCCAGCAACAAGCAATCCTCCGAGAGTCTGAAAAGAATCTTGAAGCAAAGGAAATAATGTTCCAGCTCAACTTCCCATTAAAGAATGTCTATTACAATTTGAGCATTAGTCAGCTACATCCACAAATCTCATGTGATTTCTTCCACTTAGCAGCACAAAAAACAGCAAGTAGGATTCCAGTACATTACACCACTTGAGCATATGCTTATATCTACCTCTAGACAACAACGGACTACTGCAAGAAAAAAGAAATTAAATCTCTGCTTAAGAGCTTTCATGAATCAAAAGATGAACTCTTTAAGTAAAACCTGACTCTTAAGGAATATTTACACAAAGGACAATTGTCACTGTCCTACACAAAGAACAAGAATTTAATGTTCCTCCCGTATCTGCTTTCATTTACTATAAGCCATGGGGGTTTTACCCACTATTATTTTACTACATTAATAAATGACAACTGGCACCAAGTATCTAGTGTTTTTCTAGTGAGATTTTATAGTAATAGACAATGAATGTAAAAGCCACTTGGAAAATGAAAAGCCAAGCCCTCTAACAGGGAAAAGTTTGCAAAACAAAGAAAAAAAATGTTAGCTATTGTTTTTTTATTCTCATTGCTCTTGCCATTTTATTAGGAGTTTAAACATAAGTGTCCTTTTTCTAAAAAAATACCCTTAGATTCCTATCATATATATACTTTTCCTTAAAATTATTTTATTTTAAATGCCTATTTTAGTATTTATTAAGCCCAAAACCTTAAAGTGGAATGCTTTAATGAAAGGACTAATTCTGCTGTGAATCAGTAGCTGGAAATTGCAGACCATTTCATGGTATTTCACCTATATAAAAAAAAAAGAAAATGTATTACAAATTATTTATTTTTTATTCTCAGTGTTGTAGCTGCCACATTTTTCATCTTTCTGTCACCATTCAACAAGCTGTCCCAAAAAATCCTAATAGACTTTGGCAATGAGCCATATTTCATACATGCTTAATTGAAGATCTTGGCCTAATGATTTGCTACGCCATACATATGCATTTTAAGTAAAGTGTAAGTAACTGGGACTGTTATTAACTAAAGAACAAATGCAAATGTATTACATAATGTATTTCTGTAATGCATGTATTTTGAGCCAATAAAATGACCTTTGAAAATTACTGAGATGTGTGAAAATGCCATTTACTGTAATAGGAATCAGCAAAAGAAGGTGAACTGTAGGTGAGGCTTAACACTTCTTAAATTTTCAAAATCTATGCAACATTCAAAGGCTGTGCTGTGAATATTTAATCACCTTTAGGAAATGCATGCAATACACATGCATCATGCAAAAGTGTTAAGCTTTGTTGCCTTCACATTTAAACCAGCATGGTTTTCTATTTTAACACTTTCTCATTAATACTACAGTCATTTCTAATCAGAAACAGAAGTAAATGCATGGTATGAGACGAGATTTGTGAAATCATGGTTTATTAACACTACCTGAATAAAAGCAGAGCTTTTGACAAGGTATAACATTTAAAAAGTAAAAAGTCACTGACTCAAATATCTTATAGTTTAAAGAACAATGCAAAAGGCAATGACATATTTGGAGACTCTGAAGCCATTTTGTGATAGAGGTTCCACTAAACTGTAATATTAAAATTCAACTTTCACTTAAAGTATAGATTCAGGATGTTGGAAAAGATAACATGCCCACTTGTCAAACTTTCCAGTTCTTTTGAGAACCTGATGAATTATCCGAGGGTGAAGTTTCACAGCTGACATTTTTTACAAGTGAAGTTGTTGTTAAATGGGTCATTGATGAAATTTATTACCCAAGTAATTTTTTATTTTCACAAATGATTACAAGAATAAAATAGAAGGGATTCTCCCAATCTCACTTAGAACTAATGAAGAAACCCTGTGCAGTAAGTATTAGTTACAATTGCTAGTAGTTTTTTTTAAATTGTTATAACTGTATAGCCCACTAGGAAAAGGACAAGGACAATAACTCAAAAAAAACCTTAAATAATACTAATGTGCATATATTCAGCCAGTCATATCCAGAACTTAACATGCAGCTGGAAGCTAAGATGCATAGGAGGCAGGATCAAAATAAAAGTCCATAAAGAAGACATAACATGATTTGAGGACTGGCCTTTCACACAATCTTGGTCTCAATACCACAACCCTTTATACAAAGGTATTCACTGCAAGTGGGCAGTTTCAAAAGTAATCTTTGGCTGGTATCTGACAGTAGTCATTGTGAAGCCTCAATGCTGCAGAGGTTTTGCATTGGTCTAGAGTAGCAGTGAATCATATTCTCAGTTAAAATGAAATTTTTTCAGATTTGTATTATGTATGTCCTTATTAGAAACACTGCATGTATGCATCCCCTGCAAGTTTTTTTTTTGTGTACTGGGGTTTTTTTAGTAATTAGTAAAAATAAGGGATTGCATTTAGAAAAAAAATACTTTAAAATGAAGTTAAATTTGCAAGGATAGAGGTAGAAATTGGGAAGTGAAAACATTAAAGGAACATTGCATCATCTTCAAAGTCACCAATTAGAATCTTAAGAATCTAGCTTAATAAAATCTAAACTTTTCTCATTTACAGAAGGCAAATGAGCAGAAATGTACAGAAACGAGTATTGAAGGCAACCAGACTTATGCTTGTTTGCCTTGTCATTGCATGACAACAGTAGGAACTGACAAGGAAAACTAAGGAATTTTTAAAAATCAACTTCACTGGAGGACTACAAATAGTGTTTTCAACTGTAGGAACAGGACTTTATGCAGTCTCTGCAGTGAAAAATCAAGATTTGTTCCTACTTATGGCTGCCTTAGAAATTAACCATGATCTGAATTTCACTAGTGTATCATTTAAAGACAAAAGGGAGCATTTTGATTATCTGCTTTACCTTCTAGGGAACTGCGTTGACATTTTTTTCATTATTTTAATATGCCTTCATATGTCTGTGTGCTGAGTGCCTTCAAATCACAATGAAATTGTCGATGAAAGTTTCAGTTTCATAGATTTTAAGGCTAGAAAGGACCATTTTAATAATTTTTTCAGATTCCCTGCATAACACAGGCCATTATTTTTACCAAGTGATTCCCAAATCAAGCACATGACTTCTGGTTGAGCTAGATAAAATCTTCTGGAATATAATTCAGTTTTGATTTCAAGTGCTAGAGATTCCACCATTGTTGTCAGGAAAATGACTTCATTTTTAGCCCCCATCACCCATCATTTCTAATTGCAGCTTGTTTTCAGTTTTCAGGAATTATGGTTGTTTTTTTTAATCTGAGGACTCCAGTTTGTTATTTCTCTTTGAAAGCAAAACTGTGTGTAAAGACAGAAACAAGAGAACTAACAAACTGGAGTCCTTAATCAATGGACCTGTAAATAGTTATGCATTAACGTAGTGTTTGGGCATGGCATGATAAATATTTAAAGTGGTGGTTGGGAAGGAGTGAGCAACAGACTTTGTATTGACCTTCTGAACAAAGACAAACTCACTGAGAATTCATAAGCTTTCAAAATATCTTATTACTATCAGAGTAAATGTAGACATCAAAGTTTAAATCAAAAAGGAAATAAATGATTCGTATACCAAAATCACTAGGAACAATGCAGAGTAGCAACCACAGGACAATAAAAAAGGCTACTTAACAATAACCCAGCATAGTGTCCCATGGTCAAATACAAATAACTGTTGAATGTTCTTTAAACCAATAAAGACCCAAAACTGATGTCCATCCTATTATCAGAGTCACAAATTAGGTAACTAACTTACATTAATGCTAACTTACTGGGGTTTTTTATAATAGGAATATTGAGAGATTAGCCTGATAAGTTCATATAACTATATAAGGTGTTTATATCTGAGCACCTGATTAAATAAATGGTAAAAGTCAGGAGGAGGAGAAAGTTATAAAGGAATCTCAGATCCTCTTAATCCAGAAAAGTGGTTACTTTTCAAAAATATAAAGAATGTTTTGCTAATTTGAATGTTAGAACATAAATTTTGAAATAAAAAAAGTGGCTGATACTGGTCAAGGATAAATGGAGTTCTATTCTTTTTTCCCTCTTATTCCATAAGGCATGTAGAACAGGAGACTTTGGGGATTTCAGACCTGATAAGTAGCATGGCTCATAAAAATGATTGCACAATTACACACAGTTTTCTATTTAACTAGTGCAAATCCATATTGCAAAGTCATTTTAAAAATAAAAGCTAAATATTTTGATTGTGGTATATGAAGTCATTACTTTGCATATTGAAAATCAAAAAGGCAAAAAGAATTGTTTAGTCACTTGCTAATCAAGTACCTCTCAGTAGTTCAACCTTTTCTCCCAAATTTTACACTGAAAAAAATATCCAAATAGCATGTTTTCAGTCAGCTCAGTTTCAGAGTCCCTACCAAAATTCAGCAATTAACTGTTGGTGTGAGAATACCTATGTTGCAATTTAACCATTAGCAATGACTGCCTTTGAGCTAAATAAATAAATAAATAGATAAAGGGCAGAATCTGAGTTATCTGAAGAATACTGTATTATCACCCTTCACTCTCACTAATTTCCATGAGTACTCATCAGTCCAGTAGTTCGCAGAGCAGCACAGAGCACGTGAGGGAGTTGGTCCTTGGCGCCTGGGGACCAGGATACAGACTTTTCCCTGCTGCCTTAGAGATGCAACTTGAAAGACTGGGTCAGCTCCCTTGGGAAAGTCTCTTCCACAAACAGTGGATTCTTCACATATGGATTTCTTTATAGTTACTGGAGATAGGAAGGTACTTTCACTGTTTCACCATAAAGTAGGTATGTAAAATGGGTCAGGAGGATTGTATGTAAACTACCTATTTCCCCCTACCAATTACAAAGTAAATCTGAGCAGCTGACTTAGATATAGATGTCTACTTTATAGATATCTAAAACTATGTGAGATGTATTTCACCAAAGGATGCTAGAAAACCACTTATACCCAGCACAGAACTGCCTCTCTTCTGAAAGGGAACAAATTGTTCCCAGGATTAGCTGCTCCATCACCTTCCAATGGATCAAGGTGAAACTGTCTGGCCTGTAGTTCCCTGGGTCCTCCTTCCTGTCCTTCTTGAAGATAGGAGGGACATTTGCTTTCCTCCTGCCCTCAGGCACCCCTCCCAGTCACCATGATCATCTACTGTTGTAGTAGATGCTCTTTCACTCTTATGGGTGTATCATGGAAGTGAAAGGATTTCAAGAACAGGAATGAATGTTTGGTGATGGAATGATGCTGGGAGAGGGCATGACCAAAAACCTTTAAAATTGTAAACGAGGGAAGCAGGTATTGATCTCCATCAAGACTGGACTGGCTTTCTGAACCAAGAAATAAATATTATCTTGCTGCCTCATTGTGCAAGCTAAAAATCCCTCTGCTTAAAGGAAAGAAAAAAACCCAAAATTATTGGACTGAAACATGCAAACATAATGGAAATCCATCCAAATTTTCTGAAGGAGACAGCAAATACATGATAATTTCACATTCCAGAGAACACAGAATTTCTTGTTCACCAAGATACATTTTAACGTCTTCCTGGCTACAACTCAGACAACTGAATGCCTTTGGGACAGTCAGTCTGGATGTCTACCACAACAGATGTCTGTTACAGGTATTGTCAGCTTCTCAGATAAAATCCAGAGCTAGAATTCACAATGCTGGAATGAACAAAATGAGCATGTTTCTCTTACAAGACAGTAAAAAAACCTCACCCTCTCAAATACAATTTAAATAATACCAACATTATGAACAGTAAATAATTGCCTCAGTTTTTAGTAGCAAGAGTAGCCACCGGAAATCCTAGATCTCTGAGATCAGGAGGAAGAGTCTGGAGCAATGAAGACTTAGCATTAGTGGAAGAGTATCAGGTCAGGGAATACTTAAGCAAACTGGACACACATAAATCCATGGGCCCTGATGGGAGGCACCCACAAATGCTCAGGGAGCTGGCTGATGTCATTGCAAGGATTTTTTTATTATAATTGGATGATCATGGTGACTGGGAGGGGTGCCTGAGGGCAGGAGGAAAGCAAATGTCCCTCCTATCTTCAAGAAGGAGGACCCAGAGAACTACAGGCCAGACAGTTTCAACTTGATCCATTGGAAGGTGATGGACCAGCTAATCCTGGGAAAAATTTCTAGGCACATGAAAGAGAAGAAGGTGACTGGGAACAGTCAGCATGGTTTCACTAAGGCAAAGTCATGTTTGACCAACCTGATAACCTTCTACAGTGAACTGACTGGCTTGGTAGACAGGGGTAGTGAAGTGGATGTTGTGAACCTTGACTTCAGTAAGGCTTTTGACACTCATTCATCGCTTCTCTCATAGCTTCTCTCTTCAGCTTCTCATAGAGAAGATAATAAATGTGGCCGAGATATAGGAACTCAGTGAGGTGGACTGAAAACTGTCTGAATGACTCAGATGGCGGTGATCAGTGGCACGAAGTCTAGCTGGAGGATAGTAACTAGTGGTATACCCCAGAGGTCAATAGTGGGTCTGATCCTGTTCAACATCTTCATTAATGACCTGGATGGTGGGGCAAAGTGTACCCTCAGCAAGTTTGCAGATGACACAAAACTGGGAGGAGTGGCTGATACACAAGAGGGTAGTGCTGCCATCCAGAGAGACCTCAACAGGCTGGACAAATTTTCTGACGGGAACCACATGTCAGACACCCCTACCAGTCACCATGATCAACAAGGGGAAGTGCAAAGTCCTACAGATGAGAAGGAATGACCCCATGTACCAGTACATGCTGTAAGCTGCCTAGCTGGAAAGCAGCTTGGTGGAGAAGGCCCTGAAGGTCCTGGTGAACACAAGGTTGAACATGAGCCAGTAATGGGCCTGGGTCCTTGCAGTAAAGAGGGCAAATGGTATCCTAGGCGGCATGAAGAGGAGTGTTGCCAGTCGGTTGAGGGAGGTGATCCTTCCCCTCTACTCAGCACTGACGAGGCTATGCCTGGAGTACTGTGTCCAGTTCTGGGCACCCCAGTACAAGAGAGAGATGGAGAGTCCAGCAAAGGGTCACGAAGGTGATGAAGAAATTGGAGTATCTCTCCTACAAGGAAAGGCTGAGAGAGCTGGCACTGTTCAGCCTGGAGAAGAGAAGGCTCAGGGGGATCTCAGCAATGTACAAAGATACCTGAAGGGAGGGTGCTAAGAGGACGGAGCCAGGCTCTTCTCAGTGGTGCCCAGTGACAAGACAAGAGGCAACAGGCGCAAACCGAAACACAGGAGAGTCCATCTGAACATCAGGAAACACCCTTTTACTGTGAGGGTGACTGAGCACTGGCACAGGTTTCCCAGGGAGGTTGTGGAGTCTCCATCCTTGGAGATATTCAAGAGCAGTTTGGACATAGTGCTGGACAAAATTCTTTAGGTGGCCCTGCTTGAGCAGTGGGGTTGGGCAAGATGACCTCCAGAGGTCCCTTCCAACCTCAACTATTCTGTAATTCTGTGACTATAGTAATCTCTATGGCAAAATACTTCACTGCTGTGCTAGTTTCACCTCTCACTGTTGTAAAAAAAAAAAAAAAAAAAAAAAAGTGCATTGGCCCTACAACACAAAATACTTTATCATGACTATAACTGTTTTCCAGAAAATTTTGATGGGATTGAGGCAGATTTCCTTTGCGGCCCCACAGTCCAGTTTGTATTTTAGGATCAGAGAGGCTGGCGATCATCAATAGTTAATTTTTCCCATTTTTCCCCTCATTAAATAGGCTTTTTTTTCAGGTTCATTCTGGAAACCAATTAGCTGATGCATAGAACGAAAAAAATACATATATATGCTGGTTCAATGGTAGAGAGTCCAATAAAAATTTCTAAAATTTGAACAGAAGAACATTAAGTGTTTTTTCTTAAATAACATATGCCCAGAAATGGTGAGGTTAGCTGATGCAGTACTAAGGATTGATATTGGGAGACAGATTTATTCCCGTAGCAATAAGCAAAGTACAGATTCCAATCCAGTTAAAAAAAAAAAAGAAGTAAGGTATTACTAGTAGAATCCCTTTTTCTAATTTCAAAGGCTGAGTAAAAAAAGATTAAATAATTTCAAGGAAATAGATTAGATGCATACAATCTTTTAATCTTTCTTACTATTTAAGTTTATCTTTAAGAGGTTAAAACCAACATATACACAAATCTCAAACTATTAATAATGTTATCAATGTTTAATTGTTAATTAATTGTCCTTTCATTTAGCCTTCCTTGGAATCAAATCCACATTAACAATAGTTGCTAAGGAGAAAAATGAAATTGTTACATAGTAAATTACCATCTATTCTCACCATTTTATAATATGCTGTCTTCTTCATGACATTTTCCCCACATCATGAGCCATGTCTCTTGTACCTCTTGGTCATAGCTTGCAGTAAATCCATGGAATTTCAGGCAGTTAATGGCATTTATATCATAAATTGAAAAAAAAAGCTTTGAGATTTAATCAGATCATTACCACTTAACAAGAGGCTCTTACATTAGATTGTCTGACATCAGTAAAGGTTTGAAAGTTAATAAAGTTTCTCTAAGCAAAACCACTTTCATGATATGTTTAACCTTTTGGTGAAGTTGAATGCTTTTTCTCCCAGTATTTTCAGTAGACTTTGTTGTGCATGAAAATAGTTATTGTCTTATTACCGTTTCCAGAATTTTAGACAGTGGCATTAAGTTTGACCCATGAGAATCTCCCAAGGCTGCAGAAAAACTTCTTGTCTACTGTATTTAGTTACAATTAGTTCCTTCATTTCACTAACTTAGGCCTCCATATTGACATTATGTTGTTTCAGATTATAGTAGTATTAATAAATTAATTCTGAGAATTCCTTGTGTCTACACTTATTTCTGTAATAAGATGTTTCCATATGTCAAAGTACATACTGGGTTTTACTGGAGGACTTAAACTTTTCATAAAGAAATGTTCTTATGAAAGAAAAATTCTAAGAATATTTCTTTATTGTGCTATGTAGTCATAGTATCACACAAAAATTAGTTTTAGTGGGCATGACAAGACCCTTCTCAAGGCAAGGTCATCTATATGTGCCATTCCTGGCAGATGGTCTGTACTTAAGATGTGAGTGGAAATCCACAGCCTTCCTGGACAAAGGATTCCTGTGCTTTAATCTGCTGATCATTAGATTTTTCGCCTCTATGTTTAAGTCAGTCCTTCTTGCTGCATCTGAAGACACAGTCTGTCCTGCTCTCCTTGTTCACAAGGATTGTAGATCTTGTCTCTTTTCAACATTACTTAAAATACCTGAAGGCAGTTACCATTTTCCTTCTATATCTTTGCTGCAGTTTAAATAAATAATCCCATTTCTTTCAATCTTTTCTCTTAGATCATTATTTCTATACTCCTGATCATTCTCTTTGTTTTCCACTATAATCTCTCCAATGGGTATACATTTTTCCTTTAGTGCAATATACAAATACTGGCATTAAACCTTTGCCCCGTTTTCCCCTGTAACTCCCAGACCACTCTTTTGAAACCTGTTTGCGAGCCTGGTTTCATATTGCAGATTATTTCTGCCTAAGTGCTGTACCTTGTATTTCATCCAATTTTTAGGCCATTTGTCCAATTTGTCAAGATCATTTCAAACTTTATTCCTGCCTCCATCCTTGTGATGTCTCTCAGTTTCATGACATCTGGAAATTTAATAAGCATATTTTCCATTTCAATTCAATTTCAGTTCAATTTGTTAATAAAAACATTGAACAGAACTAGACCCATGACAGAATGCTGTATATTCCCACCTCACCCTTCCTTCTTTTTTGACAGTGAAATATTGCCAAGGACTCTGTGCGTACTGTTAGCAAAGCTGTCTAACACCCACCTGGTAGTTTTCATCTGGACTACAATCCCAGGGTTCACTTATGAGAATGTCACAAGAGACAATTTCAAATGCCCTATGAAAGTCAATATACAACATCTACTGCTTTTCCCCTGTTCACAGTTCCTGCAGTGCTGTCATGGAAGGATATTAAGCAGGTTTGACATGATTTACTCTTGACAAATCAGTACTGTCTGTTATTTATCTCCTTGTTATCTTCTAGGTGCCTAGAAACAGATTTGATTATTTGGTCAAAATTTTTTTTCAGGAATTGAAATTAAGCTAGAAGCCCTACAATTCAGTGGCTGCTCTCTTTTTTATGGGTAGTCACAAAATTTGTTCTTCTTCCGGTCTTCCAACATTTTATCTATGCTCCACAGTTTCTCAGAAATAACCCTCTAATGCAAAGGCAGATGTCTTTTGGTACATTGTACGTGTTAGCTACGGCTACACCTTGTCTTCCACCTCTAATCACACTCAGTGCAGAGTGTACCATTTTTATGGTAACCTTAAAAAGTTACTATTGGTAACCAGAGGTTACCATTCCATTTTATGCTCTGCTTTTTGTCAGGGATGCCTGACAGACTAACACTTAGATTATGCCAGGCAAGCTGCTTAAGTGATTATTCTCTTTTATTTCTAGCAAAATAAGCTGGGATAGCTCATTTTCATCTTCGGTTGAAACTCTTTAAGACACCCTGGCTTACTTTGACTAAAATGAGTTAGAAGGCACTCACATCATGATGTGAAGGAGAAAGTGATTAGCAGCTAGGAAAAGGAGAGGGGTCATTACCTCTGCAAGCAACACAGCTAGAGAAGGAAGAAGGCATGTGTTCTGGCTTCAGTTTTCTTCTAGCTGAGAAGATCTAGCATTTCAAGAGCTATTAGCATTGAACACTGGACTTTTTCATAGTCTTATTTTCCAAAATGTGTTGTAGTCAGCTAATACACTGAGTTCGTTCTTTTCCCCTGCTGCTTCTATCTAATCAGCTATTGAAAGTAGAGGAAATTTCACAGCTTTGCCCTCTACTGAATGTTATTTTTCTCATCTGTCTGCATCTCCAGTTCTCAAGATTATCAAGTTCTTTCTATATGATATTGTTACACCTACTACTGAATTATTTTTTGAATGTGATGTTATATGCAGCTATCATTAGCACATCATTATGGCTTTATATGAACATTAATAAAAGCATTAAATACAACTTGACCTAAGTCCTTAAGGAATTTCACCAGAATGGAAGGCCTGTAGTTTCCTTCAGTACAGTCCACCACAATCTCCCCTTTAGTTGTTGATTTACCCCTGTCACATTTTGTTTAGTAATCTTATCTTCTCCAGCTTTACTCATAATTTACAAGTAAAGCTCAAGGACGCGTCTTTTAGGAATGATGCAGAGAATGTTTTTCTGATGTGCATGTGAGACCCTGTGATGAGCTCAAAAAGGCTGGAGGACACAAACCGAGGCAGATCTATTTCTCTGACAAAGGCAAAGTGCTGTAGAAGTTATTTTTTAGTGAATCCACCAACATCCTCATTTATCATTAGATCTTATTCCTCCTGGCATTAATTGCAGGGCTTTCATAGAACTTCATGGGGAGAAGAATCAGAATATCAAACACGCAAGATCTCCCACAAACTGAAACTCTACGTAGAAACAGCCCTAGCGCAATTCATTGGGCAAATACTGGAGACACTTATGTAAGCTTCAAAGTCAATAAAGATAAAAATTTGAACAGGAACAGCTTTTCAAGGAAAGTCATAGAATGCTTGAAATCTGAACTGGATAAGTAATTAGAAAAAAGGACATTATAAGCTGCAGGCTCTGAAATAGGTTGGAAGGCTGCTTTATTACGATGTCTAATTTATTTGACTAATCCTAGAAATTTATACTCCATGGTGACAGGCACAGAAATTCACATATTATTTAATCCATCTATTTGTCTCATTGTAAATTCAGTTCTTCGTAGGAAATTGTGTTTTCAGTGACTTTCAGGCAGCAGTATGAGAAAAAAAACTTTCTTGGCCAGTTCTTATTGCAGGGATGGTTTCTATTCTCCAATAACGTTAACAGCCATGAACAAAATATTGTATGGAAAGACATGAAAGACCCTTTACATGGTGGGTGGCAACACCATTTCAAGGTTCCACTTTTGAAAAAGGTTGACCTTTACACTTGAGGTATGGCCCTTCACAGTCCTGTGTGAAAAGGACTTAAGCACAGCTTTTCAGTGAAGGGTAAGGAACATGGTCATTCTTGATGATAAATGTTGAGAATTCAGAGACGTAAATTCACCTGAGACAGAAATATAGGCACAACAATACCCTATTTAATGTGAAACCAGAAAATAAGTTTGAGGCTTATATAGTAAATACTCTAGGGATGGAAATCTATAAACAGAGAATATATTATGTCCCCATTATTCCAGAAAGCACCACTAGAATTTTGGGTTGGGTTATGTATATAACCTAGCTAGACCTTTCCTTATAAAGTAAGTTTGCAAGTATCTGGCCATCAGGTACCTGAACAGATAGCACATTCATTGTGATGGTTTCTTACATTCATACACTGTTGTCAAATCTTATAAAGATAGTTTAGATTATGAACATAAATCCAAGCTTCAAGAACTGAAGCTAAGCCAATTTTTGTGCTGCTATTTTGTTGGCACACGATCTAAATATTTTCATTGGGTTTGGCTCCTGCTTTTAAACCGGATGGTGTTCAGGCTAATGCTCAGTTAGGAGATATGTTTTCTTTAATAATGGAGAAGCCAACCAGCCACAGTTAGCACAACCAGAGGTTAGCACAACAAGAGCTATTGTTTCTTGCTGTGATATATTTTTCTCCTTGGCATAAGGATTTTCTTAACATAAAGTTAAATGCTAGCAATGGGTTCCCTCAGAAATGTTTTGCCAAGAAATTAACTGCATGTATCATTAATGAAGTCAGTGTTTCTGCATCACTGTTCATAGAAAATATTCACGTAAATAAGGCAATAAACCCAGGAGATTCTATCAAAGTAAATGTGCTTAAGTACTTTTCTCCAGAAAGAGAAAGCTATAAAAATATTGTTGCACTTCACAAATTTTTCTGAATTTTGCTGTCTGTTTTCCCAGTAGCTTTATCTTGCTTCTCTCTATATCTTAATCTTTAGAAGTACATTTTTCATGATGAGTACCTGGCTCAAACTGAAATAAGCTGGAAATCTTCAAAAGAAATAGTTCAGCCTATTCTGAAGGTGAGATGAGGAAAAATTGTTTTTGCACATTAACGTTCTGGTCGTTAAGCTTATTTATTCTCTTTGAGAAACTAACAGAGCCATAAAATCAAGTGATGGAGATCAGATTTTCACCATTCACATGAAAAACAGCTCTTGTTTAACCAAGTCATGAGCCTTTCAAGAAGTCTCAGTTCATACATACCATACAGGAATCTGTTAAAACTTTGACAGCAAAGTTTAGCATAACCTGAGCATATCCCAGCTCCTGACAGTGGCAGATGTGTGTGGCCATGTCGTGCAGAATGGGACTTTCCCTGAAAATCCTGCAGTAGGCCACAAGTGCTGGATAAAGACATCTTTTCTCTCTTTCTTGCTCTCAATAATTCCAGAGATCTCATTCCTGCCATTTCTCTTACTTTCAATAGTCAGCCTACCTGTTTTCAGGTTTAAATCAGTTGAATGCCACCTTGAAGAAGACAGTCTGTAATGACCAGTCACTGCCAGATTTCCTCTCTAACACAAGGCAAATCATTTCAGTATTCACCAGGTGGTAATGACTTTTCTCCTGTGGTAGATTTAGCCAAGAACAGCTATCGTGCTTTAAATACATATCTTAATCTGAGTGTGTTCAAACTGTAATTCTAAGTTCTTCTTTTACAAAATCCTCAAGGGTGGGCAGAATTGCTGCATGCTTGTGGGTGCACTTGGCATTGACTGGAACCATGATCTGAACAACTGAGCTATAATAAAGTCTAGACTCTTAAGTAAATGTTGTTTTTCACTCCTCTGTGTCTCAGTTCCTTGCAAATGAAGCAAAGCCAATGTTGCCTGCTTCACTTCAGGTTATGAAGATAAGTTCTTCATTAGTGTTTTGAAAAATACCAGGTGCTGTGATGTGAACAGCGAAGTAACAACAAGAAGTAAACTTGTAATTCTCGATGCAGAATTTGAGGGGATCAGGGCCTAGGGCAGTACTATTTATTGGCTGACTCTCTTCTTAAAGACTCTCAAGATATATAGGATAAAAACTGCACAGGCACTTTCTTATTTTTTGAGTGGTTCATTCTGAAAATGTTAGCCACAACAGATTAAAAATCCTTTTCAGTCAACTTCCTTCGTGAAGAAAGCAAGAAGCTGACAGGAGGTGTGTATTTGCATCTCGTCCCAGCACGGTGCTGGCATTCAGCCAGAGCATGCACCGAGAGCCAGGCATTCAGAGGCACTCCGTAGCGTATACGTCGCCTGTGAGAGCAGGGAACTGAACTCAACCGCCTCAAAAGCCTCTTCCATTCTTATGATAGCAATCTAGACATAAGCACTTTTATCCGCAGAGCAATAAGAAACTCTTAACAGCAGCAAAACATTTGTGTCTGATTTTGAATACAAGGAGCCTGGACTAATCAGTTACTTCACACATGGAACAGCTACAAAAGATGGAGTTTTGCAGATACCTTTACAGAGACAAACTGAGTACATTCTTCTCTTGAACAGCTGCAGCTAGTTTTATGATAAGCAATAAAAATCAGACCCATGATGGCTAGTAAATTACTTTGAGATATTTCTGTTTGATAGTTTTCTTACACTGAAACTGCTGCCTAACAGTAGCCAGTGTTGCAAACCTATACACAATTATTTCAAGGACAGGATTTCAGGGAACATGTTTTGCTTTGCCTCCATGGAGATACACATTAAATATTTTACTTTAACATTTCAGTTTTCTTTATAGGGCCTATAAGGATGTAATTAAAACAAGCAGTTGCCAAGGAGGTATTGCAAACTTCTCTTAGAGAAATATGTATATCCCATTGTATCCATCTGAACTAATAATTATTATGTATTACTAGCTACATGCTGACAATAAGCTTGGTGCTTTACCATTTATATTCTGCTGTTGCTGAGCTTGAAATGAACACCAGACAACTGCAAGTTGTCAGGAAAGAATAACTGTTGTTCTTTGCCTAGGAAATACCCCAGTGCTAATTTTACCATGAAAAGCAATCAATTTACAGTTGCAACAGGAAATCAGGTAGACCTCTGAAAGATCCTATCTCACTCTTTTGCCATGTCACTACATAACTTTCTATCCTTGTGATTACAATAACATCAAACAAGCAACAGTTTTTGCTGGTAGTGGGATTTCTTGCCTTTTAAAACTGAGTTCTGTCAGAACACACTATAAGAAGACAGAGATAAAACTTTTGAGTTATTTTTATTCTCATCAGAAGGCATCCAGAGCATCACCGTTCATTACCAGAACAGAGTGTAAAATGTATTATTTTCGCTAAAGCACCCTTAGTAAAGTGAAGGGTAAATGAGACCACACTTTATAGATGCCCATCTTCTTCCATTTGTTACAGCAAATGTTGCAGTCCCAAGTCCATCAGTCCGAAATAAAGAACAGCACAAAGAGAATTCATGATTACAGAAAAATGGACTGCCACAGAACTAAGATACTTCAGTAATGTAATGTAACAACTGTTTATATCATCAATTTTGGGAAAATCCAGAAATGTACTTGAATGTTGCAAATACATCTTTTTTGTCTACTATGTGCATATGCATTTGCATGCATACAGACACATACTTCTGGTTGCAATAAAAGCTACCTAGACTCTTAATTTATTTTTTATTGGACAACTGTTGAATAAAAATAATTGAAATAATGCAGAGATTACTTATAACACCTGAACTTCCCCCTCAAGTTGAATTATAAGATATGAACGTAATCACTTGATTTTTCCCCTTTGATCTCATGAATCCTGCAGTCCTAGCTACATGCTGACCCGGATGATATAATGAAAGGCCATCTGTTCCAGGAGCCAGCCTGTAACCCAGTCATCTGGGCACTCTTTTAGAGATTCATTCCTCCCCCGGAGCAGCACTGGAACCCAAATCTCTTCCTTACTAAGCAAAGATTTCTGGGAAAAACCACCACGCTTTTAGATGAAACTTAAAGCACACTGAGTCCTGCAATCTCAGAGCATCTCTGGCAGAGTCCTTGCAGGACCTAAGAACAGAGACGCCTGTTTCTGGTACCCGTGTTTCAACACAGTATATGTGTCTAGATTGAATTCAAACTGAACATATACAAATTTAGTCACTTCAGGATTTTTTTTTTTGCCTAAAATGTTGGCACTTTGGGTATGGCCCCTCTCAAAACAAATCAGTTTGACTTTCCTACATTGCTTCTATGAGCAAATTCCCATCTCCCCTTGCTTGGTACTTCAGGTTTTTAGGTGTTTTGTAAACTGTGGCACTGTACAGTTAACAGAGAGAAGTGTCAGTCACAATGCCTGGCATATGGAGTGGCTGGCTAAAACAGACATTAGGGAGAGAGGGGTATAAGAAAAATGCAACCTCTCTGCCAGACTAAAATGCCTGCTGAAGAAGTACCCTGAGAAGTATGTGTCTGTGAAACTAGGATTCACAGCCCAGCATTACCTTCATGCTGTGCCATGGCCACCCTACCTCTGAGTACAGACATCTGAAGGCACTTGACAGTCCCACGTAAATCATTTCATCCTAGCGATTGCACAGCCTCTCCATTCAGACTGGGACTGTGTCTAATTGTCAACATGAAAATGCCAAGGGCTTTGAATCCGTCCTCCAGGGAAGCACCTGATAAGAAACTCCACTCCAACCTTTCCCTCTCTTCCTTACCACTGAGAATTCCCACATTAATTAATCATATTTTCAATATGCTACATCACCAACATTCTAACAGTGATGAAGTAGGTGAATTGATTAAATGGCTTGGAACCAAGTGTCGCTAATTTGAAAATGGTGCGTGTTGGAATCAGTCCTTCACTACTAACATAGTGCTAACAGCAAGATGATCTGGTGCTTAAACAACATCACCTAATGACACTCAGGAAAGATCATTTAACCAGGGATGCATCTATATGTCACCAGTTCAGACCACACTCTGGGAGTATTCTTGTATTACTCACTGGTGTCAGAAAGCAGGCTTTGAAGAGTTATGAACTTTCCTTCCTCAGCTACTGAGCTGTAGGCTTCATCCCATATTGCAGGCAAAATCCTGGCCTCAGCTATTAGTGCTTTCCACAATCCTCAGCTGGGTAGTGGTTACTGATGTACCTTGATGTCATGTCTTCAGTGCCTAAAATTCCAAGTAACACCAAATGCAGTCAAGTATCTCCTAGCAACAGAGGCCATCATAAGCACATCAAGCTCATTTTCCAGTGTTTTCCTATAGAAGAAGGATATGGGACACAGACTTTCTGTGAATCTTTGCAGCAGAATTTGTGGACAGAATAGCACACCCTGAAACTGATAAATCCATGTGGTAGAGCACATCATTCAGCAGACACTCCAGTTTTGGCACCGCAGCAGTGTAACCATATTCATACAGCCGAGCATCTGGATGAAACAGCCTTACCTTCCACATCAGGCCTCCCCCACTGATCTGCCCTTATACTGCTTTCTGTGCAGAAGCAGCAACAGACTGTGTAGATGAAGTCCACGCAGAAATACCAATACCTTTACAGTAGCTGTATCTGCTTCAGTAACTTTTGCCAAATGAGTATGCACCAGGTGCCAGACTGTCAGATCTGGTCCCTGATGAGAATAAGTTTGGTGCCCATTCTACAAAATACATAATCAAGTTCAAGGTCTTGGCCCTACAATGTTTTTTATGGCCTATGCTCAAGATAACAGGAGAACAAAAGTCTATAGCTCAGAAATTAAAAGCGTCAGTGACAGCCCTAGTCTTCCAGTATAACAGAACATTCTACTGCCGCAGTAAAATTCATCTATGCAGGTGGCATGCATTTCTTAGAGGCTGATGCAAAAATGCACTCCCTACACTCCCTACTCTCCCTACCGTCTACCCACACCCTCCAGAAAAATGTGCCCTCACAAATCTCATCTGCTGCTGCCCCCAGTGCAGAGTGCATTTCTTGTACCTTGCCCTCTCTAACAAATACATCACAAGATGTACATTTTTTTAAAAAAATGAAGGAAGAAAAGGCTAAAACTCTAGGAAAGTAAGAGTCCTTACTTTCTACTGCTATACATGTGCTGTTCCCCTGGAAGAGGAGAGGACAACAAACTGTATATGGCAGATGCATAGTCACAGTAATGAATGCTTCTCTGGAAAGTGTTCAGGCACTTTGAGATTAAGAAATAAATTTATAAACCTTCATAGGGTAGGATAGGATAAGTTAGGTTTTCAGGTCTTTGACTTGCATATTCTTTGTGCTGCCATCTCCATTCTAAAGCAACACTATTCTTTTGAGAGAAATACATAACAACCCTGTTTGTGTTGAGAATCATGTTTACTCACAACAATTCCATTATGCACTGTTTTCAAGTAATTGACTCATTTCTCATGTAAAGGTGTTTTTAAATATGTGCCTTCTAACTGAAAACATTCTGTAGCTTAAATTTCCATGAAAGTTTATAATAAACACAGGTAAGACAGCAACCAATCTTCAGGCTACTGACTGCTTGACATCTGTAACTCTTGCACTGAAAAAATGTTATTCAGTCTGAAAGAACCCAAATGTATCTTATAGGAATTTGGTATTTGTAAAGTATGTGGGTTTATGCAACCTCACCTAAACAAACCCTGTTTGTTGGAATCTGTGAGAAGCTGTTTTGAAGAGCTATTGGTTTATCTGTTATTTTCCATCCCCCTTTTTGGATTTTACTTTAAATCTTAGAACTATTTCCTTTTTATACTCTCAGAATTAATCATGTGCCCTTTGCTGTCTGAGCTGAGCTGAGCCCACCTGAGCACAAGCCCTGAGCCCCCCATGCTTGGCATGAGGCTCTGGACTCCATACTGCTAATGTCTTCTTAATGTGCTTCTACTTGGGCACACTCTGGAGTACTGCTGGTTCCGCACATTTTCTATCTTGAAAGAGAATAATTGTGTTATCGCTTTAACTGAAATAGTAATATTCATTTTTTATTTTATGTTCTCAGACATAATTTCTTAGCAAACCAACCCTCAAAGAAGTTAGGAAGTAATTTGAAAAATTATTTGGAAAAGAAGATCTCATTAAATATCTCCTGAAGGCTTTTGTTAACAACGAAGTTTCTCTAGTATTTCTATATTTATATGTATGCACACACACAGACACACTTCTTTTTTAAATTGAAATTGATTTTAAGATGTTCCTTCAAGATATACACTACTCTAGTATGTGTATTTCTTACCACTTTTCCTACATCATATTTAACCTAGAAAGGATACATTTTACCTTAAAAAAACATATCCAGGAAATTTGTATATATATCTGTCTTCCTTTTAGCTATTTTCTTAGCACCATGCCAATGAATACTTTCAAAAAGCTTGTTTTAGTCATTGCATACTCAAAGCTGTCAGCTAACCCTCTTTGGAGAGCAGCATCCACATATTCTCACTGTCTGAGATTCTCAGCCCCTGTATTTAAAGAGTGACGGAATTCATGTTCTGATCCCATCCAAGGAGATGAAAGAGAGATGACAGTAGGTAGTAATAGCAAGAAAAATGCTTAGGGAGCAAAATAGATTAGATTAGATTCCATTACATTACATTACATTAGATGATAAAGCACTGAAGAAAGTGAGAAGTACCTGGATGGGAAAGAGTAGTGTAGGAAAGAAGGGAGGGAGAGGGAAAGAGAAGGAACTCTGTAAAAGGGGGGTAAGGAGAGAGAAGAAACTCAGAGACGTAAATTAAATTGAGAAGAAATTCTTGAACTATACAGAAAATTTTAGTCCAAAAAACAGTTATTAAGGAAAAAATATTTGTAAATTAGTACTGCAGAAAATGTGGTTACTGAGTGGGAATAGAGAAAAAGTGATGGTGTCCGGGTTTCAGCTGCGATAGAGTTAATTGTCTTCCTAGTAGCTGGTACAGTGCTATGTTTTGAGTTCGGTATGAGAAGAATGTTGATAACACACTGATGTTTTCAGTTGTTGCTAAGTAATATTTAGTCTAAAGTCAAGGATTTTTCAGCTTCTGATGCCTAGCCAGCAAGAAGGCTGGAGGGGCACAAGGATTTGGGAGGGGACACAGCCAGGGCAGCTGACCCAAACTGGCCAACAGGGTATTCCATACCATGGGACATCATGTCCAGTATATAAACTGGGGGGAGTGGGGGCAGGGGGATTACCTCTGGGGAACTGACTGGGCGTTGGTTGGCGGGTGGTGAGCAGTTGTACTGTGCATAATTTGTATATTCCAATCCTTTTATTATTACTGTTGTCATTTTATTAGTGTTATCATTATCATTATTAGTTTCTTCTTTTCTGTTCTATTAAACTGTTCTTATCTCAACCCATGAGTTTTACTTCTTTTCCCGATTTTCTCCCCCATCCCACTGGGTGGGGGGGACTGATGAGCAGCTGCGTGGTGCTTAGTTGCTGGCTGGGATTAAACCACAGCAGGTGGTCACAGGAGCTTTAGTAAAGGGTTGTGTTTGTGGTTGTTGGTTTTGAAATTGCAGTGAGCATGCTTTATAAAATATTGAAAACTATGAGGCCATGCTGCTCTGACTACATACAGCACGCAAATGAAGTGTGAGTGCTTTCTCACATTAGATGAGAAAGAAGTGGCACCCCAGTCCAAGGCTGACTTGACATTCCTTTAGGATAGTACATATCACCTTCATTTCCTCTTTGAACAGGTGATAGTTATGCACTTCTGCCTTAAGAGAACTGTGGTCCAGTTCTTTCTCTGCCCGTGAACAGACCTGCCAGGGATCTGGGTGTAAAGGAAGGAATTCACTGTCCATTTTTTAAGCCAGTCAGGAGCTGTTAACTCCAAATTGTCTGATTGTCTTATCTCTGGCTTCAGGAGGAACTTATCTAAGTGTCAGAATCTTAAGCTGTTGAAAGAACTATCGATTGAATCTTTACAGTCAAAAGTCTTTGAATCACTCAAAATGCAAGAGAGGTTTAGGGACTTCTCAGGTAAAAACTAGAGCTCTGAATTGCTGTGAAAACACTTTTAAGTGCAACCTCAGTTTCTGTTCAAAAAGGCTCAGAACCAGAATGCCCCCAAAATAATGTTTAGTGGGCATTTTCGTCTCCTGTGTTGTTTTGGTATTAAACAACGTTGGACACACCAAGTAAATCATTAAGAATCTCTCCACTGAATACTGATGTTGTTCATTAAACGCATCATTTGCGTAATAGCACTTCATTAATTATAGAGTTCCTGAATAATGAAAATCATTGTCAAATAACATATTAAGTGGATAATGGCAAAAATAGGCAAATAGTATTAAGTAATTCCTGTAATAATTTAGCATAACAATATTTCCTGGAATGAAACACTATCAGACAGCTATTAACAGCTTACACATATGAAATTATTAGCTCTTTCATATTAACTCTCTCTTGAGCCTTTATAGAGTGGTATTATGCAATGAAAGATCAAAGACAACAAAGCATTCCACTTTCAACTATAAAGTATCTGTGTTTAATATGCACAGACATATACATATATGTTTTCATAAATGATTCCTAGATATACTAAAAACCTATTGAAAACTGCCTTGAAAATTTAATGTAGGAAAAGGAGTAACTTTTCCCACATTCAGAAATGGCAGAATAATTTTTATTACCTGCAATAGTTAAACAGTTAATTCAAAAATTTAAATAACTCATATTAGTGCTTTTAGACATTTGTTCTTTAACAAAAATAACAACTAACTGGAATTGTTAACTTGGAATTGTAGTTACAGCAGCAACCACATTTTTAATATGGACACTAAATTGTCAGGGGGTTTTTATCTGGCTACATATGACAAACTTTTATAACTAAAAAAGCCCATTACAATCTTTATATAAAAAAAAAGAAAAGGAAGTTGTAAGTATTTATTTAAAAAGTCAGTTGTAATAGTAACCAAGGAAAGATTCATTTTGTGTTATGTACACCTTTAAAAGCTGTGAAGCATTTACTTCCAGGAGCAACTTCACATCCTGAGAAAGTCTCAGGAGAAAGTAAATGGCCACATCTCCCACTGATTATGCTCAAGTGGTTCAGTATTTGGCCAGATTCACATACAAGTGTAAATAGTTGAATTGAACTGGTGGGAAGTGAGAGGTTACAGCACTTGACTCATAGCTATCATCGGAGTACACAGGTTAATAACAGTTCACATGCCTCTCTCTGTTCTTCCCAATGTATATTAGTACTGTTTATGTTACAATTCCTTCTACATGGTCCCAATGTATTCAATAACCACCTTTTGAGAAGATGTCTACTAACTGCAGCCTAGGATTTTCCAGCAGTAAGAGCTGAGGTGAAGTGCTTTATGAAGCACTTTGCAATTTATGGCTATATAGGTCAGATGTAAGCAGCCTTTTATGTTTAACCAAACCCTCCATCTCACAGGTTTTCTTTTTCTTCCCAAAGACCTACACAATATAGTTAATGACATGGAACTCAGTGTATCTATCTCAAAAGGATTAAGGTGATAATCCCGTTACTGAACCCTGAAGGCAATTTCCTTGGTGTTCTCTGTCACAAATTCTATATCCTCTTTCTGCAGCCTGATCATACCAGATAAATATCATGGTCCACTCAGAATTTTTTAGCTCTGTTTTGTCATACTGCTGAAGTATGAACATTACTTGATTTGGATATGGATAGGATAAAATTTTTCATTTTAATAGTTCTCATAATTAAGCCATTGTTTCCAGTGATGGTACTAGTCATCATTATCACAGATGGACCTGGTATCTTTTTTTTTTTTTTTTTTCAGTCAAAAGGAGGTTTGAAATGGAAAGTGCTAATAGGAAGAAGTGATACAAGCATATTCCTGATCTTTGATATGGGGAAGAGCTTCAGAAACAGCAAGTGCAGGAGGAAACACCAGATCTGGTCAGTTGGGAAAGATAAAGTTAGATGTGATACTGAATGGGGAGCAGAGACTGAGCAGGTGAAAAACTGAAACTAGGAACTAGCATGGGGAGCATTTCTGGGAGACATTTCTTGTCAGGAGCTGGTAAATGGTGGGAAAATAGTTGTAGGTAGGTGAAAACCCTGCAACAGCGAAATTCTGCATGACAGTGAGGCAGAACCGTGTGAACACAGAGGGTTCCTGTCTAAGAAAATAGAGCTCCCAAGGGGGTGAAAAAGCACTTTGTAAGCAAGAAAACTTTTGCCTAGAAGAATGCTGCCTTATTCGTTCCAGGAACAGAAGAAAAGGCACACATGAATAACTGACCACAGGACAGCCAGATGCCCCAGAATAGCTTCACATATGAATGCTCTTACTCTTCAGGTAATAGCAGGTATTTAGACTTTGTAAACTTAACCTCTCAGGCAGTAGAAGGCACCTGAAATGCCTCCTAGGCAGAATTTAAGAGCAATGCAGGACAACCCTGCCTACCTTGCTTAGGTACATGAGATGACTACAGGCACAGAAGGCTTCAAGGAAATGTCCTGCAAAGGATTCATCTCAGCAAAGACAGGAGTCAATATACCTAACTAGAGCACTTTGAGATTCAAAAGTACATGCCCCTGGGCCTAACCATGCTGATTTTCTGGTATATATTCCTTCTAATATCCCTCCTTCTTGGTCTATGAGTCTCGTATTTAGGATTCCTTAGACCCCTGCCAGACACTCCCATATGTAATCTGTTAAAAGATAACCTATATGGTAATCCGAGATACTGATGCTCTTGTTTCCCATCTCTAGGTGTAGGATGGACTATTTCTTGAGGTGAACATGCTAAATACCTGGCTGAGAGAATGGGCTATGTGTCTAAGCTCAGAAGAGGTTTCACAGAGAAGTCTTGCTGAATCCCGGAGACAGCCAGCTATGACAATTTCAGACATACCCATCCATGTCTTTATACTATCTAGCTGGTCAGCTTGGGCCTCCCAACCCTCAGTGTCCTGGCAGAGGTGACACTGTCTTCAGTTGAATGTAAATTGACCTGGGGGTATAATTCAGCTCTATGAACTTCACTGTGGACACGGTAGATAACTCTTAGGTGTTACAGCGCTGAGCATTACATATCCTGAGAGTCTTTGCCACTATGTGTCATCTTGCACAGGGTATTAAGAAGATGCACCAATTAATTTTTATGAGTAATTCAGGTACTTCAGTGAGGAGCACCACGGAAATACTAATGAGGAAATTAATTATTCTACATGGACAGCAAAATTAGATGTGTTCAGCAAAGATGGCATGTACTCGCTCACTTACCAGCAGTGAGAATACCAAATATTGATTAGTTGCTCATTAAATCTGCACCATTCATTCTGACAGATGCCTCTCTGAACCGAATCAGTCCTGTTCCTGCCGTTATTCATCCCATCATGCTGTAGGCACTTAATTGAGGTGCCTCCACTTTCCACTTTTTCTGAGGTCAGTGGGATGAAACAGGCCACCCCAGGGACCATTCAGCTCCTGCAGTGGCAAAATCAAATGTGAAAGCTACCTGCCTCCTGACAGGCTATCAGCAGAATGTTGAATAACTACACTTGAATTTTAGGTATTTCAGTAAGTGCCTTATTTAGGTAGGCTACATCAGGGCATATGTCACCATGCAGTTAAAAACTATCATAAGACAAAGGGACATTGAGATACAGTTTAGATTACAGTGTCAATCTGAATTCAGGCATTTCTTAATTTTATGTGCTTCACTCTTCCTCCCAGATAATGTTATTTTAATACTGGAGATTTTTTGTCAGTATGTTAAGACTTATGCCAACTTTTCTGAATGTTTTGTTTTGCTGTCACCTTAGCAGGACAATCAGAAAAAGATCAAGCTGAGCTACATGCCTTTTAACCTAGTCACTGAGTCCAGCAGTCTCTTATGCCTGTTAACATTTGTTGTGCACCACTGTTCATTTCTATGTCCCACCAGCTACGTACTCCCTTTTTCCCATATTAGTAATTCTCCTTTCATTTTGTTAGTGTCCATGTTTCCCTTTCAAACTCATGTAGAAATTTTCTTTTTTTGGAATGCCAGGTATCACAGCCCAAAAATGGTTTCATTTTCATTCTGATTTGAATCTCCTCATATTCCCCTTTTTCTGGTCTCCTTTCAGTGCTCTGCCTACTTGAGTCAGTGTGTTGAATGGATCTCTGAACAGTTCTTAATTAGGGCTAATTGGACAATGTAAGAAGAGATATTCATGTCCCATCCCTCCCCCTTTTAAAAATTTGTCATTAGCTTAAAACCAACATTTAGTTAGATAGATAGACAGACATAAAACTAAAATTCTGACATTTCTTGTGGATTATTAATGCATGCTGAACCAGGGAATGTAGAGACTTTACCAAACTACTGCAGAAGCTATTATTAGGCATCTTCTATTTGGACCATCCCTCACTTTTCCAGCTGATCATGACTGTTTTTGTCTTGGCTTTCTGCTTAGATAATCAGGAAAAAAAAATTAAACCATTCTGGAGAATAGCTCAGACCATCTGAGATCTGAGCCACTCTTCGGAGGTACCGCTTTCTCCCTTTCTCTCCGGTAACTGTCACAAAAGCTGTGGGTAGACACTGTCCTAAATTAAGCACCTCAGTCCCCTGCCTGAAGTTCAGCATGAATGCACCAAGAGCAAGAGTCTGTAGTATTAATGTTTACTCTCATCTCATTGAAATTCCATAGCCTTCCTTGTTCTCAAATCAAAACCAGCAGAAAGCATAGTAGTGGGGCTTTTATCTCACTGCTTGACAGATCACAGAGAATATGCCTGGAATTATATAGGAAATACTTTGATGGTATTGCATGAGATTTAATTCTATGGATCTATATAACCACTTACCTAAGCAAATCAGATATGACACAGGAAAGAAAAACATTCTTGAAAGCAATATGAAAGCTGTTCCTTGCTGCTAGTGGTGATGTCCAAGAAAATTAAGTTTATATAGTATTTAGTAGTGTTGTCTTTAAAGACAACAAGATTATCCAGAGTAACTGTAATGATATTAAAAGAAAAAAATAGAAATTTTGGACAGGAGAAAAGTTTGGGGGTTTCTGAGTACAAGAAAACCTGTAGGAAACTGTTTAGAGGGCATGTTATTCCATGTCCGCCTACTGCTAGCTTCTTTGTAGTTTTCATTGAGGCATGTGATACAGGTCTTCTGGATTAGAGGATGCTGGTCCACAAGGAAACTTCTTGTGATCCAGCATGATAATTCCTATGACTCAGAAATTTATAAACGCATTGATGTACTACTAATCCTCAAGTACTCATATAAGGTTCAGTTGAGTAAAGGCTTCAAGAATAGGACATAATTAAGTAATTCTTCCTAAACCAAAATGCAGTACTATAAGCAGATTCTAAGCAATAATCAAAATGAAAGTCAACATTCAAAAGTTATGTTTTTACAGACATATCAGAGAGGCTGGACTTCAATATCCCTAAGAATCTCTCTTGTTTAAGGTAAATAAGGAGTTCACATTGCTAACGAATGATGAAGCTGAACTCTGGGTATGGCAATTGTTATTGTTGATGGAATAGAGAGCTTGACATTTATTTACTGTTTACAATCTTACTGAAATGCTAAGCCTCTCATTATTAAACAGGTTCCATCATTAACCCTTGAATTTCTTTTAAAACATAGGTGTCATAAGTTTCTGAGGTGGAACAGCAAGAACTGATGCCAGAAATCATAACAAGCTGTTATACTGTAGATATACATGATTTGCTTGCTCAGTCTCTCAGCTAAAATGCAAAATGATACTGCTCCTCTTTTTCATCCTTCACTCATTGCTCAGTTTGTCACCCTGCTTTGTAAATTAGAGTGATAGCAAAATAATCATTAGCAAATCTTACTTGTCAATGACAAATAGACTGAAAAACCCTCATTTTTTCTTGTTTGTACATCATAATATACATACAAAGTAGGTAGAGGTCATTATACTGGAAGCAACTGATAGCACCTAAGCAATGGCTAATTTCTCTTTGGGATTTCTCTATTTGGCTGGAAGAAATATCTTCATGAACTTAAATGCAGAATTTTATAATTTACTTTTGGTTTTGTAAGCTATTTTTTAAATTGTTGTCATCAAGCTATATAGCTCCTTTTACTCTGCCCACCTTCCACAAAGCACAGGTATTTCACAAAGCATTCATTAAGAATTTCACTAAGTTATTTTTTTTACCCCTTGTGCTCACTGTAACAGTCCAATGGAGCGCTAAGCACAGTAAAGAAATGAAACTGATTCAGAAAGAAAAGCTGAGAAGCTTCCTAGCAGTAGATAAAGATAGCAAAAGGAGGAAGCAAAACATGCAGCTATTCATCTTTTTATCTTTTTTTTTTAAAGGAGAGGGGAATGTCTTAGTTTTGTCTCCTGTATAATGGCAGGGAGTGGGGGAGAAGTTTTGCTTTAGTTAAGAAGTTCCATGTTGAAACACAGTGTGCTGGAGGAGAACAACCTTTAGGAACTGGCTCACAGTTATGGTTTATGAAACAAATACAGGGACTAGGTTCTATTTCTGGGAGATGGAAGTCACAGCTCAACAAGCTTGGAAATGTATGACCTCTGAAGGCTTTGCAGATGACAGGAACTCAAAAGCCTTTTAAGGAAAAGTAATGTGACTCATCAAACTTGAAAGATCAATTTTGCCAATTTATGTATAAGCGCAGGCACTGGGTAAACAAAATTCTCAGAGTCATTTCCAGTTGTAATTTATCACTAGAACTTCTCCTGCATCTTAGAAACTTCTCCTTGCATCATTCTCAGTAGCATTCACAAAGACTACCGGGTTTGAGTTTCCCGCACCCCAGACAGTGTGTTCCACTAGAAGTGATTCTGGGTGCTTAGCCTACCAAATAAAAATTTACAGATAACACTTCTTAAAAGAAGAACTGTAAAACAAATACTTTCTCCATAAAATCTTCATTTGAACCAGCTACTAATTTTCTCAATGTGTTAAAGTCAGGAGCACTTTGTAGAACAACAATGGAAGTAAGTAACCATGGCTTCATTTTTAGTTATTAATTACTACTTAGGGGAAAAAAAGGCCCTCTAGTTCAGTTTTTACTTGTTTCTGGATGATTGTAAATTGGCTGCTGTCTCATTTTGTATCTGGATACAATATGTGTATATGCAGTATTTAATACCTATTATATGTCATGGAAAACATTAAAATAGGATGATAAGTAAGAGAATATTCTCTCCGGCATGTGTATCATGAAGTGATCCTTAAATATACATTGACAGGCTTTTTCAAGTGGCATTTAACACCATTATTACTATGCTTGTTGGCTTTCACGTGCCAGAGAAGCAGAATCCACACAAGTCACATGAAAGAGAAACAATGACTGTGACCAAATCTCCTGCAGAGTCTATGTCTACCAGAGTTTCTTCACAATGTGCTTCTGAAATGTGCATGCATTAAAAATAGACATGGTAGAAAGTTCTGAGCTCCACTCCTTATCAACGCTCAAAAGCCCACGCAGTCCCCATCCCAGCACCTGCAACAATTTTACAAGATCCTGATACTAAACCTAAATTATTAAATCATCAAAGCTCCCCTTTTCTTCTTTGTTTTATTTGCTTCATATCAACAGCAACTTCCCCTCGGCAATTTTTATTTACCACAGAGGCACTTTGAGTTATACCCACTGACATCAAAGTACCTCAGTGAATCATCTCTGGTTCCCTCCAGTGATCAAAACTGTAACCTGACGAAGCTCTTCCAGGCCCTGAACAGAAGCAAATTCTGCAGCTGTCAAGAGCTCAGAAGGGGAATCATGCCAATCACTTATTCTTTTTTATTATGAACAATGTGCTGCTCAAGTGGCTCTGCTGACCACTGCAGTGATAGACAGGTGTAGAAAGAGCCACAAGCACTACCCTAAAATAAATGTCCATGATAGGTGTGACAAATCTTCTAGAGTTGATTACTGCTGTGGTTACTGATGTGAGTTAGGTGACCAGTTTGGATTAGACATCCAAGGTTTGAATGGTTGATGTTTGATACCACAAATCCAGGCTATCACCTGCTTCTAGGAAACTTCTTGTCTCCAGATTTTGTAATTAGGTCTACTAATCTAGTTGTCCTCTTCTTTAGATATATACAACCATTTATCAGGTATATTTTATATAAGATATGTATTATTAATTATATAGATAAAAATTATTATTTATTAGGTATATAGAGACCTATTTATGTATATGGAACAAATCTGTTCTGATCCTGTTCATCTTTATCTATTCAATAAAGCAAATAGACTATTCTCAATGGATACACTGATGTTTATATAAATACTAACAATGGTTTTCTGAACAGATAAAGCATTGTTTATACTAGCATTATGTATACTTGCAAAAACATAGTTTAAACTCACTACATCTTCCAAAGTTTGAGGCAACCATTTTCATTGCTTACTAACCAGGTATTTTCTTCATCCATTATAATAATTCTTGTTTCATTAGTTATTATAAATCCCCATGTGCATATATAAAGATAATTATATCTGTATGAAGAGAGATAATTTTTAATCACTCACTTTGTAGACTGGAAGATAATTACAGTTTTTATAACTTTTATAAAGAAGAAAAGCTATGCCCTGTATAGTACCTAAACCATTTGTGTAACCCAGTTAATGCTAATTCATGACAGAAGACATTCCCTCCTAACAATAGACTGGATCTTGTTGCAGATGCCTGTACTGCAGCAATTCGTGTGCAGAGTTCATGAGGCAGCTATTGCCTGCTAGAGGCAACTGTCCCTTTGTTAATGTGATGGGGCTAATGAAGACAATGGTAACCTTTAAAATCTTTCACTTTTCCTGTGATGCACATAACCTCCTGACACACGTTAGAAAATACCTTGAATATGGCAAAAGCTATCATTATCTGACAGGGGAATGTTTTATGGGTCACCACTGAAACTAACTGATGGCAAATTGTCAGTAGTTTCTTTAAAGCTCCTTTATGTAATTCTTCAGTATTGTGCTATAAACTGCTTTTACCATGTGTCTCCTCAACTCATCTATGCTCCTAATATAACAATACCATTCACTGTGTATGACGTCCCTCTAAATGATTAATTTTAACAACTTAAAGCACTCCATGTCAGTCATGTGTTCCAAATTAAAGTTAAAAGAAACACGGACTAAATCTCAGGTTATGAGATTACATTATATCAAGAATGATAAAATATCCATACTGTTTTGCTCTTATTCTGCCCATCTTTCAGTCTTAGGAACGTTGTCTTTTGAAGCTTGTCCCCTTGGCATTCATTCACCGAATCACCAGCTGGATATGTTAGAAGATCTGGCTCACTGCTTCCTCTCCAGATACAGAACATATCACCTCTGGGATATGTACAGATTCTATTAGTGCAAAGCCTCAGGCCTGACAATATCTTGCTGCAATGATTGTCTCTTGTGAGTGAATACCCACACAGATTTAATTAACAGCAGCAGTAGAGTATTCACTGTTATAGAACTCTGTGGTAAATTACTAATCAGAACTCCAGGCACACTGGAGGGAATAGAAAGCTGAGGAAATGATGAGATCACTTTTAAACAATATGGAAAAGGCATGAGCGACGCGAGCATCGTTTATGTGCAATAAATACAGCGATGGCCTGGGAGTAAAATGCCTAGCAGACTATCACTTAAATCTTCTCCAACCGTTTCACCAGTTAAATATCTGGGGGGGCTGAGGAGGGGGACAGAAATCACAACTGTTTACATTAGTGGTTATTTTGACCTTAAATGGGGAAAATAATTTTTATTTGGTTATGGTCTTAGCTATCAATGTCTAGCCTTTGTTGAGCTAAAATATCTAACTGCAGAGAAGCAGCAGCAGTGCTCTGTAGTGGAGATTAATTAAAATTACTTAAATCACAGACTTGGAATGGGCACCTCAGTCCTTTTATAGAGCTGCTGCTTTGGCAGTTCTGAAATGGGCCCACCTGCCTAGTGCAATCAAGGTCACTGAAACACTCAGAAAGTGTATTTTTACTTACAGCTTGCCATTGGGGCTATATTGTGCAGTTAAGCTCTGAGTATGGTATACCATAGGCAGAGCTCCAGTGGGAGACAACATATTCAGGAACTTGCAAAAGTTTCTGTGCAATTCCATCTGCCATGAGCAAATGCAAGTTATATAACACACAAGTTTGCACCTTTTCTGCCTCTAATGCTTACCCCAAATCATTGCACTGTTGTGAAAAAAGCCACCACTCTCACTGGAGCAAGAAGGTTAAAGTTTTGGATCTGTGATGGCTTTTATGTGAAGTGAAGGAAAGGCTTCTTCCAACACATTCTCAGAGCACAAATTTCTGAAGTATATTTTCCAAGACGCAGGGAGAATCATGGGAACTTTGAATACCACAGAAGACAGCAGTATGAATGGAAAGTGCCCTCTTCCTCTCTCTTTGTCTCCCAGTTCATACTTAAAAAATTAATTTTTCAGCTTTAAAATACTTCAGGTCAGTTCTTTACAAATGATTCTTCAACCATATACAGAAAAAGCAGCTCCCTGTTAGAAATTGAGAAGATTTCTATGCTGCAGGCTTTCAGTATCTTTGAAACATTGATTGGAGAAGAAAGAAATTCACAGCCCACATGTTGTACTCTGCAAGCTAAATTGATCCTTTGCTACTTCAAACTTCATGTTATATATTCACAATGGGTAAATACATTACCTGTGTGTTCCTGCCAAAGCAACAAGTTTTAATTTAGTAAAGAAGCATAAAGTTTAAGCTTTCAGTATTAAATTTCAGCATGAGTGCATCATCAGTATGGAAAGGACCCAGTTTCTCTTGTCTCTGAATACAATGACAGATTTACAAATTTTCATGTTTTTGCAATGTACTAAGTCAATCTAACCTGCAGCAGCTGACTACAAGTGCTCTCATTGCTAATGCCTGGTAGAATGTATTAGTGTAGTCAACAGGGTGAACTAATCTTTTCTTCAGTAACTCAAGTGGACGGAGTTAAAAGACTGAATGGTCTCTTGCTTCAGATCAGTTACTACTACTTCTGTGTGTGTGTGTCTGTCTGCCTGTCTGTGAGACTTTAGGAAGAGAATATAGAATTGGCTCTAACCAAAAAGTGTTATTTACAGCTAGAAACCTTTGTCAGCTCTTCAGCTGATGCCAGACAGCAGAAATCCATTAAACCAATAGGATATTTATAAAAAGGGAGTTTAGGACCGTTATTTTTAAAGGTAGTTCAAATTTAGAAGAAGCTGAGGGATACTAGGCTTTTAGAAACTGCAAATGATCAGCAAGTATTTGTCAGGGCTGCTTCTAGTTAACCTTAGTTTTGCTTAAAATAATAAGAAGTATATTTAAATGGAAGACCAAAGAGCAACTTTGGGGAAGATAAAGAAATGTCGTAGAGGAAATAAAAAGCTTGCATAGACAGTTAAACAGCTAGACTTTTACATGCTTTACTTCATACACTGTCTAAATAATGCTACAACAGCAAAGTATGCAGGTAGAATTGGAGCTTGCAGGTCATTGAACATTTCAAATTCTCCCATTACCATTTCAGCACAAAGTGCTAAAAATCTTTGCGCTGAACGGCTGCAAGAATTACCAGTGCTTGTTGATACTGAAAATATTTCTCTTATTAGTGGTGGTTTAATAAACCACTGACAGCACATTAAACCAAACCAAAATATAGGATGCTTTGTTCAGTACATCTGAAAAGACAATTTTTTAAAGCAATTCCTGCATAATTTGCTTAGAACTTTTTATTTATGAATTATAATTTTACTGCTGCTGTATCTGCATTAGACAAATTAAAAACAGGTGAAATAAACAGCATAGAGGGAAAGCCTGTAGATGTTATTTATAGAGTTCAGGGAAGTCACACAAAGAAAACAAGAAACTATTACTGGAGTACCACACAGATGCAGATGAAAACAGAGCTGTGGAAACAGTGATACTCGTTATGCACTTGGCTGGTTGTGCACCAGCTGCATTGTGTTGGAAATGGATGCAATTTTTTTTTTTTCTCCCCAATTATACAAGTAAGGGTGGAAAAACATGTTGGCTGTATTTTTGAACAGTTACGCTTTGTCTCTGAACCAAGTTTCACATTTTGCTATCAGCTATATTCTTGCTCTTGTCTCCCACAGCTCTGTCGGGGTCCCAGCTTCAACCCAACCTTTCCTTTACAGCTTCCATCTCTAGTACAACTTGTCATTGATTTCTTACTTTCCCTTTACACTAACCAACTCTTTTAGATTTCTGACCCACTTAGGATTTTTTTGAACCAAGAGAGTAGAAAGAGACCATGTGGATTCCTCAGTAATTAGAATTTTATCTCCTCATCCAACCCAAGCAGAAATACCACAAGATGTACCATACTTATATGCAGCAGTAATATTTACTGATAAGAATAGTCCCATTGACTTTCTGTTGAAGCTGAAGGACCATTAACATAAGTAGAGACTGCAAGGTCAGAACCTGACTTGGATTAGAATCTTCAGTTTTAACAAAACCTCCACATGCATCAAACACTCCACTTTTGAGGGGAATAATAATCCAAATCTGTTCTTTATTATTGTATACAAAGAACACAGAATGTCCATAGCATATCTTATTTTCACTTTATTTTTGCAGATTCAGAGCAAAGATTAAGGCCCAAATCAAATAAATTACTCTGATTTCTTTTCTTTTTTCCTGCCTAATGATATTCCACATTTAGGTGACTCACCATAACCTTTGGTTGAGAAGTAGTTAACCTTCATTTCCTCTTTGTTCATTAGGAATCAATAGTTGTTCACCAAAGAATCCAGAAAAAAAAAAGCCATAATTTTTTGTGTGGTTCATATGTCAGACAGGCCCTTACAGACACTAATGATTTTAAAGTAAAATTAGGAGGGGGGTTGGGTGGACTCCCTCAAGACTTTTGTGTGAATGGTGCAGCATAGTACAAAGATGAAAGCATTCAAATCTGAAATGAAGCTCAGCAGGTAGAGAGATTCAGCATGAAATTCAAATAGATATTCCTTGTGCTGGTATGCTAATTAAAACTTTTTTTTTTTTTTGAAAGTGTATTGGGATTTTTACAGTTTAACCTGAGTATATATCTCATGAGTTAGGAAGAGAGATCATATAAGCAATGGCTACTGTTGTCTGAGAGTTTTCATGACAGCACAGTGAATCCAGCTGAAATTTAGCTTCAGAAGTAGCCTGAGGATGGTGTTGCTGAGTTGGAGGAACTTGGGAATATCAGAGGTGATGCATTTCTGTCTAATGATCTGAGTTATGGGCATTCATAATTCCAGTGTCTCCTGGATTCTGTTTACATCACAAGTTTTTTACTGACATCACTAAAAGATGCTCATATAAGTAAGTTCTCCTGATACAAAAGGAGCACAGAGAGAATGAATACAGCAGTGACAGCCTGCAGCTAGATATACAACTACAGAAGAAAAGGCATGAGAAAATGCAAACTGAATCTGGGTCAGTCTCTAACAGGTTGAGAAACAACCTGCTCTGGGATGCTTCTGCAGAAGATGGTTGTGCAGCAAAAGTTAAACTGAAATAAAAGGTGGAAGTCAGAAATACAATCTCTTACCTTAGTCAGCAGAAGGGAAGGTAACAGAATATGACAGTTAGACAATTATAATTGTTAGGTTGTGTGATAAAAGCTCGTCTATACCCCCACAAAGGAGCACAGGGGCAGGGGGCAAATAATGACTTGCCCTGGCTTCTCCCAGGACCATCACAGGAGCCACCAGGCCATCAAAGACCCATCTCTACAAACCCAGACAGGAGGACAATGGCAGGTGGGAACCCAAATTAAGGTCTCAGAGGAAATGATGAACTGTCCAGGCCCTTCCCAGGGCTGTTCCAGGACAGCCTCAGCCTCATTGGCCAGGCATGAAACCCACCTCCATGGGTCAACATCAGAGCACCTTTTGGGCTGAGGGGGGCCACTGCCTAGGGGCATGGGACGTGTTATGGCGTGCAGGGGAAGAACACTCGGGAGTTGCACAAGACTTATTATGGGATATTTAGGGGAGGAATTAAAGAGAGGGATCAAGGTGTTTTGGGGAGGAGGTGGTGTGGGAAAATAAAAGGGAAAGAAGGGGTAGCTGTTTGTAAATAGTTTGCTGGTTGGTACACCTGTTTGGCCATGCTCTGCACCTGATCAGCACAGTCTGTCCTGTACTCTTATTAAATTCCTTTCTTCTCTTTTCCTGGATGAGGGACTCTCATGTGCCTGTGTGTGTCCGGGGGTGTGAGTGCAGCCAGACCGCAGGTTGGAGAGCCCATGTGTCCATGGTGCCAGCCTCTGGAGCAAGTGTGGGTGTGCGAGTGAGGAGTGTGTGTGTGCCAGTGAAGACTGAGCTGGGTGAGCCAGCGAGTAGGTGAGGTGGTCTGGGAGCCAGGGGGTGAGGGGGTCTCTTAGAGTGACACCACGGGGGGTGGGCTGGGAAGTGGCTCCTGGGGACCAGGGGAGTCCCAGACAGCTCTTTGTGTGTGTTTGCATGTTTGAGGACATTTGTGCCAGCAGCTAGAGCAGGACTGTGGCCTCAGGGTTTTGTATGTCCAGCTGCCAGCAACTGGGCTCCAGGGGCAGCTACTGGGATGCCTGCATGTATAAGCCCAGCTGTGGGGGCATCCACATTATATATACACATATATACATATTCCCACTAGCGGGCCTTCATCCTGCACAGCCAGGGACACGAGCAGGATGAGGCCATTGCTGTCTGTGCTGTCTGTACGTGAGTGTTCTGTGTGTCTCTGTGTTCATCTGTGCAGTCCATTGTATGTATACATGCATATATAGTGCAGACATGTTTGTGCATGTGCCTGGTGTGCCTAGGGAACACATGCTTAGCCTCACTACCCGCTGGACCTGGGGGCATGGGGCTGTGGCAGCTTTGTCTCTCTCGAGCTGCCAGATTTGGCCCTATTCCCCTAACAACAATGTATTGAGCAAATATGTGTTTTCCTTTTACCTAGGGAAGAGAGCGCAGCTCTGGAAATGACTAAATGTTACTAGAACAAATACAAGTAAGAAGAAAAGCAGTAAAGAACAAAAAAAATACATCTTATCTGTTTATAAAACATAGTAACACTGACATGGCTTCCTAGAAATTCTGTATTGATGTGCTTTATAACAGATTTTTGTGCTGCCATAATCCCTTTCTTCTCCTCTGGCTGGCTGGGTCACAGTGAGGTGATAACTATAATCTCCTTTCATTTCAGCTGGTTTTAACTGCTTGAAGAAGTTCTGCTAGAGATTTTCCTGTCCAGCTTCTGGTGATGTTTTTTACTAGGTTGTCCACAAACAGCTCCTCCTCTTTTCTCTTCATTTTTTTCCCTGCAAAATTATCTTTTCTAGGCCTTTTGCTTTAGTCACATTGCCAAACCTTTCCAACTTCTCTCTTTGCCCTGCTGCTAGTAGAGGCTCATGGGATCCAATTACTGCAGATCCTGCTCCTCTGTAATAGAGTTGTTAGTTCTGTGCACTGTATATGGTATCCATTGAATTCTGCAGAGACATCTGAATTCAAAGGCTTGAATTCTTCATTCTATTGCTGCTGTTTGAGTTTCACCCGTTTCACACTGTTCATGCTCTCGAGAACACAATATTTCTAAGAAGTTTCTTTTTTTTTCTCTTGGATCTACTAAGGTGGTTCTTGTCTTTCCAGATTGTACTTTGGACTGTGAACACTGCTAGCATGAGGGCAATTCTTTGGTTTTCTGTTTCAGGTTTCCCGTCTTTCATGGTAGTAGTTCTGAGATACTTGAATAAGTCCCCTCATTCAACTTCTTTGCTTTTGATGTGTATTTCTTGTTCAGTGTCAGTAATCCTCATTGTCATTACACTGCTCTTTTTTTGTCCTGATCTCCATACCATACATCATTGCAGTGCTGCACAGCTCTGTCATTGTATTTGCACATCCTGGTCCCATTCCTCCTATCAAATCTACATCGTCTTCAAAGGATAGATTACCTATATTACTACCTCTAACTGACAGCACTCCTTCAAAGTTTTCAGAGTCCTTTGACATAGCATGTTCAAGGAAACAATTGAAGGGATGTGGCAAGAGGAGACATCACTTTCTTACACCAGCTGTTATATGGAACTACTTACTCAGTGTGTTGCCTTCAAGGACTTTACTCCCTGCACTGTAATAAAGGATTTCAAGGGTTGTCACTATTCTTTTGCTAATGTTGAGTGTCTTCGTCACAGTCCATAGTATTCCTTGCCATACATGATCAAATGCTTTATTGAAGCCTGTGAAGTTGCAGTGTAGTTCCATTTCATATTCTCAGTATTTTCTGTTCAATTTCTCAAGTTGAATATCTGATCTATTGTACTTGAAGTCATTCTAAAACCTTCTTCCTCCTCCTTAGGTAATGTTTTTACAGATTAGGTAGACATATGATCATACTGTCAAGGTCCCTTTTTGGCAAGTAACATCCTGACAGTTGGCGTGTATGAAGCCTGTGAATTATATTAATGGCAGTATCTCCCTTGCTTTTTTGCAAATGTTTAGCTTTTCCTGATGGGGATTCTCCAAAGCTGTAACTTACTGCTCCTCATTTAATAACTCTAAGGATGGACAAATATTGTCTGTCTTTTGTTCAGTTGTTAATGTGTTAATGTTAAGTCAACGTTTACTTCATAGTTACACAAATCCTTGCAGCAGTCCCACAGACTGCCTGCAATTGCTTCTGCTTCTTTTTTTTTTTTAAGACATTCATTTTTGTCATGAAACATAAACACACTTCCTCATTGTCAAGCTCATGGCAAAATTTTTCCTCTTCCTCCTCCCTATAGTCTGTTGCCTGTGTATCTGTATGATTTTAACTTTTGTATGATTTGTATTAGACTGTTTTATCCCTATCCTGAGAAGCTTTCTTGTGGTTCTCCTTTTCCAAGTTTTCTAACCAGCCATTTTACTGCTGCTAAATTTATCACACTGCATGAATTTTTCACATTCAATTTCCTAGGCTGGCTGCTTAATTTTTTGGTAGAATTTAATGTATTGATTTTTTTGTCCGATAACACGCTTTGCATTCTCATCTTGGCCAAGACCCATGAGAAATGAAGATATCCTCCAGGGCCCTGTCCATGGGGTTGCTAATCACAATGATTACCATGACACCACCTAATGGGTGGTTTATCCTGTGTCTCTTTTGCTCTTCAAGAGTGGGTGCAATAACCCTATTGTCATAAATAGATGACTGCCTAAAAAAACAAGTCTTCAGATTACTATTTTTCACCCACTGGTACCAGTCCCTTTGTTAGCAATGGAAAAAAAGGTGAAGTTGAAATCAAAAGTAACATGCTGCCTTTGCAGAGGTATTTACCCTAAACCTTTCCTAGAAATGGCTTGCAGAGCTTTCAAGGGACTCAGGTTCTATACCTCCCCATATAAATGAATAGAGACCTTCATAAAATAGAAACATTTAGTTGTTTCTTCTCATTTCAACGTGCTATTTGAAGTATCAAGAACTTTCCTCTTGATATAAGAAAGAATTTTTTTGCAGCAAAAAGTCATTCACTGGAACAACATCCCCAGGGATGTGGTAGAGTCCCTATCACTGGAGGTTTTCAAGATGCAATTGGACAGGGTGCTAGATAATCTCATCTAGTTTCCCTTTTCCACGAAATGTTCAACCAGATGAACTTTTGAGGTCCCTTCCAACCTGGGCTGTTCTATGATTCTATAATTCTGATATAAATAAAGCCTTTGAAAGAAAAATATTTTTGTTGCAGAGCAGTTAGTTACTGCAGAAATCTGATGCTTTAATTTTATTTAGAAAGAAATACCATTTCCCAAATTAAAAGTGAGGCATGATGTGAGCACTTAACTGGCTTATGTACCTTCAAGATTACGAATATTAACTTGACAACCTTCAGATTAAATTAAATTTTTATGGGATCCAAATAAGTATTGCCCCTGCAGCCCTTCAGCAACAAGGTTCCATAGTTTATTTTCTTGCCTTGTACAGGGATTGCAGGTTACCTTATACACCTCCAGCTGCCTTCCTTGCCTCTGAATAAGAGGCAAATGATCAAGAGAGAGGAAAGGTTAATGTGGAGCAGCACAGCAGCATGCCAGATATGTCTTACATGGGCAATAAATATTTCAGTGTTCTTTTTTTTAAGTAAATACAAATGTATTGTGGTTTCCACTAATTTAATTGTAAGTATTTTAAAGGAGATGGAAACCTTTGATCACATGAAGTGTTTTTAATTTATTTTTACTGTCATAGTTAAATGAAATACTTTTTCCTCTAAGTGTTTTCTTATTTACATAAATTACAAATAGCTTAGAGGTTAATACACCTCTAAGGATAGGTAAGAATTTTGTACTTATTCTTACACCTGTAAGAATAGGTACAGTTTTGTCCTTTTCAGGTTTAAATTTAAATAATCAAAATTTTAAACTTCCTAAGTGTATAATACTGTTTAAGCTATAATGTAATAGAACTTTTTCTTCCCTTTGAATATGATGGTGGCTTTTTAATCCTCTTACAATATTGCAGCTGTGCAAAAAAGCAAGCTGGCAACACTTAGATTAAAAAATCTTCTTGGATAAATAAATTGTACCATAGGTATAACACTCTATGGAAACCAGCCTTATATCCAGAAAGATTGTTATCAGATTTTTATTGGTTAAAAGTTTGAATAAAGCCAGTAGTTGTGTTAAGTGGTAATGTTCAGTTTCTTTGCTAGAACTGGATTTGGTTGGAAATGCAATGCAATAAACTACAATAATAAAATAACTATGGTGATATGACAGTAACTGCTGAAAAAATATTTGTTGCAAATGAGGTTAGCTAGAATGAATTATGCATGATCAATGTGGAAAGAAAATGGTATGTACAGTAAAAGTAAAATTTAAAAGGCACAAATCAAAGAGTATTTTGGGGTGCTCAAATCCGCCAAGTCTGGACACCATGTACCTTCTTACTGTCGAGCTCTGAATAGATAAACATCTTCTGCTTTTAGCAACAAAATTTTTAACTATGCTTAAGTAAATCTATGACTTTCTGTAACAATTTTAGTGAGACCAGTCAGGAAAAACTAACACAGGTAACCAGAGCTAATTGAGCTCTGTATAATCTTAATTTGATCTGACAGTTGAGAAACACGAATCCTGGTGAGTAATGTAAATTTAAATTGTAGACTTTTGCTACTAATGGAGTGTAATATTATAGATACATTTGTTCATTTTTATTATTATTAGTTCTAATCACATCCAAGACCAAGGCCATTGACACAGTAATTAGTAATACAAGTTCCTGTTATTTTGCACAGCCCATGCAAAATGATTAAATGTATTTGAGAAAAAGCATGCAAGGGCAAGGTGTGATGTATATTTGGTCAGTGTGAGGTAGGCAGAATGGCTGTCTCCAAAGACGTTTCCAGCCAAGCTTCACTCAGAATGTTCTTTCACTCTAAGTAAAATAAACAGGTCTGAACTTATTGGAATTTTCTATTTGCTGTCCAGTAAAACCTTATAGCTTCTGGGCTTTTATACAACTAAGATTTATAGCATCTATTCTCACTGTGCAGAGTCCCAAGATAATGTTAATAGATGGCTAGTTTTGCCAATAAATCCCTCAGGGAGCAGAGAGAAATATCTGTTTCAGATGAGTTGTTCAGAACTAAATCCACATCCCAAATGGAATACGGTACTTAGGCTTAAAAGACTCAGCTCTAAAAATGTAAAGATATTTCTCTCCCAATTCTTAATAAAGGCAAACTATGGTAAAATCAAAATCCACAGCTCCTGATAACTCATAGATCTCCTAATCAAGTGCTGGGGGCTCATTTTCTTGAAAGGAATCTGGAGTCATTTGTGAGGCCCAAAAATCGTCTTCCTCAGGGACTTTGCTTCTTCAACCCAAGAGGCTGGAAGGTCATGAGTGAGAAAGATAACAGGTTTCCAGGACCACTAGGCAGAATGTCAGGAATGCTTGATTGTCTGGGAGCATGGAAAACCATCTAAATAACACAGGAACTAGTAAGGTGGAGGAGGAGAGGAAGAGAAGAGAGAAAAAGAGAAATAGAGGGAGGGAGGGAGGAAAATGAAGTTATTGGTCTTTACTTGGACTTCCTTTAGAGCTTAAGAAGTCAGAAAGAAGCTGATACAAACTGCTATGCCTATTTCAGACTGGGTAGGAGCGAAAACCATTCTTGTTTTCAGGATATGCATGTGTCTTGCAGGCTACACTAGTGTTTGTACGTCCTACAAATTTGTTTTCTTTGATGTAGCATGGCATTGCTGACCTATATTCAGCTTGCTAACTGCTATAACTCCAATCTTTTTTTCTGAAGAATTATTTCCTCATTCTTTAATAATGCAGCAGATTATTCCTGTTTGAAAGTTCTCTTTTCCCTAATAAATTTCATTCTTTTCTGACTATAACTTCATTTTTTCAAGATTGTTTTGAATTCTAGTTCAAAACCTCTTGCATACTTGCATTGCCATTAGTGTTCCATAGTTCCCTTATTGTTTTTTAATTCTGTTGTACATTTGCTGTTTCTGTTCTTCCTGTATTTAATCCTGCACACGTGTTTTCCAATAAATCAACTAATGTGCCCAGGATTACCTCAAATAATTATTTAACTATTGTAAACTGAAGTTCTTTTTGGATTCTGCTGATCTGAAAGGACCTAATTAAATGCTTAGCCCTTAAACTCACTTTACTCATTGCATTCCTGCAATCGTTACAAAATCTATTAGAAAATATATTTTACAACTCTTTATAGATCTGGACAAGTATCTGAAACAGGCCTTTATAAGCATTTGCTTAAATAAAGAAGATGTATTTGGATGGACTCTGACCCTGTTGATGTTTGCTCACATGGATAGTTAGTAAGTCAATACTGGTAACTGTTAATTGAAAATCAATTTTGAAATCACAGTTGCAAGTACTGGTATGGCAAACGTTAAGTCTAAGAGATCAACTGATCTAGGTGGATAGTAAAAACAAGAAATCACATCTTTGGTAAAATCCTTTTGGCACAGCATCATAGCAAGCAAAAGGCAACTCTAAGCTACACTTGTTTTTCCCAGTTTTTCAGTTCTTCACACTAAGAAAGGAAAGTTGCCCAGAGGCTGGGCATGTGTAGCCAAATAAAGAGTAATTGCAGCATAGCTACTCATATCTAGACCACTGCCTGTATAGCTAGCAAGGGTCATTTTAGCACATATTGTCTATAAGGATAACACACTTTCTCATGGTGTTTCCAGCAATGTCATAGATTTTGTCACTGGTCATGTCACATTTTACCAAATGCTGTTACAAAAGCTGACTATTTATCTACACTGTTATCAAAACTTTGTTTGAAATTTCACTATGGTTGTGCTAACATGTGGAAACTACACAGGCGCTGGAAGCAGGGCCAGGTATCCTGGTAAGAGTATAGGGACACTGCCCGGTTGTGTAGGGATGGGGTCAGGAAGGCCAAGGCACGGCTGGAGCTGTACTTGGCAAGGGATGCAAAGAATAAGAAGAAGGGCTTCTACGGGTGTGTCAGCAAGAAAAGGAAGGTCAAAGAAAGCGTATGCACCTGATGAACACATCTGGCAAACTGGTAACAATGGACAAGGAAAAGGCTGAGGTATTCAACAAATTTTTTGTCTCAGTCTTCACTGGCAACCTCTCTTCCCACACCTCTCAAGTGGATGGACTGCAAGAGGGACAGGGAGAGCAAAGTCCTTCCCACTGTAAGAGAAGATCAGGTTCGTGACCACCTGAGAAACCTGAACATACATAAGCTTATGGGACCTGACAAGATGCATCCCAGAGTTCTGTGGGAATTGGCTGATGTAGTTGCCAAGCCACTCTCCATGGTATTTGAAAAATCAGGTGAAGTCCCTGGTGACTGGAAAAAGGGAACTATTGCACCCATTGTTAAAAAGGGTAGAAAGGAGGACCCTGGCAACTACTGACCTGTCAGCCTCACTTCTGTACCTGGGAAGATCATGGAACAGATCCTCCTAGAAGCTATGCTAAGGCACATGGAGGACAGGGAGGTGATTCAAGACAGCCAGCATGGCTTCACCAAGGGCAAGTCTTGCCTCACCAACCTAATGCCTTTCTTCAATGGAGTGACTACCAAGCGAAGAGCTACAGATGTCATCTGTCTGGAGTTCCGTAAGGCCTTTGACATGGTCCCCCACATCATCCTTCTCTCTGAATTGAGGAGATATGGATTTTATGGATAGACTGTTCAGTGGATAAGGAATTGACTGGATGGTCGAATCCAGAGGGTAGTGGTCAATGGCTCAATGTCCAGATGGAGATCAGCGATGAGTGGTGTCCCTCAGGGGTCTGTACTGGGACCAGTAGTGTCTAATATCTTCACCAATGACATAGACGGTGTGATCGAGTGCACCTTCAGCAAGTTTGCAGACAACATCAAGCTGAGTGGTGTGGTTGACACGCCTGAGGGATGGGATGCCATCCAGAGGGACCTGGACAAGCTTGAGAAGTGAGCCCATGTGAACCTCATGAAGTTCAACAAGGCCAAGTACAAGCTCCTGCACCTGGGTTGGGGCGCAACCCATGGTGTCAATACAGGCTGGGGGATGAGTGGATTGAGAGTAGCCCTGCCAAGAAAGACTTGGGGGTACTGGTGGATGAAAAGCTGGACATGAGCCAGAAATGTGCATTCGCAGCCAACAATATCCTCGCCTGCATCAAAGGAAGCCTGGCCAGCAGGTTGAAGGAGGTGATTCTGCCCCTCTGCTCTGGTGAGAACCCACCCGGAGTCCTGAGTCCAGCTCTGGAGTCCTGAGCACAGGAAAGACATGGTCCTGTCGGAGCGGGTCCAGAGGAGGGCCACAAAAATGATCAGAGGGAAGGAACATCTCTCCCATGAGTAAAGGCTGAGAGAGTTGGGGTTGTTCAGCCTGGAGAAGAGAAGGCTCTGGGGACACCTTATTGCAGCCTTTCAATACTTAAAGGGTGCTTATAACAAACTTTATAAAGTGCTATAAAAAACTTGGGGACAAACTTTTTAGCAGGGACTGTAGCAATAGAACAAGGGGTAATGGTTTTAAACTAAAAAAGGGTAGATTTAGAAGAGATATAAGGAGGAAATTTTTTATGATGAAGGTGGTGAAACCTTCAGAAGAGGTTGCCCAGAGAGGTGGTAGATGCTCCATCCCTGGAAACATTCAAGGTCAGGCTGGAAGGGGCTCTGAGCAACCTGGTCTAGTGAAAGATGTCCCAGCCCATGGCAGGGGGGTTGGACTAGATGGTCTTTAAAGGTCCCTTCCAACCCAAACTATTCAATGATTCTATGACTCTACACTACTAGCAGGGCTTCAGAATGATGGCTTCTGCTCCAGCTGGACCCTTCTGCCATTTCTACTTATTCCCTCCCAGGGAATGTACCTATGTATTATTTTTGCTGTGCTGAAGCAAAATTTTTGGCCTAGTGTATCCAAACCAAACTAGGGTATTTTGAATTTCTTTAAGAGCAAAGTACAGATTCAGAGTGCTAAGGGAAACTATCCTTTTCAAGTGACAGAAACAACAGAGAAATATTCTTAGAATTTCTAAAGAAAAATGAAAGTACTGCAAGTCAGAACAGGAAAGTAAAAACTCTTTAAATTCTCCCTTCAGAAGAGTCTATCTTTTTTCCACTGAGTATTTGAGAAGCCTAGAAGATTAGCCTGCTGTCTCAGGCACTTAAGTTAGCTGCCTAAAGTTAAGTAGTGTGGAGGCTGTTCTTCCCCCATTCCCACAACATTTATAATTAATCAACTGAAAATCAGTTCATGAGCAATTCACAGTAGGAAGAGATCAATTCACAGGGGAAGGTATCTGCAATCAGTAATCTAGGCTGCTCTAGCTAAATTTGTAGAATAAATTCTACAGAATTAATTATTCTACTTGCTTTTCAACTAGTCTGACTTCCTTTAAGATTTGATGTCATTTGCAGGCATCAATACTTCTAGTTAGCTGAACAACTTTCCACAGTTTCTGCTAAACAATTAAATCCACATAGTTTGAAAAGTTCTATCATCTCTAGTGACATTTGTTTATTCAAAAGGTAGAGAAACTGCTGCTATTTCTGTACTATTTTATGTTAGCTCCAGTTCACCAGTGTGACTTGAACACTCCAAATGTAATACTACCTACAGAATTAGAAAAAACAAATACAGCACTGTAATAAAAAGTGAATAGAATCAGAACATCTAGGGAGAAAACCAGGGAGTATTATATTTCATTTTATTTCTACATTCTTAGAAGTCTGAATGTCCCTGCAGCAGTCATCATTAATCCTAATACAATGTAGTGCAAAAACCTGTAAATATTAAATAATCTTGCAAAATTTTAGTAAAAGTTCAGTTACCTGAAGTGCTCTCTTGCTTATGCCGTCTATGGAAAAATCATTAAGAAATACAAATGGTCAGTTCAAGCCTTGGAAGTAAGTCTTTCTAGTACTTCCTTTATGACTTTGTGTCTTAAAATAATGCAGCAATATCAGGGTTGGCCTCAATGATTCCTCGTTTTGTTTGTTTGTTTTAATTTTCAGAAATGTCAATATCAAGTAATATTTTGCAAAATTTTATGTTTACCTCATAGGCATATTTAAAGGAAGACTTGATTCATAATAGGCTCACAGAATATTCCAACTGCAATCTTTCTACTAATAAATTGTTTAGATGTCCAACTCAGGTGTTGCTAAGACATTTTATTCCACCTTAACTATTTCTCAAAAGCAGAGTCCAAATCTTTCAAACATATGCCTTCTTTCTCTTAGAAAATTAAGGGACCTTTTTGGCTCATGACCTAAGAATATGAGCTCCAATTTACTGAAAAGAAGAGAAACAACTGCATTAACTTTGGCAGGCTTTGGGTCACACCTACAGCAAATTAAAATGAACTTGTTATAGAAACCATTCAAAAAGGTTTTTGAACTCCTGTGTGACCCTTAAGGCCCTTCTTTACTGCAGCTTATGAACTTCTGAAAGGGTAAACTTTCAAAGCAATCCATAGGAAATACACACAAAACCCCTTTATTTATGATCAAACTGAACATGATTATTTTTCATACATAACTCTTAAAATTCATCTCAAAGTGTCTTGACTGTATTGTATCTTCAAAGTGCATAGAATCAGAATTGAACTCACAAAGCTATTTGAAACTTAGGCTTTTATAATAAAAAGTAAAAATCCCTCCTGGGTTATATATTATACAGCAGAAAAATTAGGAAATAATCAAAGAGTTTGGTACTTATCTTCATAATCTTTATCCAACAATGTAGTTGCACTCAAATTTTTCCAGAAAGCACTATTTGGCTAGGAGACAGCAAGAGCTTCTGAAAAATTTAACATATTTAGTGGGAAAAAAAAAAAGGTCACTAATCCATTTGAAACAGACCCCTAGTGCCAAAATATGAAAGAAAAGACTTGTAATTTTCAGGGTCTGATAGCAAAGAATTGTAGTTTAGTTTGTCTAATTACCATGCTTCCAATTGCATGTGAAAACCAGGTTTTCAGTGTGAATAATACGTGTAATGTGTGCTTTTAAGTACACTTTCTTTTCAATTTTTACTTTCTTTGAATGACCGTAAAGGTCAGGTCCTATATATCATCCATATGCTGCTCAGAACAGAAATATTTCAGGAGTGTTAAAAGCTGTACCAGTTTAAACTACAGGATCTAAAAATACAGTAATTTTGTAGACTGCAATTAATGCTAGTGAAAGTCATTTTGCTTTGCTTCTCATTTTTCTCTGTCACTGGTTTAGATAAAGTTATAGATGTTGACAGCATTTAGGTGTAACAGTGATCAATTTTCTAGTTCATGCTAAGAAAATAGGTGTCTTCTTTCACCAACAGTGACAAATCAGAGATGGAGGAAATTTTCAGAGAACATTCTTCTCAGCCTGCTGTAAAGGAAGGATAAAGTTCATATGATCCTGAAGATTAAGGTTTCTTCAGAATTCTAAACCATTTGGATTTGGTTACAGTTCAAAATTCAGTAACTCTACATCAAAGTATTACAAATCCATATGTGTTTTTGGACAGTGTAATAGGATTAAAACTTATTTTATTGAATATCTTACTATGAGCCCAAACAGGGAAACCACATTCTTCAACCTCTGGCTCCTATTTTTTAATTCTTTACTGAAGAAGTATAGTTGTCAGATTCAGTCACCAAGAGGAATTTTCATGGAAAAAGGCATTAAAAGACTATTAGAGAGCAGAGTATTTTGCCTTTTCATCAGTTAGATCTGTTGGATTACAGCTTCATGCTCTGAAAGAACAGGGCAGTAAAATGCATTATAGAAACAGAGTGCACACTTCACCTTGTCTCTAGTGATCTACTTTTACTACATTCTTCTCCAGGTGTTCTGTAGAGAATTGCTTCTGACAGATATGGAAAAACATTCAACAGCAAATATTTGCTAGGATACCTCTGCTGGTAAATAGGAGACAAATATGCATACATGGATGGTTCTGATTGAAAGCAGTAGAGGAACAGCAAATATTTTCTTAAAAAATACTTTCATTGGTTACCCTTATGTTACCATGAACTTCAGCTAAAAAAACAGTGAGATTACTTGAAAAAAATACTTAATTCCTTTCTGTTTAATTCATTCTTTTTTGGGAGGAGTGTCATATAGATTGTAAACTCTCTGACATAAAAGTCTGACTGTAACATGGAGATTGTTGACCAGTGAGACCAGCATATGACAGAAAACACTGAGTTTTTGTAAAGCAACTTTAACTCACCTATGATTTTCTTTAAAGGCAAGGGAAGAAGGGTAAACACTGTTACTTAGGCAACAAGTGACAGTGAACTGTTACAAGAATTTCACCAAAAAGTGAAGGTGAAGATGGAGATGCAAAAACTGTGAGAAGAGCATGCTCTCTGAGCAAGTGACTGGTAGAATCTGGGTTTGTGTGAAGTTTTCCCACTGGAGCTCATGAAGGAGAAGAAATGAAGACTGGACATGGACTTAGAAAACAGATCAAAGTTCAGACAGGAATGTCAAGATAAAAGGAAGAGAGAAGGCAGCATAAAAAACTGACAACCTGCATTTACTGAACAACAGAAGCTGAATGGCAGATCAATAAACCAAAAAAATAATGACTATGAGAACATGGCAGGAGGATTAACTAGCTAGCTTAGGAACAGCTATGCTGCACTGGGCAACAATGAGGAGAAACATGCTGAAAGAGAAGACAGGATGACAGAACAGAGAAGTCGCTAGTCCCATAAGAGAAGAGATAATGGAGATAGCTATGAGAAATTGCCCAGTATTAACAAAGACATTACACAGAAGAGAAGGCAGGATAGTTAACAGACAGGAGAAATAACTCAGAATAGACCTTTAAGGTGAGAGGCAGCTTTTTGTGATTGGAGAGTCCTTGGTAAGGACTAACAAACCTGCCGTTACAACAGATCCAGAGGAAAGTCAGTATGGAGTCTGCCAGGAGCAAGCATACACACTGTGAAGCTGGGGATGAAAAGGATTTTCAAAGAAAACTGGGGGGGGAAATATATAGGCATTGATTATTTTTCATGTCAGGTCACACCCCAGACTTCAAATAGAGCAGATGAAGGGCATTACTCCAAGCTGGAGTCGCTAGTGAGAGACAGGACTGCCTCAGGCAATTTCCAGCAGAATTGTTCCAACTGCTGGAGAAGGACTCTAGAAACTGCCATCCTCCTCTAGGACTGCTTCTCAGAGGTAGATTGTAACAAACTATGTGCAAGAAGTGTATTTTTTAATATATAAGTATACACTATAGTGTATAGTATACACTAGAAACGTGTGTTTTGGTAAGATGTTGGTGCCACATGGTATTCTATTAGACGTTATTAATTGTATTGGGAAAGAACAGAACTAGAATAAGAACTTCAAAACAGATAAAGACAGACTCAAAAGGAAACTTTAAAAATCTGAAAGAGAAGATGGAACTCCAAGTAGACACTGAAGCAGTAGTCAACACCCGATTAATATTTTCATTAATAACCTTGGAAAGAAAAATGCAAAGGAATTTCACTTGCTGATGCAAAACTGGCAGCACTGTGAGCATGGGAAAGATCAGATTCTTGTAATGGAAGGACTCCATGACATTAAGGAATGGAATAATAGAAATATGGATGAAATTTAACTGCAGAAAGTAAAGGTCATTCATGCAGGGACTAATAATGAGAATTTCTTCTATAATCTAGGAGCTTCTCAGTTGGAAACAATAAAGACGGAAAAGCAGCTGGATCTATTAATCAGTCACAGAATGTCTATGAGCCACCAATGTCATGCAACCATGAAAAAGCGAATGTGATTCCAGATTATATAACAGAAGGTTACGGGCCATTCCTCAAAGAGCCATGGTGTCATTCCTATAGTCTTCATAGTAATACACCAGCAAGCGGTAGATTAAAGAGCAGATACAGCCATTTTCTAAATTAAATAACCAATGGACTCGTATTCGGAAAAATGATTAAGTGCTGTCAGTTTAGCAAAAGCATTATAGAATTGTTCATCGCTATTATTATGCACTAAACCCAGATATCAAAGTCAGAGGCTGGTCCCCATTATTCTGGTGTAATGCAATTGCACAAAATAATACAAGTTCAGCCCCAAGACAACTTACAATTATAGGTTTAATCATGCAAATACTTACATCCATTAATAATTGCATATTGATGTACTTTTCTCCTAATATTTCATATTCCAAATTATTGGTTTAATAACTATCCATTTAGTAATCAGAGAAGGACATTTAGAATAGGAATGTGAGTTGATAATGGCATATTCAAATCCATATTCCGAGTGAAATATATGATGGAAATGGCCTAATAAGAGGGTAGAGCAAATATAATGCTGCTACTGACACATTTATTATTCTGTTTATTCAACTTGTTACTCTTCTCTTATGAAGTACAATCATTAAAAGATATCCTGGATTTCTAACCATTGCCAGTTACATGTACTGTTGGTAGTCACTCAACATGAACATGCAAGAACCTCTTGTGTGGCAGAATAATAACCTCTTATATGTGAACTACTAATGAAGTAACAAAGTTAATTACAAAGAGGCTGTATAGCATAATTTGCAAGCCAGGCACTTGGCACAGAAAACACATGGTTAAAAGTAGGCGCTGAGAGGAAGCACAATTTTTCCAAGGGCAATACCATTTTTCTGAGTAGTGAAGTGTGAAGACCCTGATCGCACAGTTGTGTTGTGGTCAAGAACTAACATTGGCTCCCTGAGGATTTTCCTTTGTAGCATAAGATTCAGTATATATTCTTCTTTCTAGACTTTCTAGACTTTCTAGACTGACCTGGTTTGGGGTTATGATTTTTCAAAAATACTCCTTGCAGCTTTACCCCATTTTAGAACTTCTGTCTTAAAAGAAAGCAGGAAAAGAAGAAAGCAATCAGTAGAAAATCAGTATAAATTATCTATTGCATTTAAAAACCATCTTTCAGAAGGCTTAAATATAAATTATATAAATATTTATCATAAGAAAACTGCAGAAGAAATGGATGGACAATTTATTGAAACAGGATAAAAGAAGGTAATTTTTTTCACTAGGTGCACTGAAATATACAGACAAAACAAGAAATAAATAACAAATTATTTGTATACTTTATTTGAATTATCTTTTAACAATGAAAACACTTTCTCCTTAAGTTAGGCTGTCAGAATTTAATTGGTTTGCACAACCAGGTCTCAAGCTACAAACTTTAAAGTTCCAGGAATGCAAATTTCCATGAGAGTTCAGACAACGCATAGGCACTGTTAAATATTTCCTTATTATTTAAAGACAATACAGGTACAGCTGGCTTGTGGACACAGAATAACATAGTATTCAGCAGTCCAATAAACTTTATTTGTTGTGTTTGGGTTGGTTGGTTTTTTTCCTCTTGACACATTAGAGAGATTATACTAGGCAATCACTTAAATTAAATGAATTAAATTTTGCACAGGCAGCCCCATAGTTATCAGCAAAATTGCATGAGTTACTAATCAGTGCAGAAATTATTCTTGTTAATATCTGCTCCCCCCAAAATTAAGGATTTATTGGTTATGTCTAAACTGAGGTGAAGAAAAGGTTTTAGAGCAAGCCAAATCATGCAAGTACCTTTCATTTTGTAATGGTGGCTGTGCTCCTTGTGTTCTTGTGTTCAAACTGAAAAAGCACACATTATCCTGAAGACAAGCTGAGCTTTCTCTACCTCGTTAGGATCCATGCTACCAGGCATACAGACTACAGCAATGAGAAGATAGGTTTGCACTAGGGTGCTGAATTGACTCTGACTATTGACCCACTTATTAATGGAGATAAAAACCTACTTTCTAATGAAAGGTAACAGCTTCTACTCAGAGTGGACACTGTATTCAGCATCAGAAAGCTGCTGACGGTGTTGGTAACAGAAGTTAATCTGTTGTGAGCACTCCAAGGGATGTGAGAATGAAGAGGGCGCTGTGTGTCAGTATTATCTGGATCTTACAGAATCATTTACTGGTATCCTAGTCTGAGAAAAGCATTTTTAGAAATATAAATGTAATTAAATATAAATTTAAATATAAGTATATAAATTTCAGGAGAATATGTTTCTTTGTTCTGGAATGAAGCAGTTAGCCTGGGATGAAACCTTCCCAAAACCAGTGGAATCTCCAGGAAAAATATTGCTAAACTCCAACCCTCCTCTTGTGAGTATGCATTAAGCATGATTTCCCAAAGATTTAGAACACAGCCATGTTTTTAAGGGATGGCAATAGTTTTACCCCTGACATGACCTCAGTCCTCTTTTCCTTACTTTCACCTGACTGTTGAAAGTTTCAAGCTTCTTTTCCAAAGCAAAGAAACTAGATCTTTATGATAAAAGCTTGCAAGCACTCACTGGTAAGTAAACCATAATACTTTTTTCATAATTTCAATATGATGCAATTTTAATTCAAAAACTCCCAAAATATCTTCTGTGATATAAGAATGTGAAGAAAAATTACATGCAAGTACTTTAAGTTTGGTAAAATTGCAGTGAAAGTATGAGAATTTGGTGTTCCAGATTTTCAAAATTTCAAACCCATATGAAAGTATCTCACGATTGACTATAAGCAAGGCAAATAACCAAGAAGTGTAGAAGTATTGCATTAGTACAAGACTGCAAAGCTATGAAGAGCCAGTGCAGCCACTATAGTCAGTGTAGTCATTGTTCAGTGACTGTCAAACTGCGATATGAAGGATGTCAACATGTACAATATATGGTATACAAACATAAACAATCCATTGAAAGCCAGATTTTAACCTAAAACTGCTATGAGTTTACAACCAGATTACTTATATCGAAGCATAGTATGGACTCAAAGTGGTATCTTTTCCTTACAGTATTTATCTTAATCCATAAATTTTTAGGTAACAGGTACCTTTTTAACAATGCATAATGGGTGGTAAATATATGAAAATGTATGAAAAGTACTTCTAGGATTCTTCCATAAATGTCTCTCACATTGATATATTTATATGACTTACTTTCTTTGTTTATAGGAGCAGAAATAATATAAAATTAAAAATATTTGACAAAATTATGTGATAATTGATACGATATGAATGAAGCTAACAAATAATTGTCATGAAAATAAATTACAGACAGTTTGCCTCTGTTCTGGTAGAGATTGCACATTCATGATGCATATAGACTAGAACAGATATTTGACAACTGTGAGAGCAATGGATACTCAGTAAGTTCTTAGCAACTCTTAAAGCCCAGCATTTTCCTGGAGAAAGCAAAGCAAAATGCATAGAGAAAGCAGTTGTTGAAGTAAGCAAGCATAACACAAACAGATACAGCATGCACATACAAAAGTGCATACCTATTACCATTGGAGGTATTGATAACGTGTCATATGAAAAGTGAGAACAAGTGAAAATGACTAGAGATGACTCAGATGTTTAAACTTGCCTTCTCATAACCAGTTGATATACTGCCAGAAAATATACATTGAAAGCACAGTTTTGGAAGAGTAACAGTAACATCCAGTGGCCATTTAAGGTAGACCAAAAATATAGTATATATTTCCTCAGAATCTCTGAAAGGGAATGTCTTTCACTACTCATAGTATTGAAGACAACATCAAGCTAATTCAGGAAAACCAATTTCTCATTATGGCTGGTCAATATATTTTTTATGTATTTGTCAAGATTTTACATTACTGAAATTGTATTTTAATTTAAAGTACTACTAAAATGTATTTTAAAATAACCTAGTTTTACAATTAACTTCCCAATCAGTGGGAAGGTTGTCTTCAGCTAGATTTTACCTTATTGGCCCAGATGTCTTCCTGCTGGTGCATAGAGGAGCCAGACAGTATTGTAACAGAGGCCAAGAGCAGGGTGTTGATAGAGGATTGGCTGAATTCTCTCTGGGTCCCTTAGTGAGCTTTCGCTGCAGCACAAAATATGTGCGTATATATTCCAATAAAAATTAATCCTTGTGTGTTTTGAGATACCTGCAAAGTACAAATGAAAGCAACATGGGCTAAAAAAAACCTTGCCTTCTGGGTCTCTGACTGTGATCAATGTCCAGACGTGGATTCTCCCACATTGAATAGAAAGTGAGCATAGAATCCTCTACCTGTAGTCTGTTGACATGCATGGTGCAATTTTTCAAGGGTGCCCCTCAGAAATTTGTGATGTCCTTCGAGAAGATAGTAGAAGCAAAACAGAACAAGAGAAAACCATGATGAAAGTCTTATTCTAAGTTGTGCAAAGTAATACTTGAGAAACATCAGCTGGCAAGTTGATAAACAGGCCAATTTGCTCTAGACAGGAGACAGCTACACAACCATGCGGCCTGGAATGGACCCATTCTCTTCACCTCTTCCTCTCTATTCCCAGATGGCATCAGAGAGGCCACTGGTGAATCCACATTCACTTTCAGTAGGTGCCCTTCACTGGGGAACCAAAGACTCGCCCCTTGCCTTAACTATTCTACTCATCCTGTTGTAAAACATCAGCCTAATTCTGAAAAACACGTTTCTTAACAAACTGTAACATACTCAAGAAGTTTTTCTGCTCAGGGCACAGTTCTGCCAAGCCTTCACTTATGGACACAAGGCTAATCATTTCAAGGAGGTCAAGAAAAGAAAGTAATGTCTCACTAAAGCATAAGGAAGCAGAAGCACAGACTCAACAGCTATCTTTCTATGCCTCTCCGTGTAAAGTAGCTCTACTCCTAGCCTTTGAACTTAGATAGGAAGGAGTCTCCATGCTGGGTCAGATCACAACCCTCTCTGCCATAGTGTTTCAGCACTGTCAGTGGTCACTGCTTCGGATTCTTCAGAAGGAAGAAAAAACTTAGAGGTGAAATCTTCAGATTCAGAACAACCAACCTGTGGTGATTCTGAATAGCTGTAAGATAGCTCTGATTACAGTACCCCTGACATAAAAATAAATAAATCTAAATAACTGTAGGAAAGCTTTTCTCTGCACACAGAAGCTTGTCTTTTTACTTCATGGAAACCTATTGGTCTATAAGACTATCAAACAATGACAGCCTTTAATGTCACTGGAAAAATTTCCTGGATTACACGTTGAAAGTTCATGGTAACTGATGTAAAAATGATGGCAGATCTGAAAGTCTGATAGCAACTGTATTTCAGAACTTAGCAAATAGTAGAAACACATAGACAGGAAGGTTTTTTCTGTAATAAAAGGTATGCAGAACCAATTTCACTTGCTAAAAAATTAACTTTGTAAATTTCATCTTCAGAAAGATACCAAATCAGATTATTAAAGAATTGGTTTATAAGGATCTTGAGGATATTATATCAATACAAAATCAGTGATTATTTGCCAGGGACCACTAGGACACAAAGGAATGAACACGGGAACATGGGAAAAACTAGCTATAAGAAAAAAGTATTCTACCATGAGAATAGTCAAACCTGCATAGGGGCTCTGAAAGGTTGTGGAGTCTCCATCGTTAGGGATATGCAAAACTTGACTGGAAAGGGCCCTGAGCAACCTTGTCTTATTGGAGCAAGAGGTTGGATGAGATGACCTCTGGAGGTCCCTTCCACCCTGTGTGATTCTATGGTTCAATGATTTAATTTTCTTCTTTGATGTGTAACGTGATAGCTTTTACTGGAAGGGAAAAGCCATAGCAGTGCAATACCTCAGCTTTAGTAAAGCTCTTGCCGTGTCACTAACCATCTAGGACAGTTTTGATTAAATTACTGAAAGAGAGAATTGGTGAAATGAAATAATTAATTAAAAGATAGTCATCCAAGGCTAGCAGAGGAGGAAAACATGTTAAGCCAAGACAGTTAAGTGGTTGCAACAAGTCTGGTAGTTTTCCATACTTTCAGTAAGACTGCTAAACAGGGAAATATTCTGAGTCTCCATTATCCATGCTATGTAATAGAGCTAAACACAAGAACCTTCTGGCTCTGAAAAGTCCTTACTGATGGAGCAATCCTGGAGCGAGCCTCTGTTGGCTCTTGCCAGCTTAACTGTTTTCAATATGTGAGGAGTTTGTTAAAACATAGAGTATAAAAAGTACATACCCAAGTGCCATTTGAGTAGCCAATGTATGCTTCCTCAAAGAGATACAAGACACTCTCTTTCTTTTTTCTACTTCCAAATCTGTTACATGAGCATTGCTCTTAAAGTAGCAATGTCCAAACTCATTCTCAAAAGGATTTATCTGGATCTCCTTATATAAGGTCTTGCATTGTTGCTATAGTATGGCTGCTATAAAATTGCACAATTGTTTGCTACATAAATATCCCGACAAGTCTTTTCCTCATTTTAAGGCATAGGAAATGGGAAGTGGCAGAGGCATACCTGAATATGGCTTATCCCTGGATTTTATAATGGCTCCTGGAGGATGTCAGCATTCAACACAAACTAAAGCAGTTCTTAAGAAGTTCTAATTTCTTCTGGTAATCAGGTGACACTCCTGTTAGTCCCAGAATCAGTTTCCTAGCCCCTCTCTGCCTAACTTGTGTCGGGTATTTCTCAAACAGACATGAAAATCAGGGTTCATATATGCCTGTCACACCCAATAGTGGTCTTGTCACGCTTTTGTGATTAGCATCCCATGACATGTGCCTCCTGTGACTCTTAGCAACAAGGAGCTGGCAGCAACTCATTATCAACAAGAACCATGTTAAAATATAGGACCACAATTCAAAAGCAACTACATTTCTCATATTTTTTTGAAAAGTGATTGTAATGCCTTATATATAAAATCACTTTTTATGCAGCCTTTTATCACCAGAAGATTTTTCAGGTGGTGCAAAATCCCAGGAAAAATAGCAAATGTCCATAAACCACAGGTTTTGTTCCTAATAGTGACATTCAGCACACAATAATGGTGTGATGTCTCGTCGCTTTAATATTCCAAGAACTGAACACAGGGATTCAACCACATCCTGCTCAAGACACCTCCTGTGATAGATGCTTCTGTATCTATATGTTCACAGTCATGCTTAGGCAGTTTGAGGCATATGGCAGAGAACAGCCGGTATCTCAGCACACATTATGGGGAGGCTCCGAGACCGCAGGAGTGGCAGAGGGGAGTCAGGGCCAGGCTGGAGCTGGAGCACCTCCTAAGGCTGAGCAACCGCGCCGAGGGGCAGGGAGAAGGCAGGGCTCACGGCAGGCAGAGCCTCTCTCCTGGGGAGTTTGCTGCCACTTCGAAGATCTGGAGGCAAGGACATGGTGGGAAGGGGGAGAGCTGTAAAAAATTTTTATTATTATTATTTCTACTCTAGTTGCTTCAATTATTCTCAAATTAACTATATACATATGCTACTATTCTTTACTTAAAATTAGGCTTTCTGAGTTAAAAGGCCTTTTGTTATTTGGGGAGGTTTGGGGAACAAGTTCTGGAAAGATGCACTTCAGAGCTCTGCCTGATTCGTGATTCTGTCACAATCACAGAGAAATTAATCCGATGAGCTGGGAAATATTGTTGCTTCAAAGAAAGAAGTGTATAATTAAAAGCACCATCATCAATTAACTTTGCTATCTTCTTCATACTTTGAACAGGATTTAATATTATCAGGGAAAATGGAAACAGTGGAAGAACTTTTCATGGCCAGGTTGTAAAACCTTGACCTTGTTGAAATCATTAACTTGAGGTTTGTGGTTTTTTAGATTATTTTGGCCCAATTTTCCAAAGAACAAGTAATTTAGAGGTGAGAAGCTGTGCCTCAAAACACTTTAGCAGGTTTCACACTTTGCTACTCTTGAAGACCAAATTACTTCCATCCTCTTTCACCAGTTCCCGAGTGACATCAGCTCTTGTCCCTCTGTTTCATGCAGTCCTTTCAACCTTCTCTGTCTTTTTCCTCATCAGGGATTCAGGGCATCCCTCCATCCCCTGCATTCCTCACTGCCAGGGCTCCCTTTCCCTGCCAATAACCACAAATGCCTGACCCCTCCCTTTCTGTGCTCTCCTTGGTTTTTTCCTCATTTACTTTGCTAAGGACTCTCTGTGTAAAGGTATGGCTGCACTAAAAAGATGACAGCAGCAGGAACTCCAAGTGTCTTCCTTTCCTTCTTTCTTATTTTTATATTTTTACCTAAGTCTATGCTGATGCTTTAAAATTCACATTGATTCTGAAATTGTCTCAGTGAAGTAGTCAGACAGAAAAAAAGAAAAAAAAGAAAGTCATCATAGTGATCATATTGCTAGACCTCTCTTCCGCAGCTAATCACATACTTCATTGACTTGAGCACGTGTGTGAATACTTACCAGATAAGATCAAAATAATGTTTTTCTTTCTTTACTGAATTTGAAAGAAATTAAATTTACTTCATTTTACTCCAAAAATTTCTCTTTAAATCGGATTTTCCCTTTTCTGTTTCTTCTGTTTCCAGTTTCTGGGGAAAAGAAACAATTTTTAGCATTCCTTTAAGACATATGAGATGTTATAAAAATGTTGCAATTTTAATTTCCTCTTGCCTTTTCACTGTTCATAATTCCCTGCCTACAGAGGGTCCCTCCAAATGTGTGCAGTGTAACTCTTGGGAAGTACCACAGCAGAAGTTTAGAGGTTTGAGGGCGTGAAATATTTCTTTACACCATCTTTAGGCTACCCTGATTCTGGACAACTGTGGGCTCCAGCCATCCAACCCTCGAATACAAGCTAATACATTTTAGGGCTACTGTTACCAAAGGAAATACAGCCTTTAGCCTGTACCTCCAGACCCCACCGTGCCCCCTGTTGTAAGGACTGGAGAAGTTCTTTCAGGAGCCTTTCTCTTGTTCCTGTGCTCTCATTTCAGTGTGGAACGCTACTTCACAGTTTCATAAAGCTCTTTTTACACCACTGATACCCCAGCCTGGAGCCCTACAGGGCAGCAGTCACTGGCCATGGCTGTTAAAGGACAGACAATAAATTGAAATGACTGAAATTGTGTGGGCCACCACTTACGCGAGGAGCAGTGACTTATCAAGTGTAAGATATGTATGACTGAAATCAATTGCTGTTACATTATCGTGATGAAATGTTGAAACGGAAAAGTTGCTTTTGAATATGTGATATGGTGTTTTACACATGGAAATTTATTTAAATGGCTGTCTGAAATGTGAGGGTTTAGTTTGGTTTTTTTATTATATGCCTTTCCTTTATAGCACATTTTCACAGTTCTAAATTTTCTTGGTGTTAATTTTAACCTCCCTTGGTTTACATACACTTTAACTTTCACTTTAAGAAGCAGTCTGAACTTCTTAACAAACTTCTTTGCTAATTTATAATGGCATTACATAATTGAGTAAATTATGAAGAATTTATTCACTTTCCTGGCAGAATTTCATCCAATCAATGTAATTAGCATCTAATATTTTGCAAGTGAAGCTGACCTCCTGTAACCTGGCCATTTGCTGATCATGCAGTACTGTTACTTTCAACTTTGTCGAATTTCTAATTTTTATACACTGCCTTGTTATCCCATCTCCCTTTCCCCTACACAGCTCTGAAACTATTTGATCAGTCTGCTGCTCAATTACTTGAATAGTTTCCTTCAAAATAAGCCATTTTTTTACTGAAAGACTGGTTCTTCCTCCGAGCCTGAACACTCATGCATGCTCTTATTTTGTTTGAGATGTGATTTTAAAGCCATTCTGTCAGCTTTCACTTTGCAGTGGACTGATTTGATCCAGAAGTTAATTGCATTGACATTAACCTGTTTTAACAAGCCTAAAGTATCAATAAATCATTTCTTTAGTGGCTGCACTTTTTCTGCTGCTTTATTGATACACTGCACCTGAACTGATAAATAGGCTGAAAAGCATCTCTTTCTTCTAACATGCTTTGCATCCCCAATAATATCTTTCTAAAAAAAAAAAAAGGTAAGGTTAATATACAGGAACACATAAAAATTTGTTAACCAGATTACTTCAGCTTTGTTATTCTTATCCCTTTTAAAAGATTAAGTTTTAGGAAGACATTGTACTTAGGGGATGCAGTTTTAATCTGTTATGTAGTCTGACTGACAGACAAGTCCAGCTATAGTTCCATAATAAAACTTCTCTAAATAACCTGAAAATTCCTCTGAAGATACAAATTCTTTTTTTTTTTTTCCCTTTCTCCTCCTCCCAGCCCCAAATTTGTGTCTTTGCATGTACCTTATGGACACATACCAAGTGCACTCACGTAGCTTCAGCCTGTTTTACCAGCAGTCCAGAGCAAAAGCACTATCTATTCACTGTCTGTATTGAGTGGCACTATTGAGAATAATTTATTTGTTGCAATGCACCTCTCCATTTGAACCCAAACTTCAATGCGGCATATCAGCATTGGTTTTCATCAGTAAATCAGTAGTACCTGTAAGTAAAATTTACTGTGAAATTTTAATTACTTCTTTGTTACTAAAACAAGGCGAGACAATAAGCTGACATAAGTAACCTGTCAAGCAAAGATTTTATACCTGTTTATAAGAATCTGTAAATTTGGTCACACATAATTCTTCTCAAACTTAAATAAGTATGGCTGAGACGAAATGAAACCCAACAAAAAAGTAAGTTAGCCACATGTTATTTGTGATGCATACATGTGTATGTGGCTTTAATTGCTGGACATGTAAAATCAGCTTTGGGAGACACAGAGCTTTCTGCATATCTGAAAGAAACAAGACTTCTGATGATTAAAAAAAAGATGAGAAATATGAATTCACAAATTATTTTCCTTAAGTTATTAAAATATAAGCTATACCCTGTGGCCACTAGATCAGTGGAAGTTTTATTCATTACTGTCAGTTAGATTTTTGAGAGAGGCAATGCAATGAACTTCTACTTAATATTGTTTCCATTGTAAGAATGAGTGGTATTTTGTATGTAGTGACAAGGAGAAAAGAAAATAGATTTTATGGCTGTAACCTTAATCAGTATATATGCATATAGCAAACTCTCACTGCCTACTTTGTGAATATATGAACACATGAGTCTGTGGGTGTGTATCTACAGAAAAAAGAATTCAAAAGTATAGAAACAATGTGTGTTCACCGAGTAAACATGTTGAATTTTCAAATACAGATCAAAACCGATTGTTTCCCTGCTCCTTATTTGACTTGTGACTGAATAATTTTTTCAAGATGGTTTGCTACTGAGGACAAAACTGTAAAGCTGTGGCAATCAGAGATCACTTCTTACCTTAGGCAAGAAAGGAGGAACATAATTTCCACCTCACAGATTCTAGCAATACAGGTGGTTACTGGCTTTTAATATGTAATGAATAGATTCAAGTCTGGTGGCCAGAATGGGGAATAATAACATATCTAACAAAGTACAAATTTTCCAACATGTAAGCAGAAGCATGTAATACCTTTAGTCAAAGGCCATTTTTAATGCTGCTAGCATACTGATTAGAAGACAACACCCTAAACTGCTTGAATTTAGAGTATGATAACCTTTAAAGGAAAAATTAATCCATTTTCTAAGCACAGCAGACAGAAATTTCAAATTATAAGAATCATTTCTCAAAACTAGTAAAACAAGGCCATATCTAATATTAGGTTTTGCTCTATATTTAGCATTTCAAATTTCAGATGGTGCCTTAGCGAAGCAGTAACATTATTTGTACTGTGTACTCCACGTGCAAAGGGAAACCATAAATATTCAGTCATTTCACACTAGGCCAAAGGAAAAAGAAATAGCATGAGTAAGGACAAAACATTCAGCAAGGTTCAAGCACAGGCTTCTCCATTGGCTTCACTGGGATGCAATTCATTAGTACCCATTAGAAACTGAAAAGTTAGGTATCTAGTTTAAGGGTCTAAGATCACTATATAGTCAATGTAAAGTGTTAGGCAGCTTCCTGAAAGCAGCTTATCCCATCCAAGTGTCTAAAATAGGAAGGATTAAATAGTCATCATTCTCCATAGATAGCAGAGGGAGTGAAGACGATTAGCTTATCCCTACACCAGATGCCTCATTACAACAGCATTTTTCTCAAACTTAGATGCATGCTCAAATTCATGAACCGAGATGAATGTGGCACTGCTCTGTAAAAACATTTTTGTACCATATGGTACAAAATTACTTGGATATTCATTGTATGACTGTATTATTTAAGTATAACAGTAGGAGGCTGGAGGAATAGGAAAGGGAAAAATAAACCACAAGAAGCAATTTTTTGATAAACATTTCAGGTTGGTTAAAATGTAACAACAATGTTATTTTCAGACAAGATCCTATCATCTCACACAGCCAAGTTTCCAAGCCTATTTTATACTTGTGGGGAAACAGCACATCAGCATGGCATTTAATAGTTAGATGGAGACTGTTCCCAAGGGGTGAAAAGACTGCTGCTGAGAAGCTGTACAGACTGATGGAAGGAAACAGAGGTGAGGATGTAGAAAACTACTTCAGTCTGCATCACTGTTGGGATTAGCTCAGATTATAATGGTTTATTCAGATTGAAGCAGGGTTTTAAAAATCTTTTACTCCTACACTCAGTTTTATTGCTGCCATTAAGATTAAATTATATTTTCATTTAAGAAAGTTGTCCAGTTACTATATTCATAAGTGGTGATAGGCCTGGCCTCTAGGAGATAAATGTTTCTAAGTCTAGCCAGAAATACCAGGTAAACATCACCAAAGCACAGGCCATGGAGACCTACAGCCCAGTGAAAGGGCAGGGTGTTTTCTTACCTTTCTTACCACGCCTTCAAGGCATGAGATGTTATGCCTAGGATTACATACTCAAAGAGTGGACTGAAGAGCAGTTAGTTCTGCAACAGTTGCATGAATGTATGCTGGTGATTTTTGTGAGGTAACGACAAATTGGCATCAATGGAGTTCAGCTTTTAGCAGAATAATAATGGCAAAAGTGTCCCTTACAGCTATTCACCTTTCAAGCAAAGGGTTAGATCATCACACGTCAAGATTTTTAGAGTAGCTCAGCCATGCACCTAAGCAGGTGAATGGGACTGTGAGAAGTGAAAAATCATAGTCTCTTTGGTTTATAGATATTTTTGTGGAATGGGAAGAACAAACTGATTTATTTATTGAAACCCCTGATTGAACTCATACAATACTCATATTCTTTTAAAGAAATCACTGTTGGAAGGGAAGTAACTTGCAACTTCCCAGATTCAGTTCCTCTCCGCATTCTTCTACATAGGTACACCTCTCGTATTTTACAACAGTAATGACTGACACACTCTGAGAAAGCATCAGTCTGCCTAATTTAAGCACCTAAAACTAGGCAGACAGCAACTCCCTTTAGAGGTCTTCAAAGATACCTAATACTCACCATTTTCTATACACAGAAGTTAGGCAGTGTTTTTTTACTCCTAGAAAAGTGGATGTGAAAAAAGGTATCTATACAATAGGGATTAAATCCCACTCTTGGCTATCAGGAAAAGCATAGTCCTCTTTTTTTTTTTTAATTATAGCAGTTTATTATATACAACCTTTTAAAATATTTGACCATACAGCATAGCTGTCTGACTGTGATGATTGACTTAGGGTGACCGAACACTGGAATGGGCTGCCCAGCGAGGCTGTGGTGTGTCCATCCTTGGAGATACTCAAAACCCAACTAGACATGGCCCTGTGTAACTGTCTATAGGTAACCCTGTTTTGAGCAGGGTAGTTGGACTAGATGATGTCCAGAGGTGCCTTCTGATTTCAGATGTTCTGTGAATCTGTGACTTTGTATTCCTCCTGGGTCACCTGACTGTGCTTCCACCTCTTATATGTGTCCTTTTCATGCCTGTGTTTAATCAGGAGCTCCATGTTCATCCATGCAGGCCTCCTGTCACCATGGCTTGTTTTGCTGCTCATTGGGACGCACAGCTCTTGAGGCTGGAGGAGGTGATGTTTGAAACCAGCTCCCCTGGATTCTTCCTCTCTCCAGCATGGTTTCCCATGGGATTCTTGCAAGCAGGTCCCTAAATAGGTCAAAGTTCACTCTTCTGAAGTCCAAGGTTGAAATCCTGCTGTTTGCCTTCATCCCTCCTCTCAGGATCCTGAACTCTACCAGCTCATGGACACTGCAGCCAACAGCCAACATCCCCAACCAGTTCTTCCTTGTTTGTAAGGACCAGGTCGAGCAGAGCATTTCCCTTCATCCATGGCACTGTCACCCATGTCATGAATTCATCACACCCTCATGGTTTAACCCCAGCCAGCAACTAAGCACCATGCAGCCACTTTCTCACTTCCCCCCCACCCAGGGGGATGGGGAAGAGAATCAGGAAGAAAAAAGTAAAACTTGTGGGTTGAGATAAGAACAGTATAATAGGACAGAAAGGAAGAAACTAATAATTATAATAGCAATATTAAAATGACAATAATAATAATAAAAGGATTGGAATATACAAAACAAGTGATGCACAATGCAATTGCTCACCACTCGCTGACTGATGCCCAGTTAGTTCCTGAACAGCGATCCCTGCCCTGGCCAAATCCCCCCAGTTCATATACTGGGCATGACATCACATGGTATGGAATACCCCCTTTGGCCAGTTTGGGTCAGCTGCCCTGGCTGTGTCCCCTCCCAACTTCTTGTGTCCCTCCAGCTTTCTTGCTGGCTGGGCATGAGAAGCTGAAAAATTCTTGACTTAGACTAAACACTACTTAGCAACAACTGAAAACATGAGTGTGTTATCAACATTCTTCCCATACTGAATCCAAACCATAACACTAGACCAGCTATTAGAAAAGAAAATTAACTCTATCCCAGCCAAAACCAGGACACAGACCAATGCACTCCAGAAGCCTCATGGATTGCTTGTGATCTGCTCTGCTGGCCTTCCAGCAGATATTAGACATTTTACAGTAAATTTCCTACAAAACAGAGCAAATGGAATCATGTCTCTGGGTCTGCAATGTTGGGGTTTTTTATAACACTCTGTAGCTGGATAATACAGAGTGTGTTGCTTTTTTACAGGCACCATTTCAAGCAGTGCCAGTTATCTTGTGTATTACGGTGGTGCTGTTTTAGTAGTCTTGTTGGGTTTTTATATCTCTGTGTCACCAATTTTAGGATATTTTTTTTCTGCAGAAAGAGAAGTGGACCACTTCCATTTAAAATTGTATTGTCTCACAATTTACTTAGCAGGAAATTATAAGATTAATAAATTAAAGTTTAATTTGAGCTTGAATGTTAACCAAACAGACATCTTTTTGATATATGAATAAAAGCAAGAATAGTGTGATGCAAAAAATATAGTAAAAAAATATGCTTAATGACCACCTTTCACAACTTAATCATAAATCAAATTTGTGTTAAACTCAATTGAAGATCATTTCTTCAATTTTTCTTTTTAAAAAGACAGTGACCTCAAGGGGTAAACTCACCATCCACTGAAGCTAAAGAGAATAAAATTTCAGCTCCACATTGCATTTAATCAAGGAACTAGACACTGGGAAATTTCACAGACTTTAAGAGATCTAGAAGACTAAGCTAAGAAATAAATTAAATACAAACAAAACCCTAAGATCAAGATTAAAAGCTATCAATCTCTTTCTGACATAGCCTTTTCCTTTTCCTGCTATTTACCAAAAGAAGGTAAATAACAAAACATGGGCAAATGTAAATGAGCAGTTGAATGCAAATGTCCTTAATAGTATAAGAGAATATTACCTTCCGTGCAGGCGAAGATTCACCCAAAGAGTGAGTCTTTCTGACTTGAAGTTTAAAGTAAGATGCTATTCAGAATAAATAAATGGTGGTCATATATAGATATAACAAGGTCCTTGGTCTACTCAATAGTGGAAAAAAATGAAGTGCCACTCAGTTTGTGCATATCTGTACATTAGGCATGGTTTTTAAAATGCTCTACAAGACAAAATGACAACATTGACAATGAAGGTATCATGCTCATCATTTTATAATATCTCACTTAAATAAACACACCTCCTGGTAAATATTATTGCCCTAGGCTTTCTGCAGATACAGGCAGGCATGTCTAAGCAGTTATACTAAGCTTACCTTTTCAAAGACTTTTTGCAACTTTAAGATCTAGAGATTCTTGATTGCGATGAAAGTTTAAATCATTATATAGAAAAGAGAAACCACTGTTTAAATTGGAAAGACTGATGTGAAGAACATGAAAGCTTTTCTTGGCTAATCAGGATGTTTCAGCCTTAAAGTTTAATGAGAAATTCTTCATGAATGATAGGTTTCTTTATATGCAAACCTATTTGGAAGTGGGGAGGCATGTTGTGCTGTTACTTGTTCAGGATTTTGCAGGCTTCTGGGTGAAAACTGTGGAAGAAATGGTGCAAAGACCTGGAAGGATTCATTCCTCACAGCTTTCTAATCATGCTGGATGCATAAGATGGAGCTGAGGACCACACAGATGAGCAGAGCTGGCGTCAAGGGTGTATTGACTACATGGCACAAGCACCACTGCCTTTGAGATACCATATAGGTGTAAAATCCAAACTATATGTTGAACATCAGCTCCTCATCATGGATTATTCTTCCATGGGAATTTTGAGTTCCAGTACTTCAGACATCTAGGACAAATTGGCAGTAAGGCTATGCTGCCCACAGAGAGGATCTGAAAGATTTCCCCAAAAGATTCTGAAATCAGAAGGAGTTTCTACTCCAGAAATATGAATTTTAGATACAACAATATCAGCTTTCTGACCTAGAAGGGCAATAAAAAGCTCCCTTGAAATCACACAAGCAAGGCAAAGGAAAATTGAGGCTGTGTACTGCCTTCCTTAACACCAAGAAGCCAAATTTTAAATGTACCAGAGATTTACAACTCTCACACACATAAGTTATCAGACTAACTCCTGAGCAAGAGCAGTGGGTTTTAGCATACTAATAGGAAACTTGACCTTGACTATTACCTGTTGTGAATAAGGAGGATAAAGAAAAGGAACTGAACAAAACTATCATCTAATGTGACTGTTGCAGTATTCAGTTAGAAGTTATTTTAATGGCACAGTGTTCTTACATATGAATAACAGCTAAAATTATTCTTACACTATTTATAAGATACCACATAAACAAGTAGTGTTCGTTCTGCATTAGTATGAATGGGGCCATATTTAATGTTTTAGAGTGGAATTCATCTGACATAATGTTGGATATCTGCAGTACAGACACGTTCATCTGCACTAGTCACCCTAAGATTTTTGAATGGTATGAACACTGTTTCTATTGATGATTTAGGGCATGTATGTAGCTAGCTTCAATGTAGATTCCTACATTTGGTTAGATGTATAGTTGCAGACAGTGATAACCTAATTGACAATAACTGCAATAAAGCATTCTTTTTAAAGTGGTGATAGCTTCCCAGCAACACTTTGCAGATAGTCAAAAATTCACATTATCCATTCTGTCAACCCAAGAAAAAGGAATCCCTTTAAAGACAGAAGAAAAGCACTCATCTTGAGACAAGAAATCTGTAGAAAGACAGCTGTGATTACCTGGCTTCCAATTTGGAGCTGACTTAGAGCAAATTTACACCACCAAAGCAATGCCTGCTGACCACCATGAGTACCCTCTCTGAGACCTTTCCCTTAGCTACCATATGCACAGTAGATCAACATGACTAGGATGCAATTGTGTACTTTAAAACTAGCACTTCTACTTTATTTTTTCATGCAGCAGCTTATCATTAGCATTTTCTTTCTTGAGACGTATAAAAGTTAGTTACTGCATTCTGTGGTTATCCAGGAAATATGTCTTATACATGCGCAGAAACAGAGCAGAAATCCAGTAAGTCATTATAAGAAGGTATTAGCAAGACCAAGCGCATTAATGACCTTCAGTAACATTGAACATGCCTTTTATAGATATACATGAGAGTAAGAACATAAATAGACTTTTTAACCAAGCTAGGATTGTAATGAGCTCGGGTTATTCAAAAAGCGTATTCTTTCATGCTCTAATCCTGGGCTTAAGTTCCACTAAGTTATCCACATGTTTTTGCTTAGGAAAGATAATCCCAAGCAAGTGATTGAATCTGTTGGATTATTTGAGATGCAAGGAAAGAATGTGGTTTTATATAAAGATATATTCTTGCAAAAGAAAGACTATTTGCAAGAAAGTCAAATAGCCCTTCTTTTGCAGACACTGACTGGAGACAATTTATCATGTATTCACTCCACAGCACATCTGTCTTCACAAACGATGTGGCCCATCCTGCTGCCCCTAGCTCTTCTGACTATGCTGCAACCTTTAAAGACAGCAACTGAGTAAAGCTACTTGAGAGGTGTCTATCTTAGTCTCCAGATTGCCTGAAACAAGATGACTGGGGGTCTCGCTTTCTAGCATCCACTAAGGTATAGGGGTAGGATTCACCTCTCTGGATCTAGGCATCTGAAAGCAAGGCATCTAGCCTAAAAAAGTCATCTTGATCTTTCTACAGTAAATAGGGAGAGCTAGACACCTCTAAAGAATGATTCATTGTATTCTAAGATAACTGTTTAGATAAGATGAATCAACTTTACAAGTGCTTCTCTCTCCAATGATTATGGAGACAGTCAATAGAGGCATTTTAGATTATGTGCCTGAATGGCATATGGGAAAAGAAAGGTGAAAGGAATTCCACGCTGAGGTCCTCATCCTTGGCTCTACCTCACATTAGATGGCCCCTCTATCTACAAAATCTCTTGTTTTTCACTACACAAGGTGTTGCTATTTGCACTGAATAGTGCACTGTTGTGCAAGTAACATTAGCAACAATCCAAGTCAGCAACATCTCAGTCATACCTTAACTATTTGACAGGTGTCGCTCTGCACATATAAACTATCTTTAAAAACAACATTAGTAGGTTCAGGGTAACTCCTCACAAAAAAAAAAAAAAAAAAAGCCTTGGAAAAATAATGGGAAAAAATAAATAAGAAAATAAAACCATGTCCCTAACAAAATGCTTTTAGCTGCCAATTTTCAGGCTGTTTAGAGTTTTATCCTATGTCTGTGTATATTTGTTATGTTAGCTACCAAGTGACTACTCACACATACAAATCCTCGCTGACAAAGGTTTTGTATTAAGCTCGTAACAACAAAAGCATGTGCCTCAAAGTTAAGTAAGATTAATGTTATCCTTTCAAATATGACAGAAATGCCATATTTTATCCCTTTTCAAGGCCTCTGCCGCTTAGAATGTGCAGCCTTTGCTTTAAAACAGTTACACTATGTGAAGCATTGCCTTGAGTATGATCATTTGAGTATTATTGCCATGGATATTTCAGGTTCAGAAATGCACCACATTTATTCTTGCTATGATAGAAAGAAGCAATGCAGTATCAGGAATAAGAGTTCCTATGGAAGAGCACAAGAATATTAAATACAAGTTGAAATTAAATTCTCTATTGTGATTCAATGTCCTTATTCTCTGTTTTTCACAGAAGATATAGGTTAAGAAAGTCAGAAGAATTTGAGAAAAGCAAATATAATCTTTTGCTAAAAATTTGCCTTGCAGAGCACAATTTACAAAACTGCTAAACTGCTTTGGAGAGATTTGGAAAAGTCTGAAGAGGGCTAGTAGGCAGAAATGCTAATAATTAAATAAATCCCATTCTTACTTACATGGATGTCAGGAATTAGACAGAAACAGTTAAAGAATTGTAAAAACTGGGTAGTTCTCTGTCAGCAATCTGTCAGACTGCAAGTCTAAAACAGTGCTTCCAAGTATTGAAGAAGATTAGCTATCTATCAACCCTGGATATTGCCTTTAACAAAAGCAACAGCACTGCTTCATTCTAGAAATCTTGTTTTATGAAGAAAGGTGTGTCATCCTACTGAAACACAGATGGATGAACGAAAGATATGGATAAAAGCAAAGGTACTGTAATCGTGTCAAATCAAGATATAGTGAAATATATTAAAAACTATTGCATATGCCATTCTCCCTAGGTTTTGCCTGTGAAGATGGTCTCCAGTGCTCTTGTGCTTTCTATATGTGACCAGTTAGCTCACAATCCTTTCTGATATTATTAGAACAAGCAGTAATTATCAGTCCAAATTGCATGGACTCAAGTAGCATTTTTGTATGATTTGAGATCACATGGAACCATTCCCATTGGTACAATGCATGTAAGTAGAGTAGCCACAAATAAATACATAGTTAAATGAAAGTTTTTCATCCAATCTCTGCAAAAGTGCAGTGCTGGGACAGCTTTCTAACTGAAGTAGTGTGGAAAAAATATAAATAGCTTGAAGATGGAGTGCACCCATTTTAGGAACAAGTGATTATATATGTGTTATATAACACTTTATATGATGCAATTACCTGAAATACATTCCTTGACACAGCCGGTCCATTCCATCCTTTGGCCTACTCAGAGCATGTATCATCTTGTATGCTGCTCAAGTGAAGGGTTTACAGTTGCCTGTTTTCCATATGCTGGCACTTTCTTAGTTACACAAAGATTCCTAGGTTAACAGAGTAGCTATATGCATGTCTATTTGGTATTTATGGCACTATGCGTATGACTAAGGCTTTGCTCTTTGGATTTCAGCTTCCTTCCTTTGGCTTAGAATCTCACCAAATAAGTATGAATGCTGGGCTGGTAACTTCCTTGGAGATACATTAATTTACACCAGCAGAGGTGTAAATCTATGCTATTGTTGCCTCTTGCAAAAGTATAAAGAGTTTTTTAAAAGGAAACAATTTGGAGTTGTACTTCATTTGCCATTACTCACTGTGCATCCAAGTAAATGCCCCATTATCCTCTGGAAGGGTTGCTATTGGTAACCTATTGCTTGGCAGGTAATATCATGGGAAATTACTTCTTCCATTGTCTGCCTGTGCTTCTTGTGGTTTATTCCCCGTCAATACTTCTGATGATCATTTCCCCGCTTATATTTACTTCAGCCACTGCGTTGACTTTCCTTTTTCTTAGGGGTATGCATATATCAATTTCTTGTTAACTCATGTCTGGAAGAAGCAATGCCACTTTTTGTTTACTACGCTTTTCCACTTGTACCAGCTGCTATGAGACGGAGCAGAAATCCTGCTTAAAAGTTCTCCAATTATGCTTCATTATTTTATAACATTTTCAACAGCTGCATGCTTGATTACATGCACTACAGAGCAGAAGTCTTTTCTCTGTTTTGGCAAGTGTGCAGCTGCAAATCTTGTGGCTTTAGAATGGTATCCTAGAACACATTAATCATCCTTCTGAAGATTCCTATCAGCAATAGCAATGCAAAATAGCTGAGAACGAGCTATTCAACAAGTATATGATCGATTACATATGTACTTTGAATATTATAATTTGCAGCACAAATAGCTATACTGATAGAAAGCACCTAATATTATGAATCAAATAACTTAATAACTATTGATTGTTGAATGTTTATCATTGCAACTGTTTTTAATAACAAAATTAAAATGATAAATTTTACAGAAACCAATCTCAAAATAGGCCACTTTTTAAAGGAAAGAAAAATATGTGTTCATAGAAAAGGCATTTTTCACTTGTAGGACCTGAAAGTGATAATTGTAAAAGGTTTATATTTGCTCCGATTAATTTTTTGCAGTTCATTTCAATATAGGCACATACTCATGAAAATATTGCAATAAATTTCAGTTCTGGTAAATAAAACTAGTATCTATTTAAAGTATTAAAAGACCGTTTTATTCTTAAGAACAGCATGAAACCTCAAAAAATCTGAAAGACAAAGTACTCTTTATTTTTAAAATTTATTCCATCATCTACATGGAATCTACACAGCTTTTTCCTGTTACCTGCAGAGACGGGCTAAGGCCATGTTAGAGGTGACCTATGTGGTTTATTTGACTCAGACATTTTCTTTGCTGTTATATTTGGACAGAAAACCCCCTGCTTACCAGAGCGCCACAAACACAGTTGGTCACCTGGCACCCTGGGCAGATTATCAATATATGGGCTGCATGTGCCACAGTATAAACATTGCACAGCTTTTAAATCACAGAGGGAAATTGCATATAAGGATTCTTTAGTAATTGCTTATTGTGGTGGAGGCTGGCATGGAGCTGGAGACATGGAGCACCTGCAGAAATTCAAAGATTTCTTTATTCACCTATTCTGCCAGGGGGGAATGGTTATTGGGTGGAAGTTTGCATTAGTAACACTGTGTGAGTCGGGAACACAGTTGCCCAAAGCAGAGTCCTTTAATGACATCCTTTCATGCATGTTACTTTTCCATTCATGTTTCCATCCATAGTTTACCATTTTCAGCAGCTCCTCCTATTGAATTCCATGCATTTCCCTTCAAGGGCAGATATAAACTCTTAGCTTTCCTCTAGATGGACCTTTGTGTAATACCGCAGCCAGAAGAAAGAGCAAAGAAGAACCATATTGCCAAGAGTTTTGTGTTCCTCATCTGCCTGGTGGTGATAAGCTGAGGCAGCCCTAAGGGTGCAGCAGCCACATTATTGGCTTATGGTGAAGACAGAAGACTGTTTGGGGGTTTGATTTTATTTTATAACATTCATAGCACCCAGTATCACAAGGAAAAATGTTGAAGCAAAGCCTCCCCCTCCAAAAAAAAACCCTAAAAAATTAAATTTGTTGCAGCATCTCCATGCAAATAAATCACAGACTCTTACCACAGATCTGGGGACACTCACTGAAAAGAAAGCTGGAAACAATTTGTGACAGAAATGATGCTGTGCAGAAAGCTTAATCAGTAAAATTAGAAATCAAGAGAACTACATAAAAATTCACAATCTGGAGACCTGATGAAATTACTAATGATCCTCTGTGGGTGATATGAGAATTCAGAATGGTGATGTTGAAATTATGAGTAAGACTGCAGTACCCCAAGAAAACATCTTACAAAACCTGTCAACTTGTGGATGTTAAAGAAACCTTATTCCAGCAAAAATAGTTGAAAATCTAGTTGAATTAAAGCAGCGTATAAAGTAGAGAGAAAATTAAGGGGTCCTGGTGAAAGCCCCCTTGGGGTTAAAAAGCATATAAAATTTTAAAAAGAAAGACTGTTTAAATTTGGGAGAATACACTGAGAGAAGGAAAAAGACAAGATTTGTGGGAGCGACTACAAAGAAGAGATGATAAGCCTCAATTTAATACCTTTGGCTGGATCTCATAATTCTTTACTGACTTCCTACTTCTCAAAAGGAATTGGACCTAAAACTACTTTGTTGACAACTGCCTCTCTGTCTTTCAAAAAATGAAATGTCACTACACTAAAATGTACGTGATCTATCGATTCTTAAAAGTGAAAACACTAATTAGTCTAGTAATAGTAGAATTACAGAAAAATGAAGTTTATGTATTAAGTAATTTCCAGATGTTAAGGAAGACACAAAACAGAAGACACAAAACAGAAGACACACAGAATGAAAAAGAATAACTGCTCCAAGGAAGGAATAACAATATTTTCTGATTAAGACAAACACTTTCTACATATTTATTATTCCCAAACCATTTCTATCAGTGATTATTGATTACTTTTGTAAAGAAGACAGAGTAATGAAGAGCAATATAAATAAGCAAGCAGTGGAAGTGTGTTTTTATAGGGGGAAAATAAAGTAAACAAAAAAATGACCTTGCCTGCCCTCCAACAGCTCCCTTGGACAGACCTTCCCATCATGGCAGCCATACATTCCCTGACATCTCAGCCTGCCCCAATGACTGCATCATTCCCGTGCTTACACACAGGCGTACTCATTTCCTAACTTACTCTTCAATATCTTCCTCTCCTACCATTACCAGTCTTAATATCACTGACGACACAGAGTCCTTGACAATACAAGCTCTCTCCATCAACTGCCTTATCGCCCTTCCTTATTGCTTGCTAAATGTGCTGTTCACAACCACCAGCTAGATTTCCTCTTGTTTTAGTCTGTCTTAGAAGCTTTCCAACCTATCTTCTGGGGTTCCTAACTGACTCAGGTCTAGCCAAGGTCTGTGTCTGTCTCTTGTTAAATTTGGATTGCTTATTGGGGTGTGGACTGGTCTTGACTCTGTATTTTCACAGTACCTTGTTTAAAGTCAGTATGAGACAAATAATACAGCACAAAGTGAATTAAGCTGATGGCTAAAATAAAGTGGTGCAGATAAAGTAAACTGATTCATTTCACTAGTAAAGATAACCAAATGCAACATAAGTAATTTTACTTTGTGAATAGTTACCCGCCTGATAGTGAAGCAACTGAACTGCCTGCAGTGACCAACAAGCTGATGTTCCTAAGAGTCCATTGCAGGGAGAGAAACTTTAAACACCAGTCACTCAAATATAATTTTCAGGAATGTGCAGAGCATTCTAAGTACAAAACAGTAACCCCTCAAGCTTGTTAAAAACATGAAGATTTTGCATCATGTCTCTTCAAACTCAACATATAGGAGACAATCTCCTTCAAGACTAAATGTAGATCTCTAGCCAAACTGCCACATTCTATGATCTATGATAATAGCATGTGAAATGAATAATGTATCATATATAATGAGCTTCACGTACACATTAATAGATTTCCATCATGTTATGATTGACTTAATGTAATGTACTAACAGAGTATTGCTAGCACAAAGAAAAACATTAATTTTGTGATTTCCCAATGACACTGGGTTTTAATCAAAGAAACATGATCTTTGCAAGGGATATACAGGTGATGGAGGAAGGCAAGCAGGTGGCAAAAGGCATGAAACATTCATTTGGCTACTGTGTTCATTTTCTGGAGGAATAAACCATATCATGAAGTTTAATTCCCTGGTGTATTACAGATGATCCTTTAATACATATGAATGTACTAGGCTTCACATACTTGCCTGCTTGTCCAGCTGCAAATTTAAACCTATTATTTTAATTATAAAGAAATTTTGTGGCACAGATAATTTTGGAGACAGTCATAGCATAGTGTTACAATGCACTAATTACACTTCAAAGGGAACCTTTTACTGTCAGTAAGAGTGTTAATCAATAATTAAGATGTGAGGATGAGTAATGCAATAAGCCAAATTAGTTTCATAGCTGGTTGCTAATATTGACGACTCAATTACAGGTGAAAAGTGAAAGCATTTTGATAATATTTTTGAATACGCTTTCAGCACTTAATTTTTAACGTATTATGAATAAAAAACGTCACTTTAGAGAAGAATGTATGAAAGAGATGTAGCTGGAAGAGGATTTTAATTACCATGCTTCATTTTAGTTTGTACTCTAAAGAACTTTTAAATATACTCAAGGATCAGCATCTGTAAGAGCAGTAGTAAGGATGAGTTTCACCAAAGGCAACTAATAATTTGAAAAATCAGACCCCACCTTCCCACTAAAGTTACATTTCATGTTCTGACAGTGATAACATAAAATTATGAAAGCAGAGTTCCAAGTAACAATGTTATCACAGCCTGTGATGCTGGGAAGTGCAGAGAATCAAAGCCTTCTGGTATCACTGTACTTCATTTATGTCTTTCATAGGGCAGACATTGTTGAACCACCAACCTAAGCACTAAAAAAATATGCAGCAGTGTGAGAAAACTGCCAAGACTTCAGTGTTACAGATATCAGTCTTCAAAGAGTTTTGCAATAGGCTTGCTCAGAAAAAAGTCAGAACATACTGATAAAAAAAAAAAAAAAAAATCCCCACAGAGACACGCCCAGATCTTGTTAAGGAATATGGGCACAGTATAGTAAGAAATATTCTGGTTTATATTTCTGAAAATGCCTTGAAGGAATACACTGCTAAAGCAGAAATACATGAAAATAAAGTTGTATTGCATTAAACTTCTGGGAAAAGAGTGCACATTGTTCATCTAAAAGCACAATGCTTGAATAAAGCTTTCTCTGAGATTAAAATTCTTCAAAATTTAAAATAGGAAACTGCAGGTGTGAGGTGTCATGGATAGCACAAAAAAATGAGGTATCTAAAATCAATTGCTGTCATGCTCCTGTGGGTTAACTTCTTAGCAAGATCAGACAGACAATTAAGATGTCAGGGCATTTGCTTCAGCATCTGATGTGACCCATCTACAACCTTGGAATATAGAAACGGATAATTTTATGAATGAAAAAGGATTCACACTGGAAGTACAGAAATAGTATGTGCTTGTTTACTTCCAAAGCACAGGTAACATCAAATCATCTAGAAGGCCAACGTCCACCACTTGAAAACTCATTTCAATATGCCTTGCTCTGAAAATTTTCCCTTTAGCTCAGGCCTATAGTCTCGTAACCTCATAACCTCGGTAACATGTTATCGTGCTTTGTTTTTGAAGAGACAATCTCTCTTAACAACCTTAGACAGGCCGACGGCAGGTTAGGCCCTCGGCACTGCCAGCCAGGCCGCACGGCAGGGTTGTGGGGGCACCTTCCCCCAGCCCCCAGAGGAAGGGGTCACCCTGGCGGGCACACCTCTCAGAGGGGAAGATGCACTCAGGGCCCTCATACAAACATCCAAGAGTGGGGTTTGGTGATGTCAGGACGGCAGCAGCCGGTCGGCACCGCTGGGAGAGAAGAGCGGGACAGAGCTGCGCTGCTCCGGGTGGAGCGGGGGCCACTGCCCGGAGGCCACCTTCCTCCCAACCTGCCCACGCATACATTGCTGCTGCTGCACATCTTCATGACTCGCGTGTGACTTTCCAAGAAGTTTTGGTCTATGGCCCTGGGTTTTTTTTCCCCAGTCCTTGCAATGCCTTTTGGATTCTTTAGAATTACAGGATTGATACACAGAAATTTCTGTGGGGGTAGATGATTAATATAAAGGGCTCCATTAAGGAAATATGCAACCCTGTTCATAAGTTAGTAGGCTTAATAAAGTTGTTGTTCGCCACTAATTGCTTCTTAATTCCATGCCGTCTCCAGGGATTAAGAGAAAAAATCTACTCTTCCATGGAACAGAGGCAGCAGTAGAATCTGTAATAATACAAATATATGCAGTAGTTTTAAATAGTTGGAATAATGCTGAATTATGGATATATTTGTCATGAGTATTGAATACTTAATAGTGGTTAGTGCCTTCAGTCAAACAAGCCAAATAATAGAAAAGATTAACAATTTACACAGCTGAACAATCTGTACGTAAAACTTCTACCACATAGTCCCATGCACTGATATTAGGACACATTACAGATGCATTATGTGCTTCAGCTGTGAGAAAAAATAAGAAAATGACAGAGTAGAAATGACAACATACTTTAAAACTGTCAAGACCTATGCAGTGCATATAGAACTATCACCTGGCAAAGGAGTGCTTACAGCAACAATAAATGACACCTTGGTGAGCAACTGAAACCTTACTCTTCAGATTTGGACAACAGCATACAGTCCCATAAATATGAAAATCTAGAAATGCTGGCATCTTATGCAAGATAGCTTTTTCATCTTGTAGCTGATTGATAGCTAAATTAAGGTGGACTGCTGTGGGAAAATTACTCTTAACTTTCCATTGCACAATTGAATTTAGGCCTTTCTGTTACTGTGAATGCTATATCACATAGTTAGAGGTGAAATTCATAAAGCTGGAAAAAAAAAATAGATATTGAATTTGAATATAGCATAATTAAGCAATAAACCTAAATTTGGTGGTGTGAATTGTATAAAGTAGTACTGGCTACTTCTACACCTCAACAAAAGAGCAGGCTCTGGGAAATCCGTGGCTTACTTCCCATGTAGAAAGTTGATCTCAGGTGCTCAATAGATACTCTGTGCATCATCTCTGGTGGTCAGTTTAGTTACTTTCTGACTCATTTTGTGTGTTTGAGACCCCAGACTTTGGAAAGGATGTTCTGACATGCCAGAAGATATAATTTCAAGCGTACAGTATGGAAAATAAATTAAAACTGTTCCTGCATACCACTAATAGAAATAGTTTATAATAATAAAAACTGAGGCCTCACAGTCACCCTAATCTCTCCCTGGAGCCAGTAGAAAGACACATGCATCTCTAGAAGGTGGATGAACCCATGTAAGTACTAAGTATTATTCTAATTAGCCACCTTGGAGGAAATAACTTCTAGTAGAGTTAACATCATCTCATGCAGGTTCCAGTTTCTTCAATGGAAAAAAAAAAAGGGAAGAGAAATACATATTCAGAATTTGTAGAAATTCTAAATTCAATGCTACTTATCAGAACTCTAGGCACATTTCTGGGCCAGTGACCAACTGGGAGCTGTATAAACAGTAAATTAGTCTGCTTATAATTTTTCTTCATTTACATAAATTATTGCAACATTTATTTACCAATCCCTATATTTGTTATCAGAAAATTATTAGCAAACAAAAAATATTAAAAGTATTTTCCACTTTGGATATGATAATTTCACTGTGCTTTTGAAATGTTTTTTTCACTGCACATAGTTCTTTATTTAGCTCCCATTGTAAGACTGTAAGGAACCATAAATTATGGCTTTCAGAAAGTTCACATGCAAAAAGTGCATTTTGTTCTGCTTGGAAAGTAATTGTCAAATTTGGTCCTGGATGACATTTTCACATATTTGCTCCAGGTTAAATGTACCATTGCCACATTAAAATCTGAACACATTTCACAGCAAAATACCTCTTTCTGTCTATGAAAATCAGCCTCTGTGTTTGAAGAAGACACCAAGCCACCTGGAAAACTTCAAAAAAATATTTTATCTGGTATAGGTACACTTATTTTTTGTGTGTGCAGTGCAGATTTCTGTGAGCTTACAGTGCCAGTTGTAATGCTGCTTTCTACATAATTGCTGTTTTCACTATAGTCATGAATTTAACACTTCCAAGATGAACTTCAATGTCAGTCTGTACTGACAGTCTACTGTCTTATGCTGAAACATTTGAATCTTCTTTTTTGAGCATAAAATCAAAAGGAGAAAGCCAGCCTTTCACAAGGAAAAAAGAATATTAAGGGAAGATAAAAACAGCTCCATAAGCTGTTCCTCAATTACTATTCCCCTTGCTAGGGTGAGGTTCCTACAATTGCACAAAGATGAAGTACAGGAGTTGAAGCAAGGGTCATTCAAATACTAAACAGGATTATGTTTTGTGTGGTAAACAACAGACCTGTTAACTTGCTTGTTGGAAATAGTGTAAAGCCAATGCCTTTTGTAACTAGACAAATGTAAAATTTTGAGAACTGAATTTACTGCTTCATAATCCCTGCAATTTCAAAGAATAAACAAGCTAAAGCAAAATTGTCAGAGGACATTCATACTCTTACATCAATTGACTTTATCAGTAAAATCAAAAGTAGTATACAATTAGTTCCTGTACAACATGGAAAAGAAAAGTTAACCTATTCTGTCTTCTTAACCATGAAATGCATCTGACTTTTAAATAGTCTCCCCGAAGAAGTTGTTAAAATTTTGTGCATTCACTTAAAACGAAACTAATACGTTAAGGACACAGTCAGGAGAGAAGCTGAATCATCTGCTGTATCTATTCCATCTCAAATACCCAAACAAAGAGCCAAAACAGGCAGAGGCTTGAGATGGGTAATGCCAGATGTAATGCAGACAAATACTCAGTGTTAGATCCAGTGAAAGAAACGAAGCTTGACAAGAATTTTAGGAATCTGGGCCCACAAACGAACACTCAGCATACTGTCAAGTGCTTAGGAGAGTTGCACAGTGGGAGAGAATAGAGATAGAAAATTGAGCCACTGAGGAAGATGATTTTTATGACTAGCACCTGCAGTTGTTTTCTCGAAAAGCTGAGTCAGCTCACAGTTTTCCTTTTTAAACAGGGAAGAAGAAGAAGGCAGTGCTACAGGTCCAACTCTAATATAATTGCCTAAATAAACAGGGCACCAACCCAAGAACTGGGAGAGAAAAGCTCATTTTTTCTGACCATTGTGCTTGCTACTGGAGAGGGAGATGTCTTAGGTACTTCGGATTATAATTCATCTCCTTCTGAAATAATGCAGTCTGACTCCTAGGAATGGAGGCAGGAGGCAGGCACCTCAATGCTTATGTCAGAACAGTTCTAGGCACGTGCAGAAGGAAAAAAATAAATATGTGAGTAGGACATATCAAACTTTTAAAGTACTGCTCAGAATAATTGTTTTAGTTCTGAAGATCCTCAAAGCTCTGAAGTACAACCTGTTTCTTTCCCACACACATCCTGGAAACATAAAGGTGACAAATAGCAGTAGTTCCAGTTTGTGCAGCTCTCTCTTCCATTTCTGACATGATTAAAAAACCTTGTTCATGATTATCTGCATTAGCCATAAGAATCAAAATTGTGCCACAGGAGAGTGGAAAGTTGGAAATGGAAAGATGGAGATGGGAAATTCCTAGGGAAACTTGTAGATGAACATCTTAGAGACCCTTTTGTGGTAAGATTTTAAAGGATTTAATGTTTCACACTTTACTGGCTTTAAGCCTGCAGATTGTAAACTGGCCTAAAAGGCTGCAGCTGGGCAGCAGAGGGGAAGGCTGATTCTGATTCCTCTGGCTATTGCACTCTGGGTCAGGTTAAACCACATCAGAAAAAGCGATGGGAGAGGGGATTGTGCTCTCCCAACAAATATCTACGTATGCTTAGCCTGGAGACCTGTCTGCAGTGGAGGACGAGGCATGCAAGGATGTAGCAGGGTGCCTACAGCTCACGTGGGGAGTGGGAGACTCCTGCAAGTAGCAGAGAGCCCAGCTCTGCAGGGAGCATGTCCTCAGCACAGCTGGAAAGGGTCTCTCCCAGGGAGCCACAAATGTGTTTGGAAGCACTTAAATTGCTGAATTGTCAATACTGGAGGAAACAAACCTTCATGTAAGAACATAGGGCCAGGGAGAGAGCTCTTTTCCAACATACATTTTATCTCCTTCAGAAGATCTGATTTTTTCATCATTTAAAGTATTTTTCTTTTCTATCTCATATATTCTGTTTAAATAGAGACTCATTTTGAAGACTGGAAGTCATTGGTATCTTGTAGTGCTAAGATAGTAAGATTCATCTGCCCTAACTAAATGGTGTTCAGTCAAACTAAGCTTCTTTTGTACTCACTGGAAAGAAGCAAGCACTTCCTAAAGGTCATCTCATTATAAGCCTCAAGGATAAGTAAAATTAATTGCCCTACAAAGCAAATCTAGAGTGACCAGTTCATACTTGATAGCTAACTCCTGGTGTCTAAAATTGGGTGTTATGACTCCTTCCCTTCTCCTACTTCTAGTCCTTAGTAATATTTTATATATGCATAAATGTAATACCTACATTTTTTGAGGTCTGTACCTGGTTATATCCCACAAGTTATCTCAGCAAAAATTATCAGACTAGTGATATCTTTTAAAGGAGAGCCAAGCCTCTTGCCTATTCAGCTGCACTCATTTTTGGGGGGATGATTTTTTCAAGGATGATTTTTTTATTTGTAATACAAACTGCCATCTTTTAATAGTCATCATTAGTAACACTGGGTTTTTGTGAAAATTGAATATCCTAAAGTAGGAACCAAAAAATTCATACAGCAAGGCTGTAACTGCATAACTCTAGTGCAGTAGACATTAGGTTCAAATTTAATTAAAGTTAATATTTTCTAATGCTACAAGTAAGAATTTGTAGTACTATCTAATGCCAATGATAAAGTTTATTCAGCCTAAATGCAGGAAGTAAACCAAAATTGGTATCAAATGATCTGACAAACTCTTTGAAAGAACAGCAAACTTTAAAAATCTCCATCATAATTATAAGAGTCTTAACAGAACTTCGCTGATCCCTCAACCATGCAAAGATGCAATAAAGTTTGTAAGTAAAGTAAAGATAATTTTTTTGCCTTATTACATTTACATGTCATGGAATACAGTACACATACAAAGTTACTGCATTTACTATGTGCATATAATCCCAACAAAATCTGATGTTCGTAAAGATCTATGAGCTGCAGCCATTTATTAAATGATTTCTCCTACCAAAGGCACACATGAGGCACTTTCCCAGAGCTATCAGTAAAATGTCACTGTTGCTCTGGAATCAGGCACATGAATTCAACCACAGGGATAATAAGCTAAAAGGGGGCTACAAAGCCAAGACAAACAATCTGCTAGATGAACAATTATAGCATTTTGGCTTGACATATGTGAATCATGGAAGTCTAAAAGACTGTGAAGTCAAAATAACTATCTAGGACTGAATGCAAATGTAACACTTTTCTTGAGAGTGGAAGAGGTTGTCACAAAACACAGAACAGGTGATCACTGTTTTAGTAACTAAAGGTATTAGAAAGTGTAAAAATGGAAACAAAAAACTAGGATATTGAAGGTGATCCCACCAAAGCCAGTAGATATTTTACTATTGTCAAGGGATGCACATGGCCATGGTCATTTTCATTCATTTCTTCTCCAAAGCACCAATAAGCCTATAAAATCTGATTTTTTCACTAAAAGTCCATGCTTATAGCAAGTTTGAATGAAATAGGATAGAATGTGTAACTGAATTTTCACAAAAATGTAAGAAGAAACATCAATGTATTTCAATCAAAACACATTTGAGGCTTGTTCTGTAAAGCCAATAACACTTCCTTCTGTTACAAAAGGCTACTCCAATAGTTCAGTGAAGTTAAACTCACTAGCCTTATCTATGTCATTGAGGTAAATATATTTTTACTAATTCAGCTTAGTGTCCTCAGATCTCTACTGTAGGTGAGAAAATATTTTGTTCAGTGTTGTGGTTTAACCCCAGCCAGCAACTAAGCACCACGCAGCCGCTCACTCACTTCCCCCCCACCCAGTGGCATGGGAGAGAGAATGGGAAGAAAAAGTAAAACTCGTGGGTTGAGATAAAGACAGTTTTATAACAAAAATAAAATAAAACATAATAATAACTATAATAATAATAAAGCATAACAATAATAATAATGAAAAGGAATATAACAACAAGAGAGAGAAATTAGAGCCAAGAAAAGACAAATGATGCACAATGCTGTTGCTCACTACCCACTGAGCAGTGATCTACCCCTCCCAGCCAACTCCCCCCAGTTTATATACTGAGGTATGGACTATCCCTTTGGCTAGTTCAGGTCAGCTGTCCTGGCTCTTCTCCCTCCCAGCTTCTTGTTCACCTGCATGCTGGCAGAGCATGGGAAACTGAAAAATCCTTAACTTAAGTGCTACTTAGCAACAACTAAAACATCCATGTGTTATCAACATTATTCTCCTACTAAAACCAAAACACACTGTACCAGTTACTAGGAAAAAAATTAACTCTATCCCAGCTGAAACCAGCACATTCAGTCAGGAGAATGGTCATAGAAATGGGAGCAAGTTCCCGTGCCTCACCTCTGTAATTTGAAAGATTGTGGAAGCCTTGCCAAGTATCCTTCACCAAATCACTAGTGCAGCGTTAACCTCATGAAGTGCTCTGCCTTGGAAAGAACTGTGGATGGAAAGGATGATTGCTTCAGGAACAGTGTGGTCCAATTTTGAGCTTGGTATTATAAAAGTACGGCTTAAGAGGATAAATTCATCTAGTGAGTGAATTCTCACCTTAGTTTTCAAAAGCACTTGTAAACAAGCCAGCAATATTGAAATTGCTGCTCACTTCCTGATGAACTGCAAGAAACATATTTATTTATGTGCATGTGTGCTTTGAGCCCCGTTTAAAAGGTACCCAAGACAAATTAAAGGGTTTCGTATAGAGGCACTTTTTGCATTTTTTCATTTATCTAAATAAACAGCTACCCTTCTAGCCTCAAAGAGGATTTCTTCTGTATTGAAAACATGTCTTCTTGTGAGAAAATAAGAACAGAAGATTGTCTAGCAGGAAAGAATAAGAAGACCCATTAGACTTCAGGATATTTTAAATAGATACATTTGATTTATCTGCAGTCCCTAAGCATTTGTTTTCTTAGCAAGTAAATGTGTCAGCTGGCAAATATCACAGTAGATTACAGGGTGCAACAATGAAAATTATTTGATATTAATGAAGCAGCCTCTGAAGAGGTAAGGTCTACTTCCCCATGAAGTAGCATCAACAAAGCTGGACTATAAAACAAACACGAAAACACTACAAGAGATATTTGATGACATGAAAGTTACAAAAAAAGGAAAGGTTTTCAGTGCTAGAAAAGTAACTTCAGAGGAGAAACAAAAGGATTGACTTAATGATCTGAAATCTCAAATCATGACTCCTTATATTGCACATTATGCCACTGTTCCCTTAAGAAAGTTATCCCTCGGACTAAGGGAAGAAGAAAGATCATTGCAAGGGTAGGAAATATGACAGTGGCAAACACTGCTTACACATTTGAGAAAAGAATGGAAACCCCCTACAGACTGACAAGAATAACAACCTTTCATTCAATGAAGCCTCAGAAGGATTTGAAGCTGTCATTTTGCCGGATGAAAGACTAGTGATGTATGCCTCTAAAGTAATGGGAAAAATACAGAAGTAGTCATGGAAGAAAGATTGTTATGAGCATCTTGTAAATATAAATATACACAGTCATCTCAATTATCCAAATCACTAGCTAGCCAAACTCTCAATTGCTAAGAATAAAATATGTTTCCTGAAGCAAGAAGAGACAACTAAAGAAGAGGAAGAAATAGGACCTCCCTGAATTTAAGAGCAGGATATTATGCAGATGCCTCAGAGGTGGGCTTTGGTATCCTTTATTCCCCTGAGTTATGAATAATTTTTACCTCGCGCTGCAAGAAGCAAGACATTTTGTAAAAATCCATGTCAGTCATTATAAAAACAAGATACGGACTTTTCCTGGGAAGCTCTTTGTACCTGATGCTACCTGAACTTGCTGTTGTAATGGCTGGGTTGATCACCAGATCTCCCCAAAGACCACATCTGCTGTTGTCAGAACTTATCCAAGTCTGCAAGTCTAGCTGTACAGAACAGTTAAGAAAGACTACTTTTTTCTAATGCTTATTGAGGTGCAAAGTTGAAATCCATGATGTGTTTTTATGTAATGAAATAAATGACTGTATGAGGTAACAATCACTTGTGTGCTGCAAAATGCTGAAAATAAGTCATCAAGCACAAAGGAAGACTAAAAGACATAAAGGAAGAGAAAAATAAGTAAAGACATTGAGTAACCATGAGAATTAAAGTTATTTTATTTTGTATAAATACTTTAGTCCTGTGGACACAAAGGGGACCATCCGTATGCTCACACATGGAGAAAGATCCTATAGAACCCAAGCATGACAGATTCGATAAATACAAGAAAAAACATGACAGGTTCCCTAAGCCACCTTGATCCAAGGTTGACTAAGTTTATTTGAGTACAGCAAGGAGGATTTTGCTGACAGGTTAAACTCCTTTTCAAAACTAATAGGCTGCATAATACAGTACATCAAGTAGCACTGTGTTAATGCATTTTAAATGTCAACTTACATGCAGTAGCAGTGCAGGATGAATAAATATCAGAAAGCACTCCATCATTTAAACATCTGATTCTGAGCAATGATGATCCCTGCCAGAGGGGCAACCTCCTCTTCTGGCCATTGGATGTAATGGAAGCTCCAGATTTACCCCCTCTTTCCCAATCCCCTCTTCCTCGAATACAGCCCAGAGAGTGTGCAGGTCTACCCACATGTTGTACAAGTTTTGTAACAACTACGAGTTTTACAAAACTCTGACCACCTCAGCTGATTTAGTCTCCCATTTCAATTAGCTTCTCTCCTAAAGGCCACACTTTCCAGCTAGGCATCCAATATGCTGTAGCCTTTTATGTAGTTACTGTTGGTGATCGTAAAGCAGTGATCAAAACTCAGACTATGTTTTCTGTTTGGGGCTGTAAGAAACCCACTTCCGGTCTGCTTTAAACCCATTGCTAATCAACATCTCTCAGCAACTTAATTAATTAAATCCTTAAAGTGTTGCATGTCTTTTTGAACATTCCCTTCTTTTTTCTTCACAAATCAAAAAGAATTAATGGAAAGGAATATGTCACAGTTCAGATAAGAAAGGACACAAAAGGAAAAAGACAGCAGCAGCCTTGAAAGTCATCCATCACAGTTTCTGAAGTGTCATAAGCTCTTTGAGCATTTTTTTTTCACTGTGTCATTTTGCAGGCAGTGGCTCAGAGACCATTAGGGCTGGTAGAAAAGTAGCTAGCTATCTGTCTTGTTTCCGTCCAAAGAAAACAGTAAAGATGGAAGAATAAGGATGACAGAAAGACTAAAAGTAGATGCCCAGTTAAATAAAAAATTGAAGCATCTGTGACAGATGTTCTTAAATTCTCAAAGGTGTTTAGATCTTTTCAAAAAGAACAAATGATATTGCACTGGAAACAGCTAAAACATGTAGGATTCCTTTCTAGTATTCCTGTTACAACTGCCAGAGAGATTCTAATCTCAAAGTCAAAACCTACTGAAGGTACCTTGGACAGAAAGAAAACCTCTCAACTACTTTTTATGTTCTACATAATGAAGCAGTCCAGACATCCATTCTGAGATATTTCTGAAATTAGAGTAAAAGCATTATTACAGCAAGCAGTTCCAGAATTACTGGGTGACAGGCAATTCACGTGATGGACTTGCACTCCAAAAGGACAAAAGGAGGTAGTACTCTCTAAAATTGATCTCTGGTAGACAAAACTTATTCAACTGTTGTACCTTTATTAGAGTGTATAATTAAAAAACAATGCATCTTTCTACTTAGTTTGGCAGTACAAGTCTAAATAGATCAGAATTAACTGCAATTATGTACCCACTGCAGTGTTCTAAGTTAAAAAGAGATAATCTTAGACTTACAGTAAAATGTCAATAACGAGGAAGCAAAGAGAGAAAACAGTATTGAGAATTACAGACAGATATATACAATAAATAAGCTTTCTAAATATAAACTGAGTGCTTTCTGGTGGATGAACAAGGAGAGGAATAATCCTCTCATCTGTTTGTAGTGTTTCAGGCAACAACTCTGACCTTCTGGCCCTGTTCTGTATTTGGAAATGTCAAAGCAACTTCTTAGCAACATGAGATTTCACTAATTAATTAATTAATTAATTAATCCTTGCTTAACAAGAAACAACAGTCAAGCAAAGCCTTCATTAAAGGATTACATAGGATCTGATACCCTTTGCTAAATTTCCTAGACTCTTCTGGGAGAGGTAAAAGGGTTAAAATTCTTGCAAAGAATATGGGGCAAAGAAAGTTTTGAGAGTACTATATTTGAGTAGTTTGAACTTACTTATCCGCATGAAACTGTATTTTTTCAGATTTTACTGCTTTTTACTTTCACAACCTCCTTTCATTTTCATTTAAAATCAGTTTTTAAATCAGGCTACATTATTAATAACCTTTCAAATTAATGCTGTAAAACAACATATACCAATCTATAAAACTGAAAGAGTTTGGTTTGCAGGATGTTTTAGGAATATATCTATGATTTATGATAGGTGTGTTTGCAGTCTCCCCTCTCTTTCTTTTTGAGCTTGAATGAGCGAGCACAAAACCAAAGCAAACATTCCCTGAGCTTCTGCATTTCATCTACTGCCCTCTAAAAATAATTTACTCATTTCACCTCACTTTGAATTAAAACTGTTAACTGAGCTCAAACTGCAGTGAACTTCTTTATAAAACTTATTCTGAGTTTAAAGTCAAGGGTATTTCAAGGGACATAATATTTGATTTAACACTGACCTACTATTTTGTTGCTTTACCTCAGATCAAGAAGTTACTCTTTTTTATTGGGAAAAGTGTGAAATACGTAAAGCTGAGTTACTTCTGAGTATAATTTTTAAAAATTAGCATGTTTTGGATGCCTGAAAACAAGAATGTCTAATGATATTGAGGGGTGCATGTTAAAAGACTTAACTAAAACTACCTCAGTGTGAAAGATAGTTTGAAGGCAATGGGCCTGACTCTCCATGTCCTGCAAAAATCTTGGGTTACTCTTGTTGTGCAAGTCAGAGGTAGTGCTGAGCTACCTAAACGGCCCTGCAGGTTCATTCTGTGAAGAAATATTTGTGTTCTCTATTTCATCTCATACTTGTGGTCAAAAGATAGCCATGGAAAACATTGCTACAACTTAGGCACTTCCATACCTCATGGACCAGTAATTAGCAGGATAAAAGACTGGATCTCCACAAGGAGTAGTCCCTTGGTTAACCCTGCACCTGGATCCTCCTCAAGCATGTCTTGGCAGGTGGGAAGTATCTGAGTGGATGTATCACACTGAAGTGTGCATCAGCAAGATAGCAGAAGTGCATTTATGCATCAAGCAAGTCCCAGTCTTGTTTTCGCAAACTCCTAAGCATGTGCAGCAAATACCCATAAGGTTCATAGAAAGCTACAACAAAGGAGGAAAGACATCGATGACACACAACAGATTCAAAAAAGAAACAATGAAAAGGCTTGTTCTCAGTTTTGTGCTGAAGCATAATATGCGTTGCAATGATGGAAATATTCTTTTTCTCCTAAATTTGTCTCTTTCACTGACTTCTTCATTAATAAATATATTTATTTCTAGCAACAACTTTCTTTGTCTCCTTCCTATCTGGCTTCCTACTACAGTTTTAAGAAATAGTCTAAAAGCCATTAAAATCATTCATTTTTATAAAGCTAGATTTAACATGCATGAGACTCCACACAACTACCTCCCAATGTTATTGAACCATTTCCTTTTACCAAATACAAATTATGTATTTTAAAGATAACCTCTAATTAAGTCCTTATTTGGTAATCTCTGATGATTCTTACTGAGAAAATAAGGATAAATGACTTAATACAACCTGCAACTAGGGCATTTTGAATGCCTGGAATTCACTACTTCATCTTGTTATGTAATCAAGGGGTTAAGAAGAAGATTCTTGGCATTATGCTTCCTATTCTATCAAGACCTAGAGAGGAATTAGTTTACAGATATTTGACCTTAGACATTCTACATCATTACGTACAAAATTCTCTATCAAATGTAACGCCTTTTCATTTATGCTATGAAGTGCATAATAATATGAAGTACATAATAATATGAAATGCATGATATCTGAACATCAGTTATATTTTTCTGCATTTTCTCACAAATGGACATTTTCCTCAGTTTTCACCATGTCCATGGCCTTATCTGAAGTTATGAAGCTGAGATTATGATGTAAATCTTCAGTTTTGGTTGTCTGAGCTTAGCCTTGTGACTTCATGTAAAGGTCTCTAATGCAGTAATACTGATGTAAAGAGTTTTGTCATTTCTGAAGGAATTTTTCTTTTTATTCCAAAATACAAAATGGACAACATTAGCAACACCAACAGAGACCTTTTAGTGAAAAGATAAACATGGCAAAAAGCTGCATGTTGGCTTTTTCTCTAATAATTTTTGTAAAATGCTGAATCAGGGCTAGGCAAGAGGACACATGGGGACAAGGAAAGCATCTGAACTCCTGCTTTTCTTCAGAACAAATGCTTCTATTCCCACATAATCCAGAGCCCAGACTTCTCGGCTGCACAGAAAAGCCTGACTGATGTAATGTCTTTTGTAAAGCCACTCTTTGTAGAGAAGCTTGTCATACTTACCCAAGAACTAAAAATCCTGGAATCAATATCATTTTCAACCTGAAGAAAAGAATTTCAGGTTATTTATAGATAATGAGTCACAGAAAAAAAACAGGAAGACATTCTCCTTCCTCCTGAACACAACCCTCACAGTTTCTACAGAAGTTGGAGCTCCATGAAGCCAAGGATGCAGAAGTCATGGGCCAGAAGAACAGAATGCAAGTGAGAGACAAACTTTTAATACTGGTTTATGTGTAGACCTACAGGGTTGAGAACTTTTTATTCTCTCTCACAGCATTCACACTTCCATGACCTTTCTGACGCTTATAGAATGTCATACAACCCACAGGTAAGAATAAATGCAACATTATAAAAGACTGAGCAGTTTATCTGCTCTATCATGCTACAAAAGAATTGTGCAAAGATGCATAAATTTCTTGGAAGATTCTGAAGGTCCTAAGTTTAACAGAAAAATGCTTAACAGAAATAATACTGCAGTACAAAATTTCTGAAGTAATTGGATAATTATTAGGATTGTTATTGTTTAGGTATAACAGCCACCATAATGCTTTTTTTCACTCTGCAATATTATCCACCAGTTCTTTTTCATCTTATAGTGTCTGCTTTGCATATTCAAAAGCTTGGCCGCGCTCCTACCCACTTTAGGTCAATGGGAGTTTAATGACTGCCTTGAATAACAGGATCAAACCCATAATGGCTGTCAAACTAACAAAAATGTTTAATGCCTTTAAGTGAAATGGATGACCTTCTAACTTGCCCTCATGAAAAAATGAAGCTGCTACTTTGATATACATACTATACATGCTCATATCTTGAATTGCCCTACAATTTTGCTCTATGTGGTATCCATCATTTGTCACACTACGCTATTTTAAATAGGCAACCTTGCAATCAATAGCACTAAACATCTTTCTTGGGAAGAAGTGCATTACACAATAAATCTCACTCAAGCTGACAGAAGGGGTGTTTAACCCTCACTCTCTCAGATACCACTGGCCAAAGTTTTAAAAGCAAATCCAAAAGTTAGGCAGAGTAGTACAAAATTCAGATGGCCTTCTTTTTGGGAGGCCTTAGCAATCACAGCCTTTGCTGAGCTCAGTGAACAGTGTGAGCTGCATACTTAACACCTGACAGCCCTGAAAAGGAGTTGCCCAAATACAGATTTAGGTCCCTAACCTTAGGCACTCAAGTTCAATCATTTAGATCTTTTTGCTGCAATGGCATAATTCAAGTGATTAGCATATATTGGCATATACTATATTAACCTACCTTTCAGCTGTCATACACTTAAGCAGATGGCTCCATATATAATTTGTTTAATAATCCATACAGTATTGTCCTTTTGTTAATAGTTAACTACATGTGCTGGACAATAAATTAGATGAGTGATAGCATACCTTATCGACAACATGGCAGATAAACTTTAAGATAACAACTGATGTGTCAGCAATATCTAGTTCATTCTGTGATGCTATCAAATATTTTGGGGAAGTTTCTGAAGATGTAACTTTATCTTTGGATTTCATAACCTTCAGAACTGGTATTCCTACTATTTTAATGTCATAGAAAGTACATGCTTACATCATAATTCCAGTTTAATAGGGTTTGCTTTCTTTGTTTCTCTCTCCATCCCACCCAGTTCCCAATGAGTCTGAGCACTGAATACCAATAAATGTTAAAAATAATAATATGACCACTCCCAATTCAGAGTGTAAAAAAGGCTGCAGAAGGAAAATGTTTGAAGTTGGTACTAGGAAAGTACTCATTCCTTCAAAGTTACAACACCACCTGAAGGTCCAGAAATCCAGAAAGTCTGAGCCAAAATTTCCCTTGTTAGTCAGAGTTTTACATGACAATTGGAAAGTGTCTTTGAAGGTAGTTATAAAAAGAGAAGAAAAGAGAAGTATAAAAGGGTCAGAATGACTTCTTTTGCAGTTTCCAAAGCTGCAAAAGTATGTAAGTCTATCATGAGGTCAGTTTAGGGTGTTCAGTAACATATGGAGAAAACCAGTAAATGAATGGGGGTGATGTGAGTAGAGGACAACCATTTTTTGCATATTGTTTTACAGAAGAATGTGCTCAACCTTTGAAAGGCAAACATAAAATTGGACAAGAAGTATTCTTGCTGTACTTGCCTATTGTAAAACAACCCTCCAACTGAAACTTTTTTTCTGTATTGAAATCAACCACAGTAGCAATTCCATTGTTTTGGTCTAGCCCTATACACAAGACAGCAAAATCCACTATCGTTCCACACATAAGTATTAGTCAAGATTGGGATTATTCAAACTGAAATTCAAAAGTGAATATAAAAGATTACTCCTCTGGTGTCACAGTTTTGACTAAAAAGTCCTCCTGGCTTTCTGGGTTGTTCTGATTTTTTTATACAACTCATAAACCTCATCTCCTATGGCTCTTGTATACCTGAGAAGTAGACAGAGAGCCTCAGTAAAATCCAAACACTGCCTAACACATTCACACTGCAGGTTCTGGAGCCCTGACTGAGTACCTGGATCCCAAAGGCTTTCTGCCCCAGACTTTGTTAATGGATAAAGAAATACCTAATAGCTCATAGTTCAAATCTGGAGAAACTATGTCTATAATCTCCCTTTTTTAATTTTCACTGTTCAGTCATGACAGATGTCCAATAAAAGAGCAGGCAGTGGTGCGATGCAATTTTCAAACCTCAAGCAGTCATGACATACTTAACTAGATCAAGCTCATTACTGCTGTACAAAACCATCAACTCCCAGATTTGGGAGGTGCATAGCCTCCTCCTACCCAGTCCTCGCCTGCCCTGGGGCAGGTACCAGTAGAATGAACCACAGAACCCCAGAAAGCAGCTGTGTTTGCTGTGTGTGGTGGTCTGGTATCTAAAGCCCCAAACCTTCCAGCAGGGAAGTGCGAATTATGTAGCTTAGACCTGTTCTCATACCACTTTTCACTGTGATTTCTGAGTACCTGAAAGTAACATGGACTAGTGGGAGAGCAGTGCCACTCAGTTAAAAATCTGTAGAGAAATATCTTCTGTAATGTGGATACCAGTTACCAATTTGATATTCACACTGAGTGCAAGTGTGCAACAATGACATGAAAGTTGCCAAATCCCAGCCAGTTCAAATCCTTCTCAGCTCGGTTTGACATGGACTGATCCACAGACAGCACAAAACCTCTGAGGTGCACAGGCCCAAAACAAAGCTCCTGTCCCTCCTTTGTATATGCCACAGACAGCTTCGCATGCAGGAACTCCCCAAGGCCTCAATGGTGACAGACTAAATACACTTACCATTGCCTTTTCTTCACCCTACCCAGTCAGCACAATCGAAGAGCAAGTAGGGGGTGGATCAAGGAAAGTTTTTGATAACACTGTGAAAATAAAATCAATGTACAGGATATTCAGAAAGTTTTCATCTAGATTCCTTTCCTAAAGAAACATAATTCTGTACATGAACAAAGAAACATATTCTTGTTGACGTTACAGATACAGAACTATAAAGTATTTCATACACACTAATGAGGAAACCTGTGATAAGCCCATATATGTCAGAGTAAAGGTTTGTTCCTTTTTTCCTACTGAGATGGTTAACTTCTTGCAGCATTTCTTATTTACATTTTAAATAATGAAACACCCACAAGTACCAGGCACTTTTCCATTGCTGCTCTGTGCAAAAAGAATATTAATAACGTTATTAATAAAGGTGGGAAGACTGCAATAAAATGTTTCTGTGCTTAAAACAAAGGAGCGTCTTGAGGAACTCAGCAGATTTTCTGATTTATGCAGGTTTGATAACACAAATATGATTAAAATGTTCTCTGCTAGTAGATTAGAAATGCCAATTTATGTAACAGAAACTGCCTAAAATGTAGGCACATTTGTTCTAAGAGATTGCATTCCCAGTTGGTTACCGAACACTTGCTTCATTGCCCCAAATCCCTTCTCACTTAAGCTGCTGCAAATCAGAATGGAGTAAATGCTGCTGTGGTCTTCACCACTGAAAACCTTATGGAACTAGAAAATACAGGATCTATGGAGAATATAGGTCCCTGGTGCAGAACCAGAGATGTAATCTCGGCACTATGCCAGAAGATGCACTGCTAAAATGTCAGCTTGATTTGTCCTCTCACCAGCTGCAGATCATGTGGATCCCACAGTACCTTTGAAAACGTGCTCACATGATCTAGTTATAATAGATGACAGACATAATACATATGCTACACAGTGGATTACAAAAACATTCCAGTATTGAGGACTTATGGAAACAACTGGAACAGTGCTAATGTATTCTGACACCTTCATTTGGGGTGAGGGAGTTCACAGTTTTTTAAATACTGCAGGTTGCCATCAGGAAAATAACTAAAAGGACATATTAAATTCATGCTTCACAGTCTACACATAGCATTTTATATCTTTCCACAATGCCAGAGGACACATTAGCTCAGGACATCAGAAGGAATTTATTTCATCTTATATGTGCTCTGTATTTTGCCTGGTCTGAAAAAAAAACATTTTAAAAGCCTGAATGGCAGCAGGAAAAGGTTCAGAAAGTGCTTCAGATTTTACCTTCAACTGTATACTTTCCCTGAACAGCTGTGTACAGTGAAGAGGGACAAGGCTTCATCTAGGACAAGGACAGCTATCCTCACCTACTATCAACTGGTTTGTAAGAAATTCCATAGAAGAGGTGGGAAAACAGGAGTCAAGCCCAGAAAAAACGTAATAGTGGGTGCTGCCCAGCAGTAAAATTGCAAAGGAAGAAGAAGAGGTGAAGGAGGGAAAAAAAGGGAGTGCTGCTGCTTTCCTGCCTGAAGAGGAAGCCTGTTTTGTAGGACAGACATGCATCTTTCTGACTCACCCTGATACCTACAAATTGCTTTCCAAATTGCTGACTTTTCTTATTCACTGCTTTACTTTCTTTTCATCCTATTCTTTGTTGTTAGGGCTTCTAAAATACAGCCACTAAGATTTGTTACTCTGAATATGAGCCTGAATTAGATACCACTAAGCCTGAATGCTTGAAAATCACTGGAGTCTTATTTATACTGTGCTGTCTTCTCAGTAATAGCTTTTAACACTTGTGGTGCAGAGTGTGTCACAGTTTTAGATCAATTACTATAAATATATAATTTATCAAGTTCTCTGTATAGGCAATCTTGTATCATATATATATATATACACACATGAAGCACACATCAGAAACACAGAGGAAAAAGGAGGTGATATAGCCCGTGATCTATTACTGCATCCTATGCATGCTCTTACAGCTGCTCTGCAGATTCTAACTTCAAAGCCACATTCAATCTTTTCTCTTTTCCTCCTCTCAACTACAGTACAACCAGTGCACAAATCCCTCGTGTATTCAAGTCCTAGGGCTCAGAGAGTAGAGGAGTGAGATCAAGACTCAGAAAAGCAGATCAAGACTCAGAAACACACAAGAGAGAATAAACTGCTGGCCCCTTTCATCGCTCCTCTCTGCAGAGCAGTCTGTGGGTTGCATTTATTTGTTGAATTTCTGCTTGGGTTGTTAAACACATTCACAATATGGCCTGGCAGAGTCCATCTAGGACTGTGGACCCTTTCAATACTGTCATACAAATAACAGTAAGGACTGACCATCCAGCAGTGTATGTCCAAGGCCAAACTCCTTCGAAGGTGCTTACAGTGAAAGAGGATGAGCCTCTGTAAGTCATGGAATCCAGTTTCTGTTGCAGACTCCACCGTGTGCTGACAATACTGCTAAGCTTTGCTGGAGGTCAGTAATAATGCGGTCCCTACCTGGACACTTTGTGCCAATACCTAAGAAAGATGGTTGATAACTCACTGAAGAACAGCAACCTGAAGGTGGGTGGCTAGAGTAAGTCCTATCCCAGATTAGTGCCTTAGCCATTAAGTTAAAATCAGTTTCTTTGTTTTCTTTCAGATCCCCCTGCAGCAGAACAGGCAGAGGCTACCCCAGAGCCTGGTAAGGATGCCGCTAGCTTGAGACATTACATCCAATACCCCAGCACCTCAAACAGCTGAATAAAGCCTAAAGCTCAGCTTTTCCTCTTCATGGACAAATGCCTAGTCCCAGTTCTAATGACTCTGTCCTAACAGGTACTATTCCTATGAAACTGAACAGCTTTAACAGGAGAGAACAAGAAACACCAGCAAATGCAGGAGATGGGAGATTTGAGAGTCTAAGATTCAGGAGACTGCAATTCAAGCCCTCATACCAGATCAAGCATAGCATGGACGTGGTCCCAAAGCCACCTATAGTCCAAGCAATTGCTACTCTGAAATTCAGCCTCAGGAAAATTGCTTCCCACATAGCTTGATTACCAATCCAAAGCTAAAAACCAGAAACCAGAACATCCTAATCTGTCTGGCCTTGGAGTACAGCAGGCCATTTGCTCCAGAGAGCAAGGGCTAGGTGAAGCTGTTCATGTCCTTTTCTCAGTTCCTCATGAGACCGTTCAAATGAAGGAGTAAACATTTGTGGGAGGTTTAAGGCTTTGGATCAGAGAGCCAACAAATCCCACAAGGAGAAAACTAGCCCTTTCAATGACCATCAGGTTCCCCAGTCATCTCAAAATGTCATGAAATGGTACTCACAAAAATAAATGTATGCTAGCAGCTTCTAAACATGGGTTGTGTCCCAAGCTCTGACAGACTGTACCCCAGGGGCCAGGGCCTTCAGTGTGCAGCACTCTCTGAAATGACTTCATGGGCAACATATGAATGTCTCCTGGGGAAAAAAAAAAAAAAAGATTTCTCAAGAGAAATGTACTGATGCAGGAAGAGTATTTCTGACATCAGTTCAGGGCCATTCAGAAGGAGAATGATAGTGTATAAAAAGGGGGGGATTTTACACTACCACAAAAAATGCAGTACACAGATGAATGAGTGATATTGCTAAAAACAGTACAAAGCTCTGAAGCTCTTATGGGTAAATGTAACCAAAAACACCTGGATGGGCTGAAGTTTCAAGTGGGAGCTGGGGGGAAGTGTTCCTGCAAATAGATAAACAGAAGTCTGAAAGATAAGCTATATATGTCTAAGTGACCTACATTTTTAGTCAAGGTTGTCAATCAGGCTGGGTTAAAATACATGTAAAGACTGTAAACTGCTTCCTGAAATGCCTGAGAGCCCACTGCATATCTTAATAGCTCATCTGATTTAAGGACTAGAGAGCTACCCTTATCCCCTAAACACTGCAAACAATGCAATTCAATGAAATATTAACCGCGTACAAGTCATCTGCAAACATTATGTGTTCAAACTGCTATGATATTCAATGAATTACATGAGCAAGTGACAGCATACACATATGGAATAACAGTGAGCTCAAGGAAGACCCTGAGAATATTCTGAATGTATGGAAGAATAATAAAAAACTGCTTTAGGGACCGTTGCTTGCTGTTCAATATAAACATTGGATTGGTGAATACTTGTTACAAAAGGTGTAGACTTGTAGACTTCACCACACTGAACACAAAGGTTCACAGCCACAGAGGAAGCATTAAAATCAACAACACAGAGAAATGTCTTCAAAGTGCGAGAAAATCTCTTGGATTCTTACAGATTGCCTGATGACTTCATGTGAAGCAAAGCAAGGCACAGGAATTTCTTGCCATCCATTTCACTGAGGAAGAAACTCTTTCGTATGACTGGGTTCAACATTAATGGACACAAATATTTTTTTCAGAAGTATTTCATGTAGGTAAATATGTAGACAACATGGCAACTTTATAAAATATATAGGTGTGTATGTCTATGCACAGGAACACAAGCTGGAAGAAGAGAGACTGTTTCCTTTCAACATGGTGAAAATAAGAGCCTGATTTGATACAGATTAATTTCTAAGTAGCACAAAAGCTTCTGGGCAGTGTTAGTTAAATGGCTCTTACTGTGTCATCATGACCAAATTACAAAGCTCTGAAAGCATAAATAGCTTTGCTAACTTGTGTTAATTGAAGATGTTCACAACGCTTCTCCAAGCACTCAAAAATGCAGCAATAGATGCCAGAGAAATTCCATTAAATAACACAAGAATCTGTAGGTACTCAGAGTTAATAATCTACCTTGTCAAAGAAGAAAAGATACCAGATCTAATACAAAGTGGCAGAGAAAAAGCTTTGCAATAATAGTAAGTTTTTAAGAAAAGATTTGTACATTATAAAATCAGATGGATTGTTATGATCATCTAATCTGACTTCTTGTATACCAAATACCGTCAAACCCAATCCAGTTATCAAGCCCACAACTTCCCAGTGAGCCATGTAGCTTTCTGAGAGACTTCAGGCTAGATTTAAAAACATCAAGAACAAAGTTCATGATAATTAGTGTTATTTATATTTTTTCTCCTGTCTCTGATTAGCTATGGCATCCTACTATGCTTTTTTCAGTAGATCAAAGGAACTTTTGCTTCTGAGTTCTCTTCCTTGTGTAAGTACTTCTTGACCTTGGCAAAGATAAAATCAAATTTCTCTAACCTCTTCTTGAGAGCAGGTTTTCTAGGACTGATACTGTTCTTACAGCATTTTCCTAATTCTGTCCAAGATCTCAACTTCCCTTTGAAGTGTTTCAGTGTTTTGTGAGTTTTGTTAATGCCAGAGAAGCAGGAATAACACCTTCTTATGTATCTACTTGATGTTTCCCTGCTTTCTAATCAGAAGACCATGAGCATTTTTAACAACTGCAGCATCCTGAAAATTCCCTATGAGAAGAGGAAGCACCGTTTTTACAGAAGAGTGTTCAGGAAGACACAAGGCCAAGAGCAGGAGGAAATGGCAGGGTGTCGCTCTTTCTGATACAGTGTGCTTGTCTCCTCCTTTTCTCCATTTCTCAGCCTCCCTTTTCAAACCCTATAATCTCTCTGAAACATTTGGAAAAGTGTCCAAAGTGCATGCAATTTGGAAAATGGCAGTAGCTTTTCTAATGTAAGGCTGTAACTCGGTGTCATGATCAAGACGGGCTTGTTTTCCTCCTTGATGCTCATATACTTTCTGCCTCTGGATTACTCTGAACATTCCCTTTCCCACACTTATATGCAACTGCATCATATTTAACGCTTCTACTAGTAATTTTCTTTCCCTTCTACTGATGTGTAATTTCATCCAAAGGAATTGTCTGTTTTTCTGAAATACCTCTCACATAGAGATCTTTTTTAATGATCCCCAGCAACTTCCTGAGAGATATTCTCCCTTTTTTACTTTTCTGTTATTGTTTTCTGCAATTGCTACTATCTCTTTTTAACTTGTTGTTTCTTTTCCTCAGTGTTACCCTCTCTTTACTTCAGCTGTTCTTTGCTTTTTCTTTAAACACTTAAGTTTTCAAATTAACTTCGATCTTGGGGGGAAGGGGAGGTCCTGGATAATACTGCTTTTTATCTCTGTTGTATGTCTGCACCTTTTTCTCCATTAATCTTCCAAACCTATAAATTATTGCAGAACACATTTCTATTTTCCCCTCACTTCTTCCAGCCACAGAGAATTCACACTGACTTTAGACTTACTACTTTAAATTGCCCAAGACTTTTATCATTCTCAGCTTTTTGAGAAAGGCTGTTAATATTTTACGGCTATATTTTGACCTCAGAGAAACACCTGTAACTCCAAGTGTCTTCAGCGGGAATCTGAGGCAACTTTCAGGGATGAGTTTGGCCTTCAGTCCACAAACTAAGTTAAAATGTGTTCCAGTGCCCTAAACTCAATTACGTTGTGTCACATTCTAGGACAAGGGAAGCCACATCTTCTTGCAAGTTAGGCCTGTGAAGCAGCAGAAGAGCCATTTCCTTAAAAGATAAAAATTCAGGCAAAAACTTATTTGGAATGTCTAGAAATACAAATAAAATATAAATAACAAACACATCAAACTATACAGCATAATTCTTTTATTACTTCGCATTTTAAGAGTGTGGATGAATTTTGGAGTAGTGAGAACATAAAAGAGTTGAATTCTTCAGCCTGGGCTCCACTGGGAGGCAGAGGAACTGCTCACAGCCTTGATCATTTTTGATACATGAAAACATCCTTCTCATCCACAAAGCCCTCCTGTGATTTAAGGTGGGAGAAATATCTCTTGGGTGTGCATACAGCACTCTGTGTTACAATATCTGAGGGCAGGTCCCACTACAATGCTAGCAGGTATTGAGCTTGATCCGTGCATAATTTCAAACCCCTACCAGATAAATGTTTACGTACTTTTGATTTACTTGTTCTCAGCTGCGTGTTAATGTTCTTCAAAAAAAAGAGGAGGTCACATGGCACTACTTAGAAAAAGGGGAGATAGATAACTTTTTTTTCTGAGAAGTGCATGGGTTCAGAGGGAGCAGTCAGTCAGCCCTCAGCCCTCAGAGGCAGTGGTAAAGAGTCCTCATCAGGACCAGAAGGGACAGTACAGAGTTTGCTGCAACACAGAAAGTTTCTGGGTTGGCTGAATGTAATCCTGAGTGCAAAGACTTGCAGCAGGCAGAGATATTTTTATTGCTAGTCGCTTTGAGATTGTGTTACTTAAAAAGCGATCCAAGCTTGTATTTCTAATACAATTAAGCTTTGGAGGCTTAAAGGCTTCTGTTTGGGAGCTCACTAGAGGGAAACATCTAAGTGGATCAAAGTTCTGGCCAGTTCAAGGTCCCTGCTGGAAAATCTCTCCCTTCACCACTCTACATGTTTTCTTAGTGTGTGACAGCATGTGAAAGAGGAGCCTCACGTCCAACAAGCTGGAAAAGCAGAGTTAGAGAGAATTTAGGGTCTTGATTCCCTATGCATCAAAGCACTAAGGCACGATGAATGTAGCACGCAGGTTTGCAGCTCACTGACTGCACAGGCATAGGCACGGGCACATGTCCCACATTCAGTTTGCCTCACCAACCCGAGGTCTCAGCTTCTCCTGATCTCTGTAAGAAGTGTTTCTGCTCTGTGATGGCGTCCAAAGCCTGAGAGTCAGGACTATCTCAACTTCTCCATCTGATGACTTCTCCAGGGAAAGAACAGATTCACCAAAAACATTCAGTTTGGGATCTGTACTGCTCAAGAGCACTCCAGACAGCAGCAGAACTATTTTTCACAATTATCCAGTTACAGACATGGCCTTAATATTAAATTATGTTTTCCTTGAAGAGAAAAACATTGGTTTATGCTAATTGTGACCATAAAACAAAGTGAAGACACTATAATGTGAGAATGAATTCACATGCAAACATACTTTGAAAATAAAAGTGCTAAATTATGCTTTATTGCATTAGCTAACTATGTACAATGCAGTTTTTATAACAATGATACATTGAATTAATACAAATTTTCACAGGCTTGAATGAATTCTGTGCTGAATCAGGAAGGCACTTTGCTATTTTCTAAAAGTAACTGAGCTGCTGGTCTCTTCATTAAGAAGGCAATTAATACTCCCCTGATTGTTACACACAATTAAAGGATATTCCATACATAAACAAATTCTTTTCATTGACGTAAGGATAATTTTACCCCATGTTATCTCTGTATTCTGAGACAGCTTGAATACAGATTGCTTGAGACAATAACCACATTTCAAGAAAACCTCTAAGCAAGTTTCTACTAGCAAACATCACTTAATCTCTAAATCCATTTACTTGGCGGGGGGGGGGGGGATACACATACTGTTTATCAAATGCCACGGTTCAAGATTATTTCTCTTCACAGTGGACTTCAGAGCTCAGGATATCCATTTCTCTCAATGTTGGAGTGTACATTCTTAGACCAGGCTCAATCTTCATGATGTCAGATAAAAGTTTGTTTGATTCAATTATGATTTGGGATTCAGGAGAGACTGAAAAGAATGCTAGCCATGAGTAAATCCTTTAAATTGTCAGATTATGCTTGTTTTGTTGACATCTTTAATAAATCAGATAGGATATTTACGTTTTTCTATACAGAATGGAAACTATTGAATATTTAAGAGATCTGTGTTTGTACCTTACTAAAATTCTATATTAGATAAATAAAGCATAATCACCCATTCCCTGTGCCAAAGCTGACTTTATGGTTACCACATGAAGAGATATTGTACAGGGAAAATAATAGTTTCTTAGCTATATTCCTGGTTCTGTAGTAACATTTCCTAAAAGTAAAATTGATAGCATTTAATTTTAAGAACAAAAGACAGATTAATCATAGTTTGAATGGGACATGAACTCCTTTGAAATTCTTGCCACAGTTGCTCAGTCCTTGTAAATCAGCCCTTGATTTTTGAAATGTTTATTACTCTCTCCAACCTAGCCACAGGCCCAAAAGAGTTGTTTTTAATAATAACAATAATAATTTTAACACAGTCCCCCTGTTTTCCTCAATGTCTTGTATACTTTTGAACACAAAACAGAAACACAATTAATTTAAAATAATGATTTTTTTTTTTTTTTTACCTCCTTGGGATAACAATTCTATTAGTATAGGAGGAAATAAACCTCAAAAAATACCATTTTGGTATTCAGTTAATCAAAAAATTATTTTAGTCGCTAGCTCACTTGGTTTTGTTCATACAGACTTTGAAATCAATTTGAGGAAACAAACATTTATCTATAGTCAGCTGGTAGGGACCAGCTTATATTCACATTGTCCAGACTATCATACTGTTCTGCTGGCATGGATCAGGTATATCCATGAGTGCATCAGGTGGCACACGCAGTGGCACGGGATGTGTTAGCCCATAACCTTTAGCACCTCACTACTAGAAGGCCCTCAGATACGGACCATATGATCTCTCTCTACTCAGCTATTTAACACACGGCATCAGCCTGCTCATATTCCTCCTGTCTGAGGCAACCGCCCTCTCATGCCAATCTTTGGAGAATATTTACCATCTATTACTGAAGCTTGTTGCCTGTTGCCATTTTTCTAGTCAGTACCTGTTGTTCAGAAAGCCTTGGCATAATTTGCCTTATCCTTCAGAAGAGGGTTCAACTAAATCAGAAAGGGCTTATCAGCATACAAAAAAAGTTGAGGGTGCTGGCTCTGACAGTAGCCACAACCAGAGAATGTAAGAAATTAACAGCTAGTAGCACTTCCCAAAAATGCTTTCCTCACCTGCAACAAAGGGGACATCAGTAGACAAAGCTGATTATATCTAATAACTTTTGATGGATTTTTTTGTTAATGTGTCCAGTTGCTTTTGAAAGCCATTAACATTCACAAGATTCTGTAGCAAGGCATTTCACAGACTAATTACCAACTGTTTAAAGCATGCCTGCCTTTTGCTTACCTTGGGCCTACCATTTTCCAACTTCATTTCATTCTCCCAAGTCCTTGTATCAAAAGAGACTGTGATCAGTGACTATCTACCCTCTCAGTATGACTTTATCACACAGGCTCCTAAATAGTCTTCCTCACTTATCTCTTTTCCATCTAGAAGAGTCTAGGTCCACTTAGTTCATTCTTATACAGAAGCTGTTAATTGCTGGAGGAATCAAATCTACTACACCAGCAGGAAATGGAGGACATCTTTGCTGGGGATGTTTCCCAGCATCTCATGCTTTCGGTCATGGTCACAGCTCTAAGAAGTTCACCTTTCCTTTTTCCTGAGGACTGGAGAAGTAGTTCCCACGTGAGGGAGTGCGCTGTGACACACAAGTAGGAGGGCAGTCACTGGGTGCAGGACTGTCAGGAGAGCAGGACACTGAGCATCACTCAGGATCCAGTGGTTGCAGTAATGATGCATCCCACTCTTAGTCACCAGGGGGGTGACCTGGAACAGAAGGGCTGCTGCTGAGCAGAGCATGGCAGTCCTAGCTCTATGCCCCTTGCACATGGGTGGTGAGGTGTAGCAGAATTGGGATGGGGTGGCTCTGGAGATTGTCTCAGCCTCTTGGTACTCTGCTCTTGTGTTACGGAGGCATACACAATCAAATCCAACAGGTGTTAAAAATCGGATTTATTCTTCAATAAAAAAGTTAGTTAGAACTCCGATAACATTAGCGAACCACAGGATCAATGATGTAAGGGGAATGAGTACTACACAGCTAACTTAAGAATTCTTCATGTTTAGAAATGATGACTCAAAACCCGCATATCACTCACCTAAAAGATGAGGGCTCTCAACCTCGAGGAGTTACCTCAGGCGACGTCCCGACCCAAGGGGAGAGTCCCCGACTGCAGACCCTCTGCTCCGAGGAGGACTGGTTCCAAATGCCCTCTGGTGGGGCCCCATTTATACCCTTGTTGAATCTGACCTGTGGTCGTTTTAATCCCCATTGGCCAAAAGGTCAACACTTCGGTGTACCTGGTGCGTGTTAGATTGGTCAGCTCGGCTCCCAACCTGCAGCCTCAAAGGTTTGGGCTTTTTTTCCCTCTCCTCCCTGCTCGGAGAAGTTTTGCTTTCTGTCGGGGCGGGTGTACCTGCCACATCTTGCAGTGCTCATCTCCTGTCCACTAAAGGCTGTTCCCTTGCATGATCTCCATCCTTTAGGGAGGTGTCATGGGCTCCCGTACATGGCCTACCGAGGTATCATTGCTGGAGGACTCTCTCAGGTAGGAAGAGTGAGACACAGTGCACTGTCTGCAAGGTGCACCCTGTGGAAGGAGTTATTCTCTGTTTCACAACCACATTTTCCTGCCAGCAGATCTGCTTGTATTGTTCAAGCAGAAACTGAGATCAAACTAACAAGTCTGTGGTGTGGACATCCAGGACTAGAGTCCTGCAGAGAAACAGAAAGAAAGACAACATGACAGTGAGAATGAGTCAGCCTTGTTTCAAAATGCTACAGAAAGAGAAAATCAGATAGACCGGCAGTTACATGATCTTTAAGGCAAGTATTTGTGTGTGGCAAGAAGATCTGTCTCCTAAGACCAAAAAGGCATTGACTTCTCCGGTACCCTCACAAGCTCTCCGGCTTCTCCTGGGGAAATGACCGCCCATCAGTGAGCACATCTGTGTAGTTCCATTTGCACCTTAATTTTGTCCACCTTCTATCCTGTTTTTACTGCCTCTGCCTTTTATCATGCTCAGGTTTTCAGAATCAGAATAGGAGACAGAATGAGTGCTAAACGCTCTTAACTGCACACACAGGATTAGGGCCACACAACAAAACACAGATCTATGAGCTCATTAAAATCCTGTAAGAGGTCATTTGATAATTTTTCTAGTGCGATTACTCTCATTAAAAGGGCAATGATTTATCTGTGTGTTTAGATAAGAAGAGTTTCCCCTCCAGTTCCCAAGAACTAATGTGTGGGTGTGCAGGGAAGGAACACTCTCTTAGATGTGGCCAAACAGGAACGTTTCATCAGCTGCATCAGAGCCAGTTACTGTCAAATACTTCTGATGGAGACCTGTGCATGTAAAACAGAAATCAAGAGGCTGAATGGCCCCAACAGCCTTCTTGCACTGAGGTTGCTAGCTTAAAGCAAGTTCCAGTCAAGAATAATTGAACTCAGTTCAAATTAGATTGTTGCTCCTTAGCTCTGTGAAATGAGGTAGATTATCACAGTCCGTTTCCCATTAGCCTAACTGTCTGCTTTACTAAAACCACCTGCACAATTGAAACTAATTGGTGCCCTCAATAGCAGTATCAACAGAGAGGATACAATTAAATAGTAACGGATTATGAACTATATCCTCCCCCTAAAGACACGATACCTTTAGACACTGGCAGTGAGCAAGCTCACCTGGCTAGCGCTTGGAGTAGGGCTGCATTTACACCAGTGGGCTGCCAGTCAAGACCCTGTCACAAGCAGAAATGTAAGCTTATGCACAAATGACCATTAATAAGGATATATTTATTCAGCTAGAATATAGTCAGGCCTAGAGCAGTGGAAAACACATACTACTCTATTTGAATTGAAGCGATCAAAGTGATATGAGCCCTAGAGCTATCCAAAGGCCATCAGACACAAATCTCATGAGGGACTCCTAAACTCCCTTTCCTCCCGGGAATCATGCAAAGTCAGTGCAGCAATAAAAAGCAAATGGCATTGACTCACAGAGCAGCATATTTAGAGCCAGCTGAGAATACACTGATACAGTGCTGCTGCTGGTTAAGGGCAACCTCTGACCAAGAACCAGGCTGTTTTCACCAGTGGGTGGGAGCTGCTGGAGTAGAATGGACAGTAGAAGTCTGGTGCACTTCTGGCAGAAAGAGTTGCTGTTCTAAGCTCTCACTGCTGTCATTACTGAAAAGGATTTATTCTAACAAAAAATTGCACCTTGGCCCAGAGCACTGTTTCCAGCCTTTCCCAAGCCTGCTGTTTTCTCATTCTCCTCTTTTCATTGCTCACGAGACTTCTGCCGCTGCCTTCCCATAGCTCAGCTCTTCTAGGCAGCACACACAGCTCTGCCAAACCATCCTCCCTCCATTTGCTGCCTTCCTCGAAAAGGAGTGCTCTCTGATGATTTCAGGATTCCTGCCACTGCCCTCTCACTCTCTTTTCCCTTGGGATACCCCCGCCATCTCCTAACCCTACTGCTGCCAGCTCAGCTGGTGGCCAAAGTGCTATCAGTGTCCAGGATGCACAAACAACCTTTCAGTAACCAAGACTAGCACTCTCCATTTGGTTAGCTTCTTCAGACAGCTCTCTCATACACAAAGGTAATGGAGCACAAACAATGTGGCATGTAGAGATTGGAGAGGGAAGGTGACTGGGGCCTGTGTGAAGTTTGTACTCTGCTCTCTTTAAAGTACTTGACTCTGGCCAGTTGCATTCATCTTGCTCTCTGCTCCGCTGCTCCTCAAAGAGCAGTGTGTATGAATGGCATGAGCATGTCATTCAAGGGCTGGATCCTAAGGAATTCTTTTGTAGACCCATTAAAAAAATGCTGTTATTGGCTTTTACAGATATATGAGCACCTGTGCTTCTCTGTTACTCTTTTTAATATGGCAGTTTGCTCTTTGAATTTCTACACGGTGCTTTTTTCTAAGGACTGTAAAATGGTTAACAGACGCCAACAAAGAAAACTTCATACCATGGCTGGAAGGAAGAGAAGTAAAACTTTTCTGCTTGGGTAGCTATTTTTCCCTCACTCCAGGCCAGTTTGAAGTTCAGATCATCAACTCCAGAGCCAGCACTGAATGCCAGGCATCCTTCCCTGCACTCTAACAAATATTAAACACTTGCTCTAGCTGTACTTAGTGCCTCAAAGGAGTTGATGCTCTGACACAGCAGAGAGAATCATTCACTGTATTGTTCTGCCTAGAAATATGACAGTTCAAAACATACTACTTTGTGCTTCTTCAGATTTTCCTGTGTTCGTTCAATAGAGAATTGCTACTCACTGACAACCTCTGTTCAATAACACAAAATATCTGTGACACAGCTGGAGTGATATCCATCGATGTATCGACATGTACAAGCCATAAAGTAGTTCAAAGTAAATTGTAGAAAATGTAAAAAACAGCTTCTGATTCCCAATAATGACTATGCAAGACAATGTTTGCTCTCAGAGCTTTGGTTTAAGATGCATCAGATGTGCGTCACTCTCTAGGATGCACACAAAGGCCAGATTTCTCAGAAGTGGTTAGAGTGCACACCTGCTCCTGATGCAACTCTTACAGTCAAATTTTCAGATGATCCATTTAACCAACTGAGCTGCTTTGAAAGTCCAGCCCTGGATGTGGATGATAAATTCATTTTAAATCCCCACTCCTTTTTATAAAAAGGAAGGATTGAGAGAAGAAGCCAAAGGTCAACTGCAAATTGCTTTTCCTTAAAAAAAAACTAAAAAAAACAAAACCAACAATTTCTGCACTTCTGAAGAGGTTGTATATTAAGCACCTGTAGACTTTCCCTCATATCCACTCCTTGATTATACTAGGACAGAGAGATTGTTATACTAGTGCGTTTTCTAAAGCATAATTCTGCTCCTAATCATCATGCATTTAAAAAAAATTTGAGTGGAAAAAAAAATCACCAAAGCCAGAAAAAACCATATAAAAACGCCTAGGTTTGGACATGAAAAATCCCCCACATGAATTAGAAGTGAATGAGTCTACAACTGAATGATCATCCACCTTTATTTCTTTAGACCTTAACATGATTTCCCTTTCAGCTGACAGTTTCTTTCATCTGCCCTGTACTGAATGTAGATGGTATCCTTTCAGTGGATCGTTTAGGTGTTAGCAAAGAGATAAACAATGGCACCAGCAATGCAAGTATGAGTCAGCTGTGGCAATGATCCTGCTGTTTGGAATTTTGCATGAGGAATGACTGCTGATTTATTTCTCAAGGGTCATCAAAGATAGAGTCTGCAAACAATAAGAACTTTCTTACAGCTCTCCATTTCCTGCAGCAGAGCAGAAAGAGACAGCATTTTAGACCCACTGTTCACTTCTTTCTTGAATTTCTTTGTATACTAAAACCTTCCCTCTACCATGTTTACCAAACTATTTTTCCCCAATCAACAGATGTGTGACTTCAGTCTAATCAGATCAGAATGGTTATGAGCATTCATAATTCAGTAACGTTTATTAATATTTCCGTTTTAAAAAGTAAAAAAACCTGCTGGAATGACAGGCACACATATACTAGCAAAGTAAAAATGTATTTTTACAAGACTCCTATATTCTTGTTTGCATCTCAGTAAAACATGAACAAAAAGACAGTGTTATCTAAAACTAAGAGTCAGAGGACTGATTAAGGCAAATACATTTCATTGAAATGTGTCTTTATTTGAGATCTCACTAGGAGATCACACATCACTTTGCAACTATATTTGCAGCTTTTGTGAGCTTTTTAACTAAAGAACAAAATCTACATGAAGCTTTCCCCAGCATCCTGATATTCATGTTTAGTGAATCTATATATAGCATTATTCAAGTCTATCCTTGACTTTGATTAAATTCCTTAAGAAAAATGCACTGAAATCTAGTTGTTCTTTTAAAGAAACCAGGAGACAGTGTAGCAAAAAACCTGATCAACTGTTTCAATTTAAAGAGCATGCAGTAAAACCATTAGAAGATAGAGTTATGTGTCTTTAGAATATATGGTAATAAATAAATTAAATCACCCAGAACAAATAGCACCAGCTGCTTCACAGATAAATATAGAAACTTGGAAATATAAAGAATAAACTACTTCAACATAAAATAAAAAGAAAGAAAACAGTAAGAGGCAGTGAAATGTTGTCTTAGTCTCAAAAGCCTTATGTTTCCCATTTATTTTGTACTGAGTCCATTTACTTTTCTCTCATGCTTTTCCCTCTATGCACTCAGTGCATACTAAACAGTATAGCATGAACTGTATCATGATGCATTTAAACTTGATGGTGCCTAAGATTATTTGTGGGTTTTGGAGACAAAGGTTATATTCAGTTTTGGAAAATTCTTTCTCCTTTCCCTTTTCTCCCATTAGCATCTAAAATGTCATTTGTGAGTTGGTTTTCCCCCCACTTTATTGACCATTCTCATGGTAAAAGGAAGAAAGCTGAAAGATAATTAGATTTCGAGTCTGGGTGAGTAATTTTAAGAGCTTTGCAAGTCTGACTCCAGGATATATTTTATGTCAAACTCATCTTTGTTCCTCCAGTATAAAAGGCTGCATATTACAAGACAGGACGGCTCAACTTCACAGGGTTATAGACTATAAAAGGCAAGGGGGTGACATATTCAGAGCTTAATCATATCAGCCTTAATTTGAGCTCCATCATCATAAATAAGTGTAAGTCAACATGTTTAAAGCTGACAAAATTGATCTTTTAGTAAGCAAAAGCAATGAATTGTTTAAAAAGATGCCAATTAACTGAAACTGATAGTAACAAACCCATTTACACCAGGAAATGTACACTTCAACCAAAAAAAAAACCAAAAAGCCAAAAAAGCCTCATCTTCTCAAAACTTACTGTGAAAAGAATAGAGATCTATTTTTTTTTCACAAATAAAGTAAAAAGTTATTTAAAAAAAAAACAGATTTTTCTATAAAATGACAGTTAGTAAAGGTCATAACATCTCCTTAGTAAAATATTACCATGAAAACCTGGGGGTTAGCATGTCTTTGCACTTGCTACAAATAGAAGGTAAAAGAGCAGAAAATCAACAATTTTGCCATAGAAAACGGTGGCCCAGAAAAGCGGTGCTTTTCTGAGAACCTTGGTGTTGTGTGCAAAGAGTTACTGCTCATCTAAATTTGTCCATGACACGCAGCTGCCATATTCTCAGGTAGTGAATCAGTTTAAGGCAGGCACCTATTAACTGGCTCTCTGAGTTGGAACGACTTGGATATCCTTCCATTTTGCAGTTACACTGATGTAAATGCTTTGACAGTGCTGCAATACTAAGTCACAGACTGTGAGAAGTTGGAGAAAAAGAATTATCTTACTGAAGCTTCAAACTTTTTCCCTGCGGCTTATTCATTTCCTTCACCTGAACTGTACTGTGAGTTCCATGTACAAGCTGCAAAATCCTAAATCCCCCTCAACATGCTTTAATTTTCCTGGTTATATTCATATATAACACCTCAAATATTTTTTCACATTCCTCAAAGCTTTCATTTTTCCTGTACTTATTAACTGCTATGAGGTCTTCAGTCTTTTCTCAGTACTTCTTCAAAACTTCTAATCCTTTCTACACGCTCTAGACCTTTCATGTCATTCTCATCTACTAAATTCTCTCAGGTCTTCTAGTAACAAAAAAGCATGATTCACCTCTCTAAAATTTAGCTCTTCAAAAGTTCAGATGTTTAAATTGGTCACCCTTGAGTTACTCTATGCTTGTAGAAACAGGCAGATCCAAAGGGTGTCCACTCTTAAGACAGGGAGCTTATTTTGGCGTGTCAATTCACTTTTACATGTGTGAAGTTAGGCAAGATGGATACTACTCACAAGGTCTATATCTGACCAGATCCAGCCCTTCACCCTTTTTGCACTCCATATTTGCAATTCTGGTTATAAAATGGGGCTATAAACCACTATAGGGAAAGTTAGATGCCAAAATGTTTACTTCATTTACTTGGAGTATTTTTATGATGCACTTCTTTTGTATAAATAGCTCAACTTTCATTGCCTTGTTTTGCTCCAATATCAGATTACAAATTCATGTCTAATTTGCTGTCCTCTTTCTTCCCCAAGGTCTCTTTTAGCTTTACTGCTCTTTCCATCCCACTTAATATATGTTTTCTAGTTTATTTTCTCCTGCATGCTTTAATTCTCATTTCTGCCAGCTGAAACTCTTTTTACTGTATTGGAGCCCTTAGGACATTTTTCCTTTTTTCCCTTATGTCCCTTCATAATCTAGTTCGTGTCCTTGAGAACACATTAAAAGGACTACATATCGTGATCCTGTGTCTGAACTAGATTTTCTCCTAATCAGGAAATGATATAGGTTTGACAAAATACTCAAATGCTGTTGTTGGAAGATGAAGTTTTTGATGGAAATTGTCATCAAAACAATTTTTACTGAAATTCATCACATCTATCACAGGCAAGCAGGGCAGGGCAAAACATTTCTGACCAGTTCTAAATCCCATTTATTTTTCAGCAGCAGACTGGTTTATTTACTGTAATATGCTAAAATTTCTAGTGACAGCTGGAATGTGGGTTTAGACAGCCTTTGCACTGTAAAGTTCATTTTTGCAACAGGGAATAGGAGAAGTTGTTTTCCCCCACTCTGAAGACGAAAGTTTTAAACCAGAACAGCAAAGAAGATCAGATTTGAGAAAATCTAGTGGGGGAAAAAAGCAGAGTTCTCTTTACAGCTTTCATGCTTCCTGTCATCACAGTGAAAAGTCTGTTAGTCAAGACTACACCTAAGTTGATAGTCTTTGCCTATCATTTTGGAGTCCTTTGATAAATCTGAACAAGAGGTCAGAATTATTTCCTATTGCATTCACAACTTCATGGTATTTCATGGGTGAACATTATGAAAAACACCAGGAATTCTGTGAATCGTAATTTTTCATTGTGGTATCACCGCACTCTCACAATACACAACACAGAGGTGAGATCTGCAAATTATGGTATAACTATTGGCAATGTTGCTGCTTACCTGTGGACCTCTGATGAACAGACAGTGAATGGTATTTAACACACTATCATCTGCAGTATTTCACAGAAGGGATTTTTTTTTTTCCTCTTGCCAAATGCCTGCTAGATTTTTTTTTTAAATGTGTTGGCTGTTTCAAATATATCTGAGTTGCAACAAATATTTCTCTAGCTCTTTCAGATTGACATCATCTCTGCTAATGCAAATCACAAGAAGCCTATCTGTATAGTCCAGCTGTGAGATCTTACTTTATGCAGGAGGGGGTTTTGTTTGGTTTTTGGCTTTGAGGCTCAAAGCACTGCTAAAGTCAGGTGTCATAGACAAGTGCTATGCAATTTTCTCTTTTCAGCTTTGTCAATAAACTTCATGATTAAGCTGGCCTCCATGGGATCCTTGTTCAAGGCTTCCTAGGAGTAAAGGCTTACCATTGAGAAACAGTGATTACATTCACTCTTTTCTCCCCTGATGCCTCAGAATCAAAGGCAAAGCTCACATTTCATGTGTCATCCCTCACCTATATAACACTACAGTGAGGCAGGGAGTACCAATGTGAAGAAAGATGAAGGTGAACATGAAGCAGAAAGTCCGTAAGAAAATGGTTACAGAATTATAAAATTAAAGAATGCATGACTTGTTTGTTTCTTCTCTTAACAGTAAAAAAAATGGAATTTAAACATTCTTTTTAAAATAAGCAAGATTATTACCTCATTTAAGAGCAAAGAATGGGAGAACTCAGCCAACTCATAGAGGCCAGTTTCTTGAATTTCAGGCAGCCATTAGATAGCTGCCTCGTTTGAAAAGGGTCCGAGAACATCTGTACCATCCACTAAGGGATAAAAAAATCTTCCCAACACCCTATCAGAAAGCCAAGCCTGAACCATGCCCTAGGTAAAAGCAAGAAGAATCGTGCTAATATCACAGGTCCCTACACTTTAGTTGCTAAATAAAACTCAGAGAGTCCTAAGAGAGTTATATACTTACACTGCAAGACGGATGCTAATTTAAATTCAGGAAAGAATTTCCTCCTGAGCTCATACCTGGCAGCTGGTTTTACACTGACAGTGTGATCAGGGCACATCAACCAGACATCTGAGGATGTAATGCCATTAAAGGTACAATTTCACCCCATCTATGTCTACTTGCTCACCTCCAAGGTTTCAGAGGACAGTAAATGCAAACCCCAGAAGCCAAATTACAGATTATGATAGGAAACTGATAGCTGATTTCTAGCCAGTGCTGAATAGAAACTCAGCAACATGGATAAGATTGTATAATTTTCTGGCAATAGCATTTCTAAGGGATCTTTTGGGGAGTACTGACACACCATGTACCTGAAAACTGTCACTACAAACTTATGCCCTGGGACAAAATGACTTCCCAGGATCCTATGACAGATCTCGCTCTGTGAAATCTCCTACTTAATTACGCGATCCCTTTCCCAAGCATATCACATTACTTTTAAAAGTTTAAATTACTCAATCCCCTCCCCCTTTGTCAGATGGTTCCAGAAATGTACTTCTTGGATGGATAAGGAGCCTTCTTCCAATTTCCCCTCTAAATTTATTCATGGTCAATTTATAATCATTTGATCTTGTGCCAATACCATCCTTTAACTTAAATAATAATTCTTCTTCCTTGATATTTACCTCCATAGTATGTCATTCATTCATTTAATTCATTCAGTTTAAAATAATCTTAATAAATGTGAAAATGTTGTAGCTATAAAATGAAAATGCACTATGATGACCTTTACCAGAGTCTGGCACTAACTTGATTTTATTAAGTATCAGAAATGTTATAACAGGTATTAAAGTGTAGTGACATTCCTACATTATGCAAATCTATCTGGACTCTTTTAAATTCTTTTTGTCTTTCTTCCTGCACCTTTTTCTCTACAGTTTAGTTTTACAAATGAAGAAGTTTTAATATTAAGCCCAGATTTTTAGGGAAGCATTTACATATTTGTGTCTGCAAATAAAAGATAGGTAAGGATATGTTCAGACAGTTTGGTGGCTTATGTAACTGGTCAGTTATTTCTGTAGTCTCTCTTTCAGGTAAGTAATTATCAGAGTTGTCTGAACAAATTAGTTACTTAAAGGTACACACATTTGACACCTACTCAGAAGAGAAATGGAAATCTGGACCATGCAATTAATAAGTCCACCCAAATCTGTCAATGTTATTAATATGTTCAGAAGACTAAATACTCAGCAGCAAACTACGGACTTTCTGCTTTTTGCTTTTCTGTGGTTAGTGCACCTACACTAAAAAAATTTGCATCACCTATACAGTCAGTTCAACATATCACATATCTGACCTGTGCTTTTTGAAACACCAGTACTGTCAGGGTTGCCTATAACAGTGTATAGGAAATAATACCAGTAAAACAGTTTAGTGAACAGATCTGTTCCCCTGTCTCAAAAGAAGAAAACCTGGATTTTATGAGGGTATGAACTGATGAGAAAGATTTAAGATTTTCTTACATATATGATGTCCTTAAGGCCATTATTTGGCCTTGGAGTCAGAACAGCAATATGCATTGCCAAGAAATTCTGGCCACACCACAGCCTTTGACTGTGATATTGCTCCATGTACTGAGAGCAGAATGATATGTATATTAAGACAACAAAACTCATTCATCAACATACATGACTTCTAGGACATCTTCACAGAGTCACAGACTGGTTGAGGTTGGAAGGGACCTCTGGAGGTCATCTGGTCCAGTCCCCCTCCTCGAGCAGGGCCATTTACAGCAAGCAGGTTGCCCAGGGCCAAGTCCCGATGACTTTTGAATATCTCCAAGGATGGAGACTCCACAAACTCCCTGGGCAACCTGTGCCAGTGCTCAGTCACCCTCACAGTGAAAAAGTTTTTCCTGTGTTTCAGTTTGTGCCCATTGCTTCTTGTCCTGATCTTCATCCTCTTGGGCCAAAGCATCCTCTTTGCAGCCTTATGATCTGTAGCAGGTGTGAGGAACAGACACTTGAGACTCTTCTGACTGCTGGTAAAAGGCATGCTCGTCTCCATATGCAGGTTTTCAACTTTCTCCATAGGCATGTTTTTCCAGGTTACAGGTGTGAGGCTGAATATGACACTGCACTACCCAGCAGTGTTGCTGGCCACATGCCCCTGGGACTCTACTGAGCTATGTTCATTGTGTCTAGCAGGCATTTTATCTTTCTTCGTATGTAGAACTATTGCTAGACCATAAACCATACACGCAAATAGGCCTTGCCACCTTTTAGTAGTAGAGAACATTCATGGAGGAAAAAATAAAGTGTGTTTTGGAATGGAAGAGTTTCATGTAAAGGACAAAAGATTAGCCCTCTAACCCATGTGATCCTCTAGTGAAGCATTGTGGTTTAACCCCAGCCAGAAACTAAGCACCACACCTTACTTCCAACACATCTTTTTGTAGACAATCCAAGCCACTATGATTACTCTATTGCAACATGATATTTTCAATTATTAAATGTCAAACTGCAACTTCACAAACATAAATAGGTGATTTTAATTATCAGGTTTTGTTCATAAGTGAGACTATTTATAAAGAGACTATTTAAAAATAAAACTGTATTTATTTATTTAGATGGAAAAGTATTATGTGACTTAATAAAAATTACTCAACTAAATCCCATGAAAGCCTTGGGAATAAAGACTGTTACATCCTTAACTCCCAAAACAGCAAGTCATTCTGAACTTTAGGAATGCTACATAGTGTCTTAATTAGTCTTGGCTTTGTTCTCAGCTACAAACAAACAATCAGCTCACAGCTCTGAGATTTGTGCAATGTATGATAGTTGCTGTATGTAGACATTCATCCATCCACATTTGGCAACATTCAAAGCACTCTGCAGTATGTTAAAAATTATCTATATTGACTTTCCCTCATTACTCAAGCCATGAGGCGTTCAAGATTTCCAAGATTTCTTGTGAAACAGTGTTGTATTTGCAGCTTTACCATCCTATAGGGATTTTACCATCATTTGTCTGCATTTACAGCTTTATCATTTCTGCACATAAAAATATTGTCCTTAGTTGTCCTGAGAAATAAATATTTAACTGATGAGATATGCAGTACAGCTCTTTATCCCAGGGAATCCTAAAGTGTTTAATAAATTTCTGTGAGTTCTGTGTAACATAATGGATCAGCTTTATTTAGACATAAAATGGCATTGTGGCTTCCCCTGTTTTCCTTCAAGCACAGTAATTCTCAACTTTTTCAGTGATCATAATGTCCTTTCTGAAATTCCTTCTCTTTTAACTTTCCAGGGTTAGTTTCTTATTTGCTAGGTGGGAAATAGGAGGTATTTGTTAGCCCATGACACCAGCCTTGGAGGAACCCTGGCCCTACTCTGAGAGCTACTCGCTATGAATATCTCAGGGCACATTCCCAATAAGCATTTGTGTAATTGCTCCAGGAGACCATATTATTTATTATTTTTCAATCAAAATGTCAGTTATAATAATCCAGAATATTATCAAGCTGTCATGTTGCAGCATACTGTGAAAATAAATATTTTTGTATTACCATCCCTAAGTATTTGAGTAAAATAATAACACTATCATTTTCTTTGAAATCTCCACAGTATTTATCCTGTTGTGTTATGATTGATATCAAATACATTACATATAAATTAAACACTTAAGTATATTGTTGAAGGGGCTAATATTGCCTTTTGTTTTATCCAGCAAAAAAAATCTTTTTGTTGTAGCTTGATAATTCCTTTCTTCAGATGATGGTCTCACATGGGAAGAATGCTTAAAACCTCATCAAGTTCTGAAAATGCACGATGGAACTACGCTTACTGTTTTTGAGGCAGAGAGAGAAGAGGCATCATAAACCAAACTGTCTACACTCTGGAAACATTTTCAGAGCACAGTAAAGCACTCAGGCCAAAAAAAAGATCTTGATTGTAGATCTTTTCCTTGCCATCAAATCTTTTAGGAGCAAAACTCAACAAAATAACAGAGCTCACAGTCCATTCTCTACCTATGTTAATTTTCTTTTTGCTTCCTTTTGTTTTCCTAGGTTCAAGATGGTTTTGTTCAATATAACTATTCTGTTTATTTACACCTTTTAACATAGTGTTCCAGGTACCCAGAAGTGCACCTACTTTGGCAAGTACTGGCTCTGCCTTTATAACAAATCTTTCAGCTTTCACATTTGTATAGAAAAACTGAAATAACATTTGAGTTGAAGATTTACAATTTGGTCTTTAAATGGTAGATTTTCACTGACCAAATCTCCCCCTAACACGAGCAATCAGTGCAACTCCTGCTGTACTAGTTCATAACTTCAATTTCCTTCTGGATATTCTCACTGGTATGTACCCTCTTGGCAGGGTATACAAATTAATTCAGCTCTTACAGTCTTTTGCATTGTAATGGAATGCTTGAGCAGGGATATGCTGGATTCTCATCAGATTGCTTTTCATAACTAATGTTATCTTGCTGGAGATGCTAGACAGCCTTTTGGTTTTTGCCAGTGTGTCAACAAAATATGAAATGTCTAGTGCATTGTTGTAGTGTCTTTAGCTGTCCAAGTTTTCTCATAACAAAGTTAGCAGCAAATCCAAACAAGAAAATTAAGTTTCCCTCAATTCTGCGTCCACAGTCTCGATTATAATGGCTGCAGTTAATGCATTTCCAACTGTTGTCAACTGCAGTTTTGGCCCTTGAACAGTGACTAGGAGCAGCTCCATCTCTGCTTCCAAATATGCCAGAACTAGCCCTAGGAATATATCACTGTTTCTTTTGCATTTCTTCAGCTGTACCTGAAAGACAATGTCTAATACTGAAAATTGATATGCTGTGCTATTACAACAATACTTTAAAAAAAAAAAAAAACACAACAAAAAAAACCCATAAAAATAAGAGAGAAGACTAAAACTGGTCATAGTATGCTGTCACCAATATCTTTTTCTCATTAGAAGCTTCAGCTGTTTATCACATTCATCCTGTATTTCTACATATTTTAATTCCAGGCTTCTTTATGGCATATGCAAGGTTACAAATAATGCTGCTTTGGCTTTCTCAGTAGTGTTTTAACATACTGCTGAAGTTCAGCTATTGTTCTGGGTCTTCTATGGGAAAAAAAAAAAAAAAGAAAAGCCAAAATTTTGTTTTGAAAAGAAAGGCTGAAATGTTTGCTTCTAGCTTTATTTTAAAATTTTATTTTTGAGTATAAGAATAACCTCATGCGCCAGTATGGGGCTAACTGGGTGGAAAGCAGCTTTGCATAAAAGGACCTGAGAGTCCTCGTGGACACCAGGTTGAACATGGACCAGCTATGCGTCCTTGTGGTGCAGCAGGCCAGCAGCCTCCTCATCTGCACGAGGCAGAGCACTGCCAGCAGGTCGAGGGAGGTGATCCTTCCCCTCTACTCATCGCTGGTGAGACACACCTGGGTCTTGTGTCCAGTGCTGGGCTCCCCAGTACCAGATAGACATGGACACACTGGGGCCCATTCAGCACAGGGACACAAGGTGATTAAGGGAAGGGAGCATCTCTCATACAAGACAAGGCTGAGAGAGCTGGGACTGTTCAGCCGGGAGAAGAGAAGGTTCAGGGGGATCTCATCAATGTATAAAAATACCCAATGGGAGGATATAAAGAAGACAGAGCTAGGCTCTTCTTAGTGGTGTCCAGCGACAGGACCAGAGGAAACAGGCAAAAATGGAAATATAGAAAATTCCATCTAAACATAAGAAAGACCCTTTTATTGTCAGGGTGGTCAAACATCAGCACAGGTTGCCCAGAGAGATTTTGGAGTTTCCCCACTTAGAGATATTCAAAAGACATCTGGACATGGCTCTGAGAAACCTTCTGTAGCTGATCCCGCTTTGAGCACAGGGTTTGGACTAGATGGTACCCAGAGGTTCCTGCCGACTTTAGCCATCCTGTGATTCTGTAGTTTATAGCATGCTGAGCATAATACCCATTAACTCCCTGACTCCTAATGAATACTGATTTGTTGTTTGCAATATGAGGACATGGTGGAAGGTCTGAGGGTAACAAAACAGGGAAACCAGTTTGCCATTTTATTCTTGAAACTCCTGAAACTATTAGTTTAAAGAAAATTAATATTAAAGTATGTTTTGTACAGCACTACATTTTTCTAATTGACAGAGAGTATATAGTGCCAAGTTTGAATAAATTAAGAGAGTAATAAATCTGAATTAAAATCTTCTGGCTTACAACCCAACACAAAGATGTGCATTGCATATATAAGCCTCCACTGAACATCGTATCTTTTTTTCTTGTGGAACCATCTTCTGTTTTCTCATGGACATCTTCACCTGGGTATTTCACCGCTTTGAATGGCTCTAGAATTGTCACTATGTACCAAATACCCAAAGTGCAAATTGAACAAGGCCTTGCAAATAGGCACAGGGATAAGAGCAAGAAACAATTTAGTATAATATATAACTATATGTGAAATAAAGGATCTAATTTAGCAGAAAGGACAAATTCTAGTCTGAATACATCAGTGTAATTCTATGTTATCAATATACTTTCTTCAAATATCTAGATATGTTAAAAAGAATAGAATTTTGTCCTAATATTTCACCTTCAACTGTTTATTCTAGTCTTTCTCTCTGCTTCAGCTATGTAAGTTATGGGTTTTGGGGCAAGGGAGAAAGTTATTAGACATTTTTTGTGTGAAAAGGCTAGAGAACAATGAAGCTGTAAGGACAACTTATACAGGAGAGAAAACAGTGTTGGCTTTCTTTGATAAACTTGTTTTATGCACTCCCACTACAAATGTAATTACAGTGCATTAGTACACATTACCTTGATTTCTATGGGAAGTTTTGTGCCAGTTCAAAAGAAAGGTCAAAAAATAAATATTCTACTGCTACTGAGCAAACTTTTTGCCCAGCTCACCTTCTTGGTCTTCATAAACAAAAATAGCTACTGATTTTCTCCTCCATAATAATATCATATTTCTTATTAATCCCTCTGTAATTTGCTCCATTCAGTCTAGTTTTACAAATACATTACTTTAATAGCATATTATTCATCATGGAAATATCTGATTATGTTATGCCTTGTATTGGAACATATCATGACATGGCTTTACCTCAGGGATTTTCATTCTCATTACTTCTACACTTCACCAGTTTTTACACTGCAGATGCTCTCATGGTCTGAAAGCCTGTCAGTGACAATGGGAACACAACATAAGAGTACCAGAGGCTGGATGGGCTGTAGCAAGACCTGTATCATGTCTCCAATGAAATGAAGTATCCTGAAATTTTGCTTTGTGTTTTTGTAAGGTTTCAACAGCAAGCAGTGTATCCTTTTCAACTCTCTATCTTCCCATGCACTAAGAGACACCATGGTGATTTTTTCTTATCTCTATATTAAGACAACATTTTTGCACTGTAAAGGACTATTAACTACATTTCATAATAATCTTTTCCTAAGCACCATTAACATAATTAACAGCCTGTTAACCAAGGCATTAGAGCTTCAGCATCACATAACAAATCGTAAGTCCACAGCTGGTAGGAGACCCTTTCAAGAGAAACACTGCTCAGGAATACAACAGCCAAAACTGTGAAAATCTGTTTGTTCAGTGGTGGAGAACTTCCAGCATCCATTAGAGAAGAACAAATGTCTGACTGACTTAAATTGCTCCAAAAATGTACTTAAATAAATATCATGCTAAGGAGCTGCATTTGCATCAGCTAGAGCTCCATCAAAATTGGTTAATTATTCCTTTAAAGCCTACTTCCTTAAAGGACATAATTTTGTTACAATAGCTATATATTGGGTCATTAACTACTCTTCAGCAACAATTATTTGATATTATGGTGAACTATTCAGAGAAACTTTAAAGCAGAGAACAAAGATCTTGCTGGACATTAGGAAGCAGGTAAGGCAAAAGCTATCATGTCCATCCATCTTGAGATATCTTGAGTAAATAGTTTGCTGATAGCTAGTATCCTACAAGTTTCCTTAATATCGTTAAAACAAGTGCAGTAGCCAACAGCTATAATTCCCATGATGGGTTTGCCATGCAAGTCATAAGTTTATGAATTTTAATTTCCTCCCCCCTCATTTTAAAACACTACCACACTGTCATAACATAACAACATTAAAGGAACGTAGCTCAAGACTCTTTTTCACATACACCAGTGCCTTTTCTTATTTGTCTGGGGAGCGAACTGCTGTTAGACCAAATTAACTCACACAGTGTGACATACCTCAGTCAGCCTTTGCCACAAGAGCTGCCACAACAAAAGTTGCTGTGCCCTACTTAGGAAATCAGCAGAGAAACAAGCAGTATAATGGCACCATTACGGGAACATTAATAAACTGTTGACCACTTAGACCATTTTAGAAAAGTCTAGGGGCTACGTGGCTGCCAAATGATTGTCACTATGTCATCACAATGCACTAGAGCAAGACAATCAATATAGCTTTGTAAATTTGAGATGAAGAGCTGCACTGCCGATCCTGAGCTTTCCAGTAGACTCAGATCCTAACACTTCTCCTGCAAGATACGAGTTGAAGAAATTATATGTATCAAAAAATACATAATTTTCTTCTAACCATCCTTTACTTTCCCAGTCATTAAAACAATAAATTCCTGTGTCAATCCAAAAGCAAGCTGTTTTACATGAAAACTTTTCCTGTTCCTCTCCTGAACTGTCGAGTTTCTCTGTTGTATGCCTTTCATTTCTTTTAGCCTGGTTAAGCAGTAAGCAAGCACACAAAATTATTAGATTGGCTAGGGCTTGCTTGTTTGGTCACTCAGCATATGAGCAACCAGAGGACGAATGTAGAGAACAGCAACAAAATGAAGGTGGAAAACTAGAAAATGTCGCTTTGCTCTTTTAGTTGCTGAATTTTCTTAGGTAGTCACGCTCTTGGTAACTGAACGCTATCATTTTGCTAAAAGCGTGAAAAGGAACAAAAGCATCTTCTGCTTCTACCCTTAGCTCAGACCCCCTTACCCATGTCCTGCACTCCCACTGCTGCTGCCATGGGCTGCATACTCATCCACTTTCCCTCCAGAGGCTTTCACCCTTTCTTCGTTGCTCGGTAAGGAACAAAGCTTTAGCTTCCAACCTGCAAGTCCCTCCTCAAGACTCACTTCTGTAACTACTATGGACTCTGCAGGTGTGACAGCATCTAGCACAGCTGAGCAAAATTCTGATCATTGCCCCCAACACCATCACAACAGCAAACCTAACACATCCATGGACTAAGAACCACAACCCAGGAAGCACATGCAGCCAAGACAATACTGTAATTTACCTCAGATTTGTTCTCCAGTATTAAAAAAAAGGCAAGAGAGTTACAGATAAACAGAAAAGCCATCGCATTTCAAAGGGAGTCAGAGCACAAGAAAGTTCCCAATAGGCTGCAGAGCAAGGAGCATTTCACATTACTAGGACCATGGATTTGCTAACACCTGTAAGGAAATCATGCAGACCCTAGCTGTACATGCTCCCTGATGGTTGCAAGCTCATATAAACCTGCATCTTTGTGAGTGAAGCTTCCACTCTCTCCTTGCTCTTAAAAAGCAGGGAGAGATGTTAATACTTAAAGGAATTCAAGGAAGTAAGATTGTCTTCCCCCGTTTCCATGTTTCTCAGGAGGAAAATCCCAAATGTTTGCTACACTTTAAAAAAAACTTCTTCAGGATAGGAACGGAGGATGTGAAGGAATAAAATGTGTAAGGACAGACAATTTTTCTGCTCAAACAACCTGACAACAGATACTGAAACCCCCAGAGGTCGGACCTACTCTCAAGTTTGCTCACATGAACACTACTCAGTTCAGCAAAAGATACTATAATAAGGTGATCTGAGGCACATCTCCTGAGACACAAGGCTATGGAGAAGAAAAGCCTTATGAAGAAGGGAAAACTTAGGATGAAACTTACATTTTGCGGGGGTTTGTTGAGAATGTCTTCTTCCATCCATCTTCCTCATATGCAATTGTAAGTGTTAGAATTAATACACACAACATTCCATCTCTAAGGATAAAAGCCAAACAGGTTATTCAGCCTATATTTTTAGTACAACATAATGAACATACAGTTCTCCACTACCTGCCTTGTAAATAACCACAAAAGCACTCATTTTTCAGATTTTCATCACAAATATTATTGTGTCACTTCAGTCCACCCATCTTCCCCGAAGACAAATAATTTGATCTAGCGGGGAAAAGAATTTGAACATAAACCAAGTTCATGCACGCAGGGGAAATCACTAAGGAAACCAAATTTATGATCACTGTATTGTGAATAATAGCTCTTTGATACATGCTATAGGATGAAATAAATATAGCAGCTAGTTTGTTAACACTTACTGCACAGGTAAATACAACGTATGTTACAAAAATTAATCCTTACTGAGGACAAAATATGATTTGCCATTAACATTCAGCAAGTCTGTCTGTTGAAGCTGCATTAAAATATTCTTACACATCTCGACCTACAGTGATCTGTCAAAGTGGTCTATAAATCATTATTTGTTGATCATGATACTGTGGCTAGACCTTCCAATTCACTGATGTTATCAGTGACTCAGATTGGGGTCAGCTCCAGAGCAGAAGACTCTTACTGAAAACAATTCCCAGCTGAACTGGGTAATGCACAAAGACAGTGAGAGGCTTTAATGATCACAACCAACACCCTGAGCTGCACTTTGAAGAGGCAGCAGGTCATTTAGGGTATGAAATATGAAGAGTAGATGCTGACTGTGCCAAAGAACATAATTTCTGGGCAGGCCCACCCATTGAGATGGCAGCAGCCGTCACTCTGCTTCCACAGGACTGGGCTAACACGGAGCGGGGCGACTGACCCCCTCGCCCCCGGGGACCGCGCAGTTCCCCAGCAGCAACCTACTGCTCCCACAGCCCCATGCTGCTCTTCTTTGGTCTCTCTTTTCAGCAGGAAAGGAGAGAAGTGATGCCACCTTTGCTCCACGGGACAATCACAGCCGCTTTCTCTAGTGAGGGAGTGGGCAGAGGGTAAACCCGCTCCTCGTCCCCCACGCAGGTCCCAGAGCAGAGCCTGGCAAAAGCACTGATTTGGGACCACAGCTTGGACATGCACTGCTCTGGCATCGCCATGGGCCACCCCAAACTCTCTAGAAAGTCCTGGAAGAAGGGGTTCGCTATGTCTCTGGGAACTCATACAGTTGTGTGAAAATTCAGTTTTATCATAACAAAAAAACCCAACCAACCAACCCACCAAAAAAAAAATTTTAACTTCATATCCCTTGTGCTTGTACAGTTCAAATATCAGAAGGCAAAACTGGAATTCAATTTTCAAATACTTTAACATAGTGTGACTTGCGGAACCCGACTTAGGTTTCTGAACATTTGGGTGTGCGCATGATAGACAACAGAGCAGTGGCGTGGAGTTTGCTGCAGGGAAATTTGTGCTGATATTACTGAAACAGAAAATTCATTTGTGTGCAGGCAGTGCTGGGATGCTGTTAGAAGAAGCCGGGGGCTCTGACAGACCAGTAAGTGTGGCTAAGAGCATTATCACCCCATCTGTCCACCCCCCTTTTCTCTCCAAAGTCAGCGTTCCCGTAGCAGAGGCATCAGAGGCAAACGTACCTGCTGCTCAGCAGAGATCACACTCTCAGCTCATCAACACTTCAAGCCGCAAAGCTGCGCGACTGCTGCAGCGACGGTGCGGATCACAGCAGCTTCTGTCACCCTGCTCCAGGGCAGCAGCTCCCAGCAGCATGGGGCAGAGGAGAGCCGAGGGTGGTAACACCTTGGATCACGGCTGCTCAGTCTGACAGAGCCCATCTGTCAAAACCCAAAGTGAGAAAGAGAGATAGATTACACAGGAACTGTGGTTGTATTAAGGGGATATGTAAAGTCACGCTTTCCGAGGAAAAATTATGTAATTAAGTCAGTTACCGTGCTTGGTATTTGTGCACACTATCTGTAGCAGCACATTCAATTAAAATTAAGTAATAGAAAATAAATCTTAGCTGGAGCAATGCCTGGATAAGTGCCCAAGCAGGAAGTACAGTTGTATTGTCTGAACGATTTATGTTTATGAGCAATTCATGAAACAGTTTTTTCTGTTGATTCTGCACTTTTTGCTGATAATTACAGAACATTTTGGGGGTGAGGAGCTGCCACTCTAATTGAAACAAATTCTCTACTCCAAACAAACAGGAGGTAAAAATAACCCTGTATCTTATCAAATTTTTAAGGGGAGAAGAGTGTTTAAAAATTCATTGTCTGTTTCTCATCTATTCTGAGGTTTCTTTTGGTGTTATAAGTATGATTTATAATACTTTAACGTGCACATTCTTTGAAGTCCCTACCCATCGCCAGCATGGATGGGAGTGACCCTTGCATAAAACACCGCTTTGACTGTCAATGCACATTTTTAAATAATAGTGGTCTGTGTAATGTAGAGCCTGGCACATGCATTCCAGTTTTTCTACAAGATATACAGAAACCTGGGCAAGCCACATAACCTCTCACTGCTTTATCTGTGAGGGCATGGAGGCATGGAAAGTCATTATAGTCCTTCCTTACCTTAGCAGGATACTGAGAGGAGAAAACATGGAGAGTGGGCATATCTTCACATATGGTTACGTCTATAGTGGTAAACTAAACAAAGTGAAGACACAGGCCAAGTGCTGGTCTGCAACTCTCCATTCAGTTAAACTGTTACCACAGTCCCTAACACTGGTTTTGGCTTTGCTGTCTCAAACATTGCCTAGGAAGGTGTCGTGGTTTAACCCCAGCCAGCAACTCAGTACCACGCAGACGCTCACTCACCTCCCCCCCCAGTTTATATACTGGGCATGACATCCCATGGTATGGAATATCCCTTTGGCCAGTTTGGGTCAGCTGCCCTGGCTGTGTCCCCTCCCAAATTCTTGTGCCCCTCCAGCCTTCTTGCTGGCTGGGCATCAGAAGCTGAAAAATCCTTGGCTTTAGACTAAACACTACGTAGCAACAACTGAAAACATCAGTGTGTTATCAACATTCTTCTCATACTGAACTCAAAACATAGCACCGTACCAGCTACTAGGAACACAATTAACTCCATCCCAGCTGAAACCAGGGCAGAAGGGCTCAGGGCTAGTGAAGGCAGGGACCTCTCTTCACTGGCAGCCTGGGCATGGCAGTCCCATTTTATGGGAGAAGGGGAGCAGGATTCCTTCAGCCTGGACACACACCTTGCAGCACCAACTAGCCTCAAGGCTGGAGACCTGCTCCTGTCTGTTTTATTTACTGTAGAGACATAGCCTGTAAAAACCTCTGATAAAGGCACATAGCTTCTGGTTACAGACAATATAAAACTAGATTAATGGTAAGAGTCAAGCACATACTGTTGTTTGTCAATTTGACCTGCAATTAGATCCACACAGACAGTTTCTTGGCTGAAGTCTTCCGGACATAACAATGTTTTGCAAGTACAGCCATAGCCTTTTCAGGGTCTGATTCTGTTGATACATGCTTTTCAAATTATTTTTTGAAAAGACTAGACTCAGGGTCTATGACCTGAAACTCAACAGCATGACCTCCATCTCTCTAGCAATGTATATGCTGCTGCAAGGACCTCTCCTACTTGTACATTGGTGTGAGTCAGGCAAGACAGACAGCTAAGGCATCCTGCAGAACTGCAATGCAAACACGTTGGACTGGGAAACACATGGACTGGGAAACAAATCCTCTAGCAAACACCCAAGGAACAGGCTGTTGGAAGAACTTTTGGTGAAAGATATGGTTGGGTAACAAAGCACTCCCCAAAGAGAAGAGCAAAACTGGTTTAAAAAAATTCCTGATGGAAAATTCTGTCCTACTTAAATCAAAGCACTTTTGCAGGAATGTTTCCATCTGTAGATTTTACAAAAATAGTCTACTTATTCCTTTTCAATATAGCTGAAACATTTCATTTTGAGAAATCGAGAGCATTCTCCTTCACTGCTAGTGATACTGTGTTTTATTGCAGAGTCTCTAAGGACTGACAGGCTGGAAGTTGTCTGAAGACAGCAACTGACTGTCCATTCCTCTGCTTTTTAGATACAATCAATTCAAATACAGCATCCCTGGCAGAGCTTTGTCTAATCTAGCCTCACAAGGCCTTTTTTCATGAGTTTCATCCTGCTTACCAGTCAAAAAGTTATTCCTAATATCTAACATAAATGTACCTCATCATTTTGGAAATATTATAGAAAAATGTCATCATTCAGTCCCCTCCACCTGAATATGTATAGTATAGTAGGACAAATAACATCAAATCAAAGTGTTTGGCCCTTATTGAAACAGAGCACCCATATGTTACAAAAAAAAAAATAAATTCAACATTTTTCTATTCCCTAAACAATTTTTCAGAATGTTTTTCACAAGCAGGATCACAGTCAGATGTTCATTTCAGTTTGACGCTAATGAATAATCAGAATTTCCTGCAGAATGGCCATCCTCACTCCCAGCTCTGTATTGTCTCTTCATGATTAAATGTGCAGGACCACCTCAGTGCACGTCTGCAAATGTAAGCAGAAGCCGTAGGGTGCTTCTTCAGCTTTGTCTCAGCTGAAGACAGCCTTGGGTGAGCTCTCAAGTATGGCACAGGCTGAGCAGGGAATTGAGATCAGGAGGGAAGACAAGAAAAGAATGTTACAGAAAATTATTGAAGTATTCTTAAATTGTGAAGATTCTATTACCATACCAAAAGTAGGGGCAGTGAGAACAGCAGGGAACTCTCTGCAAATAGACCTGAATCTTGGCGTGGGAGATTTGTTATTTACGTGCTTGCAATATAAGATATAGCTGCCTTTTTCTTTTTGAGTATCCACAGGGAGTGCTACATTTCCTAAATTAATGAAAATCAAGAGTTAAGTTAAATGACATAATAAACTCCAGACATTGATTTTTATGTTAGTAGTCATCTTTGTGCAAAGCATTATGTATCATCCTAAATGTCACTCATTCAGTAATACTATTTTAATGCTATTCCTTGGTGATGCCCAGGGAAAAGTTGTCCAGGGCATTCATCGACATGGTCACTATGTCATTTTTTTTGTCTACAGTGAAACCTGGCTGTAAGAGATCTCAGATATTGGTTGAGAGAAAAACTGGGAGACAGTTGCTACCAGAGCTGATTCAGTTGTGTGTGCCCCATTCCTCTGTTCTTCTGCGTGCTCAGGCACAATTCACCTCTAACAATCAGTCAAAGGCAAATGGGGAGCTTTGGGGCCAGAATACTAGTGTAAAGGGTTTTATAACTGGGACCTCTAAACAATGCTGATGGAGCACAGGATGTATCACCACTAGCTCCCAGAGATGCCTATCGAAACAGTGCATAAAGGGTTTGCAAATGGAGTTTGAAATGAGGGGGGGCCCTGAGCTTTATGTCCCCTTCCCAGCTCCACCCCAGCTCAGCCTAGGCAGGGACTAAGCAGACTCTGAGGGAAGACTGCCATCTACTGAACCGCAGCCTTTCCCTGGGCTGCCCACCCAAACACGGCTTGCTCTCCCGTGTGTTCCCACCTGCAGCCTTCCCTGCCCATGGGAGATGGCCTTTCCCCTCTCCGGTCTTCCTTAAATACAGCACGAGCAGTCGAAGTCTATCGAAATACCGTCAAGGTACAGAAACAGAAGCCAAATCCCTCTTGTTTTATAAATTAAATTTTTATTTATATAGCAAGAAAAATAGCAGCTAAGCATACCTGTAGTGGTTGGATTGTTCTGGGGGTGATTAACTCAAAGATGTAAACATCCACATCTCTCAGCAGCGCTGTAAAAGAATCATCCTTCTTCATAAAGAATAAGAAATTGATCTATCCTCTTCTAAGACTAGAAAGCATTACATCTGCTGAGCAACAACCCTATTCATCAGAACAGTAACCTGCTGCTACGTTATCTGGGCTGCAAGGGTGCTACTGTATTTTTTCATTTCATTATTATAAATTAGCTGCTTGGCTATTAACATGCTTCATGTTTAAGGGAGATAGTCACCAGCTCCTAAAGAATCAGAACCAGTCCATTACATAAACTGTCCCAGAGTTCATTTAATTACTGCGGTGCCCAAGTGTCTAAATGAAACTTCCTCCTTCAGATATGCCCCATCAACACAGAGTGGAATCAATAAGGCTCATTTGAAGCAATTTACCTACCATCGTCTATATTCCAGGCAGCGCTTCCATTCATCTGGGTAGTATTAGTTTATCATATGTCTCTGAAGTATTTTCCTGTTGAACTTTCTCATTCCATGCTCATACAGATGAATGAGCAGTGTCAAAATAATTTCAACCTGTTTTATCTTTGCAAGAATTTCAGAGCTGGGGGTGGGAGGTGGGAGTCATTATCTAGGTCCACGAGGGCCATGGAACAAGGACAGCATCCTTTCTGATTGTCACAGACATACTTTAGTTGCTACTCAACCTTCAGCCAGATCACCCTAAATAAGAGAAAATGGCAATTTCCTGTATCATCCCAACAGTCTTTATGGTCCTTTGCTCAGCCAAGGTAGTTGCCTCCTCAGAGTCTTTGTGCCACCTGAATGATATACAAAGAAAGCATATTGCCTCACTACCTCAAATAACAGTGAGGAATTTGGGAAAATGCAGCTGTAACTTGCCCGGGTATCAGTTCGTTATTGTTCAGTTACTTCAGCTCATTCCTTTACTCAGCAATAACAAAATATGCAGGAGATCAGGCAGATGAAATCATCTTTATCAGCAGTTTTAATCTGAAAGAAAGGGGCATCAGGTAATAAAAGAGACAAACTGAAGTTTCTGAGCAGTATGCTTGACTCACAGAGATCAGAGTGAAGGAGACATCTGTTCCCAAGTGACTATTTAAGAATTAACCTTTAAAGAGGGCATTTGCTAGATTGAAAAGAAATGAGAATTCATTACTTACTTAGAAAGATGTGGCCCAGACTTGTTCCTATTCTCCTGGCGAGGCATTGCTCCCTTAAAGAGCCTTCCTTTGACTTTTAGATGATTAGCTATCATTTGGTAATACCAATACACTCAAACACACATTTACTAACAAGGGTTGTCACCTGCCTCCAATCCAGGCATCATGGGCTGCCCAACAGACTTAATACAATTCCAGCTGAGCCAAAAGCTCATCTGAATTTCAACAGCCTGTGGCCACATCAAGGAACAAGCAATTTCAGGTTTCTAGGAATTTCTGGACAAGAAGCATGATACAGCTGTATCATTACGGTATAGCAATATGTAAAATATGCAACTAACTGAGTATTTTAAATGATGCTTGCAACTGAAACTGATGCATCCACTTCATATACACCTTGATTGTCAAGACTTGTATCAATAAGATGGAGTGGAGCAGACAAGAAGATAGCTGCTCCTGTCTATAATAAGAAAGTAGAGAATTGTTTCAGTGCCATGGAGACACTGCCAAGAGGGTTGCTTTCCATTGCATTAATGTATGTATAACAATTACAGAGAGGCTTTTTGTTTGCTTGTTCCAGCTGTAGAATGCAATGTGACACTTCTGCTCACACCATTGTGTTCATGTCTACTGCAGAAGATAAAGGCTTTTTGGAAAGAACCCCCAAATTCAGCTAGAAGAAAATCCTGCCTTCATATCTCAAGTAAGCATCTGCATTGTGCAGTGAAGGTTACAGTAATCTGATTTATTTTTTTTTCCTGTTAAATTTCAAATGAGAAAGCCTACAGTCTTATTTTGGGCCTTTCATTTTTTTTACTATGAAAAGAGATTTTTGTTTCTTGAACTCCTTCACAAACCCAAGCATGCAAAGCATTGAATATAGATATGATCAGAATGCACGCAATAGTAGACCCTAGTCTTGCAAAGAAATCAGTGCAAAAACATCCTTGTGCTTGGGACAAAAACAGGAACCTCATTCAGAGGGAGATTAGCTAAATCTTCTGCTCCTTTGTTTTAGAGAACTGCCTTTTTGGGGACTAGGAAACAAAAGTGAACAAATGCATTTCCAGGACATTACTTTCCTGCAATTTTGTCTGGAAGAGGGCAGTGCATCTAGTTTGTGAGATTATCCTTGATCTGTAACAATGAGATGTTTTCTAGGGAAAAATCATCACCCCACACAACCTGTGCTTGATTGAGAGATTTAGTGGTAAGAGGAAGAGCCCTCCAGCTCCTATGTTGGAGCTGGGAAGCACAGAAATTCCCACAAACCAAACAGCTGTGGGCAAGACAGGCAAGGAAACCTAATCACTTTCTTATATAGAACTTGTTCCCATGAAAAAAAGCTAACAATGAATGAGAAGGAAACAAAGGGAAAGTCCATCCTGTGGGACGCTGAATGCCCTTCCCTCCCTTCAGTTCCCTGGGAGCTAAGGATGTTCAACAGCTTGTGTGTTTCTTCATTTTCACTACAGTTCATGTGTGGAACATTTGAAAAAAGAACACTTCTGCATGCTAGTGCTATCAGCCCAGGACCTTTTCTGGGAATGAGATTCACTTTGAAAAAACAATCACAAAACCCCCACTGTTCAACAGTCCCTATACACAGTGGGGTGGACTGAGAACAGCGTGTCAGCTTTAATTTTAAATGTGTCTGATTTCTGTTTTTCATTTCTTATTTTCCTTGCTATTTATATAGAATTCTTTTCATTTTTCTTGTGCTAGTGCCCTGATTTTAAATTTCTTTAATTCTCATTAGGGTACATGAGAGTTGATACAGTCACACCATAATGTCAAGCATTTGCAAATAAATAAGTATTTACGGACTTCAAAAAGTTAAATTATGCAAATGTAGTTCAATAAATTGTGAAAAGATATATTATTCTCCAGACTGCATTGTGTGCATCTTCTTTAAAAAAATTCTTTTCGACTGATATTATGAGCTTGATAGAGCATAACACTTTTACTGGAACCGTCACAGTTTAATTATGTAGCACCATATGTATTCCAAGTTTTTCTAAACTGGGTAGAATTTGCAATGGAAATTAATATCAAAATAGCTATTTGACCTGTGCAATAGCCAGTTTTCAGAGCTATATAGTAATCCCATCCAGAAAACATCAAAATGTTCTAAAAAAAATAAACAAGACACCATTTGTGCACATTACGCTGAAAGAAAATGACCCAGCACATGCAGGGCCAGGCGTCATCTGCCCACAGTCCTTGTTACTCTGAAAGGACCGGGTTGCCTGCAGTCTGCATTGCATCGAGTCCCATAAGATCATTCAGTTTTTACAGGGCAAGAGGAATTTTAACCAGCAGGAATGTGGCTTTTAAAACAGGGGCATTCTAGAAAGAAGTGCGTACTGATTTCAAAACAGCTTGTCTTCAAGGTACAGGTACATAATGGTGATGCCAATGCATACCTAGATGGAATGAATTTGGGAAACATTGTGAGTAGAGCATATTTTTTAAATTAGAGACACCAATAAAACCAAGACTACTAAAGGTATTTTTGTTTTGCCTAGAAATCTATGCACATTGCCCACACCCTTCAAAAGATATAGCCACCAGCATATTTTAAATCAAGGCATGTGCCTGACTTCATCCTTAAAGTGGGTATGTTTTCAGAAGAGTAAAGAAGCTGAGAATAGGCAAAGTAACCTCTTACTCTGGAAAATGCAGGCCATTATACATCTCCTCTAAAAATTTAATTACACAAAAAAAGATCTTAGCTAGTCAAAGTCATACAGGAAGTCTGTGCAGGGTGACTCATGCCGTACTCTGCACTGTGCTGGCAGAAAACTGAGCTGGTGGAGGCAATGCCTTCCCTGCCTCCATGCGATGCCCTCATCTGGCAGCTGCGGTGGGCTCCGGCCACTCTGAATTCTGGCAGGGGAACAGGCAGGGTGTGCCAGGACCTCACTTTGTACAAGCCAGAAAGTGACAGTGAAAGTACTGCAGCAAGAAGCAGTTATGATTTTCTACAGGGCACAGACCCTGTTACCTACCTCTCTTCTCTTGGTACCCACTAGACGTTTTTCCTGGCAGAAGTTGAATACCTCGTATAGCCATGTCCATTTTGATGCAGCTTCTAAAAGGCATACGTTAGATGTGTATTTATACCAGATTAAAAAAACCTTCATAATCAGATTATGGATGCTGTGATAATCACAGTGCTCAATTATACAACTGTATATAAAATACCTAATGCTCCAAGAAGTGACATTTTTCAACATTAAATTAAAGTTGCTAAAAACAAAGTATACTTCCTGAAACTTCTCTCTATATGTCAGAAGAGTAATGCTGTATTTATAGCAAAGGCAATACTTCTATTAACTCTTTCAATCAACTAGGGACTGAGAGAATTGGCAGAATTCTTTTCACTGTTATGTAGTTGGCTGGCTTTTAACCACAGTTAAATTTTACAACAGTGTTTCTCCCCCACCCTTCCTTTATTTGATGTTATTATATCTGTCAATCTTGAACAGGAAGATGCACAGAGAATTAAAAAAAGTTGGTGTTTGATCATTCTGAACCTCAACAGGGTGGCAGTATGAAGAACTAGGGAAGGCATCTAAGAAAGAAAACATTACAGTTATGACTGATGCAAGATGATTTATCTGTTAAACCTCACCATGGCAGGTGACTGATCTTTAGTGGTTTGTTACCCTCGCTGCACCAAAGACTGTTTTCCGTCTACCAGTCCACAGAAGAAAATATATCCCCATGCCACAGGCACTCAACATAAGGTCAGCTGTCTATGCAGAAGAGTTCACCCAGAAATGCAGGACTATGCATGGACATTACCTGGAGAAGCAGCACATTTTGTCCCTGCCAGCTGTGTTCAGGAGCAATGGCTGACAAAGAGGTAAAGCAGAAAGTTTAAGCTTGTGGTATGAAGTTTACGGGGATTTTTTGGTTCTCATGTGCCATATTTGCAGTGGATTCATAGCAGTGTCAAGGCCTGTTTCTTGGGAATTACCTTGCAGGATAAAGGGTTACAATCGTAAATCATAAAAGGTACAAAAATGGGTGCAGGATTTGCCACTGATTCTTTTGCTGGACTATTGAACCTCCTGAAAAGCAGCTGTTTGATCAGCTATTTTAGTCTGTACACTTCTGGAAATAACATGGGAAAGCATTTTACATTTTTACATGATTGTAGGAGAAAATGTTGACTTTTTTCCCCCAAAATGATATGCAGGGTGGGATTCATCTCACCTGGTTTTAGCCATCTCAAATTTAGTCATTGACTTAACCAGCAGAAAGACCGAAGAAGCTTCAGCCAGAGATTCTTCCATCCTAAAATAATTGGCAAAGATGACTAGTGCAGAGTGAGGTGATTTTCCCTATTAGGAGCACAAGTGGGAGGTAGGAGGATTTATATTCTGTTTTAATGTTTTCATAAGGTACAAATCTTCACCATAAAAACTATTAAGAGAGGCCAGCTGGAAACATTCCCACTTAATATTTTAATATGGATTTCCCCAAGAGGAAATGTTTCACCATGGCTTAAGAAATTTGAAAAATGCTTGTTTGAAAAGAAACATTAGGAAGAAAAAAGTGATTTTGCGATGCATTCCAATAATACTATTGTTAAGTAATGGGATAAAAAGCTTGACTGCACACACACACAAAGGAGCAGAGAGGCACAAAGGTAGGAGGGGGAGCTCAAATGACACCCTGCCCCACCTCATCCCAGGTCCACCGCGGCCGTCTCACCCTCAAAAGCCCATGTCCCCATCCATGAAGGAGCCCAGGGCTCAAGGCAGGTGGAGGAGTCCCAATAACGCGGTCAGAGAACCAGCCCCTGCCCGGCCCCTGCGGGGCTGCCCCAGGAGACCCTCAGCACCCTGCGCTGGGGACACCCACCTCCACGGGGCGGTGGGAGCTGCTCTCCAGGTCACCTTACACACGGGGGGGGCCACTGCCTAGGGACATGGGACACGCCGTGGGATGCCGAGGAAGAGCATTTCAGCATAGCACAGGGCTGATTACGGGATGTTTAGGGCAGGAACCAGAGGCGGGGAAAGGGAAGGATCAGGGTGATTTGGGGAGGAACATGCATAGGAAGGCAGAGGAGTGAGGGGATAAAAAGGATCGGTCGTGTCTGAACCCGGTCAGCACGCTTGTCCGGCCATGCCCTGCGCCTGATTAGTGCGACCTGTCCTCTTGCTAAACATCTTTCTAACTCCTTTCCTGGGTGAGGGGCTCTCGGGGCGGCGGGGGGCCGTATGTGCGTGTGTCTCTGGGAGCGAGGTGGGAGGGAGAGGAGAGGGATGACCCAGAGCAGCTCCTGCATGGACTGTGGGACTAAGCCGGATTACAGGAGGGGTGCACAAGGCGTGCGTGTGAGTGTCACTGCACGTGTGTAAGAGGGTCACTCCCAGCTGCCGGAGTGAGGCTGCAGCCTCTGGGGCTCATATGTCCAAGTGCCAGAATCCGGGGAGGCTGGGACCCAGGGACAGCTACTGGGTGTCAGAGCCCTGCTTCTGGAGAGTTCCACATGGCACATATGTATATATTTCCACCAGCGGACCTCCGTCCTGCTCATCCAGAGAGGGGAGCAGGGTGAGGAAATAGAATTAACATTTTCATTTTTATTCAAACAAGATATTTCAACTGACTCAAACAAACTGTGGAATTTTGCTTTAAAGAATATCTTCACACTGTTTTAAACGGGTTTTTCCTCCTGTTTTGAAGCACAGTATTCCCTATGATGCCAAAAATATACTTCTATCTATTGCCTTAAAAAAACTTACTGGTACAGGTTCTAAAAGTATCTGCATCAAGAGTAGAAAATGTCTGAATGCCTTTCTGAAACTACAAGTTTGGGGAGTAATTCAGAAATCACACAGGGGAAATTTTATGGCCTCAGTAACGCAGTAGGACAGGTTAAATGATCATGATGTTCCCTTCTGGCCTTAAAATTTATTAACTTCCTCCCATTTTTCCTGTTGATAGGTTCAGTGATACTTTCCAACTACGCAGCTCTCTGTGAATATTATATGGTAGCTGCATATAATTACTTCCATCTTAGAGCACAAAAACCTGAGATTCAGAGGAGTTAAGTGACACAATCATCATGCAAGAGTGCACTAGAACCCACATTAGACCTTAGATTTATTGAGTGGCCATCCTACATGTAGTCCATCAGCCTCCCAGTCTGACAAGTTAGTTAAGTCCACTGTTCCTTTTTCTCCTCTTCAATAAAATAAGGGCAATAACACCTTCTTATTTCTATTTACCTATAAACTATTGTCAAAGGTGATTTCAGCTCGTGGAATTTCTTCAGCTATTTCTAAGCAAGCTACCTTTAGCTGTGTAGCTGCAGTAACATGGAGCTCATTGCAAAACAAGCACCTCAGCATTTAAAAAACATATTTTGCATCCTCTGCTGCCATACCTGGTACAATAGCATGAAACCTGTACCAAGTACCTGTACCTAGGTGGTTAGTTTGAAGCCAGCAGAGGCATTCAGAGTAGATTCAAGCTATGACTATACACCGTTACAGTGTACAGGTACCCCAAGTGCAGTTGTGAAGATCCACTGCAGGTTTTTTTATTTCTTGTGCACCTGATATCTATACTCAGAAGCTCATGGATTCTTCAGGAGGTGCGATCTTAACTTGCATATGCACCAATCTTATCTTTGATTGTCATTCTGTGTAAAAGTATTTACATTTTAAATGATGCATACTCATACAACATTTAATACGCATAGCAAATAATTATGACAAACACTCTTCCTAATAAATAGTAGAGAGCAAAAACTCCTTAGAATTTGCAGTTTGAGAAATAAAGTAAATTGGATTTTAATACTTAATTAAGTTGTTAAAAATTGAAGAACACTTTTTACAGCACATTTAAAAAATATATTTCATGTGTAAACTCTCAGAAGCAACTGAAAAAAAACACAGAATGGAAACACCCTGCAGAAGCTCAGGTTTCTCCTCTCCAGCTGAATTCAAGGGCTGATTACAATGAGCTGTTTTCCACATCAGCTCTGTCCCTTTCTCCATTTTACTCAGTGCCTACAGAAGTTTTCGGAAGAGATCATAGGATAATGTACACAGAATTGATAGCACTATGCAGGTGACAAAGAGTGCCATAAGCAGTTCTTTCAATCAGCTCTCCCAGCAGCAGCCTGTAAGCAATGCCTGAGCGAAGATGCAGAAATCAAAAGAACTGAGAAAATACACTAAAGAACTTGCCTCCGTCATAGAAAGACCACATACGAAGGGCATCCGCCCCTAGAAAATGCATTCATCACACACACAGCCCTGGACTGTGTGACAAGTAACACAGCTGTAAAAATGTCTTTCCATCCTCCAGACAGGAGATTGCCCATCGCTGCTTTGTACATAAACCCCGGGTGCTCGACAGTCTGCCTCAGTTCCTGCCAGGCATCCTAAATCTTGCTAAGTCCCAGACAGCAAACCTACCTATGAACCTTCCTAACCCCACCTAGTCCTTTACACTTGTTAGGTCCATCTCTACTTCATATTAGCTATGCATGCTCAGAAGTGCCTTTTGAGAGGAAATGAGTGTCTGTTACCTAACTGGGAACTTGTATGTAGATGAACAGGCACTTGGCTTCTGTCTAAATCCCCCAGAGAACCCAAATGGTTAGAGGTGGTCAGAGATGTGGTTAACTTTACATCACATCCTAATCAGTGCTTCCTGCCTAATAATCTATACACAACAGCATTTACCATATCGCTTTTCAGGTGTCTCTTTTCCAAGGTCAAAAATGCTAGGTTAGTTATCTCTTATTCTATAGAAATCATTCTCTAGCTCTAGTTATTTATTCTGAGGGGTTGGGGGATTTTATTTTTTTTTTTTTTACCTGCTTCAGATTATATACTCTCCTAATGTTATTCTGAGACCTTTTTAGTGTATACTTGTACATTTTCTATGGACAGAAAAAGGGACACATAGTGATTTCAATAATCACAGCAAATACAAAACCAAATAACATCCCTTGCTTTTAGTTTTTTTCTCTTGCTTTGATTTCTCTTATTTATTTCTTTTCTTATTTGTGCTGTTGTTTTTCTTTTCAGTCCATGATCATTAGCCTCTACTGGAGCGTGCTGATCTGTAAGGGGGATACGTTCTGCAGTTCTCAGATACAGAACTTATGCCATAAGAGGCAAGCAACTGTCTTCTTTCACCCAGAAGACGCAAAGTACAAAATACATGTGCTTGACTTAAGCTTCTCTGGGAAAAATACTTTCACACACATCCAACTACATTAATCTAGTTACTGGTCTTACAAACCACAGAAAGAAAAAGCATGAGATTTGCTATTATTTCCATTCTTAAGTATATGATGTGCTTAATTTATGGAGATGTGGCACTCAGATATATGAGAGAAGGAGAAAAATCCAAGCTGGAGGAAGGGGAAAGAGGATTCTGGGTTGTTAATACAGTATTTAAAGAGTTATATATATTCCAGTTTTTTCCTTTCAATGAAGCAAGCTTGGGCTTTGCAAATTAATGCTTCTGTGAAGGATTTCACAAGGAGAGAGAATTAATGTGGAAGAATTTTGCATTTAAACCAGGCTTTTGTTACCTGTACCAACATACAAGTTGATGGCAAATTAGACCAAAGATCTGCATAGAAGTTTTTCTGAGGCAGCAGGGAGAGGAATGGCACAAAGGATTTTGGCAAGTCCTAGTTGCCTGGGAAGACAGATAGCACACCCATCTGACAGAATTAGTACATGTTTCTTAGCATAGAAACTTCAGGTGCCTTTTGTGGCCAGGTTTTTTGCCAGTTCTCTCCTCCTTTACCCACAGGGGGGAAAAAATCTTCAGTATTAACATATTTGTTGAATGAGGCACATCATTCTGTCTTTCACTGTACTCCATTTCTCATAAGGCACATAAGCTATTCTCAGAGTTCCCAGCTGAATGCAGCTCTGAGCTTGTGGAAAGGATTACAGAATTTTATTTGAATAAAAGCTAGTAGTTGCGTTTTGTGCCCGGTACGATTACTGAAATCACAATGTGTTCCTTTTTATGTATGGAGTAGATTTATACCAGCATATACAGTAAAGGCTTTCTCTGCCATTGGCAGAGAAGAATATCAGCTGGAGCATCTCCTAAGGCCACACAGTTGAAGTACACCTGTTATTACATGTTGTAGTCTTCCTCCACTGCCATAAAACACAAGGTCTACATTTTTTCATGTGCATAAACTAATGATAGATGACTCATATTCCAAATTACTGTTGTGGAAGCCAAGCCCCAGGCACCAACTCATTTTCATGCAAGCATGTCAAAATGAGATAATATCCTTGAGCCAAAATGGGATAAAATGACCCTTAAAAACACTAACAATTCTGACTTAATCAATGATTATTGCTCTTTTTAAATGGAGATTAAAATTTGTGCAGTGGCTTTGGTTTTCACTTTTTTGTTAAATCATCACTGCTTTTGCCAGTATGGAAAATCTGCCACATTGCACTAACACTTCAGGTGCATAAGTACAGTTTAAAAATTGGGAAAGGGTATCTTTAACATGAGGATGGGATCTAGTTGTTCTTTTGCTGTAATATCTGGGGAAGCTGAAGGCAATTCACATTTTTGTGTGTCAGCTTAATAGTTGCAACTGAACTAATTATCCTTCTCCTAGCCTTTTTTCCAAGGCCATATAAAACCCCTGAGTGTGACACCAGCCCCGCAGAATTCAAGTGAAGATGGTACTGAGAGATGAGATTCATGGAAGAATCATTTATTTCAGAAATTATAGTTTGGTAGGGTGGATTTAACTTAGGAGGACATTCCACAAGAAGATATTTCTATAGAAACCTCTCTCTTTTGCCATGCCTTTTAATTAAGTCTGAAGCCTTGCATGGCTGTAATCAATGTACACAAAGTAAGCAAGCAGGCAGCTGCAAATACAACTGAGGGAAATAAAGGATGTCATGGGTTTCTAAACAAAGATGTGACAGATTTACTGGAGGGAGAAGAAAATAGAAAGAGCAGAAAGAAAGATTACAACCCAACAGGATTCTCTGATTTTACATTCTTCTTCTACTTCCATTCTGCTAGAACATGGGATGGATGCCAGAGATGCATCAAACTGTCCAAGTATAATTTAAGTAGTCAGGGAACAGATGTTCACAACAGTTTCTGGTCAGTGCAGGGATTTTATTACCTGCCCACAAGCTTCTACCCACTGTGAAAACTGTACTTCTTGAAGACGGACTATATCAGATTATAACAAATTACGTGTATTCTGTAAGGTTGAATGACCCTAATCAGCTAGCAATGTAATACAATATCTCCTCCCTTCCTCTTATCCTCCCTTTTTCCAAGGCTGGGTAGAAGTTACTCACACTGGCCAATATTATAATGTGGGCTTCAAATGCTCAAATACTTTAGGAGTTTGACTTTGAATGTCAGCGACTTCCTACAGCGTGAACAGGTGGGAGAATGCTGGAAACTGAAGGTGAGCAACACTTCTCCTTCCCTTCTCCCTTGTACGTGCAGCAAAGGTCACTACTCTAATCCATCTCTTACACTTTCAAAGGAAGAAGACAGCGTGCCAGCTCCAGAAATCTACCAAAACTTTTTTCCATTTTTATTTTTGCCACAAAAAGTAAGAAAATGGTAATTTCTCTAAGCTGATCATCAAGGTATATTGGTTCTTTTCATTTAAGAAGAAAAGTAACCCAAGACATTGATGGGATTTGAACATATCAGGATTTACATACAGAACCCAATATATTGACATGAATGGAACTGGTAACAGAAAGAAGAAATTACTGAAACCTAGAAAAGGGTGACTGGAAAAATGCCAGTCAATGAATCAAATATATGACTTCAGCAGCATAAAACATTTACCGTGCATTAGGGATAAGCTTACACAGCAACAACTGTAGCCCACATATACACACTTTTGCTAGCTTTACGTAGGTCAGCACCAGTGGAACAGCTGTATCTTAGTGGACCTTTGTATCTGAAGTTTTTCCCAACTTCCCTGGAGCCCACACCAAGAATGTGCTACCACAGCAGCATTGCCAGCAGAATCCAAGAAAGGCAATTTTAAGCTAGGTGAGGTTCCTCTAAACATGCTGCAGTACAATTGTAGCAGAATTCAAGTCTCCATCATCATAATATACTTGGTGTGTTTGGGGGTATTTTTGACTTGTTTGTTTTCAACAGTTTGTTTAAGGTTTCTGGACTAGGTCAGGCAGAACTTCTGGAAGAAGACAAAAGGTTGCACATTTTCTTGGAGAGCTTTTGTGCATATTCAGGAAGAAAAGGCTCAAGACACTGTATGCTATGACAAATGAAAGAATCAGAGTACAGAGAAACCTCAGAGGCAATGGAAAGGAATTTCCTAAGACCAAAGGGGACTCAGCAGTTTTTTATAAGCTAGCATTACACTGTTAACTGCAGTAAAGCTTAGAAGCAAGAACTCATTGCCTGGGACACAGTGGGAAGGGTAAGAGCTGTATGTAAAATTATTATTTTTCTTGTTTTCAACTTCCAGTCTGTGCTCCCTATTTGCTTTATTTCAAAAAAGTGAAGTTCCATTCAAATAAAACAAAAGTTTACTGATTTTGAAAACTTCCTGGTCTCTTGGGAGAGCTGTTGTGGAGCCAATCTGAGTATATTGACCTCACAGCTGTGTCCTGCTTGTGGCACCATCTCAGCTAGCCAAGAAAAAACAAACAAGTTAAGACTAATGGCCTACCTAGGCAAATAACACTTCTCTGTAGAGTGGCCAGGAATACTTATTGCAGTAGAGGTGAAAATATTTCTTTCCCTCTTTCACTTCTCTTTAGTATTCCACAGTATTTTCAAGCTATGAAAAAAATAGCATATTAGAAAACTTTGCAATTCTTATATATCCTTCACTGTAGTAGAGAAAAAGGTTGCACACTTGTTCCTTAAATGCTTATCAAATTGTATACTAATAGATGATCTCTTTTGTAAGTAAATCTGCTATTTTGAACAGAAGGACAATATAATGTTGCCTTATGACATGAGGGTCCATGTGGTACATATGTTCATTCACATCTAGGAGATCTCTTAAAATAGTCTTGAAACAAGTGTTCTAGCTGGTTTTCCAAGCACTGCCATATCACACTAGACCTCTGTGAAGAAACAGAATAAGCATGGTAAATAAAGCTTCCTCTATTTTACCACTGTCATGAAAGCAACAATGAGAAACTCTCATTTTTCTTTGCTTAAACCAAAGTTCCTAAAGTGACTTGGAAAGACAAAATAAGGAATACGCTAAGTAGGCTTTTTTTTTCTTTTGTTCCACATACAAAAAAAAAAAAAAATCTTCAAATATGCTGGCTAGGTAGCTAAGAATAAAAAATTTCAAAAAGAAAAAAAAAGAGAGGAGCAAAACATTAAGCAGGATCCTTCTTTCCCTTCTTAAAATGCACTAACAATCAGATGTTGTGTAAATGGTTCCACACCATCTGGCAGCTATGAGGAGAAAAACAAAACATCATTTGCAGGTACTGTACTTCTCACATTTTGAATAATGTACCACAGTGTACTAATTGTCATAACACGCAGCACAATATACAAAGAATTTAAAGTGCAGCATATTCCCTCTCATTCATATTTATGCTACACAGTTCAGGAATGCACTTACATTGCGTGCAATTACTATTCTGTGTATTGCCTGGCTGTGTAGATTACATGTGATATACGAGAGAGAGAGAGAGAGAGTAGATTATGCAGAAATTACATACTTTCCACAATGCAGCCTTGCACGGCTGGAAGTGTACCATGGATGATAATTACAACAACATTTTCTTCCACCATGCCGATACAGGGAGCCTGTCACAACCTCCTAGTGTGCTCCAGCACTCTCACAGACTGCAGCCTATCCTGCAACAATTTCCACTGCATCCCTACAGATCTGCACAGACAGGCATCAGCAAAAGCCAGATTCCTCAGCACTTGGCCACAGCCCAGGTCTAATAAGAATCATCAGATCAGTTTAGGATATGCTGTTCTCTGAGACAATCCTGCATCCATTCACCTGATACAGTGATGCTAAACATAGCCCCGGTATACCTGCACCTATATCGTACTTCATTCGGACACAGGAAGGTGTGTTTCTCTAATTGCCTTGCATGGTTATGGTGGTCACTGGAAGCGCCAGTGTCTGTGGGAATGAGCCAGGAGGGAAGCCACCACAGTCTTCATAGTAGCTCATGCAGGGCCTCATGTCTGCAGCCTCTTGGGTTGTTATTTTCAAAGCCAGCCAGAATGGTAGCATAGCCCTCCATTTCTTTTCAAATACGTGCCTGTTCTTACACAGTTCCACTGGCAGGAATTTAGAGATGGCAGGTAAAGGGCATTGCTCATGATCTAGAAATGGTGGACCTTGCCAGGGCTCCGTCCTGTCATAGTCTTAGAAACTAGATGGTAGCAAATTATTCCTCACAAACTCTTTAAGCAGCTCTCACATTTTTGTAAATCACAGTCTCTATCAGATGTAGTTAATTTGGGAAGAATCTCCTGAAGATTTGTGCCTTCCTGGTTGACTTCCAGTGGACCTCTTTTTCCCTAAGGAAGGATTCATTAAAACTTACCCAGCCAGACGAGTTAGCATGTGTCAGCCAGTCTGGAATAGCTTTCCATACCTATCTTCTCAGCCCACACCAAGGCAATTAGTTATTTTAACCCTCTTTCTCTGAAAGTTTACATTATGGAAATGTCTTGCTCTATCAGTTGGAGAAATGCATACGGTAGCATCTTCCCCACCAGACTCTTATGCCTTCTGTCATCACAGTTTTTCTCTCATCTTTCTCTCCTCCACCACATCCAAACTTCATGCCTACTCCCACTATTTCCTCATCCACTAGCCATCCTACACATCTATGCCCCCTTCTTCAGTTCAGTAGGGTTTTTCCTTCATTAAGTGTGCATGCTACCAGGCAGACTCAGCCACAGAGTGAAGCTGGCATCTTACAAGGTCCTGCCTCTGCCTTCTGTACATCTTCATTATATTGAGAAATAAATTATCTTGTTAGTTACATTATTACATTTTAAGTTGACAAGTAAATCTTATTATAAAAGTGTAATGATACAATAAGATATTTTATTCATGCATTTAGCCCTCTCTCTCTGACACTTAATTATATCTACTGCTGCATGGTGATCTGAAACATTAATTTGGCAAATCAACTAAAATCCTCCTGTCGTGGTTTAACCCCAGCCGGCAACTAAGCACCATGTAGCCGCTCACTCACTTCCCCCCACCCAGTGAGAAGGAGAGAATCGAAAAAAAAATAAAACTCATGGATTGAGATAAAGACAGTTTAATAGGACAGAAAGGAAGAAAATAATAATTATTATTATTATAATTATAATTATAGTAATAAAATAAAATGATAATAATAATAATAAAATAATTAGAATATACAAAACAAGTGATGCACAATGCAACTGTTCACCACTCACCGACCGATGCCCAGTTAGTTCCTGAGCAATGATCCCCACCCCCCTGGCCAACTCCCCCCAGTTTATATACTGGGCATGACGTCCCATGGTATGGAATACCCCTTTGGCCAGTTTGGGTCAGCTGCCCTGGCTGTGTCCCCTCCCAACTCCTTGTGTCCCTCCAGCCTTCTTGCTGGCTGGGCATCAGAAGCTGAAAAATCCTTGACTTAGTGTGAACACTGCTTAGCAACAACTGAAAACATCAGTGTGTTATCAACATTCTTCTCATAGTGAATCCAAAACATAACACTAGACCAGCTACTAGAAAGAAAATTAACTCTATCCCAGCTGACATCAGAACGTCTCCATAATAGACTGCTTTCCTGCCCTTCTCTTAAGGTTCTAGTTTACTATATACTGAAATTACTTTAAATGTGCCCAGTGAACTTTGAAGAGCTTGATGGGAATAAAAAAAAGAAAGACTGTAAAGGGAGTATTTCATTATGAACTGCATAGAGAATCAAATCTGAATTTGCGTATAGGATGAGAAAAGAAGTTTTGCAAAGACAGAAATGGGATCTTTGCTACCATGAGCAACACAGTACCCATGTATCTGCTCCACCACAGCACAATGACCACATAAAAAAAGAGTGTTACGCTACGGCACAGGGCAACTGACGCTGCTTCTCAGCTTTTTACGGAGCTTTGGCCCAGGGGACCTTCCTTCACATGCAGCTGCGCACACAACCATGCACATGCATGTGTACGCTGGCCAGGGAAGTTGTGTGAGCTAAACGCTCCACACCATGGAGCCCTGAGGACCCTCAGGATCCAGCGTATGACATCCAGATTTTTTCTTTCAGGGAACCAGCATCTAGCCTGTGCTCAGGCTCCCTACAGCTCCCCATCACCTCAGTGTGGATAGGGCCAGACCTGTCGAGGGTCCTGAAAGGAAAAGCCATAGGTTATTCTCCCTGTTATCTAACTGTATGCCCCTTATCTCATTGTAGGAGCTGATGGGGTAGCCAATGACTGCACAGAGGTCCAGGGCCAGACATCGTGCAGGTAAATCACGCCTGGAGTCCACTTGGGCAGTAGAAGACCCATATGATGCTCCCCAAGAACTCTAGCGGGTTGACTCCACCAGAGCCCTGAAGGTATTCCAGCATACCTTCCAGATTGATATTTTTATGGGAGCACTACCTTAAGGGCCATTCATCAGACAGCAATGCCAGGGCCCTACATCTTCCAGCAGCAGCATGTAAAACATGCAAAGCCCTATTGCACAGCTCTTCTCCCACCTGCCCCCCTGCAGAGCTGAACTGTCCTGGGCTGCATCCTGGAAGAGGCCAGAAGTGCATGCAGGTATGAGGACTACAGAGACAAGCCTGCATGGAGTTAGAGTTTGAAGTGGGAGAGAAGTCAATTTAATCTGCAAATCTTAATTTAAAAAAATCCTCTGAAATTGAGCAAAAAGAGTTATAGTTCCCAAACTACCTACAAATTGTGTTGATGACACTGAGATGATCTCCAAGCAAATAATCTCCCACGCTGAAAACAAGCCTGACCCTGGTAATGCACACTTTCAGTAAGGAGCCCACAGACAATATAACAGGGACATTTTCATTTCCATAATGTGAACAAAACAAAGGACACAACTGCATCTCATAAACATGAAAGACATCCACCCTCTTTAACTAATAAAGCTGACAAATTTTCCCACCTAGTGTAAAGGAAAGTGGAAGAAAAGAGGCTGAACCTTTCTCTGTGGTGATAAATAAGGCTAAGGACAGTCCAGTAGAGTTACTGCAAAAAATGTATAAGAGAGCTTAAGGTACTTTGGCACCCAGCTTTTGCTGAACATTGGCTGGAGGTAGACGACTAATTCTCCTGCACTCCTTCAAAAATCCTTCTGAAAATCATACTCACTTCATCACCTCAGTAAAATGTTGTCTTCTGCTTGCATATCACATATCCCATCAAACTTGGGATTTGCCACTTTAAACAGAAGACTTAGTATCAGTAAACATGTCTTTTCTAGCCTGACTCCAGCATGACTCTATTCATCAGTAATAAACTCTGAGTATAAATCTTTTTTACTGCTGTACTTCTCTGTGTCAGAAATTCACATACAGATTTGGTATAAGCAAGTCCAACTTCCTTTGGAAGTTTAGGAGGCAAACTCTGCAATGACAGAACATTGTAAGTTATATGCAACTATAAAAACATTCAAGTGACAAAATATACCTATTTGTTATTCAGGGAGAGTATCAAGACAGCAATTCATGCTATGCTTTTCAGAACAGCTAAACCTCTATAGCTGGGACAAAACATTCAAAAAATTTCAGATCTCACTAAGACACCAAAGGAAGTGACCAGGTTTTAATAGGAAATCAGTCTACAAGTTGTCTACTAGGAGCTCAACATTTTCTTAAAGTCCAACTCCAATTCTGATCAACTCTACTGAAGATTTAAAAATTAGCTCATGAACTCTTTTAAAGGTCTGTTCCTTAAGGACAGCATAATAGGAAGACATAAAGACTTTAAACTATACCTCTATTAGCTGTACTTCACCTCTTCTTTTTATTCCTACTATCACTTCTATCCTTACAAATTTAAGTCATTTCCTGTCCTTGTTATGGAGGCACGCACAATCAAATCCAACAGGTGTTAAAGCTCAGATTTATTCTTCAGTAAAAAGTTAGTCAGAACTCTGGTAACATTTTGTAAACCACAGGCTCAACGATGTAAAGAGAATTAGTGCTACACGGCCAACTTAAGAATCCCCAAGATTTAAAGTGATGGCTCAAAACGCGCGTGTCACTCCCCTACAAGCTGCGGGCTCTCTCCCTCCAGGAGTTACCGAGGGGGAGTCCCTGACTGCAGACCCGCTGCTCTGAGGAGGACTGATTCCCACGTGTCCTCCAGTGGGACCCTGTCTATACCCCTGCAAATCTGACCTGTGGTCATTTAATCCCTATTGGCCAGGAGAGTCACCTCGGTGTACCTGGCGCGTCTCAATGGGTCAGTTCAACTTTCAACCTATGGCCTGTAGGGTTTGGGTTTTTTTCTCTTCTCCCTGCCTGGAGAAGTTTCGTTTCCTGTTGGGGGGAGTGTACTGCCACAGCACTCCACATTCAAAAGCCTGTAAGCCACCATTTCACCCCAATTTCTGGAAAAGAGTATATGGAGAGAAAAGTAGTCCAAACTCATGACTTGACCCCTATGTGCGTAGTGCTTAACCATAAGCTTGGGTGCAAGTTTACCATATGGTACTTAGGCCATCTGCAGAAGACATGTACTCTAAGTCACAACTGTTTCCTTCAGTATGCAATACTTAGGCAAAATGCCTAGAAGAGGTGCTGCAGCGCTATGGGTGGTTTAGGTTCCCTTTAAGGGTCTAGCTCAGAGGCTTTCTGAAAATCAGCCATCCACTGGCTGGGAATAGGTGTAAATTAGTCTGTCCAGTAGACAGAGATTCTTTCTTCTTTAATTCTGCTTTAAGAAGTATCTTCAACTAGGGAGTAAAGGACCCCTCTGAACTTCATATTTCAACTTGAGAAAAATAACTAGTTCAGTTCCTGGTAGCCAAACTATCAACTTACTCAGGCAATTATTAAAGACCAATTAGTTGCAATGCGGTTCTGAAGGAAGTCCTTAAAAACACATACATGAATAGAACTTAGATTCTACCAGTAATAAACAGAAAGTAATCATAATTCTATTTTTAGAGCATTACATAAAACAAGCTTGTTCTGGAATCTGACAGGTTTGAACAACATATGTATGAAAAACACATTTTTGTTTAGTAACCAAGAAACATCATTCAAGAATAATGCAACAGCTCAAAAATATACACCATTATCCTCAGTAATTGGCAAAATCAATACCTTACTGCATGAGCTACAGTATCTGTTCCTGGGGGAACAGTAAATTGAATCTACTTGGGAACAGTGGTGAATAGCATCCTAAACTTTCCTAGAACTCCATTTGTCATGTATGATTTACCACTATTTTTTCATTTCATGATGCAAGTGTCACTTGTTGGTCTCATCTTCCTGTAGAAAGCAAATTGTTTTGATGAAGGTCAACTGTATGAATTGGGGAAAAAAGGCAGACTGGTCATGATATTCCAATTAAGTGGAAAACCGTCCTACATGAATGCCATGACCAGTATCCTTCCTGATTGCAGAGTATCTTAATGCAGTGACCCCAGAAGGGAAACGCTCTCATCTCTGAGATTTACCTTAGGGATATTAAAATGTAAGTCAGAGTGGAGAAGACTGAATACAAAGCATGTTTCAGCCCTCCTTGCACAGACAAATAGACTTTAAAGACAACTTTTTATTTGTATTGCCAACTACATTATTATGATAACACCTCGAATTTTCTCTTCCCCTTAACCCTGTCTTACCCCATTAAGAACTCATTGTGTTAAATACTGAAGAAATCGATAGATAGAAGCCCCCATGAATTACAGTTCAATTGAAACAAAATGCAAACAGTGAGAAGGAAGGAGTAAGAAGGTTGGAAAAAATTCCCCAGTTATTCTCTTAGACTACAAACATTACAGAATTTGTTGTTTGTAGGAAAGATACAAGGAAAGGGCAATGGATAAATGACCTAACTTTGGGAACTCTTTTATATAGGATTGATGACATGGAACAAAGAGTACCACTGTCTGCAGAAGTAGTGGAAATTGATGCTGTTGTCAAGAATGAGGGGCATTCACAACAGAAAGTATGAAGGAGAAGCTGTGACACCCCTTCAGGACAAAAACCTGTGATGTTCCTTGACTGAGGTTTAAGGTTCAGTTTTCCAGATACTGAAATTACAAGCTGCTTTAAAAGAGAACAAACATACAATCTCGCCTCCAAATTTCTAGTTTTTGTAGGTAAGGAAAGAAATGTAAATGTTTCCTAAGAAATTAATGCCATGGAATCTGTTTGCTTTTCCAGACAGCTCAAAGAGATTTTGAACTCCACCACAAGTATCATACACTTCCTCAAAATCCCATTGGGTAACATCAGCTTTAGTAAACACAGTGTTCTGGGTGAAGCTAGCACAGATCTGTATTATTCACATATGTCTGGTATGTAGAGCTGCCACATGTGATGTAAATCATTACATTTAACAAGAAGCCTGACAACCCCTGCTCCCCCTCAGCCCCAAAATTCTCTTGAATGGAAAAAGTAGATGTTCTCCCAAATGTCAACCTGTTGTGTTAGTATGGTATTAAATCACTCTCTCTCTCTCTAATGCCTTCTGCTGCTCAATTTGGTTTGGGTTTGGTTCTCCCTTCCGCTCTGTTTTCCTATGTAACTAATTGCTTTATTAAACAGAATTGAGCACCACATAGCAATCTCTGTCTGAGGTTGAACGACTACTAATTCAACCACAGATCTTTAGATATTTTATATCCTTTAAAAGTGAGCTAAGATGTCCCATCAGAGCAAACAGAATTTGCAACATGAATTTGAGTGTCCGTGTCAAAAAGAGGTAGCAGTAAAATGGAAGACTGATGCCTACAAAAAAGACTGAAGCAGCTACTGTTTTATATTTTAGTTCAATGCTTAAATCTCTTCTGTGCTGAAAGCTGTTAAATCTTTTTCCCTTGATCATGATTTGTGAACGTTTCACTTATTAGTTGAACAGATATTTTTCATAATTCCAGAAGAAACAATTGTCCATATGCTATGGTCATGCTGCAGTCTTCTAAGCTGCAATTTATTTTTTTTATTTTTTTATATTCAAGGTATGCTTCTGGGTAACTGTCAGGAAGCAGCGAGGCGTGGGGGTTCAGTCCTGAGCTGAAATGGAGCCCTAGGGCCCTGGGCAGGGGGTGCAGGTGGGGTCCTAGATCAGGTCAGGGGTACTTGGGGCCCTGATACTAATAATTTCAAAAGCTTTTCTTACCTCAGGAGTAGCATATTATCTGCCACAAGAACACACGTGAAACTTGCACTGTGTACTTGAGTCATCTTTCATCCTATAGGACATTGTTTCCTCATCACTCCCTGGGAAAATTAAAATTCATGAAGCCATCTAAGGCATTCTGTTAATGGATTTGGTCCTTCTCTTTTCCTTTCTCCTTTCTTTCCTCTTGTTTTCCTCCAAACACACACCTCCCAGACATGAAGGTTCTGACGAGCTTGGTAGAAGCTGAAATATTAAATTTATTTTGAACTATTCAAAGAAACAGGAAGGATTAAAACCACTCACACCTCCAGGTGAGCTGCTCAACTGCTTCACCTGCATTTGCAAAAGAGAAGAGGAGACAGTGCTGTGAGAGCCAAAATGGTGCATGGAGCCACAGTGACCCATTTCAGCTTTCAGGCAACCACTTTGGCCTTGGTTTCAGTGGTGGCTGCAGTGGGGAAGAGAGGAGAGGAAGAGCACAGCATAAATTGCTGAAGCAATGTGACAAGCCTGTTTGGAAACAAACAGTTAGTGATCGGCTGGCAGAATTAGCAAGAATCAATCATGCAGTAAGTTCCTTGGGAAAAGAAAATGAGAGTAACAAGGGATAAGCTAAACAGTAGCTAAATAATGTGGAGAGGCAGAGTCTCAACAGGCTGGTGAGAAGCAGTTGATGGAGAATATTACAGCCACTGAGGCAGAATTATAGTAAGTGTTTAAGCATAGAGGCATCGTCAGAAGGTGGGTCTGAGCTGGGAAAACACTGCCGCTTGAGTGTGGGAATGGCTGTGGTCAGTGCTCGCTCCAGCAGAGCACAGAAAGGGGTTGATCATAGCTGTCTGGAGTCAAGAAGAAATCCGATTAACCCCTGGATGAATAGACTTCTGTTTTTTATCTACTGTGCCATGTACACACCCACTGCCTTGCAATAGAACATACATAGGTCAATGGAGTTTACAACCTTCAAGGGCAGAAGGACTTTCGTATCTATATTTCTGTGTCTTGACATGAAAACTTATTTTTACCTGCCCAATACAACAATGTCAATGTTTAACGCAGTTATTTCATCCACAATAGTCTCACCTGGTTCAAGAGACAGTAAATCATAAAACTCTGAAAACTGTATATCCAAAAGATAACTTAACCCATTTATTAGTAAGGAAACAAAAGGAAGATAACATATAACCTAATGGCAAAATACAGACTGCAACTTCTGTTTACTTGCATTAAAAATGTTTAATTGTTTTAATAACAGGCTCACTGGCAAACTTCTAATTTGGATCTATTATCTTCCTCATTAGAATTCCAGTGGCAGGGTGAGCACACAGGCTGCTTATTATACAGGAGTTCATTATCAAAATCTACCATAGATTGATTATCAATAAAGTGTTTTTCATTTCCTTAGAACCCTCATCACAGCGCTCTTTTATTTATTATCTTTCCACTCTCTTTTCTTTATCTAATCAGCCTGTGTTGAATCAGCTGCTAAGCATTCAAGAGCAAATGGTTTCTTCAGCCTCATAACCATTAAAAGTCCGTAGGAGCTATCATTCAGACCAAATGTGTTATTGTTCCTCTAAAGATCCAGCTCTCCTTTCATTTTTAAATACCTATGCATCAAGAGTGTAATGATACCAAATGATGACCAAATGCTTTTTCAGATAGATATAGAAAACATGCTTCAAATACAGAGTTTACCCTTCTGATCGAGGAAGCCGGAGTGTGTACACGCACATTGGCACCCTCCTCCTCACTAACCCTGGAGAACAAATATTGCCTGTGCTGAATTTCTGCTGGGAGAGAGCAGGGCCTGAGAAGCGACCCAGGCAAGCTGGAGCACACTAACTAGAAGGCCGAGGTTCAGCTGCATGCAGCTGGTCTCTCTGGGTGCCTCTCTGATTAACAAGGTTGTGCTAGAAAACAACACGTGGTATCTCAAGTTCCTGCTCATTTGCAATCAGTGAAACTGAATTACTCAAACCTCCTCCGGGGCTGGGATTGGTAGGAAACAAGGGAAAAACATGGGTAATGTTTAAGAACCACCTTTTGCACATGAAAGTTGTCAAAGTTCATATAAATAAATTGCTGAAAGAGGCAGCTCTGGGCACTCTTTTCAGTGGAAAAGAGGGAAAATAATTCTGGAGATTTAAAGGAAGACCACAGAGCATCCTGTGCTACTAAACAGAGCAAACACTACATGCATCATTTGGGGCTGAATATACCAGAGGGAACTCAGATGACTGAAAAATTTGACTAGCTCTGAGAAAGTTCATTTATATGACAAGCTAGTTACATCCTTTGAGTCTTAGTACTAGTAGGTGGAGATAAAATAAGAGTTATCTACCTCCCCCTACAAGCTAGAGGGAAAAACCTAATTACTGATCTATGATTTCCATCCCAGCTATTTTTATTTACCTGAAGTGTAATACAGCGTGCAGTACAACATTACTCAGAGTTTTTGTATTTTGATCTTACAAGTGATGAGAGTTTAATGACTCAACTGATTTAACTGATAATGTTCCATAAACTGCTCAAAGCACACCACAGTAAGAGCCATAAACTGACTGCAGGTCCTCGGTCATTTTGGGAAGGAGATTTCCAGGGGCTCTGAGATGAACTCTCTGAAGTTTCCCTGCTGGCCCACAGGATGCTGTGATGGCTGGTTTCCTGGGACTCTGCTGTGCCAAGTGGGCCACTCTTGGCTGGCTGGAGACTGTGGCATAGGGGAGGGAGCCTTGTCTCGACAGCTGATGCAGATGTTGCTCAGTTTCGACTTGTGAATGAAGTTTCAAATTGGATGGGATGGTGCTACCAGAGAGCTGGCTCCAAACAAGATAGTCACCTCGTAACTGGAACAGCATGGTTGTACGTCTGATACCCTGCTGGAGTTTTTACTGCTCTGTTTGAAAACAACAGTTCATGTGTTTTACCCAAAAGAAGGCACCTACATATCCCATTCTTAAGCATTTTTTTATGTCTGTGGGAAAGAAAAAGCTATAAAGACTATAGAGTACCTAAAAAATGCGAGAAAAGTATGTTTGGAAGTGGTACTGTATCTATTCATGGTATTTATTTAAGAAAAGTTCCTTGGCAAGTCGCATCTTGGTGATTGTCTCATCCCAAAGGCAGGAATTTTAAGGAGACAAAACTATTGTCCAACTAAAAGCTACCTAAAACTTTCTATCTAAAGCTGTCTTCTTAAGGCTATCTTTCTAAAGTGACTGTCTCAGTCCCAGCCTCACCACTGAACTTTACCAGAACTGACCCTGCAGCCCTGTCCTGTGTGTTTTCCTGCTGTAGATCTACAGAAATAACTTTCCTATCCATCTGGGAAGTTGCTCTTGTTCTTGTATCTTGGACCATGAAACCAGACAGAATGGGTGAGACCCTCGAATTATTTAATGTTCCTAAGAAGCATATAAAACAGTCACATATAAACATAAAAACAGAGAGGAAGGATCCTGTTTCAGAGAAGGTGCATAAAATGAAATACTTTTTTTTCAGTTGTTTTGTTTATATTTAGATAAACTAGGGAGTTTTTTGTAAGCAGATGGTTTTTTCATCATTGAAAAAGGCTTCTCATATAATATGCAAATAGCCTACACAATATTTTTTAGCCAAAATGTTGGTAAAATTTAACCAGCATTAAATACACATGAACAAAAAGACCATAGGTAGTCTATACTAGCTGAAATAAGAACTGTAAACTACATAAACTAAAGCCTAAGGGCTCAAACTGATCAATGCTGGAGGCCAAGGAGGATTTATATCCCCTTATATAATACTGTATTCCTGTCTAGGTATCCTGTGAGCTTTTTCTGCCCTCTTTGACAAGCTAGTAGGCTTGATGAATCATTGTTTGTTTTCTGATTTGGCAATTCCCATGTTCTTATAAAGAAAATAACATATGACAAGGTCAAGAATATGAACACAATTATAAAAGAAGCTTGACAGATCTGATAAAAATTCTGGGGTATAAAGGGAAAAAAGTAAATAAGGAGTTTGAGAACGGACATTAGTGTGGATAGTAGGAACGCAAGCAGAAATAGACAGCTCCAGTCCTGGAAAGGCACAGTAGTCAGTTATTTGTCAACAACAGGAAAAAAGAGGGAAGAAGTAGGCATTGTTACCTGGTAGCAATCTAAGCCATGACCGGTAAGGCATAAGACTTTTTTTTTTTTTTTTTTTAAGTCCAAATTTAAATTTAAAAAAAAAAAAAAAAGAGGAACCAAATTCTGAGCTGGCATAAAAGAAAATAAATCAACATTGATGCCAGCCCACCTACAGGGTGTGCTCCCTGCAAGGATCTGGTCTGGATACACCTCAATCAGTGTTCAAAACTGTGTTCAAGCCAAGGGCGCAGGATTCGTCAGGAAAAGAAAGATGGGGATGAGTACATTCAGAATGAAGAAAAATAATAAGAAACAGCATGTCAGGTTTCAGGTAAGCAAAGAAAAGAAAGTCTTCTTGAATGAAAAGCAATTTACAAGTGAGCAGAAGGAAAAAATAAGATGATCTAAGGAACGTCAAGTCTTTGGAATAAGAGGGGAAAGTTCAAGAAAAATGTAATGGTTTTGGTACAGATTACAGAAAATATAAAAGGATTTGGGCTGACAGTGAGAGATGGGTGTACAGGAACAGGATGTAGAAGAGAGAGAAGAGCTGAGGTGGAAAGAGATGGTATTGCAGTCCAGGTGCTGGGGTGGGACTGTGATGAATAGCATCTGTTTAATTTTCTGGTTTGCAGTTAGTGTTTTTTATGTTCCTTTGAAAAATCAATGGCTGGGCAGCAGGTAGGAAGACTGCTTGTTTGCCTTGCCTTGACAACTGGGCTTTGGCAAAAGAGCAATATTTTACAGGCAGCAACTGAACTTGCACAGTGGGAAAAAGGTGCAGGAGAGCAGAGCTGGGCAGCTGGGAAGGGACAGGCTTGGCAGGCAGGAGCTGCTAAGGCACAGAAACAGGCGGAGGGGAGCAGAAAACAGACATGTAGTCCAGAGCTAAAGAAAAGAGAATTTTCTGAGGTACCTGGTGTGATGGTGGAAGTTGATCCAAACCAGAAAGCTACTGAAATTTGCTAGACTGAGAACAGGGCTGGAGAGAAAAATCTGCCCAGCCCTGTACAGGAGGTAGAAGGTGTACAGTCTTCTATTTTCAGCTCTTTTTGAGTTTCTCACTTCAAAAAAATACTTACTGTTCTAATCTGTTCCAATAAAAAATATTGTTAGAAGTTCAACGTAATCTGGTATTTTTTTGCAGTAGCTGCTTTAAGAAAAAGAGGCAGACAGCAGCTTCTCTTCTTTCTGGCAGATTCTGGCTACTACTCTCACAGGATGAGGACATTTTCAGTTCAATTTCTAGTCCCAGCGCAGACTTTTTAGGTCATCTTGTGGAATGGTCTTTTCATTTCTGCTTTGGTCCCAAGTTTCTGATATATAGACGATATGTAGTCAGTGTATGACAATAAACCCTTGCTTAGTTCTGGAAGTTGTACACATCTGGATAAGGAGTAAGAAACTACCCTTGCGTGTCCCTTAAGAATTTGTCCAGTTTGTCTCATTTGACACTGCTGCAAAAGCTTTTCTGTTAATGAAGTACAAAGTCCTAGCTTTTAGGTGTAGTATAGTACAATATTAGCACTAGTGTAGGTATGCAAAATAGAAAAGATTAAACAAACTAAACAACGGAAAGGAAGATACCAGCAGTTTAGTAAACCTAATAGTTTAGACAGCTGTAGTTATTACGTATGTCTGTACCCCACAGTAACAATGCGAGAAACATCAAGTGGCTGCGACTCTTTGGTTAGAGTCACAATTCAGAATTCACTCCAAAACATGGCAAAAAGCTTTTGTAACTCAACATCAGAAACCTCCAGGGAGGTTTTTAGATCAATCAGAAGAATTCATCCTTGAATGGAACTGGGGTCTAACCCTTAGCTAGGTAGTCTACACTAACTCAGTCTTAACTCAGCAACCGTGGAGCTGCTTTGCAGCATTGCCCTTATCTATGTTTTCTCTAAAGAATAACAGCCTAATTTTCCACAGTTTATTCAGATGAGTAGTCCCACTGATTTCAGCCCGAATGCATGGGAAAATGAAGTGCCTCAGAAACCAGGATTAAATTTTAAGAAGGAGAAGGGAGCACTGGAGATGGAGTGGCTGTAGCTCTGTTGTTTCTGCAGTTGGAAGTGACGATTCCTGCAGGCACATGACCCTGGCAGCAATGAAAGCAGGGGAGGGAACGATATCTGTCATGAGCTTACCGAGGCCTCGTGTTCTTCCCATTCTGAAAATCCAAAGGAAGACCTGCTGCTTTCTTCAGGCTCTTGCATAAGAAGATCACTGAGCTTTGCTCTGAACTGTAAGTTATGTGGGGATTCCATTCCTTTTAGCAGAAAGAGAGAAAAAAAAAACTTAATTCCTAATCCCTCTAAATGATAACCAGCTACTGCCAGCATGCATGTCCTGGTTTACGGACCTGCTGCACTAGAAGACACCTAACCTCAAGGCTGGAGGTTTGTCTCTGAGAATGCCTCTCCAGTCAAATGCAAAGGGTACATGACTGAATCATGATGTGGTTGTATTATTATAGCCTGAACTATGAAATGTAACCTTCATTTGCAGGAGCACAGAAAAGTAATGCACCTTCTCAAAAGTCAACAAATATACTCATGAGCTAGTGATCACAACAGTGATACCTACGGTTAAGCTGATAACTGGTACTGAGGTGAGCAAAAACACAGGACGCTGACAAATCATGGTGTGATTTAGCCAGCTGTGGAGGTGAAAAAAACTAGAGGTTGTTTTGTGTGTTCAAACACAGTGTGGACACTTCTTAACCTATATCTTTGTAGTAGAGTTCAGCCTGTTCAGTAACAAAACCACTTAAGAAAAGAAGAAAGCTGTTATTTATTTCATGAGATCCTCATGTAATGCCATTGCTTAGATGTCTCCAGCTCTGTTTTGGTGTGGATGTTGTTTAGGAAAGAATTCTGATAAGTAGGCTGAAGAAATGCAGCAGATTAGTATGTTAAGAAAAGTGGCATATTAAATCATGTGTACATTGCATTAGCAGCCACTGTCTTTGTATTACCAGGCAGTGCCGTTTCTGCTTTGTGATTTTTTTAGTTGAGCAGTTATAAACACAAGGAGTAAAATTTTTAAAAGGTGCACCTGTATTGCACCAATAAAACAGGCAATTTTGTGCCTAACAGGCCATACAAATGCACTCTCATGCTCTTGAGGATTTTCTGAGCACAAACATTATTATGGACCTAACTGAGATTGAAGTAACAAATGGTACAGCCTGAAGCCATGGTTATCTATTTATAATAATCATCTTTCTCTCTTGAAAGCTGTATCCAACCTGTGACATGATTTCAAGGTAAAATTAAAGAAATGTGTTTCTTCAAATGGAGTTTGGGTCGATGCAGTCAGAGTTGGCTGGCTAAAGGCTAGTCTAAATCCTCTACTGCAGTTTGAATTTCCAGGGAAATGCCATACTTTGAACCCAAGTCCTGTGCAGCTGGAGAATGGAATAAAGAGGCTATAATAAATTTGTTACTCTATTAAGAGCTAAGAATCTATCAAGATGCTGCAGCAAGTGCCTTACTTTTTAATTATGTAAGATACCATCTTTAAACATAGAGAAAAACTTTGTTCATGATTTGTCCTTCCGCCATAAAAATGTGCAGTATTTCTGGAATTCCAAGGTACATTATTCTTAATGAGCCATTTCAGGCCACAAGTTCACAAGTGCTTTAAGCTGGCATTTGCCAGCATTGCCACCAAGAAAAACATCCTGCCTGCTTCCTGCACTTCTCCTGCCTGCTGTTGTGCTTCTTCACCCGGTCACAAAGCGACAGGCAGCTGAGTGGCAGACTGTGACAGGGAACTGAAACCAGCTAAATCTGAACTGGGAGTGGGAGAGGGGACAAAAGGCTCACTGCACTATTGCATGAGAAATTTAAGCACAAGGGTGAAGGCAATGAACTAGCAAGGTCAGGTAGAAGCTGCTGGGGAAGGGTGTACTGCAAGGCTGCTTCTCTGAGCACCAGTGCCAGCTCATGGCATTATGGCATGCAATTATACTGCTCTCGCCAAGAGACACTCAGCACCCTCCTCCTTCCCTTCACCTCTGAGAAATCTTCAAACACTGAGAGGAGCAGGCTGGACATAGCCCTAACCATGTAAATATGTGCCTCAAGCATTTCTTAAATAATTCATGGATACTCCCAAAATTACAAAGAAACTGTAATATACGTCCCTCAGAGCTTTCTTTTGCACACTGAAAACAAGCCTATTTGCTTTAGAGCTGTCCAAGCAAAACATCAATTGTTTGTTGTTAGATTCATGTTAACTCTGTCCTAGAAACTTCTTTTCTGCTGTCTTGCAAGAGTAACCGGGAAATTATAATGCGACTTTGGTCTAGTCTAAGAGCTGTGTGCAGTGTGGGCATGGCCTATGTTGCATCCTGTGCTTCCATAGAGGAAGCAATTCTACATCTTGAATTAATTACAGTCTGTTCAGAAAAGGTACAACATGAATGCTCTGTGGACAATATTCAACACTTTGTCTCCCATCCCAGCACATCAGAGCAAGAGCTTGGCTAAGGAATAGTACATCTAAGGAGGCAAAGCACAATTTCTGATTACTGTTTTGATAGATGTTCTCTTTTACATGATTTTTTAAATGGAGATGAGTTCAGAAAAGAGCATCTCATTCTTCTATGAGATGAAATAGCAGTGGTAGGAAATATTCATCAAAAGCTCGTAGGTGATGAGATGCCTGTTTTGGAGTGGGCATTACCTAAGGACAAAGGCCTTTGTTTCTCTAGGAGGGAAGGGGAAAAAATGTTCAGTGAAATAGAAAACCTGCATGATGATTTCATTACGTCAGGTCAGTGACCCAGTTAGACGGACTAGGACAGTTAGTGCCAGCAAATATTCTGGGTAAACAGGTAAAGAAGGAGGTTACTCACCCGACCAGGCCTTTTAAAAGTGACGGCAGGCATCGTGGATCCTTTTAAGCAGAGTTAAAGATGGCAGATGTCTTTGCTGGTCACATGTAGTTAGGCAACTTGTTGCCTGGAAACACATCCCGGTGGTTTAAGCACTATGAAGAGTCAATTAAAAAGCTGTCTTTGTTCCAAATTTTAAGTATTCTCTGGTTTTCAGCTTTTGCCTTCTTTAAGGCAACCGTTCTATATTTTGTAAATTAGCCATAACAGACATTAAATTGACGAAACCCCTTAATGCTTCCCTTAGTAAAAGTAAACAATGGTAGGAATGGGTACTTGAAACAACACAGCTAACTCAGCAGAGGTGTAAAGGAGTGAGCATCCTTTTGTCCATCCTATCTTGATTGACTAAGTAGCAGAAAGATGTGGGATAAAGGAAAGTTCACTTTAAAGTGCCCAAGAGGTAAAAGTGGGGAAAATAAAATAGCAGTGGAAAGCTATTAAGGGATCTGGCTGTGGGCAGCACACATGTGTTTGCATAAGGGCTGTCCTTCAGACAGCATTGTCAGCATGCTTGGCCCTTTATAGAACATCAGAGACTCCAAGGCTCAATTTAAAATAAAACCTGATCAAACACTGTATGTAATCTATGCTTACCCTGAAGTGAAGGGAAATGCTCCTGAGGAATGAGCTATATGCTGCTTCTGAATTACAAACACCTCAGCCCGGATCACAAAGAGACAAGGTGCTCAGTCTCACAGCCCCATTTTTAGGAACTTGGCTCCCTATCTGAAGAAATGCCTCAGGAAAGGATCACAAAATAAACCTGCCAAAGGGGAAGCCGCTTATCTAGCCAAGAGGAGACAGAACAGGCTTTTCCTTTGCTTTCCCTGTTCTCCCTCCTTTCCACCTCCTCCCATCTGGAGGAGCCTGCCTGAGATACTCACTGCCCAGGGGTAAATCTTTCTTCCCTGAAAGCAGCAGGCTTCATCCAGTCCTTTCATGCGGTTGCTTAGTTTTTAACTCACCTAGGATGTGGGCCGTTTCATTCCCTTCATCTGTGCATATTTTGAAACACTGCAATTTCAGAACTACTTCCCTGGAGGAGACTAAAATGCCGGCCAAGCTGCGGACAGCCTGTCACCCTCGTTGAAGATGGGTCACAGCGCAGCCACAGGTGCAAAACTAACCAAGGCACAGAGAAAGCTCACAGCAGCAAACCTGGATTGTTACCTTCAACACAAGGGAACGTGTTGGGGAGGCGATGTCCTGCATTTCAGATCCCACTGTAAGCATTTTACAACCCAGTTAGCATTTTCCTCAGATACTGCATAATATATCAACAGTCCTCAGGAAAGGACTGAAGCTCAGGATTTTCCTTTTCCCTCTTTCAAGTAAGGATCCCGATTTCTGATCCAGGAACTAGGCTGAGAGCATGTCTAATGCACCAAACATCAGCACCGAGACAGATGGCACAGCATCCACTTTGTGAAACCTGAAAGCACTCAGGTGTAACACAGATGCCAAAATGCTCGATATTGTCAAATATAAGGCATCTGTGAGCGTGCACAGAGGCGAAGTTTCATGTTCCTACAGTATATAGGGTTATGCAGCAGCTGAGCAAAATGCTTTGGGATTTAGGCATCAAATCGTACTTAACGTCCTTCGGAGGGATATAGGATTTGATCTTCAAACCCATGAGTGGGATTACTGTTTGATACTTTGTCACCGCCCCATCTGGAGCCCGCCATTATGGCTCCCTCTGGGAACTCCCATTTTTAACATGTAGAATCCGCCACTATAAAAGAATTAAGCTCATTTAATTTGCAGGATTAGAAATCAGTCACACAGGACAGCAGTTTGTGGGGAATGGGTATGTGTAGTACAGCTTCCAAAGTAATAGGAAAGCCTACAAAATAGTTGCAATATAGGGAAATTAATTAGTAGCTATTAGCTTATTATCTGGCTTATTACACACTCCAGACTGGAGTCCCGATTGGATACGGGTATTCCCTCACTCAGTACTGCCGCATTTTATGCCCCAGACACGGACTCCCTCTTCTGCACACAGGGTGAAATGAGTATCTCAGGCTGGGGCTGCTGCAGCAGCGCTGGGAGCGGTGGGGACAGGTCTGCTGGAGAGCAAAAAGGAGGTGCTGAAGTGAAACCTGTATCTGAAATACTTTGTGCATGGAAGTACAACTGCCAAAGGGGGCTCCAATGTCTGAAAACTTTTCTTAGGGTTAGGTACTTACACCAGTCTTGATATACAGACAGTTGTTTCACCTGTGGACTTTTTGTTTGTGTGTTTGTTTGTATTTAATAGGATAAATTCAGGTGGGAAGGGACCTCAGGAGGTCACTAGGTCAACTTTCTGCTCAAACCAGTGTCAGCTCATAGGTCAGGCCAGGTTACTCAGGGCTTTACCCAGCTGAGTCTTGAAAACCTACAAGGATGAAGACTGCACAAACTCTCTGGGCAACCCACCGCACTCCTCCACTGTCCTCATGGGGAAAAAGGTTTTCCTTACATCCCACCGGAACCCCTTTTCTTTCAGCTTATGCCTGCTGTCTCTCATCCTCCTTCCATGCCCCGCTGTGCAGGGCCTGGCTCCACCTCCTCGCTGCCTCCCCGTAGGCACCTGAGGCCAGCAGAAGCTGTCCCTGCCCCGGGCTGGACGTCCCCACATCCCTCTGCCTCTCCTCAGAGGGCAAGCGCTCAAATTCCCCACCATCGTGGTGGCCCTCGGCTGAACTCACTCACGGTTATGAGTCTCTGCCTGGGACTGGGGACCCAAACCTGCTTCCTCTCTCTTCTAAAATAGCCCCGCTGGATGGGGCAAATACCCGGGAAATGGAAAACTACGCTTCAGTGCCTTCTTCCCTTTGTGAAGCCAGATCCCAAGACACATCTCAGTGCTCCTAAAAGGGCTTCTAGATAAGGGGTGCAGTAGGGTGGGAAGGTGGGTACTCTGCAGATACACCTGACCCACGCAGCTGGTGGTGGAAGGTTAATTGAGCCACTGTGCCTGATTTTTATCTCCCAGTAGTTTGGGAAAGGGGAAGAAGGATGAGTCTTTTCCTGCTGCATTTCTTTGTTTTAGCTTGAACAGCTGCTTCATTCAGTTGAGCGTTATCATTTCTCATCCAGTATGATTTTGAAAGTCACAGCTTCTCCGGCTGTTTTGCATGGCTCTAAGCCCTAAGTTTCCTTGTTAAGATGAATTTCATTTTCCAACTATTGATCTTACCTTCTAAATTTTTTATTCGCTCTTTGAAGTTGCAGCCAAATAGAAATGTTCCTGCCACTGACTGTGATTTTCTCACATGAAAATTAGGCTCAGTGTATACTGGTATGTAAAGGTAATGAAATCAGATCATCATCTGAAAAAAATCAAAGCCTTTACCAAGTAACTTTTATGAAATTATTCTCTGTTTTCCTGTACAATGGAGAGCTACAATCTGTATTCCTGGCCTAGATGTGGCTCTACTCAGATGATAAATATATTCTGATTCCATATAACTTCTTGATGATTCTGTTTACTCTCATAGATGCACTTTCAGCAGATTAATCATTGTTTCCATTCTAGAGAAGATTATTCAGTAATAATCCTTTTGGGTCAGAAAGAAAAACTTACCAGATAGAATTGCTAATGTTTAGGTGAAATATTGCACAGGTCAGAATTATAAATTAATGACACATACACATATCCAAAATGCCTAAAATTCAGCTGAGAGAATTGTTTGTACATTTACTCTGCTGTGAATGTGGGGAAAGTATTTAGAGTCAGGTGATGATCATTAGTCAACTATTAGATTAAGAGGTAGGAAATGTTGACTTCATGGACCCGCAGGACTTCGTAATTAAATTTTCTCCTGTTTTTAATCAGTGTAACCCTAATTATGAATTCATAAACAAGTTTACTGACCAAACTTCTCCATGCAAATTGTTTCTGTGCACAGGACCTCAGCTGCAGGGAGGAGGTTTGTCATAGAACTGAAGGGATGAGCAAGAGTAAAATAATTTTTCTAGAAAATATTTCTTTTTTTTAGTTCTATTTTATTGTGCTTAGGACAACTTTTACTTATTGCAGGAAAGCCATAGTTAGCCAGACTTTCTAGGCATCTAGTCCAAGCTCTGAAGCCTGATCCGGTACCTCCTGGATCCATCCTGAGATGGATATTTCAGTGTCCCCGTAGTCAGTGGGGTGCCCTAGCGATCCCAACACCCATCCCAGAGAGCAGCTCAGGCCAAAAGCAGCCCGATGGTGGCAGACGGTCTAGGCACAATAAATGGGATGCCGTTTGGAGCCTGCCAATATCAGAGCACGGGCATTGTGGTGTCTGAGGAGTATCTGCCTGCAGGATACACTCAGCACTTGTAGAGCCTGTTCCACAGTTGTGGGTGGGTGTGTAGTCACCTTGCGTTTCCAGAGCTGGGGAAGCCGGAGCGGTGGCTGCTGGCCCAGCTGGGTGTCAGGGGGTGACACTTCTGCTCCCGCTCCTCTGCTGGGTGTCCCCTCCCGGGCCAGCCACAGGGTGAGGAAGGGACAGGCTGTGCCCTGCGGCTGCACAGCGAGAGCGTGCAGCTGGGGCTGAGCTGCTCAGGGGCCAGGCAGCGGAGAGAATAAATCAGACTGGTCCCCAAAGTCAGATGGGTGCAGGAGACATAGAGATGGCACTGCATAAAATTTGTTCGTGTACTCTCAGGGACTTTGCAGCAGGAATGCTGGCTACCCTCTAGCACCCACCGGATTTCAGTTTTCAGTGATTGCTTTTACATGGAAGGCACTCATATCCCCCAGGGACGGAGAAGAGTATAAAACAAGCAAACAAACAATTATACATCATCTTCATCCGCTCCTAAGCTCGTTAATCACTGTAAATGTTAATACAGCTGTTAATCCTCCATTTAATAATGAAAATGCCTGTCTCAAAACCTGCCTGACTTTTATCTGTAAGCTATGACACTACAATGCTCTGGCCATGCTTTGATCTTAGACAAAATGGGACTTTGAAAAGCAGCAGACTGTTCATTCGAGCCTCTCGGAAATCTCCTCTCTGATCACAGTGTTTCTGTCTGAACAACCCCACTTTTATGCTGCACTTGCAAACAAAGGTCCTACCTTCTTTCCTCCCTCTTCACATCTTTTGTGACCTATTTCCCACCAAAACTTTGCTCTTTTCAGAATGGTAACTAAGAAAAGTTTGCAATTTTCCTTAATTTCCTTTTTTTTCTTTCTTTCCCTTTTGATGCCATTGTGGTGACACGCTGACCTCGAGACTCTGCTCTCAGCACTCCCTTCCTCCCTCTGGCTCGGTTTGTGCCACCCCTCCCCACCTTTCTGCATTCCCTCCTCTTTATGCTATTTGGTTTATGATCTCAATGAATATAACTGTTCTGTTTAGGAAAAAAAGATCACTTTTTCTTTTGATCCACTTCCAGTGCTCATTGTACTACCTCTTATTTCATTTCTTCTACAAAAGTCATTGTTAAGCCCCTTTTTTCCAAAGTATATGCCTTTTTTTGATTCAAAAATCACTACTTCAGTGCCTTTTCTTAAGAACTTTTTTATCAGCGCTGGTATCTTTTGTCAACTCCCACCGCATTTTCAATCTCCCTTTCCCTCAGTATGATCCCTGAAGAGGTATGTTTTCTTTTTCTTACCTCTCTTCTCCTCAGTGCTCATTTCAACTAGGTTCCCATATTACAAACAGTACAGCTGCTGTAATCCTTCATATTTTTGGACAAACTACACGTTTTGCTTTCTGAACATCAGTACATTGAAATTTGTTTCATGTCTGCCATTCCAATTCATAAATGTCATGATTTTTCGCTCTGCAGAAACGAGTGATCCTGCAAGTAGTTACATTCACCCTCCACTAATCTTTGGACACAGTTTACAGTTTTCCCCTTTTAAAAAATGTCCATGTTGTGATTTTCCTTATATTTGCAAGGTATTTATTCTCCAGACTGAAGATTCAGCATCTTTCTGACCCATAACTTCTTTTAGTACCATTGTCCTGAGCCATTTAGAGTTCAGCATTGCAAGATACTAAATATAATGCTGCATCCGAGCATGCACTTAAACATTGACTTACTGTTCAATACATGTGCAGTCCACTCCAGCTGTAAGCACCTCTTCACATATTTAAATTTAAGTATGAAATGAATTTCTCAGGCGGATCAGGGTTCATGGGTTCAGTCACAGAGCTGAGCCTTATGTTTTCCTCTGGCATCCAGAGGTGCTGCTCAGCACGGAACTGCGTCCACACGGCATCGAGCTCTCCAGAGCTGGATCTGAAACACAACATTTTTTGTAACACCAGTGTGTGGGGACTCTGTGCCCTCAAGTGCTGACATTTAATTTCAGTAAAATTGAAGATAATACTGGCAGAAATACCCATGCGCCGATCAGCACATTAAAAAATAGCTCTCTATAGATGTATCAAGCCACCTTACCTGTCTTCTGTTGAACAATTCCCCCATGCTATTCAACCACCAACCCAGATACTCCCCAAATTAAACCAGATTTCCTACACTACTGTTGCAGTAATTTTCACATACATCCTAGATTGCTTTTCAGTACAATGGTCTGTTCCTTGTAACACAGGAGGAAATACAGCCTGAAATATAAATTTGGAAATGAATAGAGTCCAAGTAATTATAAAAACTGATATTGGAATATATTATAGTTATGAAAAGCATACCAGAGAAATTGGAATAAATTGAAAACTGGAAGGAGAGAGGATATTAAAAGGACGTAGAAGAGTACAGTGCAGGGATCAAATTTACTGATGTGAATATCTGAACAAATTCAGAAGTGATATTGCTACACGTACTAAATGGTTAAGAGAATTTTAACAGGAAACAAAAATAATTGTGTGTCTCCTAGAAAGCTGTCTCATTTCCTGTTTACAAAAGCAGATTATTAGTGTCCCTTGACCATCAACTTTTTGACATGCAAACTTGACAAGGAGTGATTGAGTTTCAGTAAATTATCCCTAAACCAGCCTTTCTTGCACATTTAATTTATCTAGTTGCATTTCCTATCTAGGCTATTTCTGCAAATTTCATGAGGACTTTATAATTTTACTCTGGGTCAAGATATTAATTTAAGCTTTCTAAAGTATGTTCCCTTACTGAAAATGTAAAATGAAAAAGAGAACCACACAAATTTTAAAACCACTTATTCTATCTTTTAAATAATCCAATATCTCTCAAAGAATAAGTACCAAAAGCTAAATCTAATCTTCAGAGGTATGTGCTCAGTTTTGTAGCACCTCCAAAACACCAAAGCAACTGAAGATTGAATAATACATCTAAATAAAAAATAATATTCTGGAAACTTATTGCTTAAAAGCAAGTTTTGCAGAGCATTATTTTTAATCCTTTATAAATTTCTAAAAGGAATGGAAGGTGAAGCATGTATTGCAGATTTAAATAATTAAGATACAGATAGACTTAAGGGACTGCATTACTAAGCAGTGGTAGTTAAAACACCCAAGTTAAAGTAACCCCTACAGCCATGCACAGTTGCCCCTGACCCTGGAGTTACTGAAGTTACTCAAGTTTCCACCAGTAAAATATCCCAGGCATTTGGTGGGTTTGTACATTAGGAAATTAGAAGCCTGACTTGAGCATCTGACTCCAGAAATATAAGGAGCAACTTCAGTATTGTGAGAGTCTGCGTTGGCTCCCCCCAGGGTCGGGTCCCAAGCAGCAGAAAGAGTGGCTGTGAGCTTCTTTAAATGTTTCTTAAAATTCAATTGAGAGCTTGGGCATAGAGCTCACAGCTGAGTTAGGAGCAATAAGGGCCTGAAAGTCTCTTTTGTGGACTTTTTGGACGTGCTCCAAATGCACGTGGCTTCAGTAAGACTCGCGAGTTGAAAGCTAAACAGACGCCGAGAAATCCGTGGGCCAAGGGCCCAAAACAATCTTTCGGAGAGAGCTGTGGATGTTCAGTCAAATAGCAGCGGTGGCCCAGCCCTCCCGCCCTGCTGCAGAGATTGCAAGGCAAGCTGAAGAAGCTTGTTAAGAAACGCTTCAAGCAAAACTAAACAGAGAAAATCATTGTAAGGAGAAAAGGGGAACACTTCAAAATGCAGCCTAGAATGATTATTCTGCAAATAAGTGCTGCCTTCCATCTCAGTAAAAATACCTGTTTGCACAAAGGCAGATGCCGAAAAGAGCAGCGCATGCTTTAAACGGCGTAAAGCGAGGCGAGAGGCACCCTTGGAGTTGCGCAGGGGAAAAGCAGAGCACAGCCTGGGAGGAAACTGCTTCCCCGCTCCATTCCCCCACGCTGTCCCAGGAAAGCCGTCCCGAAGTCCTCCGCAGCTTCAGGCGACGGCTCACCCTCACCGCCACCGGCTGCGGAGAGAAGGGTGCTCAGTCGGCCCCGGGGGCTTTCCCTTGCCCTCATCCCCAGGTTGCTGCCAGGGCTGGAGGCAGCCACCGTCACGGCCGCAGCGAAGCGTGAGGTGTGGGCAGAGGAGCCCCTGCCTGACCCCCCCGGGCACAATCACCTTCCTCAGCACCCAACCGCGGCAGCGGACGTGCGAACTCAGTGGAGCACAGTAGACAGCAGTTTGGGGAATACTTTGCCAAGTTTCTCTGAAAACAAAACTTAAATGAAATAAGGATGTAAACGTAGGTTTAGCCAACCTGTATGACTAATTCTTTCTTCTCTTACAGCCACTTTCATTCCTCAGGTCAGGGGGCAGCAGGACTTGAAAACTGCCAGGCGTCCTCTGGAAGGAGCAAGGCTTTGGGTTCTGCAGTGCCTTTGAACTCCGTGTCGTCTCCAGCTCCTCCCTGCTGTCTCATCTGGAAACCCAGGAGCGGAGAGGCGATGGTCCTTCCCTGGCATGCCGGCAATGCTACCGTGGGCTGCTGCGGGGCTGGAACCCCCCAGAACTGGGCTCCGTCACCCCGTCTGGTCCCGTCCAAAGGAAGGGGTCTCAGGCTTGGCAGCCTTCCCACAGGGGCTGGGGTGCTTCACCCCTGCCCTCACAAAGCAGCTCTTTCTTCACCCGAGTACTGCCCACCGTTGGAAGAGTTTAGCGCTACTCACCACTCTTCTATGAGACCGGAGTTGCACTGATGTTATATTTCCTATCCTTGGATGATTTCAGTTGTGAAACTGCCAGGAACTGAGGCTGAACTTTGTTAGGAGCTGCCGAATCCTGTAGCCTGGTAGGGGCAAGGCTGCCACCGCTCCCTGCTCTCGGGGCCATCCCAGTGGGACCCAGAGGTCCGTGCTGCCGACTGGGGAGCCATGGGGCTCCGGGGGCCACTTACGCCAGATCTTCTGGTCCCTCCAGTAGCCAACTCTCAGACTCTCTGAACTCTCCAGTGGCCATGCCAGACTGGGGGAGGGCTGTTTCCCTGACTGGGCTACTGGGGTTCCCCCTCCTGCCTTCCCTTGTGCCCCTGTGTTCTTTCATGTGTGTGTGGAGATGGGCTTTTACTCCAATAATTTAAAAACTTGAGTTAGTGTCTGCACTTTGTGCTGAAATGAAAATTTTGTCTATGGAAACTATAATATTGGTGGCTATTTAAATTTTACCGGTATTCATGTGATCAGTAAAAAAATGCACCTCTTAGGAATGTCTTCATATTTCTGCACTGTAGTCATAACTTGCTTCAGATGGGTTGAGATTTATCAGAAAGGATTAAGGAAAAGATCATGCTGTTTCTACAGCTGTTGCCTTATGTCTCTGTTTTCTCTGATGCCTGGCCATGTAACCACCAAACTAGAAAGAACTTCTCCTGTAGAGCAATTGAAAATCTTGGGAGTGAGATATATAAAGACACTGTGCACCTAGTTTTATATTTGAGACATTTCCAGCTGATTCTTCTATTTCCATTCAGTAGATCGCTCACAAAGAAAAGAACATAAATTATTAATGGCAGACAATAGTGTTTTGGTTGCTGGGTTTTTTTTTAAATCATTCCCTCTGGGCATGATCAGTGGAGTTACACCAGAGGTGAACTGTACCACATGCAGGTGTTTTTACAGTCTACTTTGTACTAATCAAAATGCATAAGTAAAATGTTAATCAAATTATTTCAGAAATTGCATCCTAGTGTTCAGTGGTTGTTCTAGCTTATTACTGCAAGGTCAGAATCAACTTTCAGGCTCTTGTCTTTCTTGCCAGTCTGAAAGTATACATACTTCTACAACATAGAGGAAAAAAAATAATGTTCATGTATTCACAGTAGAGATTTTGTGTCATCAGATATTACCTGTTCATACTGGCATATGTTATTGTTCTTAAATAATCATACCTTCAAACTGTATCAGTAAAAGCATTACCATGATTATTGGGGAAACATTTTTGGGAGCTAAAAGCCCACTCTGAAATGCAAAACTAGCTACTGTAGGTCTCAACTTACTGAACTCAGTGGGACTTAACATAGGTCCAGTAAAGCCAGCAACACAATTTCTAGCAAATTCAGGGGAAAAAGCATCTGTCTCTTTAATATTACATATTTCCTTTTCCTTCTCATGTGTATAGTCGAAAATACCGAGTTTGTTTCCAGTTATTTTTCATTAAGCTTATATAATAAATTGGGCTTTTTAATTACAGAAATAGAAATATGAAAAGCAATTTGAAAACCAGAATGATTCTTTCTGCCATCAGAGGTGGAAGATAATTACTACCAGAGTAAAGTATTATTTGTAAAAGACACCAGGAGAGAAAGAGCTTTTCAGATTCACAAGTGGCAATTACACACTAACCTCTCCAGGAATCTCCATGGCCACTGAATACTGTCAATGCTTGTGTGAAAAAATCCCCTCCTTAAGGTATTTCAGCATCTCTTCTTAGAAGTAAGATAGGTTATAATCCATTTTGCAAAATAAAACACTAGAACAACACTGGCAAATCTACATATGCAAGAGTTGACATGCACAGATTTGTGAAAGTCTAATGACTAAACACACCCACACTACTGTTGCCAGGTGAGCAGTGAAAGAAGCATGTCTGTAGACAAGTTTTAATTGACTGTTACGTGGCTTCTTCCATGGACTTTGATGTGTGCAGAAGCAGCTAACAGTACTTAAAACACCAACTGTGTGCTTAGAGTTGTGTCTTACGCTACTGTCTTCGGTGGAAGAAGATGATACTGGCAATGGGAAGTGGCAGTAAAACCATGCTGGTGTAGACACAAATTTTAGATGCTACTCAGTGGGAAGGCATGTGTGGTTCAGAAGTGCAGGGCTATATTAGATTACAAGAGTTAGTGCAGGCTAAGTAATGAAAAACATGCAGAAGCACATTCTGCAGTAATGAATCATTTTTCTATCACAACTACCTTTTTTTTTTAAGCTACAATACTAATTGAGTTTCTTTGCGGTTACTTCAGTTCATCTCATTATTAGCAGAAAATACATTAAATTGTGAATCAGAGCCTGTGGTGATCTCATGGAGGTAGGTTGATAATGAAGGACTAAAAGCGCCCATTTCTGCAGCTATGTTTCACGGAGCTGCAGAGAGAATTTACTGGGCTCTCGCTAGAGATCTTCAGCCTCTGAAGCTGACAGGTAAATGTTTACCTGCCACAGGAAAATTGGAAGGGTGGGAAGAAATTTGACGTATAGGACCCAGTGATGGTTCCCATACTGCCATGAGCTTTTTAGACAATTTTTAGGTGTGAGCTAGTGGACCCCAGGCAGGAGCAGTGCCACAGCCCACTCAGCTGCCCTTTGTGACTGGAAGCCATGCTAGCTGGTTGCCTCCTCTACCTGCAGGGCTTATGAGCAGGGAGAGTTCCCTGCAAACCTGACATCACCCCACAAAGGTGGCTCAGATCCTGAGCTTAGTCGGAATAACGGGTCAGCATCAGTTTTGCTTTTCCACATAGCACAGGGGAGTAGCTGCGCATGAATTCTGAGCAAAACTGTCTCCAAATTATGGTTTTTTCCACATGAAAAGCAGCCTGGCATATATGCTTTGTGCTATGTCACACAGCGAATTCATTAGTTCGCAAATTGATCAGTTTGCAGATAACAAGTCACTTGCATCAAAGCTCTGTAATAATGATCTGGACTCTTTTTTTCTTTTTACTGTAAAATGTTTTGTACGCATTTGTATATATTTGGTTATTATTTATCTAATTAAAGAAGTTTATCGGGACGTGCTGCTAGTAATTGACTTCAGGGCTGGAAAGCGGGAGGAGACATGAAATGTTAACCACGCCACAGGAATATCCCCTGCTATCTGGAAGGACTTTGTGTGCAGTGAGCTGTAACATTTGGCGTGTCTGATCCCCAGCCTCAAGGTTACCTGCTTGCAGGTCGGTCCATTGCGGACACAGCCAAGGTATTCACAAGCTCGGTTTATGCAGGTGAGGAGGAAAAGGGATTATAAACTCCAGTAGCACAAAGTGGTGAGGGAACCAAAGAAGGGGACTTAGAGCTGTAAAATGTCATCAGTGCCACCAGGTGGGCTGAACCGAATGGCTGCCAGGGAGAGGTTGGGCACTAACAATTTTGTAAGCAGCAGGGGAGCGAGAGACTGTCAATGAGTTAGTTCAGGAACAGGAGAGTCTCTATAGGTGAAGCAAACAGCCAGACTCAATGAATCAAATGTACACGGAAGAGGAGGAGAAAGGCCATGTGTTTGCCTGTAAGCCTTTGATTTTTTACCTCTGTTTTTCTTCCTGCAGAGCCATATGTTTTGTGTTTTGCTGTAGGATATGTTCTTAGACCTCAAAGTCACAACAGACCTTACCTCTTTCAGTCTGTGAAATTTCACCTAACAGCCATTTGCATGGAGTAATAACTGCTTTGAGCTAAAACTTTGTCTTCTAGACAAGTATTACCAGCTGAACTGTTCAGCACTCCCTGACAGTTTGCTGTAAGAGATAATCCCACTGTTGAAGAGCTGAGCTCTGTTTCCTGTCCGAACTTCTCCAGCTTTGGTTCAAGGCGGTGGTTGCTCACCATCTTCCCGTGCTACTTGAGAGAGCTCTTAGGTACCAAATGTGTTTTTCCTGGGAGGTACTTAAACACTGTAAGTCATCTCCCTGTCCTCTTTGATAAAGCTAACCATAGCAATCTCTTTAAACTTGATGTTACTAGGCCTGTTCTCCAGCCTCTAATCATATCTGAAGTTCTTTTCAGCAGCCATTTCAATTTTTCAGTGTTTGTTGTTTGTTCAGCGTCTGCCCTAGGACTATTCATATGTATTTGATGAATTTACAGAGCAAAAACCCCTTCTCAGCTTCCCTTCTGCTAGGCTAAAGAAGCTGAGCTCCCATCTTCCAAAGCAGATTTTCTACTCCTCCATCCTACTAGCCTTTTCCTGCACCCAGTCAACACAAAAATCCCTTTTCTTGAACAGGAGTCACTAGAAATACACACACACATTTTATTCATCATCTTTCCCCTATGACAATGATTTTTCTTACGGCTGCCTCAGAAATCTATGGGGTTTTTTTCAGGAGCTGTTAAATACTAACGTTTGTGCCTCTGGGCCACATAATTTTTTCCCAGTCTGAACTTTATAGTGTTCCTTCTGTCTTTGGCAGTAAACAAGTTCTGGAATATTCAAGGAATGTCTTTTTCAGTCATTCCCTTGTTGTCCATATCTGCTACCTGGTATCCAGTGATAACTAGCAATCCAAGCGTGCTGCCTGTGCCAGCAAGCCCTGCTGGCACTTCAGACGGATGTGCTTGAGAATGAATGGGACAGAACAGGGTTCTGCAGGGACTTCAGAAACCCCGCTTCAGTTGTCATTTGTAGCTAAATAGAAACACATCACTGCCTCCAAAAGAATACCTGATAGTCATATTTATTCTCTCTCTCAGAAACCATAAACTAATTCTTGCCGTTTAGCTCTAGTTATTCACTGAAAGAGGAATCATTTGCTCGAAGAATGAAAACCTTGAGTCACCTCAGAAGTCTAAAGATCTGAGCCTCATGCTCCTCGCAGACACAAAAAAAACTTCTTAGGGATCAGCAATGGCAGCTAATAGCCAAAAAGACTGAAAAATACACAGGAAGTTTATTCCTTGCAGTAGCTTTTTTCCACCCATCTGCATTTGAAGGCGGCCAACTGGTTAGTCAGGAAAGTAGTCCCACGGGATGTGGCTGTTGGGTAGTCAAGGTCATTTTGAAATGTGTTTATCATCAATAGTGGCACATTCAAGCACCTGTGGTGCAAAGTTGAGATCATTTAGTGTGACTTCCCAGAGTGCACACGTTAAGGAATCAATTCAGCATTTGGCCTCCCTGCATTTAACTGACTGGTAGCTACTTGCCCAAACAATAAGAGCATCAGCCATCAAAACAATTGCTAAGTTCAGCTGTATTTCATTGGAGTGAAATTGAAAGTCCTGCCAAAGAAAGGGCAGAGGCAAGAAAATCTTGTTTTACCATTTCTGTTAACTGTCCTCTCCTAAACAAAGAGAATATAGTTAATATAACAAATCCATTTTTCAAGTGTATTAACAGTAAACTAACATGTTCTAAAGGACTGTCAGAAGAAAAAAATCTTCTTAAAGAAATAGGAAGATGACATCTTATATGACTCAAAATCTCAGACTCCTGTTGCAAATTAATGCCTAAAGAGTCATGCTCAGCAAGTAGAGCACACTCCTGCACCTGTATTTTCAAATATTGTTTGAAAGAACCCCTGCTGTGTAACATCTAGACTCAATGCAAGACCAGCCACTGAGATCAATACAGACACTCAGAACCCTGCAATACTGATAGGCCATTACAGCAATTCTAAAATCAATGGAGTATTTAACAAGTTGCTAATGCAACTCCATTGAGTCCAAGACAGCCAGCCTGTCGCAACATGCTCGGGACAGATTTTTGCAGAAGTATTTTCAATTTCTGTGTATTTTTGAGAAAAGGATACTCCTGATAACTGATAAATAGCGGTCGCCTTTGTGCACGGCATTCCAGATAACAACCCAGAGCCCCAGCCCCAGCCCGCCCCGCTCTGCTGCTGACCTGGGGTTGTACGAACGCTGTCCTGCCCCGCTGCGAAGCGGGTCCTATCTAGCAGTGGTTCAGCAAGGCAGGTCACTACCTACGCCCAGCACCCAAAGGTGGTGTTCTAGCGCTCTGACCTGAGATGTACCATAGCTAAAGAAAGCAACGTGCAGAGCAACCTCTTCAGCTGCAGCCAATTATTTAAACTCCCGTAGAGCGAGCTGTATAGGATATTCCTCAAGGGTCACTTCTAACTTAATGTAGTAAACTACCCCCTCTTAACATCTAGTACACAGAGCAGATGCCACGGCAGCTATATTGATGGAAAATTCTTTCTCCGAGTGGAAACACGTGACCTGCAACTGCTACTTTTTAGTGAGAAAAGGGATGAGGGAACTAGAATGACATTGCCATAATCAGTTACCTCGGTCCTCCTGTTGTCCCAAAAGTGGGGTCGTTTACCCGGTGTGCCAGATGCCAATACACACACGGAGCAGAGGTATTTTATTCCTATTCATGTTTGTGCAAAGATGGGGGCTAGGTGGTAATCCACAAAGCTAGCACACCTCACGCCTAAACGGGCAAGCAATTTATACAGTTTAGTTTTACTAATTAGTTTCCAAAGTTCTTCCCCCAAACTATTATTGGTAGTCACTTATCTGCCACCGTTTCTATTGGGCTAAAGTTTTCCTCGCTTTGAATTAAAGGTGCAGTGTTCTTTTATTCTAGAGCACATGCTCAAGGGGATGGGGGGGTGTAAGTCTTTTGGGGCTTGAATTGAGTCGGTGGTTGTGACGTCCCCCAGCTGCCTTTACCTGTCCCCAGTAACCAAAGCTCTTTGCTGAGTTCATGCCTATTAGCAATTATTCAACTTTCTGGGACTCCTGGGGTAGGATGTTCCCTTCTTATCAGTCTTTTAGTTCTTCTTCAGGGGCACAGTCCTTAGAAAGGCATGCCTTGTGTATACAAAGGGTATCCTGTTTCACAAGATCTTTGTGGCTTTTTTAAGGTGGCTTAAATACATCAATTCAGTATCAGGCAGTGACTAGATGCCAGTTCTCTACAGCAAAGGCAGTATAAAAAGTTCCCATGCTGTCTGTCCTCCCCCACTGCAATTTTCTGCACCCATCAGCTATGCAAGTATCTGTTGGGAAAATATTCTAAACTGGACCAGTAAAATGGCTGTGTTTTTAAAAACAAAAATAACAACAAAAAAACCCCACAATGACTAGCACTTGAAAATAATTAACCTTGATCCTATTGCACAAGTGGTTTAGATCATGGTCAACAGGCAATTGCACTAGTGAGACTGAGAGTGCCTTAAAGTGCAGGCTGGGTGTGAAAAGTCTTGCACCCCAATAGAAAATCTGCATGGAAATATATCATGAAAAAGTGTGTGATGATCGTTGTCTTAGCCTGCAGAGCCCTCACTTCTGGAGGGCTCAGAAATCTGTCCTCTCTTCCACCCTGGTCAGCTACTATAAGAAGAAGGATGCCACTACGGTGTAAATGAAGATGCCTGCAGTATACTGGTGGACTGGGGAAACTTTTGGTTCACATGCAGGAAAAGCAGGATCTTTATTAAGTTGCCTAACGTATGGAAACTGTTGCTCTAAAGTTTTTCCATGATGTGGTATTTGCACCCAGGAATTAGAGACTGTAGAGAGAAAAAAGAGGTGAATTTAAAAAAAAAAAGCAAAATTAGGAAGTCACTCAAAAAGGTAGATGGAGCTTGCAATGGTTACTTCACGCTTTTTGTATCAAGAACTGACAGTAAAGCAGCCAGGTAAAAGGATAAAGCACTTGGGTTCCATATCCCCCTTCCAATTAATGTGTGAAGCTGTGGAATATATACACAGCTTGCCAAGAGAGAGATTTCCTTCTTTTTTACTCATCCATCTTGCTTTCCTTCTTTCTTTTCTCCCTGATCCTAGTCACTTTTATCTGTTCCCTGCATTCTGCCAGCTTTTGTTTGAGATATTTTACATTCACTAATCCAGTAATTTTGAAGCTTTTTTTAGGGTTTAGTCTTCTCCTGGGTACATTTAATTGGATCACAGGTTGGTCTGGTGAATGTTAGATCCAGCACAAAGTAAGCAGTGCATAGCTAGGAACCACAGAAGTGGTGGTGGATACCATCACATTTAAACCACTTTGTTTGGCTCATGATGCTGCCTGAAGCCATACACTGGGTACCTAAGCTCAGGTTCTTTTCAGGTGATGTTCTCAAGCTGTTTTCAATGGGATATCATGCTGCAGTCAAGTAGTCATTCAAGGTAATACTGAATTCTGGTCAAATTCTTTGAGTCTTGATTTCAAGAATCTGGAATCATCTATTGCCTGGCAATAATTAGAGACATTTCTGGGGGAAAAAAAAAAAGAAAAAGAAAAGCTTTTTTGCCTGGTTGCTAAGATTAAATATTAGCTTATTCTTAAAGCTTGGCATAAAGTATTTCTTTAAAATTGTTTTTTATAAAACATATCCATCTGCAATTATAAATCAGATGATAGTTTTATAATTAAAAGACATACTTGGCCTTTTTTATCCAGCAAAGGTTTGCACAAAATTGGAGCCTTGCTGTGGGGTTTTCTTTTTACATAATTGAACCTTTTCACAAATGACTTCTTCATACCTCTTAATTAAAATGTATAACAGCTTTTTATTTAAAGAGCACAAATTTATCAAAACAAACAACAGCCCAAATTGTCACTGAATTGTTGCCTCTGTGTTTCCTTGTCACCTAGTTAGAGATCTGGAAAGTAATGCAGACATGTAGATGACATTTCATTCTTCACTGATGCCACTACAGACTCCCAGCACTCCTCCACCTATTCACCTCCAGGACAGCAGAAACAGCAATTCCTTTAGAGCATTAGTGCTGTTTGCAGCTCATTGGTAACATCTTTCTACTAAACTGTTGTTTTACCTGCTCTTCACCATTAAAACTGTTCATGCGTACATTAATACACCCCTTCTCTTCTCCAAAGCCCTAAGAATCATCTGTCAAAGGCATTTCTACTCAAATGGAAGAATACATAATCCTCTTCCTTGGACTAGATGTTAGTTTAAATTATCTTTCTCTCTCCTATCATAGTACTACTTAATTTCAGAGCAACTTCATTATTATTCTGTCATAGTCTCCAGTCTTCTCATATTTTGTCTGCATCATAGCATGGTGCAGTAAGTCTATGACAAAACATGAATTAATTTTTTGTGGCTGCAGGAAAAATTGTGTGTTTTGTAGGCTGCAGTAATTGGGTGATCCTACTGGGACACCCTCATTGTCACTGCAGGATTTGAAGTAGCAGGTGTTTAGGTGTGATGCAGATTCATCCTCTCATGCCTGCACTGCCTAACAGCATGAAGGCAAATCCAAAGCTTCCAAAAGCCTGTAAAACTCTGATAATCCTACTAAGATTTACTGCAACTGTTCAAGAAAGAGATACGAGCAAGCCCTGAGATTAGATAAAAAAGAAACTTTTTTTTTTTTTTTTAAAGATAAGCAAGTCCACTCTGAAGAAAGAAAGTCTGTAATTCACCTTAAGTACTATCCAAGGAGAAACTAATTCCTTTCAGATGCAGGGTCAAGTTTTATGCGGAGCCATCTTGACCTGTAATCAGTTTGGCTATGAATAAACATATGTGCTCTAAGGAACTGTGGAGTGAAGATAAAATATGATCACAAACCATCTAGTCCAACTCTCTTGGAGGTCTGTGGAAGGGCTGCCATTGATTTCGATGGGATTTGGATGTAATTCTGTCATTCAGCACAGGTGCTTTTATTCAGGACATTTCAGTTCTCTCAGTTTCAGAACAAATGCAGCCCACACTATCATCAGAAGAAACCAGAAAAGCACGGTACTTCTGAAAATTAAGCTAGTAAATCTTTTAGAAAGAAGATGTGTTACCTCCAAATGAGTCCTTCTCTACTGGTGATGAACACTAGTTCAAGTGCTAGCTTAAATGGGAAGAGGGTTTTTAGCACAGCTGGAAAAAGCAGGCAGAGATTTTGTGAAGCTGGAGGATGCTGCTTTTGTCCTTCCATGAGTGGCACTTTTTGTTTAACATATGAATTCTAGAGCACTCATTGATGACAGCCATCTCTAACCAGTGGATCCACTTTCTAAAGTGGAGGGAATAAAAACACATAATTCCGGTTTGCAATGGTCAGTGCATTAACAAAAGAGATCACTATTCCAGTGATTTCTAGAATTACCAACATAATGTCACAAATAGCTGTTTCTCAGACACATCAGCTATAAAACTGAATTCGTTTCACTGTGCTGAGATCCATGGGCTAAGTTCTTCCTGGTGCATGACAAAGAGGGTCATAAAAAATTTTAAATCATACTTCTGATTGCTAGAGCAATGGAAAAGAAGAAAAGAAAAAAGAAAATATCATTTTCCATTACTTGAAGTATTTGAATTTCAACTTCTGACTGGACCAGAAGTTACAGGGAAGTTGTAGGGCCTTTGAGGTGAGGCTAGAAGCATCTATTTAAAGCAGATCAAATAAGACAGTCATATCGATCTATTCTGACCATAACATCATTGGACAGTAGATCAATGGTTGAGCATAACTTTGGCACTCTATATAGCCTGTTGATAATTTTCTGTTACAAAAAATTTGTGTCAGAAAACATTCGGAAAATGAAAGCAAAATTCCTTGTGGAAGCAAGTCAATATCAGTGACTCTTTCCACTGAGCAGAAGCAAGGACCCCATTGACCCTTGTCAGTCAGACTGGATTCCACTGGAGTATTTGTGGTTTTCAGCTAGCATATCCTCAGCCCCCAGCAGGATGGACTCCTTGGGGAGTCCCCCAGCCATCAGTTCCCCCACACCATTTGAAGACGTGACCTGGGGAGGCAGGAATGATGGGGATCCCCTGGCTGAAGAGCCCGGGTGTCACGTCCCACCTGGGCCACCCAGGACAGTCTGTGAGCTCAGTGTGATGCCAGTTCCTAGTGGCACCGACACGCCTTGTTCCTTCATCCTTCCTACTTTCCTGCTGCATGTCAGACATTTTTCCTGACTAGTGTTGGCCACCAAAGGAGCCTTCTTTCAGACCTCTGCACTTCACCACTGGGAATAAGTGTGGGGGTTCAGGTCAGCCAAGGAGGAGCCCGCTCTCCCGTCCTTAGGATCACCACCCCAAAATGATGGAGCCCTGCAGTTTTGCCAGTTACTCTGAAACTACTCTTAGGAAAGGGTAGGAAAAGCCAACAGCAAATCCATATACCAAATTCAAGCAGAGCAACTCCACTGTCTGTGGAAACAGTTGGACAGAAATGAAGGGAAACGAAGCATGCCTCACACGTGGCTGCTCTGTCGGCCTGGGCCAGCTGAGAAGTTGCCAGCCACTCCCAGCCCTTCTGTTGGGGACACTTTTCATCCAACCTCATGTCCTCCATTTGTACTCTTGGAAGAGGATAGGGATTTAGGGAGTCCTGGTTTCTTTTACAACCCAGCTCCAGCTTTGGGTGTAACTCAGATTCAGAACTCTCCCTGATTTATTGTTTATTACCTCAAGCAGAAATATTTCTACCTCCCTTACACAAAATCATTGCCTGTTACAACCACTTTGCACAGGTAAAGCCTAGTGCTGCTCTCAGCTGGCTGTTGCTGACCAGAAGCAACCATCCCTGGCTAAGCCTTAATAAAGTGTTAACTTATCATAAGGACTTTTCCAGGGATGTTATGCAAAGTGAGGAATAAATTTTTCACATGTAAACTTCAAGCTTTACTTATACATCCAACTTGTTAATCATATTTAATAGGATGTCACAACCAGACTGATACATGCAGTTTATTACCAATGGTCAGTTTAGAGAGGATGGGAACCACCTCTGAGATGACAGTGAGTTTGGGGATCCTCGTATCATCCTCTCTCTTACAAGCTTGCCTTTAAATGTTGACTTTGAAGACAATCAAGTGGAGCTTTTGTAGGTACCTGGGAATACTTTGATTTGAAAGCCAGATGCTTTCATATTGCTGGAATGAAGCATTGCGATATTTCAGTGGCACATTTTTAATTTTTTCAGTTGATGTTTTTGTCACAGATCTAGATATAGTTTTTCAAAATATCAAAAAATGATAGCAGGATGCCAGTTAAATTTCCTGGACTCTGGAAGCAGACACTCAAAGGTTGGGTTTTCTAGGAAGCACCTTTCAAACCACGCATGGGTATAAGTGATGCAGCTAACTCAAGGTATGGAAGAGAGCAAATCTGTAGCCTAGCTGTCTGAAGTAGTTGAGAGAAGAAAAACTTTCAGTCATCCACACTGGGAAACTATAGTGTTTGGTTTTTACAAGGTACAGAGACACCTGCATCATTTGCTACTGAAAAATTATATTTACAGTCTGTTTAGGTGAAATAATGTACTTTTATTCATGAAATTTAGAAGAGCTGAACAGTTGCTTTTTAAATAGCATTCTCTGTTGCCTGAAAGTTTTTACTACAGTGCATAAGATGCAGAAGTAAATGTAGTCTGTCTCCAGAGCCTGAAAGCTAAAGTGGCAGCGCTGACATACGAAATAGTGAATAATACAATGAAAGTAGTCTGCTCTTCTTCTAATATGAGCTTGGAGATGTCAGTGCTGGTACTCTTCAGAGTAATAACATTGTGCATTATTAAAGACAAGATCTCAACAGCTGCTTAATGTTAATATAAGACCCCTGAACATATTCTGAGAGGCTCCATGTCAGTCCAATATAGGCACTGCAATTCTAACTTACAGTATAATTACTGCCTTCTCTTCTGCTTTGTGAGTTTATTTCCTGTTTTGTCAGGCAATCATTAATCTCTTCTCTTTAAAAAAAAAAATAAAAAATTGAATGTTTGGAAATAACTCCTAAAAGCTACCCACAGTTCTCCATATCCTTATTTGAAGAAAAAGAAATTTATTCTAGAGTCAGCTGAATCTCTGTCCCTTTCCTAGGGCCTTGGCATTCATGCTCCATCTTCACTTTTCCTTGAGTAGAATTCCACTGTTCCTGTTTTCCAAGACCAAGCAATACTGGCAGCAGCTCTGAGTAGATTCATAAAGAGCCTCATGCAGGATCTGAGTTTAAATTCTAGCTGTTCACACGCTGTGTGCTAGCATATGTTATTAGCAGCTATAAATTGTGTACAGATGTGTACCGGAATTCCAGTGTAGCCAAGCTAACAACATTGAATAACATCTCGTGTGCTTTGTAATTATACATAATGAAAGTGCTGTCATATAACAGAGGCCATGTTTGTGGCAGGATTTATCCACTGGCTTTGGAAGCAAGGAGTAAGAATTATGGTGTGAATTTTTAAACAAGATTTTTAATACAAGATATGCAAACCAAAGAGAGGAGACTGATTTCTGGGGAATGTTTTATGTAAGAGGCACTGCTTAAATGAGCACACAAGCGAGGACTTGAGAAAGATTTGTTTAGAACACGTTCTGAAAGTCTGAAGACAAAAACATTTACATATAAGTAAAAAGAGAATGTATGCAAACATTGTCCTACTTGGGAAAGCAAAGTGCCAACAAACAGCAAATAGAGGGAAGCACAGTAAAGGAAACTGGGGGGAGCAGGCAGAAGAAGGGCGCTCGAAAGGCCAGGAAGAGCAGGGCTGAGGGGAGACGAGCATCCTTAAAGTACCTTGTAAATAATCTCTGCTGTCCTCTTGTGCAAAACCAATGATTCTCATCAAGTGAAGCTTAGTTCGTTGCTCTCTGTAAATCAGAGTTTGAAGAATAAACGCTGGGAACATTGACCATCTTTCTTTGCTGCATGGAGAGGGCAGACCCTCACTGCCCACGTACCGGCTGTGCCCTTTCCATGGGTTCAACAGAACAGCACCACTGCTTCTCTTCTGACCGGTGGCAAACACCAAGCAGATACAGACAGCCTGCCTGGAAGAAATAACACTTTTCTTTAAGCTGTGTGAACAAAGCAGTAGAGGAAAAAGCAAGGAAAAGGCCTGAACACACTCTCAAAATGTGAGCGCAGCTTAGCTAGCAGCTGGCAGAAGATCAGACTTCTGTGGCCTCTCCCACTCAGAGCCCTCAGGAGAGGGCTCTCAGCATGTGTTTTAAGCTAATCTAAATCCAGGTTGCTCTGGCCCCACCATCCTGCCCATTTCCAGCTTTTTATGCCCTTCTCCTCTGTGACTTTAGCACAGGCACTCATTTGATTGCATAGTGAAATGGTTCAAGGAGCTGGAAAAACTGAAAACTTACCATGAAATAAAATAATTAGCTTTCAGCCAGGTAAGTTCCCTGAGCGGGATCCGCATGAAGTCAGAGAGGTGCCAGGGCTAATGCAAGAGAGGGGATGGAAGTGTGCAGCCTTGGTCCACAGGGAAAGTGCAGGTTACAGTTACCTAGTCCTAGATTACCTTAAGCTGCCATGGAAGCACACCATGATGCCTCTCAGCAGACATCAGAAGCTGCTTTGCAACCCCGTAGATACATGTTTGTCCCTTTTGGGTAATAGAGAGACCTTTCTTATAAACTAAGATGTTTTGTGTTTCCTCTTCACTGGGTTGCCATCCTGATCGAAAGAGGACTTGTAGGTTTAATGAGAGTACTCTCCAATACACAGTAGCAGCAAATCATTAGTGAACAGCCTCAGCTGCGACAGAGCAACAGCTTTCAAGATTCATCCTGTGTTTGAAGGTGATTTGCTACATCAAAGCTGGGAAAATATATTAATAAGAGAAAGGAAAAGAATTCCATTACAGTTTGATTATATCTTGTGTTTTTGTTATTCAACTTACCTTCTTTCTGCTTGTATTACACATTCCAGTGCATTTCTCCATGCACATAGTATTTGCATCATTTGGCAGAGAACATGAAAACCTAAATGATGATCAGACTTTCCAAACTGTGCTGGAAAGGGTTTGTTAACAGAAAACACATGCAGTTAAATCACATCATATTAAACCAGCAACATTCTTAACCCTGAAGCATGGCATCTTATTATTTATTGACTGTTTACTCTTGACTTTTTGGACTCCTCATATATCATGAGCCTGATTAGCTACATATCTGATGGTTATGTTTTCTCCTGTCTTAACATCCTTGGCTTAATCTGTGCAGGTCATTTCACTTGACCCACTTTGTCCAAACTTGTGATACTCAGTCTCCCTCAGAGTCTACCTTACAACATTGATACAGTTAACACTGGCTGGTCTCCAGCCTTTCTCTGCCGCAAACAAAAAGCTGAATACTCCTGTCCCTTATCTGGGAGGGACAGCTGCAGCTGTACTTCCTAGCTCAATTTTAACTGTATATTTCTGAAAGATTAACTGCTATATACAAATTCAAAGCGAATCTTTTGAAAAAAAAAAATCTATGGAAAACATGTAAAAGAACAGAAGAAGTAACACTGGGAAGGGTTGTGGCTCAACTATCCCAGGTAACATTAGCTTGTCTGCCTACAGACTGGACCAGTCAATGAGCAACATAGTTTTCGGCTATTGTCCCACGGCCTTTTTTTGCATTGGATGCTATCCTATTTCTTTGAGACTTCTTATAAGGCAGACTATATTTGACCGCGTTATGTAGCAATGTTTCCTGATTTTCCGGAAGAACTGGTCTGAATTACATGATGTTATGCTATATAATGGTGGTAAGAGGTAGCAAACTCTGCTGCCACTTAAGCAGTTTCTAGGCCAGGATAAACTGCAGCAGAAGAGGACTCAGTGAGAAGTTAGGACTGGAGTAATTTTTGTAAGGGATGATCTTTCATCTGAGTGTCTTAAACTTCACCTTAATAGAGTTTTGTGCTAGGCAATTGAGGAGTTCAGCAGCAATGTGCAGGAATCCACAAAGAGTCTGTCATCAGCTTTCAGACCAGTCATTATGGTAGACCTGATATCAAATACACAGTATGCAGGGTAACTTGGTAAAAAAGTAAAATATGAAGGTAGTGTATCATACATACAGAATAATCCTGGCCTCAACAACAACAAAAAATCAGGTATTGTTAGTGGTTCTAGTCATTTTAATATTTTTTTGAGAAAAACAACATAAGAGGAGTTGCTCCATCCCAAAGGATATGTGTTGCTACACCAAAGCTCGACTAACTACATTGTTAGGACTTCAGCTGTAAGACTTAACATGCTCCACTGCGTTCCCAAATGGCATTCCCTACTTAACAGATAAGGAATTAGTTTGGTGATTAAATTATTTCCATCAAATGCTCTCTTCTTTCAGCTATGCTGGTTGTCCTTTTGTTGTTTTATTGACCTCTATTTTCCAGGCCATTGCATTTCCAAACAGCAGTCTTCAGAAGCATTATCTCATTAAGGAAACAATTAGTTTGCAGATTTTAACATATCTGGGGCCTTACTGGTATCTGGTTGCATTTCTTCATCTGTCAGTTTGTTTCAGGAGGTTTTGCATGCCTTTGCTGCCATTTTAAGTGGTTGCTCTGGTTTATTAGGAGAAGCACGGCCATAGTTGCTAGGAGCAATGCCCGAGTACTAGACCACATTGTGCTGATACGGAATAATGCAGCTCCAGAGCTCCCCGGATTTCAGAGGCTGAGAGAGAACTGCTCGGAAATTTTTGCTATGGGAGGTGATTGTCTTGCCTAAGAACAAGTGAGTTCAAACTTGAAAAGGTGGCATAAGCACAACAGTTGAACTTTTAGGGGTTAGTCGTGTCTCTGTAAGGACTTTGGCATGGTAACTCCACTGCAGCAGGGAGATGGTGTTGCCTTGTGCAGAAAATGAGGCGGGAGCGTGACTTTGCTTTTCTCCTTCGTGACACCATTGACCAATATCTGTCTTTATAACCAAGAAACCACAGAAACGTTAATTGGGATTCATCCCTACACTATGCACGTGCTTTTTTTGTCTCCTTCCGTTTCAATATTGAACCAAGTTGCAGAGGCAAAATCTGGCCCTGTGGTATTACTCAAGGTGAACAGCTGAAGGATGCAGATAGTCACTCTCTGAATGAGCTTGCAGAGGCTAAGTAGCTAGATTAGGAGAGTACAGGTGGGAAAGCGATAAATCCCACGATCAGAGGCATTTACAACAAGCTATGAGACTCTGCTTTGTGCTGTTTGTTCCTTTAGGCTGGGATTTTTAAATCCCAGGCTTTGTTGTTTTCCCAGCTTTGTTTGCTCAAGGCAAAGTGATTGTCGAATACCTCACACAGAGGCCCCTAATTCTGACTGGGACATCCAACAGTATACCACTTATATGAGACACAGTACTAGTACGCAGAATTATGTCATTCTGGTCTTACTGCTGCTGGTATTTCACTAATTTTACCGTACGGTAGATGTTTTCAGTATGCTATTTTCCTGTACAGAGTTTCAGGTCATATGCCAAAGCATAGCATGATGTACGCTAAAGTCCAGGATTTGCCCCGCTGCAGTTGTGTCCTGTAAGATCTGACCAGTCCCCAAACAGCAACAGAAATGACATACTGGATTTTGCTGGTTCTGAAAACAGCATCGTGGCAGGTTAAGGAAATTTCTTTTGATTGACCCCGATACTGAAGGAAAGCGAGTAATTTCTGACGACTGGCTTGTAATGGAACTATCCCTGTATGGCGTAAGCTTTGGACTGTGGTTACTTTTGTTATTCTTATGATATAGCTAGAGGCTTGATTGCTAAAGTCTTCTTTTATACGCTCAGAAATACAGGGTTACTGCTCGGGACCTGATTGCTGAGTGCGGCTTCTGGCTCTTTGCAATTGTAGGATAGATGCGCCCTCCCGTGTACCAGCTCCGAAGTGTTTTTACAGCCGTAGCATTTAGAGACCAGAGACACCTCTAGAGATTTGGAGATTTTTCTTTTTTTAACAATATTTCGTCAAATAGCAACTCTGCCAACACTCTCTTTCAACCATCCAGACTTTACTGATACAATTTTTAATTTGGAAGAAATGGAGAAGCTTAGACTTGAAAAACAGATAGCAATGAAAATAGCGGGGCTGGCTCCCCCCACCTGGCTTTTCTGCATATGCAGTGAACCCAGGTCAGAAGAAACAAAAGACTGCAGTCCCCAAGAGCTTTTGCTACTCCCAAGGATGGCGTGATAAGGTTTTGTACATCCACCTTTCATAAAATCAGTAAAATTCCTGTCAAATAGAGCAGGGGAAGGAAAGAAACATTTCAAGGTAACAGTCACTTTGCATAAACTTCTCTGAAGGAGTGTAGCACCAGATGTACATTTTAATTTCAGGGAACCACTAGACTTTAGCTAGAACCACTGAGAAATCTTTTATTTTTTACATACTTTGATTTCAACACTATTATCCCTGCATCAATTCACCATAAAACATTGAATCAAAATAGTGGCCATCAGTATCTGTGTCCAAAAATGTAAATTACTACATTTTACAAGGGTCTGTGTTTCTTCCTGAAATATTAGAGCATATCAGTAAATTGTAAGGTGGCTGCATTACAGAGCTATAATGCAGGAGTCTAACTGACCAAGAGAGTGTCTTTGTTGACAAAGAAAAGCTCCTGGAGATAATTCTAGTTCAAATGGCAGAAGAGTCATGCCAGCTATTTCTTTATCTTTTCCCTCAGAAATGGCGTGGAGTGGGAGGTATTCCTATTGCCCATTTTCATGTAGCTGACTAATCCATCTCAGCTCTCAGCTTGTCTCTTCCCCAGAGTGACTGGGAGCAGGACATAGGTTAGAGGCTGTCAGCTTTCTCCATAGCTTTGTCTCTTCTTGGTCCCTGGAAGCAACCTGTAGAGATCAGCTGAGTAATGTAGGCAGCCAGCTAGCTGCTTAAAACTGGGTACTGTGAATAATACCTTTTTGGGTGACAACATAGCTGCCTCAAAATATGTTTTGCCTTCCCTCTTTGTACTGCTACCCAAGGCGGTACAAATGATGCTAGTGTCTTTATTTGCGTTAGAGATGTATTGGACTGCTTTCCTTTCAACGGATTATCCAGTCGGATTAATTTTTGCCTTTTCTTCTTTTCTTTTTTTCTTCTTCTTCTTCAAAAAAGAGTAGTATTTTTGTCTTTGGATGGTTTTCAGGCTATTTTTCTTCATCTCCTATTGTAGCTTGGGAAATTCCAGATGTATTTTGTTTCCATTGATCTATTTTGCCTAGTCACCATAAATTTCAATCTTCTGCTACTGCTGCATTTATTCCATCGGTTGTCTTAACTGGCAGTTTCTTTAATAGTCCTTGTTCACGTATGAGATTTTCATAGCTTTGAGCTACTTCATTTCTCTAGAGAGGAAATTAATTTGCACTTTAAACATAAGCAACGCTTAGTCTCCATTCAGACACTGGCAGCTCTTATGCTGTGGGCTGCCTCAGATCTATCAGTATTTTATTTTTTTTTACCCAATTTGTTTCTTTCCTTTAATAAAAAAGAATCTTGGTACTGGAACCTGATTTCAGATTCTGAAATAACACTTCCTTTCACTCAGGCCAACCAAGAAAGAAACCTACCAATTACTTCTGAAGTTAAAATCACTTGCTTTTCAATAAGCCAGAAGCTGAAGCTGTATCACTTCCTCATTCTGCAGGTTCTGTTAGTATGCCTTAAAAACCAGAAGGAAAAAAAAGCTTATAAAGAAGACTCTATCAAAGAGGAGATTGAAGTTTGTGCTATTACTAAATGCTCAAATATATTTACTGTATACAATATAAAGTTACCACATAATATGACAGACGAGGAAGATGCTTCTACAGTTCTAACACTTAAGGTCCAAAACTGGATTTGACAAAAATTCTGAAAGTACACACAAGTGTTTCCCAGAGGTTTTTTTTTTTTTTAACTGAGTTTAAAACATAGCTGGTATTATTTATTAGTCACCAAGAGATTGTCCAAGACACATATTCTCATACATGCTGGGCCTCAGGATCCCAAAACTATGCTGTTTGAAACCAAACTTCTATTCATTGTAGCTATATTAATCCATCCTGTAGAAATACCGGCGAGGTACCTTGGACGAGTTCCACGGTACGTTAACCAATATGGTGCCTGTTCCCTCTAACCATCGTTTCCTGCCAACCATTTCTGGTATCTCCGAAGTTAGATGAAAGTTGGGGTTGTCCTGCTTGTCTGAAAGGAGTCTAACAGGATCTACATAAAGAGCTTAGAGCAGTGTAATGAACTGAAAGCAATAATTCAGAATGAAAAGATGCATCTTCACAATAATCCTGCTCAATAAAATTTGATGTAGCTTCCCCTAGATCTACTAGATAATTTGAAATTGAGAGTACCACTGCTGTCTAACAGAAACTTTCTGCATCAATACTTCACAAGAAAGTTGTATAAAATACAATCAATATATGCAAGTAGCAAGACAAAATATTAATGTTAGTAATTTAGTTGAGGAACAATGATTTAAAGTGGGCTAGTTGGGCTTTTTGATACAGAGATGGGTCTAGCTAACTAAAGAGAGGACGATGTGGAGATATGGCATTTCTGAAGCTTTATGTTCCAAAGTTTGCCTTTTCTCCTGACATAGAAAACCAACACAACCCCATTCATAAAGATGAATGCAAGGTTTAAAAAAGCTTTGAGAACTAGTCTAACCTCTGATACGCAAACACGGTATGCCACCTCCTATCATATGCAAGTACTTTTCAGATAGCTGTTGGACTCATGCTGTACTTAAGCAATAGCCTCCAATTTTTCAATTGCTAATACTGTCACTTGGTATCAGTATTCTTCAACAAACAGTTTAGTTTCACAACAGTGAAGTTATTCTGTTTATCCTGTAGATTGATAATATGTTACTGGTAGGTTACTAATTTGGGGGTGGGCATGTTGTGGTTTTTTTTAAAGAACACATTCAGTCAGGACATAATCAGGCCATTTTGTTGCCGACATACTGTTTCCGTCTTCCAGAGCAATGAGCAGGTATATGAAGTGAACACAGTTTCACACTGATTTGTGGTTTGGGAATCTGGTCAGCTACGCAGGCCCTCCTCCGGACATTTCTCAAGTTCTCACTTGCTGTCAGATATCACCATCCCAGCCAACACCTCCCTGTAATGTTCAGCAGTTTCACCCCGTACACGGACAAATGCACGGTCTGTTCTGTGAGGTAGGATCTTTATCTTCCTCACTGTCTGGACAACAGATTTTGTAGTTTGGAAAATACTTAAATGAGAAGAGTAAACCCTATGATTACTATTACTTTTGATTAGACAGAATGGGAAATTGTGTCCTATACATTTTACTTAGCAGCCTATAATATTTATTTACATAATAAGTGGTAGGAAGAAGATCCCAGTGCAAAGTTCCCATTTTAAAATGAAGTAATTTGCCAATATTTCTTTTTTCACTCATTTCAGTTTGCATGCAAGGATACTAAGTTTTATCTCTGGCTGTGCTACAGGGCTATAGCTTATTCACAGCAGGAAATTTCTGGAATAAAGTGGATTGGGCCCCAAAATCCAGATCTGACAGAAATGAAATGTCAGCTGTGAAGGATACATAACAAGAAAATCAAAGCAAATATGTACAGTAAATCTTGATTTATCTGGTAACAAAGGCAGACCAACAGACACTGCAGTAGTCTGCAGTTAGAAATTTTGGCCCCTTCTAACTTATGTTTCTAAGTAATTCTGTATTAGGAACAAAATTCATACCTGTACTGTAGTTCAGACATTTAAGCTTCTGCCTGGAGCATACGTTTCCAAGGATCTCCATATGTACTGGTGGAAAATTCAGACTTCAATTTTCTGTGTTGATGAAGCTTGATCACAAGCACAAATGTGGAAGTCCAGTTCAAACAAGTATGCTTTACTGACTGTGCACATTAATTCTCATTTGGAAGCTTGTAGGAATTCTTTCGGACAAAACCAGCCTAAGTTTCATAGCACCTGTCTCTGAGAGGCTTTCTGTAGTATCACATCTCTGTCAGCCTCTCATTTCTGGCACGTCTTGACTCAAATGTGGGGTACATACAGAAGACTTCGAGCTTTTAAAAGGTTCTTTGATATGGTGCCACAGCAATTTAATTATTTACTCCAGTGCTGCCTCAGCTACACTAAGCTTAATGAATTAGATGGGATGCAAGATTTTAGCTTTAACTTATAAAAATGCAAATGATCTGGAATTAAATTGCTCAGGAACTTCACTCTCCATCATACAGTGATTAGAAGCACTTGAGCTGGAGTTCCTTCCCATGGCACAGCATCTTGCCTGAGTGATTGTTGGACTGGGAGCTTTTCCACCTCGCCTCCTTTTCCCATCTCCAAAGAATTTAAAGCACTACAAAGAACTTACCTTCCTCTCCATTCTGTTTTCAAGGGTGAAGTGACCTGAAGTGAGGATCGCATTTCTGGAAAGTCCTTTCTGTTGCACTTCACATTGGTATCTGTGGGCTATCTGCCCAGGACATAAGAGAGATATCCAGGAGTGCTTTGTACAAGAAATTCAGCTATGTCTCCCAGCACATTCCTTGTGAGATCTTGGGGCCTTTACTCCACCTTCTTGATCTCTTCTGCTTTTGAAAAAGTAATTTGAAAAATCTCCCCTTACTCATTTTCTGCAGGATCTTCAGAAGATTATAGCAGATGAAGAACACAAATTTCATACAGGGTGAGAAACCAGCCTGATTACAATTCATCATCACTCAAGCATGTAACAGAAAGATTACCCATTGCATCCCTATGTCTCTTTTTCCCTAAATGCTGTGTGGAGTTTTAAACAGAGAAGTTATTAACTTTGCCTTCCATATAACCAGGATTGTGTATTTTCTCAGCAGACTCATCTGGATTATTGGAAGTCTCCCACTAGCTTCCTTGACGTAAGGGACTTGAGCTTCCTGTATGTACAGGATGTCTCTCCTTGCTTGTTAATCTACTTAAGTCATCTTTAAGTTTCCAGGTCTTATTGACCCTATCACTACCTTTTACTGTTTCTCCTCACAGAGCTGAAGCTTCCTCTCGTTCCTCACCTCCAGAGACGTACGGAATTCTGTAACTCCTTTGTTTGCTTTGCCCTGATTTGCTCCACCTGCCCCCCCCCCCCCCCCCCCCCCCCCCCGTTTAATTCTGCTGTGGTGTCAAATTTATCTTAATCTGCTTTTTGCAGAAAATGCTCAGTACCTTGTATGTATATGGTATATACAGAGAGAGAAGCTGTCTTATTAACTTGCAAAATCTATAAGATACAAGTGCAGAGAGTTGTAGAAACATAACTGAGAACAGAGATTTTGCTACTGCATTTGCTCTTGTGACACAGGGGTTTGAGACTTAAACCATGAACACACCAAAAACATGCTTTGATGTAGTATGCAATGTGCTTGATGAATACAATAAAAAAAAGCTCTCCACTCTATATAGCACTTCATAAATATGCATTTATTTCCTCATCTTTCATCAGTTTTACAGTTTTAACCAGTGCCTCAGTGTTAATAGTTGTCAGAAGCATACAAAGGAACTTCAGATACTTCTATTCTGTAGATCTGAAGTTAAAAGGGCCTTTCCATAAGGAACTGAGCCAAAAAATAATGAAACTAATTTCTTATAACGTATTACAGAGGTACATAAGATTTCAACTTGCATTTCTATCCTACTCCATGTACTGTATTTACATAGTTAACTAATTTGTTTATTATTTACATTTTTCAAATACTGTAATCATAAATCTTTTTATATTGTACATTCTTGTTTAAATTTTTTCTTACAGAAATTCTTTAACACACATTTTAGACACTACAATGTCAATACTTCACATGAGTTCTAGGAAATTACCGCCTGGTTTCACTAGTGATGTGTCAAGATGCCTCCTTCATAAGAAAATAGGTATTACAAAGGAATTTTTATAATATTCAGAATCTTGAATTTTGAAAAAAAATAAGTACATGGGATGTAATAATGATAACATCATTTCCTTTTCTATGTAATACTTTGTTTGGAATGATAGTTTACCTGAGATGTAGAATTGTTAAATATAAGGTGGGATTTTTTTTTTAAATAAAATGGAATATTTTATGTAAATCTTAAAGTATTGAAAAGTTGAAATTTTACATAAATGTTGGCCGCCTATGTACTGAAAATTATCCCTATCTGTATAGATATATAAATGTTATTTATATATCTATATCATATTTTCCAGAAAAGTTTATATCTACATAAATAAGCATTGTTATTATATTAGGAAACTTCCCACTATCCTTAAAAAGCAATGTGCTCAAGTACAATATTCAACTTCTGACACAGACACAATAGTAAATGTGACCTCTAATGGTAATACTTTCTTCCAAGGGAAGTAAGAGGTACCTGTTGAGTTTGGAAGACATGGCAGACAACTTATGTGGACCCAATGATGGAAATTTTATATATCCAGTCCTATAAATGTTATGCAGGAGCATCTGACACAGCAGACAACTTTGGGTCAACCTTCCATGTTACATGTAACTACCTAAATAACATCTTAATAGAAAAAAGTTAATTCTAGAAAACCCTTACAACATTGTACATTTAATGCTGTGTCTTCTGTCGTTACAATAAAATGCACTTCTATTAACAAATGATTGTAGATATTAAGTTTAAAGCAAATGGTCATAAATTTCAGGTTTCTTTTATTCTGTTATTGGTAGATATTCTGTTAGGCACAATATGACATTCTTTGTAAACATAAATTTCTATACATTAGACCATGAACTGAAGTTACAGAAAATAGTATACAGACATTTAAGAAACACAGATCCACTACACACTCTAGGCACAAATGCAGCAATCTAGGAGGCCTGATCTTGTATCCATTGCAACTGAAACCCCCTGCTGATACCAGTGGAACAGAAATACATCCTAGTCACCAAACACTCCTGCTTCTGCATTAATTCAGTTTTTTCTCTTGTACCAAAGATGTCATGTAATTTTAAAATACAGATCTCATAATCACATGTTGGTAAAAATGTATTTTATTCTATTTACCCTGAAACACCTGATTATTATAAAGTCTGTGTCAAGAACTAAGGCCCCTAAAACAAGCAATGTAACTAACACATATACAAAGCTTTCTTCAAAATATGCATCTACATATTTTTAAGAACTTGAAAATAATCTTCCAATAACAAGTCATAAGAGAAAACCTCTTGAAGATCTTTTATTTCCCAAACTTAAAAGTGCACTACACTTTTCGTGCAACGTTGTGCAACTCAAGAACTGAACTGAGGAATAACAATCTGAGCTTCCAGTATATTGCTTATTGCAACTCTCACCCTTAATAACCTGTATGTGTAGGGTAGGCACAAATTAATATAAGTTATTTACATCCAATAGAGCAACATCAGAATTCTTATCTGAAATTTCTTGAAAATAAATAGTGCACTTAAATTATGTAAGTTTTAGGAAATTATTCAGTATCCCATGATTATATGAAAAACATTAATCTCATTCTATAAAGTGATAGAGAATTTTTATTCTGCTAATGACACAAAAGTGATCCAAGTATATAGTTACTGTTATTGTTATTGGGAACTATCTTCTCACTTCCTTTGAATAATCAGAAAAAAAGATACTAAATTATTTAACAAGTAAGCTTTGGAAAGAGATAATAATTTTCCTTTTCTAACATGCTAGAAATGGAGAATAAGGCAACAACTGAGATAAAAATGTATCTTGCTTTGTAAACCAAGCTTCTTATTATGTTTCTTAAAAGTGAACTTTCACGCTGAAGAAATGAAAGCCCTTGAAAGAAAAGCTTTAATTACTTTGACAAGACCACATCTTCTATTTCACTCCATATTTTAAAAACACTCCAAAATTTATAGAGAGGGATTTATGTGAGCGTTATAGATGAGTCTTCAGCTTTAAGCAACTCCTGTGTATGGCTAAAAAGCTTCTATAGCACCCTGCAAGACTTAGTAATGTTCAGAAAAATGCCACCAGTTTCCATTGCAATCTTCCATATTCTTATATTATTGAAGTATTCTAATGTAATTCCATGGGAAAACAACAGATGCTGTGTGAATACCAGTGTCTTCTAAGTTATAATCAGACCTCAAAACACAGGCCTTGCTGTCTCATATGGTCTTTACGACTACGAAAAGTTCTTTTTTTCCACTCAAAGTAAATAACTTTTACTGACCCAAACTGGCTGATAAAGTCATGGCAGATAACACTGAAGTCATGACAAAAAGATTCCATAAGTAGTTTTCAGTCTTAGGTACATACAAAAATTGCTCGACATAAATTAGAAAGACTACAATTCTCCTAATTAGAGAAGGGAAAAAAAGAAGAAAATTATGTGATAGACTTCTGAACTAATTTTTCATAGTGAGCAAAAAAGTTCACTTTTAAGTTCATTCAATGCTTGATAACCTGCTTTGTCCATTTCTTTGGTATTCTGTTCTCATTCTGCAAATTCTAACAGAATTTTAATGGTCATCTTAATTCAAATGAAAGCGCAATGAGCTGAAAGCACAACCAGAACAACAGATGCCATAATACTGCAGAACACGTTGGTCTTAATGATTTCTGGCTCTTTATATTCATTTCTTGTAATGATTGGGGGCATCTGCAAATGCAAACTTCAGTCTGTAGGCCTCTGCTAGGAGTACACTAATTTCTTCATTTCCCCAGTGTACTGTGGGCAAATTTTGTAAAAATATCAGCAATTCCTAGAGGGAGAGAAAACAAAAAAAATTTTTTTTCAAATACCAGTGTAATAGCAATGTATTACTTATACAATGATTATTTATAAGCAATCACTCATGTAGCACCTCAGTATCCCAAGAAAACCTGAGATCCCATTAGGTTTACTGATTTTCCCATAACTTTTATAGAAATACTTGCTATTCAATCTTTCAGGTCAGAAACTAGCTATTAATTGTAGCTGAACCATGGTTATTTTCTAGTGTTGAGAAAAATAAAATTTTTAAAAAAAGGGTGTGAACTCACTTACTTTGTAAATACTATGAGTGAAAAAAAGCAATACTGCCCAAGTCTGTAAATTCTATGTACCCGCACTTGCCCTTGCATGATTATACCACTACTGGTACATGGATGGAGACTCCTTGGTGTACTCAGACAAACAAGAACTCACACACAACGTATGAGTACCATTCCATTAGACTTCTAAGAGATAAATAGTGTTAGAATATCCTTTTTATAGCTGGTAATTGAGATACAATGCTCATGGGTATTTGTGTCACTAGAAACTGCCAGAAATTTAATTCTGAGCTCTGTAAGTCCAAAAGGGTTTAGCATGGGACCCAGTCTTTTTTTTAGATTTGCCATATTTACTACATTATTTTAGCACCTGGATACATCTTAACACACTTGCCAATTCCAACCAAGATCTAGAATTTTTCACATTTCATTTTGCACGTAGTTCTTTAAAAATTCCACATGTATCTTCCATATTTAAGATCTTCAATTTACTTTCAGTTTGTAACATCTGCTGCCCAGATCATTTCAATATGCCTGTTCTAGGTATGAACAAGAGAAATACCTAAACTTCCTCTTTAAGCAGCTATAAAATACTTATTTGATTTTTAATAACTTAAATGCTTTTATAACCTCTTTATCAGGTGAGTAAGAGGTAGACAGCTACAGAAAAAGCAAAGTTACTGACTGCATTGCAGAAGTGCTAAAGTTCTCTTCCCTAATTAGTCTTTTCACATGCAAACAAGAAGAATATCTGACTACTTCAGGTGCTGCTGCTTTCGAGGTATGCCTTGTATGTAGTACAGCAAACAACAGTTCAATTTCTTGCAACATTAATTATATAGCAATACAGATAATCAATAGAAGTGATTTGAAATGGTAATTTGAATTTAATTTGAAAAGGACTTAAAGTGTGGATTCATGCTTTTGTAGGGCATATGTTTTACTGCAGCAACATGGTATCAGCAAATGTGCCCTATGTCCTGTTGGCCAAAACTCCAGGATTGTAGCTCTATGCTGAACTGTGATGCACACGATCAAATCCCACTGCTGGCACTTTGAAGGATCCTTCAGAAGGGTTACTTGAAAAATGTTTGCTTCCTATCCCATCACTGGATGGTCAAAAGGGCATTATACCTATCTGTGTTGTTGCCTGTCCAAAGTAGTATTGTGTTCCAGGGCATGGAGTTACGCAATTGGATACATTCTCAAAATTATGGTTGATCACCAAGTCTGGGACTTTTGACAAAAACTTCCCAGTCACTTCAGATGTTTTCCTCTTCTCTGATATTTGAGGGAGAAGTCCCTCACACTGATGCAAAGATAAACTACTTTTCTATTTATACATGAAAAGTTATAAAATAAGTTATTATTTCAGTCAGTTGCAGCCAACTCCCACCTCAATTCTTAGCCTTGTTTTCTCACTCTTTTCCAGTTTCTTGTCCTGAAATATTTTTCTACGGGTCAGTTTTTCCTCTCTTGTGTTAGGTTTAGGCAAAATTCATTTCCAAGCAGCCTAAGCCCAGGAATGGAGATAAGGAACTCACTAGGACAGTGCCTCTAAGTTCAGTTCTGATGACAGCACCAAAATCCACCATGACCCGCAGCAGCACAAAGCTTCAAATCCTCATCTGTACGCTGAAACTTGGCAGCTGTGAGAGGACTCTTCAGAAGATCAACTAACACAAATTCTCTGCTGGGTTCATGCAAATGACAATTTTATAAGGCTCGTAATTTGACCAAACTCAGGAAGGAAGTTTGGTTTTTTAAATAAATGGTCACAAACCCTCAAACGTGATGCAAAAGCCACCCTAGGCCAAATATGAAGTTCATGTTTTAAACTTTCCAAAGAAATGACCACCTGGAGAGCCCCTGTCTCAAGCTTTTAAATCTTTTGACCAAAAAATTCCTTAAAATTTAAGCTGTGGCAAAGCAGCAAAAGGGAAGTTTTTGGATGAGTTGCATCACAACAAGCTGAATGTGGAATTTTATGATGGGAGCCATAGGGCAATCTTAGGAATGAGTGCAGTTGTTAAGCCTGCTTGTATCTTCTAGGTGCTCTATTTTTGCAGGAAAAAAATGCAGACAGACACTTTGTGCATTTTGTAAATGCGCATGTATTTGTGAGCATGTGCATACGTATATTATACATGAGTATGTTTGTTAAGATTTATTCTGAAGAGCAGGAATAAGTAAGCAGGAATGCAATTAAATTCACAACCATTATCCTGCTATAAATCATAATCCTGCAATATCATGTATAAGTACACAGTGAAATTCTTGTTGTTCGTAAGGGTCTTATTCTCCTCGACCCCGCCTTCTCTTTCCTCTGCACCTGCTTTCATGGAAGATGGCTGTAGGAGCCCTTACCAAGGATTCTGTCATTTCAGGAAACAGCAAGGAGCAGAAACGAACATCAAATTATGTGTGTGTGTGTGTGTGTGTGTGTGTGTGTGTGTGTGTGTGAGAGAATTATTTTGGCTTCATCTATTTCACGGTCTTGCTATACTAGTTCTTGAAATATGAAACACAAAAGGATAGAAGCTGAGCAGTACTATATATTTAATTACAAATATTAACTAGTAATACAACAGAGTTAGCATGAGAATGTCTCTATTACACTTGAGAGAACACATTTTTAATAAACTATTATACAATTGCCAAAATACCACTTTTTTTTAATTTCTATCTACTTATTTGACAGTTATGCTGATAACTGTAATTAATAAATTAGCAGTGCAGAGTAGGAAGGTCGTGTGGAGGGACGATAACTGCCTACCTCCATGAAAGTTGTTTTTTCCTTTTACAAAAGTAACTTTCAACCAGCTCTAAGACACAGCAGTTAATTCAGTGAGGTCTGTGAAATTAACTCTTCTACTGTTTGCAGTGCTAAGACTTTTCTGGGTCAGACTTCTGGTGCAAACTAGTTTTCCTTTGGGCTACTGTTGAAATAAATTTGGCCTAAACCAATCCTTCAGCCACTGGAGAACCGTCAGTGTTCTAGCAGACCTCAGCACTTGTACTTTGTAGAACATCATCTAATTGCATGTTCCAACCAACACCTGCCTGTACAGAAGGTACTATTAAGCTATTCAGCAGCTAGTGAATGACAGCTAAACTGCTTCAGCATGAGATTAGAAAGCAGGAGTCTACATTGGTCACACATTTGGTCCACTACACTGATCGTTTCTGTGGCAAGCGTACATGTTTCTGAAACTAGAAAATGTTGCCACACATTTGTGAAACACAGATAATTCTTGTAGATAAACGAATCCTGCTTATATATTCAGTTTTGACGGTAAGGTGATCGTATCGGGTATGTGTATCAGAAAGTGAATACAAAAATATAGTTTATTTTCTTAAAAGCTTCTACATAGCAGTCACTTTTACAAACATCTGACTGCTCAGTGATTGAAAGGAACTACAATAACACTCACTCATATTAATTTTGTTACATTTACCTTTCCAAAGCACTGAAGGTACATTTTCTCACAGAACAAACCACATTTTCTAAAATAAATTTACAGTTTTAGAGGTTTGTTTGGAAATGACCCATGGAGAACCAGATAACACACATGATTTTTCTCCCAGGAGACACAGCACAACAGCAGGAGAAATCAGGTGCTCCAGGCTCAAGGCTGGAAAGCTCAAACCATTCAACCTTACACTCTTTGTTGAACATGCAAAGACTACATCTTCAATATCCATATTACATGAAACTTAATGTGCAGCTCAAATCTGAAATAGGACTATTGGTGAAGAACTAGTTTAATATTTCTATGATTAATTGCAAACTTATTAATAATTTTCATCAGAATTGAATACATAAATAAATAGCAGAGTAATCCATTGACCGTCCAAGTCCACTTCTATTTGAGTGGGCATTTTGCCACTGTTACCAAGGGAAAAGACTCATTCCTTAACTGTTCATCAAAGTCTAAGACTGATACTGACTAGTGAATATGTTTTATAAATCCAAGTGAATTAATTGGCCAAAGACACACTACTTGAGTGATTTTCTAAAGATAAGGCTTATCTTCCTTATCTTGGATAAGGATCCATTACAGAGCTTCAAAACTGGCTCAGATAGAAATAAAACTTATATCTTGTTAAAAATAAAGTAGAACATGGCAAAAACCCTACTAAAGAAAGTTTTATTTTCTTTAACTGCTAAAGAAAATCATGCTACGTTTATCACTGTCTGAATATGGAGCATTCTTTGAAAACAACAAAACAACAACAACAAAACCCCAAACCCCAAAAGAAACCCCCAAAACCAGTCTTTGGATTTGAAGAAATGGACAAACATATGCTACTTAATATTTACAAGGCCACATGACAAGTTTATCTAAAACTGCTCAATTTAGCATTTTACATTTACAAAAGACCAAAGCTGACTACAAGTGATTCAAGACTATTCATTTACTTTTAATGATTATTCTTATTTTTGTTCCAACAGATAAAGCAAGAATGCTAGAATCCACGTGCAAATAAGGCACCCACGCTAATTGCTTAAATTCATTTTCCTATTGACATTCAGAATTAAAATATAAGACACTCTTTGAAATATGATGAATCAGGAACTTGTATTAATATTTACTATAAAAAACTCATTAGTGATAAACTGCCTGGTATATTTCAGAACAAGAAAACTGAGTCTGAAAAGCAATATTTGTAAAATATTCCTGCAAGAATTTTATTTTCTGCTTAATTTAAATGATGCTGTGATGCCACCTGGCTGAGAAATCAAGGCAGCCAGTAGATCATCATCATCAGAGCTGGGGTTTCCAAAATCCCAGTCCAATGTTTGTTTTTATTTTGGCTGCACCTACAACAAATATACTCAAAATTACACCCTTTGCATTTGGCGAATAGAGCGCCCCGGTTTCATTGGACTCTTGCTGCACTGAATAGCCATATTAATCTCTTGAACTGGGGCCCAGCTGCATGACCCAGCCTGCCAGCACAACTTCAGCTGGGTCTGTATGTGGCGTTTGCCCTCTCGTGCCCCACTGTGGAAAGACATTTCCAGCCTTCCTTTCTCCTTGCCATTCAAGCAGTGGCACATTTCCTCCTGAGTGAAGAAGAGTCACAGGTATCTGAGCTATGTACAACCAGCAGTTAATTCTTCATCTATGGAATAACTTTGTTAAATTAAAACAAAACCCCAACCAAACCACACAACAACCCCCAACCCCCGCCCCCAACAAATTAATGCCTTTTTACTTCTGCTTAAAATTTAAAGAAAAATAAGAGTATTTTCAAAGTGGTAAAAACCTGAATGTTGTAAGAAATGAAATAACAGTCTGATCACCTTCTTGCCTCAGTCTTGACTGACCAAGTCTGCTCTGAGAAATCAGAATTTCTCAATCCCGTGCACAACCTTGCTCCGTACACAGGAGCAACAGCTGGGCATGCTACCCATAGCAGAGGAGGATCAAGGTACTATTTAGATTTGCTCCTTCCCACCCTCCCCCCCAAGTACAAGAAAATGTGAAGAGATTTTAGCACAGGGCCACTAACATGGTTAGGGGGCTGCAGCACATCTTATACCAGGAGAGCGTGAGAAAACTGGGATTTTTTAGCTGGGAGAAGAGAAGGCTAAGGTAGGATCAGAGAGCAATTTCCCACTACATACAGGGAGGGTTCTAAAGAAGGAAGAGGGGCGAAGAGGCAATAGTAACAAGCTGAAACTAAGTTATCATAAGAAAAAAGTCCTTCGCAATGAGGGTGCTTGAGCAGCTTGCCAGGGAGACCGCAGAATCTGTCCACTGGCATTTTCACAACTCGCCTGGACAAGCCCCTGAATAAGCTGCTCGAGGTCTGACACTAGCCTGGCCTTCAGCAGCGGATTGCACTGTGGACCTCCCTTCCACACTGAAATTTTCCAGTATTTTATTTTTCTAAAGGACATGGGCTTAATTAGACAAGAAATCCAAAAGCACGACAAAAAACTGCTACACATATTTATTCATTTGGTCCATTCCAGGAAACTATAAAGGTATGTTTCTAACAAGTAGAAGGATGTATTTCTTTATTTGGAATGAAAGAATATAGGAGGCTGGTATAGATGTGTTGCTGGGTCATACTATGACTAAATTAAAAATCAATATAATCAAACTGATTTCTTAGTATGGCAAAAGATCTAAGCATAAAGTATTTAATATCATTTGTAAGAGATTTCTGGCTTATGTTGGTGTATTTAAACCACAATTCTGAAATAATTCTTCAGCACACTGAAATTCAACATTTTCATCACCAAACAGAAAACCTCTTTTATACAATTTCACTCATATTTCCACTACTTTAACTGCATTTGGATTTACAAGATACTTTACATACATGTTTTTGTAAGATATGCTAAAATATGCTAAAACACTTTATATAGCATGCTCAACTATGCTACAATATATAAAGTATGTTTAAACACTTACAAAGCAGCTGTATAGAATGTACTTTTAAAGTACACGTACTTTCAAAGTGTCATTTTCCTTAGATAAATTAACATGTATTCTAGAACTATCCTATTCACCACGTAACCAAGACAAGACAGTGGTAAACTGTCTGGAAATGTTGTGGTATAAAAGAACCTTTAGAAGCATGAAAAGTAAAAGTATGGGGTCTGTGTTTTAAACACCACAGCAATAAGATCTGGGAGTAACACTGCCTGTTAAGCAATGGCTGTTGTCAGATACCAAATTATTCTAGAGGGAAAAAGAAAAATAATCTTATCACACAAGATCCAATACATATATCTAAAAAAAAAAAAATACCAGACTACCAGATAGATATCTCAAACAGAAGATGATTTCCAAAGCCCTTATTCTTCAGTGTATTCCTCAGTTTCCTCTAAAATCAAAACGGTCAAGGTCTGTTCCTTGTAAACTAAATCAAAACTGAATACTAATAAACCTTCACAAAACACATTTTTAATAACTATTACAAAGTTAACGGCTTCTTTCTCCTCACTGAGATTGTAATCCAATGAAATCTCAGCCCATTAAAACAAACTTTAAAAAAAAACCCCAAAACCCAGAGGCAAAAGAAAGCAAATATCATGTTTTGAAAGCTGGTTCATTAGCAAATCCCCTTATAGTATGAAGTCCACTATAATCCCTTTAATCAATACAGTTTTTAGCGTAAGATTTGGCAATAATACTGGTCATTTGGTAATGGGTAACTATAGTTGTTATGCTATTTATTGTCACCCCCACTCTGGCTCCATATGTAGATCTTGAAGGAAGGAACATCATAACCAGCTATAGAACAAAGAACATGTTGATAGTTAATAAAACATAAAAATGTTATTCCAATGAGTAGAGCACAAAGGTCTCTTCTGTGATAATCAAAGCAATTTATTTACTCTGAAAACTCAGTTCAGACTTTTTTGTCAGTGTGAATTATTGACAAAGTTCAACTGCAGGGTTATTTTGACAGAAGAAACTTAACAGAACATAAAAACCAGTAATAGAACAGTGTTTTTATTTCTAGTTAATATAAAAATGGCAATAACTGAAGTTAAAATCAAACTTGAACATACTGAGGAAATTAATAGAGTTAGTTTTTAATGTCAAAACTGAGAACCAGTCTATTAATTTAACAAATAAAGGCAGTCCTAAAATACAGTATTTTTCTATGCGAGCTGTTAATCCTTCCTGCTGCTAACTGCAATGTAATTATGGTCTGAGTACTTCTGGTCTACCACAGCTCTATTTTGTACTGATAGGCAGAACCTGCAATCTTACTATATTTTATGATCATGAACTTTTCAATATTATACTTTTGGACTGCATATAACTAAATGAAAGGTAAATTAACTTTATATATAATCTTTCATTATTTAATAGGGAATTGCCAACAGCTATATTTTGAACAAGAGTTCAAAAGCTGTGCTTCAAATTTTAGACCATAGTACCTACTTTTAAAGAACTAATGAAGTGTGATACTACTAGAAGTTATTTAGAGGAATTATGGAGACAAGCTAAGGAGGAAGCCAATTATTGCCAGAAAAAATGCCCATTTATCTTTTTAGATAATATAAACCAGAAATAAACCATATGCATACATACAAAGAATTCTAAATGTTTTTATGATTTTATGGGAAATCATATATAGTGCGGAGCCAGAGATAGCCAGGACTGGACAATGATTCAAAAATTTTTTTCCAACCAAAGTTAACCACTCTACAGGCAAAAGAAATACTTAATGTAGGAATGATTTAATTCCTATTTCCCTTACAACATTCTTTTTCACTTGCTCCTATTTGGGATTGTCAAGTGTGAAAGGAAAGGGTGGCATGGATGGCTAGTACCAAGCGGGCATCCCGTCCGGGCACTCGGTCGCTCCCCTGCGTTGCACAGCGAAGCAGCCAGGCAGATGTGCCAGAGCTACTGCCTGGCTGAGACCCTGCAACAGCTGCAGTGGCCGGGCTGGTCACGTGCTGGGCAATGCCAACCTCTAATCCTCTTCCCAGATACTCAGGAGGAAGGGTACCCGCTGCGTTGGGACTCGGCCAAGCTCAGTCCAATTTCTGCCCCTTCAGCCTGCCATCAAAGTAGTAACAAACGCACTGGCTGGTGACATGAAAGCACAGGTCCAGCGCACACCGCAGAGTGCGGCTGACCTCGTTCATTTGCCTTAGAGCTACTTTTCTCTTCTCTCTGCCCCTCACTGTGGATACGTACTGCACCAAGTAAGTAGGGCTCTAGCTCTGAGGCAAGTTCTCTTTTTGTTTTTGAGTAGTGTTTTTCCTCTTTCAATGCACTCAGCAATATTCCCTACGCCGCTGTCACTTCTTATTTCTCCAGCTGCCCTAACCTGCTACATGGAGTTGCAAATAATGAGCTGTATTTCTGGAGTGCTGTGCATCTTATTAATTACCTATGTCTCAGAGTCAGAGAAAACATTTCATTCCTATTGGGCACAGCTGGAATTGAGAAAACTAAGATTTCAAAATCTAGTATTAAAGAGAGAGTAGGAATAGGTCATCTATTGCAGCTTAAGAAATACTTGCTGCAGATACAGGTTAAGAGGCATAAGTGGACCTGGATCCTTCAGTGCAGCTGACCACCTGCATTGCTTCCTGAGCATGGAAAGCCACATGCCACAGCACACACACAGTGTAGGCAGCGATGGCCGAAACAGCAAAAAACAGTCCGGTTTGGATGCTGGATGCAATAATGCTCTCCTTGTTCTCATAATTTCAAAGATTATGGGTGAATTTAAACTTTGATAAGCAGAAGATGGGGAAACACTGGTTTATCTACACTAAGTGGTAAGAGCATTTAAGCCTGCACTGGACACAATCTGAAGGATTTAGGAGATACACGTTCTTGGCAAGTCATAAATCAGTGTCACTCAAGAACTCCCACCCTGAATGTGAAAGTTCACAACCTGTCCTGTGACAGTTTAGAGGAAAAAAACCAAACAAACCAAAAAACCAACCCAAATATTTGCTGAAATAGTGAAGTCAACTTCGTAGATTGAATGCTAAATTTGATTTTTTTTCCTTGTGCATTTCTTTATTGCACATTACCTTAATTATGCTTCTAGAATTTCTTGAAAGGTTTATTAATTCTTTCCAAAGAATTGCCTATTAAACCATCATTCTTATTTATCTTCATTTCGACCTTTCTTTCACACACCATGACATCTTAACCAACAGACCACAGCATACAGAACTCGGAATAGTATGAAACTAACTACAGAAAAAAAAAGGTTATTGAGAGTTTTAACTAGACTGGTTGCACCTTAAAATGGATACTTTTAAAAAAATACGTAAATAGGTTAAAGGTTAATTTCTCCTGCTATCAGCTTACATTCAGCAACTCAAGTGCATAGTGATTCTCAACAAGTATATATTTTTTATTCTTTGATTCAAATATATAATATATATTCTTTGATTTAAATATACATTTTTCTAATTCTTCATTTCAACTGAACGATCTCCCATTAATCTTCTGAAAACATACAGAAGTATGCTATTCTTATAATTAATTTCATATTCTTAATAAGAACTTCATAGAAACACACTTTAACATTCTGAAAATGAAAACTTATAAAAAGTTGATGGTCTTATCATTTTCCTTTCATGTTTTTCTTTTCATGACTACTGAAAAAGATTCCTGGACTCAGCATATTAAAACCTCTAAAACAGCAATTAAAGTCCTGTTTCATTTAGTATGGATCTCTTACACAAGTCATTAGCAACCTTAATTGCTAATCACAAAATATGTGGTTCTAAAGAACTATGCCAGAGAAGCTGTGCTCACTTAGCTGAAGAGAAGATTTACATCTTCATTTACATGGATATGAAAATATATAAATTAATATGGTAAAAAAGTACATTAAAGGACCACACCTTAGCGGATGCTGTAGGTAGCCTTATGTCCTTGTTCTCAAATGAAAACAAAAAACAAAACCACAAGTAATCCCCGTCCCTAAATCTTAAAACAGGAAAAGAAGTTGCATGTTAGATCTTTTTCTTAATGAAACTTACTATCTACATGTTATTATACACAAGTTTGTAAGACAAGGTTAAGGACATAGATTGAAAAACAAAGCAAGCATTGGCACAGAATCTAAAAGATGTTCAACTCCATAAAGTCCTTATTTTTGTAATACCTTTTTATGCTGAACTGTCTCAAAATGCTTCAAAATTATATGCATGTGAAATAGAAGAACTTAAGGTAGTGATACAGAATATTCAATACTCAAGAAAGAAGAGGAAGTCATCTTACTCAAACACTGATGTAAATTCATACTTAAATCAGCCAGTCAATCAAAACCAGTGTTGAGTTCTTCCTTAAACTAGAGAAAACAGAACTTCCATGTTAAAAATCTCATATGAAAATTGAATATCCCAGGAAAAGTCCAGGAAAACTTCTCAGTACTCCAATTGCTACAGCACAGAACAGAATGGTCTTGAACCACTCTGATTATACTTTTTGCCAGATCGTTTTATGAAATATTTTCATATTGCTGGTATTTGGAGATATGTGTACTTCTTATGCACCAAAACATAAATCATAGCAAATTAAAAAAAAAAAAAAAAAAAGCCCAAGTATATCACTTGTCACTAGCTCCATGCAAAAAGCAGCAAATAAAGGAAAATAGATGCAAATATCCAGAGCATAAAAAGTCATGAAGATCAGAAGTCATTCTATTAAAAAAAAAAAATCCAAACAAACCCCATACAAACATAGAACCTGCTGTATCAATTAAGACTTCAGCAATTATGGCAGAATTTCATTTCTGAAATGAATTGCCAATGAGTAAGTTACTAGTCAAGCAAGATCAAAATATTTGTACAGCAGATTCCAACAGAAAATTTACAATTCTGCCTCTCCATAAAGTCCATATGCTACCTACTCTTCTCAGTTTGGTTTTCCTGACCATAATTTGGCAATGCATTTTAAGTGGAACAGTTTGTACACCTCCAAATCCACACATATTCCCCTCTCTACAGTGACTTAAATTTTAACACTGTAGTATGAATAGCTAAAAGCTCAGCAGAAAAGAAGAAAGTAAATCATAAAATACCAATTGAATATAATGAACCACAGGGACAAGAATGTATCAAAATTTTATATATTTCAGACTTAAAGCAATTAGTATGTTTTGACAAAAAGGTATTTCACACTGTAAAATGTTCTCAGTAAAAACTCACCTTATTTTAGAGAATACATACATTAAGGATTGCAGATGCAAAACTGCCTGTACATATAACTTAAGTAGTACTGTCTGAGATATATAATTTTTACATCCGATAAATATGTCACAATGCAGTGCCTACTTAAACCAGTATATTTTTAGAAGTAAAAAAAAAAAAAATTCCTAAACATAATTCAAATGGAATATTGTCAGTTTCCTAGGGGTATAGGACTGAAGGAGGCCATTTCCATTACGTCGTTCAATCACCCACACCACACGAAGCCATATATAGGTGTTTTGTTCTGAATAATAAATAAAAGTTCCCTACTTGCCATGTCAAAACCCACAAAGCATTTGTGCACCTCTAACAGACTTAAGGACATTAATACAGAGAACCGACAACTTGACGATGGAAGAGAAGAACCAAACCACCTTCATGAAGATAGCGCAGTTAAAGGAAAGGACAGATAAAGAATCCGCCTGAAGTTCTAAGCCTCTACATTGGCAGGGAATCTGATAAGTGAAAATTTCCAAGTTAACCCGAGAAACCTCACAAAAATCAATAACAACTAATCCAAAAGTCCCTTCAACTCTGAGGAGAACACCACCGCTCTCATTAAGAAATCGTTTAAGCTTCCTTGGTGAGCAAAGCACGCAGGCACAAGGGCACAAGAGCACGAGACGGGATCATCCAATCTGCACGGGTTCTCTCAACATACAAAAACAACATCCGCCCCAAATCTCTATCCATTCCTTGATGCCTTAAGAGAAAAATATATGAAATTGCATTTCCTTTGTACCTCTCAGAAGAAACGATGCTTCAGTTGAAGTTCCAAAACGGTTTGCATAGACAATCAGACTGAAGCATTAATTCAAATTAACACAATATAAAATTCAATTGTACACTATAAGTTAAAGAATACAAATATTCTAAAACAGTATAAATACTATGTAAGAAACTTGATTAATAACTTTGCTCAAGACATCTTTCAATCTGTTTGGGGACAAAAACCCCCAAACAAGGATTAATCTTACTATACTGCACAATCACAAATTTATCAAGCTTGTCAGAAAATACATACTGCTCTTTTTCTCCTGGTATTTTACATAGAAGTTATTTCATTTTATCTAATGGTTTATAAATCGAAGTGGAACAACTTATATCCTTTTGATCTTTCACCAAAATTATGTTATGACTTTACCCCCATCTTTACCCAACCTTTACCCCCATTACAAAGTGATCCAAATGCATTCCAGAAGATCATTATACTACTGTTCAAGCTTTGTTTCACTAGATTAAATAAGCTACATTCATTTAATATGCTCTGCTAGGGCCAGTTCTTCATTTCCCAGTCTACTGTTGTTGTTAACTGAAGAGATTACATAAAAACCAAACTCATAATTCTCATGCAAGTCCCAGAGAGATGCAATTTTTCAAAAGCAGAGAGACAAAGAATATATTAATGGAACCATGGAAAAATAATAATTCTAAATGGAGTACATGGAAGCCCTAAGGTACATACAAATATCCTAAGGCCCTAGGATTCTAAGACAATTAAAATACTAAGAGATTTTATTTATATAATATTTAATTGCCTTTCTTATATATCACCATACTGATAAAAACAGAAATCTACAACTTCAGCTTTGGCCAACCAGAATTTGAGATCAAATTTCTATATAAGATGATGAATGCCTCAACTCACGGAAAATACGAGTTTGCAAACCAACAGCTGAATGCAGGATTTATTCTTTGCTTATCTACAAAAGAACAGCCTCCAGACAGACACATGAGAGAAGAACTGAGTGTCTTTTCAGTGCAGTGGGTGACAATGGGCTGGGTTAATCTTTTCCAACTGCTGATTTTTAAGATTTCCAAGATGAAAGTCCTAAAAGCGCTTAGGCCGTGAGTACCTCTTCTTGGTAATTCTAGTCCATATATGTATGGAAATAAACAAGTTTACACTCTAAAACTTCACAAAAATCTGCACGTTGAAAGCAGTGGCCCCTGTCACGGTACCAATACCCCACAGCACAGTTTGGCAGAGGAGCACTCTGACAATTGCAAAGCAGCTCCAGATCAGTCATCAAAGACCAAGCAAGTCAAAATCCTTAATTTTCCACTCTGTAAGGATAAATCTTACTAAAAGCATGGAAAAATCAATATGGAGGGAGAAATATTCTTTTCATAACAATTATTTTAGCATGTGACGGATGCTAGTATTACATAAAATAAATATTAATAATAGTTTGCAGTATTTCTCCCAGGTGCAGGGTTCTCACATGTGGTTTTGTAAAAATTCAAATTACATTAAGAAAAGGTTTGTGGCCTTGTGGGCTTCAGAGATTCAGAGAAAAGCTTTGAAAAATCTGTCTGAAGTGATTATCTAATGACTCAAACCCACACATAAACCAAATAGGTTTTAAGGAAAACTTTATGCCTAAATTGATTTTCTTTGGAGAATTGGGCTTTTGACAAAACTATTTCTTTTATAAAACCATCCCTTGCGAATAAAATGCCATTTTGATTAAATAAATGAACATGACCAAAAGGTGTTTACGGGTTTGGCCAAAACTGTAATAACATTCCTAGTGGAAAAATACTTCAGTGGTGCATTATGTAGTATAATGTGATTGATGGGCTGGTTTGTCCACAGTGACTACATCTCTCTTCTGTTCCTTAGCAGGCAGATGAGAGGAGGGATTCCTGTATTTATCACAATAATCTCCAAGAGAGGAAACTATAGCTCAGCTTGGAAGATGTGGCCTTTTCTCACAGAAGGACATCAACTACATGAAATATATCTTTCAGAGGTCTATTACTGGTGGCAATTTTGGTTCGCTTTAATAGGCTTGCCTGCAAGCTGGCAATTCAAGGGCAGCTCTGTGCTATGCTCTGCCATCTTTTCTCTGGGGCAGCAATCTTTAAGAAAGGATGTGGTAGAGAACAATAGCTATTGAGGGTTTCAGACATCCCTGTTTAACCTGTTGTCCTACGCAGATCAGCACCTGAAACTAAGCACACATGTAAGGATTGTGATGAAAAAAAATTAACACAAAGCTTTAGTGTATCAGTTCCTGAGGACTGGATGCAGCCATTGCTATTCACTCAGCTAACAGCAAGCAAACGCTACTGTGCAGAAAATGAATTAAGATGAGATAAATGGGAGCTCTTACAATATTTGCAAAAGGATGTCTAATGCAAAAAACACTACAGAGAGCAAATGAGTTGTCATGTGTAAAGATCTCGCTCTTTACGGCAGCTGAAAGAGCTAACTAGGAGGCTACAATGGCAACAGTAAATCTGCTATAATGGCATTTCTGGAAGAATTTTAAATCCAATTTGTTTACAAGTAGATGACAAAACAATAGGCATTTAATTCTTGTTATTTTACTGTCTTGCAGTCGCAATGAGACAATTTTGTTGTAAGACAGCAAAATCTACATGCACCAGCATTTACGAAACCGTAGGAGAGAACAGAAGATTGAAAGAAAGAAAATTAATCCTCCTCCATCTGCTTGTCTCAAAGAAAGGCATATGTCACTTCATCCTATTACTCAGCTCATACTCCAAAAGCTTTTAGTTTCTCTTTGTTCTCTTATCAGTAGTTTTGATTGAGTTTGGTAGTCAAGTGTACAGGCTCCTGTGATTTTAGTCTTCTCCAGGGTTACACACTGATAAGGCCAATAATTGACGTTGTTATGCAGCAGTTTCTGCTGAAGAAATAAACATGGAAAGAAAACAGTTTGCTTTGTAGAGAGATGTCTCCAGTGACAGCTGTGAATTACTAACTAAATGGAAGCCCTGCCAGTGCATTTAGTTTAGCAGGTCACTTAAATTGCTCAGGAAGAACAACAGTTTCTTCTTTGTTCACAAAATTCCTTTTCATACTGAAATGGAGAAAACAGAGATCCCTTTGTTGTATTTACTGAAAATAAATAAAAACATTGGTTTATGAGAGAAAAATACCTTATAGTAATCACAAAGTGCTTTTCCTGGAAACTTACAGGACAATGAAATCAGTTTTTCATTGTGTGGAAGATTTGATTTAAAACTTGGACAGTAACAGCATCTCTGTAAAATACAAGCCATAAAGCAAGGCTTACAGGAAATGTCTCCAGATCATACACACTCCGCATGACATCCTTCCCTTCCTTTAGCAGGAATCAGACAAAACACAACTCTTGACAACACGTGCAGATGATGGGACCCCAATTTTGCAAGGTGTTCCTCCCAGCCTGCAAAATGCATTGCTCGACCTGTAGGGAGTTTGGTCTCAGCATCCTTAGAGCTGTAAAGCTCTGAACAGAAAACATACATATATTTCCTGTTACTTCATATGGGCTTCCAAGATAAGGAAGGACACAATGTACTGACAGAACAAAAGGAACTTGTTTCTAAAGTTCAATTATGTTACTGGACATGGTGAAAAAAATTAAAAAAGAACACTGAAAAAGAGCAGTGATTACTCAACAACTACTGAAGCCTTTTTAAACAAAATAGTGCTTTTTCTCTGCAACTAGGCTTTATAGAGATCCACAATTTTAGACTCATATTTTACGACAGCAATGTGGTTCTAACACTGTGTGCTTCTTAGTTGGTAAAGAAAACTAAAAGTTACTAGATATCAAAACGTTTAGGAGGTAATTGTGTGAAGGCAAAAACATTACACGTTTTAGAAATGAGGACTGCCATTTCAAAATTGTACTCTAAGGCCAATTCATTATCTAATTGTTTCAACAACTGTGAGCACTTCAGATGCTTTCTGTATCTATACACTATAGGCGTCATGTATGTCAGTGGGAGTAATCTTTGCGAGATATACAACACAAATTTTGGGCTGATTCCTAGAGTCATAGATGTTAAAGCCAAAGATCATTACTTACCTTGGTATGACCTCTTGTGCAGATAATAGGAACTAAACCTAAATATTTTTTTTTCTTTCAGGAAAAACATCAATTTGAAATCCTTAAGAGTTGCAGAAATTCATTACTTATTTTGTTAGTGTCTTAGGATTTTTTTCATATCAAATTTCTCGTATATTAATCAACTCTCCTACTGGTTTTCTTTTTGACAAATATTTCAAGCACTTCAGACAGCTTCTCTGAGCCTTCTCTATGTCTTTGTCGCAGTTTAACCCCAGCCAGCAACTAAGCACCATGCAGCCGCTCACCCACTTCCCCCCGCCAGTGGGATGGGGGAGAAAATTGGGAAAAGAAGTAAAACTCCTATGTTGAGATAAGAATGGTTTAATAGAACAGAAAAGAAGAAACTAATAATGATAATGATAACACTAATAAAATGACAACAGTAGTAATTAAAGGACTGGAATATACAAATGATGCACAATGCAACTGCCCACCACCTGCCAAATGACGCCCAGTTAGTGCCCAAGCGGCGATCCCCCCGCCCCCACTCACCCCAGTTTATATGCTGGGCATGACGTCCCATGGTATGGAATACCCCCTTTGGCCAGTTTGGGTCAGCTGCCCTGGCTGTGTCCCCTCCCAACTTGTTGTGTCCCTCCAGCCTTCTTGCTGGCTGGGCATCAGAAGCTGAAAAATCCTTGACTTAGTCTAAACACTACTTAGCAACAACTGAAAACATCAGTGTGTTATCAACATTCTTCTCATACCGAACTCAAAACATAGCACTGTACCAGCTCCTAGGAAGACAATTAACTCTATCCCAGCTGAAAGCAGGACAGTCTTTGACTTCAGACATCAGAACTGGATGCAGTATTAAAAAAAAAAAAAAAAATATTCACCAAAGGGCAAAACAAGCTCTTAGGTTCTTTAATTTAAGGATCCAATTACTCGCATGTGCCACAGCATCACTCTGGGAGCTCAGATTGAGAGCTGTAAGCAATGCCCTCTAGGATATCTTCAGAAGCCAAGCATCCCAGGCTACAATCTCTGACTCCAGAGATATGACCTATTCTAATTATCCTGTATTTGCAAAAATTTTTCATTTGACTATATCAAAATACAGCTCACTTCAAGAGGTCAACTGAACAAGTGATTCAACATTGGTTTATATAACTGCTCTGTTCTCCTCACTTTGTCAGAATGGTAAATTTGTGTCATCCACAGGTTTTTATTACCCGCTATTTTATTAGTGGAAATGCTGAATAGCATCATGCCAATTACTGACTCCCACAGAAGCTCACGAGAAAAATCTCTTCTTGAACACAATTAACTAAAAGATGTTTCTTTAGTCCTCCTGGTATTTTTGTGATACTGTTAAATGCTATTTAGAAGTTAAAAACCCAAACAATTCTCCCCCCCCCCCCCCCCGAAATCATTACATTGCACATTTACATCTATCAACAAATATGTAATATCACCGAAGAATAAAATCCAGTTTTACTGTGTTGTCTGTTATCTAATGCAGATTCACTTTTCAGGAATAAAGGTTGAAATGAAGCTGTTAGGAATGACACTGGGGAAAAAAAGGTTTCATATGTTCTTCTTAACTGATAGTAAGACAATTGGATATGTAACTAGATATATAATAATTATTCAAAAAATACTAAGTAAAGCTGATAGAATTTAATACTTATAATTAAAACTGTATCTTTTTTATCTTCATGAACATAACAATATTATTTTCTTCCCACTGAGTCTTCTGAGATAGATAAACAAAAATGTCACAGATACAGGAAGAACTTTTATGTTACAAGCTTGCCATTAAAATCCATTAAAGAAAATAAAGCTATTTCTGCAGACAATATTAATAACTCTTATTATTATTATTAGCTGACACACTGTGGTCACTAGAAAACCAGTCTCTTTACAGTATTATCCTCTTATACCTTGGAGCTTCCCTATTTACAGTCTTCCTGAAAATTAGGTAAAGCCTATGGATAGCACTCTCAAGTGTACAACAATGCCTACCCATGAAGAGAACAAACCCATCACGAAGAAGAGTTCTGATAAGCTATAAATGGTAGACACATTAACAAAAAGTAATTGAGTATTCAAAATCCTCATGGAAGCAAAACTAAATATCTAAGACTATCCAAATAGCTAAAATTACCCCAAATAATTTTAACTGGAATGGATTTATTTCTGAAAAGTAAAGAAAACATAAATAAAGGTAATAAAACATCAAATTCTTTCATTACAGTTTCACATTCATGACCTACACTGTATCACTTATTGGTAAGTAATCATGCTGCCACAAGGGAAATGATAACACGCTCAGCAAGGCTGAAATAGGACGAGACTGCACCCTTGCAGCCTCAGCCAACCATAAAGTCAGTCTACTTAGGATGACTGGAACCACTCCAAACCTAATGCTACTTCATTTACTTTCTTACATTCTGTTGAGATAGAGAAGTTGCAGTATAGATTTGGAAAGCCACAACAGTCCACTGCTGATTCATGCTGCTAAATCATGCTGTTATTACATTATATTTATGCTGCTATCACACTATTTTATGATGAGAGACTTCATTACGGTCAGAGCCAGAGCAGATGATGAACTATATGTCAAGAAGAAACAACACTTGCTTGCCTGCATTAAAATAAAGTCTATACTTCAGGTGAAATTAATTCTACTGATAAAGAAGCATTACAAGTTTCAGATACAGTCACACAGAACTCTGTTTCAATGATTAAACAAACACACAAGCATGTTTTGCCAAATGAAAGGTTTAGCTGTTAATCACATGGGGACAGCAGTTGAGACTGTAACAGAGTTCTTATTTTCCTTTGATCCAAAGAGACTATCTTTAGCTGAATTAGTTTCAGTATAATTTGTTGACACACTGGCATTGCTTTTCTACAGTAAACGTCCTCTATTATGTAGATATTTTTATCCTAAGGCTCAAATTATTAAGACAGGCAAGTTTACTGAAGACAAAATATGATAATTCTGCAACTAAGACAAACTCAATGTTTACGCTGAGAAAGAAAGAATTTTGATGAAACCATTCAAGATACAGGACGATTGTAATGTAGCAAAAATGAAATCTGGACTGATAAGAACATCCAATGGAATTTGCAAGAACCAAAAATCCCCTCCAGTTCCAAGAAGTGTACTGTTTTGTTAAAAGGATATAACTCAAATGTCATGGAAAGTTAACGCATTATGTGCTGTTTCAATGCACAAATCATAGTTGGAAGGTATATAGATGAACACATTAAAAGTCTATTTGGTAAAATAAACCCCCAACTATACTAGCATAGACAGCCTCTTCTGCTTTGGATGGCTTTGGTTGGGCTTTGTAGGTTGTTTTTTTTTTGTTGGTTGGGTTTTTTTAACATGAAGGGAGATTCAATACCTTTGAAGTTTTGCCAGTCCTACAATTTCTGGTTCTAATTTCATTTTCTGTTGGTAGGTGGTCTTATCTGGTTTTGGTACTCACTTAAGATCAGCTGAGAACAGTATTACCCAGAATTAAACAGCACTTTTTAAAAACAGGGATGATAACAGAATATGGATGTAAAAACCTCAGCTCAGCTTTTTCATCTTATTTTCTGCCAGGATCTTATTATGCAGTATTAACAATGATATGTGTTAGTCTCAACTATAAAATGGAAAGTGTAAAACCTTCACATCTTGGTAAAATGCTCTGCAAATTATACTTGAATTGCTCTGTATATTTGCAAAACATTTTTGGTTTTGAAGCCTATTTATTGAACTTATATTTTATTGATTCTTAATGTGCCCAAGTGAATATGCTTTGAAAAGAAGTATGATTGTATTTATGCAACAGCAGTGTGCCTCTGGTTCCCTGAGGTCCTACTCAAAATATTCAAAAGACTATGCCTTTTTCTCTCTGTATACAATTCAACTCTTCGACAGTAGCATTTACTAAAAATGGTGAGTTGAATTTGTCAAATAACTCAACTGCCGCCAAAACTGTACTATTATTCTGGTTCACTTAAAGCCATTCAAAGACCTGGAGGATTATCAAGGAACTACTTTATGGATAAGTGAACAAAAATCAGTCCTTATCCTTGCATCCTTCCCAAAGGCTTATTAGACAATTATATTCTTCATACCCATTGTATTTTATGTATATACTTTTCATCTCATTCTTTTTTGTAGAATAAGCAAAATAGAATTCTATTTCAATTATGACAATGTGATTTTTAGATGCAATCAGAACTACTTAACCATTCCAGCTTCTCACTTAAATGTAATTACAAAACTGTGCCAAAACTGTAATTTTAAAAGTTTAGCAAAAGTTAGACACTGTCAAGAGTCCTCTGTCTCTAAACAGGTTTTTTTGCTCTTTGTGTATGATTATCTCTTAAAAAGTTGCAGGAAAAAAGTTTCCTACAACTTGATTTTGATTAAGCTAGTGATTTATGAATTCTAGGACAATATTAGATTTTCATAAATTTGGATTCATTGTGTTGTTTGCACACTAATAGCGTTAATTAGGTTGTGTTTTTCTGAACACTACAGATTTGCTAAAGCATTTTGCCCTGTATGTTCTGTAGTTGAATGTAACAAAACTGTGGTTCCTCTGTATCTTGGAAAAAACTTTATCAGTTTGGGTTTTTTTTTTAAAAGCCTATCATCACCCTGAGTAATATCCTGATAATATGGAGAAACATAAAATACATATGGGTGCCATCAGTTGTAACTATACATCCACAGTTCTGTTTTTAAAAAAAACAACCAACAATAAGACATTTAACCTGCATTAGAACCAGCACTGTAAAATTCTGATCTCTAACAATTGGATGACAGTAATTTACCTGCAATGTCCATTACACTGTTGCAAAATAACTACTGTAGAATTTCATCTTACTTTTTGTAAGTCTTTTATTGAGAAGTATAATTCAGCATAGATTACAGTTAGATATAGTGACCAAGACAGAAACTTATAGAGTTTCTCACTATAAATACTGATAAAGTAACTGGATAAATCACGTTATATGATTGCCATAGGTGCAGTGAGTGACACTTGCATCATTTCTGCTTTGTAGTTTACTCCAACAACAGCACAATATGCTACAAAATCCAGCATCAGTTAACCACACCAACATTTCGTCCTTTCTAGATTTTCAGAATTCCAGACTTGGAAAAAACCAAACAAATCCAAGTACTACTCTTCACCTCAGTAAAATGTTGTTATGCATCATTAAATATCTCATACATGAATGCTTTAGGAGCTCATCAGAATATATGGACCCGAAAACTAGATTTTCTATAACACTGTTCATAAAGAAACCTCCTTTAAAACAACAATTACACTACATTCAGTCCAGGCCAGTTTCATTCACTCTGGAAGTTGCATTTACTATTCATTTTTGTTGCCACATCTGGGCCTATTTATTGGGTGTCAGTTCATTCTGCAAGGACAACCTTCAACAAAAACAATCAAGTAAGGGACACAAAACCATATTAAATATCTTCCTGCAATTAAAACAACAACATTAATGAAAACAATAGAGGAAAAAAAGCACTTGATCTAGCACAAATCTCACCAAGCAATTTCCATTTAAAAATTGAGAATTAATTCCTGAGGCAAATAGGAAAAGCTGAGCAATGACACTGTAAGGTTAATGGGATCGATCTAATCACATTCAAAATAAGCAATTTTCAGGGAATATAATGAAACAAAGATTTTGGTAAACTGCAGAACTTTGCAGATATGTAACACTAGGAAATCAGCTTTACAGGATTAAAGTGTTAGGATCCTACAGGTTTTACGGTACCCAGAGTTTGGGAAAGAAATTATTACTATGCCATTATTACTGGCCATGATCTTAAAGTTCTACATTCAGGTAACTCTCCATGTCCTCTGCTTTTTGTAATCCTTTATAGTTCCTTCTTCAAGAAACTCTGATTTTGAAGAGACTATTATGGTAGATAGTCAGGGATCGAGTGATATGTTGGTAATACCCTTTTTTAGGTTGTTCTGCTAATTAGTCACTATACAAAATAGGTAGTAACGAAAAACTTCAAAATAAATCAACAAAATACATTAAATCAACTATTGGCAAGAGTATACAGAAAGCATAGTATGATTTTCCAGAATAATTGTAAGTAAAATAAAAATACACTCTAGGGTTAACTCAGTTACAGTAAAGGGATAAAAGTCATTGCTAAAGAAGAGTTAAAACTAACTTGTTCAGAAGTAGAAACTAGGCATCTTATTGTTTGTACATTTGAAAATCATCTTCCTATTGCTACCACCAAAACCATACTGTATTCAAAGCTATAATACTAAATTCCTTAAGCTCAAACAATAATAATAATAAAAAAATAGAGCTGCACACAAAGGGGAAGGGCTCGGGACTCTCAGTCAAGTAACTGCCCCAAAGAATGAATGCATGCTAAAGAAACATGTTATCTTTTCTTTCCCATGAAAATGTTCAGAATTTAAAGGTATCTTTCAAGCAATACCAATTGTATAAACACTATGCTCCATAGTTTTTCTCCACACAACAGCAAGTTCTACAAGTGGAATTACGTTCAATATCTCTTTCCCTCTATTCAGCAGTCTCCACTGGATTTGCTCTTGGATACTTAAGAGCTTCCCTCCCTCCTCCTTATTGAGAACGACTCTGGTAACAGCCAGTCCAGGAAATGGTATTTGGGCTTGCAAAGAGACTTTCAAACCTTCAAGGAAGTCTTCAAAGAATATTCAATATTCAGACCAGTAAATGTAGGCATTTAACAGATTAATTCTAATTTCTGCCAATGCCATGTTCCTTTGCAATTAATACAGTGAAACAAATATTTGCAGACGGTAGGGTGAGATCAGAAGTGACGGATCCACACTCGCGTCTTTCCACTGACTACAAATGTAATTTAAAGTGACTTTATTTCTAATTTACACCTGGCTCACAGGATTGGCTTTATTTCATTAAACCCTAAGCCTAACTACATAATGTAACCCATTTTCAATCTAACTGGTCTCTGTAACATGAATCATATCGACATGTAATAGTTGTACTGAACTATGCACCTGGTTAACATCTTTCTTTTGTTACTTAAAAGATTAATATTTGAAGAATAAGGAAGACAAATAATAGCTAATGTCACACAATTGATTTAGCAAATACAAATGACTGCTAATTTTGTCATATAATTGCTTTGTTCTTTTTGAAGCAAAAGCAAACTATTCAAATAGTAACTTAATTTGGAACTAACTGAAGAAAAACACTGTCTAAATGTAATTTTTCAAATGGCATGAACATTTGCATGGAAGAAAAACCAGAGTATTCAAGATTATAAATTACTATATCCCTTCTTGAAGATTTTTTTTAATAGTAAACCAACGTAAAAGTATTACACATTTACACTTGTGTGTTTAGAGTCAAAATACATCTCAAAATTGTTCTGATGAGTGACATAAGATTTCTTAAGACCCTTGCTCTTCAAGCATACTCCCCACCAACTTGCAAGAAAAAATAGCTGGCAATCACTGGAAAACAATTCTCTGTATTATTCTTATCTCTTACACATTTCCTCTGGAAACACCCTCTGCAGCTTTTACAGTGATGTACCTTGTTCCCTTTTAGATGTTCTCAACTAACGTACTAAGGAAAAGGCACTTGTTACTATGTCCCAGTACCTTGATTTTCAAATTTGTCAAACTCCTGAGTTATAAATGACTTGGTAAAAGCCATGTGCCTTGAAATTACACTTAAAACAGATTAGGGCAAAAAATGAAAATAAAGTTACTAAATCTCAACACTCAAAGAGTACAGTTACAAATATTTATAAAAGATGAAAAAATTAAGAAAATATATTTATTCTACTTATATCAATATCAAAACCTGAAGACCCTTGTCCTGTTTCTTATCACCAAGTTTTCACCTTTCTACTTTTCATGCTGCGTTCCCAAAAGAAGTCCTACCGATATAGTATGCTGACCCTGTAGAGCTAGTCTCCTTCAGCAGGGATTTTCAAAATTTCTGTTTTGGCAATCCTATTTCAATATAAATGATTTTTTTTAAAACTATATTCTCTAGAGTAGAAGATGGGTCTGTTAAAAACTAGACAGATCTCCCAAGATAAGTCGCAGCTGCAGTAATTAGGCATATACCTCTTTCCATAAGCAGCTAAATCTACTACCCAAGGACTTCTGGTTTCACTCAGTTGCTTTGGAGCGAGCAAGACTTATATTTTCACTGACTCCTGTGATTTATCTAATAACATTAGAATAGTTCATAGCACAGAGTAACTTCAGAATATCAGCAGAAAATATATGTATTCAAGCTACTTGCAATTCAGTATCCTTGTGCTATAACTTGCAATTTTACTATGTACAACTGTTCCAGATATTTTGAGGAATAACTATGACTTCTGGGAGAGGGAGCTAGATGGGAAGAGGGCAACAGAAACAGATGTGCATATTTCAAACTCAGATACAGAACCAAAAACTTACCTGTATTACTGGAGGTCAGTTAAATATTATTTTTAAAAATAAGTCAGATGTGAGTAAAGTATTATTACTATGAACTCTTGGCCTACAAACTCAAACAAAAGAAAGAAAAAGAGATGAATTTAGGTATACAAATATGCACATTTCTAGCTGAATGAAATGTAAATAAAAAATTGGGGGTTTTGTTTGTTTGTTGGAGGTTTTTTATGATTTCAGTTCTCAGTTTTGCACATTTAAAGTCAAGCTTTTGAGGAAAAACAATGTATAAAATAGGAAAAATAGGCCTACAATCTCATCAGAAGAAAAGGACTGCAGAAAGCCACACTGAAGCTTCAGAGCTAAGACAGGGTAGTGTTAGGAGTTTTATTTCCTTTTTCATGCTTCTTAAGCCATTTTTAGTTTACTGTATAAACTGGTCAGAATCTTTCAGTAACCTTCTAGACAGAGGGCAACTCCTCCTCCTGCTACAAGGCAAGCACCACGAGTTTCTCAAAGTGAAAAGAAGGATGAGGTACAGTCCACCTGTTATATTGTAGTTTAATATTAAAATTTTGCAATAATAATTTCTGTTGGACAAAACTTGTATTTCTAAGACTATATGACAAAATATCTCTGTGTTTAATTTACAATATACTCACATGTGGAGATCAAGTCAAGATATTCACGATAATCAAAAGATGCAGAAGCTTTTGACTAAGTTGAGTAGGCTTGTTAACAGAGCAGTCAAATTGAGACTGTAATAGCTGAAGTTGGGACCAATGGACACCTGATGTTTCTTCCCCTGTAAGACTGTATTTAGATACAACTTTTACCAGTCACTCATTCTCTGTTGATTAAGCTCTTTGCATGCAAAAATAATGTCAGTAATTTTATTACTGTAAGTTGGCTCTCCTGAATAGAAATGATTCAACAGTGCTAACTCCTAGTTATCTACTACCAGTACTCAGAGATTAAGGACCAACGTCTTTAGATTGCTAGCTATGATGTTCAAAGTCTAAAACAGCAGAGCTTCCAGTTTCTTGCAATGCATGACAATATATTGACTGTCTTCCAGAAGTGCTCACAGCAGGGAATAAAATCACAGCAATTTTAGTAGTCAGGTTCTTTAAAGTTAGAAAGATTTCCATATTCACAGTCCTTAACTCTTTACAGGTTTTGGTACATTCACAGAAAAGACCCTGTTAACTTCCATACGTGGAAGAGTGAGGGCGCAGGATCCAGAACCACAAAACTATCTACCATAGAGCTTAGAGAGAAGAGGGGTAAACTCTCCTCTGTTCAGAAAATTAATCTGTTCAGAAACATTACTTTTTCTTGCTGTTGTTGTTAATTGAGAAACATTTATTTTTACTGCAGTAGCAATGGGAACTGTCTAGCACAGTACACACCAAGAAGCTAAATTAAAAACATATTTATTAGTTATGCCTCATATCATGTGAAGTGAGAACTCCTGTACTTTAATGCAGAAAAAGTAACTATTTAAAAACTCACATCATAAACTAGGAACAAGATCACAAAAGATTAAGGAAACCTGTATTACCATAGCTGACCATAAATAGATGGTATAAAATCACGTTTCTGATATACGACATGTTTCTATAGTAGATAATCACTAGGAAAGATATCAATATTAAACTTTTTAAACTAAACTGCAGACAGCAGTGTGAATTGAATTTGTCTTCCAAGCATCTTGTTATTCAGTCGCCTCTGTAACCACCTACTAATCCCATTTTTAGGGTGCAAAGTTACATTATTTAACTTGTGTAGTTGTAGCAAATACACACTCTGACAGGTGTACAAAAATCAGGTCTTTCTTTAAAACCTTCTCTTTCAAGTGATTTTAGCTCACACACAAGAATCTACTTCAATAGAAATGTTACTTCCTGTGAAAAGTGAAATAAAAAATATACCCGTAATAAATGTAACAGTCCAAATGTTGATAAATGCAAGCTACAGACTCCTTTGTGATTGCATACAAAGTCTGTAATACTGTAATGAAGAAAACTGGCAGACAAGTCCAAGAATGAAATGAGGAGACAATATGCTCATCACCTATATCTTCCTAGAAAACATTTCTAGGGAAGAAAACCAAGCATTTTCAACAGCTCTGGTTTTAAACTGTTCTTGTTATTTCAGACTTTCATGTTTAATACTAATATCACTTAATATAGGTATGAAATCCTCTGCAAGAAAGATAATATGCTTTATCTTTTCTTTAAAACCTGACATTAGGCCTGATGTAACACAAGCCAGTAACCTTTAGATGCCAAGGGTTCACTCATAAAAAAACAGAGCACTATTCCTCTATTTCAGGGAATTACATAAAGCTTCAGGAACTTTGGAATCTAATACACAGAAAACAGACCACAGGTAGAAACAATTGCCTTCACACCCCAAAAATGCTTACAAATGTGAAGAACAAGACTAAAAGGACAAGCTCATGTGCTAAATGAGACTTGAAAAATCAGTACTGTATTCTTACCACAAATCAGAAGATATTAACCTGGGCCTCCTCTACTTTTACGTGAAAGAAGAGGGCAAAGTATTCAAGTGAGCTGAGATTTAGGATGAGTGGTAGGTAGTAGTGAACCTTCTAATCTTGCACTGATTCTAACTAAGTGATTATTAAAGAGGGAAGGAAAGGCAAAATAAACCAAAGGTATTGACAGTGCTCACTCCACCACTAAGCTAAAGATGCACTTCAAAGTCACCCTGTATCTGACTTTCATTCAAATGCAGGCACTGTGAAATGTTTCCCTATCCTCTGGAACAGGCATCCATCTTAAAACTAACATAGACAAAACCTAAGATTTAGTCTAAGAATAAACCTGACAACAACTTCATAAGGCATAAACATTTACTTCAGTAATAACAATAACTTTAACTTCCTTAAAATTTTATTGATGATATGATGTAGGAAGGTGGTGCTTCACATTATAATTTGAACTAACATTAGCTTCTAATACTTCACCATAATTAAACATCTGAAAAAAAAGCAACAGTATTTATCTAAATTTTAAAAAGGACAGACAATTGTGCATGCATTCATTTTGGTTATGACATCAATAAGGCTTACTCCCTAGTATTTATATAAAATAGTGATTAAAGAATCATTATTTTGAAGATTATACAAATCAGAATAAAGGACAGTCACTACCTTGAAGATTTTATGGCTAAGCATAAAACAAGAGACAACAAATTCACAGAAAAGTAAAAAGCAGCAACACAAAACTAGTCAATGTGACTGTACATGCTATTAACAGACTCGAGCCTACCTGTCAAATCTATTCTGGGCATTGCAGAAAAACAGAACTTACATAAGGATTTAGAAGGAAGTAACTGAATATCTGCATTAGAAGCTCCATTTAAGTAAGACAGTCAACTTGGGAGATAGCACAGATACTTTCTTGTGAGCTCAAGTGCGTGATGAGGCTGTCATCACTGGCTGATAAACTGGCAGTCAGCATCTCGACACTGAATATGAGATGACATGTAAGGTGTCGGTATTAGTCCATTAAAGGCCTTGAAAGAGAAAGTGTCTAAGTTTTCCTTGGTGCTATAAAGGAAAGGGAGCTAAAAGAGATACAAAGTAAGAAAAAATGATGGACTGAAAAATGATCTCTACAGCTTCTTTGCAATCTGGGTGAATATAAATGAAGCAAAAATGCATTTGTGAAAGCTGAAGAAAAGGACATTGCAGTAATAAAGATGTGAGTTGATGACAGCATGGGTGAAAATGTCTGTTAGACAGAAAAGCCTGTATCTTAGAATCAAGAAGAAAAAAAATCTGCAAGACAGATTCCTTACCACAACATATTGAATATATTTTTATAGCTCAGCTATGTCAACAAAATGATAACTTACTTAAACTGAGAATTTGGACTAAATCTCTAATATCCAACAGTTAAACCAGTACAGTCCAACATTACTATTAGCTTATATTCAGTTTGACAGCTGAATCTAGTCCCTGAAGTCCTGTTTCCTTACAAATCTTTCAGATATCCTGTATACAACACCATTAAACTCAACAGCCATTATTTTCTATTAATATTTTAATTCTAAATACGCTCAAAATCATGCTTGAATATTTTGTCACTTAACAGCATCAGCCCATTCACATCTCAAGAATTCAGGAGAATTTTGGAATTATGGCTGTAGTTAGGAACATGAACAAAAATAAGTCAAAGTCTACGACATGCTGATGAATAGAAAGGTCTTCATTACTTGCATCTTTAATTACTTAGATAGTAGAAATTAAATGAATTTCACATTTTGCATTCACATTGCAAGTCATACTTTATCACATTAAAAAAAATTTGTATTTTTATCTATATTCAACTTAGTGCTTTTTTTTCTTTTTTTAATCTGACACTAGTATGGAACCAGTGAATTAACACAGAATATTTATACCATCAACAGAAATATCAGAAGCCAAGAATGACCCGTTCGATCCTATAAAACATCACATCGGTTACAAAGGAAAACCTGAGCCAGAATTAAAAGTTTTGACATTTACTGTCTGCCCATTGTGTTCTCTGTTCCCCAACATGCGAACCGAAAACTGCTAATCTGAAGTATGGCTAGAGCTACAGAACTACCCAAACTAGCTTTTTGTACCTGGGTTTGTGGAGCATCCTATGTAGGTATACCAGACCCTCTCTCTCTAGAAGCGAGAACCACAGAGAATAACAATCTCTAACCATAACTAAAACACTACCGTTCTTTTCAGTAATATTAATTTTTGTATTATACAGGGGCATGAAATATTTAAAATGTCTACCTGAAAATATATTGGTATAGTTTCACTGCTATCAAAAAGTGACCATGGGAAATTTGAAAATTGCATGTAATAATTTTTGCCCTCATTATATAGCATTGCATCGTCTAGCTCGTTGCATGAAATAACCAATTTCAAAATGGGATAAAAGCTTACTAGAAAGGCTACTGATACCTTTTATTAAGCAGAACAAAATGTAAGCAACTATAAATTCCTAGCAAAACAAAAACATTTGACATTTACCCCCCTCCCCAGCTTCCTAAAATCAAATGTTTTCTCTTGGGAGACTGCAGTTTGAAATAGTTCTCCTTTGTTCTCCAGTGTACTGTATTTTACAGTAGTCAGACAGGAACAATTTATAAGGACATGGAATGCACGAGTGGCATGGAATAATCTGTGGAAAATCGAGAGGTCCCAGTTTTCATAAGGCAGAAACATGGGACAATTTCTACAAATAACGTTGTAAATTGCTCTAGATTTACATATAAAGCATCACCTTTCTCCTGACTTATCTGTTGCTAAAACTTATGTTAACCTGCAGATCTCATGTTTCAAAGGAGGTCTACATTGACATCTTATACTTGATGAAATAGATGGCAGTAAGAACAATAACTTGTTAAAATAGATTAAAATGAAGACAACTTCCACCATGACTTGATTATCATCTTACAGTGAGAAAATTATTTTATGTTCTTTCAAACACGAAAAATACGGGATTAGCATCAACACAGTTTTATATGTTTGCGGTACAAGTTTATATATACCTGTTTATTTATACACATGTATACCTATAATATATGAATATAATATATACACATGATTATTTGAAGATTTGGAGGCCTGAGTTGGAACATTTATTTCTTCCTCTATTTCCCTCCTCAAAACATATTGCTGTTGACACCATAATATTTAATTCTACAGACGTAAACCAAATACCAAGTAGTTTTCAGGTTGTATCACTCCGTAGTATTAGTCCAGCCAGCCTAACTCCTTTCATTGCAAAATTTCTTTCTCTGCTACACAGCAATACACACCAAAAAAAACCCCCAACAAAACCAAACAAAAAAAACCCCAAAACCAAGAAACATACACACACCTGCTGTCTGTAATAAGGAACTATTATCCTGAAGGGCTGAACATTTGGTATATATATAGGTCTATTAGTTAATCTGTTCATATGAGGAAGAATAAACTTCATACTTTTACTGATTGCGTAGGTTGCAGCAAGACATACTCAAGAGAATGGAATTAAATACCTTGAGCAAAGATTATTTACAGTCATCGTCCTGTCTGTAACACTCCTGATAATATACTTCATCAAATAAGAAAAAAGTATTGCATAACCAAGTCCTTTAAAACTGATCTTTGATTCAAAATCTGCTCAGTGCCTCATCTGACATATCACCAGACCTGATGTTCTGGGGAAATTATTCTGCCTTAAAATTCCCATGAGGTTTTTAATTCTATTGAAAGAGGTCAAACAGACATGTAAAAGAGCAGCATCAGTCTTCACAGCTAGTACTAAAGAACCAGGCCATCTGACTAACAATTAGCAGAGACTTCCCTCATCTCTGTCACATGCAGAAAACCAAATACAACACACACTACGTGCAAGAGAAATGACTGGATGCATGTTTTGATGATTCTTGATACAGTTTACAGAGCAAAAAAATTCAGTCCAAAAAGTACTATAGCTATGACTTCTCAATACTGTGAATTCAATGCAATCAGAGTACTCCAACAACACATAATGAACTTCCCAATTTTCCAATGCAGTTTAAATGCCTATTACTTCAGCTACTACTTTGAAGATTAGGCAATGGTCTACAGCTATTATTAACAAAGCAGAAGAATAATGGATTTTATTCTTGCCTGTGGGAGATAAGCATCATTTGGAGAATTGATAACACTTTAGTTTAGTCATTTTACAAGGTCATGTTACACAATAAAGAAGGCCAAGCCTTTTAGTGATAACATATGATAGTGATAAAACTAGCACTAGTCTACAGATCCTCAAAATTACTAATTGCATTTCTATGTTGTAAGCAAGCTAAAGCAGTCTGATAAATGTGTTCCAGTGTGTTCCTGATTTATATAAAGAAATTAAACCATAAAGAAATACCTTAATTATTAAATAAGTAAACAAATCTGAACATATGTAAGGAGAACAAAACAAATCTTCATAGTACTATACCTTGGGATTATTATTTAAACATAGTTGTAATAGATTCGGTAGAGAGGAAAATTATGAACTTTGGTGCAGGAAGTCAACAGGAAAAATTTAACAGGAAGGATTAACAGTGAACAATTGCAGTTGAGAGGCATGGCTGCCGACATTAAAGTTGGTTTTGACAAAATACCATAAATTGAGAAAATCTGACAGTGTTAGCAGGTAGTATAAATTAAAGTTGTTATGTTGTGCCCTTTAGGCATTTATGTATTGCAAAGACAGGCAATGACAGTTAAAGTGCTCTGAATAAATCATTTTATGAAGAAAGATGAAAAAGACTGAAGTGATACACAAATTTACACAATAGTTCATTTGTACAGGGCAACAGAGTTCAGTCAGATGGAGAGAAAATAAGCTGATAAAGGGCCATTTCCCCGGGGCAGGCAACGGTGGGGGCTTTGCAGCATGGTTTGTTGTTTGTTTACAGTCAGCCTGCAAACAGGACTTTAATGCCTTTCAGCCATTGCACGTGTATCATAGGGTAAAATTAAATATAAAATATTTCTATGAAAGTGAACTGTCACCAGTTCACAAACATAACTGAACTTCTACAGGGGTATGCAAATTATTTGTCTATTACCATACACAAATCCCACTCCAAACAACTCCCTGATATGCTCTTTGCTGGAAAAATGTAAGGTTTTGAAATGCAGGGACCTGAAGTAAATGCTCTTATGGTCCTTTTATTTCCTGCTGAAAAACAGGCTCCTTATTTTAAAAGACTGCTTGCCTACCTTTTTTGAAAGAATGAACATCACCTTGTGAAGAGTGTGCTGTTATATTATACAGATGAGAAATTATAAATAAATAACTCCAGTGTTGCATTTAAGATTAAAAAAAAAAATCCAGTTACCTTTTCAGAAAATGTCTGTGAGAAACCAAGGCTCTACTTCTAACAGCATCTCCAGAAATCATCTTCTCAAAGTCTGTCTCAGTTAAAACACCATTTTTTTTCCCAGAGTGGACAAAGAAAATACATCTCCTACTGCTTATAGTCCATCACTTCAGATCTAACAGTTTTGGAGCAACTATAACAAACAGTCAGACACCGTCAGTCTTGCTGCAACTGCTACTATTTTGTCATAAATTCATCCCGAAGTAACACTAGGAGGCTAAATTTAATAAATACTACCCTGTGCTTGAAAAATATCCCCTTCACTTACTTGAAAATCTTTCTCTTCCAGGATCTCTTTCCTCCACCTGACAAGGAAGGCAGCACAGACGTACAAGTGGAAGTGAGAAAAACCCTCTGGTTCAGACTAGAAAAAATAAAAATATATCATCCTTTCAATACACAGATAATACTTTTGATCACCATATACCCCAAGTGTATTTTTATAGCATTCACTACTAACTATAAGTGTCATTTAAATCTCTCTCTTCATATTACAAACATGTTTGCATTCCATCTATGCCAAACCTCTTCATAGCTATTATCTGTAACAGAAATTAAGGTGAGGTATGAATCCATTTCTCATATTTAAATTAATTCTCTACAGATATGTTTTCCATTTCTGAAGTTATCCATTGGCTTTTATCTGGCATGAAATACTGTACTGTCTGGCTCAACATTGTGGTGTGAACATATGCTTGACCTCCATTATTAAGAGCAAACTTTACAACTATTAGTAGCTTTTTCATTATAAATTCTGCTATAGGAAATTATTAAGCATTTTAACTGCTTAACTTGGTCTATATTTGACTGAATTAGAGGTTTTTACTACAGGAAGAAAATCCATTCATAACACAAAATATTTACAACTCAGATTTGTATTTGGATCTGCAGCATTCTGTTCTACTTCAAGGCAGCAGATTCAGTTACTTTATAAAACTCCCCCTAGAAATTAAGATTTCATAAGTATATCTAAGAGTTCAGAAAAATTTGTGATCCTACTTTTAAAAGACTTCACTAAGTTTTCTTGTATTACCAAATTAATCTTAGATTTTATTTTCTATACCACTGAGAACTGAAAAAATAATGATGATATTTAATTATCAATGTGATGACTGTGAACTAATGCTACATAAAATCTCATTAAAATAACATTTAAAAATAGTAATTGTAAGATTAAGCTACATAATCTGACAAATGTAGGCATACTTAAATGCTGATATCTAAATAATTTATAAGATCTAATTGCAGCGCTTTAAAAGTATAGTAATTTTTTTCGTTTTCTCTACTGGTCATTTCAAAACTGCAGTTTACTCTTTAGAAAAATACAGTGTTCTGCTCAAGTAACGTGAACTAAAACAACTTCTTATGTAATACATAATGTGATAAAATATCTATTTTATTGCTGTTTAACCTAGAAGAGCACAGTATTTAAAACATTCCACGTAACACTTGTAACTGTGCAATAAAGTAACCTCATTGCTATCACAAGTCGAAAAGCAAAAATATTCTCCTCCTACTTTTCCTTCTTGTCTACCCCTGACTGATAGAAGTGGACAGTGTACTACAAGGGGTTGGTACAAACACCATGTTAACAGCTACAGAAACAAGAGATCATCCTGTCCACCAAATCAGTAAGAGGCAAGAAAAGAGATAATACCAATTATTTGCAGGGAAGTTTTAAGTTATTTAGTTGAAACTGAAAATACGGATTAGTTAATTTTGAAGGCAGAAAAGAAAGGTTCTGATTATAAAATCATGTGATATTTTTCCTACTCTAGGAAAACACTCTACTTGAATAACATGACTTGAATAACACTGTAAAATACCAGGACAGACAAAGCATATGGTAATTTTAAATAGACTTCTCACCAGAGTTTGTCTTAAACAGAAAAACCAAAGTAAAGTCCAATTTACAATATTAGAGTTTTACAGAATCATGCACTTACTACCATCCTCCTGAAAAATCCACGTCTTTTACTTCAGTATTGGTATTTCTCTTGGGATGGAAAGTTAACATATATAAAAGCATAAAATGGTATCTCAAGAAGACATTCTTGTAAGAAAAGTGCTGCTACCACTTATTATATCAGATACTATTGTGGCAATAATCAAAATAATCAAACACAACCCCATAAAATGCAGGAAGCCAATTCTAAGAAAACAACCCTTTTCCTATTTTAATGTGTAAATAAATTTGCAGAACATGCAGTATTTTCTTAAATTCAGCCTTTGATTTCCATCTCTAAAATGAGAAAAAATATCTTTAAATTTTTAAAATTAAGTATAGAAAGAGTACTTGTGGTCTATTTTTTTCTCAGCATGGAACTGCAACCGATTTCTCACTTTTAACATGAATTTTAAAAATGTCCTTTCAAGTAGTAGCCTTTAATCATACATGGAAGGTTTCTATTTTTCTGGAATATACATCATAATCTTATAAAAGTGATAACCTTTCTTCAAATTTGGAGGGCAAACAGGGTAGCAATGCCCAATGAAAATAGACTATGTTTAAGACTTAAGTCAACAGCCTGTACAAGAAAACATCAACACATTTCCCAGAAGCCCACTCTGAAATATGTGCTGTCACTAGTGAAGACTTTCTGGCATTGTAAGAACCAGGTCAGTTCACCATTACCCTGGTGAACTATGATCTGTGTTTAGATCTACTTCAAAGAACGGGTAAGTGAAGAGCATGGCAACAGCCTGAACATTTACAATCAAATAGGAAAGCAGGGAAGAAAAAAAATGATGGTTACAGGGTGGGGGCAAATAAATCTGGATTGAGATTGTTGAACAGATAAAAGCACAGAAATACTGCTCAGGGTAGATTAAGAAAGAGGAAGACTATTTTTTTAGATAAAGAGGTAGGAAGACTGAATAGTCTGTAGGCAGGAAAATTTCATTTAAAATAGTAATTATTAATCAGGATATTTTATGTATTGGATTATTTATTATCCTACCCGAATATAATAAAGGTTTAAATTTCTTTAATTACATGACATGAGCAAGAAACAGGGAACTGAAAAGAACTTGGTTTGTTATTAATATATACTAATCCTCTTTTCTTCTCCTCACTCCTCCAACATTATGTAAGTTTTTGAAAAGCATAGAGGAGAAGGAGGCAGGATTAAAGAAATCTGTCTGAAAGTAGCATTTCAACTTTCAAAGTAAATTTGCAGTAGCTATTGGCAAAATTGTTTATTTTGCTCTCTCTTACATTGACTCACAAAACAATATTACACAGCTAGTCAAATTAGATCATCAGAGTATTCTTTTTTCTGATAATAACCTAAGATTCTGATTTGAAGCCCAAGAATTCATTCTATTATCACATAATAGAGAAAATTCTTCCATTGCCAGAAAGTCAAGATAAGTGGCTTAAAAAAAATTAAAATCAAAAAAACCCAGAACTGCAATGTTGGAAATTGAAAATGTTTTTGAGGAATTGCAGAAAAAATATCTGGAAGTATATAAGAACCTGTACTTTTTCTTGAGATTTTTCTGTTCAACCTTTTTTTTCCCCCAATACAATTTTCTTCAGCTCTTTTAAATTAAACCAAATAGGTTTAAATATGCAATTCATTAGAGAAAAAACGCATATCCCCCTATAGATTTAAAAATGCATCATGCTTCAGAGATAAGTCTAGGCTACAAAGTATTTCCAATGGATAGTTTTAGACAGTCTTAGAAATTGAGTAAAACAGCTAATGCATAATTGCCTTTTCTAACACCTGCTACCTATTATACTTTTCCATTTGTAGCTTTTGAAGTTACAAACAGTTTGATCTCTAAATGTACAGAAATGCAGACTATGAGCTAAAAGCTATTTAAAATCAAATATAAACAATGACCTTGATTTAAATATTTTAGCAAAAGATCTCAAGACAGATGTACAACCTTCCAGAAGACTTATTCTGAACATATTACAGACGACTCAGAGCACATTATCTAAGAACCATCTGTCATTATCAATAAAAATCATTTAGATTGTTAACATCACAAATATCTCATTGCCCTGCAAATGCTGGATCTCCTCTGCAGCTGAAATGAAAGGCATTCTTTATACTGCACTCCCTAAATTTCTTGAATTAGACAATCACTGAAAGAATGCAGATTTTGTTGTATGACTAGACTGATTATTGTCTAGTCAACGATTAGTCTAACTTGCCTCCCATACCTTGGGTACTTCAGCATTTAGGGAGGGTAATATCTCATGGTATTATATTTGTTGATAGAGTAAATATATGATTATTTTTTAAGTACTCAGAATGATTAAAACTATGAAATTGTGCCACCACATTTCACACGCAAATAATGGCTCAGACACAAGGATTTCCTAACACTTTATGGTTACAGATGAATAAAGCAACTTTAAGCAACTCCATTTTTACTACATTACAAAGAACAGATAATTTAGCTGTAAAAGGTTTAAGTAATTTTTCCAAAATTATCCAAGCAATCTATGGCAGAAAACGAGAAAGAAGCTAGCACAGGATCGTCATGCAAAGTGGAATGTGTTGGCTGCTCCTCCAAGATTCGCCTTTGCCATAAGCCAGAAGCTCTGACTTCCTAGGCACAGAGTCAATCCACCGTCAAAACTGAGACTCAGTTCCAGTCTGAGAAGAAACCCAGCAAGAGCACACCATGGAGGGGTCCATCAGGGTAACTCTCCCGCCACCAGGAATGACCAACAGCAGATGACTAAGAGTTTAAGAGTGCAAGCATATAGCAATACCTTCCCAGAACACTATTCCAACTTTTAATGATTTCACGCTCAGAGATGTCCTTACACAAGCTGTAGAATATGTTCATTTAATAGTTGTTAATGGATTTGTCTTCACTTATCTGCCCAAAGCTTTTTGCAACTGTAAGCTTTTTTGGTAATCACAAAGTCCTGTGGCAAAGAACTCTAAAATGCAAGTGTGTGCTATATAGCATGTCTGTTTTAAAGCCAACACCTGCTAGCTTCATTTAAAGCTGTTCAGTTATTGCATTGAAAGAGAGTATGAACAATCACTTCCTACTCACTTTCTTCAGTTCATTCATCTTTCCTTCTTTTTAGCAGACTAGAATATTTTTTTGCCTATTCCACCATTCCTCTTATACCCGTTCCACCATCTTTGCTCAGCCTTTTTAAACATCCTTTCCTGTACTTTTTTGATTTTGAAATAAGGTCCAAACTGTATACGGCATGTAAGGTGCAGAAAGAACATAACTCATAGCTGCATAATGATATTTTGTTCTCCTTTCCTTTTTCACAGTAATTCCTAACCTTTGATTTTTTTTTTCTTTTTCTTTCTTGACTGCTACTGAGGTTATGTTTTGCTCTTGGGCTTGAGTGTAGAAAGCTAAGTTGAGCCCGTGGTTATACTGGTACAGTTAGGATTGTTCCAAACACACACACACACACACACACAGTATCACTTCATATTTGTCCACGCAGAATTTAGGCTGTTATTTACTGTGTCGTTCTTTACAGCAACATGAAGTCCTGCAACTCCTTGCTGTCAGCCTCTCACCTTTACTACTCTCAGTAACATGGTGTTGCTAGCAAACTTCGCTTGTCTCACTCCTGTATCCCTTTTCCAATCACTTCAGCAGAAACAGCTAAAGCCTCATCACAAATTTTAAAAGAATTACATGTGATTTCCTTTAATTTTGAAACCTGCCTGCTTATTCCTACCATCTGTTTTCTCTCAGTTGTTATCCATACAAGGGCATTGCCTTTAATTCCATGGCCATGTTTTTTCTTTCATAACCTTTAGTGAAGAACCTTCTTCACTGTTTTCAGCAATCTCAACAGGCTACATCAACCTGGTGCATATGTTTACTGGCTTCTAAAGTTTTGCAAGGTGTGATTTCTCACTACAAAAATCATGACAACACTTTCTTAAAATGTCATATTTACTCATGGTGAAAGAATATTATGATTAAGTTTAGACAACACTGTATTGAAGTCACCTAAATCTTGTCATTCTAAAAGTACTGGAACGCTTCAAGGATTGCAGCTATTTTCATTGTAGACAGCAGCCTACCAACTCGTATAGGATCATAACCTTCCCCTGCCTGTCAGTTTTACAGTCAGTTATATAATGAAATTTTGATTATTCTGTGGTGCTAAAAATTTAAATTTCAATCATGATACATGTTAAAAAGTATTTTACAGTTATACATATATATATACCTATTAAAAACATATTTTAATTGAGCTAGCACATTTTGGACTGTCTTTTATCATTGTTTTTGTTTCACCATGACTATTCCCAAGCAGATGATCCTAAAAGCAGTAAGTGACCAACAGCACTTGTCTAAGTTGAATCTAATCTGACAATAAATACACCAACAAAGTTGGATCATTTATGCTTAACCCCCCCCCCCCCCAACTAAAAAACAACCTTACTTACAGGTAAGGCCTCTAAGTAGCTGTTTCTAATGCAAACACCCATCAACTAATATGAACATTTACAGGTTGGTTTGATCTTTGCATTAAAAACAAATCTGATCCAAACACATTTCATAGCACTTTAAAATCTGTAATCAAAACTAACATTTTCAGGTCATAACAGCTAGCTACAAGTATCTGGCACAGCCAAAACACCATGCAAGAATTACAATCTCAGCCCTTAGTGCTCATTCTAAGTCCCTTATAGAAGAGCTGTTTTAAAAAAACCTTTACAAGAACTGTGTTCACATTTCCTATTTCTGCTAGGAATGTTCAAAAAAGTTATTTATCTTACAATTTTCTATTAGATTTGGAAGATTTATGCAGAAAACTAGGTGAAGATCAGTTTTCATAACAATTTAGTAGTTGGCCTCTCTGATCTCATCAACAACAACTTGGCAACAGTTTCCAAAAGATGACTTGTGATATAAACCTCTGCTGCGAAATCCCAGCCGCAAGGAACACAGACCATTGCTGGAGGGTTTTTTTGATCAATGTCTTGCCCTGTTAGAGAGCTCCATATGGCATGCAAAATTCATGGTAAGACTATTAATCTATATCAAATATAAATGGATGCTACTGATAATTACTGTTTACTTGAACTACACAGGCTACCATTAATTGTTTAGTTTTAAGAAGCATCTTTCATATAACTTTCCACATTAGCTTGTACTTTGAGAACAGAGTTTAAATTACTGTCCTCTTCACTTGCTAATATGTTCAATTCAAACAGAATAAAAAATAACTAACTTCAACTGTGTGTTTGACCTTTTGTCCTAGCTTTTCCAGAATAAACTGTGGTGAAAAAAATTCAATGTTTCTCATTTAATTCATTTAAAGAATTTATCATGAAGTTTTTAAAGAGTTCATCATGACTAGGATGCCAAGTGGATTATGAGGTACCTTCACATCCAATACTGAAATGTGTTTTTCTTTTATAGTTATTTTTCTCCTCATGGGTGGTGGTTTATTACCTTCACATACAGAAAAGTTGCTAGATCTTAGCAAAGGAATGGAGCTTCTTATGCAACACCCTTATAGTCCTTTCTTGCTGAATTGGGTATTTAGAGAAGAAAGTGGAGTAAGGCAGCTTTCTTAAAGAATGCCTTTGATACAAATGCAAGGTGATGCTGAACTCTACACAAGGGAGAACAATTACACTTTGCAACACTTCCAACATTACTTTGAAAAGAACCTAGATATACACAGAAGAATTATGCAGTGAAATTATCAGAAAGCTTATTGATTTCTTTTCTGTAATTTCCCATGTTAATAAGCCTATTCTCATCTGCCGTGAAGACTGATCATTAGTTAGTTGTTCTTTGTACTTACTGGAGAAAATATTACTTAATCTGCTGCTTTGAATTTCTACAAAGCAGAAGGCAGACAACTTCTGTTTTGCCTACTAGTTATGGCTAGGCAGAACATGGCAAGAACAGAGATGTGGCAATGTGAACATGATTTCTACCAGTGATAATCAATCACTTCAATTTTAGCTAACAACAAACAACATAAAGGTCAGGGATGAGATATGAAGCTCCAATCTAATATATGTATTTTTGGCTCCTCTAGCAGGAAAAAACAAACAAACAAAACCCCCCAAAAACCAACCAAACAAAAAACCCCAAACCAAAACAAACAAACAAAAAAAAAAACAAAAAAAAAAACAAAAACAAACAAAAAAAAAAAAAACAAAAACAAAAAAAACCAAAACAAAACAAAAAAAACACCCAAACTTTCTGCAAGTTTTTCTTCCATGTAAGTTTTTAAGATCAAAAACTCCTAACTTGTATGGAGATGAGAACAGCAGAACCAACAGCAAGAACTAATGGAACTACTCCCGGCTAGTTTCAGTGCATTAACAAATAACAGCCACCTAACATTATAAGTCCTCATCAATAACAGTGGATAATTTACACTGTTTAGGTTTTAGAAAGTGGTTGATTACTTACAGCTATATTTTCTTTCTTTCGCCATAGTTAATGTATGAAGGAACAAAGTATTTCAGTTAGAGCCATTAATATGGTTCCTAATTATCTTACCAAGCTGTGGTGCAGTGTAACCATTTAAAGCAGAGAATCTCTATGTAATTAACAATGAACAACACTATGTCCTTACTTCCTCCCACAGCATGAAACACAAGAAATACAATGTATTTTGTTTCCTGCATGAGTATAAAGCTGAAGCATACACTTCCCTACAACCCTCAGTCCTGAGTATTTTCCTTGGGAAAAAGCTTAGACAGTCAGATCACACAAGCTGTAAGAGGATATGAGAAGATGACACTACCAACAGTCTTTTCAAAAATGTACACACGCTTGAAAAGTCTAACCCTCTAGTTATTTCCCAGAAAATCCATTTTGCATTTTTAATTTACTCATATGTCCCCCACTGTAACTTAAAATCCCTCTTGCATGGAGAAGTTATGGAAGTTCTGACTGAGTTGTTATGGAAAGCCTGAGGAGCAGTAAGATGAGAATAAAAAAGTGACAGACTAGTTGCCCCCCCCCCCGCCCCAGCACAGGTGAAGTTGAAGAAAACACTTTCTAAAAGCTGCAGGCTATTTCTTTTTTAATAGGTTGCATGGCAGATTTGAGTGAAAACCTCTAGACAAAATATTTTCAAAGGCATGTGCATTTGGGACACCAAAATGTAAATCTCATCTTTGCTTCATCTACAGTCAGTGACAGAAAGAACATTTATTGCAAAGACTTATTTTAAGCTAGGCTTAAAGTTGGGCTTCAATTATTGACATGATTGTCCAGCTGGAAAGAAATTTGTTTTGAAGTTTCCTTCTAATTAAGAACCTTTTCATTCTATCTGAAATCATTAATTTAATTTGAACTTAAACATTTAAATTCCTTCTCAAGTAATGACTTGACATCAATTAGTTGGCCAAAAATGTGGTGGAAAAAAGCAAAGCTGTGTCACACCAAAACCGCTTTTACTCACAGAATCCTCCTTAAAGATATGATTCACCTTACAAAGCATAAACTAAATCCAGACCATTAGTAAAAAATATGCTGCAACTGATTTAATTCTGAAGAACTTTGCTGTGAGGCAAAATATTTTTACATAAATATTTAACCTGCTTTAAGCAGACTACTGATGTGAAACCAGGACAGGCACCATTGATTAAAAAAGAATATGGCAACTTTCCCACCTTTGAGCAGAACTTCAGCAGATCATGTGAATCAAAACCGGATCATACTTCCTCAATAACCTGCTTTTAGAAGGCAAATGAGCACAAATATGCAATATAACTAATATTTACTAAACTAATTCCCTATTTCACCTTTTGAATTTCTAAACTATTTACCTCATGTATCATTTTAATTATTTTTGCAGTTCATTCCCAGAGAACCTTGGTGCCGGGAAATTAATTAAAGGGCACAATAGAAGAACTGTCAGCATTGTTTAAATACAATTTCAGCACTGGCCTCATTTACATGTATCCCTTTATTCTAAACAATGGGACTGCTGAATTTTTTGTATGAAATTGTTAGTTCATTAAAAAGAGCACAATGATATCCTTTTCTGCAGATACTCATCGGTTATCACATTTTGCTGAAATACATAAACCATGCTCACGACAACCACTAGAGCTTCTAGCCTCTGGATTTCAAAGATACTGAAATAGTTGTATAAGAGTTGTATAATAGCTTTTTGTGACCATATGACTGCTTAACAACATTCCTTGGCCTGCATGCTTTACATTGCATTCGGCTTCTGTTAAAACTAACACACTAATAATACCACCGAAACTAAAGTAGGCAGCTGCTGAATGCAGCAGCATCTTCACTGACTAAAGAGAAGAAAAAGCACAACAGCTGAAAACATTATTCAGCTGCTCTTCAGCTACGTCCAACACACAGGCTCTATAGTCATGATTCTGCAAAACTGCAGGTTTATAAAAGGGCTGATGTCAAAAGCAACTGAAAAGCCAACACCATTACTCACTCCAAGTATCTGAAAATTGCTAGTCACTCAATATCACAGCTGGAAATGTTAATGCATGGATTTTAATTAAATTTATTAGATACTTGATAGCTATCACCAGGAGCTTGATCTTGTCTGGATGAGTAAGATAAACTGCTTCTTACCTAAACAGTTAACAGAAAAGACTCACCAAGCTAATCCAAAAAATACTCTTCAGACCATTTCTAGTCCCATCCACCAAGTGGTTAGCACAGAAATAGATTTATAGTAGTGATGATCGGGTGCAGCTTTGCTGAAGTCTGGTCAGAATGAGAAACTACATCCACTTTATTAGCTACAGCAAAAATATTTCCTGTGAATAACACTATTGTTCTGAAGATGCTAATGTCTCAATGGATGCCACAGCCTGCTCAGTATTTACTTATCTCTCAGGACATTGAATCAAGGTAAGCTCTTTGATATGAATCTTTTCAAAATGCTGAAAATCAAAACCTGGTGCGCAGCAGAACAATCAAGTCAAAGTCTGCACTAATAATCATTCTTCACATCGTATCGCTGATTGAAGACAGCAGCATGAAACAAAAGACTTACGTGGGAATGGCAACACCTGTAGAGTTGTCACAATCTGCTTTATCAAGGTTCTCTGGAGGTTAACTCTGGTGCTGGTACTCATCTCTTAGAACTGAAAGATCTGTCTTGACCCTGAAAAGCCCTGAGCAATTATGAGACAGTAATATTCTCATACTTTTCTCCAGCACAGGTGTATCATACACTATCCATGGTTTCCTAAGTATATAGATTGCAACCGCTTTGTTGAGAAAAGCTTCTATGAGAATGTCCTATAGCAGTGTAAATGAAGAAAAAAGTGGCAGAAAGTGAGGAAAATTTTAAGATATTACCACCTGCATACAACTTTAGTAATTCTAGTATTACCAATAACACATGGGTTTTGTTTTCTTTTTTCTGGACAGCCTTACTCCATCACAGATAGAGCGTAGCTGAGCAGCTTGAGAAGCCCTTTCTCTACAACAGCTTCTTCCATACTGACAACATGAGGTGACCAGTACATCTTCATGCTTTTCCCATTTGACGTGACATCAGCAGAGTGTGAAGTTTAAGGTATTCAAATCTCTTACTGCTGTCAATAAACATGACTTGCTTTTTTCTTTCCACCAGCTTTTGTGAGCATCTCTCCACTAATCCATGTTGACATTTAAAGGGCTGAGTCTTCAGTACCAGTATCTTGACAGACACCAAAGCGAGCAAGAGTGCCCTAATCACTACCCCCACGGCCTTAAGCAGCTCAGAATGGGAGGATAGCTTTGATCCAAATAAAAGCTTTCTGGCTGATTTTTTTGGCTAAACACAGAATCTTCAGCTGAAATTCACAATTAACATCTAGTGTAGTACTTCTGTAAATTCCTTAATCAAGAACTATTGACCAAATAATTTAAAAGCACAATACTACTCCTACTGAAACAACCTGGGCACTGCATACTGCATTAAATTCCTAAATATTGCTCCAAATTTTGAGAAGCCTTTTACAGCTTATTTTATTCAAGCCTTCAAAAGAGTGCCTACTGAGGTTATAAATGACTCTCACTAGATTTCAGTTTTAGTATTATAAAAGAAAAAAATTATACTCCCATATAATTTTCTTCAAATCTCTTTTATTAAATTGTAACAAGCAACAATAAGACAATCATAATCATCCTGCCAGTCTTCAGGACGAATTTTATCAACAAAATGAATGTGAAAGGAACAAATATTTAGCAAAATAACAATTCAGCCTCTACAAAATTACAACAGAAACCAAAATGTTATCTACCCAAGTTGTGAACTAAAATAATAGATTTATCTATTAATAGATGTATCATCAAAATGTAATTTGTTACTGTATCTTTCCTTCAGCTTTATAATATTTTTCAAATTAAACAGATTTTTCCCACATGATTTTGCTTATAGCAATGAAGACTGAAGACTCTGAACTTTTAGGCTTTAAAATCTGACTAGAATATACTCTGAAATGTTGGAAAGAAGGATGTCAGGCTGCGTGTTCAAACAAATTTAAGTCAATGCCAATGTTTTAATACGTCAGATACCATTTAAGCTGCAAAACCAGCTTCTTTTGGTACATAGCTACAAGATTTTTGACACAGCTTACTCATCCCCAGTTACTTCATGTACATCGGTATTCCTCGATTCCCAAACACCCTAAATTAATATCAAAATGATTAAGGATGTTGAGAAAGTAAATAAAGAATAAAACAGATTTACTGCAATTATAGATTTTCTATACCTTAAAAAAAACACATGCAGAGATTTTATGATGGCCAATACTGATCATCTAATACCATTTTGGAAAACTGTTTTCTGTACACATTATTTTTCAGGGTAGTAAAAACTTACCAGTATAAAACCTTTGGTATTACAGAATGGCTCTGTGGAAAGATGAAGCTCACCATATACTGACAATGTTTGTAGCTCATTCCAGTCAAAATGGAGACAGTACAGTGCTATTAGTTGGAAGAAACATGCTCTAACCAACCAATGTGCATTGCAAAATGAGCTGCAAAGCAAAGAAATCAGCTCATGCAAAGTTCTACTGAAGATTTACACACTGAAGAGACTTCCAAAGCCATTCAGAAACTGCTTGTCCAGGAGCAAGGACAGAAATAGTGGTGTCAATTAATTGATTCCAGAAGTTTTACAGTACTCAGGACTAGCGATGAGCTACTGAAAATGGATCCTGGACACCTTTCAAGAATCTGCATTTGCCACATAACTTTCAGGCAGCAAAGACTCTGTCATGAACATTTCTAGGGCTGTTTATTTTTCATGTTACCTCAGTAAAGCGTGGCTAGTCTTAGAAGGCTGTGAAAAGCCTCTGCATCCCTGGGGTCTTAAACTATAAAGCAAATTAATACTCATTTGTGAAAAACGACAAGGTGCTGCTACTATGGAAACAGGCAGGAAGGAAAGGTTGTCATGCACTGCTCACTGAGAGCCTACAGGGACCCAAACTGCAGAGTTCTATTTCCACAAAGGGTACAGGACCAGAGACAAAGAGAATTTAAAAAAAAAAAAAATAAAAAAAATTCATAGCCCAATTACAATAAAAGAAACGAAGAATGCATGTGTAATGAAAAGGAATTCAATACCACAGGGGAAGGGAATCTACGAGTCAGAAAACCAAAAACGTCTTTACCACATCCCTAATTTACATAGCAGGTATTCAGAGATGATATTAATAATCACACTTCAAACTTTAAGAAATAAAAATATACTGCAATCATACAAACATTTAGTCTGCACTTAAATATTTAACTTCAAAAAGTGATACAGTATTATGCAACAAAATGCATTTCAAATTGTATCTTTGGAAATCTCAACAAAATCAAAGTTTTTAATTATGAAAATGTTTTAATAAAAGGCAGGTGTTGGATTATTTCAAATTAAAACAGCAGCACATCACCCCCATAAAAGCAATTTTTCCTGAAATATTAAAATGAAGTTGAAACATACCTAAAAGACAACTTTCCTCTATCCACAATCTAAGCTTTAAAAAACGTATCATTAATGAAAGTTGTTTATACCTTTCAGAAAGGACAGATTGATTTGTTTTCCCACTAACACACTGCTTTTCTGCAGGTTTGATAAATTACTATGAACAAATCTAGTTAGAAAGAAGAAAAACCTGTTTATTAACAAACAAGAAGACTATTAGCACTTAAAGCCTCCATCATGAAAATGCTACAGTTAATTTTGTGGAAAGGTATTTGAGCACAACGTATAAGAATTTTTTTTTCAGCTACAAGAGAATTTATTAAAGGATAATCAGAAGATAGAGTTTTTGTTGAGCTGATTTGTATTTAATAATTTATATAAAACTTTCAAACAATCTGTTCTCCATTTATGGAAAGAAAAGAAACTGGTAAACTTGACATTATCTGGAAATTTTCATCCATAACTTTTGCAAAAGAGGAAAAAAAAAAGAGTTGAGAGTATTTAAATGAAAAAGCAAGAAAGCACAGGCATTTCAACCATTATCTCTATTGCCCTATCTACTAGACCATGTTTCCCCGCCAAAATAAACTATTTATTTCTGCCTAGAATGCAAAAAATCTTCTGCATAGCTTTTTATATCCATTTAGCTTATTCAAGGTTTTATTACTATTTCCTAAGTTACTACAAAAAACTTGCATTTTCAATACTATTTATTGTATTCCATAAAAGTTCCATTAGAAACAAATTCAGAGCAAATATAAGTTGGAGGCATCATTTCCATTTATTACATTTCATAATACCTTTTTCATTCAGAGGTATCAACACAATCTACGGAATTATTGTCGTTCTCAAAGACAGATAAAGGACAAAAAAAAAATCACAGCATAGTGTCTAATTATTGTCATCCATCAAAAACAATGGAATATATATTAAAAGTTATACAATACTGTCTACAGTAATCATATGGATATTTATGATGAACCAGTTTAAGAATATTGTGAAAGATTGTCAGTTTTATATATGTTTTCAGTTTGTGTAGGTTATATTCCTTTTAATAAACAGACACCAGGAGGTCAGGATGATGCCTCTGGAGAAAGAGTGAGATTCCCTTAAGAGCTTCCCTTCCAAGCAACTGAGGACACCTAGGAAGGAAAGTTCCAGTGACCACAATGAAGACCAGAAGAAAAATTACAGCAAAGAATTGCACAAAACAGAGCCAGAAAGACTGATGAGAGGATCAGGAAAGAAACAGTTTGATGAAAGAAATCTTGCAGAGGCCAGAGAGGGCTCTAGGAGGCTTGCTAGGATTCAGAAAGTCATTAAGGGCACAGCTACTGCAGTGTTCTGGTTTGGATTGCAAGCATTCTTTTGAAATACATTCTCATGTACATTCATGCACTGAATCATGGCTCGCATTGTAGAGTTTCTCTCCACAGATCCACTCCTATTGCACTGCACTGTTTGCCAACGCAGACACTCAAAGTCAGAAATCAAACCTGGAAGCAAACCCACCATAGAAAGATGCATTGAATAGATGTAGAGTTGCCTACAAACTCCTTTTACTTCTGTTCTGTCATAAATAGAAAGAATTTTGTGACTAGTAAAGAAAATAATTATTCTAATTTCTACTTATTAAAACCCAGTCTTTAAACAATTCAAAAAGCATTTTTGGAATGCTTTCAAGTAAAGAGGAGGAGCTATGTTAACCTACCTCCAAGCTCAGGCGAACCTGAGGTTTTACTGAGTATCCAGGGTCCTGTCAGAGGTAGTACAGGTAGTTAAGAACTATCCTCTTGCACATGAAAGACTTCCTGCAAAGTTTTTTTTATCTTCTATTTCCATCATCACTTACAAGCATAACAGAGAAAAATAAGAGTCAGACTGGGAATTTGATGTAGTGTTTCCCCATATACTCCCTCTCTGCAGGAAAAGACAATCAGACACAAAGTATTTTAGTTTCAAAAACGTTCAGCCAAACTAAACCACAGAAGAGTCTGCGATTTTATCTCAGCCATCTGCTTCATTTATAAGCAAAGAATGTTCAATATACTGCAATAAATTCAAAGCCTTCAATCTGTCTCCTGTCACGGGAAAAACGAGAATGTTGCAGTGCAAAAGATGGGAAATACTGTGAATTTCCATTAATACTTGAAGTGGTCAAACACCTTTTGACTCCAGACTAAAACAGAATATCATGCCCAATTTGCTTTATTCTGATATTCAGAACTAGAGAAATAATACAAACACAGCTCCTATTACCACTTAAACCCGAAGATTTCTCAGAACTTCGTAAACATTTATCGCATAATTCTTAGCACTCTGAAGTCAAATGGACACCACCATCTTCCTTCTAGAAAAGGAAAGCATAGCTAATTCATAATTATTAACACCCGCTCTCTTTCATTATTCACTCTCTATAAGAAAGCATGGACATGCACAATTGCTAGTCCAACCTCCAGCAGTAATGGTATTCATCAGTAATCTTCTTGTGAGCCTTTACAACGGCCCTACTACTTGACTTCAATCAGCTGTAAAGCTCCTTTATTCTGTTATCACATCAGTGTGAGGGAATGAATGCCAAGGATTGAATGCCCTCCTAAAGGAGCACAGTCATGCTGTTAGAATAGCAATGAGCTTCATCTGACACTGCTCAACACATTCTTTCACACTCCCTCACTCTTGCAGAGGAATGCATGCATGATAAAAATAAGTATCTGTTGAGTGTGAGTGCTAAGAAACATATCTATAGAATAATATACTAAATAGAGCATATCACAGTTTAATAGAAAGAATTGGAAACTGATATAAAGGATGCAATTAATAGACGTAACTAGCAGCAGTTGCGTTCCATTTGTCAGAAGAAAGGGATGGGTGGAATAATTATTCTGCTAGTGAGAAAGATACACAGAATTTCAATACAGAATGTCTCATCTATTAATACTCAATTCTCCTTAAGCTCTTTTTATTTTTGCTGATGCAAGGACCTAAACACAGACTTGTTCTTGCTCATTTTAATAAAGAGAAGAAAACATGAGGTCCAGATCAAAAAACGGATGATTGTTGATATTCTAAGTAGAACCTTTTGGTAGCTCAGCCTGTCTCCTCCCTGTACTGTTTACTGTTGTGCACATTGCTTTAGCCAAAACAACGGGTTTAGCCTGATATGAAATCTCTACTAGTATGCACCCAGAATCTAGACTACCACATCAACAAAGTTATCGGACAACTCGGGCAGGAAACTAAATTGTCATATTGCTTTTAGGACTCAGAGGTTTTTTTGCTTTTGTTGTTGTAATTTCAGACACATCATTAACACTCCACCATGAAAGTAAGCTATGCTTTAGCAGGAAGAACAAACCAAAGTGCATCTTTCGAGCTCAAGTATATTGGTGGATTTTCAGTAATAAATATGTTATAAAATGCTTTACAAAAATTTATATTTCAACAGTTAGTGTAAATTCCACTTTCTGACCAGCTATAAAACAGTGTTTTTCCTCTAGAGAGGTTATTTCTACAAAGTATTTTTAAAAGATTGCAATCAAAACTGATTTTCATAATGATACTGAAAAATTTACACAATCTTGTGAATATAAGATACAGTGGCTGAAAGGAGTAAAGACTCAGAAAGCTTGGCAAACAAAATGCAGCAACTATTCCAAGAAAACTCATTCTTTTTTAGGACATTCTCTTTTAAATCAACACTAGGCAGCAAGTCCATTCATTCTGTAAATCTTGTACTTTATAATCTCAAAACCAACATGTTTATGCTTCTAATTCCTTACAGTCACTATGATATTCTGATTTTTTCCCCCCTCAGTTAAAATCTTTATATTAAAAAAAAAAAAAAAAAAAAAATCTTCCTTGCATGTGACCTTATTTAAATTCCTGTGCTGTTCAGTTAAGGATGAAGAAAAAGTATGGTCCTGTAGACTGTGAAACGCCTTTGTGTTATTTGACCAGAAGCAGGTTATTTCAATAGTGCACTACACTCTACAGTCCATTTTAGAGCAAACAGGAATACAGTGAAATCTTTCTGCTGTGAAGTATCTCTCAGCATCAACTGCTGCTTGGAGAAGCAGAGAACAAGCTTTGTGCCCCTTCTCAGGAATAAGGCATTGGTGTGGCAAGTGAATGGGGCTTCTGAACACTATTTTGAGAAGATGAACTGACATCTCAGCATACTGGAGATACATTAGAACTTAACGAGTGATTCAACCGATAATGTTTTCTTGAGGAGCTACAACGATCCAGTGATATAAAAAGCAACTTTTCCAATAAGAATGTTTTAAATATTTTGTCCTGCACCTCTCGATCATGCCTGTAAAAAGATCAAAACTCAGGATGAAGCTCTACAAAACACCTTCCTCAGTGAAAGCATACATCCAAAATTGCATCTGCAGTGGTGCTAGACTTGAGTATATAATATTTTGGTGACACCCTTTCCCAGTAATCTGAGGAAGAGAAGGCATCAACAGAAATCAGTAGAGAGGTGGGGTTTTTTTTAGTATAGGTGAGCAACAAAAACTTATCATAACTTGGTCAGCCCTGAATTGGTCAGGCAGTTGGACTAGATAATCATCGTAGGTTCCTTCCAACTGAAAAACTCTATTCTATTCTATTAGACTAATTACATCCTAACAAACAGTTATTAGCACATACGGGCAGAAAAACTGAATCACATGTGGAAAGGGGCCAGAAATTATTACTTCTAACGAGGCCAGACAGACATGCCCTGCCTCCTCTCACAACAGTACAATACAGAACTGCCCAGCTCCCTATGCCTTGCTTAAGCTTAATTATGTCTAATAAACAATAAAGCTAAATTAGAACAGGATCCTCCTCACAGCCATGGGCACAAGGAAGGAAATGAATGGCAGCTGAGATGCCACAAGTCCAAACAGCCCACTGACAGAAGAACAGGAAAGCACTCATAGCTCACACTTGGTTTCGGTAAATAACATTATTCAAAAGAACTAGGCTGTGCCAAAAGTAGATTGCAAGAAGACACATGCTTGATGAGCAAAAGACCTCTGAAGGCTGTTAACACGCTGCTTTTACACAACATTAATGAACTCCTGGGCACCAGTTTCAGGATTAAGCATGAGGTTAGGCTTGTAGTTAACACCATGTGCTTTAGTCAGGCCTGCATACTTCTACTTTTGCTCATCTTCGTACTGCCAAGAACTCTTTCTAAATATGAAGAGTTTTCTGAATCAGGATTTATTTGTATTCCTGAAACCAATGCAGAATAAGGGCAAAATGAAAAAAAAAATAAAATTAAAAAATACTGCATTGGTGAGTAAAACTTTTAATGAATATTTAACTCCAGAAAGTCTACTTTTACACTGATACTATCAGAATTTTTGGAAATGACACTAGGAAAAACCATTTATAGCAACAAGCTGATTAATCTGAAAAAAGCTAAAATACATAGAGTAGCTTAAATCATACAAATATAAATTCAAGCACATATAAAAGAAACAGATACCCATTGCATTTTAATACCAAAATAAGTAATTGTTAGATTCCTCATTAAAAAATCCTTTGTGGAAACTAAAATTTACTACAATAAAAGCACCTGCAATATTACTCTGACTTCACATAATTTCCTGTTAATGATCTAGACTTAGCAATGTGATGGAAAACTTAATAACACAGTATTTAAGTTCTTACATAAAGGAACAAACTGGAAGAAAAACAAATTCAGAAAGGTTTTAAATTACTCAAAAAGATAAAAGAATTTCCTTCATTTCCCTTAATTTTACAATCAGTTCTTTAAGGGATCAAAGCATGTTTTATTTAGAAATGTTAAATACAAGACAACTTATTTCTCCTACACTTTGTTCTCCCCACTCCTTCCTTGCTGAAGGAATAACATTAGTTTTTGCTCATGCTGTTAAACAATATAAATGTCTTGTCCATAGTGGGAAGCTATCATGTTTAAAATTAAAGAAATATTTATTTCCAAATATACTTGATCCTGGCATGTAAACCCATATAAGACTGATATTAATGTTTTGTGAAAAATAAAATGCTTCCAATATCTATCTTGCAAGAATGTGGAACTAAATAAAATACAAATAATGAAAAACTGGATTACTGGAAATATTGGAGGTCAAATCTGATGTTTGGCTGAGACCAGGAAAAGGAAGCTCTAAAGACAGAAATAGATGAACAAAAAGCAGGCCTTGTCTCTGTGAGCAATACTAACACCTGAAGAAAATCATCTTGTACTTTGAGTAAGAGTTTATTCACACAAAAAGGTCTATCTATTATCATCCCGTTAAAAAAAGCATACAGTTTTGATGAATAATTGTTTACCTAATTAGAGGTTTTCTTGGCTTAACTGGAAAACAAAGACATAATTTGCCTATAATACAAATCAGATTTTATGTAAAATATTTGTATAAATTTTTCTCTTGACACTTTGCTTTGCTCATTTATTTGTCAGCAAATCAAGCAACCTGCTGAACTAGACTAAATGAAGAGCCCAGGTCTCCTCATGTATTTGGAGACCAAATGAGGAGTTAACTATCCCTACTAGGTTACATTGCCAAGTGCTGGAATAAAATGCATGTGGAAGGAAGCGCAGAAAAAAATAACTTTGAAAAACAAAGGATGGCACATTTTGGAGTCCTGTTTTTAAAACAAAACAAGATTTACGTGGAAAATGTAGGTATCAATATCTAGCAAATCAACATCTTATATTTTTCTATTTAAATACATAAATTACCAGAAAGCCTTCATTATCAATACTGTAAGTTAATAAATACCGTGATGCTTAATTCTGCATGTCCATGTTGCATTTCTTAGTACAACTTTAGACCCTAAATGCAACACGAAACATTCCAACCATGATGTGGGTATGAAAAAACACAGTGCCTTGCAGAAGACAAACATCCTTCTATCACATAGAGTTTCTAAAAACTGCTAAAAATAATATCTTTTTCAACCTTTCTACCCTTTCTAGAGTAATCCTTCTGCTCTTTAGGACAACCTATGGAACTCTTATATGATACATCTGAGAAACTTTGCAAGTGTTCAGTTATTTTGGACAAATTTAGCTAAACAACCTTCATTATGTGGAAAATATCCAAATGTTATCAACATAGTGTGGTAGATTGACCCTGGCTGGGTGCCAGGTGCCCACCAAAGCCGTTCTATCACTCCCCATCCTCAGCTGGACAGGGGAGAGAAAATATAACAAAAGGCTCATGGGTCAACATAAGGAGTTTAATAAAGTGATAGCAAAGGTCGCACGTGAAAGCAAAGAAAAACAAATGATGTTATTCTCTACTTCCCATCAGCAGGCGATGTCCGGCCACTTCCTGGGAAGCAGGGCTTCAGTACGCATAGTGGTTGCTCCGGAAGACGAAAACGCCCCTTTCCATCTCCCTTTACTTAGCTTTTATATCTGAGCTGATGTCATATGGTATGGAATATCTGTTCGGTTAGTTTAGGTCAGCTGTCCTGGTTATGTCCCCTCCCAAGATCTTGCCCTGCCCCAGCCTGCCATTGAGGGGGGGGCAAAAATGTTGGAGAAACAGCCTTGATGCTGTGCCAGCGCTGCTCAGCAGTAGCCAAAACACTGGTGTGTTATCAACACCTTTCTAGCTACCAACGCAGAGCACAGCACTACAAGGGCTGCTATGGGGAGAATTAACTCCATCTCAGCCAGACCCAATACACATAGCTTCAGCATCTCAGTATGGCTACTATAAAAGAAACTCTAGGTTGAATACCTTGTCTTTGACAGTTGTCAGCAGTAAGGGAAAATTCAAGGAAGTTAAGCTTTAGGTAACTTCTTTCCATCCTCCAGCATCTTGGCACAGAGATTTCTCAAGCCAGATGTTGGAATCTGTTTAAATACCTAATGATGGATTTTTCTCTCACAAGTTTGCTCAGTTACTTTTTGAATCCCTATAAAATTCAGGACCCACAGAGTCCTGTGGTCAAGTGTTCCACAATTAAACTGTGTGCTGTGCACAGAAGTATCTTCTTAGGCTTGAATCTGACACCTGGTTTTAGATGTGACTAAACCTTTCCCTATGTCATGCATATTTTCTACACCTGTACTATATTCCCCTCTCAACCTTTTTTTTGCCAGACTAAGGAGTCTTCAGAACAAGCAGTTTTTCATTTTTACTCATTCTTGACTTCCTCCAACCTCAACCCTGTTCCATCTAATGGCAAAATTAGCCTCTCTTATTCTCCATTCTAATATTTTCATAGATTATGACCTCAAGTTCTTGTTCGTAAGTGACAACACAGAGTTCATGGTTAATGATTATGTACAAAAATGTAATTTCTTTTTAGTTCCCAAATCTTTCCATGCCACTTTACACTTAAATGAATGGGAATTTCAAGTAACATTTTACTGCTGTCACTCTGTCTCAGAAGGTCTTTCTGCTTTTCTTGGTTCATAAGTTTGTCTCTATGGTTAGTCTGAAGGAGCTGTTAGCAGCTGCAGGCTTTCTTATCCTGTTACCTTCCTTTCCTGACCACTTGTGAAAATACTAAATAATGACATGTTCAAAACTAACTATGCAACATTTACATAAGGTAAATACAGATAGCATGTGTAGGGAAAATACACAGATATCTGCAGTGCTTTCTGTTTATCAGCCTAAAAATTGTATTTTAATCTGAAAACTTTCTACCGGTTATGCTACCAGATAATACTCTTTTGTTCCGATATGAAATAAAGGAAAACCTGTTTTATTTCAACTTCATCTACTGTGCATTTGAAAGTAACTGGATGACCTTTTTTATGTTTATAATCAACAAAGTAATTTCCTTCACAGTGAAAACAGAAGAAACACTGTTATAGCAAAAAATGTCTTTTGACTAATGTTTCCCAGGGGTTTGCACTGTCTCCTCTGAATTGATAACTATTCAATAACTGATTTATGTCAATATTACTATCCAAAAAAAAGGTTCACCAAAGATACTTTAACTGCACAGTATCCTGAAATATGTTGTCGACATTTAACCCCAGTTGGTAACTAAGCACCACACAGCCGCTCACTCACTCCCCCCCGACCCAGTGCGATGGGGGAGGGAATCGGGGAAAAAAAAGTAAAACTTGTGGGTTGAGATAAGAACAGTTTAGTAGAAAAGAAAAGAAGAAACTAATAATGATAATGATAAAATGACAATAATAATAACAAAAGAATTGGAATATACAAAACAAGTGATGCACAACGCAATTGCTCACCACTTACCGACTGATGGATGCCCAGTTAGTCCCCAAGCAGCAATCCACCTCCCCCAGCCAACTCCCCCCAGTTTATATACTGGGCATGATGTCACATGGTATGGAATACCCCGTTGGCCAGTTTGGGTCAGCTGCCCTGGCTGTGTCCCCTCCCAACTTTTTGTGCCCCTCCAGCCTTCTTGCTGGCTGGGCATCAGAAGCTGAAAAATCCTTGACTTAGTCTAAACACTACTTAGGAACAACTGGAAACATCAGTGTGTTATCAACATTCTTCTCATACTGAATCCAAAACATAAACACTAGACCAGCTACTAGGAAGGAAATTAACTCTAACCCAGCCAAAACCAGGACATATGTTTAGTGTTTTGTTTTGTTTGTTGTTTTTTTTTTAAACCCTGTAACCTTGTCCCCAACAGTAATATTTCTGTGCACCTCTTCTCCAATTTCACTTTTAAATAATAAATCACCACAACTATTAATGTTTGCTCTGTGCTCACTGTCTCTGAAGTAATGTAATTCAACAGAAAGTAATGACAAATAAAGTAACTAAGTATATCTAAAGTATACTGGGATAAAATGACACTTACACATGCCTTTTTCTTTTATCTCTTATTTTTTCCCCTACATTGAAATCCTCATTTTTTTTCAACTTAAATAGATTTACCAATTAAAAATAAAGCTAATTACAGTTGACTGAATTTTAATTAAAAAAAAAATATAATAAAAGATGATACCAGACTCGAGGACTTTCAAAGAAGCAGGATAAAAAAGACATTTTCAAATACCCAGAGTTAGTTCTGTTGTAGCTAATCTTTAAATAGAATTATCTCAAACAATCCTATAGGTTCTGTTATTATTTTCTAGTTACTTCCAGATGATAAAAAAGTTTTCTGGAATTCTTGCCAAACCCCCTCTTAAAAAAATCTCTATTCTAGTTGCTAGGAAAAAAGACAGCTTCACACCAAAATTTGAAGTGAACCTCTTAGTTCTTTTTAAAGTAACAGCTGTAAGCTAATGAACTATATTTTAATTGTTGTTGATGAGCAACTGGCATGATATGGGTTTTCCTGTTCATTTCTCACAGCCACATATTAGCTTGCCAGTTACATCTTTCTGAATATTCTCATTTCTAAATCCTATCCCCTTTGACTGTGATCCATGCTTAATTTCTGCTGAGGAAAAGGCATAAAAAGCTTACAAGTTCAAATGCTTAATGGACTTATGAAGAAGAATGTTGTAAGAAGGATTGCTTGGACAGTTTGATTAGATTAACACAATCAACCAGTTTCAACAACATACGCTGCCCTTAAAAATACAGGTACTGCAGCTTCCTTAGTGGATGCTACTGCATTTAAATTGAAAAGCATCAATATCACATCCTTCCAATGCAAAGCACCACGGAAAATGAACTGAAACACACTGAATAAGGATGATGGCATTTATAAACACACTGCTCTCGCCAAAAGAATAACTTAGCAAAAATGAACTACCTGTATGCTTATTTGTGAAGATGCATTTATATCTTAAAAATGTACATGGAATTTGTAACTAGTTTACACATACAGAAAATAACATGACAATTTTTGGAACTGTTGAGTTATATGGGAAAAAATTCCTGAAGCCACAAATTGAAATATTTACAACATAGTCAGCATGGGTTTCTGAAAAGCAAGTCCAGCTTGACTAACCTGATCTCCTTCTATGACAAGGTGACCCCGATCAGTGAATGAGGGAAAGTCTGTGGATGTTTACCTGGACTTTAGTAAAGCTTTTGACACCGTTTCCCACAGCTTTCTCCTGGAGAAACTGGCTGCTCATGGCTTGGATGGGCATACTCTTCACTAGTGTACAAACAGTATGTACACTCTGTATGGCCAAGCCCTAAGATTTATGGTGAATGGAGTTAAATCCAGTTGGTGGCCAGTCACAAGCGGTGTTCCCCAGGGCTCAGTATTGAGGCCAGTTCTATTTAATATCTTTATCAGTGATCTGGATGAGGGGATCGAGTGCACCGTTGGTAAGTTTGCAGACGACACCAAGTTGGGAGGGAAGGTTGATCTGCTCGAGGGTAGGAAGGCTCTACAGAGGGGTCTGGACAGGCTGGGTAGGTGGGCCAAGGGCCAACTGTATGAGGTTGAACAAGGCCAAGTGCTGGGTCCCGCACTTGGGTCACAACAACCCCATGCAGCGCTACAGGCTGGGGGAAGAGTGGCTGAAAAGCTGCCCGGCAGAAAAGGACCTGGGGGTGCTGGTCAACAGCCGACTGAATATGAGCCAGCAGTGTGCCCAGGCGGCTAAGAAGGCCAACAGCATCCTGGCCTGCATCAGCAATAGTGTGGCCAGCAGGACTAGGGAAGTGGTCGTCCCCCTGTACTCGGCACTGGTGAGGCCGCACCTCGAATACTGTGTTCAGTTTCAGGCCCCTTGCTACAATAAAGACACTGAGGTGCTGGAGCGTGTCCAGAGAAGAGCAACGAAGCTGGTGGAGGGTCTAGAGCACAAGTCCTATGAGGAGCGGCTGAGGGAACTGGGGTTGTTGAGCCTGGAGAAAAGGAGGCTGAGGGGAGACCTTATCGCTCTCTACAACTACCAGAAAGGAGGTTGTAGCGAGGTGGGTGTTGGTCTCTTTTCCCAAGTAACAAGCAATAGGACAAGAGGAAATGGCCTCAAGTTCTGCCAGGGCAGGTTTAGATTGGATATTAGGAAAAATTTCTTCACTGAAAGGGTTGTCCAGCATTGGAACAGGCTGCCCAGGGAAGTGGTTGAGTCACCGTTCCTGGAGGTATTTAAAAGATGTGTAGACTTGGTGCTTAGGGACATGGTTTAGTGGTGGACTTGGCAGTGTTAGGTTAATGGTTGGAACCAATGATCTTAAAAGGTCTTTTACAACCAAAATAATTCTATGATTCTATAAATAAAGTATTTCAATATTTTATAGCCACATTCTATTCTGTAAATAATATATAATGCTGTAGTTCTGTTTTCTATTAGAAATATCCAGAAAGTTCAAAAGATGAAACAACTGACCATGCATGTCTGGCAACTGTTAACAGGTCTGATTCAAAGAACTGCAGAAAATGAAATAATCTATTATAATTTTGCCTTCTTGAATTCATTGTTCTGGCAGTTGTAACATTATCTAAACGTTGCTTTATTCCTCCCCCCACTGAGTTTTACTAAACTTTATATTTTAAAAGATGATTCATAATCCATTCATGAATAAAATTAATGTGCAAACTGGTAGAGCTACAGCAGAAACCATGCAGATTTATAACCACCCTGTCATAACCAATCTCGCCTTGGTGTAGGGAAGATCAGAGTATGAGGTTAGTAGCAGGATAGACATATCCTATGGTACTTAAGTAGGAATAAGGATAGGTCCTTATTTTCAATTCTGGAGCTTGTGAAGGACAGGTCCTCCTTGTTTTCAACTCTATTATCAACACAACACAACTTTCTATATTGTGGCAAAACTTGAAAATTTTCTGTACAAACATTACTTTCCATAGTAATGATAATAAACAATGGACTAAGTTCTGATTTATGGCTGCACAAATACATGATGAATTTTATCTTGTATAATGATACCAAATGATTCTATCATGATACAGCAAATACAGCAAAACCAGATATATTTTAACTTCTGTTAACCAAGCACAACTAGTCTGAAATTACTATAGAAAAAATGTGCACAACTTTTAAATCTTTTCAGCAGATGTTGAAGATGCACTGCGTAACATTAGATACAGACTAAGAGCCATCTGATAGACTGCAATGATCTCCACATAATAACAAAATGCACTATTGGCCCTGAGATAGTGCCTACTTAATCCAGGACTATATGAGATGGACCAAATAGGGTTATCTGAAAGCTCATGTCTGCATTTACATTAGCAAGTATCTCTGGGCAATAGCAGATGATAAGAAGATCAGAGCAGTTTGGGCTGAGGCTTCTACAGCGACAGTAAATGCAGCTTGGATTTGTGTCTATACTTTACAATCAATGTAGTCTGGGATTTTACTTCAGACTAGATTTAGCCTTGGTCCTCAAATACAATGTACCCATCATTCATGTGGTTCAAAGCTGTCCAAGTCATTGACTTGAGATGCATATGTCCCTGTTAGGGTACATTATGTGTTGGAGCCTCTTTGGTGTGTAGCTGAAAAAGAGGTTACCATTAAATTTCCTCAGAAAGGAATTAACAAAAGTATTCCGTGAACCAAACCAATAGAAGGTAAGTGAGGACAAAATGGGAATTTGCTTCAGAGCTGCACAACTATTCCAAACCAAAATGCAGACTTGTATCTAAATCTTGCTTCTCAAGAGAAGAATTTGGGAACAAGTGCCTAATAAACACAGAATCCAAACAACCCAGAAGGCATCAGTACATCAAAATGGGAATTGAAGAATTCATGAGCTACACATGCTAAATTATATAATCAAGGTCATCTCACATGACTGCAGGGATACTGCCTACAACCACCTACAAGTACAAAGCTGTAAGACTAGCACTATGCCTATTAACACAAGATTGTTCAAAAAAGTTGGAAGTTTTCATTTCCATTGCTGTAAAAAATGTCTTTTAAACAACAGCTTAATGGTTCTAGTAACAGAAAACATCTTCAATTTCAAGGGGAAGGAAAAGGAAAAAAAAAAGAAAGAAAAAGATGAAGGCTGCAATTAGAGGACTTGGAAACAAAGACAGAAAGGTTGGTGAATTGTCAGTGCTGATTATAACAGTGGAGAAATAAAAACTAGCCAGGGTGAAATTAAAGTATTGTGAACCCCTGCAACTGGAATGAAAAGAAATCTCAGTAATCAACTAAATACAAGTGTACTTTATTACGTCGCTGAAGTTGGCTGAAGTATTCTTAATGTAATAATATTCAACAATTGAAAATAATAGCAGCTAAATTCAGCATATACCTTGGAGAAAAGGGTATTGTTCAACTTCACAAATTACTAGTTTTGGAGTGTACAACTGAAGGCACTTAAAAAAAAAAAAAAGTATGATTTTCTTAACTCATTTCATAAGCTACCTTCAAATGAAGTTCCCCAAAGGCATTTTTGGTAACCTCTGTCAGCATACATGAATGACAAACTTGTGCCTTTGGCAACACACAATTCAACTTCTATCTGATTGCAAGAACTCAGTGGTTCTCAAATATCACAGTTAATATGAACTGAGAAAGCTATTTGAAGTACACTATTCTTTCTTACAGTAAACTTTTTAAATAAATAGAAATAAATTCCTATTTTTCCTTCGCTACTGTGGAAAAATACAGTTCCAGCATTTAAACCAAGTACCTCCAGTCTGAGTTGAAGTTTATCTTCTTTCAATTACCACCACAGTTGTGGCTTTCAAAACCTGCAACAGCAGATGTGGAGTCACTGTCTCTGAAAGATGTTTCCCACAACAGCTATTTTCACTTTATTTGTAAACTCTTTCGTTGTTTACAAAGTCACGACAGTATCAGAGCACAGTAATGATGCTCAAGTTGTGATTCAGACATTATACTTAGTCTTGAGTGCTTTAGCAAGACTGATTTTGATTTTTAGTGTCATTGAAAGATATTACTACCCTACAGAACACTGTTGAAGACAAGTAAGTTACCTGAAATTAATCTTACCCACTGACTCCTGTGTGCAAGTTTAACTGCTCTATTAAACACACAGTGAAAATGGATTAGGGTGTAGTCAAAAATGTTGAATATAGAAATGAATGTTCTTTCATTGACATGTCTTTTCAAATAGGTGAATAGAGTAGGCAAAATTTAAAAAAAAATTAATTTAAGAGATAGCAGTGTGAAATTAATTCATTAAGTTAAAATGTGCAGGTATTGTTAGTAATAACCTTCTACGACAACCTAGTATTTCACAAATTGTACTTTCTCGTGCACATTCTATACTTTGTTCAGAGATCTGAATAACCAGGACAACTTACTTTCTGAACCAGTGCCAAACTGAAGATTCCTATGCTGAAATATTTTGATGTTTTGAAATGAATCTTAAAAGTTAAAGGCTGCAAAGCTTTAGTGGAATAATGGCTACTAATGACAGTCCAGAGGACAGCTGAAATCAGATTTAATTTGAAAACCACTGTCCACAACTGATGGCATATTAAGCATCACTTCAGAACCTCTTCATATTCACCTACATACTGCATCATACCTAGCATTATTTGAATTTCACACTACAAAAAAAATAATTCTAATTAAGCATAGAACAGCCAAATTTAGCACAGATTTATATACACTTTGAAACAGTTGGAGTTTTTTGATCAGCAATTCCTGAACTACTGCTGGGAGAAAAAAAAAAAAAAGAAAAAAAAAGGAAAAAAAAAGGATAACCACAAGAATACTTACAGAGAAAAATGGCAAGAAAATGAAGGAACTGAATGATGGAAGATCTGAGTAATGACAGAAGCAGCAAATTACATATTCTATCTGATTTAAAGAGATTCATCTTATTCATATTAGACAAAAAATTCAAAACAAGAATAAGAATTGGGGTTTTTTAAATTCTGTGAGGGGAGTAGAGTACAGATAGTTTGGAAAATGTAAGAGAAAAACATGTTGAACAAAAAAAATCTTATGCAGGATCTACTGTAAAAAGTTACAAAATAGGTGAAACAAGAGCTTTTGGGAGGAAAAAGAAGAATTCTTGGTATCAGTAACTGTCATCCGCTATCTAGGGAGAACTGTCATACGGACGATCTGAAATGCACAACTAAGGGAGTCAGGTCAGAAAAAAAAAGTAGATATGCAAATCTTCAGCATAAGCTGACAGTGAAGTTGTAGGAAAGCCTCAGATCACCCATGAATAGAATGGAGAAGGAAAAGTAAAAAAGGACCAAGAACCCCATGAGACTGGAAGAAAGGGCAGAATAGCTCTCAAAATAGACAGTCAAGGGCAATGCAAGTAGCAGAGCAAAGCACAAGACTGTCATGTATCAGAAAAACAAGAAAGGCCAGAATATTAAGGAAGAAGTGATCATTACTAGGAGCTAAAGCACTGGGGAGACAAAAGAAGATAAGGTTCTTAGTATTTCATGTAGTTCTAATGATGTTGTACATTCCAGAAACAAACAGTAATTATACCAATTTCATAATCCCCCTACAAGTATCTATGCTACTATAAAGAAACTATTTTTACTGGATTTGTTGAATACTAGTTTGTCCTTTCTTCCTCCCCCCAAGGTTGTGTTTGAATTTAGGTACTGTGTCTTACACAGTGGAAAAGAGTTTAAAATTATTTTGAAAGCTTAACAAATTTTTCTGTGCAGGCTGCTTAAAAGCTTTGCCACTAAAATAGTCTGCTTCAAATCAGGTTAATTTAGTAGAATGTTCTGCAGCACGTAGATGAATCTTGTCATGACTATGTACTAATTATTTTAATACATGGTAGGAGGCTGCCCTGTTTTGTAAAGTGGTATCAACTGTAGATTTCTGACGTTCAAGTCTATTTTATGGTAATTTATTTTGTTTCTTACCTGGATGGAGATCTGCTATTCAGAAATTTATTATGCATAATAACATAAACCATATATTCAGTATTATTTCCAATTTTGTTGTTCATTTACAGAAGCAATAAAATGTTTGCATTTTTATTCAACTGTTCATATTACATCTACTATAAACACTTCTGATTTGATTTTAAATTTTACTGTTCAAAGTTGGAAACATCACGCATTCTCACATTAAGGTAATCTCTATCAACTATGTGTTAGCTACGGACGTTTTAATAAATTTGATACAAGGAACCAGAGAACTGTATAACATGTTAGGACTATTTTACATTTGTTCAGTAGCAACAATAAGACATCAGAAATAAAAGGAAAAAAAATCAAATGGCAGTCATGGTTTAGTTGTTAGTGTTCACTTCTATGAACACTAATAACCAGCATAACTAACAACAGGAGCTTGAGAAAAGATTCCAGTTTTAAAATACTAAACTAAACAACTTGAATTTGTAGCGTAGTCTCTTAAGACACATAAGTGTAGCTCAGCGAGGAAGAGCTCTGTGGGAAGAAGGAGCAGCTCCATCCTGCACGGCAGGGGTGCCCTGCAAAGTTCCTGTTATGCTCCAGCTCCTTCCCCTGGTAACTGTGAATTACACACTGACTCCACACCCCTACCCACAACCTGCACAGGAGAGTCCCTCCATCCATGACAAACACAAGCACAAACAATGCAATAGTACTGTGTCCACTAACTCTCATGTTTTAAGAAGGTTAGGAGTATGAGAAGAAAACCCTGAATCAGTAAGCTCAAAGAAGTTTCAGATAAGAATGCTTGTAATGGATTGTTTCCCTTGCTTCTTTCTTTTTCTTTCTTTTTTTTTTTAAAATAGTATCTAAAGGTAGCAAAGGTGAAACGTGCAATCATAAGTTACACTGAATCAATTTGAACTGAACACCCTGCAAAGACAGTGGCAATTATTTTGCTATATTGCATAAAATGATGCTTACAATGGGTTTGAAAATCTTTTTCAAAAGTGTTTAAGATCTAATAATAACTATTTTTAAAGTAACTAAGGAAGCTTACTCTCCTACTCTCCTTACTTGAAGTAACATCTAAAAACCACACAGCTGACAGCACTCAATAGCTTGGATCTGTGCTGCTTCATGCATCATCAAAGGTACTTTTCATCAACAGCAACCCAGTTTGTCACGAACAAATGCCCTGAAGACAAACTTACGGTTATCTATTACTACAGCTGTCATCTGGCTTACAGAATTTTCATTGTGTATAGCTAAAATTAAGAAGCCTCTTTGACTTTCCCATACTAGTTTTAGAGCGCTGTATTGGCAGTTATAAAATGAAATTTAATAACTGAAAATAAACAGTATGTTACACAGACACTGGACCAATTTCATTGAGATAAACCAGGAATAACTGAACTAAAACAGGTTACATTTAACAATACTGTATGTAGAGAATGACCTACTTCTCAGAAGCATTGGTCTTACTTATTTTAAGCATCTGGTTTACGCAAATCTGTCTGACTCGGACTATGAAAAATACAGAATTAAATTCCAATAGTGACGTATCTGGTAGTGATACTTTGGGAGGTGATCATTCAGAGGACTTAAGTTAGGTTTAAGTAAACTGAGAGAATACCTATTCAATCAACAGAAACTGTGAAGTACCATTTTCAGAGAACAGCCATACACTCAAGAGCTGCTGAAACAATAGTCAAAGGAGATTAAAATCTGACATATTTAACTAACCTAGCCTACTTTACTGAATACCCAGGATAACAATAAAATACAATTGTGCACAAGAGTGTGCAAGACTTTTTGAACAGGATGCTAGTATGTATTTCTTAAGCCAAGTATATTTCTCTCTTCATCCACACCATTTATTGAAGTACCCAGAGCATAAAATCAGTTAATCTGGAAACTGTTGGCCTATTCACATACATAGAACTAACAAAGGTGTTTCCTCACTGAGGAACCATTAACTTTTCTTTTAGAGGAACAGGAAAATAAATTTGCAAGTAGAACCAAATGATGACATTAAGAAACACCTACAATAATTTACTTCCTATGTAATGGGAAGTCATTTAATGCCACATTGAACTCAATAAAATGTCTTGTATTTGAAAGGTGCTTGATAATACTTCACCTCTACACAGGGATCCTTGCTCTGACAATTAGCTGTACCTACAGCATGAGGCAGATGGGCTAAATGGTTTTGCTCACATCGCCACATGAACAGGAGATATGGCTGTACAAAATCCCTTCTACGTATGCAGACTTCCTACAGAGGGAAAAAAAATAATAATCCATGTACAAATACAGCATTATGAAAAACTTCAAAACATGGACTTCCACAGCTGCTTTAGGACAACATAAGCATAGGCTGCTGCCGAAAAGGTAGTTTCACCTAGCTCATCGCCTTGCACGTACTTACGTGATTTCATTTATGCCAACATAAAGCGTTACGTAGACACGTAAGGAGCCATTTCATTAAACTCATCTAGGTGAAAAAACTAGCCAACAGAGAAAGGTTTTATCATCTCAAAGCAACAGTGAAATCACAGCAGAGATGGACAGTTCAGCATACCAGGAAACCTCTGACAGATCACTCATCAGAAAGACATTCACCTTTGCCATTCTAGATGATTCAGCTCATTGTGGGGCAGGAAAGCATGAGATCAGTGTAAGGAAAGTTGTAATAATGGACAAGGGCATATTTGGAAGCAAAGGCAGAAATATGTGTCAGCGGTTGCTTCATTTAGATGTCTCAAGTAGAAAGCGTGAACACGTATCTTTCAAACACTTGCAAGAAAGCCCATTTTTTGAAAAGTATGTGCTAAATTCTCAGTTCCTGACTTCCCAATCTGCATAGGCAAAACACATGTGAAGCAGCTACTCTTAATACATACTCGTTTAAATTATGTCTAATATAAATCACAGAATCCTTTCAGTTGGAAAGGACCTCCTGAGATCATCCAAGATCATCCAGTTTAATAACCCTGCTAAAGCAGGGTCACCTAGACTGGGTTGTCTAGGACCATATCCCAGTTGGCTTTTGAATATCTCCAAGGATGGAAACCCCACAAATTAGGCAACTTAGGCCAGTGTTTGATGACCTTCACAGGACAAGTGTTTTCTTGTGTTCAGATAGAATTCCATGTGTTTCAATTTGTGCCCATTACCTCTTGTCTTCTCACTGGGCACTGCTGAGAAGTTTACAAATATAAACTTAATTCAGAAACTAAAGGAATACATGGGGACTAGAGATGCTAATTTTAAAACTACCTTTGAAATGACAGAAAAGTGTTATGAAAGTCTGATATGTACAGAATCTAAAAGATGCACAAAATTAAAGAGCATATGTAGATGTGAGTAAGGCAATTCTTCCTTTCTCTCTTCCTGTGTAGCAACATAATTCTCTTTCAGACTTTGGTCTTTAAGAACAATATTAATTTTAATAAAGCTTTCTTCTAGAAACACTGACTACGTCAAAGTAGCTAAGAAGCAAAACAAACTATTTTCTAGACTGTATCTAACATTCTATTATCATACTATAGAGTCATGCATCAAGATCCTGATCAATAAAGCACTTCAGAGCACATGCTTAATTAACTAAATTCATGAGTTGTTCTACTGAAGTCAATAAGATTACTCACATTCTTTAAGCATAAGAGAAAGTACTTTAAGTCATCCTCTCTGCATTCACAGTCAAATTCCATTTAGACACAGAAAAATTACCATGTATTTCAACAGTACTGGAAGCTGCCTTAAGAACTTGAAGCTAAAAAAATCTATAGGCTTCCCTATGCATATCACTCAGTTTTGATTTTGTATGGGCTTTGCACATCTAAATACCTTCCTCATAGAGTAGTGTGGCTACATATCTTTTTCCTTCTTTTATTTTCCACAGTGAATCTTCGCTGGTGTCAATGAAAGCTACCAAAGAAAAATGGGCAAAAATTTGCAATATGCAAACATATTTGCAATCCACACTTACTTATGTTAAAAACAGTTGATCTAGTGGCCCAGAATTTCACATGATAAAAAAGTCCTTTTGCATATTATGAAAGGAATTTTAACTCACTTTTTGCAGAAATTCAGAAAGCTTCTATTCTGAGATTAAGATTTCTAAATTTTAATGTCTACAAGCATGTTGTGTACTTAAGCTACACAGGCAATGAAGATGTAGTCAATATGTTCAATGGAGCCTAAAACAGGATTCAGCTGACCAGCCACTCTAAGCCATAACTAATCCCTCTCTAGGCTCCTCTGAGTTTATTTACTAGGCCTCCATCAGCTATCATGGAACCTTAAGATACCTGACACAGCAATACACATACACACAAACTTACAGTAAGACACCTATATTTTTGCATTTGTATCTCAAACTGAACCCCACCTCTGCTGTTCACAGTAAGCCCACAGGTAGGAAGGCCAGAGACTAGGAACCTCAGAGTTCCAGATCTGACAGACCTCTAAACACAGAAGTTCCCATGTATTGGCGAGTAATATGCAAACCCATTCAAAGGCATGCTAGATAATAACTTCAAATTTTATGGGGAGTCATATTTAAGCATCTCATACAGGCAGCTACTGTCAGTTTTATAATTGCTAGCGGAAGTGCATATTTCTCGGAGTTCAGGTAAACACCACTATACAGGCATTTACACACAAGAAGTAACCCAATACGCATCTCTCATGGTCCCCAACAGGCTCTGCTGTACCACAGAATTCAAGCAGGGATATATGAAGTGCCAAGACTGATTCTTCCTGCAAAGATAAGACAGAATGTGAAAATAAAGACAAGGCTAAGCAGATGAGATGTATTAAGTGATATGGCTAAGATCCCAATTAGGAGAGGTAAAGGGCTGGCACAGGTATAAAGCTGACTTTATTTGATGGAGGAAGGAAATTAACTTTTTTTTTTTTTTTTTTTTTAAATCCTTGTTGGAGCAAAACATACAAGACAGGATGGGGGAAGGTGGGGATCTGAATGTGCATACTGCTGTATGCAAGACTGTAGTCCAGCTCAAAATCAGGACCTGCTTAGTCTGCTTTCACTGGGCCTTTGGGAACCCTGTGTCTCAATACGAAACTGCAAAATAAATAGGAACAACTGACAAACTAGACCTGGATGATCAACAAAAGAGTACCGTTGTATATACGTATCATTATAATTCTACAAATAGCATTTGGCTTTCTTATTTTCTAGGAGAAAACCTGAGAGCTTATATAAATGTGTGTGAATGTGAATAAGTGTATTTTAAGGTCACATTGAAAAGCTGAATTATTGTTTAAGAAACTTGGTTCTTCTCTATTGTGCACATAATCCTTACACACATTAAAGACTGTACATAAAGTTATATATACTGTTCAAGATAAAGACGTCCGGGTCTTTTTTTGAATAACATTCTTACCTTCTTATTCTTTGAGTTTTATGTTATCTCAGATTGCACTTAGCACAAGATAAACAATAAGAGGTCACAGACTTCAGGGCTATACCACTGAAATATAATTGCCTGCCACAATAAAGTCCTAATGAGGACAGCTGTTGTCAATGGGAGGTTGCCTTGGCAACAAAGTTATGCCAGAAGATAACTATCCATGTAGTAGAAGGTGATGACACTCAGTTGCCTGACCAAGATGCAAAAAGTATAAAAACTTTTCAACTGCTCAAGTCGAAGGGAAGCTTTATGCATCAGGAATCTACTGACATAGAGGAAAATACTGACTTGCTGAACACAAAAGGATCTAGAAACTCCCCCAAAAATGCAGAGTTAGAATAAGGACATTTTGTTTAAACAGGAACATGTTTAGATTGCCAGTCTTGCAAGTAAAACTTCCTTCGCTCATGTGTTCATGTCTTCCTGTGGTGTCCAAGAACTAAATTTGATTTAAATCATACTTTTAGATTTACTTTTAAAGGAAACAATGTGAAAGGGTGCTTGTGCTCTTGAGTTATAGTGAAAGAGTGTGAGATCAAGGCTGGGTTCAGTAAACAGCAAGATGGTGAATTTCAGCTCTCTGGTAGGAAGTTTAAAAAAAAAAAAAAAAGTGGCAGAATCAAAGGGAGAGGCATTTCCTGAGTACGGGCTCCAGAGGCCACTGACACTGTTTAATCCAGGAGCTGGTTCTCTGATGGTATATGGCAGGTGGACAAGAAGAGTCACTACCAAATCACACAGTATTTTTACCTTTATTTCCTAAGAAAACTAAACTCACGTTTTATGTCTGGGCAGGAAAGGTTATATCCCACTACGTCTGTCTCCCCTGCTCCAGAAACATTTAACCCACTGGCCAGTTTCAATCAAATTGACAAATGCCTAGAAATCTTAAAGACACGATTCTACCCATGTGTTAGTAATTGGGTATTAAATATTCAGATGTCCAGGCACTTTTACCAAGGCCACTAGGCAAGACTCTAAAATTAAGTTGTTGTTGAAAAAGAGAGGAAGTGTTCATGAACTAAAAGGATAAAAATAATGGAGTAGGATCTGTGTTGCTCACTAAATTACTAAGTGGTCTTGAAAAACAATAGTCTGGTAGAGATGAAAAATTATCCAGGATAGCTTTTACTGGTAAAAAAATAAAGCTGGCTGCAAAAAGTTGCAGAAAGCTGTCGAGCCACTGAATAATAAAATGGCAAATTAAATTCTGTCTGGATATACACACAGAGGGAAAAACTCTGTAAAGCATACACATCTGATGTTGTCCTTGACATTAACCATTAAGACTGGACTAAGCTGGACTAACTACAGTTACTTGAAAGCACTCATATTAAACAGGAGAAAAGGCATGAGAAATTGTAAGTACAGAAATAAAGAAAGAAATAGAAAACAACTTCATCTCACTTTATGAATCTATGGTGTGCTCATCTCTTAAAGAAGTTTGTTTAGCATATGACAGAAACAAAATTTATCATAAAACTATAAAGACTACAGAGAAGAAAGGTAAGCACAAAAAGTGCATGAAATGGCTTCTATAAGTACAGAAATTTTCAGCTTGGAAAAGGAGTGATTGCATACAGAGACAGAAAACAGTTTTGAAGCAGGTGATGGGGAAAAAGTGAATAAAGAATGATTTGACACAATTTCTCATAATCAAAGAAATAAGTGGAAGTGAATTCAAAAGAATCTTTTGTTAAATCAAAGAAGGAGAATTTCTTTTCACACTGCATAAAGAAATTGCAAAAAAATCACTGACAGGATGTTTTAAACTATAGATTTTAAAACAATTAGATACATATTTAATAATACTCAATGGGCATTTTTGTAAAAAAATGCATAACAGATAAAGATATAATAAAGCTTCTGAGTAGTAGAAGATGGGAGAGTATATAACTTCCCCACTCTTTTGCTCTCGCTCTGAATGTTTGTTGTTGTCCACTTAACCTAACCTGGTTCAAGGATCTTTATGGTCCAAAAAATGCTTTGTATAAAAAAAGAAAAAAGACCAGACCACTGAGACAGTGAGAGGTCTTATGCTCCTGCTGAAGAAAATGACAAGAACAATTGTCTACTTAATATTATGGGCTTAATATGGAAAAGAGATGTTAGAACTGCCATAAAAAGAAAAATATTCCTGGCCATGAAAAATTAAACCTGCTTTCAGTAGATGTATTGTGAGTTTCTTGTCTCAGGTGGCTTAAGGCTTTGATTTAGACCAAAGTAGTAATAATATCTCTCTTGTACAGATGCTCTGGTGTCTGTTGAGAAATGCACTCCTATTTCAACTTTAATCGATTTTTTTTTTTTAAATAAATACTAATCACAAGACACCTCAACTGAAAAACAGACTTAAATTATTCTCGTGTTCAGGGAGTCAAAATCTCTGATTGAGTCCATGTAAAAAATGGAAACACAGGAAAAAAACTGTAACTGTATTTTTGAACATTTCTTAAACTTCAGTGACTGATGGCCAGACACATAACATTATTACATGTAAACTTTTTCCCTCCCCTCTTTTCTCTCTCTCTTTTTTTTTTTTTCAGCAGGAGGTGGTTGTGTTGAAATTTTTGTAACCAAATTTTTATTTTAATATGTTCCTGGAGTTAGAACTCTACTTTTACATTTAGATAAAGAGAAAACCTGTGCTTCTGCAGTGTTTCATAACCTTCAAGAAGATTTTTTGGGTCCTCAGCACTACTGGAAAATGATACCAATGTTGTTTATTAAATATAACAGTCTACTTTTAAAAAAAATCCCCTTGATCAAAAGCTAGTAATGAGCTACATGAATGATACCAACAAATAAGTGGGAAACAAAAATGTCTGTTACCATATTGGTCAATAGACTATATGAGGTCCAACATGAAATACATGACAATAAAAATGAACACTAAGTCAAAGACAGGGAAAATAAACTTCACCCCTCTTTGAAGAGGGAAAGGCTATAAATGGCTGGTCAATTACATGTGATAATACTTGGTCTAATGAAGGTACACTTACCTTTTCCAGAAAAATGAGATAACTTTTATTTTGAGAAAAGGAAGCATTAGTCTCCTGGATGAAGAAAGATTAAATTTCAAGGAGGGAAAAATACATTTTTCTGGACTCACTTGCAGGATTTCAGGAAGAGAGGCATAAGCCAGTAGGTTCTACCAGTAATACGTGCTCCCTATTGAAGTTTGTCTAACGGATTCAACCTGAGAAATGTACTATCTACCAAGAACGAAAATCTTCTCAGGAAAAGACAGCAAATAAGCTGGAAAAGGACAAGAAATCATTCTGGGTTAACACTAGGGTTCGAATCACAGCTCTGCTTTCTCATCCTCTCTCCCTTGCACTGGCTGTGGTACTCATCAGCCCCCTCACTGGGCTAATCTGAAGAAAACTAACAGATACTGCCAAGGAGCAGGGGCTAACAGGAACTAAGAAAAAAAACTATTTCAGCAGCGAGACAATAAATCAACCACCAGTATTGTCCAATTCCACCAGTGTTATTATTTGCTTTTTCCTATACCTTTTGTAAATCTCTGTAACTATTTTGCATTTTACATGGTAGGATTCTGTAACTGTTTTGCATTTTACACGGTAGGATTATACACTTTAATTTGCATTTATTTTCCATGGTAAGCCTTAAGATATCTTGGTAACACTAAAGTGTTCCTCTCACAAGAACAGGGTAAAGCTGTAAAGTAGGACAGCAGGGCACTGTAAACAGTAGCTATCTCACCTGCCTGTTTTGGTGTAGCCAATGAGTCTGAGCGTGTGACTCATTTCAACTACATCAGCCTACTGGTGGGCTGGCAATACAGCAGTCAGCTAAATGGTACTAAACAAAAAGGCTTCCTGGTGGGAGAAAATATTAGGCTGTACACTTGAACTCTAAACATTCACAGGACACTTGCCACCTTGTATTTAAAATTGAAAACTAATATACGTAGCTGCTACGATTCTTTTCATTTCCACCCCCCCACCCCCAAGCAAGTTTTTAGCTATGGAACTTGTGTCAGAGTCTCTTCTGCAAATTATGTACTACTACAGTTACTTACACAGAGAAATCACTGCACAAAAGACAACACAAAAAGGTAATTTATGTAAGCACATCAGATCAGAAGGAAAACACTGTAATGAAAAATACATGCACTCCATTCTACATGAAAAGTAAATAAAATGAAGTACTTACATGCCAATGAAAATTCTTATCGTATTTAAAACAGCAGTCAGTATAACACCATGTTATCTTGTATCAGGATGATTTGATGGCATTGTTAAAGACTTACTTCCAGCTCCAAACTGCCCAGAAATCAAATGTAGTTTTGAACTCAATATTTAGGCAGCTTAAAATACTGATAGTTAAAACTAAACACTGCTCTGCTCTAAGTATTGGTATATAACCACTGACTTTCAAGACCTGTATTGCCATTTCTAGTAAAGGATGAAGATCTTAGACTGGATGCCATCACTGTAATGGCACTGCTTCCTCCGCCCCCCAACAGAGAAGTATGCAGCTACTTCAACACAGTGGCTCTTAAAAGTGCCTGTCGTGGTTTAACAAGGACAACACACATTTTTAAGAAATAAAATAAACCCAAAGAAAAACTTGATGCAAACTTCAATAAAATGTCTTAAACTGAAGCAAGGATACTTTCTGAGGTTTTGATAGTAAACATTTAAAAGATTTTTCTAGAGTAGAACAGTACAGATGCTGAGCATGGAGACATCCCCAACATTTCTAATACAATATATTGAATATTTTAAGTCAGAGTTAGAAGCCAACAAAAGTCAGTTTCAAATACACAAAGCAATCTTTAAATTAGTGTCAAAACGCCCCTCTGGCAAGGAACAAATATAAAACTAACTTGCATTTCATAAATCTATAGAAATATGTTAAACACTTATATATCCTGAATAATTCAGCCATCATGCTATCCCATTTTACCAATCCTTTATGCCAAAAAAGATGACAAAATGTAAGACAAAAGACAAGAGACAATAAAAAGATAAAACTGAGGTCTTAAGTTACACTATTTTGGTTTGCAGAATCTTTCACACTTGACAAAGTCTATGAACATTCATATTAATCAGTTCTACAGATTTCCATTTTGAAAGAATTTACAAGGTATTTACAGCATTCATCTTTAAAAAAAAAACAAAACCAAAACAAACCAACAAAAAAACAATAGTAAAGCCTGAATCAAGTGAAAAAGTGGGATAATTCATTAAAATGTAATTCAGGTTAACGAATAAACCAAACTAAATATTTATGGCTAAGAAGCTCTCACAACATTTCCTTTGTAAGCAAGATACATAATGTCTTTAATTTTTCTACTTTACAAAGTCCTGCTACAGAAGACAGTGATATATTTTAATGGATTTCATAGATACAGTTGCAGAATACCAGAGTATTTACTGGTGAGAATTTGGGAACCTTTCCAAATTTCCCTTCCCCTCAACTCTAACTAGCTCAAGTACAGGTATTATACATTCAATGATTTACTTCACAGAGCCTAACAAATGACTGATGAATCCTAAATTAAACTAGACAGAAAATATGACACCAGCCTGAGTACCTTTGCTACTGTACATACTGAGACAGAGGTGGACATCATTTAAATCTCCAATCCTATTCTCACTGAAGTCAATGGAAGAACCACAACAAAGTTTGAGAGACAGAATGTGATTCTAACAACTCCAGACAACTACAGTTATCTATCGCACTAGGAAATATATAACAGCAGACTATTTAAGTGTGCTGTCATTCCTCTGAAAAGCCCTGCTGCAGTTCATGAGAAAATGGGGCCTGCTCTGAGAATGACCAATCTGGAATTTAAACTGGAGACAGCACAATATTTATCTTTCCACTGCAAACAGAGGAAAACACGCAGCTCAGTGAGACAAAGCATTATTTCAGCTTTGATGGGGAGACAGGAAGACAAAGGAGACAACACTTTTTTCTGTGAAAACATCATCAACAGGATCCTCTCTTTCAAAAGAGGCCACTGTTCCCTAATCCTTGGGAGGGGAAGGAAGCCATCCACCATCACCCTGGATTTCTGCAGGAAATGGGGGAGCCAGAATGCACCCGCAGTGCAGACATAAAGGAATTCGACAGTCCTGCCTGTCTTCCCATTCCTTCCGCATGAAGGAATCGGACTGTCCCACCTATCCTGACCCTCCTGTGCCATTCCTGAATCATGCCACATGCTGGCATCAAGCTGCCTGTAAACAGTGCCTTGCAAAATGCCCATCCTTTCCCGTGAGCCGTAAGGTAGGTAAAGTCTGAGCAAAAGCATCACATCAGCAGTGTCAGGATGCCTGTAGTCCCTGCTGTGACTAATATTACATTGCAACATGATTAGCTCACCTTCTCTCTGAACTTATACTGCAGTTAAAGGTATTTCTGTTTACAGTAGTTGGAGAATATCATGGGGGAAAAGTCAGTATATGCACATCCTGAGTAGCCACTAAAATGGCAGAAGGCATAGGTGTGGAAATCTAAGGAGAATCCCCATGTTTTCCTACTTTTCTGCTTTAGGACACATGAGGTACCAAAAGCAAGCCTGGTAACAGCATCATCAGCCTTTGAGTACAGTGAGAAAAGCAGTTAAGCATCTACCCAGGCCCTTGAAATTATTAGTAGGATTGGTCCTTCCATCTGTATCTGGAAAGCTACATTTCTTTCAAAAATAAGATCCCCTATTATATTTCTGCCTTTACAAATTGTACATCTCTCTTTCAAATCCAACATAACGGGGTCCATCCATAGCTAGACCCTCTGAAAAACTTCTTTACCAACGTATGTCTAAATGACATTTTGGCCTATAGCAGGCTTTACAGTCAAAAATATGAATCAGAAGATAAAACTAACCGAACAAATTCCATCTCTAAAGTGTTTTCCATTTGGAAAGCAGCACTGCTAATACAGTTGTAAATGATTAAGTTAGAAATCATACACAACAGAATGGCTTAGTGACAAGTTATTTGTGTAAATATCTATAATGTTATTGCTTAACACTTTACCAAAAACTTTGCACAAACTTTACCAGCTCTTGTAGGTTCACTGCATTTATCATCCATACTATCAGGTTGATGAGATCCATATTATAAGTAGATAATAAGTTAGGTATAAGCACAACTGAAATCTGATAAACAACTTGTGGAATTATTCGAGGTTGTTTCAGAAAAAGGGTTGGTAATGTAGGTGACTGCCTATATTAAGATATCCTTACTGGTTTTAAATACACTGTTCACCAAGAAATGCATGCAGAACAGTCTGCTAAATAACAAAACCTAGGAAACAGTACAGATCTGCTGCACCTGCCAAAGCAAAACACGGAATTACTTCTTAAGCATGTTTAATATACAAAAATAATCCCACTCTAGTTATAAGAATCCCATTTAGGTATTTAAGTATAAGAAAACTCAATTTAAAAGATACAGATTTATATTGGATTTCCAAGTGTAAGTATTACAATTTTAAATACTACAGAGAACTACTGTAATATAGCAGAATTTGTTAAAAATCAGAATTAATAATCAGAACCACTTATTATGGATAAAGATCCCATTGAAGGGAGAGGTGCCTATGGGCTAGCAATGAGAAAGGGTTCCTTTCAGCATGGCAACAGTTAGTTTGAGAAAATAACCACATGCTTAGTCTTCAAAAGAAATTTCTCAACATTATCATAGAATCATAGCTCACAGATGAGCTCAAAGTGAAGTTTGGGCAAAACCAGCTATTTCTTGGGCACATATGGATGGTTAGCTGGATTAAGGAAGAGCTTTTACATTATTTTAGCACACTGATGAGACTAATGATCAAGTACCAAATGCAGTGCTAGAGTTAGCATGGCAAAAAAACCTTCCAGAGTTAGAAATGCAGCAATAGCCAAAAATTATTCAAAATGAGAGAAATTAGCTATACTGAAACAATCATTCAGTTTATCAGAAAGATCTTATAAAGAATAAATATCTTCCACTGCAAGAAAATGCCAGGTAATAGCAGATATTAAAATGAATAACATATGTTATAATGAGACAAAGCAGGTAAAAGGACCCCACATGGAACAATAGCTAAATTCAATTCAGGAATTTGTTGAAGATGAACAACCAAATAAAACCTGCAAGGATACCACCTCTTCGGATAGATTAACAGTAGAAGTGATAGATCTCTCATTTCTTAACATTTTCTTATCAGATTTGGATACCATTCTACAAAACACACTTCACTGAAACAACTTACTGGACTCATTAAATGAATAGCAAGCAATTCTTAACCCTCTATTAGGGATCTAGATAGATTATCTAACTGGACAATATGGCACTAAAGTGTATGAAACTAACTAAACTGCTACATAATGACTAGATGGAAAGACACTGATATTTAAAGATGTTATGTCTCTTTACAAGACAAATTATGAGTTATTCACATATTTACAGTTGAAAACTCTTATGGAATTTAAAGTATTTTTATTTTTCTTCCTTTTTCTTTTTTCATTAACTTTAACAACAAAGATAGATAAGGATATAGCATTTAAATACGTAATAAAAAAATTGCAACCAGAAGGTACTGGAACATCAAGTAACAGAACTAAGAACGAGTAAACAGTTTTTCTCTGATATCAATTCCTTCACTTGACAGTCAGGCAAGAAATTACTGAGGAAAAATAATTACCTCAACTAGAGGTCAGTAACATAAGGAGTTTTGTCTGGACAAACAATAAGACAGAAGATACGACAGAAGGATGAATGCTAAGAACTGGAGATTGGAAGCTAGTATTGGATTAAGTAGTTTAGCAGATGGGCAGTAAGAAGCCTGGAACTCAGAACTGATGGAGGGCATTGATTAAACACAATTCAATGTTTTGGTTCTCTGAAGAGACAGAAGGCAATATTGACATTAACCCATGCTTTGAGTGAGTGTTCATTTTAGTACTATAAATTATCATGACATCAAGTGCTTGGTTTTGAAGGGCAAGAATACCGAAGACATCAAATGTTTCTAAGTGGTAATGATCACTGAAGGCTTTTTCTCTTATGATGATTCTCAGATGACACTAAAACAAAAAGTTCAAGGAAAAAACACACACAAACATACTGGCATGTCCAAAACACATTATCAGAGTTATGGAGGTTTAAAAAAGTACTTACTTGGTATGTGTCCCATAACCTGATGGTACACCGTAAAGGGACTTCCCTCATCAGCAAGTTATTCATCCAACGGAAAGCAAATTGCAAGTATTTCACCTCATGCTGATCCAAGTGCCTATGAACTTGTTCTGAAGACAGAATAAACAGACATTTTACTGCAACTTTTCTGAAGTCCTTAAGTATCAAATACATTGTCTGAATAAAATACTCCTCCGATCTCAAGCAAATAAAATGTGGCAGTGCATGCAAACTCTTACAACTGAATGAAAATCCCCAAAATAGAAATTACTAGTTAAACATTACGTTGGATTTATTTTTCTGCCTCTAGATGGCTTAAACAACTGCTCTCAGTTGTGCTATCTAAGAAAAGATTAAGGTCAGAGCTTTACAATATACCACAAAAAAATATACAAAGTTAGAAAGTGAAATGATTAGGTGCATATACCCTCACTAATTTCTTAGGCTACAAATTATTTGGGGTAAGGAGACAAGAAACAAGGTATGTAAATAACATAATGGCTTCCAAAAATAGTGTTGGTAATAAAAAGAAGACAACATTAAATTAACAAGGCAAAGAAATATAAGTAAAGTACATGTAAAGGTTGCATTCAACTGAGACAAAAAAGTGAGATTAATGTGTAGGAAACACAGTTAGCAAATTTAAGTAATTTGCAGCTTAAATAATTTCTTGGTATAACAAATAAATACAAATAAAAACCAGTACAAATCAACAGTTTCTAAAGCAGTACTCATACACGCTGTGTTTATTGTAGCATGTTTACTATTTGAAAGCTGTGATAATCACTTGCATGGGTTATGAGCTAACAGAACTAATCTACTACATGGCTTTTATATATTTAGTAGAATTTACTCCAAAAAGGATCACAGACATTCTGTTAACAGGTTTTAGCTAACAGGCTCAAGTATGACATTGGCATGGTGTAAATGACAAATACTGCAGAAATGCTAATGTCTTATTTTGGATACATTTATTACAAGAAGTCTTTGTTAAAGCCTAAATAAGACATTCCTACTGTCTGTCTTTATACAAACACATTCTTGGGAGATTTTGCTATCCGGATCATCTTTCATCCACATTCACAGAGACGTATTATCAGCTAAAACAATGAGTGCATGATGATCTTACAAATTTTACATTTCTCAGAAAGATCTAAAAAGACACTGAAATTCTAAATGAACAAAAAAAATAATCCAAACAGTATGGTAGCACTGTTACAGGAAACTTTACTTAAAGATTAAGGTAACAGATGTTAAATTACACTAAATTATAATATAGACTGAAGTTGTTCAAATCTTTTTTTTTTTTCTCAAGATGTATTTTCTGGCTATATGAAAGTGTCAGCCAATATGATACAGTTCTTTCAATATGGAAGCAAGAAGCAGAAATTTTTTAATTTTAAAAACAATCAACAGTGAGCTTTTTTAAAAATAAGATCAGTCACAACACATTACACCAAAGATCCACATATGACAACATTCTGTTCCCAGTGGTGTCTGAAAACAAATACCCATGGAAGTGTATAAAGCACAGGTATTTCTCCATGGCACTTCTCAGCCTATACCCATGTGTGGCTAAAGCACTCTTCAGCAGACCTGGTATCTATATTTCTAAAGTCATATCCTTCTGTAATATAAATATACGCAAATATATAAAACCGTATGTACATCTTAAAACTATCTGTTACCTCTCCTGGGAACTTTTTAAAGTTGTAGCTGTATATAAAGACGTGTCAATCTGTAAACGATTCATTTCATTTCTAGGTATAACACTAATCGGCCAACTAGATACTTCTGCTATACAATAGACTGAACTGCTACTATGGGATGTGAAAAGGTAGAGAATGAGGGTGGAGAGGTAATGATCTTATGCTCTTTTAAGTGATCTCATCAAGTCTTGGATAATCCCTCTCCTCCTCTGTCATTACGTGTACAAGAAAAGTACTACAGCATTACCACTGTATGTTATGCCTACATATTGTTGATATTTCTAAAACTACATGAGAACTCTGTGATGGATTTTCCACTACCTGTAATAGCCTCAGCCTTCCAGTCTCAAAACCCTGTGACTAATCTTTGTCCTTCCCTACAAACCTAATGTCCTCCCATCACCTTCACACCCTTCTTTTCCAGGCTTTCTGCAAAAATCATCAGCTGCTCCGGCTGGGAGACATCAGTAAATATCAACGCTAGTTCTGAGCTCTGCATAAAGTGAGCAACATGTGCAAATGCAATGACTATCTAGCCGCCACTCCAAACACAACAGCTAACTGTGGGCCTTACTCTGCAGCCCTTCCTCAGCAGCACTGCTAATCTGGGTCAGTTTTGGTTGGTTGTTTTTTAAAGAATCAACTAATGAGCTTTATAAAAGTCATGGAATTCTGCACAGCGGAGACTCTTCTCCCTCTGTAAAGTGCTGATAAAGCAAGTCCTCACCTTGAAAAGTTATTGGAAGCAGAAGACAGATGTGGTAATTACATATGTTCTGTAACCTTAGAGAAATAGGCTTAAAAATGAAACAAAGCAGTTTATATGTAGAAGTCTACATTTTGAAGACAGTATAAGATTCAGAAGCCTCTGTATTTTCATTTTCCACACAGAGGCCTTGCATGCCTCTAACTTCTAAACATTTAGGTTGGAATAGAATAGAAGAGTTGGAAGGGGCCTACAAAAATCATCTAGTCCAACTGCCTGGCCAAAAGCTAAAGCATGTTATTAAGGGCATTGTCCAAATGCATTAAAAAAACACTGACAGGCATGGGGCATCAACCTCCTCTCTAGGAAGCCTGTTCCAGTGTTTGACCACCCTCTTGGTAAAGAAATGCTTCCTAATGTCCAGTCTGAACCTCCCCTGGTGCAGCTTTGAACTATTCCCATGTGTCCTATCACTGGATCCCAGGGAGAAGAGCTCAGCACCTCCCTCTCCACCTCCCCTCCCTCCTCAGGAAGCTGTAGAGAGCAATAAGGTCAACCCTCAGCCTCCTTTTCTCCAGACTAAACAAGCCCAAAGTCCTCAACTGCTCCTCACAGGACATGCCTTCCAGCCCTTTCACCAGCTTTGTTGCCCTCTGCTGGACACATTCAAGAACCTTCACATCCTTCTTAAATTGTGGGCCCAGAACTGCACACAGTACTCAGGGTGAGGCCACACCAACATTGAATACAGTGGGACAATCACCTCTTTTTGACTGGCTGGTTATACTGTGTTCAAGGCACCCCAGGATGGGGTTTGCCCTCTTGGCTGCCAGAGCACACCCCTGACTCCTGTTGAGCCTGCTGTCGACCAGCACCCCCAGATCCCTTTCTGCAGGGCTGCTCCCCAGCCACTCCTCTCCCCATCTATACTTTTGTCCGACTTTACTCCATCCCAAGTGCAAAATCTGGTATGTGTTCTTGTTAAATTTTCAAATGTTAAATAAATCATTGATGATTGCCCAATGCTCCAATCTATCTAGATCCCTCTACAAGGCCTCCTCCCAGACTGGTATCATCATCAAACCTGCTAATGGTGCATTCAACTCTTGCATCCAGATCACTGATAAAAATATTGAACAGAACCAGCCCTAGAAGTGAACCTTGAAGGACGCCGCTGCTGACCGGTCGCCAGCCAGATGTAGCCCCATTAACTACAACCCTTTGAGCTCTGCCCTTCAGCCAGAAGGCTCCTTCTTCCTCCAGCGTAGCATTATTAGGTCAGTTATTCAGGACAAATACAGAATTACTATAGTGTATCTGCCTTTGCTCTAGGCAAATTTTGCTGCAAGTTAAATATACTCAAGTGAGATACTAAGTTAAAATTTATTTTTTACATGTCACATTTAGATACCTATATTGCAGACTACTATAATTAGATAATCCACTACACATCAAGCAGGATGCAAAAAAAGTTTTATTTCTAACGGAAGTTACTAACTCGCAAACATTTTTGTTCTTCACACAGCAGAAAAATTTCATTTGGTTGCTTGCAGCCATTGAAAGTAAGTAATGAAGAACAATTAATTGTGCCAGTTGTGATATTTCAATTACAGGTGTTAATAGGCATAATGAATTTCTTGAAAGTTGCTTTCTAGTCTAACAAGTTGAAAAACAGACTACTAAACTCCGTGCTTTTTATACAATTGATGCAAGACTGGAATAGAAGATGCATTGAGTAAAAAAGCTAATTATTCTGACTTTGTAAGTAATCGTGAGCAAAGGCTATTTTGCTGATAAGGGTAATTTGGACAGTCATAATCTAAATTTAAATTTTCCATTTCAATGAAAATAAGTACATGTGTGCAATGAACAAGCAAGATATATAATTACTGTAAGCTTTCAGACTTCCAAGTATTTTATAAAAAATACTTCTACTGCATTTTTTGATAATAAAATTATTTTACAGTTTTTAAAAGAAGATAGTTCTTAAACAAAAATTCAAAAGAAAGAAGAGTTATATTTAATAAGATTCCCAATACTTTCAATAAATCTATATATAAAGTTTTGGTGGAGCAAGTCTTCTGATTAAAAAATAAAATACATTATACAGATGCATTCCAAAGTAGCATACTGCCAAAAAAATGTATTTTGTACATAAAAAGCATTTATAGCTATTTATAATTTTAATAAATATACTTATTGGATATATTAGTTTGAATGATCACATTTAGCCACATTAAAAAAAAGCTTCTCATGGTAGAAGGGCCTATACACATAAAATATTTATTGTTAATGTTTAATGTCAGCTTCTTATGCTGTTTTACTGATTTCAAAATTGAAGTTGTATGTGACTACAGAATCACAAACTAAAGCCACACTTAAGGACAGAAATAACCTGTACTAAAGCACGACTCAACTGCTGTCCTGACTGGGGGATACTGTTAGAATGAGAGCATAGACAAGTTACATATAAGCAAAAAGGAACCACAAAATAGTAAAATTATGCATGAACTGCCAAATTACAGTGGCACAGCATGGTGCCACTGTATCCATCTGTATAATTTATTACTTCAGAATACTAGCCTTATGGTGTTGCCCTTTAAGATTCCTACCAATCCTAGCAATCTTTTCTGATGTTTGACTTTAGACGTAGTTTTGACATTTTTTTTAATTATTTAAAATTCATTTTTTACTCGTATTTCATACCCAGGGCACTTCATTTCTAACTCCATTTTATCAATATTTCATTGTAAATATAAAAAGCATTAATTGTTCAAAAATATCTCAAATGCAGTTAAGTTAAGAATCTCTGATGAATAGGCCTTTTAGTTCAATGAAAGGAAGAAAACCGTATTTCTCATGAACAGCCACACAATTCTTCTTGAAAAGTGTACACTAGCTACAAGAGTAACTCCTCTGGTACCAATCCAAAATGAACAGTAAAATAAGCAGCCAACCTTTGCCACAGAGACTTACTGGCACTGCCATTTACACGCAGTGATGTTTGTGCATTGGTCCTTAACATATGAATACATGGTATAGAAATACGCTAGTGCTCTTGTTTTCCATAGAATCCTAGAATCATTTAAGTTGGAAAAGACCTTTAAGATCATTGGTTCCAACCATTAACCTAACACTGCCAAGTCCACCACTAAACCATGTCCCTAAGTGCCACATCTACACGGCTTTTAAATACCTCCAGGGACGATGACTCAACCACTTCCCTGGGCAGCCTGTTCCAATGCTGGACAACCCTTTCGGTGAAGAAATTTTTCCTAATATCCAATCTAAACCTGCCCTGGCAGAACTTGAGGCCATTTCCTCTTGTCCTATTGCTTGTTACTTGGGAAAAGAGACCAACACCCACCTCGCTACAACCTCCTTTCAGGTAGTTGTAGAGAGCGATAAGGTCTCCCCTCAGCCTCCTTTTCTCCAGGCTCAACAACCCCAGTTCCCTCAGCCGCTCCTCATAGGACTTGTGCTCTAGACCCTCCACCAGCTTTGTTGCTCTTCTCTGGACATGCTCCAGCACCTCAGTGTCTTTATTGTAGCAAGGGGCCTGAAACTGAACACAGTATTCGAGGTGCGGCCTCACCAGTGCCGAGTACAGGGGGACGACCACTTCCCTAGTCCTGCTGGCCACACTATTGCTGATGCAGGCCAGGATGCTGTTGGCCTTCTTGGCCGCCTGGGCACACTGCTGGCTCCTATTCAGTCGGCTGTTGACCAGCACCCCCAGGTCCTTTTCTGCCGGGCAGCTTTCCAGCCACTCTTCCCCCAGCCTGTAGCGCTGCATGGGGTTGTTGTGACCCAAGTGCGGGACCCGGCACTTGGCCTTGTTCAACCTCATACAGTTGGCCCTTGGCCCACCTACCCAACCTGTCCAGATCCCTCTGTAGAGCCTTCCTACCCTCGAGCAGATCAACCTTCCCTCCCAACTTGGTGTCGTCTGCAAACTTACCAACGGTGCACTCGATCCCCTCATCCAGATCACTGATAAAGATATTAAATAGAACTGGCCTCAATACTGAGCCCTGGGGAACACCGCTTGTGACTGGCTGCCAACTGGATTTAACTCCATTCACCATAATTCTTTGGGCTCAGCCATCCCGCCAGTTTTTTACCCAGCAAAGAGGATGCCCATCCAAGCCATGAGCAGCCAGTTTCTCCAGGAGAAAGCTGTGGGAAACGGTGTCAAAAGCTTTACTAATGTCTAGGCCGACAACATTCCAATGGCACTCTAGCAGGATTTTCTTCTTTCTGGACCATGCCAATAAAGGCAAGCATTATAGACTAATCATTCAGAGACCAGCATAATGGAAGACAAGCCAAAGAAATCAAATGGCATGAAGCACTGACACATTTCAGAAAACAATTTCCTCATCTACTACAGCTGAGAATCTCCACTGTCTAATTCTCTTTGTTTTTTAAGTAGACACCTTGTTATTTTTAAAAACAAATGACATTGCAAAGAAATAAATAAATGTCATAATCTATAAACTAAATGATAACACAGGCACCTAATAAGAAAGCATGACACTCAGAAGAGCCATTGTTTCAAAACTTAAAACCTTTTCTTTTTTAAATACATAAAGTCTCTTGCAAAATTAAAATAGGAGCCTGTCTTTATTTTAATTCTCAACTCTTCTGAAAGGTTGATTGGAACTGATTAATAGACCACTGTAATCCAAATTTCTCCTCCTGTCTTCTCTCCATTGGTGAGAAAGATAGAAATCCAGCAACTTTTCAGCTTCAGAATTTGATGGGAATTTGATAGAATTTGTTGTTTTCCTTAGGAAGCAGTTTTGAAAAAAAATTAATCAGTTCAATTTAAAATCCAGACACCTTGCATCCCATGTTAGGTCAAACATAGTAAGAAATTATTATTTATGACTTAACTCACTCAATTTGACAGTTAATGGTGATAATGAAGCTTCAAAACATAGGTTATATCAAATCCATATTTAAATTTTTAAAATGTTCTGTAACAAATAGTCAAAATATTATAATGGTTAGCATTTCATTATCTCATGGTTGATCAGATTTCTCCCATACACTACTGTGCAAACATTTACCTTTTACTAGAGATACCAGTTTGTCAGTTAAGTTTTGCCACTGATCATTAAAAGGATGAATTCTAAAAAAGAAAATCATGTGGTTTAATCTGAAATTCATTCACAAGGGATGTGCTTGCAAGCTTGGAATTTGCCTGACCATTAGATTAAAATCAGTAAACTGCACTGCCACAATTTGTGTGATACTGAGTACGCAACAACGATGTTTCCCTCCTTGTACCATATTGCAACTTCTAGACTACAAAAATGTTTTCATAGCTCAGCCCATTACAAGTATGAGATGTTATGTATAATCTAAGTAAATAGCATAAAGTAACATTTCTTTTCCAGTTTCTTCATAATGCTGTGACTTGATACTTGACTGACAGCTTCCAAGTACTAGTTTCCAACTACAAAACTTCAGTACTGTTTTCTTAACTGTGCAAAGCAACCAACCAACTAGATGTTATTCTACTTAATGCAGTGCTATAGTGGGCATTTATTTCTACTTAGCTGAACTTTCTAAAAGTGTGGTTAGCTATTAAAAAAGACAGTATCATAACACAAATGAACACTGCTTACTAGAAACAGTGTTACCAACAAGGGGTGTCCCTGCAAAGCTTGGACACATGAGACCAGAACCTCCTGAAAAGCAGTGACTGCTTAAGGCTCACCTCTGAGTTACCACAAACATTTGATAAAACTGGTTTTCACAAGTATTGTTTGCAAGCTTCCAGATGTCCTTAGGGAACAAGCATCCCTTTGATCGCATCAGCCCTGACATGGATATGGTCATCCATACCTGTCTTCCACCATTTTGCAGCACATTTTGCTCCAGTCTAGACTCATAGACAGTTGATTAACATGGAGCAGTTCATGCAACTTCATTCATTCAGTTAGGGATTCCACAACCAACATATCCACCACCAGCTTGTGTGTACTATCCATTCCGTCAATGTAGTAACAGAATGTTGACATTTTTTCTGCTACCCCTAGATTCTTTAAACATTGCCATTTGCTTAAAATTATAGCTCCCACATACTGAACTTTGCTGTCCAAAAGAAGGAACTTTGCCATCAATAAATGACTGCTTTCTTTTTGAGTACTCTATCCACCAAAAGCAATTTTTTTTTATTTCATTCTCTCTCTTCCTGAATAATTTCTACATTGGTCAAAGCCAGTATGTTTATGGGAGAAAAAGGTGAGAGTTTGGAGTAAAATCTCAACACCAAGTGTTGCCAGATGCAGATTAAGGTTACAACCCCCCAACCTGAATTAATGAAAGTCTGAACAGAAGTAATTGTCAAGACTACAGCTTAGCAATGAGTTATTATTAGTTATGTATATTAATTTTTATTAATATACATTAATAACAAGAGAAGTTCCTGATGACTGAAAAAAGACATTCAAAAGATCATAAATGTGCACTTGAAGACAACATCTCATTATGATACACAATTCTGCTTCAAGTAATAGTCAGGATCCGAGTAAAAGATTTACATGCTGATTATATCTTGTTCCAGAATTAGTTTGCTTTTTATAACTGTCTAAAATCATCCATTATAAGAATTATAATAAAAGCATTTAAAAAAAATATATTGAAAAGACCTGTACAAAATGAAAAGACGACTGGCAGAAAACCAGAAATATTACCAAATTATATTCTCCTCATGGCCTACAATTTAGAGATAATGGTCTATTTGAATTTAGCTCACTAAATGTACAGCTAGTAGCTATGACTGAGAAATAGCTTCTTCATACACAAAAGATACAGCTGATACTCCAATACTAAAAAGCCCAAGACACTGGTCCCAAAGCAAAAGAAGCAAATACTAGAGGAGGGGAGGAGAGTAGGGAGGAAGGAGGGAAGACCAAGTTGCCTCAGGGAATCAAATGGAAATAACAATTCTGTGGCATCCAATGCAAAATGGAGGAAACTATTAGGAAAAACAACAATCAAAGAAGATCTGCCATTCTAACTAAAAGTTAAAAATGCATCCTGTGTTTCCAGGTGGAACTTGAACTTAATATTCAAAGTGCAACAACCAACAGTGAGAAATACTTGATGAGACACTTTACTTCCAGGTAGCATTCACTGGACTTCCGTAGCCTCTTCTTCTAAATCATAACTGTGCATTCATAACAGCGTTTATACCTGACACTTTTTAAATTCCCTATCATGTTAAACTTCTTTTCTCTTCCATTTTTTTGATTTCCCATAAAAATAGTAAGTTTTGGCTATTTAAGAGTTAAAGTGCTTACAGTAGTCAGGAATTTACAAATGATTTTACAGTCAATCTCAACTCTTGCTAAAATCTCTGAACTCCGTAATAGCATACAAATATAATCTCCACGGTAAAGCATAAAAATATGATTTAAGAGATATATTAAATAATTATTATGCCCACTGAGCAGCACTTAAGAGTGGATTAAAGTATAATACAGTAATTGCAACCATAAAATCAGATAAAAAATAACTACTGGTGAGCTAAATAAGATGGCTTTGTTAAAATGAAAAAAAGCTTTATGGCACAAATTAATTAAAACAATTATGAAAAGCTTACAAGATTTTTAATCACTTCAGCACAAAGCTGACACATAAAGATGGACCGAAAGAGAAGGTTGTTCTTAATCACTAATTTCCAACAGCAGCAGTAAGGTCTAAATAAATTCCATGTCCATTTCTGATTCAAAATGCTTCTGCATGGTTAAAGAATACCAGTCTTTTCAACTGTTACAATCAGAGCTCTTTTTTCCAGATACTTCAGCACAATCCCAGTTCAAAATTATAGGTGTCAGTAAAATGTTTTACAGTATAATTAAACATAATTTTGCACATACAATTAAGTATTCTTTAACCATACTTTTAAAGAAATCATTAGCATGATTGAATACATAATGAAGATTGACCAAATGTCACCTAATACCACAGTTTCAACATCAGTTCATTGTACGAAACACCAAGATTCAAATTAAAAACCAAACAAATTTGTTAATCTATATCTCTCACAGTATATTGAACACATCACTTGTTCTGCGAGTTCTTATTAAACAACAGTAAGTGTTTAATAGGAAAACGTATTAGTCTTGGTTGATATTTTGTCTTCTTCAGATTCAGATTTTCCTCAACAAAAAAGCAAAACTATTTTCCTCTGCAGTTTAAAAAGTTCAATCAGCACAGAAACTGAATGTCCTTTAGAAACTATGAAGGTATCAAAACTACTCAATAGGTATCTCTAAGTAACTTTTGGGCTTAACTTGTCATATGAAATTAAGTTCTGAGCAGAACCATGAAAAGTTGCAGACAACTGACCAACGAAAACATCTGTAACCCAAGACAGAAAGAAGTAAATAAAGTATGATTAGTGGAGCCAAGATTCATTTGTTCAGAACATTAAAACAAAATGCATTATCTAATTTGTATTTCATTGGAAGGGAATGAAACAAACACATTTACAATATGGCTGCAATAAAAAAAATAAGACTTAAAAACTTATTAATATAACATGGTTTTAATAGGTGAAAGAACATTTTAACTGCACCGAGGCATAAGTAACAATATTTTCCCAAACATTACTCTGCAACATTTATTAAAACAGACATTCTTTAAAATAATTCTAATATAACAACTTTAATGTTACACTAAAAATACCTTTTTATTGAAAAATTTGTAATTTTTTTCAATATTAAAATGGAAATAAATCAGAAATTGTCCCAATTAAAATATCATATGTAAGAATATCTGTAGTAACTCTCCAAAACAGATGGCCAGAAAACGTGTCCACAGTGGACACAGCAGAAATACTGAAATCTTACTGAATTTTTGAAAAACGTAGGTGAATTCTAAATGAACTTCCTTATGGGAAAGTCGAAATGCAGCACTCTTTTTATGTTCTTAGGTATTTTTCCATTACTTCCATTTTCAAAAGAAGGGGGAAAAATATATACAGCAACAGTAAGAGCTTTTTTTTTTTAAGTATAATTTTCTGCATTCTTGTTTCTCCATTTCTTGTTACTAAGATTCAAGGGCCAATTCTGCAATAAGATTGGTGATTGCTGGTGAAAGAATCTGGAACACTAATAACATGGAATTTATTTAACTATAAGAAAACACAAGCACAGATCAGGCTGTGCAGAACACAGATGCAAATCCCGGGAGTTGTTCTATAAAAGATGTAGAAAAAAATCTTCCCAAACTTATGCTCACAGAAGATGCAGAATCTTTATACTAAGTTGAGTCATCAGTACTGCCTTCATAGTTTATTGTAATGCTAATAAGAAGCCAACATAAATAAAAAAATAAATATAACATTATAACAGGCTATTTTATTTTTTTTCTAGAATTGCCTTCTTGCTAATTTAGAGAGAATGCCATGCAATCTTAGCATCTTCTATCAATGTTTAATGCAAACCCAAGACCACTTTTATCTACAAATGCTCAGCCTTCTCCAAATGGCTATCTCAAACTCTAATGTAAGTAACAGATGTCTTACAGTAAACTGAAGAAGCTGAAACTCTCCCAAGCATGAAACCAGCCAAATGCTAAACACCTGTAAATTCTGGAAACACAAATCCCGAATTAATTTTGGCATTCCCACACCACATCTCTTTGCTTTCAAGCCTAAATGAAGCAAAAGTGGAAGACAGCATGCCACATGACTGTGACCTTTTACAAACCAGGAGAAATGGTTCATGATTTAGCGCAGAAAAGCTCTACTGACATTACAGGAAAAGGAAAAGATAATTTGTTATAACAGTTTCCTTATATTATTGAACTACCTATTGTTCCTCCCCTTCACTATTTTTGTATAATTCCAAGAAGAATCTGAATGATGATGACAAGGAGATAAATGAGATTGAATAATGTTTTATCTTCAAATTCCATCTCGTCTATAACAACATTTTATTAAGAAACTCAAAAATTCCGTTAAACACGATTCATCAAAATTATTTTCTGGAGTTCAAGCAGACTGAGATTATGATTAAATTAACAGAGTAGCTTGGCCATTTGAAGTCTACTGCAATGTTCTGCAGTGTGCGCAGAAGGACAGTTACTTTGAGAGGAGTTGTGATCCATAAGGCTGGGTTAATGAAGGTTGCTTGAATCACTAACAACGCATTAACACTCTCTGAAGGGAGAGCATCACTTTTCATACACTGATAATCCATTACTATTAGCAAGCAAGCTGTACAAGCTTCATCCATTCATGCAGCTACTTACTACATTAAGATTCTCTTCACCATGCAGTTACCCACATCAAGAAAATAATGTGACACAGTAGCAACAGGAATATTATTTTATTCCACAATAACCTTAACTAGCACTTAGGATATTTACAGTAAATACAGATAGTAAGATTTCTTTTTCAAAACCAATTCATATCAGCTATACATTTCCCTTTAGTTACAGTATTAAAGACCCAGTATAAAGATAAAAATACAAAAGCAAAAAGAATTGAAGAAGAGTAAAGCACAATAACATATAATTTAATCAAACTATGTTGTGATTCCATCAAAAAAACCAACCAGGTCAGGATCCCTTACCTGAGGCATCCAAAAGTTTATAAAATTACAGCAGTACACATCCACCATTGCCTAACAACTAAAACTTTCTTTCTTACACCTACTTTGGTGTACTCTTCTGGCAAAAGAAAGCAACTGAGTGGACAGTCTTCTAGACAAAAAGAAACAGCCCTAAGAATATTGAAAAATGCCTATCTTTTACTACCCAAAACTTTTAACTGGACCACTGTATTATAAGGATTGTGATCAGCAGTACAAAGTCAAATTGACAGCTAATTTACTAATGGCATCCCTCAGGGGTCAATACCAGGGCCAATACTGTGCAACAGCTTTATTAACAACTAACGATGGCATAGAGTGGACTCTGTGTTTGTGGATGATACCAGATTGGGAGAAGTGGTTGACATGTTGAAAGTCAGGGCTACTATGTGGAAGGACCTTGGCAGGCTGAAGGAATGGCTGATAGGAACCTTCTAAAGTTCAGGAGAGGTAAACGTCCTGTATCTGGGATGGAATAGTCTCGTTCAACAGCACTGACCAGGCACCAGCTGGCTGGAAAGCAGCTCTGCCAAGAAGGGCTTGGGGGTCCTGGTAGCCAACAGCTGTACCCACATCAGCAGTGTGTCCTTGCAGAAAAGAAGGCCCATGGTATATTGGGCTTTCTACGCAAGAGAGAAGACAACAGGTCAGGAAAAGTGATTCCTCCTCTGTTCTCACCACTTGTGAGACCATGTCTGCAGCATTATGTCCAATTCTTGGACACTGGCATACAAGAGCAAGTCCAGTGGAAGGTAACCAAGGTAGTTGGGAAGCTGGAGTACTTTACACATGAAAGGAGGCTGACAGAACTAACTGGGTTTGTTCAGCCTTAAAAAGAAAAGCCTATGAACAGCTGAAACTAGCTAATGGGAGGGTATAGGCAAGATGGAGCCAGATTCTTCACAGAAGTACACAGAGATAAAATAAAAGGCAGTGGACATGAGTTCCATAAACAAAAATTCTAATTAGGTATATTAAAAATAAAAAAATTAAAAAATAAATCACAATGATGGTAGTCAACCCCTTGAACAGTCCTACCCAAAGAGGCTGCAGAACCTCCATCCCTGGAGTTACTCAAAACTCAACCAGACAGGACTCTACACAGCCTTATCTAAGTTGACCCTGTCCCCTTAGATCAAGAAAGATCATGAGAGGAAAGAGCAGAGCTTTGGAACACTGACTTCCATAGGCTCCATATAACCTAAATAGTCCTAGGTTTCCATAATGTCAACTACATCCAAATCTTACCGGTTTCCTTTTCAAATAGCAATGACAACTTTTTAAAATACTTCATAGTTTCTACGATGAAAAAATGCATAATAAAATCTCCCTCACTCTGGAGTGTTATAATTGCCTTCTTTTTTTTAAGTTGTTTCCTTTAACCTATTTTCTACATATGCTACAGCAGGTATGTCATACAGACAATCTGCAAAATATACCTGCTATAAGGTGACCAATTCCTTAAAGCTGGGATTTTGCTTTGCTTTCTCCAACTATACTGCTCAAAACAAGGAAACCATCCTCTACTACTCAACCATATAAAAGACCTAGAGTTAAGATTAATCTAAGATGTTACTTTGTAAGTATTTAGGACAGTATAAAAAATCAATATTAACCACCAAACACTCATGATGTCTATTAAAAACTATAAAAAAAAATCTAGCATAGAAAAGGTATAGTTCAGTACCCATTTTCATTTTTAAAAAATCTTGGCAGTTATCTACAATCACAGACATTGATACAAAATCTGCTATAACATATAGTTCAACATAAAATATACATTGTATTGGTTGCCTCGTTTACTAAATACTATACAATTTAGATCAAAAACATTTAATAAAAAATTGGATTCACATTTAGAAAGATAAACAATTACAGTTTTTGATGTGGAACTACTTCAACAATGTCCTATTAAATACAGTCCTATAAAGACCTCACAAAATTATTTTAAATCCAATAAAAATCAGGAACCCACACTTTCAGTTACAAAGCCTGGTAAAGGACAGTTTAAGAAAACACATTTACTTGCTACAGCTGTCTGTCTGTTTTGGTTTTTTTTAAGTGTGAAGCCTTAAAAACAATGCTTCCCAAACTTAACCACTGAGAAAAGTTATTTAATCCCTAAAGCACTGAATATACAAATAAGCCTTCAGCATTTCTTTCTTTCTTAGAAACTAAACAATAATATATTGTATTATATTTAAATTTTTATTACACCAAACAATAAGGTTGATTATCAGAATGGTACTTTTCATTTTGAAAACTTGGTTAAAGAATTTGTTTATATAAATGTTCATTGGCCAAGTTCTGGAAGACTATGTATAGGCATTATAATTATACACTTCATTTAGTATATAATCATTTGCTTCTATAAGTAATTCAAATGTAAACTCCAATATTGATATAAGCATAAAATGATATAGAAAAAGTCACACTGCAAGCAGTTAGACTATTTCTGAAGTAACAAAACACAGTTTTAAAAGATATTTTTAATATAAATGTATCACTACCCTGTATACAGAAGTATCCCCTCATATTTTCACATTCATTTAAACAAAAAAAATACATCTACAACAAAAAGTTTTACATACATTTACATTTATAGTGTAATACTACATAAACATTGATCTCCTGCCTTTAGTTTTTGATCATTAGAAATACTTTAACATCCTAAAAGGCCACAAAGAGCATTATCAAATATTCAAGATGCAAATATGTGCAGGCCCACCCAAAATATGCTATGGTAAGCACTGGAACAAAAAAACCTCACAGTATGTGTAATGAAAAGATGGAATTAATCTTTCCAAGAAGATTACCAAATACTAAGCTACACAAGAAATATTTTTTCTATCTCATCATTGACAGGCTAGTGTCACAAATATATGCCTGGTTCTGCTTGGCAACATTTTGTTAATACTCTGTTCATTAATTTAACAAACTATCAAGAGAGTATGTTTAGAATGGGCAAGCATTATCTCTTGCATTTCATTTAATTAAACTCTATTCTAGCAATATGACAGTCAGCATTTCATGAAGGGAATTATTTTAAGGATGAAGGTAGAAAATATTTCAAAGTGTCCTGCTAAAACATGAAAGCACAATCTAAAATTACCCCTGCACACACTGTAATTTATCTATAATATTAAAGATGTTATTTCCAGAGCTCATAATTAAGTGGATTCCACAGAGAAATTATTCAGGCATTCCAGATAGCAAAATGAAGCACAAAGGCACAAAACATAGTGCCGAAGGACAACCATAAACAACCACTGTGACTTGCCCGAATTACAACAATCATTGAGCTTAATATGAAATGAATACTGGCTGCCTTTTGTATGTGGTCATTACTCTGCTGCAAAGAAATTGCCAGTGAATTTTGATTATATTGCCTTAATAAAAAGTAATGAAAGTGGCTCATGCTCTAGTGGCTTTCTTTTAAATGATACACGACAGTGATCTTGCAAAGGCCAGTGTGCCACAAATTGATTATGACACCTCATCTGAGGAAGGTGATGTAACCCCACTACTGTAGGTAACTGCAGTGATGTTCGCCTGACTTCTTACAAACGTTTTAACGAAACACTCTCAGTGAAACACCAGTTAGAAATTAGCTTAGCTTTTAAGACTTACCATCAATCCGACTAACAAGTTCTTCCAACATTTTCACTTTCTTCTGAATTCCTGGCTGTGCAAATGTGTAGTTATCCTGAAGAAGAGACCATATACAAGTATAAGTTTGGGGGCAGGGAGAGTTTCTTTTCCTTCAATTACATATCTCAATCCATTTATTTTTCTATGTTTTAAGGTGTTTGTGTTTTGTTTTTACATTTCCTGGGTCTAATTCTACCGTTAAGGAGTAAAGCATCACGTTGTATAGTCCTACTTCCAGTCCCCATCTCTAACAGTATACCCTATAGCTATTACTGCATCAATTGCTCTCTACTTGCTAATCTAGTGGCCCTGAAGTTACAGCTTTATTGCAGAAGTCCAAGTAGCTTTAAAAGGCTGTCATCTTAAATGCCAAAAGGTGCCACGCTAGAGATTTTAAGGTGATTTTTTTCTCATAAATTTACAATTCTACCACAAATAATGTAGGAAATTGAAAATTTAAACCCTAATCAGTGACAGGATAAGAATTCGATCTTTAGAAGTTCAGAATAACACCTTCCAGCAGCATAAGAAATCAAAAGTCTATTTCAATGGAGTCATGACTGTTCTGAACCCAAGGTTACAGTTAATATCATGAATCAAAACCTAACATGCAAGCTATATAGCTAAAATGGCAGGGTATTTGCATGTATTTGTTTGAATGTACTAACTCTAACTGGATTTTTTATTTTTGGACTGCAGCTCTATAATATATACTAGAGTTTGAAGTAACGAGAAAAAGAAAGGTATCTCCACTTTAACTCCAAAGTGATCAATCTTTTTAAATAAAGACATTATTTAAATACACAGCAATGTTTCTGAATATTTGATTGACAATCCCCTCCACTCAACTAATTTTGTTATAGCTTTATAGAGAGATTCAAGAAAAGAAAACTGCCAATATATATTTTAAAAGAAAGTTGCTATGTAAAGTTGTTTCCATGTAACCACTACCTACCCAGAAAACCAGGGTAAAGGATTTTTCGTATCAACTGCTATTGTTTTAATAATTCCTTTATGAAAATCAAATGGAGAGATGAGCAACTATGCCAAAAAACATCCTAGAAAAATTTTCACTGATGTTCTAACATTAATTTTTCTTTACTTGATTTCAAATTTTAACTTGGCCTTAAAATGGATGAATATCAATTCATTTTTATGTATCTTAAGACAGTTTTTTAATATAAAAAAAAAAAGGCCATGTTGACTTTCTTGATTATATTTACATGGGGAGGGTTATTTTGATTTGTTTTATGAAACTGAATTGCAATTTAATCTTCAAATTCTGTAAAGCTGCCATAAAGTATGAAACCCAAAAGTTTGCAAGGGAAAATCATGCACTAAGAATTCTGTTGGTTATAGTACATCAGCCAGCAAGTGCTTTACAGTATCAAAAAGTCTATTATGTGCTCTGATCACTTGTAACTGACCACAGTAGTAGCTATTTAAAAAATTATAGCAAAGTTCTCTACTGGCCTAGCAGTAGCACTTTCACAGTATTTCATATTAGAAACCAATGTATAAACTAAAACAGTGTCAATGAGGAAAATTCTCTGAATTTTGGAATTTCCCACAGGACTGACCAACTAAAATAGGCAACCATTTCATCTTGCTGGCCTTGTCTCTCAAATAGAACATAAGCATCCTCAGTAGGGCAATAAAGCATCAAAATAGAATAAAGCATCAAAATAGAAAGAATGGAAAGTCTCACACAGAATTCAAATCTACTATAATCTTACTTCAGGGACAGAGAAACTATCCCATGCACTGTGATAATACCTTTTATACAAGTCTGACACACTCCTGTATTAGTCATGTATCATATCCAGGATACTGCATCTTCAGGAAACAGTATATTCATTTTCTTTACAGAACCTACTCTAACAATGAAAACTGTATTCGATTTTTTTTTTTCAAATGTTTATATACTGTTCTATTTATTTATTTAAAGAAAGTTAACTGGTATTTCTAGAAGTAGTACTGTACTCAAAGTACAGCAATATGGTACTCAATTATGTCATCTATAATAGATCCTCTGTAAAAAAGTCTTCATGTATTTAACACTGAAAGCCAACACAGAGCTAAAACACTACTACTTCAGTCGTTAGTCTCTCCCCAGGTGGTGCAACTCCCAACTGGGATCTATGAATCTGAAACTGTTTCCTTTCTCAAAGCATCATTTACTCTGTATACACCTGGAAATGCAACCCAAAACTGCCATCTTGGATTTGAAAACATGTAAGTTTGCTCTCCACTATATTTTCTCTTTTGACTATTCATTTATTTTTCTTTTCATTATTTCAGCTGCAAATGAACACAACTGGGAGTGACTTCTATTTGTGCTGACTCATCTAACTGGAAAGATCTTTGTTGGCTCCCCCAGTCCTCTCTGCTAATTAAACAACACTGTACATATTCCCTCCCATGACACTTGTAATTGACTTTCTGGAGTTTGCAAAACTGTGAGAAGGACTTTGTAAACATCAAAACTACTCTGTTATCTACTATTCTTGCTCCCTTTGTGCTTATATGTAGAAGAAAAAGCTAGTAACACAGTTAAAGAAAAAAAATGTGACAAACTCATGAAATTAATCAATTATTGCTCGGGACAATATAGAAGCACAGTGGTTAAGATTTTAATTCCTCTACCATACAATTTAATTGGCAACACCAGCTTTGAAATTTGAATCAACTTTACTCCCAACTCTTCTACCTCCTCCCCGCCAAGAGGCACAGGGGGATGAGGAATGGGGGTTGTGGTCAGTTCATAACACTTCACCTCTGCCACTCCCCACGGACCATATGTCCTGTCAGAAAGCCTGCTCTTGCGCAGGCTCCTCTCCACAGGCTGCAGCTTCCATTAAGGGATCTCTACCTACTCTGGCGTGGGGTCCCTCCATGGGTTGCAGGGTCGATATCTGCTCCACCGTGGACCTCCATGGGCTGTGGGGGGACAGCCTGCCTCGCCATGGTCTTCACCACAGGCTACAAGGAGATCTCTGCTCCTGGAGCACCTCCTCCCCCTCCTTCTTCATTGACTTTGGTATCTGTAGGGTTGTTTCTCTCAATCCTCTCTCACAGCTGCTGTGCAGTGTTTTTTTACCCTTTCTTAAATACGTTACCACAGAGGCACCACCAGCATCGCCAATGGGCTGAGCTTTGGCTAGCAACCGGTCCATCTCGGAGCTGGCTGGGACTGGCTCTGTCCAACATGGGGCTTCTTCTCACAGAAGACACCCCTGCAGCTCCCCTGCTACCAAAACTTTGCCACGTAAACCCAATACAAGTTCTCTGTTAACTTTTGAAGAAAGAGGCGTTTCAGTATCCAACTCTCCTAACTATTCTATTCCTACTCACAGTTGTAGGTCCTCACAAGAACATTTCATTACTTATCCTGCAAATTTTTGTTATATTTCCTCATTTATTCCTTGTGTAACTTTGACCGTTGATATTAAGCAAAAGACAAACTCTGAAAAAGTCATAAGTAACTGAGAACAGGATTGTCTTGCCTCAACAGATCTTCAGCAAACAGCTAACATAAAATGCCATATATTTCTAACCGCTGTTCTTGACACTTTCTAGTAAGTATTCACATATGAAAAAGTATGCATGAATACACAACAGAATCCATGATAAACATAAAAAATTCATGCATTGGTGTGCAATAGCTAAATTGACGTTCTGCTCAGCTGCCAACATACTTTCAGTGAACTATGCTAACCTACTTCACAGCTGAGTGGTTAGAAAATCTAGTTCAGACTCTGACACATAATTAGTTTCACCTTACAATACAAAAGGTTAAGACTTCGTAATGTCACAAGGGCTTAAAACTTGCTTCAGTCTCAAATTTTTGTGTTAGTAATCTGTACTTATTCTGTAGAGGCTAGTATAACCACCTCACTGCCCTGCAACTACAACTAGGTCTGGCAGGACTTCTTCTCAAAAAATAATCATTATAATTTAAAATAAAGTATTTCAATTATAGCCTTCACTAAACATGACAAAACATTAGGTAATGTCCTGGGTTTGGCTGAAATAGTTAGTTTTCTTCTTAGTAGCTTGGTATAGTGCTGTGTTTTGGATTTAGGATGAGAATGATGTTGATAACACATTGATGTTTTAGTTGTTGCTAAGCAGTTTTTGTACTAAGTCAAGGACTTCACAGCTTCTCATACTGCCCTGCCAGCGGAGGCTGGGAGCGCACAAGAAGCTGGGAGGGGGCACAGCTGGGACAGCTGACCCAAACGAGTCAAAGGGGTATTCCAGACCATATGATGTCATGCCCAGTATATAAACTGCGGGGAGTTGGCCAGGGGACACTGTGGCTCAGGGATTGGCTGGGCATTGTCAGAGGGTGGTAAGTAACTGTGTTGTGCACCACTTGTTTTATACATTCTAATATTATTATTTTCCCTTCCTTTTCTGTCCTATTAAACTGTCTTTATCTCAGCCCACGAGTTTTACTTTTTTTTCCGCTTCTCTCCCACATCCCACTGCGGGGGCGGGGAGTAAGTGGCTGCGTGGTGCTTAGCTGCCAGCTGGGGTTAAACCACAACAGGTAATTCCTTACATTTTCAATATCTTGAAAAGGTGTTTACCTTGAAAAGTAAGTCCTAAAGTAAACTTTTCTGTGGTCTATGTGAACTATGGATGGTCCTACTTGCATTCTTAATATCCTCCAAATGTTGCAGTATCTACACCGTACCCCTCTAGCATTTTTTATTTGTCTACCAGGAATAAAATACCAAAGTAGATTCTACTATTTTCAACCATGTATATCAATGAGATTCTTATTAGTCACTCTGATGCATATTCTAACAAATATACTCCATTTCCAATCACCACAGGCAGCCACAGTACTGACAGCTATCTGTTCGAAATACTACTAACTTATGATGGAGTGCTAAGAAGAACACAGATGCTTTTTAAGTGCATGTTAAATGTCCTTCCAAAGCAACTGTTCAGTAAGTTCAACATACCTCCATTATTTTAATTTTAAATCTCTTCCAAAATACTACAGATACTTCATAACAATGAGTCCGTAATAAATCTGAAAATCTTTCTTTCCGACTTCTTGAATTATTTCAATTACATGTGGAAAAAGGAATGTAAACAGCATTTGTGAATGCCATCTGGTACATAAGTACAAAGGCAGCTGCAAGCATGCAGAGAAGGAATCAAATACTTACTATTATATATAAATATAATAATGTATGTATATTAATAATTATATATAATAAAGTAATGTATGTACATATATCCTTCTGTGTGTATATATAAACAAATATATATACACTTTATATACTTCCACAGAAATGAAAACACACTGTATTACTTTTTCTACTCATTCCTTAGGAAAAATTTTCAAGTTTCAAAATGCAACTTTTCTTATCTACACATCAGAAATTTTAATATTTTAGATCATTTGCCCTTCTGCACTGATTTATTTTATTTAAAAATATATAGAAGGAATTTCAGAGTATTAAAAATTGTTTCCCAGGGTCAGAAAATGAAACTAATTTGCAACTCTCTAAGCTGAGAACCTTGCAGAAACAACGGCCTCTGAATGATACAGAACCTTACTGCACTATGTAATATATTGCACATATGACCTTTACTATAGTTATCAGGAATACTTTCTATTTCGAAAATTCAGGCTTTGCAGGCTTTAGCTAAACAAAAAGTCACCCATCTTTTTCTATAAATAGGTGCTGACGGGATAATTTTAAAAGAAGAAGAAAGCTGAAGAGGAAAGGAAAACAACCTTTTATGTCATCACGGAAAGAGGAATAGAGCCAGCCAGATTGAAAAGAAAAAACACTGTCAATAATTTGACAAGAACGACTGCAGCCAAGCACAACTATAGGCACAGTACTTCTCATTCTTTTCAGGTCACACAAGCTGTTCACTAACAATGTACTGTTGAAAATATCAGAACCATTTACAGAAGCAAATGGAAAGTTTTGACACAAAATCTTCATGTGTTGTTTGCTTGCTTTAATAAGGTTTTATCAGTCAGATCAGAGCTCTTAAACATAAAGAATACATTAAGCAATCCGTATACAGCATACCTAGATGTCTGTTTTCTCTACTGATGTATATTTAAGAATTCCTATACATCAATTTAGGTATGTTCAAGTACATTATCACATGAGCAAAAGACAACTGAAAGAAAAAAAGCTTTCTGAAGGTGTATATTTATCTCATTATGTCAGAAAGGGATCTTCTCAATTTTATTTTTAGAACTCATTTAAGTACTTCATTCACACATTTGCAAATCCTCTAAGCAAACTCCAATTAAAAATCTTGGTTCACCTTGCTCTCAAAGTTACACAAAAAGGTGGGGGCAGGTGGGAGGGAAGCATGACACTTACATGAAGATAGCCGACACATATATCAACACTATCAATGGTAGGCACAGTTTACCCAAAATGTTTCCTGAAACTGGAGATTATAATGTAAATTCAATCTTAAATACAGTTTAGGAGAGAGAGAGTAGGCATGCACAAGAACAAATGCACAAGTGTGCTGGGAGTATGCTGTTTGCACATATTCCATAGAATGTTCCATAATTACTCCAAGATACTTCCTTTAAAAGAAATGATCCTTCAGCCTTTGTAATTATTAAGCCTGACTTTTGAAACATAAAATTTCCTAAGCAGTAGGAAAGAGATTTACAAACTGTTGCAGCCCAAAATTTTCTACATGGAAAACAGCATCATATTTATTTCTACATAACAGGATGGAAAAACCAACATCTTATTAAAAAGTAGGTACTGATTCTTGTATGATAATAGTATCCATATTCTCAGAATCAAAGACCCAATCTTCTACTGGGCTATGTAATCAAACCTCAGTCTTACACAAGTGGATGTATTATAAATTACAGAAACTGTTAAAGTAACAATAAAAGTAGTGCTTAGGGTATATTTTTGGATTATGGCGTAGGCCAGACAACAGTTCAAATCCAGGTAAAAGCTAGAAATCATAAATATGGACACTTACGATCCCAAAAGCTGATGCTGTAGATCTTAGGTAGAAAATAAAAATAATTTTATTCTGCGGTATACTGATGGCACAGTATATTTAATCTAAAACACAGAAAACAATGCCTTTTATATAAGTATACAGAGCCAATTACAAATAGATTTGTTCTCTTCCTGAAAATTTTACTCTCGGTGACAGGCTAGAAAACGGCATTATTGGATTCCAAAGATACACAGGCTCCTTAAGAGCTTCTGGAGACACCTGTCCTGAAGAACAACTATAGCCCTCAAGATAAATCCTACTGATGCCCTCAATTTTCTGATACCTGAAATCCCAACAAAGGCTTGTTGTTACAAACTTAAAATTGGTTACTGGGCCAAACAAAAGAACCACCTTGTTTTTTCCTTTTAAGAGCAGTCAGCAGCAAAAGACCACAGGGGACAATAGAAGTAAAATAAGCCTGCAGTGAATGCTTGCAGCATTCTTTCAGTTTCCAGTTTGCAGCACTGAGACTTCCCTAACTCAAGGTGGTATCTTGGTAATTAAAGTTGTTTAAAGATTTTTCTTCAGCCAAACTTCAAACTATTCAGGTGCTAAACCCATGTAAAATGCTTCTCATCCTTCATCAAGCAGCCCTGCAGCTTAGTTACTCAACCACTCCTTTTTAAGCCTATCACTGAGCTGTATTAAGAGATATTACCTAGGTCGTGCATCAGAAGAGAGGGAAAGCAACTACTCCCTATGCACCTTCTTCATGCAGCTCATCATTTTAAAGACTTCTATTACATTCCTCCACTTCGCTAAGTCATCCAAGCTGAAGAACATAATCCATCACCCAGAAACTGTTCCATACCTTTGATCACACTTTTCTTGCTCCATTATTATTTTTTTAACTTTCAATCCATCATTTCAAAATGGGATGGACAGAAGGGATTAGAACAGCATACTGAGCACAAGCTCATTTTAGGTTTTAAAAGTAGCAAAGTGATGTTTTCTCTTTCGAGGACTGCTTACATAAACACTTCTCCTCCCTATGTGGTAACAGGCAATGCTTCTACCATGGATGCTTAGCTTCTTTATGAACTTCTGGTAAAGGACTTGATCAAAATGCATTTTGGAAGTGCAATTAAACCATACAGTTGTTCACAGGCTCACTGATTCCTTCCAAAAGCTGCCAGATTTTTGCTGTTTTACAGGAGTTATAGAAAATATTGAATAACATGGGTTTTATCCTTTAACCATTAATTCTGGGTTTTTTTACACTTTCTACAAATCTTTCTGATGTGCATGTCTAATTGTTTGTGCTCTCCTGAATCCCCTTGAAATCATTTTCAAAATCTGATGTCATACCCACCCCATTCCATACCTCTCATACCAAAACTGTTTTGAGCATTGATCTTCTTGTTTACCCATTACCAGAGACCCTCATAGGAGGTAATCACAGATATATTTCACACTGAGCAGAGCTAGCCATTGCCTCTGAAATTCTTATGAGGCATCCTGATGCACAGTATCCTAGTGATGCATTCAATCTTCTCAAACTGATAGGGAGGATTATAAGTCCTCCAGCGACCAAGCAAGACCCTAGAAATTTCAGGAGACTCCCGAAAGATCTCTCATGGACAGGCGCTAGTCCAAACTCAGCAATTTTCATATAAAGCATATTGTTGTGGCATACTTGTACTATACAGTTCAGTGATATCACAAACAATAGATTTAATTGCAATTCTTCTATGTCAATGTACTATTTATTCTTTCCAAAGTAGACACTGATCCTATATGACTCAGGCTCATTGTTAATGACAGTCTCAGTGTAGCCAAGTTTGAAGGATGATTTATTCCAAAAATATAAAATGTTGACATTTTTAGTCTCAGGTTTTGGTACATCAAGAGTTTCAGGATCTACTTTGAAACACTCTGTCTGAGGCCAGATCATCAACAACCATGATACAGTCCTTAGCTGCTCAGACTAAACCTACTCAGAGCCATACAGGAAGAGCATAGCAGATATGCCTTTTTTTTTTTTTTTTTTACATTTTAACTACTCGAAGTTTTGAACAGACAATAGCAGACATGATTTAATTACTGTCATATCAAAAGAACAGGACTAACATAGCAACTGTGTTAATTACATTCCATCAGCTCGTAGTTGCAACTCTACTGCCTGACTTTGTTTATTAACTTCCTAGCATTGTTCAATAAAACGTACAGTTTTTTTCCTTCAGGTACTAATAAAGTCTTCAAAGAACTCTATGAAGAGAAGTTTCAAACAATGCTTTGGAGAGCTGAAGGTCCTTTGGAAAAGGAAAAGTCACACAGAATGACACAATACTGCATGTGTTTTGCCCTCAAAAAAGTCTGCCCTTAATGGTATTCATTCTTAACAATAATTTATATGTATTCTGTGTAAGAACATTATTTTGAATTGAGAAAGGTAAAATCTGCTTACAGAAAAATTTCTAGACTCTTGTTCTACTTTTAATCTTCTTTTCTTTCACTTTAAGTTTAAAACACCATAGAACAGTACTTCCTCCAACAGATTATGTAAGAAAAATAGAAGCAGACATCTGAACATGAATACAGAAAGGATTCTGGATAGAAGCACCTGTTGTGGCCATGCTTATGTTTCGGAAGATTTGAGTCTCACATATGACATGCAGATGGAGTAACAGAAAAATAATGTTTAGGGGTATCATTTGATAAGTGATTACTAAAAATGTTGAAGTTGTCCATTTCTCATTAGAAGAAAAGCCATTCCAGAATCCTGAACAAGCACACATGCCCACCCTAATTGCAGAACCTCCTTCTCATTAAATTTGTCATGTTTATGACTTTCCAATTAATATCTAAATTTGAGAAACTGGATATTTGGATTAAAAATTATTCATAATTTAGAAACAGCTTTATGGAAGCCACTGATAAAGAAAATAAGAGTAATCCCAAGCTATTGTTTATTCATCAGAATAGAAGCCTCCATTCAATAATAAACTCACTTTCAGCAAAACAGAGCAATCTGCACTCATCAGCAGTCTTCCCTATAATTATACTTATTATCGTTCATGAAGTTTTACAGCACAACAACTCGCACTTCAATTCTATAATAAAAAGCTGTTACTTTTATAAGTGGCTTAAAACACAATTCTGACCAAGCAATCCATTGTTTTTCCTTAGAATAGTCATAGCTTCAAGAAAAAAAACCACCATGTTTTGTCATTCTCAGGATCCAACTTGGACAAGACACTAGCATTAAATGAACAATCTGGATTTCTGAAAATCATTAAACAGTTACTACCATATAGAAGTTCTATCTCACAGATGGAGTTACAGCGCTAGCAGCTGCAGGAACAGACACAGAACATGAATATGCAGCTCAAACGTTAAAAGAACTACATACAGAAATAACTACTGGTAGTATTTCTGACAATTCTTGACAGGACTTCCACATTTCTAAAACATACATTTCTGACTGGCATTAGGATCTGTTTATGCAGAAATTGGAGCACAACTGCAGTACTGTCTTTCAGTATCAACTATATAATGTTAGTGGAGACTCTGAAGACTGCTTGGGAGACATATCATGTATCACATTTTCCCTGAAGGCACCACATTTGTGGTGCTATGTTCAGCTGAGGAAGGCGGGAGGAAAGACTACTTTCTCCATTTAGCTAAGCCTACCAGAAGCGCTGGGCTGATGCATACCCAGAAACCCTAGACAAGCTATCACTGCATTTGCACAGGTAGTCCCTGCAGTACCTGTGATACAGCAACTTGACCCATGCCTGAAAACACATATGCAATAGACACATGGTTCACATGACAAGAGACAGATAACAGACAGATGCAGACACTTACAGTACATATTCCTTGCATCTGTCTATCTTGGCTAACAAACCCATATTCTCAGACAACAGATCTGCAATTTATCATAACCCTAAACTAGCTACCCAAATGAACCGCAGACATAATCAAGAAACTTGTCTTGCAGTTTAATGAAAAGGTACAAAGAAAGCTATCTTCAACCTACTTTTGCCTTAAAAATAAAACTTTGGAAGATCCTGTGAAGAATTTTCAGAAGAGCTAGCGTCAGTTATTTCTGCAGATACTTCTCAACATTTGAGCTGCATATTCATGCTATTGATCTGTTCCCGCAGACCTCTGAAAGCCTTTCCAAGCAGCATTCCATCCACCCATAATTCAGACTTGAGGCACACATTAGCAACAACTTTCCAGAACTCAGGAGCAAGAAAGAACTTTGCAGGATTCCCTTTGCGGATCATAAGTCTTGCTATTTAATCAGCCATAGAAATAGCTAATATATACATCAGTATACTCCAGTCCCCAGAAATAAACTACCTCCCTTTTATTCTAAAAATTCCCAGGCCCTGATAAATAATGATATTAATATTTTATTGCTATTTTTAATACATCTGGTTAGGTCATTATGTAATGCATATATTTCCCCTTTGGTTACTTTATTACCATTATACTTGAACTTAAAATGAAGAACTATACTCTATTTTATGTATGAGCATTACATTTTCAGGTGGCACAGATCAGCGTGAACTTTTTACTTGAACATTTCCTGTTTTGAGGAAAGTGTTATAAAAGACGATTTAGTAACAAAAAAGCTAATTACAATGGATATATGGAAATGTCTACTTAATTAAGTGGAAAAAATACTTGTGGGATAAGTTCTAGTTTTCCCATATGCACAGCCATTATTCCTACAGGTGAAAATGCAAAAAATACTCATGCGTCATCTACAATTTATAAGTGTTCTAAAGTCAACAAACTTTATCATGAGCATGGTAGATTGACATCTGAAATGCTTTATCTTTTGATTGTTCAACTTGAAATGAGAGAAAAAATAGTTTGGGAAATTGAACAGCTATAAAGAAAACCTAGGAATACATGATTCTTATTCACAATAGGAATGCACCAAAATACTGTAATATAGATAAAAACCGTGAAATTTCCAACTAATGCATTGAAAATAATCAAGAATGGTGGTCTTATTTAGCTATATTTTGCACATGGCCACACACACTCTCAGAAACAGATTTTTATAAGTCAGCACTATTGTATCTTGCAAGAATACAGGCTGGAGACAAACTGGCTGGGAAGGAGTTCTGTGGAAAAGGACCTGGAAGTCTCAACAGACAGCAAGCTCAGTCTGAGCCAGTGGTATGCCCTGGCAGCAAAGGGAGCCAGCAGCCTGCTGGCTCAGTAGATTAAGGGAAGTGATTATCCCCACTCAGCACTCATTGTGGAATCACTGAGGTTGGCAGGGACCTCTGGACACCATCTAAGCCCAACCCCTGCCCAAAGCAGGGCCACCTGGAGCAAGCTGCTCAAGGCCATGTGCAGTCAGGTTTTGAACTCCAAAGACCAAGACTCTACAACCTCTCTGACCAAACGGTTCCAGAGTTCAATCACCTTTACTGTAATGATTAAAAATAATTTCTTGTATTTCAAGACCACTTCTAGAATACCAGTTTTGGGGACCCTAACACAAGAAAAACATGAATAAACTGGAGTAAGGGCAAAAGATCACCAAGAGGCTCAGAGGTACGGAGCACATGCCCTGTGAGAGGCTGAGGGAACTGGGTTTGTTCAGCCTGAAGAAAAGGCGGCTTCAGAGGCGCCCAATAGCATCCTGCTAAAACTTATGTTATCAGGAAGAGAGAGTGCTGTTTTTAATAGTGGTGCATAGTGGGAGGATAAGAGACAAGCAGCATAAACAAACAAGAAGCGTTCCATCTGGCTATAGAGAGAAACTTTTTCAACATGAGGACAATAAAGCATTGGATCAAGTTAACCCCCTGAGATGCCGCAGTTTCCATCCTTGGAGGTTTCAAGACCCAAGTGGACAAAGCCCTGAGCAAGTCAATCTGACCTTAGAGCTGACCCTACTTTGTGCAGGAGGTTGGACTAGATGACCTGTAAAGGCCCCCTCCTACCAGAACTATCCTATGTTCTTATGATTTTAGAAGTGCTCATTTGTTTTCCTGAAATAAATATGAAAAATTGCAGTGGGGTACAGTTTCTGGAACAAAAGCTAAAGAAAAAATCTGCAGCACAGTCATGAACCCCTGGAAAGGAAAACTATTACAGCATATCATCATCCAAAATTGACTGCTGTAAAACAGTACATACAGCTACAGATTACAAGATTAACTGACATCTTGGAGAAAGACAAAATTATATTAAAAAAATCTCCTAGATTTCTATTTAAATCAATTTTTAAAAAATTTAAATCAAATTGTGATGACCCATATGTGCAGCCACTTAGGAGCCTATAACTAGAGAGAACAAACCGAGAAAGAAGATGCAAAGTAATCTGAGAACACAAGATAGATTAAACTACTGTGCAATATCAAATATTAACTACTGGAAGAGTTCTGCAAAACTCTCTAACTGGAGCCAATGACATACTTGCATAGAAACTCCCAGATCACCAAAAAACAGCACAAGTGAAGCTGCTAAAGCAACAGATGATTTGACCAAGTTTTTTATTTCTCCTCTAGGCTAAGGACTGTAAGCATATCAGGAATGATCGTCATGCTGCTCAATGCCAACACTGTCTTTTATTCCATAGGTCCCTGTGGTTCAAAGATGTGCTGTTATATTAAAAATACACAGAGTCACATTAGCTAAAGAAGAGAGGGGGGTAAGATGACTGAGGAAAGGAGAAATGACACATACTAGGTGTAGCAAAACTCGACCAAGAAATACATATTTCTTAATAACACCTTTGACAATTCTGGAATCAAGAAAATGAGACTGTTGGGATGGGTTGGAAAAATAAATTAGTTTTCTGTTAAGAATAATACGGGGATACAAATACAATCATTCTTCCATTACACTTACGCATTGGAAAGACAAACACATACACACAAAAAAAAAAAAATGTATCTAGCTTGTATTAGTAAAAAAATTTCACAACAGGACCCAAACTATTATCAAAGTACACTCTTTAAACTTACCTAATACTGGTAAGCCAACAGCAAATGGAAGCCAATATCGATAAATAAATTAACAGAAATATTCTGCAGAGATTTTTAGATTACAGTTATCACCACATGTCACATATTCCTCTTCTCTAAAATTCTTGTACGGTTTATTCAGACATCTTGGACGAATTATCAGTAGTCATCATTAAGTCTCTTATGACATACTTTCACAGGAAAAAGGAAATGTAATAGCACTAATCTTGTTTGGGATCCTCCTCTGGTTTTGTGTTTTTATGTTGTCTAGTTTTGTGGCTTTGTGAGCTATAAGCAGTTTTTCCTGGATGGCTGTAAAGACATTCCATTACCTATAGTAGATGGAAAATACTAAGGGACTAGTAAGAACTAATTTAATGATTATTTCCAAGAAACAATCAGCAGCAACTGTTTTGACAAGGATAGAATTAAGCAGATCATCTAGACTACTGCATATTGGAAATCAGCTTGGTAAATCAAGAATCTGCAGCCATTAAAGTAAATCTAGGTCTCGGCTGTCATGATCCTGCCTTGGCCCTACTGTGTAGTTCTACTCATTTCTTTGCTACGGTACCTATTCAAAGTGTTCACTCCTTAAACCAACCAGTGGTTTTTTGTTTTGTTGTGTTGTCAGATGGTTCAGCACTGTGAATCAGCTTACAACAGGTAGCACTCAGCAAGGCATAGACAGGAATGAATGTTCAGATGCAGGCAGGAGCACAGGATCATTACAACTTGATGTAAATCAGCTTATGCAATTTGGGACATGATTTGATCTTAAGTTTAACAATTCCAGGTCCTACTTCACCCATCCCCATCTAGTTCTTGCCCTCTGCCAGTGAATCTGGTGATTGTGCATCCAAAATGCAAGCCAGTTAGAAACATAGAATCATGCAATGGTTTGGCTTGGAAGGAACCTTTAAAGATCATCTAGTTCAACACCCTGCCATGGGCAGGGACATCTTTCCCTAGATCTGGTTGCTTAAAGCCACATCAAACCTAACTTTGAACACTTCCAGGGATGGAGCATCCACAACTTCTCTGGGCCCCCTCATCATAAAAAATGTATTCCTTATGTCCAATCTAAATCTACCCTCTTGCAGGTTAAGACTATTGCCCCTTGTCCTGTCACTACAGGCCCTGGTAAAAAGTCTCTCTCCAGCTTTCTTTTAAGTCCCCTTTAAGTACCATAAGGTCACAACAAGCTCTCCCCGGAGCCTTCTCTTCTCCAGGCTGAACAACTCCAACTCTCCCAGCCTGCCTTCAGAGGAGAGGTGTTCCATCCCTCTGATCATTTTTGTGGCCCTCCTCCAGACTCGCTCCAACAGGTCCATGTCCTTCTTACACTGGGGGCCCCAGAGCTGAATGCAGTACTCCAGGTGGGGTCTCACCAGAGCAGTGGGGCAGAATCACCTCCCTTGACCTGCTGGCCATGCTTCTTCTGATGCAGCCTAGGATACAATTGGCTTTCTGGGCTGCAAACACATACATTGCTGGCTCATATCCAATTTTTTGTCCACCAGTATCCCCAAGTCCTTTTCCACAGGGCTGCTTTCAATCCCCTAGACTATACTGATACTGGTGATTGCCCCGACCCAGGTATGGGACCTTGCACTTGGCCTTGTTGAACTTCATGAGGTTTGCATGGGCCCATTCCTCAAGGCTGTCAAGGTCCATCTGAATGGCACCCCTTCAGTATAACAATCTTTATTCTCTGAGGTTTTTTAGCCCCTTCCTTTCAATGACCTAATTTCTTGTTAGGTTAGTTTTCCCAGCCAACTCAACCTGCAACTATATAACCATTCTATCTGACAAGTAAAGTCATATCAACACAAAAGGAAACCAAAACAGGAGAATGGAGAAAAAAAACCAAGCAGCAGCACTCTACAGTTGCACTGAATTAACTGTAACATCATTAGTCACACCATTAGCATAATCTTTCAAGCCTGCTTTTGATAGATGAGTGTATCCTTGAATACATCCAATTGATAACCATTCTGTTTATATAAGAGCTTAAATTTTCATCAATGCAGTTTAATTCCATTACAATTAGTTTCAATATTTTGCTTATCAGTACTTGATGGTTTTGTATGAAAACAGAATTTTAAGGCGAAATGACATAATCTCTGAACTTCCTTTGTAGAAAAAGCCAGAGCAGCAGGCCAGTGACACAAGATGTTCCAGAAACACGTAAAACCGTTGGAGGCCTTGCATTTTTTTTTACCTGGCTTTCTTCCTTTCAAGTAGATTTCAAGTTCTCACCTTTTTTCTTTATAAGTTTTCACATATTTTTTAAAATGTAGTGAAATATTTTAAAATGTAGTAGTTCTGAGGGATTGAAATAAGCAAACCAGATTTTTTTTTTACAGGAACCACCATAAGAAGAAAACCATGCTTTTCAATAATGCTATAGAAAACATTGAGCTACTACTCATTTGACCTTTAACCAGGAGAAATACACTTAAAATAGCTTCAAAGAAGCTAAAAGACTTCTGTTTGTTGACTCAATTTTATAACAATTTTGTCAAAAATGAACTCTTTTACAAGTTTAAATTGACAATATGCCTTAGCCAACATGCCTTAGCCAATGAAACATTCATATTAAAGTAGAAGTCATAAGCAAGAATATTTTAAAGCACTTTTAAAAATACTAAGTACCATAAGGAAAGAAATAACTGTCAAAAAGATGCAATCAAAATAAAGAACCTGGAAAACATTAATTTAGTTTCACTGAAAAGTACAGCTTCAATTCATAGGAATTTTTATGGTTATTCACATTTTATGACAACTTATTAATGATTGGAGGATAGCCATTTTCCACACACACAAATTCAATCTCCAGGGCCTTTGCTACATTAAAACCACTTGGAGAAACAAAACCTCAAGTTTTCAAGCATTTGTCCAAAGTATTTCAAAACAAAGTTACATGGGACCTATCAAAAGGATAGAATCTAATAAGTACAGTAGAAGCACTTGTCCATCACCTCATCTATTAAGAGAATGTTGGGAATAAATTAACCAAAGTTTGCTACCTCTATAACAATTTCTGTTGTCACTAAAATAATACTGAAACAATTTCACAGAAGAGATCCTCTACACTATACAAGTAGCTCATTTGAAAGCAGGGAATAATCAGAAAGAGAAGGTATGAACATTAAAAAAAAAAAAAAAGCAGCAGCAATCTGCTAAATATTTGTAACCGTAATTGATTTTCTAATCAGCTCACTGAAAGCAGCAAATGAACCCTGAGTGCAAACATCTGCCTACCAAACATCCCTAAAAACAATTCTTTGTTGCCAGTGCAAAATAGAAATCATCACCTTTCAGAAACTTTCACATTTCTAGCAAAGGTCAATTTTGGTCCCATCGTAACCCAGGAATTCACAATGACTTATTTTAGTGCATATATTCTGAGTTTACAAAATCAGACTATTTTTACTTTCTAGCAAGATTCAAAATGTTTATCTGAAATGACACAGATCTGAAAAATAGGTATTAGATAAATATTATTTGATGCCTATTGCAACACAAAGCCTATAAATTTTAATTCAGGTAACTTTTTTTAAACTGAAAAGTCCAAAGTTTCTACTTCATGGTGCATCAGCATGGCAGCACGAAGTGTTTTAGTACATTAAATACCAAATACAGATGTTTGGACTCCCATTTAATCTATGGTAGATCATATGGATTCCTCCCTCACCTAAATGCAAGATGTTCAGCTACATATTTACTGTTTCTTGTAGATCCTTCTAATCTTCATAAACTTTTATGCCAATGAATGCGAACATGTACACACAAATCCACCATTCTTAGTCTGCAGCTTGGTGCATTTAACAGAAAATTGTGCCTGCATTTATAGCTTCTCCACATAGAAAAAAATTCAAACACTTTGTGAAGTAGCATAAGTATCAATCAAGTTTTAGATATATGTTTTAAACATATGAAGATAACTTCAGGAACTATTAAGACAGCAATTGTTTATAGGTTACTATATTAATGACTTAAAAATGAGTAAACAAGCCAGCTTTTCATCACTTCAGTGAGACCATTTTACTTGGGAGACTTGAGCAAATATCCTCCATTCTTGGTGACTGAGGTGTGAAACATGCGTCTAGAATTGGAGATTTCAACTCTGCTCTAGAACACCATACTACAATGAAATGTGCAGACATTTTGATGAAAGAAATGGCACGATTTTTTTTTTCCTTTCTTAATACTATGCCAAACTTGCAGCAGATTTCTCCAATGGGAAAACCTACTTCTCCCCTGTTTTTCACAGATGTACTGTTCCTCAACAACCTTAAAGTAGTTCGAAGCTGTGACATTAATCAGTTAACTCCACTACTTACAGACAGAAAAAATCAATTTACCTGAATGCCATCAAGCAACTTGCTCATGCACCAGTAACTGTCAGCTTCTATGTTCTGCAGCACTTCTTCAGGCAGACTGGAAACATCAAAATTTTCTACCACTTCTTCTTCTGTTTCAGGAAAAGAGAAAGACAAGTCAATGAAGTGCACAGAATAAATAAAGCAAGGATGAGGAAAATAATTGAAAACAAAGACAACCACCACTAGTCAGAAACTTCAACATACATTTCCTTTAACAGGGACTAAATGAATAATTTATTGCTCAACTGTGTCTTCTAATGGATTTACATGTTAATGAATACTTAATTTCTTGCAGACTGTAAAAATCTCAAATCATGCCTGGTTAACCAGAATTAATATATAATAAATTACTTCATTCTAAACATTTCACACCTGAAAAAGGATCATCAGAAGCACTTCAAGAGTCCTCAAGCTATGTATGAACAATCTCTGCAGAACATGTCTATATTTGCATCATGCAAAAAAAAGTCTTGACAGAAGAAAAAACCCTGAAAAATACTTTTTAGAAAATCAGTTAAATTTATTTAGAAAGCCGACTACAGCTTTTCAAGGAGGATTTGTTTTTTCAGGCAAGCATTTGGAATCAGAAGGCAATCAGACAAAAAGAAACAGATGATTCCTTCCCCTCATCCCCCGAAACCCCCCTGATTCTTGATACTGGAAAAGCACAGAATCCCAATGATGCCTAACGCATGGAAACTGAGTCTTTCACACAAATGTGTTAAAAGAAATTCACATTTCACTATGAACTGAAATTTTACCACCTAAGCCACATTGTTTTATTTTTAAACCATGGCATCTGAATAAATCTATTTTGAAAAGAACACAGAATGTGCTGCCTTGCCAGCTAACTCCCAAAGCTCCCATACAGCCACAGAAGAGAGTTTAACAGGAGTTAACTGGGAATGCTCCAAGTAAATGCTGTAGCTACCCTCTTGCAGCAGCTCAGTGTCTTACTGTATCAAGATGAGAATCAAAGAAGCATCTTCCCCAGCCCTGGTTTCTTCCCATGGAGGGGGAGGTGCAGAAGAGAGAGGTGTTTGATTCTACTTAAACAGAGTATGATATACCAAAGAAGGAACTTCCTCTATTACACAACTGCAAGGTAGCATAGAATAAACACTAAGAGAAAACCAAGAATATGTAATATCTTAAAACTGCTGTCTCCTATTATCTGTCTCATAGCTTTGCAGTATGTCATTACAGAAGCCTAAGTACATCTTTAGATTGTCACATTTGATTATGCTACCTTAAAGCACTTATTTGTCAATTGGTAATAAGCATGAACATTACACATTTTAAAATAATTTCAACATACCAGTGATTTTACCACTATACTAGTAGACACTGGTAGCAAGGTGTTACCAAAGCATTCTTGTTTGCACTGGGTATCTATACGTGGGTGTGCATCTTTTAAGGGATCATTGGGTTTGGATTGTGAAATATTAACAGCTGTAGGACAAGAAGATTACGTCCTGCTACTAAAACATTAGTTAAGATCTTGGGAAACCTGGTAAGTAAAACAGGGGATTGCAGTGGAGACTCCGTAAAATAAAAGCACACAATGATCTCAGAGGTGGTGGGACTGTAAACAATGCACCAGTAGTCACTTACTGGTTATTAAAGGAATGCCACCTTTGCATTGGAGTACAGTTTTAAAAACCCAGTTTCTAAAAGGAGATCAACAAACAAGTATCCAACATATTTTAAATACCCTATATAATAAACTCAGATATAACACTGCCTTGCAAAAAAATGAAGAAATATTGAGTAGCAGACTGCAACAGCAAATTTTTTTAATAGCAGATCCTTTTGTGAGGAGGAAGAAAACTCCTTACCCAATGTCAGCAGCATATTCCTCCCAGCAAAAACGAGGACAGACCCCCCCAGAAATCAGTATCATACTCCTCTCCCAGCAATAGACAGCAGATTTGCACAATGCTTTGTGGAAAATGTGGGTAACATAGGCAGTAAATGGGAGGTAACGCTCCCCTCCAACATCATTCTGTTTAGTTCCCACCGCTTTCTCTATTAGATTCCCCTCATTAAAGACACCTTCTCGAACAAACTTGGGTTCATTTCATTTATTAAATCTAACCCTTCAGAAAAAGCATGTTAAGAGAAAAGCCTAGCATAATATTGAAGTTTTTTCATGATAAAGATGCTTGAATACAATGGAGATAACAAGAAAGGATTGAAGGCAAGCAGACCAACATGAAGAAAAAAACCAAAACATCTAGCAATGAAGAAACCTAACTCAGATTGGACAAGTAGCTAAGGTGATGTACATTTGGCAAAATTAATCCAAATTGAAATGGCAGGTCCACAGCTCAAAAAGAAGACAACAGAAAGGTCCCTCCAAGTCTAGAAAAAGTAGCAGATTATTGTTGTCAACATGGTCTTTACTAAGCCCACTAACAGAAAAATTACTAAAAGTACTCACAAGACTTACTCACAGAAAGACTGAAATTTACTAGACTTCACATGGACAAAAAAAAGTCAATTTAAAATGATAAGTTTCATATGAACCTGTGAAAAAAAAAAATCAATATTAAGTATCCATCTATCTACCTCCAACCTGATGTGCCTTGAGATTTTAAAACAAAAAAGAAACCCCCACAATTTTCAGCAGAGAAGCCTTTTTTAATAGTTCAGAAGTGAAAATAAAGGATGAATATTCCTATTAACTTAGAAGAGAAAGACTTTTCCAGTCAGAAGAGAAGATGAATTATGTATCTTTACAGCAGAAATGAATTTTTTGGTATATCCTACACGTTAACTCACAAAAATGTTTTACAGTTACAGAGTTTATGTTTATTATATATTCATAAACCAGTGCCCCAGTGGAAAAAAAAAGTTTACGTAGTATTTTTAATTTTCATTTTAGTATTTTAAACAGCAAAAAAGGAATAACCCATTCTCTCTCTGCCTCACAATATCTACAGAAAAAAACAACATAGGAACTAGAGTTCCTTATATTTATATAAAACACTGACATATATTGAACTTTATTCCCCCTGAAAGAAGCAGTCTTCAGAGGCCCTCCTTCACAAAACACTTGCTGAAAGAATGAGATTACAACTACTTAGATAGTGTGCTCCTTTGCAAATTTCCTGCCTTTGAGCACCTTTTCTTTTCGTGATACTGCTATCGCATTTCTGAACAGCAAGGAAGTTATAAACCATATAGCACATCACAGTAACTCTTCTGCAGGTGGGCATGAAAAGATAACAAATGAGAAAGACTTTTTATCTTCTCTTTCTCATCTTCCTTATCTTACCTCTTTTTTGTCCTTCTCTTTCAAAATCTACCATTTCACACTGTATTCTCATACCAGGATTTAAACCAACAAAAAAGCTGAAGATACACCTAACTGTGGAAGGTGGGCATCTTCACCTCCCTTCACAGCCAACACAGAAAAACAAGTAGTGATGGAGTATTAGCTGTCTTATTTTAGATTTCTACTTTAGAACAAGTCAGATTAATCACATCCAAAGAAAATCCTATTTCTCAGTATTAGCTATAAGTTGAACTTAAAAGGATTGCCTCAGAACGCAGACCTCTAAACTGTCAAAGTCTAAACTTAGCTGAAATGAAACTTTAAACACCCATCAAAAGACTTCCTATCCTGTGACTGAACTACCTGCAACAAGCAAACATGACAGGCTGTGAGAAAACAATGGCAGTTGGAGAAAAAAGGCTGAAGCAACTTGGACAGCAAAGCCACCCCAGCATTAATGTTTTGGAAAAACTAGATTCTAATTGTTCTAATAAGGAAGGACTATTAAATTAAAAAGACAATTTTTAAATTTTTTTTCCCAGAAAACAGAATACAGCTTTTAAGAAACATCTTCCAATGGTCCCAACTGCTTTTCATCACAGGTATCTTCACCAAGCACAAAGAGGATGTCAGGACAGGCCCTTCTGAAAAGAACATAGGTCTCACAGAAATTCACTATTCTAAGTAGAATTCTCATTATACCCTGGGGCGGGGGGGGGATAAAGTATTAGAGATGGAGAGGCAACTATTATCAGGTTCTTTCTGCTCTAGTTTGGCTGGTCCTATAAATCAAAAGATACAGATAGCATTTAGAAGCCATCCAATTCTTTCACTAAAAGAATCCATAGTCCCTAAATATAATGTCACAGAGCCACAAGCTCAACCATTACAGAAATAAAAATAGCACTTGTAGGAAGTACTCATCCAGTTTTCTTGTTCTGTCTATTCCTTTGGAAGAGACATCCAAGAACATTATGCTTTTCTGTGGCTTATACTGACTGATCTTTAGCATTTTCATAAGCCTCTTAAATGTAAAACAAGTATTCAGGATTTTTCATATGTTTTTTAAATATATAAGCTACTTCCAGTCCTATTTTCATTCCTATTCTGCTTCTCAGGCATCACTAAGTCATCTCTTCTGTCAGATAATGAAGTTTTGAAATACAAAAAAAAAAGTCTAATTAAATATGTAAGACAACTCAACTGTATTTCAATTATACACTAGTAGTATTTATCCTATCTAAAACAACTGTCCCAAACTTCAGTTTAAAACTCTGCAACCAAATATTTCAAAGAGTAAATCTAATTACTTAGAGATATATTAAAATACATTTTTCACTAGATCAGATAAGCTGTATATTTTTGTATATGTTATATTAACTAGTACTTTTTGATTTAAATGTGGTGTATGCTGAACAAGGAGCTACACTGTGGAAGCCATCTAGATGCTAAATCTAATACAGAAGGCACAGCATCACAAAAGCCACCAAACAAGCAAGTGCTCAGTGATGTGCAATGGTTTCTGCTGCATTAGTTCACCTTAACTTGCTGCACTGTACTGAGGAAGTTCAAAACTGACTCTGAATATCTTGATGACCCTTTTCCATACTACAGCTAAAATAAAAAGCCATCCATTTTCATGACAAGCTCCAATTACAAAACATTTGATTGGCAGAATAATATGCAAAATAACAGTTTAAATATTTAACATTTATTCATTTATTTGTGTAGGCACATAGTGCAAAGTGCTTCTTTTTCCATGCAGTTTTAAGGGGAAAAGCAATCAAGCTGTGTGTTACTTTTTTTTTTTTTTTTTGCTTATTTGGATGAAGAAATAAACACACTAGAGAAGTTTAGAAAAGAAGAGTGGAAGGGATTTCAGAACAAACCAACAAAAGAAGCAAAAATAATGTCTTGTACTTTTGGGATGGTTATTTTAATTTAAGACTTGTGCTTGAAAACAGAATTGCAAATTCTGGCTTTAGATAACTTAAATTTATTTTCAATGAGTGAAATCTGAATGGACAGTAATATAAAAATTAAATAACAAGAATATGGGGGAAAACAGCAGGCCAATGTGTACATGTATCAGTATCTGGGGAAAAAAGATCACTGCATAAAATTTCCCGATTACAAAGTCTCACAGCAACGTTTCTCATTTTCTTCAGTCTCCTGCAGAGATCTTTATCATGTTATCTATGTAATTGTAGAAGACAGTAAAATAGTTGCCTGGAGGAAAACTGCTGTAGCATGGAGTCAATGACATGCTGATCTAAATATGTGCATTGCTGTAAGCATGGTATTAGCTGTTCTTTACTCATTCCCAGTGTATGCTTCTGAAACTTCCCACAGTGCGAAAGAGTAACTTTTTCTAAACAGCTTTAACTGCATCCACTCCCAAAAGCAGAGACATAAGGATAAAATGAAAAATAAAACAATTATTACTTACAACTACTTACAGATTTATTCTTCCAATGACAGTAGAAAATAACCATGCTAAAAAGATGATAATGGCTTGCCTCCATTAAAAATAGGTTTTAATAAGAGATTAAGCCTAATTGATGATTTTGGTAGAAGTTGTTCAAAATGTTAAAATTAAGTTCACATCTGATCTCTGCCTTTTACATGTATCTTACTACTTCTAAAAGACGCTTGATTTTCACCTTTTCAGTACAGATCATGGGTAAAAACATCTGCCAGTACAGACAGATGGAATCACACAACAGAAATTTTTGCATTAAAGAACAGGAAAATTTTAATTTCAGAGAGAATTTTATTTATAAAGAAATCCTGTCCTGAAATAAAACTAAAATGTCAAAAACGTATGACATTATTAAAATGTATTAATGATATTGCTACAGTAACTAACAGCCCTTTCAATGCATGCAAATAGCCATGTGTGTTCAAGTGTGTTCAAATGCAACCAACAAAAAGGCAACCTGCATTCAGAATCTCTCTAAACCTGTTACTACACCAACACCAATTCTCAGTCTTTATAAAGTGGGAAAGAAATGAATGTAACTTGCTGGTTTTACTAATTCATTACACTAAGCAGGCTCATACAAAAAAAATATCTCTGTCAAATAAAACATATATTCTTTCAAAGGAAACTAATTTTTAATGAAACAGACATTTAATTGGCTTATTAATGTTTTAATTTTAGCTTTTTATCTTGAAATGGTGTCTTGGCACTCAGAATCGGGCAAAACTCCAATGAATTCACTGGAGTGGGAGGTAAGGGACGAAATGGATGGTGGTATAAGAAAGATCCACTGCTGAAGTCCAAAACAGACTGTAAGACCATCAGTAAATTATGATTGTTCTTTACATATACCCAATATAAAAAATAATACATCGAAACATTAGAAAGGTTAATTCTCTGAACATCCTTAAATTGTTCTTTTTTTAGCACTAATTTGTGTAAATATATTTCTCATCTAATATATAAAAAGTATTACCATATACATCAAGTCCAAATTATATTGCTTTTGCAGAGGTGCAAGGAAATAATTCTGACTGTACATGCACAGGTACTTGTCTGTACAAAGTTTACTTTGCTGTAATTTACTTTGTTGTAATCTACTTTAGGTCCATCTGAAGATACAACATCTAACCTAAAAGTTACCAGCTAAGTATACAAAACTATACACATACGACTGTATGCAGAGGTACACAGTAGTATTTCCACATCTAGATCTTACCTCTTCCACTTAAAACTCGGTTTTCAAAAAGCCTTATGAAACAGCTATTCAGTAACAGCTGCACTAAGACAATGTTTTTTTAAGGAGATCAGGACATAATAGAGCATTTAAATGTAAATTATTTCAGTAACAATTACCTAATTAAATATGTACATAACCACATCAATATCTCTCATTGAAAAAATCCTAATTACATATTTATCTGATAGAAAAAGCTTTTGAGCTGTTAAGGATTAATTACCAAAGTAAAAACTTCCCTTTGTGATACTGCAGTCACAAAGGTAAAATAAAAAAAAACTAAAAGAACTCAATCAGCTCATCAGTGCAGGCTTAGGTAAACATGACCTTATTGCATTTCAAATATTCCCCTATTACCATTCATGTTCTCACATAGACAATGTATTGTTTACTTGTCTAGTTTAACACTGTTAATAATCTTACACTTGTTTTCTGTTGATCTGCTACAATTTCCTTAAGATGCAATAAGAACAAAGATAAATATCTTTATACATCAGCATAAGAATGTTGTTTTAAACATTAAACATTTTACTTTATTAATTCTCTAAATAACTTTACTACACGAGGAATTATATAACCTCCTTTGACCTATAGAACAAGGTAAATCACCATCTCCAAAAACACCGCAAGCTTGATTACATTGACCTAATTTTTATGTTCATCAAAAATTAATAAATGACCCTGCAAGTACTCTTAATTTTTTCTATCCCAAAAGAGCATATACTTCATATACTTATTCTCTAATTCCAGATTCTGCATAACAGTAATCAGTAAATCATTGAGAGACTTCCTTTAGTGGGCCTACATGCTTGCCAGTAAGAATTTTCTACTCAGGCTTTTTCTAGACTATATTTTAATGGCAATTTTTTTTTCCCCCTGCACACTAATAGTCCAGAACATGCCCTTAATTCCTATTCATAACCTGCTGCACATATCTACACAAAAATAGGCCTGTTTTTAAGAATGATAAGTTTATTTGAAAAATAGGGAAATTCTCAGCTCCTGTTGCAAATTAAACAAAAGACATTGATTCCTCATAGGCTGCAGACTGAGATTACTGCTCAACAATTCAGATACGAGAAAGATGAAAAATATCTTTCAACAACTCTACCACCAAAACAGGGTACGAAAGAGAACTAAGTAAACCAGATGGCACAAACAGGTCTTTGACCCACAGAACTTGCAAAATACCAAATACAAGAGGGACAACACGGGTGAGAAACGGGCCAGCAAATGCAGATTACATTTAGAAAAAAAGTTATAAGCCAAATCTTTGAGTATGACGTTATTGTGAAACAGGAGTCTTCAAAGCTTATAAGATGACAGCTCTTAAAAACTTATTTTAGCAACAATGAAGAATACAACATTCAGCACACATTCTTCTAAGAATAATCCCATCAGTAGGTTTGCTGCTTTCAACCAAAACAGATTGCCACAGAGAAGTGGTGCGTGTGACACCAAATTACCAGACTAGTAATTAGCATCCAGTATGCATGATGAGCACAGGATGCTGATGAGCATTTTCTTAGAAAGCCTGATAAGGGAGTTTCCTGAGAAATCCAAAAGGTGTTTGGAGAATAGGAAATGAAAGATGAAAGATTAAAGATTGAACATGTCTCCCAAATCACATTTTTTAATTACCTAGTTTGTGCTTATCATTTAATTCTTTACAGCATCAAGCCTATGTACGTGCATACACACAAACACGCAGAGCACAAAACAGCAGGAATGGGATAAGAGTAAATCACAGTGTGGACAAACAAGTCTAAAGCAAGCCTTAGGAACACAGGCCTTGCCTGTGTTAAGGTATGGGATTGATTACAGGGCTATTTCAGAGACAGTCATTCTAGCACCGTATGTTTTTAAAGTGGAAGAGCCTTCAGAAGGAATCTATAAATTAATGTGAATTTAAAAATGAATTATTTATTGGTCAGGGAAAAAAATCAACTACATTAAAGGCCAAAATGTATTTAAAAGATTAAAAAAAGTCTACGTATCTGCGTATGCAAGGGTGATTTAAGAAGTATTGAAAATTAATACTTCTTATCCTAAACTATAAAAAAAAAGAAATTGTCTTGCACATAATTACTTAAAAGGCAGGCAAAAAGAACTCATTTGAACAATCCCATTGTGGTGGGTTGACCCTGGCTGGACACCAGGTGCCCACCAAAGCCGTTCTATCACTCCCCTCTCCTCAACTGGACAGGGGAGAGAAAATATAACAAAGGGCTCGTGGGTCAAGATAAGGACAGGAGAGATCACTCACCAATTACTGTCACAGGCAAAACAGACTCAACTTGGGGAAAATTAACTCAATTTATTACCAATCAACCAGAGTAGGGTAATGAGAAATAAAACCAAATCTCAGAACACCTTCCCTCCACCCCTCCCTTCTTCCAGGGTACAATTTCACCCCCGGATTCTCTACCTACCCCCCCTCAGAGGCACAGGGGGACAGGGAATGGGGTTTATGGTCAGTTCATCACACGTTGTCTCTGCCGCTTCATCATCCTCAGGGGCAGGACTCCTCACACTCTTCCCCTGCGCCGCCGTGGGCTCCCTCCCATAGGAGACAGTCCTCCATGAACTTCTCCAACGTGAGGCCTTCCCACGGGCTGCAGCTCTTCACGAACTGCTCCAGCGTGAGTCCCTTCCATGGGCTGCAGTCCTTCAAGCACACACTGGTCCAGCGTGGGTCCCCCGTGGGGTCACAAGTCCTGCCAGAAAACCTGCTCCATGGGCTCCTCTCTCCACAAATCTGCAGGTCCTGCCAGGAGCCTGCTCCCGTGGGGGCTTCCCACGGGGTCACAGCCTCCTTCAGGCACCCTCCTGCTCCATCCAGCATGAGGTCCTCCCCGGGCTGCAGGTGGAGATCTGCTCCCCCGTGGACCTCCCTGGGCTGCAGGGGGACAGCCTGCCTCACCAGGGTCTTCCCCACGGGCTGCAGGGGAATCTCTGCTCCGGCACCTGGAGCATCTCCTCCCCCTCCTTCTGCACTGACCTGGGGTCTGCAGAGTTGTTTCTCCTGCATGTTCTCACTCTCTCTCCAGCTGCCGCTTCCGTATCCCAGCAACTTCTTTTCCTTCTTAAAAATGTTATCACAGAGGCGCTACCGCTATCGCTGATTGGCTCGGCCTTGGCTGGCAGCGGGTCCATCTTGGAGCCGGCTAGCATTGGCTCTGCTGGACACAGGGGAAGCTTCCAGCAGCTTCTCACAGAAGCCACCCCTGTAACCCCCACCACTACCAAAACCTTGCCACACAAAGCCAATACACCCATAAAAAGTAATATGTTTAATAAATTACCTGGATAACTTAACCAGGCTAAAGGTTCAACTTGGATAAATAAAAAGTAATAAAAATTATCCAAGACTGTATGTAAATATAACAACTTCTAAAAATTCAGGAGTTTAATTTTTTCATTGATGAAAGACCATGTCAAGTAAGCTCAGCAGCCATTTACATAAGACAATAACTCTATGTAAGTATAAATTGACACACTCATGAAGAAATTTGTACTTTAACCTGTTATTGTCATGAACTGAAGAACTAAATGAATTCTCAAAGAAACATGGATAGCAGGAAAAATAACTGTTCTTCAGTGACATGGTATACACAAGCCTATGATAGTGGCAGTTTGCTGCAAATTCAAACTATGCAATATTGGTCAAATTTCTTAATCAAGATGACATCTTTCTTTATTTTGTAATCTCCCATGTCATCCACAGCTAATAAAGAAATGCGCCTTACAGCCTTCTTGCCTTATTTACAGAAGAATATAAGTATCATCCATTATTTGCACTTTTTAGCACAAATTGCATATACTGAATTAAAAGAAAGCATATTTGAGGAGAATGAACTCTGACTGCACATGCAACACTACTTCTTACATTGCTTAATTGTTGAGTGCATTCCTTAACTATCTTAATTTGCTGTGATTTACAATTTCCTAATGAAACTGCTGCATATGCATTTGTGGCAAAAAAGCCACAAGGCTTGCTTTATTTATGAGATTCAATCTTTTTTTTTTTTTTTTTTTTTTTTTTTTTTTTTTTTTACACACTGTATAGGTTTTTATCATTAAGATAAAGAAATAATCATGCCACATGCTACAAACTCTAGGAAAAAAACCTGCTCCATCTATTAAAAAATAAGAGTATGGTTTCTTGATTTTTCCTTCCCTATCCTCTTGTAAGAAAGGTAGTATCTTTAAATTAAGAGTTGTACTGTAATAAAGTAAATTTTTATCTCATAATCAGGTCAGAAATGTCTTTGATGAGAATACAATTCATAGAATCACAGAATGGTTTGGGTTGGAAGGGACCTTAAAGATCACATAGTTCCAACCCCCCTGCCATGGGCAGGGACACCTTCCACTAGACCAGGTTGCTCAAAGCCCCATCCAACCTGGCCTTGAATGAGCACTTCCAGGGATGGGGCATCCACAGCCTCTCTGGGCAAGCTGTGCCAGTGCCTCACCACCCTCACAGGGAAGAGCTTCTTCCTTACATCTAATCTAAATCTACCCTCTTTTCATTTTAAAGCCATTACCCCTTGTCTTAGCACTACAGGCCCTTGTAAAAAGTCCCTCTCCAGCTTTCTTGTAGGCCCCCTTTAGGTACTTGAAGGCTGCTATAAGGTCTCTCCTTCATAAGTCAATAAATTTTTTTAAAAGTATTGGTTTTTAATCAAAACTAATGTGTTATAAAAGCATTAAATATTTTCTGTTTCTATGAAATAAGGCAATTAAACCATATAGAAGAAAAATTGTTTTGCAAAAAAACTTACTCTTTTTCCTTTTTTTGGTTATTGTGCTTAAGTACTTAATTTTTCACCTCTGCTTTGCAATTTGTTTTCCACAGCTTAAAGTAGACATTAAAAATCTCAGATTTCCCAAATTAAAAACAACCAAAAAAATCCCCATGCTGATGAAAAAGCCCAATTACTTTCTGATTCCTATGATTTAAAAAGGTTTGCATTTAAACTAAAAGCAGTCTATCCAAATTAAAAAATTTCAGCATACAAACTTCTGAAAACTGTATTGGAATTGGTTTGAAATCTATAAAACATTATTAACTAACCATATTTCTCATTTAAAATAAGACAAAAAAAGCTGTTTACAACTATGTTTAAACCACTGATCTAACTAATTTTAAAACCTTCTCTTAGCTTTTGAGATGCTAACAATCTATGCAACAGTATTTGAAAGTTATGTCTCTGACATTCATATAGCATGTTATCATTCCTTAAGCAATTCTTTCCCTTTTAGCTTTTCTTCCTGTGAGTTACTTCATAATAAACAGACAAAGTTGTAATATTGGGATGCCAAAAGCCATTAAAGTAATTTCCCAGTCTGTTGGAAAGCATGCTTGAGAAGATTTAGATCTGCACCTCTGTGCTGCTTCCCTATAGAAAGATCATTAATTATAACTATATGGAGACCATAGGGAGAGTAAAACGAATGCACAAGTCAGAACTAAAATATGCTGCTCCCTTTGGAATACGTCTCTCCCGTAGTTATATTAATTGTAATTAACTTTCTCCTTCTTCACAATTCTTTCATTTTTACACCTGCAGAAATCTTTTGGTTTCTCTTCAATTTCATTTTACTGCTTTTACCATTATTCAAGATCTTGTTTTCCATTTATTCCCATGAGTCAACATTTCCAGTTTGCAGTTTCAAATCAAATATCTTTCACTAACCTCTCACTACTTCCTCACAGTAGAAGTATATTAGTTTCTTAATTGCCTTCAAAAATGAGACAATATAAACCACAAAAGGTATTTGAAACTTAACAGAAATGCATTATTTTTAAGGTAACATTAATATTATCAAATTCACTTATTTTTTTAAATTCTGGGAATGTGCATTAAGCATTATGAAATAACACAACTTGTTTAGACAGATTAAAAATTTAGAAATATACATACAGATGCCACACAAACTTTAAAAATAGATAATTAAAACCCACATCAGTAATCATATTTATATACCTAAACACACCATCTTATGCACTAAACCAGGATTTTCCTTCGCAGAATTTTTTTTATATATGTGAGGAATAAAAATCCTTTTTCCTCAAGTACTCTTTAGCATACCTCAGAGAAAATAAAAACAAACAAGAGCTAGAAGTAAATACTTGAATAATATAAAAAGACTGTGTGTGATTTAACAAACAAATCAGTTAGCTGAAAACCTTAAATACTTAAAATCAATAGAAAAGACTAGTTTGGACTTATTTATTCTGATTACTGATGACAAAAGTTTTGAGCTTTTTTTTTCTTACAAAAATGTAAAATATTATTTAATATAGAGTACAGTTAGATATTAGGCCAGAAGAAAATCCGTATTAAGCCCTAAACTACCCAAGGCACTTGAAGTAGAACACAAGCAAGATCGTGGATCTCCATCTGAAGAACAGTATAGAATCATATAACGGTTTGGGTTGGAAGGGACCTTAAAGATCATCTAGTTCCAACCCCCCTGCCATGGGCAGGGACACCTTCCACTAGACCAGGTTGCTCAAAGCCCCATCCAACCTGGCCTTGAACACTTCCAGGAATGGGGCATCCACAGCCTCTCTGGGCAACCTGTGCCAGTGCCTCACCATCCACACAGTAAACATTGCTTTAAGAGTGAGAGTAAAAAGTACACTAAATTACAGTAAAGCAAAGTAAAAGTAAAAGTAAAGCAAAGTAAAAATAAAATAAAATAAAAATCACATAGCCAATGAAGCAATTGTTATGACCTCACAGACTTTCTTGGAGAGAACAGAAATATGTAGTGGTAGTAGTAAAATGACGTGGAGTAAACTTTCAGGAAGAACCGACAGCAGAGACAACCTGTAGTCTAATAAGCAATTCTACTCACCAGCAGAAATAGAAGACAAACTAGTATAATTATGGTACTTCAGCATTTTTATAACTCATGCGTTTAATCACAATATAAAATTAAATTAATGAAACTTAAAGGTCCTAAAGACTTCCTCTAGTAAAACACAGACAGTAGTATGCTGAGTAACTCAGACTGGATGAATCTGTGAGCTGAAACCATGCAGCCAGAAAAAAAAAAAGCGTAGTCAGAAAAAAGCAAGGCAGGGTTTGTAGGATGAACATGTATATTGTCATACCAACTGATTAATTAGGGAGAAGAACACAAGACAAGTTTACAGACACAAAAGCTACTTTCATTGTCTCTAAAGAGATATTACCACATTACAGAATCATTAATTTAATTTTGTTAAAACCTTTGATTAGTTCCATTTGACCTTTAAAATTTCTTATTAATTTAGAGATTTGTTCTATACATCTCTTATAGTAACAATTCAAAAGAATTTCTCCAATTCTGTCCATAAGACAGGATTTGGAAAGCTTCTTCACAGCAAACACCTAAGCACAGAATCCACACAGCTCCCCTGCTATGGGGTGACATTTCACAGGTTCCCTTCACGCCTCTGTCAGACTTTTTGACTCTTTGATAGGCTTCCTGGTACTGATATGACTGAAGAAATTATTACTAACTTTCAAATCTCTATCTGGCTATTCCTCTAAAATGTAAAACCATGACTCCCATCTACAAGATTTAACTTCCTTGGCTTATAAACTCCTTTCCATACTTCACATTTTGATTCTGCTTTTCAAAAAAGTCTTCACACCACAGCTTTACTATGAACAATAACTGGAGGCTGGGCCATACACTGCAATATACTGATGAGTATTCTCAACATACTCTTCTTTCATATGATACAGAAGCATGCACACAAAGACTAACAAAAAAAAAAAAAACAATCCAAAACCTCAAACCCCACGTGCAGATGCCTTCATTCACAATAATGTGGAGAACAGAACAGAGAGCAGGAAGCTGTAAGCTTAAGAAAATATCATCCAGTTACTTTTGCCATAACAGCAATAAGAAATTTTTGCGTAAGGACAAAATATTATGTTAGGAAGAGTAGGAAGATGAAGGTAATCTTACACTTGCAGACATAAATGATTCAAAAAAACGTGTATGAAATGGCAATTGCCATTTTTTCAGTTACTATCTTATGTCAACAAAGAAAAAGATCAAAACTTTTCATTTAAGTCTCTATTTAACAAGAATGCCAGTCATATACAGCAGCATCTTTAAGATAAAAACAATGTATTCAAATAGTGGTACCTGGAACTAATTATTACCAGTCATCAGAAAGAGTTAACTCTGATAAATCCTCTGTCCGACACTTATTTTAATCTTTGAGATAGCAGGTGTTTGCTTCTTCAATAGTTGCTCTTACAGCTTTTCTCCGTAGCCAATCTTTCTTAAAAGGATCCCTTTAGGCACTTCTTTTTAAAGTTTGTCAGCCAAACACAGATCAAGAATACAGCAACTGTTGCTTACTACACTTTCAATGAAAATATTGCAGTATGATAATTAGATATATCACTGCTTTGAAATACTTATTTAGGTAGGTTAAAGTGACAGCTTTGGGACTCAGAGCACACCGACTTAGTATGTAGATGCCTCTCTGAAAAAGGAAGAGCATTTTCTAACACGACAAGTCTGAACGACTCGGATATTTTCTTAAGTACATAAAAGTCCTTTCCTTTTATTGAAAGACCTACAAAAATAATGCTGACATTTAAAAAAAAAAGGCAAGAAAAAAAAAAAAGGATGCTTGCGGGGTTTTCTTTTTATCTTTATAAACACATTTTTACATTTTTCCCCTCTTCTCCTGAAAAAAGGGAAAGTTACTTTTTAATACAAGTTTTCATGTGAACGTGTATTCATAAGAAATCATTTACCTTTTTAAATTTGAAATAACTGAGTAACCTCTAATGTAGTCTTAGTGCAAATCCACCACTTCCCATTTTGTCTAACTTTTCTATTCCTCTTATTACCATATTTAATTTGACTCAGAACAGCAAAAGTTAGGAATAGCTTTTAAAACAGGTGAAAGCATCTTTCCTTTTACTCTTCTTTATGTACAAAAATTGGATCAAATTGCATCAGATAAAATAAATCAGGAAGATTACACTGAAGAACTGCTCTTTGACAAATATATCCTTTCAGTTTGTTTTAGGACATTATGAAATTAGTATAAGCACAAAGGAATGCAGAAAATACTTTCCAAAGTAAAAAGAAAAACAACTTAAATATGTACTTCTCTTATTTATCAAATAGAAGGTCATGAAAAAAATGTTAAACCAAACTGTCATCTTGAATTATATTTTGATAATTTGCATAATCTGCATTGATATGTTGAATATATAACAGTTCAGAACTATAAAACTCAGACAGAATTATATGAAAATTGTTTGAATAATCAAAAATACCATGAATATCTAGACTGTAAATAGTAACATTATAAAGCAATGCAGCAATCCTATTAAGTTTTAGTAAAATCTACATTACTCTTTGAAAATAGAAGGCAAACTGTTTCAAATTAGATGCAGTGACAGAGAAGCTTCATAAAACTCTAGAAGATTAATACAACTGTGACAGCTGCTCTTTTTCCCCTATCATCTAAACTTGAATTTAGATTCATAATGCAATAGAGAAGTTCATTTAATAATAAAACTGAAGTATTATTACTTTATTATTTTTCAACAGGTCCTGGATTTGGGGTTTTTTCCTTCTGTACATTTTATGACTTCAAATACAGTGTTGGCTTCATGAGCTGAATTCTGACAGCCTTGGTAACTCTAACAACATACAAAATTGCACATATTTTAAGTTTTACAACAACATGATGACAGACTCCCTGTTAAAGGCCTTTTTTTTTTTTTTTTTTTTTGCAAAGGCATCTTTCATATATAATTTACGTACTTTTTTCATTCAGTATTAAGATTCAAGAATCTATGCTTTAGTTATGTGGACTGCACTTTCTTTGAATACAATCTAAAAGCTTAAAAAAAGTCTGAAAGACTAATACACGTTAAAATTTCAGGGGGGTTGTTTTTTCTTTTTTAAACAGAAACTCATAAGACACTATGAGCAATGAATACCATTACTCAAAATATTAATTTTCTCTCAGAGAACTAAAAATAACAGACAATTAAGCAGTTGGATATACTTACTGGAATAATTTTAATGTCTCTTTTTCAGTTCTGACAGCAATTGTTAACTGCAGCCAGAGAATTTTAACTTTAATCAGGCTTATTCCACTTCAAATAGATAGGAACCTTTTTTAAAAGTATCCACAAAAAAGTTTTCATTAAAATACGTTAATTTTTCCTTGACAGATAGTGAAGCTGAGGGTACATCTTATTTCTTCAACTAACACACCCTTATGAGTTAAATATTCAGCATTACTACTACTATACATCTATAATCAAACTAAAGAAGATATTTTATCACGGCCCACACTTTATTCAAACTTGCAATATATGCCAGTCCATAAGAAAAAGAATTTTGATTTTGCAATTTGTGTGGTTAACCGAATGGATTTTCAAGAACTTGATTTTGTTTCAATGGAGGTCATGAAGATGAGTGGAGTTATTTTCTCCATCCCATCAGTATGATATGACTTTGAACACTTTGGTTACAAAGATCTATGGAATTACTTAAAAAAAATTAAGATTATAGAAAACATGACAGAAGTAACATTAAAAACAATTCTACATATGATAAGCAAAGCTTAGGCTTTGCCACCTTGCATGGGAATTTTCACGGGGACTAAAAAAAAAAAGTCTGTGTTGCAATTTTTATTTTTTTTTTAATTAGTCTTGAAGTTGAAACTGGTAACTAGAAAACTTATATTCAATCTGCTTGGTTATCACAATTATTGATAAAAACTTGTTCTGTCAGTATCAAATCTTTCTCCAAGAAGTCTATTGGATGCAGCCATGCATCCAACATTTCAGATGAACTGTTATAATTAGCTTTGAAATCTGACAGTATATTGAAGAGAGTGAAATCAAAATTGAAACAGAGAATCAGAGAAGAATTGATTGTGTAAAACAGTATTGTCTATTATAATAAATCATGGCCGGCCATTCAAGACAGTACTAGGAAGTAAAAATACTAAAAAAGCAGGTTGCCATACCCTATATCTGTCTGTTGAGATGATTTTATGAGTACTCCCTAATGTGCTAAGCAAAAACTAAGTGGAATTCAAAGACTTATCATGATCATGAAGTTTAATAATGCAGCTAAAGCAGTCTAAGTGCTGCCTGGCATTAAACAAAGATCTTGCTTCTCCCTTCTCCCCTAACATAATCCTATCCCCACATCAGCACTGATGTTCATCTCTGATCCTTGAGATGAGAGCAGAAAGTTAAATTATTCATTTTATTATGGTGCTGGTTTCCTGCCAGTTTAACTGAACTGACCCACTAGGCTAGAGAAAAGCCAATGCTGACCAAAGATAGAAGACAGGAACGCACGTTTGGGCTTGGAAAAGAAAAAGCAAAGCTACCTAATTTTGACAGCAGCAAGCTCTGATTTAGCTGTATGATCTAAGCACATGCCAAGCAAAGCCCTTTCTGTCCAACTAAACCCAATTTAAAATACTCAAATATGCAGCTCCACTGTTAAGTTTAAAGAGCAGTGAAACAAAGCTAGAACAGGCAGGGTACACTGATCTCTTGAAACAGCAAATGGGATCTTGAAGAAGATTAATTCTACAGCACATAAGAATGTAGTTCACACAGTTCCAAGCCCTTACTGGGAATCAAATATATTAATGAGTAAAATATAAGTGGCAATATTCTATCATCCAACTACACCAAACAGTTACCTGTAGATGTGTGCTCAGCTGCTCATTATTAACACCTTCTCAAGTTTACTATACTCCAAGGAATGCCAGTAGCACTACTGGGGTTGGTACAATTAGCCAAAAATCCACTGATTAAATAAGTAAATCACCTCATTTTGACCAAAGCAGACTAAGAGGGAGCTTATGCAGGCAGATTCACTCATATATTTGATACCAAATGCCACCACTGACTTCCAGTAGGTTAAGCAACTATGGAAAAACAGTAGAGAATAAACTCTATCACTAGCAAACCTTGCACAAAGTCCATACCTGGGTTACGTTCAACTACAGTCATTAGGGCTTTTACTATTTTAACTACAAAGAAAAATAGTTCTTAACTGAAATAGTTATATAACTCTTAAGCCAGAACAAAGTGCTCACAATAGGATTAATCAAACTGCAACTAAAAAATTAATATTCCAACAAGTCATGCTGAAAGATAAAGATAATTTGTCCAGGTAAATAATTCAAATAAATCTCCAAACACAAAAACAAAATGCTCAAAAGATTAAAGGAAATTTTTTAGTTCATTAGCCCCCTTTAATCAATACTCTCCATTTCACATCCTGCAGAAATATGTCTTCCTTTATACTCTCTCATTCCCTAACCCTTCATAAACTATGCACGAGATGTCCTCTTAATACTATCCACATTTTCCTCACAGTTCTCTTTGCAATGCCTCCAAATATGCTGCTTTATTAACCAACCCTTGACACAGCAGTATATTATAGCAAGCACTGCTAGCTGACAAACAATTCAAACAATTCACTGCTAGTTGTTCTCACATGAATCCTCCTCCTTGATTAAAGTGAACAGAAGGATGTAAAATAGTAAGATTTCTTTGCCCAATTAGGCCTGAAAAAACTCTACTGTATATTAATAAGAAAATTGCTCAGACATAGTGAATGATTCATTTTTCTTAAGTGAGACATACATAAAAACAAATGAACAATTTAAAAATAGAATCTAGCCAAGTGCTTCAAAAGAGTGCTAAGGGTTTTTTTAAAGCACTAAAATTTAGGTCTGTGTTTTTATCTCCTTTGATGCAATGTAATTTACCTGGAGGAACTTTGGGATTTTTTCACTGCAACTGAAAAATATTTAAATGAATAGGAAAAACAAACAAAAAAAAAAAAAGAAAACAAAACCTTCTGAATTACAGAAGGATATGCATGTATTTTAAAGTGATTACAAATTCTCAGAATACACTGCTTCTTCACAAAGATCAATTATAACAGGTCTATAAACATCAGAGTCTAAAAATCGCAGTCACTTAAAAACAGGGCAATCAGTACTTTCTGCATGAAAAAGAATGGTTGAGTTCCAACTGAGAAGTCTGATAGGTGGTGTAAAACAGAATATGTAAGGAGGAAATGAGACCTATAAAAGCATCTCAGGAAGCTCCTAAACAAAGTAGAACAAGCCAAATCATAAGAAACAAATAGGATAAAACACAGTTTAGCTCCACAAAGTCTATTTAATAATGAGTTAGGAAACACCCTGTTAGAATTCTCTTTCGGCACCTACCATTTCTAGCTGCTTTCCCACTGCAGTCAAAATCAGTGCTGCCACACAGCACAGAAGACTGGTACAGAAGTACCAATCCTCAGCACTGCAGATGGGCACAACACAGGTCTCTGCTTACTTATAGACCTTCTTTACCTTTTCCATGATACAAAGCAGGAATCATCAATGTGTAAAACCAAATTCAACTGCTGTTTATCTTACTCATCACAGTCCTCCCTCTCTTCAGCTACTCTGCAACATTTTCAAAATACTTTCACTGGACAATAGATTGGTGCATCAACAGGGTGAGAGTGGGGGAACATATTCCTAGAAATTGAAAAAGTGAATGGTGATTATCTCAAAGCAAGCTAAGATAACGCTGAAGAATTTTTGTGTCATGTTATAGTTACATATATGTATGTGTGCATATAATAACTGTTTCATAATATGTGAAAGCAGAGTGCTTCAAAGAGAATTGACAGGTAAGTCAGAAGTTTCAGATCACTGAGCAGCTCGTGTATGTTGCAGATCTTTTACAGAGGAATGTGTATAATGTTTTCTGGACTTATGCAGAAGATGGAATTTGGTTTTCACTATTTTCAAGACTTCAGTTCAAAAAAGTTTTGTGTAAGCTTTCTTCATTCCTTGCCTACTCAAGTCACACAGATAACAATATTCCATTCAATTATCAAAGAATATTTCATAGAGTATTGTTCATGTTTATGAGAATTTCAGTCAACTTCACTGATGTCGTGAGTATTACTATAAAAAGTCATGGAAATTATTAAGAAGCAGCACTGAAATATTCCTTTGTATGTGGAAACTAAATTACTGGTGATTTGCATTAAGGAGAAAAAATTTAATGTGATCAAATGGAACTTGTGGCACTGAATTTTCATACGACGAGTGATTTAAATTATTTTGAATAGTTTTTCATGCAAGTTTTATAATGGTTTTAAAAATGAGGAAATATTTTCTTAAATACTTTTACAATTTGCAAGAAAATGTTAAAATGTCAGTTATGGTTCATGTCAATGCTTTTATGCAAATTTAATTTGTATAAGCTTCATAAATCATTTCAAACAAATGGGTAAATAAGAACATTTTAATACAGTATTGTTCAAAACCATGTATTTATTTAAAGAAAGAAAAGCATTAAAACAGTATTAGTTTGTGATAAAGCGTAACATCAAAATTATCAGAAAAGTTCAAGAGCATACAACAACTGGAAATAAAAATGTTTTCATCTCTAACTGAAGAAATCCCTCATACTCCTGAGCACTCCGTCCTGGGAAGTTTTCCAGTATTTCTTTCCTGGTAAACCAGAATACAGCAAGGATGTCATTCTCCAACCACTTCAAGGGCCTGGAAGAGGGAGAAGCATCCAGTTAATGTAGTTACAGCTCCTTGTTTAACTTCCATTTTATCAACACAATTTGTCATTCCTTCAGTATCACTCAGTCTCTTCTAAGTAGAATAACTACAAGTGTGTTAGATCTTTTCCACTTTATCTCATCAAAACCCCAATGCACAAGCCCTATTCAAAATTCTCCAAAGACCAGTGAATTGGTGGAACTAAGAAAGAAAGGTCTAGGTGTTTAGATAGCATGACTAATTATCTCAGATTAATATACATACTGCAGCAATCAAGGTTTCAGCTTGGTCTTGTAAAGAAAATAATGCATGCTAAACAAAAATTTACCTTCTAACCCTGCAAGTATGGGAAAAATCTAGCAGCTGAAGTCAGTGGGTTAATACTCTTTGCTCTCTAGCTTACTGCCTCATCATTCAGAAATTCAGTTTTACATGTATGTTCTAAACAGATTTACTTATTGTATAAAAATTACAACTCTCCTGCAAAAAAAAAAAACACCTCTACTAAATTGACAACTTTTTCATATTTTATAAATAAACACTGAGGAATTACCTCAGATACAGCCATGATACAATGCTCTGAAATATTACTCCAATTATCCTATGAAAATAACAATTTTAGATACAGCATTCAACAAACTGCAGAAAAACAATAATAGTTTTAAATTTAATTATTTGCAGCAGATATGCTGAAAAGGAAGGGAAGAAGGCAATAACCAGCATGAAATCTCATTTTAAGGACAGAAAGACTTCCTGTCATATGAGAGGGTATGGTAAGAAAGGTAAGCAAGGGAGCTATAGACAGATGATGGCTTTTCCAGGACTAAAGAACCTTTATGTTCTCATAGTAACACTGGTCTGGGACTAAATGCCATCCCAATCCCATTAGGATTTGGGCCTGGATTAATTATTCCATGAAGTCATGGCAGTATCAATTTAAAAAACACTAGAAGTTGCATTTAATGCCTTCTACAAAAGGATTTAAGATCACAAGAAAAATACTTACAAGGGTAAGACCCCTCTTTCCAAAGTTTTCAGTTCATGAGTTCTTGTAAGCATCCTCAAATTGTCTCAAGCTCCTCTACTGCAAGAAGATTGCAGACAATATCCCAATCGCCATTCCAGTCTTCAGCAGCCTCATTTTTCTTGACATTCTTTATCCGACATAAAATGATGAAATGCTATGATAGTGTTCATTTTCTGCCCTTGACTTCCTACTAACTCCTAATTTTCTCTTGATCCAACACTGCTAGGGGTCTTAAAGTGATTTCAAACAGCCATTCCACTTAGCAATGGCCTGACATGCATCCTTATTGCAATGGTGTTTCTCTTGAGCTTTCATCTCTCTGGATGGTGAATAAATCCAGGTCCTCTCTGTGGTTCTAGATATACACACAAGGCCCAGTGAATTACTGAAATGCAGATGTAGTACTGAAATGTCAGATGTAGTGAAGTGTAGCTGAGTCCATGAGCGCAAGAAACAGCAAGCAACTGTGCAGCACAACTTAATAGTTGGAAACAACGTACATCAACAGGAACTCAGAGCACAAGAAGGTGTACAAAGAGAGCAACATATGGGGCAACTTGAAATAGGACTTGCAATCCAGTGCAAAATTTCCTTGTCCACATTAAGTCAGTGAACAACGAGCAGTCATATGGTATACCTTATCTCATTAAGAAAAAAGCCTCTGGAATTTTATCCACATGGACGAGATTAATTTCGACACAAACTAATATGCTACAAAGACACAGAGCTTTCAGAAAAACTGTCCTGACAGTAATTAGCATTTGTACTGACAATGTATGTTTTAACACTGCTATGTCACATAGGAGGTTAGAACCAAGCACAAAATAGTTTTCTCATACCACTAGCGTTTGAAATTCCAAAGAAGCTGTTATATTGTGGCAGAATAAGCTTACAGATCTTTAGTATTTTTCATGGGGAAAAAAAAAAAAAAAGAAAAAAGTTGAGAATGACACACACAATCATTGGGTATGAGAAACCTAAGGTTTAAATTCCTCCTCCTCCTAATTTAGACCAGAAATTCTAATCTGAATCTACTGTATTCCAGCAGGGGCCAGTATATACCCCCTCTGAAATTTCTTTAACTGAGTTTATGCCTCTCCTGGCTTGGTTTGACAACCAAGTTTTATCTTGCTGAAAATGTTACAGTATTCTGCTTTTATTACAGAGTGGGTACTAATGAAACATTACCAAATTACGCTTTCATCATACACTGCTGGAAAGGTGGAAAGAATGCTCTCAACATTTAACATACTCAATTCCTGCATTCAGTCACTCAACCTATTCTGTGTGAACCTATGTGCTAAAATTAGATACATCAATCCATACTAAACCATCAAAACATCTATGACTTTGGTCCTTATAAAAAGACGCACAAATGTACTTTTTGGCATTCAGATTTGAATGAAAAAAAATGTTACTAGGCAAGTAAATTATCACTTCCATACATGTCATTTGTATTTTCAAAAGTTCTTTAACAACACTTCTCCAAATGGTTTCTGGATGTCTTTAGCAGAGCAGAAAGACTCCCATGACTAGAATAAATATGTCACACACTTGTTATGCAGGATTAAGGGCTCTCTCAGTTGTCATAAAGCTAAAATAAACATGGTTTTCCTTCCACCAGAATATTTGACAAAAATGCAACTGTGTGTAAACATTATCAGCGTATACTGTCAGATGATCTAACCATCACAGATTTATTATTAATGGCATTGGCAATAATAGGAATTTATTATTAATCTTTAATAATCCTTTAGGACCTCTTTTTTTTTTTTAAGTACAGAAAGAACCTAAAGTAAAAGGCATTATCACTTTCAATGGCATGAATGAGGACCCAAGCGACTCAGAACTGCAACACAAAGGTTTCAGTTAACTTGAGAAAAATACAAAAATCAACAGTTAAAAGAAAGTAACAAATAAAGCAATTTAAGGTGCAAACCAATATTCACTTAAAATCAGACCAAGAAAGAAGATCTAGAGTAAAAATCTAAGGTAAATACAGAGTATTACTAGAGTACATATTAAATATACTAATAGCTTAAACATTTTGGCTAGAAAATTTCTGCAATTCTGCATCTATTTCTATCTAAATTACTTGAGCACAATTCATAGTCTGAGTTTTGAATCCTTCTATAATTCTATTACAAATCTTGGGATTTTTGAGGTACTTCATAAATTTAATGTCCCCATTTCAAGTTTAAGTAAAACGCACACTCTTATTCATTCAAACTTGAATGCATCACTCAGTGTAACTTGAAAATATTAGAAAGACTCAAATCAAAAAGCTATTTAAAGACAAATCTTAGAAAGTTTTTATGTCACTGGGGGAAATAACTGCTGGTAGCACTTACCCAGGACCACTACTATATTGAAGAGAACACCTTCATTTTAGTACTTTTCTTATTACGAAGGTATTAGCTTTTAAATGAGCCTTCAGAACACAGTTTTCTGAGTTTCATACATTTTCAGTGGCAAAATATCTTTAACGGTTGTTAGGTTTTGAGTTTTGTCTTTCTTCACTGGACACTTACTGGAACAGCTATGCTTTCTGATACAAAAATACTAACAAACTAGCAAATACATTAACAATCACCAGGGTCTTCAAATGTAAGTTGGTGGTAAAGACAAACTTATTTACCATATTAATTAAATGGTCTATTTAACATGGAATATCAATTCTCTAATCACATCTCATTTGAACTTCTTATTTCAATTAACAACCCTAAAGCCTACTAGAGACCCTACTGTTCTAGGATCATTAAGAACATTTTCATTACCTGTCAAATGAGGGAGTAAAAGGCAGAAACTGCAAGTACTCTCAGGAGTAGGCCTCTACCCTACTTAAGAGATGATTAGGGAGAAAGCAGCAGTAGTTCTCATTAGTTGCTTAGCAATGAAATGTCCCCCTATGAAACAAGAAATTAACAAAGCAACAGAGGTGTTGCCATGCAAATGAGTAAATGGATAGTCTATCATCCACTCAAGGATAATCTGTCCTTCATTAAATCTAATCAATCTGGATTAAGACACCAATGGATATCTCACATAGGGAAGGTAGGAAGAATCCAGTATATACAACCTCACTGAAGTAGCCAGACAATGTCTTGTGCAATTTTATACAAGCATTGTGTATTTTCATTGTATGTGTGTATGACAAATAGAAATACAAGAAAAAAAGTTTTAATTCAAACCAAATGAACATTGTCATTTATACTATTTAACCTTACCTTTTATATCCATAGTTATACCAAATTATGAGTTATTATTAATGATTAGCCATACTCTTAATATTTATAAAGACTTAAATACTAATCTATGAATTTAAGATATGAACTATGTTCTAGTAAGAGATGAGCATTTAACTAATATCAGAGTTTGCCATATAAAACAGTTTTCAAAAAGTATACTCCCATATAAGGCCACAAACTCAACAGAAATACAGCTATTTACGCTACTATTGTATTAGTGTTGTAAGCCCCAGAAAAGCAGAGTTCTTAACCAGAGAAATCTGATTACTGCTGCCTTAATTTTCCGACCCTAATTCCAGGTTGCCATTCTTTCAGTCACAGATCCAGTTTAATAGGTTCCCTCTACTTTAATTTCCCTGCTACTCACTTAAAAGGTTTCCTTGTTTCTTGGGTGTTTTTTTTGTTTTGTTGTGGTTTTTTTCTTCGTCATGTCTGGTTTTGCTTTGGTTTGTTGGCTGTTTTTTTTTTAAACACCTGCTCCCTTCATATGTACAATTTGAAATTTTCACAAAAAAAAGTGAATTAGAAGAGAGAAAGAGAGAAAGGGAGAATAAAACCAGCTACGAAGAAAAAAGCATCAGGAGTGGTGAACACTTCTTAACTAGAAATTGAGATGAAAGCATATCCTAGATTGTGCTTATTTCCCCTGCTTTCACACCTGACAAACGAGAACACTGTCTGTAACTTCTACAGAGGATTTCGTTTGGCTTTTTTTTTGTTGGGGGGGAAGTTGTTTGGAATAAAAACCTGAAAGATTCCTGAACTCCACTGACTACTTACACAAAATCTGATTGCTGCACAGTATATATTTAAAAATAACTATACAGTTTTATAATAACAAAAATTTATGGTAAAATTCATGTATTGAATTAAGCTTTGATTAGTTCATCCAAATCGCTATTCAGATTAAAATGAAGATGCTGTTCCAAAAACCAGTACCAATTCATAATTCGGTATTAAGACAAATCTTACCTATATATTCACAAACGAAGACTATAAAAAAAGGAGTAACAAGATCATTTATGCCCTGAACATATCCACTGGCTGGATGACGTATTGCCCAGATAAACAAAATTCTTTCAAAGATCTGAAAAAGAGTTAAAGAGACTATCAGATAATTTATTGAGGGATGAGCACATTTTAAACAAGACACTTGAAAATTATACAAGGACAAATTTAATATCATAGAGTTACTAGTATAAAAACATGCATACAAACGCATAAATGAACACTGGTATTGAGAATTAACTTCCAGTGCCAAGTAAGCTTCCCAGTTCCTCAAAAGGAAGTATTTTCAGGGATTAGCACATGTTAAAACCAACCTAGTATATAATTCAGCTACAGTAGTTACGAAGTAGCACTTATTCACTGGAGCTTTTCCAGTAAGCTAAAATTCCTCTTTCCTCAAGAGACAGAAATATTAAATCATCTTCCCATGATTTTTCACCACTTTGAAAGTATTTTATCAATATAGGATTCTATTTATTCCTAAATAACAGAAAGAAGTACTTTGTATAGCTTAGATTTTTTAATAACATGCCCATAAAAAGAGATTCCATAATAGTTAGCTTGCCTAATACTGCAGTGTAGGGTTTTAGACTTCAGAAGCATGTATACTGATTCATAAAAAAATGTGATAAAAATCAGGAAATGTAGAAATAAGGCAACTGCCTGCTGTATCGCATAACCTCACCCCTTCAACTCTGTAAACTGTACCTTGCTTAGGATCTGCAAAAGCTCCTAAGGTCACAACATATCTGATCATGGGAAGGACAGCATGAGACGAATATGGAGCAGGGAAATCACAGAACTTCTCTGACACAATTTAGGTCTGTGACAAGCTGTATTTCCTCCCCCTTATTTGCTTCTGAACATGCTACGTGTCTTTAAAATGCTGCAAATAAGGAGCAGTGTGAAAATTTTTACGTGCTTTGCCCTAATTACAGGTACTCAATCAGGTATAATCTTCTGAAGCAAAAGAACATTTGCTCTCTCCCTGGAAGGTCTGCCCAAGAAGCCAGAACACAGAGGCAGCTAACTGGAACAGACAAAGGAGAGCTCAAGCAAAGGACTATGTTGCTCTTAGCATCAGGCCTCAATACTAATAAAAAATGAGAGACTTTGTAAGGACCCCAAGGAGATTGCATACTTTGCTACAACCCCAAAAGTCAATGAATGCTCAGGCTTCAAGAAAGACCATAAAAGACCTGCCCTGAAAGGACACAGTATGGAGAGGGAGTTTAGTTTATGAAGTCTGTATTATTTCTATTCATTCTCGCTTCAAGTTTTTGCTAGATTAAGAAGTTGACTATTCTAATTCCATTCTAAATAAAATACTATTCTTTAGTTTAAAAGCCCTCTTGCAGTCATTTTCAAGTGAGGAAAGGTCTAAGTATATATGACTTGCATCTGGGTGCTTGAAAGTCCCATCACAGGCTTCCACATGAGCTACCTGAAGCTGAAACAGATTGGCACCTTTCACTTTTAAAAGAAGTCCCAAATATCAACATCTACCTTTCTCCCACAGGCTTTCTTTTGATAATCAAATTTCCTTGATCTCCAGGTTTTATGTTTCCCTGGCACGCTGGAAATCCACAGAACAAGGGAGATGGTCACCAACAATAAATATGAAAAGCTTTGGTGGGCACTGAAACACAAGCCTTAACACAGCTTGTGCCTCATTCATTACAGCTACAATTAACATTCAGGTTTTGCTCAGTGTGATTTCAGTTTGGGGGCAAAGATTAGGCAGAAAGGGAGGTAATGATTTAGCACATTCTCCATAAAAGCCTCTTGTTTTCATTAGCCAAGATGCTTATTCATTTAGCTATAAATTCTTCTTGGTGCTAGTCCTGTCACCTCATGTTTTTTAATATGCACTGCATATTAAACTGAAAAAATACCAACCTCTGCCCATCAAGCAATAACCAGTGGGGTTTCATTGTCTATCAATAACTGTATAAAGACCTTAAGTTCTGCCATTTACAGCTTGCTTTCACATTTTATATAATTATACCTTTACAAAATTACAGTTGTTTATGTCATATTTTTACTGTTACTGGAAAACTGCAAATCTCTCTAGGTTGGTTAGCTCACAGCCATCCTTCCTGCTTCTGTCAGTTGCCATTTCTAGTTTCAGTAACATTAGTTTTTCAGTATTATCAGTGTTACCATTCTGTGTTTCACTTCAAATGAAGGATATGTTTAACACACTGCAAATACAAATAACTTTCTTGAAAACAAATACCAGATAGAGGTGACTAGAAAAACCTATCTAAATACCAATCGCTGAATGTAGAATAGTGTTACACACTAGGCTAAACAAAAAACTCCCAGTGTGATGGAGTTACAAAATATGCACAGTGAGAAACAAACAAACAAAAAAAATCAGTAATTCAGTAACAGCTATCGAAATATCCACGGTAAAAATTCTAAAAGTAGTGTTTTTCATAAAGCCATGTCTCAAGTCAAACAACTCCCAAATTCGTACCACCAACCTTTTCTTTCCTTAGAACCTGATAATATACATAGTTTGCATTGCAAATTGAGATGCCTATGGATTTCAAAGCATTTTTAAAATCCAGGTATTAAAACTAAGGGGGAGGGTTGGGTTTTTTGTTTAGGTTTGGGTTTGTTTGGGGTTTTTTTTATTACTACTGAGCAGGAAGGATCACTCAGTGATTGGCACATCAGCTTTAATATCCCCAAATGCATCTAATCAGAAATTGAACAAACACACATTGAAATAGTGTTTTCAGTTTTCTACCCATTTTCATAAAGTTTCATTTACTGTTTTGAATTGAAAAAAATGAGCACTGAAAACCTGAAAGGCAGACTGATTTAAGTTTCTATGCAGCACTCATCACTGTGTTCAAATAGGACTCATTAAAAAGGTCACTTTCCCAAAAGATTTCCTTCTTGATTTCCAAACCAGCAACAGAAACTGGAATTACTTCTCTACAAGGAACCACTACATCTCATGAGATGTCATTACCAAACAATTATTCTCTTTTGAATTTAACTCTCATTCATGATAGCAGTAAGAACTATATTCATATACATAAAGAGAAGAATCCATTAGCTTAAATGCAGATTTTTAATTTTTTGTGGGTTTTGCCACCTCAGAGGAACTCCAAAACCCCCAAACCTTTAATCACGAAAGCTTTTGAGAATTTGCTTTTTGTTTTCTAAGTAAGGGGAGGGGGAAGAAGAGATGGGGACAAATTTATAAACTATTTTTAAATTGTGTTGGTTACTTGAATTTACTTCTCCTATATTATGCAAGCATAGACAGGAAATACACAGCCATGTACTATCCATTTCAACACAACTCAGTTAAACATAAAGCAGAAATTGGTAGTAGATTACAGACTACTCCACAGCAACTAATCAAGTCTATTAAACCTAAACTTACAGTCATTAGTCTTTAAAATAAACTTGACTGAACTATATGGGGGAAGACCTCCAACTCCCCTCTCCTCCTCTTTGAAGGCCACTATTTATTTATTTCCAGTTCTCTAAGTCCTTGCTCCAACATTACCTTCCCCCCCACTCAGGATCCGCATAACCCCCATAAAAAATAAACACTTTAAACTGATTTTAAAAGGAACATATAATAATGAGCTACTTCCACACAACAGACTCGAAACACCTTTTTCTAAACTGAAACATTACAGAAACCAAATTCCAAGTTCAGATAAGAAATTAAAACAGTTTCATTAAGCCTAATGAAAGGCTCTTTGGGAACAGAGACTCAGATACCACCAAGAACAACAAAAATTTTGGAATAGTAACATTTGGAAATTAAAGTCAGAAGACATTATGAGGTTTACACACGCGTTATGTTTCTGGCCTTTTGACTAGCGTTTTTCTCCAGCTTTGTCACCTACAGTCTCTTCACCTCATTCTAAGTAACATTCTTCCTAGTAGCAGTATCATTAATCTAAATCTCTGCAGCATCAAAAAATTAGTATGTACAAAACCCACCATAATATCCACAATAACAGCCTTGCACACAATGCCACCCTTTGAAACGTGTCTTTCACCCATACTCCGATTCCCTTCTCTTCTTTATAGCTCTTGCCATCTCGCCTTAAAAAAGGGGAAGTGACTGTTGCTCACCTGGGACCAGCGATGCCTTCCCCTTCCCTAGAAGGGATTCAGCTCTGGGTAAATGTGAGGCCCCTGTCTGCATTGAGCCCTTGGGAGTTGGACGGGATCCCCTGTGAGGATAAGGGATTAGGCTGGGCTAAGGTACGGCTCCAAAAACCCAGAAAGGTTGAGGTGAAAACAAGGTAAAAGTTGGATGTTATGACCCTTTCAGCATCATTTGCACTAGTCTTTGTAAGATGACATCAAACAAGTTGGGCTTGACTCCCTTGGGTCAGACAGGGAGCAAAGGCAAAGACACACACAAGCCCCACCCTGCCAGTAGCCTACACATCTAGTCAGATCAGTGGAGCTCTAAAAACATCTAACACATGAAGATCCTGTGTCTCTGTCAAGTTCAGGATACTGATGGATCAGTAAAAATTCAATCAGATCACTATCACTTCTTTATAACTCAAATACTTCTTAGATTTCCCCTTATCCCACTGACTGCTGCTATCCACCCTTTTCACATTCTTATTCTTCTGTACCTCAAGACCACTCACTCCCAACTAACAGAATATTATTAAAATACACCTTTGTTTGTTTGTGGGTTTTTTTAAGTGTTAATCAACTGTCACATCTCATTCCTCCAAGCTTTCTATCATTTTTCCATCCATTTTGTTACTACTCACTAGGGAAGAAAAAAGGTGTTGAGTAGGAAAGATGGATGCGATAAGGTATGAACAGGGATTTGGGGGGCGGAGTTGTTTTTTGCTGTGGTTTCTTTTTTTTTTTTAAACAAGAAAGCAGCAGCACTCTAGTTGTACAATGCCTTGATCACCCTAATGAGAAGTATGTCCATCTACTTTATTTGACTCAATTACGCTTGTTACACGGCTCAAGTCACTAAACATTCAAACTAAAGAAATGTAAGTATGATCAGCAAGCAGGGTTATTGGGCTGTATTGAACAGACTAAATTATTTTAAGGAGCTGTATACATGAAATAGAACTATTAGTGTTGGAAGATAATTTAACGTCACTTGCAAGAGCAATCAGTTTCTAAAAAGTGTGGATTTAAAATATGTTTATTTTAATGCAGTGTTTAAGATGCATGTATCCAATGAAGTATTAGAAAAACATACCTTTGGACAAGTTTAACAAATAACTAGAAATTAAACCAATGCTAATTTTATTTAAAAAAAAAAAAACACAAAAAACTTGCAAATGAGATCTCAATAAATCACATTAAAAGAATATGCTACTTGAGCAATGTTTTTATCTGCCAAAAGACAATGAAAAGCAAAAAAAGACCTAAATAATTTCACATATTTAATGATCCCACAAAATTAACTAAAACTGCATTCCAGATTGAAACTTTACTGAATAATATTTGCTATTTGCTACTAAAGTTCTACTGACATACCAAATTTTACTTAGCAAGAAGTTACCTAGACACAGTATTTTCCTTTTATTTTAATTGCTGTAGCGTTCGCTACATATCAAGGTGCCATGCTTAGATCAGTGGTCGGCCTGGACCAGGGAAAGAGACAGATAACACACAGAGTGTGAGCGCCAACTTCCGCCTTTTATTGCGCAGTTAATTCCTTTTATACTAACAAGGGTAGGCGGGATTACAGGTACATCACAAGGCTGCGACTAACCCTCTAACTTTCCGTGACATCGCGAGATCCTCCGAACGCCGAACCCTACAAATTGCTCCCAAGAAATAAGTGTTTTATTCTGGGAGCATCTGCTAGTTCTGAAGTTGACTGTTAGCATTTTCATTAAACCAGCCTATTTTCAGATTAATTATAATTCAGCTATTAAAAAAAAATCTTTCAGCTGTGACTGCTTGTAAAAAATACTGTACTACTATCCTTTTCACATTAATATACTCTCCAAATTCCCAAACAAACTCTTTAGCTCTAAGTTAATCATTCAATCAAAAAGGGATTGTAACTATCCTGTAACTCTAATTCTTTTCAATGTCTTATTATAGGATGCTTTTCACAACACACTAAATATATAGCAAAACTACACATTTCAAATGTTGGAAAGCCTTGACCGTATCTTCTTTAAATATCAATAAAAGTTTACTCTATCATTTCTAACTTTATGGAAAAAGCAGGTATCTTGGTAAATACAAAGTTGTGTTCCTACGAACTATTATCAAGTTTGCATCTAGTCTAAAGAAATGTATTAACCATCTCTTCAGAGCAAACATATATCTTTCTCATGTATAATCAAATAAACAAAAAGACAAAACTAGCCCAAGATCCTACAGGTTTCTATTTCTATCTGACAATCTCATCATTTTACTAAATTACACTTTACTTCAAAATATTCTCCCATGAGAATATTTTGTTTCTTAGTATCATTTTATTAAGCTACTTGATCTCATCCAAATAATCTAGGACATTAAATATATTCTACAGAAGATGTTTACCTGGAATTTCTATTTTAAATTTGTTGTTACAATTGTTCAGCTAATTTAGAAATAAATATACCATCTAGCAGTCTTTTTTGAAGAATTTTGTACTTGGCAATCTTCCTTTAAAAACAAGAATACACATAGATTCTTACACCAGACAAGTTAAACAGCTTCTAATTTCTCCTTCACTAAAACACAGAGGGGCAACAGGGGGGGAACCCATCATCATTCTGGGCTATTCTCACCCAAACTAAGAACTACAAAAACACAATTGTACATCTGAACCACAGTCATATTCATGAGACACAGATGATGTTCATTAAAACCTTAAGAACAGTTTAATCATGCAATGCAAGGAAGTAAAAAACGCACCCCAAAAAAGCCACCATTTCATGTTGAATGCAAATACATCTTTTGAATAATTTAAGAGACTATTGCTGATAGGGCACAAGTATTTCTTTCCTCTTAGAAATATTTGAGCGTTCTTCTTTCTGTAGTAATTTTTTCCATGAAATGCAATTCACCTCCAATTTCATTTATTGGCTCATTTCTAGCTACAACACTGACACTGATCTTATTCATTTCTTTAATGGTTTATTTCTTGCTGGCATTGTCTCCTTACTCTTTGATTCATCTCTAGAAAAGCCCAGGTAAAACATAACTGTGTAGAAAGCAGATGGAAAGCAGTATTTTTATACCATTTTCTTTCAAAACAGCAATAGGCTATTTCTTCAAACCAATTTCTCCAACATGTGTGGAGGAGCACTTCCATTACAGAAGTAATTGCAAGAGCAGAAAAACAAATGAAAGCTAGCTCTGCATTTAGCTTCTCATATCATCTAACGAACTATCAGAAGATGTTCTATGTGGCTTTATAATGATACTAACAGAAACTACATGGAAGTACATTTGAAGGTCTAACTAGAATCATTAGAAAGGAGAAGAAATTGAAGGATTAAAAGAAATAATTGAAAGAGGATGATTCACACCATCTATACTATTTATGACCTATATACTTTATTAAGAGCATTCCCCATGGGATTCAATTACACAACAATATAGACCAATTGATGTATATTTACTACGGTAGTAAAAGAATATATAGAGCGTACTCAAGATATAAAACTTAGAAAGAAGCAAAATCAAATAAGGAACACAAACCAGTCATGCTACGAATTGACAATAAGAGTATTTCCCAAGTGGAAGACACTGTGATAAGAACTTCCAGACCGTAAATGATTTTGACAAACACATAGAACCATGGGAACTAGGCTCTAGATTACTTCAAAAACACATTATTAACAAAATATATAAAAAGAAAAAAAGTAAAAAAAAACCTCAAAGGCACAAGACTGAAGGAAAAAAATGACAAATTCGATGCAGGAGATTAATGAGATGCCTTTCTTTTTACCACTTATATTTAAAATGCTGTTCTTAGCCTATACTTGTATATCCTTATTTTTTGGACTTTAAGCTAGTTCTGAAGTCACAATAGCAAGTGTTGTCAATTTAATTATTAAACAGTGCTGATATTAGATTCATCAATAAAATGATTTCTCAAAAAAAAATCTTCAGATAGCATTCTTACCTCCGTTACTTTGGGCTGAAGTCTTAAAACTTCAGGACTCATACGTGGGATATCTATATGGATCTAATTAGACAGAAAGAAGAATACTGTAAAAGGAAGCAACAGTACACTTTTTAAACACCACAATAGTTAAAACAATCCTATGGTTTTACAGTATTATTTATAATCCCATTGTATCACTATTTTTGGAGTAACATGGATTTACTGTATTTCAAAACATACAGCCAAATCTTTAAGTCATTGTTAAACTATGAATGAGGAAAAAAAAATAATATATATACACACTTTGTTTTCACTTTTTAGGATCCTTGTATCACATTTTTATTGTTTGCAAATTATATTCATATTGGCAATACTCATTACCTCAGGGTAATCGTGAGTAAATACATGCTACTACTCCTGTAAAGTCACGTTCAATTGACACTATTATATATACTTCTTGCTGCTAAAGATGAAGCTTGAAGCTGAAAGACCAACCTCAGCTTCTTCTGTTCTAACAAAGGCAAAAGTAGTATTGCTTAGTCTATACTTAGTGATACAAATTATTCATTTTAATACAAAACTTGAAGAAAAGGTACCTGCTTACGTGGGTGGGCAAGAAAGTTTGACACGCCTATGTTTATTGCACATCATACACCGTTTCACCTTCTTACGCATAAGTATGGAGCCAGTAAGAAACAGTCACTGTTATAGTCTCCCTGTCTAGTCTCACTCATTTAAAGGAGGGTCTGAGCAGGAGATGAAAGATTTTAAAACCCTACTATTCTTAAATGGAAAACCATGGCAGCACTGAATGGCAGTACCACATGGCATGACTAAAGCTGACATTAAAAGAAATCCACTATTTCAAATTTCAGACAAAAATGTTTCATATTTTTGCTTCTAAACTGTAGAAAAACAATTAGAGCTGTCTATCAACTAAGATTAAAGAAATAGAGAAAAACAGTAGCAAACTTCAAAAATAATCTCTTTAAGTTTTTTAGCAGATAACCTGTAGGTAAAAGTCACTGCAATAGGCATTCTACCTGTCTATAGGTATCTTGGTGATTTTCATCATTTCTGGAATCATAGTATTGTTCAACAAATGCAAAATACTCTTTGCGTTTTCTTTGTAAAGTGCTTTCTCTTCGGTCCACATTTGCAGGAAGATAGCCCTGAAAAAAAATGGTGAAATGAAAAGGATATTAATCTTTGGCTTACAAAAAGCACTGCTGTCATTTGATTACATGTAACAGGAAAGCTAATCAATTGATGTAGTGCCATGCAGTCCTACATGGATTCCAACTGATACAAAAGTTCAGATACGAAACACCTTACTAAAATCAGCTTTTTTCTTTTTTTAAGAAAAAGTTTCAAGTTTTTCCAGCTTTAAAAAACAATTTCTCATGAAGAATTCTAAGATGAGGTTTGCCTTCTGGAAAGAAAGTACCAAATAAATAAGTTCAGATGAATGTAATGCTATACGAGTTCATTAATTTCTGCATTCCTATGTGGCCATTATTGGAGCAATTTTATTAAATTTTTAAACAAAATACGTATTATCTCAGTTGCCTTCAAGTAGAAATGATATATATTAGCAAATACATTTAAATTATGGTTAAACTTGTAATACAATGGAATATTAATTCAAAAGTTTTAAAAACATTCTAGCTACTTTATTTCACTGTTTCAGATGAGAAAAAAAATAACTTCAAGCTTTTGTTTCATCTCAAGACGTTATTAAAGTTTCATCACAGAAAAAGACTCAATAGCACCAGTGACTGGGCTCTTAGATGTACGAGCACTAGCTGTACATTTCTTTAGTCGTTTCCCAAAAGCAATTTATAAATATTATCTTATTTTGCATAAGGTATGGACACACTCAGATATGCAGGATTATACATTGTTGCATTAAGTACAAAATATATCTGAATGGTTCTTCACTGAACTTACGTATATCTGAAAATCCCAATCTTCCCTCACCCTCACCAAAAAAAAATAAAAAAAATAAAATAGTCCATTCTCATTTTCTTCTTTTGTCCAGTTTGTTGCCCATTTCTGTCATCTCAGCCTACTTTCCATTTTAAAAAAACACACACTCAGGTTACTATTTCAGCATTTTACGAAAGGAACTATCATGAATATTATTAAATGTTCAGTTTATATATAAGGTACACTTAATAGAAACACCATTATTCATGTAAATGGCTACCAAAAAGTTTCTTGAATATTCACAAATAGTTAACGCTTTCTTGTAAGCAGCTTGATTTCAAACAATCAACACCAATATCCCATAACATTGCAAAAAAGAAAGCTAGTTCAGATATTACATACATGGCAGTGTTGAAAAAATATTTTGTATAAGAATCATTCTGAAGATAGATGGCTTTGAAAAAGATCTGGACACCTAACACAATATAAGAAAAATCTAATAATCGTATTATTCACTAGTCAAGTTAAATTAAAATATTACTTGCCGATATTACAAAAGCTCTCGTTCCACAGTAAACCAGTGAATTTTGTGTCAGATTTAAGTTTCCCTAACAAAAATAATCCTCGTAACATCAAAAAAATCCTATACTAGAAGTGCAGCATGTATTTGCACTTACACAATGAGCCATAGCCACTGCAAGTAACTAATAAAATGCTGTGCATTTAACTACAAAAACAACTTTCTTATTCAGTCCTAAACACTACAAGAAAAATGGAAGGGGTAAACCTAAGGTGCTAAAATTGCTAATTATACAAGAAAATTAAACACTCTAAGTATAGAGGTTCCATTACTCTCCTGCAACAATCCAACATCACGTCGTATTTCTATAACTTCTGGTTTGCTCAACATTTAGGGAAAAATAGAAAAATACACATATTACATTCCAGATATCTTAAGAGGTACTTGCTTTGGTGAAAGTGTATCTTTCCAAGACATACTGACCTGCGTTTGGTTCCAGGTACTTTAAATCGCACCAGATTAACTTTTGCCTCAAGACTCAGTCTGACATTTAATATCCTGTCCCAGTGTTTTGTATTAAGTTAAATATTGAATTCTGCCTCCCATTTACTCTCAACAGTCGGTTGGTTTTTTTCCTGTAGGATATCTTAGTTCGATTAGAAAAGAATTCATTTGTGAGATCAAATGTGATTGTTCGAAGGATACCAATATTTTCTCAGCAAGTCTTTTTGCCATTATTCAGTTTCAAAGACTGAAGTAATCTTTCAATTGGACATGTCTTGCTTCCTGTTCACTTTACAAATTAGGTTTTATTTTTAAAAGTTAGAAAGGCTTGCAACATATCATCAGGGAATAAACTGGTGAAGAGTTTAATCCGTTTATACATTAATTTCCTCCAAAGGCTTTTGCAACCATATCTTTAGTTTTGCTATTCGTAAGAGAAGTGAGCCTGAATAGTTCTGCAAGCTGTTTAGGTACAGTATACCTAACATTTTTGCTGTATTTTAAAAATAAATTATGTCATTTTTTTATATATTGTTACCAGTAGACATGCATAACATCAACAGCCCCTGAGCATTATATTGATTTTCATATACTTTCCCTTTGAAAAACTGTATTCATCAAACACACGTTAACATTATTAACCTTCTACGTAATAAAATCTCAACTGTTCAATTTTTTAAATCAGAATTTAAAACTTCCAACTTCAATGCTGATTTTACAAACAGGACAATCACCTTCTGCCTCAGATACTACCAACTGTACTCAGTTCCCCAAATAAGGCATAGTTTGGGATTTTTATGTAAGACTTCTGAATAATTCCAAAACAAACACATCCAGGCTTTAATTCAGCTCTAAACTATGCTTTGGTTTCTTTGGTTTTCTGGTCTTTTTTTTGGTTTTGCAACTGATCTTTAACCAAAACAGTTTTGCTTTTGTACACTTATTTTCCCAATAGCTCCCAGTGCACCTTATAGCACAAAAGGTTATCACATTACCCCCTCTTACCTGGGACGTACATTAGCAATAGGTAACATGTTTAAACAACTAACATGACTTAAAATGAATTACCATTAGAAAAAAGCATCATGGAGTTTATAACCACAAATACTCAAAGGACTTATTCTTCCCCACTTTGGAAAGATGAAACAAGCTGCTGCCTTACAGTATAGAAAAGTAATGATCACTAGATGACTCGTCTTTGGGTTTCCAGAATGTATTAATTGAGGACCACTTCGTAAATAAGAAATCATAATAAGAGTTACATAAGAAAAGCTGAAAACTTTCAAAATATTGCTATTTGGTGACAGGGGAAAAAAAAAAACAACCACCCCACACACACAAAAGAAAGAACCACATCACGCTTTTTGAAGTATCTTACACTACAAAAAAAAAAAAAAAAAAAAATCCACTTAGTTCTTAAAGTAAAAACAAAATAACCCCAAGACAGTTTCTTTGCAGATATATGGCAAGACGGCCAAAGATAACAACTGAACTGGAATGGATCCTGAACTGGAGCAGTTGAAACAAAAGAACAAGGGAACGCCACACTTCGGAATTTCTCCGTTCCTGGGAATCTCAGGAATACTAAACTAAAATCAACTTCTGGAATGAAATTGAAGCTCAGGGAAAGCCCATGCTCTTACGTGAAAGTAAGAAAGTGACTGCAGTTAACTTTTGCATAATTCCAATTCTCTAAACCTCAGTGTCAGTCCTCTGATTCAGAACTTAACCTATCCTTATGCTTTAGCTTACTGTGTTTCGAAGTCAAATTTGAGTTAGCCATAATTTTTTTTACTGTGACTGTTTTAAAACAGGCATACTAAACTCCGCGAAAAAAAAAGAAATGCTCTTTTCTTTACCAATATCTCAGACAACAACTTTGGAAACAGAACTACAGTAAATTGTACACTGCATGTTTAATTTTAATTACAGCAGGGTATATGAATATCCACCATTAAGAAGCTACATCTGCATTTAGCATTAGAAGGAACTAAGCTGCAAATTTAGTAGAACTCATCAGCAAGACTCTTTCAGTCACTGGAAATCAGTCTCACTCTGAAGTAAATACTTCGCATTCTCCAATGAATTATTCTATAAAAAGCAAAGCTATTTAAGTCTACTCTCTGAAAAATTCAGTAGTATTAAACTTGTGTGTATAACTCAGAATTTTAAACAGTTCTTAAATGCATGAAGATTTGCTGATAAAGTGTCTCTCATAGCCTCTGGAGAGTAGACAGCACGAGATTTTTGCTTCTTTTTAATACAAACATCTTCACAAGTTCTTCTCCCAACCACAGGAAGAGAAAAAAACGGCTAAAATGCACAACCATTTGCCATTGCAAGTATTATACCGGAAAAGATTGACATGAAAAATACTCCTATGAGGAATACATTGTATTTCTGCAGAAGAACCTTTTACAATACAGTGCAAACACCAAGATTAATAAAATCCAGTTCTGTAACAGCAAACCCAGTGAATCCCAGATTCCCACAAGCTTGTCTCTGATGCCCGACTGAAACACCTCCGTGTGCTGTTCCATGGTATTTCAGTCAACCTACTCCCAAGCTACTGCTGTTGCAAAATCCTCTGACCACTGGGCAAAGTTCAGAGACCTCAGCCAGCCAAAAATTCACACTACAAAAAAGTGATTAGCTTTTTAATTAGCTTGTCTGCCTGAACTGGCTCATAGGTCTGACATCAGGAGAGCCAATGCCACAAGATAACTGACCACAGTGGTTCAGATTTGTTCATCTTAAACCACTATAGAAAAATCAGCCAAAAAAACTGTAAGATCCTATCAGAGTTTTTCCTCTGTACAGCATTAATCCTTTCTTGTAGTTACTTTAATGTGAAGGCAAAGTGAAGCCTTTCATAGGACACTGATAGGCTTCATTTCTTCTACTGTGTGCCTATTTTCAAGAAAACTGTAAGAACGTACTTGTCTTTGAACTCTCCACCATTCCATCAAAATTGGTTGAAAGAGCCCACTGTTATCACATAAGCCTTTCTTTCACAGAAAGCCAGGCTGAAAAATAAAGATATACAGCTGACATGATTTACCACTACTTCTCATTCCCCTCCTTTCAGTTTGACAAATGAATCTTGAAATAGAGCAAAAGAACAGAACTTTCACTACAATTCAGCAACAAGACACAATGTTTTCAAGTATCACTGACAGGTTACAACTCAAGCAAACTTATTTGCAATGCTTGAAAAAACTATTACTACTAAATGCAAAGGAAGAAGAAGAAAAAAATACAACTTACTGAAAGAAGTTTCCATGCAATTGGACGAACCCGTTTGGGAATGCCAGACCAACTCAATTTCCGTAATTCTTCTATTAAAAGAGAAGTATTTTGTGAAAACTAAGGAAACTACTATCAATTAATATACACAGATATATTCAAATTAGCATAGTTGTTTACAAAAATGATCATGTCTATAAGAAGAAAAGTCCAATGAAATCAGAATTATATGGCAATTCTAATGAATTAATAAAATACTGGATAATTACTACCCATAGGGATACCTATGACAATAGGTCCTGAGCATGATAAGGTAACTTTCTGGAGTATTTCTCAGCATTACTTTTTAGTATACATGCCTTATGCTCATATGTAAGAGATACTCAAGTCTTATTGTATAATATGCTTACACAGATCCTAATTAAAAATGAGATATGCAGTTACAGAAACAGAATGATACTTTATGTCTGAATGCTGGAATTAAATCCCATGCTGTATTCTCATTCTTCGTGTTGTACTCCTTGTCAGATACCATACCCAGCTAAACTGATCTGTGGGACTTCACATATTTTTTGTGAAAACTGTTTATCATGTGGAAAAAAATTAAAGAAAAATCATGGAAAATATAATGACAAAAATGCTTAACAGAGTCCCTAAGAAACAATATTTTTATATCTACTTGTAGCTCTTTCTCTTTCTTTATCTTCTTGCTGTGAGTACAAAATATAGGTTAAAAGTGCACAAATTCAAATTATCAACCTGCTAAAGAATATAGAACAACAAAATTCTACATTTTACTTTGTATATACTTATTCCAATTAATAATATATATATTTGAATTAACTCCAGTGAATTTGGTCCCTACCATATGCATTTATTTTCCAAATTCTACACTCAACAAAGCCTTTAAAAACATTCTGTCTACCTACACACCCCAGGAAAATGAAACATAGAATAAAGTAATTAGAATAAGAACTTTCTGAGTGGATATCACAACTGACTGACTTTGTCCATTTATAGATGCATATTCTCTTTATTTTTTGTTAAGACAAGGACTCCTATTAGCAACATCTGTCTTCATTCTCCCACCCCCACCCTCCTTCTACAACTCTAAAAGAAATATACATCTATAATATCAAAAAATACAAATTATCATGTTAGGTGTGGTATGTTATCATAGAGCAAATGATTTCTAGACACATTCACAACTATTTTTAACCAGGAATGAAAACATAGTCCACTGAAACCGGTACATTATTTACAAAATATATAATATATTCCAAGAAAAAGGAATCTGATTTAAAAAGTGTATCAATGCTAAATAGTTAATGAAAAAAAAGTATTTCTTAATTAGGAGTTAAAGTTTCTCAAAGAAGCATCGACAAAAGCAAACAAAAAGCTCCAGTAAACTGGATTTCCTGGATTTTGCAGTATGAAGTTACCTCATCATTAAGATGCCCTATTTTTACTTCAGATACATGCTAGCAGAAATGATACTTGTAAAATCCATTTTGTCTTAAAACGAGATGACAGCATCAAAATGAAGTGAAATAAGTCATGGCAAAAAAAAAAAAATCTAGCTGAATGAATTCATACTACCATCTCTTTTTCTTACAGAAAATACAGAAAGAGGAAAATTGGCAGGAGGCAGAAATGAAAGACTGCAATGGTCATAGGTAGATGAGTGGTTTTACAGTGGTCACTTCAAACCAATCATGACTATTCCAAACAGACATGGGCTTACCAACAATTGTTCAAGTAAGAAGAGCTTTACAGTACTGGATATACACATTCAACAAGTTATGTTTTCCTTCTCACTTTGAGCAGCAGCCTCAGCCAAGACAATAGTGGCTGCAGAGAGATCTCACTTGGAACATTGAGGCTACATCACCAAAATCCAAGCAAAACAGTGACCAGATGCTGCATTAGGATCAAACCAGAGCAGAAACCCAGAAAAAGCAGAGAAAAAAACCAGATATTAAGAAACAAGATGTTAAAAGCCTATCATATGAAACTGAATGTGTCTATCACAAGTCTTGAATCAGTCTAAAGAAAAAGGATGACTTTCTTACAACATCAATGAAACTGCCTTTCATCTACAAGCTTTAAAATACTATTGTATTTGACAAAAATAAGTTTCATTAATAGCAGGTTTTCTTTTTTACATTTCAAACCCTTGAAAAAGCCAAACCACACTGACACATAGGAAAAACTGGAAAAAAAAGATCTCCTAACATGTTTTTGACTTAAAGTCATGGTTTGTTCATAGTTTTCTTTTTAAATGAACCCATTTATATCTTTCCTACAGAAAAAATACAAGGACATCAAGGTGACACCTTGTTAAAGCAAGAGTACATAAATAAGTCAAAATTATTTTCTATCAGTACAATTTATATTTAGACAAGTATTACTGTGTAAGTGTACCAAAACAGCAGAATACCTAACCATTTAGGAATATCATATTAACATGACTGAAAATAAATTCAGTCATATACTTTGGGCAATCCAAAGACTAGAATACCAAACACTAAAGGAAAAAGTACAAGAACACACCCAATACGAACTGACTTACTTGATTTCCAGCAAACAAGATTCCCCAGCCTTGTATTTCTTTTTACTTGTAGCCTATCCATGTCTTTAACAGTAAGATTAAATATAATACAGAGTTAATAACTACACTTACTGTAACTGACTACATTTTATTTTCTTTCTTATTTACAGTCTATCCCTATCCAACATGCTGATCATTTACCACAAGTATTCTTTGCACAAAAATCACGACGACAGTTCTTCCCCTCCCTCTTTACTAATTGGCATAGGCAAATTATTGCCTGCTCTTTAATCTGGAAAAAACCCCATACACTATCAGGCAGAAACAAATTTAAGCTCATTTTACCAGTCCTAGCTCCAAAACAAAAAACACAAGAGAGCTTCAGTCAGGGAAGCCCAAACTGGCAGACTGAGAGGCACTTTAGGTTCAGAGAAGATCTAGATATGGCAAGGCACTGAACTCTTTTTACTTCCCCTTCTCCAAGCACAGAGGTACCTCAGAAGGAGCACCTACTGAGATACATACAAAATAGTAGTTACAATGATGAAGTTCACTGTTATACCAAGGTTCCTTGATAGTAGCATGACTACAAAAACAAAAGAAAACCTTCATCGCTTACAACACTAATTTCCTAACCTCTACTTCCTACTTACAGATCACTCCTGAGTCCCATTTATACATTTCACCCTCTTTTCCAGACTTCCTTTTTCCTTATTTTCCTCCTTTGTGGCCCTCATCCATACATATTTCAGCTGTATCCTTCCTCAAATCATCAACTGAAATTCCAGACCTGTCTTCATTGCTAGCCAATAGAATTCACTGTATAGTTAAGAAAACCTTAAATTATTAACTAAAAAGTGGTACCATCTTTAAAACAGAACTGTAGCTTAAAAAAATAAAATCTAAATTATTTAAAATATTTTCAAAGGAACCTGGTTTTTGTTCATCTCTGAATAATCCCAGAGATTGATGCTTTCCTACTTATACCAAACTATAACGATAAATTTAACTACAACTTTCTGCATCACGGATGTTTTAAAATTAACATGTAAGAATGTGCATTAGAAAGGAAAAAAATTACATAAAGTCCAAATGTTCATTACTATTCTATAAGCTAAAGCCTGTAACAACAACTCCCATCAGAAAAATAAAATTCTATTCAGTTTCACAAAGACAAGCTACTGTAGAGGATCAGTATATCACCAAACTACATTTAAATACACCAGAATTATTAAAGACAAGATAGATGTTTTAATGCGATTATTCTTGTTGTCATGTTACCTCCCTAAGATTGGGCTATTTTCTGTTGTTAACTTACAAACACAAGAATGCTGATAGGGCTTCTAAAAATGAAGTCTAGACAGCAAATTTTGCAGATTTTTTTTCATATGGTCTCCTTATTTCAAAGTTAACTTTGAACACAGTTGTCCTGCTATAAAAACTTCTCACAAGAAAATTTTACCTTTAAGTTTTTGTTGGAAGAACGCTTTTTATGTCTTAAGTATCAAGTTAATTCTAACCCCAAGTTAATTCTAAATTAATTTTTTAACTTAGGCAATTTTGCTGTCATGAACTATAGTCAGTCTGTTTACCCAATAACTTTTTTAAAAGTTCAAATTTGTTTGCATTTGTAAACATGATTATTCCTATTATATTATTTTTAAAAGATTTATCCCACTGTAGGAAAGTATTTTATCTTATGAAGCAAGTAGACATCATGTGTAATGTTATAGTAGTTTTCTTTCTATAATATAAAATCCACGTGGATTTAACCATCAGCTTGAAAGTTACTGAATAGAACTATTGTTTCCATTACTTCTCTCTGTATTGTAAATCAAAACAAGAATTTTTTTTGTCTCACTTCACAACTTACTATAGAAATATATTATTCTTCCACAGCTTTTTGAGATACATATGAAGAGTATACAGTATATCAAGAGCAGGAAAAGCTGTTTTAATATATTAGAGTCTAAGCAAAATATAAGCAGCAGCAGCACATGCTTTCAAAAAACATTAAGCAGCTCACAGTACTTCTGCACACTAAATATGCACGGATGGAGGAAGCATGAAATCATGCTTATACACATAACTCGAAGGAATTTGGTGGTATCCCAATAAATTCCTCCCTTATTCTTCATCTCAAGGAGTTGATAGGCACTGGAAGAATATAGAATGAATAACAGTAGCATTAGAAAAATATGATACTACTAGAGTTTAGTGTGAACCAAAGTCTCAAGGAAACAATGAAAGCAGAACTTGTACAGACTATAAACACTGATTAAAAGAAAGGGTGAAGTTTAAATTTAACTACGTATCACAGGCTGGCACAACAAGTATACTTCATCATGAGTATGCTGTCACTGCAAACACAAGGGATTCAATGGGAAAGAGATGTAATAAGCAACTGAAATTCTCTGCTATTTAGTAAGTGACTGCTGAATTTCACTGAGGTTAAATAGGAAATGGCACCCAGGATTGTCCATTCATGATAAAAACCTAGGCTTGGGCACAGAGATGCATTAAGTGCAATGGTAGAGAGACTGGCTGCTGATACACTGAGAACAGAAAACAAAAAGCAGTTCTAAAGTCAAAGAGCTATGGGATGTCATGAACAATAGATTGTAATGGATTCTGAAGAAAGCCCAAGAATACACATGACAAAAAAAACATGCAAACAGCTCTGCCACAACACACAGCAAAGCTCGAATACAGCACACGGCCGGACAGAAACAGGCTCCATTAAGGAGACTTTCAAAGAAAAGCAGGAAGATGGACACTACTGAAGTGAAAACCAAGAAATAGAATTTTATTTTTTTTATTTTTATTTTTTACATCAGGAAAAGATGAAAAACAGTCTGCTACTTCAAAGCAGAACAAAAGCCTGAATACGTTACTATTTGGAATGGGCTTTTTGGCTCTCGGGAATTTGTTCTTTATGGTGATAGCTTTGAGAGACTAGTTTTTCAGGATGGGGAGAAGGGAGATGGTGAGCAGCAGAACAAAGGACACCGGAATCCCTGAACAGAGAAATTACTATGTTATTGTGGCATTAAGTGATCATCTTCAGAAGATCTTGACACTTGGCCTTAAATAGACATTTATTCAAGAAGTTCAAGTTAAAACAAAATCTTTGCATTCCAAAGAACGTAAACAGCCAACTTCATAATAGATGTCTGAGATCAAGAACAGCGTTGCAATTAAAAGGCATATTTATGCTACAGTTTTAGGTCACAGCAACTTCAGCAATTTTCCCAAAGCAACCAGAAGATGGATCCATTAATCTGTTTTACACGCAATTCCAATTTTCTAGTCTACAAAAGCAGACAAGATACTATTCTAATACTACGAGTTCTCAAGAGACTGTCAAAAGAAAGAACTACCACCCAGTCTAATACTATAGGCAGTGAATGACCAGAGCCACCATCGTGTTATGGAGTAGTGCCTCCACAACAGGCCTGGAAGAAGCACTAAGCCAGTGATAACAGGATTCTTGATCCACCCGCCCAGGTGTCGCCAGCCAAGGAAGTCCTTCTCCCCTCAGTCTTCCTGGCAGCTGAAGCAGGTTTGACTTGTACTGTATGGTCTTAACAGGTTTCATTTATTGTCAGACTCCAGCTGCAATGATCAAGCACAAGCTGCCCAACAGGCACCCCCGGACAGCACCTGGTCAGATACCTTACCATTTTTCCCATTACTTAATCTTTTTCCACCACCCTTCCACCTCCTTTTCTCTGCCCTAAATTAACCATCAACTCCAATTATTTCTTCCCTTAGTGATCCCAGTTTTGCTACAGCTATAGCCAAATTTGGTATTTCTGAAACGATTACCTAGGCACTGTCAGTCTTGTAACACTGCACCTCCCAAAGTGGCCACAGTGCTCCCCTCCATGCAACTGCACTGTTTGGATATTTCTCACACAATTCCCCCTTTACTACTTGTGAAATCCAGGCATCCCATAGTGTGCCATCTAAAACTTCTGTCAGCTTCTCACACTGTTGTTTATTATGTTCAGCAATTTCTCACACCACCTCCAGTAGTTCTCCACACCCTAGGGAGTTAGCTCAGCCTCCAAGCAGGGCAGTCAGCAGCTCAGACATTTGCCTGCAGCCCTAATGCATCTGCAACAAGTTTCAATTTCACCCATGTTTCCATGTCAAGTAAATCCACAAGCTAGCAAGTGCTAAATCATAAGTAACTGTATCACCAGTTATATTGTTCTAAAACCCAAAAAGTCAGGAATCAGTCAGAACAAGTAAAGGCAAAGTAAGCATGTAATATGAACAACACTAGAAAAATGGTATTTTGTATAGTTCATGAATAAATAAATAAAAGAGATAATATCTGCCTTAACTAAACACATCTACAAATTATACATGTATCTCTCCTCCACCACAGAACATGATTATAAGCTCCGGTGTTGATTTAATAACAAAGAAGGCCCCAAGACTTCAAAAGCAAGTGATGTCCAACTGTGCATCATACAGCTGCACTAGTCCTTATGCAGTATTTATGAACAAGCATGCTTTACCTGATCTGATCTGTTTGTGTCACTAGTAGTCTGGCTGAAAGGAAACAGATCTTATTCATCAGTTTACTACTTCCTTACACAATCATTTTGCTAAAGCTTTGAGTTTTGGCTACTGTTACACACAATCACACCATTTACAAACTATGTAATAAGCATAGTATATGCAAAAAATAGAAAATAAGTTGCAACTCAGAAACTACTTTTATTACCTTGAAGTAACATCAACTGCTCATTCTGAACTGTATACCCCATTGAAATCTCTCTAATCTTTCACCTTACTAGTTTTTTTTCCTCCTCCCTTAACCCAAACAGGAATCAGTGCACAAACATGGGTGCTAACCTCTAAAAACAACCCATGTAAAGAGAAGGAAAAAAAAAAAAGAAAAAAAACACAAAACCACAGCAAACAAACAAGCAAGCATAAAACAAGATGCAAATCTACTGTCACAATCGGAAATGTGGAGCATATGATTAAATCAGTGACAAATCATCCAGGACAAAAATTCTACTTATTCTTAAGTAACTCATTTAAGGCCAAAGATAGAAACTATACAAACAAATTGGAATATAGCTTATTCTAGTAAAACTTCCTGTCCTGTGATGCAGCTGAGCTTCCCTACTATGTTCAGGACCAAGCTAAGACAGTTTTCACAAAGAGAATTTAAATTATGACACTATTTCAAATGAAACCTCCGCTTCTAGGCTAAATATAAACAACTACTTGTAGGACTTAGTGAACTAAGGAGTCATTCTTTGATAATTGAAGAGAAAGGAGGAATAATGTTTTATTTCAGCAAGTTTCAAGAAAAATCAGTTTTCATTCCTGGCACTATCCTGCAATGAACATACATTTCCTTTAATTAGGGATAGCTTTGGCTGTCATGTAATTCCAAACAATAACATACATATCCTATGGCACTGGGTTTCAAAGGGCTGCTCTTTCTAGAAGAAAATCTCAGCACTGGACAGGGAAGTAAAAATGTACACCAAGGACAAAACATCTTTGTTTTACAACATAACACTTATTTGAAACAGATCTTCTGACTAATTCTCCATAATGTAGGATTTGGGAGTGAATATGTCCCTACATTCTTCCATGCTGAACACAAATTATACAATTATTTACGTTCTTCTGCCAGAGCTTTATCCTCTCTGGGTGTGCTTTTTACACCTGGATTGCCTGCTGGGCCTGCAGAATCTTTGGCAATTTTCCTTCTCCCAACATATTTGAGAAAAAGCATTTAACAGTGGTTTTTATGCCTTTTGCAAGTTGTTTCTCAAACTCTCTTTTAGAAATGCTTCCATACATTTACCCTGACAGGATTTATATTCTGTTCTAGTCTCCTTATTTGACACAGAACTTTACCTTTTGGATTGTATTTAATAACTTTCTATTGTATTTGATAACCTCTTCTACTCTGTTGTCACGTCATACAGGATCCTTCTCAACTTTCTCAAGGCTTTTCTTTCTGTTTTTGCTTTCATAAGTGGTACGGTAATCGCTTTCAGTACAGAAAATGTTAGATAGACAGATGATTGCACATCTGAGAGTTAAGTCAATTTCATCACAAACCATTAGCCCTGGGTATGTGAAAATTCCATTTCTGCACCAACACGGACTCCTGCCCTACATCACAGTCCTCCAAAATTCCAGGATCTCAGACTACTCTAAAAATCATATAAAATTCTGGTCCTAACTCTTCACTACAGTGAGCTTAACTAGCATTTTGCCACTGACAAACAGCACACATTACAACTGAAAAAGGCTATGCAAGAATTCATATCAGGTGTAGTAGCAAGCTTTCATGATTATCACCCCAGCTGGACACATTACTCCAGGTGGGTTCTCACCAGAGCAGAGGGGCAGAATCACCTCCCTCAACCTGCTGGCCAGGCTTCCTTTGATGCAGCCCAGGATATTGTTGGCCTTTTGGGCTACGAGCGCACATTTCTGGCTCATGTCCAGCTTTTCATCCACCAGTACCCCCAAGTCCTTCTTGGCAGGGCTACTCTCAATCCACTCATCCCCCAGCCTGTATTGATACCATGGGTTGCACCCCAACCAGGTGCAGAACCTTGCACTTGGCCTTGTTGAACCTCATGGGCTCACTTCTCAAGCTTGTCCAAGTCCCTCTGGATGGCATCCCATCCCTCAGGCTTGTCAACCACACCACTCAGCTTGGTGTGGTCTGCAAACTTGCTCAGGGTGCACTCGGATCACACCATCTATGTCATTGGTGAAGTTATTAAACAGTACTGGTCCCAATACAGACTGGTGAGGAACACCATTTGTCTCTGATCTAGAGACTCAATGTCCAGATGGAGATGTGACCATCCAACCAATTCCTCATCCACCGAACAGTCCATCCGTCAAATCCATATCCCCCAATTTAGAGAAGGATGTTGCAGGGGACCATGTCAAAGGCCATACAGAAGTCCAGATAGATGACATCTGTAGCTCTTCCCTTGTCCACTGACATAGTCACTCTGTCACAGAAGGCCACTAGGTTAGTCAGGTAAGACTTGCCCTTGGTGAAGCCACGCTGTCTGTCTCGAATCACCTCCCTGTCCTCCATGTGCCTTAGTAGAGCTTCTAGGAGGATCTGTTCCATGATCTTCCCAGGCACAGAAGTGAGGCTGACAGGTCAGTAGTTCCCAGGGTCCTCCTTTCTACCCTTTTTAACAATGGGCGCAATGTTTCCCTTTTTCCAGTCACCAGGGACTTCACCTGACTGCCATGACTTTTCAAATACCACGGACAGTGGCTTGGCAACTACATCGGCCAATTTCCTCAGGACTCTGGGTTGAGTACCTCAGCCTTCTCCTTCTCCGTTGTTACCAGTTTGCCAGGCGTGTTCATCAGGGGCACACACTTTCTTTGACCTTCCTTTTCTGGCTGACATAGCTGTAGAAGCCCTTCTTATTACTCTTTGCATTCCTTGCAAAGTTCAGCTCCAGCCGCGCCTTGGCCTTCCTGACCCCATCCCTGCACAACCAGGCAACATCCCTATACTCTTACCAAGATACCTGTCCCTGCTTCCAGTGCCTGTGCAAGTTCTAGTCTGTTAAGTTGCCACAGTATCACTTTTTTTAATCCAATTTTCATTAGCTTTTCTTTTAAACACCTGGTTCTTCCCTTTTCCTTCCATGTTTCCTACCAAACGTTTAACTTTCTCACCAAGAAGTGCTAAGTATTTTCATATTCTACAGTACCTTGTAACAGAAAATCCACTTAAGGCTGAATTTTCTCCATATAACACATGATAAAAAAAACTTTTTTAAAAAAAGTTCCATACTGGGCCAATATGTAACACACGGCATGCTTAAGGGAGCAAATAGTTAGAAATGAATTTGTTGAGAGCACAAAAGAGCTACAAAAACATATGAAATGCCTGACAGAGGTCAGATGCTTGACCTAAGAGCAAATAAATCCACAAAGATGTCATGCAAAGAAAAAACTATTTGATTAGACCTCTAAAACCAGTATCTTTCCAAGAAACAGCAGCAAGACACTTGACAAAACAGTGTTAGAAAACAGGTATGATATGCTGCTCTTATAAACAGCCTTGACATGATAAGAACCAAGACAAGACGTCAGCTCACACAACATCTGATACTGAATCCTTTCTGGCATCCAAGAAAGCAGAATGCCTTGTGTTTATCTGCACATGCCTGAGTGTCTGGCCTTGAAAGCTGTCACCAGCCCCATGTGGCTCCTGACAGCCACAGAAGCTCCAAACCTGGAACCTATCTCACAGTTTCAAAGAGACTGAATAGTCCTCACCTACATCCACAGATGCTACATCTTCACAAAAAGGAGGAAGACAGAGAGAGGCTGGAAAAAGAAGCACTACTTGTCTAACTTCTGTCAGTTTTCTATATGGGAAATCTGTTATCTCTTCAACCTGTCCACCAGCAGAAGTTTTCATTTCTTTCTTTTCCTGAAAATTTTTTGTCTTTTCTCCCCATCATGTGTGACTATTCCAATGGATTCACAAAACAAAAGGATGAATGCCAACTAATGGAAAGAGATGCCAAAAATAACTTGCTAAAATGAAGCAGGTAAATTGAAAGACAGAAAGTCCAATGATGCAGCTGGAGCTGTATGCATACCAAAATTCTATAGCTGTTTGACTCTTATAGTTAGCCCTTGAAGTTTGAGTTCTTTACTTCATTTTAGTATAAAGTTTAGTATAACATCCAAAAGAAGGGAAATTATATTTTACACTATATATTGTAGCACTTAGTATAAACCTGGTATATATTACTTGCTGTTAATACACAATGTACAAGCCTTCTCTGATCAATTTCCAACAACCAAAAGTGTAACTAGGGCCTTTCTCTCCTCATTAACACCTAAGCACTCTACTCTTATTCCAGGTCATCTTTAGGAAGGAAGATCAGTAGAATATAAAAGAACCATCAAAAAAAACTTTGTCTATACACCTTCAAAGGCAGAAAAAGCATCCAATGGTCAAAATGAAGAGATTAAGTGCAGAATTTATTTAATTTCTGAAACATATTTACTCAATTATTGTTAATAATTAAGGCAAAAGATGAATACAAAATCCAATTTACTTGATCTTACTGCTTTGAGGGGAACATTCCTACAGCACCTATCCAAATGCAACTATAATTGGGGAAAACAGAAGAATTTTTGCTAACTACTGATCTCTACATTGATTTCTATAATTGTTTACACAGCAGTAGGAATGACTAATATTTTACACCAACTAGAGCTTGAATTCTAGTTTTTCTTCCAAAGAAAAGTTCATCTGAACTTCACAGCTTTTTTATCCCATTTTCATTCACAACAGTGTCTTGGCCAAGCTGATACCCCTTCACAATAGTTCTGAAGAAAAGACTTGTGTTAAAGTGCTGCGGGCTTTTTTTTTTTATTGGGGGTTTTCGGTTTTGTTTCGGTGCTTGTTTGGTTTGGGTTTTTTTTAATATTCAAAGCATTTCTATACCCGTGATGTCATGGGCATGCCTTTTTCCCCATATTAGTCCTTGGCTACTAAAGTGTTCTCAATTTTGTTTCTAATAAAGCTAAACATCAAAGACTGAAATTAGGGACAAATACAGAACGAATCTAAAGCTACCACATTTCTGCTGTGTAGTGTACAAATAGACTCCAACTACACAGTAACTTTATTCATTTTTATGCAGATAATGCAGCAGTATAGAAGTACAGGTGTGAAGGTCTCAAACTTGGAAATTGCTGTCTTATAAAAACCTATTTTATTTTATATGTCTACCCATAGTTTGCAACACTTCAAATTAAGGCATCAGAAGAAATCCATCCTCAACCAAGACTTTGAGTACTAAGGAAACATACTTGTGCTTATATTTGAAACTTGTTCTCTATTCAATATCTAATTAACCATTAAACTATTTGTCATTGGTTGAAATGTTGCATTCTCCCTAGTCAAAGCATAATTCCAGTTTATTGTCATTATACTAACTCTCTCCCCGTGTAGATTTCCCAAGGCATTAGACGTCCTAGTTATGAGCTGGAGAACATACTCCCCAGCACAGGATTTCTACAAAGGAGTTTTAATGCCACCTACAAATCAGACACACATTTTCAATCAAGATAGTACTGCAAAAAAATCCTTGCTTCAAAATGATTAACATTTTCTTAAAATTCAAGAACAATTATTTTCAAAATGAGCAGTTGTAAAACATGCTTATCACAGACACGATCACTTGTTAAAAATGAGAGCACAGAATTAAGTTTAAGCAACTGATTCAGAGCTAAAATTAGCCAGATCCAAAACCAGTATTTGTAAAACCTTGCCTATAAACTGTCCCAGATTGAAAGGATACTTTCTGAAGCAACACTTTGAACCCCAGTTGCTACTCTTTCAGTTGTCTCATTATTTTACATAATTCTGTGACCAATAAGTATCAAAATATTTATAAAACCCCATAGATTTTAGACCAAAAATATTTCCATTTGGTAGCACTAGCTAACTGTCACTTCTGCTTAGGACACAGCATTTATTTTTTGCAGAAACATTGTTGGGTTAGGATATCTTATTATGAAGGGATAATGTCGTATGGAAATGCTTCAAATTTATAGAATTTATTTACTTTTGGAAAAACTTGTTTTATCTGGTTTACTACCATATATTCAGATATACATTTCTCTCTCTGAAGAAGAAAAAGTTGAAAGCAATTATTCTAAAAGAAATCTTAGGACAGTATCCTTTTACTGCAGTAGATTTAAAGATTCTTCATATTGCATAAATACTTCATGGGGTATTCTACAAAGAAAACATGCCATTAATTTACCAGCTTTCTAACCCCACAAGCTATTACCAGAGCTATTGCCCATTACACCTAAAACACACAAGGGGAAACAACCAAGTCTACAAGTATTTTTCTTGGAACTACAAGCTCATCATTCTATCAGTTACAAATAAATAAAAAATGAGTCAAGAAATATTAAAGGAGTTCAAAATTTCTCTGTATGCATTATTCATTTTTGATACAGCTGTTATTTCATTGAGATTACTGTAAACAGCTACATGAAGTGATGGCCTGCATGAAGAACCCCACAATCAATATGATAAACTAGATTTACATGTTTTATGTTCCTATAACATAAATTCCTTGGATAATTTAACTATACAAAGCTGGAAAATTCTTTCAAGAGCACAGATGCACAGAACTGCAGCTCCCCCAACAGCATGTTATAATACAGGCAGTACATATAGAAAATAGCTTTAATAGAGGGCTTGTTATTACTATGGCAACCAGAGCAACTGGTTTCCAAAATGCATAATAGCTCTGTTAGGCACTTCATTAAATTTTTTTTAAGCAAACACTGCCCTTCATCTTCTCAATGGAACAATGAGTTCTTCTGAATGCATGCAGAAAACAGGAAATAAAGTCCAATCCAATGTTGTAAATACAGGGTAAGACCTTTTTCAGGACCTTTGCAAGAAAAGAGCAGGAAAGTACATCTTGTCCGCTATTTCACATAGAAAGTTGGAAAAGCAGAAGTAGGTGAGGTTGGTGTTAGAAGGTATGAGAAAGCAAGTGAACAGAAAACTAGGAAAACTAAGGCAAAAGGAAGATTAATAAAACTGCTAAGAAAGAATTGCAACAATTGAAGCCAGCAATGTAAATCATGAAAATAAGTAATAGAGAACAACCATGCCAGCAGAAGATTTTAAACGGCATTATAGTTTTTCATAGTTCTCCTCCAACATTCAATTTCTGTGCATCATCAACTCTTTTTATTTTTACATTAAAGCCATTCAAACAGTCTCTGACAAACTTTCTAAGTAGAACTAAGGTATCTTGTAGGGGTCGGCGTTCGGAAGATCTCGCGTTGTCACGGAAAGTTAGAGGGTTAGTCGCAGCCTTGTGATGTACCTGTAACCCCACCTCCCCTTGTTAGCATAAAAGGAATTAACTGCGCAATAAAAGAGGGAAGTTGGCGCTCACACTGTGTGTGTTATCTGTCTCTTTCCCTGGTCCGGGCCGACCAGTGATCTAAGCGTGGCACCTTGATATGTAGCGAATGCTACAGTATCTCTCTATACAGAAATAAAGAAAATAGGAAATACCACTTACAGTACCAGTTAATTAAAGGAAACAATTTTGCCACTTACTTAGAAATAACAGACAGTATTTATTTCTCCTGTTTGGGGAGAAGATGGAATTTTGCAGTCTGTTGACCAATCACAAGAGAGATCTAGTTTTTAAGTGAACAGCCAAGTAATAATTATTTACTTTTGGACAGTGTCAGCTGTATTCCATCACCCCAAACTTTTTTTTTTTTTGAATAGTCATATGCATTTAGAACACATAATCAAGGCATAAATTTACTTATTACAATAGTAAAGCTTCATGTTATTAAGAAAAGACTCCTCCAAAACAGACTTTATAAAAAACAAACAAACAAAAAAAACCACTGTTGCAATATCTACACTGAAAAATGCAATCTGACACTGGTCCTTCATAGTGAAACTATAATAGAAGAAAAGCACAACTAAAATAACAAGGATTAATAGATACATGTCTAGATTACCGAGCCACAAAATTCATGCAATTATTCACAAGAGCTAGTACTGGAGAGCTTCCCCCATTAACAAAAAAAAAAAAAAAAAGTAGGTCTACCTACAATGTCCATTTATTTACCACATAAGAAAAGCAAAGACTTCCTTTCTTTTTATAATTTCCATCAATACCTTTGGGTTAGGAGGAAAGCTGCTGATAAACTCCATAATGTATGAAATAAAGAAGACCCTGATCTGGCAAAGAATTTCACATGGAATACACCTAACAAGCTACAGTTCTACTCTTGGATCACTTCCTCCATATGCATTCAAATTTGAGCTTGGTAAAGTCAAATAAAAAAGCAGGCAATCTTGCAAAATGAATTAATTGACTTGGTCATCCAAAATTGTTTACAGATTGCCTTTCAACTACTGAATTTGGCTCTTTCTGTTCATATTAATATAGTGCATTCCATGCCACTTTCAGGCATCTGGTATTTTAGTATTTCCTGCCTCTAAGGAAAGCTAGTGTCTGCCTATCAACTCAAAGTGAGAAGACTACTAGGACAGTAGTGGATTCCTCCTGTTTCACAGATTTAGAAAAAGAGGTAACAAGCCTGAATTTCAGTTTGTGGTCAAGCACTAGAGGAGATGGAGAAGCTGAAATTAGCTCACAGTTTACAAAAAATGAAAAATTGCTAATATGTACCATGAGAAATCCTTTTACTCTCATTTTAATTGTCAGCATTAACCAAGAACACACACCTAGCTGTCAAAGAACCTTATCTATACCTAAACTGAAAATAGTATTTCCAATACAATCAATGGAGTTAAGATTCGATTAAAACAAAAATAGCTACATTTTTTTTTAAACATTCAAGACAGGTTTTAAAAGCTTTTCCCCAATTTCCCATCTCTATTACATCAAATTCCTGTAAAAGGTTAGCCCATAACCTCAAATCCACGTAAGGTTTTCTCAGTTAACTGCGAACATGCACTACATCTCCAGCGTAGTTGTCCATTATTGCTAAGACACAGGTGAGGGCATATATAACCAATAATCAGTATCAGGAAGGCAGCAGTGAAACATGCTCCACTATGATTACTTTCCCAAGCAATAACTGCTTTACATATATTTTTTATATCTATCTTCCAGTTCTGGACTTCTTGCTAATGAAGTAACTAACTATAACTTACATTTCTATTTTTTTTTAGCAGTGGAATAGATGGTGGCAAGAAAACATACAGGATGAATTACACTTCCTTGAGCCTTGGTAAACTGACTTATAAGCAGAATGTATCACTCATTACAAGATGTAAATTGCTAATCTTGATGTTCAAAAGCTTCAGGGCCCACAAAAAGTTCAAAGTTCTCAAAAGCCTTGTTGGTGCTATTCCTCATAAGTTCCTCCCCTGCTGTGTCATCTGCACAATGCTGTGGGAAGCAGGCAAGGCTGCTCCCTCAGAGAGTCTGTGACTACCACAAGCAACACTGAACTTCTCACCCAAGTCTCTTTTACTATGATAATGCAATTTCACATAGTGCCTGTGTAAGTTCAGCTTTCATGATGCTATCTGGAAATAAAGGGAGACAGGGAGACAGCACACTGAAGAAAAATAATTTTAAAAAAAACAAAACACAAACGCAAAAAAAATCCTGCAAGAATACTTCATCATATAGTACCTTTCTTTCTCCCAGCTCATCCAGAGTAAAACATCCCTCTGAATCATTTTGTCCACCACATGGCTCAGGCTGAAATATAACACCTGATCACCAATCAATACAATGAGAAGTATATGAACTCCTAAAAACTCAGCTAAAAGTTCAACTGACATGAGAAAACTTTTAACTAATGAATTTTGCAATTTGTAGTAGAATGCTGACTAATTACTTTTTTTTTTTCTCAATGATCAGTTAGTGGTAACTACACCAAGGTAATCTTGTGTGCACACAGGAATTTGTATGATAATTCTGGGATTTATGGGGTTTTTTTGTTAAACAGTAACCCCTTCGCATCAGCTGAACTTATGGTCCCACTGCAATGCTCTACATCCAAAGCCATTTGGAAACAGAATTAGTACAGAACTCCACTCTTGCTGAAAGGAACCTACTGCCATGAGTATAACATGGGAGTTTTAAAGACTGTGCTAAGAGCACATTTCTTTTTGAGTGGTGTTCAGATCAATGGTTTTAACCTAGAATGCTCTCTGTGAAATTCAGCACAAAAAGAAACTCTCTGTTTTACTCTCTGTGCCATGCTGCTGCAATTGATATTAACAAAAATCAGATAAAAGATCCTTGATTTATAGGCAAGTATTTCCTGAAAGAAGTCCAGAACCTTAGAACTAGGGCTCTTCTGTGGAGTCCACAATGTCCCATATCTGTTCATTAATTGAGTCATAGCTGAATACCAAAGCTCCTGACCAAAAAAAAAAAAAAAAAAAAAGCAAAGATTTAGGGTACAGGCTCTTTTTTGAGAACTGAGAAAAGGGGAAGACTATTGTTAATAGGATCTGCAGCTGTTCAGTCTTAGGTTTGTTTTTTTTTTCCTCCCCCAGTAAAAACTTAATTCAATGATGGGTAGTGTTTAGAACATGGAACAGGAAGGAGTCTTTGCTCAAGTCAAAATTAACAAATCCTTGCTAAAAGAAAACAATGCAAATCTACATTTTTTTCCTACTTGAAAATACTGATTCCAACTACAATTCTTCTGTAAGGCCTTTAATACAGTCCCCCACAACAGTCTTCCCACTAAATTAGAGACATACAAGTTTGATGGGTAGACTGTTAGACGGGTAAGGAATTGGCTGAATGGCCATGTCCAAAGAATTACAGTCAAGGGTTCAATTCTGAGTGCAAATCAGTAACAAGTGGTGTCCATCAAGGGTCCACACTGGGACCAATACTATTTAATATCTTCATCAATTAAATGGACAACAGGATCGAGTGCACCCTCAGTAAATTTCAGATGACTCTAAGCCAAGTGGTGCAACTGATTCACTAGAGGGAAGGGATGGCATCCAGAGGGACCTTGATAGGCTTGAGGGGTGCACGCAGGCAAACCTCATGAAGTTCAACATGGCTAGGTGTAAAGTCCTGCACCTGGGTTGGGGCAATCACGAGTATCAGCACAGGTTGGGGGATGAGTGGATCGACAGCAGTCCTAAATTACTAAATTATTTTAACTGGTATTTTGAATGCTAGGAAATAGGGGTGTAAAAGCAGAACCGTAAAAAAAACCCACAAAACACTGAAAACCTGAGATCAGAGAAGGTACAGAAAACAGAGGAAAAATTGGAAGAAAATAAAAAGTTCATTAAAAAAAAGTTTAAAGGCTGATCCAATAGAGAGCAAACCAGTTAAAAATGTCAACGCTTATGTAATGCAATGATTACTATGTCAGTCAAATATCTTTACAAAAGAAGATAAATACATCCACAGGAGACAAACTACGCAAAATCCTCTCAAAATTGTTTCAAGAACCTATCACCACCTAGTTACAATTAAAAATAATAAATTAATACCTTTAAATTGAAATATCCCACTAAAACAGTAATCAGAATAAACGCTGATTATGATCTGAAACCACAAGTTATGAGACCAAGCCATAGAAAATAGGAAGAAAAATACTAATTCTGCAAAAAAGCAATTAATATACGGAATCATTTATGGATATTTTGCACTGATTTCTTTCATAAGACTTTTTTTAATTAAAAAAAAGGTGTTCCAAAGCCTATGGCTAGAGTACTGACCTTTTTTTATTAGTCTTGTTTATTAGTTGAAAAGGCAAGCATGTTTTGCAGATTAGGTAACTAGAACAGAACAGGAATCAGAGAGGACACCTTTTGGTGATAGCAGTTTGAAAAGATAGATATGACTGTTAGCATGTCACATGAAGCAGCAGTAGGACATGTTCACTTTATACTGTATCTCAATAAACTGGAAGAAGAATAAGCACTAATGTGATCAATTCCAGATACTTCAAAACTGCAGGGGGCAATAAAATTCAAATTGATATGGATAGACTAGGAGCATAGAGAGAAATCACTATGCAGTTCAGTGCAGATAAATTAATGAATCTGGGAACAAAATTAATCACATTCATTTCAATTAATACATTTTGTAAAGTTATTGAAAATTTTCCATAACATCAGTTTGGTGAACAGTTTTAAAGGACATAACAGATTGCTGTTACTGACTACTGTGTTTATGAACCATAAATAAAAAACAATTACTATGTTTAATCAGATTTAATATACATCTAGAATGTATAAACAACTGTAAGCACAAATAGGAAAATCCTACTTTTCAAGCTGCTGCAACAATACGGGTGACCACTGTGATGAGAAAAAAAAGACACATCTAATAAGTTTTCTTTCTAAGTTTCATTGCTGGAGAACCACCCTAGAATTCTTTTATTATAGTACACAGAGGCAACCAGTTACTGTTATGAGATAATCTGAGATTACACAATTTGTAATCCTGTAAAATTATGGAATTAATTTTTGCTATCAGATTAATCAAAGGCTCAGCTATTCTTTATATGTTCTGTGAAGACTTCACAACATTATCTACTACTTCTGTACCAAAGGACTGGCTAAGGAGAGAGCACCCAACTCAGCAGCTTGTAGTGCTCTCTGCAAAGGTTTTCTTTTTGGAGATTTTGTTAGAATGAGTAAGAGAAATAGGTGAGTTTAAAAAAAGTGCAATGAAACAGAGCTTTTGAAGGCAAATATAGGATACAGCAATATAAGTAAATTTAAGATAGGAATGCTTTACCATTTCCATGGGTGCTCTTATAAGGACATTCTATTATTTTTACCAAGGTAGTATGCTAAAACTTCAATATGTTACTTTGTTCATTTGGAATAAGTTGTGACTAAGTAGAAAGAAAAGTCACCTTAAGACGCAAAACAACTTTACATCTTAAGAAATGAGCTGTTTTGTCTTTGAAAATTTTGATAACATACTATGTTGCATAACAGTAGCGTTACAATGCTATGAAGCTTTATTAAATCAAGAGAACACAGTATACCAAGCTTACTGTTGGTTGTTGTTTGATTTAAACATACATGTTTCTGACATCCAATTACATACTCATTAGCTACATGTGTGTAAAAAAGCAGAAAATTAGTTGAAGATAAAGAGGGAGTTCAGGAAGTGCTTTAATAGGCTATTCTTTAAATTGATATTACAAAACCCATCATATATCTGCTATGCTGAGGTTACAACTTGTTTGTTGTTATAAGTCAGTCTGATTTTATCAACAGTTTGCTTACATTGCATATGCATAGTAAACGGCTCCCTAAGACATACGAGGCTACTTAAAAACACAAGTCTAACAAATTTAATAGAATTAAACTTAAATTGGAAACCAGACAGACATAACAGCACTGTCCCTCTCAAATATGTAAACAGTGGTCTGTTGATAAAAAGAGATATTTCTTCCCAGAGACACTCCCTATGCTGCTTTGTTAAAGTCCCATCCCCTCGCCACCTCTTAAAGCAACCAATTGTTTGCAGAAGATTCTGCAAGCACAGGGTCCATCTTCATTCAGTAACGCAAGGTCCATTACAAGGAAAGACAAGGCCTGAAATGAAGTAAATCTACATCAAATTGACTGCAAGGCAAGCATAAGCACAGGTTGATTGCACAAAACAACTAGCATAAATTGTTCTCGCTGAATAACCTGGCGTGCAGTAACAGGAGTAGGAGGCTATGCAGACACATAGGCCCTACAGTCTACTCTGCAGTTGTCTACTAAACCCAGCTGTACTGCCTTCTCCAGTTCTATCCTGCTTCCTCAATTTGCACCCAGTATACCTCAGTATGATCTAACTGACAGCAGTCAGACCTCAAGTCCCTTTCCAACCAAAACTGTTTCTGACAACAGGCTCCTTCTACTAGCCCACGTTTCTTGCCATAACATGGTTCAGCTTGTTTAGCAGCTCTCATTCTCCAATTTTAACTTTCTGAGATTATCTCCCCATTCTTTGTGTTATATTACTGCTTGAAGGTATATTGTCAGGGCTTTTGAATACTTCTCTTCTGCAGCACATATCATATACCTAGAAGTAACATTTCTATAGGAACCGAGGGTTTTTCTCATATAGCTAACTACTCTTGACATCCAACTCACATTACGCTTTCCCCATTTATATTAGAGGTAATAACAGCATAGCAACAGTCAACTAAAAAGTGCCAAATGGAAATAAGGCATATTATTTGCATCTGTTTATCATGCAAACAACAAAAATGCCTGCAGGACAGAGAAGTAAAGCGTGTTAGGAGGGCTTAAGGGAAGACTCAGAACAACTACAAGGGCAATTACAAATTACAAGGGTGAGTTTATTAGTTCAGCTCTACAAAATATTAAAAACGAGCAAACTTTTGAGCCATGGAAATAACCATTATTTATGAATAAAGAGCCTAAATAACCCAAAAGTATTAATTCTTTTATATTCTGAGAATACTAGGGTGGGGTTTTTTCTTCCTTTCCTAGTTCATGTTCTTAGATTGTGCCTCATTCTAAGAACTAATTGTGTGTATAAGCATCTGCTGGATAAAACTGAACACAAACTTTGAAAGTGACTCTGTCATGATATATTTATGTAATATTTACCAGTGGATTCATATCCGAATAGCAGTTTATACCTGGTATATTATTTTGCTCAGTGTATAATTTGATGGGGTTGATAGAAATATGTGGGTTCTACAACTTCACAGTATCCAACCTATAGACCAAACCCAAGTTCAAAATCTGTTAGTGGGCTTCAATGGCTAAAATAATCTTCACTTACAAATTTATATGCATAATCCATCTTTTTGAGAGTTTTCTTGTGAAAGAACACGCTCTTTCACAACCTCTAGTTGACATACAAGACTAACATTGCATTTTACACTGTCTTTATAGGATAATGATTATTCAAGTGTGACTGAAAGGATTTCAAGGTCATTTGTATTAATTTGTGTTCTTAGTCTATGTTGATTTCTTACATTATGATAAAAGAGAAGCCTCGAGTTGAAAATGCACATGACATTGTTTCAGTTCCACAGATTAACTTATTTTCATATTGCTTTGAAAGGATTCATCGCATAATCTCTTTCACCAATATGCAAAACTATATCAAGAAAACAAAGTCAACAGAAATACTTTACTTCCAAGTTACTACTCCTTCCAAGCAAAACCAACACTATTAGATGAAGAAATGAACAGAAATATTTGCTAAAATGTCTCCAAGACAACTACTCACTAATTCAATTCATCGTGACAAACAAAACCCAACTATCTGTGGATCTAACACAATACAAAGACCCACACATACCACAACATCACACACACATACACACAAAGAGAATGAGCCAGCTGCAACAGAATAGCTACCTGTGCCTTCATTACTCATTACAAATCTTAGCTTGGAGCCTGTAACCTAGTTCTACCTTAGTCCATTTACAGTATTACTCTGAAGAAAAAAAACCAAAACAAACCACCACACACAATAACAACAAAACCAAACCACCACACACAACCCACAACAGTTTGCCAGGGTACTACTGTCATTATAAATCAAGAATCCTTTTTAAACATAGAATTCATTGTAACAGGGAGCTAAGCCAAACATCTCCCAAAAATGCATACATACATGCACACACCAGATTCTGATGAACTGTACATGTGGTCATATGCATATACATGTTTGCATATGTATATATGCATACACTACACACCCTTTCCCTAATATATACATATGATGTAGTCCAAGCTCTACCATCACATATGGCCTACTACCAACAGCTTCATGATCATCAAGAGTTTGCATGTCATCAATAAAGAGTTCATTTCTTTCACTAAGAAGTATCTATAAATAATACACGATTTATTAGGAAATGCTACTGGATACATCCCAGATACAGAAGTCAAAAAGTTTGTAACAAAAAATCAAAACTGGACTTCTAATTCACACAACTTCAAATTCTGTACTCATCACAGTTTGTACAGCAAGAGAAAGGACAAGCTTCCTATAAACAGACATAGAAAAGGCATTTTTTAGTGATATCTACAAGAAAGAATATTGAGAGCTTATTAGATATTTTTCACATTTTAATAATATCAAGAGCAATATATTCAAATTTCATATTCCTATGTATATTTCTGTGTAAGATTTAGAAAGTTCGATAGAGAAAAAAAACAAACAGTTTTTTTAAGTAACATTGACTAAATTCTCATCACAGTCAGGGTGACTGCACTCCTGATAAGTGTGGAAATTTTCTTTCACTCCCTTCCAAAATTTCTTACTCAAACCCATAAATTGCATCTACTGGGAAAGTATTCTTATCTAATTAGACAGCAAAAGTGAAATGCATAGGTTTGAATTAAACTTTGTCTTCCCTCTGACTTAATAACCTTACGTAACAAAGATTTCTACTGTTACAGCATTCTTAAAAGTTTTCATGTCTGTCACAATCACATAGCTCATACATCTGTTGGATCAAAGGGAGAAAAAGTGATATTTGATTACCACTTTCAAGCTTACATCAAATATGTAATTTGTTTTGACACCTCCAAGTTTATTCACAGTTGCATTTTCTAAGAACGTCCTATAACTCACTGAAGTGTTAAGTTTCATCTAGCTAGTATTGTTTCTGTAGTTCTACTTTGCTAGCATATAGCACAATAAGACACAGCGCAGAAAGAAAAAAAAAAGCCACAACTTGGACTACATTACACTGAAGAAGTCTCACAACAGCTACAAGCCAGGAAAGCATCAATTCAAGAACTGCAAACATGCAGTTTCTACTTCCTTCCGTAAGGGTTTCCTGTAGATATCTTCCAGAATGGTTTAACTAAAAGTCATTTTATCAATTATTGACATAAACTCCTACTTCTAAGTAACCAACCAAGTTCTCCAAACGTAGTGTATTATTTCTACTCGCTCCAGATTTTCACTCGGGATACAAAGCCATTTGATTCTGTGATACCCTCTCAGCACTTGTATTTGCTATTCAGCAGTTACAATCCAGGGCACAAAGGGAACAGTCAAGTTATCTGACAATATATTTGTTTTCACATTAACATGTCAGCATTCACAGATGAGACATGGAACTACTGTATCAGTCTGTGAACATGAGTTCACCGAGTAGACAAGCACTAATACTTTCACGTCTCGTCATTTTTCACATTCATATTTCTAAGCGTGAGAATCATTCTTGTACTGCACGCTGTTTGACTATCAGGCATTAACACTAAGCACAGCTAATTATACTTTGGTTTTTCTCCAGAGATTAGTCCAGTAGGAAGAAATAATATGAGAAAGAAAAGAACAAGAAGCCATTTAACACCTTAAGTATCAGTAGGGTGTATGCAAACTGCATATTACAAGCATGAATACTACAAGCATTCAGTTTTATTCTTTCTTTTGCAAAATCAGCTCTAAATGTTGAAAAGATTAGATCCTAGCCAAACCATCAGGCAGAATAGTAAAACAAACAGGAAAATTTTATAGTTAAAGAATAATTTAGTGTAATTCATAGCTCCTATAAGAAATACTCACCAAGATCTGTATTGGGGCCAGCAAGTAGCTGCTTAAATTTGTCTAATCGGGATGCTTCTCTTTCAGTTAATGCAGGAGTAACTGAGGTATTATAGTCTGCCATTCCACTCACCAAGGGAGGTGTGGAAGTTTGTGGCAGGGACTGTGATCTCTGCATGCAAGAATTTTCACTAGCATTATCTGAAGGGAAAAAGAAGCATAACAGTTAGCCTCAGCTAGTGCAAAGGCTACTAACAACTTGAATTTAATTTGTAAATTTAAAACAGAATTATGTTTTGGAGAAATGTAAACTCAAGCACAGCACAAGTTTGGACTTCAAATGACTTGGATTTAGGAGGAAGAGAATTCCTCTTTCAAGCAGTATTCCACAATTAAAACACATCAATTAGAGGACATACTAACAGCAAGGCTAACTGATTTCTAACATCTCTGTGATACTGAAAGCTGTTTCTATCCCCCTCACCATTCTAAAGAAAAAAAACACAAAAAAAAACCAAAACCCTGGGAAATCATTGCAATTGGTTACTTTAAAGTTTATACATAAAACATGCATGGTTTTCTCCAGTTTTTCAAGATACTTTATGCAGTAGCATTTTAATAACAATTTTTCACAATAGTAGGAATACTATTAATTGCATACATCACGGTGCAGTTAACCATTAAAATACATTCAACAGTGCAAGTTCCTTCCAAAATTGAGGATTTATTAAGGCTGCAAACAAAAAAAGTTTAATTATTCTTCCCTCACCCATGTGTTTCTTGCACACATGCTTTATGGTTTAGTATAGCATGCAGTATCTCCCTCAGATAAATCAATATTGATTTGTAATATTTTCCTGTGGTATTAAGAAAAGGTTAGGAAGCGGTTAATGTCTTAAATGGCAAATATTATAGCTCTCCTCATTTGATTTTCAAGATCTTTTTCATACCTGATGAACTCGATGTATGACCTTCACTGACTGATTTAACAAGCCTATTATCACCACATGCAACTGAAGACAGCTCTGCAGATTCTACTTGTTTCTCTTCCTGTAGATGTTCTTCCTGAAATTTATGCTGTTCTTGTAGCTTGCTGTGATTCTGAATTACTTTGTGAGCTGTTTCCATGACCACTTCTGTATTTAAGTTTTCAGCAGCTATTGCTAAGAGTTCATCATCATCATCCCCAAGATCCCAAGCATCACTTGTGTTACTTTCAAATTCTTGGAAAGTGCTGACTTTCTTTAGTTTCACTGGAGTTGTAGGTGGCTTTGAACCTGGTTTTATCAAGCTATTCAAAAATAAATAAAACAGTATTTAGAGAACTAGCAATGGAGTAAGCAAAACACTATGGATAGGGCCAAAAAGCCCAAAAGTCCATGCTTAACATTATATAGGTAGCAAATATTTATCTCCCTCCAGTCATGTTACTGCTACGTCCGCCCATGATAACATACAGCTGAATATGTCTGAGAACTGGGGCAGGTAAAAACTGACTCTTCTTGACTTCAAATAGAAGCTGAATAAATCCTTACTTCTCTTGTCTTAAAAAAAAACAAAAACAAACAAACAAAAAGACCAACCCCAAAGTCAAATAAAAGGAATAATACTAGAATAGTTTACAAGATAGACAGGACACACTGCACTTCTCTTGCTTCATGAACTTCTGTAGAGATTTCAGGCCTTTCAATGCAATTGCTGCTTAACAACACAGGAGCAGTAATCAAGTAATCAGGTCTACTCCTAAGTCATTATAAGCAATCACGTAATACAATCACTGCCATAAACAAATCAAGTCTCACCTTAAAACTCATTAAATCTATCATTCCTCCCTATTCAGGCACTCCAGCACAAATTTGCTTCAGAACTTTGCTCTTCTCATAAGCAGGTTACTTCCTCTAGTTACTAGTCTAAGTGTACCCCTGTGTGTACTTTTGTCCCTCTGTCAACACACAGTATAAGAGAGATGAACCAAGTATCCCTCCCTAGCTTGGCACTTGTTCTTACTTACAGTAATGCAAAGCAATCATGCCTCCCTTCAGGTTTCAGCTAAATAAGGCATAAAGTTGAGAGAGTTTCCCACTGCTCTCAAAAGAAAAAGAAAGTTAATGCCATTAACTTCATTGTCCTTTCTGACCATCCCTGTCTTTCTGCCTGTGCCAGTTTACCTTTTTTGTGTTAAGACAAGGCAGCCAGAATTGGAAATCAGAAAAAGTTCTCGCACAGTCTTCATACAATGTTAGTAATGTTTATGTTATGCATCACAGGGAATATCTTTCCTAACAGGTGCTACAACGTTGACACTTTCGCCAAACTTGTCATCATTGTTTAAAATAGCAAGGTCTTTCTCCTCTTCTGTCATCATATCAAGCAGTAAGCTTCTACTTTTTGTCTCTCTGTATAACTCCACATTTTGAACCAATTCATCCCATTCCTTTTTCTTCAGTCCTCAAGGGCACACATTTCAATTGCCTTCGACTCTGCATCATCTGAAAATTAACTAGCACATGTTTACTTCTTGTGCCACTTCAAACCAGCCCTTGAAAAAAGCTATTAGAAGTATGACCTCCTTCCAAGCCAATACTTTTCCTTCTAACACTATCTTCTGCCCTTACCACTTTGGGCCATTCATTTCATTGGTCATATAATTTTCCCAAAATTCTCACATACACCAACATTTTAACAGCAATGCTGGTTTCAAAGGAGCTGTGAAATCTACCAATAAACCAGAAAAAATTTTGCCCTTGACAAAGCTTAAAACAAACTGCTTTAAAAAAAAGACAATAAAGCAAAATATAAAAAGCAGAAGCCGTCAGAATGCAGCATTTTGCTAAACACCTCAGCCATAAGGAGATGAAAATCATTCACTTGCATTAGTTTTGAGTTATCAGCATGAAATTTATTTGGTACTAAAAGTGTTTAACATAATGTTGCCATTTTCATGTATATTGTGTTCTTATATCGAATAATCATCATCTAAGGTAATAAACTTTTGAATCACTGTAAAATCTATTCTACCTACTGTCTTCTCACTCACAAGCAAAATGCCCACCTTTGCCTCAAAATAATCTACACCACAACCTGACTCTTTCCTTTTATAGATAGACAAATAAAGCCAGTCCATCAACAAAGATGAATGAAGGAAAGCTGCTTACACCTGGGTTGTAAGCTTCATCTGCTAAATTAAGATTAATATTTACCACACAATTTCCAATTTATAAGGCACTGCAAACAGATAAAAAAAAAAGTCGGCAATCTATGTTACTTAAGAACTGAACAGCTCATTTGTTGCTCCCAATATGGTAAGTACCAGGAAGTCACAAAAGAGAAGTTCAAACAGAGAAGTCAAGATTATGACAAAAACTGAAAAAGGAAGACTAATAATAAACTTTATAGCTGACGGGGAAGAAAAAGAGGAGAGGAGATCCAAATTACCTGGAATATTTAAAAATTAGGTTAACTTACGTTCCATGCAATAATGGATCAAAAGGCGGATGCTGAGCTCCATACACATGTTGAATACTAAAGGAAAAGAAAGAGAGTTATCACAAAAATAATAAAATATTTGGGGGTTTTCTGTGTATTAAGTAAATAGTCAATAATAAACAGAACTGAAACGTTCCAAGTGCTTTCCATTTCAAAGAATCCCACATACCACTAAAAATAACAAAGCTGAAATTGAAAGGTCTACTAAAAAGTAACTTGATAAAAATCAGAGATTTGCCAAACGGGAACTCTTTTTGAGGCCTAGACTAACTTAGGCTGACTTATTTTTCTGACCAGGAATTAAAACAAGGAAAAAAGTTAACTCCACAATAAGAATCTACACTGCTTTTAAATTCTTTCTCTCTTCTGATTTATAATTTCTTCATTTATCACTTGCAAAAAAAAAAAAATATTCTCAAAGAAATGTCTGTAAAGATTTAATCTTCTATATACCCTTGTCACCCAAAATCCATCCAGTCAATTCTTAACCATCACTAAAGTACAAGGCTGATAAATTTAAAGACAAATGCAAAAGATGGCATGTTAGAGAATAAAAGCCATGGGAGTACTAAAACCAAATGCTTTGAAATAAATAAGCTTCCAAAGACAGATTTGTTCACTACAATCTCTAACATTACAAAATAGCATGTTACTGTGTGAATAATAAAACTCTACAAACTAAAACTTCATTTCCTCCCAGTTTTCAGCTATAAAATTATTTCATAAGTAAAAAAACTCCACAGAAAATACATCAAGATTTACATGTGGCTTCATAATGGAAACTATTACTACAAAACTCTTTGATTGTAAGAGGAGCAAATCATACACAATATTAACATCTGCCTAAGCCTGTACTAAAAACCACAGAAAAGGAAACAAACATGCCCTCCTGACAAATCAAAACCAATCTCCAGACCATAAATATAAATAAGTCCAACCTTAGCAAACCTGAGATAGAACCAAGCCAAAAAGACTGTAGTCATAACAAATTTCAAGAGAGGCTTAGACTTATACTACAGGGGCAATATTAACAGTAGTGAAATTAACCCTAGAGATGACTGAGAGTGGTGGTTTATAAACTCTATTGATATTTATGTGATTCTGTGCAAATCAAAACATCAGTCCACCACCAGTCTTTCTACATGACTGTACACCATACACTCCACGGTCAAGTCTCTGCGCTCACATGAGGGTCAGTTGTCACCTTCCATTTTGGCATGCAGACAGAATCTGCCTTTTCCTTCAGACGCTCTATGAATGACCATGATGGAAATCCACCCAAATATAAAGCAACAATGCTCTCCACACCACAAAAAAAAAAAAAACACAAAGAAAAAACAAAAGCACATTCTCCAGTGTCGTCATTTTTCCATATGCCTGCAGTTGCCTGCAACTATTCATAGACCCTGTGTAATCAAGGAAGGTCAAAAGTGTTTTACTCCCAAAGGAATCAGCAAAGTTACAAAATAAGTTCTGAGAGACAAGAACAGTTAGACTGAAAGAGTTAGTTTCCACTACCGGTTAGTGCTTATGGGTAAATGAGAATGAAAGAAGTTAAATGAGCGGTATTATTTTGCTGAATTCAGGTAAATGGTATGAAGCATAGAGTTACTGTTCTCTGAGAACCAAGAACACGCATCATTCTTACAGAAAGAACACACAAAACCAAATTACTGTGAGAACAGTGTAGGGATGGAAGCAGAAAAAGGTATTGTTAAATAAACACCTGAACATGTGTTCCCAGCCTGATGTAATGGTTAAGGAGTTAATGCGACTTTGGGGATGTATTCCCTTGAAAATTTTGATTGGGAGAACATGTTCGTAGCTCTTAACAATGATACAATGACTGGGTCTGCTGTTCACACTTCAGGAAGAAAGTTGAGAAATTGTTGGTATTTTGAAATATCAAGCAAAAGCTAAAATATGGCTATACGCCTGTAAAGTGCAGCCTCCTAGGTAGTACTTCAAGATATTGTAACTGGTATCAAGTCACAAAACATCACAACTTGTATCATCGCTAAAAGCCACAAATAGGTTCTCCCACTCAACATTCTCCAGGGAACACATCCCCAAAACCAGGTGAACTCTTCTGACCACGACATCGGGCTGGGAACGCGCGCGCAGACGGTTATTTAACAACTTTTCTGATACGAGTTATAACTAAGGCTTCCTGAGTCCACCAGCGACCTGCGATCGGGTAAGCGGAGGCGCCCAAGGCTGAAACGCTCCCGGCACTGAGCTGACGGAGAACGCGAGGGCGGGACGGAGCCTCCCAGCTACGAGCAGCGACCGGCCGGACACGCTCCCCCCACAGGGCACAGGACCTCGGGGACCCGCTGGACCCCGCGGCCGAGGCGGCGGGAACACGGCGCTGGGGCAACGAGGAAGCGGGACGGGCCCCGTGGCGGCAGCGGCGGCCGGGCTGGGCAGACCCGCTCCCCCGCGGCCCGGCACCAGCGGGCTGGAGGCTCGCCACGCCGCCCGGTGCTCCAGCGGGCGGCGGGACGGGCCCGCGGCCGCCGGGCAGAGCCTCCGCCCGCGGGCCCCGGCCTTCCTGCGGGCCCTCTCACCTGCCCGGCACCTTCGCGCCGCTCCGCTTCCAGAACTGCTTCCTGCCCGCGTCGCTCGCCATGGCGGCCGTCACCTCATCCCCCTCCCCGCCGCGCGGCACGGCGCGGCGCGCGGCCCCGACCCGCTCCCTCAGGCTTCACTCGCCCCCATTCCCTCGCACAGGAACGGGACTGAGCGCCGCCATCTTGGGACCGGGAAACAACCCCGCTCCTCATTCGCCTCCCCAGGCGGCCCGGAGGCTTCGGCCAACCAGAAGTGAGAGTGCTGCCGGGTGGGTCAGGTTGGGCCAATCGCAGCGAGGGAGTGTCGGGCGGCGGGTGGGGCGGGTCCTTGGGGCAGCGCCTGCCGCGGTGGCGGCTCGGTCCGCCCCTCCCGTCATGGAGGCAGCGCCCGGCCTCGCCCCCTCGGGGAGGCCGGCGTGGGCTGGGCAGAGAGGCGGCGAGAAAGCAGCTGGCAGCGGCGGTGCACGGCGCCGGGAGCTTTGGCCGGGTCCTGTCGCCGCTGTGTGAACCCAGGCCGAGGCCGCCGGCGCCGGGGAGCCTCTCCCGTCCCGTCCCGTCCCGTCCCTCCCCTGGCCTTGTCGTGGTGTGTGAGGTACCAGCCTGCAACGGTACAGAGACTCACTCTTGGTTCCTGTCTGTGATTAACTAAAGCATTCCTATAAAGTCGGTACCACTTCGTGGTACTCCGAGTATGATGTTGTCAGGTTTTAATCCTTTTTGATTTAACCGTAAGGAGTAATTCAGAGTACTCTCCGGGAAGACATGCAAAACTTGCCATGTCAATGGAAGGAGACATCATTTGAAGAGGACAAGATTTCAATCAAGTTAGCTCTTAACACTGTTTTATAACAAAATACATCAAATTTTCAGATTTTTTCCACTTTATTTTTTTCCAATTATTTACTCAGCTACCGGGGGGGGGGGGGTGCGCTTTAATCTTTCTCAGCTTTACAGTTTTCCTGAAGATTGGACTTATCCAATCATTGTATCCACTTCATTTATTTGCTTTGAGAGGATACAAGGTTGAGGGTCTTCCTGTCTGTAGAGTTCTCAGCAATTCTGATCCAAGGATACATCACTTCTGCAAACAAAATAGGTAAGGTTTTATGTTACTCGTTGGAGCATGGCACCTGAGAAGACAATGCTGACTTACAGAGTTTTTTGCTGCATCCTAATGCAAGACTAATTTAATATGTCAAAGATTGTGCAGGGAATGTTCTGCCATAATTAACTCAAAAACTGGCATGTAGTACAAAACCTGACCTGCAACGCAACATTTGTATTTCATGTGTAAGTTATTTATTAAGAATAAAAGAATAATGAAGATTTCTGCCTGCTTTGGGATTTACTTTAGCAGTTACCTTCTAAGAACTGACAAAAATAAAATGTTTCACAGATCTTGCTAGATCACTGTCCATGAGTGAAAGCTGATGTCCCGGTAATTTCAGTGCTACTTATATATAAATATGCTATGTGTAGTATCATCTTCTCTACTTGTGACCTTCAAATAGGATCCCTCTTACAGATTCTGGACCTGTAAGCTTTTTGTAATGCATCGTGACCTTGAGTATCAGCAGCTTTAATAGAATACACAAGAAACATAATGTAATATGAACTACGTCTGTTAGCTGAAGTGAAAATGAAACCCGCAAGGTCATGAGTAGAACTTTGCTTGGTCTTAGCTAGATAAATTTAAATCTAAATTAGACCTGTTGCTGTTAGAATACCAAAATGATGTACTTTCGGTTGTGACATTCAAAAAAGTGATAAACCCATAAAAGATACATTCTATCATTAGCATTAATATGGATGTTGAAAATAAGTTCTTTTTATTTGCTCATTGTTCGTATTTCTCAAAGGGTAACTTAATTAGATTCAGCCTGGATCGCCTAAACCATCTGTCATCCTTGTAACAGTTGACCTGAATCCTGAAGTAATGCCATTGAACTTCTCTGTCAGTCTGGTGCAGCCATGTGGAACTTCTGGTTCATTTTAGAAGTGGAGGTTTTACTGAATTACATAATGAAGTCAGTACAAATTTAACTATTATGTAGTTTTCATTATATTCAGTATATGTTACATTGTGCTTAAGTTTTTAGGGTGGTGCAGAATTTTATACTGGAAACAATTGTTGCATTCATTTGTTCACATGAACAAGTGTGACCTGCAAATGGAGCTACCTTTGTATCAAGAGGAACTGGAAGTACACACTCACAAAATCTCTGTCTGCTGCTGTGGAGAGCTGCTGCCAGTTTAGACCCTTGGGCTGAAGTCATCTAGAGCTGGACTGGGCCCTCTCTGTTGTTGACTCTCAAGAAGGCAAGGAATTTTAATTCCCTTTCTATTAACTTTTATATTTTTTCCTTATTCTGTGTTTTATTTTATCCCTGACACAAACATCTGTTGCCAAGGTTCTGGAGAGGGAAGGGATTTGGAAGGAGGAATCTTTCAAGACCCCATCAGGTAATTTAGGTACAATTCTTTGTGCCCATCACATAAGGTGATCTGACCACAAAGAGTGTGTCCTTGAAAAGGACTTATAAAATGGTATTAATAGAGTATCATAAAAATGTAATTTCACTGCTATACAGGACTTGGAAGGAGAAGGTGGTCTGAACACCTACTTTAGCAGTGTTCCTGCTTAACTTTTTTGGTTACAGAAATGTAACATGGGCGGCTGAGGGAGTACACAGATTCCACTGTCAACCTCTTTATTGTGTTTGGGAAGGAGATCTGCCAGTGTTCAGGTGCTGTCATTCAAGGAGTATAACAACACTGCATTCACCACTGGGACTCACCTACTGCAGCTGATTAGCATAGTCTTCAAACACTCCCAAGAATCTAAATAAGCACTTGGGAAATTGGTTAATGTTGAGTTGCGCTTGGCTGTAGTTACACTGCTTCAAACATCCAAACTATTTTAAAGTCTGTGCAGCTACATTAACTAAGCTCCGCCCTACTGGGATTGAAGTATAAACTTGCAGTAATATTTCAGTTACCACTTGCATGGGAATTTTTGTTACTTTAGAGCAAGAAGAAATACTAAAAGGCCTACTGCAGTATTTGTTTTGTTTCATGCAAAGTTGTATGAAAGAATTTATAGTTAGGAAAAGGTTTGTTGCCAGCATGGGCAAATAAAGTATTGAGCCAATGAGAGGTTTGTGGGCTTTTTTCTTTTGTTTCCTCCTCTTTCTCCTCTGCTTTTTTCACGGGCATTTTTCAGAATCAAGTCACTGTGTACAGTTGGTAAGTGTTATTGAGGATGCCCAGGAAGTTTCTGTATGTTCTAAAATGTAGAAATGTAGCCATGTTCTTGGCTGATCAAAATTAGGAGTGTTGTAGCTTGCACTAGCAATGTTTCCAACAAAGTAGACACTTTATTGTTTATTTAGTGTGATAGCTGGTGAGCTATATATGCAGGTGTTTCAGTGGACATTCAGTTATACCAGTTTGTTTTTCAGCTCGTCTGTTGTAGAGATCTGCTGATATGGTTACATAGGTAGACTTTTCAGTAGAGGTGCAGTGTATTTTGGGAAAAGAGGCTTTTCTGATGATGCATGGGAAAGTATAGATTGATGCTAAACATAATTAGCTAAGCTGACAACAGCACTCCCCTGCTAACTTAGCTACACTCATACCAGGAGGATTTGCTGATAAAGTTGTGTAAGCTAGGGAGTGTGCTTTTTCATGCTTATCCTTACATCGCTGTGTCAGCAACACACTGTAATGTAGGTGCAACTGTGAGGTGTAGTTTAGACTGACTGTTCTACAAGCTAACAATACTACGTTTCTCCATACACATTTTTTTGTTTGCTTTAATCAATAAGGAAAAAAAATTTAAACTGAATTCAAGTGAGCCACTTCCATGTTGAAGAATTAGTTTCTGCACATGTTTTTACTGTTTAACAAACTGGTGGAAGTGCTTCTGAATGCAGCACACAGGGCTTTCTGTGGAGGCTGATCACTCTTTCTGTTTGGTCCATGCACACGCCTTTCTACCAAGCCATTTTATCCATCATCTACTTTATTGTAAATATCATGGAAGAAGCAGTACTTCAAAATAAAATTGAGCAAAGGGAGTGAAGTTGCCAAGCAAGCTAACCCAAAACCAGCATTCTGAACTGTCATGGTTTAACCCCAGCCAGCAACTAAGTACCATGCAGCTGCTCACTCACCTCCCTCACAGTGGGATGGGGGAGAGAATCAGAAGGGTAAAAGTGACAAAGCTCATGGGCTGAGATAAAGACAGTTTAATAGGTAAAGCAAAAGGTGCGCACACAAGCAAAGCAAAACAAGGAATTCATTCACCACTTCCCATGGGCAGGCAGGTGTTCAGCCATCTCCAGGAAAGCAGGGCTCCATCACACGTAACTGTTACTTGGGAAGACAAACGCCATCACTCCAAACGTCCCGCCCCTTCCTCCTTCTTCCCCCAGCTTTATATACTAAGCATGATGTCATATGGTGTGGGATATCCCTTGGGTCAGTTGGGGTCAGCTGTCCCTGCTGTGTCCCCTCTGAACTTCTTGTGCCCCCCCAGCCTACTGGCTGGTGGGGTGGGGTGGGAAGTGGAAAAGGCCTTGGCTCTGTGTAAGCACTGCTCAGCAATTAGTAAAACATCCCTGTGTTATCAACACTGTTTTCAGCACAAATCCAAAACATAGACCCATGCTACCTACTGTGAAGAAAATTAACTCTATCCCAGCCAACACCAGCACATGCACAAAAAGAAAAGGGTAGTAGAAACAGAGGGAGCCACTTACACTAGGGAAGACAACAATCCCAGAGGGTACAGTACTTGTGACAAAAAGACAGAGGGCAAGGTAACATAAATGGGAGTAGTAGTCATGTAGAACCATGGAAGAAAGAGCAAAGAGATGTTAAAGAAGAGGGATAGCCAACAGCTAGATTGAAACAGGTTAGACATCGTCCAGCAAATCACATAGTCACAACAGCTCTTTCAGTGCAGTGCAATTTTTCTCCAGAAAATTGCAGAGGAAAAAACGGGGAAGGAATCAGCATGAGAGAGTAATAGCCAGGAGGAGTCATCATTGCAGACGAGCAGTCATCATAGCATTTTGTAACTTTTTCTCTGTAAGTCACCTTCCCTATTGCATGAGTTGAACAAGATTTTGAAAATAAGAGCAGAATTGCCAAAATACACTTATGCTGGTAGTGCACATGTATGGAATTCTGCACACTCACACTTTGAATTCAGTAACAGTGCAAGATGACTGTGAAACAGAAAAGAGCATAAATAAATTTGTGCTGTCTCTGGGTAAATGTCTTTGTCTCTTGTTTCTTCTAGAAGAGTGATCAATGTGGTTAGTTTTCAAAAGCTGTCATTCACTAAAATGTTAGTAGCAGTGCTTATGTTTACATTTCATGCATTTTTAGGTGAAGGGTTTTAGTTTTATTTTTATCTGTGTCACAGCTTCAACTCATAATCTGACACCGTCTGTTGGGCGTAGCCTGGAACAGCAGTCTGTATCCAAGGAGTGCTTGCTCACTGGCAGACCAGTAGATGAAACTGCTCTTTTCTGAAGTCTGATGCAATATGCAGTTGAGGCTTAAATGACTCGGAGGAGGAAGGATGCTTTGTAAGTGGAAGTCTTGGGTAGAAGACAGGGAAGCTGGCAAGAGCAAGGGGTCTTCTTTCCAACATACTTCTAGTTCCTTGAAATTCCACCTTATTATGCCTTCAGTACATAAAGTGAAGGTTTAAACATAGCATTGCAGCATGACAGAACTTCAAACACAGAGACATAAATCAATGCATATTTGGCTCTGAGCCATGATAATTCTCTTCTGTTCATTGCTGATAGTAATTTGTTTTCTTTAAATTCTACAATTCCAATCAGTTTATAAACTTCACATTTAACTTGCTATCAGACCAAGGTGAAAAGCAAAATCATTGGAGCATTTGTTGATTTTTCCTCAAACTAAAAGATCTTCTCAAGTTATTGGGAGAGCTTTGGAGGTGCCAGAAGACCTGCTTCCTACTGTGGCTTGAAGAGGAAGGAGGCAATACTGTTTCTCTAAAGTCAGTAGGAGTAGGCAATTCCTTGGAGCAAACACAGAACCACTTTTTTTCCAAAGTCATAACAAATAGCAAAACTGCCTACTGTTGCTTTAATGTAAAAACTGGACATGAAATAGGGCAGAATGTAAAAGATGGGTGTCTGGAGCTTTTCTTCTGAATCTACAAATTGCCTTTTTTAAAAAAAAAAGTATCGTCTGTAATTAACTGGAGGGCAAAACCAGATTTGGGCATGTAATATGAGAGTGAGTAGGGCTCTTGGATCTCTTAGGTTTCTTTTTAGAACAGCCACACTCATCTTGCTAAGTGGCCTCACTTTTTTTCTTCTTCGTAAAGTTTGTATTACTGAATTTTTCAGAGAAAGTACCTGAAGCAAAGTGTCTTGTAACTCTAAGAAGGAGTTTAACAGCAGGGTTTCGGTGCTTTGGTTCAGTCTCTGTTTTGGTCATTTTGGTTCTAATGGACAACTTCATCTCAAATTTCAGGAAATGCACCAGCATGGAGAGAATTATTTCTCAGCTTTATTTACTTTTTGGTTATCCTGCTGCTGCTGTGACTGCTGATACTGACCTGCTCTGACCTGTGGTTTAGAACAACCTCTGATGATTTGGTATGTAGATCTTTGAGTCTTCTTCAGTGTTGAAAACCTCCAGACCTATAAAAGTCTATAAAAGACATGTTCCGTTTAGTTCATTCCCTGGCCAGTCTGTGTTTCTTCTCGTGTTTGATCCATTGTTCTCAGAAGATGTATTCAACATGGAGACATTGCATTTGGTATGCCACTAGCATAAATCATGTCCTTGGCCCCTTCCTTTTTTGCTCAAAAAAAGCTATTTAGGAGTTAATCTTTAACTCCTCCCATGTATGTAAGAAGAATGGAGACATGATACTACACAGAAATTTTGACGGATTATCTTCAGCAGATATTTTCAGGCATTAGAACACATCAAGCTGTGTGTTAATTGGCATCTACAGTTTATCTTGACAGCATACATTTGTTCTCTGACAATATTCATGACTGACTGCTGCAGGGTTTGTTTGGGTGGGGTTTTTTTTGCTCTAGTCTTGTCTTTGACCATCCAGCTCCATCACAAGCGCTTTTTGCAATTCTTTTTGTGTTTTCTCCTTGGATCTCTATATCTAATTTAAGTCTCCCACTGACTTCTCTTTTCATGCATCAAAGCCACTGTTAGTGCCTTTTTCATGTCATTTGTGTCTGTATGAGGGATTAGTTTTTGTTGGTGTTTCTTGAGGATAGCAAAGCCTTTACCATGCTGTTCAACCCTGTTTCTCTCTCAATGAATTTTTCTTTGATCCAAATGCATATTAGAAGGTAATTAAGTTTTACTCTTTGCTTTTTAATCCATTTCTGAGTTTCTCTGTATAGCAGTTGAAATGTACATTTAAACTGAAAACAGCCTTCTTCCCTTCTTCCTTAGTGTTCCACATATTTTCAGTATTGAAATCCTATTAATACAATTTCTGTAGAAAAGTATTAGTGGTAGAGTGAGTTCAGGTAGTGTAAGGTGAATGACAAATACAGGATAGACTATAAATTCACAGTTGGCCTTACAGTGTGTTTTATAGATATAATTTCCAAAAATATCTTCAGTATAATACATTATTATTCAAGTGAGTTGTATCAAAATCATGTTTTTTCTTAAAGAGGAATGGAATTTGCTACTTTAGAGGTATGTCTATATCAGGTCTCATTAATTGTTCTTTATTACTTGAATTTTTATTGCTGTTTTTGTGGTTTGTGTATGCTTTTGTTTGGATGACAGCAAAGGCAAACATGAGTGATGAGTATAACGAAGATATTGCAGTTGGAGTTCTAGTAACAGGATCCTTCCAGCACAGCTTTCAGTAGACGAGTACTGAGTGCTCCTGCAGTAACGCTGTTGGCTGAGCTGCCCATTTTTCTAGTGAGAGCACTGGGAAGGCTTATGATTTAGCAACAGAGGGGCTGAGAGCTTGGTGAAAGAGACATAAGCAAAATTATATTGCAAAGAAAATGAGAGTAACTCCAGATATTTGGGTGAAAAGATATCCTAAAGGTAGCGAAGTATTTTATACATTTGCTTTAAATCATTGCTGCTCCTTATCCAAGAGATATACTCTGTTAGTGAATTGGATTTACAAAGTACTCATTAGCTGAAGATTATAAATGTTTTCTCAAATTTAAGAATGTTGGTGGAACAGGGAAAAAAATCAAAACCTGCATAATTTTGTTCTTTTTTACCTTGTTACTTTTGAGAAAGGGGTAGGAATAGTACAAGTTTTTCAGCTAAGGGGAAAAAAGAAAACTCAGACTAAAAAGTAAGAATTAAGTATTTTGCTATTCATATCACTTTCTTGTATAACACAGCATGTAGCATCATGTTGTAAAGTAATAAAAGAAAGAACAGCATAGCTTGTAAACCTTGAAAAGAAAATTTGCAATTTCACTTGAATGGTCTTGACAGTTGTTTTAGGACTGGCAATCTTAGTACAAGAAATGAACTAAGAATACTGACGTAAAACCACCAGAGTCCCTGAGTTTTGAAGAGAAAATGATAAGGCTATCACAGGCAGCTCCTCAGAAGTTAAAGCCATTTTAAGTAGAAAGAGCTCAATGGATTAATCTCTTTTACTAAAATCCTGAAGTATAGTGGTAATAATTCTAGTATGCATGGTCATTAAAATAAGATTTCACAGCTAGCCAGAGGAAATAAATACATTATGCATCATTTTTCAAAAATCTCTCTAAGTCTGAAAATCAGCCATGGGCTGCTGAACAGGAACAATACTGAAATACTAATGAAGCTTAAAAACTTCTGTGTTTTCTCCTTTTTGGCTTCAGTTTGTGAGAGGAAAGATTTGCTCAAGGAGATAGTATCTTATAGTAGACTAACTAATATAGCTGAGGAAAGAACAGATAGGTTCTACTAGACAAACCTTTGCCTGTTTTTTTACACAACCTTAACCCCCCCCCCCCAAAAAAAAAGCCAAGAATTTCTTTAATAGTGAAAAATAAAGTTTTATAAGTACTGCATGACAAAAACTTTAAATTCATAGTTCATGTCATACTGTATTCTTTTTCCCACATTAATAAGACTATAATTATTAATATTATTACTATCAAGCTGATCCCATACAATCTTTGTTGTCTATGATTTATATTAATTTGTATGTAGTACCCTTCTGTTTGTACCAGTTCTCAGATAATGCTAGCCAACATTCTTATTAATGCTCTAAAAATTCAAAATCACTGGTTTTGTGCATTTGTAGGTGGCAAAAATTGAGAGTTGCAAATAATGATAATGGCAATTGCTACTAAAGAACATAGCAGAGTCACAACATGATTTAAAGGTTGGAAATTAATACTAGAAGGAGTTAAGTGGAAATACTATCTAAAGAGGGAAGATAAGCAGTTGCATCATTGGGTAAGGGATGTAGGAGCTTGTCCATAAGTTTAGTTCTTTAAATTAAGACAGGATGTCTTGCTGAAAAATAGGCTGTACTTCAGCTACAATTCGTTGGGCTTGATTGAGGTTTTTGCTGTGTGAAAAAAACTATGTTCTTTGTACAGAAAATCAGATGAGATGATCATAACAGTCCCTTGGGCTGCACAACCTATGAATTGCTCTCAAAGCTATTTGCTTTTGAATTTCTTCTTATTATTTATCTCTCTTTTGGCTTGTATTACTTAAACTCTCTACAATAGAGAAACAGTTACATTACATTGTTTTAGACATTGCATGTGTATATATGTATATATATGAATGCACATTAGATACAGATACTTAATCTTGTATAGAAATCAAATTACAATGTGGTTTTGTTGGAGTATCACCAAGAATAGTGGGCTTTTCTTCTTTGTGGCAAGAGGAAATTTAATGGAACAAATTTATTTAAATTGCTATGTCTAAAAATGGGCTTTCCTATGTTTGTGTAGGTGAAGAAAGAAGGCCACCTCTGCATAGTTTTTAGTCCAGCTAAGATCTAAACTGCTGTCTGGAAATATGCTCTGTCTCTCTTCACTAAGAAGTCAGGAAAGTTTGCTCCTTCTGTAACATGGCTCATGAGAGGGGGTCTGTATCGGGGCCTTTTCCTTTGGAAAAGGTAACTCAGGCACTTTCTTCAGAGCTCTTAAATAATTAGCCAGTTGAAGTGTGAACATATGGGAGCAGTGAAGGAATAAATCACCACAGCAGCAGCTATATTAGCCAATTTTCTGTCTGTTACACACTGCACGATAGAAGAAAATGTCCACTTTATTTCAGTGCTAATAGTTGGCAGTATGCTTAAAGCCAGTAAAATTAATGAGAAGATTATTATGGTAGAGAAATAGAAGTCAGTTTTCATCTAATGCTTAGAAATGATGGATCTAGGATAAAACTGCCTTCAGTAGGCTTTGGGTTTGGCCATGATGTTTTTCATAGCACCCTTGTTCAGTAACCTTTCAGTATCTAACTTAGCTTAGGAAATCTTCTGTTGTGTTTTATAAGCCAGGTTGAGGCTTGAAGCTTGTGTGCTTTTGTTTTCACTCATCTCAAAACGTGAAAGAAGCATTTATGTTAATAAATCCTTGTTTGCATTCAGGTTCTCCTTTCTTGAAGGCAGAGGACTATTCATCAGCACTCTGCATCTCATTGCTCTTTTCATTGTGCTCAAGCGTGTCTGGAGAGGGACTGAGGTGCCCTTGGCTCCACTGGAAACATTATGTCATCTTCTCAACAAGATGTTGTAATGCCAGGAAAGGATCAATACTTTGATGAGGAGCTGCTGGCTCAAAACCACTTTATTATTTGATAAAGGACCGCTTGGAACATTTTCCAAAGCATTTCCCATGGTATGAAGCTCTAGGGACTGGATTTGTCTCTCTGCCTAGGAAACTGAGTTGATTCATCTGTAAATATGTGTCTGCCAACCTCAGATAACAAGAAAAATTGCACCTTCTGCCCACGTTAGGCTTCAGCCTTTCAGCCATTTCAATAATATACTGTCCGTGAAGGAAGTGCTTCACATACCAACAATCAATTCAGTGGGGAAGGGAGGAAAAGGTTTTAGCCTTTTTCCTGCTGCCGACACCAGACAAGTCTAGCATTTAGTCCGTATGACCGCACAGCCCTGGGAGAGCTGCATTGTGCGGGGTGCAAGGGCTGGCAGCCCCACGGGAGCTTGACTGCGAAAGTGTTTTGTGCTGCAGTCCTTGCATCCGCCCCCAGCCAGCTTCCCTGCCAGGTTGCAGTGCCAGTGCTGTCAACCGTGTCTGCCTCAGGATCTCCAGCTGAGACAAACCACGACAGCCGCATGCCTCTAGGTCAATGTGTTGTGAAAGGCAGGACAGCTAGAGCTAAAGGGCTCTCCGTTGAAACAAGCTCAGCTCTCCGCTGAGAAACAAGTCTCTGAAGAGATTAGAGTTGTTCAGGGTGCTAAACCGACATAACTTTGGATAAGACCACTAATATACAATGATCAAGGATTATGCAGTACATGAGTGAAATGGATTTTAAAAAGAAAGGGCTGGCCAAGCCATTTAGACTTCTTGTATTCTCTTTATGCAGTCAGGGATGGCTTTAGCAGAAAGGCTGCATGGAAGTCCTGTAGCTCTGTATGAACAGCTCGTCATCTGAGGGGAAAACACTACCTTGCTACGTATTGCAGCTTCATTTAACTCTCCTGTTGGCTCAGTTAATCCTCCTGTTGGCTCAAGTCCTAAGTAACCCAATTTGAGGATTTATATGCCCAAAGACAAGGAATTATTTTGTGAAGGTTTTTTTCTTTTTTCATTGAAGAGGAAAATAATTACTCCAATAACATTAAGAGATATGGAAGAGGACAAAGGGATGACTCAGCATCTTTTCATGATATACAGATGTACATATCACTTTTTACATTAATTGTCTGTTTATACTATGGTTGATAAAAACTCAGTACCTAGTGCAGTTTTGAATGAGTTTGAGTCATTCTAATAGAATTTGCTCATTTGTGTTATGATAGTAAACAGATATTTACCTTGACAGAAGGCAAGCTTAACAATGTCAAATCACTTGTATCATACTTGTTCAGGTCTAATTTGTGAAAAATACTCCCTGGTTCTTCCTTGTGTTCTGGGGCACTGAAAATCTTGAAGAATTCATGTCCATTCTAGCTCAATTTAACTGTTATACACCACTATTTAAACATTGATTATAACATTTGGATTGTAAGAGATTCAGAATTATTGACAAAAATATTGCTTCATCTTATTTTCTTCAAACCTAAACAATGCAGAGCCTGCTTTTCATACAGAAACGACGGGATTCTCTACAGCCAGAAGGTAAGAGCAGCCTGAATACTTATTTCACCTTAAAAGAATTGCTCAGTGTTTGTTCACTATTTTGTTTCTTTCAACGGTGAAGCCATATGATCTTTTCCTCTGGCAGAAGAAACAGGCAAGCAACTTTGTCAGTGCTGTTATGAAAAGCCTTTCATAGCATCCATCAACTCCTGCAAACTTCAGTGGGATTGTTCATCTCTTTGATACCAAGGAAAAAGGATCAATATCTGAGAGATCTTTTGTAGGCCTAGGAGTCATAGAGAAATCAGCCAGCAATAGGCATCTGTGATTCTCTGAATGTTTATTCTTCCATGCAGCCTTTTTTTCTGTTGCCACCTGCTCATGTAACCTGCACTGTTATAGATTTTTCCCTGGCAGGTAGGCCTCAATATACATATATACAATGCCTAGGAGATACTGAACCTAGGTGGTAAGGTTTCACACTGCTCTAAGAAACACTGATTTTTACGAACAGTCCAGATACAGATATTATGGTTTCTAAGGACTGTAACCTTGAACAAAGACATTTTTTTCTCTGAAATATTCTGAGAACTTTATAGCAGCCACAAGAAAGAATAGCCCTATGTGCTTTTGAGAGAGGACTGGGCTTCGTGACTTGGTTTTTTCTGTTACAATTAGTCTACTTCATTTGCCCTCTATTATGCAATACAATGAACTCATTGTAGCATCACTGTGTAAGTGGCTCTCACTATCATTTTGTATAGGATCAATGCTTTTCCTCATCTAAGCAGGCAAAAATAAAAATTCCTCTTACTATCCCTCATATTAAAGTATCATCAAAGCCCACTGTCTTGGTTTCAGTTTTCTGTTGACCAAGTATTGGACTTTCAACATACGATTTTTCCTATGAAAGCAAGCACATAGCTCAGGAGTGTCTTCCCACTTGCAGAGTTGAATCTAGGGAATGCTTTCCTTGTCACCAGCATTTCCATCCTGTACATAACAATAAATGGAGTTTTGCAGTTACTAATAATCCCTCTCCGAGAAAGAGCAAGCAGTTTCCCCTGAGGTTGCTATTAATACCTCATTATGAGATTATGATAAGAGGTCTCCCTGCAGTCTGCCAGCAAAACAGCTGTTGGAGTAGGTGTGTTGGTACTGCTCAGTGCTGTAATGTTTTGATAATCCCATTCTAGAAGATCAAGTCAATTATCATTTGCAGCATGTCCAGGTGCCAGTCAGCTGAAGACCGAAGAGTTCTGGCATGACGTTTGAACCTGGCCTTTTTCATGTCAGCATGACCACTGGGCTGCTAATGTGAATCTGCATTTTTTGGAACCTACCTACTTTGATAGTAGCATTAGTGTATTAGGAGGCAAAGTCAGTTTATTACAGTAACTGCAACATTGACAAGGTTAAGATTATAATTGAAAAATGTTAATATGGGAAAGGAGAAAAACAGTCCTTCATGAAGTTTGAAGAGCACATCCTACTGTATCTCCCACTCAGAAGTCCTTATGTATAGATGGATGATTGGAGGGGGGATTTCTGCTTGAGACAAGTAAAAAATTCTGCATGTTTGTTTATCTATTTTTAAGTGGTTTTTTGTCAGTTTGTATCTATCTTCCCTATACATGCTTTCCAGAGATTTAGCAAAAGAATATTGACATAAAAAAGGATTCTTCCTAATTCCATTGCTATAATAGCTGTGCCCATACAAACCCATACGAAAGCTGCTTGAGCAGCAGTAGTAAAAACTGTGCCAAATATATTCAGCTGTTTACTTTCAAGCTAAGCAGTGCTGCAGGGATCTTGGCATATGGCCTCCACTATTTGAAATCTGAGGAAATTCCCACTGGGCCTGAGACCAAACACTTTCTTGCAGCCATTTGGTGGGCTTTTACTACTGCGGTGTTTTAAAAAGCTGATGGTTAGCAGCCTCTCACTGCTCAGGAATCCAGCTGAGCTTCTTCACAGAGTGCTGTTCAGCTTGCCTTGGTTGCAAACACAATTCAGCCACTCCCAGCTGTGTTCTGCCCACTTACAGCAATGATTAATTTCTTCCCAAGACTTCAATATAAAAGTCATCTGCACTGAGTGATGTGCTACATTTTTTAATATCAAGGCAGTGAATTATTGTCTTTTCACATTAGAATTTTCAGAAATATAATCTCTTACATTCTATTTTTATTCTAGTGGCCTTACAGAAGCAGGCTGAAAACAAATCTGTAAATGAAAATTGTACTTTTATGTAAGAGGCAGCTTTTAATCTCTTTAAACAGTACATACTATGTATTGATTAATACATAATTAATACATATTAATAAAAAAGTGTTCATAAAGTCTGAGTAGAAACAGCTTTCCTTTTTAATTATTCATTTTGCACCCATTTGATGTTTCTACTATGTATTTATTCTAAGCTGGGTTGAGGGCATTATAGGGGTTAACACATGATAATGCCAGTATAAGGTAGAAATGTTGATTGTAGACTGTGAAGTTGGTAGGCCCAGCACTTCCTATATTTATTTAAAATAATTACGGGTGCCAAAGGTAGAATCCCCATGACTATTCATGGGAACTGCACTGCTGCAGTTCAGACTAGTGCCCAGCCATACAGAGAGGTCAACGGCACTGCAGCCCATGGAACGAAGAAGTATAACAATTAAAAAGCACTCATGCTGAATGTCGGTAGAATATTGTAATAAAATAAAGCAAGCTTCTGTAATTGAAACATGTTCTGACAAGCTATGGAACTATTCTTAAAGTTGCATCATTTTGCATCCAAGAGAAAAATCTTACAATCTGTTGAACATCCATTTATTTGATGAAAGCACTTGGCCTCTCAGAAATAAGCTGAATTTCAAAGCATGATGGAAGGACCTGGCTGTCTGAGAGAGCTTCCCTCAGGCGCCATAAAGGTCAACAGAATTCCAAGCCAACCATTTCCCTGCAACAAATAATAGCAAGTGAGACTGCATCTTAGGGACTGCATTGTTCATGCTATTTTGTGCGTTTGTGCTAGACAGTGCCCTAAAACAATCAACAGTGTTTACTTCTGAACTATTCTAGGCTACAAAAACTCATGTAGGATTTGATCATTCACTAGTAGCCTGCTCTAAACAAGATATTTAGTTTGCAGGCTGATTTTCTGCTTCTACTGTCAGCTTTCAAATATTGATGACTCCAAGGAAAACAAAAGATTATGTCCTAAAGAGGAAAATACATTATGCCTTCCAAATTCATTGGTAGAAATAAACTTGAAATTTGATGTGCTTATGTAGTTTAGCTATTGCATCAGCATGAAAGTAGCTTCTTCACCAAATTAAAGTGACACAGCACTTCTGTGCTTACCATGCTCCTGTATGAGTCAGAGATTTTGCATAAAAGATGCATCCACCCATGGATTCCCACTTGTGGAAAACTGCAATGAGAGGATTCTGTGTACCTGCTCTTAATGAAATAGCATGATACCTTTCCAGTTGTAGTCGGATTGATTGAATGCTTATTGAGTCATTAATAACAATGTCCCAGCAGCACTGGGTAGTAGGTGTGGTTTGGATAGGCTATACAGAACTGACCAAGCAATTCCCATACAGTGAGCTGGAACATGTGAAAAGGAGGATGCATCATAAGATAATACTTCAAAGACATCCTAGGAGCACATTTGACTGAGCACACTGCTAGCTAATGCTTCTGGATTTCTAAACCAAAAAGAGGAGTCTTCCACACAGGGTTAAAAGTAGCTACAGGTGTTAGCATGTTAACACCTACCTCCTTATGGCAACAGCATCTTTGACTCTGAGACCATGATAATGATGAACATGATTCTCATTTCACAGAACTGCCATTTCATTAGCTGTCAATTACGTCTTTCAATAAAAAATAGATATGAAAGGAATTAGAGATTCTATATGATTTATATAAGGTGCTGTAGAAGATCATTTGTAGAAGTGGACAAATAAGCAGTATGTGTTGTGTTATTGGTGGACTGGGGAAGAGCAAATCATGACATAAGTTACACAGTCAAATACTGATGCTGTAGAGGGTGTCTCTGTAGATTCAGTCCTAGGTGGGTTAATACAAGAATACAAGTCATGATAATAGCTTCACCTTTGCAAAACTGTTAAAAACCAGGATATTTTAGTTTGGTGGTTAACAAAAGGTTTCTACATTAGCTGCTGTGTCTTGAAGGTACCAAGATATCAACTTAAGGCCATTATAATTCAGCCACCATTTTGCTTGAAACCTGTTTGTTTTTTCTAATACTTGTACTGTAGCAGGAACTTGAAATGCAGTCATGAAACTATGAAAGATCAGGTAGTGGCCATCAACTCCTGATTTACTCTAACCCCTTTGATACAAAGGAGGTATCTTTTGCCAGTTGCCCATGTAGATTTGAAGCTTGGAAATTCCTCAGATGACATACAAAGGCAAGTAAAGGCAGGAGAGGTTTTTTTTTAAAAAGAGGGCTTTCTAAACCGTGGAAGCTATTTCACCAAGTAGTGAAGCTGATAAATCTATGGAAGTGGTCTGGCCTAGTAGCCCTGGGCCAAATCTAAGTTTTGAACATATGGTGTAACCAGGTCTACATTAGCAACTTGGCTCAGAGCAGTAATGCAGTTTTGAAGCAAATCCCTTGGTTATCTCCATTTACTGTGTATTAGTTCATTTCTGAGGACAGTTGTGGTCCCTGTGAAACTGATTCTGTTTGGAAGGAAACTAAATCAGAAAGGTTGCTCCAGAAGTGCTGCAGTGCCCTTCAAGAGCAATAGGTTCCTAACTTATTTGTGGACTATACCACCAAAAGGTCTTCCTGTTCATGCCTATCACTTTTTCTTGAGAATTGAACCACCTACATAGTGGAGATGTTTGACCCGGGAAACCAGCCGATATCTAAATCGAGGTAAGCCTCCTGAGCCTCCTATAATGGAGATGTAAGGAGCCTTAGCACCAATCTCTTTGATCTGCTCATTGCACTTCTAGTAGGGGACAAAATATGTCTAAATCATTAGAAGTTCCCTCGGCTAAGACATTAATCCCAGGATTTAGGTGACAAAACTCTTGAAGTCTGCCTGCTAGAGAGTGTTACCAGACATGGAGAGTGATATTCCATTGCCCAAACCTAGGCATTTAGTGCTGTTTTAGAGGTAGAGTAGCTGTAGGGTATCCATCCTAGCTACCAGTGCTGCTTCAGAGCATATGGGTCTTTTCTGAGGCCCTGTGTCATATCTGCCTGTCCCAGGCAGGCATCTGGGCTACCCAAAGGCTTCCCGATTGGCCTTAGGCACTTTGGTTTAGGCAGCTGGATCACAATTGGGTTCAGCATCCAGGTGTGTGCTAAACAAAAAAATCTGAAAAAAACCTAGAGCTTTGAACAATGAACTCCACAAATCAGACCAGGTTAGAAATCCAATGGCTTCCATGGCTTCTGTCCAAACATGGCATTTTGGTGTCTGTCCAGGAAGTGGGACGGGGATAGGGAGTGATGGCGAGGAGTTTCATTTTAAGTCTGCTTTACCCACAGGTGTTTATGCCTTTCCAAAGAGTAAGCTACTTATGTATACATTTGAAACTCATTTTAGGAGGCAGTACTCTAACACTCTTGCTAGGCTGTATCTCACTTTCCGTGAAGCAAGCATTATTTATTCTCATATATCATACTCTCTGTACAGCTAAGTAGATTACCAGAGAGGAGAACACAGGAAGGAGAAACTTTAAAGATTTTTAGGATTAGCAAATTAAGTTTCAAAGGTAAAGAAGTCTAGCTACATTATACTGCCATTAGTCTGAAGCATAAAGTAGTGGGTGGGGTGTTAACACCATTATTACCCAGTGAATTTGGAGATTCAGGTAAATGTTTTTTCACCTGGTTGTACATGCATACCTGCATGCATACCCATACACTTTCTAGTCATAGTGTCTTCAGAGAGTGAAAGGAATTAGTGTCTTTCTTCAGTATTGTTTTGTCATTACTCATGTTGCTTTTTATCTGATAGTTTTCAGAAAGCCATGCTGGCATTGATTCAGTTGCGTAAGAAGTTTGTGTGTTTTAACCCAACTTCAAGCTATGTTGCTGTCAACCCTGCAATGCATGTTTCTCTAATCAACCACATGCAACATTGCTTGTCTTCTAAACAGTGCATTGTGAGTAGGGTTTTGTGCTTGTAAAAAAGGGAAGATGTAGGGTTTTGCCTCCTCCTATTCTTGTCCTGTTTGTAGTAGGGCACTGTCAGCTTTTGTTAAGCCTATAGTTGTGTTTCTGTTTTTTTACTGAGAAAGTCCATAGCACACTTCTCTCTTTCTCTCTCCCCACTTCATGTTCTATCCCACAGTGTTTCAAAACGCTTCCTTCCAAAACCAGAATGATTTGTGATGTTGAGAATATCAACCATATGGTATAGTGAGTAAGTCACACATGTTTTCTCAGTAGCCAGTGGTTGCTGGCTGTGAAAGACACACATAGCATTACATTAGTTTCTGTCCTAAGAATTCTAGTCACAGTCTCAAAATTTGCTAAAAAAAGCAAAAGGAATGAAGTGTTGTACAAGTCCATTTTAGATTGAATATTTACTTCAACTCAATACTACTTCTCTGGTTTCTGTTACAGTTGCTGTTCTGGCCCTTCATAGGTTTATTGTACGCCCACCCTACTGTGATGGAGGAGGAAGTTTCTTACAGCTAAATCTAATATGAAAGTGTTATTAGTTCAAGTCTCATTATTGCATTTCCTTTTCTAATCAAGGGAAAGAATCTGCCATTAGCAAGGTAATCTCTTTTCCTGTTGACTTGCTTTATAGATACAACCATAAAAGCAGTTGGTTTGAATGGCTCCTTTGCACTCAGGTTCTTTTTCAAAACATTGATTACTCCTAATTGTCATTTCTTAGCCACAGTGATTTAGAATTATGTCTTTCAGAGTCATGATTTTTGCAAAACTATTCGTATTAAACTGTCTGGAGATGGTTTGGAGGTGATTGATTTTTCAAAGCATTGCAGTGAAGTTTGATTTGTAGTTCTGACTAAATGAGCTGGTTGACTAAAACCCTGTGCAATCTTGAAAATGTATCACTTTCATCAAAATCTACAATTTCTGTAAATTTTATTTAGAATGACATGTAGACTAGTCAGCTCTAAATATGTTTCTGATAAAATGGTGTGCTCCAAATTAATTTGTCAGCCATTGCCACCTGGCAAGACAAACAGATTACAAATGTTTATCAGGTTACTCTTCAGTCTTTGAATTTTGTTTTCAACATATTCATCCTCAGGATGATTGGCATCCCTTTGAACAACTATGAAGTCAGGTACAGTAAAGTTTCTTAAATATATTTGTTTGCTAGAATTAAATATTGAACTTCAGTTATGAAAAGATCCTCTTTGTTCTCCATTGCCCTCTTTTTTGGGTAGCTGTGTCTGATTTTATATTCTCTTCTTAGTTTCCCACTTAATTTTGATACTATAAATCAAAAAGAGAGGACGCCAATTCAAGTTAACATGCGTGCTGAGATGTCAAAAGGCATAGTGCGGAAATAGCTCTGCTTTGCAGATTTTATGCAAAGTATCGGCATGTATTTGCATTCTAGTATCACTGATTCAGACAACTTCATACCAGCTGTCATCATCTCTACTACAGTAATCAGCTGAAAAACAATCAAAGTGAAAATTACTCTATTCAGACAAACTGCTTCAATTCATCTTTGATCTGATCATTCAGAATCTTGGTCTTTGTAAGAGAACTTCACCTGCATTACTAAGCATTTACTTTAGGTTTATATTGTACTTTTAAAATATTGTACAAACCACAGAAAGTAACATTTTTAATTAAATTACATGAATTAATTAAACCAGTTTCAAGGAGACAATGCACTGGCATTTAAAGACAAAAACCCCTTCCTTCTACCTTAAATCCACAAATGCAACTTTAAAAGAATCTACAACCAGGATCTTTGTCTTTGCAAACGTAAATGTTATTAAAATACTAATTCATGCACCTGTGAGCTTTCCAATTATATAATGAATCAATAACAAGACTGATGAGACTGTGTCCAAAGACTGATAAGATTGAGAAAACCTATATGGTTTTTTTATTTCATATACTCTTATCTTTTCTGAATTAATATTGTTCTGATACAGGTATTGTGTAGGATTGCTTTTTTCTACTGAAACTGAAATGGTGGGATAGTTTGAATGAAAATATGAAACTATAAATCTTGAGTATAAAACATGAATTTTTCAATATGGACTTTCAGGGAAGTCAAGTCTGTGATCTAATGCTACTTGACTTCAAAATGACAGTATTCACAAGAAAGAGAGAATTTAATGCGTCAAATTTTTTTTAGTTTAGCCAAACATCTTTGCTCTTCTGAGCATCCTTCTTCCTCATATAGTAACTCTGCTATCTTGTAAATAGTGGCTATGTCTTAGAATATCTCTTGCTCTTGTAAGAAGATGGACCTCAAGATCCATCTTTAACTGCACTTATTTGTAGTCTTGTAGAAGTACTGAAAAAAGCATGAGCTTGTGAATATCAGGTCAAAAGTAGACATCTTCCAAGAAGACTGGTGTGAATGTTTGTGTTTCAAGGTACATTTGATAGGCGATAAGTTCCCAATGGCAAAAATTGATTAATGCACTGAAAAACCTTCCAAATGTCAAGAAAGGGGCAGAAGGACTTTTTGGTAACGTGATTAGACATTTCACTAGCTTCTGAGTGAGCTCAATCTACCTGTGATCACAGGCATGATTATCTTTTTAGTTAGAAACAACACATCAATGTCATTTCCTCAGTGATAAGAAAAAAATATTGAAAATTATTTAAAATATTAATATAAATTATGTTTGTTTCATCTGATTCAGTGTGCATCAGCTAGAGTTTTAATCCTAGCAGCTATACAGAGTCAAAAAACTTCTTTAAAGAATGTAAATTCTTCAAAGATACAGTCTGATGTCTGTGTTGTTTATCATTTTTCAAGTTATTAACATTGGGAGGCTACAGATATGTTCACTGATTCTTGGAAGTGAAGAAGTTATTTGAGTTTCTGTATGACATTGCTGTTAATATAATTTCTATTTTATTTTATCTTGTTTTATTTTATGTAGGATGATAAAGACCGTAGTTGGTGCTTAAAGAGATGCTTCCATGGTTGTCTAAGTCCTAGGTACTTTATCTGGTTTTGTGTGCTAGGTTAATTAGTCTAACTAAACATACCTTAGGTAATAGTTGGTCTGGAGTATCACGATAAATAATGGGGCTGTGCTTCTCATATGTACTTATTTGCCTGCGTTGATAATCTGATTATCTCTATTTTTATTTAGTTCCTGTGTTGTTAATAAGGATATCCAAAACTGAAGAAAGTAAATCGTATTTTCCAGTGTAATGGTTTCTATATTGAGATTGTTTTATTTTCAGATTATTCCTTTAGTTGATTACTTTACGTCTGATAAATATACTCTCTGTTTCAGAGAATCTTGCTTCTGGTTTGGTTTATGTTCTCTTTGCAAAGATACTGTTGCTACTGCCTCCATAGTCTGTGTAATTTTTTTTCCTATGCTTTCCTATACTTTTACCTGGAGTGTTGATTAGTAGTTTTACAGTGTGTTCTGCTAAAAGTAGCATAAAAATATGTCTCTCAATCTTAAATGGAAGAATAATCTTACTTTATTCTTTAGTTTATGAAGGCCACACTTTCTGGTATAAGTTAGAAGAGCCCTGATATGGATTAGAGCCCTACCTGCTGAAGCAGAGCATCTGAGAAGCACTCTGGGAATAAAAAGGACCAGTTAAAATGGCTCAAACTAGATGTCTAAAAATGAGTTAGGAGAAAAAATGTTGCTTTGGTGATCGTAGAAATTTTTATGTTAACAATTCTTTCATCGTGAAACTTGTTTATTGCATAGATTGGAGCCCACACTTGAAATTTGTCAATAGTGTCATGCTGGTGGCATACACATGGCCTGTAATTGTGTAAATAAGTCTCCAGGCAGAGTTACAAACGTTCACAAAATCTTACTGTTCTTACACTCAGTAAGTATAGGAGTTAGTATATATGATGGAGGTTACTATTGAACATGATACATAGTTTGATAATAGTTTGATACCTGAACTATAAAAAATTGTCTGCCTACCCAGAGTTACCATCCTTAGAGCTCTTCTTGAGAACTGCTCCATATGCATGGTTCTGCAAAAAAGCATGTGGGCATGCTCCAGGCAGGTCTGCATTGGCCTGGTAAAGAGCAATTTTTCTGCAGTTTGAAGGACTGGGAATATCAGCAAAGCATATCTTGCAGAGATAAATACACTCTTTTATTAGAACAACTGACATAGTTGAGGGGCAGACAGAAGAAAGAAACTTTTGGATTTTACCAGCATTTTTTCAGTTCTGCCTCTTCAGTTATCCTTGCCTACAAGCACTGCAGGGAAAGACCTACTTTACCTATTCAAGCATTCTTACCAGAGCAGAGCAAACATTTCTTATATATACCCCCGTACATACCGTGTACCATGCAAAGCCATCAAGAAGATAACAAAACTCAGATTCCTGTATTGGTCTCTTAAAATAGAAGAATAAAGGACTGCAATCATCCTTTTTGACAAGCCTTTAAAACTGCTTTTTTCCAGATCATTTCCAATAATAACTGTAATTTAAACTTTTATGATAAAAGCATGGAAGTGCTTTGAAATAGCTCAGGCATTTTTCTAGAGAAGGTGATGTCATTCTTTCCATCAGCAGGAAGAATATTCTAGTCATGCTTTAGTCTTTGTTTGCTGATAAGTAGAAAAGGAATTAGAACATTAGTCAGTATTTTTATATTTAAAATGAATTACTTTCCTCTGTTCTATTATCTTTCTTGGTTAGTTTCCAATTTCCAAAAGTCTTTCAATTGCCAAATTTGGCCTTTGGGTATATTTACACTGTTCTAATGGGACTTGCAAGTGTGTACTTGAGAACAGAATTTGATTCATGTGTATATTTTGATTTGCCCGAGATGCACCAAGATAAAAATTTTTTATAATTCCCAAGCATCTGTCTACAAACTTTCTTGGGGCTTTCTCTCTGTGGAAGAAAAGAAATATTTCATAGTTATCAATAGGCAGCAAAAAATATATTAAAAAAAAAAGTAAAAAACTTTTCTTGATTTTTGTTCCAGTTTTAAATTCCTGAGCAATGAGATTAAAGATTCAGTTCTGTACTAGCTGTCAACTGGACAAGACCACAGCTGGTTCTCACATACATGTTCAAGGGACATATTAGGAATATCTTCACTGATCTTCAACTTTCTTCTCTTCCCTCATTGGGATTGAGCACCACTGCAGAGGTTTCTTGGGACATGGAGGAGTCCTTGAGCTTGGAGCCATCTCCCTGGGAGCACAGGACATATAGCAGCTAAAAGGCTCCATCCCATGTCTGTGACTGTCTGTGTTTTCCAGAGTTCTTGGTGAAAATCTGTGATTCCCTCTAAACTTCCAACACAGAACTGAGTAGAGCGGCAAAAATATGATAGAATATGATTCTTCATTGGTCTCCAGCTCACTTACGTGGGTATTATCCAGCTTTCACTTTGGTTAAGATATTTTACATTTTTTCACTTTAGACTCACTTTCTCAGATACGGTTGTACACACAGTACTTTCTACTTCTGCCAAGATACTACAAGGACATGCTTGATTTTCACTGTGGAAAAAATCAGATGCAGGGTCCTAATGAATAAGTACACCTCTGAAAGATTTGGAAGAGAGATAGCTCAAGTTTGCAATGACTTAAATCAATATTTTGGTAATGCAAGTCATGCTGAAGAATACCTGTCTGCTCCTGTTGATTAAAAATATGTACCTGCTTAGAAGTGTTCCTTAATTAATTGCCTACATTATCATGTAATGATCCTGTTCAGTACAACATAAAGTTGCTAGGAGTAAGTACTTTTTATAGGGATCATAGACTCATAGAATGGTTTGGGTTGGAAGGGACCTTAAAGATTATCTAGTCCAACCCCCCTGCCACGGGCAGGAACATCTTTCGCTAGATCAGGTTGCTCAGAGCCCCATCCAACGTGGTCTTGAACACTTCCAGGGGTGGGGCATTCACAACTTCTTTGAGCAACCTGTTCCAGTGCCTCACCACCCTCATTGTAAAAAAATTTCTTCCTTCTAAATCTAAATCTACACTCTTTTAGTTTAAAACCATTAGCCCATGTCCTATTGCAACAGGCCTTACTAAAAAGTCTGTCCCCATCTTTCTTATAAGCCCCCTTTAAATACTGAAAGGCCACAATAAGGTGTCCCCAGAGCCTTCTCTTCTCCAGGGTGAACAACCCCAACTCTCTCAGCCTTTCCTCATGGGAGAGGTGTTCCAGCCCTCTGACCATTTTTGTGGCCCTCCTCTGGAGCCGCTCTAACAGGTCCATGTCTTTCCTGTGCTCAGACCCCAGAGCTGGACGCAGTACTCCAGGTAGAGTCTCATAAGAGTGGAGTAGAGGGGGAGAATTGTCTCCCTTGACCTGCTGGTCACGCTTCTTTTGATGCAGCCCAGGATACAGTTGGCTTTCTGGGCTGCAAATGCACATTGCCAGCTCATGTCCAGCTCTTCATCCACCAGTACCTCCAAGTCCTTCTCCACAATGCTGCTCTCAATCCACTCATCCCCTAACCTGTACTGATAGGGGTGGTTACCCTGACCCAGGTATGGGACCTTGCATTTGGCCTTGTTGAACTTCATGAGGTTTGCATGGGCCCACTCCTCAAGGCTGTCAAGGTCCCTTTGGATGACATCCTTTCTCTCAAGAGTATCAACTGCACCACTTGGCTTGGTGTCATTTGAGATGAATGACCTATTATGAAATCAGACACTGAGGAGAGAAAGTTGGCTTTAAAAGTTATGTTGTTTGCTAGATAGGTAGCAAATGGATCATAGAGATAAACCTTGTAAGTTGTGCTACCTTCCTGCATTCTTCCCATTTGACATTGTGAATTGTACTTGTTATGCAATGTATTATTGTTCCCAAGTTAACTACAATTGCAGCCATTACTGTGGCCTCTGTGGACCTGTGAACAAAGTGAGGTGCTTTTACAACCATGCCATTTCTCAGGGTGGAGCCCTGTGATCAGTCAACTTTAGCACCAAGATTTTAGGCTATAAATCCTGCAGTTTACTGGCATCGCTGCATCTGCAGTTCTGTCCCCTCAGTTGTAATTAAAGGCTTATGTAATAAGCAGTAAAACAGTAATTGACATGTGTGTGCTTTAGCCTACTGAATCAGTCATCCTTTAGAAATTCTTTCTCTGTTAAGTGTCAGGTAAGAAAATCATAAAGTAGTAAAACTGATTGAAAAAAATATTGTGTTAGCTCAAATTTGACCTTTACTTTCTAGGGACAGAAGCACATGTTGGTACTCAGGGGACTACCAGCGAGTGCCGGAGCAGACTAGACACAGCACTGCTAAGAATTCCTGCAAGACATTCCTGTAGTAGCATGGAGGGTCCTAAATCATGGACCAAAACACTGTTACGCTAAAATGGTGTGCAAGGAAGAAATAAGTGGTTTCTCCTTGTCTAAACAAGTAAGAAATGTGGATGGGAAATGCCATTCCGGCTAGTGGTGCTCGTACACCTTGGTAGGCTTCCAGTAGACCAGAGAATATTTTATCAGTTCTGTGTTTTACAGTTGAAGGCTTTAGCCTTAGCTAAGCCAAAAAGAGTTGTCAAATTAACAAGAATAAAAAGAAATAATCATAGGCAAGAATGGTAAAAAGAATGAACTTTTTACTTCTTCAACTAGCATGGATCACAGTGTAAGAATATTGATTCAGGTGACTGTAGACTATAAAGGATTATATCCAATTTGCCCAGTGGAGAAATGATAAATAGGTACCCCTGTGTAATATTTTTAAGAATACAGCTTTGTATTAGTGATCCATTGGCTCCTGGAGCATGTCTGAGGGGGTCAACAGCAAAAGTCTCTGTTGCACTGTGAGTGTCAGCATTAAGCTGTGGCTTCTACACAGCTGTTCTGGCTTGCAGAAGTGGTTACAAATAATGGCAATGTAATGTGCTAGATGTGGTACAACCCGAAACAAAAAGGATGTTCTTGGACCAGAGATCTTACCATCCAAGTGTAAGAGGGATGATAACACATGATGTAGCTGGCAGAATGCAAACAACCAGCGAGATGCTAATGGCTGCTCAGAGGTGGATTTGGCAGACTAATGTTCACAACAGACTTTTGCAACAAACTTCACTTTAAGCCTCAATATAAAGAGCTTTACAGGTGTTTGTGGAGGGAAGGATTAAAAAAATGTAAAGGGCAATACAACTGACAGAAACAAAGTGTTCCTTGAAGTTGTGGGTGTGGCATACCTAGCTATTTTCAACAATAAAGGTGGCAACATCATGTCCTTCAAGGCCAGAAGAATGAATGTCGCAATAATCAAGATAGAGGATGACAAAGTACTCGTGGCACAGGAAGACTACCTTGAACGCATAACTTGGATGACAGTGCCTAACTCTTTTTTTTTTCCCCCAGAAAACGAAATGTGAGTACACTGCAAGGTTCAGAACGGAGCTCAAGTACAGAAGCTTTTTAGCCCTGCACTGGCTCTGAGCAAAGCCAACTGGAGTGTCTGTATCGTCCTACTGAAGCAGAGAACTGGCCCCGGGCTGGACCTGCTTAAGAACAGACAGGCGAGTGACACTTTTCTCTAACCTCTATAGGAGATATTCAGAACCAGTAGGTTTGAAGTAGGGTCAGGGGTGGAGCAACTGCGTCTCGCTCTGGCCTGTATTTTGGGTAGGATGCTGATGGTTATAGTGATATGGTTCAGGAACGCCATGGAGGACCTGAAAGGCAGCAAAGAATTAAGAGTTTAATCATAGTGAATTACCATCAACAACTTTAAGGCAAGCCCAAAATGTTTTTTATGGAGAAGGCGGCGCGATTAGATCGAGAGGTTGGTGGTACTGAATGTTTGCGGTGGAGGTATCCGTGACGTTTTCACCGTCTTGGCAAGGGAAGAGTTCGTCGCCACTGCCACGGGTGCTCGATCCTCCCGCACAAGCACGGAAACAATCCGCAGGCGTTTCTCCGCGCTGAGCCACGGCCGTGCCGCCGGTGCTTCCCGCCTGCTGGCCCGTCCCGGGGGCTCCGGCTGGGCGAGCCTCCGCCGCGGGCCGCAGAGCACCTGGCTCTCGCCCGCGGGGTGAGGAGGAAAAGCGGGTCGGGGCCTGCGCCTCCGCCTCCTCCGCTCCCCCGCAGCCCCGGGCAGCCTGCCCGCGGGGGCCGGCGAGGGCGGGGGCCGCCCGGCCTCGCTGCCCCGGCCCGCCCCGGCCCGCCCGGTCCGCGGAGCCCGGTGGCCCGCCGGGGGAGCCGCGCGCCCCCCCCCCCCCCGCAGGCCCCGCCCCGGCGGCGCTGGCGTAGCCGTGACGCCGCGCCCCGCCCCACCCCGGGGACAGGCCGGCTAGCGGCGGGCGAGGGGCGCCGTTAGCTGCCGGGCCTGCCCCGCGGCGGCCGCCCGCTCCGCTGCGCCATGCGGTAGCGGGCTGCGGCGGGCCCGGGCTCTCGGCGGCCATGGAGCGGCTCCCGGGAGGCCGGCGGCCCCGGCTGGTGTCCTCGCTGGGGCTGGGGCAGCGCTCCTGGGAGGTCACCTTAGACGAGGAGCGGGGGCGGCTGGCCTGGCGCGACCCGCGCCCGCCGCGCCGCGGCGGCGGTGAGTGGAGCGGAGCGGCGGGCCGGGCCGTGGCGGGCGGCCGGCCGGCCGTTAGCGCACCTGCCGCGCCCGCCCGAGGGGCCGCCTCGCCTCGGCGGCGCGGCGAGGGCCTTCGCGACGTCCCCGGCGGCGGGGGGCAGCGCGGCTTCGGGCACGGACGCCGGCGGGGACGGCCTGCGGCCGGCCCTGCCCCCGCCGGGGCGCTGCCGGAGCCGGTCTCACGGCGGCGGCGTGCGGTTGTTGTCGGCTCGGAGCACGTTGGGCGTTCGGAGCGCCGCGTTTCCTGGACTCGGGCGCCTTTTCGCCCGGCGAAGGAAGGGCGGCAGCCGGCGGCAGCCGTCGCCTGTGGGGTTCAGAGTCCGGCGGCGGAGGAGGGAGGGCGGCTTAATCGCTCGCGGGCCCGGGCCGGGCGGCGCGGGAGCGGGGGAGCCGCAGCGGTGGCGGGACTGTCGCCGGCGGAGAGCCGGCTGCGCCCAGCGCGTCCGCCGGTTAATCGCCTTGTGCGCTGCGGGACGAAGCTGGGGGCTGCTCGCGGGGAGCCCGAGGGCGGCGAGTTGCCCGCTTTGCGCAGAAGGCAGCTTCAGCATCTGTTCGGAGCGTGCGCCTGGTAACAAAGGAGGGAAACCTGTCCCTGCAGCTGGAGGAGGAGAGCGCAGATTTGTGTAGCTGAACCCCATTGTTTCTTGGCGCCGCGAGCGGGTCGCAGTCTGCGTGGCTTGTAACCTTGTATTCGAAGTAATCACAGCAGGACGTGATGGACTTACAGTACTTTGAAAGCAACTTTTTTATTTTTAGTTACATGACTTAGTTGTGGTTAAAAACACTTTCATACTGAGGCAGTGTTTCAGGCAATTGCTATTTTTTTTTCTTTTTCAAATGATGTTTTTTTAAAGCTCTTTGCTTTCTTAAGGGCTTCACGGAAATTTCCAAAGAAAGTTTAACTTTTGCAAGCTAGTGTTTTGGAAATAGTTAATGTAGGCTAATAGTTTGTAATGGGGTAACAAAGCTGTTTATAGTTCCCCTTTTGTGCGATTAGAATAGTGCTGACTTACAAAACTGCAAGTGGAAGAGGTTACTGATGAAGAAACCTGACAAAATTTCAGGATAATTTCTGCAAAAGTCTGCACATACAGTATATCAAGCTGTCTAGTACGCTTTAGGTGGGATTTTATCAGAGTCTTTGACCTTGGGTTTTTTATATAGTAATTATTCCCATTATTAATATAGCCCTATCAGCATGGTGTGTGAACATCTGAAAATGTGTAATGTCCTTTTCACAGCAGCTGCTGTAGAGTGGAAAACTGCTGTCGTCCTCATTTTAGAGGTTGGAAGAACTGAGACAGAGAGAAACTAATAATAGAAAGGTTGACTAGAAGTTTATCTGAGAAAGGTTTGAATATAGATGTCTCCAGTCCCAGGCAAGTTCAAGAACTTACATAGTTAAATAGTTCTTCCCTTCTTACTGTGTACCTTTCTTAAATATTTTCCTGATTTTATCGTAATATCTTATTGGCTTGAGGCTTTTTGAAAAAAGGTGAGGGAAAAGGGAGAGGGAGAACTCAAAAAGAATTGTAAGAATTTGATGTTGTAGTCTACATACTGAGAATTGGTCATGTTTTAAATACATCTCCTCTTAGTCACAGTAACATAACAATGGAGTTTGTTATCATTCCTCTGCTATCATGTGAATACAACTTGACATAATCTAGTTTTTATCAGCAGTACTGCTGAAAATGTATTTGAAAATTCCTCAACTTAATTCAGATGTGCAGCTAAATGAACCTAAGACTTTGAAGGCAGATTAGTTCTTTAATTCTGCTGTGCTTAATATATTGGCGTGAAAAATAAGCTGTATGCTTTTCAAAATGAAATAAAATGAGTCTAAAGAAAGGTATCTGGACCTTAAACTTAAAATAAAAAGTTTTACAGCCTTTTGGGACAGTTGCTCCCACTGGGTAAAGTAGCCCCTGCTTTGGAGAAAATTTTGTTGACTTGTGCAAAATCCTTCTAAAAATGCCTTTGTAAAGTTACCAGCTGACTTATTTGTAGGCTAGAGCAAGTTCAATGGGAGCTCCATTCTACTGTGTGATGACTGACTTCAGACCATGGAAGAGTGCCACAAAATCACACTAGCTCTCTCACTAGCACTCCAAAGTTTACAACTGCTTACAGTTTTAAGTTTTTCCAACTTTGTAAGTTGTAATTTTTCCCGACTTACTCCTGGTGGGCCAAAAAGATTATGAACTTGTCCTGAAGCCTGTTCCAAAGTAGATGTCAGAATGCTGAGACTGGCGGAAGGAGGGTGAGACATAGTAGACCAGACTCTTTTTGAGGCAGTTTCTGAAGTGGTACACAGTTGGAGATTCCTTTGGAGGCAAGTCTGGTTACTTGAATGTGGTTGCTGTTCTGTAGCACAGCTATTTACAAGATTTTGAAAAAATACGATGTGGAATCAGGAGAGAAAAGGGAGGGCGGGAGAAGAAAAATGCCTAAGTGTTCTGGAGGCACAGGTGTAATTTATGTAGAGAGCAATGCAATTGATGATGTACCTCCTCTTCTTAACAGCCTGATTAATTCATGCGTTTCCTGCACTTGTCCTTTAATACCATCACAGTTTTATATTATTGCTGCCCTGTTTTTCTTTAAGCTCTTTTAAGACCTGGGATGGCTCAATGTGTTCTCTACAATTATTTTGGAAATATGAGCAGCGTACATGACAGTATATAAATAAACTTTATAATATGGAAGATGGTTAGTTAGAAGCATGTAATTTCAGAGGAGTTGCTTGACCAAGATTGGTATCTTTCTACAATTTAGCCTTTGACTACGTGACTACTGTGCATTAAGCCTAAATACAGACTTAATTATGCAGTATAAAAGTGCTATATTTTTTGTTTAATAGGTAGTTACTACAGTGAAACAGCTGTCTTTAAACTGAAAAAACTCAGTGAAGGCTACTTATTTTCTGAGTATTTATTACTGTCTTGGATTTAGCTACATAAGTAAAAATGGTTTGGTATATATTTTGTCAAGGTTTTCAGACTTTGAAAGGTAGGGAACTAGAGCTATAGTTAGGTGTATTGTAGAAATGTTGAAATATCTACCGTTCCCTGTTGAATCCAAATTCAGGAACAGATAGGCAACAACAGAGACTTTGTCCTACTGTCTAGGAAAATATAGTTTTACAGAATATGAGGAGATTCTTGTGTTTTCTCATGTTTGTACAATGATATTAATATATATTTAAACCTATTCTGTCAAAATGCATTTTGTGAAGAAAGAAGTATTAATTCAGGAGAACTATTTTTAATGCTATCATTGAGAAGATACCAACAATAACAATAACATCAAATGTTTGTTCAAGTTATGGTATGTTTTCAAAACCTTAAATCCTAAATACTGTTTACCTTCCTTTCCTACTGTTAGACCTTGTTTAACAGCATCATATTTTCAAGTTCTGTCCTCAGTGTAATGAGGTTCCCCTTTCGTATTCTTTGGTTGGTTAGACTTGTTTGAACTTAGAGGGAAAAGTTTTACCTGAAATTTTTCATGTGTTTCTCTGTTACTTTTAGCTATGCACCTTTTTTCCTAGGTGTGCCTTCATCTTCAAATGTTCTGAAGAACGTTATTTTTCAACCTTGAAACGTTTCTCCATGAGATTTAGTTGTTAATCATAAGTAACGTATGCAAAGCTGGGCAGATCAATTGTTTTATTATATCCTCATGTTGATGGCACAATCGGGTTTTTCTTACATAACACATGATAAAACTTTGTGTACCGAATTTCATAGCAGATTATATATTGTACATATGTACTTACAGGTAATTTAGAGGTATTGGCTAAGATGGTATTGTGCCTGGCTCTAAGGCATTACAAACGCAGAATGAGATTCTCTTGTCATTTTTCTGGGTTTTTTATTTGTAAAGCATGAGCATGAAGGGGATGATCAAACTAGGCACCGAATTGTATGCCTTCACTTACTGTGTGCACTTTCTTTCAACCCTTCTATTTCTTCCTTCAGAATTCTCCTCCCTCAGTGTGTCTTTTCCAGCTTTCCCCTCAAAACAACCACTTAAGGAAGCCTCAGTACTAGTGTTCACAAGACTGATGCCATTCTCAGGTTGTGGATTCTAAAGAATGGTCAGTTTGATAAACACAGTACCAAGACAGCAGAGGTGGGCCTGCTTGGAAACAAGATCTGTCCAGCACCTGTAATGTGTTGTCATATCCTTAGTCAAGGTCATTTTTCATCAGTTGTTACCAACTGGCAATGAGCACGTGCAGAAATCTGAACCATGTTTTTTCTCTAGGCAGTTTCCACTTCCAGCATCCACATTGAACCAGTAGGATGTGGGGAGTAATAGCTCTAGAAGGCATTGCTTCTTTGGAATGTGTCATCTTGGAAGATACATTATTCAAATGTAGATGCATGCTACATTAAATAATACACGGTTTTAAGCATACAGCTCTTCGGTGTTTGGGTTTTTTCCCTTAAGGTGAAGGAAGTGCATCTTATTTCTCGCTTTATCATTGAAATATTCATAGTTGAGTTGAAAAGATTTAATTTGGAAATGAAAAAAATCAATGGGAAAACATTCAGTAGTATGATTTAAATATGCAAATTGATCCAAGTTCAAATTGCTGTGATTTGATTCAAATTCAGATACGTGATGTGAAGTAGCAACTGTGTTTCTGATCATAGTAGGAACAGAACTATTGTCTATTGGTTTACTAAGTACTTGAAGGTTTATTTAAATAAATAATTAAAAAGCCAATTTCCCTATACATGGTTATATATTGTTAGATCATGGCCTTCAGATGTTTCTGTGACTCTTCCACAATTTTGAATTAAATCATTTAGTCATGATACCTTTTTGTTCTTACCCTTCTCCCAGGATGTGAATTGCCTGTAATTCTGCTCTATATCCCTATCCATCATTTTCTCTTATTCTGGTCTTTATCAGACACAGCTTTCTGTAGTGCATGATCAATATAATGCAGTGTGCCTTCTGATGGAAAACATTCTTGTTTTCTTGCTCTTAGGTGAAGGCAAAGCTTAAACTTAGGCCAAGATAACTTACCACTCATGTGGTCTGTAACAGTAAATTAGTTTTCAAAGTGACTGAAAAAATACTTTAAATCTGCACCCCAGCTTTTTAGCTGTTACTATTTTTAAGTCACAAGAGCATACTAATAATTTTAGTTAATTTTGAATGCCACTGCATCTGTGGGCCTGAGCTGAATTTTAAGAATAAACCTAATGCTGTGATCAGTGGCGTGTTTATGCTTTTGCACATGTCTGTGTTGCTTTGAGCTAACACATTTCTGAGGGAGGAATTTGGCCTGTAAGATACGTAGCTGGCAGTGATGAATGAACAAATCTTGACTGAGGTTCTGACTGAGTTTGCTTATAAACTCAGGAAGTGTTGTGTGGGAGTGGCAGACAGTGATGATGCACCAAAAAGCCTTTCTTAACACAGAGGAACACACTTCACAGCTGCCAGCTGCATTTTTTTGCAGAGAAAGCCCACTGTTCATGTGCTTACCTTGTTTGGGTTTTTTTCACCCACTTGCTTAATGTGGGGAAAAGTAGTATGCATCTAATGCAGTATTTTGCTGATTTGTCAAGAAGAGTATCTGTTAAGCCTAAGAGCACTGTGACCCAGAATGAGTGATGAATGGCACAGCCAGTGTGCTGGGAAGACTGTCACCTGTCCATTGTGTGTTTTGTTTTGTTTGGGGTTTTTTTTGCCATGCCCCTCCATCCAGCTGCTCTGGATGGAGAACTCATTGTCTTTAGTGTGTCATGTATGCTAGGCATTGAACAAGGTGAGACATGAAAACATAAATGTGTGAAGATCTTTGAGAGTAAGCTTAAGAAAATTGATATGTACTACAGTATTTCTGAACTCGAAATTCAGTCTCTTGAATCTAGATGTGTATGTTGAAGAAGTCACAGTATTTTGCTTGGAATTTTGTCTAGGAACTGTTGTGTGCTACTTGGTTGAGTGTATTGTACAGAGGCAAGTGAAATTCTTTGGTATGGTCTGAGCCCATAGTTCAACTTTTTCATTAATGTTGATCTAGTAGTGCTGGTGTAAGTATCAATTTTTTGTTGTTGTTAATATGGCAATAAGATTTTCCATGTTTTGGGAGATATTCATAAAGGTGAAGGCCTTTATGAGTGAACACCTTTATGCTAAATCAGTGAAAGAAATGGCTCATGCTACTTGATAATGCTACAAAATGCTACAAAAAATGCTTGTAAATGCTACAAAAGTAGGTGTGGGAAAGGACTATAATTAGTACACATGTGAACCTTGTTGACCTCTCAAAAGAGGGTGGGATAGACCTACTTATTTTTATGTAAAGAGTGGATTTTGGTGATTAAATGGTAGATTAGGGCATTGTTTTTATAGGAGCAGGATTGTGCTGCTTGTATTGAAGGTCTCTATTTGATTTCTTCACATTGGAAACTTCTCCCTTCTGGGAAGAAGCGGGGAGGGTGGGACTAAGTAGTTGATTTGCTTTCTGATTAAACAGTATAACACTAAGTCAAATAGTGAGAGTCATATTTGGACTGATGGAAATTCTTGAGCTCTATTCAAACACAAATGCCACTGCTTTCAGATTTGTTTTCATAAGCTGTAGGGAATGTTCTGAATAACATGTTTGTATTTGAGACATCTTTGTATCTTTCTGGCCCTCTGCAATTACTGTATTAGGTAGTGTGTGGTTTTGACTGCCTTAAGATTGGAGTATACTATCAGGGCAGTGGAGTTGCTTGATGCCTGTACAGTGCCAAGTAGCACTGAGGGCCACAATTGGCATAGCTGGTATTCATAGAACAGGAACTTCTCAGACTTTTTTGAAACCTAAAGATTTACAGAGGGAAGGTGGGATCACTCTGTTCTTTGCTTTTGCTGTGTTCTTTTTTTTTTTTTTTTTTGGTGGGGGGGGTTTGTGGGGTTTTTTAGGAGTCTGGTTTTTTCAGATATGTAACTCTTGTGGCTTAAGATGGAAAAATGTACGTATCTAACTAAAACATTTACTCTTTGCTTTTTTGCTGCCTCTGTGAAGAGATTTGCTGGAAAAGCAGAACTTTCAGTCATGCGACTGTCAGATGGAGAACACATTTGAAGAATTAGGAGAGATTAGTAGAAGTGATTTCAAGGTCTAGGGTTGTTAATATAAGCTGTGTAATATGTGCTAAAATATATACTCCAAAGAAATGCTTTCAGTGATGCAGATTTGGAATTTTTTTTAATCTATTTGCTATCTGTACAGTTGGACAGCTTTCTCTATTATATAGAAAATGCCTAATAAAAGAATGACCACTGTAGCTACTCCTAGCGTACATGCTAATAAGTATCCAGTATGTAGAACTATTTCCCAAAATGTTCATGAGAGTATTGTAATTTAAATTCTGATCTGAATGTAGTTTGTCAGTTTTGGAGCATATCTGTGAGCAACAACAAAATGAGTTACCACTTAAGTGCAATCTTTATAAATGCAACAAGCCTTCTTTCATATTCTGACATATGGATAGGAGGCATAGCCAGTAGAAAAGTGAAAGCTAAAAGCAGTTCTGCGAAGAAAGCTTAAAGAACATGCTCCCTTCCCTTAATTTATTGTTCCATCTCTGTTCTGTATTTTTTTTTTTCCCTTGGATAAATGGATAGGTGTATAATCATATTGAGATCCCATAGCAGATCTTTTCTCTGAATGTTAGAAATACCAACTAACTGTTACTATCCAGTATTAAATACTTGATGTCATCATAAATGTGTATATGTATGGTGTCTATATCTGTGTACAAGTAAAGTGTTTTTAGTGAGTTCATTTCTGCTCTTGGATCTTTATAAAGACATTCTGTGACTGCTACATTTCCCCATTGTGCTTTAAATATAGTAAATGCAATTATTATAAGCTGCAATTTGTTTCGTAAGTAGTTAAAACATTCAAATACAGCCAGATTCCTAAAAGACCTCACTATAAAGTTTGGAGGCTACGTTTCTTTGGAATCAAGCTAAAAACCTCTGGGAAGATAAAATCCCTAAAGGAAGATAAGTCAAATACTAAAACACCTCTAAAGGAAAAAAAAACTTGTGTGTGTAGTCCACGACACATCAGTAGACGTGACAACAGGTAACAACTCTGTTGGCTGAAACAAATAAATAGGACAGGAAAAAATAAAATAAAATTGAACTAGTGGCAAATGAATTGTAGTCTCCACTGTTAAGAGGTCAGGAAAATTTTTTGCTTATTTTACATTCCTCGCCACCACCATGGTACTTCTGCAAAATATTGAGGAAGATGAAATGTAAGATAAAACACAGTAACAACAGTATTAGTGTTTGTATCTTATGTGTTTAATATCTCTTTATACCTCTATCTCTCTAAATATATCTATCTATATATGAGAGAAACAAGTATATTACACTTGTTATTATATGAGATTATATAATCTTATGTAATTAAATGTTTTGTATGTGTGTATATATACACAGAGCACTTGCTTGTACGTAAATAGAAAGCATGCCTTTTCAATTCCACTTTTTTTTTTTGAGATAAGGTAAAAGCAGAGAAATTTTGAAATTGGTTATGAAAATGAGACAAAATCCTCAATTTGACACAAGTTAAGAAGACTGAGAATGTGTTAAGGGACTATAAGAGACAAAAAGAGTGAGGGTGGAGGAAATTCCTTTATAGTGTAAGAGCAAGAGGCCTTTAGTTCTGAAAAACAACTGTTTTGAAGTTGATACAAGGGAAGTACATTTAGCAGTACATAAACATAACATCTAGAATTTACTTCTTAGGAGATCCTGAAGTTTAAAAGCTTAGAAGGATTTAAAGTCTTAAGAATTCATATGAATGCCCTTCTTTCGTAAGCCAACTACTTACTTGAGAATAATAAATAGCCTCTGTAGTCTCTCTGCACTAAATTTAGTTGCACATTCTTTGAAATAGCTTGTGCTGTTCACTGTCAAATATCTGGACTAGATGTCATTGAAGGGGCAATTTCATTACTCTGAAATGAATGTTGCTGGATTTTTGGCTTCATGCAAAAATGTTTTTATACTCAGAATACCTAATTTTTTGAGAAATCATAGACATTTAAAATATTATTTGGGGTAGTGGTTATGGATTATGTGCTTTGACTAAAGGTAAAAGCAGATTGAAAATATTTAGCAGATTTCTACTTATGCTCTTGATTGTCCTTATTGAGCAGTTACACTAATTGTATATCTATATCATATTGTGTGTAGAAATAATCATTCCAGTGCTGTTGTAAGATATTAATGTGTAAGATCTTGTGTTCATACAGAAAACTGTTTTGTACCAACCTCTGAGATCATTGCTGTAGAAGAAACTGAATTTAACAAGAAACAGCGTAATACTGGCAAATGGCAAAAAATGGCAAAGCCACATGCTTTCACAGGTAAGGCAAATACAGTGTCAGGATGCTCGTGCTAATTATTTTGTTGAAGGTACTTTAGGGCAGACTCAAAAGGAATCTTCAGAATTTTTTTTACCAGAAATGATGCGTTGAAAAAACCAAGCCCCACCCCCCGCCCCTGCCCCCTGAAAAACAACCAGTAAACAACCAACCAAAAAAACCACAAAACCAAACAGACCAACCCCTGCCAAAAAACTACCAGTTTACATTTAAAGATCCTTATTTTGGAATCACAGAATGGTTTGGGTTGGAAGGGACCTTAAGGTCATATAGTTCCAACCCCGCCGCCATGGGCAGGGACACCTTCCACTGGACCAGGTTGCTCAAAGCCCCATCCAACCTGGCCTTGAACACTGCCAGGGATGGGGCATCCACAGCCTCTCTGGGCAGCCTGTTCCAGTGCCTCACCACCCGCACAGTGAAGAACTTCTTCCTTACATCTAACCCAAATCCACCCTCTTTCAGTTTAAAACCGTTACCCCTTGTCCTATCGCTGCATGCCCTTGTAAAAAGTCCCTCTCCAGCTTTCTTGTAGGCCCCCCTTAGGTACTGGAAGGCTGCTGTAAGGTCTCCCTGGAGCCTTCTCTTCTCCAGGCTGAACAACCCCAACTCTCTCAGCCTGTCCTCATAGGAGAGGTGCTCCAGCCCTCTGATCAGCTTTGTGGCTCTCCTCTGGACTCGCTCCAACAGGTGCATGTCCTTGGAAAATAAAACTATACCTTTAAGAACATGTGCTGTGTTCAGTTATTTAATGAAGGAAGTCCTAACTAATGTCTTATGTTTCTGCTGCTGAATGACTCTGCAGCAGGACACTTGCTTTCTGCTACTTGACAGAAATTGAGAGAGGCTGGAAAAATGAGACCTAAATGTTTGGAGGTTTTAAAATTATCCCTAACCATCAGATTGCAATAGTATGCATGTAAAGGTTCTTTGTATTATTGACTGTATTCTTAAAACAAAGTGCTAGATATAAATTTCTGTTTGTTTTTGGGGAAAGAGTGGCGAATTCTGTGCTGCAAAGCTGGGGCAAATGTGATTGCTCCCATGCCAAAACTTTATATTGCAGAGTACTTTCCTCACATTTAGTCATTCAGTAACAATGATTGGTGATACTTTAGATGGAAAGGTAAGGGTGCTTCCTGTCTCACCAGCCTAGTTCTTAATGCACAAGAAAACTCTAAATCTTTTTTCTCAGATTTCAGCTTTATGAAATTAAATTCACCCTGTTGGTTACATGGGAGCTGATGTGAGAGTTTGGCTTATCCTCTTAAGTTTATGGCATTTTATATTATTTAGACATTGCAGACTTCCATATGTATAAAATAATATTTAAGCTCAGTGAACTTTTGTATGTCTATAATCAGTTTATGGAAGATGAATTGTATTTGGTTTAAAAAGAAGTTTATGTTTCGGTATCTGCTATAAGGTAATTGCCTAGAGCAAGTGTTTTCTTTTATGTTTTTGTTTTGACTTTTTACAAATGTCCTATTCACACTCTGAAATCTTCTGTCATTTGCAGAAATGTGTAGTGGGGGTTAATTACCACTTTTTTCCAAAGGCAGATATTTTGGACATCTCTCTGAACTGCATTTGTCATTTCACAGAACTGTCTCATTGTGCCTCTTCTTTTTTTCTTCTTTTTTTTTAAATTTGAATAGTTTATTACGTGAAGAAAGCTCGAAATCATCGCTGGCGGTGCAGTGATGTGACATTTTGGTGTGTTGATGAGCACTTGTGTAATCAGTGGATACAGGCGCTGAAAGAATTACTTGAAATGCAGAGTAAGTTTGACTAAACTACTAACATTTGCAGCATCGTTTTACAGGCCTGTGTATCAGTTAATACTATTTTGATATATCTTTTATGAACTCTTAAGAGCAGCTTATGCTTAAAAGCTGAGGGAGCTGAGAGATGAAGTGTCTCATTCTTCTTATCGCTAGTTTTGTGTCTCACATACTCGCTAAATTTTAGTGAGTGTTTTACTCTAATCAGTCAGGACTGTAGGTGTCTTATAATTTTGCCCAGATGTAAATTATTTTCATAAAATAGGGACACTAATTAGAAGCTTAGCAGAGGCTTTAAATGACTGTAGCTTTGGAGAAAGTAAAGGGCACATGTAAGCTCAGAGATTTGATCTCCTCTAGAGATCTGAGAACAAGAATTGTAGCAGTTATAAGATTTATGGGTGGCTTTTTGTGTGTCCGTCTCGCCTTTCCAGTCTCTCTCATCAACAATGTGCCTTATGTAGTAAGAGTTCCCATTAATCATTTCTGGGACTCTTGGACATCTACTTCTTGGAAGGCTAAAAGTAGTTTTGCGGGAGTTATTCTTGAGATACCTTGACAGATGTCAGGGAGTGGCAGGAGCAGAGCAACTCTATGACAAAAGGGAGGTCAAGGATGACCATAACACAAGGCAGTGCCCTCACTGATGAGGCTGCAGTCCCACTGTATCTGAGCAGGGTGGGCAGAGCGGGGATGGGGATAGCAGGTCCTGTTTACAGCCCAGATGAGACAAAGTGATCAGGTCCATCCAGGCAGGCCAGACAGGAGCAGCAGGAGATGGAGCTGGAGGCAGGACTGGAGATGAACTATCTACAGCCAAGGTCTGAGGTCCATCTGAGACAGCGCCAGAAAAGGGACTGGATGCAAGTCCACCAACGATGTGACTTAAGCAGGTACTTAAGGCTCACAGAATAAAAACGGATATTTAACAAAACGTGTTCTTCTGAACAGCAGGCATTGGAAGCATGCATCTTACTAATGTTTTTGTTTTGTATACGTTACATGAAGTATCTGGCTTCCAATAAAATATTTTAAAAAATGGAGTTTGTGCACCCATTCAGTACACTTGTGACAGATGTGGCCTGGGCAGTCATCTCTGAGTGCAGGTGTTCATTCTATTGGTAACAAACTATTTCAGAAAAGGTAACAGGTTCTCAGAGAGTGTGAATGGCACTTAGGTGTGTGGCAGCTTTAAACCATTCAAACAGTTAGCTTGGGTGCATTTATTATGCAAGTGTGCTGATCTAATAACTCTGTTTATTCTTTCCTTTTAAAATAATAATTTAGAATGCCATCTGAGGAAGTGCAAATGTTACAACAGGTCTTTGTGTTGCTATACAAAAAAGGAAGGCTTTCTAGCTGCAGCAAGCACTAGTGTTTTGTGTATCTGTTAGTACAGAGGTGTAATAATTGTTTTCATTGCCACCACCAATGTAAATCCATAACTATTTGAATAAACTTGATGTAGTAATATCAATGGTGTTTTCTGGGGGAAGAGGTTACACTATAGGGCAAGCACTTGCTGTGCAGCACGTAGTTTTGTGAGGTATTCTTATTGTGTCTTTTTCACAGAAAGGAAATGCATTTTAACTATGTTACCATAGCAAGAACGGTATTTAAGTAAATTAATGTAAAAGTATGTCTATGTATGCTTCACTCACAAGTGCCTTTCCTATTGCTGCCCTTGGTTTGTCTTTTGTCTTGTATGCCTGTGATACTAACGTAATTTAGTGGGAACATACTGCAAGAATAATATGCATAAGAATGTGAGACATGGAGTCAGATGAAATGACGCTGAATTTCACCTGCTGTCTTACTACTGATTTGTTCAATACTGTCAGTATCCTCAGTATAATAAAGAGGATAGATGAAGCAGGTTTTTATAGCTCTTTGATAAAGAGTTATAGAGTTAGAAGAGTTAATAAAGAGTTAGAAAAGGCTTGTATGCTGTGTTCACTTTGATGTTTACAGGTTTATTTTTGTTGAATTTTTGTTATGTGTACAAAAGCAGTATACTATAATGTTTTTCCTTACTGCAGAGTCTAGACCAAAGCAGTTGCTCGTGTATATTAATCCATATGGAGGAAGGCGACAAGGGAAGAGGATTTATGAACAGAAAGTTGCTCCACTCTTCAGTCTGGCTTCTATCTCCACTGATGTTGTTAGTGAGTAATGAATGTTTTAATTTCTTAATAAACACAATATGAACTCTTTCAAACATCTCTGAGTACCTTAAGTTTTTTCTTACCTTTTCTTAATAAGGAAATGAAATTAAGTGGTAGAGAGGGAATGTTTTCTAAATAAAGCATAGGTAACCAGATAGATGGTGACATTACATCAATTTTCTGCTTACTAAACTAAAACCTCTGGTACTTTTGAGCTCATTTATAAGATACTGCCTTTCTTCTCTTTTTCAGTTTTACTCTTAAAACCAATTGTTCATTTGCAAAATTTTTTAGTGAAATATTTTTCCATATATGCTGCATTGCATGTCTCCTTCAATTCTTCCCCTGGCATAAAATCTTTTGAAACACATTTTATGGGCAGGCTGTTTTATGGTCACATTGGTAATAGAATCATGGTCATTAATGAATTAATAATAATATTTTTACAATTGTATGTTATACACCATTTTATAATAGTATTTTTATAATAGTAATTTTTAATATGTTTATTTCTTCATAGTAACTGAACATGCTAACCATGCTAAGGACAATTTATTTGAAGTTAATATTAATAAATATGATGGGTAAGTAACTTCACTTCCTTTTTTTTTTTTCCTCCCCAAGCTGATACATTGTGTAATCTGTCTGTTCTTGTCTCTAAAATAGTAGCCTTCATTGCAGATATGTTTATTGCAACAGCTGAAAGTTCAGGGGCATATTCCTTTCCATAGGAGATCCACACTTAGGAGTATCAAAGGAAAACTAAACTGTTTCAGTAAACCTCTTCAACACACAATGTATTCAAGTGTAGTATAACAATGTATACATGAGATTTGTGTTTGAAAGATGAATGTAAGGTTAATTCTGCTTGTGCGGAAGTTGAGCATTCTGTGATAGCTCGAAAGCTACCTTGAAGTCTTTTGTGGTATAGGTGATCTTGACTTATACATGATTCCAAAACACTGCATCAGTAGTATTCAGCCTGTGTGTAAAAACCACAAACTGTTTAGAAACATTTCAGATAGCTCCTCTTGCTATGTAGGATTGTTCAAATAATGGCTACATCATCTGGCTTTATTTGTGTTTGTTCTGTTGTGGAATTACTGTTTCAAAAGATGACCTAACTGAATGGTGAAATTGCTATTCCATTGTTAAATCTGCTGTAGAAGCAGAGTATTTTAATAAATAAGCTAGTCATTCCAGTTTCCGGTTCATGACATGAAACAAGTTACATGACTGGAAAATCATGAAAATGTATGCAGAGCCTATGCAGATAAACTCTCATAACTACAGTATTTTAAAATAGTATCTTGTTGTGCTTGTTGACATGTACATTTGAACTGGTAAGTTGCAAAAATAAAACACTTTCTATCTTTTCAGAATACTTTTGCTAGGAGAGCAGCTCTATGTGCATTGTATAAATCGAGTGAGGGTGTGATGTTGACAAATTGTGGTAGTAAGAAACTACATTCACAGGTTGAGTTCCTGGACTTCACCTGCTTTAAAATGAGTTGACTTTAAGCCATTTTGACTATACTGGCATTTTTCTTAATTATGCAGAATTGCGAAGAAGGGAAACCGGCATCTTAGAAAAACCTAGTTAGTTAAGATTTTTCCTTTTATTTGACTTAAGTGATTTGAAATAGATAATACTGATGGTTGGTGAAATTGTAATACAGAACAGAAAAGGGAAGCAAGTGAGCCCATGGCCACTCCTAGCAAATTGGTTTTTACAACAAGTGACAGTGACCAATTGTAGTGGTACCTGAAGTGTTTTTGACAGATTCAAACAGTCTCTTATTGAAGATTTTTTTTTTCTGTGGTGGCATTTTTTTGTTTTCTCTCTCTAACATGACTGAGCTAAAAAATAAGCTAGAGAACTGCATCTTTTTAGAATCTCATGATTCTTCTATTCCCAGGCCAGTCCTTAGTGGCAGTTAGCTTGGGAACTGCAACCTGTCTTTCCAAGCCTGATTTTTGTCCATCACATACAAGTCTGTTTCTGTGGTGAACAGTGATGTTAGGAAGGAGTTCTTGTATTAATACTACTTCTTAAATAACAGATAATGTGCTTATATGGAAGATTTTAACAATGGTTGCACCACATAAATGCATGTGTTTCTTCAAGTTTGATTGACTCTTCTCACATACAGGAAAAGCTTCTTTGGATTCCTACAACTAATTGTTGTTCACCTGTCCTCTTAGATGGGTTCTGATAAATGGCTATTCCTTCTTCATTTAATCTCCAGATTCCCTTTTCCCTATAGGCAAAGCCATGCCTGTAATTTTGGAACTAGATACAGGATTCTTAATGATAAACACTTCACTGCTTTCCAAGTGTATTTACTTAAGACAGCTTATTTAAACCTCTTGTCTGTGTTGCCTGTTTGTTCTTCCCACTTTCCCTTACAAGAATTTCTTATGGTGAGTCTACTTATCTAGTAGCTCAGTGTCAGAACAGCTTCTCTTTAAAGACAGTTACTTAAAATATTCATTCAGTTACAATGTAGCAGGTTTTTGTACATCACTGTGCAGAACAACTAGAGCATGCTGTAATACTGTGCAGGTAATGACCATGTTTTGAATAAGTCTGACATGTATGAATCGCTGTGCTTCCTTACCCATATGCCTGTTGCACAAGCCTTTGTAAAACTGCTTCAGGTTGGTTTTTTCCCTAGTTCTTGAATTAGTTCACAGAATGGTTGAAATTTAAAAGAACTACTGTCCCTTCTAAACATTTGTCTTGTAGACTTGGTTGTCCTGAAGTCCTTTAGCATATGTAGTTTACCGTTATCATCTGTCTAAAAAGTGAAATGCTAGTCCATTAGAAAAATAAAACCCAAAAGTAAGAATCGCTCTAAGATCTCCCTTACAGTAGTTCTTCACTAGGGGCCTTCACACAGGTGATTCGCACACATCTGTGACTCGCACATTTCATGTGACATTTGCAATGAATTTAGTCATGCTAATACTGTGTATGTGAACTTCTTTATCTGTCAATATTTACCCTTGATAGGTATAGACATTCATATTACTCATCTCTGAGCCTGGATATAGTATTGTTATAAAAAGACTACTGAGACAACATTGGCCTTGAACTGACATGGAAATTTTTTGTCCACTTAACCTCTTTCTTAGAGTCTGCAGAGAAAGATGAGATGGGCTACAGTAGAGGAATAATGTAGTTAAGCTGCAAGAGAAATTAATTACAAAAATGAAAAACAAACATCCTTTTCTCCCTTCTCTCCTAGTCTCTAGGGTCTTGACTTAGGGTTGGACAGCATATATTTTTAAGACTGTCCTCTCCATTCATGAAAAATTGACTGGGTTTTTTCAAGCTTTCCTTCTGCTGACAATACAATAACAAGTAAATTTAAATCATCAGTACTTAAAATATAAATAAACTAACTTGTCCTTTGAAATAAGTGCTCACTCTGCAATACTTGTTGCTGACTACGTGGAAGAGTAAGTATTAGTTTATACATTGAAAATGATTGCTGTAGATAACAGTAAATATTCCTAAATATGTATGCTGGGGACTACGTGCATAACTTTGGATTCGTCATGTGTTCCTTTAAAGTGTATTTGAATTAGTTTTTCAGTTGAAGAATGTTTTTTAGAGTTCAGGGTGTGCATTTGATTGTTGTGCATGAAATGTATACTACTGTAAAATAGTCTTTTACTTCCTAGTATTTGCTTGGCTGTGGACTCTCTGCTGAGCTTTAACATATTGAGGATCTGTGTAGCTGCTGCACCAGCTCTGACCTGAATTAAGTTTGCAAAACAAAGTTTTGCATCTGGTAACATTTAGAACTGTTTCATTATGAATGGTTATGTAGATATACATGACTTCTGTCTGTTTGATGGGCTCTCGGCATGTTCAAAAGAGCATGCAAGCATGCACTTTTCTGTGTTTTGACTTTCATATAATGTATATCCCTGTTAAATCAATAGTGTAAAATATACTTCTGCCTGAAGCCACAAGTATTAACTTACTTTTCCCTTTTTAGTAAAGGTACCCTAGTTCCATTTTGTTTACTTGGAAAGCTGTATGTACAGTCCTGTTCATTGTTTTCCTTGTATAGTGAATTTCCACTGATATTTGTCTGTCTGCACACAGCAATAGAGGATAAAGATTTTTTTTTTAGGTTGCATTCCAACATTTTTTTTCTAACATTACAGATATGTCTAGGTGTATTCGCAGTTATGTAGCTTGAATTTTTTTTCCTGCTTTTTGTTAATTGCCAAGTTGACTGTGGCCTACCGTATTCTGTAAAAATGGAGAAGGACAATAGAACAACTATTTTTGATGTGCCCAGTGCATGCCCTAAATAGAACACTTGCCGTGTTGTTTATTGACTGTTAGTGTGCATTCTAATTTGTGTTTCCTGGCAGTGTTGTTTGTGTTGGTGGGGACGGCATGTTCAGTGAAGTGATGCATGGTCTCATTGGAAGAATGCAGAAGGACTCTGGCATAGACCAAAATAATCCCAAAGCACCGTTAGTCCAGTGCAATATAAGGATTGGCATAATTCCTGCTGGTAAGAAAGGGTTAACTTTCAGTTTACTTTATTCATTCTTGAAATTTCTTCTTATTCATAACTTCTTGAATTTAGGCCTAAGTGCAATATATGAGCAATGGCATTCTGTAAAGACACCTAAAGCTGGTTTTATCCCAGATTATTGATCACATGCACTTTTATGTGGAAGGGTACTTTGTAAAGGAAATCAAATCTTAATGTGCAACTTCAGAATTTAATTACTTTTTTTCGTGGCTTATTGTGTGTTAATACAAGATAAGATGTTGACGGTAATACCTTTGTCCATCTGAACACATTAACGTGTGAAATTTACTGAACAGAGACTTACCTGATAAATATTTTTCCACTTCCAAATGCTCCACAAATTTAGTTAGAATTGTAATGAGAGGCTCCCACTGGTCTGGCAAACTCCAAATAAAAGCTGAGCTTTCTTCTCCCCCCCCCGTCCAGCTGTCATCACAGAAAGCATAAGGCAAATACTGGTGAGGAACAGTCCTCAGGTTCCAGACCAAGTTGCAGTTTCTGCCCCTTTTTAGAGGTGTTATATTTTCCCATTTCTCAGTGTCAGCCACCTTTTCAGGCAATCCTGACTACTGTCATTGAGAGGCATTTGAGAGAATTCATGCTTGGAATTCAGGTTTTTGGTGATAAACTTACTTTTTTTATTGACCATAGGCACTCTTTGGGTCTAGTGTCCCAGGTGTTACCTCAACCTGCCCAATTGGTCCCCAAGATTTCTTCAAAAGTGGACTTACAAGATGACTCTCTCTTCCAGGACTGGATTCAGTGTTGCAACACTTTAATAGCATCTGCAATTTTGAGGACTCTGGAAAGACAAATTGACAGTTCAGTGTCTTTTCTATGCTGTTCTCTTTTTCTTGCCAGATGCTTGAGATTTGAATTAAAGAAGTGAGATATGAAATAAACATTATGAGCTTCTGACTAGAACTAAGACACAGACTTTATGAGAAAATTTAGCACAGGTTGTAAAAATACATCAAATGATATATTTGTACCCTCAGACTTTAGGTGACTAATTTTATACTCGTTATATCTTTGTGAAGAGCGTATCCAACCCCAAATGGTCTGAATTGTTGGTTGGATGAAGCTTAACCCTTTCTGCTTGCAGTACAATAAGGGTTAGATATCTGAAAGTTGCAATGTGAATATCCCCTTATGGTTTTTCATTCTCCTTGTTACCTAGCTCATTAAGGGTTCTGTATAACAGAATTATTATTTATAAGTATATTCTGATTTTGTTAAAGCTTTGTATTAAAGTCAGTTTGTATAATAAACTTAACAAGAATAGGATTTGAAGTGCTCTACCCTTCATTTCCCTTATTTGGGCAAATTTTGTGGACTAAAGGTTTTTGCTTACATAGTTGGTTTTAGCCAGAAGATTTTGCCCGGTGATGTTAGTGACCATAAGAAGATACAATTGAAAAAACAGAATCTCAATATTAAGAGCTATTTCTTTGTCCTTAATTAAAAGTAATTAACTATAAGCATGTTAAAATTGGAAGATGAACCTTGCTTTTTCAACAATTTCTTAATGCATTTGTTCCAATTGCAACCAGAAAGTATGATCTTCACTGATATTTCAATATTGCTAATGTGTATCAAGTCACTTTCTTCTCTTACTTTAATGTTTTGTTTGTTGTGTTTTTTCCATTGTAGCTGTTTGCTATTTGAATGTGTACTGCATGCTCTAGTCCTTGAACTAACACGGGGTACAGTGTTGTAATCAGTGCTATGACTCAAATATTTTCTCCAAGTCATTATTTAGATCCCTCAAAAATTATTTATAATGGTGTCTAAGGAAGCTGGCCTTGCAGTTTCTATTAATCAAGTTTCTCGAAGTACAGAGGATAATACATATCTTGATCCATTTGTATATTGTACAATATTTAAAGTGATCCATTGCTGAAAATATGGGAAAGTGCTTGTTTACTGAAAAAGGGAGTCAAATCACTGAACAAATCTTAAGCCTTTCTTAATACATTTAGCCATTACAGGGACCTTAAATTGTCTATGAAATAGCCAAACCCATGCATTGCAGGGTGATCAGGAAGGCAGCAAGAGTGGTTTGTTTATTTTTTTCCAGCCCTTGGTGAAGCAGTTCTCTGTTCATCTTTGTAATGGAGCTCTGACCATGTATTGACCCCAACAGTTTCCCTAGTTCACAGACTAGTGCAAGAAGTCTGTTCCAAAGTAAGTGAGATCCTTAAAAAGACTTTTTTTAAACTAAACTGACAGCCCTAAAATAAAGCAAGTCAAGAGGAATAATGAAATATAAATCATGCATCTAGAAAAACTTCACCCATGGTGTTCCTTTAAGTTCTTTAAAACCAACCTTTTTCTTAATCCTAAGAACTCATTGATGGATATTGAAAACAAACACTACCCGTAGTTTAGAGATTAAGTTCTAAAGCTCTGTGTGTCTTCTGATACATGGAGACAGTTTGCTCAGTGAGGACAGGAGCTTGGGGTAGGGTGATGCCGAATCAGTGTTTTTGCCTTTTATATCATTTAGTTCCTAATGTCAAGCTGTGTTAACAGAAACATGGCAGGTTGTGGTTTGTGGTTATGATTGAAGAGTGTGTGTCTGTATTTAATGCTCAATTCAGCAGACTTAATCTTTGCTCAGAAACTGTTGATTTAATTATACAAGGTTTGAAATTACAAATTAAAGAGATGCTAAATGCTAAAACACTCTCATCTATATGACCATTTTTGAGTAATTAGCTTTATTTCATAGGCAGAATCCCATTGTGCAGACTCTTTTTAATGTTGGATGTTACTTGTAAATCATGATTCTAACTTTCTGGAGAAAGCCCCTGCTTGCCCCCCCCCCCCCTTTTTTTTTTTTTAACAGGTGTGTCTGTTTCCAGACAGTCTCTTTCCTCAGTGTGTCTTCTGGTTAAAAAATACCATTTATTCTTATGCTTTATGGTACACTTTTATGAAATAACTTGTGTTTTTATTGACATGAATAAAGTCTTCTACTTGAATGGCAGTTTTAATTTCTGAATTTCTCTTAGTTGCAGCCATTCTTCAAATCTGCCGGTGTAAATTGACTGCTGTTGTAAACAGATTTGCTGTTAAGGTACTTAGAGGTTGTAGCAACCTGACAAATTTTTGCACTGCGATGTGGTAACTACAAGTCAGCATGCCTACAAAAACTTCAGTTTAGTTATCGCTTCCTCCTAGTGCCATCTAGCCTTAAAAGCACATTCAAGCCATGGTTTCTCACTGCATTCAGAGTGGTAGTATGCCTCTGTAGAACTTAAAAACCAAGAATCATTTCTCTTACAACATGTGGCACTGAGGTTTCATCCACATGTTTTATTATTAAAATTATACCCTCTGGAGTAAGCTAAAGTAATTCATTCTTCTTGCTAAACCTGGCATAGAATAGGAGGACAAACCTGTCAACTGCTGTTGGAGGACTTTTACTCCCTCTGTGCTGTGGCATAATATTAATGCATTAATTCTTCCAAAACCCAAGTCTGCCAGCTTACACTGGGGATAGGGGAAAAATCTTCCAAGCACTGGGGAAGATTGAGTGAAGTGTAGATACAAAGTGTTAATTGCTATAGTGATTTCTGGATTCTAGTGTATCGAGATCCCTCTCACTTTTGAACACTGTAATGTCTAGGATTGAAGCATGCATTATGATTATAATCAGCACGTTCATGTGTAGCTGTAGAAGTTAAGAATGCTAAAGACAGTGCAGGCTTCTTATGTGAAGGCAGTATAGGAAAATGGTGGAGGATTCATTCACAAACTGAAAAACCAGATGCAAGAAAAATCATGAAGTGTGACTGGACTTTTATACTACTGTCATCTGGCCCGTAAAATCTATCTTGAAAAATGCGTTAAAGCATAGCATAAAAAGCTATCTAATTCTTTTTTTTAAATTAATCCAAGTGATGTGTCCACAGCCTTCTCTTTTACAATGTTTCTAATATTTGATGATCTTTGTGGTTTAATTAGCATCTCATTTCAAGGTTCAGTATGTCCAGTTTGAAATCTGAAGTGCAATGTTTTGTGTTCCTTCTTCAGCATTTTGAATCCATTATACTTCTGGAAATGACAGTCTTAGAGCTAAATACTGCTTTTAATACGGTGGGGCTGCTATGAGGACAACGAAGTCAAGATTACTTTTCACTGTGCTGTTAATTTCATCTCTTAAATTTGCCATTATTGTATTAATCCATTTTTGTTGTACTGTGGTACTGAACTTCTGCTGAAGTGATTATCTACCAAAAAAACCCGAGGCCAAAGTCCTTCTGAACTGTTCTTTTTTAAGCCAGTCTGTCGTTCTGCAGATGTTAAACTTGATTTCTTGGTTTCTGGATGCAGGAAGGAAGGTGTATAAAACTTCTGAGTAGGAACATGACTGTATGCCCAGGCCATTCATTGCTCCCTGTAACAGTAGCTTCTCTGCTTACTTTTGAATGTGTTAGATCTTTAACATTTGAAAATCACTTCCCGGAAAAGTCACTATCTAGATTTTTCAAAATACTAAATGCTGCTTGACCAAGCGTATGTAGTTACTCTGTCTTTAGCATGACTCACCTGATATTTCATCTATGAGGTGACTGCATGGATTGTGACTTCACAAAAATACTACAAACATATGGGACCCCCACTGAAGTTGTTGTTCTACCTGTTTGCAGTACAGAATCCTGTTGCCATATTAATTTGTCTCTGAGGATTCTGTGTGTGCTGTGGAAGCACCTGCCCCTGTCAAGGGTATCTCACATGGAGCAATGCTCATGAGCACTAAAAGTATTTCTGTTTTTTTATTAAATTCACTCTTGTCTATAGGATCCACATCTTGCTGACTGTTGCTTCTGTCATCTGCTTAGTTTAGTACTTCCAGTTCTTTGGAATTTGTTTCGTTTTTCCATCAATAAAAGCACAAAAATGAGTACTTATAGCCCACAGCATGCTTGTGTTTTGGTTTAAGAAAACTTAGTTGTAAGTAATCTAATAATTTTTCAGATGATTAATTCTAGCACTTAGGTTTTTTGCTGTTTTTTGGGAGGCCACAGAATCAATAGCATGAACCATTCCGTACAACCACTAAATCATCTGGTTTTGCTTACCGCTTTGATGGTTCTGTGACCAGCTTAAAGCTTGTGAGGTAGTGTCTGAGCACCTGTCTGCATGACTTCACTGCTCACAAATACCCGGCAATATCTGCATGCCAAGGGGAAATCTGGTGATTTAGCTGTACTGTATTCTATGTAGTGCAGTCCATCACTTTGGGTTCTTTAATCTTGCTTTAGCAAAAATGTTTTATGGGAACTACATACTCTTTTACGTATCTTGGTCATTTCTCCCTGTGATTGATTAAAAGGAAGGATTTCCTTGACAATTTTTATATCATTAAATTTATTTATTTAAAAAATTACAGTGTTTAAACTTGGGGAGGGAAAGAATGTAGAAGAACTTGCCTATATAAGAACTGTGTGGCTGTATGATACCTCCTAATAACAAACAGACTTTGGGGAAAATGGATAATGAAACAGGGCTCTAGTTTACATAAAGTATGCTAAAGACTCAAAGTAATTATACTTAAACAAAGACTAGTTGATGTGCCCTCTTCTGCATGCTTCATATTTTCAGTAGGCTCTTAATGTCAGAATATCTGGGATGAGAGCTTTCTTTAGTTGGGAGACTTCAGACATTTAGTTCGGGATTCAGCTATCTTCATATGGTGGTATGGTGTCACCATCGTTGAAATGTACTAGCCCTACGCAAGACAACTATTGTACTAGAGTAGCAGTTGGAAGCCAAGCAGAGTAATCTCCAGTACTTGAATACTGGTGGTTGGTGTCATTTTAGGTAACGGAGTTATTCTCCTTAGGGTGAGTTTCAATTTGAAATTGGTACTCAAGTTTTCATACTTACATGTAGGTGTCTGCAGGTGAGATGGGCATCTAAGCTCATCGTATAGCCAGGGAGGATCTGGTCAATATGGTCAGTACAGCCTGTAGATCTTGTGTTGCATCTGCCTGTCTTAGGAAACAAGACACCTGCACAAGGCCCTTCAAATGGGGCCTGTGCGTGAATACCTTAAATCAAGCTCAAGCTGCCATCAGCATTCCTGATGAGATCTCCTTGACCAGAATGGAAGCTTTGACATAGTCTGCAGTGTTACATGTACACATATAGCTACTTCTAAGTGTCTTAACCTGAAACTTAATCATTCTCTTGCATGCCAATTTTCTTTTTTTCTAGCACACTAATACAAAAATTAGTTTCCACACTGAAGATCTTTCTTTTTTAATGAATTAGGGCTCAGTTAACAAGCAGTCCAACTACTTTCTTCACATGTGCATGTAGTTCTATGCAACCCATAAAACCCCCTTTTATTTTCCTTCACTCAGACTGTTGCCCTTAAAAATCCCCAAAGAAAATCTGGCAGACTATGTGTATGATTTTTCTGTTGGTATAACCAGAACAAACAACATCCACCATCTAACGCTAGTCAAGGATCATGCTCTATGAAAGCTTCTTGCCCAAATGGAGTGCTCTGGCAATCCTAAACTATTAATCAAGGAGCATTAGTCAAACTATATTTACATTCTACTCCTGCTTTCCATATCAGATTTATACTGATAACCCCACCAAAATCTGGCTTATGTTTGCATGTGCATCTACTCAGAGTGCTGCTTCAGCAGTAGTAGAGTCCAAATCTATTCAAGACACACCTAATGGTCTAGAATTCCTGTTTGATTATGAAGTATTCAAAGAGATTCAAATCCTTAGTCATGAATATTTTTGTGACCTTTAAACTAGTACTGTTAGGTTCATGCTTGGTGTGGTGTTATGACCAGTTATATTCTACTGGAACGTATGTAAGGAATGATACTGGGTTTGTGGCTCCATACTATCTATCAGCTCTGAGAGAGGAAAAAACCAACAATATTTTACGGTTTGTAGTTGGTACTCCTGGCATGTCTGAGAAAGAGGGATGATTTGGCAGTTGGGGAAGACACCAACAGTGTTTGCCAGTCTCTCATTTTAGAATCTCAGAATTAATGTCAGACTTGAGATCTAATTTTAGCTCTCTCTTGCTAGATAATGAATAGAAATGAAAATAAGTTCTATAAAATTGCCCAACAGATAAATCAGCTTTTAATTGACTACGGAAGAGTATAGTGAGATAAGCCTCTGGTGTTAAAATGTAGCTTGCATGAATTGCCCTCTTCTCTTCCCACCTATAGTGTAAGACTGCTTGAAAGCTCTGTTTACATCAAGACAAATGTGACTAAGGTAATTCTAATAGCAGAATGCAAATGGATCTTGAAGAAACAAGAAAGGTTGGATGAAATGTTAGGCTTGTACACTCAGCAGTAAAAGTTCAGGTCAGATCTTTTAGTGGCTATTTTTGTGTCTCTTTATTTTTCTTTTCAAAAGTAGTGAGACTTTTCTTTTCTGCCTAACTGAAATTCATAAGCGTAGGAGGCAAAATGAAACTGAAAAATTGGCAGTAAAGCATAGCTTCAGTATCTGAACTCTCCTTAATGTTTTCTGCTATAAAACTCCAAATGCAGCATGATAACTTCATCTGTGTACCTTGTCTGTTACGATACTGAGAGAAATTGGAGTCCCATTTCCTGTGTAACAGCATAGACTTGTAATGGTACGTTTGCGCCACCTTGAACCTCAGCCTTGTAGAGAGAGATCTCTTTAGTCACACTGTTTCTTTTGTTCTGCAGTTCTGTTATATTCTCTTAAATTGGCTCCTGGAGCTGCTTCTTGTTCCCTGTGGCAGGCTTCTGCATAGTGTTTACTTGATGGAAGCTTCACTTATGCCCTTCGCTGGTAGGGAAAGTGCTGACCATTTCCTGAGAATTAAGTTGGGAGGGAAAGGATTATCTTTGCTCTTATTGATAACTGTATGTCCCCTGACAGTTTTCAAAGTGAGAAAGAACCAAAAGCAGATTTTAAATAGTGATTGCTCATTCCTCCATTTTTAGTTTTCCATTTCAATTTGATTAGGCCTGAGAAATTAAGTACTCAGTATCTGAGCTGCTCTACATCTAGTGTATCAGTAGCAATCTGAGAACATATATGTGGACAAAGTAAGTTTTTGTTTTCAGATATCCAGCCTTGACTTTAAAGGAATTTGATTTCAGGGAACAGATGGGAGAAACTACAAGATAAATTTGGAGTTAAATGCTGCAACAAAAATGCTTTGGTATGTCTGGCCCTGACTTCCAAGTCCCTGCTGCAGAGCAGGATTCAGAATCCTACATTAGGCTCTTAGATTGTTTTTTTTACAGGGGTCAGGGAGAGTTGCCTGTCTCTAAAAAGCACCTAAAATAGAGTGGATGTACTGAGTGAGCAGTGGCCTGAAGGTAGTTAGTAACAAAGACAGAATATCGGTGAAACCTAAAGCTTCCCCCCTTTCTTCTTGTAGGTATTTTGCTCAAGACTGTAAAGGCACATCTCTGTTCACTTTGCTCCCCTATCTGTAAAGTAATTCCCGAAAGCAAGTGTTTACTAATTTTCAAATAATAGAACTAAGTAGTAGTTTCTGGTTTAAGATGCAGCTGGAGGAGGATGGGATGTTGACAGTCTGGAATTTAGATCACTCCCCAAAAAAACCAGGAGACCGGTCAACTTCTTTTCATGAGATCTCAATGAGTAAGAAATCTTAAGCAAAGGAGAATCAGCATATGCCTGCCTTCCCCTCCGTCCTTAATTGATATAAAAGCTGTAATGTAATCCTGAAATTTTTCATATGAATTAACTTATTTCACTTCACAAACTGCTATATATTTATTGCTTATATAGTGAAAATCTTTGTACTTTGTATGGAGAGAAATAAATTCTACTGGGGGGGGGAGTTTACAATTTAAATCGTAATATTTGTATCCTTATAGATACTTTGTTCCATAAAATAGAAAGGGGCAGGCCAAAGGAACATAATGCTTTTATTTGGAGGACCATGCCAATAATACTTGTTTTGAAAAAATATGAATTAATCTCTAGGTTTTTATTTTTCAGGATCAACAGATTGCATATGCTATTCAACTGTTGGCATTATTGATCCAGTAACATCAGCCCTTCATATTATTGTAGGTGGGTGGTCACAGTTCACTGTTTTTTTTATGAAAATTATTGAAATAGCCAAAAATAATAATTCCATTTAGTTCTTTCTATATGTTTGTGAAATATAATCTGAACATAATGGCTGAGTTGAAATACGAAGTTTTTGTCTGGGATTTAAGTCTCTGAAATACAAGAGGATAAAAATTAATCTCTTTCTCTACTGTAATTCATTGTTTTCAAAGGATCATAATGCTTTGAAATTTTATATCTGGTGCTTAAATTTTCATGCATTCTGGCATGCTCTTGAAAATAGCAGTAAAATACAATAAGCAGCGTAAGTTGTTGGTGTCTCTCTGAGAAATCTATGACAAGTAGTATTTTGTACTAGTTGCCCAATTGTCCTGTGCAGTTCAATGCTTCCGTGCCAAGTTAGAAGTATGGCTTCTGCTTGACTGGAATTAGCTGATAATTCCCCATTTTTACCATCTGCAAGTCATGTATTTGAGGAGGAACTAGGGAAAACAACTGCTTTCAATAAATGCTTATTGATATGTTGTCATCAGTAGGGATGCTGACATTGCCACTTGTCAAAGTCCTCTAGTAATGGAGTCCCTGAACTGCACGGGGGCTGAAGGAGACAGCTTGGCATATTCATTGCACTGTGATTTGTGATGTCCATCCTATCTTGCCACATACCAAAGAATTATAGTCAGCCAGTTCTTAATACTGAGTTTGAAAAATTGTGCAAGGTAGCCTTCAGTTATTATGATGTTGCATAAGCATAAAGGTTAGAATTTCCAAGTGATTATTTCATTATCACTTGTTATTGAGTGCTTGACAGTTGCAGTTTTAGAAGCTGTTGTTGCAAAGGTTTACGCATGTGTTTCTGTTACTAACCTATGGTTAAATATCTTCAGCATATGTAGAGTTTAGGCCATTAGACTAGGATTAGAGAGAGATACAGATTTAGTATATTGTAGTGTTTTAGCTGGATGGTTAAATGTGCATATATACACACATATTTAGATTTTTAAGAGTGTGCTCACTTCTTATGTAAAGGGTTCTTCGCAGTAGTCTGTGGTGGAAGGATGAGAGACAATGAATATAAAGTAAAACAGAAGAAAAAAGAAAAAAACCTAAACAAAAAAACAAACAAACAAAGAAAAACACCCCCTACCCCCAAACACCCCCCACCACTCCAAAGCTTACACTATGAGGACATCAGAGAAGTGGTGTACTTTCTGGTTTTAGGGATTTTCAGGACTTGACTGGATAAGCCCCGAGTAACCTGATCTGACCTCATAGCTGAGCCTACTTTGAATGGGAGACTTGATGAGAAACCTCCTAAGGCCCATTCCAGCTTGAATTATCCTCTGATAGTATAACATATAGGATTAAGTTGTATCTGGTAGATGTACAGATACTGCATTGATCTCTTCCATAACATCCCCTCCTACTGCTACATGGTAACTGAGTGTAAATTCTTCATTACTTATTTTTAGCATACAGACCTTTTCACTTAATGCTTAATGTTTTTAAATATTAAATGAAATTAGTATTAAAAAATTGGTTTTGCCTTTCTGCATGTATAAGTAATATATATGGATATATGACATATATGTTACAACATAAATATAACATTTTTTACTTTTAAAAAATCAGTAATGTTAAAGTTACTATCATGTTTGCAGCTGCAAACAAAATAAGCTTTAATAGAATCTTGCACTTCTAATCTTCCTAGGTGACTGTCAGCCTCTGGATGTCTCGTCTGTACATCATAACAACACATTTTTGAAGTACTCTGTATCATTGCTGGGTTACGGTTTTTATGGAGATATATTAAAAGATAGCGAAAAGAAGCGATGGATGGGTCCGATGAGATACGACTACTCAGGTAACTTTTGTAATTATTACATTCTTTTGTCAGCATGTAAACATACTGGAGCAGTTGATGTGATCTCTCAAAACCAAGCTTCTCTGAAGCTTTTAAACTTAAGAGGCAGACTGAACCTGATTCTAAATTCCTTGTGGTACCAGGTACATTGGATCACATTATGTAAAGCTCCATAACTTGGGGGATAACATTAACAGTGTGCTCATTAAAGTTGTTTTGAATTTGACTATATAGCACAGTTAATTTATTAACTTATAGTTAGTATTTTAAGTATTTTGAGCTTTATATAGAACTGAAAAGCTTATATTGAACTGTTATAAATGGTGTTGGAAGCAACTCTAATTCAAATTTGTTCAATAAATTTTTTTATTAATAAAAAATTGCTAGTGCTGTTCTGTGTTGTTAATAGAAACGTGTTGCTGAAGGTCACCTAGTGATAGCTGCCTAAAAAGTAGTATCTTTTCTGTGCTAATAATTTTTACTATCATTTCAGTCAGTTAGAGGTAGGCACTCCTCTGTCTTGGACATTTAGCTGATAGAATGAATTGTTAATTTTGCCCTTCCTCCAGCACTGATTATGGAGAGAGCTGAGTGGTTTAGCCTAGTTAGCTAATATTTGGACAAATCCTATGCTACTGGAAAGTATTTTTTGCCGCCTTTGATTTGTTTTGTGTTAGGGAAAGAAGATACAAAAGCAGAATTTAAGTAGTGTAGGCTAATTTTAAGATTCAGCAGTGAGGTACAGCTAAAATTTTTAGTTGGCTCTTAAAGGTGTCAAGCAAGGTAATGGCACTATCAGTAAATGTTAAAAAGTTGGGGGGGTTATTTCCTTGTCCTTTACAGTCTAAAACATCGTAACACAAAGAGCTGTGAGCTTGAGGACACCAACTATTGTTTTGCAGTCCTTAGAGAAGGAAAGAGAAATATTCAAGGGATGTATGCAGAGGTGTTCATAATGTGGATTTATAATGACTTAATGCTGCTTTATACCTTTTTTTATGTAGGCTTCAAGACTTTTCTTTCCCATCATTACTACGAAGGAACAATTTCTTTTCAACCAGCAAGACACACACTGGGATCTCCACGAGATAAAGATAGCTGCAGAACAGGGTAGGCTAATGTTTATCTCTGGATATTTGACATGAACTGTTTGAAAAGGCATGTGCGTAAGCAGAAGTCACAGAAACGTTTTTAACACCAGAACACTTACTCTGAAAGAGACAAGCTTTTAAAAAAGTTTATTGACTCATTAAAGAGAACACCTTATTTTATCAGGTCAGTAAACAAAAATGTAATAAAATTTTGTTAGCTGGTCACCCCCTCCCCCAATTTTAAATTAAGCAAAGTATAACAGCACAGTACCCAGTTACAAGATGCTGAGGGTACTATGCTGTGTTACTGCTGATAGATGAAAAGTCTGGATGCCGCGTAGCTTTTACAAATGGAAATAATTATTCAAAAATTCTCAAATGTTCACACTGTAATTGGATCTAGCAATTTGAGCGATTGTCTTAGTGTCATGACAACAGCTGGCATGGCTTGTCCTGAGGATAGGTCCTCTCAAGAATCAGCCTATTTAGCTATTTCTTTATAGACTACTACTATGCTGTATAAATTCTCTGTGATATTCTTCACTTGTTTCTCCAATCAGGGGGCCTACCTTAATCTCCCACTGTTCCTTTCTCTTTGCTTTCACCTGCTTGAAGTTATGCACTAGTATTTATTATTCTTCTTCATATATGAATGTAGCTATCAGAGATATAGTAGTTGTCACAGCGGCAAACAGCGCAGCAGGATACAGAGTAGCTACAAACGTTGGCCTGAAACTATGTGGAACTTGTTGAGATGTGCTGTAATAATAGTGCTGTGACATGCTACAGAATATGGTCTCCAGTACTAGCTGGAGTAACTATCCTGATCCATCCCGTGCCTTGATGCAGGGGAAGCTCCAGAGGGAGAAAGCTGTCATCCAGGTCTCAGGGAGTAAAGAGTGCCTGATGCCTCACAGGGGATTTTATACATCCTGACGTAGAGTGCCTGATGCCTCATGGGAGAAATTACACATCCTGATAATTGCTGGAAGGGCAATAGGGCTGGACACAAGCAATTCAGGAGAATCCTGGAGTGTGGTGATGACAGTGATCGTGCAGGTGATTGACAAGCTGACTAAAGGAAATACTTTGCTGGTCCTTTTACAGAAAAGGAAATTGTGGGATATGATGGTTGAGGGCAGTCTGGCAGTGGTGGCTGTGAGATTATAGAGTTTAAAATCCTGAGAGAAGTAAGCAAGACAAAAAGTAGAATTGCAGCCCTGAACTTTAGGAGAGCAGATTTTGGTTTATTCAGGAATCTTGGCAAGATTCCATGGGAGACTGCCCTGGAGGACAAAGAGGCCCAGGAGCGTTGGTTGGTACCACCTCAAAGCACAAGAACAGTCCATTCTGATATCCAGAAACTTGAGTAAGTGTGATAGAAAACAAACACAGGTGAGCAAGGATCTGAGAAGCAGAGAAGGTGGAAGTGGAATGGGTTACTTTGGAAGAACAGAGACATTGCCTAAACGTGCAGGGATGGAACTGAGAAAGCCAAAGCTCAGGTGGAGTTGAAATCAGTGAGGGATGTGAAGGGTGTTACGTATTATGAAGGGATTATATAAGTATACCAATCATAACAAAAGACTAAAGGAACTGTGGGCCTGCTGCTTAGTGGAATGGGGAACCTAGTGGTAAAAGATACTGAAAAGGCTGGAAAATTACTCCTTTGCCCCAGTTTTCACTGACCCCCAGGCCTTACAGGTCCCCAAGCCCATGGATGAAGGGGAAGCAGTGGGTGTTGCATGCCTTGACTTTAGCAAGGCCTTTGGTACTGTAGTATTGTTAAAACCAAATTGATGAGGTGTGGACTAGATAAGTGGATGGGTGGAAAACTGGCTAGACTACCTAGAAAGGTTGTGAGTACCAAATCCAACTGGCAGCCAATTACTAATGGTGTCCCTTGAGGATCAATACTGTGGCTAATACTGCACAACATCTTTTAGTGACTGGGGCTGTAGCAGAGAGTATGCTCTCAGCAGTTTTATGGATGATACCAGAATGGGAGGAGTGATTTACAAGTTGAAAGCCAAGGCTGCTATTCAGAGGGGCCTTGGTGGGCTGAAGAAATGGCTGATAGGAACCTCCTGAAGTTCGGGAGAGACAAACATCATGCATCTGGGGTGGAATAGTCCCATGCAACAGTACTGACTGGAAGGCAGCTCTGCCAAAAAGAACTTCGGGATCCTGGTGGACAACAGCTGTACCTGAGTCAGCAGCGTGTCCTTGCAGCAAGGAAGGCCAACCGCGTATTGGGCTTTCTAAGCAAAAGAGAAGCCAACACGTCAGGACCAGTGATTCTTTCCCTGTACTCAGCACTTGTGAGATGAAGGACTGGCTCCAGTATGTCAATGTCTTTCACTGTTACGGCAGTCAAATATTGAAACAGGTTGCCCAGCGGTCTTGCGGACTCTACCCTTACAGATATTCTAAACTTAATTGAACAAGACACTGAACATCCTGATCCTATAAGACCTGCTTTGAGCAGAAGTTTGGACCCCATCACAGGTCCCTTCCAACCTATGTGATCTTACGACTCTGTGATGCTGTTATTTCTGACATCCAGTAATGTTCGGCACTGTGTTTAAGTACCTATACTGCCTGCAGGTCTATCATGATTCATGCCATATCAGGGTTGTCAGTGCCATGCTGCATCTTGTGGTGGGGGAAGGTCTTGTAATGATTGGCTAAAACAAAAAAAGTTGAACGGAATAATAGTGGTGTTTTCAGGAACCGAATGGTATTTTTGTTTTCAGATGTTACATTTGCAAGAAAAGTGAGCAACAGCTGGCAGAACAGCACAAGGAACGTGGATTAAAACGTGAAGGTAATTTGTCATAAAAAGTAAGATGTTGTAGTATTATACAAATTATTATTTTTCAGAATAGATCAGTTCAAGTGTATGCGTGTTGTTTTTTTGTTTGTTTGTTTTTAAAAACATTGTGAGTTATTAGATAATCCATTGTTTCTTTAAGTTTAAGGAAAATACATGTAAATATGTGAAAAATATATAAGGTGTCTCCTCTACCCAAACCTCAGAAAATTCTGATAAAATTAGTATAATTACTTGTATAATTCAATGTGTTGAGCTTATTTTCTTTAAGAAAGTTATATTCTGTGAGCGAGGACTCTGTTTTTTGTGAGAAGGACTTAACTGATAAACTGTGAGGTAGTATAGAAGGAAGCAGTTCATGAAGATAACTTGCAGAATAGATCAGGATTAAAAATCTGTGTTTGTTAGCACAAAACTCACCCTATGTAAAGCTGTTTATTAAATAAATGAGGCGGTGAACTTGGACAACTAATAACTGATCTAGTGGACATAAATATTTCTGTACAATACCCTACCCATACTCAGTATAAAAGATAAATTAGATTCTTCTCCTCTTTCTCAGGTTACACTATCCTTAATCCCTTCCCCCCCCATTCCAGTTCCTGTGTGTTTCCAATCCTACTAGTTGTATCTCTTTATGTCTGACTACGATGTCCTTGTGGCCTTGCTGGAGTTAGATATACAGATTCAGCTGGCCGAGTTTTGCCTCTAGTCTCAGTTCGTCATCTTGGACAAACCTCTCTTAAACAGCAGGCAGTCTTCCCATGGGTGCTTGCTTCTGCTTTTACTCTTTTTTTTTTTCTTGTAGAGCCCAGTGCATAAAACCATAATTTTCTTGACACAAACATTGGTCCTTATGACCTAGCTTATCTTATAATTACAGTTATTTAGCACAGTATCTGTGCCAGGTTCTAGACATTTGTTAGCAAAAGAGTATCATCATACTATAGAGATTCATTGGTAGCATAAAGACTGTATATGGATTTCTATGCCAACTTGAATTCCTGTAACACATGCTTATATATAGTGCTTGCTTTCAGATCTTTGATATAGTCAACAGATGGCCTGATTGGAGTATTTCTTGAGTTGTTTTAATTTATGCCCAGATTCAGCTAAAGAAATTGCTTGACATAATATTTTCTTAGGAGCTAAATCTAATAGGTTTTTTGTTAAGGAAAAAAAAAAATCTTTTTGAGAAATAACTGTAGTTAGAAATTGCCAATTTTTTTTCTTTTGTGGTGGGTTTTGGTTTTGGTTTTTTTTCTTTTGGTTTGGTTTTTTTTGTGTTTGGGTGGGGGTTTGGGGGGAGGGTTAGGTTTGGGTTTTTGTGTTGTGGTTGGTTTGGGTTTTGGGTTTTTTTTTTTTTGTTTTTTGGGGGTTTTTTTAAACCTGTCATTTTGTTAGCTTTGACCCAGCAAAGGAGCAAAGGCAGAAGAAAGCTACAGGTTAGTGAGCAATCAAGACTGCTTTAGCCAGTATTGCACAAGACATTAAGCAGCTGATTATTTAAGATATTGTTTACTTAAATCCATTTCACTTCTGGTAGCTGGCTTTCTTTGCCGTTCAGTCTCTTCATTCAGTACTGGTAAGCAAACAATAACAATCAGCTACTCTTGTTTTGCAATAAAAGTGATTTTAAATCACCACCTCAATAGGCTTTTTATTCAGCAGGGTGTATTGTCTGACTCTTTCATTGTACCTACTTGGTTTGTGTACAATTCAGGTAAGTTTAGAAGGATCCTTCCGTTGGCTGTCACTGAACATATTTATTTGTATTGTGCAGAAGTCTATGTGCATGTGCTGAGTAAACTTTGAGTGTTAGTACTTTACGCTGATTTCAGCAACTTGCAGTATATATACACAATAGACAGTGGAAATGAGTGCCGTTTATGCTCTCCCTGCTTATGATTGCTCTATTGTATGAAAGATACTGTGGGTGAATAAATTGTGCTATTACAGTGATGCACCCTGTAGAATGGTTGTGAAAACAGTTGATCATTTAAAATGTGATAAATACCCTGACTTTGTTCTTACTTGAACAGTGAAGCTTTTTTTGAGTAATGTGCTGAAATTTATACTGAATGGTACTTTTTCACCAGGTGAAAACAATCTATTACAGTAACATACATAAGCATTCTACCTTAAGTAATTTGAAACTTACTTATTACAGTGAGCATACTTCAAAAGTTAACATATATGTAGACACACTATAGACTAAATTATTAAGGCTTCTCAGATAAACAACAAAAGGATTTATCAGTAGAGGGTCTTGTTTTCATTTTGTTGTTTGTGTATCAGAAAATGCCTGGGTTTCTTGTAAATAAGCACTTGTATAGTTCTGGACACAGATGTTTCCAGTTCCAGTGGTTTCTTATGTTCTGTTCAGTTACCTTCATCTCGGAGCAGCACCTTGTCATTTGCCTGCAGCCTGAACAAAGTCATTCTGTAGTTTGACATTTAAGTATTTCTCATCTCTCAAGATATACATTTTGAATCTGATTTAAATTATTTCTTTCTGTAATGTCCTCTTTGAAAGCAACATAAAAAGATAGCAGTAAAGCAAGGCAATACTAAAACCACTCTGGCAAATGATGTGAAAATGTTGCATTTAAGAGCTGCATTTTTTCTTGTTGTTACTGATTTGTTTATCAGGAAATAGAGAGGATAGTCTAGATGGAAAAAGAATGAATTTTTTAGTTTCCTTTAAGTCTTTTGTCACATTATAATCCTACTTTATTTTTCCTGGATTTCTGTTTTTCTTGGTTCTCTTACTAAAGAGTCGGTAGTAAGAAGTTCCAATGAATAAAAATTCAAGAAGGCAAGAAAAGTTCAAAGAGTAAAGAACAACTACAGAATACTTTCCAAACATTTTTTTTCTTACTTTTTCTTACTTTTCTGATGTATAAAGCTTGGAAGAGGTCAATTCAAAATGAATGCATCATAGACTTTAGGTCCAAAATTACCTAGAAAATTGTAATAATGATTCTCTAAAGTAAATGTGAAGTTCCTAAAACTAAAACAGTAAAGAATATCAGAATCTCAGAACATGAAATATATAGCATAAATATCATCTATAGTCCCATGAAAGAAGCACCTTGAAAATAACTATATGTTAACCAAAGTATGGGAAACTGAATAATGTTAGATTTCTAAGTCCATACCAGTTAATATGCCTCAAAACCTCTACCTTGCTGTGGTTTGATGATCAAACTTTAACAAGCTTATATAAACAAACTTATCATTTGTTGTTCATTCCTTAATTTTACCCCCATCATCGACAACAGCACCTCACTCCTGAACTCCAGTTTTGGAACCACGTGTATCTCCCTAGACTATTCTGCAGTCATTAGTTCTGTGGAGTTGTTTGTTTGAAATATGTGAGGCCACTTATATTGTGGGGAGAAAAGGAGTATTATGGCTGCTTTTATGGCTTTTTCTTATTGTAGTGAGGAAGGCAATTATGTGTCATCTAAAAATGCAAAGGCATTTTTTATCTATTTTTACCCATATTCCAGAAAATACAGTTTAGATGACAACTCTGTGCAGTGCCTGTCAGTGTTTATTTGTTCCAGAAAATTCTCTGCCTCTTGATAGTATTGATGCTGTCACACATCTAAGCTCAGTCTAGGTCTAATCTCTAACAGAACAGTTTCATGTTGTTGAAAACAGACTTTTGTATTGTTTTCCAGAAATCTCTGAAGATTTACGCACAGGAAAGTTCAACTCTGCTAATAGTATTCATCTTCAGACATTGGGGGTTGGGGTGGAAACAGACTCCTGATCTGCTGCCTGCTGATCCTTGCTGAACCCCGAGTCATCTCTTCCCCTTTTTCTTAAATATAATTCTTAAACATAATTTGTGGCATCAAGGCAGAAGAGGAACAGTGATTTAGAAACCAAATGCTAAACCACTGTCTTTGCATCATTGTTTATTTAAGATTAACATGTTGAAGAGCAAGAAAAAAAATTCTAAAAAGTTAAAAATCCTCCTGAACTTTCACACTACAAGAGTTTTAACTTGCCTTTGTCTTTTCCCTGCCAAAGGCTTTGTGGTTTTACCCACATTGATCCTGAATTTGACATGTATATATCAGAAATGGTGAGCAGTTTTAGTACATAATCACAGTCTGTGAAGGGAAAAAGCAACTTTCTCTGTTACTGTATGAAAAACAGATATTTTTTTAATGCAGTTTATTTAAGATATTTATTGACAGTGCATGAGTACGCCCAGTAAAAACTTCTAAGTTGCCAAGAATGATTGCTTTTTAGTGTTCTTCTGAGTAGAACAAATAATAATCTATCTCCATGCCTTTATTGATGTGTTTCAGAAGATGAAGAAGAATGGAAGGTTATTAAAGGGAAATTTCTAGCCATCAATGCAGTAAATATGAGCTGTGCCTGTCCACGAAGTCCAAAAGGTCTTTCACCAGCAGCTCATTTGGCAGATGGTTCAGCTGACCTCATTCTAGTTCGTAAATGCTCCAGATTTGATTTTCTACGGTATCTTGTCCGACATACAAACCAAGATGATCAGGTGTGTATTCCCTTTGACAATGAATTCTCCAGAGTCAGTCCAAGTTGTAAATACTGATATTCTCATATGACAAAAAGAACATCTGCAAAGCAGGTTGGTGGGTTTTTGTGGTTTTTTTTCTCTTTAGAAGTTTATACATTTTGGGTGACAATCTCAGCATGTGTACCATTAAAAAAACCCAAACAAACCCACCACATTTTAGCTAAGTCAAGTCTTTGGCCATAGCATTCTAACAAAATTCCACTTTTGCTAATTGAATTCTGTTTCATAACAATTTCCATATATTTAGTGTTTGGACAATATTTAAAGTGATTTTGTCACAACTGTGCCCCCATGTATTTGTCATGAAAAACTGCTCACAGCAGTATAACATAGCTGAGATAGAAGACGTAGTGAAGAATAATAAATCACTTTTTGTAAACTGTATAAAAATGTGGTTTAGAAGAAAGTTACCAAAACTGCATTTTGCTGTAAACTGCAGGCTTTTAGCAGAATTTTACTACCTATATGTGACCAGGATATGAGCTGTATGCATTCAGCTGTCAGATTATTCCTTGCATATGTTGTAGCTGTCAGGATAAACTACAAGGGAAGGTTCATCACTGCTTTGGATTGTAGAATCTGTTGAAACCAGAGCTATGGCTGTGAATACACATTTAAGATTTGTCACAACCTAATATTATTAACATGTTCTGGAAATTATCTGAACAATGGACTAATGTCATATCTAGTTAGAAAAGCAACAATAAATCTCTCTTGTTCATGATGCTATTCTTCCTTGTCTGTAGAAGAATTAGTAAAGTTTCTCTTTCCTGTATTTCCTCATTACCATTCCCTGGGATGTTGTGTGTGTGTGTCTGCATTCTTCCTTCCTGCTATTCTCAGTCTCCTCTTCTTCTCTTCACTTCTTCCCACCCACTCTCACTGTTCCCTTGATGTGTTTGATTATTTGAAGCCTTCCCTGGCTACCTTTCAAATTGGCTTCAACATTTATCAAGAGACTACATGCTGCTTGGACTTGAGACATGAGAGCATTCATGGGTGGGTGGCTCTGTGCAGCCATAGATACCAGTTTTTGCAACTAAGCTGTTTGGACGGGCACACTGCTTAGTGAGCCTCATTGTATCTGTAAGCCATTGCTTCCAAGTGTGGAGTTTGGCAACTTCACAGCTTGTTTATTGTTGAAAGTTGAGGCAACTTAAGACCTAGGAGGTCCCTTCAACTCTGATGCTTTTTGTGATTGCCACTGTGACCATTCCTCTTCCAGTGCTTCCCAACTGGTTTCTCTCTGAGATATGTTGGTTTTGCAGTGTAGATTAAATGCAGGGTTGTACCTATGTCCTCCCCTCAGGTTAGTGTCTACCATAATAGTGAGAAACCCTGTTTGAAAACTTAAGAAAATGTGAAAATAAAAAGGAAGAAAAGGGTTGACTGTACATTAATACAGACTGGTTTATGGGTATACTGTTCCTTTTTTTACTTCTGCTTCCATGCCATCCCCTTCCCGTAGATGCACACGGACATACTCCATTGCCTTTGCTAAATGACGTGTCAGTATTTATTACAGCTTGATAAATGTTTAAGTCCATATCAGTTAAGTTGCTTTCAGGGCAGGTGGGGGCACCCTCTAATTTGATTGTTGCTTTAATTTACAAAGCCTGTTTTAAAGCATTTGTACAATATTGTAGTATTGTAGTACAATATTGCTCTGTTATAAGAGCAATCTCTTAATTGTCCTACTTCTAGCTGAATTAACTACTTAAAATTATTTTTATTTTGTTGGAATGTAATAATATTGCCCTCTATTCTTATTTTTGCATACATCCAGCTCTGTGATGTGATCACACTGCCATGGAATTCTCACCTTCAGGGCATTGTTCCAAATGCAGAAGGCTTTCAGAAAAGCCCATGTGTCTTAAGGACTGTAGTTGAACAGGTGCTGAGGATGGTACAAAGATCCAATCCAAACCTTTTTGACTTTGATTCCATGTTATAATAGTTTTTAAAGAGTATTTTTAATAGCTTTTATACCCCATTTACTCATAATCTGAGAACCTGTTACCTGATTATCTATAAAGTGGCAGTATTGCAGCTACTTGAAGAGGACCACTGAAAGTAAGTTTCCATTTCGGTTTTATTGTTTCTGACTTGTGCAGTTTTTTAAAAACAAAAATCACACTGTGGTTCAGGTAAGTTTCTCTAGAAAACTGGAGTGGACAGACTTTCTTGAATACGAAATGCTGCATGCTGAGTTGCTTTACAGATCAAATGTATTTAATTGTAATTGCCTGGTTTGCTTTATTTTTTTCTTTGTAGTTTGACTTCTCATTTGTAGATGTTTATCGAGTGAAGAGTTTTCAATTTACATCAAAGCTTTCAGAAGACAATGAAAGCAATGTCACAGACATAGGAAAGAAACGTTTTGGCCAGTTCTGCAGAGATCATCCAGCCTGTTGCTGTAATAGTGCTAATAGCACCTGGAATTGTGATGGAGAAACTCTGGACAGTTCAGCAATTGAAGTGAGGTAAGCATCAATTTTTCTTCCCATATATCAGAAATCATTAAGCCTTTTCATTGATTTTTGAAGATGCTCATAAAGACATCTCCAAAAGATGCCTCTGCATAGCATATTTGAGTATTCTGATAATAAACTTTATTTATTTTTGTTACTTTTTTGAGTCCTTTCCAGAGACTACTCCAACCATTTATATTGTAAATGATCAGTCCGAGATAGATGGATGGCCCTACCTTTGAAGTCATGCTTACTTCTTAGGAACTGATATTATGTGCTTGGAGTGCTGAAGGTGAAGGTGGTGTTGGGAGGATTCTTTCTACATGAGTGGAGTACCTCATGACTCTGAGCAATAGCTTTTCCCATGAAACTTAAGCTGAAGTAGGCATCTTTGTCTTAAAGAAATACTGAGTATTTGTGGGTTTTTGACACACAGCACAGAGTCTTATCTCTAGCCTTGGCATGTGGAGAAAGAAGGTTGCAGTTGTGCTTATAATGAAATTAGAAGGGATTACAGGTTTGTAAAATTTGAAGGACTTTTTTTCTTTGTTGTTTGGCGGGTGGGTTTTTTTGGTTGATTGTTTTTATTTGTTGGTTTTAGAACAAAGAGAACCAAAAACACAATACAAAATATTTACATGCAAGCGTGTTCCTTTAAAACATAATCACTTAGTAGTCCAAAGTGATTTTTATAAATATTGTATAAGATCAGCTCATTTAAGTGCCCCATAGAACTTTTTTTGTGGAAAAGAGGAGTAACAGGAGTGATGGATACATGAAAGCATCCAGCCTTCTTTGCAGGGGAGGACTGTATCAAAAATCAGAGCATGGTTTCTGGAGTCTGGAGTAAGGAACTTTGTCCAACTGCTTGGAATTCAGGGACTGTGAGAATTAAATATGTAGTGCCCATTTATTTCGTATTGATTTCTGTATTTTTTCAGGGTTCACTGCCAGTTAATGAAACTATTTGCAAGGGGAATCGAGGAAAACTGTAAAGGTGAAGATGCCGACAGCCAGAGTAGCGTTGAACAATTACTATAGACATTGTTCCTCCAATGAGGAGAAGAAAAAATAAAAGCTCAAGGAAATTGAGTAAATATGCATTTTAGTCAAATTGACAAGTATTTTAAAATTTTAGGTGTTTTTTTTTCTATGGCTTCAGTATAATTTTAGACATCTTATTGCATTGTGTAATATTTTTAAAAACATTGTAATCATTACAATATATCTTTGAGCAATGTAATCTAAGTTATGTTAGAAAAGAGAGGATTGGTGTATATATATGTATTCACAATGACTGATAAATTCTCTGTGCTTTTCTAGAGAGCTAATTTAGCAGTTGTTTTGCAATAATATCTAAATGTTATAAAACATTGGACTTTCCATTGTCATCAAACCAAGATACCAAGACAAGGTATTTTCAGGGTCTGAGAAGATGTTTTCTGCTGGGAGTGTTATGTAGTTGCATGTGACTTAAATGCTGGACAACAGTATTGTCATTCACTTTTTTTTTTTTTTAAGTAAAATCTTTCATTTTGTAATTCTGACTATACCTTGCAACTTATCAATGCAATTCAAACACACATTCCTGGCTTTAGGTAATGACAATAAGAGTTTAGAAATACTTTGAAAAATAAAAGCACATCTGTATACAGATCATACCTTATCCTATATATTCTATTTATAAAGGCTTCCTTGCATGATGCTTTTTGGGATTATAAAGGGGTTTATGACTGTTTGGATGATACCAAATACCACACTGCAACTGAAATGTCTTGCAAGCACTTGCAGGGATACTTATATAATACCAGGAAGGCACAGGCAAAAGAAAGTATAAATATCTTCTGAAACACCAGCAGTTTTAATTTTTTTTTAAATATCTAAAATTAACATATGAAAAGCTTTCCTGTTCAGTACACAGTTCTTTGGAGATTGTACTACGTACGTTAACATGTCTTTGCAAAATAAAATGTTAGAATGTTAATTTTAAAAATATGATTTGATGATTGAAAATTTTTTAAATAATGTTTCTCTAACTAAATATGAAACAAAATAATTTGTTTTGTGAAGTTAAGGGAAGAAACTGGCATCTGATTAGTCACGAATTCACTGTGCTGATTTGTTTTTATAGCAAAAAACATGAGACTATCGTATAAAGCTATGGAGTGATTATTTAAGTTGTCTATGGATTTGTGTATTGTGGCACATTCATGTTCTGTGTGTAAGCCTGGGACTAAATTCTGCTGCTCTTGTACAGATTTGTTCCTGTTTGAGGATCAGAAGTTAGCCCCTGCTCTCTTGTATCTTTTCTTAAGTGTGTAGTTCTCTTTAAAATTTGCTGCATCTGAGGGGGTTTTGGCATCTGAACAGCTAATGATTTTCCATTTGTGTATATTTATTGGCACTTCTGTCATTCAGCTTGTATTAGTTTCATGTTTCATGTATTTGGTCCATGTAAGTCATGGTGATTGGTCATTTTATTACTGAAGCACTTGAAAATTGTTATAAATGGCAGATTTTTTTTCTGTTGAAGTTATTTACATTCCAGTTTTGTGTAATTTCAAAATGGTGTGCTATGTCTTTGCTACAAAGTATTATTCGTACTGCTCTATATGACAAAAAGCACTTGGAAATGATACTTGCTTAAAGTACAGTCATACAAAGTTTAGGATCTGGTTTTTGTTGTATAGTATTTCAGGGAAATACTTGAATACTTTTCCAAAAGTACTGCTGTTTACTGTCCTTACTAATGCAATGAGTTGTAATGTTGATTGATCCAGTGTTTTTCAGACATTTGTAACAGTGTTATGTATACTGTATTCTTAAAGCTATGTTTAATAAGTGAAATAGTACTTTTGAACTAAGAACCCCATTGAAAATGAGATTATGCAGTTCGACAAATGCAAATATTTTTTGAAAGTGTTGTTTGTTTAGAAAATTCTACAGGTATTGTGGTCTATCCATGAATATTGTGAGAGAACCAAGACTTACAGTTACTGTAATTCTTGTGCAGGATATGAAGGTGCACACTCAGCTTGCCAACAGATGAGGGCATTTATGAGGCATTATAGCTATCCAGATCACGTTCTCATAAATGAGAACAGGAGTAAATACTAACCAGCTCTTTCCATTAGTTTACTAGCAATTCATGAGACCCTTACTTGAAAAAAGGAGGCTTAATCTCGTTGTGAATGTATATTGAAATGTTTTGAATATTTTAATATCTGAAACTGAGTGCTTGGTGTTTCCAAAGCAAGCCGCAGTGAAGGCCCCCTTTCTGAGAAACAAGACACCAGAAAAGATGGAGAAAAGATCATTCTGTAGTATGGTAATGAAGTGTGAAGTAAATAATAAAGGTGTTGCAACATAATAAAATGAAAAGGTCCTAGATAATAGAAAAGCTGCATAGTTGCATTTGAATAATTCTCTTTGTAGCATATTATACTAGCAAAGCACCATGTGAGTTGTATGACATGTCTGGTTTATTTTTAAGAAGAGAGCTGCGTAAGTAATGTCTGCTTGCATTTTAATTCTAGGTTTTTTTCTCTGAATGTAGTCTTAGTATGGAAATTACGTGTAGGAAAACCAAGTTCGATTTTTCTTTTTTTCCCAATCTTGCTGGCTTCAAGATTAGAAAATGTGTTCTGTTTTATGACACTAGGGCATTTCCTTGAAAAAATAAAATTACGTCATACAGCAATACAGTGGTTTTCTTCTCTACCTTTGTTCAGCAGAAATCTGGCAGCAGCGTACTCAGTGTAACCAATGTGGGCAGATTAAACCAGGTGGAGAAGTAATTCATAAGCTTCCACTTGGGTTGACCACAGCTTTGTAGCAAGTGTGAGTGTGGACAAACACTGAGAGTGAAGGAAAGCAACTAGTGAAGCTGGACTTGCACTAAAACTAAGCAACTCTACCAAGGTAAATCAAAGGTTGAAGGGAGGAGAAGAAACTTAGTTATAATGCAAGTATTCAGAGTTATCTATTATGGAAAAATCTGAACTACAAAAAATGAAAGAAAACTACTGTTCTAAGAAGTGTGAAATATGTATTGTACTATATACTGTATAGTAAATAGATGGGTTTTTTAGAATTTCATTGCAATAATTATTGCAGATGCAGTACATACTCTAAGTAAAACGTGTTCGTCGTAGATGAACAATGGGCACAAAAGCACAAGATGCTTTTCAGCTCTATTGAGACATCTGCTTTTCATAGTTTCAGAGAATAGTTTGTGTTGGAAGTGACCTTTAAAGATCATTTGATTCCAGCCCCCCTGCCATGGGCAGGGACACCTTCCACTGGACCAGGTTGCTCAAAGCCCCATCCAACCTGGCCTTGAACAATTCCAGGGATGGGGCATCCACAGCCTCTCTGGGCAGCCTGTTCAAGTGCCTCACCACCCGCACAGTGAAGAACTTCTTCCTTACATCTAACCCAAATCCACCCTCTTTCAGTTTAAAACTGTTACCCCTTGTCCTATTGCTACAGGCCCTTGTAAACAGTCCTTCTCCAGCTTTCTTGTAGGCCCCCCTTAGGTACTAGAAGGCTGCTAGAAGGTCTCCCTAGAGCCTCCTCTTCTCCAGGCTGAACAACCCCAACTCTCTCAGCCTGTCTCTACAGGAGAGGTGCTCCTATGAAGTGTTTTGAAGTGTATTGGGTTTATGTGGCAAGGTTTTGGTAGCTGGGGAGGCTGCATGGGAGGCTTCTGTGAGAAGACACCAGAAGCTTCCCCCATGTGGGACAGAGTCAGTTCCAGCTGGCTCCAAGATGGACCTCCCACTGGCCAAAGCTGAGCCGATTGGCAATGCTGGTAGCGCTTCTGTGATAGCATATTTAAGAAATGGTAAAAAGTACTGCACAGCAGCTGTGAAAGGAGTGAGGGGAAAATAAAGAAACATCCCTGCAGACACTAAGGTCAGTGAAGAAGAAGGGGGAGGAGGTGCTCGAGGCACAGGAGAAGGTTCCTCTGCAGCCTGTGGAGAAGACCATGGTGAGGCAGGCTGTCCCCCTGCAGTCCATGGAGCTTAACAGTGGAGCAGATGTCCGCCTGCAGCCCTTGGAGCACCATGCCGGAGCAGGTGAATGTGCCCTGAAGGAAGCTGCAGCCTGTGGAGAGCACGGGCTGGTGCAAGTTTCTGGGCAGGAGCTGCAGCTGTGAAAAGGAGCATATGTATGAGCATGTTGCTGGCAGGAATTGTGGCCCATGGGGGACTGAAGTGGGAGAAGTCTATGAAGGAGGAAGGAGTGGGAGAGATCAAGTGTTGCGAACTGCCCACAGCCCCAATTTCCCATCCCCCTGCACTGCTCAAGGGGGGGGGGGGGGGGGGGGGGGTGTGTAGAAGAGTCAGGAGTGAAGTTGGGCCTGGGAAGAAGGTGGGGAGGGCAGAGGGGAGAAGGTGGGTTTAGTTTTGTTTTTATTTCTGACTATCTTACTCTGTTATTAATTGGCAATAAATTAAGTTAATCTTCCCCAAGTCGAGTCTGTTTTGCCCCTAACTGCAATTGCTGAGTGATCTCTCTGTCCGTATCTTGATCCGTGAGCTTTTCATCATGTTTTCTCACCCTGTCCTGCTGAGGAGGGTGAGGGACGGAGCGGCTGGGTGGGCACCTGGCTGGCAGCTAAGGTCAAGCCACCACACGCAGTTAGTTATGCAACAAGGCAATTCTTCCAGACATGTCTTACGGCATGAACGGGAAGATGGTATGTAGAATCAGAAATTTCTCTGAACACCTCTGTCTTGTGATTCAAGTATTACTTCCCTAGAACTCTTGCCTCAATCCCTATGAAGTAAATGAGTAATAGGAATTCATCATTTTTATTCTCATTAGTCATATTGCTCTTATTTCAAATTTTCAACAGGATAGTTAAGTAAATTTAATGGATTCTAACTGGTGTTTAAGTTGCAGTGAATGAATTCTGTCCATAATGAAGCGACAGTCTCCCCAGACTTCTGTCTTACCCACTGACATGCACATGATGTACATCTTGCAAAGGCTTATGCATGTTCTTAATTAATGTGTGACTAGTCCCATTAATTAGAAGGGGTAGGGCATTCGTTCTGCAGTCAGTCATGCCTTTCAAATCCTCTGCAATGAGAGGATTAACAATTTTTTTTTATTCCATTTCCTACCGTTTAGAAATTATTCCTAATATGTACCTACCAAAATTGCCAACAAGAGGTTGTCTTCAAAAGATGTTTGCTCCTTTAAGACTCTTACATGTCTGAAAGGGTGACTTGCTTTTGTTGGTAGGTATTTCACCTAAAGTGCAATTTTGTGCCTTATTTTACAGGAACCCTTCAGCAATAAATAAAATAAGGGGGTTATTTCTCTTTTTTTGCATGTAGAGAAGATTTCAATAGTGTGGAACAGGGAAAAAATAGAAGGGGAAAAATAATTATTCATAAAAGAAAAAAAACTGAAAGAATAACTGAAGTGATGCAAATTAAAAAATCCATGGAGACCACATTCTAAAAATTCCATGGAGACCACATTCTGGAAAGGATGAGAAAACAAGTGCAAAATGAATTTTAAAAAGAAGAAAAATAAAAGAAGAAATGGGAAAAAACCTCCACATTATTATTTATTTATTTATTTTGCTGGAGAGCAGTGCCTAGCTCTGTGTGTTCTTTAACTGCCCAGAAAAGCTAGCACTAAGGAGATTGCTAGAAGTTTGACTATTTACAAGTGGTAGACAGAATAAAAGTTTTATCACTGTTGTGAGGACATTTCTAAAAAAATGTTGGGTCATGCTCTATATCTCTGCTTACAAACTTCAGCAAAATAGCAGCATCACTACAGGAGGTGTTAAAGGAGAATTGTAAAAGCAACTTGTAGCAATGCACAGCATTCTGAAATGGCTGTTGGAATTTAATCTGCCAAATATTTATTTTTCATGTTAATGTTTAGCAACTGTATTTTAGGAAAGGGGAGATTGAGCAGCAAAAAGAAATGCTGGGTTAGTGCTTCAGTGCTGCTGAGGTTAAGGTGGTGGGATAGGAACTCAGAGCTGCTAAGGGTCTGCCCCATAGACCTTGTCACATCAGGGAAAGTTCCCGCAGCAAATGACTGCATACAGAAATACCTATGCAATTCCTGATGGACATTTGTGTAACCTGTTCTTCTGAGCTTTCAGTGATGTATAGTCTGCAAAGCGGTTTAGCCATCAGAACAGGTTGCTTAAAGATTTTTATAGTTAGAAAACTTTGGTTACTTGTTTAACTGAATCTCACTTGCTGTATTTAAGCATGCTTGCTCTGTCCTTGGTGGGCACAGAGATCAGCTCATTCCCTACAGGGAAATTCCCTACCTACGCTACTGTGTTCCCTCTCAGTCTTCTGTTCTTTGCCTAAACATTATTAATATTCAGACAGAAAAGAAAAAAAATACCCAATATTTGAGCACATATTGATGTCAAGAAAAACTGCTTGAAGCTGATTTCTGTTTACCGCCAAAGAAGGGACTTGATAGAGAGCAAGCTGGTATTGCCAGGGTTCCTCCAAAAAAGGCATGTGTATCTGCATAAAGTCTTCAATCAAATCAGATACTTTTAGTTTCTAGATACCATGTTTTCACAGAATGCTGTCTCAAGCTCTGATGGATGCATTTAGAGGAGAGATCTCCCCTCAGCAATGCCTATCACATAAATAACTACTCTGAGGGTTACACTGCTGGTACATGCTGCCATGCCCCTAGTCCAAGAAGAATCAACCCAGTAAGGAGCTCTCGGGTGGTTGGAGCCTCCCATTTCCATCTCATGATCCCGGAATTTTCTAGGGAAAACAGGCAAAACCTGAACACCCTGACATTGCTGTAGTTGCAATTTCCTAGTAAAGGTTTTCAGAAAATCCTCAACACGTTGGTAGCAGGACCAGGAAAGAGTAAATATAGGCATATTCTCTCACCAGCACAGCAGACTGTGTTGGTTGTTCTCCTCTGTGCATAGGCAACGCTTTGAACTAACAGAAGAATTTGTATTTTTTCCTGCATAAGAGAGTTTACCGACTCGGTGGAGGCAGGTGAGGCAGGGAGGAAGCACAGGCCTGCTGCCATCTGAGCTCAGAGGAGTCCACCCTGAGGCTGTTATGGTGGGAACAGCAGGCGGTAATGCTTCCTTAGGATGGACTAGTGCAGAAGAGGGATGTGGTGAGCAGGAATATCAAAGAATCTGTGGCTGTGCAGACTCAGCAGTCCAAACTTACCCTCCCAGTCAACAAAACATTGCACTGCACCTGTGTAAATTGCTCGGGTTTTAGGACTGAAGGCCACTGCTGTCTGCCCTGCCTTCATTTGTTGGAGGAAATTTCACTGGTCTGGGATAAATCTGTCCTGTAACACTGCTGTGAAAAAGCCCAGCAGGAAATTATTAGCAAAGTAGACTGTGTTCAGTTTTTTCACTGGAGCTAAAAGAGAAGAAAAAGGAGGTGATAAAAGGGTTGTTGATTCACCCTGTCCCTTACTGAAGTCCCTTACTGAATGACACAATGCATTTTACATTACACAAGCAAGGGGAGTGGGAGGCTACTGCTGCTTGTATTGATTTCTACCAGGGTTTCTGATTTCTACCTTCCAACAAAGGCTACTGAGATACCAGAACTCCTTCCTCTGTTTGGCATGGGTGGGGGCTAAGGAAATGAATGCTACACCCATTCAAAAGCACAAATAGCTGTGTTTGACTTCCTTCAGTCCCAGGACACAGCGTACATCCCTCAGTGGTGACAGCCAGAGCCTCCTGTGAAGTGGAAAGTGCCTCCCTATGCTCTTAGTGCAAGGCAGCGATGAAAGGAACTACAGTTACTGTGGGTTTAATGTTTCCCCTAAAGCCTCTAGGGTGGGAATGCATCTCTGCTGTCTTCATAAAGACTGGGAAGCACCCATCGGGTCATGATGACCCTGCAGTGCCCTTTCTACTGACATCGACTGATGTCTTAGTACCAACGGGCTGTCGGCCAAGTGAAGGTGCAGGCAGAAGACATCCATCAGGAAATGAGGTTGCCATTATCTTTGAGCTAAGGCCACAGACGTTTTAGCAGAAGAGGAGGTGTTGCTGATGACCATGCGGTTGTCACTCGTACATGTTGAAATGTGTGCTGGGAAACCCCGGTATGTACCAGGACAAAGATGTGGGTATTCTCCACGGCTGTGCAGCCAATACTGATGAGCAGGAGTGGTCTGCAGTCAGCAGCAGCACTGATGTGGAGCGTGCTTCACAAAGCACCTGGGGTTAGGATGTGCGTCTCGTTGATGGCTCTGACACAAGTCACACTGCCTCCAGAACGCAGAAGTGATGCTGGGAGCAACAGCCAACAGGGAGCAGACAAAACAGGTTATACAAAATAGAGGAGATGACAGAGATCGTGCTAATGATGTCTGTAATGGACTTGCTGACGGTGAACTCCTGTGCAACGGAGTTGCGGGGGCTGAGCACAGCCAGCTGGCTGAAGGCAATGCCCGCTCACTTAGCTGAGGGTGAGGGCCTGGAAACAAGTGCACCGGCGCTCCAGATCTTATGGCAGCTCTTGGCCAAAGATCTAAAAATTAACCACTTGTAGGTGGTTATGTTGTGCCAGGAAGGTTGAAAGGTCCTGATGCCAGTCCCAGATCTCTAAGACATAGCAAGCCTGATCTCATGAGTGGTGGCCACCAGCAATTTAGCCATCCTCCCATGTTTAAATAATGGCTAGGGCAGCATGACTCCTGAGAAGCATTGGGACACTTAGTGCGGTGGCTGTCCTACCTAAACCTCTCTCCAGCCTCCTGTTTGCTTTTTTGCCCTTCTCACATGAATACCAGCCTGTTAGAACCTACCAGTGAGCAGGAAGAATATCGAGAGAATAACAGGAGGTTACCACATCAGGACCTTTTCTACAGGGCAGGGAGGTCTATGTGGTGCAGAAGAGTTCAGATGGAGGCGCAGTTCTTGTCTTGTCCTTTGGGTTTGTGTCACGTGCCAGGTGGCATGGATGTGCCGCGGAGGGGCCCACTGCAGTGGAGCAGCCGTCAGGAGTGACTGAAGAGCAGCCCTACCGCTGCTGCCCCAGTGTTACAGCGTATTTGTGACTGTGAGTACCTGGGACCAATTTGACATGAGGAAATAGTTGTGACAAAGGTGTATTTTCAAGGCTGCTTCATGCGGGTCTGCTGGAGGAGATGCTCAACTCTAAATAAAAATCTCAGGCTCATTCTTGGATGTCGTCTGAGACCCGTAAATAACATCGGATATTTTGTTGTAACCTCATTTTCCTCTGTTCAGGCACCTGTCAAGGTCTTGTTTTTCAGTCTTGGCTGACACTGCTGACACAGTGGTGTCAGTACAGAGAAGGCTCACTAACACTGAGCGATGCTAAACATCTGTAAACGACACAGTGTTTCAAATGCTGCTAACTGGCCTACCTTGAAGAGCAGTGTGGAGAGAAAAAGGGCTCAGTGTGTGTTGAGTCTAACGGATAACGCTTGAAAGTGACACATCTAGAGAAAATTGCACATGCACAAGATTTGCCTCTGGGTAGAAGAAGATTATTTTGCATACAAATATGAAGGGATGGAGACAGCACAGATAACTCTGCCTATTACTCCCCGATGTGCACGCTGATTGAATCTCTGAACCCGCAGTCTACAGTTACCATATTGGAAATAATGCCACTAACTTTCAATAAGGAAAGAAATATAGCTTTGTTTTGGTTTTGGAGTCTTTGTATCACAGATCAGTGCCTATAATCCAGGAAAAGAGAAGATTATTTTTCAGTAAAACGTCAAACAATGTCTTTATGTGCAGTTACGTACGTCACTTGTTTTCTCCACACCCTAAGCTGCAGTGGAGAGTTCTAAAGTTTAAATCATTTTATGATAATAAACTCTCTGGTACACTGTTTAATAATTCTGCACATTAATGTAAATACTTTTTTATCTACCTTACTGCAGTGACTGCTAGTCAGTGTTTTAGGTCTGACATAGTCCTGCAGCTCCCTCTACTGAAAATTATTTCTCTTGAAAATAACTCTACATTTCAAAATACAGCAGTCATTTTTAAGGTAGTCTGGCAAATCCATTTCCTATGGTTCTCTATAGATGAGATCTGCAGTAACATACTTCAGTTCAAATTATGTGTTACTTCACACTAGTAACTTTTACTTTTCTTTACAGGATTCAATGTGATCAAACAGTGATAGATGCTGCACAGGGTTTTTTTGTCCTGAACAACTGAACGATTTGAACAATGTTGTCATTGAAAAAGGACAGAAACATAGGTCAAACAGGGGAAAAGTGTAATTCTAAATTTTAGCATCTGGGACCCTTAGGTTCTTGTTCATGTACCAGCTTTCTCAGCTCAGGAGAATTTGCCTGTGCTGCGAGTGTGTTGGGCACACTATTAAAGGTGGCTTAAGTATTTGTTTCCACCACGTCTCAGGTAGTTCTAGTTCTCAGTGAATGACAGTTCACTGTGCTCTGCCCTAAGCAAGCATGGAAGAATGTCATAAAGAAAATAAGCTTCCATAGCTGTTAAGCTGATAGCCTGCAAGGACAGACCGTATCGTTTTCAGTCGGTGCCACATGTCATATGGGAGGGTTGGGGCAAACCTGACTAGATCTGGTGTTGCTTTTCCTCTCCCTGCCAGTTCCTGGCTCTCGGGCTCAGCCCCATTTGCTCCTTTTATGGCTGTACCAGCATTTCTGAGTGGTCCTGGTCTCCCCCAGCTTTTCCTCTTCCTCATTCCTGCCCTGACTTTTCACTATTCCTATTGCTTTCTTTTACTGGCGCCTTCTGCAGTTCAAGTATGGTGCCTGTGGTACGGGCCTGATGACATTTCTCTCTGTTCCTTTCACCTCCTTTGCTCCACCTTTGGTACTCCCTCGGTCTGGCTGCCTACTGCTCCAGCGCACGGGCTATCAGGCTCTTCTCTATGTTATTTCTTTTCTGGAACTTTTCTGCTTGATTTTGTGATGCAGACTTATCTGAAACAAGGGACTTGTACATCTCTGAGAAGAGATGTTTGGCATCTGGACATGTCCTTGGGCACCCTAGTGTTTTACTTGACGACATATCCAAGCCATAGTGATCAGCTTTGGGTTTGTGAGTGTTTTTCTGCCTGAGTATTTGAAAAGTCTCCAAAACTCCTTTTATCAAGGGGGAATATTGATGTATAATAGATGAATGACAATAGCAATAGGAAATTATTATTCGTTATGTGGAATTCAATTACAAATAAGTGCATATCCTCCAAGGGAGCATCTAAAAGCCAAGTATCACTGACATGAGGCTATGTAATGTCACTGTCAGGGTGAGGCACTGCCATATTCATACTTCTCTGTCTAAAAGACTGGGTTAAAAAAAACACATCGCTGTGACCGGTGAGCTTTTCTTACTTATTTCTACATTAAAAGGAATCTCCAAGGAAACAGAAGTACTGTGTGGCACTGCTAAGATGTTTGTTCCCTCTCTTAACCTTCCAACAGCCATCTTTATTGAAAACCTTTAAAAAAATAATGATTTCTTTAGCATGTACAAGTATGGACTATATAAATGTCAATATTTATGCTCTACATATTTTCTCCTGTATAGCAGAGCAATGATATATGTGTAAAAGCAATTTTGCAGAAAATAGGATAGAGTGATTGCAGTGCAAATGTTCCTAGCATTTCTTGCTATGAGCTGGCTTGTTTACAATGGGATCCATAATCCACGCAACACTTGACTGAAGTGCATCCTAATGTTTGTAACTGGATTTCATCAGAAACCATAAGCTGTAAAAAGGAAAATGGCTGTTCCTACTGCCAAAAGGGCTGTGTAGTCTGTGCTGCATGTGGACGTCTTTTAAATTCACGAGTATTAGGATCCCTGGGGGCTGTGGTGGAAAATGATGAGAGAGAGCACAACGCTATCAAAAAGGTAGCCGGAGAAGTACCAATCCCTCTGCCCTTGGGGGAGCAGCAGGGGAATGATACATAGCAGAGAAAAGCACAAGCTAAAGCCAGACCTCTGCGTGTTTCTGTATCCCAGGTCATGTTGAAGGCTCAGCCCGTGGCATGTTGATTATGAAATCCAAACTGACTGCACTTTGGAGCCTTTGGCATGCAACCATTCCTCTTCAACAGCCTTACAAAAATGTTTTGAAATTCAGCTGCTCCTCAGCAGAACCTTTGGAGGTAAGTACCATGCTGAACACCAGAAGGTTTCCCCCTCTTCTGAAGGGCAAAGGGACAAGACACAGGTGACAGGTCAGCTACATCCTCAGCTGATGGAAATCATCTCTTTTGATTTTTAATAGAGCCACATCAGTTTACCATAGGTGAAGATCTGCTGCTCTGCTTAGCTGATATACATGCTTAATCCAAGCACATATCAGAAGGTATTGCACCAAAACTATGAACAGACTTTGCATCCATGGTGTGACCTCTTGAGTTGTGTTCTGTCAGCTATAGCAAAGAAGTAACTTTTTATTCTATTTCAGTATACTCTGAACCAAAGGAACTAGACTAATAGGAGTGTTAGGTTCATTTCCATCTGGGTCTCAAGTAAGGCAAATTTGCATTTTCTATTGAATACACAAGCCCATCTAAACAGAGGCAAGGAGAAGACGGTCTATTGACATTATGTAAAGGCGGCATATCAGTTTAAAGGGTTCTGTTTGCCTAGAAGAGTGTGAAGGAGACTATTTAATTACCTGTCTAGGGTTGACAAAGATAAACACCCTGTTATTATTCTATGTATTTGCTTGTAACTCAATTAAGGATGTGTACTTAATTGTATCACCAATATGAAGAAATAGGTGTTAAGGTGTTTGAAAGCTAGAGGAAATGAGATGTCCCTCAAGAAACACGAAAGGTCAGGGAGTAGAGAAAGCAAGGAAGCATAAAATTATGGCATTGGTATTCAACTAAGATCAGAAGTGAAGGGCTGTGTTATCTGAATTCCCAATTGTAAGGTTGAATTGAGGAGTTAACAGAAGTGCAGACTTACAAAGCAGAGCGACACAGCACAGCAGCATGAACTAAATCAAACACGTCTAGCTATTCTGTCAGTGGTGAAGGAGAGCTTATGTTCTTGAGTTACTTCAGTTGCAGTGAATCATCCCTGACATATCTACAATATTTGCTGTCTTCTGTGTACAATACTCTTAAATGATGACATTTAATGCATGGCACTAAGTGATCAGCCTATTTCATTTTTCTGTTTCCCCATATTAATTTTAGCATTAAACCTAGAGAAACAACAAAGGAGATGAGGTTTTTTTGGTTTGTTTTGGGGTTTTTTAAGATTAATGCACAGGGCTGTCTGATCATCTCCCTAACTGTCCCTTTTAATGTGCTAAATCTTTAGCATGGATTATGATTGCATATATCATATAAGCCAAATTGGTTAGCCCCACCTTCGCCCGATGCACATTAGCCGTAACGATTTGCATAGCAAACACAGAGGAACAAGATGTATTTCCCTGCGGAGGTGCACGCTCCGTAATCCTGCCCCTCAGATGCCGGCTGTTCCTGCCAGCATCAGCCCAGGGAGGTGATCCCAGCCCACCAGCACGGCGCGGTGAGAGGAGGAGTGACACGATACAACAGCAAAGCACAGCCGCACGTTGCCCCTGCCCAGCCAACGTCCCACAACTGCACCCAGAGCTGCCAGTTTAGGAGCAGGGTCAGAAGAGTAAGTCATTAGGTGACTTCTTACTGTTTCTGACTATTTTCCCTCTTTCTGCAATGAGAATCAGGTGTTCTCATTGGTGCAAGTCTGAAGGGGCAGAAAGCAGGCAGGGAACGTCACTTGGCCACGTCAGGTGGGAGACAGCACCTCTGGGATGCTATAACAGCAGAGAACTGAGGGAAAGGATCTTCCCTGCTTCTCCCCTGCCATTACAATGTCTCCATCTAATCTTCCTTTTGACACACCTGACAATATAAACATGTTCTTTGCAACCCCAGGAAACTTCACCAGCTGCAATTTATCATTGAAACAGTTTGATTAAATTTAATTTTGCTCTTTATAATTTTTTTCCTAAATTACCTCAGCACTTTCAGAGGAAACTGTTGGGGTTTTTTTAATCCATCTGACAGCCGATTGTTTTGTTTTTTTTTTACAGCATCTGACACAGCTGACACCACTGTTCTTATCATAAATATCTGCCACATTAGTTTAAAGCTGTGATTAAAGCTGCTCCACATTCTGCTGGCAAGGCAGCTGGACCTGCACAAATTACGATAATAACCACAGAAGCTCCTTCCTGAGAAGAGTGCTGTTTCTGTAGCCTTGTCAGACAAGTGCTGCCTTTTAAGAATGATTGCTCAGCTCTAAATGACATTTTTGGCTTTCTTTTAGAAAAGTTATTTATTTTCCCGTGATTTTAACTAAAGAACACTATCATCCCTAGAGAACAATTTTGGTTTTCGGCACCGGAGCAATTACTTTCAGCTGTATCAAGCACCTGATATTCAAAAGTCTGTGTGGTTTCATGGGTTTGAAAAACACCTTCTCTTAAGGACTCCTAAGCTAGTTTCTCTGTGGGTCTCACCAGTCCCACAATCTCAGAAGTAGGTAGCTGCATATCACCTAGCCAACACTCCCCTACCAGTCATCATTTGTGAGAAAATACCTGCGTAACTGGGAGATGGGTATACTCAAAGTTGAAGCAGGAGATGAATATATATGGTTATGATGCCATCATTAAGACGGCAGAACTTTGTCTGGAAAAACTGTTCTCGTACTGGACAATAGTTGCAGAGTCATAGAACAGCCCAGGTCGAAAGATCATCTATCCAAACTTTTGTGGGAAAGGGAGCCTAGGTGATATTATCTAGTATCCTGTCCAATTGCGTCTTGAAAGCCTCCAATGATGGGGACTCTATCACTTCCTTGGGGAAGTTGTTCCAGTGAATGATTGTTCTCACTGTAAAAAATTTCTTTCTTATGTTGAGACGAAGCCTTTCCTGGTGCAAATTGTTCCTTGTCTTCTCCGTGTGGCTCCTTGTGGAGAGAGGAGAGCCTCTGTCCTCTTTGTATCCGCCCTTTAAGTATGGGAATACTGTGATGAGGTCCACCCTGAGCCTTCTTTTCTCTGGAGACTAAAAACCTAACTCCTTTGGTTGTTCCTCAAAGGGCAGGTTCTCCAGCCCTTTGATCATCTTCATGGCCCTCCTTGGGACACTCACTAGTCTGTCCACATCCTTCTTGAACTGTGGGGACCAGAAGTGGACGCAGTACTCCAGCTGTGGCTTGACAAGCGCTAAGGGAATCACAGAGCCCACAGGAGGGAAGCGGATGATAGAGAAATTACAAATTCAGCAGGAACTGAAGCGCTTCTGCCTTGCACAGGGGTAAGATATACGACTGACTGACAGCAGCTTGTCTCTCTGAGAGGCATCATCTCCCACCTCCCACCTCTGCCAAATTTTGACCAGCCAGCTTCCCCTGCACTTGGATAGGCTGCTAGGGGATCACCACGCTGGCAGGACTCTGGCATGTCTGGGAGAGCCCCACACCTTCTAAGCAGAGAGCGATGGCACCAGCTCTCCTCCCAGTAGTCGGCACCAAGCACAAGCTTTAGTGCTGCACTGCCCAGAGCAAGGAGATAAGCAATGAGACCTTCAGTGGCTATGTTGTGTGTGGCCATGGCCATTGTACAGGTAGCACGTATATTCCTGAATAGGGCTAGTCCCTGATGCTGGAGGGAGGAGAGCAGGACCACAGAGCTGAAGGCAAAATGCCCTGTCAATGGCAGAGCGCGCACCTGCACTGATAGTTGATTACTGACATGAATCGGGATCGTGTTGACGAACAATCCGCTGAGGGAAAGGCTTAAAAGCACAACTCATAAGAATAGAACACGTATATATCCAGATCAATCTATAATTCATACTTACCAGAGGCATTTTGACACTCAGTTCTTGCCACACTGAATAATTAATATATTCTTTGTGCTAGAAGTAAATAATGCACATGAAACTTATCATCCACAAAATGGTATTAAATGCATAAGACCATGCTATTGCCATCTTCTCATGCCAACATCTAAAAAAACCCCCCAAATTCCCAAACCAGAATGGTAAACAATGACAAAGCAAAAAGTAATGATATTTGTAATCTGGGTCATTCTTAGATTCTTACGGGTTTTCAGCCAAAACACATGGTCACCAGCTAGAGCCGACATTCATGGCTTGCATTCTGTTGCAAATCAGCTTGTTGCCATGTCTTTCCAGCCTTTAGCGGTGTCACACTTCAGTGGAAGCCTCCCAGTGCTACAGAGCCCGGTTGCTCAGGCCCAGATGGCCCAGCCAGGTGGAGTCTACAGCACTGGAGTCCGCCGCTCTTGCCACAGCGGCTGCGTTGTTTGAGTCCTGTGCTCAGCTAAATTCTCCGTTCTCACTGTCCTGGTCTGTTTAGAACACCTGGATTAGAAAGCATTGCAGAAAAAAAAAAATAACAACAAATGTTTTGAGCAAATAAAATCAATTAGATTGGTGTAAATAAGCTAGTTGCATGTGCTGGCAGAGATTCATTGCGTTGGGGAGAGCACTAAGGCTGTGGGGCAGGGCGACGGTGTGTGGTCTACGTGGGGCTGGCCAGGGAAGGGTGGTGACCTGGGCTGGGGAGCAGGAGGAGGGGGCTGTACCTGGGGACACACAGCAGGAGGCAGAAGACAGGTCCTGAATGCAAGCTGCCATACTTGGCCCGGTGCATTTATCACTAGTTACCGCTCAGAGGATCTAAAGGAGCAGGCTCGGGCCTGGTAGGAGACTGTCTGGTTACTAAATCCTCTGACTTTCATCTGCAATCCAGCTTTCAGGTCTCATGGACAAGGCCTGCATCAAAAACCTCAGGCCAAGCAGGGCACGTGCATTATGCAGTGTCTTTGCAATGGCCTTTAGACAGGCTGTCAGCAGGATTACTGTCACCACCTCTCCTGAGATGTCTGTGAAACCTACCGTAAGTATTCTGGCCGCGGGCTCTTTTCCATACATACCCTGGCTGATGACTGGGATCAGTTAGTGCATGGTCTCTGAGGAAATTCATGAACATGCTCTGCAAGTACATCAAGCAATTAATTTGTTAGCATACCTTCTAATATGAGGCCAAAATTAGACCATGAGTTCCTTCTCATCCTATTAACCTGAGGCTGAGGGATGGAAGGGACCGGCGAGGCAGCCCCATCGTGCTGTTTCCACCTTTAGACACCACGACAGCAATGGCCAACGGCTGTGAGCAGCGATACTGCACACACTCACTTATGCCAAATACCTGCAGACACCTCCTGTCCCTCTGAGGCGGTCAGTCCCAGCCCACTGTCGCTGAGTCAGTCTGAACAACAGCCACAACTTCTTTTTCTTCTCCTCCGTTAGCTCCTTCCACAGGTACTCTCTCCATCCTTGGCTCCTCACCTCCTCCAGGCTCTTGGACATGGTGTCCACTGCTTGCTGGGGACACAGGCAGGCTGGCTTGCGTACAGGTGTGTGTCTGAGCCTAGGGCAAGCCAAGCTACCATCTCCCATAAATTCTAGTCTGGAGGGATCCACAGGCTGCGTGGGTGGCTTGTTTGTGTGCCTGGGAGGATGAGTGCATGGGAGCTTCTGCCAAACAGGGAAAAAGATCCAGTGTGGTCTGTGATTGCAAGATATTTCATGACATGGCATGGGCGAGGGAAGGTTTGCTAAAGATGCAACTGGGTTTGGTTATGAAGCTCCTGTGTGACTCAGTGATGCGTCTGGGGATGCTGCTGAGGAGGACTTCTGCCTTCCTGGGCTCTTCTATGGGCAGTACCTGTGAGGAATAGGGAACCGAGTATGGGAAACTCTATTTCCTCCATATCTCCTTCTCTTGGCCCTGACTTGCTCCAGGAGGGTTAAAGCCCACAGTCTGGGCGTGTTCCCATCTCTTTCCAGCGGTAGCCTGAAAACACTGAAATTGCAACACGGACAAAGCACGGGGTCCCAGTAACCCAAGCTGGAACGTGTGTGGTGGTGACCGCTCACCTCTCTGCAGACTGGTGCTGGAGTAGCACTTGTGGCTGGGGAAGGCAGCTTGCCAGGCAGCCCTGTCCTTCACCAGGATTTCCAACAGAAGGATAACTGTGGCACAGCTTTCAGGTCTGTGGCCAGCCCCTTTTCCAGCCATGCTGTGCCCCTTTACTGCCTGCTGGGTGCTTGTGATATGAAGGAGCCGCTCTGTGCACCGAGCTTGGGAAAGGCAGGGGATGAGAGCGCCGGGTGATGGACGGCATGTCTTGCAATCACCTCTCAGGCATGCGGGTGCTAGCTAGCAAATGAGCCTAAATGGGGCTGAGCTGCTTGAAATGAGTGCCTAGACATCTGGGGTGTTATTAGCAATCCAGGGGAATTAGATCTGCGGTCTTGGGCAATTGCATCGTAACTAAATGTAGGCTTATACCCAGAGGGAGAAGTTTACTCTACTTCGGGAGTCTAAACTAGGGCAGATGAAACTCAGTCACTGGGTCTTTGTACAATTAATAATACTCTCAATACATTAGGCCATTTTTCTATTTGTTTTTTTTATTCCAGAACAGACACTCTTTATTATTGTATTAATTTTCTTGTATTACTTAAAAAAGTAATTTGTGTACAGAGTAGATTGCTTGTGGTATTTTTTTCACTGCCACTGTGGCTTGATGAAATGGCTTTGAAAGTTCGCCCATAGCTCGAAGAGCAGCGTGAGGCCAAACGATGCAGCCCAGAGGTGTTGCCTGCCCCAGCCGTACCGTAGGAAGGTACCGGCATTGGCCTGGCACGTACCTAGCCTGGGGCCAAAGTCTACCCTTAGGAGGAGCACAGCAGAATTATATTCTCTCAAAAATATTACAAATATCACAAGCTTTTATTGATTCTGTGAGTTCTTATAAATCGGACAAATGATTCTATTTCTAATACAGTCTACGATGTCTTGAGGGAACTGGGCCATTTAAAGGCAAAAGGGTCAGGATTTTACTCCTTGTTTTAGGGTATATTATATCATTTCAGCTCATCAATTTTCACTACTTTGTTCCTGTTCTTAAAAAACATTTTGTGTGGGTGTTTTGACCTCACAAACCAGATGTCGGTATTACTCCCTGCAGCTTCATGGGGGGATGGAAGGCTGCTGTTTTCTGTGATTATTATGGGAGTTTATTACTTGAGTACAGTTCGTGTCTGGCTAATGCACATTTTCTCCACAGCCATCGCTTTCAAAGCATCTTTTTAATTTGTTCCCCCTCCTTAAATCCTGTGCTCAAAGGTTTCTATTTATGCTTTCTGTCTCCCACCAGCTGTTCAGGCCAGTTCTCAAAATGAAGACAAGCACCTCACTGGACACAGGCTGCACTGGATATATGGGTGTCTAGCTGTGGGCTGTGTTGTGTAAAAATCATCATTTAAATTATTCAAGAAAACAGGAAAATGCATCCTCATTCCTTTTTTTTTTTTTTTCCTTTCTAAAGTGACAGGCTGTGGAACAAAGGAATAATTATAAAATGACACACTAATATAATAACAAAGCAACAAATATTTATAATTAATTAAAAGTAACAAAGGAAGGATTAGAATGTAGGAGTTGGCTAAAACAACAGCTGAGGTGCTGTTTGCAGGAGCTGGATGTGGTGTGCTGCTCCCCTCCCAGCGAGAGATCTTCAGAGGGTGCCGGGGTGTGGATTGCGAGGGCGCCTCTGTGCTGTGCTCTGGGAGGGGGAAATCAGGTATGTTGTCAGACACAAAACCAACAAATGTTTATCCTTCTTAATTAGACCGTAGAACACTTATCACCAACCTCCCCCAACGCTTGCTGTTGAAAGTAAATTATTCTGAAAGCATTTTTGACGTAATTTTTTTGCAACTTGCTGAAATTCTTACTTCTTTAGTAAGGCTGATGGCTTGAGACTGACCAATAGACCCCAGCAGTGGAAGAAGGCCCACATAGAGTATAAAAATGAGGCAACTTGCAGAAGTATTTCAAAGACAGCAATGGCCTTGAGCTGGCTTCAACCCACACATGCCTTCTCAGTGATTGGGAACGTCCCCCATTGTGACAGTGAGCATATTATAGAGACTGGTAATGGGAATCACATTGGTATTGTGATTGAACTGTGTATGGCAGTTGCTGTCTTTTGCTAAAGGCGATTTGCATTTGTATTGTGTTTTCAGTATATTTTGTATCACTCTCTGCTAAATCAGAAATACCATGTAACATCTTCAGATAAGTAACTTTGACATTAAGCATTACACCCTCCACCCCTGGCATATCCAAAAGAAGCTGGTCAGAGAGTACTGGACTCCAACATGGCTGTTCAATAATAAGACTCTTTTGTAATTAAGTTGTTCATAAGTTTACATGGCTTTGACTTTTGTCAGCTAGTTTCTCATCAGAAAAACTTACTTAACTAAATGCTAGCAGCAATGACAACTGGCAACTCTAATTACACTTGACAGAGTACAAGACAGTCTTTTTTCTTCCTACCAGATGCTTCCACTGCTGCAGGCTCCCTCGTCTACTAATTCCTGCCCCCGGTAGAACTTATTAAGACACGCACCTGTCATTTGGGACATCACAAATATCTGGCAAGACATGTAAAGTGTAGCAACGTGCAGCAGAAGTGCCAGAGTAAACAGCCTCTCTCTGTCACAGAAGACTACCTTCAGAAGTGAGGGCTTACGTGGGGTAGATGCTTGTCACTAAGGTGAAGTGATGGTTCTGCAGTGGAGGCAGGCGGGGGGTCACATCTGAAAAGGTATCAGGGTGCATCCCTGTCCAACCGCTTTAGGGCTGATGTGCTCCTCTGATCTTCACACAGTCATTTCTGCGCCTTAACCGCCCAAGTGGTCTCGCAGACTCATGCTTGATTAAGTAGCGGCGGCAGACAGGATGATCTGACGACTGCTGTGGTATGATACCGCAAGGTAGACTGGCTCAGTGTTTCTATTCCAGATAAATCACAACATAACAATCTGTCAGCATGCACAGATATATTTTCCCATTTTGCTTTGGTATATGAATTTTTGTTTAATATCACATTAGTTTGCCTTCAATGTATAGAAGGAACTGACCTAATTTTTGCTGCCAGGCACGGGGAAGGCAGAGCAATAAAGGTGTTCTGTGGGGGAAAGGAAACCCACTATATTTTGAAGATCCTGGAACAATATTCCTGATGTGGAGCAAGATCATAAGAACAAGAAATGACTGTAGACTGATAAGGACGTTGGTAGAGAGACACTGGCAAGCTAAAAAGTCACATTATTGGCAAAACCCCAAGCAATACCTCACCAGCTGATTGATTCATCTGCGGTTCTGACTAGCATACACTGCTGTGAAATATTTTCCATTTGTCCCAACTGCTATCTACTGCTAATGCTTACTAATGAATTCTGGAAAGCATTGAGACATGCAGATCTTCAGAGCAAGTTTGCCCATTTTTGTGTGAGTTTGTGTGAGTACAAATCCACCGTGAGCTAACTGGGGAAGAGGCACATGTGCTGATGCTGATGCAGAGGCAATATTCCCTTACCTTTATTCCTTCTTCCTAATAAACCTGCCCCAAACCATACTCAAAATGCAAAACCTGAAATTTAATTTTAAAGCATTATGGCCTGTTATTTGTTCCACTTTATACAGAATGAGAATTTGGGAAGTCTAGAAGAGCAGCTCAGCAATTTTGTGCTGACTGGGGAAGCAACTTCAGTGCATCTTCTCCTATTTATTTGCTGCAGGCAAAAGTCAGGATGTTCCTCCTCAGTTTTTTTCCTGTGGTTGTGAGAACTAAGTCAGTCCATGAGCTTGTTACAGAGAAACAACCAACCAATGAGAAAGCAAAATTTAAACAACCTGCTTAGAAAGTTTTGGAGAGATATTGATAGTCTAGAAGGTATATTTTTCATATCTTCTCATCTCAAGAGCCAACAGCTTTCATGATTACTAGTCCAGATATTTTGAGCCAAGAAGTAGCTGTAATGTTTCAAAAATAAGTTTTATATGCTTAAAAATAATTCATACTTTAATGGCCAGATATCTCAAAGCCTTCTAGACTTGGGAGACTGGGAATTTTTCCCTTCCATTGGCATAAAGGTTTCCATTTCTAGTTATACCCAATATAGTATATATGGGGCATTAAAGCTCTGACATTTCTAGGCAAAGAAAATTTGTCACCGTTGTAGCACTGATTTTTACCTCTCTAATAGCTCACACAGGTGTCATTTTAGGAGAAACTCCATGTCTGAAATGAAAAAGAGGAAATATTAGCTATCGGGAGCTGTTCTTATTTGGGGACTGTTGAAATAAATCCTAGGTGATCGGGTTTGAGAAGCAGATAAAGCGGTCAAAGGTGTATACTAAATTCAAATATAACATATCACGGTAATTTAAGACCCCATCTCAAAATGTGAGTGCTGCTATGTATCATCAGTCAGAGGTCTGTGTATGAGCTCTGTTGATTGAGTCTCGAAGGACTGGGACAGGCGGCAAATACAAAACTCGACAGAGGAGGATTATGGGCAGATCGGTCCAAAGCAGTTGAGCAGGAGGTGCTCCTTCCCCACGTCCTCCCCAAAAAAGCAGCCAATGTCCCCAGGTCTCACTCTCTCCATGATGCTGCACTCGCAGGCTGCAGAACCAGGGCAGAGCCGGTGCTCTCTGACCCCTCAGCACACCGGTCCCTGGGCGCTCAGCAAAAAAACAGGCTGGATTTCTACAACATCCACTTTCTTCCTTCAGCCACTTTGCTAATTTTTGCTAATAGCCTCAGCAGTCAGGCAGAGTTTGAGTAACTATTAATTAGTCATTACAGCAGTGCCAAAAGGGTTTCACTGCGTCAGGACTTCATGAGGCTGGACAACATAATCCCTGCCCAAATCACACCCAAGAGAGCTCAATTGCTGTATCGATTATTTGTTTACCCTGCTAGTACACGCTTCCACTGCGGAGCTGAGGAAGGTCATGCGTATGGGCTTTCTTACTCATCAGCCGATGCAGATTCCCAGTGATGGTCAGGGTGAAATGGGAGAAACTATTTTTTTGTGATAGCTTTTATTTTGAGTGCTAAATGCATACAGAATACATCTAGGTTTTTAACTTTGGGTAATTAGATTACTAAGTTGCTATGATATGAAAAAACTAAACATGTAGAAAGGGAGTATATAATATTAAACAGTTATTTCTCTGGACTTTTTGCACACGTAAATGCGGCCCAGCCCTTGGAGCCTTTACTTTATCTACATGAACATACTGCTTTTAATCATAATGTACTCCCTAATTTGCTCTCTCACTGGTTTACATTTCCTATAGCTAGTGTTTCAAATACATAAAGGCACCGTAGAACTTAGGCAATTATTTCCAATGTCTGGGCATATTTATCAAGTGGAATCAACTATCGATCATCTGTAGAGAAGGTCTCAGCATGCCTTCACATTTTCCAGCCGGCTGGCTGTGGGGGAAGTTCATTTTTATCAGTGAATTCAAAGTTGGGTTTGTATTCCTGTTTTTAGACAAAACTCATCAGGCCTTGTGGTTGCAGGTTCACAACAAAAAAACTGGTCATACCGCCTGCTTTTCACAACTGTTGCCATTCATTTATTTGGCTGTTCCGTTTCAAACGCAGCACATCATGTTTTTATCATGTTTAGATGAAAAGAGTTAGTGTGGAAGGAGATAATTGCTTTGTATGACAAAGATCATTCTAAGATTTTAAGACTAGGTACTTAATACATTTTTTGTTCATTTCTTTTTTAGCTGCATGTCAGCTAACTCAGCCAGATCAAATTTCTGTCGCCTAAACACCTCTTGCCAGGAGAATCCTGCTGCTTTCAAGGATGAAAATTTACTTCCCAGCATGATTCTCCAGGTCCAGCATCACACCGGTACTAACAACCAGTGCTGGCTCTGCTCTTCAGCCTTTGCTGCTGAGGTCATTATTGCCAGAGGGTTTTAAAGAATTGTGAAATTGCTGCAGACTTGTGTCACTCTAATACAGCAAATGTGTATTACTACCTCTGGTTTACAGATGAAAGACACAAAACTAGAGCGAAATAGGAAATTAATGCAAAACTTACTGGATAACCAGTGGGCAAACTATGAGTCTGTCTCCTGGTCTCCTTCCTCTGTGTCTTAACCATAGATCCATCATTTCCATTTATTTCAAAGATGTGTTTATACTATTACTACTGCTGCTAATACCACAGTTTCAGCAGGTGCCTTCCTTACCTGATGGAGGAAAGTGTTCCATCTTCAATTTTTCCCCCCTCTGACCTGTACGTTGCAATGCAAAGGACTTTTGGGGAAAAAAAAGAAGCTGTCTAAGAATAGATGTAACCAAATCCTTGGGGCATTCACAAGGACAAACTTTCATTTCTGCAATGTGCATTTCACGTGATATTTCATCACATATTTCCAGTGAAAAACCTTCTGTGCGGGAATGGAGCATAAGAAGTATTAACACAGAGAATTCACGGTAAAACTTTAAACTGACATTTTTATATTGATTTCCTGAGATCTGTTGTTTGTTTTGTGCGGATGTAACCACATGCTAAGAGGCGGGGGAGTTCATAAGAAGAAACCAGAAGCCACAGCAGAGCAGCTCAGAGGCGGGAGGTGTCTATCAGCCACGGAGTGACTGGCGGGCCGGGGGACAGATCCTCAGCACCCCTCGAGCACTGCTCCGCATGGCAAGCAAGGTAAGGACTGCGCTGCCACCGCGCAGCCTTGAGCGATGAGCACAGGCTCCCCGTACAGAGACCGATACCCCACTCAACTACCTAATATATTTGAGCAACAGAGTCATCCTCTTTGGCCAGTCAATGTCTGGCTATGCCATCTTTCCCGGGCCGGTGGCGCGGGGTGCTGTGCGGCACCGAGAGTGGGTGCTGCACCTCCGGCACTGCAGGGGCGAGGGAGGCGGCCGCATCAGCCGCAACCGGAGGGATTGCCTCAACAGAAAGCTAGAAATACGCTGTGAGCCGCTCCTGTATTCTCCGTCCGTTATATCATCACCTGACGTGTCCGGTCTGCTTTTAAATCATTTTAGAGATGTGACTTCTAACACTTTTCTGGGGAAGCTATTTCACAGTCTGTTAGAGGTTCTTGTTAAAATCTTGGCTGGATAGTCACCTCAAATCTCCGTTTGCTCAGGTTCCTACCTCTATATGCAATTATACCCCAGAGATGTGCTCTAAACAATCTCCCTAATGCCTCGGGTTTTGTATCTTTCAAGCCCTTGTAAACAGTTATAGCAGTTTTGGACACTATATGGGGCATCTTAAAATATTTAGATCTTACAGTCTTTCTCCATGGATCGCCCACAATAGTCCTTATGTTAGGCTTTTTATTCTTCTTAAAGTTCTTTATAATTTGTCACCATCTTCCTAGGTGGGTTGGTGCCCAGGCCTGTGTGCAAGCTATAATTTGTACAACAAAGATTTCATATTCATAATGTTTCTAGCTGCACATAGTTTTAAATTCTGCTCAGTGCCCTAATTTCACCAGTAATTGTATCTTTTCTTTTTTTTTTTCTAACCTTATACAGAAAGAGAAGTGAGCAGCTTTTTGGTTTAATTAGTTTGGTTTCTGACAGCTTTAATGTGCAGTGCTGTAAAGAACTGCAAGGTTAAAAGATTTTCCTGGGGTCCATAGAACTGCAAAGAAAAATAAACACATTTTGCTTATAAAACAGAAGCTACGCTATATGGGATATTAAAATATTTTCCTCCCTTTGTTTTCTTAAAGCACAGAACTGTTCATTTTAGAGTGTAAAATAGGAACATGGCTCCTAAAATAAACCACGCATAAACGTATTCATAGTACCATCCAGATATTTTTCACGACAGCATGACAGTCAGATGTCACAGGCAAGATGCTGTCTGTTGGTACTCAGAACACTCGGTGTCACTGCATAGTAGGAGCTCTTTCTGCATACCAAAATGCGTAAGAGCTCTGTAGTTGCTACTTGTAATGTTTTGGTAGAAAATTCTGTCTGGGAATCAATACCTGACACATTTTATTTGAAAAAAACATATGTACACGAATTGATAACAGTACCTGATTCTAATTTCTTCATAGGCCTATTCTTAATGTGAGAAAATGTATGAAAAAAAGAAATGTAGTTCCAGATCCAAATTTTGGAAATGAACCTAATTGTGCTAAAAATGAGCCACAGCAGTATCCTATGGACTTCAGGAGTTTATGGCTGTCAGGATGAAAATAACCTGGGGCGATTCTGTGTAATTATTAAAAATAATGTTGATGAATAAAATAATAGTAATAATTAATAGTAATAATCAGAACAAAATTTTGCAGAAGCTTAAGTCAGGACCTGGGCTCCACAGTGCTAAACAAATAGAAAACCGCTGCCATATACCTATCACAGGATCACTTGGACCCTCCAATTTCTCACAAAAAAAAAAAAGATAGCTATTTTTTTCCTTCAGGTGAGCAGCATTTTTGAAGTGCTCTAAGCACAGCTGGTATCATATCCATCTTCTCCCCTCATTCAATACAGTAAGATAAAAAAATATGAACAAGCATGTGAGGAAAAAATGTATAAAAACCATAGATTATATCTTTTTATGAATAGCATGGTAGAATCCAACTTTTGAAAGACATCGCTTTATTACCTCTTCCTACTGTACTTTCACCTGAGGATATTTCCACCTCTCACCTTTTCAGCAAAATTTTACTCTCCTCAATACTCATTTCCTGGTGTCTGGTTTCTGTCTTGCTGCTGACTGACACCCCAAAATAAAAACACTGAGTGCAGATTCCAGCGCACTTAGAGCTACTGATCTGTGTTAATGTAGTAACCTTCCCCCTTTCACTCAAGCTCTTCTTCACGGGAATGAAGCAGGTCACGGAGGAAGGCTGAAGTTTTCTTCAGCACTCCCTTAAATTAGCCGTGTGCTACACAATGGGAGCTGGCTACAGACCGCACCGTGATCCGAGCTGCTTCTGTAAGAAAGGGAGCGGGGACTGCAATTTCAGGAGACTGTCTCATTAAAGCAGATGAGCCTTTCATCTCTGTTTTGATGCTTGCTTTCAGATCGCAGTGCACCAGACTGCTGTGGAAAGCATCTGGACAAAAGAGACCCAAGCACCTCAAAGGTGGGAGATAAGGATGAGCTTAAAGAGGAACAGAATATTTTTTATTATTATCCTTTCAAATGGAGAAAAATAAGCTTTGGGGTTTTTTTTAATTATTTTTTTGGAAAGGAGAGTGGCAAATTATTGACATGGGACCATAATTCGTAAGCCAAAGAAGAGATTCACAGAGGCCATGTCTTCAAGTTATGTTACAAAACAGACCCACCTACAATTCTCCCCTTTGTGTGACTTTCACACACATCATATCTGCTTACAAACCACCAGAACCTGTACATGAGAAGACAAACCTCTGAATGGCCCAACGTGGGCTCTTCTGCATGGGATTTACCTGAAAGCCTTTCTCCTGGTGTTTCTTTTGAATGCTTCTGAATGCCAAAAGAAACTTGTTAACGAGAATCATGCTCAATGTGTAGCAATCATAGGCAGAAGGCTTCAGACAACTCCTGAGGTAGTGCTGGAAGCAACAGCAATGCAATGCCACTATTTTTCCAAAGTGATGCAGTGTAAGGCTGGATTCTGGTAGGATCTGGTGTTCCTCCATACTTGGGTTGGCTAATTTGAATGGGATAAAAATTCAACTATTTCTACAGACGGAAGGTATTGAAACATTTTTTCTTCCTCTGGAAATTCTTTATGTCATATTTGAGTGAATTTACTTTGGCAAAATTCCTGCTTCCTTGTGCTTTCTGTAAACTCTCCAGTTATTAAATCTGATGCGGGTGTTCACAGACAGTACATTTCAATACCTGTTTCCTTTTATATCAGGTCTTATATCTTACTCAGCAGTGTCAAACCCCCAAGCCTTCCCACAGTGTATGAGGCAATTTGATGACTATCCGTCACATTCGCTCCGTCCACCTTTCTCCAGAGAAAGAAGTCTGCGGTGCAGCACGTAGTGCTCCTGCACACGCGATACATCCGCACTGCGGCTGCTGCTGGGGTGTGTTGTGGCCAGCAGTGACCAGTGCTGGGGAGGGCCCAGGGGATGGAACGCATGTCCCTTCCCCATCCATTGGGAGGAAGAGACCTTCTGTCAGCATCTTGATGCTTCAGTTCCACATCCCCAAATGAACCCAAATTTCACCGAATCTTAGCTATTAGCTACCAGTTGACAGCAATGTTTTCATAAACAGACGTATACGCTGGATGGATCAGAACCAGCATTGTGGTCATCAGGGAACAAGTCCTCCAAAATAGTGCATCAATTACAACTAAAATCTGCCTAGAAGAAATGTCTAAAATGTTCAAATACTTAGAATAGAAGGAAATATCCTCCTCTGAAAAGTCTGTGAGGGTTTGACCCCTTGTGTTTTGTGCAAGATTGGAATTAAAGAAAACTGAATATTGTCTTACCTAACAAGTTGTGGGAAAGGTGAATCTATAGATAAGAACTAAGATGAAACTACTCTGGTATGAAGATTTTGTCTAATACGCAATTTGTATTCTTTCCAACACTGCTTACACCCTAATCTTTACCATAGAAAAATTAACACTGGAGAAAATCCTCATGATCCACTGTTATGGACACTCAGAAAATAATAACCATTAACTCAGGAAATGAACTAGCCTGTAATTCATCATAACTTCTCAACTCTAGCTGGTTAAGAGGACTCTATACTCTCAGTCCCCCCTTTTTTTTCTCCTTAGTTTTTGTTAAAAAGTCACTTCTATTTCCCTTCAAAACCTTCAGGTTGTGTTTAGTAAAGTGGATGCTTTACATACAGGGCTCCTTGTGTAACCCAGAATGGCCAGGAGGTCTCCTGTAATTAGCTCTGCTGGCATGACTGTGCATTTTAATTTGAATACTTGACTGCTCTTCGTCCACTTCTGAGAAGTGGCCTTCATATGCACTTTTTGCAGATATGAGATATGGAGACAAAAAAAAAATAATTCCTAACTGTGTTTTCTCTTTCTCTTAACATACTTTTTGGATTAAATCTGGCTACTGGGTTTCTGTGTTCCAGTGTTTAGTACTGCCATGAGACCAAGCAACAAGGGAGCCCCGTTCATGTCAGTTTTCCCAGCAAAGATCTGTTTTCTGGATTCTGTCAAGGGACCATGCTGGTGGCAGCAGTAGCACAGGCGCACAGAAACGCTGATGTCGTTACCGTTTGGCGGGTGTGCAGCTCCCCGTCAGCACGCACAGCGCTGATAACCCCGAGGCTGGTGCGCTTCCCACAGCAGTCTGTGGGAGTCTGGAGCTGCTAGCAAGGAGTAAGGCCCAGCCCTCATCAAACACATCATATATTTCAAACGTACACAGCATGCAAAGTTGCTGGGAGAAATCAGCATCAGTGGGTGGTGCAATACCCTATATTTTAATGTAAATTTACTCTCTTACAGAGTTTGTGGAAGTGATCAAGAAAGATGGGGTAGAACCAGATTGCCAGTAGGCTTTCACCTCCCAGCAGCTAACACGAAGCTAACACAAATTTAAACAGTTTTGTTCCTTCTGGAACCGCAGTTGCTTGGAGAGATAGATGCAAAAACGCTTGACAGATGATGCTGTCACCGTTAATGAGCGGGGCTGCCCTGAGCTGGAAGAGCAAAGCGCTGGACCCAACAGTCCTCGGGAAGTCACGGGGCTGGAATAAAGCCTGGGTAGTCCAGGCTGTGCTCTACCAGTAGCTCAGCATCTTCAGAAAGTAACCTCTCTGTGCTGCAGAAAAGCAGCTGCTGTGGGTTATAAGCCCCGTCAGATGCTGCAGAAGAGGTGGTGACGTCCGCCGTGGCAGTGAGAGCTAGACCGGGTACACACGGACCACCCCAGGTGTGGAGCAGTCCGTCTCTCTGACACCCAGCGTGGCCGGCGGTGCTGTGCAGCACAGGAAAAGGCGTCACGAGGCTTTGCCAAGCGTCCTCCTCCGTATCCACCAGCCCGTGCTGAGCCTATGTTCAGCTTTAAGGACATGACTTAGCCACTCAGTGCCGGAGGAAGGTCAGGGAAGCCACTGTGAGTTTGGCCATCCTCTCCAAGAAAGGAGAGTCAGGCTGGTACACATGAAATGCAGAATCTTCCTCGCCTGGCCAGCTGCTCTCTGACTTGCTTACAGGGTGTCACAGCAACGTAGTCAGGGTGCAGGGTGGCTAATGGTGCCTAATCCGGTACCCTTTGGGCTTGCTCCGAGGGCAGCATCTCTCCCCACTGCAGAGCTATTGTCCCCCAGCCTTTTGTCCCTGCTAAACCCTGACCTGCCGTGTGCCACCGGTGGGTTTAGCAGCAGCGTACTACGGCTCCAGTTATACTTTGCCCTGCAGGGTAACTACCATGATTTAGAAAACTGTAATTCCTATGCTGGGTCTGACATGTGGCAAAGCAATAAAGTACTTCTCATTATTGTCATGCGTGGAGTTGTCTCACAGGTCCAGCCTATTACCTGACATATGTCTTTAAGTGCACGCGGACGCAAGCACCAGGAAAATAGCTTTCAGCTCAACCTGGATCTTCTCCCCAGGAACACGATAATCCTGATTAGTTGATACTGCAGACAGACTTCACTTACTTGTCAAACAAGCTCTGCCGCTTAATGAAATGAACAAATCCACTTCCAGCCTCAAAGGGGAATTTAACTTGCTGTTTCTTTAAATTAAGCCTGCACTGCCTCAAACCTCTATTGAAGTGTCAGCAGGTATATTCCAAAAATGACATCTGTAAAAATGACTGCCTTCCCCTCCTGCTATTCTCTGTTCACCCATGTAGAATCTAATTCTGAAAAATAAAGTTATCTGCTAATAATGGTGATCTAATCTCTATTCTGAGATCTGGCAATCTGCAGGTCTGGCTTTAACAACCTGGGCGAAGTGATTACAACTCAGTGATGTACTGAAACATGGGGCAGATCCTCACTTGTCCAATCTGCTATTTTGCTCCAGGGTACTCATCAAAAGCAAAGGTTTATGTTGTGGTACTATCCAGTCTTGTAGCAAAAAAATTCCTAGATTTTTTTTTTCTTAGTTCTGTGGAAATTAGTTGCATAATGTGCTGCCATATCTCAAACCTGTCTTTATTTGAAAGGTTGTTTCCACTTTTCGATTGTTCTTATATTGGTGACACCTTAATAATAATTACAGTGAACATCAGCCTTGGGAAGCATTAGTATGAGCGATTGCAGGAAGGAAGAAGGTGAGGTGTTTTCTCCCACTGGCACATGGATGATGTACGTACATCATTTCCACAAATGCTTAAGGATTGTTCTTGTATGTCTGTTCCCCCTGCAGAGATGAGACACACTGTCTGACACCCTCATGTCTTCAATTGCAAGAGCAGTGGTTTCATTTATAGAAACCAGGAATGAACAAAACCCAGCAGGTTCACTGGGAGGCTTAAGTCAGACAAATCTCCAAGGAGGGCTTCCTGCAGTCAGGTTTGATGCATGCGTCTGAGCGACGGTGCTGCAGCGAGAAGATGCACATCCCTCAGCGACACTGTTTGGCTTCGGAATATATTTCACCCCAATTAAATGCCCTTCCCCTGGCTCCTGCAGGAGACGTGCTGCCCTGAACAGCCCTTGCCCCACTCTGCCCCTCTCTTCTCAGGGAGGCTTGCAATACTGCTTTCCAAGAGATCATGTTAGAAATCTCTCAAAAGAAACAAACGCTCCTCGTCGGGTTTGTTAAACTAGGAAGAGGGGTGGTGCACACAGCGATGTGGGAAGGTTTACTGTGTCCTCACGTCCTCCTAGCCCGGGATGTGCCCGGCGCCGGCTCTCCTGGCTGCCCAAGCTGCTGTGCCGGCACTCAGAGGTGTCTGCTGGTGGGTCCCCCTCCGCAGCCGGACAGTGGTTATCTCCGGGGGGGTCTTGGAGTGGTAAAACCCTATTCTGGGCACAGCACTGAGCCACTCTGTGCTGCACAGGTCCCACTGCTGTAACAGGGAGGAGAAACTCATTTTTTAAGAAGTTGGCTTCCTTGGTAGTTTGGGGGGGGGGGGGGGTGTCTTTTTCTTTTCTATCAAGTAAAAATTACATCTCCACTCTAAATGAAATGGGAACTCGGTGAATATCTCTTTCCCGAATAAGTACAAATCTAGGTGTGATTTTGTATGTTTAGAGATTTCTGTTCTGAGGATGCTTGGAATTTTGCTGAAGTGTTTTCCAGCTGTACACACATTTTGGTTTATAACTTTCTTTAGTTTCTGGTATATTCTGCAGTTATATTTTGCAAGGCAATCCAAAGATTTTTGGGTATGAGGTCTATTTATATGTTTCTACTATTCATACACAATTTAATGATATAGGAGAGGTAGTACAAAGAGATGATCATTTCAATGACTAAATTTTTTGAAGAAGGCTATCCCACACTACTCCTGCTTGACACCTTAAAAGAGCTTTTAAGAGGGAATTTTATTCTGATTTGAAAAGACTAAAACATTGTATTGTAGGAAAGGTAAATCAATCTGTCTTTCAATTTACTTAATGCTATAAAACTCTATAGCTCTCCTCATTCCTGCTTTTTAAAATATCTGGCAGTAAGAAAAGTGAGAAATAAATGGCTGCTATTTAAGAAACAACAACATTACTGAGGTTTCGGTGGTCCCGGAGGGCTGCTCAGCATGTAAAGCTGAAGTCAGGGAGCGGGTCATGGAGGCTCAGGGCACCCAGTACCTCATCCCGCCGGCGGCAGGCGGCACTCGGCAGCGGCACGGCCACCGCCTGAGTTCGAAGGAGCTGGGCCAGGAGCAGGTAAAGCCAACAGGGATCTCCGGAGTAAAGCTTCCTGCTGGAAAACTGCAGCATGAACTGCAGAATCGACTGAGGCTGAGAACATAGACAACATGTATGCATGTAGGTTGTCTGCCTGGCCACCCACCATCTCTCCAAATACAGGTCCAGGCTGGAGGTATGAGGTCGTTTGGATACAGAATGAAAAACCCATCAGTACTGCAGTTGCAATCAGCAGAAGAAATTTACTTATGACACTTTATGGTGCAGTGTAGAAAATAAAAACTATTTTTTTCCCCCAAAGATGGATATATTGCAATCTTCCTTTAATAGATATGGAATGCAGCTTGGATAAAGTTTATCAGAGGGCTGAACTGCTTGGTGAAACTGGATATGCACAGGTTTAAAGAAAACTATTTTCAGGCATTTATGGGGATGATAGCTATCTGCGTATGAAAAAAATGGTACAGTAGCGAAACACACTAATCTGAATGGATTCCGCTTTCCTATATATATTGAGAATGTATCTGAGATTACTTGAATAATCCTTAAAAATTGCTTGGGTGTTGTGCTTCGAATAAATGTAGGACTTTTTTTTCCACTGATTCGTGTTCATCATATCCTGGATAAGAAAGATCATGTTGTTCTGGCTGATTTGTGTGATTCAAAATTTTGAATTCAAAACACACATACAAACCCATCTTTTTTAATAGAAGTTTTAACTGAAATATCTTAAAATCAGCCAACAAAGGGATCATCTCCTGTGACTGAATATTAAAGTTATATCCATAGCAGTGTATGTCTGACCACCAAATATTAGCTTCCCAGACATTAAGTACTATGCTGTGCTCATCCTCCTGTCACAGAAACACAGATTAGTTGAGGTTGGAAGGGATCTCTGGTTGGATGTCTGGTCCAACCCCCCTGCTCGAGCAGGGCCACCAAGAGCTGGTTGCCCAGCACCATGGCCAGATGGCTTTTGAATATCTCCAAGGATGGAGAGTCCACAGCCTCCTTGGGCAACCTGTGCCAGTGCTCAGTCACCTTCACAGCAAATGGGTGTTTCCTGATGTTCAGAGGGAACCTCACGTGTTTCAGTTTGTGCCCGTTGCCTCTGGTCCTGTCACTGAGCACCACTGAGAAGAGCCTGGCTCTGTCCTCTCTGCACCCTCCCTTCAGGTATTTATATACATTGATGAGATCCCCCTGAGCCTTCTCTTCTCCAGGCCGAACAGTCCCAGCTCTCTCAGCCTTTCCCCATAGGAGGGACCCTGCAGTCCCTTCATCATCTTTGTGCTCTTCATTGGACTCTCTCCAGTGTGTCCACATCTCTCTCATACTGGGGAGCCCAGAACTCAACACAGTGCTCCCTATGTGGCCTCACCAGCAGTGAATAAAGGGAAGGATCACCTCCTCAATCTGCTGGCAATACTTTGCCTAATGCAGCCCAGGATACCAGTCATCTCCTTTGCCACAAGAGCACATTGCTGGCTCATGTTCAACTTGGTGTCCACCAAGATCCCAGGTCTTTTTCTGCCAAGCTGCTTTCCAGCTGGGTGGCTCCAGCACATACTGGTGCTTGTGGTTGTTCCTCCTCAGGTGCGGGGCTTTTTGCCTTCTTGTTGAACTTCACGAGGTTCACACCAGCCCATTTCTCCAGCCTGTCAAGGTCCCTCTGGTTTCATATCAGCCACTCCTCCCAGTCTTGTGTAACCAGCAAACTTGCTGAGAGTACACTTTGTCCCATCACCCAAATCATTAATGAAGATGTTGAACAGGATCAGACGCACTATTGACCCCTGGGGTACACCACGAGTGACTGACCTCCCACTGGACTTCGTGCCAGTGATCACCATGCCTTACCATTCAGCCAGTTTTCAACCCACCTCACTGCTCAGCCAGCTCATACCTCATCAGCTTCTTTATGAGGATCTTACAGCAGACAGTGTTCAAAGACTCACTAAGTCCAGGTAGACAATACCCACTGCTCTCCCTTCATCTACCAGGCCAGTCATTTCATCACAGAATATTGTAAGATTGGTCAAGCATGACTTCCCATTGGCAAATCCATGCTGACTGCTCCCACTGCCATTGGAGATGTTTGTCTCTTACATTTTCTCATGCTGGGTTATGAGCCTGGCACCTTCATCTTTGTATACATTCTTATTTGCAACAGTACATACCACTGAGATGAAACTTTCTACTAGTCTTGTACTACTGATGATATTGTGTATTTCTTCTCATTTTCTTTATGTGGTCTTCATTTGTGGTGGCCTTCCCAGTTGCCAATCATTTCTTGTACCTGTTTTATGTAGCCAGCTATTTCAGAAAAAAGAGCGTTTATATTCAGCATATTTAAGGCATGACAGCAATGTATGTTGCAATAAAGACTAACACAATTAATGAAATGGGTATTCGGTTGAATTACAACTGCCCCGGTATCAATGGATTTGTACTCAGTTTAGATCTGTACCGGTACACCACAGGACGGATACAGGTCTCCTCTCAAACTACCTGCTTATGGGGTTGGCATTTACAGCCAGATGACAACTGCAGTTTATAAACTCATAACCAACACCCTGGGTTTTTTACAGTCTTTAATTTCACTACTGCTTTCCATGTAGCTTATTGCTGTACAGTTTCTGTATTTTGCTTTCATTGTTCCCTGCCTGCTTTTTTCCACACTGAATCTCATTTTATTGCCTACTTATATCTCTAAATTCTGCAGGTCTCTTTTTATTATTTTGCCATCTATCCTGGGTTTTGCAACACCTTACAATTTAGTATGATCTGTAAATTTAATTAATGTCATGTTTGCCAAAGACCATAAGGAGCCAAGTCAATTACAAAGCCAAAAAAGTAAAAAGGAAACCTTCATTGTGCTATAAATGCTCTGCTAAAAATCCCACTCGATAAGGAAACATTATACATTTATTGGCCTTCATAGATGTAATTGCAAAGGGGCCTAGATGTTTTACCCACATCATTTATGTAATTTTAAAATATAAAATCTATTATTACCAAAGTAAATAACAAAGAAATGAAAAATGGCAACTTAATTCCTTTCTATGTAACTGAAAAGTGCTGGACAGGGTTAGACAAACATTCATAGTACACATTTTGCTATGACATGTAAATTAAACCTACCACAGCGTTACTTAAGCAGAATTGCCTCAAATTGGTTCACACATTAAGGGAAAATTCAGGCAGCCAATTAATAATTGATTTTATTTAGAATGTCCAGGTTTTTTCTTTTTTTTTTTTAATATTTCCAATGTGTGTTATGTATATAGCACGATCGTGTAATGCCTCAGCCCAGTCTGACAACATTTGAGCAAAGTCTATAATTCTCTGTCATTATTATCTCTGGGCTATTATGATGCTGGTAGGAACCTCCATCAGTCAGCTTGGAACAACAGCAATTACTACTTTGGTCTCTGACTGAGGTTAGAACAGATAAATTGAACTAGGTAATTATTACCATTTCTCAAATTCATCATTAGCTGTAACTGCATTTCTAATGCAGAAGGCCAGATTATTGGGCCTGACCATGATAGCTGCTCCTGACTTACACTACAAAAACATTACTAAGCTCACTCCCTCTTAATCAGGCCTCTTGTTCTTAAAGAACTCCACCTGAGATGCACTAATAGGTATTAACCTTTACAAAGCAATTCAAGACTTTGAAAACCCATTTTGAATGTTCAGCCTGAACACCTGATTTTCAGGCAGGGCTGCTCTCCATTGGCAGAGAATAAAAGAAAAGGGGAAAAGTTTACCCACCCTTTAGTATTTAAGAAATGGATCCCACTTTCAAGTAAAATAAAACATATGCAGAATGTCATATGGTTAATGAAAGTACATAAACTAAGATGTGTAATTTAGCCAGTTATGAATGAGCCTTAGTCCCACTGACATCAATGTCTTGCCCATAAATTCAGAGTGCATGCAAATTTCTTGATGGAAAAGTTGATTTTATATCCTTGGTTTTACCTGTAACTAATTGCTTTTAGCTTTTAAGGATTTGCTTCCTCAACTTATTTTGCCTGTAACTATATTCCAAACACTGCTGTCTTACTGATGGAATGATGCAAAGTTACGACTGTGAGAGAAGGCCAGCCAAGTGCTGGGAGGTAAGCGAGGTCAGGGGACCGGTGAGCTGTCTCACGAGCCTGAGCTCCTGTAGCTGCTCACGTTGATGTCTGCGTGTCCTGCAAGGACTGTTGGAAAGGACATAAAGAAAACCCCTTCCATACTGTCAAGGGTGTAAAATCTAAGACTTTAGTGGCTTGGTCCAGTTGCCCAAACACAGGTATCCAGTGCCATGTAAAAACCCCAAGGGTCTGGGGAACATTCATATGGGGCCCATGGGGATGACACAAGATCCCCTTTCCCTTACGGATTTGTGCTCCTCTGTGGAGGCAGCTGGATGGTCTAAGGTGGACACCCAAGGGTACGGCAGAGGGCATTTGATGGCTGTGTTTAGAGCTCTCAGTAGTGCTCCAGACATCACGATGTCTGAAAAGATTCAGAGCATTCAGGCACGTTAATTTTACACTTTTGGTAAATGTTTTATCCTACTTTTTAGAGAGAGATAGCTGACACAGACATAGAATTAGCAAATTGTCCTAATCGATACAAGCGCCTACTATCAGCTTAAAAACTGCTAGGTGTTAATTATCAGACACCGCAAACACATCACTCAAGCGGCTTCTTGGCAGAGGCACCTGTGCTCTGCTCAGCTCCCAGCCCACGCGCTCTCCCTCCCTCCCTCCACCTCACCTCTCAGTCAGTAACAATCGCTTTTGTGAGACGCTTGTCATTTCACACTTTCAAGTTTCTGACTTGAAGTTCTGCCCTTCAAACTCTTAAATGAAGTGATGGCTAATTTCTCCTCTCACCCACCTGTGGTACTGTGTAAATGGCACTTCTCACTCCAAAACTATTTGAGGAGATTTCTGCTGGGCTTTGACGTGCCTATGTTTATGACCCTCTCATGGAAGGCAGTACAGACGTTGGGGACTGGGGAGAGAGACGGTACCTAGGATTGCGAGGGGGAAAGCATTTAGAAAACTATAACACAGTGGCCTCCAGGAAAGGAGGTATCTTGCGGGAAATATAAAGTGAAATGGTATAGATGAGAGAGAGGGGGAGGCACAGTGAAACCATGAAAAATGGGTGCCGACTTTATCATGCTCTGTCCTTCTGGAAGGCATTCAGATGCTGTGGTGTTAGGCGTGATAATCAGGGTAGGTCAGAGAAAGGCGTAAACTAAACCCAGCCTTTCCACAGGTGCAATGTGCTCCGGAGGGTCCTGGAGGGCCCTGGTGCATTCAGAGGCTGGAGGAGCGCCTGGGGACGGGAGATGGCCGGGTGAGACCTGCCAACGGTCACGCCTGGAGCACAAAATCAAGCACTTATTTCTTTCCTTCATAGACAGGCACAACACACATGAGAGACAATAGAAAAATGAGTGTGTTACAGAGTGGTCTGATGAAAATGCTGCAGCTGTCACTCAAACATCTCCTCTCCGCTCGGAGACTCGCCGGCTGTGGTCAGTGGTTGTGCTGAGCCGCTGCGATGAGTGAGGGGGTTGCAGGCAAAGTTCAGCGTAAGCTGAGTTAAATGTATATTCAGAAATGAGCACCTAGGTCCAGCACAGGCAGAACCACAGAAACATTAACGTGAGTTGCCCAGGTGTTCAGGTCTGACGTGTGGAAGGAAGACGAGGTCCAGAAAACCTCGACACTCCCTGACACCTGCTGAGAAAACAAAAACGATTGAAAATGATTTATGCATTGAGAGAGCTGGCTTGTTTGATTTTATAGATAACAATAATATTTTAGCTATTCTAATTACAAGTAGTAATTAGGCAGCTGGACCAGATCAGTGTTGGAGTACAAACACCTGCTTGTGTGCTTCCAGCTGTTTTCCACTGGAATTATTAACAAATATGTTGCATAGACATTTTATAGGCATTTCAAGATCACCACCATTTTCTTTCTCATTTCTTCTGAAGAACGTGCTCTGCTCTAGAGTTTACTCAGAGAAAGAAAGCGGGTGCCTGGGCAAGGATAGCATTTAAGAATTCCCTGGCCTTTCTTTTGTGTAATCACTTTTCACACCTGAAAGAAACATTACATGAAAAGGAGACAGCAGTAGCAGGTAATGAAACAACAGCTTAATTCAAATGGTGAAGGAGGTTTATTCATTTCTAAATGAGAGAGGATGCCAAAAGTCTGCTGTAAATCTGAATGTCAAAATTGCTCAGAGCTCAGTCTACCTCCACAGCAGCAGCAAGCTTTCTGTGCAGCTTTCTGACACTTACAGAGCTATTCACAATTATTGCCAAGCAAAGGTTGCAGTCACCTATTATCCTATTTATTCCAGAAGTGCTCAGGGGCTGGCTGAGAGCAGAGCCCTGTTGTGCTGGGCTTTTTACAAAGCCATGGAGACAGCCACTGCCTTGCTGTCTTTACTCGGCTATTGTTTTGCTGAAATGCAATTTAAAATGTGGTGCAATTCTTCTGGCTATTTACAAGAGGAGAAAACGCTGTTTCTTGATCTGTGTTAGTTTGTTGGATGGGTTTAGGCAAATACAAATGACGCTACATATTTTTATGTATTTAGGACAAATGTTTAGTTAAACCAAATAACTGATGCGAGACTCTCAATTCATTTGGGGTTTGAAGCATTTATTCAGAGAGCTGCAATTGAGGAGGTGATGGAGGTGATGGGGAGGGTTGGTGATGTTCAACCCTGTGCCTGAACGACTTGCCATTTGTTCTGCCCCAGGAACAGCTCCAGTGCATCTCACATGAAATCTCTGCAAATCATTTCTTCACTGAAACACAAATATTTTTCTACTCTTCTTTTTCACAGGGACCAGGAGTCCTGGTGCCAGCAATGAGGCTGAAGAAGAAGAAGATCAACGTGTCTAGATCCCACCTCTCCGACATGCCTCCCAGAAGTGTCCCAGCGATGCACCTTTCAGAGATGGTCCTGTGTGTTTCCCTGAAAGCAACAATCCTATGTACTAGCATGAATGACAGCATCTACTTCGCACTATTTTTAGACCAGGTCCTTTGGCATCAGTGGCAAAGGAGATAGGATAGAGGCACATGGGCAGACTGACCTTCCCGAGATTTACACTATGGGCTTTCATGCATTGATAGTCACTTGGCATTAGGAGACCTGAGCTCAGAGCAGAGCCTGCCGTGCCCTCAACATGCTCCTTTCCCAAAGGAAACCAGGAGCCCAAATCTGCCAAACTGCACTGGGAGCGCGGGGCTGGTGGAGACCATCAGGGGCTCAGCTGAACTTCGTCCTGACCTCAGAGGCGAGTGTCGAGAAGCAGGAATCTGAGTTTTGCTATTTTATTGAGGCAGAACTTGCAGCCACAGAGATGCTGTGAAGGACAGGGTATCTTCCCCATTGCTTTTTACTCTGCTGTTTTTATGTAATGATTTTTCCTGCTGTCTGACTACATGGAATTTAAAATAAGAACAGGTTTCATAACTGACTGTAAAACTTGGGCTGGGAAGGGCCTCTGAAGGGTCTTTTTGTTATACAGTTTCAGGCACAACTGGGTTAGGGAGGTGCCAGTATCTCACTACCTGAATGTTGCATTTCTTTAACTATGGAGAGAAAGGAACCAAACCTCCACCCTCCAAACATCTTTTCACTTTTTAATATAATTTTCTTATCTGCTTTCTTTACACTCACCATGTCCCACCATTTCTTCACATCTGCCTTTCTATTCATGTGTTGAGGGGTGCCTGACCCACCCAGCGGGCAAAGAGAAGCTGGAGCTGCAAGCATCAGCCTTGGGGACACGGACATGACATTCATGCCAGATGTGAAGGCTGGTTACTGGATGTGAACTTTCCTCTTGGGAAAGGTGCCAAGCATCCCTCTCTGAGCAATATGTTGTGTGCTGGGGACTCATACCAGGTCATCTTGGCACCTGGGATCTTACCTCGGTGTCCTGCTTTCAGCTGGGATAGAGTTAACTGTCTTCCTAGTAGCTGGTACAGTGCTATGTTTTGAGTTCGGTATGAGAAGAATGTTGATAACACACTGATGTTTCCAGTTGTTGCTCAGTAGTGTTTAGATTAAAGTCAAGGATTTTTCAGCTTCTGATGCCCAGCCACCAAGAAGGCTGGAGGGGCACAAGGAGTTGGGAGGGGACCCAGCCAGGGCAGCTGACCCAAACTGGCCAACGGGGTATTCCATACCGTGTGACGTCATGCCCAGTATATAAACTGGGGGGAGTGGGGGCGGGGGGAATCGCCACTCAGGGACTAACTGGGCGTCGACCAGCGGGTGGTGAGCAATTGCACTGTGCATCATTTATACATTCCAATCCTTTTATCATTACTGTTGTCATTTTATTAGTGTTATCTTTATTATTATTAGTTTCTTCTTTTCTGTTCTATTAAACCGTTCTTATCTCAACCACGAGTTTTACTTCTTTTCCCAATTTTCTCCCCCATCCCACTGTGGGGGGGGAGTGAGTGAGTGGCTGTGTGGTGCTTAGTTGCTGGCTGGGGTTAAACCACGACACTCGGTTTTAGCAGAAACATAGGGACAGACTGGCAGTGCTATGGCATAGGGGTAGAAAATGGATCTCAAAACTCCCTGCTAGTTAATAGACATCTAAACATATTTGACAGAAGTACTCAAATGTCTGTCAAACTGCGGGAAGAGAGCACTGAAGCAGTCTAATCATCTGGGGACACAGGTATTTACAGGGTCATGAAACAGTAAATGGCCATCACTGCCAACTAGCTGAAGGCACATCCCCGTGGGATCTCCTGGCCAAATAAATGCAAGGCACTAATTCTGGTGCCAATGCCCTGGTAATGCAGATCCAGGGCATGGAGAGGATAGAAGTTTCTCTTGGGCTGGTGGGCAGGGTACCAGGGTGAATGGCATGCCTGTGCTGGCTGAGCTGTGGCTGTTCCTGGCCGTGGCTGTTCCCCACCATGGAGAAATCATTCCTCTTCTCTGCTCCATAGGCAAGAGCGAGGCTTAAAGCGACTGGATAGCAATATTGACCAAGACACTGCAGGAGATGTAACTTTTAGGGTGAAAAAACTCACTGCAAATCATCACTTTTCATTACTTCTTAAAATATCTGCCAATGACACAGTATTGTCATACGGCTTCTTAAAATTTCTGCCATGCAACTTCTGGCACAACAGTGACCCTGGCAAGTTTTTCAGACAGGAGGATTTTGTTCAATAACTTTCTGCTGTGTATCAGTTTGTCATGAAACGTTGAACATGTGTTGTTTAATGTCAGGCAGAAGCACAGCTTGGATACTGCTTATGATCCTTCACTATTTCCCTTCTCATCAAAGCCTGCTCATTTCCTGAGCAAGTGTTCATTTCACCCGTGTGCTTGCAGTGAGTACCAAGCAAGATCTACCCATTCTAACAAAACCTCTTGGGAAAAACCAACACAATTATGATTTTATGACTAATGAATTTAAAATGACCCCAGGAGAGGTTGCTGGCAACATCAAAAGGAAAACTGGGATGTGTGATGACTTTCTGTTTACCTGCCTTTGCAAAGCGTGTTGGGATATATCCTGTAGCAGAGGTATCGTCTCCTTTGGGATTACGGAGGAGAGATGCTAAACATTCACTTCAGATTTAAGAGAGATGGAAGCTTTTCCGAGGTAGTGGATCATATATATATATATATATATATATATAAAGTATTTGTTTGTAGCCACCAGAAGCAATAATTTCTGTACTTGTGGGATTTCTGTATGTTTTTCTTTCTCCAGAATAAGGGCTAGTAAAAACATTTTGACTTTGCGAGATCCAGGAATATAGGCATCTGTGACACTGGTGAAAGATAAGTTCTAAATAAAACCTTCTCAGAACTAGAGAGGGATAATCTAAGCAAAGATTTTTGTTTTCTAATAACAAATAGCAGCTGGATTAAGACATCAGGTCACCCAGGCATGGAGCACTTACTTACTCAAGTCTTTCATTTCCTAAAGTTCAACTGGCAGCAAGGGCCTCTGAGTTATTTTGATGCCTTCGGTATTAATCCTTGTGGCATGCAGTAAATATTCTTTTTGCAAATGCAGTTCACATTATTCACCTGCCAAAGTCGGCGAAGTGTATTTGACATGGCTTGGGGTCATGTGACAAATTTATCTTCCAAAAACATCTGTGTTTAAATAGCCCACTAAGGTAACACACGCTGCTTCCTATCCAACAGCTTTCACAAATTGCTTTCTTGCACTAAAAAACCAAAACCACAGAAATGCTGATTATTCTAAATCTGAAACACATAGTGGAAACACATTCTGCAAAATGACAATTAGGCAGTAGAGCTTTATTTATAGTTGTGAAATAAACATCAGTTAATCATCACCAGGAGCACCAATTTCTAACCTCCATTTAGGTGAGATTTCAGATGCCTAACTCATTATCAGCTTTCAGCAATGCCTGCTCATCAGCAGCAGTCACATTAGACAAAATACAATGCATACGATATGGCAGTAATTAAATCATACTCCAGGGAAGAGATAACAGTGAATTATAAGATATCTTGAGAAGTGATAATAATTACTCCATAGGGGTTCTATTCTATTAGGGTTTAAATACTTTTAAGACTTTGTAGAAAAGACTTAATTTGAAAAAAACCTGCTAAAGATGTAGAAAAGACTTAATTTGAAAACAACCTGCTAAAGACGAAAGTAAACAAAAACTAAGTGCTGTTAATCTTCTCTGTCACACACATCTCTGGCCCTATTTCAGCTCTTTTGCTTTAACTTTAGCCCCAAAGTGCTTTAGCTTGCCTTTGGAAACCACAGTATTATTCACCAAAATTGAAGCAGACACATGAGTCTATTTAATTGACAGTGGCCTGATTGATAGCTCCTGCACAGATGAGAAGCTTGGCCAAAGCCAAGAACACCCAGCCAAAGGGAGAAGCTCCACCAGGGAGTGGAGTGAGGAGCCCAATAACTAGAAAGGGGATCTAAAATACAGGGAGCAATAAAGAGCCAGGAAAATCCAGAGTCTGGGAGATGGAAGTAGAGGTCAAACCTGACATTTCCTGATAAAATATAAGTTATTCTGACCTGGAAAAAGGATGACACTTGTCATGTGTCTCAGCTCTGTGGAACAGCGTTGGATCTCTAAGAGCTGCTCCTGCATTCAGCACGTCAGTAGGAATTACAGGTTTCGTCCTGCTCCGTTAGTTTGGGGGTTTCATTTCCTTTCGATTTCATTCAAAGCAACAATAAATGATTAAGGAATTATTGTAATATGAAAATTAGATAAGACAGTCCTACTTATGTCATTTATGCACTGGTCTAATATATAGCAACTGCACTAGATTCATATTAGTATTGGATATTTCATATAAAGTGTACAATGAATGTGAAAGAAAAAATACATGTGTCTTTTGTCAGTGTTTATTGGAATGAATTTGAGAAGCTCAGATCTTACCATGCCTAATTTGATCTTTTTCACAGAGTCTTTTTCTGGTAAAGAAATTGGACTTGGCTGTTTCAAAGACCCAGAGCCCTGAACATATTTGCCATCTTTTCTTTCTCTGGTGAAATGGACAATTTGTGACAATTACTGCACAACTCTTGGACAAGCACCTTGTGACCCTGGTGATTCGCTAACACTAATTCTGTCAGTTTAGTTTAAAATCACCTCAATTACCATTTCAATGTGAGACGATTCCCCTTCCATGGTAAACTCTGTTGCAAATAATCCGTTTTGCTCTTCTGCTGTGTCATCACTTACCCTGAATGAAAGTCCTTTTACACTTTGATTATCCATCAGGCCCTCTAATTCTTTGGTTGGTGTAAGGTAAACGGTAGAAGCAAGTTAGCACAGATGGTCCCAAAAAATGTATAAGAAGTGTTGCTCCAATTGTTTGCTTTCCAGCTTTATGAAGTAATGAATTTCTGTGGGACTCTTTGCACAAAATTTAAGTGCATTTTCAACCTATAAAGACCTGTTAACTCAAAACTGTACCATCTCTTTATCAAGAATTAAACTCACCTAACACTCTTTTGTAACAAATACAAAAAGAGAGAAACTTACAATGAAAGAAAATATAGTAGAGTCCAAACAGGGTTGAATATTGGATATTAAAGTAATAAAAATTCCATGCCATGCTTTTTTAAGAACATGAAAGAAATACAGCTCACTTTCTTCTGAGGCTCTCCTTAGGAGATGAGCATTTTGTAAATCACGTTCCTCTGATGATACACTAGTATTTCACATCGCTAGCGGCCAGGCCGAATCTGGCTTATTAATATTGCACGATAATAGGTAAACTTTAAAACGAGCACAGCGCTGTATATGTATAACTCTATGCAACTTACCAACACCTGTAATATTTGTGAGACAGCATCAGCTATGCCATAATGCTGTGACACTTGCCAAGTAATGGACATCAAACAAGTCTAGGTAGATGAGAAACAGCTATGGGGCAAAGTAGGGGACAGTACCCATCACAACCGAGGTGTCAGCCAAATGCTGTCTTACTTCCACTGTAAGCGTTTTGATGTCAACTGCGGATCTACGTGCACCAGTGGTGCCAGCACTTAAAATTCTGCTTCACTCTACAGCTACACCAGGCAGTCTTCTGATAACACTGATGAGACACAAACATTTAACGTTGTCAGAAATACAGAGCCATGTACACAAATATGCCAGGCTCTGTTGACTTTCCAGACACGTACTTCTCTCAAAGGATCCTCCATTGTCATCTAAAAAAGATATTTTTTTTTAAGTTAGTAGTGCTGTTCTGTAGGCTTATGTATGACTCCAAAATGCTGTAGCTGTGTTAGATGCCAGGCCATCAAAATGCACTTGCACCTGACAGAGGTGGTTACTGGCTGGCCCACACAGAAAATAATGAAGTATTTTAAGCTCTGAGAAGATGAACAAGTCTCCTCACTCCTTAAACCTACACTAGAGGAGAACCAGGAAAGGACTGGCATAGCAAATGCTGGTTGGTTCATACACAAGTATGCACAGATGCTGAGGGTCGTTCCTCATACTGCTCACCTAATGACTCTGTTTAGAAGCACAAGTATCAAAATGCAGAGAGAAATCCTTTGCTTGATTATTTTTTTTTTTACTCAGGAAACATCAAAAGAAAACCTGATGAAAGCAGCACAGACAAATGTCTGTAATATTACCCTGACTGATCTCTTTCTGAATCGCCAACAAACACATCACGTGCTGAGTGCACCCTTGTGCCTTGAGTAGATCTAATACATATTAGTACATACTTTCAGATTGTCAAATCTGATTTCTCCCTAGACCTTTTTCATTAAATATATACATTCCCCCAACTGATATTGAGATTGCATTCACTGTTCTGGGAAGATACCCAGATCAGCAGAGCTGGGGTTGGCAAAGAGTGTTGACTGCATGTTCTCAGCAGATCACATTTGCCCCAGTGTCTACACTGCACACTCTACGGGAATGGGTTCATCTTTCAATCATTTAATAAACTCTTAACTGGACTTGCTACTCAAGATCTTTATATTTTGAGGGGGCTTGTGGATGACACAAGCATTAATGTATTTTTCTTTTTTTGGATATGACACATCAGGTAGCAGCACTGATGTGGGGGTGGATGTGAATCTTCACTTGCAAATGAAGTCTCCGTTATCTATTACCAGTGACTCCATACTGCTGATCCCTCTTTTCCCTATTTTCAAACCTTCTTTTAATTTTTAAATGTCACTTCATCTCCCCATCACCGGTGAATTTGCATCAGCAAGCATCGCCATCAGCACTGCTCTGCGCTCGGGCAGCCTCCCAGGCAGGGCACTCCCCCAGCACACCCACAGCTCTGGCAGGCCCCTCAAATCCCAACTCCCTTTGCAAAGAGGTTAGAAATTTCAGTTGAGCATTTGCTCTGCCTGTGACCCAAGCTTTCTCCTCCACATTTGACCTGGCAATGTACACTCGCAGCCCAGAAAGCCAACCATATCCTGGGCTGCATCAAAAGAAGCGTGGCCAGCAGGTTGAGGGAGGTGATTGTGCCCCTCTACTCTGCTCTCATGAGACCCCACCTGGAGTACTGTGTCCAGCTCTGGGGCCCCCAACATAGGAAGGACATGGGCTGGAGCACCTCTCCTATGGAGAAAGTCTGAGAGAGTTGGGGTTGTTCAGCCTGGAGAAGAGAAGGCTCCAGGGAGACCTTATAGCAGCCTTCTACTACCTAAGGGGGGCCTACAAGAAAGCTGGAGAGGGACTTTTTACAAGGGCCTGTAGTGATAGGAGAAAGGGTAATGGCTTTAAACTGAAAGAGGGTGGATTTAGGTTAGATATAAGGGAGAAGTTCTTCACTGTGCGGGTGGTGAGGCACTGGCACAGGTTGCCCAGAGAGGCTGTGGATGCCCCATCCCTGGCAGTGTTCAAGGCCAGGTTGGATGGGGCTTTGAGCAACCTGGTCCAGTGGAAGGTGTCCCTGCCTATGGCAGGGGGGTTGGAACTAGGTGATCTTTAAGGTCCCTTCCAACCCAAACCATTCTATGATTCTATGATTTCTCCCCATACCCATCTCCCTTCATCAAAAAGCAAAATAAGCATCACTGGAAAGGCACTTGTGTTTAGATGGCCATACTGGCTGGCTCCAGGATGCATGGTTGTCAGTCAAAGGGTAATGAGGTTTCTTGGCCAAAACACCCGCTATTTAGCCCATTTCTGGGGCCATGTTCTCTCGCATGGCTGCAGCCCAGCCTGGTGTGGCACCGGGCTCTGTCCTCGCCCGTTTGCCCATGTGGGAAGCAGGGACTGCACCTTCCTGCCAGGTCAGTGGCAGGCAGGGCTTTGCCTCCTGCCCCCATCCCCAGAGGGGAGCTCTGCCTGTCAGGGATTGCAGAGATTTCGAAACCAGTCCTCAGCCCAGCATCACTCTGCACGGCACTCAGGGGTGCACTGGGCTTGCCAGCAGCAGCCTTGTTTTAATGAAAAGATGAACATGAGTCAAAAAGCAAAACCTGAACAACCTATCTCCAAAATTTCACTGTTTACCCTAGGTTTAAATTTCATGTTTTAATCTTCTCCCACACAAGATAATTTCAGCCAGGCAGAAGCAGTGTCTTTTTATTTCTTTTGCAAAGTTCCTGGAACACTTTCAGGAGCTAGGAAATAATGACAGTCAGGGTTAGCCCCTGTGCAGGCAGCCAGCTGGGCAGACAGCAGTTTGCTGCGGTACCTGTGCGAGCAAAGGAGCACAGACCCACGGCCAGGGCCAGAACAAACCTGTATCCAAACCTGCTCAGCTTGTGGCCTGTGTGTGGCCATGGGGATCTTTATTTTGCCATTCTGCAATGGAGTTTTCCCAGCCACAAAATGAGGATAAATGACATTTTTGCAAATGCCCAGCCACAAATGCATAAACAGCACTCTGCATTCCTGGGCCTCCCCTGCACTTGATTAACATGTATTCTAATGGCTGTGTTAACACTTGTTCCACTGCCTCACTCCCACTCTCCAACGCCGTTGTGAGCCATCTTCCCAGGATAATGCTTCTCAAAAGCACCTTTCCAAAAGAAACCTCCCTGCTTTTGGGGGAGGTGCAGACAGGTTTGCGGGTTGCTGTGGTCACTCCCGTCCCCATGTTCCCCTGGTTCACCACACCGCCAACAGCTTGTTCCAATAGGGCCATACCGACTGAGTACATTTCTTCAAAATGCTGCACTCCCAATGAGGGCTATTTATCAAGCCTACAAGATTCAAAACTGCAAGACCCTGAATTTCATAGTCATTTGCAGCGTCAGAAGCTGCTAATGGCCCATAAAATTTAGCAACTTCTCCATAAGCTGCTGGTTAATGAAAAATCGGTTAAATTGTTCACAGATCAGCTGGCACGGTGCCCTCTGATTCATGGGACGCTTTCCCTGGCAAAGGTTACATTAACCGTGCTGGGGAAGCAAGGAGAGGAGTCCGGGCAGTTTGCCGGAGGCTGTGACTTTTCCCGGGCAGGATGGGGGCAGAGGACCCCCGTGCGGGTGGGCTGGGAACAGAGGATCCCTGCACCCGCGACCCTCTCAGCCGCTGTGCCGAGCGCTCTCTGGCACTGTCCCCGTACAGGTGCCCAAGCTGCCGATGGCACAGCTGGGATTAAAGCCAGGCTGCGTGATAGCAGTGGAGTTCAGTTTAGCCAGGCACTTTTGCTTGTAGAGGTGGATGCACACACAGCGAATCCCTATTCTGATTTTTAACCGAAACCATAAGGCAGAGCTGACTTTCCCCTCTCCAGGACAGCTGCACCCTGAGCAATGGGGAGTCCCTGCCTGCACACTCCTGCAGCTCTTTGGGTGATGAAGGCTGAGACTAAAGCATGTTGCAGCACTTAGCCAGCCTCCTGCAGAACATATATTTGCCTCTTGCTGCCCCTGCTGCTGCTGTTGCTTCTCGCAGCAACTGCTGCTGTAACTTGTGACAGTTTCACACGAAACACACACTGCCCTGTGTTTGGATGCAATACTCTGGCTGCAGTACAAAGCAAGGATTTGGCATCCGCGCCGAGGAAGCGGTCTGATGTCAGCACAAATTAACGCTGCTCACCGTGCTGACATTGCGAGGCGTCAACTGTCAATGCTGGCATTTATGATGCTGTGTATTTTAACTAATTAGGCACTCACAGCCCAGCTGGTGCAACCCATCCATCTTACGAACGTTGGATGTTTTTGCACTGGCATATGCTACAATAATGAGAATCAATGTTGCTAATGACTTTGCGCAGCCCATTTTTCAGTCACCTTTGCAAATCCACATTGTGCTGCGAATGCACAGAGGAGAAAACACTGGCTTTGAAATGCCAAAGGTGCATTTCTGCAGGACAAACCCCAGACTTGCCTCACTCTGGCACGGCTGGAGCACTGTGGCAGAGGAGCTGCTCCCACCAAAGCAGCTATGCAATTCTGCGAAAGCTATTTCTGTTGCAGGCACAAGAACAGATGAGATTTCCGAGGTCAAAGCCCTTAAACATGTTTCACTGAATTTCCTCAGAGTCAGTCTTTCTTTTCCTTGGGCAAGGTTTCAAGTTTTCTCTGTTGGTGAGTAGATGCCCCTTTTTCTCACCCCAACCCGCAAGTTAAAGCCATCCTCTTTCCCCAGCGGGGGAGCAGACGTGGGGCCAGCCCGTCGGGTGCGAGGATGCTGCCTACCTTTCAGCATTAGGGGCCTGGAAAAGCAGCAGCTGCCCGCAACAGTCAAGAAAACAGAATTCCTTCCTTCTCCTTCAAAAGCGCCATCCCCTCCTCAAGAGATTTACCAGATGTTCTGATTAAGGCAGTTCAATTGCAGTGTTTAAAAGCCTCTTCCACCTGCTCCCCACAAGCTCCTCTCTGTGGGCAAGAGCAGCTCCAATCAAAAATTCCCTCCTGCTGTGAGGATTCCTCCCTCACCTTTCCCGAAACCAGCTTTGTACAGACAACCTCCTGGGACTGCTCTGCAGAGGATGACTCCTCTCCCTTCTGTTTTTTCCTCCCCTACAGTGGAAATCAACATTTAGGGGACTTGGAACCTGGGCAGCGTGGAACAGGGCAGCTCCTTCCCAAAAGTCTCCCTCCAGCACTGACCACCGTTCAGAAAGCCCCCTGCCCAACCTCGGGCAGTGCCTGTCCTAGGGCATTTCAGCAGCCACTACCCCCTGGAAATGCTCTCGGCTTGTAGGGAGAAGCCTGAAGCCCCATAAAGCCCCACAACCCTCCACCATCCAAGGTGCAGGCTAACTCGTCAGCGCGGAGACTGCTTCGTGGCAGTCCCCACCTCGCAGCAGAGCACCACGCTCAGGCGGTGGATCTTCAGAGCCCAGGGTCTGGGTCTAGCTGGCACCTTTTGGGGCTGACTTTGGAGGGAGGGACCGGACTGCCGAGAGCACCAAAATGTAGCATGAGAGCAAGGGAGGTAGACAACCCGGGTGCAAAATTTGCTGGTACAAAACTCAGGCTGCTCCTGCCTTCATAGTGGCTTCCCTGCTCCAGCAATGTCAGGAAGAAAAGCACTAGCCCTTTCCTCCTGAGGAGCCCCACGGCTCTGATTAAACAGATATAGAGGGTCCTACCCCTCTTGCTGAAATAAATTGGTATTCACCCTGAGTCAGAGCATGCAAGGACCCCACCTTGTAAAGTCCTCCATGCCCATCAGTCCCTTTTTTCACACATTCCAACAGAAATCAGACCTGGGTTTGCTTTAGACATGCGGTGGAGACCCTGGCTTTTTGCCTCTGAGGGTCTCCCCACAGCAGAGGGGGACCCGGCAGGATCAGTAAAACATCAGCCCTGGCTTCAAGCCCCACCACAAGCCACAGCCAGGCAGCCTCTTGCCTCCAAGCACATTCGCTGGGGCCTCCTCGTTACCTGAGCCTCCATTTTTGTTTCTCTTGGTGGGCAGACTTCCCCGAGCTGCCCACCAGCTGCCGGTGCAGCCTCACCCTTCTTTGAAAAGGCCAAGATAGAAAATCTTCTTAAGCGAATCCTTTGCTGATAAGTGCTACTCAGATGATGGGATTAATATTTTCCCTATTTTGGAGCCACTCAAGCATGCAGGTGAATATATGCCTATTTAGCATGTTTTTGAACAGTAAATACGCTTTCCCCCATCAAAAGGGTTCTCTACCTTTTAACCCTCCCAGGATGACTAGGTGCAAGCCCGGGATTTTACTGTCACAGGACTTGGTGGAGCCAATCCCCATAGTAACAGGGCATCCAGGCATGAATCCAGACCTGCAGCAGGTCCAAGCACTGCAGCATTCAGTCTAGACACATATTCAGCATGAGGGTATACATGTGCGTAAGTATATATAAAATTAATCTGTGCTTGCTCGGCAAATATGGTATGTGCACAAGACAGGTGAATGCTGGTAAAAACACGACCCCCTTCATGTGCAGAGCTTGCATACATGCCGTGGCCAGTAACAGTAAAAATGGCTAAGGAATCGGATGCTGCTCCGTCAAATGCACCTATCACAGCCCTAAAATGATCAGAGGACGATTTCCCAAGTTGCGTTGTTCAAACAGTTTATATTTGCATGTTTTCATCAAAGAACATAACCCTTTAAAACGGGACCTGCTGTAGCCTTACAAATAATTTTCATGGAAGGGCTACAAAATTGTGCAGCTAGCACCACTTACTGGCAAAGCTACAGACACAGGCGTTTAACAATTTTATTTTGCAAGCTTCTCTCGCAGTAATGCTGAACACACATCTTAGCAAATAAAATAAACAAATGTAGGACATGATCTCTCTCTTTCCCTGCTGAAAAAAGAGAAAGAAAAAAAATTAAGGAAGAAACTGAAATTTCCCTCTAAAACAGCCTCCAAATAGCTTCTAGTAACAACAGTCCTTGCAATAAAGAGCTATAAACTTTGACTCAATCTGTTATATCCCTGTGTGCTGGTAACACGTCTACTTTCAGTCCTACCTCTACAGCAATGGGCAAAAATCAATGGTCAGCCTGGGAGCAAGGGAAATGGGTCTGCATCTTTTCTTTCAATACTTCAAAGGGGTGTCACTCAGATGCATATACGTCTGTGTGTGTGTTCATCTGCCAGGGCCATGCATGGGCAACTGTGTCCAGCATTTTTAAAACCCCAAGAAATTCGACCCCATTTGGAGATATTTTCCTCCCCTGAACTTTGCTTTACAAACATATCATCTCCCACCCCATGCAGTGTGTGTTAGACTCATTTATTTAAATTCAGAAAAACAGGGTAATAGACAGGAAAAAGGTTTAAGCCTCTTGAAAGCTTTTGCTTAGGACAGAACTTAACCCAGTTTTGTAAGCTTTTAGACAGCAGCTGTACATGCCGGATTAGACCAACTTCCATACTGGTGGTCTGCAGCCGCCTGCTCTCCAGCCTGGCTGGACCCGTGCCCGGTTCATGCCGACCACGCGGGGTGTTAGTCATGGTGCAAGTGTCATTTTTCTCCTTCTCTAACTGGAGAGGGTTTTTAGGTGCCTGATCTCCGATGCATATGAAAAAGTCACATTTTAGAGCCTTGTCATTTAGAAGGATCATCTTGAAAAAGAAGATTCATTAATTAGTTACACTGGCAGTCTCTTTAATTAGGCATTGCTGAGTACCTTCAGTCTTTGTGATCTTTAGTGTTCTTAGCTTGTTGTGCTTTATTTACATATTTTTTGGACACATACGTAATTTCTAATTAACACTGTAGAGTCTACTCCAGCTATTTCAAGATGTCACGTACTGTAGATCTTCAGATGTGTTTACTGGATGTCTGCTGAATTTAAATTACTCCTTTAATCAGACCAGAAAACCTGCATCCTTTTTGGGGGGTACAAGAACACCCACCAGAGATATCCAAGGGAAGATAATCCAGTTTCCAGGAGGTTTCAGTATGGGAGCAAATGAAAGATGCTTACAAAATGAAACCTTTCAAAAGACATTTCTGTCAGGAATTTTAAAAAGAGAATTTGCCTGCAGGGAAATCCTTCTGACAGCAGGCTGTCAAAGGCACATCCCCACCAGGGTGGTCTGTGGGAGAGAGCCGAACAGCACGGATCGTGTTGGGATTTCAGAGGACTCGGGCAAGCACGATGTTTCTTAAAGCTTTGTAACCTAATGGAAGAGCAGGCATTCATATATCAGATGTGAGCCACAGCCCTTGAATGATAAATCTTAGCAAGGAGGAACCTGAGGAAATAAGGGTGCTTCTCTAGTTTTGTGGCAATCCCCTCTATTGAACTAAGCAGCCCTTTAAAGAAAGGCTCTTCTTTTCTTCAAGCTGTATCCCTCCTCTGCACTAGTTTGGCCAAATGTATTTTTGTTTATGCCTCCACTCTGATATCCAGTTTCTGTCTTCTCTGTTTCTATTTTTAGAGGCAGCAGAGAGGATATTTTGCAGGGGACAATCGTACAGAGACAGAGGACTGGAAGAGAAGATGAGAATATTATGTTTCCTCCCTGTCTAGCTCACCTGATCCTAACAAAACTCTGTTTTATCCTTGCTAGCTTACTCTGATCTATCTGTCCCAATGTTATCCATCAATGTAGTACTCTCTGGTCTTTACACTTATTGGTAATAGTGATCAATACACAACAATAACAGCATCTTTCTGAAAAGTCTGTGCTCTCTGTTTCTCAAGATTTGCTGCCACTGCTTTCTCCAGATTTAACCTTGTCTTTCATAGGTGCTTATCTCCCCCTGAGATAAGGCTTGAGCTTATACCTTACACCGGCTGGCTACTGCCCTTACACTAACAGATAATCACATAAATAAAATGGGTGAATATTTGTGCCACCTCCACATCTTACACCACCCCAGTTCATAAGTGCATTAATAAAGTCTGATGAACAGTCCCAGCAAAAGCACTTTCCCTTATCCTCAGAGATAAGAGAAAGAAGGAGAATATGAATAAGGTGTGCAAATGATAAATCCTGCCCAGACATTTACGCAGTACAGAGCTGGAACGTCTGGACCTGGTGATCTCCTCATTGCTAAAAGAAACAAGGTCCTGATTAGCACGGGGAGGTAAGAGATGCTGTGACCCCCCCTCAGGTTACTGGGGTGAGTCAGCACCACTGGGGCTGCGGTACTCCACAATTAATCATGCTGAGGCAGCTCTCCCTCTGACTCGTTAGCCATAAAATAAAGCTCTTTACTGCAGCAAATCTTTTAAATTCTGTAAAAAAAAAAAAAAAAAAAAAAATCACGCTCAGGCTTCTCGCATATACACAGAGCTGCACCTGGCAGTCACTTGGCAGAAAAGAAAATAGTGACTTAGGATGCGAGTGCTGTAGGGAAGGGGCCATCCTTTTATCTTAGTCTTTCTGCAGTGTCCTGCGTTGGGAACCTTGGTCTGTGAGTGCAATGATAATGCAAATATGTAAATAATGGTGACAGGAGTAATAAGACTAATTCTTGCCCCTGGTACACAGACACATGAGGGTTTGGCAGCTGATGCTGCTGCCTTCAGTGGAGAGTTCTTCTCTGGCTTGGGCTGGCTCTGTGAAACCAAAGCAAGGTCTTGTTTGAGTCAGATACATCTTTTCTCAGAAACCTCAAAATCTGGGGTGGCAAAGATTGAGTGTTTCAGCTGAGCGCCCGTTCTCAGCCATCACCTCTCTCTAGGAGGACCTAGGTGCTGGAACTGGCTTCAATTTCTTCACTGCAGTGAAAAGCCTTCATGTCCTGAAAGTCATTGAAGGAACATGGTGGAGATTTGTGCCTCTGCATGTCCTTCCTGCTGGAGAAGGGAGCACCGTGTCTCCCGTACTCTCCAGAGATACACATGTCGTCCTGTACAGATTTTCCATCTGCTAAAAGACAAAGACAGGGGAGGAAGAAGGGCAAATCATTGCTGACCAGCCTGATTGCCTCTGTGCTACAATATCGAGCTCTGTGGTAGGGGAGGACAGTGGGTGTTGACTTTAGCAGAGCTCTGTGCCATAGATAGTAACCTTATAGGTAGGTAAGGAGGGTATGGACTGGATGGATGGACAAGAAGGGACATAAAAACTGGCCAGACTATTGGGCTCAAAGGACAGTGTCTAACGTTTCAATGTCTACCCTGGAGCTGGTTGTGGGTGGTGCTCCTTGGGGACCAATGCTGGGGCTGGTGCTCTGTGCTGCCTTCATCAGTGACCTGTCCGATGGGAGGGGATGCACTCTCAGCAAGGTGACACTGAGTAGGAGGCAGGCGGGTATGCAGGAGGACAGAGAGGACATTCAGAGCAGCCTCAACAAGCTGGAAGAGTATATGTATGGATAAACTGGAGGAAGTCCAGCACAGGGCCACTGACATGGTTAAGGGTTGGGAGCACGTGATGCGTGAGAGTAGTCTGAGGAAGCAGGCTTAGTTTAGCCTTGAGAAGAGCAGGCCAAGGGGAGCTGCACTGTTGTCCACCCCTGCCTGAAGTGGAAGTACTGGCTTCCAGTACCACAGAGGAGACAAATCCAGGCTCTTCCCAGTGATACACAGTCAACTCGCACAGGTTGCGGCATGGGAAATGCCAGATTGACACAAGGAAAAAGGAATTTACAGTGAGAATGGTTACACACCAAAAAAAAATGCCCAGACTGGTTTGGAGTCTCCATCTGTGGAGATGTTCAAAGCTTAGCTGGGCAAGGCCCTGAGCCACCTGCTCTCCTTTGACACTTGCCCCTTTCTGAGACCTCCAGAGATCCCTTCCAACCTAAATTATTCTGACTGTATGATTTTTATGAACTGATTTCCCCTTCCCATTAGAAATAATTATTTAATCAAATGATAGGATGGGCCTGTAGCATCTGAGTATTGTTTGTACTTCACAGGATGACACCAGCCTAACAGGAAGTACAGTGGTTGGACTGCCAAACTTTCACACAACTTCATCTCATGGTAAAGAGTACCACTCTATCTTAGTCACCAGTAAGTGCCACTAAACATAAACCTGTGTAAAAATGATATATAGCAGTGAATCTCAGAAGACAGCTTCTCCCTATAAAATCCGCACATGACACATTGTCACAAGAATTATATATGAAGACGATGGTAAACCTTTTTTCAGACTGATAAACTACACAGGTTGTCCTGCAGAGCTGAAGTATTATTCAGTTGGTTATCAGCATTCTACAGTCTTGGGAAAACTCAGCTGATACTAAATAAGTCATATTGCAGCATATATAAAACCCAGCTCCCTAGCTTGTCTTTACATTATAGTGTTCATAATTCTCAATGGAGGAGAAGACCACTGGAAAAATTAACCAGCTGTATCAAGATGAGACCCATTACTTCAACATGTAGAGTGTTGCATATTTTAGAGCATACTCTAGCTAAGACTTTTCTGATTACAGGAGCCCAGATCTCAGCAAGCAGAGTGTCTGCCCAGGTCCTCACTGGTTGGTTTCTTCAGTGACACCACACTGCTTAGTGGTTTTCCTAAAGGAAAATAAAGTCAATGACATAGTGACAAATTGTTTCAAGTAAAGAAGTGGTTGAAGTACAACCATCTTCAGGAATCTCATTTCTCTGACATTTATTTTCTCAGAAGGGTTTTCCTTGATTACTTGATCATGTGTAGTGAAAGAAGAGATCTCCCCAGGGAAATGTGGGTTCGCCAGGGGGAGATGGGGTTTTCCCCCACTAATCCTGGCCCAGAGAAAAATCTTCACACCTTCATAGGCACCAGTTTAAGGGCTATTGCTCTGCAGAAAGAAACCCAGTCCATCCTCCTCAAAGGGCAAGAGGTTCCAGCCACTCTCCCAGAGATTTCTTTAAAGCTACCTGTAAAATAAATGTGACTTCAAACTGTCAGCACCATAGGTACTAAATCAAGAAAGAGGACAGCTGCTGCTAAGAAAAGCGATTTTATGGTCTGTGAAAATATTGTCTGTGCAGGAAACAGAATGTGTTGCTTAATTGTTGTGCTCTCCACTCCATACTTGTCCCATGCCTGCTGCAGCCAGTGTGGTGGCTGGTCCCTGCCACAACTGCTATGCCTCCTCCGCCATAGCCCGAAACATCACCACACTTTCAAAACAGGGATGCACAATGTCAGGTGAGTTGCTCTTGTCCAAATCTTCCAGGATCTCTGCTGTCAGTGGTAGGAGAGAGGGTGAATACAAGTGCAGTTGTTGCCATAGGGGCACAGTGATGAGTTCATGTGCTGCTATAAACATCTTGGGCACCTGGGCCAGCTGGGAGAGGTGGCTCCAAGGGGAGGAAGGCATTTACAGTCTGAAATGCAATATGAAGCAATACGGTCAGAGAAGTTAGTGCCCTGATCGCATTACTGTGTGCTAGAGCTGCTGAAGAGTTATTTAAAATGACTTGAGATTGCAGCTGAGAAAAGCAGCTCCAGCAAAGTAGCCTGAGGAGGAGACTGTGTGTCATGGCTGTCGACCTTCTCCTCTTCTACTGGGAGAAAAATAGAAGTAACCCCCTGAAATAAGCACAGCCACCAGGACCGACTGTCTGCAGGACAAATGCAACCCAGGTGCCACCACCTGTGCGGTGACCTGCCACCTTCACCCTCCCCAGCGCCGTGGGGGCTGTGAGAGGCAGAGGTTGGCAGGACCTGCTGATGGCTGGAAACCCTCCTGCCTCTGGTCCCTGGTGCCTGAACGATATGGATGCAGAAGGGACAAGTCCCCACAGGGCACTCTGCATCATGGCTACTATCATCATACCATGGAAAAGGACCAGGTTTTCCAGGTCCCAATTACCGCTCCCCGGCCTTCTCAACTGCGGTGAAGAGTTTTGCCAACAATGTCACTAAACACAAAGAGTTTAACACAGCCTCTCCTCTGTCCAGAGAGGGAGGATGTTCTTGACTTAAGGGAAGCTCAGCGCTCACTCTTACATTTTGGATCTATTCAATCTGTGACCCAGGGCAGACTTTCAGAGGTTCCTCTGGGCCCTGGTTTCACTGTTTCTGAAATAGAGGTGACAGTATTTTTGACATACAGTGCTAAATGTCTATAGGAGTGTAACAGCTTTGAGATATTCAGATGGGAGGGGAAAGAAAGATGTTATTTTTACTGGACTTCAATTTCACTGTAAAGACCTTATAAAACAGCCACCACGAAAGTAAGGCCAAGAATATTTACTTTCTAGATGTTACCTTACAGAGCAATTTTGCTGCCTACCAGAGCTGACACCCATGAATGTTTACTAGCCAAGGATGGCCAACTGGAAGTGCCCTAAAGTGGTCAGAGGATTTGGATAGCTTCTGGTTGTTCCCCTGAGCAGCTGAAAACATATGAAACCCTGTATTTTTCCTGGGACGTTATAGAATCAGTAAATCAAGTACAGACTATTTAGCTATTATAATTTCCTAATAACATTTCAGAGCTACAGACACACATACACAAAAGAGGGTATAGCACCGCCTATAGATTGCTCTAGTGTTTAAATAACAACATCTGTCTTAGGAGACTAAAGCATCCCTTACCATACACCATAAAAAAGATACCACACCACACCGTACCATACCAAACCAAAAAAAATATGTTATCATTCATGCTGCTGTGGTCCTTCTGGCCCTGCTAGGCCATTGAGATGTGGCCCACCTGAGTGAGCAGGGGGCCCTGGGTTATGCCAGTATAATGTGTTATTTCTATTAGTGCATTTTTATCCATTTTACAATATTCTCAGTGCATAGCTTACTTCTTTAAGGCTCTGTAAATCCCTGATGGTTGTGGAAACAGAGGAGGGAGTAGAATTATTTATACACAGAGATATTAGGAGCAAAATTAATGAGAATGACATTTCGGGTAGACAAGCTGAGACCGAAGGAGTGCTTCCTGCCACAGGGACCTGATTTGATTGTTCATCTCCCAGAGGGACTCTCCCAATGCGAGCACTGGCAACTTCATCCCTCGAGACAATGAAAACTAAACCAGACAGTGAGAAATCCTAGAAAAGTATTTTTTTATACAATAGCTCCCTCCTGCTGGGGAATGATATCTAAGCCTCCTGGGGACACCTGCCCCCGTGCCCTGGCGCAGCAGCAGGGATTGGTGGCAGCACCCCACACGCCTCTTCTGTGCCCACCCGTGGCCCTGGCAGGAGACCGGCTGCAATGGGAGAAGAGTCGCCATTCAAAGATAACCACTGCCATTCAGTGCATCGCTGGGCAGGCTGAGGTATCAAGTCACCGTGGATGCATTTTTCCGACAGCAAACTGCCCATTGGTTATTTCCGAAGGAACCTGTATTGCCCATAGGATCCTCAGTATTCATAGGACACTTCTCAGTTTGAGAGGGGGTTATTTCAATTCCAGTGTGATGTCTGTGGCTACTAGAAAGCAGGGGGAAATAGAGTATGAAGTACATTTTTCCTAGTAACCAGAAATATTGATGAACCAGTTCAAGGTCTGGTGAATCCCAAAGAAAAGGCAACATATTGAAAGCCTGACTATTGCTTTTGATGGAAGTTTATATCAAAGTGAGTTTGCCAGAGCCTTAAAAATTGTGAACTGTAAGAAAAAAACTAATACCAAAGATATTGTTCTCATATACTTCCATCCAAACTCACATACTGATAAAGCATACGTGAAACAAGTCTAATAGCTTATCATCGGTGCAATCCCATAGTCTTCTCTCAATATTCATAGCCAATTTGTGTAGCAGGGTTTTGGTGTCAGGGGAGGGGATACAATGGTGGCTCCTGTGAGAAGCTGCTGGAAGCTTCCCCGGCTGGGAGCCGGACCGGGCTCTGTCCCAGGCCGAGCCCGTCAGCGCCGGCGGTATCGCCTCTGGGAGAGCGGATTTCAGAGGGGGAACGTGCAGCCAGGAGGGGATTGGGATGGGAGAGGAACCCCTCTGCGGATACCGAGGGCAGGGAGGAAGGAGGGCAGGAGGGGCTGCCCCCGCAGCCCGTGGGGAGACCAGGCGGCAGGCTGTGTCCCCCCAGCCCACGGAGGGCAGCGGGGGAGCAGATGCCCACCTGCGGCCCGGGGAAAGGACTCACGTTGGAGAAGTTCATGGAGGACTGTCTCCCGCGGGAGGGACCCCACGGTGGAGCAGAGGAGGAGTGAGGAGTCCTCCCCCTGAGGAGGAAGGAGCGGCAGAGACAAGGGGTGAGGAACCGACCCCAACCCACATTGCCCATCCCCCTGTGCTGCTGGAGGGGAGGAGGGAGAGAAAATAAAGAGTAAATTTAAGCCTGGGAAGGAGGGAGGGGTGGGGGAAAGGTGTTTTAAGATTTGGTTTTGTTTCTTGTTATTCTACTCTGATTTGACTGGCAACAAATTAAATTGATTTTGCTTTTTTTTTCCCCTAAGTTGACTCTGTTTTGCCCATGACCATAAGTGGTGAGTGATCCCTCCCTGTCCTTGTCTCGACCCACGAGCTTTTCTTTATATTTTCTCCTCCCCATCCCACCGGAGGGGGTAGGAGTGAGCGAGTGGCCTCATGGTGCTTTGTGGCTGGCTGGGCTTAAACCACGACACCAATGTACTCCTAAACAAATTCCTAAGCTTGTCTGCTGCAAAATCAGCCTCTGCTCTTTACAGCCAGCTATCATCGCTGTCCTTCAAGTGCTGACTCAGGTGCAGTAAGCAGGAAGGTCATTTCGGCTTGTGTTCAACTGCTGGCAGGACAGCAGGTTTCTGGGAAGTGGCCGCACTCCGAGTTCTGCTATCGATTGACCTTGATGCTGGGCTCGTGCGCCAGGCCCTGCTCCCTGCCGCTCAGGGACGTGGCGTCCCGCGGGGGACTCGGCATCTGACCTTGGCACACTCTGCAATGGCCAACCTTGATGTAACATGCAAAGCCTTTCATTTCTGATTAGTGTGTAGTCATGTGCACACCATCGTTTACACTTTTAAGAAGATGCCATCTAATATTGGGAAGCACTTCTGCAGCTGGGTAATCGAATTCAAGGCAACCCATTCCTGAATGGAAAATGAATAACTTGGCAACCTCAGACTTTACCTTTATTAACTCTTTGACTAACACTCAAGAAACAGTCCTCTTATTTTTATGAAATAAAGAAGTCTCTTAGGACTTGTAAGAATTATGTTGCTTGTGCATCTTCTTAGTTCATACTCATATCACACTCACGTCCATATTTCATATCCAGCATATTTGCCATAGAAATGTCCTAAAACACCTGCCTTTAACTCTAAAATTAATAATACCACTCACAGCGAGCACTGTTTGCAGAACACAGAGACACCATCCATCTAACCTGGATAATTTCACCATGACCTGACCATATAGAAGTTCATACAAAAGAAGTCGTGAATTGTATTGGGTTAACGGGTGCAGTGGGTGATTATGCCTGGGTTGCCATTAACACAATAGCTGTGTTGCCAGTGTTGTCCCTAATGCAGTAGTAGGTAAGTTGCTCACCATCATAACTTCTCTTCAGGATAGATGAGCAATCTAGGTGTAAAAAAAGCCCAAACTCTCCCAGCTCTTACCTCAGAAGAAAGTTCATGGAAACTTAAGGAGTTTTCTACCTGAAAAGTTGTTTGAAGCGCTTATCTCAGCATTCAGAAAGGTCCTACGGTCTTGCTAAGCATCATTTTTGGTCTACACTGAACAACTAGAGCTGGCATAATAAAGGTACATGGCAAATAAGTAGAAATATGTATAAGGGTAGTAAAAAAGAAACTGCTTGATTCACTCTCTTGGAATTTATTCCCAACATTTATAGCAAACTGAATAATCAAGTGAGTAAAGCTGTACTTCAGACTCAGTATAAATTCAGCACTAATCTGATTATAGAAATAATTCTTTTGCAGGGGGAGGTAATATGTTGACTGAGATATAAAACCTGAATATACTGGGAAACAGAAACGTAGCACAAGAAAGCATATATCTGCGGTACACATTAATTACAGGGAAGCATGTAGCACAAAAAAAACAGCTCCCCACTCTGAAAAAACAAATGTGCAAACTGAGCATGAAATGGGAGTAATCCTGTTTGTCTGAGAAGTATCACAGCAGGAACTCAAGAGAAAGTGATTGACATGGTTGTCTTCACTGAGCGATCACACAGCCAGGGATGCCTTGCAGCACCCCATGCACGTCACCCCACTGCAGCAAGATTGCCCCTTGTGGCTTCTGCAATGATAAAGGAGAACTGTGCAAAACTCAGCAGTTCTTGTTTATAGGATTTAATCTCCTTTTGATTTGGCATTTTCGATGGATTTTTTTTTCTGACTGCTTTTTTAAGAAACCTCAGACTTCACACAAAACTGCCTTCAGGGACATGGATTTGGGTCAGTCCTAGCTGGGGTGAAAACCCCACAGGGCAGCAGGCGGGTAAGGGGAGAGGGGTCGCGCCGCTCAGCTGGGCAACTTCCATCCCGGTGTGAATAGTGCCCTTCAGCTTGGGGTGCAAAACCAGACACCGTTGGTGCCCTTCAGCTTAGGGCACGAAGCCAGACCCTGTTGGATACCTTTTCTGCACGTCCCACACCATCCTCTGGGTGAGCTCTGGAAGATGCCATCCCTCCAACCAAACACATATCCCTCCCAAAAAATTCTGACTCAGGATTTTTGGCCATTGCCTCTTACTTAGTCTCTGAGCAGCTTTGGGTGGTAGCAGCACCCTCACAGTTTGAACCTGCCACTGGAACAGGATGGGTAGGAAAAGAAAGAAATGGTGACAGCTTTGAAAATGCCAGCGTGGGTGGACCATATCTTCTGATTTTGTGGGCAAAAAAAAGAGTCTGCCTGCTTCCCTTTATTCAACACTTCCTTCAGTCTTATACTTACTGTGTTTTCTATCAATTTAAGCATATATATAAAATACTCTGTTTGCCCTTAATCCCAGTTATTTTCAGTTACTCCAGTGCTGTGAATCAAAAAAGCCATATTTGTAGGCTAGGAATTGCTACAGCGGTGTGGGGCTTTATAAGGAAACTCCAGTCCAGGGTAACTCTGCAGGGCATGGTGTAGCTCATCCACCTGACCCAAGTACCACCGTGTTACCTCCGCACGGAGCACAGCTCAGCTCCGACGTACACTTCAAAACAGTCCTCAGACACCTACTGAGAGAGCGTCACAGACCAAAGACTGGGAAATGTGAAAATCAAATCAGAAACAGGATAGATCAGATGGCAGGTCTGCCAGCTGACAAGGAGGCAGCGGAGCTGGTGGGAGCATACGAGCTTAAAACCTCAACCCAGTTAGACGTTGATAGACATGGAGCAATCTCCAGAGAAATTGAAATGGTTGGATGGATGGCAGCATCGCTTTGAGACTCCCAGTCTCACTACTGATTTTTCTCAGCCCAGAAAAAGAGGAGAAAGTAATACAATAGAATAGAGGAGACTGCATTCATTAAAGCATTTCTGTATCATCTGCTCTGCATTTTTCAGACCTCAAGGAAATGTCTGTCAGGGAAATCTAAGATTTTGGAAAGCATATCTCATATAATGGTGGAAATGAGGCTGTAATTTCACAGTAAAGCAGGATCTGATGATCTTATATTAAATATGTTTTAACTTAAATTATCCCATTAAATGCTCTTATTATTGTCCATTGTTGAGCAGCAGCAGATATCTGGGGCAGTGCTGGACAGTTCCCTGGGAAGAACTCAGTGATGCAGAAAAACTGTGTATTTTTTTAGTGTAATATGTTTTAATGACACATTTACAGTGGTCCTTGAGTACATGATCACAGCACATGAACCAGGTTTGTTTGCCTGCCTGCTTGCTTCCTTCCTTCCGTCTTGTCCCATACCTGCCTGGCAGGGATCACATCTGTCTCAGGAACTGACTCCAGTCACAGACCCTCTTCATAAATGTGATCCACAGCATGACTTTCCAAGGCATTTAGACCTTTGTTTACCTGTCAAGGAACCAAACTGTAGTTTATCCTAAATTCAAATGCTATCTAAAACTTCGAGAGGTCTCTACATTGAGTAAACCCCTATGGGTTTTAAAGACACCTAATAGGCAGGAGTCATGCATTAAACATTCTTGCAAAACGCTTTCCTGTACATCACTGAATATCCTAAAGGTTATTTAGACTGCAGTTAACTAATTTTCAGTTTTGTTGGTCTCCCCAGTACAAAAACAGTGTCTCTTCATGACTAGGAACTATATAGGGATTTATTTTAAACGCTCAGAGTTTTCTTATGCCTTTTATATTATGCAGAACATCTCTGTTGTGACTGGGATTAAACTACATCTGAACTGTGCAAGAAAATGCACTGAAAAAAAAATAATGAAAGTTTCACTGTAAAGAAGTTTAAAACCTGTTTGGAGCCAGGTAGCATCTGCCCAGGGCCCTGGATTATCCTGCCTCGTACCTGCTCACCCAAAGCACAGACTAAAAGAGCAAACTGGGGAGCACTGACGTGCTGCAGAGGTGATGTTCCCCCTTTGCGGTGGCAGCTGGGCCACCACCCTCCTTTACACAAACTCTGATGCACAGCAGGACTTGGTGAGTTTGCAGAGCACCTGCAGGAAGGATGCATATTAAATTTGCGGTTTATATCTGTTGCCATTAGTCCTGCTTTGGGCTGGCTCCCTGGGAAAATCCCTAGCCCAGGCTCTGCTCTTCATCCCACTGGGTTGTTTGGCCAGGTGACGGGCGCTCTCTGGCAGCACACGTAGCCCTGGGCAGCTCCCTGATGTGGTCTCCAGGGCGAGCAGGAGAGGACAGGGGCTGTGAAAGGCAGCCCACCATCAGTCAGTCAGCTCTCAAGGGAAGGACGACGGTATCTCCTCCACGATCTTCCAAAAGCAAGCACTAACCTGGAGTCAAAACAGAGCTCACCTGCAAGGGACATAGCTGTTTGGTCCTCAAAAATCAGATGCCACTGGAAGCCAAGGAGGGAAAGTGAGCTAAGTCCCACTGCATGTTGGAAAGGAGGTTTTCAGTGTCCTGCAGGGACCTGTCTCCCAAACTGAAGGCTTGCTGCACCTGACTTACTTACACAAGTGTTTCAAGCCCTCATCAAAGCCTGGTGGGCAGCTCCTCTCCCAAGCAGTTGTGCCCTCTTACCCATCAAACCAGCTCACAGGCTCTGGTGTGTGCAAGAGATGCAAGGGTTAGCTTGGTAGGATTATTTATATTTCTTTATATACAGGTCAGAAAAGTAAAAAAACAACAGCTACAAAAAAAAAATCCCATGACAGTAAGTGAGCTAAACAATTCATCACATTATGTTTTTTTATTTATACAGCACTGTCTTAGTACTACAAAGAAGAAAGATAAAAAGCAGTTCATATAATTTATATGTTAATAGCCCACATATTCCAGAAAGAAAAAAAGGTGGGGATAACATTGCCAGAGCACAGACGTGAAAGGTCAAGGCAGATCCTGTTGCTGGCAATCACCAAACACAAGAGAAACGCTGTAGAAATGTGTATTTAAAGAAGAATAAAACAACAATAAAGAATTTGAATGAAAATCAGGTGAGCATTTCATTCCCCTGAATGAGTGCTTTTCAAATGCGTTTGTCCTTAGATGAAAAGAGGAGAGAGAGCAAAGAAGTGGTGTCCCAGCAAACCCACAGCTGAGCTCAGAGCACAGTGCTGGCTCCTGGGATGAACACTGAAGTTTAGCAGGACAGCGGGCTGAATCCTGCCGCCTTTCTCACCTTTACCTGCAAATTTTCCTCACGTTCGTTTTGGGGTAAGTTACAGAAAGCATCAATGGAGAAAACTAGAAGGATGGAGACTTGCTGCTAAGTCACCAGGACAACCTCTGCCCATCTCCTCTTTTGCAACCTGGTCTTTTGCAGGGCTGTGTCCAAACCAGCGTCATTGCTATTCATCTCACGGCTGCGCCTCAGAACTTTCACCTGCAAATGGGATTACAAATGCAATCATTAGTACAGATTCCCCAAGAAGCTTTCACAGTATTACAATTAGATTTCCCATTCTAGCAGCATCTAAATCAATATGATATGATTAGTTACTCTCGTGGATTACATGCTGCTGTACAAAACCTTCACACACAGAAATCTGGGTAATTTAATCAGGCAGTAATGGATTCTGGGAATGCTCCCACTGTCTAGAAACTTAAAATCATTCTGTCTCTATAATAATTTGCCATTATGCACCTGAAGCTAAATTGCCTGACATACCTGACAGTGGACAGCAGTGATTAAAACAGGTCACATCTCATCAGCCAAAGTGGCAACTCCTGCTGAATTCACTTTGAAAACTGAGTTTGAGGAAGAAAAAAAAAATCACCTTTAGTTGTTTTTCCTGGGCTATAACTTAAGTTTTAAGCTGTCTCTTTAAATACGTCTGTGTGTGTATTTGTGTGTATGTGAGAGAGAAAGACAGAGTGTAAGTGCTATCCATTTCTCATCATTTTAGTCAAGGCAAGAGGAATATATGAACTAATGCTCCTGGGGAAATGCAGCCGACCAAGGCAGAAATGAGCACATAATTTTATTCCTCTGAAGGTGCTCAGCACTGCTGAGCGAGATATCGGGAAGGAGAAACCTTTCTGGAAGGGTCTTGAAAGCAAGGAGTCCTCGGCTGCCATTGTCAGCGGCTCACAGAAGAGAGCTATGCCGCACGACAGAGCCCAAACAGCTGACAGTTGCTTTTTAGGAAAGAATTTGCACCTCCTGTTTCCCCAGCTTGGGTAAACAGCTTAGCTCTGCACCTCCGTGCTGCAGCAGCTTTCTCCTGCAGTCATCCCGGGATTGCAAACAACCCTGAAAAACAAACTGCCGTGCTCAGTGCCGCAAGGGGCAGCTTACGGCAGCACGGGGAAAACACACAAACCCGCACACAAAAGAACATCTACGGCTTCATTTGAAAAATTAGGCCTGTATATTTTTAGTCAGACAATAGTCAGAAATGTGCTGCTGTTCACCATTTCTCCTACCAACGTGCAACAGTTTATGCCTAAAAAATACAAGATGTTACGTTACCGTAGAGGAAATTTCTCTTTCTTACAGCACTGTCCCGTGGAAATAGTCCTGACCCATGGTGCCTGGGGACTCCTGCTGCTGAGGAGGACTTTTCCTATGGTAAACTGGTATTTCAAAGAGCCAGCTGGCAAGAAAGGAAAGAAAAATAGCCATCCATGGAAACTTTCCTAGGCAATAATTGCCAGCGAACTCTGCCCTCGTTATAAAACTCTACATAGCTTGCCATAAAAAAAGCCCCCTGATGCACATACACTATTCACCTCTATATTCTCAGTAATAGTCTTGGTTATATTACTGTCTTCAGATATGCTAACCAGTGGCAGCGTTAATCTTCATCCGTTTTGGGGTACGGCATGGTCTGTGTGCCGAGCCAGGCACCGTGTGCTGCGGGGCTCCCCGGTGCCCGCAGAGACGGCTGCGGCGGCAGCGCCGGCGGGGTCTACCCTGCGGCACCGCCAAGAAACCCCGGCATGACTGGGTGCGTTAGTCCTCCTGATGAGCATCCGTCCGCTAGGCAAACCTCTTCTGAAATCCCTCTTGGAGGCACTGAAGGAAATCCATGGGGTCATTAACCAAAGGAATCGGTGCCGGGGGCGTTTGGGCAGGGGAGGGCGGACGCTGCCGGGCGCCCGGTGGTGGCCACCCGCCCGCCAATCCTCCGCAGCCCGCCGCCCACCGCCAAAGGACGGGGCTGACATTTAATGCAGGCCAGAGATTGGACCCCTGCATTACTATTAATAAACAATAAAGCTATTAAGGCATATTAAAGCCTGGTGATGAACTTGTCAAAATGGATGATCTATAAATCAATATAAACAGCAGTGACAGGCAGTAATTGAATTCCAGTGGTCCCTCAGCACATGCTAAACATGAAGGGACATGACACGCTGAAAATAAAATAGGAAAGCTGAAAAATTGATAGCATTAACATTCTCCTGGTGAAACGTGGCATCACTTTGGCCCTTAATGGGGGTCAAACTGTGAATACGTATTGATTTCTTCTTTTAAAACAAGAAAATAGCTACATAAATCTGAGACTTCCCAAATTAGAAATGGCTGCTCAAAAAGTTCACAGCTGCTCCGGATGTGGTCACCACAGAGCGGCAGGTGCAGCCCTCCTCCAATGAGTTCATTAGCAAGGCTTGTTGCTTTACGTGGGTAGCAAGGATGGGTTTTGTGCAATCCAGAAAGCCTCTGAAGTTGTTTCATCAGTTTTCATCTTCCATAAAGGACCAGCAAAAGCCCGTCGGGCAGGAGAAGTTAATGCTAGCACGCTGCCAGGCTCTGGGTGGCTCCATGTCTTTCAAATTCAGATATAACAAGCCAGGCCTCAAATATCAGCAGAGGACGAGACAATCAGAATGGAAAGAAATTGGTGAAGTCACAGCAAGCCTTTTAATGGAGATTCAAATGACAGCAAATAAATCATGACAGCTTCTGTAGATGAAATCAAGGCCTCATTTTTTATTTTCTCTTAATGTGCTCTACTCAGTGAAGGATAATCCAGCCTTTCTTCATTGATTTTTACAACAGAGCCCTATGCCACTGGAGTTCAGAAACCGCTGAAATGGAGGGTCCGGACACATTCCTGAGGACTATTTTGTCCGTGCCACCTCACTCACAGGCAGAGACCACCTGTAATCAAAATTCACAAGGGATATTTGCATTTCAAGGGACATTCTGTGCACAGAGAGGGAAAGCTAGAAACAAATATATAAATGGTTGTTTGCATGTTGAGTGATGACCTGCTAATAAGGTCCCAAAAGGTCGAGAGCAGCAGAACTGGGACAGGGGCTGGTTGCAGGTGCAGAATCAGTGCAATAGCCAAAGAGCATCCAGCATGCCTGGCTTGGCCACCACCACCAGGCTAAAACTGCTGCTTAACATGGATAAGTTCCTGTTTAACAAGAGGTAAAACTTCACTGGGGCCACTCCACACCATTGTGCCCTGAATACAGCCCATGTTTGGAAGAGCAACAGGATGAGGGGGGCATTTTCTGGGAGTTACTCTGTTTTGACACAAAATTTAAAGTTAAAAGGGAAAAAAACTGTAAGGAACAGATCAAGGAGGCCAGCATTTTCCTTTTAAATATAATTTATGCTTTGAGATCAGCCAAGACTCATCTGACCTATCTGATGTGCAGTTCTGCCTTCAGGTTTGCTGAGCATGTACAGATGTAACATAAAAGGTTAAGGGAGCCTGTGACAGAAAACCTAAAACCTTTAGAGACGATCTGTAGAAATGTAAGTCGTCCACCATCCATACCTTGCATGGGGACATCAATCAATGAAGCAGTTTTGCCTATGGAGATGCAGAGGGCTGGGGGTGCCAGTATCTGGCATCCCTGCCAGCTCCCACATATCATTTCCCCCCATCCCATCCTAAACTTCTCCTTTATGAGCTGCGTGTTACCTACCTGTGCCTTTAAACTGGCAGGAGCTGGGAAGCATGAAGCACAATAATAGTACTGGCTTTAATCAACAGGACAGCACTGACACATCGCCCACTGAAATAGATGAACTTGCCTTGACTTTTCTCTGCATTTGCATCATTCTTAATTTTTCTTGTGTGGAGTTTTTTTACTGTCATTTAAAAGGTGAGAATTTAGTCAACTGAATGCAGTGCTGATTAGCTCAGTATTATAATTGTGCTTCATGGACACCTACTGCTTCTATGGCACAGCTCTCCAAATTCCCATTATACTATTAATCCAGGTTTTATGGTACTTCAGAACTGAAGTATTAAAAAACTATGATGTAAGTAGAAAAAATCACAGTGGCAATTTACCAAAGAGCTTGTATGGGGTATTATGAAAACAACAAAAAACAAAACAAGGGAGCCTGTTTGTGAAATCCAGAGTGAGTCTGCTGGCCTGAGAGAACAAGGGAAAAACAGATATAACAGGGTAATAGCTGCCTTTCCAACACCATCTACAGTGCGTCACCATGCTGGGTTCAGGCCTATGCACTCATTCTCCAGTGCAGATGGAAGAAAATGGTGGCCCAAAGATAAATGAACAGAAGGTACATGAAACCACTCAGCAATGATTTAACAAAATCCAGCCCTCTCCGCTCAGATTTCCTTTCTCCAGCATCTGTGGTGAACAGAAGCAGCCTGTTGTGATCGTGTTAATACACCATCCATATTTGCATTTGTTGTTTTCTCAGTCACCATGCTCAGAGAAGGGTTTTGTACCATAAGGGAAATCTTTACTCCCCAAAGACTTACACCCCCAGGGATGCTACAACATAAGCATCTCAGTCACTGCTGTATTTGGAGTACCATTCTTGTGAGCATTCAGCCCAGCATGATCACACTAGACCTATTTTGCTGCAGCAAAACAGCACACAAACCTGCCCCACAGAGTCAGGGGGCAGAGAGATGCTTCACCGACCTTGCGCTGCTGTGAGCAAGCTCCCGGACTGGGTGCCCTTTGCAGGTCTCCGTGCCTGGGGCCAGGAAAGGGAAACTGTAGAAAGAAAAATGGTTTAAGATAAAGCGACCAACATTCAGATGAAGTCTTACAAGGAAGGGTGATAAACCTGTCTCTGCTTCATCTGTACTTGGAACAAAACCAGGGAACAAGTTATTTTTTACGGGAATGCACCACCTCTTTTTGTTATGAAATAATCATCTCCTTGCAGTGGACTAGAAAGGGGTTTCCCTGGGGGATCTCGAGAGTGAGGAAGCCAGTAGGAACCATTCCAAAAGCTGTAGCTCCCTGGGCAAAGCAAGAGCTTTCCCTTTCTATCAGCCGTAACCCAAACTCTAAACCATTTCTAATCCTTACTCTACATCTACCCCTACCCCTAACCCTTCTCTAGCCCTATCCCTAGAGGAAAAGGAGGAAAGACTCTTTTTTTTTTTCCTAATGCAAGTCTGGGAGGACTTCTCAACCCATGTTTAGGGTCAGGGTTGAAAGAAAGAAATGCCAGTATTCCCATGGCAGTGAGGCTAGAATGGGGTTGCAAAAGGAAAGCAGAGGCTGCAGAGATGGTGGCTGTGAGAAGTATTTTGTCTGGGTAATGGTCAGAGGAAAACTGTCAATGGTTCAGCCCCAGCTAGATTTAGGGCTAGGGTTAAGAGAAGGATAAAGTTTAAAGCTTCATTTGCAGTGGGGCTGGAAATGAGCAGCAAACTGAAATCAAAGGATGCAGCAGCAAAATATTTCAAGTACATCTGTCCCACTAACGCTCACCAGCAACTCGCGAGGTGGTGAGGAAGGAGTGACACACTGCTCAGCTGCACCTCTACGCCCAGTGATGCCTTCTGCCAGAGCAAAACACCTCCCAAGCGCCAGGTGCCCTTCCTGCAGCACTGGCCAACACACGAAGCACTGAGATTCGGAAGCAAAGGTAGTTTTCTTTCAATATTATTTAAGGACTGATTATCCACCAACTGTATTTTCTGTAATTCCTGGCCAATAGCCAGCACCAGCTCTGGCTCCTGGGCCAAACACACTGTTGGCTTGAAAATATGAGACTCAAAAAACATGCTTTGCTCAAAGTGCCTAAAATGGAGCCCGACAAAAGAAAAATAGATGCTACCCAGACACAAACTGTGCTGAAGCACATTTCTGGTTGTCCCTAGCCTCGTTTTTCTTCACTTGTTTATTAAGAACAGCGATGTTTGGTGTCACCGGTCTCTGGAGGCTGTCAAACCAGAGCCTGCTAATTGCTCACCTAGGTAGGCCACGGTGCAGAGAAGTGGTGTAAGGCTGCTTTTGCCATCTGCATGGCTGCTCCTGCATATCAAAGACCTACTGACAAAAGCAAGATGTTTGATCCCTGCCAACAGAAAACAATTGCAATCTTTTGTTCTCTGGACATGAGGACAAATAACTGTTTACTGTGAACCGCAGACTCATTGTAAGAAATTAAATCCTTTTCGTGGTTATGAATGTAAATACACATCTCTTCTCAAGATGAGACTCACACATTCCAGGAATTCTTTCCTGCTTTACATTTTGGGTGAGTAGCCAACTTCGAGCTTGAAAAATGTACAGTTTGAAGAGCACCCTTCCCTTCCTCTCCATGATTGCGAGGCAAGGTAGGAGGAAAGCAAGCTGAGTCCAACTATGGCAAAACCCTTGGGAGGATGTGCGAAGACATCTTTTTGATTACATAATATCTCAGCAAGCCCTTTGCCATTAAAATATGATTAAAAGCAGTGGCCAGGAGGAGTTCACCTTTAGAAAATGACACTTACAAGAAATCACTTCCCAAACAGATAGTTGCCTGAGTCCCTGAGATGAAGAAGAGGTTTGATGGATGAGAAGGCAGTATTAAAATGTCTCCTCACATAAGAAAACAGAATGAGAGCAATCATCAAAATTTATCAGCCAGAGAGGAGCAGAGTGTTTTCGTGGCACTAAAGGGACCCAATACACTAAATCAAAACGAGAACACAGGCTCACAAAAGAAAGAGACAGATGTCTCTGCCATATAAATACCACATAAATGAACTTTCTGGAATGGGGATCTTATTTAAGCACACACCATAGTGACATCTGAGAAAGACATAACGAATCAAAGTGGAGCACAAAGTTGGTATCGACACTGGAACTGCAGCAATTCGTGAAAGGTAATGGCCCATCTGCCAACTGCACTTGGGAGTTAACAGCTTTCTTATTTTGTATCTACTTCTTTGCAAAGCCCCAACCCCCTGTAACACCTGAATCAACACCCATGTATTTGCACTTCACCCATTTTGAATACATTCAGCCCCAAATGTAGTCTAGGCTCATCAAAAGCCTGTCTTTTTAAGGGCAACAGGAGCCTCCTCGTGAAAACAGGAGTGATCTCTGGTTCAGGGTGAGCTGTGTCTCAGGAAGATACGGCTATATCCACAGCACGTCTGGATGCACAGCAGCGATGCATCGCCATTGCAATCCCAGAAAATACGCTCAGAAAATAAGCAGTGCCCTGACACTGCCAGGCAGGGTGCCTGCTTGGACTGGCGTCACTGCTTCCCTGCCACAAGTGCAGGCAGCCGCGATGGGGCAGCCATCTGAAACACTCACTGCTCTCTTGAATTAAAATACATTGCAGCCCTCACACTGAGCTCCTCGGGAAAGCAGTTTGAATATGGTTCTTTGTTAATACATGTATTATTCACTTTGATGCTATATGTAAGCCTACACAGATGAGCTTCAAAGGTCGAACACTTAAGCTTGCTGGGGGTAAATGTCCACACTATGTTTTAAGGTTCCCCATTTTCTAAGGTTAGTGTCTTTGGACATGGCTCTTTCTGAAAGGTTTTAACACCTCTCTTTTGATTATATGCCAAACAGAAAAGCACGACTGTAAACTTCCTTTTATGAAGATAAATTGAGTCTTAAATCAAATCAGGCTTGAGCTCAAACATGACTTTTGCATGGCTGCTGAATATTCACCCACATAAAGTGTAAAACATGACTCCAGTTTCTTACTAGAGGGATACAGACTATGTGGGGCTCCCCTGCGTGTAGAGGGGCAGAAAGGAGTAATGCAAGGACTAAAGCTTTGCACCAGCTACCTGGATGAAATACATAGGGAAAGAATGGCTTAGTAGCACTTTATGTTAGAATAAGCTCTGAGAGCATGCAGGCATTTCCAGGAGAGGTCAAATACCTCTGCTTGGGAAGGGGCGAGCTGGCACCCACCATGGCTATCTACATTAACCTTAACCCTGGCACCGATTAGCCTTCACACCCCTCCCTGGAAGAACAGTCTGCAAATAGCATCAAGCCTGACCTACTTCTGCCTGCTTAGCTGCAAATTTCAGTTATCATGATTGGAGCCTTTCCGCACTGGGTTTCTTCCAGCAAAGTGTCAGACTTTTCTTCCTCACTCTTCAGAGGCATCAAGTAAGCCCAAGGTCCCAAAATGTGTTCCTCTGAATGGGGGAGGAGAGGGAGGGATGGGCTGTGGTGCCGGAGGTCGCCCAGCGCACCGCAGCTCCTCGGTGCTGGGTGTTCGCAGAGTCAAACAAGTGGTGCTGGCAGAAAGGAGGGACGTTTGCAAGGCATGACATACACATCTGGGTGAATGCAGCCTGCTTTTCACAGGCAGGGAATGGCTTTGTAAAGAGACATGGAAACCTGAACAACATGCTTGACAGCACATTTATTCAGTGAGAAGTATTATACAAATGCCAGGAGAGTTGAACTCATTTTAGTGCTTTGAGGGCTGAGAGGAGCCAGAGCGAACAGGTAAGGTCATCAGCTAACTCAAGAAAAAATCTTATTGCTGCAGCTCAAAAGCACTATGTTGTTTTTACTGCTGAGCTCTGCCTTCCGAGGGAAGGGACAGCTAGCCAAACACAAAAAGTTTTGTCACTCAGCAATTCCAAGGATACACATCAGCTCTTTGTCCCAGTCATTAGGAATTAGGCTGCAATTAATATGGTCATTTGGGGAGTTAGGATAAGATAATGAATTAATTAGTTTTAGAAGTTTGTATTTCATCTCTGTGACTTGACCATTTATCATTTCTCAAAGGATTTTTATTTTATTCCTCTACAGTCATGCAAATTCAACATCAAATTTAAATGGAGCAGTAACATTGTCACCCTAGCCAGAAGAAAGCAAAAATATTCCAGCTGCTTATCTCCATGATGTAGAAATAGCTGCATCATGTTAATATTAGGAGTTTTCCTACTAATAATTAACACAGAAGAGAAAAAAGATTTGTCCTAAGTGAAATGCCATAACAGAAACATTCCAGCAAGGTCCAGTTCCTCAGCCCTTTGTTGTCATGATTCCACTAATGCAAGTGGGAATACAAGCACAGACCCTTAACAGGATACATTTTTATGCTGTGCCATGTACAATGCTATATACAATGCTCCATCCTTGCCAGGAGCATGAGGTCCAGTTTAAATATTTCCCCACAGCTAAATTGGTGCCAGGAAAACCAAAGATGACTGTAAACATGTGAAGTCAGGGTGTTCTTTCAATATATTGATCCTAGTTTCAGTATATACAGATCCTAGTATTTATCCTAATTCTCTTCTGTTTTGTACTATAACATGTTTATTAAATCAACACATAGAAACTCTTGTTAGGCAGATGGCAGAGTCTGGTCTTAGTTTGGTGAAGTAGTTGAAAAGCAAGGATTATTCATTCTTGAAAATTATAGGGGATTTCTTTAAAGATTTTGAGATTTCTTTTTGTTGCAGCAAAATTCACTAGTGCCTGTTTTTCATACAATTCCATTCAAGAAGTTTAAGAGATGATGAAGAAGTTGCTCATCCAGACAGAAGACAGAATGTGGGATTTGTTACTGCTGGGGAGTCTTGGGAAAGCTTTTGCTGAGGCCACTTCCACAAAGCCAGCAAATTCATGGTGGCCACAGATTTAACAGACAAATTACATTTGGGTAACGAAAGTACATATTTACGCACTGTTTGCACACAAATCCTTGACTGCATCCTTGAAAATCAGTGGAGCACTTCAATTACTATAGCTTTGTATAAAAGGGCTGAATAATTTTATGGCCAGCAATAATAGCATTTTTATTTTTGCAAATAAAGGAAACGTGTGTCAAGCAGAAAGGTGATTGCCATTGGCATTAAAAAGAAACAAGCAGGCGCATATACGTGCAGCATTGTGTGCTCGACCAGGTTCATAATGCTCAGATGGATATATCATCAATTTTTCTGCTAATACTCAATTTCACTTTCATTTCCTTCAGGTGAGATCCACTCTGCTGTATCCCAGGAGATGGTGAAGGCACTGCCACCCTGAGCAGTTAGACCCCAGCACTGGGTGGGGAAGGTTGCAAGCCATTTAAGGCCATTTAAGACACAGATTGTTTGATTTAGACACTTCTCCATCTCCCCTTAGCTTCTATAGGGAACAAAGCAACTCCAGAGGGAGATTCAGGACACCTAACACTACCCCTTCTACCAAGGATGTAGGGAACCAACGTGAGATCTGACTTCCACCTAACCCCTCCAGTCCTCTTCTCAGCAGGACACCAAGCACAGGTGATGGTCCTATTTGGTGTATCAGCCTTGTTCCCTGGGAAGTGCAAGGTTCTGGCTTCTTGGCTCTATCATATTGACAAGGATTGAACCGTTGTTCAGTAATATGTCCTAAATAGCAAATACCTATTATAGGGACTTAGTTTGTCCAGGCATATTGGAGAGTCATTTAATGAGGCATTAGGACACTGTCCTGGTTTCAGCTGCGATAGAGTTAATTGTCTTCCTAGTAGCTGGTACAGTGCTATGTTTTGAGTTCAGTATGAGAAGAATGTTGATAACACACTGATGTTTTCAGTTGTTGCTCAGTAGTGTTTAGTCTAAACTCAAGGATTTTTCAGCTTCTCATGCCCAGCCAGCAAGAAAGCTGGAGGGGCACAAGAAGTTGGCACGGGACAGAGCCAGGGCATCTGACCCAAACTGGCTAACGGGGTATTCCATACCATGTGACATCATGCCCAGTATATAAACTGGGGGGAGTGGGGGTGGGGACTAACTGGGAGTTGATCAGCGGGTGGTGAGCAACTGCATTGTTCATCACTTGTATATTCCAATCCTTTATCATTATTATTATTATTATTATTATTATTATTATTATTATTATTATTGTTGTCAATTTATTATTGTTATCATTATCATTATTAGTTTCTTCTTTTCTTTTCTATTAAACTGTTCTTATCTCGACCCACAAGTTTTACCTTTTTTTCCCAGTTCTCTCCCCCATCCCACCACAGGGGGAAGTGAGTGAGCAGCTGCACGGTGCTCAGTTGCTGGATGGGGTTAAAGCACGACAGACACATTAAAAACTCTTAAATATATCAGCCAGGAATGTCTCAGGTGGACCTGATTCTGTCTTGGCAAGGAAGAAGGACTGGGTAATGCCTCAGGTATCAGCCCGGCCTCTGCCTCTATTTCTGAGTGTGGGATTCAGTTCACAGATCACGTCGGGTGAGTAACTGAGTCCTGACTCCACGTCCTGCACCTCAGTGGAGCTGTCTAACCCTGTATTTCACTTTCCTAACTCCCCTTGGTTGCCAGCCACTGATCTTCTCTAAAGATGTGTTTGAAGGAGCAGCAATGTATAGTGAGCTGCTGCAAAGTGACTAGAAGACATCACACTTGGCACACTCTGCAGAGGTGCTAATTTTTCAGTGATGCTCACACAAGCAGCAGGGCCCACCTGGGCCTCAGGGAGGCTGAAGGATCATCCTCCCCAGGCAGGAATACCCAGGAGTATAGCACAGGACACAAACACACCTGAGACATTTCTCTCTGACAGCGTTACCTCTGATAATGATGTCTCCAGTCCAGAGAGGATATATATCTCTTTCTCAGACTGAAATAAAAAGTTAGCATTTTGAGAGCTTTGCATACGTTACGGGAATTAGATATACTACGCCACAAACACTGTTATGCTGCACAGGGCCTCTGCAGTGCTTTGGATGTATGTGTTCTATAAATCAGATGCTCCAGAAAGCAAAAGAGGGTGATCTCTCCATTACTACCACACAGCACGGGAGGCACGGTTCGTTGCGTGACGGCAGCGTGGCTGTACAGCTGAGAGCTCCTTGTGGGAGCAAGAGCTTCCACAGCACCTGCTGCCATGGGACCTCAAGGACATAGCGGTGCCACCAGACATTCAGCAGCAGCTTCTTAAGCGGCTTTTGCCATTTTGAACGATGTCCCTCCCCAAACAGACTATGTCCTCTTTCCCCTGTGTTCCAGCTGCAGCCAGCATGCTCCAGTGAAGCCAATGGAAACATATATAATTGCTTTCTCTGCTCTCCTGCACCTGGAGCTCTACCAGGACAGGGGAGCAGATCCACGCACTCCCTTCACCTGTCCAGCGAATGCCAGTCCAGAGGACAGTAACTGAACCTTATCAAGGGTTATACAGCAGCTGAACTTTAAACTGAAATTTCTTCCCTGGCTTGCTCCAACACCCATAGAAGGTCACAGCAGAGCAGCTGGTGACTCCCTTGGCACAGGGCTAGGTCTCCACAGTGCAGATCATCTATTTCTTTTCCTAAGAGGACAGCACGAGGCCACTGGTTTAAGTGACTTAGTTGCTCGCATGCAGAAAGAATTAATTTGCAGTGGCTGTAAAGCAGCAGGACAGCCAGGTGCAATCATGAATCTCGGCAGCTCTTCATATTTATATTAGGCCCTTTGCAGCTGCTCTAGAGGCGCCTCACTAACTCTGAACTTCCCCTGAATATCAAGTGACTATGGCTACATGCAATGCACTGTCCCTCCTCTCAAGAACACACACAGCAGAAAAAGATAAAATAATCAAAGGAAGCAGTTGGAAAGTTTTTTCTTTTAGAGAAAAAGAGGGGTAAGTGATTCTTCTCCCACAAGAGCAGTGTGAGAGGATGGAATAGCCTAGATCAGGTGTCTTCTGCAGTCAGGTCAGGGCTGTCACGTATCAAGGACCAGGACAGCCCGGTTTGTAATGCCCCAGGAGCTGGGAAGCTTCTTTTTCATCCAAGGTTAGAAATAGAGAGCTATGTATTTACATCTGTGTACACATACAGTGTATGCAAATGAGACACACCAACAGAAAAACTTGTACATGGATCTGGGCATGCTCCTTCACTGAGCAAGAGTGTGGTGGTGGGACACCAGCTGCATGAATTTCTCAGTTTGGATCCAGCCTGTCCCTGTAACTTTGTCACTTGCTGGACTGCTAACACAAGTAAGGCCACCTGGCTTAGGCAATTCATGACCCACTCCCCAAATGGCTGGCCAAATTTTGTGCCAAAAGTTATGTGATTGGGGTTGCACTGTAACGTTTTGGCAGGATGTATCATTTTCCTTAAAAGTTTCACAAGGAGATGTGGCAGAAAGGAGGCATTTCTTAGAATTAGACAGGTGTGGGGCTCTGATTTGGTATGTGAGACACCGAGGCTCAAGCCTCTGCTTGGCAGCATCAGCAGTGAAAACTATGTGCAGAGCAGGGTGCTCAGCACGGATGTCTTCCAGGAGGGAGGACTCCACCGCCCAGCACACACCAGCACCACGCTACTGTCACTAACACACCCCGTGTTTTGGGGTGCAACAGAACTAAAAAAAGCCTTAAAAAGATGGTAAAAAGGGTATAATGGCCTCTGGTTAAGCGTGCCCTGACAGTGAACTCTGTGCCCTTCCTCAGGTTGCAGGATGGGCTCAGGAGGCCTGGTGGGGACCCTGGTCCTATCAGACCAGGGTCCAGACCAAAGGAGGTCTACAGCCATCTCACCCGTCCTAGACCATTCAGGTGGTCCAGCTGCACTTCAAAACATGTCTGAAGTGGTCTGGAGAAGAAGCCACAGCTTGTAAGCTGTTAGCAGAGAGGGATGGACGCCTGGACACAGGGCTAAGGAGCATGAACCAGCTTGAAGTGGATCCATATGTATAAGTTTATCTAAGATTCAGAAAAGCTAAAGAAAACTTCAGTGTCACAGAGTCAGGGAGAGCAGCAGCCAACATGATTGAAAAGCAAGCAAGCAATAAATAGAGGAGCTACCTATTCTGTGCTCTGGAGACACACTGCCAGCCTGGCTGGCCTTGAGCAGGAGCCTGCAGCGATGCAGGTGCAAGCTGTATCACTCTCACTCCTTGTCTCTCTGTATTCTCACTTTCAGTACTTAACTAGATGCTCTATATTGACATGATGGTGCATTTCCTCACCTACATACACTTCTCCGGTGTGCTTTATATCAAAAAGCTTATACTCCTGTGAAGGAGTATAAGAAAGTCATGTTACATGTTTGTCTCTCCAACATCCTCCCCTGTTGCTATAATGATATTCAAATATGACCCGGAACTGGAGGTCTGCTTTTAATTTGAGTGAGAGACAGAAGTTCATTATCCCATAGCCTCAAGGGACCTGTGTTCTCCAAGACTGTCCTACCCACATGAGCAGTGTACCCAGCCCTGCTCTCCTCTTTCTTCTAAACCTCCATCTATTTTATCCAGTGATTTAGGGCATCTCTGAAATTTTCTGAATAAATTTAGTCAATAAAGGGCAAAATAAACCTCAGCAGAGATCTGGAATTTCACTAAATAGATGCAAAGAAGAAAGAAATGGAAGTATGAGTGTTTTGATGCTTGGCCTCAAATTGTTGCTGCAGCTCAAATCCCCTGTTTAACTAACTTGTGTCATCTGTACTTTTCAGCTCCACCTGTGCAATCATTTGCAGAAACATTATTAGCTGTTTGATTTTTTTCCCCAGTTTGCTTCCATAGCAACATCCATCAGGGAGAGAACAGCAGGAGCATATGGGGAAGTTACAAAGCACATTTTCTACACGAAAAGGAGGCCAAAGCATTTAACAGACAGCACTTAGGTTTCCCTTAGTAACTGAAAATCTAAAATACCTCTCTTGTTTCAGTATGTCCTAGTATTAATTAGACTGCTTAACGATGTACCAGTGCAGGCTGGAGGTAACACTTGGGTTGTCTTTAATTAATCAGGGTACTGGAACATTTCTTTGAGATTTAAGCTTATTGCCAAAACACAATCTTGTTACATCTTTGTATGCGCATGTTTTACAAGCAAGGCTCGGAGCTGTTAGACAGCCTTTGACATGCTAAATATTGTGCAAGAATTTTTGCATAAAGTTCCAAAGAGAAATGCAAGAGCTGAAAATTATCTGTTTGAATAGTTTGAATCCGTCACCAAGGAATAGCTAGAAACTGTCAGGTCAATTTTAGAATAAGTATATAAAAAAATAAAAGCGTATCTCCTGCTTAGTCATTTCTCTCCTTGCCAGTAGCAACCTATATACCATGCACACTGATATTTTATTAATGAAAACTGTACCGGTGTTCCTCTTTAGTTTAAAATACAGCCCTTGAAGCTCAATATGAAAATGTGGTTTTGAGGAAAAGGAAACAACACCTGCCTAGTCCCCAGTCTATGAGGGAAAGATGGAAAACAATTTGCAGCATATCAATGTTGGAGAAAGCTAACAGGTGAAATAAAATAAAACAGACAGCCATCTTTCTACCTTTCTCTGAAACTCTAAGAGTTGTTAGGCCTTTTTAGTAAATCAAACACTCCACTTGTCTCTTGGCTAGATCCATGTTTCTGCCACTGCGTGCTTGAAATGGAGATGTTGATGTTTTGGGGGATGTTGTATACTGTGTAAGCATAAACCTGACAGGGAGACTGATGAGACTGCAGTATAGGATGTTGGTGGAGATGGAATTACTGGTGCCTGGACAAACACCCTGGAAGATGTTGCACAGAGCAGAGATGCATCCCTCTGGCAGGCTGTCATTTGTCCCCAGTGTGTCTGCTAGCTCGGAAGCATGGCCAATGCTGGATGTAGGATGAGACACACCATAATACTCTTGGAGCCACTGAGAAACTGCAAAACATTGTGAAATGTAGCTACAGTTTCACCTTTCTTCTTTTCATCTTTCCCTATCAAATCATTGCTTTCCTTTTTCCCATATCCAAATCATTCCCTGCTTCACACATGCCACTTCATCCTCCCCCACTTTTGTCTCCCTATCTCTTGTCTTTCCTCTGTTGCTCCTTCTCCACCTCGTTCATTTGTTCACTGCTGTCCACATCTGCCATCCTTCAGAATCAGGTCTGCCCCATCCAATCCTCCTGCCAATCACAGAATCATAAAATCCTAGAATGGTTTGGGTTGGAAGGGACGTTAAAGATCATCTAGTTCCAACCCCCCTGTCATGGGCAGGGACACCTTCCACTAGACCAGGTTGCTCAAAGCCCCATCCAACCTGGCCTTGAACACTGCCAGGGATGGGGCAGCCACAACTTCTCTGGGCAACGTGTTCCAGTGTCTCACCACCCTCACAGTGTAGAATTTTTTCCTAATATCTAGTCTAAATCTATACTCTTTTAATTTAAAACCATTACCCCTTGTCCTATCACTACACTCCCGCTTAAAGAGTCCCTCCTCATCCTTCCTGTAGGCCCCCTTTAAGCACTGGAAGGCATCTATAAGGTCTCCCCGGAGCCTTCTCTTCTCCAGGCTGAAAAACCTCAACTTTCTCAGCCTGTCTTCATAGGAGAGGTGTTCCAGCCCCGTGACCATCTTTGTGGCCCTCCTTTGGACCTGCTCAAGCAGGTCCATGTCCTTCTTATTTGGGGGCCCCAGATCCAAATGCAGTACCGCAGGTGGGGTGTCACCAGAGCAGAGGGGCAGAATCACCTCCCTTGACCTGCTGGCCACTCTTCTCTTGATGCAGCCCAGGATGCAATTGGCTTTCTGGGCTGCGAGTGCACATTGCTACCTCATCTTCAGGTTTTCATGCACTAATACCCCCAAGTCCTTCTGTGCAGGGTTGTTCTCAATCCACTCACTCATTGCCCAGCCTCTATTTGTGCTTGGGATTGCCCCGACCCATGTGCAGGACCTTGCACTTGGCCTTGTTGAATTTCATGAGGTTCACACGGGCCCACCTCTCAAGCCTATCAAGATCCCTCTGGATGATATCCCTTCCCTCCAGCATGTCGACTGCACCACACAGCTTGGTGTCATGGGCAAACTTGCTGAGGGTGCACTCAGTCACACTGTCCATGTCACCAACAAAGATGTTAAACAGTGCCGGTCTCAATGCAACTGCCCTTTCTGCAACCAGTTTAACAATTCTCTCTACCTCCTCCACCTGAAACATTTCTGCCCCTTCCCAGCTCCGTACGTCCTCACCTCCTCCTACACCTCCTTTTCCCTTGCAGTCGGTCTCCATCTGAGCTCTGACTTGTCTCCACGACCCCAGTGGCACCTTCTCACCTCCTGCAGCCCTTTCACCAGCCAGACAGATCTCCTTCTGTCCCACCACCTGGTAAGGGTACAGGAGGGAGAAGAGCGGGAGTTGTCTCCCACTACAGCAGAGGAGAGTAAAATCTGCTCACAGATTTCTAACATACCTGGAAGCCTTCTGCCACTGGTTGCATGCTCAAGGTCATTTTGCCAAATCTGAGCCAGAGCCCTGAGCGCTGCCCTGCCACCTCCATCAGCTCTGCAACCAGAGCAGGCTGCTGCAACAGGACCCTTAAAATCTCACTAAAAATCAAAATTTGCCAAGAAGCTCAAACTCTGGGCTTGGACTGCTATAGGGGAATATTGATTTCTTGAAGTCTCTGGCCAAACTGAATGAACAGACTCAGAGCTACTTGGGTACATATAGTCTGACTGCTAGCCACTGGTGGGCGTTGCTCTTTATTTGTGCTAAAATTTTGCTCTTTCAAACAGGCAAATATGACTTTGTCCTCTTTCTACTCTCATGTCCCAGGTGGCAAGGGTTTGCCATACTGCAACAAACTCTGCCATTACATAGCCATGTAAAAATAACCCACCTCCCAATCCACAACCAAAAGTAAAACAGTAAAGAACATGAACAGGTAATTGCACTGGCTGTAACTCAGCCAGATACAAATAATTGGCATTTTTGGGGGTGCCAGTGTTTCTTTAAAAAATAAATCAACACCCACCTTCCACCCCGATTTTGAAGGAAGAACTAATTTCCTGACATTTATCAGTTGCTTGGGTTTAAAGTAGAAACCTTTGAGTGACCATGTATGCAAAGACCAGTCCTGCCTGATGAGCAAAAAGTTGAGGCTGCCTGGAGGACTAACCCTTCTTTAACACCTGGTCCTTACAGCAGATCTCTCAAATCCAGTTTCTATTAAGGATGGCATAGGCAGAATCTATCCACCTAGAAGTTATCAAACACAAAATAAACAGGAAAGCAGTATTTCTCTCCCTTTATTTAAAAAGCACCTGCTGCATCAACTAAGTTATAGCACAGATAGAACATGAAAAATAAGAGTTGGCAGAGACTAAATTGGAGAAACAATATTTCAGTTGGTCCTCCTACAGGAGTGACTCTTGTCAGACTAACCATGAGGACAGACAGAGCCAGGCTCTCCACCTTCCTTGGCTTTCAGAGGCAGCTCTGCTGGTAAATCCTGGTCAATGAGTGCTGTTGGCCAAGCCTTAGCTAAAACAAAGCCAGCAAAGCACCAAGCGGCTGATAGCAGGGAGGCTGAGACAGCCAAGGCTGGGTAAAGTGGCATTAAGCAGGATTCCTCTGTGTGTCTGAAGGTGCCATGTGGAAGAGAGAAAATAAATTGGGTTTGTTCCAAATAAGACCCTGAACTTTTGCTGTTCCAGAGGGGTTGTAGCCAGCATCTTCTAGTTCCTACATCTGCTAGTGGGTATTTTTTATTTCTTAATGTGAGCAATATGTTATTTTCATATATATATATATACTGTAAATGCCATTTACATATATATAATGTAATTACAGATAAGCTCTGGAGGGCAAATCAACCCCATCTTTTGTTTACTACAGAGCCATAGAAATAGAAGAACCAATAGGACTTCATTATTAGCGAATTAGAATAATGACATTATTACACTGCTATTATTACACTGCCATCATTATTAAGACTTTTAACTCCTGAAGTGTGCTAAATGCTCTACAGAAAACCATAGGGCTACATTCAGACTGTCAACTCTAAGGATAGGATTCAGCTCCAGACTAAATCAAGGTGCCACCATTTAAGCTGCATGTTTAAGCTCATATTACACTCATGGAGAGCCTAGTCAATAGAGTCAGTGGAGCACAAGGAGTGATTCAGCTCACTCTAGCAAAGTCACCTCGAGAGTGATTCGGTTGCCCAAACATAAACATCAAGTACCATTTGAGATGCTGTAGGCACCTTGCTGGCATCCCAGCAGTGATCTCACAGGCTTGCTGCCATATCTGCCGGCCAAAGCAAGTGTCCCAAGTATCTTGGGACATCTAGAATAACACAAGCAGCTATGTTTGGGCACCCTCAATAGCTCGGAGGACTATTTGCTCTCAGGGCTCAACTGACTGTATTCAGTTGCCTAAACAGAGGCTTCTAGTGATATTTGAGGTGCTCAAGAATCTGCTCCCTCAAATACAGTGGCCACACCAGAAGGGCATGGTCACCCTGTGTTGTATCTGCTAGCCTTGTGAAGTTGTCTCAGATACATGCAGAGCATCTCAAATTGCCCTCTCTCAACACAGACACATAAATCTCACTTTCCACTACTTGTCCTGGGGGTGGGACTCCCTAACCCCTAGCTGTGGATAGGTATCTCGGAGAGCTCCCTAAGCTTAGACTACTGGAATCAGATGCTCGAGGGTATCCATCCTCCAGAGCCTGCAGAAGACCCTGTCCTCCTGAACCAGCTTATGCAGGAAAAATGACTCCAACCTGGTGTCAAAGACAGATATTCCAGCTGCTGAAGTGTCACACTAAAGGTAAAATGCTTTAGTGTCCAACCCTCCTGCTCAAGCAGGCCACCTAGAGCCAGTTGCCCAAGGTCCACGTTAATATGAGATCAATGTAAGATTGTAACTGATAGGCCTGAGATTTGTCAGCATGAACACGAGTAAATGAAAGTGGATAAGTGGATTCTTTCAGGGATCATTAGCAACCTGAGGGAGATGAGTGCCAGAAGGCAAAGGAAGGACTGGGAGGAACAAGGGTGCAGTTAGGGGACAAGACTCAACTTCTTCGTTGAGTCTAGAGAATGGGGTATAAGAATGTGGGGTCAAGAAGCAGGGGAGACAAGTGTCAGCTTTATGGAGATGGAAGATCAGATGATTGCTTGGACTTTAGGAAGAAAGAGGCAGGAAGGGCAGAAGATTAAGGCTGAGGGAGAATCTGCGGGATTCATGAGTCCTCAGCAGCAGCTGAGCCAGGGGTCAGGTAAGCAGGGCTGGGGGCTTCTGCAGGCTAAGCACCAGGGGCAGGGGTGAGGTCAGGGTTTACCCTCTGGATTTAAAGGACACCAGTACTGGTAAGAAGAGGATGTGGTGTGCATTTTTTTGCCAATAAAAAAAGGGAAAAGATTGTGAAAAAGAAGTACTTGCTTTATTCCTGCAAATAAGCCCCAAAACCTCAAATGTGCAGTTTGTAATTCAACTCACCCTCTGTAACCATTCTAAATCCACTCTGAGACCCACTATTTTTAATATTTTAAATAACTCTGCAAGGATTAGATAAGGATTTAGTGGTCTTATCCTCCCATGGATAACAACGTGAAGCTCTTTCACCTGTTCGTTGCTGCATTCACTTCCTTTCCTTTCTGTGTATGTGACAGCGATGCTTTCTATTCCTCTGCTCTGAAAATTAGCCTCCCCAAACACTGACATGCTTAACAACTGTTGTTCCTCAATTTGCACAAAAATGGAGTATTATTCCATAATGCCGCATAATTTGCCAACTCTTACACCTCCACAGTCCTGAAATCTTTTTCTCTGCATCAAGAGGAATTTGCATACCTCAAGTATCCAGCCTCCTTATGAAACCAAATGCAAACTATGCCTGTTTGTTTCTTAATGTATCAGCAGTCTGAAATTTCTGTTATCTGAGCTGGTTGCAAACAGCCCTTTCAACCACGGACTTGTCAAAGCGCCTTGGATGGCGGCTCTGCCAGAAGTATCATCCCCCTTCATCCCTGCTGGGAAAAGCCAGTGAGAAATTTTGGAATTTGCCCTGGGGGAAATGCCCAGTGAACACGATGTGTTCCGTCGTCAGAGCAGCGTGGCCGTGCAAGCATGAGAGGCCTGCCGCCGTGCTGTCGCCACAGCCGTAGGTGCTCAGCTCCCAGCAGAGGTCCGCCGGCACAGCACCGCAAGCGGAGGCCGTGCCCTCCGTCCCCAGCACCCGCAACCCACAGCGGTGGCTGCTGCTTTGTGCACGGGGCTGCTGGTGAGAGAGGACTGATCTGCGTTTGAGGAGAGCAGCTGCTCCTAGCCTTTGACTGAGGAGTGGGGCTGTGCATAAATCCCCACTCCTCCGGCACTTAGAGGTGTGGGGCCCATGCTTGGCCACATCGAAGTTGCCTGCACCTTATGCTATACTGCAATCGTACGCTTAAGCTTCACGGGCAGTAAAATGTTCCTAGGGGTTCTTGCTTCGGTCTGACCACATCTTAACAACAGGTCTGGTGAAAGGTGTAGCTTCAGTGGGCTGCCCAGGGGGCACAAATGTGCAGAAATGGTCTGCCAGGCTGTATCCACAGCCAGGAGACACAGGCAGAGGGTGGCGGGGGCATGGGATGGGAGCTGGGGACACCGCTTGGATGCCACAGTGTAATGCTGGTGCTTTGCCCACAGTCCAAGATCTTCCATGCAGTGCTAGCACTCTTTGCATGGTCCTACGGTTGGTGAAACCCAGTCAGGATCTTCTGGCGTCAGAATTTCCTCCTCTGTTGTCATGGGGGTGGTCTTGCACATCTTCCTATTGATTTAGGTTGCTACGTCTCTCAGGAAGATGCTTGCACCACCTCAAGCCCACTTCGGCTCATCCCTGGTCCCCTGTAGGTGTGTCTGGCTCCAGCGCTGTCCCTGCCTCACAGACGGGACCTGCTGCTGCCACCCCCAGCTCTGCTCACCTGCTCAGGGGCTGTGGGACAGTGCCCGGTGGTGAGGGCATGGCCCACGCCAGGGTGCCCCACGGCTAGACCCCTCGCAGAGCAGCCCTCCAGAGGCTGGAGGTGGTTGTGGTGCCCAAAAGCCCGTCATCCTCAGAACCCAATGTACCTGAACGCTTCACAGACAGCAGCTACAAGACTGCGCTTTTTCCCCCTCTTCTTTCTACAAAACCAGTTGAAAATACTGGGTTTTCCCCTTAGTTTTTCACAATATGTTGGATTGTGGCCACCTCGGCCATCTCCACTGCCAGTAACCAGCTGCTTGGTCCAGTCTCTTGCTCGTTCATGGGGCACTGCAGGACATGCGGAGGTGATGCCCTCCCCTGCATAGTAAAGCTGGATGCGAAGTCACCTCCTGTGATAATCATGTCTCGCTGTGCCACCTCCAGACTGAGGTGCCTCCCTGTGCCGGGCAGCAGAGCAGAGCACTGCCTGTCCCACACGTAGGAGATATTGGGGATGCGACAAGGGGTAAAAAAGTCTGACGCAGTTCAACCCACTTCATTTTCCAGTCTTTGTGAAGTGTCAGAATTGGATTTCCAGATACACTACTCTGCTGTGGATCTGACTGAGAGATTTAATGCTTCAAGAACATATTTTCTTTCTTGTTCAGATGCAGATGAAAACTCAGAAGAACAACTATTCCCATGGGATTTTTGCCCAGAAGTAGCAGAAATCTCAAGCAAACAATCCGGTTTGTAATATCTTTGACTTTCCTGTTCAAAAATCTCATGAGGATATTTTCCAGGACAGATGAATTTAAAGCTGAGTGCGACCTAGGTTAGGACTCAAATCCAAGTGAGTCCGCATAAGCTTATGGGTTTTTTCCCCTCCTTTTTAATAATGACTTGGGCTACTGAAAGAGAGCAGTGGTCCCTGCTCTAGTGTCACTGCTTGGTGCTGTGCTATCAGGAGATTTAGGCACAAATGAAATCAAACCCACCACAGAGTAAGCACAGCATAGGCCTGACTCCCCATCGGCATGTGGTGGGGTAAGGGCAATTCAGCAGTTGGCTTCCTTTATTCAGTCCTGATTTTTCACAGCTCCACAGCCTCACCTTGATTGCATGCAATTGGTAAAAAAGCAGCACGCTGGTCCAGCACAGCTCTGCAGCAGGCAGGAGTGCACGGAGAGCCTGTTATCTGTGACTGCCTCGACCAGGCTCTGCCTGAGAGCCACACACCTCTGGCCTTGGCTTTCTGTCTGGGTCTCACTGCAGCTCAAACACAGCATTCTTCAAAAGCAAAACTGATGAAAAGCATAACCACCAGGTATTTTAAGTTATCCCACCACTAGATTCACCACCACTACATGGCACGAGTAAGACGCTGGGATTTGCTTACATTCCCACAGAGCTTGCAGTGTGGGAGTTTCCTGCAGGATTGGATTGTCTCCCCCACCTGCCTGTGGCATGAAGTATGCTGGGGCACAGTCACACGCATAATAATGTATAGGAAGGATCTGTAGCTGATGGTGCATATCAGCTCTAAAGGTGGAAGTTATTTTCGGGGGAAAATAAGAAGAAAAGAGGAGAGAAAGAAAAAAAAAGGAAAAGGGAAAGGGAATGTGCGTAAGGCCCTTTGTAGTCCAGTAACAAATGGCTTGGAGACTGTGATGGGTAAAATGTCTTGGGGGAAAAAAAGAATTGGAAGGGGAAGACAGGGCGTAGGAAAGTGCAAGGTGGGGAAGGGACGGGCTGCAGGAGAAAAGGAGAGTGAACAGATCTGAAGATGAGTGGTCTGTGGCTGAGAAACCCAGCCTGTCCTGGCTTGGTGCCTCTGAAATTCCTTGCAAGGCAGACTAATACATTCATGAGCAAGAGACAAGGATGAGAGAAAAAGAAGGGAACAGTGAATTTTATAAATTTGGTCCTCCAAACCTACTCTAAGGAGAGCTTGATGAGACAGTGAGCAGATCCTGGGGAAGAACCACTGCCCTGGGTCTCCCACTGCTTAAACAGCATCTGAAAGTGCCTTCTGTAGTCCCAGTGAGCTGCACTGCAAAATAACAAGGCACAAATACAGCTTGTCCCAGCACAGCTATGAGGAGGAATTTGTGGTTTAGCACTCCAAAATCTGACTCTTTCAGAGAGGCTTTCTGCTCAGCACGGTGCAAAATTCCCCAGGTGCACCCCTCCACGCTCCCCCTGTAGCTTCTCAGAAGGTGATTATACAGCACGTACAATACCAAGGGCTCTTGGTATTATTAGAAGCCTGTGTAATAGTGTAGTTACATTAAGGAAGGATAATGGTACCACACTTACAGACACCCCCAACCTTATTTAGCTTAACAAAACCAATGACTCTCAGTTGGGCAAAAGAATAGTATCAAATCGCTGCTGCTCACTGAGGCAGACTGGCAGGGCATCCCCTCCTTTGGTGCTCCCAAGGGCCCAAAGGTTACGGAGGAGTTTCAAAGATCTGCCTGCAGCCTCCACCTGCAATCAGCACTTTTATCTCAAAGACAGATCTTGTCTCTGTGCCATTTCCTAGAGCTGTCAGGTAATCACAACTGTTTGTGCTCTCCCAACAGATTTCATGGCTACAAGGCTTCAAAATGAAACAGCCAGGCAATGAGGCGTTTCTCTGGAGAAGACATGTATTGACTAAACAGTTTAAGGTTTTTACTCACAGTAGAAGTAAAATGGATTGTGTATACCTGCCCAGTCCAAAGCCCACTCCAGTTCAACAGAAATACAAAACCACTACCGTGTGCAAAAAGGAAAGGAAACAGAAATCTCACAGAGGGCATGACAGGTAAAAGGTCAGACCCACCAAAACTTTAGAGCACCTAAGCTCTGTGAAATCCCACAGAAGACAGATTCCTATGGTGCAACTTGGAGAAAAGATTTCCGTGGTTCTTCTGTCGGAGCAAGTGGAAAATGCAGAATAACTTCAGTTAGGGTGTAGACCCCTTCAGCGCCTAATAGGATGGATCTGGCCCTGCCATCAACTGTGCCTGAAAGGTGGGCATGCTGCTCGGTAGCTGCATGAAAACAAGAAGTACGAAATGAGGTCAACTGGCAGTAATGGTTCCTGAAATCTTCTCTTAAATCTCTGAGCAGGTCTAGCTCCTTCCTAACTGCCCTGGCAGGCCAAGCCTTGAGCTGGGGAACTTGACATGGGGAAATAAGGAAGTCTTCCCTGCCCATCCAAGCCAGAATGTATTGGCTGGAGCTATCAATCAGATGACCAGCCAACAGTATTTCATGAACTTCTCTCTAAGGTGCTACACTTCGGACATGATGGAGTCTGGTTTTCAGCTTTGAGGTCTTTAAAAGACAACAATTTCCTGCATGAAGGTAAATAGCAAGAGTGACCATCCGGGTAAAAGGAAGCTAGTCACACCAAGGCTCCCTTTATATCAGCCGGGAGAAAGAGGCAGGTTTAGGGTAGAGTGGTGTTTGGATCTTTCCATATCTGCCTTACACATCTGGCCATTCAAGTGTCTGTGTGGTCAGATGATTCGTGCCTGACATGTCTAAAGCTTTAAGCAGAGGTCCAATTTCCTGCTTTGTCCTACAGCTGTAAACCAAGAGTTTCTCCAATGGCATCCTGAGAGTCCCTTGGCATACTTGGAGAGATTAATCAGACCCTGTAGCCATGATCTTGCTCAAGTCAGAACAAGGTGCAAGGAAATACAAAACCAGAGCTGTGCTCATATTTGTCTAGGCAAGGTTTGTCTTGACAGGGAAAAACAGATTTAAAATACAGTAGAAACAGACTAGCTGAAAAACACTTAGGAAAAAAACCCTGATGCATTACTTGCACTTGATGTATTTAAAATGTCTGAGAGTAATGAACTGGCACCTTGCTCAAATGGAAACAAAAGACGAAAAGGTCTCAGATGGGGCAGGGGCTGGGAAGGGAACACTCCTGATGCACATGTTGGTCTCTGAATGTAAGCCTACTTCACACTCCTCCATGCAAACATCATTATTCTGAAAGGGTTTTACTTATGTTCATATAAAAGGAAAACTTCTGTTGCCCAGAAAAGATGAAAGAAAATTAAACCAGATCTGACCCAGCCTGCTGGAGATAACAGGAAAAGAAAACACAAGGCTGATACAAACACAGGGTGATAATTTTACCTTTTCATTACAAGCAGTTATCCCCACCTTCCTAGGATGCACATGCTGCATACACGCTGTGTTTTCTGGGAATGGCTGGGCATGGCCATGGGTTTGAGGGTAGGATCCTAGAAGTTGGGAAGAAGCAATGGATAACCAATAAAGAAAAAAACCAACTTGTTCATCAAAACCTTCAGCTCACTGCTTAGCAATTTTATCAGCAAAAAGAGTATGCACAGCTCATCCTTACAGTGCCTCTGTAACTCAAGAGCAGTGGTGGGAATTAGGACAAAAAAGAGTAATCCGCTAGATAAATGTTTACTGCCTTTTCTCTCTTCTAACCCTTGTGGCCCCAGGCAGCGGGGAGCCCATACCGATCTGTAATGTAAATCGTGCTGTCTCCCCTGGCTTCTCCCTCCCTCTCCCCAGCAGCTGGGATAGGTTCGGTGCTATCTGCTCGTGTAGGTAGCAGCCTATTTGATATAACTGCTCCCCACTGCACAAAGTGGCCAGGTGCTGTGACAGCTCGTTGGAGCTCTCCAAGTCACTCTGGCAGGGGTTTTTCTACCATTATCCTCCCACAGCCCCCGGGGACATGATTAATTCATGGAGCGTCACTGAAGGCATCTTTCTGTGGCATATGGAGTTAAAGTGTCCTCTTCACAGAGCTGCCTGGGGACAACTGTGGAATTTGTACAGACAATCCCACTAGGTAGTCAATCTTGTAAAAGCACTGATATTACAAAGTAAATACAAGTGATCTATTTGTTTAAGGTTATTACTGTGACCGACAGGGTATTAAAACAATCTTTCTACTGACAAAAGATATCAGGCCTGCACTCCCATTTGATGTTCCTAGGCGTGCTTTTTCTTCTCTCTTTCTTAGCCACTGAGCTTTGGGGTGTTCATCAGATTTGACTGATATGGAGATTGGAGTACACTGCACAACCAGTCCATTGAAATTCCATTCAGATATGGGGCTTAAATTATAAAAAGAAACCTTAGCTAGTAATAACACTTTGATGTGCAGATGCATAAAAGTTTTAACTTCTACTTTCTTCTGAAACAAGTCAGCTTCCAGTCATGCTATTTGATTCGTATTTTATCTTTTAATACATCCAAAGCACGAATATTAAACATTGCCCTCTGTGGTCAGGAAAATTACAGTGGGTGCCACATGAAGGCTTCCATTTCATCCTTTTATCAAGGTTGTATATTGGACACAAGGTTGGACACTTCCCCGCAACATGAATATACTGCCCAATGTTCAGAGAAAAAAGGTCAGTCCCTTTATATCTGGTCCCTTTTCAGAAGCATACCATTTCTTTTGGAACTGGAAATTTCAGCTAGAAAAGGACTTTGCCTTCCTAGTTGCATTTTATATTCCAGCAGCAGACAGGCCTAAGGAAGAAGTCAGTCCTGGACACAGAGAGCACCTGGACAGGCTTCCCTCTGCTCTGTGCTTCGCAGCCCTTACCGCGCTCTCCTGGCTCTTTTCTATTCCAACGTGTGCCATCCTATGCAACTCCCCACTTTGCTTATTTATTTTTGCTAGAAGGGATACTACCATTTATTCACTCATACCCATGCCAGCCTCATTTTCTTCCTTGGGATCCCACAGGATCCAACAGCAGGTGCAAAACTCTTTGCCCTCACAATCCCCAAGCCTAGCACTAACCCTAAACTTACCAGAACAATAATTAATTATCATCTAACTATGATCCACATGTTCATGTGAGAATCAAGCTTCACTTTAACTTTATGGCTCTTGCAGGATCCTGTAAATAACATGTCAAGCCTGCACTTTGCTACCTCTAGCTTTAAACCCAGACCAGCAATACTTCTATGCTTCCAGAATTAAATGTGAGGGATTCCTTCATACTGGCACTGGCCTTGTTCCAGGAATGATGACTCTTGCAGGATCCAGGAATAAATGTAGCTTATCACTAATCAGAAGACATTTGCCCAGGTTTTATCTCTCATTTTAGTATTTCATGTTTTCCCACATGGTGCTAACCAAACCATGTCTTTAATCCTAAAGGTCGCAGGGTTTGGTCAGGATTAACATGTCAGTGTGAGGAGGGGACTGAAAAGCTAGATTTATGTTTCACTCCTTCGAGGGCTAGGGTGAAGACCTGTGCCCACAGGAGTTCTGGTTTCCTGCCAGGCAATACCAGTCGTGCCAGAAATAAATACACAATGGTGCATGCAACCCCACGGGAGCCTTACAGGGGTGCCAGTACACAACCCTCCTCAGACCCTTAATTCCTGGCTTTTAAGCTGACCTCAGCTTTAAACCAGACACACAACCTGCCAGAAGGTGCATGCCAGAGGAACCAGCCCTCAGCCCAACCCGTCAGGACCTCTAGGTGTCACCCAGCTCTGTGATGCTCTGCCCCCAAACTGTGCAGACAGTGTCCGAGCCAGCTGACTCCATCCAATGCCCAGCCAGGGACTGTGCTAACAATTAAACAGCATGGTCAATCACATATCCTGCCTCTGTTTAGTTTACTAGTAGAGATACAGCCTGAGATACTGTTGTGGTTTAACCCCAGCTGGCAGCTAAGCCCCACGCGGCCGCTCACTCACCTCCCTCACAGTGGGACAGGGGAGAGAATCAGAAGGGTAAAAGTGACAAAACTTGTGAGCTGAGATAAAGACAGTTCAATAGGTAAAGCAAAAAGCCACGCACACAAGCAAAGCAAAACAAGGAATTCATTCCCCACTGCCCATGGGCAGGCAGAAGTTCAGCCATCTCCAGGAAAGCAGGGCTCCAGCACACCTGATGGTGACTTGGGAAGACAAATGACATCACTCTGAACATCCCCCCCTTCCTTCTTCTTCCCTCAGATTTATGTGCTGAGCATAACATCATATGGTCTGGAATACCCCTCTGGTCAGTTGGGGTCAGCTGTCCCGGCTGTGTCCCCTCCCAACTCCTTGTGCCCCCCCAGCCTCCTCGCTGGTGGGATGGGGTGAGGAGCAGAAAAGCCCTTGGCTCTGGGTAAGCAAGGCTCAGCAGTAACCAAAACATCCCTGTGTTATCAACACTGTTCCCAGCATAAGTCCAAAACATATCCCCATACTAGCTACTGTGAAGAAAATTAACTCTATCCCAGCCAAAACCAGCACAGATACAGTAATAAATACGGCCCTGCAGGCCCCAAGATCAGAAAGCACGTTCTTCATCCCATTCCATCTTTGTCTTACCTTTAATGCCATAAACAATAACTTTGCTAGATAAAATACAAGTCATTCAGCCCTCAGGCACCAGTCTTGATTCTAGTATGGAGTATTTGGCAGAGTGCAATGCAGATAAACAGTAAATGATTCATTTCCCAGATTCCTGTTGTAAATATTATTGCTGGAATTTAAGTTCTAGGACTAAAAATGTAAAACCAGATAACTGCAGAACAGTTTAGATGAGAAAGGATGTCTGACCAAAGGCCTCTGCTCCTACCTCCTGCTCAAAGCAGGGGCGGCTTCAAAGCAGAGCACATTGCCCTGAGCCTTGCCCAAGCTGAGACTCTACAACCAATTTGGCCACCCTGTTCCAGTACATAACCACCCTCTTTCAAAAATGTTGTCCTTACGTCAAGTTGGTATTTCCCTTGCTACAGCCTGTGAGAATCACTTCTTGTCTTTTCATTCCGCATCTTTGAGATGCAGTTGGATTTTTCACCTCTATGACCACTCTGCAGAGACAGCAATTACATCCCCCTTAGCCTTCTCTTCTCAAGGGTATACAAACCCAGGCCCCTCAGCTCTTCCCTGTACGTCAGGTGCTTGGACTTCTTAACTAGCTTGGTGGCTTTGCACAGGACTCCCTCCACCTCTGTTGTAGCAGATAGGCCCCAAAGTGGATGCAGAATCCAGAAGTGGCGTTACAAGTGCTGGTGCAGCCCGGGATGTGGCTGGTCTCCCTGGCTGCAAGGGTGCAGCACTTGCTCGGGCACAACCCATTGTACACCAGCATCCCCAGGTCCTTTTCTGCATGCTCTGTCGCCCACCTGCAAGGTTTTATGGAGTTGTTTTGTTCCAGGTGCAGGACTTTTTGCACTTGTCTGTGCTAAACTTCATGAGTTTCTTGTTGGTCCACTCTTCCAACTTTTCAAGGACCCTCTGAATGGCAGCCCTGCCCTCCAGTCATGAACCACACCTCCCAGTTTGATGTCATTGATATCCGTACCCACCTCGGTAATGAGCCCTGAGGGATGCCAATTTTACTGAATTATCAATTAGGCTTTGAACTATTGACTGGACTTTGAGCCAGACAGGCCAGGTATTTTCTCACCCACCTTGTAGTCAGTCCATTCAATGGTCAAAAAAGCCAGATACCTGCCTGGGACCTGGCCTGCTGCCTGTTGCCCACCCTGCTACCCTCAATGTGGCCTGTGTGTGGACCTCTGAGGTTTGTTCTAGGCATAGCTTCAGAGCAAGGGCTAATGCTCCAGCTAAATCTAGGGATGAGGTCCCCGGGAGATGGACAAGTAGGCTTCCTGGTGGCTTTTGGGAGGCCATCAGGGCTAAGGGAAAAGCCACTATGTGCCAGAATTAACATATAATGGGATTTTTTTTGAGAAAATGACCTCACTTATTGTAATGTACATGAGTTAGAATTAGGATTCAGGGTTGTGCAGCTATGTGTTGGTGGTCCATGATTAAGTGCTAGTTGGTAGACCAGGATGAAGGCTAGGCTTTAAGTTCAGGCTATGAGTGGGGACCTCATAAGTTGATGAATTGAGGCTTCCTCGCCTGCCTTCCACAATACCTGCTGGATTTGAGCTGGGATAGGCTCCAGTGTACAATACAGTGTTTTATTTACTTAAGGCCTTAACTACACCAAATGGTTAAGCTTTGTTTTAGATTTTTGACAGAGAGAAAAGTCTCCTCTGCAGGCAGAAGGAAACAACTAAACATGTCAGACTGATGTGGGAGCTAACAGTGGTGGGACAGATCAACTCTGTTTAAGGGTAAGAGAGAAGTGGTTCCCTTAGCCTGAGTGAAAGCCCGCAGTGACTACAGGCAGGAATGAAGGCTGGTGTGAAATGAGGCCAATAGATCAGAGCTTGTGCACTGAACATTAAAAAGAAAATATTTTTGGCCCCTGATTTCTAAACCCTACCCCGTATCTATCTATCTATCTCATCCCCTAACAAATGAAGAAATGCAACTAGCCCTCAAGCAAATCAGTCATCCCACTGAACACTGCTCCACATCTCAGCAAACAGGGCTTGCAGGACACAGCAATGGCACAGGCATTTCACCCACAGGAATCCCACATTTGTTAAATGACTCACTATAATGTGCATGATGCCAGTGGCACCAAATGCAACCAAAGCCTGCATATTTTGCAGGACTCATTACTGTACTAGTTTCCCAGCCCTGAATTTCCCAGGCCCTAATGTGAACCCAGTAACAGCATCTCTAGTTCAATGAACTGTAAGACACAGTCTGTGGCACCAGTCCTCCTCAGAGACTCCAGTGGCAGAAAAAATCCCTAATTTTTCAACGCCTCATTTCCCATGCCTCACTGAACCATGTAGCTAGGTGAACTATGTGATATATGATATGTACCTCAGGATATGACCTTGAGCAACGTGATCTAGCTTTGAAGTTGAAGCTAACTTCGAAATTGGCCCTGCTTTGATTGTAGGGTTGAGGCAGATGCCCCCAGACAACCCTACCAGACTTTACTCTGTGAGCCTGCACATGAACTCAGCTGGCACAAGCCTCTCACCTGAGTTTTGTAATATCAGCCAAGAAATCAATTTATGCAGCCCTTTATCTACCTGACTGTAATGCCAATGCAAGCATTAGTGAGCGCTGTCTCATCCAGGCCTGCGGTAGAATTAACCCATACTATTTTCCCAGGCTGACATTTGAATCTTTTGGGCTTCAAAAGATGCTCAGTAAATTTCTATAACCACATGAAGAAGGGAAAAGAAGCCATCTTTGGTTTCATGTCATAACCCTCTCATTTGCTTTTTCTTGAGTTTTTTTGAAATCTTCACCTTTATGCTTCTGTTATCATAGGGGTCCTTTGGCTGTCTGTGTTCAACCTTTCCTCCTGGGCTCAGTCCATCCCCCATATAGTTTTCCACTAGTCACAGAGGGAAAGCTGCCGATCACTCTCCTCTGCCCAGCCTTGTGTGTGATGGCTCCCTATCCCCCACCACTGCACGTGCCATGTTCCTCTGAGCCACGCTGCTGCTCTCCCTCACCCAAGATACAGAAACATATACTATTGGCTTTACCCTTGTGCCTATCCTTTTTGAGAAGATCAAGGCTTTAATTTTTTCCCAAATCCTCATCTTCTTTTCTTGAGAATAAGGTGAACGCTCATGGCTTTCTAATGTGTTTTTAGAAACACATATCAATTATAGCATTAGTATGGCATTTGAAGAACCAGTTGAAAAACTTGGAAGTTAGATGTCTAGTTAGACCTCTAATTTAATAATCACCTGAGACTGGGATGACTCTGATTTAATTTGCTCTCAGTGCTGCACCTTTTAATGGAGGAAGTGTTTCCTCTTCAGAGCAAAATCAGCTCCTGTCTCTGCCAAAGTTCAGCCTGGTGCAGAGGTGGGTCACTGAGCCCTTCCCAGATCCAGGGGAACAAGGACTTGCACAGTGCCCTTGTTGAGGACCCAGGGGTACGGCATGTGGGAAAGCCCAGGAAGGGTTCGGTTCTCCAGTGGCCCCAGTGTGTCCTTGGGCACAGTGCATTGAAAAGCAGCAAGTGGGACAGGGGATCCCAAATGCATCTTGGTCACAGCAGTTCAGGTCCTTCACCCTCTGCAGCATCATCTGTCATTTACGCCTGAAGGTACAAAATCTAGGTTGTCCAGGTGGATGGTCAGTGGCAGGTTCCTAACCCACCAGCCACCCATTCCAAGCTGCAGCTGTAGCTCACGTTAATTTTCCTGCCAAGTCTTAACTGTAATTTAAATTTCCTACACTATTTAAGTTGAGCAATCTGTACTTCAGATCTCTTAAGCATTAATAAAACTGTTATGAGAAGTTTGGGGATAAAAGGTTAAGCCCATAAAAATATGCAACTCATTTATAAAAATAACTCCATCAGGTTTTTCACAGACTATAAAGACAAAAGTGTTAATTTCTGCATCTGTAGTAACCTTGGGACTGCCAGTGGTAGAAGTCACAGGAGTAGCCGCTCTTTGGGAAGCGGCTGCCCCAAACTTTTCAAAATCTGTAGCTAGCCCATGGTCCTTGCAACACAGTGTCAGCGTGGCATTTTCTATTTCACAGCCAGAGAAGCAGCTGGGAGACATCCTTGGCCACCTCTCGGAGCTCACCCCCTCCTACGAGGCTTGGCACATGACCCTCTCCCCCAGCAGGACCACAGAGCCTGTATCTCTGCCCCTCTTAGCAGGAAGGGCCACTTCAAAGAAGCCACATTCTCCGCCACCTGGAGATGCTTTTTGCAGGGTCACAGAGACAATCTCCCCGTTTTACCTGACTGTGGCAGTGCCACCTGTGGGAGATGCTTCAGGGCATGTCAGACATCTGAAGCACCCTTGATGTCTTCTGTCGGCTGGGCTTGACTCAGTTTGTATCCCCTGCAACTGGGGGACCCACTGGGGCTAGCTCAGATACAGCCACTCGGCATTGTGGACAACCTCAGTAGGGTAGAAGGAACCTGTTCTTGTGTCTATCCCCTCTCGGTGGGGAGAACCAAGGCTGCCAGTATTATCAGGTGAATCCAATGGAACACAGTTAAAATATTCTACAGTCATTTATTTTTAAACTAACTTTGTTATTAGCGGCTCCCATTTGGGCTGAGATCATGAAAAAGCCAAGTGTGTCAGCTGCCCAGCAGATACACAAAACCAGTGGGGGCTGGAGACAACTTTTAAGCTCTATTAAAAACCCAGATCTTTTGCTATTGCTGTAAAATACTATGAAAAATGTTTATGTAGTTCCTCAGGAGCTCAGAAATTATTTTAAAATAAATCAGCTTAAAATAAACCCAATAATTCCTTGTTATACGTGATACCGTATTCATCCTCATATAAGCAGCTTTCTTCACTAAGCATTAGCTTGTATTTGCCTATCAATTTTAGAAAGCCTGGTTTCTCTCCATCTAGCAGCCTTTAAAGCCTTTTCCTCTGCAGCGTTTGCTGGACAGTCACGTAAATGCAAGGCAAGCATCCTCCTGGCTCGTTACTGCTGATTACCCGGCTCTGGCCTGGTTTTCTCCCCTGCTTGTTCTGCAGGCCTGGCCTTTTCTGGGAACTGCCATCATTCCACACAGCAGCACAGCACAGGGAAGCTGTTTAAAAATTCTTCCTTTAGGGGGGTGAAAGAATGCTGTGTGGATGTTGCTCACAGTACGTGATGTTACTCCAGAAGCAGCACGTGGCAGCCCACGGGTTGGCCTCAAACGTGCAGTCCAGGTTCTTTATTAAAAAGTATACAAATTTACATTGAAACGCAAATCTGTGTTGCTATGAGCAGTGACAACCACTGTGACGAAGCCCTGCATCAGGGGTTTCTTGCCTGCTTGATGTCTTGGTCACACACTATAACCCCACCAAGCTCCAAGCTATTTATTTAGCTTTACTCTGATATAACTAACATCTATGGCTGGTCCAACATCTTATCCAGTCTTACTTATCACAAACTACACTTTAATAGAAATCTCCTCTCAAACCAATAGCTTAACGAAAGGGAAAAGCACTTTCTCCTCCCCAGTCTGTCCAGGGAGAAGGGGGCAGGCGCCCATCGCCTGCAGCCCCACAGCCGCTGCCCTGGGGGTGCAAGTGAGGAGCCGTCAGGTGGGAACAAACTGATGCCAGTGGGAGCTTGAGCAGGTCCCAGGAAAACATCGCCTCATTCAAACAACCATAATTTCATATAAGATAGCTCACCATAGGCTGGCCATCCTCTTAGATGTACTTTTTTCTTCCTATTTGTGTTAAAAATGAAAGCAGACACAGGAGAGTGCTTCAAGCACATACTGTGTGAATAGAAGTAGCAATAATAGTACTTAGCCTTTATGTAGTGGCTTTTCATCTGCAGATTCCAAAGCACTCCCATTACTGTCATTCTCCGTGTTGTCCTGAAAGAAGGGACATGGCCAAGCTCACCAGCACATCCCACCAGTCTCCCATGGCCGCCAGCTCTCACCCTGGCCTTCCCACCACTTGTCCTGGGGTGCCTGAGCTCTGCTGGGTTTCTTCTCACCACCTTCCCTCCCCAGGTGCCTACTGGGATGGGGACTGGTGCTAAGCGGGAGGGAGCAACCTCTGGGTAGGAGATGCTGCCAGGGGACCTAGTCCTAAGTGGTGCAGGGAAAGGGCATCTTCCCAGTGCTAAACCAGCTTCTTGAGGTGGGCGGCCTGAAGAGCTGTTTCTCTACCTCCTGCTGGTAAAAAAGGAAACAGTCAATTAGCACCATGTTAATAAAACGGACCTCCAGGTTTGTTTGCTTTTTTTTTAATAAATGCACAGTACGCACACATAAAAAAGGCCTGTACATAGGGGAAAAACAGTAACCCAGTCGCTCTTTTCTATGTGAGGAGCAGGGGATGCTCTCAGAGCCCTCCTTCATTAGTCACTTCAGCAACCACGTACCCTTGCAGGGTGTGCAAATGGTGCCCGGAGAGGGGCGGTCATGTTGCGGCGAGTTTTGTACCTGCCTGCAGGTATTTCACACGGACCTGGTGTCTGCTGCAAGGTCAGATTCCTTCAAGGTGTTTCGAGACAGTGAAAGGCTGGAGAGCCCAATCGTTGCTGATGTTTAAAAACATTTCAAGCTGAGCTGCAGTACTGAATGAGCAAACAGCAGCGGGGAGCCCCTGGCAGCTGCAGGAGGATCTGGGCCTGTTCTTTATAGGGGAAAAATGCGCCTCCTGCGCTTCGGCTTCGTGCGCTGCGAATGCTGTTCAACACCGGGATTTCCATGGAGATGGAGGTATTGCATATTGTTGAGGCAAGGATGTGAATTTAAAACAGAGATATGATTGATCTCAAAATGCTGCTCAGGGGGCAAGGCACTGTTATGCTAAAAAGTGTGTTTTCCAGCCCTCTGCCACAGCCACGGAAGGCTGCCACTGTTAACTCCTTCAGTGCCAAACCCAATAGGCACCCTGACAATGAACAGCCTGCCATAGCTTAAAATCTATTCAGAGGTAGCAAGGTACCTGGCTGCCTGATGCCTCAGCTCCGGTATTTCTGTGATACGATCATTTCCATAGCAGTGTGGCCATAAGTGCTCCCCCTGCAAGGTACTGGGAAGCTTCAGTTCCTCCGGGGAGTTAGTGGAGACACAGCATCCTGAAGGATAAGGCCATCAGATTTTGGATCTGCAGAAGGATTTAACATGAGGAGTTAATAAAAATAAGAATTTTTTTTTATATGTCAGCCATCCATTAACTGCCAGAAAATGCAAAGAAAACATATTATTCAAGCCAAATAAGTGTTTAGTGCCAATATTTTCTCCTTTTACATCCCCTACCTGCAACTCAACACTTAAACTGAACTTGAAACCAGGAGAAAGCAGTGAGAGACGCAGGAAGGTGACTTGGCACGTGGTTTCAGCTACTTCTGGCTGAAGAAGGTCTGTCATCAGATGAAGGTCTTTAAGCTCTTTTAGGATTGGGCAAGCTCAGAAATATTAAAAACAATGTGTATTGTGCATCTGCGGAAAAACCCTTGGTGTATCAGTGCGGAGGTGCAGTCAGCCTTGCAACAGCCCTCACAGGAGCATTTAGCCAGGAAAGCACGTGGGTGTGATGCTTGGGACGGAGACGTGGGGGCAGAGAGGACGGTCACCTCTACAGAAATGAGACAGAAGAGTCCCTGCAAGAAGCTGCTGAGGGTTTCTGATTCAGCAGGGAGCTAATGTGGCTGCTAAACCTCTCACAAGAAATTCAGCATGGTGGGAGGCAGGAAGCACCCCCTGCTCCCAGCCCAGGGAAAATGGGGTCTCTGCTTCCCCAGGGGGATGGCTGGGGAAAGGACCCTCTGCTGCCAGCATCCTCCCGCCCCACCGCCCTGCCTGCCACCCAGGACAGGGTCTCCGAGCCCAGGGCTCCACCAAGGCACCGGCACTGCCATGAACAGGCTGCTGCCAGCACCAGGAAAGGCTGCAGAGCCTATATTTCCAAAGAGCTGAGGACCTTGTGAATGTCATTGTGAAATCACTTTTTTTGTTTAGGACTAGAGGTGGAGGGAGTGGAAGGGGGAATTAGCAACATACCCCGGTGTGCTGCATTTCTGTATATGACAGGTAAAGAAACTCTAGCCCAGAGATCTCTGGGGCTGTGTGCTTTGGTCCTCTCAGAGCAGCACATCTGAAGCTCTACCAGCCTTTTCTGTCCCTCAGATCACAGCAGCTTTCCCAAGCCACTGCCTCTGGCTCCCCAGGCTCCCCTGGCTGCATGGGTCTGCCCCCGTTTCGCCTGTCCGGTTGCAGACGGATGATGCCACACCGTTAATTGTGTGGTGGCAGGACATATGCTTGTCTCTCACTGCTCTTCATACTCCACCGAAAATGAAGCATTTTACATATTCTTGATTAGATGAATGGCCCAACAAAGGCAGTCTTCATTAAAATTCCATATACATAAGTATCATTAAAACACAGAGCTAGCTTGTCCACACACACAAATTTCCCGGTGTTAAATCATGGAATTATGACACTTAATAACGTTAGAAACAAAAAAGTTAGTCTGGCAACAAACCATCAGACAAGCACTGCAGGCCTGAATTTCACTGTAAAACTATTGCTTGGTTGTGGGGCTTATTTTTAACTCTACCCACAATGTCTGGAAACCACAGACTGAAGATTTCTTATCGTTGTTGTGAATAAACACAGTGTGTGGGAGAGAGAGAACAGAAAAGCACCAGGGCCACTGTTCGGCACGAGACATTTGGGTGGGCAGGGATCAATCTGGACAAGCGGGTCGTGACAGCAAGAAGCATGAGGCTGCGGGGGCCTCCCTGCTCGTGGAGTTCAGCCTTCGCTGTCTCAGCAGTCAGGTAGTATGACCTTCATAAGCTGATCTAGGTCCACCTTAAAGTTATTTAGATAATTACATTTCCTCAGCTAGAACACTATTCCTAGATCTGATTCTTCTAATAGCTTGGGATCCTTCTGGTAATTTCCAGCCTATGTTTATTCAGGGCCAGTTTATATCCCATACCTAAGCTGTCCTTCAGATCAAATCTCCCTGAGGACCATTCCCTGAATATTGTATTTGCAGTGAGCATATCCCATCTCAGTCCGTGTTTTACCAGGCTAAACACAGACCCTTTGCTGTCTCCTTGAATGGTAGCTTCTCCTTTCCACAGGCAGCCGTAATAATGACTGGGGTTTGCAGGCGTCTCTTCTGGACACAGACCTACACATTTGCAGTCCATAGGATGGGTGTGGATTTGAAGGTAGTCTAGAAGGTCAATGTTGTCAGTGTAAAAGTAGCCTTACTGGCTTGAGGGGCTTTGATGCTTGAGGTAAACAGTGATTTACCATGCCATTCTCTTTGGCAAAAATAGTTAAATTCCCTGGTGACAGTTTCAAGTGCAGCCAAGGGAATGCTTAAGTAGGATGGCCACCTTTGTGAGCGTTGGACAGGGCGGGCTGAAAGCACAAGTCCCATCACACAGTGCTCTACCACCATCCACAGCTGTGGGCTTTTCCATTTCACACCTCCTGGGCTGCTAATTAAGTTGGCCTTCATGTGAGCAAAGTTTAGGTGCATCCTTATATTCCACCTCAGTGAAGATTTGGATGTGACAAAAAGAGTCAACATAAAACAAGTTTCAGAGCAAGTGACAGGGGGATTAAAATCCAAGCAGAGCATAAACATACAAGGTTAACATCATCAAAATGAAATTACTTTCTCCTTATTGTTCTTTATAGACTGCATATTGACCATGAAAGTGAACTGTTTTCTGTAGCATGTTCAATTGACTTCGTGAAACTTCCTTAAATCAAATTGGAAATGTTTTGAGATTTCTCAGGAGAATAAATGAGAAATAAATAGCAAAGCAGCATTTTGCTGAAGTGTCTAGTCACCAGTCATCATTAGATCTGACAGACAGAACAAGATGTTTAGAAAACTTATTGAATATGGTCTGTTATCTAGCTATGTACCAAGGCTTTTATCTGATATATCTTTCGTTTTCTTAATATAACAAGAACTCTGTTGTATTTGCAACAAAAATATCTGTTTATCCTAAGGACCTTGTTGTCTACAGTATGTTGTTTCTGAGCACTACACAATTTATTTTATGGCAACATAGTTCTCTCTGTTTTAATATTGCTGTGAAAAATTAGGAACATTACAGTTTGTCTGGTGAAGGGCAGACAAAAATCTGCTCTTATTTATGCTTAAATAAATCTAAAACAACTGTTGACTTAAGTTGCTCATCTAGATATCCACTGCTGTACCGGAGGAGAAACTCATCTACAGAATGCTCATTTTTTTCCATCACGGCTGTCCCTGCATGGCTGAGCCCAGGGTCCTGATAGATAATCTACAAACACTTTGAAAAAGTCATTGTCCTCCAGCTTAGATCTCCAGCCTTGCTCTGACCCTATCTCCAGCCTTTCTCTGTTATGTTACAGAGACTCAGAAACTTCAGAAACCTTTTTTCCCTGGGTAGGGACTTATAGGCCATGACCAAGGCATTTAAGCTTCTTCTAGATAAATTATATTGAGCTCTTGGCATTCTCTAAGCTTTTCCAGACTTCAAATCATTCTTGCAGTACTTTTCTGAATCCTTTCCAATTTATCAGCATGCTTTTTAAACTGGGGATCCAAGAAGTGGTCAGTTTGTTCCAGTAATGCTCTTGCTAATGCCTCACGGAGTGATAATTTCTCTTCCCGCCTCTCATCAGTATTTTCTTCCCATGCAGCCAAGGATCGCTTTAGCACTTTAGCCACTTGGCTAGCCTGGGAGCCCATTAGCAGTCAGCTATCCTCTGTGAAACCATTCCTTGGACGTTGCTTGCTGAAATACAGTCCCAAGTCCTATCACTGGTACCTGCATAAAAATATTCCAGCATACACAGTTCCATCTCCAGCAGTTCAGCCCCATGTTAAAAGGCACATTATTCAAGGAAGCCCGGACTGTGCCATCAGGTAGCTCTGAAGGGCTGCCCTTTATCACCTGCAGCCCTGCTTTTTGCAGTCAGGTCCACTGGGGTGTATTAGGACCCCGGCTGTGGGTGATGTTGATGAGAACAGGACCATGAGTAGGCACTTCGTGAGATCCCAGTGAGCACGCTCCACTGGGAGACTGGTTTCTCAGATATAATTACTTTCTGAGATCTGTCCATTAGCCAATTTCTGAGCCTTTTGATAGAGGTTTGTATTACCTTGTGTACAGAAACGGTTATTTTTTTAACAGAATGTCATGCGTTATTGAATGAAATGCCTTACAGTGTTGAGTTTGGCATGCTGTTAACTTTTATCAGTAAACCTGCATCTCAAAGAAAAAGCAGTATCAAGTTCAACAGAAATACTGCTCTGCACTTATTTGCCTATGCATACAAAAAAGCAATCAATCTGCAAAACCTCGGCAAATAAGAAAATATATTCAGTTATTTAAATTTTCAAAGAAAAACCTTTAGTTCAACTGCTTTGCAATATTCCTGAAAACAGAAAGGTTTTTACTCCTTCCTGATATTCAGCAACTCCCATAACATCTGAGACAGCTAATTTCACTCTCGAGCCATTTAAAGCAGATGGATTGTAGTCATGCACAAAACTCTCTAATGAATAAGTAAAACTACAGTTACTTATTATATTATATAATAGCCATTTGTAAAGAACTGATCATTGAAGCAGTTGAAGTTTTCAGTTTCTCTCTGCCTGGCTTTATTTAATTGCCTTTGTCTGCCTCGGTTTTGTTGTGCATTTACTGCCATCCAGTGCTTCTGTGAGATATGACTCCATCATCCGCTATTAAGAGCTAACCCAAAGCAAGAATATTTGGCTCTTAGCGTATTCACTGACCTCATTTGCAGAAGAAGTGCTACAGGTATTTTACAGCAATACGCTAGCGCATCGCTCGCTGTAGCAGTGTTTTGAAATGATGCAGTACCTGATTGTGCTGACAGCTCCATAATGACGGGACACCAATTTTCAACTCCTCGGGCTAGGGCTCTGTCTGCCCAGCATTGGAGGGGGCTGATTTGAGCTGCTCTTTTGCAGGTGTCAAAGAGAAGAGGTTTCATGATGAGTACTTTAAATAATGGTTTGCTTTGGTTTTAAGATGTTAATTGTTTGGTTGTTTTTTTAAATTCCCTGCACACAATTTGCTTTTGCATTTTGTAGCCTGCAAGTACTCAGAGAGTGTGCTACTTCTGCTTCCCTGAAAGATAAAGCTCTGTACTTGAAAAGCATCCATCCTACCAGGATGTTTTCTTTTTTTTTTCTTTTTGGAAAAAAACCACACTTCATAAGATCTGCACATGTTTATACAATGTCTAAGAAAGTTAAAGTAGTAAAGATTTTAAAAGATCCAAATTTTTCATATTTTCATGAAATGTTGGGTGGGGTTCATAATGAACAGTCCATGTAGCAAAAAAAAAAAAAATAAATGGTACTCCCACATTATGCTCATTTTAGTAAGTCTGAATGTCTTAATTCTGCGAGGAATAAACCATCTGGGGCTTCGGAAAGGCCCAAATGTTACTTCAGATTTCATGAGAAGGTGGGGAGAAGATGAACCAGGTAAAATGAGAAGTTTAGGGCTGTGAGGTGGGGAGTCAAGCTCAACCCTGATCCTGGCTAAGTCATTCAGACCACGTTTTTGAAGCTCTTTACGTACTCCTTGGTTTGGGTGGGTATGAGATACCTAAACAGCTTTATGTATCCAGGCATCTTCTTTGTACTTTCAGAGTTTACCAGCTAGTAGCATTTTCCTTATAGCAACGATATAATACATTGTGGTGAAAATTTACTTAAGGAGAAATGTATATTTGTGTATTTAAACTGATGTCTATTTTGCCATTGTATGGTGATTTAAGGAAGCCAGAACTGGTAGTATACAGCACTTAACCGTTTTTTGTTAGTTTGTGGGAGGTCAAACACTGGAACAGACTGCCCAGAGAGGTTGTAGTGTCTCCAACCTTGGAGATATTCAAAACCTGACTGGACGTGATCCTCAGCAACCTGCTGTGACTGACCCTGCTCTGAGCACAGGATGGACTAGATAGTCTCCACAGGTGCTTCCAGCCTCAGCAATTTGTCGTTGCATGGCATAAATTTGTCCTGAAACAAAATATTATATAGATGCAGGAAATTATTGTACACAAACCCTAGGCAAAATCATAGCCAAACAGTTTAATTATGTTCATGAGCTAACCACTTTTCACTTTCTATTAAGATAATGAACCTCTAATGACACAGAAACTCATAATAGTATTCATAAATATCACATAATTTAACTTCCAATATATTAAAATGTTCAAGCACATCCTTAAGTATCAGAATAACCCTACTGTGATCGATACTCAGATTTAGGCTAAGCACGTGTTAGATGAACACATAAGCTTTACCTCTTCTAACACATCCACTGCTCTGGTATCTGTAGTCCAGACCACGGAGCTAGCTAATAAAGGGCAAAATGAAGGTTATATGGATATTAGAAGCTGGTGTGTGTCCGGATGAGATAGAAGTGAACTGGGAAACCAAGAACCCAAAGAAGGGAAAACCTGGCCCGGAAAACACTTCCAGGTGCAACCATAAATTTCCCATGTAAAACTTCAAGCACATGTAGTTCAGCTGCTCCACATATCCCAGGTAAGTTTGGCCTCAGGCTGGAAATATAGGGGATTTTTGCTTCTACAGCTGTATTTAACCAGGAAGGCTGACATACATGAAGACTCTTAGTTACCCTGACCCAGCTTTCCTGATCGTCTGATCCTTGCTTGCCCAGCACAGCACCCCAGAGGTCACCCCATCCCCAGGAGCACACGTCCCGGCAGGCACAGTGCTCCATGCCCACCAAAGCCTTCATCTCCCCTTACCATGAAACCACACCTCCCCCAGCCTTTCCTTCCTCCCTGAATAGAAGAAAAAAAGCCTCCACAGCTCTCACCTGCGTGATAGGACAAGGGGCAATGTTTTCAAACTAAAAGAGGGTAGATTTAGACTGGATGTAAGGAAGAAATTTTTTACGATGAGGGTGGTGAAACACTGGAACAGGTTGCCCAGAGAGGTGGTAGATGCCCCATCCCTGGGAACATTCCAGGTCAGGTTGGACGGGGCTCTGAGCAACCTGATCTAGTTGAAGATGACCCTGCTCATCGCAGGGGGGCTTGAACTAGATGACCTTTAAAGGTCCCTTCCAACCCAAACGATTCTATGATTCTATGATGTGAATACTCACATCACCATATACACCTGAGCAGCGGTGCTGTACTGCTGCTGAATACTCTTTGCTTAGTTTCTCTCCCACAGCAGCAGGAGGCTAGGAGGAACTGCTGAATGCAATGTTTCAATATTAGATTTTGTGCTACAGTGTTATATTTTACTTTAAAAATCATGTTAATTAAAAATCTTTGCCTCAATTAATCTCCATGACTTGGAGAATTTCAACTGAGCCTTTAAAAAAAATTATCTTCCCCTTCATCATTGTTTCTAATTTTGCATTTCTTTCAGAATGGTCATTCAAAGAGGTTTAATCTGATTCACTTTGGTTTTTAATTGATTCCAAATCCAGATGGTTTTACATTCTTCAAATGCCTCAAACAGAGATGGTAGGGAAATGCAGATCCATTCTAATAACAAAAAAACCCCTGCCCTGAAGACTTCTACCCTCATCTAAAGCAAAAAACCAAAAGCACAAAAATCTCAGACAGGACTTTGCTGAGAACCTGGATAGGATACCTGAAGCCTGGGGAGCAAACTGTAGTTTTTTTAATCCTCAGCAGAAAACAAAACAACTTATTACTGGATTTTTTTTCAATTACCTCTCTCTACGGCTCAAAAAATATCACAGACACATAAAAGAAATAGCTTGGGTTTTGTGACTCGCAGGGGTATGTGGGAGGTTGTTTGTTGGTCTCACTTCTTTTAAACAAAAAGTAGAGTCTGATCCTATGGCTGGATCCACCAGCAGCTTTTCCACTCACATGGGGCCAAGTATGTCTAACTGACGCTCTTAATTCTAGCCTGGTCTCAGATTGTCCTGAATGGAAATACTGAGATCTGAATGCGCTTTGATACTGCTCTGCCCACAGCTCTGAATGGAAAACTGATCATTTAAGCCTGTTTAAAAATGCTGAAAAGAATATGTAACACACTGAATGCTGAAATCACAGTTGAACCACAGAAAATAGGTTTGCTTTTGAAGCAGCAGGAGAACAACAGGTTTGGCTTTTTCCACAAGTGTCTGTAAAATTGGGCAAAGAGAGACTCCTTTGCCTTTTCTGGTCAGTGATATCTTTACAAGAAAGTTTGATATGCCATTTCTTCCAAAGTTTCATCTAACCTCTTCCAGATGCCTGCACTACTGGTGTCTCAGCTCCCTATTTCACCATGGCCTAGTATGTTTTTCATCCTGTTAGGTTTGTCACAGTATGTACCCTACCTGTTTTCATGTTTAGTTACTTCTCCTACAGTCTCTGAAGAGCTCTTGACCTTATACATCTGCTGCATGAAAGTATTTACAGGCTACGAGCCTATCCTGTCGACATCCCTTCCTGTACTGCATCACATCGAGTTTCTTGAGGAGCTCCTCCTCATATTACCCAGATTTTAAATTCTCTTTTGTTTGTGCTTTTCCTATGCTTTTAGAAACACTGTGAATCATGTCAATCCCTCTCTCTGCATTTTTAATGTTTTTCTGGATCTGAAATGAGCATTGGCAGGTAAACATGTGATGGACACTCCATAGCCTTGGCAGACCTGGGCATTAAGACAACTGAAGAAAAGGAAAATAAACCTTGCTTTGACTTTAGCCATGAAGAACATATGCTTGCTTCCTGTGTGATTGTACCCAGAAATTTCTTTAGTCATTTCATGGTGCCTGATTAGACATAAATCCCACCAAACCTAAAAATATTAATTGGGTCCTGTCTAACGTAAGAGCAATCTGGGAGTCAACACAGCTCCTGAAGGTAACGTAGCACAGGTAAATTCATCACATAGAAATGTGGTGGCTTGCCAGAGTCTCCTTTTTCAAGTTGGGAATTTGGTTGCATTACCAAACAAGTTTATAAAGCTCATCAGGAGCTTTCTCTCAAAAGGATTTTTTGATTTAGCATGACTGTGGGTAAATGATGGGAGACATAGTTCCACCAAAGACAGGCTTCTCAGGCCCCCAGCCATTCAGATGTTCTCAGGAGGCTGACAAGGACCCACAGAGGTAAAGGAGAGAAAGCAAAGTAGGTTGCTGCCTAATTGGCATTCCTTCCCCAGGATTTTTGGCTATGAGGTAGCAAAGCCTGAAGACTAACGCCACAGGGGAAAATGGGAGCAAAGAGGACATAAACTCATACCCCCCATGAACTGCTGCTTCAGGGACAGGTATGCGTTATAGTTCATGGCTTGAAGCAAAAATGTCTAGATGTTTCCAAATTAGGTGGTGTTTTTTGAACAATTTGGTCAGATTTTTATGTGTGCTCAAGTGAATATTTCAGCCTGCATCAGGACAAAACAAAAAATGTTGAAGAACTCATTTTTCCCCTGGGATGAAAAACCTAATTTCTACTTGGCTGTAGAAAATGAACAATCTGCAGTAGCTTAGAGGCTTAATTAAAAGCAGACTATACCTGTGGTAAGAATTGGCAAACATTGACTTGTTAATGCCTTCTGTGAGCAATCAAAAAAAAAACCCCAAACCAAAAAATCTACTTGACTTTGCAGTGTAAGAAGAGCAATTTTGAAGAGCCGGGCTTTGGGACCCTGACCTTTGCTGATGGTACCCTTGGAGATAAACAAGACTAAGGCAAGCACTGAAGTGATGCACAGATAGAAAATACTACCTTAATGAGATGTATTTTATAGAGCTGTGTGTTTTTACCACCAGGCCACGATTAAGACCTAATGAAAAACAGAAATAGAAGTGCTTTTGAGATGATGGAAACAAAATCTATTGCCACTACTGGTCAAATGGCAAAGGGGTCTAAGCCAGTTTCCCAGCACTTGCTGTGCAGACGGGGAGCTGCTGAGAAGTGCTGCAGCTGGCCACCTCATGGAAAATGCAGTAACTCTCAGCAGAGGTTACATGGACAGGAATTTAAAGAAATTACACTAAAACCTGCTAAGTTTAATTTTACTTTAAAGGATTGTTTACCGTGAGCCTTCTAAGACCCTCACTTGCTCTAAGGTCTGGCTCACAAGTAAATAGAAAGCCATCATTGCAGAGCTGAATAGGATTCAGCTGTCCTTAATACATGTCCTAGTAAGAAGAAGTAATTAATAGCTTTGAATAGGATACCAGATGAATAGAAGACAGTTCCTATCACACTCTCATCCTTGCTACTGCTCTAAAACACACTGTAAGACTCATCCCATTTGTGTGAATGGCTTCTAAATGGCCCATTTGTTTAAAAGTCCCTTTTTGCTGTGCTGAATTTCCCTCCTAGAAAGAGAGTCACATTTCACATTAATAGTAGAGCCGCAGCTAGTAGACCCCCTGCAAGCAGGGCGCTCATCGCTGCTGCGTTCACCAGCTTGCAATGAAGTTCACTCCACACTGATTCATTACTAGGGAGAAGATGCAATAGCAAATTCTTTCAGTCTTGCTGACCGGTTCATCTGTTAGTCAAATAAACAGAGGAGGAAGCTGGTTAATTTGGTAACAGGAAGGCTTTCTTCATTGAAACATCACAGGCAATAAATAACAGTTCAGTGGGGCTTTGTTTGTTCTCTTGATTATTCCATGTCTGTAACAAAGAGAATTCATCTGGTATTATGTTTAAATGAAGAAAAAAATATATATAGTCATTTGTACCAAAGTCATACAGGGAAACCTAAGATGTTTGCAAAGAAAGATTATAATGGAAAATAAAACACACATAATTTGTAAGCAACTTTAATCCTTTTTCTTCTTTCTTTTAGAGAAGCTCATTACAGAAAGAGAACTGAATTTCTGCAGTAGCTGCCTTCGCTCACAGACCTCTGATGAGCAATCAGCACTGTGCACTGAAGCATGAACTTTATATGTGTACAGAAATTCACAGTTCAACAAATTCCCCAGATCAACCTGGAGATGGAATAACAACAGAATTAGATGTGTTATTACAGATAGTGACCCAACACCTTCATTCTTCATCTTTCATTTACCTATCCCTTTGCCTGCATCCAGAATGACAAGCTGAGTCTGTCTTCGCTCAGTCACTTCTGTGATGAAGTGTTTGATGAAATTTCTGCAGGCCAAAAATATTATTGCTTTCTTATTAATTTTGATGTTTTTTTTACGTTGCTATTCACATAGAAGCCACGTATGGATAGAAGAGATAAAGGAAAATGCCACATCGTACAGGCTTTGAATTAAAATAAAGTCCCTGCATCCCAGTTTTTTTCACGTACGAAAACACAAGAAAGATCCTGCATTTCTTCCATTTTTCCAAGAGGAATCACTAGGTGATTTTAACTCTGCCAGTGAAAGCAGCAACAAATTCAGACTGCGACAGGTGGGATAATTTTAGTATCTCTTGTTTTCTACAAAGTAAACTTCTCATCCAAATATACCTCCTCCCTGCAAGCCTGCCATCGTGTCCCTGGTCATCGTGCTCTCCAAACAGCAGCTCCAGCTCCCCTGTGCTGCACGAGCCACAGCAATGGGCATCTCCGTGCCACTGACAAGACGGAACCAAAATGCCAGTGTCTCTGCGCTGACCCAGCACCTGCAGCTGGCACAGAAGACAGCGTACTGGTTCCTGTCAGGGTGGTCAGCAGTCTGCTGGGGTAGCCAGATACTGGTACTAAATTACAAGGATTTACTAGGTCCAGCATTTTTAGTGTATCTTGGCTTCCCTTCTTCAAACTAGTCTGCAAGGCTTGCAAAGGCATTAACTTCTTTCTGAGGCACTGGGGAGAAGGACACCAGTGCTCTTAGGGTTGTGGAAAGCAAACCATTTCTTACAGCTGGAACCAGTGGCAGACAGACCCTGAAGCCAGGTGCTGAGACAAGCGTATTTCCAGTCCTGCCTCCTGCCATGCAAAGACTGCTGCAGCAACTGTAAGCAGCAGCCTCCTGCCTCTGAGTTTCCTCGCTTGTTGGGTGACCCAGGATATAACGAGATCCCCATTTTCAGAAGTAAAAAAGAATTTGGCCTTGAATAGCAGGTGATATTTTTACATTTCAGTTCAAACTTTTTTTCTGAACATGACAGGGGCTTTTAGATTTCACGCTCCTCAAAAATACTCGTCGTAACTTTACTTTAATAATCCCTGTCTGTCATATCTGGGACTTCAGACTCCTCTTGCCTCATACAAGTCTTAAGCCAAAGTAATATCAGCAACAAGAGCAGCACAGTCTGCCACTTCATCTTTTTTATTTTATTGTGTTACCTTAACTCTTCCCCTTCTCCCTCCCTCCCTCCCCCCAGTTGGTCAATACTTTTAAGATTTTTGGTCACTAAAATCTCTTTTATGTAATACATATTTCATTACACAAGAGATTTTGGAGCCACATCCTTGATGTATCAGCTTAGCACGGACAAATTTGTAACAGACCCAGTTTGTAGGGAAATGGCACTGCAGGGTGTGCCCATCCCTGGGTCAGACCTGTTTTCACATCCCACTTGCTGCTGGCCAAGGGGCAACGGCTTTCACCTGCTTGTGCCAACCACATCTCGCTGGTACAGCATCCAGTATCACCTGTCCCATCCAAGGCCTATCAGCAGGGTGGGAGCATCCTTCCAAATGCTGGAGGGCACCACAACTCCTGCTGGCATCAATAACCAAAACTGCCCTGTGCAAGGATTCTTACAGATAAGAAGCACATTTACTTTATTCACTAGAGGGATAAATACATTATCATATCTTGAAACAGTCCCCAAAAGACTAAAAGAAACGCAGGTGTGTCTGGAACCGCCAACTTCCCCCACTGGTGCTGCTCGAGGGCTCCTCTCCTGCTTCTGCCCCAGCCCCCTGCCCCGTGGGTCATTCCCCATGCCCTCCTCCGCAGCCATCGGCCCTGTGGAGCTCACCAGGTGCTTCGCACGCCAGCTTTCGTCATGCCTTTCATTTATTCAAAGTCTTCTAGCAAAGGCAGAGAGGTGTCCTATGGTGAGTGCCAGGGTTTTCTCCCTGTCTGTTCCCATTTCGAGCCCTGCAGCTGAGGTCTCCTTCAGCCCCCCTTCAGGTCCCCCGGTTACCTTCCTAATTCAAAGCCACTGGCGCCGAAGCCCAGCATCACCTCTGCAGTTCTTCAGTTGAAGTGCCGAGGGTGGTGGCACATGGAGTCCCACCACTCAGCTTTATGGCTGTGAGAATTTGAGGATCCAAAAAGTTTGGGGAGCAGGTTAACATCTCCAGAGGTTTCCCTTCCCTGGTACTGCGGCAGTGGGGCCCGGTGCCTCACAGAGCACATGTTTGATGTCACGGCCGTGATGGAGGATGTCCCCAAAGATATTTTAAGTAGTTCAAGCTGGCTTATTCTACCATAGGGGACCACAAAGGTGCCATAGCTTTATCATTAGAGAGCTCTGAGCTGATACGTCTGATCGCAACCTGCGCCAGATCTGTTTGCCATTAAATCATTAGTGGTCCATAAAAGCTGAAAATAAATCAGGCTACTATTCACCAGACTTTGGCCATTTCCTAATCTCATGAAACACACAAAAATAGCTATGCTAATGACATTGTTATGAATCCAGTTTTCTTGCTCATCATTACCATTTTAAAGTGGCTTAAATGGACTAGTAATCACCATAGCAACAAAGCAGCAGTCAGGAGGACTACTATCGAGAGAATTTGGTGTCTTAAAAGGGAATGTGTTTTTTTTACATCTTTTCAATGAAACCTGGGTTTCTTCTGATTTTGAACCTGATAACAGACCAGAAAGAAACAGGAAGAAAATATGAACATTCTCACGAAAGCACTGAATATCCCCAAATCTACATTTATTTATTGATGCAAAGTTTAAGGGGCATAAATATAGAAGTAAGCAGGAATTAGCATATCAGGAAGGATCTAAGTATTCATTGGGGTAAATAACACATTCCAGTAGCAAAAAGGCAATGTTGCACCTGGGAAAGCAAATAACTGAGGTCTGGAAGAAGACCACAGTGTCTTGCTGTACCTGAGGTTTCAGGGTTATTTTTATAATGACTTTTCCTGCTTCTGCCTCCTCTTTCCATTGTCAAACACTCACAGACCCTTAAAATGACCTGTCATGGTGTACATCACAGTCTAACATAGTGGTTTTAGTTGTTCCTTAGACACTGGCAACCACAGCTAATTGTATTAGAGATGAGATAAATTATTTTTTTTAAAGTGTGTGCTACTGCCTGGCTTAAAAAGTTTAGATCTGTCTACAAAAAATAATGACATTGAAATAGCTATCATTCTCTGTTGTCTCTTTCCTACCCTTCCCTTCTTCTGGAAGACTTGATAGGTCTCAAGAAGAAGCAAATTGAGTTAAATACAACAAAACTGTTTAAAAACCTTTTTACCTTTTTTTTTTTTTTTTTTTAAAATATTGAACTATATCTGCACAAATGCCCAAGAAACTCTGGGTAAAAACTCCTCCTGTGAAAACTGAGCCAGCTGCAGCTGAGGTTGCAGTGCTGGGATGTTCCTCTGCCACAAGCCCTTCACCGGCACATGGCAGCAGAGCCCGAGGCTCTGGGTCCTGGACTAAGAAGCAGAGGGGAAGCCAGAGGCCAGCTTCTTGTTGGCCAGATCCTACCCCCTACTTAACATTATCTTGCCAAGCCACTGACTACAGCAGGGTTCTGGGCTTCCCAAAAAGAAAGATAGCTCTTCTTCCCCAAAATGCCTGACAGCAGTTGTTCTATTTAGGCACTAAATAGGCAAAATAGACAGCAGGTACAAGCAAGACACCTGCCTGCATGCAGGCATCATTTAGCAGCCTTAGAGAACAGGGCTTTGCAGTGCACAGTCCCTTCCGACCCAATAAAAAGGCAGTGGTGAGTATTTTCTGCTCTTGAGGAGCTGGTCCTCGGCGTGCCGCAGTGCCACGCAGCACGGGGACTGAGAGCCAAGGCACGAGGCGGGCGTACCCTGCGGGGTTTGGAGCCCAGGAGCAAACCGCAGGTGGATGATGGGCTGGGGGAAGCGGTAGAGAGCTACCCCCAGCCACGCTGGCCAGCCCTGGGCTGCTCAAGTTGCCAGTTAGACGACAGACATTGCACCCTCGAAGGCAAAGTCCTTTTCCCAGCTCTTTCCAGTCTGCTTACCTTGCCGGAGCCTGAGGAAGCTGCGCACATCCTGCTGGAGATGAGGCCTCTCCATCCCTCCCCACCCTGCCTACAGCTGGCAGGCTTCTGCATCAGGAGGTGTGAGAAATTATATTACTTCAGCCTTTAGCCTCCACCTTGGTACAAAAGCATTTCAGTATTACAGAGCACCTGGATTAACTGCATTGCTTCTCTTTTGGAATGCGCAAACATAGTTTTCTTCTTATAAGGGGCTTGGGTGCATGTCAAAAACTTGCATCCCGATGCCACTGTAATCACTAGGTATGGAGACCTTTTCCAAGACCTGCACACTGACCTGTAGCCAGATGCTATTTTCACCTCACTGCTGACGAGTGTGTAGAAACTGCTGATGAGCAGATCCAAAGCAGTACACTTACTCCGAGTTCCTTTCCTTCATCATTAAATACCAGCAGACGGACTCAGCTTCAGGTTGTCCCCAGCCATGCCCAGGGCTCGGGGAAGATGCAGGTCGTCTTTAACCGTGAGCCGAATGCAGCAGGACCCACCAGGAGAGAGCTCACAGGAAAACACATTGGTTAAAAAACCCACCCCGAAGGTCTCAGAGGTGCCCAGCTGAGCAATGCTCTGAGTGATGGAGAATTCCAGCTCCAGCACAGCGTTGCAATACCTGTACCACTTGGGGATGAGTAGCTCTTACCCATCCTTTGCACAGGAGCACCTCACCCTCACGGCTCAACAGGGTCCTGCACGTTACCCACTGCAGCAGCTGATAGTCAAGCACTGGTGACAAAGGTCCCTGCTGCTCATTGAAAACATATGAAATTAGACAGGCGATGTAGCTCTTCCTAAAGAGAGCATCAGAACCAACATCTGGTAAATGCACTTCAACTTCATCCCCTGCAAGGGCTTCCCTTTTAATTAGTTAAAAGTCTCACTCACCAGCTGTATTCAGCAACAAATTAACAAAGAAAGGGTTTTTAGGCCACCTCAGCCACATCGGTAGCAAAAGGAACTGGAGACCAAGGGTGCCCTGAGCCCCGGCTGGCCTGGCACAGCACAGTCCCCCGGGCTCTGCTGGCGGTGCTTCTGAGCTGTAGACTCAGCCTCCAAAAAGGAGAGACCACGTAGTTCCTGCGCTTCAGGAGCTACAGAAAGAGTGTAAAACCAGACAGAAACAGTTACCCTAATAAAGGGGGACAAACCACGCAGGACGGGTGAGACCCCCCTCTGTAACAGTGCCTCTCTCCCCATCGTGGCTGCTCTCGTGACCTTGGCACAAGGCGCAGTGCGAGCCGCGCCGTCCTTCCCACACAGAGCTGGCTGGTTGAAAACGTAACAAACCTGATCGAACGGGCAACAACAGCGTGGAAACGAGGGTAACCGCCTAAAGAGGAACTCTCTTTTGCTACGAGAAAAGTTCAGTTTTTGACCGAAACCTTTCTGGCTGTAGCCGCAGGAGAGCGGAGCAGGACCCCTTCCACCTCTGCCCACCCGCCGGTGGCCTGGGGACGGCACTGGCCCGGCTGCCGGAGGCGCGAAAAGCCCGGACGCTTCTGTCGCTCGTCCTGGCTGGGACAAGCTGGAGCGTGAGGGGGTGATGACTCTCCTGGCCAAGAGAACGAAGCCGTGACTTGTACCCAGCCGGGACGGGCCCTCGCTCCGACCGCTCTCTGTGCCGGGGGTACGTGAGCTGCTGCACCCTGACCCCCCGCGCAGCCACGTAGGAGCCCGGAGCTCGCTGCAGGCGCCTCCGACCGGCTGCGAAAGCCAGCGGAGCAGCACGAGCTGGGCTCGGAGGGGTCGTCAAGCTTGCGGGCACTGTGAGGGTCCCCTGGGCCGAAAAGCTTCAGCAGCTCCGTACCTTTAGACAACTGCAGGGCTGGGTGCCCGCCGTAGGAGCTTTAAAGCACCTACGTTTGGGGCTTAATCCCTCTTGGAGATCCAGGTTTGCCAGAAATCAGAAGTCAGACCGAGTTTGTCACCACTGTGCCCCCCCCCATCACAGCGTGTGACGTCTCCTGCCAGCTGCTCAGGTCTTCTCTCATCGGCTGATCTGTTTTCCGAGCAATCTGATGTGATTGCTGAAATGACGCTGCTGAAAGCGAGGGAAAAGTGTCTCTCATCAGGGCTTTCTTGACAGTAACAAAAAAAAAAAGTCTAATTCCTAAAAACAAGAACTCAGAAGTAACTGAAACCTGGCACCTATATTATGATTTTATATTGTCCAGCAAGGAGGATTATAATACAGTGTCATAAAGTATCTCAGCCACAGAATGACATAAATAGCTTACAAAGGACCTTGTGTGATGCATTTTCACACAGGGCTTACAGGTCAGGTTCCCAGAGCTGTCACGGGAACCTCTCAACACCAGCAGTGCCTCAGGCTGCAGGCAGTGCCGAGGGACGAGCCATGGCCAACAGTCCCCACTCCAGTCTGGCACTGGGGATGCTTTTCTTTTTTTTTCACTGGTGACTTGGGCAGCTGATGCTTTCAAAAACCAAGGGGGAAAAAATCATAAAGACAGAGGTAAATACAGCAAACATTGAAATGCCTGGCACCACTGCAAGGACACAGATCTGGGTGTGTTTAACAGTGAGACAGTATTTTCTTTGTAGACTAAGGGTACACAGGCATAAAGGAGCAGGTCATACCCCATCTGAGAACGCTAGTTACTCCTATCTAGGTTTTAAAAGCATCAAGTGTTAGAAACTCTGCATGCCTGAGAAAAATTCTCATGCAGGTGTGTGCCGACGGGGATCTGAGCTTTCTCTCGGCAGCCGGCGCTGCTGGTACAACCAGTGGCGCATCTGCACGCAGCTTACAAGTCAAGGAAGAGATTTTTTGGAGATTCAGGACACCAGCACCGCCAGCAACTTCCTTTTCACACAGGCTCACAATCTGATCCTGTATCTACCCTCTTTTTATACCAACCCACTTCTGAACCTCTGAAGCTGGGTCAAGTATAGGTCTGCCCAAGCTGCACTTTGAAGAGATGATGAGCACTGGGCGTAGGGGAAAAACAGGGAGAGTATTGTGCTTCCTTGGGGGAGCTGCAAGAAATGAGATAAAATCATTTCTGCCAGTTATTGTCCCCACCCCCTTCTGCTAAAGGGGGCACCACAGCTTCCTTCTGGCAAAAACTCATTCTAGACCCAACCCTCTAGAAGCCGCATTTCCCAGCAGATTTAACCGAAAAGTGATTAACCAGCTAAAGCAGGCAGGAACACTCCCAGCCTTGCGGTATCAGATGGCAGGCGATGCCCGAGAAGTCTCCCAGTGAGAGGAGCACCCGAGCGGTGCCACCACCTCCCGAGCCCTCGGCCCCTGCGGGAGCACGGCGGGGCTGGAGGCAGCTTCGGGAACTGAAACGGGGAGGGCTGCCTGAGCACGATGGCTGGGCACGGGGCTCGGGGCCTGGAAAAAGAAAGCCTACCCTCATGCGAACGCATCTGCTGGGCACTGAAAGGTATGGGTTTGTCAGTGCACACAGCTACATACCCACAGGCACAGGTGCAGAAAGCAGACGGTAAAACTTGGAGATTAACACTGGTTAAAAAAACCCAAACCAACCAATAAATCCTGTTTTTACTTCAATTTAACAACATCCAAGATCCTTACTTCTGACTTTTAGGAGGAGAACGCGCCGCCCTGCAGATGACAAGTCTTCTGCTCCTCCTGCACGGGTGCCCCGAGATGGCTGCCCCCACCTTCCGAGGGGACCAGCCTCTTCCCCCCGCGCCCCGCTCCGTGCTGCCCGCAGAGCCACAGCCCCTGAGACAACGTGCCCAAGGAAAGCCCGCGACCTCTCCTGGCCATCCTTCCTGGCTCCCCTACAACCCTCCCTGCTCTGATTGCAATGGCCCAAAAAACGAGATGAGCAACTACCACCCCCTCCTCACCTTCTTTCTGTCAGCTCTGGTTGACGTCCTGAGAGAAGGAGCAGGGGAAAAGTCAGTGCTTGAAGGAATCAGATTTAGTGGATTAAATGGAGCTCTAACAACAGCATACCGACTCTAAATATTTGCACAATTGGGTTTTGTGCAGAGTTAGCTTGCACACAGACATTTTTAGCTCAGTTGCTTTCCATTATTCTTTAATATTACAAACTCAGGACCAGCCTTTAATGTTTATCCAATTTATATTCAAAAGTTACCTCCGAAATCTGATGGATATTGCAAAACTGGGAAGGGGAACATAGAGGCAACTGTCTGTATCAGCTCCACTAGACACCAAAAACCTACCTGCAGCTGCAGATCCAAGGGTAGCTCAGCCAGCCTGTAACAATTTACTGTGCTGGAAAGGGAGATGTACACTCCTTCTCCCATTGTGCTCAGGTCCTCTCCTGGGCTCCTGACAATTTTAGGACGGTTTGGTGAGCCCTAGCGCCAGTACAAGGTAGGTGGCAGGGAGCTCTCAGTTTGGCATGAAACCATTGTCAGCTTAAAATGTTTGCTTGAGCAGAAGCCAGAGTTTGGGCTTTTCAAGAAGGTGTTTACCCAGTTGGACCTGGCACACCTGTAGAAGTAGGCGTGAAAGGGCTCCTGTCATCTACAAGTACGGAGAAGGCTGCATAGTGCACAGTAAGTCTTCACTAAGCTGTCCAGCTCATCAGGAATATAAAACAATAAACCTACTCAAATAGGAATAAATTTTTAGCATGCATTAGCAGAGCAGTAAGTCCAGGTTGTTTGCTGAGGCCATGTATGATTTGTGTGTATTTATTTTCCGCAAAAGTCACCAAATGCAACTGGTATTTGCCACACAGTGACCTTGCGCGAAGACCATGGTGGTCATATGTGAAAATGGCTGTTAGGGTAATACAATAAATTCTTCACATGAACATTCTGTATACACTTTTTGGTATATTTAAAAGCAGAGTCTCAACATATTTACACGTCTTTGAAGACAGCATCTCCCCTTCTTTTCTGAAAGCCTTTCTGAACTCTGCTCAGCCACAGATGGTGGGGGGACCACCCACAATCATCCCACGTCCAGTTTTGGACTCAAAGCTGCCTGTTCCTCACATCCCATCTGTCCTCCCTTCCAGCAGACACCATTTCAGTCCTGCATCACCCAGACCAAGTCCAGGGCTTAACTCCCTTCTGCTGTGCTTTGCTTTCCTTGGATAGTGCCCAGAGCCACTCATCTTGCAGAAGGATTTGACACAGCCACCGCAACTCCATGAGCTATGCAGTCGGGGTTGCTTATTTTGGGAAATCGTAGGGGTCAACGCACCATGAGAAACCATGTGAAGCTCCGTCTATGAGCAGGAAGATGGCTTTCTGAGGTCTCTCCCCTGCCAGGTGACCACTGTGAGCAGTGATGATGCCCTGTGCAGCTTTGGAAACTTTCCCAGAGCATGTCTACTAAGCAACACCATCCACATGCTTCCTGCAGGCATCCAAAACACAGGGTATTGCAAGAAAAACCCATCTGAATACAGGAAAGCCCTGAAGTAATATACTAAACCCTACCCCGAGAGTAAAAAAAGGTAACTGCTACCGTTACATATATACTCCACAAAGAAATGCCCATTAGATCATTTCCACCCCACCCTTTTTTGCAAAGAGCTTCTTTTGTTCCCAAATGTTTCTCAGACAGCATCTCTGAAAATTTGTAGACCTGCATGATATTTTTAGGGATTATTTGGTTCAGAAACAGCTCATGTGAGTCTTATTCCTTATTCCTGCTGTGTGGCTGGTTAACATTTGTCAGTGGCTAATGACATTTCTGGTCAGAGGAGATGATTTTTCAAAAAGCAAAAAATAACACTATATAGTTGTTTGATTTACAGACTGTACACTAGGAGCACTCCTCCCCAAATACTTACCTAAAAAACTAGGGAGAGGATTTTCAAAAGTTCTTGCTGACTTAGCTGTGAGAGGTTAAAACCTCACCCCTGTGCTCAAGAATAGCATGGAGATGCCTGAGCAAATATTGGCTTAGGTTCAGTCCTTCCCAAATTCCATTTGGCAGCAGGCAGCTATTTCTACATTTATTCCTCTCCAAACAAGTTTTGTTTGACATAGGCTTGCACCAGTGAGAAAACTGGCTTTGTCAAGAAGAGATTTTGTCCGCTTTGAAGAGCTCACTCAACGATTTCAAGAGGCATCCTCTCCCTTCAGTTGTGCAGGTCATCAAGGAACAAAGACATGACACATCAGCGTGAGAAAATGGAAGCCACTGAGTAATCCAAAGCAGCAGAGAGAGTACTTTAGCTCCAATTTGCACAAAATGGAAAATGTAACAGGTGCGAGGCAGCTTTAGTGAACTTGTGACATGTTCATCAGGGAACGGTCAGTCAGTATTTCAAAGTAATCAGGACTGAAAGTATGAGGGTATTTTTGTCAGAGGAAGAAAACTGGAACAACACTGAAGCAGAAAAATCCAGTTGAGAGGAAAGAGAAGAAAGCTCTCACTTCGAAACTTGAGTAGTCACAGAGACAGCAAACCAGAAATTTGGGCCATTTAGGAATGAAAAAAGAGCAACTTCTCTTCGGACATAATTCAGCTTGAACTTTCAGCTAGACTGTAAGGTAAAAGCCAGCCACAAATTACTAAATGAAGTGAGAATGAAGAGAAATTTCTGTCTAGGCACGCACATGCTAGTAGGATTTTATCCATTCACATGAGATCATCCAGAGATGAAATAAAGAGCAGAGGATAAGGGATGCAGTAGGCCAAATGGGCCAAGTGGTTTTGGAGGAAGGCTTGTGTATGCGCATGAGGAAAAGCAAGAAAAAAACATGAAGGAAAACAAATATAGAGAATTAGGGGAGGGTGAAGCATAAGGCAGAAGCTATAGAATAAACAAAGTTGGTATTTAATAGAAAAGCACAGTGAAAAAGGAAGACTGAAGGAAATCATCCTCCACATACAACTATTTTCCATGAAATGGGCAAAGATGGTGCTTCAGTAGAGGATGCAAAAGCAGAGATTTTGCCTAATTCACACCTCAAATTGGCTGCAAAGCTCACAAGGTACAGAAGAGCCAGCTATCTAAACACAGAAACAGGTGTTTGTTTTCCCCTTTTCTTCCCTGTCTCCCAACCAAATCCAACCTGGCCAAATACAGCATCAGTTCAGGCTAAATATATCAAACACATGTTCACAACTACCTTCCTGAGGCACTGCATTAAGCCAACTTAACTTTTAGAGCATCCGCAGCCCAGTGAGGACACTGTTGCTGCAAGGGCCTGCTCCCTTTGCAACGCTCTGACTTCTTCAACACAGAAAAGGAATGCCTCACATCTTTAGTACTTTCTACTCATGATGTAGGAAAAATACTTGACGGTCTGAGATGAGATAATAATTCACAGGTAAAACATTTAGCTTATCCTGAAACTGTCTAAACAGAGGAATTTAGTGAATCCAGGGATTCAGTAGAGGAACTGAGACTTAAAAATTACTTAAAAGTGACAGCAAAGAACCCCCTCTGCTTCTGCAAGCTGAACACTGCCACTGTCCTTTACTGTTAATCCAGGTACTGCACAAGACATGCTTTTATCTGCTTATCTGCATTAACCCAGCATGTGCTGGCGACACTCTGCAGACCACCACCAGCATGCCTCCTTTCCTTGCACAGGCGTTAGAGTCACACAGAGAGCAGGTAAATGGCTCATTCAATTCAATTCTGTTATCTTCATGGGCTGCTAAAGAGAGTTTGAGAAAGCAAGTGGCATTTTCATGAATGGCATGAACGACCATCCCCTCCTCCCAAGTGCCATGCAGTCTACGGCTGAAATGAGAATTCCAGGCTCTACACCCTCCTTCCACCAGGCTTCAAGCAGGGAGGGTTGAATCCAATCTCTGTGAGCGCTGCTGCAGATGTAACTCATCTTGTACAAATATTTTATGAAAAATGCATTAAAGTAGTACAAGTCTGAAGTTAAGTATTGTCAGAACACATAAAGTACCAGCTTAAAAGCACCACTGCATTGCCAGATGCATCCCTGCCATCATGAAAAAACTAAACATTGAAATAAATAGAGCAGCACGCATTCATGACTGAAGATCTGTCCCAGACTGATCTATTTCAGCTGAGCAAAACACAGAAAGGAGTATTGTAGAGGCAAACAAATAGGTCTGGATTAGATGACCAGGCAGCTCACTCCTGGTATTACGTTCCTAACTGCAGACAAAGGCCTGTGTACCCAGTGAAAGCCAGTGCTGTGCAGCGAGCCTCCCTGGCACACACCACGGATAAAGAAGCCCTGCCTTATATTTATCCCCAGTTGCGTTACAGGTTACACAGAAGCACAGCCAAAGGCTCAGCAATTAGGCACGTGTCGGTGCAACCGATGAGCTGATGCGACCACAGATGCTGCAGAACAGCCGCCACATCTGGATGTGAAACGCTTCTGCTGAGCACACCTCCTGCACACCTCAGGGGTGGAAAAAGGCTTATCCTCACCTCCAGTGCCCACCTGTAGCGCAGTCTGCAGCTATTTTTTTCGTGGATGAACTCCGGCAGGTATGAGTTAGTACTCCTACAAACAGTCTTGTGCTATCCATGCCCTCCTGCAGTGGCAGCATCTTAGAAATCACTCCTTGCTTTTTCATCCCTTAAATTAACTGTGTGATTACAAAGTGACAGATGTACTTATAGACAAAGATCTAACCAAAAATGTACATCCAGTCTCCAATACATTAACAGGATTATTTAAAACAAAACCATGTTCCTTGGGCTTCAAAAGCAGTGAGAAACAAAATACACTCTCCTTCCCCCCAGTGACAGACTTGAGGTGGCTATGAATCTGCCCAAAAGCACTAACTCGCCTCGTTCCAAGAAATCAGGCATAGTTTTGATAGATAAGTTATTAAAGTTTGTAAGAAGTGTTAGCACAAAGCATTTTTAGGTTTATTTAAATAAAAATTATAATTTATACAAGACTTTTTAAACAAACAAGATTTTCTTAAAAAATGTACAGAGCAAATCATTTCATTATTTCAATTCTTCATACAGTATAAGTCTTTTGTCAAACAAAAGTTACACTGATAATGAATTATTTACAACTTCAAAATATAGACTCAAACTTCAGACATAAAAATTTTAACATCCATTATATTTCAATGATTAGTAGAAATTAAACATCTGCCAAAATGTACAGAATTCAATAAAAACTACCAGTGTTTTCAATACAAGTTTAAGTAGCCAAAAAAAAGTACATCCTTTCATCTCTTCACGATTGGATAAAATCTCTTTTCTCTTTGTCTGCAGGAACAATGCTGCTGGCGTCCTGTGTGATGTTGCTGCTAATAAATAGCTCGTTTCATTCAATCTTGCCTCACAAAAGCTACAGTGCACAGAAAGGCATGATTTCATATTTCGTCTTTTTTTGCCTTTTGAATTTAAATGGTCACCAATGAAGAATTAAAGCAGTCAGTTTTCATCTCCCTTTTTTTTTTCCCTCTTTAAAAGGGACTCAAACTAACCAATGCACTTCTAAAGAAGTTAAATCCAATTACACGTGAATGATCCAGCAATGAACCACAGACATCAACAGAATTGCAAATATAAACAGCAGACAGACAGAATGACAAGAACATCACTTTCTGCTATTAGAAAGTAGCACTTTACATTAAGTGGTACGACCCATCCTGTTATTGAAGTACAGCAGGCTATACTGCAAGACTATGTAGGAAGATTGGAATTTAAGGTTAGAGCTTCAGTGTAATTATACAAGTCAAGTTTATATTTACTCACTGTCCATCCCCTTCTGCCCTCCAAACCTGGGAGAGCGTAGCAGGAGGAAAAGCATGAGTAAACACACCAAGGTTACCTTCTAGTGTCTCTGAAGTCACATACACTACAGGAGCAGTTAATGTAGCAGGAACTTGGACAACCCAACGTAAAGTGAACTTTGCAAAATATGTACATAGATGTTTGTCAGTTATATTACAACTCTATTTTCTAAAAAAAATCCAGTCTGTTTTCTATATATTAGAGTGAAACAATGTTGCATTGCAATTTGCACTAGGTTTACTGCTTTAAGAATCACTAACTTTTAAGTTCACACTGTTAAAGTGCGGATTCATTTCAAACATCAACACGTTAGATTTTATAAGAAGTTTCTAATTTCTTTGTCCAGAAAAAAAATTTTAAGAGCATATTGTACATATGAGGCATTTCAGTCTGGGAAAAAGATAATGACTTCTTTTCTCCCTCTCCGAAGCCTAGGTATGGTTAATTGTCCTGGCACCATCAACATCAGACCTATAGCTCCTCCAGGAACCAGCATCTAGGACAACCCTGTATACGAGGGTCAACCAGTGAAGGGTGGGAGGGGGAGGAGGTAATAAGTGCAAGTCAACTGATTTCCTACTGAAACTGCTGTTATGATCAGAGTGAAGGTATAAATTACATTTGAAAAATGATACAAAAATAAGAAAAAGAGCATGCTCTCTGTAAAAAATATAGTTTTCTGTTTCTTCAAAAAAAAAGGATAACCTTAAACACACCCAAGGAATTTTTCTTCTTAAGACAAAATGAGTGAATCTGATTAAGATTTATATAACATTAAGCGATTTTAATGCCTATTTGTTAGTCACACTTACTATTCAAGGAAGCTTCTAGAAAGGAAAGCCAAATGGTAATACACAGCAATTACAAAAAGAGATTAATTGGTTTTAAAGTAGGTTTGATGAGAAAAATTTAAGATCAAGGATTTTTACTTAAACATAAAACCTGCATGTGTAAAGTGAAGAAACCATAAACTGTCAAGCTACATCCATATTAGATGGTGGCAAAATGGATTTCCCACCAGCTTCACTTGTATTTTAAGTTTTCAGGCCCTGAGTTACACCATACGTAAGGAGATCTTAGAAATGCACCCCTTTTTCAGGTCACATAAAGACACGTTCAAGTGCTACTCTAAAGGGAGAAATCAAAAATAGCATTTTAGCCATTATGGTGGATTGTCCCCCACTCTCGTTCACATTTCCACCCAGGCCACAGAGTTTTACCCTGTCAGTGTTTCACTTTACACCACCCAACCAAATCACAGTATTCAACAGTATTTCTTCATATCAAGTTCATATGAAGTTCTTCATATCATGCCTCTTCATGGCCAGACTGAAATAAGGTTTGTACAGTTTGACTGCCACCTTTTTCCTAACTGCTGCGTTTGTTGAGAGACTTTAATCAAAAACTGTGCTAAGAGTTAAACACCCTTTGGTGTTTGTCTCCCCTCAATTTCCCCTTTCCCTATAAAGAAAGAAAATTCCTGTTTAAAAAAAGAGAAGAAAAAGCCATGAAATTAAGTCCCATTTTTACATAAGAATTTGCATCTCCATTGCTTTTTGGGAGGGGCATTCATATAATGTCTGGAGACACCCATACTACTCAACTCAAAAGACATAGCAAAGGAATAGACATACTGGAAGGCTTGGCATAACTCCTACTGTGCTTTCATGAGAATTCTAAACCTCTCAGATGGGTGCTATTATATAGAGTATAAAAGCTTTCTAATATTAAAGACAAAGGTCAATATGTGCTTTGCTGCTAGAAAGGCCTGAGAGAGTTTAGAGAAGGAGCACAGCCTTCCTGTTTTACCTGGCAGTTGGGTTTAATTGTTACTAAAATTTAATTTTGCAAGGGGAAAGACAGCAACATAACAATACCCCTCAAACTACGCTTTGAAAAAGAACTAGTGCTTTCAGCTGCTATATTGTAGTGTTATTTTATTACACAGTAACTCAAGAGAAAAGCCAAATAAAAAAAAAAAAAGTCATACCTCAGTTTAATTTAATTATTCCCACCTCCCCCAACACAGAAAGCCTGCAAGTCTTCAATGCATTAACATACAAACACCTTGTACATAAAACATGTACAATAGTTGAGCCCTTCTATGACAAGTATCTACAGAAATACAAATATACGATGCCTAACATTTTAGGAACAACATTTTGGTGCCCTCTTTTATAAAAAGTATCTGCCTGCCTTCCCTCCTCTTACTTTGGTTAATTAGGAAAGGAAGATATAGTTACAAACTTTCTCCTCCATTTCACTGTACAAGCAATTTAAATGTCTATGCAGGAACCTAACCAAACCAGTAAAACATCCTTCTGCAATGCAATAATTAGCAGGGAGAAGTTATTTTAAGTGCAGTTTTAAATATGGACATATTAAGATGATAACACTTCCCTGGTGTTGCTATCAGTTTTAATAAAGAACTCAATTAAAAACTCTGAGCTGAAGAAAGAGACTTCAGGCTGCTGCAGTCATCATTCTCACATATTGGGGAAAAACAACTAAGATAAAGGGACAAATGTATCCCTAGTGGTATCAGTGGAGTTAAAGGGATCAATCTGTTTCACTTTGTTATTTAGTCAGTTCTCCAAGTATCTTCCCAGCTTTTAATGTCAGTAAATAAACATTAAAAGTGCTTAATGTGCAAGGCTAATAGTGATGATAGCACTTTCACTGTTGTTTCATTTTGTTTTTGTTTTGTTTTTTTTTTACAAAAACCTTAAAAACAAACATGAAGGCATATATAAAATACACTTGATTTATGTAACAGATAGAATATAAACCACCAGACAAGAAAAATTATTGCAAAATAGATGAGGATGTTCATTTTTTTTCACTACCAAGTTGTAAAATAAGAAAGTTTCCTTTAGATCTTCTAAGATAAGATACTAGCTCTCACTGCTTGATGATGCAGAGGTTATCTTCACATATTGGTTGAAAATTGTCTCAAAAGCTTCATCTCTGTGTACCATGGCACCAAACACCAAAGGCTAAATGACAGAAAAAAAAGATCATGTCAGTCTGGAAATGAAAAATCTTCCCCTAGGTATAGTTTTGGCCAAATCAATAGGAACAGGAGATGAACTCTACTTAAAGTGCATTAATAAAGACATAATAATCTTTTTCTCTACTAAATCCTTGGATATATGGCAGAATTTCTAAGATTTTTTCACTTCTCTTCTTAAAACAACCATGGCATAAAATGCAACTGCACAGAGTATTAGCAATGGAGAACACTTCACCTCTCTTTCCTCTCCATCCGCTCAGTGCATGATGTTTTCCTGATTGACCTCTGCCTCCATTAAAGATTTTCAGAAATCTTTATCAGTGCCTCTTTGTTTTGGCTCATAGAATATTTATTTAGGTAGATGAATATTTTCAACCTCGTAATTAAGAAGTACTTCTCAATACCAAATGGCAAATAGGAAGCCTGGTACAATGGTCATGTGACTTGGAGAAAAGTTTATAGGTGATTAGTTTAAAATAAGGTTCAGTCATATGTTATGAAAAGCTACAGTCTCCCAGAGGGTATTTGAGGCTTAGAGAAGCTTAAATCTTCAGCAACATAAGACTGAAACAGGAAAACCACATCTGAGGGTCAGGCCTTTCCACTCCAAAGCTGCCTCACCCACAGATACTCTCAAGCCATCAGCTTTTTGTTCCAGACTGCACAGCAGAGCAGCCCCCATGCTCCTGATGAAGGATGCTGGGGAATGGTCAATGGAGGTAGTGAAATAATGAAGCAAGTCTTTCTGAAGTGTTACAGTAAAATAGCCCAGATGCAGTAGAATAAGCAAAATGTTTAAATTAAAATTCTGAAGCCAAATATACTGAATAATAGACAATTGAATTAAAAAAAAACAAAAACAAACCAAACAAAAAACCACACCACTGGAATAAGGAAAAAAAAAAAAAAGCCTTTATGTTAGTGCTAGCCAGCAAAGGAAGACAAAAAGGGCACAAAGTCAAGCACAGCAATACAGATACAGCCAGCCACTTACTTTTTGCGTAGATGGTGTTGATACAGCAATACCCATCCCTGATCCCGGGAGAACAGAGAGCACTTTATACTAAAAAGAAAAAAAAAAAAAACAAAACAAAACAGACCAAAGGTATCTTACATACCGAACAATTGCAAAAGGTGCTGAGAAGGTTACACAACTCGTCACTGGTGTATCCTCCCAGCCACAACTAACAGACCTCTACTAAAAACAAGAGGAGGCCAGACGATGTTCTTTGACCCTGGAGTCAATGGGTACAGCATTGCCCATCCTGCGAGAACCTGCCTCTCCTCCTCCTCCTCCCATGCGCTGCGGTGGCACCCAGCCTGCCTGCCAGAACCGGCCCTGGCCCTAAACGGAGCACCCCGGTACCGCTACGGCACGTGGGAGCTGGCCCAGCCGCGATGCCAGGGATCACGCTGGCTGCTGGACAGCGCGGGCAGGTAGTACACCCTGGCCCTACGTGTATATCTGTACGTGAGAGCGTGCTTGTGAGTATCACCTAGAGGTTTCCCTAGAAGTAACAGTCATCCACTGTTTAAAGGAGCAGCAAGGAGAGCAGAAAAAGCTTCTTTTTCAAAATTAAATAGACAAACGGGGTATGTATAGGTTGTTTTTTGGTTTGGTTTTTTTTTTTTGGTTTTTCTTTGTTTGTTTGTTGGGGGGGGGGGTGTTTTGGGGTTTTTTTTTTGTTTTTTGGGGTGTTTTTTTTTAAAGAAAGTCTGTAATGCTAAGGAATACAGTTGGCTGAACTGGAGAATATCCCCAAGGGGGAAGAGACCCTGAGTCTGGCCTGTGTTCCCCACCCCTAAACAAACCCAGGCACAGTATGTTTTTATGCCTGTCTGCATGATCCCAGTCTCATCTTCATTAAAAAAACTACACAGATACAAAAGGACCTTTATGGCAGTAGACCTACTAAACAATGAGCCAGCATACACTTGAAGTATGATGTTTAAAATCCATCAACATGAATTATTAACTCCAACAGGAATGTTCAAGTTATGCTTAATGGACATGTGATATAAATAGAAGGAACTAATTTGAAAATCTGGAGGTACTTAAGCAGTAGACACCAGACTGAGGTGTTTCTTTGCACAGCATGATTTAATCTGTGGCACTCACTGCCACATGATGTAGTAGAAAGCAGGGGTGCTGCATTTAAGAGTAGGACAAGTTTGGACAGGATAACGAAAAGTGACATTAAATGCCATATAGAGTGAAGCAAAGCGCCAATAAAGCTGTTGGTGACTGCAGGCTGATAAAACTCAACCAGAGAAAGGATCACATTGTACTTGCCATGCTTCCAACCATCCACTTCTTGCCTCTGTTAGTGATGGGATCCTAATTAGATGAAACTCCAGCCTGATCCAGTCTAACAATTCTAACGATTTACCTTTCTCCACTGACAATAATGCCTAATCCCTCTGAGGCATCTACTTTTAAGATGGTGCATCTACTGATATCAACATGCAAACTGAAGTTAGTATTACACAATTCCTGCTAACAATAAATCTTAAAGCCTACACAGCTCTAGCCAAAGCCAATGCAGGAGTTAAGAATCAACACAAATTTAATTTTAAAATAATTCAGAAGTGTAAGGGTTTAGTAAACTACTTTGGTTTTATGGTCATAGTGAGTTTGAGTCCAAATGGCTAAACAAGCGGTTCTGGGAAATATTCTTGATCAAAGAATTACATTTTACTTATAAAAATTATCAACTGCATGATTTTTCAAACTAACTTAAGCAGAAAAGCAAAACATGACTAGCTGAACATAAAAAACCAGCTTTCGCCCCTATTTGCAACACAAATCAGACATACCTTCTGAATATCTGTTATATCCGTTAGCTTTATAACTTTATTTCTTTTAGATGAGCCAGATTTGGAGCTTTCAAAGCACAAGTAACTGAAGACAAGGAAAGAAAATGCTCATTTTGATACAGTATTCTAAAACAAAGCTCTCAACATCTTATCACTTCTGAAGTTTGAAATCTCACAGGTTAAAACCAGCTTCAAAAAAAAGAATGAGGCACACAATTCAGTTATGGCTTCTAATTTTGAGCAAACATTTGTAAATTCTAGCAACTGGCTAACATGTCTGAAAGCCCAGAACACACAGTATGCACACAAACACGCACACAAAAAATCTTGTATTTATATTACTGCACTGAATGGTTAAACCTGACAAGCATTTTAAAGACACAGGAAGCACATATATATATCCTTTAACAGTTGAAATACCAAGTCTCAAAAGGCTTATAAATCTTTTACCATCCTAAAAGAAGATTAATGGAAAACACTGTGTTAGTTTCATGCTATTGTGATGCAAACAAAAGCTCAGATTTGCTGGAGAGTACTCTCCATCACTAGGTGACATTGCATACAGATGAGCTTTACTTCCATTCATTACACTCCAAAGGAATTTCAGTGCAAGAGACCCAAACAGTAGTGACGATAGCTAGTCAGCTTTGGGAGGCTGGGGGGTAAGTAAGGACTAAAACAAAATAAAAAATCAAGTACTAGTTTTGAAACCAAGGCTTGAATTTCTATGTTCTTTTTATTGCACACTGTTTCAAGGAAGCTATACAATGTTTCCTTTTAAAAAAAGGAACTAAGAGTATTTGCCAAATAACCATTGATCACAACTCCCCAAATACACTCAGCTTTTAGGTTTCTTTTTTGTATATAGGTAGTATGTTATCCACATCAAGAACTGCAGCGACTAACAGCTAACTATATAGAGCTACTCTCCATTCCTATGCAAGCCTTTCCAAGGCAAAACCACATTTGTTAAGCCTTACCACACCCCAGATTCAGCTCTCCCTTGTTATGGTGCTTTCTTGAGGTTTTAAACCACCATGAAAAGGCATTTTTGTTTCTAAACATTGTTAAAGGATTACTTTTAGATTCAATTTTTTAATGCCTGTTAAGTTTCCCTCTTAAGAAATGTGTGGAGTGCAATGACTCACTTTTCTGTGACGTAAAGAACTCCATTCCTGATGTAGTCTGTAGGCATCTTCCTATCTCTGTTTATCAAGCAACAGCGCCAGCCATTTTCACACACTGAAAAAGTCATAACAAGAAATCTTACTTTAAGAAAAAGAGAGACAGACATGCATTATTCCCAACAGTTTCCTTATAAAACAGCAGAAAACACTGAAAATTAAACTTTAGGTACCTAAAACTAGACATGTTTACAAAGAAAAGCCTAAATAAGGTGTTTTTAGATACCACAACATCTGTTTTGACACTGTTTTTAAAAAAACACAAAACAAAAACCACTGACACAATTATTCCCTTTAACTTGCCTATTCTACTTGCATTACCACAAAAGGCATGCCAGGCTGTCCATCCTTTCAAAGAACTGCAAGGATGTGGAATGGAAGAGACCGTCCCCATTCATCCTGCTTTAAAGCAAGTCTTTTTAATCAAAAGCTTATACCTGTAGATTGCACAAAGGGAATTCAACTTTAACCTATCCTTGGCTTTTTAGAAAATACTAGTGTAGCCTCCCTGTTGCATAATACCTGCCAAAGGACGCTCATTTTCTGACAGGTTAAAAACTTCATGGAAATTCCCCCTCTTGGTGGTATGAAAACGACTTGTGTCTTCATCTTTGCTTATTCCAGTTGGGGCGCTTGAGCCCACGTAACTTCTGGATGCTGCTGTTTGAAGCTGCAGAAAAATAAACATGATACCAAAATTTGAACAGCAACATTTAAGGTGTGCTCTTAAAAATAACTTGGCTAACTACTCTTCCTAATAAAAAAAAATAAAAATAAATCCGTAACACAACAATTTTCATTAACTACTTAATAAAGTTAACTTGGGACTATTGCACTGTACTATTGCTATAGCATAAAAGTCTAATGTGCTATCTGAACATAGTCTTTCAAAGTGCTGCCCTTTGATGGACACCCTTTGCAGTGCTAAATGCACCTATCTTAAAATACCATTTTTCTGCAGTAAAGGGTATATCTGATTAGATACAGCTAAGTCACTGCACACAGCTCCAATTATTATACTAGTGGGACTGGGAACAGTTAATACATTACCAGTACTTGGCTTGTCTTCAAGAGACAGACCAAGCACAAAATATTATTGCACAAAATAAGTTTAGAAAGAAAAAAGAGCAAACAAAGAAAAAGCCACAGAAAACTGCTTAAGCTCATTATGAATACAAATGCTGAAATTGAAAGGAAGTTTTCCACACTATGATCCATACCTTTTCATGCCCTGACAGCTAGCAGGAAAAGAAACAAACAACACAAATGTGACAGTGACAAAAGAAAAAAGTGAAGTCTATTTAACAGTATAATACATAGAATAAAACATGAACTGAGTGACACTGCAAGATCTTGCTCACAAACCAAAAGACTACACACAATGAATGCAATTAAAAAAAAAAGTTATCAGTGGTTAGAGCACACCAGTTCAATTTATTCAGGTTGCATTAGAGCCATTGATCTTTCCTTTGCTTTGAAGTTACACTGAATTTTGAGTGTTGACATGTGAAATAAAACTGGAATGGTTGTCAGCATCCTTGACGCGGCGGGGGGGAAGACAGCACGGAGTTCTCAAAACCGAAGTACTTGAGTAAAATCTACTTTTAAACAGAGCTCTTGAACCACTGGAGTAAAATCTACTTTTAAACAGAGCTCTTGAACCACTGGAGACTGCCCTAGCAAACAAGTCTTGCTTCTGGAAGGACAGCAAGCAGTTTCTTCTGGAAAGCTTGCCTGCGTTTGCTTTTTCATCTTGGTGGGGCACCACACGATCCCAAAGCCTGGCTTTTGTCATCGAAGCATTAACAGCTCTGTTCTTAGCCTTACCATACACGTGCAGTTAAACAACTGGCAAACTGACAACATGCAAGCTCCGGACTAAGCCCTTCTTCTGTAAAGGCCTGATGCTGTCGCAGGCCAACTAGCCTCTGCTGGCTTCTTTTGCACATAAGTTGGCAACACTCAACACTTCGCAGGATTTAGCACTTACAAAAGAAATCCAAAGCAAATGAAAAAACGCGCACTGCAATTGCTGACTAGAAACCAGACTGACAAAACAGGCACAGCATAGGGTATTTACCATCCAGCTTTTAGGGTAACTGTAATACAACGATGCCTTGGGGGAAAAGAATAAAGAAAGTTGACATAGAAAGTAAATGGTTGAACGATAACTGTACTATTGCTTCAGTTACTGCCCTTCTGCGGTGCTCTTAGCAATGATCGAGCCCCTGGAACCAACAAAAATAACAGCTTCTCCAAAAATTTCTGTGCAAGTAAAAATCAGATTAATTTTTGGAAGGCTTTCTTGGACAAGTTATTTGGCTCCATATGCACGTAACCACATGAAGCTCCATGCCCCAAAACATAAAAAAGTCAGGGCAAGAGGTCTAATGCATTTTGTGCTGGCATGAGGATTATTCCTGCTTTCTGCTACACTGATTCCTACCTATCCGTTATATAAAGAGATTAAAAAAAGGTGTTTAAACTTCAGTACCACATCCCATCCGGTGGCTGAAGATATGAGAAAGTTCTGCCCTTACTTCTAGTTCTTCCTAACACAGGCAAATGTTTCCTCTTCTACCCTTAAAAAAAAAAATCAGCTAATTTATCCATAAGCACCCAGGCTTGAGACAACCTATGGTCAATTACTCAAAAGAAAAGCATTACATCCAATTTTGATAAGCCTTAAATCTAACTGGAAGTGATTGGATTTGTAATGTTGGAGGAGTCCTGTCTAAAAATATCACCAGCAACCTGGAGGCAGGAATATCTGGAGGTATTCCTTTTCACTTGACCTGTTGTCAGCTTTTGACATACAACCTTTACCCATCAGATACTGTTGATAGGATTGTTCTCTAAGGACACAAGGTCAAAGTGGTGGTACAGGCAATGAATATTGCATTGTGTCTAGGTTTACAGTGTCTTGTATGCTGTTTAATGATAAGAAGCCAAAGCAAATGTACATATGCTGGCACTACATGTTTTTGGGCTCTGCCTTTTCTATGAAAAAAATGAAAAACCTATTTGGTTTTTACCTTTTCATACAAAACCCCCTGTTTTTTATACTATGAGGTTCCCAGAAATCTCTCAAGGGGTAAGAAAGTTTGTCTAAAATTACTGAGACCAAGTTAATGGTTTCAAAGACATTTAGAAGCAGATAATGCACATCCTTTCCAGGCAGACAAGCCAAGCCCATAAAGTCAGACACAGTAGTACTAAAACTCTGGTCTACTTGTCAAAACTTAAGCCATGAGGAAAAGCCAGAAGGGATAATTACTCTCTAAGTTTATGGATTCAAGTTCAGCAATTCATAGCTTTTCCACTTCCAAGGCAGATTAAAGACACCCGGCAAGAAGCTGCCGCCACCACCACCACAGTATGTGAATGATAACCTGTAAGCTTGAGAAGCACAGAAACCTTTAAGCCCATCTTCTGCAAGCAAGAGAAATACCAGCTATGGACAGCTCCATCCAACCGCTCATTCACCTCTCTTGTCCCTTGGAAAATAGGAGCAAAAGACTCACTTTCTGTCAGAGACTGTCTTTCTCTTCTACTTCCTTCTGAAATACTCAGACTATGCTGCAGTTATTTTACCACCAGCTGCTCCATCACCCCCAGAACCCCATACTACTTCTTCACAGGTTAACAACCAAGGGTTCATGTGTTTAACCCTTTGGCTCTCCAGTGGTGTACCCAGGCTGAATTATTGCTAAGTGCTGCATATTTTAGTCAGTGAGCTTATGACGGTACTCAGATACTCCATGAACGTAATTAGATACCGTAACAAGAGGCATTAAGCAAATGCTAAAATGGGATTAGACTGAAGTTTTATTACAACTATTTTTATTTTTAAACTAATAACCATTGACAAATTCAGGGATACGGAAAAGCATGACTTGCTTTTCAGTTGTCATGTCAGACCCCAAAACAATTTGCAAAAGATGCACAAAACGCAACACTTAAAGATTTAACTATGAGATTTTAACGAAAGAAAAATTTACTGTTGGAGTACTAACATGGTGAAAAGTCATTTATCACCATTATGTTAAAAGGTCATCCAATACAAATAACCATAAGACATAATGCCTAAATCTGTAAACTGCTTTATTACCTCTGTTAATGCTTATCCCATTAGTAAGCTGCATACTACATCCAAGCCTTTGTTTATTTATTTTTTAACTAACTGTTCTTCAATCTACACAAGCAGCTGAATTTCCACTGAAAAAGAATGTCTGAGAACAGAGAAGGGGAATGCAAAAAGACTAAATTTTGACAATAAAATCACACAGAATGTATGTTACAGAAATTTATATGAATATGGATGGTGTTATTTTTGTGCATTTAGCTTCATACGACTTCCAGTATATGTATATTTATATACACATTTTGATAATAGATTTCTTTCTTACAAGAAACAGAATCCATATAAAAACTCTGTGGATCATGAAAATAATTAAAAAAAAATAGAACTAACATTGACTTGTAGGATTTAATTAACCTTCCTTTTAATGTGCTCTAGTCACTGGGGAAAAGGGAGAGGAAGAAAGGGATCCGATTTTCAGATGTTGGGAACGGAGGGACAAAAAGATTTATTACCCTTACCCGTCTCGACACTGTAGCATTAGATCTTTCTTTGAGCTGAGGATCTGTCGGGAGACTTGTCCAGATGATATAAGGAGTATCATACTTAGCTCTTAGTCTGGGGCATCGTTTGAAGATAAAATCAATAAGGAAAAATTTGATTCCAGCATAGAGTCCTGAAAAAAAGGTCACTTTAGTAGGCGCGTTAAAGGGCATTAAGAACATCACTGCTTTGATCATGTTTTAACAAGTTCATGAATGAAATCAAATTCTATATTTTCAGTCACAGTGCTAAACCATTCTCTTGGTTTTAATATTTTGATTCTTCTTCCAGAGGCAAGAAATTATTTTTCTTTTCCTCCGCTGGACAGATTTCCTTCCTCCCCATCCCCAGTTCTTTTAAACCACTTACAAAGCTTCTTATGATGCAGAAGAATATTAAAATAATACAAACATATATTCCTTGTTGCCAGAAGCATTCTGAAAACATTATATACTTCCAAAACAGAAAATGTGCCAGAGCATTCAACTCTGCAGCTCCCTGCAGGAATTTAAATGGCAACAGAGGGCTCTCATGTACTACATTAAACTCTATCTTCCAGTCAGTATGTCCTCTTATCTTACACAAGGTATTTCCTTGCATTCTGCCAGATTAATAAAGGCTTGAAATACTCTCTCAAAACTTTACTGAATGCAATTCAGATCTCTTTCTAAGAGTCAGTGTAAAAAAATAATTCCTCACACATCTAAGTCAATTGTCACATCAAGCAAACCTATGTTTATGTTCAAGCTAACACAGTCTGACATTCAGTGCCACTAAAAGTAATACTGATTTGATCATATCATTACTTTAATGAAAAAAAAAAAAAAAAAAGAGAATTCTTGGTTCACAGGATGTGGCTTCATACCTTAGAAAAAAAGACAGTCTCATGCTATAGCAAAAACCCTCTTTTCCCAATTCTCAGTTGAGAGTTTAAGTATCTGCAACTTCACCCACAGTAATCTGTTCATTTTGTCCAGCCTATCTTCCAAGTCTTACAAGTAGTCCCATTAACCCTTTCATTTTTCCCAACCCTGTCACTTTTGTGCCTTCTGTGTGGTCCCACATATTTAATTTGCAAGGATGTATGAGTGAAAAAAAAAACCCCAAAATATAGGACCTTATGGAAGCCTTGTAGCTGACAGTCTGAAGACCTCTGCTAATAGCTCATCATAAAGTTCCCCTCTTCAAGGAGCGAATGCATTATCCAGTCTTTTTCTATTACATTACGTATCCAGAGATGGTTTTCAAAATGCACACAACAATGTCAAGCACAATGAAAATACTTTAAAACACTGCATTACTTATTAATGCAGAGTTTTCCTTCTTAAACTCTAAAATTCTCCCTCTAAAGATCACTTTGAGTTTTAACACATTAAGTCTAGACTGTAACAGGTCAATTATTTATTACGTTTACCCATTGCAAGCCCAATAATCCTGTAGGGCAAAAAGCAGGATGCAATAAAAGCTGCCCATAGAGTAATGTAGAGCTTCTGTGTTATTTCTGGCTGGACCCACATGAACAAGCTGAAAACAAAAAAAGAAACAAAATTTTATTACTAGCATTCCAGACATTAGTCAAGTCTTGTTTTAAGAGGAAAAAAAGACTCATGTCAGATAACTTACTTTTTAATTTTTTCCAGTATGTCTGCCATCTTGCCAAAAAGGTTCTACATAAGAAGCAAGAGAATTATAACCAAATCCTGCATTATTTTGAGCTTTTTCTCCACATAATAGAAAACAACAGTTATGTTACCCTGTTGGTAACAAGCAATTCCCAGAAGTGAGTTTTTTTAACTCGTTTTTAGCCATTTATGTACTTCAGGATTGAGTAAATACAGAACAGAATAGCAATACTCAATGACTTCCATGTCATTTAACACCTTGTTCTGAAACTTGTGATTGACTGTTAAAAGTGAAGAAGTTACCTTACCCCACTGTCACAACTGGAAAGTGTTTACATCACTGCAAATATTTTAAATTAAGGTGTCAATCTAAGAGTTAAGAACTTCTGTCAGTAGGTAACAAAATGGGAAGTTTCTTCACGCATTTTGAGCACTGAAATCTCAGGCAGTGGTTACTGAGTTCATCAAATGTTGGACTCGTAGCTTCTTTAGAAACACACCACCACCAGGTGTTTATGATGTACCCTTCGAGTTACTAGATTCCACAGAATCCCAACAGTTGTTGATGCAAACAGACCCCTGCTCAGGACTAAGAGGGTTATTCAGCCATCTCCTCTAACCTATTGCTGCTGTCACAGGACCTAAAAACTTCACCTTCCCAATAAATTTCCAAAGGCGTTCATATAAACATATGCACCACCCCCAGCAGAAGGAAGGAGATCAGCACACACAGTTGGCGAGACAAAGGTAAGCTACTTTCAGCAGTGACACGTTGTTAGACGAGGCACAAGGCTGCAGTTCAACTAGATGGTGGAGTCACTCAGCTGCGAGGGTAGCTCATCAAACTGATGGAGCTGGGAGAAAACCTTCACTCACCCTCTCCCACACAAGCAGCAGATTTCAGGGCTGTGGTGGGGGATGGTGCTTAAAACAGACTATTTCAGAGATGCTGTGCAAACTGTTGAATTAACACAGCTAAACAGACAGTTGAAGGAATAGGGCCTCTGACACCAGTTTCACAACTAGCAGATTTGGGAAATGGATCCATACTCCAGTACACTGGTAAGATCTGCCACCTGACCTGCATTATCAGAAGCTCATTTACATATATTAGGGGAAAAACCATCAGAAGCTGCTTCTGTTCCCCTTCAGACCTTGCTCAGAGCCATGATGGCAGAATTTTGACCAGTTCTCTGAAGCATCATGCCATTCCAGAAGCTCCAGGCATCTTACTGAGATTTCTATTGCTTGTAAGTAAAGAACCCTATGCAAGGAAAATATTGCTTGTTTAAGTGTTTGTTTTCACATGCTGCATAACGAAGTACTTTGACCACTTGGACTATGAACCTCCTTGTTCTAAGGAAGCAGCCAGAGGAGTCCAAGAACAGCACAGTACCTGCGCCTTCTGAGCCACGTCTAGAACAAGCTGAAACTTTTCAGACACCGTCAGGTCCTCTTTTGGGGGTTCCTTGGGCAAGAAAGAGATAACCCATTAATTTTCAGCTCAGCTAAAACTGGTATTTTACACAATTCCTCATGAAAACATGACTCCTCAACATTCTTGGCAATAGTCCTCTTGCTTTAAACAGTCTCTAAATTTGCCAAGTTCCTTCCTTGTTTCAGATCTACTGTTTGCGCTGGTTATCTTTAGTTATCAATGCTTCTCCTCCACGGTATATGCAAACATAGTAACATGAGGCTGTGAAAGACACAGTAAGTCTTTGGAACAGCATGGTTACAATGACTTTCAGTCTATGAACACACAATTGACCTACTTCTGGTCTAGCATAGAAATTACTTTTTTTTTTTTTTTTTTAAGTTTTACATCTATAACTTTATTATTTATTTATTTTAATAGCTTATTGGCCTTTTAAGAGTAACAAAATTATCCTGGAAGCAAGGCCTCACTAAGTCTTACTAAAAGGGTTGAAATTCAAAGAACTCCATCTTACTTACAATACTTCCTGCTTAAAGCAGGATATGCAAATATTTATTTCAAAAATAATAGAGAGATAACAGAATGCAAGGCTTCCTGAAGATCCCATAGGATCTAACTTGTCCCAAGCTGGCATATTAACATTTATTCCAGAAATGTAATTCAAGTTTGGACTACTTTATGGTGAAACACCCAAACCTAGTGCTGTTGGTGAAGATTTCTAAATTTAAAGAGAAAGAAAAAAGCTGTAGTGTCTTTATTTGCATCTCACTCTTCCCTCCTTTTACAGCTACCCACATAAAGACAGAGGAGGGTTTTGAAGGTACAGCTTTTAACATAGGCATATAGGCCAAACCCATTAAAGACCTACCATGGGTTCAGAAACTTCAGGCACAATGCTCCACTGTATTCTCCAACCCCTAGAAGTTATGGAAATAGTTAAAGAGAGCAAGTACTTCTTCTCCACCTGCCAACATGGATTATTTGTAAGAGGTTAAAAAGTAGTTTTCTGCAACAAGCACTTACGGCTTAAAAACAAAAAATAAAACAAATAATCCCCAAATCAACAAAGAACCCACAAAATAACATAAGCATAAGTGGCCAACAACAGACAGCTTTAAAGGTATATACATAAAAAAAATTATATTAGCTAGGTGGATACTACACAGAATCACCGCTTGTGGGTTTTACAACAAAAGTGAACTGTGTGCACAGAGTAAATAATTAGGAATATTTTTTCTTAGTTTGTTTATGTGAACAAAATTGGATCAACCTATTCTGGAGCCTATTTGCTACTGGTAATTTTCAAACAGAGTGTCAGACAGTAAGTATTAATTAAGAAATCAGAAAATTATTTTAAAATATGCACATTAAGATCCTTCCTGCCATCTTTAGCTTTTTTAGGGGGAAAACACCATTAGCCTAAAATAGCATTTTTAAGAGATCCTCTCAGTACAGAAAATGTACTTTTTTCTAAAAAAAGAAAGTCTTGATTTTTAATAGAGACCAAATATACAAATGGAAAAAGCCTGCCATTTTAAGCCTAGGTGAAAATCCTCTCCAGGGAAAAGCAGCAGGGTTCAATATTTAAGGTGATGTTCTCCACCTACTCTGAATACTGCAGAATATTTTTATTTTAGAATTTTAAAGTGTTGAGGGGTTTGCCTGAGAACATGCAGCATCATTTATGATGACCCAAGTCGCAGGAAATGAAGACAATTCCTTAGAATAGTCACAAATTATAGAAACTGAGCAATGAAATTAAGGATATTAGAGTTTGAATTTCACTTTGTTAAATTTAACTCACAATGTTAGAACAGGTAACAGTTTATGACTCAGTGCAAGAATAATAAAACATCTTTCAAGCAAAGTGTTACAAGACAATAATCTAGTATTTAAGTAAATACCTGGCTATGAGGTAATTTAGGGACAACCTCAAAATTGCTAAAAATAAGAACATAGGAATGGCCCAGCCATGCCATACAGCATTCATGTAAATCTGCAGATTAAGAAGAAAAAAGAAAAAAAGAAAAAGAGATGTGGATTACAAACTGGGGTACAGTGAGTTGTATGAAATACCGTTTCCCACTGTACTGTTGGTTTCAGAATCACACAACTCAGATCACAAAAGTTAATAAATTTTAGCCACCCCATGACCGACAATAGCACTGCATTCATGAATGTAAAGTCGAAACTAAAAGATTGAACTAAATCTCCAAAGAGGACACTTAAATAGTGCTCAGCTGCTTGAAAGAATGAATATTTCCAACACTGCAATTGCATGAAGGTACAGAAAAAAAAAAGTAAACCTTAAAGTTTGTGAATCTGCTACGTGACCATGATATGGTCTGATTTCACCTAGATCAGCTGAAGCAGTGGTATGGTAGAAGAGTTCTGACAGGCCCCCTTACAGGGCGATGGGATAAACTCTTGCTGTATTATTTCAGGTCAACTAAAGCCCAAATTTTTACCAAGCTTAAAAAGACTGTAGGAAAACAGGCCTTATTTTACCTAACAAGTACAGACACAAAGTGCTTCAAAAGGTGTTCTGTCTCCTTCCCAACTTCTGAAAATACAGAGACTACAGCCTCCCTGCCAAGAGACATTAGGCTAATTTTTACTGAAAACCCCAAAATGAAGCATCGCTCTGGCTCTGAGGTCCCAGAGCTTTCTGAACAACAGCTGAAGTTCCTTCCTTCACCTTGTATCTGAAGAATGGGTTTGTCAGGACAGGTGAGAGAAAAATCAGTTCATAAGGAAAAGGGACAGACACAGGGCACCAGGAGGGGGAAGTCTCCTCAATATTCCTTGAGCTGTGCCATCAAAGCAGCATTAAGTAAGGCTCTGTAACTTACAGGGAGGGATCATTTAATGAAAAGGTGCGTGACACTTTCACCAAACAGGTTCATTCAACGACTACTGGTAACAATTTCTACGAGTATCAAAATTTTTCATATAAACTGTGACCAAACGAATTTAGATCATTTAATTAACAATTGGAAGGAAAGCAAATAAAAACTCTACTAAACAGTTATGTCACTTTGTGGCATTCAAACCTCCTTACATAGCATGGGAATACTTGAATTTAGTTCACAGACCCAATGTTTGCACATTAAATGATACTCAAATCAGGGCATTTTGTTTCTCATCAGTAAGTATGATCCTAACAAAGGCCAAAGAGCACTGATGGTGAACAACAGCTTCTTATCAAACACAGCTGCTATCAGCATTTCAGCCCTAGACAAGGGATTCTGCAGATGCTGAAGTAACCATCAAAATACAGTACTGGGAGACAGGAAACAAGAAATGACAGAACGATGACCAAATCGTTCTAAGTTATTTTAACAGTTTCAGAACTATGCTACAATAAACCCAGAATACACAATTTAAGTGGCTGTGAAATATAATTGAAGTGACAACTACCAGTATTTTGTGTTAAATGAAATTACACTATTTGATTTGACTTAAATTGCAGCATAACCCCATCTCAGATATGGCAGTTTCAATGAATTTCGTTAAATAATACATTTAAAAGTTCTTATTACTCCTGGAGGAATAGGATAACTTACAATAAAGGCAATAGCAGAAGTGTAGATAGAATACCAGTCTGATAAGGCAGAAAGATTCTTCACAAAATTAGTAACAGGTTTGGCACCTCTCTCTAAACAGAAGTGGAGAAAAAATACAACTGTTAGAATTAGCTGGCAGTGGTTAAATCACTTGTAAATGACAAACACCCAAATCAGAAAATTAACAGGAATATTCAAGACATGGAAAGATAAGAAGGCTAATCCAAATTAAGAAAAATGAAATCCATCAATGTAACTGAACTAGTTAGGTAATGCATTTCCAAAAACTAAAGTGTTATTCAAGACAAAGGTTATGTCTAAACTCTGAAGTACAGACAAAAATAATCAATACCCTCTACAAGGGTACCCTGGATGCTGATAGCAGTCTGTTCTGAGTCCTGTTCATGCTACCCCGAAGACCTCCGCACAGGTCAGTTCATCCCACTGTTAAACAAGGCAAATTAGCCTGACTGGACTCCAAGTCACCAAGGAACAACTTGCTGCTGCTTGACCAAGCTAGCTTAAAACCAGGATAGATCTCTCTCGGCTACGTTTCTGCAGGAGTCTATCCATTGGTAGCATTTTGCTGCTTACTCTTCCTAAGCCAAGAGACACAGGACCTTGCTGCCTGAAGAAGTTTTTCTCCCACCTCTGCAGACCTTTGCTCTCGCAGTCACCGCACAGGAGACAAACCTGGGCTGGGAGAGGCATCACTTCCATGCACAGATGCCCACAGCAAGAGGAGCTCTTCCTCAGCTCCCTAAAAAAGACTTGTCCTTTACCCTTCCTATTCCACTAAGTTCTTTTACCACTTGGGCAAACTAGCTAGGGGACACAAGAAAACAGGAGAGGGCTGCTGCAAGAAGACCTTTGCTTTCTCTGTTGGAACACATGGGTTTTGCCTTCCCTGCTGAGAAGGGTGACGACTTCTCTTGCACAGGAGGCCCCTGAAGCACCCATCATCGTTTGCAGTATAGCTCACAACTTTCAAAGGCTTTCCTCAAGAGAACCTGCGACTTGCTGTTCAAGTTTGTTTGGCTTGAAATTCAGCTTTCCTTGACACATTCCCTATGGGAAGTAATTACAACAGCTAGGACTAGATTTCCTTGAGTATCAGGACAACCAAAGCAGTGGATGAAGTAAGTGGAAGGGCACGCTTGAGGCACTGGAGGTGGTCACGGACTCGAGCACTGCTCCACTATCCTCCACCAAACCTGCAGGGAAACCGCTGGTGACAACAGGGGTCTTGAGAGCATCCAAGGGTCTTGAGCTCTGGGTGGTCGTCAGGCACCCCTGGACAAGAGGGATCTAGATTTTGTAGCTCACCAAGTGGAAGTTAAGAACCACTTAAAGCTTGAGCTTAATACTGCTTTTTTTAAAAGCTATTCTGAAGGCAATGCACATCTACCAAGGAGAACAGGTCACAAGTACTCTCCCAAATGAAACTAGAATGAATACCAGTATTAGAATAAGGAGAACAAAACTGACCTTACATGGAGATTACAGACCCTTATTTCAACTTCACCTTCCCCCCTACAATAATTTAACAATTTGGAGCACAAATCAGCCATATTTTTTTTTCAGGCTAGCAATTCTTTGCTGTACAGAACTTCTGGAGGGCTTAACTACTTTGTTTAACCCGCCATCTTGCATCCTCCACCTGCCAAAATAATTTTATCAGCTATCCAAGAGAAAGACACACTCAGGGTATGCACTGTCCAACCCTTCCTTCTTTAAAAGCATAAGGTAATAGACCAGCAAGCAAACTACCAGCAGCTCCAGGTATAAGCGTATGAATGCTGTTACTTCTGTCACTGGACAAATACCCTGTTCTCATTCATTACATGTTTACACATTTTAATTGACATTACATTTTTAGTTCAGAGATACCCTGTGTAATTCAAGATTAAAGGCAAGCTTCTACCACCGCTCCTCTAAGTTACTTTACACTCCAAACACTAACTCAGGATTTCAGAATTGTTTCTGCTTATGAACTGGCAGAAGTATTTCAAAACACTATATTTTAAAATGCAGCAATCCTCCCAATAGGGTTACTAAGAACTATTTTTACTTCCAGAAAATAAAATACTGCTAAGTACTTACTTAATCTTCTCATATTTTCAGTCAATCTGAAAAAGAAAGGATAAAACCAACTTGTTAAATAGGCAAGTAGTGCACAGTTGTGTACATTTGGTCCCTGAAATACTGCTCACAGTTATAAATTAGATGTTTGTGCATAAAGCTTCGTTATTGCCTGTTATAAAATGTGTTTCTAGTAACTAATACAGCCTGCCTTGCATCAGACCAAAAAATTGAAATGTAAAAGCTCTCCAGCCTAACTAAGACTTTGTCCACAGTTTTTGAGAGGCATATGACAGAATGTGGTAAATAATATAACTCTTATTCTACCTCAGACAGCAGATAAACTTCAAATTTCATGTTTTGGCCAAAGCATTCACAAACCTTTTGAGATGGTTCTGTACTTTCAGTTTTATTACTTGTTATGCAAACACTTGTTTAAACCATGTAAAAAGTTGTAAAAAAAAGAAAAGAAAAAAAAGCCACTTGCAAAGAAGCCAACAATTTCATACAATCACATTACAGATTTACCTTCTAGCACTAAGTGGCTCTTCTGTTTCCACTGTATTCTCTTCTGGCTGAAATCTGAAGTCTTCAACATACTCCCCAAATTTGTCACAAAACCACTTCTGGAGTCTTGAACAGATTGTGTGACTACGCTTATCTGTAAAAAAGAAGCACTAAGTATCAGGCTAATATTAGAAGACATCTTCATCTAAAGCCTGCCCTTGCTCCTGCATGCCATGCTTCATTGGAAAGCAAACTTTGTACAACTTTCCTGTCCTTCACCACCACTCTTCACAGAAACTCACTATGCAATTTACTTCTGCCATTGCACAGAAACCCTGACTGCACTGAGCTGGTAAAATAAGACTAAAGGTTACTCCTGCTTTGTTCTAAGTATGGCACATGGAAGCACCTTATTAGCAGAAGTACAGAGCTTACTTAACATCCTAACAAAGGAGAATTTTAGCAAACACTGTAAAAACATTTGCTGGTTAAGAGGTTCCTGTAAACAAAAGACTGACATAAATCTCAGCGCTCCTATTTTGCTGAAGCATCACGTCGAGAAAAGCAAACGTAAAGCAAAACACTCCTGAGCAGGAAGCAGGACAACCACCTTGCAGCCATACAAATTTAACAGGAAAGGTAGGTGGAAACTTAAGCAAGATTCTGCAAGAGGCATTTTTCCTACCACTTTCCAACCATTTATAGGCTTGCAAAGATCGTGTGTGTGTGTATATATATATATATATATATCTAAAACATGCGCTTTCTTTTTTTTTAAAGCCAGGCTACAGAAATTATGCTGTTTATGCCACTTTCTATATATGGAACATACAGGCGTAATACTGCCTGGAAAGTCTCATACAGCAAAGTAATGAAGCGATCCACACTTCTTATATGTCAGTTTCAGTGGAAATATATAACAAATATATGGATATATGGAAACAGTAGAAGGGTAAAAGCCTTATGGTAGCACAAGTGAGAACAAAACCATCACCTTTTGTTTCACCTGTAATTCACCTGTAATTCACCTGTAATTCACCTGTAATTCACCTGTAATTCACCTGTAATTTACCTGTAATTCAGAAAATCACTGTCTAGAAGGAACAGACAGACTATTCTTTGGAAAGGTAGGTCAACACAGCAACGTCACGAAGGGTAGACTGGTCACAACTATTCCAGAATCAAACTTTGTACAGAACTCCATAAAATTAAGATATGATTAAACAGAGGCATAAAAAATTAATCAGCCAACTACAACAGCCAAAATAATGCTTTTAAACATCTGAGAAAAAGCAACCAGAGTTCAGAAAATAGAATCAAACTATTTATTAATGAATGACAGTGGTATCTAGAAAAAACAGGAATTTAGTGACAGTTTACAGCTGAGACAACACTACAATTTGAAAATAAAAAAATATTTTTTTATTAGCTTCCCACATGCTAATACTTCAGAGAGTACTGAGAAATTTTGAGTGTACAAGACAGGAAAAAAAATGGTAGGTTATAGTTCACATAACAAAAAGTCTTGACATTATGGGAGTACAGGAGGAGCAACTTCAAATTTAATCTGCAGATTTAAAAGCCTAAGTCTCAATCAAGAGATGTGGGGTGGAAAGCTTAAGTGTACTGAAAGACTGAGAATCTGCCTGCTGCCTCAGTTCTTTCAGAAAACACTATACTATTGAATTCATAATAAGCACCAGCTTGAGAAATGTAGACGACAGTTTAGGTGTCCAAAGAATGAGTAACTCTTAAGCCTATTCCTTCTCCAGAATGTCTTTTCTTTTAGAAAAAGGAAGAAGTAATCAGTTAATGGCATAAAAGAGCTTTTACAGTTGAGAACAAAATAGAACATCTTTTCTATGTATTATACCTGTTTTCTGGTAAGTCAAGGATCAGCAAAGCATGCAAGAATGATGATGTCAGGCAACAGGTTTCATTATATTCCTAGAAGCTATACAATGCACAATAAACTCCTTGCTCAGGTGTGCAAAGTCAACTACAAAAAGTAAACGCAGAAGAGGTAAGAAGCTACTCAAGTGGTCTTTCATATTCAGCTTCTTCGGAAGCCTGCTTCAGGACCCAGCAAGTTTTTCAGCAAGGTTTGATCTTCTAAGGATCAAAAGAAAGGGGTGGAAAAAAGTCTGACTGAATCAAATTGCTAGTAGAGATCTGACCAAGATTACCTGTTCCATTGGCTTGTGTCTGTGGCTTTGCAGGTTGCTGAGCTGCTGGCACCTCTTCCGTCCTACAAAGAAAATGGAAACAATGTGAAATGCTACAGATGAAGAATTTTTTTCCCTCCTAGGTAAAGGGAGCACCGGAACCTCCGCGGCTTCCATAGCTGAGATAATACAAGATGACAAGAAAAAAACCACACTCATGCCCTTTCGCAAGAGTCAAAATATTCACCGCACGTTGCACTTAGGATCCAGGGAAATACCATCCACTGGAAGGAGAGGTGTGGTTCAGCCATTTCCTGCCACCGACAGCTCCATTTCAACTTACAACTACTACATAATTTAGTATCAAATTTGTTGCATAACTTATGCCTTTGTGTTGTATATTCATTTCAATGCCTGCCAGGAAAACTCTTCAGAGCCTTGACTTTTCCCACAGTAATAAATGAAAAGGGATTCCATATCGCAAGTTGATAACCACAGTACTAGAACAAAACCACAGTTTAATGCGTGAACCTTGAAATCTGCCATCGTTATCAGAGTCAAACACCACTCATCTTCACAATGAGAGGAACGGGTGTCAAGAATTATCTTGTAAGCTCTTGAAATGGACAGATACCAAGCAATTCTAAAAATATTTTTTTAAAACTTGCAAAATTGAAGTAACGGTCTGAAAAACCGAGACAAAAATGTTTTAAAAATATATGGCAAGTAGCAGGCATCATTAGTCTCACCTTTCAAAATGAGTCAAGAATAATATTCTCATCCATTAAAAGTGAACAGATTTTGGAAAACACAAATGCTTTTGCTATTCTGCACATGTGCAAGGCTTCAAATTACATTTACACTATCCACAGCCTCCAACTGCCAACCCGTCTTGAGAATACTTCAGGCTTCAGTCCAAAAGACTTCAGCCATCAATGTAGATGTCCTACAGAAAGATTCTTCTAATGAAGCAGCAGCTTTGACAATGTAACACCAGCCGCAGCAAGTTTTACTTGACAGGGAGTTGTATGACTGAAAAGATTACTGCTTGAAACAAAAACATGTCCGTCATGCAATTTCATTATCACTCATTTATCAGACTATATAGGTGCTTTCAGATGTTCCCCTTCATCATTTGCTCCTCAGGAAGGGAATCAACTGGGATGCCAGTCAGCAAATGGATAGCAAGAAGAGGGATCCCACTGGACTGGGCACATTGCAGCAATATAGACAAATATAGTTCTCTCTCCTGCTGTTCCTCTACAAAGTACATTAGGGAAAGATCTTGGTATACTGTCTGCACATGGAAAAAGCCATTACTAACACGTGCTGTCTCAACATCAGCATGTATCAACGAGCATGATGGAGAAACTACAGAACTAATTACCTCCTTTTGTTCCTAAGCACATTTAATGAGCTTTCCACATCCTTGTTCATTTCTAAAAGGAACATTTAGAAATAATTTACTGATTTATAAATTATAACTGGACATCTATCAGTGTGGAGAAGGTGAATTCAATGGTTTCTGCTTTCAAAGCCACTTGTTTTCACACCTCTTCAGGACTTTTCCACATGGCTTCCATATTCACAGCAACTCTTCTTTTCAAAAGCCACCTGAAATTCCACCAGTTTATTTTTTCTAGCTAAATTTTAACTTTGCTTTCTGTGCCATTCTTCCCAAATTTCTACACAAGCCATGGGTTCCCCACCTAAAACCTCCTCTTCTCCTTGCTCTTTCCCCCACATCCTTGCATCTCCTCCATTTCCAGCTCTGACTCTCTAAAGGCAGAGCGCCATTAATGTGATTAAATTTGCACAAACTATTATACAGCACTGTCTTGTTTTCCTCAGCCAGCACACCAGATGATTACACTATATAGGTGGGCATTTTCATCTGCAATCTGTCACGGTCACCGTGTTTCACTGAAGCTGAAAACACATTTAGGTAGAAAGGAGGTAGTCATTCACAAGCAGGTTCACACAGGCAGGAGCCAGTTACTCTACCTGCTCCAGTCGTGCAAAGGCACTGGGGGGTGTCACACCTGAATGGCCCCAGTGACAGAGCCGAGAGAGGACCCCACCACTGCCAGCCGTCAAAGCCTTCAGGCTGGGTCTTCCTTTGACATGCTGGGATATATTTTCAGAAGCAGCACAGCGTCATTACTCCCCATGTTTCTTGGAAAAAAATCCAAAAAATCTCATCAAGAAGGAGTTCTGGATAGCAGCCTCACTGGGCTCCATCAGGAGTACATGATGCTTTGGCTTTGGCCCTTCTTGGTGCTTTTTTGTTTTGTTGGTTTTGGCAATGTCTTACTTGCCACCTGCTTGTTACTCCTTCCCTGTGAAGAACCTGACCTTTACGAATCATCAGGTTAATGACAGCTCATTACTGCACCTGTGAATCAGGTTATAATTAGCCACTTCAGACAGATTTGGGCCAGGAAGCTCAGAATTCATTGTTTAGGCTTGCACACCCACTGGGAAGCTCAATCCCCAAACCAGGTCATGTTGAACCAGCCAGCACATCAAGACCACTGACAGAGGGGAGAAATTATCTTTTCTACAGTTTCTGAACCACTCTTCATGCCAGAGATCAGTTAAAAGGCTGGAAAACATAAGCGGTCCCTCAGAACAACGTAAAAGGCTGTGTTTCTATGAGGGCTTCCTAACTGCAGCCTGCACCAAAGAAAACAAGCTGCACAAATTCCTCCGGGACCATGGTTTTCACCCAGAAAAAGGGTGTGGTTGGTAACACCAACAGATCCCCAACCTGAGGTTAGGTCATGTTTATGCAACTAGAGATTGTACCCATTTAAAAGCACAGGCTGATTAAAACAGATAAGAGCAACCTCAGCCAATGGAGAAGACAAACACAAATATGCCTTTTTTTTTGTTTTCTTCAAAGATACTGAAAGCAGGGAAGCATGAATGTTAGAGCTGTTCATGACCAGTACACGTGTACCATTCAAAAATGACCAGCACACTGATGCAGCATCCACTCAATGCTGCTCCACAGAATAGCACCAAAGTGTTATTTTTGTAGCTGCAATTATGACACAAAAGTTAAGGGAGCCTGGATACTGAAGGCCATTGACCTTAAATAAGCATTTTTGGTTTGTGCCTATTAGGCCTTGAATACAGTCGTGAGTTGAGGCGTACGTGGATCAACTGCCTTCCCCCAACAACTGCGTGAAGACCGGACTTGTTGCACACAACAGGTCCAGTTGATGTCAGGATGTTCTTAGACATATTAAAAGCAATTTTCCTACAGGCTAACTCCACATTCACAAGCAACCCACCACCATTCTTTTGACAGCTGTTGTGGAAGCCAGTCAAGGCTGTTACATCCTTCTTACTGCTCAAAGCAACGTGAATGTGTGTGCGCTTCCATCAAAAGCGCCCTCCAACCTCAGAAATGCAAAAATAAGCATAAAGCAGGTATTTTCACAGCCTAGTTTAAAGGCATATCTTTCAGGTATGCTTGGCTTCTTCACCTGAGGAGCTGTGACTTAAACCATTTTCATGTTTTGCATCTCCTTCAAAGAAATGTCATCAACCCAAAGTCGTACAAGATCTAGATGTTCACTGGCAGAAAAAATTCAAAAGAAACTCTTGACAGGAGCTACTTTACAAGCAGCCTGTCACCAAATCTACTAAGTTAAAAATAAACACATACATGAAGTTCAGCCAACTGGGTACATCAGCAACCATGTATGTCAGCAAGCCCAGTGCAGCACGGCAGCCAGGTGAGAAACTTTTGGCCCTGGGACTCAGGTTCTTGCTACCTGTGCAGAGTCCCAGCCTGACAGGGATCCTTCCAGGAGGGAACATTTCCAGCCTCCAGAGCAATCTCAAGCTGAGGCATCTTCTCAATGGACAAAGTCAGCCATGCTCAAAACATTGCATGTGTCAAAGACAATGTCATTTAACAAAAGGCCAGGAAGAGCTAATTAAAATAACTAAGATAAGCAGCGCAGAAGGAATGGGGGCTTATGCAGAAGCATTGCCTATTTGCTCCTCTTAAAAATAGTTCACAATGATACTAATAAAAAAGTTTGCATAAGCCGCATCTTGTTGGTAGGTGTTGTTACAAAACTACTTGGTTTTGGGGTGGGGTTTTTTCCTGCGTGATAGAGCTAGCTCACAATTTGTAAAATAAGGCAGCAACAGCCCACAATTTATGCTAAAGAAGCACTGCTCACACAGACTATTCCAAATTATTTATGCATTGTTCCACTAGCAAAATGTCATAAGCTTCAGCTGTTGTACCAAGTGCTGGGATGTCCCAAAGTGCATCTATAGAAAACTTCAGCTGGGGCCACCATGTTTCTGAATGCCGACATACAGACAATGAACACCAAACAAAAGCACTAAAAATCCTATTCTTCCACTCCTCCCTCCACACAACTCAGTGAAAGAAACCCATTTTCTTCACAAAAAAAAAAAAAATCTAGATTGTTAGCTCATTGTTTTCTCCTTGCTGAACACTTTGCAGCATGTATTCATATAGCTACATGTATTGATGTACTTCACAAATACTTCTGAATACTGTAACTATTAAAAGAATTTCTTCCTTCTTACACCATGATATGTTTTTCATCAGTACTTCACTTCTGTAAGCAAAAAAAGAGTACAAGCAAAAATGTTTATATGCATATCTATTTAAAGATTACACGAAAAATTAGCTAGCTGAGAAGCAGGGCAAATTTTGTTTTGTTGACATAAGCAGAGATGACTTTCTGTGGTAACTTTGCTTGATAAAATTAAGTTTCCATCAGGTGTAAATTTGGCCTATTATGTATTTGATTGTGTCAGTCAACACTTTGCCTGTAGTCCTAATAAAAGTATGTTAAAATGTCTACAGCAAAGAGCAAAAAGATAAAAAAGCAGTGAAAAAATTTCACACAATGGAGCACAAGTTAAGGAAAAAACGTAGGAAACCTGCTTTTTCTTCTTCTGCGTAGAAACTGGGAAAGTCTTCAGAGTCTTTTTTTTTGTTGTCTTCTTACATATACCTGCCTGTCCCAAAAAGGTTGGAATATTAGCAAGACTAGCCTGAAAAAGACATGGATAAAGGGGATAATTGGCTGAATGTAATCCCCAAGTGCAATACCCAAGCTAACAGGGCTAGTGTAATCCTTAGGATATCTAAATGGGAATACAGCATTGAAGCACACAGGTCATGCTACCTTAATTTAGCAACGGCACGCCTGCTAGAGATTTGCTGTTGTCCACAATCCAATGAGACACAGATGTTGACACTAATACTGAGAACCAAAATCCTTCAAACTCTTTTTTCTATAAAACACACGTACTCTTAAGTTGCCCTGGGCCATAGCAGACCCTGGGCCATCCTCATTACTCTGAAATAGGACAGGATGATGAGTACCTTCCTGCAGAGGAAGGCAGCTCCTCATCCTTCTCCAGGACTCCCAGCAATGATGGGATCACTCTCCCCCTTCTCTGGCGCATGAGCTAGAGCCCAAGCATATCTGCTCTTGGGAGAAAAACTTAAGGCCTACGCCAGTGTTAAAGATATAACCTGTACCGTGCTCAAAGACAAGCATGTGGAACTTGCATGTCAGATGACTTGTTCAAGGCAGCATGTCAGAGACGAAAGGTATCCTGAACCGTTATCTTTCTCTACCAATAGCAGAAAACAATACTAATTGCTTTATACTGCTTTTATGGAGCTAACAGATACTCTAAGCATGGGGATGGGTCCAAGTTTGTCCTCTTCCACTGTCCCCAGTAGCCCTCTCAACTAGGCAACATCAGTCTAGATACAAAATAGAAGTTACACATGCATACAGCCAGGTCAACCAGCAGAGGCAATAAAAATGCAATCCCACTTCCCAGTTGTAAGAGTAACTTTTAAAAGTCACCAAAAAACCACCCAGGTCAGAGCTGTCCAGATCACCTTCCCAGTGCATGGTCACAAGGCTGGCTTGGGAACAAGGCTCCTCCACAAGGACCTTGCAGAGCCCCTTCTAAGCGTGCAACTTGGCAGCTCAGGTCCAGACTACATGTAGACCGACCTCGCACGGAACCAGTGCTTTTGGAAAACCATCAGTGTGAAACATCAGCCAAAAAAACCCCACTGTACTGGGTACTGAGGGTAAGAGGAAAGGACTGATTTATTCTATATAAGGCCTTGGTGAACCCACACTTTGAATACTGCATGAACTCAGCCTCTTCATCTTAAGACGGAACAGTTAAAGAATGGCAACTGAAGTGATGAAAGGAATGGAGTACTCTTAAGAAGATACTGGCAAAGCTGGAACTCTTCAGTCTGGAGAAGAGAAGAGTAAGAGAGGAAAGGACTGATCAAGAGTGGTAAATAAGCTGAATGCTGAACAGTTATTCACCAAATCTCAAAATTCTGTAACTTCAGGCCACTTCTTGAAACCACTAAGAAATCTGTTAAAAAGGGAAGAAAAGAAGTCGCTTCTTTAGAGTCAAGAGTGGACTTCTGTAATGTACTGTCTCCATAGCTTCCAGTTGTAGACAGCACCAGCACTTTCAAGAGGGAGATAAATAAATTCATGGATAAACAGGTCTGCAAACAGATACTGAAGTGAAAAGGCAGCAATGTACCTTCTGATACCCCTAATACAGTGTTTGCGGATGCTATAGGAGTAGGAGATAAAGACACCACAGAAAGCAACTACGCTCACACATTTCCTATAAATAGCTCCTACAACCATTGCTACAGAATACCAGGGGACATGGACTACTGGCCTGACCAGAAAGGCATTTGTATGCTCAGGATGAGTACAGAAGGAAGCAGCGGGCTGGGAAGAGTTTGTATGGCACTGGGAAACCTCACATCCAAGCAAAAAGTTTTGCCTGATGGTTCTTGCTTGTCACCTCTAAGTAACTGGCAGTGCTTATCACGTGCAATTACCAACTCAGTGTGCACTATCTCCTGATGACAGCAGCTGATGGAGAACCACAGATCCTACTGCTCAGCCAAGTAATCTTAGCTACTGCTGAGGAAGATAACACAGGCAGCTATATATGCAACTGGTCTAGACCAACAAGGCCACCAAGCACCTGCTATGGTCTTAAGACCCCAAGTCTGTGCAGCTAGGCAGACTAAGGAGAAAACATCAAACATGATGCTTTGCATCATCAAGGTGGGCATCCTCAAGTCTGAAAGGACTTAGAGGCATGGGAAGGCATGTTTCCATTTGTTACTGCAGTGGCAAGGAAGGCTCAAACTCAGGTCACTCCCACACAGTTAGAGTTGTGCTGCAGTACTGGGATGTCCTTGCTGCTGCTAGAACAGGAGTAACAAGGACTAGGCAGTCTGGAGATGACACAGGTTTTGAAGAGGCAAAGCATATGCAGTGGCATGGCAAAGGCTCTGGCACTCAGTAGCACACAGTGCATGCTGATAGCTCCAGGCAGGTGAGATCCCAGAGGGACGGCATCAGAGAAGGTGAAATGAAGAATATCCCAAATAGAAAAGTGTCAGGACACTTCTGTAGCTAGAGCAGTATGTATGGTCAAGTAACTTGGGTGTACATGGGTGCACAAGATGCACTTTTACAGGAAAACGTAGACAGCTTCTCTCTCTGTGAGCTACTAATTTATTTTAAAGAGAGCCTAGGCTGGAAATGGATGCTTTTACCAGAACTCCTCAGAGACAGTCAGAGATCTCAAGTGGCTTTCAGCTTTACAGTGAAGATATTTCTCTTACCTTGCTTTATATATTTCTCTTACCTTGCTTTAAGTACTTCATTGACTTTTTGTTCTAGTTCTAATCTCCTCTGCCGTTCCTTTTCTAGCTCCTGCCTTAACGTTTCAGCGTTTGTTTCTTCTCTCAGCTTCCTGAGCTCCTCCTCTGTTAATTAAAGGAGAAGAAGAAGATTTAGTTACCCTGAAGTATTTCTATGAGGAAATTAAAATCTAATTATGATAGATTAGGTAGGGGGTTTTTATCTGTGCTATACCAAATACGTTCACCAGAAAAAAACAAGTAATCAAGGGCTAGGAAGATTTCATAAAAAGCACACAGCTGTATCACGTACAAAATATTTAGTTACAGTTGTTAAATCAAGGAGAAAAACAACTTTAAAGTTTTCTTTTCAAGATGCAATGTATCAAAAATAAGCCCTTGGTACAAGCTACCTTTATCTAAATACAAGGTGACATACCCTTTATTCTGCAAAGAAATAATCAGTAGGAAAGGCTGTCTATTGCTAAATCCAGTGGTCATAACAAGAAAAAAAAAGTATCTGTTTTCTTCGCCCATGTCTATGGGTAGGAAAAAACCAAACCGTATACTCACATAAAGTTATATTATGCCATATAACCCTCTATACATCAATTTCTGGCACCCCTGTATTTTTGTATAAGTCAGATGGCCCCGTTATGGACCTAAGCATCTTATGGTTTTAAGATGGGGTTATGAGACAAGGAATTAAGTTCAGATTTTTACCCTTTTCTGAGGTTACAATGTACCCTACTAACTTCCATGTAATAATTTTATATATAAATATATAAACACATACACACACATATATTTACTTATACAAACACACATAGACCCTCTCAGAACTTTTTTCATGAGAAGTTAGTATCAACTATGCATAAGGCTTTTTTGTGGCTAATTAGCCTTGCTTTTTTGTTTCTGGCAGTATCCTTATTCATGACCTTATTTTACTCTAGAGCTACAACAAGGTCACTATCAGTGATCACTTTTCCCATATAGGCATATAAGAGACATGACAAAAAGACAACGACTGGGAATCACTCTTTTTTTCTTTTTAAACAAAAAAAAATACTCTACATTTTGGTCTCTGGGCTGGTTTTTAAGCTCAATATCGGCAATAAACTGTAGAACAGCAGGTGTATTTCAAGCTTACAGCAAACCATTACAGAAAATACTTGCTAATTCCACCATCACCACAGACACAGGGGTTGAGGTTTTACATTGTTTTTACAAGATTCGTGTATTATGCCATACCCTCCAGCAACCTCTTCTGTTTATTTTCACATACTGCCTTGTAAACCTTTGCTAGTCAGATAATTTTGATATCTGACCCCCTCTGACTCCAATCATTATGCATCTTCAGAAGGTTTAAAGCCCTAGTGCAAATGTTCAGAGGAACTGACAAACACTCCCACCTCTGAAGGAGGCCCTTGTGCAGTACCTCTGATCATTTATTTTACTTGCTGTGCAAGTTAGGTGGTACTAGATTATCTGTATTCCTGCAGCGCTAAGAGATTTAGAGCACAGAGTTAGGGGAGAAAGGAAAAAGATACACAAATCAAGAGGACTTGACAGTTTCCACCATGAGGCTACAGGTTGAACTCCACCAAACAGAAAGGAGTGCTGCCATCTCCCTATTGATGCTTTGTTAGTGACCTCAGAAAGAAGAGTCAGAGCACATAAACCAAGTTATCTTCCAGCAACTAAAACTGAAATTTATTTCCAAGGGTAGGGTAGGGAACTTTCACTGTTGCAGCAGGTATTGTCTCTCCTGTAAATAAATGGAAAGATATGGACAAAAAGGCATACCCATACATGGTGCTGTTCCTAACCATGTGTCCACAAGGACTTTTAAATCCAATAAGAAAACTACGTTTATAATTAGCTTACCCTACTTCCAAGGGCTCACCCTGTTCCAGAACAAGAGCAGGCACACAGCTAAGGGGAAACATCTGTTGCACTTCAAATGCACTGGACCTTGTGCAATATCATGAAGATATCACAAAAACTTCCAAAGCTTCATAGGGTTGTTATCTTCAAGACCATTAAAGGGAAAAAATTTTTCACTAAGCACTTTTTTTTTTAAAGAGGAAGTGACTATGCATTGTGTGTACATAAGAAAACCACAAGTAGTATAAATTAGCCTCAGTGCCCTTGAAAGTCTACTCAGATCTTCCAGCTTCCTTAATTCCAGTTGTTCTGATTGCGCTACATCTTGTTCTACTAAAACCAAAACACAACCCCCAGAAACTTGACCACTAGCAGGACAAGCAGTGCCAGAGATTCTTTATGGAAAGAGGCAGAGTGAAAGGATACACAACGAACAGGGCAGAACTCCTGTAGAAAAAAACATAAAAATACAGCACCCCATCATTAAGGATTGTCACAGCTTCACCTTTCATAGCATTTCCTAACTTTCACATACATGACTGCAATTCAAATCCACCCCACTATGACTGCTCTGGCCCCTCCAACTCCTTCAAGCAGTATTTGTTGCTACTTTGGCAGCAGTGCTGTCTGGCATTGTAAAACCTCTGTGTTTGGTTAGTTAAATACTCTAAAGTTTGCTAAGCAACAGAAACCATGGCAGAGGGTGGGGTGGTGTTCTTCCTTGCTCTGTCCCCTGAAATAATCTACAATTTGGCCAAGCTGAACGGCACTTTCAGAGGATATTTCTCTAGCCCTAAGGGGTCCTCCTGCAGAACCAGTGAAGTTGGCTACAGAGAGCAGAGGTCACGAACCCTCGAGAAGAACCTGTAAACATTTCACCATGGTATCTATCTACTGAGCTTTACAGATGAGTATCCTCCTTGACGATGAGAACGGGAGTGCTCCTTGGATTTCATCTTCAGCCAGTCAAAATTCAAACAACCTCCCCCCTCCACACACACACAAAAGGGTAGAACATAAAAGGTCAAGCTTCAGCTCCAAGATGAATCGGCTTCCGTGATTTCCCTCCTCGGCATATCAATCACAGCTCCCTATCTCCTGCTGGGCAAGAAACATTAAAATATTACAAGAGGCTCAGTGCACGTCTTAACTGGACATGCAGGTGATGTGAGTAGCCATAACAGTGACCTGGTTAGAAGGGGAAAATTACTAACAGAAGAAAATGTCTGCTGAAATACTGACAGAGAAAATGCCTGCCAGCCTGGGAACTAGGCCTTGGAACCAGAAGCATCCTTGAGAAGTACAGCTGGCCTCTTTGAAGTACACAGATGGGTACCTAGAAACCAGAGACATCCTGAGATACCACTGATAAGCACAAAAACAAGGAACTGTAACAGCAACTTATCATCTGAAAAGGTGAAAAATAGTCTGCAAAAGGGAGAAAACATCCTGAGAAAGTAAGAATTGGTAACTGCCATTGGCTGTTCTGTCTGCAAGAACAGGAAAACAGTCTGGAAAAATAAAAATTGGCCTGAGACAACAGAAAACATCAGCATTTATTGGCTATTCCAGGTAAAAACCAGAAATTAATAGCATCTATTGGCTGCTGAAGTGGCGGTGTCCTACACCTCCTTATTTCTCTATGATATAAAAATGACTTAATTTTTATCCAAAATGAAGCTTCTCTCTCTGAGAACTTCCCATGCGGCATGTACTTTTCCTTTCCTAAATAGGCTGAACTCTCCACACAAACTTTCTAAGAGATCTTGGACCCTCGCTGGGGAGGGTTTGGTTTGTCCTCCCACTTCTGGGATGGTTTGGCCCATACTGAGATCTGTCCAATAAGCTTAATACTGGTATTATTGTAAACATATGTATATGTGCACAAGTAATCTATCATAATTACATCTGCTGCTATATTATTGATAAGTTTGCTTCACCAGTGTTAAGTTTGTAGTCACCTGTAATAGTATACACCTACTTGGTTGCTGCCATACTACTGACTGCTGCCAACAATTTGTAACAGCTTTATATATACTTTTTTTTTCATACACGTATATTTGCTTTATCAATCATAGGTATAGTTTCTAGTAATGATTTTTTTGGTATTTGTAGCAAACTGTAATAAAATAGAGAAATTTAGAGTAAAAAGCCTCCGTGTCCTTCTGCATTACAGAATCCTACCAACCCACTGTCACAATCTCTATATACCTACAGGCTGGGTAACCCTTTAGGTTGTGACAGCAAGTGTGACCCAGAAAAAACACTTTAAAATCTCTCCAGCATAGTCAACTTGTGTAGAAAAGCAGGACAGTATCTGGATGCTATTGCACTTCTAAAAGTGAGCTTCAGAAGTCTGTGAGACAGGGCAACAATAGCATTTCAACTGCATTAACCTGAGTACTACTGCACTGTAAACCCTAGGAGAATTGACCCCATAGGAAAGAGCATCATCCATGATACATCTCACAGGTTACCAAAAAAATTTATCCATTTCAGTTTTTCTACAGCATTTTATCCTCTATTAGGTGTAACATAACTGTCGCACCTGAAGGATTTGATCATTTAAATTTAAAGATTTAACATTTCAAAAAGTTTAGCTGCTATCACACAACTGCTAAAAGACAAGCTACTGAGCGCTTCGCTGCGTCATCATATGGCATCAGCCATTACAGCAACTGAAAAATTTCAGTTTGCTCCTCAGAATACAAAAGTTTGTAAGAAATGCTTTGATAAAAAGCTCTTAAATACCAAAGTATTTAGTTCAGGTGAGACTGAACAGAACCTGAGTAGTATTTCGAAAAGAAAGATGATACATCAGGCTGGGAAGGCATGGCAGCAGTTTGGATTTCTAATTCAATACTGCATGTGCAGTAAAGCGGATGTTTCCCTTAATGCGGGGATTGGAGGTGGATTAGGGAGTCTCCTAGTAGCTGTTTTACATAATAGCATTCCTTCGCAGGCCTACAGGTATGCTGCAAAATCCCCCCTCTGGGACAAAGTGACCAAAAATTTCTTTCAGAGCATAGCTAAAGACTGCAGACTACTGTTTCCAGGTACCAAATCAGTTTAGTATTAAACCTAAGGAGACCAAGTTAAAAAACTAGAAATGCCAAAAAGCGTACATGCACCCTGTAATATTTACATGGGGAAACACCAGTACTTAACAAGATATAAATAACCCTTCTATGTCTATGTTAATTATGGCAAATCTCCCTACAACCCTCTGAACATTACCAGAGTTCAAGGATGTTGTTTAATTGGTACTAAATGCACTAAATCCCAACCACACACAGTCAAACTGGATCTCGCCAGCCACACTGACAGAGCCAGACATCGGAGTTTTCTCCAGTGCAGGCAGCTTCTGCCTTTGCCAGACTCCCAGCTCCTACAGAAAGCTAATATTTTAAATTTATCCCAACTAAACCAACTATATGACATTACTAACAAGATGTTAGGAGTCTTAAAACATGTCTATTTTCACTAACATAGACATTGAAGAGCTTTTTCTTTATCTTAAACACCAGCAGCAAGTTGCAGTGTTCTGAAAGACAAGGAACGGTTCCACCACTTGTGATAATGCAAAGACATACAAAGAACACTGACCAACAAGCAGTGATGGAGGAAGGACCCACAACAGCAATCCCTAACCTGTTTTTTTCCTGTTTCCAGTTATTTTGTAATTCATATACTCCTCTGGAGACAAGTTCACAATTCATAGCAATAACCGGATACAGCTTAATTGTGTACTATTTGTTTCTTGTTCTTCTAATCTCCAACTCTCCTTACCCAGGGCTTATGTCCTCTCCACCAGTGACTTGAGAACCACAGAGACTGCCAAAGACTTACCACAAATCTATCCAAAAGACTTCAGATAAAACATTAGCCTTTGATCCCAGACATTGCAAGATATTCTACTTCTTTGCATGCCAGATGCTTGGGAAAGAAAAGGGCTTGCCTAAGCCATCGCTCTAGCAGCTGCCCTTTCTTAGCTGTCCTTTCTTCTTTAAGTCACCTCTTAAGTTCATGTCCTCCTTCACACTTGGACTTCTATGCTTCACTTTGGAAGCACAAAGCTAACCTGCTTACGGGGACTACCCTTAGCATTTTAAGAAGGAAGAACCTAAAAATCTCCCCTTTCAAGTCCCAGACTCGAGGTTGACTGTCTAACCCTTCCTTTGCTTGTGTGGTTAGGTGGTTGCTTCTAAAACAGATACCAGCCTTCTTGTTCTTCATAGCTCTTCCAGAACTGGACAACGACTGGTCTGGAGAGTCATTCCAGCAGACAGACAGCAGCAACAGTGGGAGGGGGGTGGGAGAAGGAGCCCGACTGTGGCGTTATCTGACCACAATTTTAGAAGTTCCTTCCTACTATAACAATACCAGATACTATTACCAGGATGATTCAGTACAAAACTGTAAACTGACTGCATTTTAAGCAAGAGTTCTTCATGCTGTTTTTTTCAGGACACTGTCCTCACATTCTTTGCTGGAAAAAGTAGAAATCAGCATTATATTGACTTTAAGTCCCTTTTACACCAACAGACTAAAACCACCACCTCAAATTCAATACCTCACATGATCTACTACTATACAGGGATCAAAATGTGTTGTCCACACATTCAGCTACACAACTAATCCTCAGTGAACTCTCATTCCTCCTTCCTCAAAAACTTCTTTTCCTATTGCTCCAGAAGACTCATCCTGAACTACTTTATCTTCAGCTGATCTTCGCTCAGCTACACTCTCTAGAAGAAAATAATGCTAAAAACATATGAAGATTTTTTTTTAACCCAACCAGTCTATTCATGGGGACAAAAAAGCAAGACATCCACATGCTAATTAGATAAGGGCAAAAGACCCACAAACCAAACAAAAACAAGTCAGCAAAGAAAGAAAACTGAAGGAAGAACTGTTCAGAGGGTTTTTGCATTTGAGAACACCTTGTTTCCTTGCTTTGTCAATTTAATGGTTTTCCCTTTTGGTCAGGCCTCTTGCTTGTTTGCATGAGTCTTTCATACAGAAAAAAGGGGAAAAAAAGAAGATTTTCTAATGGGAATATTGGTGTCATAAAAAGCCAAAAAAGCAGACAGAAACATTAAAGATAAGCTACATTTTTTGAGTGCATATCCTTTCCTCCTCCCTATCCTGTTTTATATAGGTGTTTTGGTAGAGTGGAGAAATGAAACAGTTAAGTATAAACCCCACATTTTCACTATAACCTTTCTCCAGCTCAGTCTGGTTTACCTGCACACATCAAAACCAACAAGTGATGTGTCACATTGAGAAACAGTCATACGAGTTTGCCTTAAAAAAACCCTAACATGGGTTTGGCAGTTAAACAATCCCTCTTTTTACTTTTTTTGTTTCCATCATTCTACTGCGCCTCTCTTCGCTCTTTCAAAGGCAGAGCTCTGGTTCCAGTACTTAAAATAAGCATAGCTTTTGAGGACCAGTTTTTGAGTGTCTTTGCATACGCCTACAGGGTGGGGAGCAGCCTGGGCTCCCTCTACGCTGATAGGAAATAAGCCAACTCTGATCCAGAAGTAGTGGAGGGAAGGTTAAATCTGAACCGTCGTCCTGCTTCTTAGTGCAATTAATATTCCCCTGGTACTATTTTCCTCATCTCAATAGCAGAGTTTCATGTGAAACTGCTCTTCTATCTCATGTGATGAGGAAGACTGATTTACAAAGCATATCATGTTTGACAAGATCTTCTTCCTCTATGCAAACTGGTCTGGTCTCCTCTCTCACCATTCCTGTTATGTCCCACTTCAAGTGGGTGAGGTTGGAAAGAATTAAGATGTCATTACTATGGTATGTACAAAATAGTTATGCTAACAACCAATTAGTTACTTCACGTTTACACACAGTGTTTTCAGTAGACCTTTACTGTGTTGTAACAGACACAAGACCATTTCCCCTTCATTACAGAAGGATTTTAAATTAAGCTTCCTGAAAATATCTGAACTATCTTAAAAATCAATAGCTTACTGAGACAGATCCCCATCTCAAAATATCAAGTGGGAAGTTTTCTGTTGCTAGATACACTTTTGCCAGCTTTAAAGTCATGAAAAGTACTCCTGCTCTATGAATTTTCAGAAATTTCAGAGACTAAAAATGCCAGAAGAGTTGCAGAATACATCTAAAATGAAGGGAACTGCAAAAATTTCGTCATTATTGCAGGAACTGTTTTCACTCCCTGTTTTTGGCAGAAGTGAAACAGGCTATAAACATTTCAACGTCTGGCTTGGGAAGAGCAGTAAGTTCTTCCAAGGCTTTTATGTTACTAAGCCGAGCAGGGAAGAGCAGGTTCTACATGGGGGTCCCAAAATCTCTGACCCAGTTATACAAAAGGGATAGGCACAGCAGTGCTGACCGCTGCCCTGCTTGAGCTTTCACACCGACTCCACAATTCATGAAGCCAAGTTGGGCACCCAAAAAAAGGCAGAAGCAAGAGCACATCCCACCTACTTAAAGCGATGCATAGGCACCATCTGTTTGAGCCCATGGAGGAGCTAAAACAATACACCTCTGTCAGCGCTGTGCTGCACTTCGGTTAATCAGCCCCACGAAAAGGCGGCGTGATGGCACATGATCCTCCTGGGTTGGACCCTCCAGCATTCTGGCATCTTCACGCCACCACCATTCCCATGCTTTATCCAATGAAGAGGGCAGATTGCACAAGCCAGTCCCGGAACAAGGACCAGCCCAGGACTACTCCAGCCTGCTGCTGCGCTGGGCTGGAATTGCATTCTTTCCCTCTCACCTCGGGAGAGGGTCTCGGGAACCTTGTGCTCTTGGAAGCCAAGTTGAGAGCAAGAGCACAACCCATCCTCCATTAGTCAGAACAGAGTCCTCACAGATGAGAAATGGAGTTCTGAATCCTCTTTTGTCTGTACTGATGCATCTTAAACACCAGGCAAATGCTCTAACCTGCTCACAGTTGCCTCTTCCAACAATGTTTCCAGGAAAACGAAGCCAGTTTTGGAGGCTGTTTTGTCCAGGAAGGCTAGACATGCATTCAATATATATGGTGCGTCATGTAAACATCTCTGGGTATAATCAAAACCTTTCCTACACCTTTTAAAAAACTTTCTGTGAGTTTTAAGAAGTCTCCCATTCAGAAGTCAGACCTTGAAAAAAACTTAAAAAATTTGTTAGTACAAAGCAACCAAGAGCAGCTCTCATGAACAGACAGCTCTGCAGCAAAACCTGGACTCATGCCTTTTTACTGTGGCTTCTCTGGGTGCCCAAGGAAGATGTTCAAGAAGATTCCCCACCAGTCACCATACACAAACCACAGTCCTCATCAGAGGAACTCCACAAGCTCGACGGATGTGTGCAGATCTCTCGGAAACACCGTTAGTGTCTGGGAGTCCAGGATTTTAAGCTGAAAGAAAGGAGGGCGCTTAGGGGAAGGAGCAGAGGGTGGGAGAAACCCAGGGTAAGCTCCACTGCCACCACAGCCTCAGTGCTCACCAGCATCAGCACGCTTTATTTAGCAGCCCATGCTGCAGCATCAGGATCCCTTGGCCAGGGTTGTCCATCTAAGCAAGGAATGGCTACTATGGCCCACAGTCAGTGTTTGGGTGGTTGAGATATACACAGCAGCTACTTACTCCCTTACCAGGGTCTTCACCTGCTACTTAAATCAACTCTTTATTCTGCTTCAAGATTTCTAAACCAAAGATGACTACAGGCTGCCAGGTCAGTAAGACGACAGCAAAACCAATGCAGTTACACTATTCCTCTGCTCTTCTCTAGCTCTGCTACTGCAGCAGGTGTTTGACCCTCATGTCAGGAGAAATTACACCAAGAGTGTCCTGACACAGCTGGGAGTCAGACTCTGACTCAGCTTCATAGTCAATTTGTGGCACACAATTACTATGGCTGTTGAAGGAGGTATTAGCATTTCTGTACAGAACAGGACTTTGTAGTACAGGTCTTTTGCTGGTCACAACCACTACGAAACACTTCACTTCTGAGGTTTATCACTATCTAACGCCCCAGAACTGCCCAAGGACCACATATGGTTTTCTAGAGCTCTACTTTCATGAGGTCTGCGTTCTGCTAGGTTGCTCTTCTTACGAAGAATCATTGGGTCATTTATACCAAAATGGAGAAGCCAGAGAAAACAATGGGAAGTTAGTCACATACAAGGTTTAGACAGGAACATGAGAATGAAGAGTGTGAGAAAGCAGAAATTTCAATGGGAAAGCATAATCCTCACTTCTTTTGTAATGTTGATATAAAAATCATAACCAAAGCCAGCAGTTTTGTAAGCCCCTAGAGACTCCTGCCACAGCCTGCTGTATAGACTGGAATGCAAAACCCTTGTGGGAGAGGGCTTTATTTCCTCCTAAAGCTTTTCATCCTCACACAGCGTTTCTTAGATTTACCAGTTTATGACTAACGTTCTTCACTAACTCACCTGGTTTGTTTACTGTTAACTGCTGCTACCACCACCTCCTCTTCCCCGAGCTGCTAAAATTAGCATTGCAAAAGGACTGAACATGCCTGAATGAAAATTAGCTAATACTTCATGTAAACCATAGGATGCACGTATGCCTACAAAGCACCTTGTAGCACAGGGACCAGAGTGCTGATATCAGGAAAACTGCCCTCCGTAACCAGGCACAAACGGTAATGGGAAGGTGCAAACCCAAAAAGGTATTGCCTATAGTTTTGTCTTTCAAATGCAAAAGCAGCAAGCAAGTTTTTATTTCTTGTTTAGATACAAGAAGATTTTGAAATAGAAGTGCTAAAACCACTACTAACCTTAGGATATTAACCCAGCTGCCCCAGTTCAGCAGTTGCCTTCCCTACCTGAACCTTTAGCCAGCACCAAGGCAATGTTCATGTGCATTAAAACCAAGTTATATTAATACACAAAGTCCTTTATAAGCAGATTATTCCGATGGTGACAGCTCCAAGACAGAGCTTTTTCTGTCCACGTGCATCTGGAGGTCCAGCAAACTAAGCCCTTTGCACTTTTCGTTCAGCAGGCATTCAAGACTTGTTCTGCAGAACCCACCCTGATACTGCAGTCTGGACAGACCCAACACACTTTTTCAGCATTTCTGTACTACGGCTCAGAAAGAGCCATTAGTTTACGGAGATTAAGACCATTCCCCCACAGACAGGAAAAGCAACTTTAGCCCTTTCAAGCTGGAAGAGTCAGATGATCCCTCCCTTGCTTAAAACATCATTATCCAAGATCCCTTCCTCCTCGTGCCTCATCATCCTGTCAGTCTGCAGCTTAAATCCCTTGCATTTTCAGTCACATTTTATTTGCATTTACAGCTATGCAACACACTAAGCAATTCCTCTCCATCTTCACTTCTCAATGTTTAGATTATCTCTTTGCTAAGGAAGAGATTCATCTGACATCTTAGATGTAGATATTTTCCCTTTACAGACAACTGTTTTTATCCAGTAACTATTTGCTCCAGATTTCCTCTGCAGCTTGTAGAGGCTACAGTTAGATTTGGGATGTGTTTCACTGAAAATACTAGTCAGCCAAACTGCACCTTTTACTGGTGCCTACTAATAGTTGAACAGAGTTTAGAGAAGACTGCAAGTTCACTCTTCCTATAGCCAGGCACCTGCAACTACAGACCCACACTGACTTGTAGCTGTGTTGTGTATGTGTACATTATACATTATGTATAGCTGGAAGGAAATCTCTCCTCCTTAAACCTCCTGGCTCATGACACACCAATACAAATAAGAGTTACAGAAGAGGCAAAAATAAAGCCAGGATCAGGCTAATAATGATTAGAAACTCAACACATTAAAAAGCAAATCCATGGAACCTTAAATATTTCCCCCACATACTAGCAGTTGCTTTGATTTTTGCACACCTAGCTGAAAGAAATGGAGTAAGAGGAAGTGGCAAACAGTTTATGCAAAAATACAATTACAGCAAGGTGTCCTTAAGGAATTCCATAATTAAAAATAGTATGCAAATACAGCTGAGTGACTAGCCTTCTTGAAAAACACCTACTGCAGCAATAGGATTTAAAAACAATAATGATCAGGCGTTCTTCCAAGGGCAAATTAAAGTAAACAAACTGCACATTTCAAGAATGTTTTTCTACTCATCATCAATTCACTTTTGGGAAGAAAAAAAAATAACAAAGCATTTCTAGTACATAAAAAAAAAACAAAAAACAAAACATTAACTCAAAGCGAAGGAGGAAGAAAACAGAAGAACACAGGAACCATATCCAAAAAGTAAGCTCCTACTTCACTCCCAACTGACAAACATAGTTAAATATTTCAGCCCAAAACTTTGATTGTGTAGGGGAATAAGGGATAAGCTTTACTGCACTTATTTCTCTACCAGTTTACCATTTTTTCCTCCTGTTTTTACGTTCAGAGTTACGACCAACTTGCCAGGACAACTCTATAACTGCAGCTACAGCAAACCCCAGGCTTTAGTGAAGAGCTCTTGACCTAGCAGTAAGGGCTGGAGACACCCAGGACTGACCCATGCCACTCAGCTGAACTACCCCATTGGCCTGAACATATGACCATCTGCTCAAAGTTTATGTGAAGGGGTGAGCTTTGTTACCCTTTATCTTGGAGTTTGCTACAAAGGTCTGCGCAAAGGAAAAAGATTCAGCTAGAAGTAGTAACATAGTTGATCAGAAGGTTTTCAAAATACAGCAAGAGCCTGAAGACTAAAAATATTCACAAAAATACCTGCCCCATGTAGTTACTGTAAGCATATACTAAGGACTGAGAATGGATTCACCAGCCATGGAAGTATTTGGGAACCCTATCATGTTTTTACAGCAAAAAGCATGTCCTAGTTCAAATCAGAAATCAGTTCTGGGAAGTCCTACTGTTTCTGTTACACATCAGATTACATCAGGAAATCACAAATGTCCCATCTAGTTTAAAAAACAATTTGATAACAGGACCTTAAGCAATATCTCTTTGGGGATGGAAGGAGTACGTGGTAACTCTGTACTGCACAATTAAATAAGAATTCAAATAAATCACTGAAACCAACAAGGCAAGTCAAACAGAGCTTTCAGTTTTTGCTTGATATTCCAATCATGATACCTCTTCCAGATATCAGTGGAAGCTGATAGCAGCTCGCTATAAATTCTTGCCCAGTCTCCTTTATCAGGCCTCCCTCTCACACACACAGGGGGATAAATATCAAAGAAATATTGCCAAATGAAAACACAAGTCTTGTTGTTAGATTATAATCTAGAAATTGAGTAGAATCTATAGCCTTGTTACTTCTACCCCTTAGAAAATATCTGACAAGCTTTGAACACGTAAAAACAACCCTTATATCCTAAAGTTCAAAAATAATCCACTAAAATTATTATTTTGGGAAGCAACTGAGCAAGAGTTCTTGTTGATTTATTACAGAGATCTCTACTTTGTCAAGTTAAAGGAATGCTTGTCTTCCATTTTTCTGGTTTAACTATCCTGTCTTACAAGTCAGCAGTTCAGATCTGCTGAGGCAAAATCTCAAAAGTCTTACAGGTGCCTCTAGCCATGAATGACAATTTTGTCTCATACGCACACACATATACGTACACACAAACCCTAACAAGTAACACTTGAAATCTACAGGTATTCTTATCTGTATTTCTTACAACACTTACCAGTAATTCATATACTGTTAAGAGACATGTGTTTTAAGACGTATTACTTGTTGAAACAGCTGACAAGGAAATATACTGGTCACCCCTTCAGAAATCTCTTCTTACAATTACTACTAGACAAAAAAACACCTACTGCAACCACACTAAGGTTGAGTTAATTCTAAGATAACCTGCAGATGACAACACCAAGACTTCAACTAAGCAGCTTTTGTCATGTAGTGAGGTATGTTGTGAAGAATGCAATGAGGACAAAAATACCCAAGTGACCCAGAAACCCTGAGAGTACTTTTAAGTTCCTCCTACGGAAGCATCAGTCCACGCGCTATCCACACATCAAGCACACCTCAAAATTCTGATGCCAACTTTTGCAGTTTAGAGAAGCCTTATTTAAGCAGGCTTAAACCATTCCTTTCCACAGAGCGTTAATTTTATACTTACGTAAAAAGTGTTTTTCCAGTAAGGCTATTTCCAGGTGACCTTTGATCTCATTCAGTCTGTCAGACTCTGTTCTGTTAAAATCCTGGACTCCTGAAGCCATGATGATGGTCCCCGGACCAGCCTATAAGAAAGCCAGAACACACTCACAGCTCGGAGGCACATTTTTTTTTTTGTCATTTAAATACATCAACTTACTTCTGGGGCAGTAAAGATGCAAGTATCAACAACTCTGCATGCCTCTTATTCAGCATTAAATTACCAAAATAAACGAGTGAAAACTAATCAAATGCACAGCATCTCTCCCATGTGAGTTTACAGAACGCGCTTCTGCAGACCTCAGGGAGTTACAGAAAACAAAGATATTTCCCCCCCCCCCCTTACCAGTTCTGCTGCATCATCATTTAGCCTTTCTTCTGCTGACTTAAAAGGCATACTATTCCTATCCTCTTCCTATTAAATGAACTGTCAATTCAACATACTTTACATATAAAATTGTGAAGCTAGCAAATGTAATACTCTTCTAGATATTTACTGAGCTATTAGAAAACACATATTGTCTATTTTAATATCCATTTATGAAGTGTGTAATTCTGAAGACCACGGTTTCTCTGCACAGAAAGGGTTCCCTGCTCCCCAACCTCCAGCACAGCCCAGTTACTGCTGAAGTACGTGGTCAGTGCCCAGAAGCTCATCCTGGCAGGCCAGGAGAAGGGGGATTCAGGAGATTGCTTGTCTCGAGAGATTTACCAGCACCCCTTGAACAAATTCAGCACTGGAAATACTGCAGAATGCTGGAATTGAAGAGCAATTTGATTAGTTAGGAATGACAATGACAACCACCACCTCCATGAAGCGAGCACAGAAAAGCCCCAAGCCCACACAGCAGAAGGCAGGTGATGCTGTCCTTCCCTCAAAGTGGGCATTTTCAGACAGCAGTGGAAAGGGTGAGTGAGGGCATCTCCTGGGTAATGGCTGTTCAGGCACTGTGTGCAGCCCCCACCAGGTACAAAAAGTCTGCCAACAAGTATTACAGGAGCTTCTGCAACAGTTTGTACTCAAAATCAAAGTGCTAGATTACAGAAGCCTACATCTAAGAAATGACCTCAAGACAAAAAGAGATTTATTTACCTATCCTAATGATTCCCCCACCCTTTGAGCCCTGAAAACATACAGGAACTGTATTGCTTTCCAAAGTCAGCTTGCATACATTTAATCATGACAGCTTAAATTACATACATATATGAACTCAACTAATCTACAAGAGACTTAATTAAAAGACATTTCTATGTTTTAGGAAATATGTGCAGAAAGCTCACTGACAGCAAAGTACTTTCACTGTTGGGAATGATTTGCACTTTTAAGATAAAACAGTGCGGAGATACCTATTAAACATCTGTTTTCTTGCTTGAGCTGAACAGATGCTGAGTTTAAGCCTCAGAATTTGTCTATACAGGCAAATTAGCACTCTGAAGGCATTTATTGCACAGCGTTTACCTGGCAGCAACTCCCCACCTGGGCTTGCTCAATACAGTGCCAAGCAGAGATGCTATTTCCAGTCCCAAAAGCAACACACACCCACACAGCACTGTGCCAACACTGCTAGCCCCAATGAGGAGCAGAAGCTGTTAGCTGAGCAGCAGCCCTGTGCTGCTTCCCATTTTGGAGCCGGCATGAACCACGCCATAGCAGAGACGGACAGACCCCAGGGCAGTCCTCACACGGGGAGCTGCAGCACAGCATCCTCCTCCCCGTGCTCCATGTTTCCCGTTCGCACCTGCCTTTAGCCAGAGAGGTGCAGTAAGTCATGCCATTTGCAACCACTCCAGTCTGCTGAAGAGCAACAGCTGCCTGTTTTCAGATGAGCATGGGATGGCAATTAACCTCTGTGTTGATTTCTTATCAATAGAGCTGGGCTATATTTATTTACGCTGCAAGATTCAGTGTTACCACTTGCCAGACACTTGGAGGGTCCCAAGGAGGATGGTGTGGCTGAAGTCAAACAGCAGCACCCTTACAACACACTCTACAGGCAACCACAAGGAAAGTGTTATTAAAATATAGATTGCTGCCCAGGTGTTAAAGCATGGCTTTCCATACTGTATATCCACATCTGGTACATCCACATCTGGTACAAAGGGACAATCTCTGCTCCCAGCACGCAGGAGTTCATACGGAACTGTCTAAAGGAACAGTGCCACTGTTTAAAAATAAATAAATAAATAAAATCACATATAGGTCAAAGAGCAAGATGCTGTACTCATCAGGAATGCACCTGGGCTCTGCGCATCAGCCCAGTGCTTAGACCTGCCCAACCAGTCCCCGCTCCCCAACCCCATGCGCTGTGGTGGGGACAGGAGCAGAGAGACTGAGGTGAGGGATGAGAGGAAGAAGGGGCTAGCACCTATCTAAGCATATTCAAGTTTTCAACCTCATTGAAGATACTCATAAGGTATTTCACCCAGAGATGAGCTACATTTCAGAAATCCATCTAGAGAATCAGCTCTACTTTTGCTTCTTTCAGAGATGTTAAGACATTAATTAAAGCCCAGGATACCTTGGCTGTGCCTCTTTGGAAGAAGAAAAAAGCAAGAGGTGCATAGCACTGCGGGCAGTAATGCAAGTTAACAGGACTCATTCTGAAAGTTTCCAAATGCGTCTATCTGCTAAAGCATTGGTTCCAAGAAGTCTGACATCAGTTGATGGGTTAAAAAACAGGAGGGTACACATCATTAAACTAACACAAAAGGTTACAATGACTTAAGTTAGAGAAAAAAGAAAAAAAAAATCCACTAAATTAAAACATAAGGCTGCTTGCTAAGAATACTAGGAGCAAGATCATGTAATTATTGTGTAATGATAAAATGTTTTAAACAGAGTAGTAAGATACATGGTGATACAAGTTTGGTGGAAAATAAAGCATCCATTTCCAAAATTAGTGACACCATAACATATTAATGAATACAATTTAGAAGCATTTAGAATGTCCAGGACAGTGATACGGGAGACATTTAAGCAGATGGTTCTTTTGTCCAGAAGTTTCTTCCCCACACCAACACACCTCATTCTGTCAAGAGGTGTTAACGGGCTAAAAAGATAAGAACTAAGGTCTATACATTTGCTGGAAGTCAACTGCCTGCCTCTGAATTCATAAAGTACCTCTGTCTGAAGTTAGCATCACTGACTCAACTCACAAGTTAACAAAAAATTATCTTGTATTAATTCCAGTGTTAACTGGGTAAAGGTTTCTCCTTTCTGCTGTCTCTGGAGGCTCGTGCTAGGACTTAGGCTGGATTAACTACACTGTACTGTACAGATGCCCTTTCTTGCTTCTGACTCACAGTAAAAGCCTTGAAGGCTTCCACAGATTTCTGCTTTTCCTTCTGCATCTCTAGCTTTGACAGTATTTGACACGGGAGCCCTCTTAAAATGTTGGCAATCACTATTGCTTAGTGAAGACCACGCACAAGGCTTGGCGATGCCTAGCCAGCAAAATGCCAGAGTTGAGTGTGGAGTCAGAGACAGAGGGGTTAAAAGAAGATTTCTGATGACAACAGATTGCCTCTAACCCACTATCAGAGTTCACAGTTGCTGCTCCAAGCCACATCCAGCTCTGGATCCGAAAAAACGCATCTCCCCACAAATGTGTTTTTCAAGCCATCTGCAGTTCAGGCTTTTCATAACAGCACCTCCCAACCTGAGAGTTCTCTGCCTTCCCTCCCCGAATCCCCTTCATCCTGCGAGCCATGGGATTTTGTTCTGTGTGCCACCGTTGCTGTACAGCCACAGAAAAGGTCTAAGTCACCTAACCCAGCAGATGCCGATCTGTCCTCTCCACCCACAGCACAGCACATCTTCAGCATCACACAGAAACGTAACTGGCCAACTCTGTCCTTTTATTTTAATTGCACAACATCGTATGCAGATTATTCTTCTCTAGGAATATCTAACAAAACACTGGTCTCATTTCCAAGCTTGCCATTTACTTAGGGAGGAGCAGTTCTCAAACACAGAGGATGGGGAGCAGCGAGGACACGGCATGCCAAGCCCAGAGGCGTAACCATCCACCCAAGTCACTCCTCAGGGCCCGGCAGTGGCTGGGACACGACACAGGGAAAAGGTAGTTTAAAATACAAAATTTTAACTTGCATTCATTTAGGCAGTGAAGCAGGGCAGGGGAAACAGACTTCAGTAATACAACAAAACACAGAGCTTGCTAGAGAGGTTGTAGCCTCCTGAGTTTCTCAACTGACACTTTATGTGTATTTTCTTACTTCAAATTATGAAACGGTTCCCTGTGGCTGCTGCATTTACTTGCTGTAAGGAAAGGGAAAACCCAACAACACTGCTCAAGAACAAAAGCATCTGCATAAATAGTTAATCCTTAGAAGCTATTCTTGGAAGCATACCCATATTGGCAAGCTCCTAAAACACAGCTATATTTTACATAAATTTTAAAAAAATCTAGCACTAGCCAGGTTTAGAGACTTTAATCTTAATTGTAATGTTTGCATCATGCTTTATACCTTCCAATCAATGTAAATGAGGTGACCAATACAGAAGCATTTAAGGTTTTAATTTACATGTTTCAGGAAAAGCCAAACTGTACTGGAACAGCAGTTAATTTAATGTTTTCTGTACCACAATAACTCAGATTTAATCCTAGCACACTGGCAGGGAACTTGCATAAGTAGATTAAACTGCAGATTTCAGTACAATATGCCAGGTACAAGAGCGCTTCAACTTGTAATTCTCACTGCCAAGTTAGTGTAGAACCTCCACAGATTTAAACACAAATTTGTTCCTTCCCCCCTCTGCCAAAGGGGATGTGATCCTCTTCTGCACCAAGTTCATTCATATACCTGTACATAGCACTGAGCATTTTCTCCCCTTTTATAAAAACAGGGCATTTGTCACATTAAAAGAACATAAATTCATCTATAGCACAAAACATAAGTTAAAATAAGGCAAATCAAGCCAGAACTGGCACATACAAGGGCAGGCTATAATTTTCAGGGCATAGTCCCCCTCCCTGAACATTTGCATCTTAGCAAATCAAGTTGCCAGAGCAATGTTTTAAAGCTTTTTGAGGTGCAGAATTGTGATCTAGCTGGAAGGAACCCATCTACAGAATAGGAAACCATGATAGCACTGAATAATGGGGACTTTAATTACCAAGCAAGCAACATTACCTGAATTTCCAACATCACAAGACAAATGCTAATGTGTTCATTATGAGGAAGTAGGAATGGACCAGGTTACAACCTCTACCTATTTCGTGATTGTGGTGTTTTTACAAAACAATGCAGAAATAACAGTGCTGCATACAGTGCTGAATGTCCTTGCTTTAAAAAAAAAACCAAACCAACCACTTATGGTAAAGAGGAAAGGGAGGAAGAAATGTGGGAAGCCATTCAGGAACTGAAAGAGATGCTTAGCAAAGAGTTAATTTGTTAACCAACACAGCTGTCTTGGCAATGATCTGATCACAGTGCCCAAGTACCCACAGAGACCTAAGGAAGTACCTGCTGCCCAAGACATAACTGGTAGTCAGGGCACTTAAATGAGAGGGGAAAAGTACGCACACAAGCAAACAGCCAGCCTGTAAGCTGAAACCAAACTAGTTCAAATTAAAAGACAGCCTTGGAACAAAAAAGTGTCAGCAACCACTAAGGAGAATTTAAAGGAAAATAACAAATCCTTCCAACTGCAGGGCCCTCCTACCAGAATCTAGCTGTGTGCTTTACCCACACATGAGTTAAGACGTTTATTATTGAACTAAACAGGTAAAGCTCACAGTTTTAACAAAAAGAATATAAGATGACCTCATCTGTCCATCCTTTCTGTCTTTCCACGGGGTGTAAATGTTGCACATGCTACTTCAGTAAGACATGTAAAGTGTTGGGACTAAGTCCCACTGCTGTATCTGTGGCCTGGGACTGAATGTTCTCTTCACTTGTTGGAGATGTGCAACAGAGGATGCTCTCTTCTTTGCAGATGGTCAGAGCTCTGCAATCACATGTTTTTATGACAAGGCTTTTTACTCTAACACCTCCATCTGTGGCAAGTTTTTGCATACACTTGTCAAGTTCAGACACCTATATAAAGAAGAGGCACCTAATGTGCACATTTTTAAGTGCATTACATACCCTTGAGGCTCAGTACAGAAGGGCCTTTCACTCATATGACTGTGCTGTACTGTTCTAATAGACAGAGATGCTCCTTTAATGGCTCCATGATTACTATACCAGACTGAAAAAAGCCCACCCAAAAACCAACCAACCAACCAAAACCCACAGAAAAAGAACATCCCCCCCCCCCCAAAAAAAAAAAAAAAAAAGTAGTAGAGAGGAGGAGCAGAGATGAAGTCTTTGTCAAGGGAATGGCTGACAGCGGAGTCAGAGACATCTACGTATTGAAGACGTGGATAAGGGGAACAGGACTCAAATTTTGCATGCCTATGCTCAGTTCCAAGCTACCAATCTTGCTCTTTCAAGCCCATGAGTTCTGTACTCAGATTTTAATAGAAACAGTGAAGCAACAGAAGTGGAAGCACAGTATAGCTTACATCTATCTGAAAAGACATGCAGCCTAACTTCAGTTTATGCACAAGACTTGCAATGACTTTTGTATGCTTTCAACAGTTCTGCAAATGTATTAAACGGGAAGAAACCAAGACTTGGTCTTCTCATGACCAGCATAATAAAAGTATAACACTAAGCTGTTTACAGAGCCTATAAAAGAAAACCACCCTGTACGTGCAATTTGAGTTTTAGTCACCAAATTAAAAACAATTCTGGCACAATTCAACCATATGATCTCAATAAGAAACAGAGACATAATTCAGAATTGCCCTGTTTACACGATCTCAGCCACTATCTTAATATTGACTTAAATATACAAGCAGTACTTTCTTTACTCTTGGCACCTCTGCAGCACAGGGGATTATTTCTTCTCCCTTCATTTTATGGATGGGCATCAGCATTTAGCGGGCAGATGCCTCCAAGGGGCAAGTGCTAATGCCCCAAAACTTCCCATCTGAAATTCATCCCTTATATGTCAGATCTCCTTCCTCATACAAGTTTGCTTATTTTGCTCCTATCTGTAACACAGCTGCTGCTCTTAGGCTGTTCCAGCATCACACTCGGTTTGGAGCTCTCCAACATCACGAGCAGGGCAAAACAAGTCTGATGCTGTTGTTGCTTTCCTCTCTCCCCTTCTCCCTGTTTTTAAAGAGCTATACTCAACTGTATCCCAAGGACTTCGATCATGACAGCCTACTTAACAGTATGTCATCAGCCAGAAAGCAAAGTGTTTCTCTTAAAATTACCTTCTCAGCACACTGAGCTCAACAATTTGAGAAAACAGAGACCATCACCGCAGATGTACAGCTGTAAGGCTTTATAACTAGTGAAAACTGTAGTTTTACCTTGCTATTCCCTCAGCCATACCGTCCTGGAGCTACTATCCTCCTCAAAAAACACAGAAAATAGTATCTATGGTTTCAGACAGATCTTTCTGTAGCCTCCAGCTCTGCCATCCAGATCCTTCTGATTAGATACAAAGAGTATTTATTCCCTGCTCTCCACGCATAAATATAATGCCTTGAGTTTTTTACCTACTGCCAGTATTTACCTACAAAAAACTCAGAAAATACCATGTTGGAAGGGCAGCAGCACAGATTAGTCCCAGTATACACAATACCTACGTCTTAATGAATGACAGATGTCTTCAGTAGAATAAGAGCAAAGGAAAGGCATTCAACAGACTTCCTTGTCTGAGGAGCTTGAGGATTTGCATGTGATAGGCTTTTTGTGACCAAAAAATGCTCTGTCATTACCAGTTGTTTGTTCCATGATCATAGGAAAAAAATTCTGGCAAAAGAGCTCCATATAAGCAGGATTGTTTGTGATACCATACAAGCACACTTAAATTTAAAAAAACTAATAGCTACAGAACAGGATACAAGCTGCCAACCTCAAAGGAGATGCTTAAACATATACAGTTTGAAGTCTTTTAGTTTAACACTTGCAGCGAGCAAGCCCTGTGCTTCTAGAAATGAGCTTTCAGACAATAGCCTGACCCCATTTCGGGTATAAAAACTGCACAGTGAGTTTCCAAATAGGGTGGTACAAATTCTGACTTCCAAGTCACATGCTAGAATACAGTTAGATGGACATACCTTAATTTAGATTGTAGAACTCCAAGATCAAGGATCCACAGTCATTTTTTAACAGTTAAAGCAGGATTTTTTTTTTTAACTAATATTTAACTTTTCCTGAAACAGTGTCTTTTAAAAAGGTAGGTCTGTTTGGGTGCTTCTGCTTACAAGCACCAAAAAGTTTGAGCACCTGAAGAGTCTTGCTCACCTCCTGCATAGGTTTAAAACACCTCTATAGCATGGAAGCATTACTGAACACAACACTGCAGTGAAGAACAAGGTGGTGTGACCCTCTAAGTCTAACGAAGCCACCAGAAGTCTTATCCCTATAGTCCTGGCCAGTGCCACTTGAGCAGATCTGAGCTCCTCAGACTGAAGTCTTTCCTTCAGATGTGTTCATCAGTAGTTCAACGAAACAAAAACTAGACAGCATTCAGAAGTACATCCAAGGTTAACAAACCTGTCAACCCACAGCATCTAAAATCAATAGTAGGGACAGGGAACCCTAATACTAAGAAATTAATTGATCTTTCCACAAAATGGAAGCCTATTACTGGAAGTTTACATCCTAGTCCACAAATCTTCAAGTGTTAAATCCAAAAGATAGGGACAAAGAATTATTAATTTCTGTTATTTTTCTGTCTAACAACTATATAACATACTGTAACGATACTTAAGTCAAGTACTTACAGGGTCTCTCAGCTCTTCATTGTCTCGAGTTGATGTTCGAGGTATTTTCACCGGGATTTCATCTCCACATTCAGTGTCTGAAGCATTTGGAGACTCTGCTAAATCAAGGAACTCATCTCTCTTGTGACCTCTGAACCTTATTTTGTCCAACTTCTTTAGCATGTTCAGCACTGCACTTTTCTGCTTTACCTTAACATGACGGTTGGAGTCTCTGCAAGAAACAAGAGTACTTTAGAAAGCTTGCAATAAACCAAAATACACACATTCTAATCACTAACGACTTCTAACCATCTTTCAAGGGCCTTCCTGGCACTGGAGGAAAAACATGCTGCAGCTTAGCTTTTTAACAGGCATTTTTTTCCACAGTGTAACAGATGCATGGTTTGTTTTTCAGTAGTTGATGATTTACCATCTTCCCACACTATCACGGCCTCTTTCTCATGGCTATTTTTAAAGCAAGTCATAACGGGCACAAGCTAACAACCTGCACTCCAGAGAAAGATTAGGAAGTCAGTTCCTAACAGGTTACTTGAAACAAAAAAAAACGTTTAGCTGATAAGTCCACATTCTTCAAAATGCTGATGCTTCTAATCAAAGACATGAAAATCCACTAAGCTTCACAACCAATCTTTAAATCCCAGAAAAACTGGAGCAAAGGAGTAAGGAGTCTATCATACCTCCCTACCGCTTCAGGCTAAGAAAACAGAAAGTACCAAGGGTTTATTGAAGAAAATCACCAGACAGATCCACGCGCAACATCCCACCAAAAGCTAGAGATTGTTGGAATCACCTATAAACCACTTTCAAATGCACTGCCCGAATCCTTAAAATTACCACTACTTACAATTTTTATTATTCCCTTTGAGACACAAAGGCAAGTCACTTTATTAGTGATGCTTTCACATTTTCTTAAAACTAGCATGACCAAAACTTTACTGTAAGAGAAACAGCACAGCCAGTATTTTTGCAGAACCTGCAGGTGCCCCGGCATCCAGAGGAATGAGAAATGCCCAGGACATTTCACTTCCAGAGACAGTATTTGACATGAGCAATACTTAAATTCTAAATCATAAACCATACAGGGAGAAGCATTTTGCTTTTTAAAAGACAATAGAAGAAAGCTTAATTAATGCATGTAAACTCATTGTAATGGTAGCTTTCCAAGACACTGCACTGTACAATTTCTGATTCAAACCAGACCTGCCAAATCGGTCCAATTCAATGTTCTACGTGTACCACACTCCACATCAAAGGTCCCAAGCTCCATCTTTTGCAGGGGCCTGGAGGAGGTGGGAAGTTAGTTCCTTGATCCTGCCACTCCAGCAAGCTACTGCTCTGGCAGTTTATAACAAACCAGCCGCAACTTTCTAACTTTCTCTCCTACAAACTCTGTGCCTCAGCTCAGAGCATTCCATTTGGAGGGTACTGCAATGCTCTCCCAAATGGATTTTGCAGTGGTAAAAATTTATTTTGAGGCACTTGTTGCTGTTACTATCCTTTCTTCCCCATGGTCAACACTGCCCTCCTCTTCATTAAAAAACATGCTTAGCTTCATGGCATGTCATCCCAGGCACTGGTGTGAGATGAAAAAGCAAAGACAGATCTAGACATGCGTCAGTTCAGGAGTATAAATAAAGAGCAAGAAGGAAGAGCCTTTTGCTGCTGGCTCCCACAGCCTTTGCACTTGAGGTAATTCTCACCTCCTAACACAAACCTCTTTTCAACAGAGCTCTTCGTCTTTCCCTGCGGATTCTCCGCTTACCCTAACACTTTGGCAGTGACTATTCACACCAAGTTCAAACCAGATCGTTCCCTTCAAAATCCGCCTTAGTTTGCACCTCTGCCAAGGTTTATTAGCACCCTTCACTTAAACATTTAAGTTTGAAACCAATACAAATCCCCTATAGTGCAGCTGGCAAAAAAACCCAAACTCTTCCTTTATCAGAGATGCTTAAAGTTGCAGCCCTGTGTTTAATCTTTCACTTAAAGAGAATCACTTGCAGTAACTTACACCAAGGTTATTTTCCAATAACAGCTTTTCTTTGAAGTTCTATTACTTGTCAAAGCTAAGTTTAAAATAGCAACACTTCTTGCTCATTCATGGACTATTTGATGAAGAAACTTGTCAGCTATCACATCCAGAAATATCTCTAGGCCCTACTATTAATAGCAACTAGAGAGCAAATGCTATCAGGGAAGTTTAAACCTCCGATAAGCACTGGCACAATTGTATCACGCTCCCTCCCATCTCAAAGATCTCCATCTATGTTCAACCACTTTCACATACCATGTAAGTCAGGCCTACAGCAAAGCAGTTGTAAACCAAACTCCACTTGCTCACCATCCATGCCATCACTGGTAATGACACAGCTACATGAAGAAATAAGGATGGCAGAGTGCTATCCTTTCCTGGCCAGCGCTCATCAGCCTCTACCAGTGGAGGACAACCATGCATCCCAAGCCTTCTCCAACCCTCTTACAGGTGGAGCAGTTAAGGCTGCAGACGAGCATTGCTGTCCTGGGTGGAACCAGGAGTCCCTAGCGTTCTCCTGTTAAAGCCACGTTTATTCACTGCTCCACAAAGAGCAGGGCTGGATCTGGACCTCTTTTTATAGCCTGGCATATACAGCACTTCAATGGACATTTCAAGATCTGAATTCAGTTTTCCCCTTAGTGTGGATTCACATTCACTTACCACACAAAAGAAGTGAGAGGCAACAAAACCATCTTGAGACAGAGCAATCTCCAACCCTTCTCTTCAAGCTTTGCCTTCAGGCAATGACAAATGAAAGACCCACAGGGCCAGTGAAAAGGCCCAGCAGTGTAACTGCCTGGGTTGGACCCCATGTGGGAACACAAAATCCTGAACTCCAGCCTCCTCCTAGGATGGTTCATGCATTTCAGCCCTTGGTCACAGAATAACCTGGCCAACAGATGTACCCACGAACACATTTACAGTATTTTGTTACTAGTAAAACTGATGTACCTATCCTTAAGTGTGTTGCCACCCGGTCTTTTAAAAATGCAAACCTTTCTTTAAAGCCCTAATAGATCACTCCACTGAACAGAGTCAGCTTAAATTCTGTAACACAGAGGCTAGCAAAAAGAGACATCATCAGTGTCAGTATTTTTAAAGTATTAATCAGTAGGTTGACCATTAAAAGATGAAACAGTACAGAATCATGTTTCTAGGCATTTTTAAGTGCTTTAAGTACAAGAAGCTGTTATATAAAACTATCTGCTCAGTTATAATTTAAAAATAATTAGATCATTTTGTCTAAAAATTGTTTTGAGTGTACCAGGCTCCCAGATTACTTACAGTTACATTACATTAACCTAAGCAAAAACCTAAGCTTGCCAACAAACTCCTATAGAAACTCATCATCTGGCCTCCAGCCAAACGTACAATCTAAGACAGGCTTTTTATGTCAGCAGCTGTTCTTGCAACTAGCAGCTTTTTTTTTTTTAGATAAAGATCAATAAATATGGCAACATTTCGGCACTTTCAGGCTCACTAGGAAAAAAGCTTCTCACAGATTTTGTATTCCAAGTGACCTGGGTCAAATTTAGATAAGCTTGAGGAAGCTTTTGTAAAACATGAGACCAGAATCTGATCTAGACTTAGATTTATTGTAAAATATAGGAACTAAATATCAAAACATTTGCTTCACCACCATAGCTATTCATCCCCTTACCCTCTCCCTACTACCCATCCACATCCTGGACTCAGCTGGTTCAGCTCTAAGTTTTGGGCTGTTTCTAGTAACTCCCCATACCAGCAACATCAAAACCAACACGCAGTTTTGCACATGCACAGCTCATAGTGCAAATGCAGACCCGCGTCTCCCTCTGCTTTCAAACTAACCATAAAGAAATATTATGAAATTATAATAAAAATACAAATATTTTAACTCCGTGCATTGTAAACACTCTCATTTCCCAACACTGTCATACATGTGACAATAATTGTTCTCACTACCATACAACAAACAAGCTATAAATAAGAATCAAGACTGGTATCATGCTTGCAAATTACTAACTTCAGCAACATAAAATCAAATCTGTCCTCCCCAATCAAGTTTATTTCTGCATACAAACACCCTACCATTAATGTAAGCAACAGGAGATCTTTCCCACATTCAATGCTACAACAGAAAGTGCTGCACAGCACAGTAAGGCAGACGCTGACTCTGCAAGACTGATTTAGGTCCAATTTTGTTGCACCTCAGCCAGATCTAATAATACTAGCAGGTCCTCTGTTGTAACATAGTAAGGCTATCTTACATTAACATGCTTACAAACAAGGCTATTCAGGCACCCAGGTTTTTGAGAAGGTGGCTTTTATTTCTCCTGCTGCAGTAGCAGAGGTCAAACTGGCAGAATTATACAGCAGCCTGCAAAGTTATTGTGAAGTCCCAAACCATCTATTAAAAAACTAGGCAACAGTTTATGTGTACAGGGTTTGATTAGTGAAAAAATGTCTGTATTTTCCACACTTAAAAAAAACCCCAAACTAAAATAATCTTTAAAAGTGTTTTTTTTAATTACCATTAATGTCTAGTTGCTAAAGCAAATCCTTCAAGGCTGAGGTTTTATTCCTTTTACAGAAGACCAGAGAAGAGATTCCTTTATTTGGACCTAATATGAAAACCCTCAATTAACCCCCAAATAACAGTCAGACGTTCAGTTTAAATGAACATATCAAGACCCAAAACCCCAAACCAACATAAGCACACATTCCAAACTTATGCTAAGTAGAGAAAAATCAAGTTTTCCCAAACTTTCACGTAAAAATCATAAGGAGATCTAGCACAGCTTTTTCTGCCATGTTTACAGAGAGGCTTCAGCAAGGAGACAGCCAGCTGCTGGGGAATGACAAAAGCCAGCCTGCCTGGTGCAGTCTGAAGGGACTCTGGTACAGGGCTTGCTCCTACGGACATCGCCCCCACCCCTTCGTGCTGCTGCTCCCCCCATGCTCTGCTCTTGCATGAACATGGAAGAGGTTGGGATGCAGAAGGGAGGAGGGAACTCAGGGAAGGTCAGTACCCTGCACACACAAAAAAAAAAAAAAAAAAAAAAAAAAAGCAGTCTTTTCTGGACGTGTCTAATTAAAACTGGAAACCTCAGTGAGTACATCTAAGCCTACAACAGATTCACAGTCCAGCTCTACATACTGCTCTGTGCAAAAAGTTCCCCTTGCTACATGATTTTTTCCCCCCCAATTTCTCATTTTAATGGACAGAATCTCATCTCAAGTCACTGTCTGAACATTTTGTACTTATTAATATTTAAGAAACTAACCAAAGAAAGATCAACTGACTGCACTTGAGAGCTCCTTGTCTGCTCAGCTTTTCTTCGCCTCTGCACACACTTCTCTCAAATTACTTGCTCTCCGGAAGGCTCACATCTGTGAAGAAAGCCAAACCTTACCAACAGCATCTCTTCTTGAGCAACAGGGAGTGGTTTTGTATAGATGAAGTTGGCACCTTTTGAGAAAACTTTACACTAAGCTCAACTCATCAAGACGCTTAAGCACGCAGAAGGGACACAAACCTCACTCAATGCAGCCCTTTCGTGAACGGCGCCCACATGAGACTTGTGTCATCCAGGACTACGCAGTATGTTAAGCTCTCTGTAGAGAATGATGTCACCATTTCTTATTGGAAACCAAGAAACGGCAATACTTTGGGCCAAACATCCAGTTGGACTAGCCAAGAGCAGCTTATAAACACTCTCCAAAAGTTGCAAGCGTTGCACAAGTGCCCTCAATTTCCGGCATCAACAAACACGCAAGGCTTGACCTTCAGAGCTGAGCTCTCCCCACACTCAACACGTCACAGGTTCATCCTGAAATTAGTCACCACCTTAGCATCACAGTCTCATAAAGTCATCCTCCAGTTACGTCACCCTCAGCCCCAGGGTCATAATATGATGTAATGCATATACAGAACAAACTGCTTTCTGGTTTTGAGTAACACCTACTAAAAGCTTCCAACCCTTTCAGAGTCAGGAGTCCTTAAAACTCTAGGTATAGACTAGATTAGACAGGGATAGACTAGTGGAACAGACTTTGTTGGGGTTTTTTTACATCAGAGATGAGGTTATCAGTTAGGCTACCTATGGTATGAAGAAATATTATGCTTAGTAATTCAGGCTTATTTTTACCTTGAGTTTAAAGGGAGATGAACAAAAAAAAAAAATCCCACCAGAATCATCTCCTCTGCCTTACAGACTGCTGGCAGAAGCAACACTCGATTAACAGAGGTCGAAAATGAGCTTGAAGTTGTGCTTCAGTGTTGCAGGCTTAATTAGATGCTGCTATTAATTAAGCATCAACTCTGAAACAATTTAAATTGTCCAGTGTCTGGGGGGAGGAGGAGAGGAAAAAAAAGTGGAAAGCTGTGTAACACGCACTGGAGTACAACACGAGGAGTGGAGACAGAAGTTCAACACACCGATCTTGACTGCCAGTGGTGAGGTTGTCACAGCAACCATAATGCAGCTTCATGAATATGCATTACACTAAAATCTATTTTTTCCCCAAAAGAGACTAACGTGTCATTCAGCTCACAACATGAAGCTGCCTGGGAGACGAAACGGGGTTGTACAATAAAAGTGACTTGTCTTCAAAACCTTCAGCTCGGCTGCTGCAGCCAGGAGGGGCTGGGGGAAGAGGGGAGACACAGAACATGGCGGCATGGGGCTGTAGGACTCTCTTCTGTACCTGCCTCAGCCAGAGGGTACTTCACACACATTTGGCAAACATTTTAAGGCAGGAGGTTCCCAAAAGGTTGCTGCTCAGTCCCTGCAAAGTTTCAGACCTGTGCAAGGCATCCCCCTGAACCGCTCAACCACCTGGGGACAGGCCCTTCAGCAACCCAGAGGCGGCGGCACCTCCAGCGACCCTCCAAGGAAAAATGGAGAAGGGGAGCTGCTGCTCCCGCTGCTAGGGACGGCACCCAAGGCACCTGAAACGGGGGGGTCTTGGCTTGATCATCACTGGAAAACTGTGGGTGGAGGGGCTCACAAAAAAAAACCCAAACCACACACCAGCGTGTCAAGAAAGAAACCGAGGGCAGCGACTATTTCAGCTGAGTAGCTGTGGGATTTGTATTTTGTACTTCATCCCTCACTTAACAGCACGCTGGAAACATCACGCATCCAAAAACACACCCCTTTCGCAAACATGTTGACACCCTACACACCTGTGTCTCTCTTTCATCATGAAACCTAAAATTAGCAAGCTTTGTTTAATTCCTCTGTAAACTGGGAAAATGGGAATTTTAGCTCCCAAAAAAGGAAGATAAAGTTCATTTTCTCCTCAAGACACCTGTGTGGGGAAAAAAGTGAAACATCTACTATGCCGTCGGAAAGGCAGCACCAAAAACCCCGCACAAAAATGACCTTTCCTGCAAAGAGGAGCTCAAGCAGCACATGCAGACTGGAGGAGCCACCCGTTCAAGCCATGGGGCACCAAGTAGTTGCTCAGCACTGGTGTTTGCCAGCTACTCTGCCTGGCAGACATCCTGTGAAAGGGGTAGCATGTCATGACAGTAATAAAAGCTGATCACCCTCCAGGTGACCCCCCCGCCCTTCCCGGTCACCCACTGGGTCCCCCCTGCTGCGTACCCATCCCAAACCCAGACCAGCCCACGCAAGCCTGAAACCCACTTGGTCACAGGCTGACACCAAAGGGAGCATCCCCGTTCATTTCTGCCATGGCCTTTATGTCACTTAACCACTCATGCAGTTTATCAGCTCATTGCTGATGCAACTAATTTTTGTGTTTGTTTTCTGGCAAGGTCAGTCTAATCAGAGCAGACAGCTATGCAGCCTCACTCGTGGTTGCACAAGCTATTAGAGCTGTCATGCCTCCCGCACAGAAAATGTCTCTGGTTGTGGGCAGAAGGAGAAAGCATCCTTTTACAGCAGCCACCTGCACTTAAATCAGGTTAAACGACTGCAAAGCCTTACCCTAAAGACAGTATTTATGAAGCTGCCGTGAGGCACAGCTCAGAAATCAGTCCCACACCAGAGCTTCAGTCCCTCCTCTGAAGGATGGTGAAAGAGCATGTCACAGCTCAGCATTGACAAAAGGCTTTTTTCTGCTTCCTCACTCTGAATTTTGTCTACTAGTCAGGGGAGCCAACGGAGAAGACGGAAAGATGATGAACATCACCAGCTCAGGAAGAACCTCCGCGTACAAGAAGGCTCAGGCAGCTCAGGTCTGGCTGGGCTTCAACCAAGTAAGCAGCCTAGGCACAGGGGAAGCACTGCCATAAGCAAGCGCACAACTTTTGCCTATAAAAACAGAGATACATGGGGGTGATGGATGGGGGGGAAGGACAGGACACCACTAAAACAGGGTAAGATAAGGCTATCACTGCATATATCTTCTCTTCCACCGTTCAACCGGAAGTGTAAGAAGCCTAGCTTGACACAGCACACAGAATAAAGTTGGCCTTTTATAATCTGCTTTAAAATAAACATTTGAAGTCAGAAGTACACATACTAGCATGGAACATCTTGTTCAGACTAATAAATTTATTACGGAAAGTGATCACTAACTGTTTAGAAACTGTGAGCCCTACCAGCCCTGAAGAAGAATTTTAATTCTATCCCTTCAAGTAAAAAAAGTGCAAGTTATTGAGACCAGTGCAGTTATACCTTTTTGATGCTGACTGTGTTTTTCATAATCTCAGCTGCATGTTCATCATCTTTGGATGATAAATACCGATAAATAAGATGGGGGTACTGCTTAAATAAAAAAAAAAAATATATAAAAAAAAAGACACTGTGGAAATGAACGATAGTCCAGGCTTAGAGAAAGACACTTTGAGAACAGCCTTACAAGGTCTATGCAGAATGGCTAGGACCTAGAAGGTATTTCTTTGAGAGGACTCTCAGCAGCAGGCAAATACTTCATCTGCTCAGGGTGACTGCTCGTAGCTCACCCAGCAACTTTCAGAAACAGAACGAAGGTATATAACATGGTCTAGTTTTGAAGAATGACTATGTATTCCTTTTTTTTTTTTGATAAACAAAGATTTTACCTTACTATTCATTTTGAAAAAAAAAAAAAAAAGAGAACGAAGAGGTACACGTTTGAAGGGGGACACAGCTCACAGCTAACGACTGTAGCCTGACCAATCTCTGCTGACCTCTATGCAGTGCATCTCCACTGAGCACCACTGAGAGCATGCAGCACATTGCTAAAGAGAAACCTGCCCCAGACCTTACCAACGAACTCCTGCAGCACCATGTGTAGGCAACTTGCACATTTGAGCAACACTTCAAATGTGCCACAGTGCCAAGCTACCTATGCCGTATGGTTTCACTTATGGCAAGACTATACAGAAGGAATTACTAAAGCTATCAGGCAAAAGACCACAGACGTGTCTTACATGTGCAATGATAAAATGAACTCCCCTACCCTTTTGCTCACAAAGCAGCCACAGGGCCATGTTCATACTCCCCGAATCATTCAGCTATGCAGGCACCTCACTGAGAACAAGGCTAAAGGCCAGAGTACAGCAAGATGGTCTGTTTTGAGGGGCTTACCTCAATTTAGGGAGACAATTCAGCAGAAGCCAACATAATCATCTTTGCAAGTGAGTAACAAGTTATCATGGAACCATCTAGATGCAAGTTTTCAGCAGAAGATTCCCAGGATTCAGTGATTTTGTGTACAACACTTTGCAACTTGCTTCTGCGAGCTTTAACTATTCTACTGCTGATCTGAGAATTCATTAAGCCTTTGAAATATCTATGTTGCAGAAATAAAACACAATAAAACCCAAGAGTTTCAGAGACGCTGACTACAGAAATCAATGACGGACACAGCCAAGGGAAGGAATCGAGTATTTTACCAAACACCAGTTGCTCTCCAACCACCATACAGTCATAAAAATAATTTTGATGAGTTAAAGTCTTTTAACTTTTCCCCTCATGGGTAAATAAGTTCAACATTGCTGGTATGTGAAGAACTACAAAGATACAGCTAGCATATGCCAATTACAACCACCGCTATGATTAAGAACCTTTAATATGCTTCCTATATACTGGCCTTGAGCTTACAAAGAATGTGTATAATCCCCAAATCCCACACATTTCCATGCAAGAAGCAGTGCTGCTGTTCATTCTGTCCCTTCTCACTTCCTCCCAACAAAACCTGAAAACGCTCCTGAAGTTGGTGCTACAGGCACAGAAGAGATAGGGCAGGGGAAAATAAATAAATAAATAAAAAACACTATGTGGATTATGCAAATTTGTAGCATCGTAATTCCTCATCATGTCAACTTCTAAATGTAGGGGCATGAAGTATTGTGTAAAAAACTTGCGTAAATAATACGTAAAAGGACACTGTGTGAAACACTGCTATGCTGCACGACACGTGAAGGAGGGATTTATCCAAGTAAGTTAAATGAAGGAGTAACAGAGAAACAGCAAGTTTCATACAGTAAGTCTGGCTTCAGGCATCAGCTTCATTTCTGGCACTGTCTGTACTACACAGCTGCTTGTAAAAGCCATGTAAACTATTCCTTGAAATCTTACCACAGAATAAAAAACTCAAGGTCAAGCTCCCACCAGGCTGACAGAAATGTGAACAGCAGCTCCACTGGAAAGCAGCACTCTGGAAAACAGCCTCCTTCATCCCACCCACACAGCTTGTCGAAAGATGAGAGGGATTTTTTTCTCTACGTAGCAGAGTTTGGAAATAGCAAAGGAAGTTGCGTGACACAGGAAAGCACCAAACTTGTCCTCTAGGTATCATGGACCCCTCCTCCATTTCTTCAGAGTGCAACCCTTTACGTAAGTTCCGTCTGTACTGCTGGCACATTTGCTACAAACAGAACTGAATCACTGTACCTGAAAGACAGTTTTGATTTCTGAACTGCAATTACTTGTTTAAATAATTTGGCTATTTAACTGACTTCTCTTAACATAGTGAAATGGTAGGCTTAAGGCTGAGAGGCCCTGCCGTTCAAGGTAATCTCCCTTACAGGAGCAAACCTCTATTCCCTCACATTTCAAACTGCAGCATTCCCTCAGTAGGCAGAATATCTGCTCTTTGACTCCATGCTTACAATAGTAATCCTGAATTTAAAAAAAAAGACAACAACAACAAAAAAAAACCAACCAACCAAGGTGGTATAGCCACACCAGACAGCAGAGCATTCAATCCTGTAAGAAACTAGACGGGCCATAAGGAATATAATCACAATCCTCCAAGTTAACTCTTTTGTTTAGTAAACTGCTGGGTATTCTGCCATAACTGCAGATCTTTCATTTCACATGCTGATTTTAACATGCTTTGGACAGCAAAAACAAGTGGAAATCTTTGCTATTAAACCTGATTCTTCCAAGAAGCGCACGTAGCCTGGGCATGTGCTCCACACTCTTTCCCAATAACCTCTGTACATTGTATCAACTGCTGTTAAAAAAGCCAATTTTGGCGATACTGCTAAGGGCTCTAGAAGTAGAGGATGGAAGACAGGCACCAGTCCAGCCCAGGAAAGGGCTGCCATACCTTCTTAGCAGTCTGACAGTTAGAGGGGCAACTGGTGGAGAAGGGTGAAGGTGAGGCTGAGCAGAGGGTGTCCCCTCACCCCGCCAGCAGTTACAGAGGGGGGACGACAGTCTGGATCTGTGCCGGGAAGTGGAATAACCTCAGAAAGAATGACAGAGCCTGCGAGTCAGACACTTGTAGGGAAATACACAGGAGGGAAAGAAAAGGGGAAAAAAACAAACCAACAAAAAAACACCAAAAAAACCAACCAACCCACATGACTCCAGTTACATTTCCCATGCATTCTTGTCTTTTCTCCCAAATTTTATTAGTTCGTGAAACCAATTTCATTCTGCAGACAAAACCAAAATAACTCATCACTCAAGACACTCAACAACGCCACGCATGAACTCCGGCTAGCAATTGTAACCCACTCATCTCCAGACACACACAGAGCGGTTCAGCTCCCCACCTTCAGCAGCTTGGCATATACGGCTACACGCACGACTGATGGAGGAACGGGGATGAAAAACGGAGATACGCAGCCATACTCTATGAGTAATTTTGAGGCTTCCTTAAAGCATGCGTAGAGTTGAGGAAAACTAAACAAAAAATTCCATACTTTCAAGAAAACACAGAAATGATGCATTACATAGTCTGTAAGGAAGGTACAAAGCCTTCTCCTAACAAGTAAACCAGCCAGCTGAGGCTTTTACCATAAAATAGCCCAGTTCTTACTAATTTGGCCATAATTGCAGGAAATTAACATTTTAATGGTGCTTGTTATATCCTATTGCCTCATAACTGCAGATGACAAAAAAAAATTATCCACAGGAGTTAACAACTACATTTTTAAAGCTGCTTGAAACAACTGGAACAATATATCTTAGACCAAGTCTTCAAATAAACCAGGGCACATCAACAAACCCAGCTCCCCTCCGCTACCGAGGGGGAGCCTGCTGTCGGCAGCGTCACCAAAGTACAGTTACATGCTAAGTGGCATTTCTCCCAAAAGAAGCCAGCTCCTCTCTTGATAGAGCCATATTAGTAAGGTTTCCACCATGTTTCAACACAGGATGTACTGGACACAAGGAAGAGGCATAAAAAAAAAAAATCTCTGCCAGTTTGGTTTTTTGATCACAAACATGGGGTAACCCATGACTCCAGTGGTGTTTGCACTTAATGGATCAGCTCTTCAGTTCATTAATCAAGCTTGTACAAACACTCTGATCTACCATGCTTTTTGCATGCTCTATTTCAAAACAGTATTTTCTCGTCTCAAAATGTCACAAATACACCACGAAGCCTGTCAGGCTGCTAAGATGATACAAACCCAATGACAGTAAATAGCAACCTGGCACATCACTGAGCCTTCAGACTTGAAATAGATTTAAATTAACACAAAGATAGCAGGACAGAGAATTTAGTAACGAAGTGAAGGAACCAAGGGAGAAGAAATAAGATTATTTCAGTCATCATTTCAATCAGACCAAGCAACTTAAAAGCCAGCTACAGGATGGCATTTACATCTGCCTCCAAGACTGGGATGAGGGCCAGAAATACACTACTTGAGCTGACAGGTTTATTTATGCCATGATGATACTTTGGTTAGCAATGATAAAGGTTCAAAGGTCAAAGTACTTTAAGAAAAAGAGCCATATACACACAGTATATCTTTCTGAGCAGTTACAGCTGGGGTGGGGAAGGAAGGGACAGTGAGCGTTATTCCTTGCATGCACCCACCTGCCCAACAAGCCACCATAAAACCAATTCAGCTGTGCCCATTTCAAAGCTTCCTAAGTTCACAAAGGAGATTTCTGTAGAAATCCCACCTTTCTTCGTCCAACCACCCCTAAGAAATGGTTTGGTTTTCTAAATCGAAGCCGGTGGTGCCTCATGGCAAAACAGAGAGGCCACATCACCAGTTGAAGCCCAGAGGGGGAAACAGTAAAAATGAAGGTAGAGAGCAACATTTTTGACACTTCTGTCAGTCTCTTAACCAGGACTTCTTCCAGCTCTAACTTATTCCCAATTACTTCATTAATATGCACATATTTAAATCTTGGGATTTCAAAAACTAAACTATGGATTTCACTTTTCAAGAAGGATCCTAAAAGTTTAACTACCAATCAGGCTTAAATTCTGGCTTGGGGATATCAAAGCCTTTTGTTTACACTACACAGATGTTTTAACAGATACAGTCTCTCAAAGTCACAGAAACTTGGAATTCCGAGGCTTTTTGCATTAATGACAGAAGCATGCTGAAGACTGCAGGACACGATCGAACCACCAGCTAGCACTGAACTCCCACTAACCTCTGATTGGCTTATATAATTGCCATCAATGTTTAAAAAAAAAAAAATAAAAAAAAACATTATAAGAGATTATTTGAGGGATTCCAAGAGGCTCCCATCTGTGCCCAAAAGCAAACTACAGAGCACCAAATTTGCTGGAGGGGGGGGGGGGGGGGGAAGAAAGATGACATCTTTGGATTTCTTTGTTGTAGGCATCTGGGGCCTTTATCCAGCTGCAGGAGCTAGACAGGGTGACTACACTTGAGCAGGGACTTTGGATGGCTGTAAATGTGAGTCTGTTCTAAGCAAGACCTAAGTCATGGAAGATGAGATGTCAAGAAACAGGACAGGCTGTCTTTAGGGTGAAAAGAAAAGCTGTAAATACACAATGAAGGGATAGTTCATATCCTACCGATACTCCTGCCAAACTCTTCTATTTATTGGATAGTACCAAATCTTCAGAAACTAAACAGCAGTTTTAATCAAAGATTGTTCTGAGTTTTTATCGCTGCACTCAACTTTGATGCCCCGCAGCGTACCAGAGGCATCAGGGCTCCAAGAGCTGTATTGCAGCAAGCAGACTAAGAAGCACACCCTGCTACAACCTCTCCTTCAGAAGAGGCAGCCACACAACCCAGAAGACATGAAAGCAAGTTTTGCTGAACCAGACGACTGTTTTCCAGTAAGTGGAAATGTTTCTAGGTGCCTGGGAATCATGACAAACAGTAAGATTGGAAAGCTGGGTCCTATTTGTATATAACCAGCCCTAAGACCTTTGACTAAGGGCTCACACATGTAAGGAAAAAAGTCTTTGGATTTGGTATATAAGTTAACAAGGTTACAGAAGAGGTCAGACCACTTCATACTGTTGTTCCTACACAAAGGTGCATACAAGAGCACATAGGAGATGGAAGAAGCCGTCTTCCTTCAGGAATGACAGGACTACTAAACCTCACTCAATTGAATACCTTTAAATAAAGGGGTTTTCTTTATCAGACTGGCTACGAGGCGAGCTTTCCTTTCCACCTTGCCATTGGCTCTCCCCCATGCCCCAGTGACAATATTCACACCACTAGTTATGACTGCATTTTGCAAAAAGCTTGTACTTCAAGAGTTGAATCTACTGGTTAAACTTTATTTAAAAATAAAAAGAAGTTATTTCAAATGATTACCAACTTGCGAGAAAGAAAATCTGCATGCTCGTAGCTAATCTACTTCAACAGTTGACGTCTGGTGTTTCCTCCACAGTTCGGAAACATCAGCAATGCATCTGCCTCCTAAACACTGTTTCTCATCTCCCATTTCAGATAACAAGCAATCTGTGGTCAAACAGTCATCTTCAAGGTGCAACCCCTTCTTAGCATTTCCAGTAAGTATATCTGTCTTTACCTACTTTTCTTCTTTTACAAGAATGCAGTATTAACTTCATGGCAATTAAATTACTGAATTTAAAAAAGCTCTAGAAAACACCAGTCTATGTAACTACCAACACTTGGTTCAGCTGAAGCTTTTGAAAAGGGAGGAGAAAGTAAAAAAGCAAATCACCGCCTTTAAAGCAAACAGGCACTCTTTTCTGTGTCAGCCCACGTAGTGTTTCCAAAACTCACCTAACAGTTAAATACGAACATGAAATTTTCTGTGCAATGAGTGAGGTCTGCCATACTTTCATATTAGCTCTCAAATATTATGATGAACTTTTAGCCAACTGAGAAGAAAGCCACCTTCAGGGTAAAATAAACAGATGTAGTTCGCTTCACACAATAAGGAATACAAACTGCATGGAAAGACTTTCCATGATTTAACAAAGACAATAAATTGCCACCAACTGTAGACTAATGAGTCACAGACAACAGCTTAACACTTAAAGCTTATCTCTAAAGAAAAAAATACTTACGCAATTTCAGAGTATTAACAACAAAACAGAAAATGAGTTTTGAACAGATCTCATGGTCTCCAACCAGGATAGTTGTACGCATCGAAGTGAAATCCAAAGTGGACACTGCATACAGACAGGCTTGCATTCCACCAGGAAAACCAGACTGAAAATGCCAGTCATTGTTTCTTATTCAAAAAGCATATGCTGTCCCTGCTCTGCTTTAACAGAGGACTACCAAGGGCCAGAAAGCTTCACCAGGCAAATTCAAACTGCTAAGCAAAGTGAGCTCCACATTCCTCCTGTAAAATATTCCAAGAAATGGTATTTGTGCCTCACTTGTTTTCAGTGTGGTGTTGTAGAGGGATAAGTGAACCAGCGTTAGAGGAAATCATTGTTGGCAGAGCCCTCAAACTGGGGAAAGGTTGCAACTGGAAGAAACAGGAAATAAACAGAAGTAGATTTAGAAAAAGTGTACGTGCTGTAAAAATGTTTCCTAATACAGTTTTCTGGGGAAGTCAGAACTATCCCACTTTGGCTGGTTATTCCCATAACTGAAAGTAATAACAAGAGCTGTTGAATGTGCAAACATTCAGCAGTCCAATAAGCAACTCTGCTAGGGAGGGAAGGCAAAATCCTTCAAAATAGGCCTAGAACCTTTTATAAGCATCAAAAGGTTTATATTCAGAACATTTCTCTGAAAACAGGGCTAGCTCCAGATAATCTAGAGGAGACCACAGCCCTCATTTCTGCAATGTTTTCCAAACTCTTGATGTTAGTTTTAATTACTGCAAGTTGCCAGGAAGCTCTTACACCTGAAGAAAATCTTCGGAGCAGAGCACCCTGTAGCAGCTAGCAGTTCTCTTAAAGGATCAGTGTGTCCAGCCAGATGGTCCATGGCTTGTTGAGGACATTCCTCATTGCACGATCCCAGGCGATCCCATAGAGCTGCTAAGACGATGCAGGGTTTTACACAAAACCAAGGCGCACTACATTTTCGTACAAAAGGTGATCTCAGACACTTGGCAGTATCTTTTGGGTTGCTTTGTAGATTAGCCTTTAAGAGGAGCATGAAGATCTTGGATAAGAGCACTGCAGAAGTGCAAAGAATTATAAAGTTAATCAAACTGGAATAATGCCTAGAAGTGGTTTAATGCTTTGAAAAGTCAGACTACATAAAGAACATAGTTATACAGGCTCTGCTTATTCCCACTCCTTCCGATGACATGATCCTTGCAAGCTGATGCAAGACTTAGTAGTCTACAGAGCTGTTTTTACTATTATCTGATGATCACAGTCCAAAGTCACCCTAATACTAGTCACACAAGGATGCTTTGGATGTTTTGCTGCTCTCAGGTCCCACATTTCACAGCTACCTTTACTCCACACAAACACGATAGCAGCCGCTGGAAATGGAACCTCTCAGCTACACACAGCAAGAGGAAGCAGCCAGGATCTTCAAGGATGGTACATGCAGGCAACTCCCTTGGCATCACTCCCTGTCTCACAAGGGAAAAGGTGAGCAAGAGGAAATATGAAGAAAGCCCCAAACCCAAAAGTGAGTTCAGAGGTAGGATCCCGGACTACAGATCATCTTGCAGCTTGATTTTGAATCAGGTACCCAAAGTCATGTTCATCAAGGGCCATGTAAGTGCAAGGAACATCACACCGAGCATACACAGCATTTCATCTTTGGGTGCTGAACATGCTATTTTTTTCCTGTTGCAACATGGTATCTTGTTGCAATAGTTGTGCATTTTACAACATGCTCAGAGCCCAGGCTACTGTTCCCTTCGCTCCCAGAATGGGGTTATGGATATTTTCAGACTGGTCCCTTCTCTGCTGCTCAGATCTCTAAGGCTCAAATTAGGCGTGCCACTCTCTCCAGCCAACCCAGGCAGCATAAACTCACCCAGTTTCTGGCAGCATGTTGTCCCTGGAACAAAACCTACTACTGGTAGTGCTCCAAAACCTACTACTGGTCATGGTCCCACTACTTCAGGAGCATCTGGGGAAGCAGCTTATGCCCAAAGCACACAACTATATAGCTCCCTGGACTCAGATCTGGAGTAAATTACAGTAAATTACAGGGTTCAGACACCCACATCAGTCCTAACATAACTGGGAAGGACCCTGAAGCTGTACGGCTGCAGATATCACATGGCTCTACCAAAAGCAAGATGGAAAAAAAAAGATATCCTTGTCAGGCTCATAATGCAGCATCATGGACTATACATGTCCTTCAAACCATGTTTTAAGAGATCCTTCTCTAGAGGCTTCACATTCCCCCATCCCTTATGGCTGTGACTCTGCTTGAAACTGCTGACTGTTATAAATCCACACGCCTTGCTGTAGCCCTGCTACAGTTCCCCAGGAATTACAACATGCTGTTAACCTTGAAAAGTGCAGCAAATTTTTTTAAAATGCAGTACTGTGCACACTTGGGAATGCAGAGATGAGATCCAGAGAGAGGGGAAGAAAAACAGGCAAATCATTTCCTGAATGTAGAAGGAACATGGAGCCTCAGGTAGTAAAATCCGCAGTGAGAGGCTGGAGGACTTTTTTCTGAAGGTAGCTCTAGAGCTAAAACTCTTTCAAGAAGTTCTCTTTTGCACACACATTTCTAACTTGAAGAAGCCACTTTTCAAAAATTAAGCTAACGATAAACTTCAGGTTATGAAATAAACCCCGCTTTGAGCATCTAAAGATGCTTGTGTACCCTTCATTGAAAAACCTGGTACTAATTTTCAGTCTCTGAGAATTGGTTGGTTTCCAAACCAGTGAATTTGAAGTGTACTGTATATAAGTAACCTGATACCTGAAATGAATATTGAAGGAACAAGTGGCTTTTACAACATGGTAAAAAATGCCAAGCATCAGTAATGCCAGATACTAATACAGACTGCTGACAGTCCTATCGAGAGTTCTGATAAGACAGTTTTAGCAGTTGGAAACTAATTGCACTCAGTCACTAATTGCATACATCAGGCCAGCATGGAGTGCATGGCTTTGTTCTCTTTAATTAAGATAAGTATAGACCTCTCATGTTGTGCAGTTACTTTCAGGGGAGTACTATGGAAATTTTAAAATGCGTCTATTAACCATTGTATTTGGACGTAAAGCAGGCAAGCAACTGCTAACTGCTTTTTCCACATAATTTTGCATATTCTTTAAAAACCTTGAAAAAACTTCTTAACCAACTACACACACCTAGATATACAGGAGGGGACACTCAATGGCAAGAAATGAGCATCCCCTCCCATGGAGTTTGACGAGAATCCCAAGGTTAAATTGGTATTTTGTGCTTTATGCTTTTTTCTTGTTCTCCTGTCCCCCTCCTGTCCATGAGCAGTGTTACCATTACACTAACAGTTTTATTCTGCACCCGAAGCGTTGACCTAAAAATAAAAACCCTGTTTACAAATTCTATATTTAACATTGACTACAGAGTTACCCATATAAGCATACAAAACAGGTGTGGCAGAATAAGGAAGCATCCAAACTTCACTTGATTTAGTTTATAAGACAGATGGTCACCTTCAGGCATGTCACAAGGGAAACGCAGTAATGTAGAAAGTGCCCACGGAGCAGGCAGGTCAGCCCTGACGGAGTACAACGCAGCTTGGGATGGCTGCTGGAGAACCAAACCAGCCCACAGCAAGGATGTGCCCTCACAAACATAAGCAAGCATTCACTCAAAACTGAAACGAGCTCTGTTTCAGAGAGCAGTCCGTAGGAGCACACCCCAAGAAACACACGTACCCGTGTGACTCAGCATCTAATGATGACACTTATTAGGCATGTGTAGCCAGCAAACCTAGTCATAAATCCCTTAATCACAGGTCAAAAGACTCGTCAAAGCCTGAATTGCTGGGATTAGGAAAACACTGAAGCGTTTGGGGTTTTTTAACAAGGAACATCAGCTGCTGTGGAAGAGAAGCTGCACAAAAGAGATCCCTCGGACCTCCATCCTAAAAAAAAACACGCTCAAAGTTTACTTTAGAAGTTTCTTATTTTTACAGAATACTGGGAAACGTGAGGCCACAGCCTCACTGTGTCCAGTTCTGGGCTCCCCAGTACAAAAGAGACATGGACATACTGGAGAGACTCCAGCAAAGGGCACAAAGATGATGAAGGGGCTGGAGCATCTCCCCTGTGAGGAAAGGCTGAGAGAGCTGGGACTGTTCGGCCTGGAGGAGAGAAGGGTCAGGGGGATCTCATCAATGTATATAAATACCTGAAGGGAGGGTGCAGAGAGGACAGAGCCAGGCTCTTCTCAGTGGTGCTCAGTGACAGGACCAGAGGCAACGGGCACAAACTGAAACACGTGAGGTTCCCTCTGAACATCAGAAAACACCCATTTGCTGTGAAGGTGACTGAGCACTGGAACAGGTTGCCCAGGGAGGTTGTGGACTCTCCATCCTTGGAGATATTCAAAAGCCATCTGGCCATGGTCCTGGGCAACCAGCTCTAGGTGGCCCTGCTCGAGCAGGGGGGTTGGACAAGACGACCTCTAGAGGTCCCTTCCAACCTCAACCAGTCTGTGATTCTGTGAAATAAAAGGACTAGTTCTCTTCAGTCACTGATGACACACCTGGGACAAGTTTTACAGTACGTTTGATGTGTTCTTGTTAACATGTGTATCTAGAACAGGGGATGTGTTCTTCACAGACCATCATAAAGAACTTGCTGCATTAACTCAGAATTTGTAAGAAGTTGCAACTAAACAGAGTTTCAGTTTCCATTACGAAGCAGACATAGCTTTAAACTAAAAGAGACAATTTTAAGTATTCTCAAGGCATGTTTAGGAAATATAGCCAGTGTTTTTCCTTCCTCACTAACACAGACATGTATTAAACACATATGGTGACCCAAGATGCAAATATAGAAAGGATTTTTCAAACACAACTGAACACATTGGGAATCTTTACCTTCCACTATTCTCAGAAACAAAAAACTGCATTTTCAATTATTTAAGCACCTCTGAAGACCTGGTCTTGTATGTCATGGAACTAAATTTACTGCTACCAGAGCATGCACCAGGAGAAAGGATTGGGTGTTAAAGAGAGGAGGGGAAAACCAGCAAGAGCACTCCTAACCACAAATACAGTATTTTTGGTTTGCATCCGATAAGTGCTCTTTCAGTTTAGTCAAGGCAAGAAGATTTACTGTGCAAAAGAAACTGTACTACTAAGGTGAAGAAAAAACATCCAGAACTTCCTTTCTGTGAAGACTGCAGAGCCTGTTAATATTTATGAAGTCTGAAGTGGCTTCAAAGACTCCTTAATTCATTTTCTTATGTCATAACAAAAAGCAGCACTAACTCGTTAAATTTTAAGGTGAGTTCACCACTAAACTATAACTGTTTTAATAAATTCTGATCCCCTAGGAAAAGGCCTAACTTCTTTGTTTTGTGTGTGTGTCCCATATCAATGACAATGACCACAAGATGAAAAGAGAAAACTTGCATTTGTTCAGATACTTGAAAGATCAAAACACATAAATCCTGGAAGCACCCAATATTATGACACAAAAGCAACGTTTGACGGCTGTACTTCCGTGCACAGATTATTTCATGGATTAACCTACCACCGTGCAAGGCCAGGGCAGTGGGCAGAAAGAGAATTTCTTTTGGAAGACACTGATTAAGCACTTACTGTCAAAAGCTTTCTCTCTATCAAACTCTGTGTCATGAAAATAACATATTAGAGGAAGTCATCTCTCCTCCTAGCATGGATGCTGCCATATAGATATTACTTAGCCGAGACAAATCTATGTAGGAAAGAAAAAGAAACAGTGTTACAGGATAAAGCTAGAAAATTGTGTACTTTATCTGGGCCTGACACCATCAGGTTTGGACAACAGAACCTCCAATTTGGGACAGCAGATTTTTCTGCACATAATACAGGAGTACTTTGGGAACAGCCAGGGCTTTGGGGACTTCAAAGTTAGAGAATAACCCACTGCTAAGCCTGATAAATACTGGGGGTAAAGAGGGGGAGGAAGAGACCGGGACAAGCCATTGAATAGCTACATAGCTTTAACCCAAAATATTTAGCAAAGTACATGTTGCCCTTGACTCAAGCATTCCTGAATAGCATTTATTTTCCAGACCTATAAGAAACTAAACATCAGGAAATGTGATCTATTACTCCTTAAATAAAAATATATTCACCACAAAACTATTAATGAGACCATATGTTACACAAAACACAGTCTCAAATCTTCAAGAATCCCTATGGATTTGGTGGCAGCTGAGTCAAAAAACAAAGCATGACTTTTCAGCAGACAAAAACAGGTGAAATGGGGTCTTTGTTAATTTTCCAACAGATCTGTCCTTGCTTTGGGGGTGAAACAGTTAACGCTCCTCCTTAGCTTTGAAGTCTCTGTATTAAGGAGTGAATGCTCAAGTATCAGAACGATACTGAAAACACAACACATATATGTACGTCACATGTATCCACAGACAACGTTCTATACCCCAGAAGTATACCTAACCTTTAAAAGCAGCACTAATCACTTCTCAGACACCGCAGAAGTTCCCTTACCAAAATAAAATATCAAAGTTGGGTTTTTTCCCCAGGTCTCAAACCACACTGAATCTCTTTGACACCCAATATTGCCCCAGCCATTCACTCTTATAATGAACTTTGGTCCCTACAAGCTTTGAATATCAGACGCCGGGAGAAGGAGAAGAGGTAGGGCGGGGGAACAGCTTCCACACTGGCTACCTGCTGTAAATCACCGGGAACTAGTTCCCGGCCAGGAACACAGCAGGGCTGCGCGTCAGCCCCCTGCTTTTGCCTCCTCAGTCAGGATCTCCCCTCTGTCAGTCTCTCTGAAACTGGGTCCCACCAAAGAGCGGAGCCAGGACAGGCTTTTCCCAGCTGCTGCCCTGAATTCCTCCCTTCCCCACAGGAGCTGACGTCAGGTCACCAGGACCCAGGGATGCTGGCGAGGCAGGCCAGGAGGGAGGTCAAAGCCTGGGTGATGCCTTCACCCAGGGCAGAAGCCGTACCACGCCAAGGAGCGGCACACGTACGTTCAAACAGCAGCCGCCTCCCCTGCGCCGCTTGACAGTCACCCCCTGACCCAGGACGTGCTGAGCAGACCAGGTCTCACTAGTGCCACAGTTAAAAGAGGGAAAAAAAACCCCAACCCATTAGTCTGACGCTTTAGCTCAGGTTAGTCCCACCTGCCACTGGCCAAAACCATCCCTGAGAGCTTACCTGCAGAGCTGGAAACACGACATGGCTCATCTTCCATCCAGTCTGGCATCTCAGCCCAAAACCACCTTTATTATGGCAGAGGGATGAGCCAAACATACTTGTGGCCACCATACGAAAAACAGCGAAACGTAACTCAGGCTTTCAGGGATTTTTTTGCACAACTTGGTATCTTAACACCATCAATTAGTTTTATATTTTATCAGTTGCACAGCTAGTAGCTTAAATGTGAGCTTCAGAAGACCACAGACTAGGACTAAAAAAGAAGCCCTCCCTTTTTGAATAACTAGATACAACATTTGATAACTATATATGGCATTTAAAAAAGAAAAGGTTTAAGACAGCTCACACTCTAATTCTGAGGAATGAAACTACTTATCACATGTTAAAAACTAAGGCAGGATACTGTCAGTAAATGCAGAGCACAGGCAACTGTGATCCCTACTCTATTAAATATTTCCCCTCCCCACCCACGTCTCAACCACCAGTGGAAACGCGATACCCGAGAACTTGCCCATTGTTCATTCCACATTCACACAAGCTTAACAGTACCACATCTAGTCAACCTAAAACTCCGCAGTTGCAGTAACGAGGCATGACACGAAAACGTGACAAAAAGCTGCCATTCTCCCATTTGCCCAATAAGTGCGCTTAAGCCCAGCGGCGACCCACAGAGGCACGCAGGAGGCCCGCAAAATTCGTGCACGCCTATCGGACCTTTTCTGAAGGAGTCCAGGCTGACCGCTTGGACCGCAGGACAGCCATTTACCCGGCACCACCGCTCTGCCATCCCCCCAGCCTCCCTGAGAGTAAGCCCTCCAGCAGCGTTTCTCTGCTCCTACTCCTCCAACACGCCCATGCCTCGTCGCTCCACATCGAGACGCATCCGGACCCTGCACACGCTTTGAGGGACGGGTACGCTGCCGGCTGCTATTTAACGCGAACATGTGGCAGGCCCTAATTCGGCCAGGCTCAGCTAGAGCTCAAGAAGCAAACCTCACAACGGAAACTACGTTCCCAGGTCTCATTTCCAAATCGGAGGCCCCCCCAGACGCCATCCCGGCCAGGGGGGGCGGGAAGAGGTAACGGAGGGGTGCGACGCAGCCGGCCCTGGTCCCCCCTCGCCAAGGGAGATCCCCGCAAGCAGCCGTAGGGATCACCCCGGGGTCCAAGCCAGCTGCGCGGCAGCGGGAGGAGCAGGTCCGGCAGGGGCGGACGGCGTACCGGCAGCCGCGACACGGTCCCCACGACGACGACAACGACGACGCGGGAGACCGGCGAGGACGAGCTGCGTTTGTCGGCGGCGATGTGACCTCTACCAGGTTCACCGCCGCCCTGCATGCGCTGTGTTTACTACAGCCCGTCGCCGCCGGCCCCGCGTTTCACCCGGACGGCGCCGGTGATGCACACCTGTCCCCGCAGCCCGGGACGGCTCCTCGGTGCTGGCGGGGCGGGGAGCAGGGCCGCTCCCCCGCCGCGGGAGGGGGGCAGCCGGGCCACCCCCCAGCGCCCACGGGGACGGCCCCCCGTTTCCCGCGGGCGGACGAAGAAGGCCCAGAAACGCTGAGCCACCGGCCGAGCTCCCCGGTGGCTCCCGCCGGTCCGTCCCCCCCCCCTCCCCGGTCCGTCCCCCGCCGCCCCCCAGCCCCGCGAGAGCCGAACAAAAGGCGACGGAGGGAACGGGGACGGCAACCCCGTCCCGGGGGGGGGCGGCGGGCCCGGCCCTGCCCTGCCCTGCCCGGCGGGGCACTCACCCTGCTCGTAAATCGGAGCAAACTCTCATTCACGCTCCCCGCCGTGCCCAGGCCGCCGGAGCCAGGCGACGCCCCGAGAGCCGCCGGTCGCTGGGCCGCGCCGGGCCGTGCCGGGGCCGCCCGCCGAGCCCCGGACAAAAGCGCGGCGCCCCTGCCCGCTGCGGGCAAGGGCGGCAGCAGGTGCCCGTCCGCCGCCGAGGCCGTGCCGAGCGCCCTGCGCAGCCGCCGCCGCCGCCGCTGCCGCCGCAGCGCCCGAGCCGCTCGCCGGGGCCGCGCCGCGCGCCCGCCCCGCCCCGCCCCCGGCGGCCCCGCGGCGGGAGCCCGCAGAGGCAGCCCGCAGAGGCGGGGGCGGGCGGGGCCGGCGGGGCGGCCTATGGGCGGCCGCACGGGCGGCGCGGTGCGGCCCGGCCCGGCCCGAGCCGCAGGAGCGCGGCGGCGGCGGCGCAGCAGCAGCAGCGGCAGCAGCAGCAGCAGAGAGCGAGGCGCCCCGCCGGCCGCAGCCCCAGCTCCCGCGGCCGGCGGCGGCGGCGGAGGGAGGCGGGTCCCGCGGTCCGCACCGGCGCGGCGTCCGCAGGCTCTGCGCGGAGCGGCGGCGAGCAGCACCCCCCCCGCACACACACACATAGACAGCCAGCCCCGCCGCTGCGCGCCCGGCGTGCGCGCCTGCCCTGCCCTGCGCCGCCGAGCTCGCCTGCGAAGGAGCCCAGACGCCCAGCAGGCAAGACCCGCCGTACTGCGCTGGCCGCGTCTGGTGCAGCCCGCGCTGCCCTCCGCTATACGCGTCGCACGCCGGAGTAGCCCGCAGCGGGGACTGCGCTGTCAAGTATGCTGCTCTTTGTCGTACAGCCTGTACCGTAACGCTCTGCACGGGTAGCGGTAGCGTGCGTTGCGGCCGGGTCCTGAGCCCGGTGGCAGGATGAGGGCTGCGGCGGCAGCCTCGCCCGCGCTTGGCTGTGGCCGCCGGGAGCCGTGCCGGCCGAGCTCACGGCGCTGCGGCTCGCCGGGGGGCCGGAGGCGAAGCCCGTGCCCGAGCCAGGGCCCGGCGGCGGCAGGGCCGGGGCCGCGGTCCGGCCCGGGGGACCTGCGCTGGGGCAGGGGCTGCGGGGGGCCGGCGGGCCGGGCTGGGCCGGGCCGAGCCGGACTGGGCCGGACCGGGCTGGACTGGCCGCCTACGGCCTCGCCGCCCGCAGGCTGAGGAGCCCGGGCCCGCGGGGAAGGGGTCGCTCCCGTGCGGAGACGCCTCTGTGCCCGCACTGTGCGCGTTGGTTAAAGATTTAGTCGACACGCAGGGCCGCACGCCGCCGCTCAGGCAGCGTTTGTTGTCCTTTGCACTGCTTGTTGTTAACCCTGATCTCTTTTTCATAGCTTAAGAAATACGGGGAGTATATGCCGTAAGAAACCCTTTTATTTCTCATTCCTCTCATGTCCCATCTCCTGGGTTTGGCGATGCAGGGACTGCCTAACGGAGCGGCTGCCGTGCAGCGTAAGCAATATTATACAATTTTGTAATAGATTTGTCTACCTCAGCGCGTGCCTCTAGCGCAACGCAGACGAGCCCCGGTTTGCTGCGCGGTGTCCTCTGGTGAGTCCCCGGAGGGGACGGCCCTGGCTCCGCTGCTTTTCTCCAGAAGATTTGTCTCTTTGCGTGCTGGTGACTGACGGCACGCTCTGCATTCGCCGGCGTCCTCGTATTTCACGTCATCTCATGCCCTTTGCATGCCGGCTTTGTAACTCTTTATTTTTTGCTATCAAGAATTTATGAATCAAAAGATGGGGGAGTGGAGCCATGTGGAGGCTGAGTCAGGTTGTGAAAAAGGAAAGCCAAGTGCGAGTGTGCAATTGCATATCACATTTACAAACACGGTTTCATTCATCTCCATATGTTGCTCCTGTTACTACTAATAAAACTCTGATTTCTCAGACTGGTGCTGCCCTGGGAACACTGTTTGGTCTTCCTGGGGTTTTTGCTCTATAGCCTCCACGGTATTCGTGTTATAGTGTGTTATTTTCCCAATTAACGTTCTTATTACATTGAACACATGTTAATAACAGAAAGAATTTGATAGTGTGAGTATACTTCCCACACCCTTCTCTTTTGTCCCTATTACTCAATGTGCAAAGGAGTGACAGGTTATTTACCAGCAGCAATTTTTTCTCTCTATACTGGTATGATTTCCTAATTATAAAAACAAAAAAAGCTTTTTCTCTGAGCGCACATCCCTCTCTGCTTCCTCTTTCCTCATCCTGCTAATGATATCCAACTCCATCATGGTAGTTTTGGAGCTGCAGGAAATCTAGCTTTGTCTCCTGAAAGATTTATGGGGAAGCCTCTGTAGGCACAGGGAGCCAGAGAGCAAGGTCTGCTTTGGGTGTAATGGTGTCTGGGGTTTTCTTCCCTAGCAGGGAGGTATAACTGTCGAGTGTACAGTAATTAATTTGATCCAACATTGGGAGAGAAGGAGGAAGAATGTATTGGAAAAAATAAGGGTGTTTTAAAAGTTTCAGGTGTAAGATCTGAGTGGCAATTTCATGACCTTCATGATTTCTATTTTAGATAAAAGGCAGCAACCTACTACAAGGGTATCGTTTGTCTTCTGGCCTCATCCTTTGTTCTCCTTGGGTTTAGCCTGTCACTTCCCAGGGCTTGACTCTGTCCCTCGCTGGGGCAGCAGCATCTCTCACCCGTGACTCTCCGAAGTGCTGGTCTGGCAGGTGATTTTTTGTTTTTTCTCCAACTGCTTATTTCGCATCTTCTCTGCTGTCCAAGGTCTTTCTTTCTTCTTATGGCCCTCTGAGTCTTGCCAAAGACTGTGCTGGTTACTTTACCTTCCCCCTTCTCTCCACTTTTTGTTGACTCATGCCTTTTCTCTCATTTTTGTCCCCTTTCATATACCTTCTTCTGTATTTTTTTTTTTCTCTTCTGTCCTGGTTTTATACCCTGTCTTGTTCTCTCCTTTCTGACATCTCACTTCAGTCCACTGCCTTACTCTACCTTCCTCTTTGACATTTTTTCTCCACGCTGTTCCTTTGGTCATTGTCCTGCTCCATCCTTTCTCCTGACTTATGGTTACGTATATATATGTGTGTACACATATATCTCTACTCCACTCCAGATCTTCCATTCTCCAGCTGAAACAAAGAAATGACTTATGCTGATAGTCTGATCCTATTGCATCCCTTTCTCAGCACCTGAAATACGCTGCTTCTGCCCATCCTTAAACACACGTATAGGGTAGACTGAAGAATTAAGTATGTGGGAAATGTTCCTAAATTCAGAAGTGGACTTGAAAAAGCAGCTCGCTCAGGCCGCACTGTGAACAGAGCAGTTACTGTGCTCCCACTGGCAGTACCAGAGGAGGACTGTAAGCCCCCTGAACTCAACGACTTGACGGCATTTTCTTCACATTTCCAAATTTCTGATTTTTGGTAACGATAAAGTAATGAAAAGATAAGGGTCACAGCCATCTATTGGAATTATCCTTGAATACTGGACTGATCCAAAATAAGACCCCACAAAATGCTTTTCATCTTTCCCCAGTTGTTTGGTTTTATACATTTGTTAAGCCGCTTTTGTGCAGCTATAGGGAGATAAATGCTTTTCTCCTCGTCAGAGCTAAGTTCTGACTCTGAAAAGGGCTCTGTGTGAGGCGAGGCTGGGATCTTGTCTCATCAGCTTCCCGTTTTTTCTGGAGCCAGGGGGAGAGGAGAGAGCTATGATTGTAGGATCATATGCATTGGGTGGGAGATGGAAGAATAGATGCATAACCCCAAAATGCTGCATTAACCTCAGGGGGTGGGGGTGGAGTTGTTTAATAATATTTCCCCTTGACTACTTGATACAAACAGCATCATTGGGGATCAAGGCCAATGTTAGATTTTGCTATTTAAATAAGACTCTTAGTTAAAAAAAAAAAATCTGATTTAATAATCAAACTTTTTTTTTTGGTCTTTCAAAAAGCATAGTACTAACTGGCTGGAATGAAAACAGCTCCATCCCACGGATTCCACCTCCGCTTTCTGGCAGCTTACCTGACTCATAAAGAGAGTGGGGGATTTTATATGCCACCTACATCAACTCAACATTTTCCTTTGTGGTGAGAGTTAATCACCACCCTTGTCATATTATTTCACCGACGCTGTCAGGGGGGATTGTTTATCTTTCAAGCCAGCCTTAAAAATTCATATAGAATAGGGGTTTTTTTTCTGAATTTGGTGAAAATACACAGGCAGTCCATTGCAGTAAGGTTTTCCATGTTGTTTGTTAAAAACTGGCATTTACCCCAGGATCAGGGAAGAGAGAGTTTTTGTTTGCAGAGGACCCATCTCTGACATGAGAAGCGCCACCTGGAGAGTTGAGATGCATCAGCTGAAGGTAGAGGACCATCCCCCAGGTAATCATGGCAGGAGGTGTGCGCTGAGGAAGAAACTGTGGAGTTGTAGCCATGATGACAAAGGACTTAAGAGGGCAAAGTTTTGTCAGCAGAGGCAATGTTTATATTAGACCAACAGACAAAGTGAGGAAATATGGATGTGCTTTCAGGCGCATAAAATCTCTCCTTATAACCTGTTTGTATAACCTATGTGACCCTGTCTCTTGTGAGGAGAGAGATTGTATGTAGCAGACCGATATTTGTCAAGCAGAAAATACTACACAAAAGAATTCAGGAATATAGGAATGAGAACAAAACGCAAAGGTGGCAATACAATAAATAGAGTGTGCACAGGAGGCAATGGAAGAAGGGGTAGGAGGAACTGAAAGTGCACCTCCAGGAAGGTCATTGGGAGTTACAAAGAGGACATGAGTTACCCTGGAAAGTGAGAGGAAGCTTGAGCAGAAAAGCATGTGACATTTTTACAGAAGAAATTCTTGAAGTACAGGGAGGGCAGAGAGGAAGGAACAGCTGAGACCGCTCTGGAGCTCAGCACTTGAAGAGAAATCTTAGTGTGAAGGAGGGCCAGGGAAAGCATTTGGTAAGAGTCTCCTCATTTCTCTGGCACAAGGGAAGGCAGAATCAAGGAATGAGAAGGAAAGGGGAAAACCACAAGAACTGAAGTGAAACGTTGACAGATGTGGATGAAGGAAGGGTAGGGAAGCTGCAGCCGTGTTGACAGAAAGGGAGAAGTCCTCTGCGGGACCTGGAAAATGACTGAGTAACAAGTGGGGTGCTACAAGACAGGAGGCAGGGAGCATCGCATCAGGAACGAGCTGTCTGACCATACCCAATATAAATACAGGTTATTTCCATCCTTGATGTGTATAAGCCTTAAAATGCGTTGCAGATACAGCAGCTCTGCCCTGAAGATATGGATGCTGCAGCTGTCTCGCCCGTCCTGTCACACCTTCCTCTTTCTCCCATGCCAGAACTAATCCTGTATTCTCTCCTCTCCTGCGCTGTGGGTCCTCAGCCCAGCTCCAGTCATCCTTCTTGTCGATTGCGCCTGCCTGGTAACTGGGGCACAACTCAAGATAAGGACTCGGGAGTCACCCACAAAGATGTGCTGCTTGAAGCAGAGGCACTAATGAGCTCTGTGGAGGGTACCTGCTGAGAGAGGCATCAGCAGGGAGGAAGAAGAGCAGAGGGTGAGCACTTCATCTGAGGAAGAAACAGGTTGGGAGACCATAGCAGTGGGGAAACTAAAGGTATGGAAGCCTCAGGAGGAAAGTTAGTGTAGGAGGATGGAGCCACAGATAATTAAAAATAACAGTGTGGTACAGATAATGTGGCGCTCCACTGGCATTTTAAACCTGCTGCCTTTGAAAACCCTTCTGTGTTTTGAAAAGGGAGCGTTACGTTTCATTGTTCTAATTGCTACTGACCAGCCAGGACTGCTGACATTTTGGGGCTGTCATGTTGTCAGCAACCCCCATTTTCTTCACTGCTGTGAAGTGGTTGCAACCGATTCTTCAGTAGAGCGCTCTTTGCACCCCTGCCTGACGTAAATATTGATGTATTCCTAATTATGCTTTGATTTCTGTGGAAGGGAGATGGCCTTTTTTAGCTTGCATCAGTATAGTGACTAGCACACTAAGTCCATGCGATAATGATGCTATCACAAATTAGAGCTAAATTAAAACACCATTCACAGGCAATTTGTACAACGTGAAATCTGGGCATGAGCTAACCTGGCCTGAAAGCCATATATTTTTTTTAATGTTTCTGGAGAACTGCAAGCTTTTCAACCCTGTGGCTGTTCAGAGTAATGTGTTAATCTCTGTACAAGTATCACACGGTTGGATGGGACCAAGTGGCAGCAAACCTGCTGGGGCTTGGAACCTCCTGGCACTTGTAATGGGTGTGAAAGAAAGAAGGAAGGAACAATAAAGAAAAGAATAAAGGGAAGAGAAGTGCAAAGTGAAGGACCTTTGTGCATTTTGATAACAATTCTTCAGTAGCACAGCAACATAGAACAGAAGGACATTGTCTGGTTAATGTAGAGCAGTTACTTGCTATTGCAAGAGCCGTGTTCTGTTTTGTTTTGTTTTTTTAAATCAGGTTTTGTCTTTGAGCTATGGAAGGTACAGGTTTTTTCATCTTTCTGCCCTCCTCTTTTGCCCTCATCCTCCCACTTCCAAGTAAGGATGTAAGTGAAGCTCCTTCTTCTCATCTCCAGCATAAATTTATCCATGAACATCTTAAAACAGTTTATTGTCTGTTCTTGTGCCAGAGTTTACTTTTACCTTCCGTAACTCTTGTGTCCTTAGTGCTCACCCCTGTCTATTTCCGGAGAGCAGCCAGCTCCCCTCTTTGGTGGAGCTTTGCTGTGCTGCCCCAGCCGTGCGTTTTCTCTTCTCCTTCCATCTAACTGGTTCTCCATTTTCCTGCTTTGTAGAGAAGATGACCTCTAACGCTCAGAGGACTCTCCGCCTGCGGTAATGTGATCTAGTGGCTGCAGCGGAGAAAGGTGTCAGCAGTCCTGGATCGTATTCCCAATCAGGTTATTGGATGATGTGAGATCTAGGGAAGGACATTTATCTTTGTTTCCCTGCAGGCTCCAGTAATAGTCACGCATCTCCAGTTTACAGTAAAATTGCTATTACTGTGCCAAATTAATTATTAATACACACATTACAATGTTTTCAGTATCCTGTAGCAATGGAATCTGACTCTGTGCCACTCCCTGCCCTTTAGCTTGTGGTGTGGCATGCATTCCTTTTGGATGTACCTGTGTGGTACCCACGGCTCCTGCATTTATGCTCCATGTTCCCAGGCACCCACGCTTTACAGTCATGATAAAGCAGCTTTCACATATTCCTGACTTATTCATTAATTGTATGCTTTCCACTAATTTTTTTTTAATCGTTTTTAGGACTTGCTGAAATGTGAGTAATGTAACTGGGAAACAATGATTGAAGTTAGAGACTCTCATTTAGAAGGAATGTCGGTCATGATTGATTACAGCTGCACACGTCATGCCCTCGCCTGGCTCTGTCTCCCCATGTAGGGGGAAAGTCGGTGGTACTGCCCAGGTCTGTTGAGCATACGTGCATTAGACCCATGTACATCGCATGAAGGTTGTTAAAAAGTTTTGCTGGGCTTATTTCACCCATGCCATTGAGGATATGTGGTAATACTTGGGTTGTGAGTTACCCATAACATCACTCTTAAAAGCCTTAATGACTTTGATCTGATTTTCAGTCTAATTTGGGAACATAGCTTTCCACTTCGGCATGGTTTTATATCCATACGTATTATTCCCAGTCAACGTGGTACGGCCAGAGTAAATATTTGGGAGTACGATCCCTGCTTTTGTTTCTTTCTGCTACACAAATTATCTGTAGCCCTGGAAAAGGTCACAGAAACCTACTGAAACCTGGTGATGGGACATGTGGGAGGAAGAGGTGCCACACGTGTCTGTGTTGGTTCCCACGTAACTCCCGCCTTATCTCAGAAGCAGCTCTCATCTCCTGGGGCTGCTTCTCCCCCTCCCACCCACTCTCCCCTTATGGCCTGCAGGTGTTGGGCTGTAGCTTCTCTCATATTTTTGGCCGTGGCTGAATTAGCACATTTTTAATGGATGCCTTTTTCAGCACCGATGAAAATAGTCTAGAATTTTGATAATTCTCTGTTACTCCATAAAATCCATAAAAATAGTTTGCTTAAATGCCACAGCAGTTCTTCAGGCTTATTATCATTACTAGTTTAGAGACCGTGGCTCCATTGTAGAGGGAGTTATTTAGATATAGCATACTCAGTGAATTTATGGTCTTCCGCTTTTCCAGGGAAATTGAAATGATGAGGTCAAAGATCAAGTGATTTTCATTTTTTATATGGCCCAAAGCAATTTATTTTGAATCTCTACTTTTTATTTTCAGTAGCATACAGCGTCATGGAATAAGTAAAGCACCTTTCTGATGTGTAACGGGTCATTAATATTAAAGACCCCAGTCACCTATGATTTTTGTTCTCACACCCATCTCCAATAGTCTGTACGTTGCGAATCACCAAGAAGATACGTAGAGCTTGTGATGCTGCCAGGTAGCTGAGCTGCTGTGATGTCTTGCTTCTCCTGCCCAGCGGGATTGCTCCGGGTCAGTTGGAGATCATCTGCCTGTATGTGGTTAGCAGGCTCTGACCTCCCCCTGCCTTCAGAGCAACTTTGCTGAGTGAGTCTGAGGACAGGAGCTGAACCCTGCACCAAGACACAGAGTTGCTGCTGACAGGTTGACCCACGGTCGGGCCAGTTGAGTTGCAGTGGAATATGAAGAGAACAGAAGCCTGTTGCTTGAGGAAAGGGTTCATGGCAGAAGCAGCAAATCCTGATGCCTGAGAAACTTTGAGAGGAAGCTTTGTGCTGAAGTTTATGTTGTGTTAAGGTTTTGACTTATTGATAAAACCTCAGGAAGGGAGTGAGCCTGGTTGTGTTCTCTTTTGGACTGTGTCAGCACTGAGGGCTTTCTGAAGGTGGCTGCAGTAATACGAGTTGCTCTTAAACCCTGGCACTTTGTGGGAAAGCTGACTGGAATGTAATTGTAGCAGATACTGATACTGGGTGTACTCTCGTACACATTTAACAGGTATTGATCTATAGAAAACATCATTTTTCCTTTTAGCATTTATTAGATCCTGTTGGTCAAGCGTGTAGATCAGAGATATTCCAAAGCAGGTAGATAATGAGTGCTCTTATAAAGAGCAAATAAAAGTAATGCTAGGGCTTTTTTAAGTACTCATTTATTCACAGTAACAAAACCTTGGTAAAATGTGGAGTCTGATTTTTATAAAGTACTGAACCTCCTGGATTCCAGTGGAAATCAATGTCGGCTGTTGGTGCTAAGCATCTCTAAACATCGTATTTGTGGTTTCAGACCCAGGTTAAACCCCCATTGACTTCAGGCACTCCTTTAATCAGTGTAAGGACAGCAGTATTTAGCCTGCTGACAGTCATTCTTGCAGCACTCTGTCTCTCTGTTTTGCTTGACTCACGGGTAAGATTTTCTTTTCTTTAAAAATTCAATGTATCTTCTCTGCAGAGAGCTCTGATCTAGGGTCCTGCTCCTTACTTTGTACGTAAGCATCTCCAATTGATGCCCCACAACCCTGAGAAGTACTTGCAGCTTGGGTAGAAATAGCACAAGAAATTACAGCTGTTGCTGGTGATGAAAAATGTGTTTTCTAAAATCATAAATGGAAGTGCTGGAAAAGAAAAGAAAAGACAAGACTACTATAGGGAGGATCCTGTACTGAACTCCCAGGCAATGTATTAACTCAAGCAATGATAAGGATCAGTCAAAGAGCTAGGATGCCAGTGTATCTCGGTGCTCTGTTCTGCTTTATTTCTTTTAAAGAAATCTAAAGATCACTTTGAACATAGTGTATCTGTGTCAGGAAATGCATTTGTAGCATTTGTTTCTATGTTAAGGAGGAGAGGCCATCTTCAGTTTTAACGTGTTTTCACGGTCCAATATGCAAGCATGAATCTCTTCACTAGAAGAATTGCATCTGTGTATCCAAGATTAAAAGTTAGCCATTTAAATGATAACTTTACAGGAGCAATCATATCAAATGCAGCAGAGCATGTGGGATTAGGTATGAGGCCTTATTATTGATACTGGATTACCTGGGAAGAGACCTGGGATCACAAAACTGATCTCTGTGCCCCTCCACCATCAGAAGAAATTGGGCATTTCACACTAGTTTACCTTTTTCTAGGAAATTCTCCTCCTCGTTACTTCAAAGCAAATATTACCTCATCATCACATGCTAGACAACATACCAAGAGAAAAATTCTTTCCAGTCCAAAATATGACTATCAGTTTTTGCACGAGGCAGCATCACCGATGTCTCATGGTGACTCATCATGCTTCTGATCTGCTTTACTACCTAAGGCAGAGCTTGCTGCCAAATAACCATAAAATATCTGCTTGTTTTCTCAGCTATTACTATTTAATGGCACCTGTTGTATGAGCAAATGCTTGTTTAATAACTTCCAGGTAGATGACCAAACATTATAAAAGGGAGGGGATTTGCAGTTTGCAGAAATACGCTGTTCCAACAACAGTCATTTGCTGACATTTGGTAATTTGTAAACTGTTTTTACCAGATCTGCTGTCTGTGCTCTTAGAAGCATTTTAGAGCAGGTGAAGCCATTAGAAAGCCTTTTCCTTTTGGTGGAAACATTCCCTATTTGTTGGCCACCTTTGTGTTTCAGAGAGAGCAAAGCAAAAAAGCAGCAGCAAATTTTACATTTCTTGACGTGTAGGATTAAAGCCAAGTTTTCTTTATTTTATACAGCAAGAGAAACTAAGGAAAGGGACGATAATTGGACAGACCTAGCAGGACATTCCTATTTAAGGGGCAGAATAAACAGCAAGTGCTTATTCTAGAGATGTAGCTTTTATGGTTGATGAGGAAATTACAGCAAGGGGGCAGCCCGGTGGGCATGGGGATTTACAGTGGATGCAACAGAGCTCATCGCAGCAAGGACAGCTTTTAATAGGAAAAAGAAGGAAAAAATCCAAGTGCCGTTTCCACCCCTGCATGAGGAGAGGTCGAAAAGGCCAGCTAATAGTCCATCCGTGGTCACACCTGCACACCGCTGGCACCAACTTGGCACTGATCCTACAGACTCAGCAGCAAGGACAAAAATGAACAAAAATGCTGCAGGAGCTTCTCTGCCTGTCTCTCCATCAATATATCAGGCCTGGGGAAAACAGAGACAGCATCAGGCTTCACATGGGATTTCTCAGCAGGGCTCCTCTCCCATCACAGATCTGAGAGACTGCGGTGATTTGTATCTTTGGATATGTTTTCAGTTCATTTTCCTTTTAATGATGCTGAAGAAAGGCGTGTCAACACAAAGGAAGATATAACTGTCACTCTGCACTGCTCTGGTTCCTAGCAGCAGGCAGGCTGCTGCTTGGAGCTGGCTAGAAAAAATACTGTGGTTGGTTTTGTTGGTGGTTTTCTGAGGAAGGAAAAAAATGCCAGCACTGATAACTGATTGACTCAGAGCATACAAAGCAGTAAAGAAAACAATGTGTCCTCAAAAACCTGAAACATTCCAAATGTTGCTGTGATGCTTCAGAGTGCATCCTCTTGCATGGCCATACCTTGTGTCCCAAGGACCTCGGTGGCTACAACCTGGAGATGAGCACCATCGCCCCTCTTGAGGGGTCCTTGTGAGAGTCTCAAGCTGCCGTATCCCATGGGAAATGTCCATCAGGGGAACACAGCTCATAAAGCATGTTCTAGGCAAGAGGTACCCAGCTTGTCTCCAAGAGTCACAGAATGGCTGAGGCTGCTATCTGGTCTATAACATCTAGTCCAGCCCATGCTCAGAGCAGAGTCAGCTGCTGCAGGTTGTTCAGAGCCATGTCCAGTTGGATTTTGAGTATCTCCAAGGATGGAGAACCTGCAACCTCTCTGAGCAACCTGTGCCAGTGCTTGGTCACCCTCACAGTAGAGAAGTCAGTCATGATGGCAACACTTCCAAACACAAAAACTAATAATTATTAACCTATTCAGTTTTCCTCTTTTTTTTTTTTTTAAAGGAAAAAGAAAGAAATGCAACTATTTTCATAAAAAGAAGCCATTTTTTTAAAGGTCATCTAGATCTAGTTTTCCCTCCACAAACTCTTCACATGGACACTTTGGGAATAATCCCACTACATCTGTCTTCGTACCAGAGCAGCACCTGCGTGTGGATTGTGTTGCACTGTTGACAGAAGAGTTGGTGATACTGTTGACCGTTATTAACATTATTTATTTAGCACCTGGCAAATGGAGTCAGGCTCTTTGTGCTAGGTGCTGCCCAAACAAGCTGGAAGGAAGACAACCTGTTCCCAAAGAAGGTGTTATGTCCCTCTTGAGGCTGCAAAGAAGTGGGTGGAGGGAAGCAAGGACACCAAAGCTTTTGTGCTTATCTCTGAACTTTAGCATCATTGCTTCCCTCATCGCGGCTATACATGGGTGAACTGAGATCCTGGCAGCACTACCCGAGGGCATTAGCCAGTCAAAGGGATGGAGATGTCCTGTATGTGTGACCTTTTCTGGAGACATATGAAATCACTCTGGTGCCTGTTGGGCACTGTATTCAATTTAAAAGCTGCAGTACAGGTGCACTTAACAATTAATACCTATTTTAGAAGGATGTACTTTTTAAAAAGCCTAAGAAATGGTCATTTACATTTTTCAGTTGTGGTGTTTTTCAGTCAGGAAATTAGCTCAAGAGAAAAAGAAGCAAGGGCACAGTTATTTCTTCTCTTGGAAGAATACCTTTCCATTGAAAAGACATAGTTTCAAGTCTGCAAATAAGAGCAGTAGGGGATTTCTTTTCCCAATATTGCTTCTCAAGTAGAGAAAGAAAGGAAGAAAAACCGTGGTTTCACCAGAGGAAGAAAATGTGGTGTTTAAGGGGGCATGTGTCAGAGTTTTGAAGGATGTCCAGGACTTTCAGGGTAGTCCAGCACTTGCCCTTCCAAATGCCTCCACTGAGAAGAACGCCCGGGGAAATTAAGAAAGTGCATGAGGTGGCAGAGGCAACATATAGCACATGAAAATCATGTCTTTGGAGATTTTAAAGGAAAGGTAAGAAATTCATCTAGGAGGGCACACCTAGGGTACCCCATCCTCAAAGCAAAGTGTGGAGCTCTGGAGGTTCCTTCCAGCTGCACATTTCTGGCATTTCTGTGACAATGTTTATTCACGTGCACTGAGCGTTTTGCCATGCCAATTCTTGGAGTCCACTTTGGTCAGAACCATCCCACATATCTTTGGGCATGGTCTTTGTCCATGGTTTTCCACCTAGCTCAGCTCACTTGGCCATGAAGCTTTGCCAGGGGGTCGGTTCATCTGGAGGAGAACTACTCTTGCAATGTGCCCATCTCTTTCCTCTTTCTATGAAACTGCTTTTCCTTTAACTTCAAAGAGTAAGCAAAATATGCTAGTTTATGATTGACAGGTGGTATAACCACATATGTTACAACTACAGGTTTCCTGAAACTAGGAAAATATATTAATGTTCATAAACCAAAGCCAACTAGAAGAAAGCATCAACAGCTTTCTATTTGGTTATCTTTTCTTTACTTTTTCTTCCTATCCTCCATACCTGATACTAGGTTGCTAGTTATTCCAGGGATTTGAGAGGGATTTATATGTATTTACCCAGTTTTGGTGGTTTTTTTTAATATTTGTATGCTTTAGTCACGAGCAGTTTGAGATTCTGGTGCAGCGAGGAGTTGGTGGTGAGCTTGCAGCCTGTTACATGAAGTTTTCCTGTATGCTGGCCACCTAGTTAGACAATATTCCATTTCAGAGTGACAAAATAGTTCTTTTTTTGCAAGATGAAGCAAAGGAAACTTGAACAGGTATTTCAGGCCTCACAAAGGCAAAACTCCTGTTAACGGAAAGGAAGAAACTGCTTTGCTTGAGCAAAACCTCAGTGCTAAGGACACCGGTGCCAACTTCCACTTCTAGCCAGGCGGGCATTTTGGAGGGCTCTGGTGGAAACATTGCATCCGCGCTCCGTAGCATCCCGAGCAGTGCCAGCCTGCCCTTGCAGCTGGGAGTACCCTGCCTTGAAAGGCTCAACGTTGCCCTTTGCCCAACCTCTGCCAGACCATGCAGGTGCCAGAACCCAACATCAGTCCCTTGTAGGGTAAAGCAGCCAGCAGCGGCCCTGGTGCTTGCTGCAGGCAGAAGGCAGCATCTCACATACTGAGGATCTGGAGCCACGGAGGTTTCTCGCATGGTTTGGTAGCAGGAGCTGGTATCCACCAAGACATGGTCACGTAAATCCAGCCTCAGCATCAAAGACGTCTGCTCCCACAGGGAGCAACCAGGAGCTTCTTACAGACTTGGTTGCAACACAGCTGTCGTGTCTGGCTTTGACTGCAGATGTGGGCAACAGTGGAGAAACGAGGCCAGGATGGAGGGTGGCATCTCATTCCTTCCCAAGGAAGAGAGGCAGGGTTGAGCGTGCAGCCGTTGCTTTGGCACAGGCACCATTTAGGTCCTTCTCTGATGCTCTGTGTGTGCAGGCCATATGTTACATCCCAGCTTTCTCTCTCCTGTTTACTTCTATCCATTTTCCCATGTGCCATCAGCCCTGAAGCTCTTCTTTCTCTTCTAGTCTTTCTTGGCCAGCAGACTGTAATTCCTAGATCATCTTCACAGGAGGTGAAGAGCAGTAAAAGCCCAAGCCCTGGGGTGATGCTGGAAGCTGATCCTCCAGCAAAGCCTGGAGAAGCCTTGCCTTTCAAGGGACCACTCAAAGTGTCCTCTGAAACACAAAACCGTTTACCAGGTTACGACACAGTTATTCCCTTGACCCATGTAGTAAAGCACATGTACATTTGTAGTGTAGGGGAGGCAGCCAGTTTTATGACAGGTTTACATACTGTCTTTTTGTTACTGCACTCTGGATGACAGCAGTCAGCTTCAGGTCAGGGCTCTGCAGGTTATGACCTAATGAAGAAAAACTTGGAAGGAGGATCAGGCATCTTTGATGTAACCAGCCAGCAGAAGCTCGCTTTCTCAAAAGCAGAAAGCACCAAATAGCAGGAAACAATTTCAGTCCATGTAGCTTCTCTCCATCAACACATAGCTCAAAAGCACTTTGATTTTTTCCTCCTATCCACATTCCTGTTTCTCTGCTAGGTGATTCCTGCCACCTCCTCTGAGCTTTTCTACTCTCTGGTATTTTTGCTAGCTAACATGAATACTGAGAGATTCCCTATAGCTCAGCTAGCTAGCTTAAAACTGTATGATTTTTATATTCCACTGGAATAGATGGTGTAAAACAATAGCCACAGAAACAAAAGCACCCTCAAAATAAACATTTGCCTACATGCAAAGAAAAAAGAGTCTATTGGAGATTGTAATAACCATATAAAATAATTTTGACCAGTCTGTCCTGGTTTCAGCTGGGATAGAGTTAACTGTCTTCCTAGTAGCTGGTGCAGTGCTATGTTTTGAGTTCAGTATGTGAAGAATGTTGATAACACTGATGTTTTCAGTTGTTGCTAAGTAGTGTTTAGTCTAAAGTCAAGGATTTTTCAGCTTCTCAAGCCCAGCCAGCGAGAAAGCTGGAGGGGCACAAGAAGTTGGCACAGGACACAGCCAGGGCAGCTGACCCAAACTGGCCAACGGGCTATTCCATACCATGTGACGTCATGCCCAGTATATAAACTGGGGGCAGTGGGCGTGGGGGGGAATCACCGCTCACGGACTAACTGGATGGCGATCAGCGGGTGGTGAGCAATTGCCCTGCACATCATTTGTACATTCCAATCCTTTTATCATTACTGTTGTCATTTTATTAGTGTTATCATTATCATTATTAGTTTCTTCTTTTCTGTTCTATTAAACCGTTCTTATCTCAACCCACGAGTTTTACTTCTTTTCCCAATTCTCTCCCCCATCCCACTGGGTGGGGGGGGAGTGAGTGAGCAGCTGCGTGGTGCTTAGTTGCTGGCTGGGGTTGAACCATGACAGAATCTCATATAAAGGTGGCTTCAGTGATACCTTGCAACAGTCTCCAGCCCATTCCAGCAAGATTTAATTTAATCCATGCTACAGTTGGTGTTTTCTTTAGAACTGCAATGTTTTTCTCATAAATATGTTCGCCCTCCAGCCCATATTTACTAAGTAGGTGCCAACTAGGCCTGGGTTCAGCAATGTTTACAAGGCCAGTGTTATGGGGATTTAAACAGAAAACAACAAAAAAACATACAGTGCGAGAGCAGTTCTCGCTGGCAGTTCAAAAATGCTTGCACAGGGTCATGGGGTGTTTGGCTCAGATGCAGAGCTGTTGCTTGTGTCCGACTCAGACTCTCTCATCTTTCAGTAAAACTATACTGTAGAAGAACAAAAAATAATTTTATTTTCTTTGGTGTTCTTTCCAAGCAGCTCCAAGACCCAGAGAAAGAGCTGTCAGGATGCCAGAGCCAGCAAAGTCCACCTCTGCCCCCAAAAAGGGCTCGAAGAAAGCCGTGACGAAGACCCAGAAGAAGGGCGATAAGAAGCGGCATAAGAGCAGGAAAGAGAGCTACTCCATCTACGTCTACAAGGTGCTGAAGCAGGTCCACCCCGACACTGGCATCTCCTCCAAGGCAATGGGCATCATGAACTCCTTCGTCAACGACATCTTTGAGCGGATCGCTGGAGAAGCCTCCCGCCTGGCCCATTACAACAAGCGCTCCACCATCACCTCGCGGGAGATTCAGACGGCCGTGCGCCTGCTGCTCCCGGGAGAGCTGGCCAAGCACGCCGTCTCGGAGGGCACCAAGGCCGTCACCAAGTACACAAGCTCCAAGTAGCTGGACATCGCCTCTCCAATGGGACCATCAAGCACCGGACCCTCCGCGCAAGCACAGGTAGGCAGCCACGGTCCGGATAAACGTCACAGCTATTATCCACAGCAATTTACAGCCTTGGGATGGGCATGAGAAGTTACCTGGTGGAAGAGGAGACGGTGATCTGGATGTCGGCTGATTTTCATCGTCTGTTCGGGACATGCAATGGGCAAGGCTGGTGGAGGAGACCCCTGCTTTCACATCTCATCCAAAAGACTGACCGACTGTAGTATATCCAAACTCTCCTCTGTGCTTAGCAAACATGCATGTTTGGCACTGGCGGGGGAGACTGGCAGCAGCAACACAGAGACACTGTCTCTAAAGTCTTCCTGTTTGGCTGCTTTCTCACAGTCATCCAAGATGGGCACCGATGAGTCAGCGCTGGTATCCTCTCCTTCATAGCCTGGATCCGTCCTGGTGTACAGCAGCACGGCCCACCCCGTGCCGGCAGAAGTGGCATCAACAGCTACCGGGCACAGGCTGTAGAATAAAATCCATATTGATTCAACAGCTCTCTGTGCTTGACAGCCTGTTGTAAAGAGCAAGCCTGGCAGGCAGGCAGATGCCTGGGATGATACCAAGCGCTCTTCCTCCTCGTCACTCCCCATGGATGAGCCGTCGAGTAGGCTGAGGGTGCTGGCGCTGGAGCTTTCTGCTGCCTCCCACCTTGCGCCAAGGCGGACGGATGGACAAGGGGGGACGTTGGGGCTGGGTCGCAGCCTTCCCCAGCTGCTGCTTTGCCTGCTTTAGGACTTGCTTTGGTGTGCAAGATGTTGCTAATTCTACTGCTTTTCAGAGACTTTTCCTGCCTCGATGCTGCCTGGGCGCTCCCTTCCACCATAAGTGTGGGCAAGATGGGCTGGTGCCCATGGGGGTCCCCTGTCCTGTGAGCGCTAGGGTGGTGCAGGACAAACAGCACAGAGGTGTCGGGTGGGGACTGACGTTTTGGGAAGGCGTCTGGAGTGAGAACAGAGGTGGTTAATGCAGTCTGGGGGAGAGGCAGGCTCCCTGCAGAGATCACTGTGGGCAGCTCACCTGGCCCTGCTTTCCCTGCTTTATTCACCGGTTAGAAAGCAAATGCGAAAACTGGGGCTGGGTGGATATATAGGGGCACTTGCCTGCATCCCAGTGATATTTTAAAGATTAAATAATTTTAAACTACTTCAGATACTTCCCACATCTTCTCAAAGTCCACAGTAAGGTGAGCAATAATAAAATGCTGATAAAAGCCATAGAGATTTGTGGAGGAATGTCTTGGTTACAGGTTTATCTTGGCCAAACTGCTGGATAGCAGAAAAGCATGTGTAGAACTGGTGTGAATTGAAGCTTCCTACTCAAAACACAAAATTAGCCAACGTTTAAAAAAAAAATCAAAATCTCTGGTAGGCAGTAGTGCTCAGATAAAAAATATTCATGTCTAAAATAACAACTGCTTTCTGCAGCTGATTCTGTAAATAAAAAGGGCAGCAAAGACACAGGATCCAGAACTAAGTGCGGGTTCTCCCCAAACTGCAAGACCTTGCTTTTAATTGAAAGGTAAATTCATACCCCGAAACACCAACCTTGCAGTACATCTCTCACTTTCCCCTACATTTATCTCTATCCTGTTTCTTTACACTTTGAGAGTGATGGGGACCCTTGACAAATTTATGTTGCTTTTGGAGCTGTAGGACTCTGCAACTCCAGAAGATTCAGTTATTTCTTGTCTTTATAACAGTGTTGCAGTCATTGTCCAGTTGTTCTGAGGAAAGGACTGCAAAGACCTGCTCAACCAAGAGCATCTCAGAAACCCAAGAGCAGCATGGGGTCTCATGTGGTCTCTGTGCAAGAACGAAGGTCAAGTTGCTTATGGGCTGCTCCCATCCTCCTGATTTGGGTTTGAACACTCCACACCTGAAAAGGGGCTTTCCTCCCATACTTTGCTTGGTGATAGCACACAGCCATGTTTCATACCCTAATGCCAGCAGGAATCCTTAGCAATATCTTTTCAGAAGGAGCAAAAGCAGGCTCCCCAGGTGTCAGCACCCACAACGAGCAGCTCCCAGCAGCAGTACCTGTACTCAGTAGCATTGGTAACCTGGACCACTTGGCCAGGACACTTTGGAGGTGGCAGCTTAGCACTTCCTTTTGTTTTCCAATCAAATAGTCAAAATCAGATACCAAAGATGAAAATGTACCTATAGTGGGCCTAGAGCCACTGTCCTTGGCCCTTCTCCCACCAGAAATCAGACAGTGGATGATGCAGAAGGGAAATACAGAGAGTGGAGGGCTGGCTGGCAGCGCTGGAGCTTTCTCCTCCCATCCCTGTGAGCCGCAGGTTAGACTTCATCCCTTTGGGGAGGCCTCCTGAAGGTAGGAATTCAGAGTGGAATAAATCCGCTGCGGTCCAAGCAGTGTGTGCGAGCCGGGACACACACCTCCCGTGATTACCCGGCACAGCCCCTAAATCCTCACTCTTCCGAGCAGAGCAGAGTCCTGCTCCAGTCTCTGCAGGCTGCAGGAACTCAGGAAAATAAAATGAGGTGGTGTCCCTCCAGGGTCTCCTGGGCAGCTTGGGGAGCTGGGGACAAGGCTGGGCACTCAGACAAGAGCTGCTGGCCCCATACACATACTCACAGTACTGGTCTCGTTTTCTTCTGCCACTGTTGCCACTCTGCATTTTTGGAGATTGTTTCAGAGAGAGGAAAAATGGCAATTTAAGGCTGTAAAAATACTTGAAGGCTTAAAGAGGATTTTTATCTTGTCTAAAGCCAAGTGACTGAGACTGGCCACAACCATCCATTTATAGTTTAGGCTGTTGTTTCGCACATCATTTGCTCTTCACTCTCCTTTTGTGTCTTTTCTTTACTTACCCCTGACAATGTGGAGCACAGGATTGAGGAACTGATCCAGGTTAAAATGAACCTTTTTTTTTTTTTCATGCAAGCTTTGTTTCCACCCAGTTCTAGTGGCTGCTCTGATCTGTCGCTGTTGTACAGACATTTGTGCCAGCCGAGAGAACGACTTTTCCAGGAAAGGCAAGGCTGGCATAAGCTAGGACTGCCACAGAAAGCAGTTGGGAAATTAATGGCCTTAGTGTCAAGATAAAATGAAGAAAGGAAATCTGCGTCTCCTGCAGTGGCCCAGTTAGCAGCAAAGACGTGGCTTTTAAATACACCGCTATGGGTGTAACCCTTGCAGTGTCCCACAAGCAGTTTCTCTAACAGTGCTGACACGAGGAATCAGACACATCCCATTTCTGCAGATCCCAGAGGACTCAAGTGTTACACAAGGGAAAGGGAGTAGTTTGGGGAGGGGACTCTGCTCCCATGCAGCCACGCAGCTGTAGTGGTTGGAGGTTGCCTGCCTTGTTCAGCAGGCACACAGCCTGCGAGGCAGCCTGCCCTTCCCACAGCTGCCTGCTAGTGTACAGGAGCATGCTCGCAGCGCTTCAACGGGAATTATATTGACTGTGGTGAGCTTGGGCTGAGCCTTAATAGTAAAGGCAATAGAAAATGGTCTAAAAGGTCAAGCATTGATTGTCCACTCAGTAATCTGATATGTGACGTATTCCACAGTTCCCTGGTAAGGGCGTTTCCTGCAGAATAGGAGTTCTGCACTTCAGGATCTGTGCTTTTTAAAAATACATATTTCCAGCTCTGAAATTGATAAAACGTTTTAAAAATGAAGAGAATATACCAAGCTCCACTGTCCCTACCTGATTCTTACTGCAATCCCAGAAGCATCTCTGGACCATTCCTGTGTTCTGCCAATTAAAAAAAAAAATCAACTGCAGATTGGAAGTTGGAAAGGGAAGCTGAAAAAGAGTAATACAGCCTTGATATTAACTTCATAATAACCCCATGGACATCACTGCACTGAGTTATTTGTTTTCATATACAATTTAAGAGATTAAATTAGCTGCTATAGATCTACTCCTGATTTTCCACCCTGCTTCCCTAGAAGGGCTTTAAGTCCATCCACCCTTCACAGCAGAGCCCAGCCTACAGAAGAACTGAGTGGCCACGTGCCTAGAGGTTTGCTCCTGCTCAGAACAGACAGGTCTTTAGTCAAGCACGGGGAAAACAAAAGTAAAAACAAGTGTGGAGGACGAGTGCCTGTCCTGGACACCACTACGTGTCCTAGGAAGGGATGCCTGAGCTGAGACCGCTGAAGAGCCCTGCCCAGAGGAGCCACATGGCTGTGTGCCCTTCTGCCCTGGTGACAGGCAGCCATGCAGAGGTAGCCCCAAGTCCTGGCCACCCCTGGAGTCAAGCTTGGCATGGCCTCTGCACAGCCCCGAGCCTTTGTCCCATCGTAGCATTTCCTGACGGTTTACATCCAGACCAAATTGTTTACAGGGAAAGGAAGAATGTGAACTAAATCATAAAAATCACTTGCTGCCAGAATTTTGAGAGTTCCCTGGGACCAGCACCTGGGGAGCAATCTCTCATGCTTACTTTCCATGCATGGTATCTTGTGGGCTTATGTACACAGAGTTTTTCTGACAGTAAGTGTTACATCAAGTGTGATCTATGTTATATTATTGCTGCTTTATGACCTGTCTTACTGCTAATTACCTGTTTTCTGTTAAATGTATAAATAAAATGTAAATGCCAAACTGTTGAAAGTCAGGTGAGACCCAGCTGTCAGGATGTCTTTGCTTCTGCTGTATCACACCCTCCCCCCCCCAAGCCCTATATTTCTCTTTCTCCATCATATTTCCTCCAGACCAGGGGTGACAGCAGCCACCCTTCCAGCAGAGATGGAACCTGGCTGGTCCTGGTAGAAGGTCAGTCAAAAACCAGAGCAGCCCTGTACTGAGGGATGTCACAGGCTGCCACTGTGAGTCCTTGCGGGGTGTCACGCACCCCAAACATGGGTGCAACATGAGCATGTGTGTGTTTTCAAGCCCTTCCAGCAAGTTTGCCCCAGGCAGAGCTGTGCCTGCAACCTGTTCTAGCCACGCTCCTGCTTGGGGTGCGCTCTGCCTGGCACCCATCATTTAACCCCCAAGGGGCAACACTTCTGACTTGCACAGACTAAAGCACTGTGAGATTCTGTGGTTGGAAAAGTGTTATATGCACATTCAGAATTTCTGTTTATCTGAATTAACAATTGTTGCCACTAGAAACATCTTTCCTTGGACTATGAGAAGTTTATAGGCAACAAACATGGAATAAGATGTAGCATCTGAAAACTCCAGGAAGAAAAAGATCATTCTTTTAAAGAATGGTTGGTAAATACACTTGAGTGAAACACCTGCTGGACATCAGCATCATAATGCACTCACTGGAGTGGGAAATGCATGTGCCGTGCTAGACACTATTTGCTGGAAAAACAAGCTGAGATTTCAGGTATGGCATATAACAGAAGTCAGAACTAAAAAGATTTAGAGTCTCTCTAAAGACAGACTCATAAGCTTAACATAATTGGGGAGAAGCAGTGTTTGGAGAAAAAAAAACTTATAACTAACTGAGCTGAAGTATTTTTTTCCAAAGAAATAAATTATGCTACTTCTAATGCTGATTTCCATTCTGATACCTCTTTGCAGGGCAGCACCCACAATGCAGTTCCATAACAGAGCTGACATCTGGGTCTCAAGAAGACCCAAACCAGGTTACAAAAGGTAGAGCATAACCTATGGTCATGCTTCTCCAGGAGGTTGGGAGATAACTAATTTTTTTTTAGTTATTCAGTTATTATTTAGTTATTATTGACTAGTTATTCAAAGACCATTAGCAGGGCTCAGGTGCCACATGGTTAAGGCTGTTGGCAGAACCAGACGGAATTCAGGAGCATCAAAAGAAACTATGAGAGAACGAGGTTTAAAATAAGTAAAGAGGAGCAGCACTTCATGCAACAAGCAGTCCACCTATTGAGCCCTTTGCCAGCGGATGCTGGAGATGCTAGAATTTGGTTCAAGGACGAATTAATGGGAGAGAAATCAATTGAGAGTTGATGAACACATTTAAACTATACTGAAAATTATTAGAGGCTGGGGGAATACAAAGAGGAAGGAAGTTATTGTATGTGTCTGCCCTATTCCTACAGTCTTTCTTGCCTATTCTGTCATGGCCACTGCTGGAAACAAGACTTTGGGTTGGATCCACCAAAGGGCTGATCCAGGTTGTCTGCATAAACTCATGTAATGTCTGCCTTGTACTACACAGGAACTGTGAAGAGTTTCAGGCAGTTTTCTTAGGCCTCTGAAGCTTAGAAGAAAGCATAAAAGAAAGCTTTTTATCTTCCTTTCCTACATGGCTCCTGCACTTGCATTGATGGTTATGTGGATTGTGTCAGCCTGGCTTACATGAAAGATGTAAGAGATGTTTTGTTTCTAAAATAGTTAGAGTTAATAAACACAGATGGTGTGAGAAAGAGAGGAATGGAGCTTCTGCTCCATATAAAGGAAAGCTGTTCTCAAAAACATTTCTCATTTTCTCCCTTGAAGCAGTTGATTTAAAAAAAAAAAAAAAGATTATACACAATTTCCTGCCTTTTAATGTCCATAATGCTAATTCCCCCCACAAAAAAAATCTCTTACAGAATTTCCTACAGAATTCATTCAGAAAAAATTTCTTCCAGATTTAACTGTCTTCTAAAGACAGAAGAAGATTGTAATAGTAATAGAAATGGGAAGATTGGTAAGAATGAGGAAGGAATGACAATAGCTGGATGTGAGGCACCAGAAGGGACCAAAAGCAGGAGAGACTATAAGTGAATGCTGTAAGAGGGACAGGTGCTGATGGGACCTCGATGAGGAGCCCACCAAGGTGCCAGCACACACACAGCGTGCAGCTGCTCGAGACACAGTCAGGAAACAAAGGGCAGGGAGTAAATCCTGGTAACTCACAGAGGTGGAGCAGGATGGACAGTGTAGTTGGTGCCAGCAGCTAAGGGGTACAAAAGGCACATCCAGAGCCAACATACAGTCACCAATCTAAGAGGAACCCAGGACATTTGATAAGGACATGGTGGTACCATACCTCATCCTCAAACTCATCGTGAAGATGGACACACACATCCTGGTGTCTTCATGCTGGTCAGGTGGCTTGGATACACCCATCTCATGAGTGCATGGGTATGAGAATATGAGCGTGACTGAGTCAAATCAGTACTGCTTTAAAATAAATTCACCTGCCTATAAGGTGGTAAAGTCACCCTCCTATAGGGACTTGCATTGAGTTTGCTATATTGTGGCTGCTCGTCGATTATTGGCATACATCTAGCCTGGGGGCAGGAGCAGTATCTCATCTTCTGTGCACTTCTCCAATTTATTGGCCATCAAACCTCCTCCTGTGCAGGTGTGGAGAACATTCTTTTTACAAAGTATATCCATATTTGCCAACACTGGAAATAGTGTCTGGCACAACTTTTTAAATAAACCAGGAGATGCTTCTGACCTAACCTGTCCCGTGGGCTAGGACACATCCTGGTGAATACCAGGCTGCCTCTGAAAAACATAGCTCCAGGCAGGAGAGCCGTGAGTGCCGTTGATATAAGCACGCAGTCTCCTCTCTTTGCCTGTCTGGGAAGACCAACAAAAGGAGGGAACATAAGTGCACCACATCCAATTTCACTAAAGTGAAGGAAATGTGAGGGTGCTATTGCCATTTACCATCTTCTTCTTGTAAGCTTTCAGTTTCTTTGGAGTGCTGCAGTGTTCAAGGGCTCCTGATGCAGGCACTGATGGAAACAGGCTATTGAACTGCTCCATCTCAGTAAGACCTGCCTTTGCAGGAAGCTTTCTGAAGCATGGCTCAGTTCTAGCAATGTGGGAAGCCTGCGACAGAAAGGGCTCCTGAACACGCTGAAGAGGTAGATGGTTGCTTTTGTTGAGAGTTTACTTATTTGGGATGAACTTTTATTCCACAGCTACTTCCTCCTGTCATCGAAGTAATAAAGTCACATCTGAGTGCTGACTTTAGAGATGCAGAATCCTCTCCTCTACTCCACAAACACCCTGCAATGCCACATCCACATGAACTCACACTAAGTCCATACTGCTCCCATACTAACTTGCACTCTCGCCCAGGTCTAGAGTGAACCAACTGCAGCTTTAGGTGGAAAACTTAGTGGGAGAGCAAAAGAAGAAAATTCAGATTCATCCCCCCGCCCCTTTTGCAGCTTGTGTTATAGCAAAAGGACGCAGAGACCTCTCGCCACAGCTGATCTCGGCTAACAAAAGCTGTCTCTGTGGGGTCCACCAGCAGCCCCTGGCCACTTAGTAGGGAAGAGCCAGAGCTCTTTTTAGCCCAGATGATTCAGCACAAAGAAACCTTTATAGCTCAGCAGTAGGCATCTCGCGCCTCTTCTCATCACGCCTCTTCTCAAGTTTTAAATACAAGGGCATAAAAGTTCTTACAAACCCCTGATTCTGCCAATTCCCTGAACATATGCCTGTAATGCTTTTTCTGGCATTTAAGTATCTTTAAATGGAAAAGAGCTCTTAGGAATCACGAGATGCTGCATGCACCATCTCTCTTTCAGAGCCAGCATCTTCCCCGGCATAAACTAATCACCACTTGGGATATTCTGCATTTGTAGGGCAGCATACTGAACAACACTGAACAGCACCAGAAGAAAGTTCAATGCAAGCAGCTGCGCACCATGAAGGATGAACAGGTGGTCCTCTGTGCCAAAGGGTATCACAGCAACCGAGAGGTCAGCCATATTTTTAAAGGGATTAGAAGTGCATAGATGGCAGGAAAAATTTTAATAACAAAAGACTAAATAGATGCAAGTTTGCAAGCAATGGTAGCTCTCTGCTTTATAGGAAAGTTACACTAGATACAAAGGAACAGCAGGAAGAAGTCTTATCCCACCCTGACAGCTGCTGTGGGGATTGCAGCATCCTCAGAAACAGCCCGTACCTGTCAGCGCTGGCAAAGACCCTCCACTAGGTAGAGGCAGAACAGAAATTCAAGCCCTAAGTGCCCTATTCACGTGAATGAATAGTCAGTTCAGACTGTTCAGAAAGGAATATTAAATTTTTGAAAGTTTTCCCTCTTTTTTTTTTGTTTGCAATTTACCATTTGGATCACATTTTTCATGTTTTCTTCAAGGCTTAGCCTGGCTGTGGATAACTTTGACACCCAGCTACGCACCTGCCAAGGCCTGAGCGGGAAACAGCTCTGAAAGTGACCTGGGAAAATGTGAAGTCAACAAAAATACCTGCAGTTTTTCTTCTGGGCACAAAGATGCCAAAGCGTCTGTGCCTATCCAAGGCTGAACAACTTTGTAATGATACTTAACGCTGATGTTTTTCCTGTTTCTTTCTAGATAACTCTTAGGAAAAGCAAGAGCATGGAGTCACTGCTTGCTCACTTAATGCTATAGCTCAGGGAAAAAAAAGTGCCCTGATTTCTTTCCTCCCTCTGTTTGGATGACTGGGAAAGGGGACTTGATTTCAAGACCCCTAGCTATTAGGAAGAGCACGGGAATTGCTGGCTGTAGCCACCTGCTTCCCAGCTCACAACCCCTAGCCCTGCAATTACTCCTATTCCTAACCTGGGGCAGGCCTTTCTACCCCTCCTGCAGAGGCTGGGATTCTATTTGGAAAAAGGAAATCAGGGAAAATACATGAAGGAAGAAGCAAGCTGTTTTGAAGTAAAGGATAACAGATCAGTAACCTAGAAGCTGTTTGTTTTTATCCTTTAAATGATCAATGAGAAAAGTGCACGTGACTTGGAGCAGGATTCCATTCCCCAGCAAGTGCCATCTCCTCCAGGCTCAGCATCAGGTGCACTTTCACTTTCTAATATTTTTAGACAAGGGGTCAATTTAGGAGGGGGCCAAGGATGAGGACTCCTTAGAAATTAGTCACAACAGTATTATAACTTAAATCTCCCTCTCATCTCTTTAAGACAGCTAAGTGCCTGCACACAGGTGGAAATCCAAACTCTACTTCTCATTCTAGCTTCAAAACCAAAGTCGTCTTCTTAGCTGGGTCTGAAGATTCAAGCACTAGTAATAGTAGCATCTGTTGTTGTTGTTATCAACCTTGATAAAAGGTCTTTTGCCTGTCCCTGGAGGCAATTTAACAGTGAAACCCTTGGTATTATTTCAGCACTGAAAATAGTGTCCTCTCCATATCTTGGTTATGTCATATTCCTGCACTTGTCAGATGATGACCCAGAAGAGTTAGAAGCCATATCAGACAATCTTCTCAGTCCCCTAGAGTCAGCCAGGTATAAGGTTTGACTGGGTATTATAAAAGATTTATGGGAAGACATGTGGTTGAGCCGACATCTCTGATCACTTGTGGGATTTCATGGCACAGCACATGTCAGGTTGTGTTTTGCTGTGCAGGGCTGCTGTTCTCCTGTACTGGCATCTCCCTGGCTCTGTCACTGAGCACTCACAATTGAGATTTAAGACATGGATGTGCATAGTCGACACCATACCATGTGTTATATACTGTGTGTCTTGCTATAGGCCTGGTTGCTGGGCTCAGTAAGCTCCAGTATGAGACCCTACTTAGATTCTCAGGTTATAAATAAGTGAGATTTCACCAAGAATTGAACTTATTTTTAGCAAGGTGGAAAAAGTTCTTTTTCATCTTCTGAGACTCAGTTCTCTCCTTCGAGTCACCAGCTAAGACACCTCCACCAGGGTGCTGAATCACAGAACCTAAGATGGTAGCACCTTGTCCTTACAGAAATGGGTGTGATATCATCTGGGTCTTGAACCCTGAGCTGAAACAGTGCCCATGCCATACGTACAAGCTGAGTCACTGAGACAGCCACAGGGAGAGAGGCCTTGGGCACAGCAAATCCACTCCCTGCAATCCAGTCTAAAGCCCTGACCCTGAAGGACAATGCACACAGAGCTCCTTCCAACAGCTCCTGTATGAGCTGGCTTAAACCAGCTGCTGACAGTTATTTTCATTCTTATAGATAAGTTAAGCTGTGGATATGGCAGAGCAGTATTTGGTATAAATCAGTTCACTGAAACTCAGCCAAGGTGTGTCAGGGCTGAAATAAAACTGAAGAGAATTAGTCATCCATCCCAATTATTTTATTTTTATTTCAACAGTGCTAAAATAATTCAAATAAGAACAGGTCTTGACAACAAAGAAAACAGCTTCTGTGCCGGAGAGCCTGCTCACAGGCACAGGGACAGGCTGGCAGCACGGCAAGGGCACGGCGAGGAGGAGCGCGCCAAGGGACCCTGCCAGGCACCGGGGGAGCAGAAGGCGAGTGCCTGTCCCCGGCTCCACTGACCTGCCCTGCCCTTTGCCGACTCTTTGCAATCTGCTCAGTCTTCAGCGGGTCCCAACGGTGCCCCATTGGTGAGGTACAGCTTACATGAGCACAGGGCTCGTGGCAAGAGGCTGTGATACCACCACCATGTGCTGCCGTTTGTGAGGGACTTTGGATAGTGGAGATTTATGCCTGATGCTTTGGTCTGCTCAGCATAGAACATGGCTGTTTTCTAGGCAAAATTAGCCCTATAGGGTGTCATCCATGACCTCTACTTCCCATATTTCATGGTCTGCAATAGTAGCGGGCTGTAGGCAGGACCCAGCAGGCAGGGGGTGGTGGCTATTTCAGCTCACCACTAAAACCAGAGGGAGTGTGGGGCTAAACCTGGCCACCTCTAACTTAGAGTTTACAGATGCTCCTCTCTGATTTAGCACTGACAATCCCAGCATGTTGAGGAAGTTTTCAGAGAAGATCCTGGTGACTGCCTCCATTTCGTTTTCTGCAGGTCTCTAATTGTTTCCAGACACATGCATGGCACCCCTTGTTGCAGTCTGTTTGGTCAATATAAATCCACAGTGCCAATATCTGCTTATATCCTACCTTGTCCCGTACAGCTTTGCAGCTTGTCTAGCCAAGGGCTGGCCTCATCGAGTCTCTGTCTGGCTCAAAATCCTTTCTGTAAAGTTTCCTCAAGCCTCCCCCTCTTTCTTCTGCTCCTCACAGCAGGTGGCTTTGTCAAGCCCTTCCCTAACAGGCAAGGAGGTACCATTTCCCTCTCTCTGAGCCCTTGTCTCCAGAAGTAGATTAAACTTGAAGAAAAGAGATTTTTATCTGTCTCAAAGCCCCTCACCACAAAGCACAGGTGAAAAGGCCTCGAAGCATTGCTTATCATGCCGCTGCGATGGAGGATGCTGAGCACTTTTGGTGCAGTTGAAAGAGGAGTTGAATTCCCACACACACTGGCAGCTGCAAAAACCCAGCACTGATGAAGTAACATCACTTTGCTTTACTCCGCTCTGCCTGGATGACTAGTGCAGGTGCCGGTATCTCTCGTCACTGGAGCAAAGAGCAATTTCCGTGCTGCGAGCCAGCTGACCTGCGCAAGGATGAAGTGACCTACACCCCAGGAGTGCACATTTCTCTCATTCTGCAATGGAGGGAGTCTGAAAACCTTCCTTGAAGACCAATATCTGAAATTAGGCAAGTTTGTAGTAGGTAGGATGTGGCAGAGGGGGACCACAGACCCACAAAGGGCCCATTCAGCAGTGCCTGATGGCTGTGCTTCCCCCAGGATATCACATCCCTGACCCTCCCACCAGCAGTCGTATGTAAGCTATTAACTGTTCGCCATGGCAGGCTGCCCCGCTGAGAGGTGCTGAACCACGTCTGGTCCAGCTCAGTGTGATAGAGGCTGGCACAGACATGTCCTCTCCACAGACCCGACACTCGCCAGAACCAGGGTCATACCCCAACCAAAGGGCCTTCTAGAGTACAGCCCTTCTGGGCTTCCCTTTATCATCTTTGCGCATTTTAAGGCAGAAATTCTACCTGAACCACCTCTCGGCAGGGTTTATCTGAAAGCAGCACGCCAGGGACTCGGGTCATGCCTCCTTGGGCAGTGGAGAGCCATTTGAGAAGATTATGCCTGTGGCTCTGCTCTTAGTCACCTGGTCAACCGGCAGAGCTGCCTTACCTTCCCCAGAGAAACCCTTTCCACTGAAAGGAAAAACTCACCACTTGTTTCTGAATCCCACAGAGAGCAAGACAAACCCACCTGTGGGGAAAAAAAAAGAAGAAATAGAGTGTGCAAGTTTTGCAGGCAGCTTTTGCAGACACCTGGCATCAGTCGTGCACCTCTGTCCTGCCTACAGCTGCTGCCAGAAGTTTTCTGCCCTTCCTAAATCTGTCCTGGAAGAGGTTGTCTCTCTGCTTTTTGGAGATAGTGGGCACAGGCAGGAGCTTGAGAACAGCTGTGGACTTCAGGACCTTCAGCTTTACCTGCCTATGGCGTAGGGTTCACACCAAAAGGAAATCCCTAAGCCACCTGGCTGTGCTTCTCTTGCACTGAGCCATGGCAGGAGCAGCATGAAGCTGGGCAAGTTCAGCCAACAGTTTCTCAGGGACTCAGTTCATGCCTAGTGCCAGTGGTCACAGAGTGGCCTACATACACCCTTTCATCTTCTGGTTAGAAATAAAACAGGAAAATTATCCTTCCTCTCACCCTTCCTCCCATAAGAAAAGGTATAAGGAAAGCACAAATCTCTGAAACTTATGGAGGGTGGTTAAATATCATCACAGACTGACCAAACACCGTATTCAGCCATCTGCACTCTCCCTCCAGTGTTTCTTCTGCCTAACAGCACTGGTCAAACTCACGGTGCTAATGTGGGCGTACTCCCATGTGCGTATACTGCAGCAGAGTTTTGATTTCCTTGTGAGGTGGGTGTTAGCTTCACCTAGCATCATCATTTTGAAGGTGGGAGCACAGGTTCTCTCCTCTACTGATGTCTTGGAGATGCCCTGAGGCAGACAAATCTGTGCATTCGCACAGAGGCAGCGGGAAGATTAGGGACAGTTATTTGAAGCCTGCATCACTTCTCCTGATGCTGAAGGGCTTATTCCCATTGCACCAGTGTGGCAGGGGCAGAAGATGGCTCCATCTGAGTTTGGCTTCCCTTAGCCAGGAGAGCACGGTGCTTTCCTCAGGTACCAGAGCAGGCTGTGTTCCTTCTTCTGTGTTTAGATCCCAGAGATTTGGATTCCTTTGATTCTTCTTGCAAGTCGTATCCTGTACTTTGCAACTTATTTCATAAGGTAGTTATGGGAACAGAATCTGACATGCTACATCTCTCCCTAAAACTAACATGATCCTAATACAGTGGGAGTTTGGGGGATTAGTAGCACTTAATTACACAGTTCTTTGAGTAGTATGAATCTTCCTTATACGCAGGTTGGAAGAGTCACAAGCTAATGACAAATATTTGTTCTCTTTAATTATGTGAGCAAGGGAGGACAGCCCAGCTCCCTCCAGCTTTCCTCCTCCATCACTCTGACAGCTTCAACACCACCTGCTCTTAGAGCAAAGCAGGCACAGAAATAAAATCCACACTGATTTTTGGACCAGGCATCACGGGCTTGTAATGTGAGTGCATGCACTTTATTTTTAAGTACCAGTAAGTAACTTGGGTACACCTAAGACATCACTGACCTTCCTAATCATCGAATCATAGAATTATTTAGGTTGGAAAAGACCTTTAAGATCATTGAGTCCAACCGTAAACCTAATACTGCCAAGTCCATCACTAAACCATGTCCGTAAGTGCCACATCTACATGTCTTTTAAATACTTCCAGGATTGGTGACTCAACCACATCCCTGGGCAGCCTGTTCCAATGCTTGACGACCCTTTCGGTGAAGAAATTTTTCCTAATATCCAATCTAAACCCCCCCTAGTGCAACTTGAGGCTATTTCCTCTTGTCCTATCACTTGTTACTTTGGAGAAGAGACCAACACCCACCTGGCTACAACCTCCTTTTTAGGTAGTTGTAGGGAGCGATAAGGTCTCCCCTCAGCCTCCTTTTCTCCAGGCTAAACAAGCCCAGTTCCCTCAGCCGCTCCTCATAAGACTTGTGCTCTAGACCCTTCACCAGCTTCGTTGCCCTTCTCTGGACACGCTCCAGCACCTCAATGTCTTTCCTGTAGTGAGGGGCCCAAAACTGAACACAGTATTTGAGGTGCAGCCTCACTAGTGCTGAGTACAGGGGGACGACCACTTCCCTGCTCCTGCTGGCCACACCATTTCTCATACAATCCAGGATGCTGTTGGCCTTCTTGGCCACCTGGGCACACTGCTGGCTCATGATCAACTGGCTGTCAACCAACACCCCCAGGTCCTTTTCCACCGGGCAGCTTTCCAGCCACTCTTCCCCAAGCCTGTAGTGCTGCATGGGGTTGTTGTGACCCAAGTGCAGGACCCGGCACTTGGCCTTGTTCAACCTCATACAGTTGGCCCTTGGCCCATCGATCCAGCCTGTCCAGGTCCCTCTGTAGAGCCTTCCTACCCTCGAGCAGATCAACAATCCTGCCCAACTTGGTATCGTCTCCAAACTTACCAACGGTGTGCTCGATCCCCTCGACCAGATCATTGATAAAGATATTGAACAGAACTGGCCCGAATACTGAGCCCTGGGGAACACCACTAGTGACTGGCCACCAACTGGATTTAACTCCGTTCACAACTCTTTGGGCCTGGCCATCCAGACAGATTTTTACCAAGCAAAGAAACTTTTCATGCCTTCTTACCTTCACTTGCCTTTTAGAAGGTCCACCCCTTGTAGGGTTCAATTATATGGAACTTAGTTATCGGGCCTGAAAGTAGCTCATGGTCACAAGAGTGTTCCAGACGCCTTTAGAAGGCTTTGAACAGACTAAACAAGAAGGTAGAAGAAGAAAAATCCCAATTAGAAAAACACAGGTGCTCATTCCACGATAAAGGGAACTTGGCACAAACAACCTCAATTCAAGGACTTATCTCGACCAATTGGACTAAGACAAGTCTTGCATGCTCTAATTAATACGGCCAATTATGTCCTATGTTTATGCGTGTGTATAACTAACCTTTTCTTACGTCTGTGCGCGTGGACAGTACCGATGTAACCAATCACCGTTTATGCTTGTGCGCGTGGACACCAAATGCTTGCATGCAGCAACCAATTAGAATTTCTAAACAACTTATAGAATTGTATAAAAATGATCGGCTAAGCTCAATAAACTACTACTACTTTGATCATCATATTGGTGTTCCATCATCCGGACCCCAGATGGATTAACCCTAAACCCTACAACCCCTAGCTAGTGGTTCAGGTGAAGCAGGGAAGTAATGTGTTATTTCTGGTCACTGAAGGATTTCAAGGTGTTGTGGAGCTCAGAGGCATCACTGCAGGTCTTCCGAAGCCAGACAGAAAGGAAGGGAGTGGGGCTGTAGCTGCTGTCAGTTGTGAAACACTCCGCGAGGTGAAGGCAAAGCCATGCATGACAGCTGCAGAATAACTACCTGGTCCATCTATCCAGCTCAGTTGCAGATCTATGGGAAGAATTTTGATGTAGCTACACATGAAAAACAGCTTACCAGCAGTGAGCAGATGGACATCAGCACCTTTTTTTGAAGCAGGATGGTTTGTTGTGACCTAAGTGCCCTGTGGGCACAGAAAGCTCATCTGAGCAGAGCAAGGGCATTTCCCCATCATTGAAGCGTTCAAGGTCAGGTTGGACAGGGCTTTGAGCAAACTGATCTAGTGATAGTTGTTCCTGTCTGTGGCAGGGGGGTTGGACTAGATGATCTTCAAAGGTCTCTTCCATCCTGTATTGGGTTTCTGCGGCGGGGTTTTGGTAGCGGGGGAGGGGGCTACAGGGCCGGCTCCTGTGAGAAACTGCTGGAAGCTTCCCTGGCTCCAAGTCGGACCCACCTCTGGCCCAGGCCAAGCCTGTCAGCGACGGCGGTATCGCCTCTGGGAGAGCGGATTTCAGAGGGGGAACCTGCAGCCAGGAGGGGATTGGGATGGGAGAGGAACCCCTCTGCGGATACCGAGGGCAGGGAGGAAGGAGGGCAGGAGGGGCTGCCCCCGCAGCCCGTGGGGAGACCAGGCGGCAGGCTGTGTCCCCCCAGCCCACGGAGGGCAGCGGGGGAGCAGATGCCCACCTGCGGCCCATGGGAAGGACTCACCTTGGAGAAGTTCATGGAGGACTGTCTCCCATGGGAGGGACCCCACGGTGGAGCAGAGGAGGAGTGAGGAGTCCTCCCCCTGAGGAGGAAGGAGCGGCAGAGACAAGGTGTGAGGAACCGACCCCAAAACCCCCATTCCCCATCCCCCTGCGCTGGCGGAGGGAGGAGGGAGAGAATTCAGGAGTGGGGTTGAGCTGGGAAGGAGGGAGGGGTGGGGAGAAGGTGTTCTAAGGTTTGGGTTTACTTCCTAATATCCTCATTTTGATTTGATTTGTAGTAAATTAAACTGATTTTGTTTCTTCCCCAAGTTGAGTCTGGTTTTTGCCTGTGACCATAAGTGGTGAGTGATCCCTCCCTGTCCTTGTGTCAACCCACGAGTTTTTCGTTATATTTTCTCCATCCCACTGGGGAGGAGTGAGCGAGCAGCTGCGTGGTGCTTTGTGGCTGGCTGGGCTTAAACCACAACACAACCCAAACCATTCTGTGATTCTAAGGGAGTGAAGGCAGCTGTCACCTGTGTCTCCACACCTCTGACCCAGCGGCTGCCAGCACAGGAACCTCACACCTTGCTGTCACACTCAGGGGCTTAAAAATAGGGTTTTTACATGAAGCTGCATAGCTGGGACTTACCCAGCCTGGCCCCAGGCTGTGCTGGGTCTCCCCACACACAGGGTACCACAGCTGGCACTTTGTGTCACAGCTCCCATTTTGGGATGTGTCCACTTCAGACAGAAAGTCCTCAGGCTGATCAGGTCTTTTCCTGAGGCTCAGTTAATCTTGTCGGTCCAGAAAAACTGAAAAAAAAATCCTTCTGGTCTTTTGTCCGGGCTGCCTTCCCTGTCTGTTGCTGTTACTCTTCTACTGCTCTTCCTCCAGGCCCCCCATCCATCACAAGCCTAGTTACTGAAATTCCCCAGGGAGCCAGGACCAACCTCGCAGGCTCTCACTGCTTCACCTCGCTCCTCACCTGTCAAGGACCTTGAGCGTTCTCCCCTGCCTCCCAGGCTCTCCCAAAAATGGCTCCTACTCCCCAGCAGCTCTTCTCCTCCTTGTCCTCCTCCTCAACATCATGTGTTCACCCCTCTCCTTCATCTGGAAAGACAGATTAAGCCTCTCTCTGCTTTGATCAAAGCCTAGAAGTGCTGGATCATCCTGCTAGTGAATCCACTTTTCAGACTAATCAAATTTCAGCTGTTAGTGGTAAATCATGTCATCTCATCACTAAGTCTGTCAGTCAAAAAGGGTCTTATAACCACCTCTTTGGAAAAACAGAGCTTCCCACTCATGTCAGGAGAAGCAAGCTCTGATGATCCCTCTTCCATTTTGAGAAGGAAGAGGCTTCCTCTGAAATGTTATGAAACTTGTACAGAAGATAGCTCAAAAATGGATACAATCACATCACCCCAGGACCTGGGGCCCCAGGTCTTGGTCTACACCCAGGTCTTGGCCTGCACCACTATGCTACATCTGAAGTAGCATCCTTATCCTGGGGATATTACTAGAAGCTGGATATTATTTTTGCATTACTAAATAGTCAACAAAAGCTAAAATTAAAGAAATGTGCTCTTCAGAGCCAGCCTGGACAGACCAAGGCGCTGCCAGCTCTACCTCTCATGCTGGCTGACACTCAACCCCTTCCCCGTGGTCCTCCTGCTCTGCCTGGCATCGCTGGCTCACTGCTGCCTCGCAGGGCCCTTCTCTGGTTTATTCCTGTCAGGCAAGCAGACAAAAAAGAAGTTTCCGCTTTTCTTGTGTAGCTCTCAGATGATGATAAAACAGGTTCAACACATTAAATTACTATTGTAAACCTGTCACAGTGAGGAGACTGGAAGGGCTGACCCAGCAGGCTGGTCTCACCCTGCAAGGCACGGTCGGGTTTCAGAGTGATTACCAGCAAAAGGAATAAAATGCATTTAAAGGCCCAGTCCTGGGGCTTCGGACCAGAACACCACACTGCACTGCGGAGAGGTGACCAGACCTCAGTAAGTGCCAGACCCCAGGCTTTCAGGGATCTACGGCGGCAGGAGGATGGCATGCAAAGAAACCCAGGGGCTGCTTTTCGATAGGAGTGTCAGCCTGCTGAGTGCCACCAGCGTGCTGCCGAGCCATGTATCTCCCAGTGCTGCCCACCGTGCTCGGATGGCAGAAGGGGTGTTGTGTGGCCACGCTGGGACCTTCTGCAGCAGCACCTGGCTGGTGTAGCCACATCTCCATGACCCATGTCCTCATCCCTGGGGTGTCCTACAGCACCCTCCAGGTGTGGGACTGGGCTCAGCATTTACACCCTCTGCTCTGTGGGGCTGAGAGATGACATTTTCAGGCAAAAGCTTGCCAACTGATGACTTTTCCTTCGGTACTGATTCTGGGAAAAGGGAAGGAGTGACCCAAAAAGTGTCTAGGTTTTGAATTTTTGGTTGCTGAGTGAAGTTTCCCAGCACCTGTAACCAAAACCCGCCCTGACGTAGTTGGATGTCTTTTGATTTTTTTGCACAGCAAAATCAGCAAATACTTCAGGTAGGATGAAATCTTTACAATAAAGTGCTGTCAGCAGGGAGAAATCCAACAGCTCCTGTACCATCAGCAGCTGGCTGAGCAGTGTCCTCCGCTCCTGAGCTCCAGCAGTGCTGCAAGGGGAGGCAGGGAAATTCGCCTCCTCAGTGCCAGGGGACACTGGGAGGTGCGTACCACTGCTCCCCCTTGCCAGCACCCTCTGCCCAGGGCTCTTGAGACTATCCAAAATATGTAATCTTATATTACTTATTTATAATAAAATTCCAGTCATTTGTATTCCATTATATTTATGTAAAATTAATCATCAGAGGCATTATTTTGCATGCATCAAAGTCTGCTTCTCTGATAGATTTTAGGAAACCAGCAAGCATATCACTTCACTCTTCTTCATACAGTACTTGTAAGCTTAAAATCCTATGACATCCGAAAAAACCTTAAAATATCTATCAGTTTCACCAAATGGAAATATTTTATCACTTTAACTGCAGTTTTAATAGACTTTCAAGGTTTTCAAACACTTTTACTCAAAAGTACATTCAAAGGTTTGGGGGGGGGTGGTGGTTTTGTTTTGTTGGGGTTTTTTTTGGCGGGTGAATGAGCAGTTCTGTGTGCTGTAATTATGGGGGAGAGCTGAACATCCACGGCCCTGCTCCTCCAAGACAGACATGGATTATGAGTACTCTGGTTCAAGCTTATACATGCATAGTCTATGGTGTAATGGGGTCCTGATCCACATGAGGGGCTTCATTGAGCTGCTGCAATGTGAATAATAATAGGTATAGCTCATATATAAGGTCAAGAGAAGATTTGTGTCTTCTATGAAAAATCAGGATTGATGCTGCTCCTGTACAGACAATTAATGATACATGTAAATTTTGTCCTTGGTAGCCCAATAACTTACATTTGTTTATGTGTCTCCTCCTTGTAAGTAACCCCTGAAAACTCTTGAAAAGACCATGGATATAATATAGATACTGTTGTGCATATTTAGTGTTTAATATGTTTGAGTTTTAGTGCTAAGATTTGGCCCTTTTTTTTTAATAACTCTTTTCATAAGGCCAGACTTGAAAGGTCTATGTTTCAGAAAACTCTTAACAGGCAAATTACTAAGTTTTCCTACAAAAAAAGAAAAAAAACTCCTTCTAAAGAGCTTCACTGGATGCTCTTTGAGAGAGCTAACGCTTACTCCACGGTTTTTATCATTGTCTTTAAAGATAGAGCAACTCTACCACGATTAATTTTTCATGCATTGGGTAGGAAGGGATAATTAGAGTGTGCTTCATACCGATTGTCTGCAACTGCTTTCTAATTAACTAATTGACTACAGAGCTAATGAGATTCAAAATTAATTTTTATATTTGAATTTGGCCAGACCTATTGTAAGAACCATGAAGACAAATTGGCCAGAAGCCTTCATTTGATGTCAATCAGACTGGTATTTTGGAAATACTGTTATATTATCGCCTGGGTAGCTATTTTGCAATGGCTTTTGCCTCTACCTGCTGGCTGGAAGATGAATTGCATGATTCCCAGTTTTTCTTTGGCGAGAGGCAGGCAGTCTTTTGGGGTAAGAATATATAGAGAAACATGAAAAACACTCTAAGCTTTCACTACCCAGGGTCTTATGTCTGTCGTGTCCCCCCCCCCCCATTCCACAGTCGGGTCAAGAAACTATTAGAAGGGACTGGTGGTGTGCATATGTGAATAAATATGGTATGTTCATCACATTTAGCATCAGCAGTCATGACTCATGTGTCTGTAAGATTTCTTTGAAAGCATTGACAAGCAAGTGTCAACAGACAAGGAAAATCCAACAGATACAGTCAACTCGATTTTCAAAAGGCATTGGGGAAATCCTTCAACAGCAGCTTATAAAGTAGCTGCTGTGGATTAAGAAAGAGTGTCTTCATGTTAGCAAGCAATTGGCAAAAACCAGGAATACACCAGCAATATTCACAGGGAAGCAGGGTCCCAACTGGAGTCCTACACTGACACGTGCTGTGGCTGCTCTAAGCCACAAAAATCTGCAAAAGAAGGTGAATAATAGACCTTCAGGAATAATGGGTAAAATCGGTCAACTCTACGCAGCTGTCCAAAGTAATGAGGATGAAAGTTACTTCAGCAGTTGCAAAAAGGTTTCAGAATACCCAGAAACTGGACAGTAAAATGGCAGGTGAAATTTGCAGATAGAAGGTAGATAAGTTTAAGTCAAACCCATTAGCAAACCCCATTCTAATTTCCAATATGCAGAGATGCAACCTGAACCAGCTGTTGCAAATCAAAACATGATGCACAGTTCCGGGCCCCCACCTCAAGGCAAATAAAATGGAAAAAACAGTTACAGTAAAAAATTATAGCCATTAACCCTGAAAATAAATAATTGAGAGGGGACTATGATGGCTGCCCATGAAGTCCTGAGCAGTATGAAGAAAGGGAGCAGAGAGCACTGTCTGAGGGTGTGTGAGACCCCAGGCAGGTGGCTGATGCTACAGGGAAGGAAGGGGAGGGTTTCTCACACAATGCGTGCTGAAGCTTCACAGCAGTTTACGGGAGGATGCCAAAGTTTACACTTTGGTTCAGAAAGCAATCAGCCAAATTTGTGGAAGAAAAATCCATTTGGCACTATTAACAATGAAGGCATCATTTCTGCTCAGGAAGTCTTTGGACCACAAATGGTTGCAGTGTGCAAGCACTTTCGGAAAGCACTAGTACCTGCTTGTCCTCTCCTTATGCTCTGCCTGCAGAACCTGTTACTGGCCATCGCCAGAGACAGGGTAACAAGCCAAGAAGCCCTTTGGTCTGCTTATTTCTGATTTTTATGTATCACTTACATCCAGTATCTTTCACATTTGAGGAAAAACCCCAAAGGCTACTAAGCATTTGCTGGAGCACATGTTATCTCCCACTAGATTACATTTCAAACCTCAGCAAGAGCTGTTTATTTACAGGGTCCATGATAGGAATGGAGAAAGATAGCCAGAAAAGCCGCAACTAAATGTGAAAGAGGTCTAAAATCTTTTCCATGATTAAGCCCATAGTGTACAACAAGTGCTACGCTGAGAAACTGCAACATAGTCCCATAATAGATGTACTTAAGGAGGCTGTGTAACATGCATAGGTCACCTTAATTCTGGCATACTCTTGAGAGCTTGACTTTGCAAAGGCAGTAATGTTCCTTTAATTTGTTCTGTGTATGTGTTTTCATGTGACTAATTAATAGGAATAATTTATAAACTCAGCAATGTTTTACATTTGTACTCATTTTGAGATGACTTTCCTTTACCAGACCGAGCATAGCTCAAGCTGCCTGCTCGGTTCCTGTAAGTGCAGGCAAAGCCAGTGCTGGATGCGGACACTGACCCATTGGGGGGTCCTGTCTGCCTGCATCCTTCAGTCAGACTGTGTGTCAGGGCAGTCAGTGCTCCCACAGTGCTGAAAACCTGAACGTGGTCCACGGTGAGCACCGGTGCTCGGTGGGCTCAGCCTGAGATGCTGAGCACCCGCTGCCATGGCCACCCCAGCTGCGGGCATCGTCCTCACCACACAGCAAGGCTCTGGCAGCACCAAGAGCAAGACGACAGGTCAGTATGGCTTTCAGATATGCTAATGGGTGCCAGATAAACTCTTGCAATGACAGTGCTAATAACAGTAATATAGCGGCAATCCAGCCCAAGCAAGGGAGCTGGACTCAGACCTGCCAGCAGACAATGTCAGCTATGATTATCACATCCCAGCATATCTCACTTAGCCAAAATTTCAACAGATAATTCAGCAATCTAAATGAACACTGCTGGGGAGGCCTGGTGGGGAGGTCCACCCAGCACTGTGTGTGTTTGACGTGCCAGCTGCTTCTGATCGAGCACTGCAGCACTGCAAGGTCTTGCCCTGAAGCATTCCAGTTGCTGGGATTCAGACCCCAAGGGAGAGGGATAACCATAGAAAAATGCTTGATTAGGAGCCACGTCTCTTGGATCACCCCGCCATCACCTCTGCACATCCACAGGAAACCTCTGTGTTCATGCCCAGGTGATGAAGCACCGGGACAGGGCAGATACTGGGCAGCTCTTCTGGCACTTCCAGGTTTCACTGGCTTGGTATCACAGGAGGATGGGCTGGCTTGGCACAGGCTGACTACAAACCACTGACAACCATCCTAAGAAGTTCAGTACCAGGTAGGAAGCCTGCCAAGCTGTGAGATTATTGCCATTTTCCAGTTGTCATCTGCATTCTACTGCAGCATTATATCTCAATAAGTCCTAAGAGATACTGGTTTCAGACGGGGCCAGAAGAGAGGGAATGCTAACCGGTGATCCCTCCTAGCAGTCTTGTCCCTCTCTTCTGTTCTGCCTCAGTAATTGGTCTCGCTCCATCTTTCTTGCCCTGTTTTATCCTGCCCCTTCCCTGCTGTTCACTCTCCTGTTTTGACTCACAGAATCACAGACTGGTTGAGGTTGGAAGGGACCTCTGGAGGGCATCTTGTCCAACTCCCCCTGCTCAAGCAGGGCCGCCTAGAGCCAGTTGCCCAGGACCATGGCCAGACGGTTTTTGAGTATCTCCAAGGATTGGGACTCCACAACCTCCCTGGGCAACCTGTTCCAGTGCTCAGTCACCTTCACAGCAAATGGGTGTTTTCTGATGTTCAGAGGGAACCTCACGTGTTTCAGTTTGCGCCCGTTGCCTCTGGTCCTGTCACTGAGCACCACTGAGAAGAGCCTGGCTCTGTCCTCTCTGCACCCTCCCTTCAGATATTTATATACATTGATGAGATCCCCCTGAGCCTTCTCTTCTCCAGGCCGAACAGTCCCAGCTCTCTCAGCCTTTCCTCACAGGGGAGATGCTCCAGCCCCTTCATCATCTTTGTGCCCTTTGCTGGGTTCTCTCCAGTATGTCCATGTCTCTCTTGTACTGGGGAGCCCAGAACCGGACCCAGCACTCCAGGTGTGGCCTCACCAGTGCTGAGCAGAAGGGAAGGGTCACCTCCCTCCACGTGATGGTAATACTTTGCCTAATGCAGCCCAGGATAGTGTTAGCTTGCTCTGCGGTGAGGGCACATCACTGGCTCAGTAGACCTGGCCCTGACCCAGGCCCTGTGCACAGTAGGCCAAATTCCGCTTTCAGCTATTCCCATGATTTAAGAGGATTTTCTGGATCAGAATGAATTTGGCTCCATTAGCTAGGTCAGTATAACAGGGCAGGTAGAGAAGCAAAGATTTTGCTCTGAGCTCATTCACAGCAGACACATTCAGTATTGCTGTTTGGCTGAAAATACTTCTGCGACTTCATCAAAACCAAACTGTTTCTCACCAGAAGTAGCAAGGAAAATAAGGCAATGAAACACTCTGCAAAGTAATGAGCAGAAAACCTGATAAACAACACGGCCCTCCACTGCACAGGACCAGGAGAAAAATGCTTCAGAGCTCATATAAGAAGAGAGGTTTCACTGAATATACTCTAATAGCCACCAAGTTCCTACCTAATGGATTAGCAAGGCTGATCCCTTCTGTATTTTAGCAGAATGCTGCCTTAGGGGTGAACAAACCATCTGATCAAAAGTTACAGTATGTGAGGAAAGCAAGGCATTTCCAAGACAGCCATATAATGGATGGAGATCATGGATTAGGACAGGGAGCAATCTTGGTTGTATTAGAGTAAGACACAGTTACAGGGCAATATGTCTTCAGCAGCCCTACTATTCCCAGATGCTCTGGCATCTGCAGGGTATATACAACATGCAGTTGGGTGAGAAAGCAAGGGGAGTATAGGAGAATTCTCTCTTCCAAACAAAAAGGCTGAAGGCTTCCCTTCACCTCCTTTCCCAAGAAGCAACCCATTAGCACCCACTGATACCCACCCATGAGAAGTCCAGCATCCCAGCACTACGCCCCATGACTAACTCAGGACCCTTCTCTGCCCCTGCCTGTGCTGACAGCATGCTTTGCTCCTTAAAATTTTCAGAATAAGCCAATTCTGACAACCTTTTTCAACAGTGACAGTGGCAGCTGCGGAAATATTTTTAGTTCTGAGTCTCTCAACCTCCTCGTAGTTCAGAAGATACTTCATTTTTTGCACTGTGGGTGGAAATGGAGATCAGCATTTTCTAATGTTACAGCCGTGCTCCCTGGATCAGTAGCAGAGACAATGGTGGGAGACCTGATGCTTCGCCCATGGCCTGCAAAACCCAAGGGCACCCTGCATTTTACTAACGTGACATGGCAGAAGGTGCAAATAATTGTAGAGACAGCAGCTAAGGGTGATGCTGCACACTCCAGTAGGAATGGTTAGGGATACTCCCAGATGATTTTTTCACCTGAAAATGTATTTTGTGCTACTGAGGACAAAGAAATCATCAAGACAGCATTTATAGCTGTAGGTCAGGTCTGAAGAAGCAGGCAGGGTGCTTATGGTGCTGTTTTGGCTCTGCAGAGCCCTGTGCTGTTCGTCCGGGAACCGTTGCTGTGGCAAGAGTGATGGTGGGATTTGAAACCAAAGCCACTCCATGAGAAACCATCTTGTGTGACTCTTGTTTCTTTGAGGACTGTGGGACCCGTGCCTGTCGGTGCAGGGAAAATCAGTCTGGCAGTGGCGGTAGGGATGGAGCACAAGCCTGACAGCCTAATGACCTTCCCACTCCCCAGCCTGTATAACCGGTGATTATTTTTGTCCTTTTTCCTGATGACAGCTTCCAGGCTAGAATATCTGAAGATAAGGGTGTTTTGGGGAATGCCAGGCAGAATAAGAAATGAACCCTGGCTCCATCTGAGCAAGAAAGAGCGTCCCCTTGTTTCCTTGCAATGCATCCTCCCACAGCCGCTGCTGTGCTGCTGGTTAGACTGCTGCGTGCGGAGGGGCTCCAGCCACTGCAAATAGGCTTGACCAATTTTACTTAAAAAGGAGAATTTGGACTGTTTCCCAGATTATAATTACCTATATATAAATATAATGGTAATTATGCTACCTAACCAAGACCTCAGAGCACAAAGCTGACAAGTGATGACAACTAGATTCATTAAGAGTGCAAATGTTCTTCCTCTCTTTTATGAAACAATATTGAGTGATCCCTGAAGAAATCCAGCAGCCAGAGACATGTTCTGCTAATAAGTCGTGAGCCCAGAGAAGGAGGCTGGAGAGCCTGCCTGGAGAGGCAGGACAACCAATCACCCCCAGGAAGAGCCTTGGTGCTGTATACCTAGTAGAAGACCAGAAAAGTGGACAGTTAAGACATTGGATTTTGAAAATGCTATATGTTTCATGCATTGGGAGTGAAACCTCTTTTTTCATTTTGTTTAGACTGGGAAATAAATGAGGGCAGGGGCTGTTCTTTGGCACAGAGGCCAGATGGTACGGCATGGCTTGCACTGAGAGAAAAGCTCTTTCACCTTTTCTGACATACACAGGGTAACCCTGTCCACATTTCTCACTGGGCATGGTCCCAGGGCTGTGCTAAGCCCAGACTGGCAAGGGCTGGCCAAGGGGGTGAACTGGCATGGGACAAAGCTTAGCCTGAGAGTGCAACATGCCGGTCCTGCACCAGCACTCAGGCCTGACCCCTCTGGATGTCTGCAGGAGGACGTGGTGTCTCTGTGTACCCGTCCCAGAGCCAGAGAGAGCCTAAACTGGGGCCCATAGCACTCTTACTAATGCTTTTTAAAGTGATTTTGTATTATGTTTTTTCAAACACTTTCTATTTTTTCACATTCAGAGGTGCCAAGCCCCAGGGATGATGACGAACCCTCAGAAATATGTTACAAAATGCATCTACAAGAAAAGAATGACTATTCCTAGGCCTCTTGGGAAAAGATGAAAAGTGATTGTGGTGCATGGTGTGCTTCCAGACCAGGACTAGAAACCAAGACTGTATCGTCCCATTGAACTCTAGGTAAGAAATAAGACTAAGAAAGGGGAGGAAATAGCAATAGCCATAATACCTCATCTGTAAAAAATACAGTGATTCAGAGAGATGCTGAACACCTACATCACCTTCTCAGTCTTTTTGCTGAGACAGTGTCATGGTTTAACCCCAGCCGGCAATTAAGCACCACGCAGCTGCTCACTCACTCCCCCCCTCCTCAGTAGGATGGGGGAGAGAATCAGGGGAAAAAAAAGTAAAACTTGTGGGTTGAGATAAAGACAGTTTAATAGGACAGAAAAGGAAGGGATAATATAATAATAATAACAACAACAATACTAATAATGTATACAAAACAAGTGATTCACAATACAATTGCTCACCACCCACTGACTGATGCCCAGCCAGTCCCTGAGCCGTGGTGCCCCCCTGGCCAGCTCCCCCCAGTTTATATACTGGGCATGACACCATATGGTCTGGAATACCCCTTTGGCTCATTTGGGTCAGCTGTCCCAGCCATGCCCCCTCCCAGCTTCTTGTGCGCTCCCAGCCTCCGCTGGCAGGGCAGTATGAGAAGCCAAGAAGTCCTTGACTTAGTACAAAAACAGCTTAGCAACGACAAAAACATGACTGTGTTATCAACATCATTCTCATCCTAAATCCAAAACATGGCACTATACCAGCTACTACAGCTAATTAACTTTATTCCAGCCGAAACCAGGACAGAGAGCCACCGTTAGCTGAGCAACCTGTTGCGCTGACTTCAGATTCCCACATTAAGCATTTCAGTTGACACTTTTATTTTTCCAGCAGGTCAACTAATCCCCTGCCTGCGAGTGCTTCATTACAGCTGTGTTCTTCCTCCCCTAAGAGTCTGAAATACCTTGTCTTTGAACTAAATTGAACTTCTGGAAAAGGAACAGTTTAAACCGAAGTCACGGTGTCCTTGTTTTCACTCCACCTTCATGCCCATCCAGCAGAAGCTCTTTGAATACTCTTTTATAAGTAGTTGAAAGAACTTCCCTCGATGGTTTTCTTGTGCGAGGGTTGCTGTGTCTGAGGAGCCCGCAGCAAGCTCATGGAAACCAGGCTACAAAGCCCCACTGCCAGGAAAGAGCTGAACAGAAAGGTGACTGAATGTGTAGATGTTACAAAAATAGCCAGGATTGTTGAATCTAACATCAAACCTAACCGGCTTCTGGAGGGGTGAAGAAGAATCTCGTGGTGTTGAGCAAGTGGGCAATATAATGGCAGATGATGTTTGATCCTGATAAGCAGAAAGTAATTGAGATTGGAGGAAAAAACTCATCCTGTCTCTATGTAAACCACAAAAAAGTTTAGAAAATATTAGTTCACTACAGAAAAAAATATTTTGGAGGCATTAAAATCCCTGGAAAACAATGTTTCAATACTAAATGGGTGTCAAAAGAGTAGGGAGAGCTTAAGGAATTACTAGGGGAGAAACTGGAGCAGGCTGGAGTCTAACAACACATTACAAACATCCAGGTGTAGTCACCAAGGAGCAGTTACTGACGGTGGTACAAGAACCCTATCCTCATACTCCCATGTAAATGCAGAGCATGCCTACACTGTGAGCATGTGCAGTCCTGCAGAAGGCTGTTCCACAGCCAGAAACATCTCTATCAGTACTTGAACCCTGCTACTCAATCTACTCATCTTCTGTGTCATCTCCTTGCTCCTCATGTTCTTGTACCACCATCAGTAACTGTTCCTTGGTGACTGCACCTGGATGTTTGTAATATATTGTTAGACTCCAGCCCGCCCTAGTCCCTAACTTATCTCTTAGCCAAGCCAGATGTGTCTACCTTTTGCAATCTTTTCCTACTAATTAGTGCCCTAATCCCCTGATTAAACAACAAAAGCTGGCAAGCAAGGAAACCTGTCCTGCTGCACCTTTGTTTTGACGGGCTGACAGCAAACTCGCAACAAACTCACCTGAACCTCTTGGGCAAAGCCATGAGAGCTGATTTTTTAATCTGTTTGTACAACATAGGGTGAGACACTATGAGAAAGAAAGAGCAAATCCTGCAAAACAAATGGTAAAAGGTAATTTCCAAGGGTTTTTCACTCAATACCTCTGTTAATGTATAGGAGAGATCTGAAAAGTAAAGAAAATCACATTAATCTATAGACATGGGCTTTCTACTTTGCTTACTTGAACTGGATCACTAATCGCAGGTTTTATATACCAGTTTGTTACAGAATTTGTTACAGAGCTTCTTAGTTTGTGAACTACATTTCTGATGCATTAGCCTCTGCATCACTTTTCCCATGAATAAAACTCAAGCCATATTCAGCTTTTATTTGCTCTTGGCCACCATGCAATTTTTGGGCATGAAATTTGCTTTTCTATTGGTTTATTTGTCTATTTGCATGTTGTAACTAGTGGAGCCTTTAGCTAATGTAAGTGAGGAGGGAAAAAAAATACTCAAACTAATTTAGAGTGAGGAAATTCACAGGCAATGTTTGAGAAGGGTGGAGCTGAGCTCCTTAGGGTAAATTATAAATGGATGGTATTAAGTCTAAGGAAATAAACAAGTTCCAACACCAAATCGCTGCTATCTCCACCGAGGATTTTAAAAGAAGCAACAGTATGATTGGCTACAGCAAACTTGCTGTCTAAGAGCTCTAAATTGTTTCTTCTCTTTCTACAAAAAAGAAGCTACATATAGCCAAGAAGCCTTGAACATCATTCCTGCAATAAAGATCCCAGCATTTTGGAATCTGTTCTTGGCTTTAAGAATAATGAATGTTAGCAATAAAAGTATTTTCTGAAATGTTTCCAAACCTGTGTGGTTCCTGCAATAGGTGAAGGTTCAGGTTTCACCTTATGGAGCTTGAACTAATTCTTCTATTCTTAAAATAAACTCAGATGAAACGTGAAAAAAATTAATTACTTCTGCTCATTTGAGCTTTCTTGGGCTGGATGTGAAACAGACTCATATGGGGATCGGAAGTCCAAACGCCTGTTCACAGAGCAACTTGTTATCATGCTGTCTTTCTGTACTGATTGGAGAAATTGTCTAAAATCCTGATTTTGTCCAATTTAAATTCACTAGAGCAACACTGGGATTTGGCTCTGGTCCTTGGACCAGTTTGCACACTGCACTGGGATGAGGTTTCCTGCGGGTGCGTCGGGCAGACAGAGACCCCCTCTGCGGTGCCCAGCCCCAGAGAACCAGGGGCGAGTCAGCTGGCGGGGGGAACAACATCAGAGCAAGGCTCACCTTCAAAACTGAGGAATTCTTCTTACTTTGCCCTTCTCTTTTTTTTATTAGATTAGAAGACTGATCTCTGCTGATGTGTGGTCCCAGACAATGAAGAGACCCAAGCTTGAGGGTAGGCTGTAACAGCAACCAGTACAGATAGCCTAAAAACTAGCAAGTTATTTGTTATTTGCTGCTTCTTCTTTTTTTTTTTTTTTTTTTTTGCATGTCTAATATGTTGTCAGTTTATTTGAAATCATGGATAACAAATAACTTCCCCCTCCAGAACCTGGTTTTGTTCACTTCTAATGTGTGGCACAAAACTTCTAGTTTCTTTCCAGGTGCTGGAAAATTGGAAGGTGGAAGAATAAAGTGTGGTTAAAGGCTGCTTTATTGCTGCCTGTTGTGGTTTCTCAGATTATTTTCTCCAAGTGTTACTTTAGCAGGAATAGATCACTGGTGCGTTTGTGAAGTAAATAAATGCAGTTATGAATAGGTGTTACATGTATCAATTTATGTTAACACTATGTATATAGAGATCCCGTATAAGATATAGTTTGTGTTGCATGGATGCCTAAATTTGAGGAGAATTTTTCTTCTCGTGCATAATGTCCCCCCCAAACAAGAGTTCAGAAGATAAAACGACTGGTTGGTGGGGTGGGGGACACACCACATATCCCCTTTTTGCAATAAACTTCACAAATCCCATGAAAAAAAGCTTTTCACCACTCTTATTCTTAAATAAAATTGAACTATTTGTAACACAGCATTACTGAATGTGAGTTTTTAAGTCTTTCCTCAAAAGAAAACTGGTGGGCAAAGATGAGAAGCTCCATCTCCTTCCAGAGAACCACCTCGTCCACAGGGATGGATGTTACGCTCAATCACTTCGTCCCCAACCTTAAAAATATTATCAGATCTAGATGCAGGCAACCCCAGCTCTGTGTTCCTCTTCCTCTGGGCTACAGATCTCCCAGCAGAGTTTCAATTAAGGAATGATTGTTGGTCTCTTCCCTGGTCTTGTAAACTTCAGGTTTTAAGAAAATCCCTTAAAGTTTAATTTTTTTTTTTTTTTTTTTGAGCTGAACACTGAAAGGAGCTGGGTAACAATGCTATCTTTTTTTTTTTTAGCTTTTCAGTTTTGTCTTAAATTAACTTTGGAAAGAAACTTGAAATGCTTCACTCCCAGACAAGTCGAAACAGAGCATTTTTTGAACTGTGAAATGAATATGTCATCGATCGGTACCAAGGAAACAAAGGGTCAGGCAAAACCTCGCCCACTTGCATATTTTTATGGACGTCACCCATCACGGTGATGTCAGTGTGACTTCTTCTATAGAAAAGGGTAGCTTATACCAGAAAATCTGCAGAATCAGACACAAAGAGGGTACCTGATTTTCCTGGAAGGATCAGCCTTCATTGCAAACTTGCCAGTTAAAACATGAGACATGTAATTCTGGTTTTCTTCCCCACCTTGATTTGCCTTTACCAACCATTTGGTTTCACGGCTGCCTTCTCCAACTCTTGTGGACCCACGGAAGCAGCGGCAGAAATGGATCTCGCCAGCCCCGACCTCTGACCAAGCAGCGACCCCCATTTCTGTACAGAGTGATATGGGAACAGGGGTGAGACATCGTGCCATGCCTGTGTCTGAAAAGTGGTTTGGGTTGCCAATGTGTTAAATAAGCCACTCCTTTCACTAGGGCAACGAGCTGGCCTTCAATACTATGTTCACCATTTTATACTTGAAATCTGTTTTTAAGGTAAAATTATATATAAGTAAGTGGTGTAACACATGAAAGGAACAATAGGGATTATATAATTAATGAGAAAACAGTGAAAGATGTCAGATAAACAAGAAAAAATTAACTGAAAATAGAGGGCAAGTCATACAAACAGGAATAGGATGTTGGATTTTGTGTAATTATGCACATAATTGGTTTCATATAGATGCCTTTACAATACCTTCCCTTTCCCGACTCACAGATGTTGCCTCTTGTTGCAATAAAAGGGAAAGAAAAAAATTTAAACTGTCTTTTCTTGTGGATCTATTTTATCTAATAAAAACTCTGGGAACATATACTTGGATCTCACTTTTAAAAAGCCATAGAAAATGATTATTTTGTAACAAAAGCTTCTTTTTCAAAACATGAGCATTAAGCATCGCAGCAAGAAAATGTAGAGGGTAGTAAGGAAAGTACGGACTTAAGCTAGGGTTTTCTTATGCAGATCCCAAGTTAATATTGATAGGATTAAACCAGCTACAGGGCGAGTTGCTTGATTTCTGGAGTATAAAACAGATCACTGCATCCACTCAAACTTGATAAAGGGGAGGTTATATTTATTTTTTTAACCTATTTTTTCCTCTTCCTTTTCATGAACTATCATTTTCATCAGAAGATCTGAAAAGCCAACTAAGCTTCTAAAATCCATTTTAAAAAAAACAACCTAATTTAGTAAAGCTAAATCAGTTAAACATCTTCCAAAACTGCAATTTATAAAGCTTTTTTTCCCCCTGACAGACATACTGGCAATAATCCAGGTGGTTTTTTTTTTTTCCCCTTGCAATAATGCAGTTCTGGAGATGAAAGCAGTTGAAAGAATCTGGTTTTTTCACAGTCTTCTTGTAAGTGCTGAAGAGCCTGAACTGACAGTAACAGATTGCTCTGAAAGTTGCCTTCCGGCTCCTACAAGGCACAGCGTTTTGCAAAATCCCAGTCGGCAACCTTTGGTGGCTTATTGCTCGCCACCCCCTGGTCTTCTTCGTCCGTAAAGCTCGGTCTGTGTAGATTAGCACCGGTGTTTGCCACCGAGGGCACGATGAGCCCCGAAGGCAGGTACCCCACATCTTCCTCCCCGGGCCCGCTGCTCCCGTGTCCCTCGCACACGCCGGCGGTGGGGCCCGCGTCCTTCTCGCCGTTCCCACAAGAGGACACTGCAGCCGCAGGGATGAACGCGCAGCCTGGGCGCACCGCTTCCACGCACACGCTAGGGAGAAAAAAAAAAAAAAAGGCAAGCAAAGCGATGTAAAGTGTTTCGCATAAATCCACAGAATTGACATTATAACCACCCGTGCAACATTTCCACGCGGGGTTTGGCTTTGCTTTTCCCCACCAACTACCTAAGTTTGCGTCTTGTGCCCCACGGAAATCCTTAGTTCAAGGCTCCGGAGCCTACCTGCTGTTCTGCGCAGTGGAGCGCAAAGCGGGACCATGTCGGCAAAGCCTCCGCCGGGCTTCGCGGCAGCTCCTACGTCAGGCAGGTGACGCTGATTTCGCCCTGAAAAGTACTTTTACTCCCCCCCGCCCGCCCCTTCCCCAGGGAGAATAAAAATCAATCAGTAAAGATTCCCCATAACTTTCTCCCGGACGAGCGCTCCGAGACGACAGGTGCTACTACGTGGGGAAGCGGCTGCCGGCCGCCGCGCCTTCCCGCGGCCCCCCCCGCCCCCCGGAGCGCCGTTTCTGGCGGGGGTAGCGGGGCTGCAGCAGCGGTACCTGTCCCGCCAGCCGCCCGCGCCGCCTCCACCCCGCGCAGCCCCCCAGCCGGGGCGGGCGGCTCTCCCGGCTGCCGGGGCGCGGGGCCGGGGCCGGCCGCCGAGAGGCGCCGGGCGGCGGGGCGGGAGCCCCGCGGGGCCGGGGCCGGGGCCGGGGCTGGACCCCCCCCCCCCACCGCCGCCGCCGCCGCCGCCCGGGAGGGGCCGGGCGGGGCCGGCAGGAAACCCCGCCCCGGGCAGCGCCCGCCGCGCTCCGCGCAGCCTGCGCCGCTCAGCGCCGCCGCGGAACCGAGCGGAGCGGCAGGAACGGGACGGGACGGGGCGGCTCCGCCGTGTCGCGCAGCCACGCGGGACCGCGCCGCCCGTGGGCCGGCCCCGCCGCCCGGGGGGAGACTTCGGTATTTGATTTACTTTTTTTCTTTTCTCTTTTTTTTTTTTTTTTTCTTTGGCGGAGGAGACGAGCAGCAGGTTTATGCTAATCACCCTCTCGGGAGCGGCGGTGGGAGGAGGAGGAGGAGGAGAGGAGCCATTTTGAACTCACTTCAAAGTTTAAGGTGGAAAAGTTGGAGCTCTCCAGCCCGCTGCCCGGGGACGGGGCCGGGGCGCGGGGCTCTGGGCCGGCGGCGCCCGGGCGGCGACGGCGGCGGGGCGGGGGGGGGGCGCCGAGCCGGCGGCTTGATGGATGAGGGCGGGCGGGCAGCCCGGCGGGTGGATGGATTGTGCGGCAGCCCTCTGCCCGGCATCGCTGCCCGCTGAGCTCCGGAGATGCTGCGGCTGTCCGCCGCCGCCTGCGTGTCCTGGGCCGCGCTGCTCTGCGCCCTGGCGCCGGCGGGCGGCGGGGAGCCGCGGCCGCCCCGCGCCGCCCCGCTCCTCCACCTGCCCCCGGGGGCCGCGGGGCGCCGCGCCGCCGCCGAGCCGCCGGCGCTGCCGCCCGCCGGGCGCCTGAGGGCGGCGGGGGCCGCGCTGCGCCGCGCTCCGCCCGCCGAGCCCCGCGGGCCCCGCGGCGGCGGGCCCTGCCCGCGGCGCGCCCGGCAGCGGGCGGCCGCCGAGCCCCGCGGAGCCGGCTGCGCCCCGCCGCCGCCGGCGGCCGGGGAGGAGGGCGGCGGGCGGCGAGGAGCGCGGCGGGCGCGGAGCCCCAACAGCCCCCCGCAGTTCCAGCTGCCCAGCTACCAGGTCTCCATCCCCGAGAACGAGCCGGCCGGCACGGCGGTCATCGTGCTGCGGGCCCAGGACCCCGACGAGGGGGAAGCCGGCCGGCTGGCGTACTCCATGGAGGCGCTCTTCGACGAGCGCTCCAACGACTACTTCTCCATCGACGCCGAGACGGGCGGCGTGGTCACCGCCCGCAGCCTGGACCGGGAGACGAAGGACACCCACGTGCTGAAGGTGACCGCCTCCGACCACGGCTCCCCGCGCCGCCGCTCGGCCACCACCTACCTGACGGTGACGGTGAGCGACACCAACGACCACGAGCCGGTGTTCGAGCAGCCCGAGTACCGGGAGAGCATCCGGGAGAACCTGGAGGTGGGTTACGAGGTGCTGACCATCCGCGCCACCGACGGCGACGCCCCGGCCAACGCCAACATGCTTTACCGCCTGCTGGAGCCGGGGGCCGGTGACGGGGTCTTTGAGATTGACCCGCGCTCCGGGGTTGTGAGGACCCGAGCCCCAGTGGACCGCGAGGAGGTCTCCGAGTACCACCTGGTGGTGGAAGCCAACGACCAGGGCAAGGATCCAGGACCACGCAGCGCCACGGCTATGGTGCACATCACTGTAGAGGACGAGAACGACAACTACCCTCAGTTCAGTGAGAAGCGCTACCTGGTCCAGGTGCCAGAGGACGCCCCGGTGAACAGCCAGATACTGCAGGTGCAGGCCACAGATCGGGACCGGGGCAGCAATGCCCAGGTGCACTACAGCATCGTGAGCGGCAACCTGAAAGGCCAGTTCTACATCCACTCTTTCTCCGGTGCCATCGACCTGATCAACCCTCTGGATTATGAGACTATTCGGGAGTACACGCTCCGGATCAAAGCCCAGGATGGGGGCAGGCCTCCCTTGATCAACTCCAGCGGCATGGTGTCGGTGCAGGTCGTGGATGTGAATGACAATGCCCCCATCTTCGTGAGCACTCCCTTCCAGGCCACTGTGCTGGAGAACGTTCCTCTGGGCTACTCGGTGCTGCACGTCCAGGCCGTGGATGCTGACTCCGGGGAGAATGCCCGCCTGGAGTACAAACTCATAGAGCTGGCACCGTCCACCGGAGGTGCCCCCGTAGCGGGTGACTCTGGGTTCCCTTTTCAGATCAACAACAGCACAGGGTGGATCACGGTGGCTGCAGAGCTGGACCGAGAGACTGTGGAGAACTATCACTTTGGGGTGGAGGCCAGGGACCACGGCGTGCCGGTCATGACCTCCTCAGCCAGCGTGTCCATCACTGTCCTGGATGTCAACGACAACAACCCCACCTTCACGGAGAAGGTGTATCACCTCAGACTGAACGAGGACGCGGCCGTGGGCAGCAGTGTCCTGACCCTGACAGCAGTGGACAGGGACGTTAACAGCGTTGTGACTTACCAGATCACCAGTGGCAACACCAGGAACCGGTTTGCCATCACCAGTCAGAGCGGAGGGGGGCTGATCACGCTGGCCTTGCCCCTGGATTACAAGCAGGAAAGGCAGTATGTGCTCACAGTCACTGCCTCTGATGGCACTCGCTTTGACACCGTCCAGGTCTTCATCAATGTCACGGATGCCAACACGCACCGCCCGGTCTTCCAGAGCTCCCACTACACGGTGAGCGTCAGCGAGGACAAGCCCATCGGCACCTCTATTGTCGCCATCAGCGCCACCGATGAGGACACGGGGGAGAATGCGAGAATCACGTACATCTTGGACGATAACATCCCCCAGTTCCGCATCGACCCTGACACAGGCACCATCACCACCCTGATGGAGCTGGACTACGAGGACCAGGCCTCGTACACATTGGCTATTACAGCCCACGACAACGGCATCCCCCAGAAATCGGACACGACCTACGTCGAGATCCTCATCCTGGATGCCAATGACAACGCGCCCCGCTTCCTGCGTGACCGCTACCAGGGCTCAGTTTTCGAGGATGTGCCGCTCTCCACCAGTGTCCTGCAGCTGTCTGCCACCGACCGTGACTCAGGACTCAATGGCCGTCTCCTCTACACGTTCCAAGGTGGCGACGATGGAGATGGAGACTTCTACATCGAACCCACTTCTGGAGTGATACGCACGCTGCGCAAGCTGGACCGCGAGAACGTGGCTGTCTACAGCCTGCGGGCCTTTGCTGTGGACAGGGGCAGCCCGCCGCTGAAAGCCTCTGTGGATATCCAGGTGACTGTGCTGGACATCAATGACAACCCCCCTGTCTTTGAGAAGGATGAATTTGACATCTTTGTGGAGGAGAACAGCCCCGTGGGCTCTATTGTGGCACGGATCAGTGCAGCTGACCCCGATGAGGGGACCAACGCACAGATCATGTACCAGATCGTAGAGGGGAACATCCCCGAGGTCTTCCAACTAGACTTGCTCAACGGAGACCTCACGGCCCTAATGGACCTGGATTATGAGAGCCGAACAGAGTACGTGATCGTGGTGCAGGCCACTTCAGCCCCTCTTGTGAGCCGGGCAACAGTGCACATCCGCCTCCTGGACCAGAATGATAACCCGCCTGTGCTGCAGGATTTCCAGATCCTCTTCAATAACTACGTGACCAACAAGTCCAACAGCTTCCCCTCCAGCGTGATTGGCAAGATTCCGGCTCATGATCCTGATGTGTCTGACAGCCTGGCCTACACCTTTGTGCAAGGCAATGAATTAAACTTGCTCCTTTTGGACTCTGCCACTGGGGAACTCAAACTCAGTCGTGATCTGGACAACAACAGACCCCTGGAAGCCCTTATGAAAGTGTCGGTCTCAGGTAAGCAAGCGTTCGAGGTTCATAAAGCGTGTAATTCTGATTGTCAGACCAGTACAGGGGCATGGGCAGAAATAACCCACTTGCAGTTCAGTGCGCAGCGTTCAGTTTCCTGAAGCAGCAATTTATCTGTGAAATTTTTGGAGAGGAACCACAAAAATGTATCAAGCCCATGTGCTGTGGGTTGAAGTGGTGCGTTGAAGTTGTTTAGTAAACGTGGATCACAAGGGTAAATAAATACATGTGTGTGGAATGGTATATACTCCCTCAGTTGAGGTGGTACCTTAGCTGAAGCTTTTCTGATGTGGTTGCATAAAAGTAATAAATGATGTAACTTGCAAAGATGTAGGGAATGCACGTGCATCTGTAATGCCATCTCCCCTCCCTCTTTTTTTTTCTTCCTCTTAAGAAAAAAGAAGCCGAGATTTGGTATCTCTGCTTTTTTAGCAACAAAACATGTTTATTCCCTTCTGGCTGGTAGATCCTTAGACCTCAGACCAGTTCTCTGCTGGTGTGGCCCAGGTGGATGTGATGCTGGCAGAGCTGCATTGGTTTGCATTGCCGGCGTGTGCTCCTGCGGGAAATGGCAACTCTGAAAGCCATGAGTTATGGCTGTGTAATAGCTGTGTAACGCAGCTAATTGTGCTGGAGTCGCTTTAGTAGTGCTAGGGGCAGATACTGGCCAAATGCAGCCCCAAAATCAGCGCTGTTGCAGAGAGGGAAAGGAGGAGAGAGGGAGGGGTACTGTGCCATTAACTTCCTTGGAGATTTTGTGTCTCTGTGTGCGTCAAGACTGTTCGATATCGTCCAATATATACTTTTCTATGGGCACATACATGCTCTTAGGATATTATTCTTTTTCTGCTTGGTTGCCTGTTTATCATGGAATTACTTTTTATGCCTCTAATTGTGGCATCAATCATGCAATGAGTAATTTCCTCTGCAGGTGCCACTCTATAAAGTTTACTGTGGACCTGATCCCATACTTTTGTTGACTTTCAGAGGTTTAACCAGATGCATTCCTTGCCGCTGCTCTCTGCATCCTAAAACTAATACTTGTATTCTTTTTGCAAAAAAAACAGCTGAAAGTACTAGGTGCCTAAAATGACACTTTGGGAGAAGCTTCTTTTCAGATGGTTGTATCAAAAAAAAGAAAAAAGTAATAATCAAACTGTGGCATAATCCTGGCAGCGCTTGTTTTACTGTAAGTAGTCATGGCGTGCAGCAGGGCCTCGGGGGAGCGAGCTGTGCTCTCCCTTGTGTTTGCAGGCTTGAGGTCCTTTTTGCTTCAGGAAAATGAAAGTGTTATTAACTGAGCTGACTGAATTTACTGCGGTGTATCACCTGACAAGCCTTTCCTGGTTCTTCCAAAATGCTGGGGGGCAGTTAATGTGGTAAAGGTAGCTCATAAATGTCGTTTCCATGTCCTGCGAGGACTTGCAGAAAAAACAGACGGTTGGCTTGTGACCTTAAAGAAAAACATTTGGATTAAGGTGCAGGTGATTGCATGGTCACTGTCTGAACCAGTAGCTCTTTATCTGGTAGCAGAAGATAAGAACTCATCTTGAAGCACGAAGGTTGGAAAAGTTGTTTGGTTAGACTAGACAAAGAGTGTGTTCAGAACAGAAAAATAGGTGACATAAACTATTCCTTTCTCAATCTAATGATTTACGCAGTTTAAATGGATGAAATCTCAGGTAGGAGTGAAGACGTCTGTTTTCTTAAGTAACAAGAGCTTGATCACTCCAGCATCATTTTCATGTTTGGTGAAGGTGTGAACTTTGAAACTCTGCTGTGATGTTGATCAAAACTGGCTGTCTGCTGCATGTCTTGAGATATTTGAAAGATTAAAGCTCTTTATGGGTAGGTTTTTAAAATAATTTTGACAAGCACTGAACTCCATTTGATGTTAATTTGGAGAAGTTTGCTGTTTGGAAATTGAAAGGGCAGAGTCTGGCAGCATGTGATTAGTCCAGGAAAGTCTCACCTGCCTGCATTCTCTGGTTTATCTGATGCAGTCCTTAAAAACAGACAGAGAAGCAGCTCAGACAGAAGTACTCCACAGGGTTATCTCTAAGTGTTGCAAAATACCTGCAAATCATCTGCTAAAATGACCTGCCAGTTAACTGAAAAACGTGTCTATGCAGTAGCCATTAACCTCTCAACCCAGACAAACACAAAGTCCTGCCCTACTGCAGCTGCTCTTCAGGTCAGGGAAGGGTTCGAGCTCTTTATGAACTTGGGGAATTTGATCTATATAGGAGTCGGAAGTAACACTGCTGCTATAAAAATCTTACTTCCATCTAGCGATGTGTTGTGCTGTGGAGGCATGTGAGTGCGTGCAATGCTAGTGAGGAGCCGTGCTACTCAATTGAATTACTTTGAGACTTCGATACTTGGCTAAACCCAGCATTCTTTCATTTGGCTTGGGGATTATTCAAATAAGCACAGTAATTTTGGCCTTCTGCATATAAACAAAATTTAAGAATCATGAAAACCAAGCAAATGGAGCTAATTGGTTTTGTAAAACCTGAGAACAGCACGCTCGGCATTTAAAACTTACCCTAACAGTGTCAACATCATCAGAAGCTACGTGGGATGGTGGGCAGCCCTGGGCAGGCTCGGCGCATGCGTGGCTCTGCCTTTGCCCTGGTGCCACGGTACCTGCTGGGCTGTGCCCCCGCAGCCGGTCAGGAACCGACCCAAGTGGAGGAGGGAGGAACGTGGGTGGTGTGGATATATTAGCATTTTGCTTTGGATCGGGAGGTAGCTTTTGAAGTCAGTCTGTTCTGAAGTGAATCTATCTGGGTGTCCCTCTGCCCATGACTGTCATGTAGAGCTGTCTGAGTGAATAAAGTGGACCCGTTTTGGGTGAAACTAATCCACATGTGCTCCAGGGGTCCCTTAAAAAGACACATTCTCCTTTTTTCATTGTACCTTCAAGGTTTTCCTACAGAAAGGCAGAGCTTGGCCTGTATTCCCATGCCTGCACATTGTGTCATTAGGTGTATGTTGTTTTAACAACTGGGGTGAAATCTGGACCTTGCTGAAATCCTGCCCTTGCTTTCCAGGGTGGCAGGATTTTACTCTGGGCTTCTGAAGCAGGTGCTCAAGAGTCGATCGGTCTGTGATTTCTCAGTGTTACTAATAAATATATGACTTAAATTGACATGATCATTAAAAACGATTACTTTCTGTCCACAGTGATGTTCATGATAACATTAAATTGGAAATTATTTGGCCAAAAAATGGGTTAGACATTGCTCTAGTCACATTGCATTTGCCTGTGTTAAACATACCACAGTCCCCACCAGTGCTGGGTGGGACAGCTATGTGCTAGCCTTAACTTTGCACAAATATTGCACAAGTTTGCCTGGGTGTCACATTGCAAATGCTGCTGGCACCTGCTTGGCTGTGCTGCCACAAGTAGTCCCACTTATCATCAACGACAGTGCAATGGGATACAGTAGATATGTGTGCAAACCCCTCTGGGAACCCAGCCTAATTCACCAGTGCGGACAGAACCCAACCTGACTGGATGCTACAGCTTTCGAGTGGTCCAGATAAATGTAAAATATCATTATACAACATACAATCTATAATTTTGGGAAGGTAGTGCTCCTCACACAGTGAGGGACAGATACCCAAGCCTTTTTTAGGGCCTGCAAGCTCAAGTATCACCTTTTACATTTCTTTGGCATTTAATCTCCAGTGGCATTCAGTGAGGTTATTGACTGTCAGCAAATGCAAATTAAGATAGAGCTCGTTTGTGTTGCAATAAACTTTTGGGATTTTTACTCGAGGCTGGTAAAGGATCTTCATTATTATTGTAATTTAAAAGTCATTATGCTAGTGATCCTATATCTCCAGCTCTGTACCTTCTCTGTACAAATGTTAAGAGAAGATGCCATACTTTGATTTAGCCCTTCTGATAAAGGGAAGGCCACAGCTGTGCCCGAAATGCAAGGCATTGGGGGTATTTGTGTGTGTGAGGAAGGTTTGAGATTAAAGGGAAAAAAGAAGCTCGAGGGAAAAGGTGTCTCTCTAAGTGCAGGGGCACCTTTGGGCACGGAGGGTGAGCGCGGGGTGACCGCTCAGGACGCAAGCGGGACGCCTTGGCAGCGTTGGGGTGCACCCTGGCCTCGTGCCTCTGCCTTTGGGGAGCGAGGCAGACGGGGCTGCCGGGGCCTTTTGAGTTTTGGGGGGCAGATCCGCAGGTTGACTGGTTCTTTTAGGGGTGATGCTTCTGGCCTGCGAGGACTTGCTTTTAGGGTCAGTGAGGGGCAATTAACACCCAAACTGCTCTCTGTGGCCCCCCTCCCAGGGAAGCACATTCCTGCAGGAGGTGTGTCGGCGTGTCTCGTGGCTGCAGGGCTTTTGCACACTGGCGTTCCTGGGGGCCTTGGACTTGCACTTCACACGTGCATCCCTCACTAAGGCGAGCTGAGAGAAAGCTGTGGCTCAAAGGCTGCGGAGACCAGGGAGGCAACGATGAGGGCCCTTGTTTGGAAAGATGGCATGATACCGTGAGCTGCGGGATTGCATCTCCAGTCGTTACTTGGTGTATGAAGTGGGGTGAAGTGAAGGATGACTGACAATGGTTAGTAGTGAAGGTTTTGAACGTTTACATTTATTTTCCTAAAATAGCCAATCAAGAGTAGTCACCATCATTTTAAAGTTAGGCTAGCTGCTGAATCTGCTGTGGTTATCTAAGTCCTTTATTGCATCCATATAGGTTCTATATTCTAATCTATGCTACAGGTGAGATGCATTTTAGATGTGCATCCCTCCAGCCTGCAGGAATGTGACTTTCCCTTTTCAACTGTATCATCTGTTCCAGCTGATAAAAAGCTGTGGCTGCCTTGTTGCTTTACTATGGACTTCCTTCCACTTCATCGCTGGATTTCATAGGAGTGGTTTATTTTTGTTTCAAAAGACAGGAAAACTTCTATGGCTATGAGAGGAAAATATTTAGTGGAAGGCTGACTGACAAAGTAACTTTTTACTGAGATAAAAGATATCTTCTGCATGTAAATAAATAAAATAGGGAGTTACCTGCAGCCTAAGCTACTGTAAATAACAAGTTTCTTTGCTAAAATGGCCATCCCTAGTAATACTAAAAAAATAAATGTTTATCACAGCACACTTTAAAAAGTGAGATGTTTTATTTCAGATAAAAGCTATTTTGTCTGTCAGCTTCTTTCAGAAAATGCTACTATGCAACATAGCTATCACTAAAAATGTTTGTTTCTCCCTGTTTCTCTCTGTGTACAGTGCAGGCTGTATGTTCCTATTTTTTTGTTATGCAGTTTTTATGAAGATATTTCTACCTTAGTATGTCTCTGTGGTTGAAGCATATGCAGATGGCACTTCTTAACCTCATACCACAAAGTGAGACTTTGAACCATAAATATTAGAGGTCACAATCGTTCCTGGAGAAAAAAAAATAGTGTATATCAAAGCCCTACATAAACCCAAACTCAGCAAGGCTGTTTAAAAACCCAAGGGCGTGTATATTTGCATCATCTTCTTGTTAACATTTCTGTACAAGCTATTGGGTTGCCTTGATTGAGAGGGCATGAGAAATGGCTTATTGAGGCTGCAGGGGGTTTTGGCTGGTTTTGTACACACTTTGCTCAGTGTACCAGTAATTTTATTTTATTTTTCTATTGCATAAATGTTGATCCTTTTCTCAATGATTTCTGGGAAAGAGGGAGACTTTAGGATAATAAGAAGAACGTATAAGGAGAATGAGGCTGAAGATGTGAGAAGGAGAAAGATCTACTAGGCTTTACTTGATAACATGTCTTAAGGGAAAGAGATTAAATTTAGAGAAGTGTGGTGGTGGGATTACCTGGAAAATTTTTTTCTCCAATTTTCAAATTATTTGCAAATGGGGAGATAGTTGTAATAACCATTTTTAATTGGATTAGTAATTGTTTTATATTTTTTGATTACTTTTTAAGCTTCAGGGTGTATTAATTAATTTATTTCCTTGGTGTATTCCCTTGTTGTGATTTGCTTCCCTCTTAGAAGTCACTGAAGTACTCTTCTGACTTGCATTTGCAGGTTGGGAAGAATCTTCTTTTATTCTCTTGTTCTGGTCACATGTTTCCTTGCAGTTCAGAATTGGTTTAGGCTGGGTTTGTGAAGCCTGCTGCAAACTGCCAAATACAGAATAAACATTGAGTTGTTGTCAACGGTGAAGGCAAAAGAACCCTTTGTTTAGAATACAGGAACAGTTTTCTAGGTTTGGATGTTAGGATGATAGTAAACCTGCAGAAGTAGTGGTAGGGAAAGTAGGTGACGTGAAGCAGTAGGATTTTATACTTCAACATCCCAAGCACTATCTGAGGAATTGGCTTGGCTGCTGATAAAGCATATAATTTTACAATTGCTCATTGAATGGTCCGTTTTCCTTCAGCATATATACTTAATATCTTGAAACTCCCTTTCATTGTTGACTCCAATCTTTGACCTGAATAGATTTTCTGAGACATCCCTTGACTGAGGAATGTAATGCTAGGTTTTAAGGTATGACATTAGGTGAAGATGGATAGCATGCTCACCACTCTTCTGGTAGGGTGCTTGCTGGTGAAACCCTTAGCAGATGCTGGGATCGGAACCCAGGCATCCTCACATTTTCACCAGTCTGGTCAGAGCGTGGCCCTGGTGTCTCCCAACATCTTCAGGGAAGGGTTGGAGGGACTCATCCGTGGCCTCCTGCCTCGTCCTCGGGGTGTGCTGCAGGTCAGCCAGACACCCCTGCAGCTGACAGGTTGTCTCCGGTGTTTTGGCTGGGTGCTCAGGGTTCATGGGTTCAGGGGCATGCGATAGCATGCAGCACCTATGACAGTGTTTACAGTTCAGCCAGATGTGTAGCTGCTGCATGTGTTGGCATAGCTGAGCTCACTTTCATCTGGTTATTTTGGGTACAGACAGCAATGACTGCACCGTAGCATGGGTTTGGCTTGCGATTTCACTGGGCCATTCGATTCCCTTGTGGGTCCGGTGAGACTGATACAAAGACCGGGATGGGAATGTGGCTGCTCTAGAAGTTGTGACCAGAATTACTTTCTGGGCAGGAAACAAGCAAACATGAAGCAGCAACCTCTTCTAAACCTACATGCCACAAATACCTTTTCAATATTTAGCGGAGGCAACTCTAGCTGTAACGCTTGTGCATGGAGGATGAGTAAGGGGAGGATCAAATGTCAGACACAAGATCTGCGCTCTCCATCCCTTCTCCCTCCCTTTTATAAGCCCTCAGAATTTTGAGAGCCAGTTGGCGGCAACAGCCTTGCTACATTTGAGTGCTTGAGATAACAACACAACTTATCTGCTTACCTCAGTATTGCCTAATTTACAGGATTTGGGCAACTGTCTCTCTTGGCTTCCTTTGGCATACTGACTTGTATTTCCAAAAACATCTATGGAGAGTCTTTAGGACATGTACGAGGGTTAGAAGAGCTGAAGATATTCGGATCAGATCTAATGACCCTTTTTGGCAATCTTCCATGTTATAGTTTTTCTGTCCTGGTTTCTGTGGGAATGATGAAGTTTTTAGGTAAAATAGTACTCCAACTACTCTAACATCTACTTTGCCATTTAAGAACCAAGTATGGTGGTGCTGTCTTTTATGAATGATGGGCTTTTTTTGTTGTCTGCTCCTTTTTTTAAGACTATTTGGCCAAAAGATTGCATAAATCAGAGTACAGAACAAGTTGACAAGGGGCTTGGTTCTTCAGAGCCTTGTTCACAGTGGCTGTCCACTTGAAAGAAACTTCTGACACCCAATCAAATTTAGTTTTGTCACTTTGTGTTTGTGTGACAAGTTACAGTTTTATAATTTCCCCCCCCCAGTGTAGCTCTTTTTCCAGTGTTGAAAAACACTGAACTATTTATAGGTTTAACACAAGTTTCCAAAAGGGGCAGGATGTAATCTTCATGGAAAATTTTGAAATCTGCCATTGAGTGATCTCTTGTTTGTTTGGCAAGATTTGCCTAACACCTTTTTTTGTGAGACCCAGGTGCATACACTTTGGTTGAGATTTCAATGCAGTGCGTTGATTTTGTTGGATTGAAACAGCATTATTGAAGGTATAGCTTGGCTCTTATGGTCAGATTTGTATCGCCTACCATGATCTGCCCACGGATCAGTCTGCCCAAAAATCAGGTATCTCTTCAAAGGTGGTCATGTAGGTTGCAGCCATGATTGGTTGATAGGCAGGAGGGCTGCTAGCTGGAGTTACCCATCTCACCCCACTGATTAAAGAGGGAACGTAAGTGACTGACTTGGGCTAATTGCCTTGTTGTTAGATGGCTAAAGTTCAGTGGGATGAACCCACCCTGAATGTGTGTGCCAGGACGGACGGGTTTGTTTTCTTTTGTAGTGATGATTGTACTTATTTCTGTTACAGCAAACTACCTGTAGTAACAGGCTTAGCAGACTAGATGGAAAGCATGGGGGAGGCTATAATTTGCAGACAGGAAAATGTTTTGCCATGAATAATGTTAGGAAAGACTTTAAATATTGTCAAGAGTTTGAGTGAATGAAGGGGGAAAGTATGCTTTTATGGGGATTTGGCATTCAACAAAGAAATAAAATTTTAAAATACTTCAGAAAGATGATCTTCGCACTTGAAAAAAAAGCAGTTGGACAGAAAAGTAGGATTTGCTGGAGAGAAAGGAAAACTTTTGGACTTTGTTTCAACAAGTTGTTAATGCTGCTAAGCTGTAACCACCTTCGTATTTGTTCCAGTGTTTACACTTGCCAAGCACAAAAAAAGCAAATAAATGAAACGGTAAACCTGTAATAAATCCTCAGGGGACCACATAATAAACATAGACATGTTACACTTATCAAATACAAAGGAAAGTAATCTGCTTTCAGCACCATTGCTGAATGCGTGATAGATGTTACATTCCGTCAGGTCTCTAGCACTTTTGGAAATGATGCATCTGGTCAAAACATTTCAGTGCTTTTTGAAGGAGGGAGAAGGAGAGGCCATTGTTAACAACCATTGTCAGCACAGCATGTCCTGCCTGCTGTGGAGTCTGTGGGCCAGATCCAGTTTCAAGGAGAAGCAAAAGCATCTGGACCCCACCAAAAGGGGCAAAGCAGGGGCTATCAGATTTAAGTTTCACAGACATGATGGCCAGCACCCAACAGTCTGTCTTTGCTGTTAAATGCCAAGGGGCTGTTACGTTTGGAAGAAAATGTACTCAGGGTGATTCTCTGTAGCTGCCATGCCACCAGAGCATGCATCATGGGTGCAAAGAACTGCTAGATCAGTTGGTTTTGCTCTTTCCTTTTGCTAGCTCCAGATCAGACTCCTTGACCCTACTCAAAACTGATGTTACCAAGTCATTGAGTTTATTGGATTGAATTCCTTTCATAGCACTTTTGGACTTTCCAGGAACCAGCCCAGCCCTGCCCCTCATTTACTTGTGTGCTTGCAGCAATGTTCATGCTGGATCTACTTCTAAACAGACCCTTTAACATCCAAGCTGTGATTTATTTATTTATTTAGCTGTCTGAATTTAGTTTATATCATGTAAAAGCTGTCCTACATTAGTGTGTTGCTTGTTTTAGCAGTGTGTGATTGCCAGCCTCCAGGTGCTGCAGGCACAGCTCAGCACGGCTAGGAAGAGACATTTGGCACCTTTCACACATTAGGTCCAGTAGAGGACTTGTATCTAACCGTCAGATGCCACAGCGCCTCACTTTTAGGTGCCTGTTCCTTGCAGCGGTATCCTGGTTTAGGCAGTTAAGTGTCCTATAAAGTGGGAGTACTTGAAATACCATCCCGCTACAGCTTGGGCACTTCACTCAGCATAGCGATCAGGACACTTAACGAGGGCAGAGATGGGCTGGGCTCCAGCCCTTGATCTCAAAGCTCTTACTGTGCTATACATTAAAGAGGAGCCAAATAAGGGCCAGAAGCTGTTGCGGGACTCAACGTTTCCCATCCCTTTGGTAAGTGCCATAAGCTACAGGGTCATGCTCACACTTGCAGGGCACTGGAGAGGAGGCTTTCTGGCTCACATTCGTGTATGTGGGCACCTCCGCTTCAGTCGAGCAGTGGTATGGGCAGTCTGGCTTTGACCCTCAGTTGCTGAATTTTATTTAGGCCATAATAAAAGCTGGATCATGAACCGTTCAGGCCATGTCAGGACTAGGTCAGTTCTGTCTGTAGCCAGGGTCTTGGCTCTTCCCACCTGGGAACTCAAAGGTACAACAAACAAGAACCCCAGGGCTTTCCAGGGAGTACTTTCCTATTGATCAGAGCTGATTTGTTTGTCTTCTGGCTTTAACTATTTGTAAATGTATTTTGCTTTTATGTGGAGCGGCTCCCAGATGGGCTAAAGGGTCAGTTATGGAAGGATTCACAGGCTCAGACTTAAATTACGCTGCTAAATATCCAGAGTTCAACTCATCTTTGCCTACTGTTTAATCCTCTTTCTCACTGCAGTTTGCCGTGATGATAGACTTGCTAGTAATTATCAACATGTTGCCGCTCGTCGCTTGGATCCTGTGGCTTTTCCCGCAATGTGCTCACTGACGCTACAGCTAGCCGACATTGTCCTGACACATACGGTAAAGGTCTCTTGGCAGCAATGGCTGGGTTGAACTATCCTGTCGGTTGACTCGGTTTCCCTTCTCACGGGGTGTATTTCTGATGTTGGCCTCCTTTTACTGACACAGTGTAATTTAGCAATGTGTGCTCTGCATGATGAGCTCTCCATCTGGCAGATAATTGCCTGCTAGTTTAAATCCTGTCTTAACTTCAGTTTCTCGAGATCACGAAACCTGCTGCTGCCTTCTGGTTGGTTTTGCAGGCTGTTTGCAAAAGGATTTGTTACGAGCTAAAGCAACATGGGCAAATTTCTGTAAGTTTTTTGGAATGTTAAGTAAGACAGGTTAACTTTTAGGTCCTGCTTACTAAGCTACCTGACATTATTCTGCATTGAGTTTGGCAATCTAACACGGGTTTGTTGACCAAGCTGCTGACAGCAGGCGCTGGTTGTTTGCACTGGTTATTCAAAGTGGGAACCCTGGGTACATCTTAGGACCTGGTGGATGCCGAAAGCTTGTTACACAAAACATGCTGGTGTTACTCCTTCCTTCTTGCTTATCTTCTTCCCCCCTCTCCCTTCACATTCATTGGATCTGTTTGCTGTGTGCTGTTTTACAGCGAGGCGCCGTGTCTGTGGAGTTTGCCTGCTGCAAGTTTGTACAGGGCTGTGCGCAGCAGAGACCTCGCAGGGGCTGCTTTTGTAATACCTGCTGTAAATAATTAGGATAACCACCAGACATCGACTGCCTGGCTGCCCCGTGAGATAGCCAGATACGGATGGCGGCGCTGGGGACCGCCCCGGTCCCGGACGATGGTGTGTCCGGCAGGCGCTGGAAGCTGGCTGGCGGTCGCCCACCAGGCACGGTGCTTGCTGATGGTGTGGCAGCATCCTTTCCCACTGCCTTCCCTCTTGCCTTTGGGGAGGCAGGGCAGGTTTCTCATCCATCCCTCACCCTCTTCTGACCACCGTGCTGTTAGTTGCCATTAGGTGGGTGCGTTGGCCCAAGGGGAGGGGCAGGTTCCGTCCCTTCCAGGGATGCCCCATGAGATGCTCCCAGTGAACTGGTGACATTGCCCATGCAGCCCTTGCGCTCCCAGTGGCTGTTTTGGGGTTGGGACCTCAGCGGTGCTGGCTCCCGGGTGCAGCTTCCAGAGGTTTTGCAGCCACGATCCTTGGCCCCTCTCCTTGCACAGGGTCTCGGGGGCCACAGCATGAGGTGGTGACAGTCCCTCAGAGGTTTTGCTGTCCAGCACAGGCAGTTGTGGTACATCTGTGGCCAGCCCCAGGTCACAGGGTATGCTGCACACTAAATATCAGTGTTTGTCGTCTTTGCAGTCTGTGGGAGCAACACCTGTACCCATGAACTGGGAATTTGGCCCAGTTTGGGTATAGACAGTGGCTATATTTTTTTTTCTTATCCCCTGTGACAAGTTGCAGTCACCTTTACTGGCTGGTTCCTTCGTGCCTCAGCTCCCTAATGGCTGTTAATAGCAGTCTCTGGGACTTTATTCAGCTTTAAGAGGCTTTAAACTAAGAAATTCCTATTTACTACCAACAGCGTTGATGGATATGACCAATTAATGGCAATAAACTCAGGTGAGAACTGAGAGACAAGGACATTTTTTCTATTCTATGCAGTGAACTTTTGTTTTGTATGAATGAGTTTTATAAACTTTTGTATTATCTGCTTTTAAAATATGTCACTTGCCAAGTGGCTGGGGATTTCTTAAGCTGAGATGACTGATTCACTCCTTGTCTTGCCCAACATGCATCAGACTGCACTGAAGTTGAGATGCCAGCTAGAATTCTTCATGCCACTGGTGGCAGTTGAGCATCCATCCCTGTTTTTTTCCTGGGGGAAAGTCCTCCAGGAGAGGCTGTTTCGCCTGCTCTGAGGTGGTGTCAGTGACTCCCTAGGTTTTTGCTCTGCATCTCCTTCATTCAGACTTCAGCTGTCAGAAGATCCCATTGCTCTTTTCAAGGCCTGAAGGGAAAGTAAAGTGACAACTTTGATGGCCAATTTGAAAGCTTTCTCAGACTGGAAAGCGTCCCATGGGGTAAACAACTTACACTCTACATATCCCATACTGATCACCTAGGATGGCGTTTTACTGGCTCAGTGCTGCGTAAAGTTGGGATATTTTCAGGTTTTTAAATGAACATATATAAATGACTAATGATAAGAAAAGACTAATTAAATTTTATTCCTGCACTGAAACTGAATTTTAAAGAAATCAGTCTGAGATTTCAGCAGTTGTGAAATTCACAGTGCTGTTCTTTGCACTGTAGAGCCTTTGTGCTTACTGCTCTGTAGTCATATTACACGACATTGCCTAATACCCGGCAAGGCGTATTCTTGGCTCATTCAGCAGGTAAGGCTCCCTCAGGGTCACTGAATCCCTCCATGTACTCAGCAGAGAGCTCAGCCTGATGATTTTACAGCCACGCATCTGGGTTTGCATTTCCAGTGCTTTTTCCTTTCTGCAGTAGTTTTCCCTTTTATGATACGGTGATTATTAAAAGCAGGGCTCTGATTAGTTTTGTGACCAGTGTCATCCCTCCGGGCTTCCCACTTCTGGCAGTCAGCAGCTAATTTGCTGGTGGTCCGTCCTGGGGATGGGTTTTTGCTGTTGAACACCCACTCCATCCTCATGGTGCAGTGGGAGAGGCCAATGGGCATAGGCACTTTGTGGAGATGCTCAGGTCTTGGGGCAGGGGCTTGAGGTCACAGCTGAGAGCTGGTCCTCTAGCAAATGAGATGCTGATCCCTTAGAGCTTTAGGGCAATTTAATCACTTTTGGAAAGCACAATAATTAATAATCCCACCCTAAGAAACCATCACTGCTTCTGTTCCTTATTAGACATCTTAATTTATTTTCCATTTCTGTTCTTAAGCATTTCATAGCAGTTAATTTTCTCTACGATAATTTATGAGTCACAAAATCTCTTGGAAGAGATTAGCCTCCGTGTGACGGCATTTCAGCACCTCTTGCATTTCCTTCAGTTGGATTGTGTGTTGCTGCTTGTTTAGAGGCAACGCTGCTTCTTCCCCGAGGAAAGCAATATATTGTTACCTGGGTGTGATGTGCCAGGATCACACTGCCCTCTCTTTGGAGATGGGGCCTCCTTATGTAGTATTTAAAGTGCTTATCAAATACTGGGATGGAAAATTATTCCATTTTCTGAAATTACACTATTTGGGTGACTTCTCTTGTCTAACCACTGTCTATGTGTTTGAGTTGGTTCAGAAAGATGGAAGCAACGGACCAGCTGAAAAATGCATTGGCGTATGGGGCTTCTACCACAGGGGTTTAAGTGGGGTGGGTTATTAAGGAAAGTAAGGTATTACATGCTGTTGTACAAGGCACTGCAAATATCTCATCTCTGTACTATTCTTATGGTTCCTAGTCAAGAAAAGTTAATTTATATTGTAAAGAGGACAAGTTGGGGAACAGAGAATTTATTTCATTGGAGGTATCATTTCTGGTAGAAGATTGCATCTTTCATATTGCAAAATGAAAACCAAAGAGGACTATGATTGCTACCTACCTCTCTGAACTACTTATGGAAAACAAAGTGAAGAGCAGGGGAGTTTAAAGGAAAAAATCTGTAAGTGAACTGACTCTCAGTAAATTTAGGTGGGATGTTAGAAGGCAGTTTGAAACCTTTAGGGAAGCAAATTTCTGGAACAGTCTCTCTGTGAAGGGATCCAAAGAAGTGTAGCTGGGTTTAAGATGAAGCTTGATAAATTAATGAATGCTTGATAGTTTATAAGTAGTATTATGTATATACAACACACTTCCTTGAGAAGCTTCCTTGAATAGAAAATTGAACTTGTTAGTGGGAAAATTATTTCCTGTTCTCTTTTTGCTGCAGAAATTAAACACACTTATTAACAAATTGTAAATGCAATTAGCCCTTTGAACTGCCTGAGCTTGTGTAAGTTGTTGTGTGTTGATAACAGCATTGCTATCTTCTCCTAAACTTGGTATCAAAAGAAGATACAGAATCCACAAAGCAGCATGGTTCAGCAGATAAATGAATGGGACTGGAAGTTATTCACAAATGTCACAGGCTGCAAGTTGTAGGGAATCTGAGCCAATCTTGCTTCTGGCTGTTACAGTCCTTCCCTTCCCAGCACCTGTATGACCTTGTGCTGGGCTGTTTCCATGCACCAAGTTGCTAAAAAGCCAACCTGCCATTAAAAAAACCCCAAACAAACTTCTGACTTAGCATGAAGAAACAGCTTAGTCCATCAAAGGAATATCAGAGACAGTGCAAGGGAGGAGGCAAGCTGATAAAAAGCCAAATTACCAATAAAAACCAAGCAAACAAAAAAGTTCTGACTTTGTGTGAAGAAACAGTTCAATGCACTATGAGATGAGTGCCAGTGCAGGGGAGGAGAGAGACTGTGGCAGCCAGCCCTTAAATTAGCTTAGGGCTGCTGTGTGTTTGCAACCAGAGCGTAAAGAAGAATACTCGTTTTTGTTGAGGTTTTTTGAGTAGGATTTTTATTACCTTGTGCTGGAACAGTTCAGCACATGGTTGGTCAGGTACCAGGGATGGTATAAAAGAGGAGGCAGTAATTAGGTGGGTTTAGGCTCTGCCCTTGGCTTGGTGGGTTCTCTGCTGCTGCTTCTTGGAGGAGATTATGTAAGTTTGCCCATGCTTGCGTTCTGTCCTTTCTGGAAGATAGAAAGTCTCTCGAAAGTCCTTTCAACATATAAAAAGGTTGTCCTGTCCCTCCCTTAGGTCAGCATGATGACATTGACTGAAACTAAGGGGAGAATTTGTTCCAGGGCTCTGTGCGGGATACTCAGCACCTAACCCACATAGGCAAGTGTATAAGCACTCACCACTCTCTTCTGTGGGTACAAAACTCCCAGCTTTCGTTTGTGGGAAGTTCTGCCACCTAGAAGTTCTGCAGCTTGAACCTACCACAGATTTTGTGATGCAAAATGCAGCTGCATTGTGCTAACATCAAAACACCACAGGAGATTCAGTAAACATGTTTAAAAACACCTGTCTTGGAAACACACAGAGCGCATGAAAATATTGTAATAAATGAATGCAAAAATAAACAACTGAATAATTTTAGTTCTTCATTCCCTGTAGATTGCTGCCTTTCTAGGTTTGTTAATTTTAAAAACATTAACAAATTTTGGTTAAAAAAGGTAAGAAATTCTCTGATAATAAGGATTTTACATTGAGAAAGTGTATGTATTTATGAGCTCTGGCTCAGTCCTTTGAATTATCTAGGCACTACTGTAACCGATAAGCGAATGCTGATAACCCTGTTAATATTTCAAGGACTCCTTGCAGCTATAGGGGAGCAGTTGGTAACTATCACATTCCTTTGCACTGCAGGACAGGTTTTTTATTTGCTATCTTAATGGTGTTATATACATACAGTTTTTTTTCGAGCTCCGTTCACCTTGTCTCACAGCAGCTCCTTGGCAAGCAGCCTCATGAACTCTTTAAGATGCTTCTTACTCACAGAGGCTGGGCTCATTGCCTGCCCTGGTGTGGCTGGGATTTGGATTGCAAATTCCTGATCTGAACAAAGAGGGGGAATAGAAAAGGCTGGTCTCTGGCCTCTCTCACACTTTAGGAAACCTTGCTGGCTTCAGAGGATTGTACTCATAACTCTGGCTACACTTCAAAAAAAAAAAAAAAAAGCTTCTGTCTTTGCAGAGGTGGGTGCAGCCCCACCAGTAGGCATGTTGCTAGCAGAGGGAAGAGAGACGTGGCTCCAGGGAGGCTGCTGGGATTTCAGGCACCATCTTATCTACAGCTACCTTGAGCCTTGTCCACACTTGTTCTCTTTTTTCTCTTTTCCTCCTGCTTTGTTTCCTCAGAACTATGGGGCTGGGAATGAGTATTTTTAGAAAAGATAGAGGGTGAGGAAAAAAAACTGGATGGAGACAAACTGTGTGTGCAGGATGTGTCCACATGTGTTCCCTCACTGCACTCGTCAGCTGCACCCAAAGGCCTTACAATCTGAGAAGCAACTTGCTATAATTGCTTTCACGAGACAGTATCAACTGGGTAGGATTTGGCCTGTACTGGCTTGTGTTTGGTGAGGAGCAGACAAGATGAGTCAAACTAAACAGGGTGACTCATCAGAATCAGGCTTATGCGATGGTTTGTGTGTATAAAAATGCTCGGAGTTGGGCTGTCACGGTCGTCAAATCATTACCTCCCTTTGGTTTGCCATTCTTCAGAGCTGTTGGAGAAGACCCATAAAGTCCATGTCAGCCATAGTAAGAGCAAAAGGTGACCGTGCTTGGCTGATATCTAATTGCCTAGGGGCTCGAGGCAGAGACACTCATGTTACCGCGAGACAGCTGCCGAGACTAAATTTGCGTCCTTGCACCTGGGGTTCCCTTTTTGCTATCTCCATCATCAAAGGTGACCAAAAAAAGCTCAAACCACTCGTTTGTGTGGAAATCTGTACAGAGGACTTTGCACAATAGGTAGTGCTGGGCTAAGCGGCCTGTAATTATTCAGCATTTTGGCTTAGAAAATGTGGCAGTTGCTTCCCTGAAGCCAGGCTTGTGTAGCCTGATGAGGAAAGCTACTTTCATGTCTCTTGAACTGCGTTTTGGTTTGACACCATCCTCCCTCTTACTCTTCTCTCGAACGTCCTTGTGTTCAAGATATTCACTGTGTGCCGAGATCTCCACCTCTCTTGTGGCGTAAGGTCACAGGTGTTCATCCTAATGGACTCAGAGGAGCCAGGTGGAGGCAGGGAGAGCGTGCCCAGATGGACGCCAGGATTACCCTGCCCCTCACCCTGGGATCTCTCACAAGAAATCCAGTCAGGGACGCTTTTCTCCTGCATGAGAAACCCTCCTTGAGAGGTGAACTGGGAGGTAGGCGCAGCTGCGGAGCCCTGGGAGGAGAACTTGGTTTGATCTGCAGGTGAGAGCGCTCTGGGGGACGCAGGGCCGGTGTGGTGGCTGGGAGCTGCCGCGGGCCCGAGGGCTGCGCTTGGCGGGAAGGAGCTGCGCGGCCCCCTCACACCGATCCCCGCAGACGGGAACCGTCTCTCATGAAAACATCGTCTTGAATGTAATACGCACAGAACCAGCCCCTGGGAAAAGCTGGTGCTCGCCGGAGGTTTTTGGGTGTATCCTGCTCTGTGAGCGAGTTACCATTTCTGTGAGGTACAACACACCCTTTTTGGATGTGTTTGTTAGTCAAAAAGTGCACTGACTTCCTTCTGTTTCAGGAGAAGCGAGTCTGAAGGAGAGGCAGGTAAACAGTGAAAGAGGATCTCCTGGCACGGCTCATTTTAGGGCTAGGAGGCTGCATGGGGACTGGGATTTAGCTGGGCTGCCTGATTCAGCGCCATGTGTAGGTAATTAAGGTATACCCTCCAATTAGCCTAAGTGGCCCTTTTAGTGATGTGTGAGATCAATGAGCCCAACTGCCGTACAGATAGCAGAAAATAGTCTGGATGATTTTAACCACTGTTTTGCATGTTTAAGTAATTTAAAGTTAGAAAAGACCTGCCCTGCTAATGTTTACGGAAGCTCATTAAGCAAGGCAGGGATGCTTGCCTGCCCCGGAGGCTAAATGACAGAGCATGGCTGGGCCGGCACAGCTCCCTCTGCTCTGTCCCATCCCAGTGTGGCCAGGATCCATCCCTGGAAGTGAGCTAGCTTGGCAGGGCACTCCTGCACCAGCCAAAAACCGCACCAGGTCCAGCACTGACGCTGCTGCAGGTGATCGTATGTGGCACCTTGTTTTATTTACTACCGTAAGCATCACCTCTCAGACCTGCTAAATTATATGAGGCCAAAGGGATGTCTCAGCTAATATCCCCACTCTAGCTCTGCCTGGTAACAAGTATTAAGGAAAGAGTATGAGAAACAGGACAAGTACAGACTGGTCCTTCCCTTCTTGCACTGTCCCAGCTCCTGGTAGGCAGATGTTTAAGGGCTTTTGGGGCTACAGGCTTCCCCTGGATCAATCATGGCATTGACTCACCATGGGCAAGTCAGTGCCACACTCATGGCCCCCTCATCTCAATCTGTTTAATCCCTCTCTGAGGTTTCTGCTTTCTCCAAAGCCGGATCACAGTCTCCACCATTCAGAGGCACGCACTTGCAGAAATTGTTTTCTGTTAAAACATGTTGCCTGATCATTTCAGTGGGTGATCATGAGTTTTTATATTGTGAGGAACAGGGATTATTTGTTCTTTGTTCCCCTTCTTGTTGTGATTTTATATTTCCTTGTCATGTCTCCCCTTAGCCATCTGTCTTCCCATCCTACAAGCAGTGCTCCTAGTCTTGTAACATACTGTGAAGATGATTTCTCCAGATGTGCCTCACTTGCCCAGAAGTGTAAATGAAAGCATCTCACTGTGAACGGGTGTATTTACACCCAAACCATTTCCAGGGAAAGGGCAAATTACAGAGGTGGTAACTGTGTGCAATGTTCTCAGGTGCTTTGAGCTTCATTTTTTTTTTTTTCTGCAAAATTTTTACTGTGTTTACATCATTCTTTAAAACTCCTTTGCAAAACTTGCAAAGCTTCAGCCATAGAAACACCCGTCCCTGGATGGCTGTTGCTGGTGGCTGCTGGCTACTGTCTGAAAAGCAGTGGGGTGTCCCATCTAGTTTTTTGTTACTCTCTTTGCTCATCCCTCTAACTGGGGTGTTTTGGATACAGCTGATACCCATTTCACTACACAAATAGTAGCTATATTGCCTCCCCACTCATGTTAGAGCAAAGCTTAGTCATATATTTCAGAGAAGAATAAAGAACCAGGTGCAGTGAATGTATTTTTACATTTTTATTTGTATTTGTTGGCAGCCTTTTAGCCTGCAGATTGCCAACACAAACGTGGGCAGAAGAGCTGTGCTGGGCAGGGTTTGCTCTTCTCCCGCGTTGCAGGTGATACAGGGTAGCCATGACCTGGGCTGGGTTTCTTGTCAAAATTAAGATGTTTGTCCCCATTTGACTTTCGGTTCCATTTGGGCCCATTTCCAGGTAATTGCTAGTTGTGGAAACAACCAGGAGAAGGGCAGGGCGGGAGATACCCATGACTTCAGGGTCTCTGGCTGCCTTAAGCCAGCATGTGTGTATCACACCTGCCACGCTGACCCCTGCGCTGGTGGCCATGCTGGGAGCAGCAACCATCATGGCTCTTTCATCCCTAGGGGAAGAGCTTGACTCAAGCTAAACATTTCACCCTGTTTGCCAGTTTATTTATTTGTTTATACATCTGGATACATTTGCTATTATAACCACATTAATTGTGAGTACATCTGAACTGGATGCTTTAATTGCTATATGAATTGCCTTTGAATCTCTAAGGAAAATCCCTGTATTTTCCTTTAACAATTAATGCTGCCTTCCTGGTCGGGTTTTGCTTTGAGGTGGGACAGCTACAGCTGCCTGGTTTCTTAGACGCCTTGCTGAGCCCTTTGTGATAGAAAGACCAAGGTGAGTGTGTGTGGCCAGGTTTTTTTACAAAAGCTCTTCCCACTAAAATCAGAACAAACTGAATTTCTTTACTAAGCCAAAATCAGTTCAGGAAAGAATATTTCTGTACGCTTCAAAAAAAAGACCAAAGCAGTGAGAATATTACTTAGATAGCATATGGAGTTCAGGGCTTTGGGAGCCTCGTGGTGCTGGGGGAGAGGCTCTTCACAGGGGCCCTGTCACCAGCCCATAGGAGAACGGCTTTACCCAAAATGGGAGCACAGAGCTTGCCTCGAGGCTAACAAGGTTGAATGCATATTATTTTTAGGTGTTAGGTTTCAATTTGTCTCTATTTACTAGTTTAAAAAAAGACAAAAATGAAAACCAGAAAATCTTAAGCAACATTGTTTAAAGGACATCAAAAGGAAAGTGTTTGCTGTTTTTCTTGTGTTTATGTTTGCAGACCGTAGGGTCTTGGTCTTGGTCCCATTTTGGATTATAAATCACTGTAATAAAATGAAAAAAGCCAGCAACTTGACTTTGCCTTGCACCCAAGTATGATAGAGCATTTGCTGTATTTAATTTTTAAAAGTTTTTTCCATATATGTTTTTGATTCCACTTTTAGTAGGTGAGACTTAACCAGAATCTTGCTGGTGGTGTCTCAGTCACAGATGATTGAGCAGGGAATTATTAACCCAGAGTAAGAGCTAACATGAGGATTACTGGAAAGTTCCTGCCTGTGTCAGCTTTAAGTGAACTGTGTTACTGCAAAAGCTGTGGAAAGTTCAAATTGCTTGAGATCGTGCCAAAGGACTGTCAGTGGTCTTTTGTTAGATGCTGACCACCTCAGGCAGGGCTCACAAAGAGAGCCTATTTTGTTTAAACTGAGCAGTGCTAACTCTGTGCTCCAGAGTTACAGCCTAGCTGCCTTCCCCTACATCAGCGTCTGGGATATTAGAACTGATTATCAGTATCTCTCCAAAAGCCTCCAGGAGGGAACCTGGCAGCAGCGTGACTCAGGTCTTCCCAGCCTTAATGGGAACTTACTGCAAAGCTCCAGTAGTCTTGTGGACTGCTGGCTGACCTCTCCATATGGCTGGCACCTGCGTTATTGGTGCTGAACTGGACATCTCTGCTGATGTTGAGCCCTGCCAGATTGATATACCATTGAAATAGAGCAATACTCTGGACGGTCCAGGTGAGGCTCCGTGTCTTTTCTTAAGCAATGCAAAGCTGTGATGGAGACATGAGAGATGCCCTCTCCATTACATATTCCTGCTCTGTACAGCCCGCATTGCTCTGGGGGATCTCAGATATTGCGCTGCTGTGGTTCTTGTGGAGCAGAAGAGCCTGAAATGTCATCAGGTGCTTTGAGGAAGAGGGTCTTCAGTGCATTGTAGCCAAACCTTTCTATCAAATCGAACTGGAGTTGGGAGGCTGGACGACCCCTGTTTCTCATATTGTCATTTAAACCATCCTCCGCTGTAGAAATGAGGTCCTTGATGCCAATATCTGCAACATCTGGATTTTGGATCATTTCACGAGGAACTTGTCTACGTTGCCAGCCCCCTGGAGACAGAGGAAGTGATGATACCATCAGAGCCAGAAGCAGTTCTTCACTGTCAGTTCCTGGAGAGTTCGAGATCACCCTCCAGGAAACTGGAGTATGTTGAAACGTGCTGTACTGTTGTACCTTGTGATGGGAAATGTCTAAGTGGTGCCTGCAAGAGGCTGGTTACAGGGCAGAGCAGTGGGGACTGGAGGGGTGTCTGTCAGTTCCCCAACTGCTCACATCTACCAAAACTGTACATTGCCAGCAGTTGCCCTGAGTACGTGACCACAGCTTTCCTATGTGTTCCTAGAGGACACTGAGAGGACCAGCTGGAGAGCTGCACATCCTCATTGCCGGTGGAGCTTGGTGCTCTGTGGGTAGAGTATCCTGACACAAATCTCCAAACATGAACACGTTTTGTTGAAACAACCTGGTCAGTGGCACTATACCAGCAAAATTCGTTACTTTTGACTTCTCTTGCCTTTTCACCTCTTTTCTAGATCGATTAACCTGTGTCTTCAGCTTTAGCCTGGGAGGTGTTGCCTTCTGGGCTGATTTTTTTTCCATCACTGTCAGCAGATCGGTGGGGCTGTGCCTGACTTTCTACACCTGTGCCTCCATTGACTTTGATGGATGCATGAGTTTGTCACTGTTCAAGCTACTCCCAGCTTGGCTAGCATTCGTCCTAGAGGACTAGACAAGGACCAGCCTTTGTCTTAGCTGGGAGACAATGTCATCTATGTAGAGAAGCTATAGATAGCCCAGGGCTAAATGTATGCTCACATAGCTCTGCTGCTCTCGGAGCACGAGGCTGCATTTTGGGAAAGGAATTTGTCACTCTCATAATTCAGCGGAGAGCAGCATTGCCAGTCCTGCCCCTTTGGCTTGTCCTGACCGCTCCCAGAGGTTCTCACTAAAGGTCCTTTTTGCTTGGTCTGGGGGGCTGTGGGCACACAGCCTTAACTGGGTGTCGTGTCTTGAAGTGGGATCTGGCTGCCTGTCCCTTTACTGATGTAATTTTTCTGACAAAGCTTATTTTCATTAACCGAATGTATAGGCATTCATAAATGTTTTCTAGGAAAATTCCTCAGATCCTGTGGCAGAACACTTCAGAGCTTAGTTTCTTTTTCTCTGATGGTAGCATGGCAGAGACACAATTATTACCAGTTACTTGGTGGCTTATGTACTGTGAGAGGTCTATAAATATCCTTGTACTGCAACATTTTTCATGTTTACTGTGTGTCTGTATGTGACCATATCCCAGTATATCACTACAACTATTTTTGAGGTCAAAATATTGAGAGATCCACTATTCTTCCAATATTTTAACCCGTAAACAGCGGCAGTAGCATGAGACGAGATCTTGTATTAGTTTGACCCTTTCAGTGGCTTTCTGAAGCAGCAGAACCTAGTGAGGGTCACAGGCACAGATATGCAGGTTTATGTGGGTTCTTCCAGAAATAGCAGTGTTTCCCCAACCCCTTTGTTTGTTGTGGTTTTTATTGTAACATCTCTTTTTCTTATAACATGTGTGCTGCTTCTAGAGGAGAAGGCTCAGTACAGTAGTTGTACTCTTAGTAAGTCAGAGGCTACCCTGCAGGAGTATATTCTGCTCAGGTACATCTTACATAAAAAAACCTCCTCTCTTTTAACTATTGTGCATTGTATAACACTGTATTGTTATTGTATAACACTGAAACTCTCTTTTTTTGTGTGCATACCTATACGTGTGAAGAACACTACTGCGGTAAAAGTAAACAATTCTTGCAACGTGTTGTTATGGCCGTCAGCTGCCAATGCAGGCGGTTGCTTGAGTGTGCGTATAGCTTTTCCATCCCTCAGATTCAATAGCAACAGCTGCTAGGGCTTTTGTGCTGGCTATGATTGAAAAACTACTCTCTACCTGTTTCTTCCCGTGCTGATCCACCACCCCAGCAGCAGTGTGTGTGCAAGCTCTGGGTAGCAAGACCATTTGTGCAGCGTGAGGCTCCAAAGTCCTCATTTTGCACTCCATCATCTGCTGCTGTTTTAGCTGTGCCACATAACCTGTGTTAATTTATTTCCCTGTGAAAGTAGTAACAGGTCAGAGATCAGAGCAGAATATGAGCTTGCTGGAACTTGGGTGGGTGCAAAGGGAAAACCGGGTGGCCACATGGCTGCAAACCATCCTGTGGGAATGCAAAGCCTGTACAGAGCTGCACTAACGTGCCTCTGAATTGACACCAGGTTGGAACTGCACTGTGAATATTGAAGAGTCTCTTTTATTGTATTCCCCATGAGGTAATTCTTATGGAATAACATCAAATTGCTGATGAAAGGGAAACCCTTTATTTGCTTATTTTAGAGAGAGATGGCAATATAGTACAAGAAATGTTCTGTAAATATGAGTTGCAAGAAATGGTTGCATTTGGTTTTGTTGATGGAGACGTAGCAGAGACTTAGCAGATAAAGGCTGACAAATGTTAAAGGATCTTTATTGTGGATTGAAATAAAATGCCAATTTGGAGAGGGTGCCTCATGTGCTCCTTATCTGTCCCTATGCAATACATCTTTATAGGTTTACAAACTCCTGAGGCACCAAAACTGTTAGACCCCAGAATGCCTATGTTTTACACAAATTATGCTTATGGCAGATTGTTTTGGGGTTTTTTTTTCTTATTATCTCTATTGGTTTTTCCCATTACAGCAGCAATCTTTTGGCCAGCAGTAATGCAAAATTCCCGGTTCTTTTTGAAAGCTGCTGTTTGCCAAAACGGTAACCTCATAGATTATCTTCTTGTCAGTAAGGCTTTTAACCACAGTTTTGGCAGAGCCTTGAAACATGCCCTTTCTCAGGAAAGAGTTGTCTGGGCTAGAAAAGCATTGGCATTAAAAAGAGGTTGTCATAGTGATTGAAACCTCCTCATAGACATTCCTTAGGAAAAGTAGGCTGCAAGATGCACCTTTGTAGTCCCTTTTTTAAGTAAGGGACCCTTTAAATTGAAGAGCCTATTTCATTGTCTAAATGCAGATTTCTGTCACTTGTAAAACAATAGGACTCTGGAGTGCTGTTTGTGTATCAATGCTTATTTTAATTACTTTCTACAAGAAATGGCTCAATGGGAATTAAATTCCAATTTCTTGCTATTGCAAGTCTGCAAATTTTTTAGGTCTAAACCAGGATCACAGCTTGGTTGCTTAAGATTAATAGGAAAAGATTCGAGGAAGACACTCAAACTGAGCCCTGAATGACTGGCTCTGAGCAGGCTTGAAAAGCACAGCCTGGGAAATCTTTCTTTGTAGAAGTTTGGTCTTTTGCCTGAAAAGACCTAAACAAGGTCAGGGACTTCACTGTTATCTGCCAGGCAGGAAGATCCACATGTATGACAAGTGTGGGTCTGGACAGAACTGTGTGTGGATTAAAAAAAACAGAGAGAATTGAGACTATGAACAAATCATTTTTATACTAAATCTAGAAATATAGCACTTAATCAGTATGTTTTTTATAGATAGATGTAATTATTCATTTGAATCACTGCTATATCTGTGTTATATTTCTGTTTACCAAAGTAAGTTGAGGAGGCACGTGTTTGTAGGATAGGGTTTTCACTATATAAAGTGAAGCAAAATATATCCTGGATAATATGGGAAAAAATCGGAAGAGAATTAGGGTAGGAATAAAATACGCACAGGGGCTGGAGGGAGGTTGTAGAAGTCTCCTGGCAATTATATCTTTCAGTGCTTGGAGTCTCTGGACGTGCCTTATTCCATACACCTACTTTCAATTCTTTCATAACACATGCACACGGAAGGAATATTAATTAGATGAAAACTAAACTTGTGGCTAGCCCAGAGCCATCTGTTAGAAACCCACTTTTTTTACCTGGCTGCCCAACAAGAAAGGTCTAATCCTGAGATATTTGGAGATGGTGGCAGAATGAGAGGTGTTGATGTGAGCTGCGCTGGATTTCAATGCCTACTCCTGCAACAAAATTAACCCCAAATTCCAATCCTGTTGGGATTAAAGGAAGAGACAAAGAAAGAGACCTTTGGGAAGATCTTGTTATTTCTGGAAGTACCCAAAGCCCCGCTGGGAACGGGGCCTAATGAGAACCTATTATTGTTCTTATTGTTCTCTCTGAAGTCAAAGGGACTTCTGCAATCGACTTGAAAGGAGCAGGACCTGGGAGCCATTTATTTCACTTTCATCCCCTGCATGAGAGTTCATCAGTTCCAAAATAGTGACTTCAGGGTTTGTGGGTATGGGAAAATCCATCTGAGTGAGAAACAACAGGCTGGTTATTTTATATTGCATCGGGGCATCTGGGGAATTGAGCAAAGCTGCAGTGTAGTTTAAATCTGTTCACCGTGGGTGCAAATATGTTACCATTTTAGTTCAGATCACAAGCCTGCTTTTGAAGCAGATCAGCTGATCGTTCCCACTTACTCCAGTTTGATGTGCATTGTGCAATCACCTGGGAGCACCGAACTGGGCTCCTCCCAGATGGGACTAGTCCAGAGGATGCGCGCTGTCAGCCAGGGCAGCTGAACCAGGAGGCCGAACCAGGACTGAGCCAGGGCAGGCAGGACCAGGAGCCCCTGGAATGTGTACACAGAGGTTGTCAGCCCCCGCTCCTTCACCTCACAGGTCCTACTGCACTGCCACGTCTACATCCTGTGCCTGCGCTGCCACAGCAACCTGGAGGGGAATAAGTGCTCGACCCCACGTTTCCCAGTTGTCCGCCCTTGCCTGGGTGTCCGGTGGTAGCCTGGAGCAAGTCCACAGGGTCTCATCGGGTGAGGAAAACCCGTGGAAGGGGTCACCGAGCTCGCAAGACCTTTGACAGCAGGAGTCAGGGTTTGTCATTTCAGCACACAGCCATGCTTGCCCAGTGTCTGCCTTCTCTTGTTCTTGGCTTGCTGCAGCAGGTGCTGGGTTACTACTTTCATAGAAAAGTTCTTCCTTTCACATAAGCAGCTGATTTTAAACACTTAAGAAATATTCCTGGGCTAATTGAAATATGTTTGGTAGTAGATTTTTAAAGCAGCACAACAGGGTCAGCCTGCGAGTTACACTTGGCAAAGTGGTTGCTACAGGTGGACTGCGGTTGAAACAATGTTATGAACTATTTTTTGCCTGCCCTTTCTTCTTGAAAGCCCCGAAGTTAAGGAGGACCAAAATCTGGATCCAGTTCAGAGTTCTTCTTGCATGTTATTCTCCATGCAAGAAAGTGCTGTAAATGCTCATTCAAAAATCCTTTAGGAAGAATAATAAAGACAATTGGCAAAATTTGCTTTAATACTCCCTTTATGATTACTCCCACCAGCTACAGGTGTCTCTCCAGCTGCAGTTTCAGCTTGGCGACTTTCCTGGTCTGCCTTCCCTGGGGTTTGTTTTGTGCTGCATCCCTCCTTCGGCTGGGCTGGTGTTAGAGACCTGGCAGGAGTGCTGGGTGCGTGCCATTGTCCCCAAGTTACTCATCAACCGGAGGGGCCGGCGGGGCTCTGGGGGTGCCCGGTTACTGTGGTTACTGGCGGCATCGCACTCCGCTTGTAAATGCGATCTTTGACCGTAGCCACTGCTCCGGAGGAATTTTCACAGCTCCCGGAGAAGACAAAACTCCGGGAGTTGGGATGTAAAAGGTTATCTGATACAAGGAGGGTGAAGCGGAGGCTTGTTCTGCCGGAAAGTAAATCCCTCTGCCTCGCAATGAAGGAAACATCGGAAGGTTTTTAAGTTTCAGGCGTATTCCCTTGCAGCTATGGTCTTGTTAGATTTGTTTTCTCTAGCTCTGGTACAAGGATCATGCACAGTGGTAGGGGTTTGGTTGTTGGCCCTTTGTAGAGGTATAAGGTCACTCAAAATTGTTCTTGTGCTTGTGTGTTTGCAGCAAGAAAATTTTAATGAGTCTTTCATCAGTAGTAGCCAGATCCTATCTGCTCCAGGGTATCACTCATCTGGCCCCAGCAGAATTAATGCATTGAATGCCCTGAGCTACAGGCTGAACTTGCAGAAAAGGAGCTCAAGACTTTGTGTAGTCACAGCAACAAAACACGGATAAGCTTATAAGTTTCTCCAGGATCTCACAATAAATGTGTTTTAGCCTGAAATGTTGCTGTCACCTGCCTGTGGGAGGGTGTCCTCAGTCAGGGCTTATTACTTATCTGCTGCAAAAAGGTATGTCACTGGATAACAGAAATTGGGGCCAGAGCACTGGAGACACGATAATATTGCTTCATTTACCATTGTACTTTGTCTTATATTCACTGTTACATTGCTTCAATAACTTTATTTTTCAGAGGAGTTTGTATCCATAGACCATGTGTATCTATTCCATATCGTATCCTTATTTACCTGAATTACTTAAAACGTTTAGTTCCAGGCACAGGTTTAATGGAGGAAGGGGCCGGTGCTCCTGAGCACTGCTGTGGCTGAAGGGGAAGCACAAGAGGTGTAAGTGCTGGGATTGCCCCCCCTTGTTGGGACTCTGCCCCTCTTCTATGTGCTCCAGACACTCACTCCGAGCTCTGCTGAGGATTTTGGGAGTGGTCCTTGCTTCTTATCACTCCTAGTATGCATGGGTTCAGGTCTTCACTGCCTTTATTCTTTCAGTGCTTACACGGAAAATACACTGGTACCTGCGCAGTTAATGAAAACACCCAAGAAATTATTGCCTGCCTGAGTTTAAAATCTGAGTGATGGCTCTGAGCAGATCCTCAGCCCTTACAGTGGGAAGATGGCAGCTTGCTGCCAAGAGTGGAGGTCCTGCCCCGGGTCAGAGGAGGAGAAGGGGTGACAGTGGCACGCTGTGTTGGGTCCTGGTCCTGGCGAGGGGGTGAACAGCTGGTCCGTTTTGGATGGTATCAGGAGTGAAACCAAATGAATTAATGCAGTTAAACCTGTATCCAATTTCTTCCTAGTTCCCTCTTTGCCTCTGTGGGAAGCTCCCAAACCAGGTATGATTCAGTGGGGCCCCACAATACGGGTTTTTGAAGATGCTCTCCTTGTGCTACTTCAGGAGCTGCAGACGCAGAGCTTGAGGGGTGCTGCAAAGAGAGACGTCCAGAGGCAAACATGCGGGTAAAGGCAGTCAGGGTGGTGCAGCAGGTGGGGGCTGTGTGCTGCTGTGGGATTACAGCCCCAAACAGAGATGATAGGCCAGATACAGTTTCACTGGGGCTCCTACCATGGCATAAAGGGTTCTTTTTAGTGCAGCCAAGAATCCCATTAGCCTTTTCTTTTCCTGAACAACCTGTCTTCTATCCATTGGCAGCGCATTTTGGTTACCTAGCATCATATAGTGTGTCTTATGTGGTTTAGCTATAAAATGCATCTCTTTACGTTTGCTCACATTACAGCGAAGTCTGTCGCTTCGCTACAGCCAGCTCCCACGAGCCTTAGTCACAGAGGGTGTCCTGCCTGACTCCATGGGTCTGTTCCCAGCGGGGAGGAGAGCAGGGTTTGGCTGCTAGTGTGACCACAGCCTGCCCAGCACAATCTGCATTACCTGGGGCATTAAACGTATTGAAGAGATTCGAGTGGTCTGGAGTGCGATGCCTTACAGCCTGCAAAACTACAGTACTATGATATCATTTTTGTGAGGTGTTTGACTTTGCAGGAAATATTTTTCTCCTTTCTTGTAATTTTTGAACATCTATACCATTTTTAAAGACACCAATCTCCCACCTCTTCCCCTTGAATACATTGAGAAAGCAACTCTTTTCCTGTGTCATAAATGTTATAATACTGTCTATGTGTACCCTCTAGTTCTTATAATGTCACATGACTCTGGACTAGGAGTTTGAGAACAATTATTCATTACTTTGGTGGAAAGAGCACCCAAAATATCCAAGTTTTATATCATCAGAATTAAAATAGTGGTTATTAGGCAATATCACTCTAAAGTTGGTAGCTTTGTCTGCATTAGAGGAAATCCATCCTATGAAAAACCTTTTATCTGTATATAAAAGTATCTTAAAACTGTTTATAATCTTGCTGAATTACATTTGAGTGGTCCTTCTACTGTGAGAGGTGAGTACTAATTTAATTTCACTTTTTGGTGGGGCTCTTTTAGTTCCCATGTAGATACCAACGGCTTATAACTAGTCCTGCCATCACGCATCGCTGCAGGAAGTGGACTCTCCAATGCTGACTCTCCAAATAAATTGGTTTGAGAAACTGTCAGCAAATAGACTATTGCGATTAAACAATTTAGAACAATGCTAACAAGGATAAATTTGCAGGGATATTTGGCATGATTCAATGTGGCTAGCAATGGTGGCCTTTGCTGTTTCTGCCTAAAATACTAGAATACGTGCAATTTGGTTGCAAGTGGTAAAACAGTTTTCGGGTATAAACAGGTCAATTCACTGCAGAGCATAGAGACACAGAAGCTTACTATAATAATTTTAAGGTGTAAAAATTCTGTCTATCCCTCATAAACATCTCTCTGTGCACTGACACTGCAAATTCTTCCCTGGGTGAACTGTCCTCTCTTTCTTGAGCAATTGCATTAACTTCTCTCTAACTGCCTGGGTAGGAAGAGTTTTGCAAGACCAGGTCAACAGTTTGACTTCCTTTCCCACAGGGTGCTAGAGTTTATTTTAACAAACTGATTTTTGCCATTTTCAATTAATTTTTAGGAGGATAGACTGGTTTTGGTAAGCAGTCTAGACCCTGTTGTTTGTCCTACTGGTTTTGGTAAGCAGTCTAGACCCTGTTGTTTGTCCTTTTTTTCTTATGGATTTTGCCTGCCTGGGGATTTTGTAACATTTTTCCTCTGCTGAGATCTATTCTTATTAGAATCGTTATTTTGGTAAAAGCCATATGCTTACAGCAATTTGCATACCTAAAATGCTGAGGTCACTTATACGGTGACACCATTAGGTTACTGTGTCTCGCGTATTTGTCTCCCTGTCGGATTAACCATTCTTGCTATGCCACCGGGAACATCTGTCAATCTTTTCTGTGCTGTCTGGCAGCTTCATTAAGGTTCTCAAACTCATGTAAACACCTTGGGGCTGGGGCTGTCTCTGACTTTTCTCTTGGCCAATGCAGCGCATTTAGCCGGTGCTTAGCCAGCTACAGTTCTGAGTAATAATGACACAGATACTGTGCGAGTATTCATAAAAAGCAGAAAATTCATGGTCTCATTTTGAGGGGTTTGGGAACTGGCCTCTCCCACAGAGGTTGTTGGGGTAAGGAGAACTTGGACTTTTCCATGTCAAGTTTTAATCTCCAGAATGTCCTTTATACTTAAAAAAGGCCAATTTATCCCACTGGCTGTTGTTATTGCAGGACGTTCCCAGGTTCTGTTCTGCATTGTGGTTTACTGGTGGAAAGGTATGTGAGGTCCTGGTAATTTTATTTGTTTATTTAGGTGGGGGTTTTTTTGTGTGATCACTTGAGGGAATCAATTAGTTCTTTTATTTTTCTTAATTCTATTTTATAACTGCATCATAGGTTGTTGGACAGATCAGAGGCGCAGTTTGCTTCTTGGTACATGTACTTCAAGTGACATTTCCAATGGCAGCCATATGAAAAAGAAAGCAAACAAACATAGTAGACGCAATCCTTCCTTATGGTATAATTACTTTTTAAAAGGTGCCTTGATGGAATATGCCTTCTAATCAGGAGATGTCTCAAGGAGGGGATGAGACCGTCACTGCACGGGTAGGAAGGCAGAGGGGTGGGGTTGGTTGTTACTGGGGCTTTGGCTGCAGAGTGGGTAGGGAGCAGGGTGCCTGGAGCTGTGCATCAGGCAGAGCTGCCCTGAAATATGAGGTCTCCTTTCCCTCTTGGGGTGGGGTTTGTCTTTTTTTGGAATGCAGCTTCCTTGGGCTGAGCATAATTGAAATAATCTGTGATTGATAGCTGTTACTAGTGCTTCTCTTCTCAGACACAGTTCAGGGATGGTGTGAAGAGAGGGCAACCAGGAGCCAGATCTGCCCCATCTGGGGTGGATCTTTTCCCTCTATACGTGGCACCTGTGCTTCAGAAATGATGCAAAGACTTTTTTAGTGGATGGATTATGTCTTTTTTCCTCCAAATCATGTGCAATGTCAGGTGTAGTTTCTCTGCCTAAAATATGTACTTCTTGGGGTTATTTTCACTACAGAAAATACGTTATGTTTTCTGATTTGGCTCGAACAATTCACTTTAGTTACCCAAGTCACAGGATCAAGAAGATGAGGGACTTCTATAATCCTCTTGCAAATTTGCTGGGGTCAATAGAGTTTACCTTACAGAAAATATGGGTGCCTTATCTCGACTGTGATTTCCCTTAGGGTAGGTGACATGCACTAGTTAACTGCAGTTAAAATAAAACAAAAACCTCCCATGAATTCAGATCCCACATACTCTCCTCAACTTCCTTCCTATGTTTCTGCCAATATTGACAGTGCTAACATAGCTCTTGCTAACTGAATTCCCGGTGCACCCTCGGGGGACTTTTTCCCATTGGATGTGGATGGCAATCTAGGAGCAGGATCCTTGTGGGTACCCAAATACAGAAGACGAAGGACTGCAGATGTAGCTCACAGGAGAGTTTGGTTTGTTGTTTCACTGTAGCTTTAGGTCAGTGTGTTTTCCATGGCATGCAGTTGGCCCAGTTCTAAATAGTGTACAGGCTTGCATTTCCTCTGTGTATTTTTCTGTATAAATTATCTCTCTCTATATATATTTCTGAATGTGTCAATATCTATGTATATTTCTCTTGTAAAAAGTTTAAAACTCTGTAGAGCTTTTTAAGGCAATGACGTAAACTATGTTGTTATTAAAAGACATGAACATGTTGCCTTGTTCTTATATTTAGCCCAAATTACGGTGAGCAGAGAGTCATTTAGTAGGGCTTTGAGGATGTAATGAGTGCATTAGCAGTCTTAAAAAATCAGTTCGTGAATCAAATCCTGACTCATGCACATGAAGTTCTGACTTGCTGAGTTAGTCTGTTGGATTTCACACAGCCTGCAAATTCATGAAGTGTATGAATTATTGGCCTTTCAGCAACTCCTTTTTCGTTTTTTTAAATATGTCAAATCTGCTAATAGTTAAGTTGTTTGTGTTCTAAGTACAGACATTTCATATTTATAAAATCATTTTGGTAACTGTAGGCTTCTAGTTAGCATTTTCCTGTCCTTTCTTGGTAAAATTGATGCTCAGGTTTCTGGGAGATCTGCATTGGCACGAATCAGTGTCCAGCCTGAAAGGGCCGTGGGTGTCTCCTGCGCACAGGCTGTGCATCTCCTCCTCCCTCCGAGCTGCTCTTCGCTCCTCGAGCAGTCATGGCATGGTCAGGATGGCAAAACAGGTTCCTTAGCCAGAGGAGAGTACTGGAGACAACATTACTGGTTTTTTTCTGTCATGAAACTCTTAAAAACAAGCACACTTACTGGTTTTCTTAATGCCCTGACACCTGGAGCTCTGCTATTTCACAGGAATCTGTTTCCCATTTTAAGAAATGTGGTTTTCCAGAGAAACTTCAGGAGCCCCCAGTCCCCAGTGTCATTGAATGGCTTAATTTTATAGCATAAATAGTAAGATACCAATATTTATTTTTGCTTGGATAAACTTCCTTGTTCTCTTTGAGGCTTAGCTCCTGATTTTTGAATACACAGCATTGGAAAAAATTTTCATAAACATTCAAATACTTCTGTAAATGAATTCTCACAGGCTGCAAGCAAGGAGAGCTAATGTTCTTACATTACCATGGAAGCACCTTAGGCCTTTCTTCTTTCTCCTTTATTGATACCATCTGAAGTGTCTTCAGAGTCAGATTCTAGATTCATTAAGTCTGGATTTATATGGGTGAGCTGTTGCTAGCTAGCCATCACACTCAGTTTACACCAGCCCGGCTGACACCTCTCTTCATGGAAATCATTAGAATTATGTGATTTACTTGGGTATCACTACCAATGTACGTCCCCTTACAGCAAGCACTTTTTAACAAGGTCAAGGGACTTTACCAGGTTTGAGCACTACAGGCTGGGTGGCACCTAGCAACTTCGATCATTGCTGGATCATTACTGTGCTTTACTGCAGTGCCTCTTCTGCACGTACAGCGCAAGTTGGGTTAACCGTGGCCAGAAAGCTCCTCTGACAATTTGCAGTACTGCTGTTACAGCTAGTGGGACTTGCACATCCTAATCCTTTAGATCAGTAAGCATCTTGGACTAAATTTAAAAAAAAGGGAGGAAAAAAACCCAGTGTTAAGCTAATGTTAAGGGTCTAACTTAAAAAACAAGAGGATTTGGCATCATTATCTCTGCCTGTTGTTCCTGGGTATTACTGCTGTTGTGATCCCTTATAAGAAAGACTCTGACCTGCGTAAGATTGAGACCTTGGGTGAAAAAAATAAGCCACTTTCATGAGCAAATGTTTAATAGCTTTAATACAAGGTTTCCCAACCTGCTGCAACTTCATTTTAAAATCACGTGTTATTATTAAAAAGCCATACTCTGACAGTTGTGCTGCGTTTATTTTAATAGAGTCCTAGGGCCTAATTCTGCCATTAAGCAACACTTTGTTCCAGGAGCAGTCATATGGCAATTACCAGGAGTATGTTACTGCACACCATGAGTAAGCATGTGGTTTAATTACCTGGTGGAAGATTCTCATTAGTGTAAAAAGAAGTATTGACCTTTCCAAAGTTTCATACCTGAAGTTTAGCAAAACTAGATAAAGCTGTTTTCTATCTAAAAACCAAGAGTCTTTATAAAGCATCGGGAACTCCTTGTAAAAATGTGATGGGAAAAGTTGGCCACAGCTCTGGAAGAAGTGCAATACGGGCTGGAGCCTGCACTGTTCCCGGGGATGGGAATTTTCCTTTGACTTGGCAGAGAGCAAGATAAAGATCGGTTTGCTGAGTTCTGAGGGACCAGTTAAACAACTCTGATGTTGGTTGCGTTCTCATGGTAAGCCTATGGACTAAATGTGCAACTACTTCAGCAAGTAAATGCCTCTAAATTAACACTGATAAATTAACTACCTAATCCTTTACTGTAGATAATGTCTGTTGTGTGCCATATTTTAGCATGTTGGGATCTGAAGAGATTTATAACAGAAGAGCAGAGGATGCACTCCAATGAGGGAGAGCAACAGTCTGTAAGCACACCTTACTTTTGGAGATCTTAACTGGGCATTAATCAGTATATTCTTTATTAGCAAAGTTCTCCTTTCAAGTCTATTTACATACAACACACTAATTACCTTTCATCAGAGTTTCTTTCAGAGGGAGCCGCGAGAATTTCTGACGACAAAACTCATCTTAGTGTGTTGTGTTTGCGGGTAGCTCAGAGGAGGGAGTTACATGCTGTGGAGTTTATTCTCATCAGACCAATGTAAAGAAAATCCACTTGTTGCTCACATACATGGTTTTCTTAATTTTTTTGGTTGTTCTTCACTGAGTGTCTTACCGTTTTTGTTTGAAAGATGTTTTGCTGCCCTGTAGATTTCTCTATCGTTTGTTGCTATAAAGCTGTCGAGCTGGATTCTCAGCTAAGCTCTCTTCTGACTCTGGAGGTGCATCTTCTCACATGATGATTTTGAAGTTGGAAGCCAGGGAGTGGAAGATCTTGGTGTATGCTCACACAGACCTAGACTGGCTCTGACCAGGACAGCTGCTGGGTGCTCTGGGTATAGCCCTGGTGTGGTGGTTACATTGACCTCAGGTCAGGAGAGCCACAGAAAGCAAACCTGGGAGAGATGAGACCAATGGGGATTATAGGGTGGAGGTTTTGGCATGGGAGGGAAGAGTGCTCTCACCTCAAAAAAAACCAAATTACATGTGGTTTGCTTCTGTTAATGGGACCCATTTGGTGCACTGAAAAGATTTAGAGCAACAGCATTAGCCAACAGCATTTCACAATTTATCTTCTAATAGTTAAAGAGTTGGTTTCATGGTGTGAGGAACCAGGATCTGCCTCCTTTCCTCACTGAGTCCTTTCTGGTTTGCAGACAAGTTGGGTTGCCTGTCTTGTCTTCTTCACTTGACTGTATCGCAGCTAGCATTGTAGCACATGCCATGGTGAAGAAAGGGTGCCTGGAAATGCTATGGCAGAACGTGAGCCCACGAAGAGCAGGGACAGCCATTAGTTGTCCAGCATTAGAGTCAACCTTGCTTTCCAAGTCACACGTCCTGAGGGTTATGCAATGTAGCATTTTGTTCATTGAAAATTTTGTGTGACTAAGGATGTCCATGATCTATGGTTTGTGTATTGATAAATACCAGCTCAGTAATTTTGTTTAACTTCTCTGACTTTGTCTTGGCTAATAGTTACCTGCAATACTGTAGACCATAAATGCCTATAGATGCTTGTCCTTTTTGGACAGCATTTTTATCAGGGTCTTACCTTGGCCTTCAGAGAAATTCAGAGAAAAAGTATACTCATAATTGACCATATAACATCTGCTCAGACGACTTACTGCCTGACTTGCAGAGGCAGTTGGATTCGTATGCAGTGTTGGTATGTTTGCTTTGCAGTATATATTGCCAAACTTGTGTGTAAGGTTGCTGGAATACAGTAGACACCAAGTCTACCATACCTTCTGCATAGTGCAACTGTCATGCAGAAGATTCATTCCTTGTGCCACAGAAGTATCTCAGGTGGTTTTTGTTACCACACAAGGGACACAGATTTCTTATTTCATTACTTTCGCACTCTCCAAAGTGTCGAGTGAGGACTCTGTATCAGACAGCGTTGAAATGTTGAAAGCAGAAGATAATGGAATGACAAAAATATGTTCCTCTTCGCAGTAGGATCCTTCTCTACTAAAATAGAGAAAGAATTAATCTATAAATTTCCTTTTAAAACTCCCATCTATTAAAATGAGATTATTTGAACAACATAACACAGGAAGTTATGTAAAGATTTTAATGTTGTGCCATGTACTGCTTTCAATTATTAATAGAGAACTCTTTCATTAATTGTATTTTGCTGTTTTGATGAGTAAGTATTTTCACCTGAAGATGATGAGTGAAAACTATGAAAGTTTTGGCAGAGTGTGTCACTCTGGCAGATGGATGGCACCTGGCCTGCTCGGGGCGACTCGTCAAGTAGGTGCCCATTGCTCCTGAGGTGTCGGTGGGAGCTACTTGGAGGGAAAACACTGTTTGACTTCTCATCCTAGTGGCAACCATGCTGCTTTGATGAATACTGCAGTAAAAGAGCTCCGTTTATGCAGCTTTGAGTAAGAGCTTGATCATACAAGCCTCACTTCATCAGATTTGTCTTCTTAGACCAAGACCAGAGGTCACTGCAGAGTGTTTCTCTGAGAAGTAATTCTTAAAAGGGTGGACCTGAGTTGACTCCTCTGGCATGGGCCGGGCCTCCTCGCATTTTAGGCCTTGCAGTGAGATTCCTCAGAGCTGTGAAGGTTTCTAGGGTTGAAAGAGTAGATTAACAGAAAAGTGTTTAATATGGAGATTTATGAACTTTCTGTATCGCACATGGAGATAGATACTTAAGAACTAAAGTGACCACACACAGCATGTGTTATACAGTTAGAGCCATGTATCAATCTCCCAGCTGTGGTGTGCAGGGCAATGTAACTGTCTCCTTTGGTCACCGCTCATTGTCTTCAACTTGAAATGTTAGCTCTCTTTTTTTTCTTTTTGTGCTGCTTTTATAAACCTTTGGACACGAGCGCATTCTTGGCATTGTTGGGTGTTTTTGGGGAAAGCAATTCCATGCATTCTTAGCTTTGGGAAGTGATCAGGCAGAAAGGCGTGAGCTAACGTCGGATGATTTATCATTGTTCCACCAGGAAAGGGACACAAGACCTTAAACTACTGGCTGTGTAAGCCCAGAAAGTTATTTTACATAGGGTTGTTTAAGCCCGAAACAGGAATAGTGACAGCCTTCCACACTGGAGAGATGCACTCCCGTTTAAAACCACAGGTGTTATATACTTGCATGTTAATTTTGATAATACAATAATGGGAAAAAGTGTAAAAAGGAGAGATTTGCTTTCAGTAAAAATATTAAGACTGTGAAGGCTTAATATGTCAAAATGTTGGGTACTTTGTTCAGTCCGGGAGGTCTTTCTCTCTGTGTTTGTAACAATGGTTTTCTCCAACCTAGGATTTCAGTTCATTGATGTGCTGTCTTGGTGAATGAAGAACGTCCTTTCTGTGATGCTGAGAGAAAGAAAACAGCCTACTTTACTGAGATTCCCTTTTTATTAGATCCAGAATCAGTTACTGGACATTTGATCGTATGTTTCTGAGTTATTCAGAGTTATTCATAGCAGAAACCTTGCATTTAAGCCCCTTTTTTATTCTACTGCATATACTGTGTAGTAGAAATTGGCTAATTTAAATACAATAGTTGTAAAAGGAATATGTCAAGTGCTGTCTCAATTTCCCTCTCTTTCAGAAAGCACTGGCAAATCAGATAGGCAGTAAATTGTTTTAATTTGCTTTTGAATTCAGTAAGAATTATCTACAAAGTCATCACACTTCTAGGTTTTCTTGGACAAGTCTCCTTTCTCTTCCCAGCAATTTTGTCCAGGCAGAAAACCAGGACTTTGCCTATACAAAAGTGCATATGTTGGGCCCCTAGATATGTACTTTAAGTGTGCAAAATTTTGCCTAAGGAGGTATTTGATAATGAGGCTAATTAAAAGCAAGCAGTAGGGCAGATTCGCTAAAGATATTTATGGAAGTTGTTTCTCTGTATAAACAGAAAGGAATAGGAGCGAGAAAAAACACAGAAGTAATTGTAAAGGGTGAACCTTACTGTGATATACGACTCTTAGATTTGCTTAGGTTTTTCTTCTTGCTTTAAGCGGTCAGTGGACATTTCCAGACAACAGTGATGCAAAATGACCCACCTTCCACATTATTTTGACTGTCATGTCAGAAAAAGAGCTGTTTAAAAGGATTAAAGCATTATTCTGCGTCCTTCAGGCCTGAACCAGAACAGTAACTAGCACGGCTGCTCCTTTGGCTTTAAAGATAACACTACTATGAAGACTTGTCTCGTTTTAGGTACATAGTTTTCTGGGTGATAGTCTTTTGAAGTTTGTGATGGACTACTTTGTACAAACACATGCATGAAGTGTTTCCAGCCCTGGGTCGTGATAAAGCACTTTAAAAGAAATCAAGCAGAATATTTTGTTCTGGTTCACAAAAGTGGTGTTGAATAACATAGTGAAAACCTTTGCTGCTTAGTGAATCGGGAGAGAGACAGCGGTCTGGCTCTCGAGGGAAGAGAGCCTCAAGAAGGTGAGGTCCCAGCGCCTTTGGGTTTATATTCCAAAAGAAATAAAGTACGTTTTCTTTTAGAGACAAGCCAGTCTGACTTCCTTCAAATGGAAACCACGGGCAGAGTCAGGAGCAAGCTATGAAGCAAAGCAGCCCCCCCCAAGGTGGAAGAGTAAGAACTGAGGGAAGTGGAAGGGAAAGGAAAAAGCTGTTGTGGGAAGCTGCTGGTGTTGGACACACTCACTCACTTAATCCTAAAGGTTTTCCTTTCCTGACTGCCCCAGGGTTCCTTCCCAGCCCTCGGTACCCTGAACCTGGCAAAACATCCGTCTCTGAAGGTGTAGAGATTCCTGTTCACAGCTTTATTAAGAGAGGGAATAGGTGGAAGGGGAGAGTGGGAGGAGAGGAGTACATGATGGGTCTTGGGGAACTTCTTGTGCTTCCCAGCATGCAAAGGACACGGGAGTTAAACTCACTGCTTGGAAGATACGACTGTCAATATGTTTTTGTCCTTGATCCATACATACATCTGTCTGCGTCTGTATGTCTGTCAGTGTAATATATAGTCACATATTGGGATATTTTAAGGCAATGCAACTTGCAGTTCTGTAAAAAGTGTTGAATGAGAAATTGCCTATATTGTTATATAATTACTTAATAGCATTTGGGCTAGATGGAAAATAGTGAACAAAAATACTTCTTTGAGTTAAAACAAAACAAAACCCAAACCAAACAAAAAACCCTAATTCCTGTAAATGAAAAACTATCATATTCTGCATCTGCAGCTGGAAATGGTTCACCTTCAAACCTGAAAGAGAAAGCTCCTTAAAATGAAGGAGTTGGGAAAAAAAGAAAAAAAATCATAAACCCAGAAATGTACATTCGATTTTAGAAATTTGAGCTTTAATACCATAAGAAAGGTGAAGGCTTTTGTCTCTTTGCAGTGTACATACATGTGTGTCTGTTTTCTGTTGACATACTATGTGTGCAGTCATATAAACCCCGTCAGAACTACTGGGATTACTTCATGTTGGCATCTGTGAATGTGAGAATTATATTTGGCTTGTGATCTTAATGTTTGAGCTCCTCAACAGAACTCAAATCCACAGGTAAAACACACTGATATTTTCCTGTGAAGGTATGAATTCACAAGGGAAAAAAAAGAATGTGTGGAACGGTATCGTTAAAGTTGAAAGCTAAAGAGATACTGCAAAGTCCTGAAACGCAGATACTTAGACTCAGATCTGCTTCCATTATAGCTAATGCCAAAACTTCTATAGTTTTCACTGGGAGCTGGATTAAGACTTTTATTGATATCATGCCAGTTTGAATTCCTTCTCTTATTCTTGATCTTGATCTTGACAATCACTTTTTCCATTACAGTTCCATTAAAGATTTAAAACACAGTATAATAAAACTCAGTGAAAAAATAACTTAATGCACCTACATTGCTATGCAAATGGATACAAATTTAAACTCCTTCACATCACTGCAGTACTCTCTTTATGCCAAACAACAGAATCTAAACTTTATTCTTTTCACTTGCTATTTTTAGTTCACTGTCCATTTTTTTCCAGGGGTTTCTGGAGTATCAAAATAATTGAAAATAATTGGTCTTTCAGTTGTTTTACAGTTAGTACGTGGATAATTAAAAATTAAACAGATTATGCATGTGGTATTTTAATAAAACAATTAATTATTATTCAATGGCCTTTATTCAGTGGCCTCTATGGAGTATGCCTGGCAGCGCTTAGCCCCAAACCAAACCAATGGAGACTGGTCCAGATCACAGAACTGGCCTCTGTGTTTTGGCAGCAACTGAAATTGCTATTATCGAGTGTCCACAAGGAAGCAAAAATAAGAAGACTGAACTATCTTTTTTTTTGCTGGGAGAAGTTGCTGCAGCAGAGATTTGGGAGCAGGGGCAGCACAGAGGCTGTAGGTGTCAGAGGACGCCGGGTCAGCTACATCTTTTCTTCATTCACTTTGGCATTTTTTCAAAGACTGAGGTAGAGGTGTTCATTTTGGGACCATACATAGATCTAAATAAATGTCCTTAAACAGTCTGTATCAACATAGTAAATTCAGTCACAGCTGACTGCAGTATGGTGATCTTCCATATTATGTATTTACATAATTCTGAAAAATCGTAAACTTGATTTTAAAGACTATTGGCTCAGGAACTTGTCTGTAAAAATAAACAGGTATTAACTAGAGCTGTTGTTGGCTTTCAGTGTGCAACTTTGCTGTCATTCAGACTGATCATGATTTATATGTTTTTGATATGAATTTGAAGATATGATACAAAGATATGGTTTGAAGAAAATTGATATACTGTGTCTAAAATGTTTGTGGTGGAGAGCCAAAGTGTTTTCTCCCATTTCGGTCTCCACGATGTGAGTTCATTTGCCTCCAGCTTTTGCATAGGATAGCTGTAGGAGCATTGCTGTACTGTTTTACTACTTCATATGGCAAATATTACAAACAATTAAAGACAGTTTGAAAAATTACTGTATTTTTCAGATTTGAGACAGCTTTTGTGAATAGACCAGCCTCTTGTCCACAGTCAATACACAATACACCTTTCATCTTACACCAAGTAATAGAGTCTAATGCAGACAAGGGAGGTTCTGCAAGTGCCAACTCCCTGCAATCTGCCAGGAGCTGCATCCATTTTGGGACATTTCCACCGCTTATCTATGTTAGCAGGGTCTTCAGGTACTGCATACAGACACTGAGTAAACAGTGGTATGGTAAGAGGCATCGTTCCATCTTCTGTACATAAGGGCACACGAGCATTAGATGCAGAGTCTTAAGTCAGTCCTGGCAGCCTGTTGCTCCCTGTGAAGCTCAGGCCAATACATATGCTGGTTAATGAAGCAGACATGTATGGCCTCCAAAAGTTTTGGCTGTCCTTATGAGAGGGCAGTTTTTTAATAGGGATAATGTGGGGCTAGGGAGCCTGTCATGTTCACCCAGTGCTGGCTATGTGGTGGCTATTAGGGAGCATGAGCATGTTCATGCATTTTCCCTGTGTGGTTGGACCCAGAGAGGAAGTGTACATTAGATAAACTCAGTTAATGGAAATACTAGACACCTTATACCTCGGTTCTCCCCCTTCCTTTCATACATTTTATTCTACATGCATTTCAAGCAGATTGAGAATTGCCAAAAGGAATGAGCATCATGCAGGGACAATGAAACCTGAATTCGGCAGCCCACAGCTGCAGCCTCCATGGGGACCCAGAGCGGGTAGGCTAGCCCACATACAAATCCCAATCTGAACTGCAAAAGCACTTTTGGGATGGGTCTTGCTGGGATGGGTGTTCTGATCATTCTTGTATTCCCAGGGCACATGTATTACTGTTTCATCATTTGGTTGAGGCTCACAGAGCTAAGTTACCTTTACTGTTGAAATCAGGGATGCCAAGTTCTCTCCTCAGTAACAGTCATGTAAACCTCATCAAAATCGATGGAGTTACTTCGTGTTGGCATCTTTGGGGGTGAGGACAGTGATGGTTTAGCTTCCCGCCGGACTTCAAATACACAGATAGAAAGGGACTGGTTTCTTTTGCCTTGCTGCAAACCAACCAGCTTTTCTCCAACAAGATTTGAGTGAGTTTTGGTGGCCCAAGTCTTTCATTCATTGTGCAGGAAGCATGGTGTGAAGCTGCTCTGCTCAACCTCTTGTGGTCCCTTGCTTTGCAACAGCTTTGTATGCATGCTCACAGGTGGGCAGGTTTGCTTGGAAGTGTGCATCGGACCAATGTGACTTCATTCTTCAAGGGTCTTCTAACGCTCCAAACAGAAGTTGCTAATAAAATTGTCCTTTCCCTGCAGATTTAGAAAGATGTCTCAGCTCTGCTTTTAAGTAAAGTTACATTATTTAGTGGCATGTGGTGACAAATCTTAGGTGTTGCGCAGCACTGGGGTGACTTCTGCACCTGTGGCTGGAGAGGCAGCTCCTGCTTGATACCTCTTTAGGACAGCAAATAGTACTGCCCCAGTACCACGTACCCAGCCCCAAACAGCAAATTTCTCTTACGGAGTTTCAGTTGTTTTTTAAATTATACACACACACGCACAAAAATCTGTGTCTGCTCTGACTGCAGTAGGTTTATGGGCTATGCAAAGGGATTTCACTTAGGTGGGATGCTGGGGAGGAAGGTGTGACCTGGCCTGGTGCAGCTGCAAGGACATCAGCAGAGCCATTGTCGGCAGCTTTCTGCTTTCTCCTTTCAAAGGAGAGACAGATACTTTCCATGGCCAGTGTGGAGTGTTACCTGCCCACAAAAAAATCCCCTGGTCTTGTATGCTCTCTGCGAGGCCTCAGGTGGGTGAACACAAGCTTGGTAGAACAGAACAGCTCAAATAGTAATCAGGTGGTTGTTTGGATAGTAATATTTTTTTATCCTTTTCTTCACAAAAGATTCATCAAGGTGTGGGTTACTTGTTAACAGCTGAAGTCAAGTAGTGATAGGCGAATCGTTTCTCTCTATTTACACAGCGTAAGGCAAGAAAGCTGTGTTTTTTAAATAGTCTGTGTAAGGACTGTAAAAACAAATGTCTCCACCCTTCACAAACAAAGGCTTGACTGGAAAGGCCGTTTGCCGCGTATAGAGCAGAGAAAAAGAAAACAAAAGGGTAAAAATACCCTGTTCATGATGGAAATGAGAATCCTAGCCATTCTTCCCTCCATGTTAGCAAACACATCCCTGGTGACTGTGAGCTCCCCAGAGCTCGGCACTTGGCTCCTCTGAGAGGTCCTCAGCATAGATTGCTGATGGGGAACTTAGTATCTGAAGGTTGATGCTTGCTATTTCTGAAGGCTGATGCTTGGCTATACCTCACTCGTGCCCTGAAGATACTCGTTCCCGTGCTAGTTAGTCACCAGTCTTATATTTTGTACATGTTAGCTACTGCTTCCCAAGCAACCAGAGGTGAACCACAAACAGGTTGCAACAAGACCCTTTAAAATGCTGAAAGGTTAGAATGCAGCAAGTGGGATTTTCAGCACATTAAAAAAAAAAAAATCTTGTAAACCTTTCATCCTTCAAATTTTTAATGGACGTTTTTAGTGTGTGTGTGTCTTTCTAGGAAAAAAAATTACTTGAGGAGATCTAGAAATATAAACTCAACTATAAATTGAATTGGGAAAGAACATGAGTCTCCTCTCCAGCATTTTTTAAATTGTGCAGTAGGATACAAGACCTTGTAATGATTTTTTCCAGTTGCTTACTTTTATTTTTTTCAATATGGCTAGCTTTCTGTCTGCCTCTTATTCTTCAAAATGAGGCTTGGTATGCATTGGGAGGTTATCTCAGATCTTTGCAAATAGGGTATCTGAGCTCTACACCATCCGCAGTTGTGGGTCTCCTCCATGTCAAACAAAAATCCCAGGAGGGAGTGTTTTTCTCTCCATGTCCATGCAGAGCAGAGGAACACTTGCTTGTCTTCTGCTTCCTTGCACTGAAAAAGATCTGCAGTAGAGGCTTCATTTGCAGAACACAAGGCTGGCTGAAGTCCCTTAGGCTGCTGTTTCTGAAATAGTAGTCTGCAAAACAGCACAGAGAGACCCTTTGGTGGACTTTGGAAACTGTATAGTGTTTTCAATCTAACATTTGCTGTTAAGGTCACATTTTGGTGCTCGGAGAAGTCAGGTGGCCCAAAAAGTGTGGCCATTGCTTCTCCAAATCTTAGCTAGAGGGGCCTCTAACAGGGGTTAGCTGAGGTAGTGCTCAGCGACCCGCAGCGTGCCAGCAGCAGTCCGTGGGCAGCATTGGAGTGGCATGGCACAGGGCAAGCGATGGGGAGTGGAACGGGAGCCACTGCTACTGTGGCTCCACGCCCTGCCTGGGGACGTTTGTCCGTGGGACATTTTAGCAAAGTTTAGTGCTGGAGCGTAAAGGAGCTGAGCAGCCCAAGCCGGGAGCGTTGGAGGCAGGGAGGGAGAGGCAGTTTAGGAACGGACTGCGCCTCCTAATAATAATTAACTGCGGACTCTAGATTAGATGCAAATTCTGCAAGCTGTTTAATTTTCTTTTTTTAATCCTTTTTGACGTTCTGTTATAAATGGTAGAATTATGATGATCATCCAAATGATGTGGGGTGGCAAATGAAATTACCATTATACAGGAAAGGATGTTACATTGCTGTTCCCGTCTTAAGTTGAAATATGCTCAGTGTGTCTTACTATTGTTTAAATTGCCTAATTGCTGTGTTCTGTGAAGGTATTATTTTGCTCAGTTTATTATTCTTTAACTTGCAAGGTAAGCTTTAATTAGGTGCCAAAAGGTCAGCTCAAGAATATTTTTAAATTTTTAGTTATTTAACTTTCCTTTTAAGAAGTCTTTTAATGACCAACATTTTTTCAGCTTAACTCTGCTAATATTCTGTGTCCTGTAAAATAACTCTTGAAATGCACTGAATAAAACAAAGAATAAGAAACATAGGATAATGATCAATAAAATTTATCAGGAGTGGGGTGCCACTGGCTTGCCCAGACCTAACACTATCAGTCACTGGGTCTGCAGCATGTTACCCCTTGCAGAAGCAGCTTCTCCAAGAACTTGCTTGGTTTCTCTTGGCAAAGGTAGTCTCTGATGCAAGGAGGAAGAACATCCCCTGGGTGCCAGCCCTGAACAGCTGCCGACCCCTGAGCTAACCTGCATTACTCTGTTGGAGACAGATCGATGTGCTTCTCCCAGCACGTTTTAAAATGTTGCTAATAGCTTCCAAATGCTAGTCTATACAAGCTAACCAGCTGAATTTTCTCCTTCTTCAGTGCCATAGGAAGGTATGCTGTGTGTGTCTGAGCTTTACCTGAGCTCGGCTGTTTGCTCTGGTTTGGAGCAATATGGGAATAACAGATGATTCACATTCTTCCTCACAAACATATTATTTTTTCCATACTCCTCCTTGAATGACCTAGTGCCAGAAGTTGCTGAGATGTTAGGAAGGGTCCGGAAGCTGGTAATTTGCTCACCTAAAGCTCCATAAAAGATAGAATTTTTCGTATGGTTCTTACCATCTAAAGGCAAATATAATTAAGAAATTGAGTCAGTTTACAAATAGGTCATGGATCATGTAATAAACTGCAATTGTTGACATCTATGGAGGCTTTTTCTCCCAAACATTGTTTATGAAAGGCAACTGGCAAAGGCAATGAGACAAAAAACTGCTGTAGGCTCCTTTTCTGGGCAGCACTAAGCCTCCCCAGCTCCTCCTCTCTTCTCAGTGTATCTTTTGAAGCTCCCTTTTAGTATTTTCATGTATGTACATGTGCTACACTTCAAGCGGTGCAGTAGTTGATTTTCCTGTACTGAGAGCTGTGGGTTGTTAATTGCTGGGCTGGTTTTAATGGGTTTCACCTGAATGCTGGCTTTCCCCCGGCGAGGCTGTGGTGCACGTCCGTGATTTGAGCCATTGTCCGAGGCTTGGCGGAGCCTCGCAGGGTGGCTCTCCCAGGCCAGGCGCAGAGTGTCCTGCCGGACTGCCAGATGTCCTGCAGGGCTGTCACCTTCACCAGGTCAGTGTGGAGGGCTCTGGCTGTCTCTAGCAGCATAGATGTTTGTGCATCTCAGCCCCAAGTTGACCTCTGGATATAGGTGCATGTATGGTCTTGCTCTTTGCAGGGGAGCAGCAGTACCTCAAAGCACCGTAGCAGCTGCAGGCAAGAAAGGGTCAGGGTAGAGTCTGTTCTTGAAGCAGCCAGTAAATTAGCCATCAGGTGTTTCTTATTTCAGTTTGCTGTGGGTTGCATCCCATTGTTGTACCAGAATCATCTACTCCAGTCAGAGGCAGCTGATCTGAACTGAAAATCTCTTGCTGGAGGCAAAATGCATATTCTCTCTTCATTACCCACACCAGACTGGTGAGAAAAAACAAAGGCGGGGGAGGCAGTGAAAACCAGATCAGGAAAAGAGTTGAAAGACCTGGGGCTGAGCTGAAGCCTTGTCTGCTTTCAGTTTTTCTCCCGTGGTCTTGTGTGCTCAGAGGTATGGTTAGTTGGATTGAGGAGAAGGAAAATAAGGGTTAGCCAAGGAAGGAATGACCTGGAGCTGATCTTCTCGAAAGCTGGCAGTGTTGGGTTGCAAAGTTGTGGTTCGGCCCCATTGGTAAGGAGGCAAGGACAGGGCCAAACAGGGTGGAAGCTGCATCCTGTGGGGATCTTCGAGGAACAATAGCATCTTTCATACTTCACAGCTATAAAATGCATGAATCAACTCACCTGAGGCAGGAGAAGTCAGGAGCAGCTGACATCAGCCACGGGAGCCGAGTCGCTCATTCTTTCAGGGTTAGCGCACTTCCCGACAGACCCAGTCTGTGCTCCAGAGGCTGTTTTCCTCCCTCCCTGCCGATAGGAGCTGGGGACAGATGTTTCATATACTTCTTTCATTGTGTCAGACGACCTGCCGCTCCCACAGAGCCCACCATGGGGGAGCCCGGTGAGAGGCCCAGGTGGATGCTCCTGTTGCGGGACATAACGCTGGGCAAGAGGTGCTGTGTCGTGCCCTTGGTGGCATCCTCACCCAGGTGTGGTACCCTGCAGCGCACAGGGTGTCGAGGACAGTCCTACCCTGCGCGGTGTGGGGACAGCCCTGCTCTCCCTCCCAACAGGTAGCTAGGGATCAGCGTGCAGGGCCTGGCTTTTTGGATGGTCCGTGTGAAGTCCCACAGTCCTGTCTGAGAGGCCGCCTTTTTTCCCCAAAAAACTTTCTATAGTTGGAATTCTAGTGCCAGAGTGACCGAGCTGGGATTGAACCTATCCATGAGAAAACCTCTTGGAGCGAAGTCCCCCCCTCCCTGCGCTGCATGAGTTGGTGTTTGGGACACCAATAAAAGCCAGAGAGAAGCCACGTTAAAGTCATTTAATCTTTGTCTTTTGCCATGGCACTCAACCTGGTGTCAGAGACTCATATTAATAGGATTATTCTCTTGTCAAATGGAAGCTGGAGATAGTCGTCCCAGATGTGCACGCCTGGTTTGAAGGCCTGATTATCTCGTTGGTGTCATTTCTTGGCCTCTTATCAAAGGAACTCTCACGCACATCACCTTTCAGCTCCTCACTCTCAGCTCTGCAAGGAGGAGGAGTACACTTAAAACAATTTCCAGCTAGTAAGCCTATGTTTGTCATTTTTTTTCCTCCGGGGCAGTAGTGTCAAGAAGAACAGGCTCCCGAGCCTGTCAGGTAGAGGGAGAATGGCAGAAGGTTTCTCATGGTTGAGGTCAACAGATGAGGACAGAGCTGCCATGCCACAGTGGGAGGGTTGCAGCCTGGCGTATTGGTGAGTGCGAGGTGCTTGTTGGAGACTTTTGGGTGGTTGAGATTTGGTTTAAGGTAAAAGATCATGTCTTCACTCTGCCAACTGTGCGGGGTGTATCTGCTTGAGAAACAGCAAAATGTTGTGTTGCTCTTGGTGGGCATCATTTTACAAGACCCTTTACTGGTAAAATGCAGCTTAAAATCTGAAAGTGTTACCAGGTGGCTCAAGAGGTGACCTTAGAGAGGATTCAGAAGTAGTGTAGATACTCACTTTTTAAAAAATCATCTATTATTTCACTTTTATCAATATATCAAATAGATTAACTAGGAAGTCTGGTGTTTCTGGATTCGTTTACATGAACCATTTAGTATCTTTTTGTAGCAGAGGTATCAAGAAGAGAAACCAACTGTTCCCTACTTCTAAAATCCCCAAACATTATTTGGTGCCTGTCATGGTGTCACTAGGCTAAATACGGACATACGTCTTCTGAAACCAGCCAGAACATAATAAATACAGGAGCTTCAATCTCTGTCATTCAGTGGAAGGGAAAGCTTGTCTTTTCCCAAGGCACACTGATGAGGGACTGTTTAATTGAGCTGAACAAACTGGTACGTGGGGGGGCCGCGTCGTGCAGGGGAAGCTGCCAGAGGAAGAGCAGCACTGGCCTGCGGGGCGGCTGGATTGGCTGGGAAACCCACGCTCAGCGAGGAGTCCCAGCTTGAAATGTTGAATGTGCATTCTCCGGATGACTTCATGAAGTACGGAGAGCCAAGCCCACATGCTGCACAGCAACTGGCAGTGAGAGAGAGGGAGAGAGAGAGATTAAACTAGAGGAGGTGACTGTTAACGTAAGTAGGTGTGGTGCTCCCAGTTAAATCGGCACATGCAGTAGTTGCGAACTCAACATACTGTGGCCATCTCTCGGGTCCAGGTAGACTGGAAGTTACTTCTGTGATTCAAATAAAAACACTCTAAAGATACTCAACTTTTATCATGTATCATTAAAATCAGTAACTAGTCTACATAAGAAAAGTGCAACCAGTGAAGTCTGTGTTGGGTTAAATTAGCTTGTGTCATGTCTGAATCCTGCTGATAGTAGCATCACTAGTATTAAAGGTTTTCTTGTTGTATTTAGCAAATCACTTTTAAATATGCTGGCTGCTGTGTTCATTACTAGCACTAAACTACTATGTTGATGCATCACCAGCTAGTTCTAGCTTTAATTTGTAAGACCTCTCAAGTCTCTTTTCTTGTAATTAGATTCTACTATTTCTGTATCACAAAATTGTTCTGTAGCTCTGCGAGCAGAAAATACAGGTATTTTTGTTACCGTGTGTGAAAACAGTGTGTGTGTTAAAATTCACTGCCTCTCTGTATAGTGTGAAAAGCCAAGCAAGTTTATATTGTGCTGTGATCTCTTCCTGATGTCCAACTTCAGTTTCCTCCTGTAGTTGCTTTGGGTTTTGTCTCATTTATTCACTCCCATAATGTTTCACCTCCTTATTCCTCTGCATTATCGTATGGGTTTTTATTAGCAACGTCTAGCATTGCATCACCTACCCCTCTGCCTCTATCTCTGTTCTCTCTCTCCATTGCAGGTCCAAGAATCATTGTTCTCTGTTTAGCAATGTTGCCTAGGTCACAAATTGCATCATTTATTAATGTTTTTACCATAGCTCGCTTCTTTCCCGTACCCTCTACATTGTGTGTGCGTACATTAATGTAGCTGTCATTGAGCACTTATATTTCACTCTTTTAATGAGTATTTTGACTTTTGAGGGTTTCTTTAAGCCATAAAAAGTGCCAACAGAGAGCTGGATTTTCAGTGTCACATACTCAGCCATTCCCCCAGGCTTGCAGAAAACCCAGATTACAGAGACCTGAGAGGTACATCTGTGTTAGGAAGATGTTTACGTACTGCGGGGCTGTCAGCAGCGGAGGCAAACACCAACTGTCAGTCTACAATGTGTGGCTTAGCTTCTTGTACTGTGTATTGTGGCATACAATTGAGAAGTGAGAATGTATATTTAGGAAGTAAGAAAAATAATTAATTTATCTTTTCTTTTATGCTATATGCTGGAGCCAGTGATGAGACCTCTGAGCCAAGTGCCTCCCCTGTTTTTTTCCACTTATCTTGAAGCTCTTCTAAATTGTCAGCTGTGAACACAGGGAGGTTAGCACCCTCTTTGCTTAAGACCATTTAATCTTAGTACTAACCTTTCATCACAGAAAGCACCCGTAAGCCCTGCCAAGGCAGGTCTGTTTCTGTGGCACTCCCGCACCCTTTGGCTGCTGTGCGGTGTCTCTGCTGACCTGCAGTGGGTATCAGAGTGGTCTCGGAGAGGGCTTCCTCTTGGCTTTTCTAGTCTCACATTCCTAGCATGATCCTATTAAGCATTGACTTGCCTGCTGCTCATCTCATTAGTTTTCACTTGAAAATACTGCCTCAGAAAACTCTCCTGTATTCCTGAGGTGATATTCCTTCCATACGTTTATTGTATTAATCCCATCCTAGGTCCCAGAAGGCAACATCACATCCCGTTCTCCTTGTTACAGACCACAGGTTTGCCTCTTCACCATAAAGCTACCAGTAACGGACGGTCACTTCATCTCTGTCTCCTGGCTTTGTCTCATGTCTGCTTCTTGACTGCAAGTTTGGAGAGTTTGGGGTACGCATGTCCTCTTCTGCGCGTTGGTCTCTGTGGGAGCTGCAGCTCAGTCAGTCTGAGCAGTCCCTAAGCCCACACAGTAATTTCTCCACAAAAGTATGCCCTGGAACCACAAATCCTTTTCTGCAGAGATACCTCTGCTCTATTACTGTTACCTTGTACGTTGGCAGCCTGTCGAGACCCAGAGCAAGATGTACAAACACAGAACAGACATCCATCCCTTGGGGCTGAGAAAAGAGATGGTAAAAGTTTGTCAGGCTCACTCAGGGTGAGGGGTGGTGGAAGGGCAAGGCCAACAGTCAGCCACGTACATTTACATCTACGTTTGTGGTTGGGACCCTTCCTTACCACATTAGCACATGAAGAAGGCATCAGTGACTGAAGCCACTTGGCGCCTGCTCTCACCTGCCATCACAGGCAGGCATTTTCCTATAGGAGCCTCAGAAGAGAGAATTTTACAGTGAAAATAGGAGGGAGGACTTTGTGGCCACTCTGCGAGGTGGCAGATGGGGCAGACACGTGAGAGAGGATGAAGCATAGGGGAAAACCGATATTGGGAGATGGAGCCCCCCCGTGTTGGCAGAGCAGAGGGTAACTGGCAATACATCACGAATAGAGGCAGCAGTGACCATAATGGTGTGGAAATCTCAATGTGCCATGCCTACAGCAAAATGTGAGCTCTCCGACACAGTTTCCCAGCTCATGAGGATCCTATGAGCCACTACAGTAATGCTTTGAGGACTCAATTTGCTTTTGCTGGTGTGCCAGTTCTCCTTTCTTTCCCATCTTCTTTGAGCTCTTGTACGCAGGACTTGCTACAGTTCCCAGTTTTCTTCTTTGCAAGCTCTGCAGGTCTCCCTGCGTCTGCTCCAACAGAAGCATCTGCTCCACACAAGGGCTGACAGGACCTAAGCCCACACTGGTAGTACTGAATAAAAGAGAATATGTAGTTACCCTTGAATCATTAATTTTCATATCTGCATTTGTGGTTTTCCCCTGCTTGCGCTTCTCTGCCCCACTTCTTTACTGACTGTTGACAATTTGCATTTGAAGTAATTGGCTTCAGTATTAGTAGATGTTTTATGGCAGTTTGGGATGCCAAACTGGGTCCTGTTCACCTCCCCAAACGTGCATCTGCCTCCTTGCCCTGCTTTGCAAATCTAGCAGCTGAGTAGAGAGGGATTAGCCTCTCTAGACAGGGCTTTCAGAAACAGACATTAATTAAAGGTGCAGGATGGAGCTCAGTGATCACCTCTGATTACTGGTGCAAATGCTTTAAGAAGAGAAATTAGAGCAATGGCGTATTAAGAGGTGGGTTCTCGAGTCTTAGTATCTCAAGCATTTCGGTCTTTTTAAAGTGATTTGGCCAGCTTCTGCCTTCTGGTACCTGTGTGCAAATCTAGAGTAACTCCAGTACACCTAGGCTGTTGCAGAGCAGAGTGGTTACTTTGCTCCTTTGGGTAGAGAGTGTGTTGAGTTCAGTGCTGCTGAGTGCGTTACTCTCAACTCAGGAGAGAGGGAAGCACCGTATTTATTTCACAGTGATAAGCGGTAATAGAGAAGTGTTCTGTGTTTCATGCTCTTACAACCTCGTTGTCACATTATTTCTTACTATGTTACTCAGCTTCTGCTGGTAACTTAGGATTACTGTTTGGTATTTTCTAGGACAGTATAATTATTCAAATCCCACTACTTACACAGCAGTGCACAGCATGCACTGAGGGAGATCAGTACTTTTAAAGTAATTACAGAAACATCATTACCTGATTGGCAAGTTAAAACAGTTGCAAAAGAGAGGTACAAGATACATTCCGAGACCTAAGGAGCCCCCCTATATTTTCATGGTCTCCAAAGCATCCTGCGCATCCCAGACAATTCAGTAAAACGCAGCAGATGTTTAAATGATGCTGTATATTAACAAATTGCAATATCCTATCTATTGGCCTTGAGTAGTGTCTGGGCATGAGTCACGGACCTGTACAAAAAAAAAAACCTGGGTTTTTTTTGGCTAAATTCTGGCTACAAGTGTGAACGTAAGAAAAAAAATGTACTAGGTAATATTAAAATGTTTCCTCTTTTTGGGTGCTGACTTAACTTTAGCCACCTGTTACAGCGTTTTCTGAAGCCTCGGGTTACTGCTGTAGAAAAAACATGCAGGAGATGTCTTGAGCCAACTGAGAAAGTGATTGAGAGAGGTCATTTTACAGAGCTTGAGCTGTTTTACAGAGCACAGGAGCCTGGTGTCACAGCACAGTTTCCTGTTCAGAAGAGGCTCTTTCAAAGATAATTCTGAAAGGATTTAGCCATTAAACACAGAGCCAGTGGCAGTCCTGGAGTTGGTTTTCCATAAGAGGAGACTGTGAAACATCTTTGCCGAACAGGTCTCTGAAGAAGAGGCAAGGACAAATTGGTAATTTTTTCAGGGCTAAAATATTTCAATTTGAGCTTGAACATTCTTTGAAATTTTACTGCTTTTTTTTACTTTTAATTATACATCCATCCTTAATTAGAAGGGATTTTTTTAATGAAACTGAAGTAGAAGATACATTTGGCAACTGGGGAGGCACTTTTAAATTTTACTTTTAAATTTTAAATTTTAAAAAATGAAATTAGAATAAGTTAGAGGTCATGAAGGCTCAAGTCTGGCTAAACACACCCCACCCCGCAGGCTTCATGCCTGTGAACGGTTTCGCCCCCCACGAGTTTGCTTCTGCTTCGCTGCTCAGCGTAGCTCACCCTTGTGAACTGCGTTGCTCCACCTCCACCTCCTTGTAGCTACAAATGCAGCAGTTTGTTTTGGCTGGAAAGGCAGAAAGAAGAAAAAAGAGGAGTAAAAGCTAGCTTCTCTGGGGCAATTCTCTGCTCTTCTGGGGATATCAGAGAAAGAGCCACATCCACCTCTCGTTAGCAGCCACGGGAGTCAGCTGTAATGGGGACAGCCTGAGCTGGAGGTCAAGAGCAGGGACTCAATATGGTCATCCTTACCAGTACAGGATTTTGAGTTATATGTAGACATCAAAAAAATATATGTGGGGTGGTAGAAATTATCCAAGTCATTCCCAGTGAAAGGCTTACTGGAATGGATATGTTTCTTTTAATTTATATCAGTTTCAGTGACACGATATTGGGAGATTTCTGGTAGAAATGTTTTTTCTCCACCAGACGTTTTCTGCAGACATTGCAGCCAGCTGTTGTGATACTTTTGTGTGCATCTTGCTCTGTTTTTATTTGACACGAGGAATGATGGCTCCATGATGAATTGTGGAGCCGGGTTGGGTGACAGCCAGGTATCACCGCTGGCCACCGCGCTGCCCCAGCCCTCCTGCCTGTGCCTTCTCTGACCTGGAGCGTGCCGAAGCCCTCTCCCTTCCTGGCACATGTTTACAGGAATTTTGCTGCCCTTTCCACTTATTTTGGCCTGTGCTGAGCTGCTGCTGCCTGCGCTGCTCAGGCACCCTGGCAGCCCTATAAACCTCTCCTGATCTGGATTGCAGCTGCTTTGCCTTTCTCCCCATCACCAGCTGTCACGTCCAGAGAGAAATACTTACTTCCACACAAATACTGAACCTCTGCTTCTCTTTCCCAAGAGTCCACCTGTGAGACATTCAAGGAAAATAATGCTTCAAGCAGCCGGAGCTGTGAGGTCCTGCAGCTGTGGACCACCATGGGTAGGATTTGGCTATCTTAGGAACCCACCTCAGATTTCAGTGGGCTTCTTGCAGGTTGGGAGGCAGAGAGGGGTTTCTGTTAGGCCTTGCGGAGAGAAGGAGCGAGTCTTCTCATGCGGGATGTTTGCAGGGGTTATTAACCCAGTGCAGTGACTGCAGGTGTTGTAACTGGGTGCCCTGTCAGCCTTTAGGAAGCTCTTTCATGAAGATGCTCCGCACTGGCCAGGTACAGAGATACCAGCCTAAATCTAAAGAGGGCTAAAGAGGTTTTTGAAAACTGAGAAAATTTTAGAAAATACCTAAAATACACTTTTCTTCCAAGAACTGTATCACTGGATTGAGGCCGTGATGTAAGCCTAATTTTATCAGTGGAGAGAGAGAATGAGTGGCTGCACTTGAGGGCACTGTCCAGAGAGCTGATGTCCTGTCTGTACAGATGGCCTCAGAGCTCAGGTGGTGAAAAAGTGTGCTCTGGGCACTGAAACAGCAAATCCTTTCAACTAATTAAACTTAAGCAATCATCTGAGCTCTTGGGAAATGACTCCACAGTATGAAGTATCCTGCAGGAATTCAGATAAGCTCTTTGCAGAGAAAATCCTGAATTACAGACAGCTTTTCACAGTGTATAGCACAAAATTTTAAAAAGGATTTTTTGAAAAATAAAATTAGTATTTATACTCACTCAGGCATAATAGTTATCCCATATTGCATGCATACAAATGGCTGACATGGGAATTTGGTATGTTTTATGGAAAGGTGATAGGACCTCTACTAATGCTTGGTGAAATCTCGCCCTTCTGCCTCAGTGGTTTCTCGGGAAGCTGCATGCTCTTGGAGTCGTACCAAAGTACAGTCGGGGAGCTCAGGCTGAAGGCTTCATGTCCAATAGTCCCGTAATGCTCAGGGTCTGCTGATATCAGTGGGACTGTATGGGTAAGGATTCCTAGAACGAGGATTTTCATGTTTTTCCTGAATGGCTTACTTTTTAAGGCTCAACATTAACAGTGACAGTTTTTGAGGTTATTTTGCATAGGCTCAGTATTTTATATTTTTCCATAAAATACAATAGAACAATGAAAAAATAATGCCTTTAAAGATATTGATAGCAATCTACTGCTACTATAATGAAGGAGAGATATTCATTAGACTTTGTAGAAAATACGAACAGCCTTGAGAAAACTCAGTGTACAATGAAAATTTTTTCCATGGGTAGTTTATTCCATGGGAGTCAAAAAGTGCTTCTTCCATGGCACCATTGAGGTCATCATATGTCCAGCTTTCATTGGACGTCTCTTCTTTTCCACCTGGAAATCTTGCTTGGTTTGAAAGAGAGCGCTTTGCTACTGGATGTTAGGATGTCAAGCGATCTGGTAGGAGCAATAGTTTCAATGGGATGCCTGCAAATGGTGGCTAAATTGTCACTGCACTAGTAAAACTTTGTGCTGTGCATGATGCAGGTGGCACAGGGAGTCATCCTGCCCTGCTCAGTGGTGGGCACGTGCCTGCTGGATGTTGGCACTCTCCTGTAGTGAGCCTCTGCTTGCTGTTGGACACCCTGAGCTCACCAAATACCACTTTTCTGGATTGTCTGCAGCCTTGGCTGAGTAGGAAGGAAAGAACTATCACCCAGAAGAGAAAGACAGCCCTTGGCCAGAAGCATTTGAATGCTGGGCAGAGTGTAGCCTGGCACACTCCTGATGGTGCCCTGCTAATGCTGTGGTCAGATCGAGGGTGTATTGAGAGCACAAGTGTTTTTCTCTGTTATCCAGTATAGTAAATTCCTTTAAAGAGAATCTTTTGCTTATGGAAATTGTTAGGTAGCCCTATATTAGTCCTAGAATGCAAAATATCTGTTTTGTTCAAGATCTGTGCCTTATAAAGTGTCTGGCAGAAAATCTTACCTGATTCTTAAAGATGTGAATCATGTAGTTATGACTCCATTTCTACAGCTCAGCTGAATAGAAATCATTAGATAGGCATTTGAGATTACAGTATCGTTTCTTAAGATCAGTGTAGTTTCTGCATTTCACCAGTGGCTCCGAGTCACTGATGTTACCCACTTTAATCTGTCATAACTTGACGTGCCCTTTCTCTGCATTGGCTTCCCAAGATGACATAGAGTGATAGGAGTTAAGCTCTTGTATTCTCCTGATTTTGTCTGTGGGGCTGCTTTTCTCTTTGGCAAAGTTTTGGAGAGAAAAATACCCACTGCATGTTTAGGACTATACAAACAGGAAACAAGTGCTTTGTCCTTTTTGATTCATGTCCAGCATACTAGTTTTAACGGCAGGGATCCAAGAATAATCTTCTCAGTTGACCATGCGGCCAAAAACATGATGATCTCATTGCTAGTGGCCAGTGACACGTAGATGGTTAGCTAATCAAAGGGTTTTTTCTTGGTTTTGCATTGCGTTTTTAAAAGATTGTGTTGGTTGCCTATCAACAGAGAGTCTGGACAAAGTACATAACATTTTTTCTACAAATATTGCCAGTGCCTGGTGAGTCTTTCCCAAAACTACAAAAGTTGGTAAGGGTGTTTTTGCCTGTTTATCTTTCTGTTCTTACTTCTTTATTTTAATCACATGATGCAAGCAAATATTTTTAATTTCAATTTCTTATTTGCTAAAGGTTATTTCCTCAAGTTTCTTATTTGCTTCTAATTTGATTTCTAATGGAGTTAAGCTAATTGAAAGTCTAAATTTGTCAGACTGTGGGAGATGGCTGTATTTTGTGTCAGACCCCAGTGGATGGGCCCTGATACTCCCCATTGCTTCTATTGATTTTGATCATCTTCTTATTAAAAACTCTTAAACATTAATTGAACTTCAGAGAGAAGGAGAGAAAAGAGAGAGTTATAAAGGCTCTGAAACCTTTCCATTAGGAAATACGTATTAGAGGTGGGACATCCGTGCCCCAGTCATTGTTCCCATCAACAAATTTGATGTGAACTGAAGCAGCATGAGAGCATTACCCTGCTTGTGTGGGTCCCTCATGTTCGAGCGTGTTTGAATCTCCTGGGGCAGGAGTAGCTGAACCAACCTTTCTCGTGCCCTGTGCATGTGGAAGCTGACACATAGCCATTACTGCTTGTCCTTCCCCGGATGGATAGCCATCTCTTTTTTCCTTGTATTAATTTGTAAATGGTCTTATGATGACTGAAACGACAGAAAACTGAAAAAAAATACATGAATGCCTAAGAATCCTTAGTATCCCAAGCTGTGCTTCAGCAGCGCACGAGCACAGTCAGCAACCTGTTGAGCTGCCACAGCTGAATTGTTCTGGTGGTTTTTGTGTTTCAGGGAGCTGGGCGAGTTTCTGCATTGCCCAGTATATCAATAACTCTTTCAGCTGATATGTAACTGTTTTGAAAGCTAGTCTGTAAAGAGAAATGACATCAGAAAAACGTGACCGTTGTCTTTTTTCATTGTTCCCTCCTTTGTTTTCCAGTCAAGATAGCAAACCTGAACTCCGTCCAGCAGGAAGCGTCCCCGGGGTTTCACTGTGGGTTGCAGCAAGGAGCAGAGCGTATCTCCAGGCAAAAGGAACATGGGAATATGGAGACATTTAAAAAAATAAACCTGAAAGATTTCGTTTTGCTGATACTGTTTTGAAAGGATCCCTTTGAGGTTACTAATATGCAGTATGAGTGCAAACACTGAGGCAGAGAGACTATTTCCTTATAGATACTCGCAGTTTTGAAACTCCCAGGCCCCCACTCCAACTCTTCCCATCCCCCTTGCCATCCCCAAAATAGTTTTCATCCACTCCAGCTTTGAAACTGCAAAGGGAGATTTGAGTGGAGCCCTGGCTTGCCTGGGGACATTCTTGCTTTAATCAGACCGAGTGAGTAAAAATGTTTGCAGGGGACGTGTAGCTACGAGGAGAATGGAGGCTTTTGTGGCAACCCATCGGTTGCTCCCCTGGCAGCACAGCCAGGCACCCCGAGCGGGGGCTCTCTCTTTTGAAGTGGGGTTAGTGACGTAAAAGCGTGTCTTGGGGTAAACACGCTGCTGTTATCTTACTCTGTACAAAATTCATCATTTACTTGAAGACCGTGCCCTGAATGGAGATTAACGCTGGAGCATCCCGTGACTGCAGTTTAGTTTGTCAGCGCTTTCATGGATCTTTAAGAAACCTGTTTCAACTCCTGTCTACAGCTGGTTACTGCTGGGAAGGTAGAGATGCCCATGGCTGGGGGGTGAGTGGGTGGCTGGGCTCCCCGTGCCTGGGCTGTGTGCACCCCGGTGCTCGCTGGCATCTCCCCCTGCCCGGCAGTGCCCCGTCCCAGCCGCTGCCACCACCGCTGCGGTGCACTGCCAGATGTGGCTGCAGGCAATGCAAGCCTGCTGGGAAACCATCTTTTAGCTAGGGACGTTTAGCTCTGCATTTCATTAGAATTAAAATGTAAATGATATTAAAACCCTCTCCCTTTGAAGATCGGCGAGGCTTAAAAATTATCACAGTAATTAGGCAATAGTTTTGATTATATATGAAATGAGATCAAGGTTTACGGGAGGTGGCGGAGCCCCCAGCAAGTCAGTCTGTGACTATCTACTGTAGCGATCTGGAGCGGGGCTTTTCATCTGAACAGGTCCAATGAGTGCCGTAAGATGCACAGTGTCCATGGACGTTAGCATGAAATGGAAGCCCGCCTCTTCAGCTGGAGTTTAAAAGCTATGTCGCAGCTCGTGTGCTGGCCACGAAGCAGCAGCGGGGTGGTCTCCTGGGCTGTGCACCCCCGGCAAGGGCCTGCGTGGCCAGGAGCCGGGCAGGAGAGTGCTGAGTGCTGGCGGTGAGGGCAGGCAGGGAGCCAGCCAGAGCCGCGACACTGGGGCAGCTCAGCCCTGCTGGTGAGCATGGCGGGCAGAGGGGTCTTGCCAGTCCTTGCTAAAAAGGAAAACCAGCTGAGGTACACGGAGATGTGCAGAGCTCAGGAAGGAAAATAGTTTTGCATTTTCGCTAGCAGGAAAATCTCCTCGTCAGTAAAATGGTCTGGATGGAGCTGGTTATTAGCGTTCTCACGCTATCTTCCCACATATCATACTTCCTTCTAAGTATCCCTCATCCTTTCTACTTGTGCTTTCTGCTTGGGACAGGGACTTGTTTCCTTGCCTGCCTTGTCGCTGCTGCATCCCTGCCAGCTTCCCCTGCCTGCATCTCGTCCCCCAAAACAGTTACAACCCATGTGCACCAGGTACCTGAAGAGCAAGAAGTGATGCTGCAGGAGGGTGTTAGGGAAGTTAGGTGTATTTTCAGCCTCACTGCAGCCAGAATTCAAGAGTGCTTATTCCTGCCAGTAGGTCCAACTTGCCTTACTTCCCCCACTCTGGACATATTCCCCCAGACTAGTGTTATCGACCCAATTAGCATTTCAAAATTCTCAGCTTGCAGGTGCTGGTTTCAGAAAAGCTAATGGCAGTCTTGTACAATGTTGAGCAATCCAGTTGGCATCCATTTGTTCTTAATCCCCTGTTAAAGCTGCAAACCGAAATAATGTTTTTTTTTCTTTTCAGTATTGTGTACAAAGTAAATAGTCCTGAACAGCACAGGCTACATTAAAGATAATGATGCCAAAATTAGGTTTTTTTCTCTTATACGCGTTGGGAATTTGCAGTTGCTTTATGCATGGTTTCTCCTCCCACAGCTTGGGTGTTTTCAGCTGTCTGATTTAGCTGGTACTGCTATGGCTGCTTCCAAGGGGACCACTGAGGCAGAGCTGCTGCGAGTTGCAAGTCCCAGGTCGCAGTGCCTGCTTTCCCCAGGTGTCCCAGATATCCATCTCTGTCAGGATGAAGAGATGACTTGTCTTGCAAAAAGAAGTACCTGAAAGTTTGACTTGAAGTGTTTTTAAGAGCGTCTGCAGCCTGTGAGCATTAGAGGTGGCTTTGCCTGGAAGTGTCTGGACAGACTTGTTGGGATCCTTTGCTTGCACCGACCCCAACATCATTTCACAAGCGCGGATGTGGCTAACGCTGCCATGGGGCAGTGCAGTGGCAGGGCACAGGCTGGCATAGCCGCAAACCAAGGTACATAGCCCATGTCCTGTGTGGGCTGGGGCAGACCCTGCGGGTGCTCTGAGCTGCTGCCGTGGCAGTGGGACGGTGCTGGAGTCATCGTGGTTAATGCTGGTTTAGGGAGAGCTGCTTGCCATACAAAGGCGCTCACTCTGGGCCAGCGTGGACCACTGCCTGTCCTCCAGCAATCTTCCAGCCTTGGACTAGTTAATCTCAGATACCTTCTTTTCCCCACAAAGACATGTTTTACCCAGGACACTCCCCTCCCTTGTAGCTCAGTTAGAACTGAGCCCCCATTGCCAGTGTGCTTGCATACGCCACGCGGCTCAGCCGCCTTCTGTTTTACCTCGCCCTGTGATCTAAAATCCCGCCATAACACCAGGTAACACGTTGTTCTCCTCCCCCTTCCTGTGACCTTTCCAAACTGCCTTTTCTTCAAAGGTCACTGGGCAACATTGGCCAGTGTTTTCAAAACTGAGCATCTGCAGAAGGGGAGCTGTGGCTGCTCATCCTTCACAGAAATGTAGAGATGTCGAGGTACAGATTCAGACACCTGATTTTAGGATTTTAAGAAAACCCTTACAACCTTTACAACTCATGGTGTGCGGTCCATGTTTCTACTGTCCACACGCTTGCCCTGCTCATCCTTCATCTTTTGCTTTCTGCTCTCACTGTCTTGATTTTCAACCCTGAACCTTTTCCTGGGCAGGCTGTTGCTCTTGTCTGGGGGTGCCAGGTCAGGAGTAAAGCTCTGTGCAAGTGCACTGGCAAGGACTCAGGGAATTAGGCTCTAGGCCCAATTTTGGCCGGGAGCGAAGCCCATTGAAGTCAATGGGAATCTTCCTGTTGACGTAATGGTCTTTGGAGCAGACCTGGGCTTCAACGTTCTTCAGAGCAGTCGTTCCAGTGTGAACCTTTGGCACTGTGTGAATAATAGGTAATTATTTTTATATATCCTTTCCAAAGGCCACAACCTATGTTGGCAGTCAGTGCTCCTAAATGCGTGGAGCTGAGACTGGCAGCCTGAACAAAGGGACAAAATCAATAACATAAGCTTCATGTGGCCGAGGGGAATCATTTCCGTGTCATTTCATCCAGCTTGATATAAAGAAGGAATTGCTCATCAGTGGCATTTCTGATCCCAAGGAAAGGGAGGCTTTGACAGAGTCCATTAGTGCCTGTCTAAGAAATTGTAGGATGTTATATACAATAGGTTTATGTTTTTCCAAAGGAAAGTGATGGAGTGTATTTCTTATGGATGTTACTTTTCTGTTATTGCAGAATATAATATCACTTTTCTCTAGCAAAAGAGACATTTGTACTTTCATCTGTTCCTACCACAAAACAGAGACTACTTCGGGATGCACAGGGGACATTTGCCACTGCCCATCTCTCTGGCCTTGCGGAGAGCTGAGGCCAACACCAGCCCGCACATCCTTTGCCAAGGTGCCCTGAAGGCACACGCAAACTGGGGTCACATATACAGTTTCTGTCCTGAAACACTTCTCCAGTGAGGCTGTTTGCTGACTGGGAAGACCTTGAGGTAGGGTCTCTGTAAATTCACCGTTATGCCTATTATCATTTTCCTTTCTTGTAATGTTTTCTGCTGTTTTGGCAAAGCATCTTACTTAGGTTCCCACCTGCCATTTTCTGTGCAGTTTACTTCTTTTCAGGATATTGTCTCAGCGCTATAAGCTCCTGAACTTTTCCATAATGTAGAAAATATTTTAAGGAGTTTGTCTTATGGATGCTCATAGACTTCTTTCTACTCATAGAAGTGAAGCTTTGTAGTGCCTCCAGCAGTGGTTTGGAAGGGACAATATTAATACACTGATATTTTATGCATTTTAAATCTGTTTCCATGGTGGTGGAAGCACAATGCAAGGAAGGGACTCAGACCTGCAAGACTTGCAGACCTTCTGAGGCAAACTGAAGCTTAGCACAGGACTATGCATCTCACTTTTATGGACATCTGCTGATTTTTTACAGCTGTTTGCTCAGCGGGAAGCGTGGTTTGGGTTCCAGCTCTGCTCAGGTAGCCAAGTATTGCCTGCAGTCTCCATTTCTGCGAGCTGCTGCTACTTACATGCTACTGCCACCCTAGCAGTGCAGAGGATGCTAAAAGTATGTCATCCTCATCAGTAATTCAAGGCTTAGTACTGGACTAGGTGTGCATTAACTCTCATATGTAAAGACATGGCTGGAAGCAGTGGGGGATGGAGGTTGGATCATTCCAAGGCATGTTACCAAGTGATGGCTGCTACCTGTGGGCATGCCTGCGTCTTATGTGCTGGGAAGAGCAAGAGGTTATTTGAACCTATGAAATGTCCTTATTCTACATTTTGCTAGCCAAGGACTTTGCATGGCTGTCGTAAACTCTGACATCTGTTATTTCCAGATGTGTTATAAAGCAGAATTAGAATAGATTTGGGTTGGGATATCTATGAAAGAAAGCTCTGATGCTAAAGTATTTATATAAAATAGGCAGCTTTCATAATTAGCCCTAAGACCTTTGTATACAATAAGCCAAAAAAGTGTTAATTATTTTGTTTCTGCCAACTTAAAAAACAAACAAAAGAACCTTTCTGGCCAGATGCTGCCATTGCCAAATATGCATTTCAGTTAAACTTTGCTGTGTTTACTTTTCTAGATAATAAAATTCTTTGGTTTATGGACTGCCAGAAGATAGAAAGCTGAGATTACAGTCTCAGATTTGATTAGGTTTGTCGTAAAGTAAAGGTAATCATGAAACAATGACTATTTAATCAATTCTTAGTTATTCGTGTATTTTAGAGAGGTTCAAGCTTTTGTCAGCCTTACTGTCTTCTCTTTTCTTTGTAATGCATCAGGGTATGTGGTTGCTATTAAATCTTTTCATTAGTTTGATGGAGGATGAAGGTGAGTAATTCTGCTTTTAAGGAGCCTATTCAGCAATGACAATGACACAAAAGACAACAGTCTGCTTTGATTTCCACCTTCTGGAGATTCCTTTTGTAGAAAGTATACATAAAATAATATTGCCAGGATATAAATTCAGGGTGCAGGGACTGCATTTGTAATGAACACCTTCTCCTGTGCAGCCACCCAGCCGCCCAGAATCCTCTTTGTCCATTCACTGATGGGTGAGACGCTAAGAGTCTTTTTTTTTAATCTTTCCATCTTGTTTTTGATAAACTTTGCTGCAAAAGCTTTTGAAAGAACGATTTATGATTTGTTTAGGGTATTTATGTTGCCTTCATTACCGCAGTATCTCAGTATTTCATCATCTGCACCCACTACTTCACAGTGTGCATGTAAGTGCCATTATCCCCACTTTACAGAAGAGAAACTCAAGGGCAGAATGACAAAAGCCATTGGTACAAGGGTTTTAGGACCTAAGCCCGGCAAAGGACAGGTTGAATCTTGTCGTCTTCCTTGGTTCGTCCTCTGTTTCCCTTTTCTCAGGCTGTCTGGGTGGCAGTGGCTTGGGCTGCTAAGATCCAGGCTGTCTGCTCAAACCATTCTTAGCAGGATGCCTACGCGTCCCATCTGCCAGCACGACCTGTGTGTTTAGAGCTCCTTCAGGAAGATGACTGCATCCAGTTAGTTTGTTGAAGCCAAGCAGATGAGAGCTGTGAGAACTGGTGACAGCAAAGCCTTGCATATGTCTATATGTTCATCTGTGCGAAGGTCTGCTCCAAAGAGTAAAGTGTAGCCAGAGTTTCTCCTGTGTAGCATCACTTGAAGGGTGTTTCACACCCCTGACTGAGGCCATCTTGCATCTGCCAAAACATGACAGGAATTTTTTACAGCTTTATCATAAGAACTTTGAAAAAATCACATTGTTAGAGCTTTGTTAGCAGAATAACAGATTGGTTGTGCGTGTATATCAGATAGCTGCGTATGGTGGGCATGTCAGACAGTGAAAGGCCATAAAGTATTACCACTCCATAAAATACTACTTCCTAATATTATTTTTCTGACATTTCTGGCAGTAAACATTTGAAACTTCCATGGAGTATTTCACTTGTGAATCTCAAAACACATATATTATTGTGTATTTAGGGCTTAATTCAATTCCCAATAAAGATGAGGACAAAATTTCCACTTTCTTTATTGCACTTGTTCCAGCCCTCAAAGTGAATGTTGTCTGTTGAAAGTAGAATAGATACTAATTTGGTCCCATAAAACCACAGATTGTTTCAACTTTCCATGAATTTCTGAATGAATAGATGGTCGGATCCCATGATGCTGCTTTCAGACTCACTGGTGATATGAAAGAGGCGCTTGTCCAGCCGGCTGTATAGCTGTGCCACTCTTTTGTTGCCTATAGTACACATGCTCAGCTCCTTTTTACTCCCTTTTTATTTTAATGCTCTGCAACAGGGCTGCACAAAGCCGAATTGGCTTTTAAAACACGACTTCATTTTGCAGCTATACGTCTGTGCCTGGTTTTCTTTTGTGCTGCCTGCGGAACAAGGAGGCTGTGTGGTATCTGACACCGGGCTTTTTCCAGTGATTTATTAACTGTGTCAGAATAGCTGTTGTGAATGCTGGGAAGCTCTTGCATATTGTGACAGTTGATATTGATTATGACAGTTTGTAGACTCTAGTGCGTTGTCAGACAGTGGATCGTATTTTGTCTTCTTACTATACATACCATGGGCTATAGATCATAGTGTTTTCCTAAGAAAAGGTCCCATTGTCCAGCGTTCTTGCTGGTATGAGAGAACTTCTGTAGCATATTGTGCAACAAATAGCAAAATAGTTAAGGCACCCGATGGGACAGGCAGGCAAATGTCAATTGCTTAGGAAGAAAAAAAACTGAATAGTTTGTTCTGCTTCTGGCCTTTCAGGGGAATGAGCTGTGCAGTTGACAGAAGTGGGTAAACTAGTCTGAGGATGTCATTTATGAAAATACGGTGTATCCTGTATTGTCTGTTGGCCAGAAATCCACAGACTGCACAGGAGGAGGAGTTTGCAATGAGGATTTTGGCTACCAGTCATTTTTAAAGGTTGCTTTGGGTCTCGATGGAGGCTGAAACTACATGTTTCTAGAATGAGCCTGAGGAAGAGGAGATAAAGATTTCTGCAGACTTGGGAGAAAGTGAAAGCTGGTCCGTGAGTGTCTGTGAGGAGCACATCAAACAGATCACTCCAAGTAATGATGACTTCCGACTGTTTGGTTTTAGCTAGGCAGTAGTAAAGTAGCACACAGGAGAAAAGATTTTTCTGTTTGCCTAAAAGCTGCTTCAGTGTGGAAAAAAGTCAACAGCTGAGCTTTTACTGACAATCTGATCAGGAGGAGAGAGTCAAAAGCCATTTGGTTAATTATGCTGCCATAATTTACTAAATTGCTACTATATTATTGGAGGAAAAATCATCAAACAATACATTTCTTTTTAAAACAAAACAGCACTTGAGGTGTAGAGGTGACAGTGAATAGGAAGGGAGCCGTACTGATTTTTCTGTTCTTGAAAGACCTTATATAAGAGACTATAATGGGTCATAAACTTATACTTTGAGATAATAAACCTTAGGAAAATGACCTTTAGCAATCTGTGCTATTAGCATTTTGATCTCACACTGATTCAAATGCAGTTTCTGCTGTGATTTTACATTGATGTGATTCAAAATCTATTTCCACGCATACCTTATGGTTTAATTGAAATAAATGTAATAGCAGGTTACTTGTGAAATGATTATTTGTGGGATACTTCGGGTCAAGACTATGGCACTGAACTGGGACCTAGGGGAACTGGATTCAGTTCTTAATCCCACTGTGGGCCTGGTATTGGCCACTCAAACCACATCATCTCTCTCATGAGATGAACTCACCCCCATTTCTGGTTGTTTATTTACACTGTGAGATCTTTGAGAAGGAACATTTCCTATCAGAAACCAGTCTTGATCTCTCCTGGGATTTCTAGATGCTGCTGTAATACTAACCATATTTTCTGTAATGCGATCTGTATTTTAATGAGTCCTTAATGTCAGCAAGGAGGCAGAATTAAACTAAGTAGTTTGGTTTCAGTGATGACGCAACTTCCCATTCCATGCTCGCATTGAATTTGGATTAATTATAGCACTCACTGTGTCATAATTATGTTCCATAATCATAGAATGCTCTAGAGTTTGTACATTCACAGCACTACTATAAGCCTCAGGGTGTACTGAGATTTACAGTGGCATCTCTCAGTCCAGTGTCAGGTATTAGTGTTATATTTATATAGTTAAGGGTTTTATTGCAGATCATCTACAGCAATATCAGAAATGCTTTAAAGGAAGGATAAAATGGAAGAGTTTTTAAATGCCTGCTTTTCACTGCAGGAGTATTTTATTTGGTTTTTTTTTTCTAATTTTCATAAAGTATTTTGAAGAATTTAGGTGTGAAGAATGAAGAAGTTCAGGTGTTCAAATGTGAAGACTTGTTTCCTTAGGTGACTTTTACCTAAAGCTCTGGTCACAGTTCTCTGTCTGTGCACAGTTCTGGCTCTTTAAGCCTGAGACCATGCCTGGAGAAGATAATTTTGGTGTTGTGCTGTGAAAAGAGACAACTTCCCAGCACCGGTTGTAGACTAGCAGTGACCTGTATGAGGATCCATTCAGTCGCTATCACGAGAGGCTCCTTCCCCTTGGCTTCCCGTTGGCCATCCTGGGGCTCTCAGGCTGTCTGTCTGCTCACTAGCCCTTGCCAGTTGTTTGCCTGGGATGTTCTCCAGGTGTTCTGGGCTCTTTGAGATGTCTCTAGTCCTTTGAGTTGCAATCCTTAAGAGATTTTATTTTGTTTTCCTGAGGAAGGGCATTGGTAATCACTGCAGAAGGTGGATACATTTCCCCCTCCCATCCCGATGCCCTGAAATGCCTTGCAGGTCTGCAGGATCCTCCTTGTCCATAGGTTGAAGCCTGCTCTCTGACATCTCTGTTATCTTTCTCTCTTCCCTTCAGATGGTGTCCACAGCGTCACGGCAGTCTGCACCCTGCGTGTCACCATCATCACGGACGACATGCTCACGAACAGCATCACGGTGCGGCTGGAGAACATGTCCCAGGAGAGGTTCCTTTCTCCCCTCCTGTCCCTGTTTGTGGAGGGGGTGGCAACAGTGCTCTCCACCGCCAAGGACAGCATCTTCGTTTTCAACATCCAAAATGACACTGACGTCAGCTCCAATATCCTGAATGTGACCTTCTCGGCTTTGCTCCCTGGTGGCATTCGAAACAAGTTCTTCCCCTCTGAGGACCTGCAGGAGCAGATCTACCTCAACAGGACCCTGCTGACCATGATTTCCACACAGAGGGTGCTGCCCTTTGACGACAACATCTGCTTGCGCGAGCCCTGTGAGAACTACATGAAGTGTGTCTCCGTCCTGAAGTTCGACAGCTCGGCCCCGTTCATCAGCTCCAACACCGTCCTGTTCCGCCCCATCCACCCCATCAATGGGCTGCGGTGCCGATGCCCCCCGGGTTTCACGGGCGACTACTGCGAGACGGAGATTGACCTCTGCTACTCCAACCCTTGCGGGAGCAACGGGCTGTGCCGGAGCCGAGAAGGGGGCTACACTTGCGAATGCTACGAGGACTACACCGGTATGTGTTTATCTTATCTTTGTCCCATGATTTCTGTGTTAGACCATCAGCCAGGCCAGCTCTGTGTCAAGCTGAAATTGCTGACATTCTTAGTCAAAGGGAGAAAAACTCCTGGCGCTGCTTTCTGGTCAAGAGAAGGCTTGTGAGTGTCACACAACACTTCGGGTAAGTCCCAGTTCTCGGTGCATGCGTGGTGGTAGGAACCGTGCCTCGCTCCAGGTCATGCAGGGGGCCCAACAGCTGCCGAAGCAATTTGCGTTGTGTGAATTCCTGCTCAAAATGCTTTACGAAAACATATTTCTTCTGTCTGGAAGGAAGAAGGTGGGGGACATCCCCTGGTTCGTGGTTTTGCCCGTTAATGCCTTCTAGCCCCCGAGCAGTCCCCTCATAGCAGGGTGTAGTGGGGGTACGCAGCCTCAGTAGGAGGTCGTCAGCAAGCCCAGAGCATGAGGATGGCTCATGGTCCCAAGAAACTGCAATAATATGCATCTATGGGAAATACTGCAAGTCAGCTCCAGTTTGTAAATGTCCAGATAAACTCCAGAAGGACGTAGCTGCTTCCAGGCCTGTCTCCAGCAGCCTGCTGAGGAATATACTTTGCCTCATCATGGACTTGACAACTAATAAAGATCAAAGTGCTGCTTCTCAAATACTCCTGAGAAGTTATGAAAGAATATTAGCTGAATGTTTTCTGGTGCTTCAGTAAAGTCAGTGGGATTATTTATGTACTTGAAATTGCACACACATTTAAGCGTTCTGCACTGATGTGCTGCCGGCTGTAATTTACGCTGACGGCTCAGCAATGTCTGCTGTGACCCCTGCCAGTGAGGGGTGAAGCAGAGGGGGCTGTTCCCAATGCTGCCTCTCACTGCTGAAGTTATAAAAAATTGAAAACATAAATTATTTAAGTCTCCATGTAAAAAAAATCTAGTTGATGTGTATGCCTACTGGGCTGGATCCAGCCCTCCAGGTGGAAGGGTTTTCCTTCACTTTCTGTGGCTTTTGGCTCAGGGCTGCAATTAAAAACGTGACAGTGGAAGGAGCCAGGAGTCAGTGAGCAGGGATGTGGCAGCAGCAAGTGAACTGGGCTTTCCCCAGCCAGGGGGGACAGGAGATGCTCCCTGAGATCAGAGCGGGGGTTAGAGCAGCAGGATCTTCCTAAGGAGATGCAACAAATTTTTTGCCTGACCGGTGAAACCCTGAATAGAGCTGTGAGGTGGTTGGGATGTTTGGTTTTTGTTGAGGAGTGATTTTCCTGCCAGGCTTCTCATGAATGACTTCTACAGTGAAATACATTGTAAGTCCATTATCCATTACATACAGCTAATGCAAAATACGTGCAGCATTGGGCATCACAAAGTAGACTGTATGACCAGTTGATTTCATTTAACATGTTTATGTACTATTATAGTGTAAATCAAAATGATTAGAAATAGCAAGTTTCATTAAACAAAGATATGCATATAAATAGAGTTAATTCATCCATGTCTTAGGTTTTGGAATGACATGCATTCCTACATCACATTTTCAGGGTCTCTTGCTAGAAATCTTTCGAAAAAAAAGGCTAAATATACTTTAAAAATTAAAGAGAGTAATCTTATATTAATAATTGATGAACATATTCAATAATTAACACTGTAGTCAGAACAGACATGGTACATATTTAGAGGAGAGGCACAATAGTATTCATACACAAAGAAAGATTTGATCTGTAACTGTATTTCCAGTGCATAGTTGTTGAGTTAAAAATTAACTGTCCCACTGCCAGAATATTAAAGTGATCAGAAGTTAAGGAGTGAGCATTGCTTATAGCCTTGCCATCTTTAGGTTTCAGAGTTAACTACACTTCAGTGAAACACTTTATTCTTTGGAAGGGCAGTTCGGGTTGTGATTGCAGTCCGGTTGGCCAGGGGAAAACACCTCTAGCCATGATCAGAGGGCTCTGGAATCCCTTATCCTGTAAATTGATACAAATATTATTGAATATTTCTGTTCTATTGCTGAATGAATGTAGTAGAAATTTCATATCTACTCTGTGGTTGGTTTGTGTTACATGAATGCCTTTAGGCTCCATGTTGCATGACAATGTTTTTTCCATCAAACCTGACACACTGACCCACATATGGTGGTCATTAGTTGGTTGATTTTCATCCTCTTTACAGAACGAGGTGGAAAATGTTATCAACAAGTAATCTATTACCAGAAATATTTTATGAAGGTGTGTTATTGAATCTTGCCCCAATCTCCTTTAAGAACTGTTAATTTACCTATGATTTTTGTCCTTTCTTCAAATATGTTCATATCCATTTGCAAGTTCAGTTTATATCTGTTAATCATAATACTGTGTTTTCCACTTGTATATAAATATTTATTGTTTGCAACCATCCAGATTTTATATCTATTTAGTATTTAAGCAGCATAGGGTGGTTTCAATAGCAGCAGTGTGTATTGGCTCACAGAACTGCTAAGGCTGGAAGTTGGGAGATTCTGGTATTACTGAAATGTTACCATGGTATTAACTCAGTGTAGTAGCATACCAGTATGAGGTATTTACAAATCTTTGAATTGTAAAAGGTGAAATATGAATGGTAACAGTCAATGAAATGCAGCCTGCTCTGGGAGCTCTCATGTTTCCATTTCCCAGTTAAGAGCCTACATAGAAAAATAATTACAAGAAAATACTAAGATCTGTCATCTCTCTGGGGAGATAGGCTGCAACTCGATGAAAAATCACTACACAATCATAACCCTGTACTGAATCTATCTGAGTGGTCACCTGTTAAAAATATAGCGTTTATTTCCTGTAGAAGATAATTATGTCCTATCTTAATCGGATGGAGTTTCCCCCCATTTTTCCACCCTGCTTTGAAGCCCTCCATTTGTTTTGATGTAATTGTTAGTCATTTATACATGTTGAAAGTTTCTCTGTCTTCAGGAGTCTTCTGTTACGGGCACAAAGGTAAATTGAGCTTCCACAAGATATTTCTGAAACCTGATAACTGGCTAGTTTGAGGTGATTTGGAATTAGCTTCACTTCCTGTGATGTAAGGATGTGAGTGAAGAAGGACATATATTTTTAATCATGTTTTTTCAGAATAGCGACTCCTTTAACTTCTTTATCTACAAATTATTGTAGAGGAGTGAACAATGTACACGCTAAAAATTGTGCCATTGATGGCAGGGAGTTATGTGCGTGGCTAAAGGGTTAAAGGATGCAATTTAAGTTAAGCAAACCATCTAATGAACTTGAACACTGTGGAAAGCCTGTGTAATTTTTCCAGCTTTATTTCCTGTATGAGCACTGCAGAAGCAGCTGAGATGAACTGTAGGTGAAGGCTTGGACAGAGGTGGAATTATCTGTACTCCCCAGGGCCAAACCCCTGAAGAGCAAATGCATCATGTCACCCACACTGGTTTTGGAGGCATGGTTGCCACAGCAGTTCCTGAATGAGCTGTACTTCCAGCCCCATCCTGGTGCCTCCTAAAGAGCATACCACTGCGGCCATAAGTCACCACCTTTTTGGGTGTGAATTCCCACAATTCCTGCCCTGCCATGAGTGGGTGCCTCCTGCCATCGCAGCTCTGGCCGCAGTTCGATGCCCGCAGTCCTGCTCAGCAGCCGCCACGACCGTTCTCCTTGACGGTCGTGCTCCCAAAAAAGTGAAGTTTAATTGGCACAGAACAAAAGCACTTCGATGGGGAAAAAAAAACCCAACTCCTGAAATAAGGAAGAGATTTAATGTTCCCACAGTTCTCCTTAGCATATGCCATTCTCTCTGCCTCCTTTGCTACGTAAGCCCTAGCAAGGAGCAATTTCTAGGGAAAAAGATAGTCAGAGAATTTCCCATATCCTCTGCATCTCTCCTTGGATTTCACTTCAGAGAGGGGAGAAATCTTAAGTGGTTGTAAATCTTCTAGTAATCAAATACAGCAATTAGAGATCTTTTACGTGTTATATTTTTTTCCTCCTGATTTATTTTTGTGATACCATATTGACATGAGGAATCATGACATCTAATGTGGCTGCTGTGGATTCTGGCTTTGCGTCATGAGAAGGTAATTATAGCTGTTTTCATAGCATCGTGCCAGAAGTCCCTATGGATAGTGTTTAGTAAGTTCTCAGTGTTTGGCTCTTGCAAACATACAGCAGTAAAAGTAAATGTGAAGATTTGCTTCTGCGTTATCTTTACTTATATCCATTCTTCAGATACTATTTTCCCAGCTTGGTCTGATACCGGATTCTCATTTTTCAGGCCAGAGAGATGTATTTGGGAGAATTTCAGAACTCAAGTAGAGAAATCTGGCAGCCAGGGTAGCCATAATGAGTGTTTTATCTTGGGCGAGAGTGTCTGAAATTCCACTCTCGGTTACACTTCTGCAGCTGCACTGGAGCGGTGGGATCACAGGTGTATAACAGCCAAATCCTGTACAGCAAATCTTAATTTGATTCCTTCAGGTTCCTTACTGCATCTTTAACTCCTTGTTTAGCTTATGAAAGGCCATGGTTTTGTGACAGCAAGCCTGAAAAAAGATTATCCTTACAGGGTTGTGGGGCTTTGCCAGCACTTTCAAACAGCGGTGACCAAGTTTGTCTTTAATACAAAACACCAAATAAGAAATTCTGTCATTCCCAAACACTCCCATAAATGTAGGGACATTGTCCATGGTATGGGACAGCTTCATGGGTCATTTCTCTGGTATCTCATTCAAATGTTAAGGCAACGCAGTGAAGTTACTGAAATGTTTTGCATTGTTGCTGCCTTAACAGTGTCCCTTAGTCCAGGTCTTCAAAGTTATGCTATGGGATTCCAGGTGCATTTATATAATAAAGAGATGAAAACAGCCTAGGCAAGTCTAATACTGCAAAAAATAGTATATTCAGTTTCAAAAGTTTAAATATAATTACAGTTATTAGGGTGCTGGGTGATTTGGACTATTTTCAGAATTTAAAGGCTATATATGTTCCCATTTGCAAAAAGTCTTAGCAGTTTTTTATGACGTTTTTCTGCTGATTATGGATGCAGGAAAAGTCGAGGAAGAGCGCTGGCTATCAGCCTTTTAATAACTTTGGTTGTTTCTCAGTGCCTCAGAGGAGAATACCTGGTTGCCTCTCCTTGCAGTTTCTGTATGGCAGTACTGTGAGAAAGCTTATGTAGGGTGGTTCCACCCTGGCGAAGGTCTGTATAATGTCGGAGGTCTAGAAATTTTTCTTCTTTTTCAGCAGTGCTATGCCATGCTGTTGTTTTGATTTTTGTAGTCTTCATAAGTGCAACACAATTTCCCTTTGATTGCTGTGGACCTGTCACTCTCTCCAGCTGAGATAACATCTGATGGAGAGAGAAATGATCATGTACTTGTAAGATCCTTCCTTACAGTTAGTATTCCTTAGTTGTGTTCTCTGCGCAGATGTCCCAGCACAGTCTTCTCCATCAATCTTCAACTTTCTCTGTCTCAACAGCGTGAAATTTTTGTGAGGAAAGCCCTCTTCTGCCTTTAATGAATAAGCAGACATCTCCATTGGTGTAGACATGGCAAGCTGTGTCCCTGGGGTTGGCAGCAGCTGTGTACAGACGGGTACCTCCATTTCTTCCCAGCCTGTGGCCCCTTCCAAGCCCCCAAGGGCTCGCAGCGCTTGGGCGTCTGGCAAGGACCCTGTAAGCAGTGCAGTGGACGGTCCAGAAGCAGAGCTTAACTCCTCCGAACATTTTTCAGAGCATGACTGGTGCAAAAGCTGGAAAAGCCTATCATTTACTCTTTTTATGATCTTCACCACTCAGCTATGTACCGTGAGACATAGCCTCTCATAAATCTTACTCTCAGTGCTTTGAAGTTTCCCCATATGACTATTGCATTTACCCATGCCAAAAAGCAATGAACCCCAGATGTCGTCTCATGAGCTGACTTAATATCTAAACATATAAGGAACCCATACAACCTATTCTTTGCAATTAGCCATGGATAATAAGTCTTCCATTGGCTATTGGGCAGTGCATGCTGCATTTGAAGAGCACAGCAGTCAGTTGTGATATTTACTTTCCTTTCTCTCCTTTTAGCACCACATCCATTTTGTGTCACAAATTCCTGAAAATAAGTACTAGCTTTGGATATTCAGATTAAGAGGTATGACCTGGCAAAATTCTTGCTTTTGGTCCATCTATATTGTCAGAGAACTATGACTTCAGATCATTACAAGCTGTACCTGTATAAAACACTTTTCATCTGAGGATCACTGTGGACTCTGCAGAAGTTACTAACAGCAAAGGAAGCCTGTGAGACACCCCTTTGAGCAAGAGGGTGCTGTCCCCGTCACCAAAGGGATGGGAAGCTGAGGCACAGCATCTTCATCTCTCTCAGGTCACATAAAAGCCGTCAGTGGCAAGTCCAGAGCAACTGAGGCAGCTCCTCTGGGCCATTCCTGGGCTGCCCATGGCTGGAAACCTGGGGGAGATCCCCATGAAAGACATTTCTTTCCTGACACAGATTCTCAGCAGAAGCCTGCATACCCACTCACCGGCTGTGTTTAACTCAAGAGATTTATCATGCATGTTAAAATGGGTCCTTGCTTGTTTTTGTGGCAAGGCTCGCTGTTAATCCATGCAGGGATGGGGCCAGCACACCGCAGCCTTATGACTGGACCCAAGTGATGCTGGGTTGCACCTAAGGCTATGGCTCAGATAATGCAACTGCATGACTGCTTGCTTCAGAAGGTAACTGAAACAATAAAAACAGAGAAAAGTTACATTTTTATGTAACACAGTCAAAAGCTGAAGTCTATTCAACTTTTAAATATTATCATGTTTCTGTTTATTGTATTCCTGTCCATGTCACCAAGTCACAGGAGATGAATGTTGCAAATCTGGAGTTTGTATCAGATTCACAGGACTCACTGAAGAGGTCTTCCGCTTCTATAGGTGGATTTTTATCTGGAGGGTATGTCCTTCAGCAAATCTTCAACCTGTGCTCACTTGTCAGGATGCAAAAAGCCTTTTCTAATTGGATTGCTGTGGTGTTTTTGTTGACAGTTTAGTTCTCAGACAATGTAATGGCCTGCAGCCTTCATATCAATCTGCTGTGCCTTTTCCTAAATCCGAGCAAAGAGTTTTATTGCATTATCCTCATCCTGATGTCCATAGACTAGCTACTGTTTAAAGTTCGAAAGTTTTCCCAGTCCTGTACAATCCCTCCCTTGCCCCCCTCCCTGAGATGCTGCACGTGGAATGATCTTTGATTCAGCTGGACTGCTGCAAGTGCCAGGGGTTTGGATGCTTCTTCTGGAGCCTCGCGTCTTATCCTCCTTGCCCATGGAAATACTTGCATTGATCAAAGTCCTTTGCTGTCACGTGGAAACCTAGGTACAGACTTAAATGTCATGTTTGGGTTTTTTCATTAGTTTTAGAATGGTTTGACAAGACTTCTGTTCGTGCTGGCTGCTCCCCCAGGGGTGGTGCGATGGGTGCTTTGTAAAAGCAAGCAGCAGATCACACACCCATGTAATCACTTAGCCCTGGCTTCAGAAGCTACCTTAGCAATTCATCTCCAGTATACTTATGAATTCAGCTTGTCCAAACAGTTCAGGGTCTAGGATATCCTCCTTATTGATTACAGCTTATCTTCTTTTCCTTCTCCTTAAGATGGCTTCATGGCCGACCTGTTCTTCTCTTCATTTAGCCACTCCCCTCATTTGTCACCTGCAGAGTTTATTACTGATAATTTTACACTTTCTCTCCTGTTGTTGGTAATTTCAAGTAGTATGTAGCTAAAATTCAGTATCCAGAGAACTTGAGCAATCACCTTTTTGAGGATGGTTCCATGCTTACAATTACATTTTTACACCTACTTGCTATTAATGCCATTGATGTCTGTTAGATTACGTTACAATATGGAGAGAAGGTAGGTTCTTAACTGTGGGCTGTATGGTATCAAGTCCAGGAGCTTGCAGACATGAGAGGCGTCCGAGCACACGCTGCGGTGTGGCAGTGTTGCAGCAGTTGAAGAAGTGCTGCCCCAGCTCTTCTACAATGTAGGTGGTTAATATCGAGCCCTAATGGCCAGGTACAATCATAGGATGGTTTGGGTCGGAAGGGACCTTTGAAGATCATCCAGTCCAACCCCCCTGCCATGGCTAACATTGGCTTCAGTCTCTTTCATTAAAGTCAAATCTTATTAAATCCCTGATGTGAGAATAACACATTTGACCCTGAAGCCGTGCCAAGCTAAGCTCGTGTTTGCTGTCGGGCAGCTGGCTTTACATAAGCAAGGCAAACTGCTAGTCTGGCATGGGTACCTGCCTACCTCTGGCACCTGACCTCTCCCTCCCACCTCTTGGCAAGAAAATGTCCCGTGAGTATGAACTTATTGGCTAGTGGTGTTCAACGGGAGAGAGAGATGTAGTGAGCACCTCAGGTTTCCTCTTGGCTTTCTGGTTAACAACGGACCGGTCTAGATTCAGGATTCCCTTTGTTCTAGCATCTGAAATCTCTTTTATTGTCTTTAACCTGTGGTACATATATTTGTTCTTGAATGACCTTGCTCCATCAATTTTCAGCAGTTTTTAGGCTCTTGACTTGTACTCCTGGCTTTATATTGATGGGATTTCTGTTACCACACCTAAATGGGAGTGACAGTTCTCCCAGGCTTTTTGAAAATCTTTGTTATAATGCATTTGCTTACCTTCATTGGTATAACTAAAAAAAAGTGGAAAGTGGAGCCTAATTACACAAAGTGGAGCTATTTGATATTATAATTTTATAGGTACATGTAAAACCCTTCCTCACTAATTCCCCCACACTATCATAATTGTGAACATACATATGCATTGCAGAACATTGATCTGAGAGAAACTACACACACTGAGGTTTGTTTTAATTAAAATATTTTAAATAGCAGTTTATTAAACAATGGCCAACTTCTCTGTGACCATAGTTTACAATTGCGTTTTTATTAATTAGCCAAGTTGAGCCTAGTGTAACATAAGACTTGGGGCTTTTTGTCACAGTTTAATGTCAGAAAGGTTAGCTGGATAAAATTTTAAGCCACACAAATGCATTCTAATACACCCAAACATACATTTGCTAAGTGTCAAAATAGCCCATCTAATACACTACACTTTAAGGGGGGTTTTTTTGCCAATGGCTAGGTGTCTTGGTTGTTTTTTTCTCACTGAAAACAAATCAGGTGGAGAAAAAGGACAGGAGAAAGGAGGAGAAAAAAAACCAACCTGCCTTTAAGTTATTTGTGGGGAAGATAAATTCATAATGAGATAGTATTTTTTCCAATATGCCTCATGTTCTGGAAAGCCCCTCACAATGTTCACAGCAGATCAGAGGTGAAGGCTAAAAAAAGAAATTCCAGGAATTAAATATTTTAGGTCTTCCAAAACAAAAAAGAAGTTTAACTTCCAAGGAACAAGGTAACAGGGCTCCTTTTCTCCTGGCTGTAAATACAATACTGGGAAACAAAACTGGGAAGCCCCCTTACAATTCAGTAAGACTGAATTATGAAAAACATATTGGGCTTCTGTACATATTTATAATTCCCAAGTTAGATATTTTTATTTTTGTCAGTAGATAAACAACAGGAAAGTGGCAGGAAGAATGGTTGGGTGCAGAGATCAGAGTATCAGGATGATGTCGTGTTCGGGAGGAAAAAAGTATAAAGTAGTTTCTTGTGTGTCTGTTCTTTGTGTTATGCTGATTGAAAGTTTCGACAGTTGAGCACCAGACTGAGGCACTTGGCCTTGAACATCAAGATAATTACAGTTCTGCAATACAGTTGTGCAGAGCATGGTGGGAACCACAACTTCATTGTTGTTGCAAATGCTCTTTTGTTTAGAGCATCATGGTTCAGTGCCTGCATCCCAGCCCCTGCTCCTCCTGGGGCAGGTTTTGTTCTGCGACCCACACTGTACGGTGCCCCCGAATCGCTGCTTCCCGAGCCGTCGTCAGCCTGAATTTTCAGTTGCTAAATATCAAGAAAAGATACTTTACTTTAGGCTGTCTCTCAATTTTTCCATAGCTAAGCATATGAGAGCTATTATACAGCATTTTCCAGTATAATAATTGAAAAACATATTTTAATTAGATGGGGCCACCCAGCTTCAAGGGGTCAGCATACTGATGTGCATATTGTAAGAAACATTACGATGAGTGTCTTATATTAGTAATTAAACACAATCTAGATGACACAATAAAGTATATTAACTCTTAACAAGATGGTAATCATTTAAAGTGACTTTCAGATGAAACCATATTTTACAACAAGACTGAATTTTAATCTATTAAAGTGTTGTAAGAAGAGTTAAGTACAAGCTGTGGAAGCTGGCTGGATTCATTTTTTATGAGTCTGTTTAAAAATACTTTTTTAAAAAGTAACTTTTGAATTTTTACCTATTCTGTAGCTTTAAAAATACGTTGATTTTCAGATTTTCCGTGCGAGAGGTGTGTGACATTACAAGGCCTTTTTCAGGAGTCATTAAGAAAAAGTTCGCTTCCCTGATTAAGTTGCTTTTTGTTTTCAGTTCATGTTCCTGACCTGTGTATGAAATATTTTCGAGACTACCAAAACATAAGATTATAGCATTATCTTTTTAACCCTAATCCTTTTAATTTGACAAACAAAGGGGCATTTTTGATTTTTTTCAAAATTTGCCTTCAGTGTATAACAATGGAAATTTGATGAGCATTAGATGGTTTTTGCCAGTCCTATCTACTCTGTCAAGCAAAACCTCTGAACTCCTATGATCCACAGTGAAGTTAGTTATACAGTGTTTCTAAGCATAACTTTCTTTTAACCTAATACTTCTCATATAAAATGAAAATATAAAGCTCTGAAATCCTAGCCTCCTAAGATGTAATAGTAGATTTACTTTAAGCATGTTTTTCAGTTGTTTTATTAATATTTTATGGCATCTCTTCAATTATTCTCACAAATTGGCCACTATGCTTCTTTCCACCAGAGCTTCTGGGACCACCTAGGATGTTAAGGGGCATGATTTGGTTTGAGGTCTGCCTATTTCTAAATGCCGTCATTTTTGCCATAGCGTTGGATTACACAGAAGATGCGAGAGTGAGATTTTCCTGTGAAAACTTGTAATTTATGGAAAACGCAAAATGCAGGCTCTCACCAGTCTTCCCTTAATGGAGGTGTGCAGAGTTAGCTGCCTGTGTAGTTAATCCCAGTGGGCTGCTGGGGACCAGGGCAGAGGGTTTCTTCTGTGCTTTGTCTCTTGTTCTGAGCCAAAACATCAAATCTGTAACTGCTACATGGAGAAAATTAAATGGGATCTTAGTGGAATAAGGGCTGGACTCTCTTAAAGAAAACAGTAACGTTTGCCATTGAAAGGGAGACCCTGATCGCCTTTTCTGCATATGCCTGAGCCCTTTTCTTTATTCCTTTCTTTTGGAGGTCAGTTATTTGCAGGTATGTTCCCTTCTTCAACTGCTTTGAGATGTTAACTTGCTCAAAAATAAGTGCTAGAGCTTTCCCCTTCCCTACAAATTTGGGAACTGGGAGTTGCAGCCCTTTGGTGTCCTCTGTGGAAAGCAGCTTAGGGAAACCAGGCTGAAAGTGAGCGGGAAGCCTGATGGTGCCTGAAAGCACGTCTGGTTTTCCAGCTCCTGAGTTCCTGTTGATAAAAGATGTTATTGCACACACACCCGTGGCACAGCCACCACGCCTTGCTTGCTTTCCTCATTCACGTAAATAGTTTAATATATTTTGAAAAGCCCAGTGTGAGGCCAAAATGGCCTGTGGAACAACAGCCTTGGGGAATTAACGGTGCCAGTGGTGGAATTCGGTGCCCAGTAAAAATGGCAACTTTGCATGATGAAATAGTCTTTTTTCTCATCTGAGCAGAGGCACACCAAGTCTGAGTGCCCTTTTTCTTTCTTACTGCTGCCCATGGAAGGAGGTGAGAACTAGGCATGGCAGCTGGTTCCCATGCTGAAGTGCCTGCAGGTGTGCAGGGATGCAAATACGGACCAGACTGCAAAGGCTGTCCCAGAGGGAACGTGTCCTGCAAGCTGCGGTAGCTGCTCCAGCCTTTGGTTCCCTCCATGTGCCCCTCCTCAAGTAACACTTCTGGAGATGAATCAAGTAGCATAGAGAGCAGAGAAAACAAAATATAATATCAGATGTATATATAGTGAAGGTACAGGATGATTGTTTCTCTTAAAAATAAATGGAAGGAGGGAGGGATATTCCTCTGTAAATTAATATATTATGCAGAGGTGTGTTTTGTTCTTACACCTCCAGCTTTCTCATTAGTTTTAAGGTGGGATTTTTAGAAAGAGATTTATTCCAAGTAAGACATAATGCAAATTGCAGACACAATGGCATAATCTGAGTTTTATCTTTGTCATCTACAGTAATGCTTTCCCCCTGCTAAATACATCCAGAGATAAAGCTTAGGCTTTTGAAAGGCACTGCTTCATCACCATATCTTACCCCAAATCAGTGCAATTTGCATTATGATAAATTGTCTTGCATATAAACCTGCCACAGAGCTTGACATAAACTGGAAATTTCAGTACATTTCTTTTTTCTCTTGTGTAGATTTGTGCTGTGTATAGCCCTGGGTGAGAGACAGAACCTGAAAAGGTCTCTAAAGCTTTACCTTATGGGTCAAAGGCAGAGGGAGATGATACCTTGTGAGGGCACTGTATGTTACAAGAACTGGTTCAGTAATTTACAGAGCTTAGAGGTAGTTGTAAAATCATCCAAGAGTAAAGCTTAAGACATTAAGAAATTGCCCATTGGACCCCATAGAGCAAAAATTGTTGTTAGGTAGCTGTGGCGGACTGAAGACATGGATGTTTTCTTTCTCATCCTCCTCCGCCACATCTAAAACATTCAAAAAAAGTGCTTTTCCTCAGCATTTCCTCAGAAACCTGGGGATGATTATGCCCGGTGCCATGGGAGCAGTGGCAGGGAGAAGCCAGGCACGTTGCGTGCACCTCTGCCCGCCTGCCTGAGCCAGGAGAACCGTGCCCAGGCTTCACACAGAGGCAGCTCTGCATGAGTTTGCCATTGAACAAGCACTCCAGCTCTGCAAAACTTTTGGGGAGGTATTGGCACTAATCCGTGGGCTGTAAAATCACGAGTTATCTCTTTTCTTTCCCAAACCATAAAGTGGATTTCAAAATGGAGTATTTTCTTAAATGGAGAATGTTTTACTGTGGTGTCTGGCTCCTTGCTCGTCAGGGTGCTATAGGGAAAAAAAATCACAACACTTGTGATAAATGTTGGTAGCGCATGTGGTGCGAGTACCACTCCTGGCCTCGTTGCTGGAAGGTGAAAGGTGAGCTATCTGGTGTAGACAGAGTGGAAGTTTAATGACTGAGAATTTTTAATCCTCAGCAAATATACAAGGAAGAGAGCACAGGTATTAAAGACTCAGTTGTGACTTTTGTCTGTGCTCTTTTCCTGCCAGCACTGGTGGAAGTTGCACAGGAGGACAAGGCCAATGACCATTCAAATTGAGCAAATAGCATCTTGAGAACACGCTCATAATTTCTGGAATCCACAGACTAATTCATTTCTCCAACAGATGTGCCCCAAATATCACTAATCCTCCTCAGTATTGTTTCTTTTTTTCCCCAATTATTCCTTCTCATTTAAATGCAAAACCACAAAAAAAAAAAAACCAAATCCCAAATCATCCATCCATCTACCCATCCCTGCAGGGTGTCTTTTGTTTTGATTTGGTTTTTGACCAGGGAAGGGGAGGAGGCAAGGAGAAGAGGAACATCTTTGCTCAGGCTGGTGCTGTGTGTAGGATCCGGGGCCTGATTTTGGACTGGTGAGGGGCCAGACACAGTTTCAGTAGCTGCTCTGCTTGTGCAATACATCAGCGGGCACAGCCTAAAGCAGCTTGAGAGATGGGGACCCGAGCTTTCCCTGCTCTTGCTTTTGTAAAATACAGTTTAGCTTGGTTGCTAGTGGGGAAGGATCAAGAGGCGGGATGGGGTCCTACCCTCCCCTGTTTGGCCAGGGGAGTTTTTCGTTGTGGTCCTCCTTCTCCCAGGAGGTTGCAGGACCATGGAGCAGCCGGGGTGCAGATGCTGTCCCCATGGACCTTGGTGGGAAGAATTGCTGGGAAGGGTTGAGTAGCATCTTCCTGTTGGGGTGGGAGTGGGAATGGGAGCTCCCTCAGAGCGTGTGGTTTCGGTCGTGTGTTTTGGGCTGGAATTTGACCACCAAGAGCTCTCACATGCCTTGGGGCCAGCAGATGCCACCCGCAGCATCAGAGGCAAATAAAAGAAAATAAAAAGCCTCCCATGTTCATTATTTTGGAGCATCTCATAGTTAAAGATCTCATTACCTTTATTTAACCCAGTCTCATGATTTTTGGAAATTTGATTTGTGAGTTATCAGGGATGACTAGGGGGAGAACTTTGTGGAATAAGGCACAGGGAAGGGAAAAGAGTGATGGTAAAGGAGATGGATGACATATATAGCCAAGAGAGCACTGGTAATTCTGCACCCTCTCTTCCCACCAGCTCAGAGCTTAGTGCTTATGCCTACAGAAAAATTAAACCAGATTCAGAGATAAAATGGTGATTTCCTGAGTATGTTATTATAGGATCATTTTCTATCTGTCACCTCAGAGCGCTAGTTGGCAAGCTATATATATATATATATGCATATAGTGTGACAGGAATGTTTTTGCTGTTATTTTGCTTAGTGTTTTAAATTTAGGTTACTCTCTTGCAAATACATCTTGTTAAATCTGGAATGGTTAGCAACTTAAATAAAGGACAGCTGTCATTATGAGTCAGCAGGATTTAGTCCTAAACAGTGTGAGTGTATATGTGTGGTGTGTGGTTGTGTGTCTTTATGTATGTATTTATGTATTATTTTGCTTTAGCCTGTTTCTCATAATATGCATTTATAGTGCAGAAAGCAGCAAAAGGAGCAGAAAGCAAAGGGGAGAAGGGAGACCCCAAAGTGGACCTTAAGCTGGTGGTTCTCCCTGTAAGAGGGTTGGGGCTGATTTTAATTTTCCTAGATCAGTCCCAATTCTAAAAACATAAATGTATAGGTAAAAGGAAAGACAAAAGTTCAAGTTTTCAAATTTGAACGTTTAGTAGCAGCATAACGGAGAAACCTCACAAAGTGACAACTATCAGTGTCAGTATTGAGTCTAACTAGTGTGTCTGCACGGCCTCTCTAAAGTGGCAGCCGGGGTTTGGCCACTGATTTTTAAGGGACCCAGACCTCAACTCTGCTCTTCAAATAGCATTTCTGAGAAATCTGCGTAAAATGGTACGTGAATATAGTCATCACCTGATTAATCACGGTCATTAGTACACCAATGGCTTCTAACTTCTGTTTTATCCAGCTTCTCCTTCATTCAGAATGACTTGTTACTTTTTCTGGGTAACTGCTCTCTAACTTCTTTTATAAAATGAGTAAATTTTTATTTGTTTGTTTGCTTGTGTAATGTTTCATTGGTAAGTGGCATTTGCTGGGAGGCAAGGCTCACTTCTCCCAATAGGTTCTGAGGGTAGGCTTATGCACCACAGAGCCACTGAAGTCATGGGTTTAACCCTCTATGGACAAAATCCAATATTCGTTTTTATTATTTGACTTGCACCTACGTTTTAGGCAAATTTTCCTGCAGTATATCCGTGCGCAGTCAGTGGAGAGAGGTGGGTATCTACTGAAGGTGTTGATCCAGTTCCCCTGAGTCAAGCAAGAGCCACTGCACCCACACGAGCCATCTAAAATGGCTTAAAGCTTTATCTCCGTAACAGTTAAACCTTTCTAAGACCATTCCTTCGTTCTCATTCCTGGGTGCATGGTCCTGCCTCCTTCCCTTGTGCCTGCTGTGCTATTCATCCCATCAATCCTAGGAGGGACCTAATCAGAAGATCACTAACCCTACAATAAAGAAATGAATGGTGTTTGCCATCTTAGCTCCACAAATCAGTCAACTGCAGGTTTACATGAATGCCAACAGAAGGGAGGGGGAGGAAAGTGCAACGTGTTTGGGGAAAGGAGGGGACTGTGATAACTCCCACGCAGCCTAAACTATGGTGAAACCACCCCTGTAGTGGGTGAATTGGATCCCAACCTCTTTATCTCTTGCCCCAACAGAGATTTCCAGGCTGATTCTGCAGCTAATTTGTTTTTAACAACCTTCTTATTACTTAGTGCACGGATTGCTTTAGTGCTGATGATTGTCAGTTAAGGTTAGTAGCAGTTTAGTGACTAGAGGAAAATGAGGATTGATTTTCCCATAATGTGCAAGATAGCAAATACATTTTTAATGATAGTTGGTTCTTTATTAGGGTAATGGGTCAACGGGAATTCTTTGAAGAATTTAGTTGCCCTATTTCTTGTTGTTTCTCCTTTTGCCCTATTTCTTGTTGTTTCTTCTTTCCACTTTAAAGTACGTAATTTTAGGCTGGCTGCTTAAATCAGCTTCTCAAAATGCTTTCCATTCTGGTGAAGCAATTACAATCATGGAGAAGAAGATTAATATGTATCTAGAGCAAATAGTAGGATGGAGGAAAGGAGAGAAGAATCATTTCAAGTCAAACAATTACAGATACTGACTGAAACATTAACATGTGTCTAGGGAAACTGGAAAAAAAGAAACAGGAACATCAGTGCAGGTCCACTGCTTCATGTAAATATATATTTAATGTAGTATTTCAGCTGAAAACAATCAGAGAATAGTACAATTTTTTGAGGACTAGTCCCTAAACAGGGATCTTGTAGAAACACATTGCAGTAAACTGAAGTGTAGAGTAATTCTGTATTTATTCCAATGCTGTCATGTTGGTTCCGGCAAGCTTTCCAACGTTATTCATTGTCATGGTAAGGTCGAGCAACTCACCAGCAAAACCACAGGCAGATTTCTGCAAAGACTGGCACATGGATGCACACCAGTGTGCTGTCTGAAACCCATAATGTTCATCTCACAAGGTATTTGCAATTGTGAGATTATTTTTTCATTTTTCAGATAGCTTATTTTTATTTCTTTTCACTTTTTTATCATCATTTATTGTTTATTCTTTAAATGCTTCCATTACTTTACTTGGAATAGGTCAGAGGAAGGCGCAATCTTCTAGCCAGTCTTTTGTTTTGCCTGTTCTTGTTATGTTACGCCTGATATCGTGGTGTCCTCACTTATGTAAAGTTAATAAGAGAAATTTTATGTTTAACATCTTTGTAAAATTAGTCCTAAAACTGAAGAAAAGATGTATTAAAGACAGGATGGTTACAAATAGGAAGCAGTGTTGAAAGCAACTATCACGTTGTGATCTCAAGGGCTTTAAAACCAGGAAGCACTACATAAAGGGCTGTGTAAAAGCCACAGGACTCATAGCTTTAAGAGTCATCAATATTAATTGAGAGCCTATAAGAGCAGCTACAATCCTGTAACAGTAAACCGTTTGCTGGCTTGGGCCAGGGTTTTTTCAAAGCCCAGGAATCTGCTGTTCAGATAACAGGCAGCCGTGGCCCGTGTTATCTGACAGTGTATGCTTTAGATTTAGCAGCTGGAGGGACTAAGCTTCACAACTCCTGCTTGGATTTCGCAGAGTCGTGGTATGTACCTAGTTTTATAAGTGATTCCTAAAATGCTGGCCAGTGTGAAAAATGGAATTATATTAGCCAAGGAAAAGCCATGAGAGGCGAAGGGGTGTTTCGCAGGCTGGGTGAGGGGGTGAGCCGTGCCAGCGCTGCCAGCGTTGCAGACCGACCCCAGGCTGTGCGCGGCAGCTGTCTGGGCTGTGCTCTTATCACCCCAGCCCCTCCAGACCCTTGCTGCGCAGCAGCTCTCCCTCCTTCTGTACTATTTTTTCCCACCGGACTGCAAGACATCCCCTCTGACAGCACGTCCCAGCCCTCCGACCTTCAGCTGCAAGCAGGCACACAGGCGCTTTTCATCCGAAGGCTGGCGGATGCAGATCCCTTCCTTTTCAGCTCCTCAAGTAGCTCTTCCCTTAGGGCCTTCCGACTCCAGCTCCAGCCAACAACCAGATCATCCTTAAAGTCCATGTGGGCTTCAGTTCAAATGTCGAGGACGCTTTTCAGGCCATGCCTCAAAGCTCCCGCAGGGCAGTGCTGTGGGGTGGCAGTGTGTCCGGGATGAGGTGGCCGCCCTTGGAAGTGACAAACCCAAGAACGACACAAAGGTGCATTCTGTTGCCAATGCTGATCAAAGCCCTGCTTCAAATACTTGCTCAGATGGCTACTCCATAAACCAAAAAAGCCCTGTTTCTAAATAATTCCAGGCACTTTGGGGAAAAAAGGTAACGAAGGATTTATCAAGTTTCTTGGTAGACCTTTGTGCCTTGAACCACAGTGATGTCTTGGAATTACTGTAGAGATTTCAAAACCACTATTTTAATATGTTTTGGTAAATATACATAAATTATGAAAATTCAACATCAAAGAATATGCATCAAATGTAGTTCTCATTTACATTACAGACTAAAGAGAATTCAGAATAATTTTAGTAACTGGGACATGCATGATTGCTACAGGTGAATGAATATAGGACAAAGGATCTTATTTAAAGTTGAACTGCCTTCTTTTAAATTACTTCTTTAAGCATTATAATGAAAAGCAGTAATAAACATAATTCAATAGAACTTTTCTGTAAGCTTTCATTTCTCTTAAATAGTTTTATGCCTGTGTAGGTATCTAAACAAATGGTCTATACATTCTTGTTGTGTCACAGAATTAACACAGAACCGTCAATGACTTCCAGCTTCAGCTCTTATATTTTGCCTCCGTATTGCCATGGCATTTCCACAGTGTGCTACAGTGCCAGGAATCTCTCCTTTTAGCTCGCTCCTTTTTCTCCGTGTGTATTCAAGCCTGCACATTATTTGCTTTTGCCAAATACATCACTCTGTTTTCAGAAAGCCTTCAAGATTACATTCCTCTCTGAGTTGGAGCTTTATTTCACAAAATATCCTACTACTTTTTTAAAGTGACAAGCCTGTGTTTAGTCTTTCTATAGGAATTGTGTTCTCCTATTTTTTTGAGAGTTTTGGTACACAAGATGTGTGTGTATTAAAGGGGATTGGCTGTGCTTATGCAGTGGATCATGAAGAATTGCTTTCTGTAGTGCCCTCTTAGAGCATCTGATGTGTGTGCGTTTTGTTTGGCATATCCAATACAGTGAGGGAATTTTCTGTCTTGGATGATATATACAATTTCTCCCGAAAGAAACACATTGTAGACCATTTTAAAGTATTAAGGAAGGTGTATTCACATAACCTTGCCTGATACTCACAGCTGATAAATGGAAACAGGAAGATATTTATCAAGTGGTTTTCACAGCATTTCATCTTAATACGTTAAAGTGAGAATATAGGAACATCAGTGCTGAATTGGAAAAGCTCTAAGCACAGGCTTGAAGTTGAACCCTTGGCTGTATGGTTTATTACTTCAGAGGTGTTGGACTGCACTCCCTCTAGGATGATGAGAAAGATATATTTCATAATTTGTTAACTGTGAGAATTATTATTATAGAGAGTTGTGTTCAGCTCCCTTGTGCTTTGTGTTACATCCTTTTTAAATACACTGAAACACTCCAGTATATTGTTTGCCAGGAGATACCCACAAATGCATTCGTTGGGAGGCAGTTGTATGATGGCTCTGCTCGGTCACGGGGAGCACGGAGCAGGACTGGAGGTCCGTCCTCTGGAGCTGAGCCCACCTGGGCAGGGCATGGGTTCCACTGGCTGCACGATCATGGCACTCTTGCATTTGCTCCTGCATTTTGCCAGTGTACGTCGTACCTGCCTGAAGGGCACGTGATGTGGATGCGAGAGGAGAGAGGCAGCAAAGCTGGAGAGCCGAAATGGCTGGGCTGTCCGCCTCACCTTGTCTCAGAGAGCGCTACCCCTGGGGCAGCGGCTAAAGCAGCTGCAAGCCATTGGGGTTTACAGCCTGGCATAGGAAAGAGGTGCAGATCCAGGTCTGGATGCGGCAATACTGCTGGCTGCAGCCTGCCACCCAGCACGGGAGGCTTTGGCGTGGGAACCTGTGGGAGCAGGGCTGCGGGGGCAGCGACTGGAGCAAAACTTTCCGTTTTAATTTGCCTTTGTGAGTCACTGCCCACAGCTCCTGCTGCTTTTACTTTCCTCCAGGAATGCATACTAGATGATCTTTAAGGTCCCTTCCAACCCAAACCATTCTGTGATTTCCACCGGTTTTAACTGTGCTTGAATTAATGTAATTGTGTAATCTGATAGCGAGTAATCATGCAAATATCGAACTGTTGGCAATGTATTCCTTCAGCTGGCTGTGTTGAGTAGTTTTGCTCTACGGTTATTTGTCAGACATTGTTACTGGGTAAAATTCAACTATATATGCCATCTTCAGTTTCTCTGAACAGTCTTATGTGTGGGATCTGAACACGCTTTATACGTTAGGAAGACACATGCCAAAACATAAAAGTTAACCAATTAACTCACATAGAGGGTTTAGCTTTCTGTACAATGATTAATTCAGCAGCTGCTTTTGTCCCAACTGCAACAGATTTTTTTAAAGTAAATATTCTCTGTACATTATTTTTTTAAAATTGTGATTCTCTCTCAGATTTGGGGCAAATGGAGGAAAAATTAGGGCATACATACAAAGCAAAACACCTCATTCTTCAGTATTGCATTTAACACATCTTAATACAGACTTCGGAGTTGAATAAAGATGAAGCATTTGGTGGGAAAGCAGCTTCAGCAAGCAGCATGCAGAATCTGTAACTTCTGCAGAGAGTTACTGTGCCCATCTCTGAAGGGTTCAGAAAATGGCTGTCACTTGCGGGACGCATGCATGGGAAAAGGTGGAAGCAATACATATGTCATCGACATCCTGCTTATTCTTTCTATAAACGTTTTGTGAGCATTGTCACGAGCTCAGCTGTGCCCTGCCGCGACCATGGGCAGCAAAACAAGGCAAAGTGCAATCATAATCTGTTTATCTGTTTACACAATTTTCAACCCATAGTGAAATGCCAGAACAATTTACACGTATTTTGGTTGACAGGGAGCGTGCAAGCTTTTAACTGGTGGTGTTACCTCTTCCCATATAGATCTGTCTGTCACCAGCTGTATATTTATCACCGGGTATGGAAGCGGCCAAGGAATCTGAAAACCGAGGCCAACGTTGTTGAATATTTGCAAGAGGATTGCTCAGCAAATCTTATCCCCTCTGAAAATTCAGACTTGAAAGTCAATGCAACATCCTTACCCCCCTGCAGTTACAGGCTCATACCTCGATTGCAGAGGGGGTTAGGTGCAGAAGTTTGGAAGCAGCCTAACCTTTAGCAGAAACACTTGGGTAGCTGAATGTCACAGCTTGCGGCTGGGGTGAGGTGTCACCTTCCCTGACGTCTGCTTCTCCCCTTGCAGGAGAGTATTGCGAGGTGAACGCACGCTCTGGCCGCTGTGCTCCAGGGGTGTGTAAGAACGGAGGAACCTGCGTGAACCTGCTGATCGGTGGCTTCAAGTGTGAGTGCCCCCCGGGCGAATACGAGCGGCCGTACTGCGAGATGACCACCAGGAGCTTCCCACCGCAGTCCTTCATCACCTTCAAGGGGCTGCGACAGCGCTTCCACTTCACCGTTTCCCTCATGTAAGTCCCAGTGGGGAAGGGCTCTGTGGCTGGTGGCTTCTCACCTTGAGCTTGCGGGGTGTTTGCTAAATATTTTCACCAACCGAGTTACCTACGTGCAGCGATCACTTGCGGGATTTCTGACAGTGACTCCTGCCAGTGGGGCGCAGTCGTGTTACTTGAAAGCGTTTGATTTTCTGCCCTGCCGAGGATGCCGCTGAGGTGCTAACTCCCGACCTTCCTCTGCTGCAATGCGGGGCGATGGCGCAGGGAGTGGGGACGCCCGGGCCTCTCTGGCCACCTCTCAGCAGCCCTCGGCCAGAGAGGTGCAAGAGTGGGTGGTGGGTTTGCCCTTTTTGTAGTTGGGCTAACAGCCTCCTGACATTCAGGCCGGCTGCAGAGCCGACCCATTCGTGGCCCTTGTTTGGGAGCGCTCTTCCCCTCTCCTGTTTCCCAGCCTGTGAGAGGACCCGGTCTCATCAGGCCATGGCTGAGCACAGGCTGGTCCTCCTCAGGTCCTTGCTCTCCGTTGGTTCCCAGCCTTGGGCTGTGGACAACCCTGACTGTCCCAGCTCCTCGCCTCGCTCCTCTTGGCCTTCACAGCCAGCTTCTGCTTCTGGTCCCATCCCGGCTGCCAGGCACGACCTGCCTCCTCCCCATCCCATCTGCTCCAACATCCCCCCGTTGGACAGTCTTCTCCTGGGCTGGCTGTCACTTTTACCGTGCGGGCACTTAGGGAGGCGAGGTGAGCAATGGTGGCAGCCACACTGCGTGGACCAGGGCTCTCCTCCCCTGGCTCACACATCCCAACGGGAAAAACCCTCTTCTGGAGAAGACTTCTTGGGTCAGGCGTAGGGCTTGCCTGCCATGGAGCCAGAGCTCCGGGTGTACACACGCCTCTTCGCCGGCGAGGCGGTGGGTTTGCAGCTTTCCTGCGGTTTATCCGGTCAGGATCGACCTTTGGTTCTCCCTCACGGTTGACTGTAAGTAAATAGAACAAAAGGTGTTAACCCCAACCCCAAAGGGCAAGGCCGGGGATTTGTTGATAGGTACAACAACAGCAACAATGACAGATACATTCGTGCGTCTGTCCAGAGAAAGTGCTTAGGGAGGACACCGCCAGGCACACGTCCCATCCAGCACCCAGCAGCTACCTGGTGTTTTACAACTGTCAGGAGCCAGGCAGCTTCTTTCCATTTTAGCCTTCCCCTGCCTTAATCCCAAGGTCTGAAATTTTATGGAATCTTGACATTTTGGTTAAACTGGAAAGCGCAGGCATGGTTCGCGCCTGTGAAGATCCTTTTAGAGCATCAGATCTGAGTACACAGAAATGCTGAGGAGCACAAGGCTCTGTTGGACTTGTCAGACCTACAGTGAGTGCAAAGGAGCGGCCTGGGCTGGCTGCCAGCATAAATTACCTGCACTACCCTTGGCTTGTCCCCTCAGCCGTGTGGTGTCACTTTTCAGGCTTTCAGGAAGAGATCTTTGACGTGTAGCGTGCTTCAAGTTGGAGTGACTCAAACGCTCTGTGTGGGGGTTAGTGAGAAACAGCAAACTGCTGTAGCAAGGTAGTGCTTACACCAGGGTTTCTTCACCATCTTTAAAACTAAGACAGCATATTTAGTCACGAGCTAAACACTGCTCAGTCCACTCAATGTGATTATAAAAAGTCTAGACCATCATGGGGTTCATCCCACAGTGTCTGGGATAACGACACATTTAGCTTTTCAAACCTGAAGTTCACTTTTATTTACACTTGTTATTTCTTTGGCTTTTATTATCCGCCAGTGCAGGTGGAAAACATTATGTGAGGATAAGCAAGAATTAGCAGTTTGACTAGACAATGATTTGCCATTACATATTTTGAGATTTGGGAGCATTCATAAAATCCCAGGGTGTCTAGCTTCCCTCAGGCTCAAGTGACTCATGACCGTCTCCTGGCAAAGAGCAGAATGTTTGCATTGTCCAGTCTCATAATTAAAATGTGATTTTTTAAAAAAAGTATTTAGGTTGCTGACCAGGCATGTCTTTCTGCTCCCAACATTATGTCTTCCTTGCTTCCTTCCAACACTTGCTACTGCTTCACTCCAAGAGACACTGTCAGTGGAGAGTTTTTCTCACTGTTTATTGAAAATTCTCTAAGAAAGTGTCTTTAGTTTCCTATGTCCTGAGATTAAAAATATCCCTTTTATTAAAAAACAGTATTTTTTTTCCCCAGCTGGTGATAATCAGGCAAGTTCCAAAGCAGTAGTGCTTTAACTATTAGTATGATACAAAAGATGCTTTCGACTAGTGGCAAAGAACAGAACTGAGCACACAAGGAGTAAAGAAACATAAAAAATAGCTTAATAATTTAATAGTTTAATAAATAATAGTTTAATAATTAAAATTATAGTAGAGAATTGTAACCGTATCAGAAAAATATATTCAAACAGAACTAAGGTTTCTGTTGTTGCTAATCAAACTAAGTCTTTCTGCCCACTAAAGAAGCACCACTAATATTATTCTCTTTTTTTTTTTGCTCATATGTGTTCTGGACAAATCTGATCAAAATGTTTTGATGAAGCAGTTATCCAGTCTTGGATTGTACAAAATACAGTCTCGGGAAATGTTTTCAGTAACTATTCCTTTGGATGAACTGTTTGATGGTGAAAAGTGAAAACTAAATCAGTGTTTTGATAATACTGAAATATTTCAATGGTATTGTCTTAATTCATTTGGTTTACCTTCTACTTCTGTAATATTATTTTATATTATGTTAAATAAATTTAGAAATAAAGATGTATTTCAAAACTGATTAAAAGTAATCAAAACAGTAATACAATATTTTGATGGACTATAATGGATATTCTTTGGAGTTTGTATTTTATTGGAAATGTCAAAATTTTGACTTCTGTTTTTTGAATCAGAACAATTCATTCTCCTTCAAAAATATTTTAAAAATGTATGGAATAAAAATTCCCATTTCAATGTAGCTCAAGTTCAAGCTCCTGGTTCTGAAAGGTCTCTGCTGGGTGTGATACACAACATACATATGTCTCACAAACAACTTCTGTTAAAAAATTTTCTTTGGTTTTGAAATTTTGTGTTTCAAATACCAGACTGTCATGTTCTAAAATACTGCTTCTTTCACATTCTCTGAATGCAGGTTTTGTTGCATCGCATGAGAGTCTTGCTAGTAGATGTGACATGACAGGCACAAGAATCATTTCTTCTGTCCATGGAAGGCAGTTTTCATTAGCTGTGTTCAGCATTTGAGTCATTTGTAGGAAAAGTGGGTTCATTTAAATCAGGCATATTTCCTGAAGTTCAAGATACAAAATCAAACTACACTGCCATTTGGAAACACAAAATATTCCCATGGTTTCTCTCTCTTTCTCTCCTTCTCTAATATTAATCTTTGTAAAAATGTTTATGTAAAGTGTAATAAATTTTTTGCATTTCTAAGTAGATGAAAGGTATCTTTCTATTTAAGTATTTCTATGTAGATGAAAGATGATGGTATGTAAATCCCCAAAGATAATAGGATTCAATTAAAAATTATAAAATGCACACAACACACAGAAATTTGCAAAAAAGTTCTGTGCTGACAAAAAGAACAGGCTTCTTTAAAAGTAGGGTCACCTCTTTTTCTGCAGGAAAGGTGTGATACATCCCGTATTAGAAGTGCAAGAAAAATAAAACAAAAAAAAAGCCATTGTTGCGGATTTAGTGGAATCATTTAAGTGTTTATTTTCCTTCCTCCAATTGACTGACCTGTTGATTGATGAACCCTGATTGTCTGCATGGCATTATTAAAGTAACTCTTATCTTTCTTTTCCCCTTCCCTCCCCATCAGGTCTTTTTAATCAGTTGATGACTCTCCTTGTACCCTGTAGCATATAGACAGCAAGCAGGCAGCAAGTAACCCCCCTTTGATGTGAAAATGCTTTCTAGCTTTTGGACTGTTTGCAAAGTGTAGTAAGTGCTACTGTTTGGCGAGTGTCAGATACTCACACTGCATCATGCGTCTGCCTGATTTTACCCCTTGTGAGGGTCAGCATCCACAGCAGATCTCTGCAGAGTAGATTTCTGTAATTTCTGTCTTTCTTGCCACTGTCAATTTTGAAAGAGCAGATTTATCCTGCGGCTGACTCCTCAATTTTGTAATTTGCTGTCTGAAGAAAGGTTCACAGGCTTCCTTTTCTGCTAAATACAGTGCCATCTTTCTTACGGGCGACTTGACCATCAGTCTTTAATTCATAAGCCATTAAGCATGAACTAACCCCTCGTCTCTGTGTTCTAGGTTTGCAACCAGGGAGAGGAACGCTCTCCTCCTCTACAACGGGCGTTTTAATGAGAAGCACGACTTCATTGCCTTGGAGATCATTGAGGAGCAGATCCAGCTCACATTCTCTGCAGGTTAGATTTCACTCGAGTCAAGCGTTTCTGCTTGTGATCAGGAGATCCTCTCATGCCGTTTGGAAATGCACTTTAATGACTTTATATAGCTCTTTGCTGCCTCATTAATTGAGTAACTGGCTGACATTGTACAGTGAACAACTGATGCCGGGTGTTGCAAAGCACTGTAGGTTGTAGCGGTTTGTGGTGGTTACACTTGCTGTCATAGACAAGAGCTTGTCAACATTCAGTTATAAAAGCCAGAGTTTACGACTACTGTAAAAGATTGGCGCTAGACTGAAAGTTGGCCTCTGAGCCAATGTTTGCTTAAATGAGACTTCATTTTATCACACTGTGATAAACGTCGTGTGTTTATGCATTTTTACACGATGCTATCAGTGAAACTAGCTGCGTAAATGTTATCTAAAAAATACACGCAAGCCAAAGGAAGAGCTAGCAGACAAGTGAAAATTGCCTGCCGTTTGTTAGGGATCGGTGACAAGCAACGCTGTTGCTGGAATGCACTTTTGCACTGTAGAAGCACCTCACCTTGGAAGAAGCCGTAAACAACAACAAATTTAGAACTGGGCTGCCTGCTCATTGCTACAGTGGGCTAGGAAACAAGAAACAGAGGCTTTGGCATTTGCTTGCTTTCTGCACTAGGACAAAGCCAGTGTCTTTTGGTGCTTCTGGGAGCAGAGAGAGGGGAAGGCCTGCAAGCAAAGCTCAGGGTGGCATGTATCCCTGCCGCTGTGGTCTTCTCCCAGGGGACGGGTTTCCTTCAGAGAATCAGCCCTGGCAATGACAAAGCTCTTCCTGACGAGAGCGTGATCAGAACAAACCCTGACCATTCCAGCCTCAGCAGAGGGGTGTTTCCTGAGTTAAAAAAGCCCAAGTTTCATCCAAAAACTCATGCCTGGCTGTGCTAATTGCCATGACAGGGGTAGCAGGGGTGAAGTCATACAGCATGGCTGAAGCACATTGAAGCCACTGGGAATCACCCGCAGGACTTCAGCAGGCTTGCTGAGGCTCTTGGAGTCCCTCCTGGTGGACCACTTTGCATTCCTGCTTCAGCCCAGGAGCAGGTCTGTGAGTTCAGTGGGAAGGCTTTGGTGGCTTTACTAAATCTCAGCAGGGCAGACAACATCTAGTTGTCACAGATTTAGGGAATGCTTTCCATTGGGACAGAAACAAATATCTGGGAAGGGCTGTTGTCACATAGGTCAAGTGGGGTTACGTGGAGGTCAAGTGAGACGTTTGTACCTTTGTACTGGGCACGTAACTCAGGAAATAATCCTGTTATTTCCCATTATACATATTCAGGATAGACATGCGGGCTCTAGTCAACTCTTATTTTATTTTTGTGAAAAGTGACACAGTGCAAGCAGTAAAGCAGTAGAAGCAGAGACACAGCCAGTGTCGGTGTTGTATGCTCATCGCCAGTGATGGTCTCTGCCTTCAGACCCCATGGTAAATCCTATGTGACCCCACTATTTTACCAGCAATGCTTAAGTGCATATCTGGGCCCTTTGGGTTGAAGGTATCCGGTCTCATTTCCCCTTTATTACCTCAAAGTTGTCCAAATTAGATTTTAAGGCAAGCTTTTGAATGGATTAGTGTAACAAAATAACATGCTGCAGTCGGAGAGATGTGCTTTCTTCTGTAGCTCTGCTCCGCCTGTCTAAACTTGAATCAAATTGCTTGGAAGGCACCCTGAGGATGAATGAGAAAAAAAAAATCAATTCTACTTGCACTTCTATGCATTTAAATGTGGAGGAACTCCTTTAAAATACATGAAACTAAATTTAGATTTGCACTGCTGCACCTGAGAGCAGGTCTGGTCCTGTATGTTAGAAATGGTATTTTCTTTGGAAGGAGAATGGTTTATGTTTTATAGTTTTAAGTGGCTTTTAACGAACAGTACAAGTTTTGGATATATGATCTGACTGTTTTACCTGTCGCAACAACTTTTTCACAGAAAGCAAAGCGAAAGGATTGGAGACCGGTGATCTTTCCTTTGCAGAAACTTACTACCTGAATAAAAAGCACAATTTTTACTGCAGATTTTTTATCACTAAATGGTAAAAAACATCACAGCAAGATGTCAAACATGCTAAGCTGAAATCTGTATTGTTTGAATAACAGAAGTATATAGAATGGGAGTTAAAGGAGAGTAGGAGACATGGGAATAATACTTCACACAGGGTAAAGTATTTGTTGCAAATAGAGAGTTGAAAGTACATTTTAAGCTGAACAATACCATGAATTTTGTAGCTTATGGGAGGGAGTTATTTTTCCTGTGGTTTATTATGTAGAATTTTCCAACTGTTAAAAAAAAAAACAAAGAGAAAGAAAAAAAAAAGTCGAAACCTAGCGATCCCTTCTCTGTGCCAGGCCTTTTATGTACTTTCAACACAAATGTTTATTTTGCTGCTACCTCGGAACAGATATGCCTGGTTACTGAGCTGGTTCTGCTGACTCAGACCTGGCTTAAAAACTTCAGCTTTCCAATTGCAATGGCAAAGACTTGCTTTCAAATTTAAATACTGAAAGGCTGCCAGTAATTTCATTAATCGCTGGTAAAATTTTGCTGGGACCAAGGTTACCATGGGTTTTATACTAGAGTACTTCTGGTTTTCACTTTCTCAGCTCTGACGAGGAGTAGTCTTCCCTTCCCTGACAAAATATCCCAGCACAATACTCATCATATTAAAAAACCTCAAAATGCTGCTTTTGGCAGAAATGCAGAAAAATTCATGTACATTTTTTCCTCAGTTGACCACTTCAGCAATAACTGTATCTATCCAATGCATCTGCTACCACACTCTGCAGAAGCATAATAAAAAAATAATTCACCTGAATGTACCATAAGCTATTTTTGTATTTGTGTACCAAAATAATTCCATGAAACTGGGGATATTTACTGTCTCGCAGGACAAAAACACAAATTCGTTCATGATACAGTAAGATGGCTGCATCCCATGCCTGATGAGGGTCTCTCCGTGTTTCAGTTTAGTGCAGAGCAGAGTTTGCAGTGATGTTGACTTATTTTTTCCCTTCTGCCTGCCCTTGCAGGGGAGACAACCACTACGGTGGCACCATTCGTTCCAGGAGGGGTCAGCGATGGGCAGTGGCACTCAGTCCAGGTGCAGTACTACAATAAGGTAAGACTAATTGTGTTGGTGATAACCCTATTATTTGTAAAGTAATAGAGGCGTGGGTCATCTAGCTCCGACCTGATGTATGCAGGTGACCTGAAATTTATTTATTTAACCAGGTGCACTCCTCTGCACAAATGGTACTGGTCTTGCTCACCTTGCCTGGGACAAAAATTCCCTCTGAGGGCTATTAAGTTTTGTCTCGGGAAGGCAAAATCACATCTAGTACATCCTTTTCAGAAGCACTATCACAGAAACCTTCAGATACTTGGAACTATTTTAGTTTTCACTTCTTTAAACCCTCACAAGTGTCAGTGTATTTGAAACAACTAACTCACTGATTTGGATCTTTTTAAAGAATTGTGCAGTGCAGGAGCCTTCAGTGTAGTAACTACAAACCTCTAGCATAGAATTTTCTGAAGCAAAGCAAAATTCTTCCGCATAACTGTCTTTTCTTCTGTAAAATGACAAGTTTAGCTAGCGCAAGCTTCTCTGGTTTGGAAATTTTGGTTATTAAATGGTTGACACTTTTCAGTAATCAATGACTATCTTACTAAACCATTTTTTTGTCTGCTATATAAAAAGATACGCAAGAGAAATGCAAAATCATCGTTGCACGCAGCCCGTGACACTCAGAAGTGGGCTCCAGGGTCCCTGTCCCACAGCTGCGCCCTTGGTAGCTGTCAGGAACAGGTTCCCTTTGACTGAACCAAAGGCAGGGGCTTTGTGCAAACCAGCCATTTCATGATGAACCAAAAAGCGGGCTTTTAGGGTGTACGGTGTCACTGTTTACAGATAGATGTCAGAACTCTTCTATAATCTGTAACAAAAATTAGAGAATTCATTTAGTTACTGAGAAGCGTTGCTTTTAAGTCTGACATGATAGCATTATGGGGGATCGCGTAAGGAAATAGAGGAGCATTGTTGGCTGTTAAAAAGGAAACAGGATACTGGTGTAGGAAGCTGAATGGAAGATGAAGGATTAATATGATCAGCAAGTTCTTTATTTCCCAGCACTGCATCCTTTCATCACAGTTTGTGTGGCAGTTTGAATGGGAGGATTAAAATTTTCTTTGGACTCCTAGATAGGGTCTCCTAGCCTAAGGGTATTTTCTTGAGGAAATAAAATAAAACCCTTTTTCATTAGTTATTTTATATAAAAAAATAAAAATTTAAAACTTATTTTGTAAGTTTTGTACTTAATATACTCTACTATCTGGAGCACAGAAAAATAGAAGCGAAACTTGGTGTGTCACCATGCATGCATCTGTGGTCACTGTGAGGCTCTTCCTTACAAACTGCAACATGCCATGATTCCATAGCCTGCCTATTTCTTAGTGAATCACTTTAGCAGAGTAAACGGCACTTGCTGAGGCAGCGGAGGGACGCTCCAGCTTTCAAGCTCCTCAGTGGACGAGGAAGGGAGGGCACAGCTGCAGGGACCGCCACCGGAGCTGCTCGCTGAAGAGTTGCCGAGCAGATAAGGGGCCCAGGCAGCCCCAGGATGCTCTTTAAAAGGCAAAGAGATCTGACATGGATGTTAAAAATAAACCCCTACCTCATTTTCAGGGCTTGCTGCTGTTCAAGCAGACTGGTAGGTAAGCCATGTTAGCAGCTGGTGTTTTCCTATCATTAACACGTGTGCACTGTCATCGTTTTGTCCTTCTGCCCCAGTTTTTTTGAAGGGGAACAAGCCGGTCCCCGCTGCTCAGGAGGAAACTCAGGGCAGAGAGGGAGAGCAGAGGGCCGGTGCCAGGAAACACCGCTGACTTCATTGCCTTTGCCACTCACATGACATAAAAGTGGTGAAAAGCAGGGTCACTGTGTGGAGAGCGGCTCTGTGCCCTTTGCTGTCCGTGTTAGAGACCGAAGTCATCATCTTCCTGCTAGCAGGGTTTATTCCAGAGTGGTTAAATTTGGCCTGGCAGAGGGGAGCTTACACTATGGAGTAAACAGCACAAGTAGGATATGCTAACCTATGTGCATTTAGCACGCTCTCAGGACTTTCCAGCATGTCTGAGAAGTGCATGTGCTGCACCAGCTCTCCAGTAGCGAACGAAGGAGCGAGCGTTGTGGGCAGTGGCAGCCGGAGGCAGCTCTGCAGGCCTGCCCGACGGGCTGCCCGCCGCACCCTGCAGCAGGGGTAAGCCTTCGCCTCAGCTGGTATTTGTTTGTAAAGCAGTTCCTTGGCTACTTCATGTTTTAACAGAGCTGGAAGTAAAGTTTCTGTGAGGAGGCTGAAAAGACAGAGATAATTTAAGGCTTTGAGTTGTGCCAAGATAAATGAGATGCTGTGTCTAAACTTGACACAGCTAAGATGTTTGAATAACAGAGTACCCAAAACTCATGAGTTTGCTTAAATTATGCACTCGTATTATATTGCATCCTTCCACTCTTTCCAAAATCCTACCGCAATGGCAGGTCCTCATCCCATCACTACTCACCCCCTTTGCTCCACTCAGACACCGCGCAGCCTTCCTGAGCAGGTAGAGCTCCCCCGAGCCATCTCCCTCCTCCCTGCCTCCGTCTCGCGTTTGATCCCCACCTCCAGCCCCTTCTGGACTCCCCTCCCTCCTCTCTGCCTCTGGCTCGCTCTGGCATTTTGCAGCAGCACCCTGTCCCTGGTGGCAGGGCTGCAGGGGCTACCTCCAGCAGCATTCCCGCAGGGCTCCTTGCCTCTTCCGTTCTGCTGTTCGCCTGCGGAGCTTCTGGTCTTTGCTCCTTTTTAGACATCTTTTCCCGATGCAGTCCATGGGGAGTGCATAACCCATCATCCCAGATACCCGTAGAGATCCATTTCATTCATCTGTCTATGTCTTGCATTAAAAAGCCCTGAAAGAGGTAATTATACCTACTCTTTTTTATCCCTCACTCATGTTGAGTTTCATCTCCTTCCATCTGCCTTTTGCTCCATCAGCAGGTTTTCTTTATTTAATAAATATGATCACCTTTGCCTATCCCTTCATCAGTCCCTTGCTGTGTCACTTCCGTGCTTTTTTTGCACAGCAAAACCCATAAAGACATTTTGAACTTTTCTTACTACTCATGCCTCTACAGCTGAGTGCTGCCAGGCTGCTCATCCTGCTTACAACTGTGCCTGTCCTCTTCGTACCCACCATTGTGTCTTCAGACAGTGACAGGCTTCTTCAAGCTGGACCCTTTCCTCCTGCCTTGGAAATGTGAGATATGTTGCAGAGCAGGCTGAAATAAACAGCAATTCAAAAATTCCCTGTTGTGCTCACAGCAAGCGTTTGGTGTCAGGTACTTTCTTAGCTTCATCCTTCTTTTCCCAGTTCCTTTTTTTTGTTAAGCTTCTTTAAAGTATCTTTTTTAAAACTAAGCTAGAAACTGTTCAGTTTATTTCCTTCTTTCCGCTTTTGTACAGCATCTAGCAAGAAAAAAAGGGTTTGGTCTTCTTTGGAGCTTTCAGATAATGCTGTAATTCACATACAGAGTATTAGATTTCATCACAGCTGAGGTTAATTTTTCATCTTTAGTTTTTGAGGAGAATGACTAACAGGCTTTGATACATAATCTAAATCACTTGACTCCAAAGCAAATTTTTGTACATGAGTTTTCACAGCCCTGAAAACTGTTCCTGCAATCTGAGTTGATCATGGTCGTATATGAGTAAAGGTTGAGTGGGTTTTGGCACCTGCAGCTCTGTGGATGATATTTGACTGAGCATCACTGCAATTTGGAGTCCAGGAATGGGTCACTTGGATGCAGGGGGCAACTCTGGTGGGAAACTTCTGCTGCAGCTATTTCCTGAACGCGGCACGCAGTTTTGTGGCATCCTGGTGATGCTGCCACCCTGTGCAAAGTCAGTTTGGGAATAACGATAATGAAATAAGAAGTAAGTGTAGAAGTGACTCCTGTAAATTATTTTCTGTACTCAGCTCAGAAGTGATGTGCTTGTGTCGTGGTTTAACCCCAGCCAGCAACCAAGCACCACACAGCCGCTCACTCACTTCCCCCCCCCCCCAAGAGGGATGGGGGAGAGAATTGGGGAAAAAAATAAGTAAAACTCATGGGTTGAGATAAGAACAGTTTAATAGGACAGAAGGGAAGAAACTACTACTAATAATAATAAAATGACAATAATAATAATAATAATAAAAGAATTTGAATATACAAAGCAAATGATGCACAATGAGATTGCTCACCACTCACCAACTGATGCCCAGTTAGTTCCCAAGCAGCGATTCCCCCCCAGGCCAACTCCCCCCAGTTTATATACTGGACATGGCATCACATGGTATAGAATACCCCTTTGGCCACTTTGGGTCAGCTGCCCTGGCTGTGTCCCCTCCCAACTTCTTGTGCCCCTCCAGCCTTCTTGCTGGCTGGGCATGAGAAGCTGAAAAATCCTTGACTTAGTCTAAACACTACTTAGCAACAACTGAAAACATCAATGTGTTATCAACATTCTTCTCATACTGAACCCAAAACATAACACTAGACCAGCTACTAGAAAGAAAATTAACTCTATCCCAGCTGAAACCAGGATAGCTTGGTAATAGTTACCTTTAGTGTTGTTGGAAAATGTTGTTTTATAATTAACTCCATATCATGAGAGTCCCCTGCCACTTGGGGACAAACATTGGAGCCTCCTTTGTAAGAGGTGAGTAAAGAACCAGCTTTGTGCCGCCATGTTTGCAGAGAAGCATCAAACCAGTTCTCTATCAACTCAAGTATTTGATGCTTTCTTACAAATCCTGGTATGTGCAGGCACTGTCAAACATTGCAGTAATGAAACAGATTGTATCAGAGGAGGAAGGGAAGCAATGTCTTTTCATGTACTGTGTAGTGATGGAAATGGATGCTTCCTCCCCTGGTAACAGCTGACACCCTTGGTTTCAGTGGAAGTGCCTAAGGGAAGCACATGGATGTTCTACTAAGGAAGTGTTGGCTCTGTATTGAATTTCTGGAAGGGAAAACAGTAGGGGAAGGAATTAGTAGCTATAAGAGAGCAGAAGTGAACTAGGAGTGTTTTATAACCATTCTCTAGTTTCAGTTATATATTAAAAGTCTTGTCAGCTACCCAGTAGCAAGGTATCAGTTTGCCTGTTAGCAGTGCTACTTGCCATTATAGATGTTTGCTGACAGCCAGGGATGGCAGGGAGGAAAGCTACATGCTGACACTGTTAGCTCGAACACATTACCTTCTGGGATCCTGATCTTGCAGACATTAACATCAATGGAAGGTATTAAATTAAAGGTGACCTGCATGTGACCTGCTTTCTCAAGAGGATATATAAATTGAGAAGAAATTCAGAAGAAATGGGATTTTTAAAATTATTTTGGAAGGAAAGGTGGGAGAAGGGGGAAGATTTCAGCCTGGCAAATAAAACTGATAAAAAACCAGCAGAAACAACCTGCTGCTTGTTCACAGGATAGCTGGCCTAAGGGACAGGGATGTGAACTGCCCTCTTTGCCTTGGTGATGTGCTTCCTTTCCACATGATGAGAGTGCAGTCAGCCTCTGACAGAGTTTGGTCCTTATCCTTTGGCTCTCCTGAGCCTGCTAGCATGAGTGACAGTCAGTAGGTTTAGCCATGCTGATATTTGTTTGGAATAGGAGCAAAACCACCAGGATGTTTGATGGTAATGATGCTCAGTATCAATAATATCACATGAATTATCTGGCATTCAGTGCACATACAGGATCATGTATGATTCTAGGCAGTGCTTGGGACAGGAGATTTTAATGAGCCCAGTAGTGGGTGGTGTTCTTAATTAAGTGAAAACTTCAAGCCACTCTCCCAAACTTCTGATAGAAATGCAATTTTGTTCAGAATTTGAGATACACTATCAAATTTATGTTAATGTTTTACCTGACTCATTGCCTCAGGGTAGAATTCATCATTTGGCACAAGATAAAAATGTTTTGTGTATGGACATGTTCCCATAATTATAAAGGGCATGTACATGTATATTTATATACTGTGTATCTTAATGTGTTACTTATACATATATGACATCAAAGTCGCTTAAGGATGTTACCGTTCTGTATGTAGGAGCTCCTTCTGCATCTGTTTAAGGAAGCACAGGATAATTTTACCTAAATGACAGAAAACCTGAGAAGAGCAGAGAGAAACATGCTATCACCGAGTGTCTGATGTGCAGTAGAGTAATTCTGGGGGATGGGATGAACAAATCCCTGAATGACTCACAGAATGACTCACAAAAGTAACGACTGTACGACCAGGCAGTGTGTGTGCGTGGGATCCTCCTCTGTGGTCAGGAGGTGTAAAATGATGGATGGAGAGTGTCTCCACTGTGCTGGTCACTTGAGCCTGCAGGTTCCTAGGATGAGATATTCAGGACAAACATTACCCTTTTTCCATAACCGGGCTAAGGTTTCTTCTCATGTGTGATAGTCGATAGTAACCTGCCGTTCTTTCACTCCTTCCTTGCATGTCTTTAGACTGAAAAGCGCCGTGGTTGTTGTTTCAGATGCTTGACTGTCTTGGAAGTAGCCCACCCTTTCACACGGTTACAGTTAGCAGGACCTGCTGCTTTCCATCCCTGTGCGCTTCCCACCCAGCAGAGCCCAGACCTGCGTTTAGCCTGAAGACAGCTGCTGGAGAAAACAAGCAAATTCTTCAGTTAGAGATAAACTTAAAAGGAATGAGGGCTGCTTAGGGCTGATCTTCGGTACATTGTGAATTCAAAGCACAGGAGGTGCATTGCTCTAAATCAGACTCATATGCTTTCGAAAAAGTCCTGCCTGTGTTAAGTGATGGTTTCTCTTGAGTTAACTGGCCTTCATCTGGGGCAAGCTGGAGCTTGAGTAGCACCAAAGACTGAGCTAATGCTATAGAGATTTAGCTCTCAGCCCACTCGCACACTAGAATTTGCCATTACCTTTCCTTCCCAGGGAGGATCTATCCCTCACCCACCAGCTGAAAGCTGTTCCCAGGTGCCAGAACACCCTCTGATTCTGTGCCAAGTCCCACGCTGTAATTGATTTTCCGTACCTCGGGTGCGTGCTGCAGCTCTTCCCTTGTGCTTGCTCAGCCGGCGGGCGAGTGGGCGGGAAGGCAGCCTTCTCCCTCACCTGTGGGTTCCTCGGGGCCGAAGCTGATCCCGAAGAGTTATTTAACCGTGCCTGTACAGCTGTGCTACGGCGCCAGCAGACCTTACCATTTTGAGTCTACATCCACAAATCCTCCATACCATGGATCGCTAGTAGTGCCCCACAGACTGGCTGTTGATGCTGGGAGGCAGCATACGTCTGGGCAAAACCAACTAGCTCCATATCTGAGAAGAGCTCAGTGATCCCCATTTGCTCATGCGATCTGAGTGGTGGCTCTCCAGCGCTGTTGGGCAGAGCCTGTGTGCCCTGCTGGGCTCCGGTCGGACCTGGGGGCAGCCAAGAGTCTTGATGGTGTGGATTTGGGACTGCTGCCAGCTTAGGTAGACTTAGAATGAAGCTGCTCACAACAGAGGAACAGAGCCCATCTGCACTTGTTTGGGACTCAGGGGATGAAGTGGAAGGAGGGACAGGGTCGTGGAGGAAAAGACAGGAAGAAAAAGGCAGCCCCAGGCCAGGTCAGGGCTTCAGTTGCTGTGGTTCCTGTAGTTAGTCAGGCAATATGTTGGTCAGAACAAGGAATGTCATACGGGATGTCTGAAGAGGCATATATTGAGAGTATATCTACTGGAAGATAGTCAATGCTCTTACTGTTAAAATGAAAAGCATCTGCAGGTCTGTTCCAAACCACCCACCTTCACTCCATGCACACTATCCATCTCCATGTGCAATTTTTGTCATGTCCAACTGTACTGCTTTTGGCTGGGATAGAGTTAATTTTCTTCATAGTAGCTAGTATGGGGCTATGTTTTGGATTTGTGCTGAAACAGTGTTGATAACACAGGGATGTTTTGGTTACTGCTGAGCCCTGCTTACCCAGAGCCAACGGCTTTTCTGCTCCTCACCCCACCCCACCAGCGAGGAGGCTGGGGGGGCACAATTTGTTGGGAGGGGACACGGCCGGGACAGCTGACCCCAACTGACCAGAGGGGTATTCCAGACCATAGGACGTTGTGATCAGCATATAAAGCAAGGGAAAGAAGAAGGAAGGGGGAGATGTTCGGAGTGATGGCATTTGTCTTCCCAAGTGACTGTTACTTAGCATGATGGAGCCCTGCTTTCCTGGAGATGGCTGAACACCTGCCTGCCAATGGGAAGGAGAGAATGAATTCCTTGTTTTGCTTTGCTTGTGTGCCCGGCTTTTGCTTTAGCTATTAAACTTTCTTTATCTCAACCCACAAGTTTTCTCACTTTCACCCTTCTGATTCTCTTGCCCATCCTGCTGCGGGGGGAGTGAGCGAGCGGCTGGGTGGAGCTTAGCTGCTTGCCAGGGTTAAACCATGACACTAAGCAAGAAATAAGAAGCACTTTACAACAGGCCAGGTGTTCAGCAACTTTAGGATAAAGACTTTCTATAATGGACAGGAGCAAAGACCTTCAGACAAAAATTGCAACATCTGCCTGGCAAACTTGGAGATGTAAAGGGAAGGTTGTTGGGTTTGGGGTTTGTTGGGGGTTTTTTGGGGGGGGTCCTGTTTTCTAAATCAAGCCAGTTTCTTTGCTTGAAAGACTTTTCTGCACAAGTGCCTTCCAGATCTGCAGTCCAATGGCAGCTTCTGGTCTAGCAAAAGGAGAAGGGTGGGTAAACGTACAGACTGGACAGAAAGCCCAATGAAACCATTGAGCTCCCAAGGGAAGCACGGAAGCAGAAGTCTCGCGGGGCAGCTGCAGAGGTGGTGGGAACGGGGAGTACGCAGCAGCCACGAGGGTCCACCAGCAAGTGTGGAGGGGGCAGTTGCACGCTGCAGCAAGGATGGCAAGAATTTACCGTAGACACGTGATGTGTCTTGCTGGAGCGTGCCTTGCTCATACGGAGCACCTGCTTCAGCTGACCGCATAGCAAGCATAAGCTCTTGGGTTCAGTCTTGTACAACCCCTGCATTTTCTCATACTCTTACATGCGTTATGCCTGTCACTCATTAGCTGAATTATCCTTAGGATTATCTTTATAGCAAATCTCTTAACATTCATCTCTGCCTTTGTTTTACTAGAGCATCTGTTTTGATTCTGGGAGCCTGTGTTGTGCAACTGCCTAGCAGTGGCCAGAGGCAGAGCATTTCTGAAGGACTTGAGGATGCGTACGGAAAACTTCCCTTTTAAAAACTCAGGTCCACCCCTGTTCTCCCACCCAAGAGCCAGCTGGGACCACATTTCATCCAGCCACCAGTCACTGGGGGGTGACACAGCTGTACCCTAAAAGTCAAGACCTACAGGGCAGTGCACTGGTGCGCTTGTGGGCGCCTGGAAGCTCGGTGGCCGCTTGCGTTCCCCTGCTGTGGGCAGGGGCAGGCAGGACCTGCCCTTTAATCCAAACCCCTTGCATAAGCACAAGCGGCATGGGCAGTCACTGGCAGTGGGAGTGGTGCTGGTCTGTGTTGGAGAGGTTCATGTAGCACTTTGTTTTGAAAAAGTTGGGATGAAATACGGCAACCTCTGCCGGTCTGCTGTGGAGATGAGCACAAACCCTGCTGGCTATGGCAGATGTGCCTCTGCACTGGGTGCCTGTGGAGCTGACAGATTGGTTATCTCGTTTCCTTCTGAAAACACAGACCCTCTCTGATGATGGCAAATTCACCTGTTATGGAAATATAATTATTCTTTATTCAGGACCGATAATTTATCCTGCCCCTTTGCCTTTGGGGAAAAAAAAAAGGCAGATATCAACATTTTAGTGACGCTCACATTGTAACAACTGCATCAGAAGACACGGATGACACTGGTTACTTCTTTCTCTCCTATAAAGGGGACTGATTCTCATTAGAAGTTCTGGGTGCGCGGTGCCCCGTCCCTCAGGACCTACAGGCAAACAGGAGGATCACGCAGTGGCTCAGCGCAGGCTTCCCCATGCCACCCTGCCGCCGCACTGCCCCTCAGGCGGGAGGCTCCCATTCCAGCACAAAAGCCTTGTTTGCTCAGCTCCCCGTCTCCCTGCCGAGCCTGCCAACTAGGCTGCCAGCACTGTGGGTGATTTATGAGGCAGGCACATGCCTGCCGCTGAATAGGGATTGCCAGCTCCTTGGAGAAAAGCCACATAGCTGCCACCAGCTAGGCATAACTTTTAGTCATTGGACCCAAGGTGAAAGACTTTGCCCTGAAAGTATCCAGGACACCATCCAGTATCGTTTACTTCTTAATCTGAACAGTCAGGAAAAGTGGTTGGCAATTAAATTCTTAGATAGGTATTAGGTATTATGCCCTGTGCCGGGGAGCACCTCTCGCACGGGGACATGGTTGCCCCTGCCGAGTGCTGCATTTTGTAACTCAGTTGGAAAGGACAGACCCCAATGGAAGTCAAATCACTGGAAGTGCAATTAGTAATAAAGGATGGGCATGAGTTATGCAAATGTCTATCGCTGGTGACATCTGAGCAGACGTAATTGCGATTGGAGGTAGAATTTCTGAAGTTAATCCTCTTGGTGGCTTCCAGACTAATTTGTTAAGGGATTGAGGGAGATTTTCTAAATAAACAATGCACTTGTTGAAGATTATGATAATGCCACTGTTGATCAGATGTGGGCCCCGCCAGAGTTCGGATTTTACTGGCTCCAAGTGACTTGCTGTGTTTACAGCATCCGTGATCAACACAGGCCCTCTCTAGCATTGCTTGGCATTGTCTGGTAAAGAAAAATGCAGAACATTAATTGCAATGTTAAGCAAATATTTGTGGCGGGGCATGGGGGTACTGTAAATATTGAAAATGTCATTTGGTTAGGAACAACCAGGCATATTTTTCCCAGAAGAAATGCAATTTTGTGGCTCTGCATTTCCAAACATAAATTCGTAATATCTCTCAAGAAATGCCAATACAGCTTTTAAAGTCTCTCTCAAGAGTGCAAGGCAGAAAGCATGTTAAAATTCAGTGCTTCCTTTTAAAACCAATCACGTATTCTTAATTAAGACTTAGCCATATTTCTAATTTTATAATTTCCTTATCACCCATCTCATTGTGAATATTTAATAGCAGAAGGTACTGCAAGGTTGTAGAGATCAGAGGTGGCACAGCGAGGAAAAGGCAGTGGACAGTGCTAACTTCCAGGAGGGCACTGGTGGTATACTTCACCAGATCATCAATTTGTGCTGGATGCCTTTCCTTCTACAGGATTTTCATGGGATCAAAAGTTCTGCCATAGCTTAAGCACAGGAAAATTTGCAGGATGCCAAAAACACTGGGAGCATAACCACAGTCAATTCATTAGCTCTATAATTTTGAGAAGGACTTATCTGTGGTTACCTGCGTAAGTGCGAGGCCTCTCCTTCACAGAGAAAGTTGCCAGGGTTTCTTCAGTTACATGAGGAAGAAAAGGAATTCAAGTGAAAAAGTCACTTTCTTTGCTAGCCACAACCAAAATTTTTAACCAGCATCCTGAGGAATATGCATGTTTCATTTACTTTTCAACTCAAGAGGTCAAGGAGTTTTTACTGGATTACCAGTATTGTTAGCCAGATGCAGTTTATGATAGTTTTTTCACAACTTTCTTAGAAGAACAAAAGTTACTGTATCAATAGATTATTGTGCTTTTTGGTGGGCAGGCTTGTATACTTGTGAAGAATGTCGTAGTAGGTAGTGCTGGAGGCACACATACGATATGAGGGTATGAGGAATTTGTAGCTATGCATTTGTACTGTTTACCTGTATTATGTATTTTTGGTGCTAGTGGGCGTGGCCACTTAAAAAAACTAGCAATTAAAATTACAAGCAGCTAAAGGAAGGGAAAGAAATTAGATTTTCCATTGCTGAATGCATGCCAGGGTTTTAGATTTAAAGTTCAAAATGTTGTTCTAGTCAAACACATAAAATATGTTCCTCGTGTCTGAATGTAAAACACGTCATTTCCTACATGCTCAGAACTCAATTTTTAAAATGCCACAAGAAAAGGTAATCTCTGCAAAAATAGTTCAGTTTATGAGTCATTTCCTGGCATTCTGGCTGAAGATTCAGAGACTCCCGTCCTCGCTGAGGCCAAATTCATCCTCTTCCACCCAAATGCAGAGGATCATCAGTGAAAGTCCTAGTCTAGATAAGACCATAGATTTGATCTATAGAAACTGAAGCTTGACAGATTCTGATGAGAAGTAATATACAATATTGTTAATAGTGAAGGTATATAATCTGCATGATAATCTGCCCACAGTTCAGATGGTATCACTGTCCTTTGAAATCTTTAAATCAAGTCAGTATTTTCCTTCCTAAAGGAAAAATTTAGCTCGGGTGCAAGCCATGTTACTGAGGCAGGACTCACTGGTGATGTTCTGTGGTTGTATAAGGCAAAAGGCTGATTGGATGATAACGTGAGTCCCTTCCATCTATCAAATGTGGCAGGATCCTGTGAAAACCCATCTCAAGCTCCAGCCTGCAGTATTACAGGTGAGAAGCCAAAAGCCAGGAGGACAGAAGTGTTGCTGCACGCTTGCCCTGTTCTTACACTCTTCCATGGCATCTACCACTTGCTCAGTGGGACTTTGGTCCGGCCTGTGGCAACCATTTATGTTCTTAACGTCTCCTGAAAAGCACTGAAGGGCTGTCTGGCTAATACTTACTTTTTCTTGGTCCTGCTCATATGTGGTTGTGAAGCCCTTGCAGGTATTTGTGGGTGTAATGGGGTGCAGCTGATCTGCCCTTGCAGAGCAGGCACATGTGAGCCTGAACTTTAAAAGCCCCTCCCTGCAATTCCACCTATATTTACTCATGCGGATTTCAATTAGTAGTAATTGTTTTTGTTGATTTTGGTGGGGTTTTTTTCTGGTAGAGGGTAAGTGTGAAGTGATTGATATCTGGGAAAGGAAATCAGGATTTGGCGGCAGAGTGACATTCCGTTGTCTTGACATGAAATAACAAATAACTCGCCTCTAAATCTCTGTCTCGGGAAATGAAAGTGTAAAGCAGTGAAAGTCATTTGGAGGTCATTGAGATGCAAAGTGTGTCCTCCCCAGCCCTGAGTTGCTCAGCTCTCTGTGACAGCTCTGAGAAATCTCTCGGTGGCAGGGGAAGAGGAGGGCAAGCACATACCCAGTGCCTGGCTCTTTCTCTCCCCCACCTGCTTTTGGAAGTGTTGTTCTCCCAGAGTTTGCAAGCACCACTTGAAAACACTCATTGCAGAGGTGATTTTATATGCAAATGCAAACAGTAACTTCTCAGAAACCGTCCCTGGGGGTTTTGCTCTGAGTGACAGTAGAGACCACATCATGTCAAAACCAGCCCGAGCCCCTGCTCTTCTGGAAGCCCCGTCCTCAGCAAGGCTGCTCAGCACTTACTCCTCTCGCCCCTCCCAGGTTTTAAAAGGCTTGACTTGTGTGCCCAGTTACAGCACTGCCACTTATAGGTCTGCGTCCACCCCACACCTGAGCTGGGCCTCAGCTGCATGGCTTTCCTCATGGTGTGGGGCTCTCAGATCGCCCTGGAGAACGTGGCACCCAACGATGCTCCTTAAGCCCAGGTTCACTCAAGCCACCTAACACCTCCACGCCAGGAAACTCCTCGGAGGTTTAATGGCACCTCCCTAAATGGTGATTTTCAGCTCCTCCTGAGGGCTAAGGAGATGCAAGGGACCTCCAGGAGAGCTGGCAGAGTCTGAATGGCCATGGGCTCACCATAAGGCCCTGAGGACGGTGTTTGAAGGCTGTGCTGTGCAGCACAGCCTGGCAGGGCTTCTGCAAAGCCAGCGGAGTCATTGAAATGGCACCTCAGGAATTCGGTGCGAGTTCTTTGAAGTGCACTGTTATCTCTGTTTAATCACACAGTAAATCTACAGTAGCTCACTGACTTGCAGTAACTTTTCAGGTATTTTGCATCTGTCTGTGTCGTGAGGGGAAGCAGCACTTTGCAATTACCTGGCCACGCAGGGGTCTGTGTGAACCAGGAGACCCTCGGAAAGATCCAGCCATGGAGGGGGTAGCCCACAGAGCAGTGTGGGATTCCTGGATTTTATAGACCCAGTTGCATCCCCATCACCCACACTGAGCAGCAGTTTGCTTGGCAAGGTGTCACCAGGGATGAGTCCAAGGAGGAGTTAGTTGCTGTGAATAAGTGCCATGTTGTTGTACTATTTGTAGGTATTTCTTGGACTCTGACGGCAATAACATTTGCATCCTGGATGCAAAATTAAGTTGTAAAACATAAAAGATTTATATAAAGCCAAAAATATTTCAGAGTGGTACTTTGGCAGATAGATAGGGACAAATGGCAAAGGGAGAAGTGTTTGCTCAATTGAGAGTGGAGAGCATGTGAAGGAGAACAAGGATGCTCTTCCAGCATCCATCACGTGCTCTCCTCTTCCAATTCTCCAAGAATGCTGGAAAAGCATCCTGGTTGGTGGAAGGGTTGGTAGAAGGCAGAGAGGCAGCAAAATAGGCAGAAAAAGGGTTCAGAGGGCAGGGAGAAGGTGCACCAGCCACAGGGGCAGATCAGAGGGGAGGAGAGGGCTGCAGAGGTTGGGCAAGGGGACCTGCAGCAGCAGACCACCATGATGAGTGGTGTCTCCCATGCGGAAAGCTGGATGTTGTCTCGATGAGTGGGCATGGTCTCTCGGCAGCCAAAACAGGTCCTTCTTGCTGTGAGACTGATTCAGCATCAAAGAGCTGAGAAGCATCTGGGAATACAAATTTGAGGATAAAATTTCCATTTGCAAGCAGGGAAAACTCATTCTTCCCATCAGCACTACAGCAGCCTTTGCCAAAATTAGTCAAATCCAAGAATATACCCTTTGCAGGATCTGGATGATACTTATTGAGATACCGGTCACGCTCTGTGGAGGGAAGGAGCATGTCTGGATGCTGTGTATGTGTAACCATGGCTTTTCACAGCCTCACCATGCCATTGCTGCATGGTAGGACAGGAGGGCTGTTCCCCGTCTCTGCCCTACCAGTGTTTCAGCAGCAGCAATTTGGGCAGCGCTGTTCACACGTGCCAGGTCTCATAGCTGTGCCGAAAGTCTCCTGCTTTGAATATCAAAGTTTAGCCTCTGGTTGTGGCCATGAAGGAGATAATAAATCAGGCTAGTAAAACTCGCTTGACTTTGTGGCCCAGGCTGGATCCTGATGATTGTTTTTTCAGGGAGTTTGTCTAGGAAAAGGAACTGGTCTGGTGGCTTTTCAGGATTTGCATTTTTGACTCACTGATGGGAAGGGTTTTGGTTTTCCTTTTCACTGTCACAGTCTCTCATGTTTCTCTACAGACTCGAGCCAAGTTTGTATAAAGAAATGCCATTAAAATATTCAGGGAATAAAGGGGATACATACATCAAAGGAGTAAGGGGGTTATGTGAAATGATTTGTCCTGCCTTTCCCTGGTGACTAATCAGGATGTGTAAAAGATTCTCAGTTCTTCACACCACCTTATCTTAAAGGTGCACTGGAAAGCTGTAGGGGGAAACTTTAAAAAGCAGAGATTAACATTAAGGTTTCTCTAATCTGGCCTAATTTGGAGTTCCCCGATTGATCAGAACTTTGCTGTTCTGCAAATCCATGCCACGGTGCTAAGCTTCTCCGGCATTTCCTAGTCTCTCCCCCTGGGACTGCAAGCACAGTGCTTTCCCCGTTTGTTTTTTCCTGTTTATTTATTTATTTTCCTTGCGGGGGGCCAGGCTCCGGCCGCTTGCCCAGGGAGATCGCCGCCGCCGTGGGCTCTTAATGAGCTTTTTGACCACTGAAGCAGCACAGCATCGCCTGGGAATCAGAGGGGATTTCTCCCTTCCCCGCGTCAGATAGCAGAGCAGAGGCCGGCGGGTTAACGAAGGAGCCGGGGCGGCTGGCAGGCTGCCTAATGAGCACCAGGGAACTGGTGAGGGGGGACCCCGGCGGCGGCCAGAGCCCCAGCAGCAGCCTCCAGCGGGACCCGATGCCGGTTGCTCTATTTTTTCCCATTATTGCTGTAGCTGGAAGCATTAGAAAGCAAAGAGCCCCAAAGGGTATGAATGTGAGGCGGTTTCCATCCAGCATTTTTGGGGGTGGTGGGGTCCGAACCAGCACATTAACAATGCAGAGGAGTGCTTTTTTGTTTTAAAAATAACTAGGAAACAGATTCTTTTTAACCTTTAACCACTCCAAACAGTCAATAAATCATTAGCTACTGATTAACAAAAACAGAAGGGTAACTTATTGTCTGGTAAGCAAACTCTTGGAAGCACTGAAAGGCTGGCACTGACTTCAGGATAGCTTTTCTTTTTACACATTTGCACTTATTAAAAAGACAAACAAACCAAGCTCTGCATGTTAAGCTATGCCACACAAAGCATTTTGCTAAAAGACCAACCTTCTAAAATATATTTTTTAATGTGTACAGTGAGCTGAGCAAATGCTGTATTTACAATATGCAACGTTATATCTGTCCCCCAAGAAAACAGGTCTCCTCATGCCAAGCATAACGAAGTGGGTTGTGTCTCCGCTGCAAGGGTTCCCAGTTTGTGTTCTCAAAATCTTGGCCATACTTACAGTCTGCTGCTGAATTGTCTCCTCAGCTCCGTCAAAAGACTCAACGGGGTGGCTAAAGCAGGCGGAAGTCCTCATGGCCGAGGTTCAGGCTGGAGAGCACAGCTTTCAGTTTGAGTTCAGGGAATATCTGTGGTGTTGGAACACTCTCCCGTGGCTGACCAAAACCACTCTCCCTCTTTCCATCTGTGCAAAAAGTCAACTGGCAGTTTTTTATCTAAGAATGGAAGTCGGAAAAAGGTGTTTCTGGTGGAAGAGATGTTTGTGGCACCTTTGGAAAAGCCCTATTATCTTGCAGATTAACTAATAAAAGGGTGAGATCCAGGAGTCTGAGTGTCACCACTGCTGCTGATTGACTAAAAAAACATTTGCGCTTTGTAGTATTATTACATGTGCAGTATCTAGTCTGGTTTAATTCGATATAAGTCTACCAAAGATTGGACTATTTGCTTAAACCTCTTCAACGATTTTGCATTGTGACTTCTGAAAACAGTAGTGTTCATAATGTAAAAATATAACGGTTAAGTATTTAAGACAAGGCTTCCATTGTCCGTTAATCTGTGTCTTTTCTGTTCACTGTGCATCGTTAGACCATCTGTGTCTTTAATAAGTAACTGTGTGGGCTCTCACAGTTTAAATATTTACTTTAAAATAATAGAGGATCCAAATGAAACTGAGATACATGAGAATATCCATGTCTGATGTTTTAAGTGGAATAGGAGTAATTTGTGCAGTAGTTTTGGGAACTAAAAACCAGATGTGTTTTGATGACTTTCTCTCCTCTATCTGGTCTCCATTTATAAAACACAAGTTCACAGATTAAGCTTCTGAGGGTTTTACATGCGCCTGGCAGAATCTACATGTGTTTCTTTCTGTTGAAGTTGTGGGGAGAAGTCCAAACAGCTCCATACTTGGGTTTCACAAAAATCAGATTTGGCATCGCTAGTAAAATACCTTCACAGTGGCATTCTCTCACTGCAACCTGAGAAAGTCACTGCAGGCGGCCAAAGGCAGTTACATGCACCTCTGCAGCTTGAGAAGGTCACTTCTCCGTCACCACTAAGGACAGTAGATGAGTCTCGCTGTTAACTCTGCTGTAGTCAGAAAGGGAGCTGCAGTTTTCAGAAGACATCCTAGTCAACTGTCATTCCTGCAATTGCAGTCTGCCTGTGACTCTGGGCAAGGGAGAATGTCATGGGTTAGACACGAGATTTGAGATTGTCCACCCATAGATCAGAACCACTCATCTTCTTCATGAAAGCTCAGTGAGGCAAAGTTAAGTTTCATGACATTGGGTACAATTTTAGGTACTAATTGCCATTATTTGGGGAACATAAATGTGGTTTGTCTGGTTTTACAGATAGAAAGGTAGGTGGCTTCTCTCACGTGTGGATCCTGAGTCAGGGCTGCTTCTTTCTCTTCTCCAAGTGACTCTGTATGCAATTATACCGAGAAAACATAAGAGTCAGTACAAGGAACACAATGTACTTTAATATGGCATGCACAGAAAGTTTGAAGAATCACTGTGTGATGGTGATAATACACTGCAACACTCAGGACTGCTTTTTTTCCCTTTCTTTTTGAGTTCAAGATGAATCCATGTCTTTCATAGCTTGTTTAAGGGAGACCAAGCTCTCTCTCTGGCACTGTTTGGTACCTCTTCCTGCACTCACTTTTTACAGCATGTGGTCTTTGAAGTTTGAATCCCAACCTCTTTCTGGACAAGCACTAAGTAAAAAGGCAGCCTTTGGGGTTAGGCAGCACAAGGTACATTTTCAGCCCCATGAGCCGGAACTCAGTTACATGACTTGCATTACCATTAATGGGGGTCATGCTGGTAAATTCCTGTACACCACATTGCACATTTACTCACGAGTGCAGAATTGGCACAGCTAATGAAACTTGCCTTTCGGGTAGCATGGTGTTTCAGGAGATGAGTCTGACAGGCAGAAAGGACTGTTAAGTACCCAGATGAAAGTCTGGCTTTTAACTCCTTGAACATCTTTCCAGAAAATAATAGTGTGAATTAATGCTGGTTAGTGTTAGCTGTTCCTACTGTTAGGGATCAGTCTTGCTCCAGTAGGATTCCACAGAGGCAAAGATCATGCCTGAAATGTAAATGTGTGTGCTATCATTTAGTGTTGGCAATTCGCTTTCTTGTGTATTTTCCAGGTGCTACTTACTGTTATTTATTTTCTTTCAAATGTAGGCCAGTCCTCTGCTAACGCCAGCTTTTATAATCACAAAGAAATTAAGTTCTTTTTTCTAATTTTTGCCCCTGCTACTTTCCCAAAGATGACCCCTTCTATGGCTGAGCACCACCTGGAGATTTCCAGCCTACATTACTCGTGGGCATCTCATACCCATTTGTTCCTGTACTGTGTCCATGGCAATGATAGCGTCTTCTGATTTCCAAAACCCTTCCCCAGCCTTTACTTTGCTAGGCTAAACATGCCAAGTCCATTTTGTCTGTTAGGTAAGGCAAGCTTTGCCTTGCCCTGGCTGCGGTTCTGTGCATCTACTCTAGTTGGAAATTATTTCTAATAAATGAAACCAAAATTGCCCACAATATTCTATCCTGTTCAGTGTCATAAAACTTCCCTCATACCCAAATTTGCAATGACCCACTGTTGTATTGTCTTTTTTACCTTTTAATTACACCATGGTTCATAATTGTTTTGTAGTCAATTAATAGGGGTTTTTTTCTTATTTTTCATCATTCATAGGGGATGATGTCTGAGCCTGCAATAGGAATTCTTGACATTAGATCCCAAGTTTCATATTGTGTTATTAATTCTCTTTCTTGCACTCAGCTATTCAAAGTGATTCTTTTTTTAATGTATGATGCTCCAAATATACTTTGCATCACCAGCAAACTATATTTAGTATTAACCAAAATATTAAATGAATATAATCAGTTTCATGATTCAATTCTGAAGGAACTCCTAACTTAAGCTCCCTCTGTTCCAGTCTTTTATTTATTTCACATTATTTCGGTTATAAAGTATTCCCTGTGCTAGGTGCTAAGATGAGTAGTGTGGTACTTGCCACATATAACAGAAAAAAGAGTCCATGTCAGAAAATATCTCTTTCCTTTCCCAGCAACATATTCTTCCATTTGGGGAAAAGCCTGTCCTGTCAAGTGAGCCTTTTAACATGGTCAGAAAATCACTACGTGTTTGAACTAAGTATAGTTTGAACTGCCAACAGATCTCTTCATTCACCGGAATTTTCCATTTGTTATTCATCAGCTTATGGTTCTGTATGGTCATCAGAGCTGAAGAGATGCCAGAGATCTGCACTGCAATGAACAGTCAACATCTAGAGAACCACTTTGTAGTTTCTCTGTTAAATAAAAGTAGAAAAAAAACAATTTACCACTGCAGCTAGTTGACTGTGAAGGAGCAGCTGCAAACTGCTGAGTCTCATCAGGTTGCAGTCTTGATTAACATTAGGCAGATCCCCCCTGCTGTGAGAATAAATACCCTGCCTTTGTCAAGGCTCCCATGTAAGAAACAATAGGTTATTTCAGTGAAGCACAAGAACATAAATGTTAATCGAATCATTCCTCTAAATGAGTAGAAGTAGCACCCAGAATGTAAACATTTTAATTTTGGAAGGGAAGGTCTGCCTGTTGGTTGGTTAATTTCCTATGTATTTTTTCACTTACTTTGAAAAGCTGTTCACTAACATTGCCATCATTGCATACAATAACATTTTCAGCACTGCAAATATGTATGCTTCCTGTCTTTCCAAGCTAGGCAGTGGCAAAGTCCAGGGAGTATCGGAAAAAATAAAATCTGCCTTACTATCACTCAAGAGAGGTCAAAACCTTATACTGTATAACTACCCAACTATGTGATCACATTAGTTCTTGTTAGAGGAAATGGAAAATACTTTCCAACTGGAATTGACACCAGGAAACATATTTTTAAAATGTTTATAATACATTGGGATAATTACCCTTAGAAATAAATCTGTATCTCTTTACAGATGATGAAAGTAGCTTTAGGTGTTTTAACAAATTTATGTGTGTACAGGCATTCATCCCCTTACTGCTTCCTTGTTTGCTGTGCAAATAAGGGATTTCAGTACGCAGTTGAGCAATATGTTTTAAAGCGAGCATACAGCAAACTACAGTGTGGTGCACAGCCATCTTCCATTTTTATATGGTTACAACTATTTTTCATCAACACATCACAAAAACGTCTCTTGGCTTTCAGTTGTGCTGCATGTCTGGTCAGATCTGGTGCGTCCCTTTGCCCATAGAGGAACGGCAGCAAAGCCAGGGGAGTTCAGCTCATTGCTTCTCTTGTACCCATGAAGTCCTCAGATCCTGCACCAGTGGTAGATTCGGACTCCGTAGCTCTCTGAACACTAAACATGGAAAACAGTTTTCTTACAGGATTTACTAGTTCTTCACTGAGGCTGTTATGCTGCTGTTTATATGTGCACTCTTTTTTAATAGTCATGATGCACTTCTCCACTGGAGGAACCTGTCTCTTGAGTTTCTGCATAGCAGATATCTGGTGTCAGTCACACTGGGGTACATCTCATCAGTTATGAAATTAGTGGAGGTGAAGGATGTGTTTGCGGTGGAGGCGCAGAAGTTTGGTGGTTGGGGTTGGATTCCTGGTGGTCCCATAGGCTTTCCTGTCTGTCGGGATCACTGATTTTCCCCAGTTGTTGGTAGGTGTTGAAGTGGGGAGAACGACAACTGCCAGTGGGGTAATTAGCTGAGTGAGCCATTAACAGTGGAGGTGTGAATCTGAGTGTGATAATTGTAGTTTTGTGGCCCACGTTCAGCAGGGCACATTGTGACTGCGTGGGCAGGAGTTTCCTACTGCCTGGGTCAAGCCAGAGATGAGGGAAAACTGGAGCATTTATTGCCACTCTAAAACACACTTTATTCCCACGTTCCGTGCACCACCCATGGTGTCAGTCTGCATGCCTGGACCAAAGCAGCTGCATGAGCAAGCTCAGATCCATCCATTATTTTTGATTGTCCAACTCCACAGGTCATTAATCTCTCTTCTCGTGTGACTAGAAACCAGGGGCTTCTCAGCCAGCTCAGCAATGGGCAGCGGTTTTGTGTGCCCTCGATCTTGTAGCTGGAACAAGCATCTAAGCTCCCTCTCAGTCATCAGACAACCTTTCACTACAGCCTTTATAGGCTGTATATATATATATCAAGGCCAGGTTGGATGGGGCTTTTGAGCAACCTGGTCTAGTGGAAGGTGTCCCTGCCCAGGGCAGGGGGGTTGGAACTAGGTGATCTTTAAGGTCCCTTCCAACCCAAACCATTCTATCATTCTATGATTCTATGAACCTGCACTCAGTTTCTGGTGGCCCTGACAGAGTACCCCCATCAGAGAAAATTTGATTTAAGCCTTTAGCCTCACTTGTGGTGTTACATCATTTTATGGTTTTCTGTCTTTGGGCAGAAGCAATGTTAAAATTCAAGTGACTTCATTCACTTGAGGTGAAGAGTTGTGAAATGAGCAGAATTTAGTAGAGTTTGATGTGCAGAAGTAAGAAAACACCTCTTTGAAGTGATTTGGGCCAAAGTGGTTCAGCAGTGGAAAAGACCAAAGCCACTTCTGACCATGCTGTATATCACACTGGTCATGTGTGGACTCTCTTTGAAGTCATCCATTGGGTTTTTTTCTTGCCTAGATGTTGTAGGTCAACTTAACTTCTGCTATTTTGTTTACATATTTTATTTTAGCCACTTTTGGGGGGTAGGAAAAAGTATGTTGTTGAGCTGGCTGAACCAGCATTTAAATCCCATGTGTGCGTAGCACTGTATGACATGTGTCATTTATTTCTTGAAGCCCAACATAGGGCGATTAGGAATTCCCCACGGGCCTTCTGGAGAGAAGGTGGCCGTGGTGACTGTAGACGACTGTGACACAGCAGTGGCTGTGCGCTTTGGGATCCTCATTGGAAACTACACCTGTGCTGCCCAGGGGACTCAGACCGGCTCAAAGAAGTAAGGATTCCCTACATTTGCATTTTCCAATCATTCTTTTCTTCCAGGGGAGAGTCAGCAATATGTGATTAACCACTAAGCAAATTAAGCTGGAAAAGCAGATATGATTTAACAAGAAAAAGTAACAAGGTTTAATTTGGTAGGTGGAATTTGTTGGAGGCTACTGCAAGTGTCAGTACACTGGGTGGAATGCACGGTTTTGTGTAAATACAGATGTGTGCCCAAATTACTTGAAAAATGCAAAAAAAAAAAAAAGACCTGGAGGTCAGTGTGGATAGCCCCCAAGAAGCATCTACCCAGTATGAAAATGTAGAGAGAGGGGCAAATAAAATGCTAGACTTTATTAATTAAGGGAATGACTGAAGAGCTTATTACTTCCATCATTTAAGTTAAAAGTCCTATCTTAAAGGAGGTAGAAATAAAGGAGATACAGAAAAGGCCACTGAAAATCATTAAGTATGAAAAAACTTTCCTGTGAGGGAAGACCAAAAAAGATTACTACTATTGAGTTTAAAGAAGAGATGGACAGGAAGCAACATAGCGGGAATATAAAGTAACAAGCGATAGCAGAAAGACCATTGAGATACACGTGCTGCTCTAAAATCCCAAGGGAAGGGGGCACCATAAAAATTAGGGCTAATTCAAACTGATGAGATGATATACTTTTCACACAGTGTGGAGTCATTCAGTGAAACCTGCATCAACTAAATGTTATTAAGACTAAGATCTTCAGAGGATTTAAAAAGGGTTGGCACTGTATAATAATTAAGTCATTATATCAAAATCTACAGTATCTCAACCCTTGTGCTGAGGACCATAAGCCAGCCCCTGGGCAACTGGAGTCAGAAAGAAGTGCCCTGCAGCTGCACATTTTTCCATAATTTTAATTTTCTTCTTCATATTGGCGACTGTTAAGGATAGGTCATTGGATTCTGTATGCATATGACAGCTCCTAAGTTAAAAGTTATGGTGTTTCTGGAAGGTCCTTTGATTGCAAGCTCTGGAAGTGCTGATGTAGCAGAGGGAAGTGCATGGCAACATGGGTAGACTAAACAGCTCAAATGTGCTTATGGAAGCAGTAAGATAAAGAACAAACCAAAACAAACTATATGCAAGAAATGATGAGCTTTTCTTTGTTTCTTCAGATCTTTGGACCTAACTGGCCCTCTGCTCCTTGGCGGTGTCCCAAACTTGCCTGAAGATTTCCCAGTGCACAACAGGCAGTTTATCGGCTGCATGAGGAACCTCTCTATCGACAGCAAGCCGATCGACATGGCGAGTTTCATCGCCAACAACGGCACTCTGCCAGGTATGAGCGACTACCGCCTCAAAAGTCAACACAAGAAAGCTCTCTGCTATAGCTGTGTGTGTGTAACAGGGCTTAGGAGGTCGAAGGGGCCAGCACTGGGAGGAACCCAGGAAGGGGTGGGGGACAGAGGAGTCTGAAACAGCCCCCGTCCCCCTGTTAGCACCACTGAACGTGAAGCGTTTGCCCCAGGCCACGTGGCAGGGGCTCGAGGTGCTGCTGGGCATTGTGCCGCCACTGCATCACCGGCACGGCTGCACCCAGACCTCGTTTGTTTGAGCAAGGTGCAGCCCGCGCCTGTGCCAGGGACATGCACAATAGCCCGTGGCACAGTGCACACTTACAGGATTAAGCGGCACACAGGAAAGGACCGGGCTTGTTTAGACCTTCTGCATTGCTGTGAGTTTCACCCAGGAATTTATTCCTAAATGAACCTTTCCTCCTTTTTTTTTTAACTACCTTTTAAATGTCACTTTGCTCTGAAAGCCAGTGGGATTAGTTAATGAAAAAGACAACGTTTTTAATGACTTCTTCATAAATTATGTTTGTGCTGTAAATCAAATTCTGCAATCCTCCAAATCTGAAACCTGCTTCATGAAGCAGCCTGTTGGAGGTTCTGATTTGGTTTCCAGCCCTTGAATCCCTCATCAGGATTAGTTCTGGTGTACAAAATGTTCTCTATCATCATCAAACTGGCTCTTGCACACAAGAATGGCAAGTCCCTTCCTTCCACACTGCTGAAGGTATGTGTAAGAGCTAAATTGCAGTTCTTAGGTATGTTGCATTGGTCATGGATTAAGAAAGGAGTCGTAGCATATGCTTCAAATTGCTTTTTTGTCTTGGAGCACTTTTTTAACAGTTATGTCTGTAATATTAGTTAAACACAAGGTTTTATCTTATGGAAATATACATCAGGAGGCCATGAAGTGTTTTTAGGATGGATATTTTTTTTCGTCATTTGGAAACATGTTTCTGTATAGTTTAAAACAATGCTGTATAGTAGTGTTATTCCACTGTATAACACTGCACATTGGCTTTCCCTGGTTAGTGTCCCGGTTAGATGACAGACAGTAAGTTGCAAAGAGTGGTGCTGAGTCACAGCACCAGTTGATCTGCCTTTCTCCAGCAGTGGATGCCAGGGGAAGAGTATAAAAACAGGGCGAGCATGCAGTGATATTTCCCCAAAATTTTCTCTTAGTCCCCAGAGACTTACAGCTCAATGACTGTATTTAATAGCCTTTGATAGATTTGTCTTTATGAATTTGACACTTGCTCAGCTCACGTAAACTTTTGCCATTCACATTTTGCTTCACTGATTTCAGGATATTAAAAAAAACCCCAAACCTATAATGGTTGTGTCTTCTTTTTACATAAAAACTCAGATACAATCATTCAGAGCCTTTTTCTTGTTAAAACCATGCAAAGTAACCGTGTTCCTGAATTTCAGGCTGTGCAGCGCAGAGGAACTACTGTGAAACCAACTGGTGCCAGAATGGAGGCACATGCGTCAACAAGTGGAACACATACATCTGCGAGTGCCCCATACGCTACGGAGGGAAAAACTGCGAGCAAGGTAGGATATAAAGACCTCTTCATGCGTAGTCATGTGTGCATGTTTCATTACCTGTCATTGACATCTCATAGCACATATGTCAAACTGTGACACTTAAGGGATAGGTAACAGAAGATTGCAATTAAGACTGAAAGTTACCCATTATCTATTTGAAATAATTTTAGAGATCACCTATATAGTAAATATGATAGCTGACATACTGTCATGAATAACCACAACTTTTGTTGATTTACTTACATAAGCAAAGTAGTTCCACAGAACTTGGCAGTATTTAGTAATTTGTTTATAGTAAAAATGCCTGATCCTAAGCCCCTTTAAATCAGTGGAAAGAATCCCGCTGACTTTATTGGGCTTTGACTCAAACCAGAGATGAATGTGGAGTTTTAATCACCATCTTCTTGGCAAGTAGGCACTCTCTGCTGAGTACGAGCACTTTCAGTTTTATTGGGTTTTCCTTTGATTGAACACAATGTGCGTGTATGTGTAAAACTTCATTAAAGGATGAGGAAGGAGCAGCAGGTGTGTTATAGGACATGAAGAACTTGCAGTTAGTTTCTTCCCAAAGAAGCGAGGAGTTGTCTGCATGAGGGGTCCCGTGGGGTCACTGCAGCAGCGGGCTGCCTGCTCTAAGGTGGCATCTCCACATCTAGTGGAGGGTTGCTCATTTGGAGTCTTCTTGAAGGCTTCCAGTAAAAAAAACCTGCTTAAACTACACAAGGCTTCCCTAGAAACAGGAGGCCAAATTCTGGCCTCTGATGCACATGTGGTAGGTCTTCATTTCTGCTATTCCCCTGGGACACTTAGCTCTGAATAGTTCACAGTATGATCAAGGATTTTGTTCTTTTGATGTATCTACCCCAAACCAGACATTCTTGATTACTCTCAGCAGGGTGTGGACCCTGGAACAGCAGGTCTCCAAGCTGAGGTGCACACACCACAGCTATTTGCAAACCACTTTAGCACAGTGTACCTCAGCCTGGACCAGATCTAGGTGGTGGCAATGGCTGTCCCCTTGCCTGAGAAGCAGCGGCTTAGGAGGAGAGGACACATAGTTAAGTTTTGGGCTTGGAAATAAGGGTCTGCAGGGTGAGGGACAGGGGAAGGGAACGATGGAGGCCAGTTCCTTTGTTCCACCTCATGCAGAGCCCAGAGCTGCTATTACTGCCCCTAGCAAGGTACCTGCTTTCTGTAGCGGCTCCTCAAATATTTTGAGCTCCCCAGGTTTGTATGAAGATCTAATTTTTCCATGTGTCTTATGTCAAGTATCTTTGTCAGTGAAGTTCTGGTGTTTTCTTCATGATAGGCTGGTCTCTGTGGTACAAACCCACACTGATGTCTCCTGAGAGAGTGCCAGGGCCCAGCTCTGGTGTGACCTGGACTGGGGTAAATGGGGAGTAGTGCTATCACATGCAAAGACTGTCCTTCTCTCTGTCTTCATCTTAGTTTTGAAATGGAATTTCAAAATTTGGTCAAAGGTGTTTTTTACTCATAATTTTCTTATCCCAAACTCAAGACCAAAACAGGAAGTTTGGGATTTAGAAAATTACCTCAGAACTGCCCTGTAGCCATCATTGGAAACTCCTTTTAAGTTCAGGTAATACAGATGACGACAATCACAGCATCCCTGTCTCCCCCCACCCCTGCAGTCTCCTCTGCCTCCAGTGCTGTGCATTCCTGCATGTCCCCTTTGTCATTTGGTAACCCCATGTTCTTGCTGATGCCTCAGTGTGTGGGGTTTTTTTATAGTTTGAGGGCAGCAAGCTACTTGCTTCTTTGGTGATATTTGTGGGGCAAAGTACCCTATGGAAAAATTGCAAGCTAAGAAAGAAATTAATTTTTCTGAAATGTGACCAAAGATTTCAGGATCCTGAAGTTAAAGTCAGGAGGAATCACTGATATACAATACTCCTGGCTTTCACATTGCTCATTTGAGTGCTCAGATATGATCCTAACAGCATTAGCTATTATTAGGCAGCTATTTTTTTAAAAAGTCTTAGCTAGAATATTTGCATTCTTGTGTAGGATTGATTGGCTGATGCATTTCTTCAATCCCGTTAGCAGTGCTGGATCTGCTTCAAGCTCACAGAGGACAAAGACTTTGGCAGGTTAAAAATCCAACTTTTTTGATTGCCAGCCCTTCAGAAACTCCGGAATCTGGTCTGCACTAGTGAGGATGGGGTATTTTACCTTCACTACCCTCCTAGGACCTGCTAACTCTCCTTCTGGCAGCTGCCATCTTCCTCTGCTGACATATAGAAGGGAGATAAAATTAGGGAGAAATGAGTTTCACCTTTGTTGTAGTTTAATTCTTTTAAAAATTGAGATAGTGCAGTGCTGTGAAGAAGATCTAGCAGCTGTGCCTGACTCACTCTTGGATGGCTAACATCATTGTGCTAGCCTTGAGCTGAACACCACAGGTTTGCACCAAAACATAAGCTGTCACATGTCCTACACCCAAACTGCAGGTGACATCCCAATGTTGTCAATGTGTTTCCCCAGGCCCTCTGTCTCCACAGTGAATAGCCCTCAGGTCTTTCTGACAGCCTTTTAAATGTAGGAGTCTCTTAAAAGTGTGTGTAGATACACAGGCAGCGCTTCAAAGTGACAAACCCTGAGACAACAATTAGTTTGCATCACTGCATCGCAGATGGCAGGGAGATGCTGTGCTTGGAAGCACACGCGCTCGCCTCTGTGGTGCCACAGGTGGTCAGGTCCCATCTGGGTACATTGGCCACCAGCCCCTCCATGGAGACCCCTGGTCCCAGTCATGGGGAAGGGCTGGGGGGAGGAGAGAGGTCAGAAGGGGGCTGACAGATGGGGATTTCTGTTTTGCTAGCAGGGGAAGGTGCACCCTGGCCCCAGGGAAGGGAGGGGAGTTGGGAGGAGGTGTGGGAAGAGAATAGTATTTGCAAGCACAGAAAGTCACTGCTGGTGAGAAAAGGAAGAAGGTGGCTAATTGCCATGCCAGTCCAGTTCTCCCAGGAGCTGAGCCGAAGCGTTTGCAAGCAGCATTCCCAGCCCCCACCAGGTGGGAAGCCTGCAAGGTTTGCATCCTGGCTCCACTCTCTAGAGGCAGGTGGACTTAAAAATCTCAGCAATGGTCTAGAAAACCACTAGCAAAGAAGTTGGAAGTTGAGGTTGTTGTGAAGGTCGTCAGGGTAAAGGAGGAAGGAGAGGGCTGACTACTGCACGTGTGGCGCAGGAGGAAATTATCCTGCTCAACAGCAATGTCCTGGTTACTTTTATGTTGATGTGGTGCAGTGTGGGCTGATGAATCGTGCCCTGGCCCAGACAGCCAGAGCTTGAGCACTGGATTCAAGTTTTAAGGAACCTGGGGACATCTATGTCTGCTGGCAAACCATTTTAAATTGCTGTCTGGGTTTCAAGAGCAGGCTGAGCTTCAGTTGTTCCACCATATGCCCCTGCTAGCATTCACAGAGGACCAAGTGTGACTGCAAAGGAGAGATCACAGCCTGGAGCAGGAGCGAGAATGGTTGCCCTTTGGGGCTGCCTGCACTTACCCCGTGGTGGGGTGGTTGGGTAACCACACCATAGAGAAGGGCAAGTCAAGTTACACCTCTGGCTTGGCTAGTGGTAGTCCACTTGTCACTGACATCTGGTTTCTCACAAATAGGGAGCTGAAGAGCTTGCACTTTCCTCCAACCCCTGCATTCCCCCCCGCCAGCCTTTCCATTTATAGAGACCAGCAAGGCAGATATATCAGAATTTGGGGTTTGGGTTTTTTCCTCAAAAAAATGCAACTTCACATCAACCTGACTCCATCTTCTGCTATGATGTCATCCCTCTACTTTTTTCTAAGGACTTGCCTTTTTATAGTAACATGTACGCATTTGTATATACGCAATCTCTCCTATTACAAGAAAATCCAGAAGAGTCAGCAGGTATGGTAGCGTGGAGCAGAAGGGGAAGGAGACCTCTTAAGCCCTGTCATCTCACTGACCATCCACATGGGCTCAGTGCATGACGAGATACAAGGCTGGGTGCCAATCTGCAGTGGTTGTAGCCAGTCTCTAAGGCCTGCTTCCACTTGCAAAAAGCTGCCGTGAACTTCACCATCATGCCTGAGTGAGGACATCAGGCAGGGGCTGACTGCAGATCCCACTACAAGGTGCCACACATGGTGCAAGTGCCATATGAGGTGCTGCAAACAGCACAGAGCTCCCACAGCTTAATTTGTGCTTCTCATCAGTGGGATCAACTAATCCATGGTATTATAGCTCCTGTTACCTGAGGTAACTACTTTAAAAGTCCAAAGGGTGGATGTTCCCCTATTTTCCATCAGCAGAGTGCTTTCCATTGAAGGCTGTCATCGGTGTCTGCTTGTAGGAGCTGTGTTCGTGCAAGGTCAGAGAGGAGGGCAACTCTTCAGCTGTCACCTTGAGATATTTAAGGCAAATGATTTAGGCAATTCCACACAAACTTTCTCCCTGTGAAAAGGCTGCGTAGCTGCAACAGCTGAATAAGCTGGCTCTGGAGTATTTATGAATTAATATTTCCTGTTGCCTCCCAGTCTTTTCCTCTGTGTTTAATCTGTTAATTAGAAGTAGGTAATCAAGGATATGTTGAAAACATCTGCAGCAACTGTTGCCCTCATACTTCCTGCTCAGTCCACCCACTCATCAGCAGAACTGTATCAGTAGAAATCCTGAGCTTACCTTTCTAGGAACATCTCTCACCTGTGTAATGCCATAGTGGTGTGGAGGTGCTGCCTTTGAGTGCAGGCAGCAAAACAAGGTGCCCACCCCACAACAAGGGTAGGTTGTGAATTTACAGTGTTATCAGCTGCTTCACAGTGACTTGCCTAAAGTGGCTCTTACACCATAGTAGTTTAAAAATACCTCAATGGAAGAAGGACTAGCTACCTTGTGCCATCTCCACGACATAGCGTCATTTCTCCTCTTAACCTTTGTCCTAAAGGATATCAACTCTTCCTCTCCTGTCTTTTGATTTACAGCAATGCCTTCTCCTCAGCGTTTCAGTGGTGAAAGCATTATCATTTGGAGTGACCTTGACATTACCATCTCTGTGCCATGGTACATCGGGCTGATGTTCAGAACCCGGAAAGTCAATGGCATGTTAATGCAAGCCAATGCAGGGGCTGCATCCAAGATCAACATTCAGGTAAAAGTGTGGCTGCCTTTGATTAGAAAAGAATTAAGAAATTCTCCCCCATCAGTGGATATGGCCACATGAACTACATAGCTTCATCTGCCCAGCTAAATGCACATCAATAAATACAAACGATTTCTTCAGCCTTTTACAGAGATCGAAAGATCAGTGCTCAAAAGATCATTGTAAAATTCAGATTCGTTGATTTAAGATTATTTTTTTTAAACAGAGGTAGTAGTATGCATTAATATAGATGCAAAAAATGTGCCTTGTGATTGGTTTGGGAGTTTTTTGCCAGTAGGGTAAGTTAGAGTCTGAATGTCCAAAGTTATATGAGGAGTTATTGCAAGTGTTCCCTTCTTTATTGTTTGAGCTTTTTTCCCTTTTGGGTTGTCTTAGGAAACATTACCATCTTGCCCTCTGCCCCCTTCCGCATCAAATACAAATACGTAGCAAAAAATAGACATGATATTTTTTTCAACAGATACTCAACAACTACGTGCAGTTCGAAGTGTACAGTGGCCTGAGCCAGGTTGCTAGTTTGAAGATGAGCCAGTTGCGAGTCAGTGATGGGGAATGGCATCATTTATTAATAGAGCTGAAGAGTGCTAAAGATGGTAAAGACATCAAGTACCTCGCTGTCATGTCCCTGGACTATGGGATGTACCAGGTAAGGCAGCATCATAACTTTGTCGCTAAGCACTACAAAAATGTTTTTAGGAGAAAGTAGGATAAAGGACTGTGGTCAAATACTTATGCTGTGAGCCATGTTCTGCAACAATTTGTGCCTAATGAAGTTATATTAATGTTTTACACCTAGTGATAAGATATCTAATGAACAAGTCTGTAAAAAGCCACATTCAGGTGTCTGGCTCCTCACTGCTTTGATATTTTTTCTGTAATCTACTGTCAGCTACTGCTTGACTCCACCACTACAGAAAGTAGGCTGTCTGTGTCACAGAGGATGATAGTGCTTCTTATCAACTGTCCTTTTCCTCAACAGAGCACTGTGCAGATTGGAAATCAACTACCTGGACTGAAAATGAAAAGCATCATTGTGGGAGGTGTCTCTGGAGACCAAGTCTCTGTTCAGCAGGGATTTTATGGCTGTATGCAGGTATAAAATGAAAAGCATAGCAACAAACTTTGAACTTTTAAGAAAATACCCATGTGAAAATATGGGGTTTTCTTTTTCATCTGTAGCCAAACATTTCTGTTTCCTCCATCAAAATATCTAAGAATCAAAATATTAAAGTGCACCCACTTTCCCAGGTACAAATCTGGTCTCACAGGGGAACAGCATTGGGAAAAAAAATCTGGGTTTGGCTCATCAGGTGATGTTTCTTTAAAACGTAGCCTCATGGATTAATGGAAGTAGTGAAACACATAGTACTGTCTTGTGAATGAAGACTCTAATTTAAAAATAATTGTCTTTTGTCACCAGGGAGTAAGAATGGGAGAGACATCTACAAATATAGCTACACTCAACATGAAACAGGCTATCAAGATCAATGTGAAGGAGGGTTGCGAAGTGGATAACCCCTGTGATTCCAGTCCGTGTCCGCAGCACAGCTACTGCAGTGATGACTGGGACAGCTACTCCTGCGTCTGTGACCCAGGTAACCCAGTGACCATCCCATGCCTTCATCCAGGAGCTGGATCACATATTCATGCGCTCATCAGAGTACGAGCAGTGGCAGCAGCAGCATGCTTGCAAAGTGCTCAGCTTCTGATTCTTCCTCTTCCAATCAGTATTATCTTTCTCAGTCTTACTGTAGCACCCTTGAAACTGCAGTCATAGACTAAGGATCATTTGTTCTAGGCAACGTATCAACCAAACAGAAAGACAGTCTCTGGTCCAAAGGGCTTTTTCTGTGCACCTCCCCTTTTCTTTTTGTCTGCTTTCTTTTTCTTTCCCAGCCTTTTCTGCTGTTGAATTTCAGTCTCACACCCTGCATCCTAATCGGGATACTTTGAATGTTTTCTCTGTTTTGGTGCGTGTAGCCGGCACATGCTGTCAGCACCCAGCACAGTCACCTCCCATACATGCAGGGAGAGAATACAGAACTATTTGTAACACATGCCCTGAATATAAAACTGGGAACCAATGGCACAAGGGTGCCTCAAGCATGTTAACAGACTGTCAAAAAGAACAGCCCACTATCTTTTTTTTTGCTGAGAGGGAAAAGAGTACCTTCTTTGTGACAGTATCTCAGGGGGGATCTACTGATTATTGAAGATGTGTTATTAGCGTATAAGTTTAAAATAGATGGTCTTTTGGAGACATGCAAATCGTAAATTACAATGGTTGCTGTAATTTTATGACCTTGTCTCCCCAGGGTACTTTGGAAGAGACTGTGTTGATGTATGTAACTTGAACCCATGTGAGCATGTCTCCACGTGCGTGCACAAACCTAGCTCATCCCATGGCTACACCTGTGAATGTGGACAAAGCTACTATGGACAGTACTGTGAGAGCAAGTAAGAGAATTATTTTTGTTCTTGGTTTCTTGATCCTTCCAGGTAGCTCTTCTCCTAAGGCAGCAGTCCTCCCACTTCCTTTTCTGCTTCAGTTAGCTTTCCTGTTAAAATCTGAGTGTTCAGAGTGGATGGTATTTGCAGGCTCCCTGCCCTTGGGCACTACTAAACTCTCTTCCCAGAGACCAGGCAAACTTCCATATAGTCAGGAGCCACTTTTCTTCATCAGCAGCTCAGGGTCTCAACCATGTTACACAGCACTGCAGCTGACCTGTACCTTGTGGTGGCCTTGGCCTGAGTTTGCTCTGCGTCTCTCCTTCAGCTCCCCCAGCACGCACACAGAGCGATGCACTCAGTTAGGTGGCCTGTGACCAGAAAAAATGGCTTTGCAGTTTGGGTCCAGTCCCTGGGCTGGCAAAAAGCCATCTCTTCTGGGACAGTCTGGGAGGCCTATGTCCTGTTGCTGTGTGGGAGAAACGTGCCGATTCCCTCATCACTGGCTTCCTGGTCTCAGATAAGCATTCAGCAACCAGCCTTATCCCAGAGGCGGCACTTTGATTTACTGTAATATGGGCCATTCATGATGTGCAAATGAAGTGCATTTGTCTGCCCGTTTAGGAATAGCTCATGTGATGTTTCCATCCCTTTGAAAACCGCAAGCTTCTTCCTCCGCCTTTTGTTGTGTGGGCTTGCAAATGTTGGCCGTGCTGTTGCCAGATTCGTTTTTCATTCCTCTGGATTAGCGACGCAGAGATGTTGTCCCTTGTCATTATCTGCTGACATCATGTCAAGTGCAGCATTGTGGTTTTTCATATTATAAAACATAGAAGTACAAACCTGGCAATTACCATGAACAAAATTCTGCGTGGTCTTTGAAACAGACAGCAAACAGCTTTGCTTTCCTAACAGGAGCAGCAGGGAGGGGATTCCTTGTGCGTTATGCTGATCAGACTCAGTGGTATCATCCTTCAGGCTATTGCTTGACGAAGACTTCCAGCTAGCAGAGACCCTGGTCACTGCCCCTTCCCAGCGCTCTCCTTGCCAGCACTAGTGTTGGGGGAACTGTGGGACAAACCTGCTCAGAAGCTCACCCAGAAGAAACAGAACCAACAAAAATGAGGGTTATCCTTCAGCAGGGGTGGCATTTGGGTTGCTGCACAGCCTCCAAAGAGCTGCGCTGCTCCATTCATAGTCTGAATCATAGTCTTTGATTCATAGTCTGCATCAAAGCTGCCACCTTTCCCTCTTCCATGTTGCCAACCACATGTGTCCTCCTCCTCCTCCCCTGTGGCAGACTAGGGCTTTTCAGACCCTGCGGTGAGCTGGCTGAGAAAGCCAGGTTGGCTGAAAGTAGTGACTTTTCTTTGTAGGGTGAGCTTGCAGCCAGCTTTGCACCTGAGCTGGTGTCCCCACAGGTCGGACAAGCGTTGCTGCCTATGGCACATCTGGGACAGGAGCCCATAGGGATAGGGGAGTGGGATACAAAGTACTGGGGAGCTGTACCCCAAAGCTGTTTGTGGCAGTAGGTAAACCAGGGCACGGGCTCAGCACTGCCTGCAGTTGCCCGAGGTGTTGAAGTGCTAGCACAGCTCAACACAAGCTGTCCAGCCTGCCCCAGCCAGCGGTTTCCGCAGCGGGGGACTGGGGCTGGTGGAACTGGGACCATTGCCATTAGGCAGCCTGGGGCCCCATCACCCTCTCCCAGAGGAAGGGGCACTTCATTTGCTCGTACAGATATACACTCCTTTTAAAGATGAGTTGGTCTTGAAAACATTTAGAGAAGTATTCCCTCAAGGGTTTCGTGGCACTGATATTCTTTATTTTCTTTTATTATAATGAATATATATTTATATATGTATTGCTGGCTGCTGCAGTGAGATATAGTACACTCTATAAGCTGATGGGAGTTGAGTGCAGATTTGGCCCAAAGCAGTTCTGTCCCATCTTTTAAGAGGAAACTTAAAAGAACTTTCTTTCCATTTGATTTTCTTTCATAGGATTGACCTGCCTTGTCCCAGAGGCTGGTGGGGAAATCCCATCTGCGGCCCATGTAATTGTGAGACTAGTAAAGGGTTTGATTCTGACTGCAATAAGACCAATGGAGAATGCCACTGCAAGGTAAGCAAAAGAAACCAGTCTTAAGTCAAAATTTCTTTAGTTTAAAAAGTAACTATAAGTGAATATCTGAGGCAAAGTACACACACTTGTGCTTTGTATCATATGTATATGTGCTCAGTGTAGTTAAAACTTTACCTAAAATATTTTGCTGGCACCGCCCTTCACAAAATCATACTGTGCAGCTCTTATCTTACTTGCATGTGGAAAGCAAAACTGAGAGGATGAAAGCCTGGCTCTGATCTCTCTGAAGTGCAGCCCGGATTATCGGGGGAGATCAGACCGGGGTGCAGAGGAGTGCCGGTGGTGGTTTGTGTATCACAAGTGAGTAATAGCCATGAAACAGCTCAGGCTAGCTGGGTGAAGCTCTCCCCTGTGCAATGGCCAGCAAAAGGCCTAGCAGCTGGAGAGAGGTAAATAATAGAGAGGCTAAATGCTTTCCTCAGTGCCAGCTCTGTGGAGTTTAAGAGGAATTTGCTGTGGACAGATGGAGGACACGGGAGGGGAGGCGCCTTCCTTCTGAAGTTTCTACAAAGGACTTCTCACAATAGGTTTTACAATAGGTTTGAATGACATCAGAGGAGCTGGGCCTGTGCAGACCGGCGGCAGTGAATCTGGCCCCGAACTCCTTTCTGAAATGCCAGCAGGACACACAGCAACTGTTGCGTTAAATCAAGTCAGTGGGGTGCCAGCACCACGCTCCTGTGCAATCGTGTAACGCCTCAGATCAGAAGCGTTTACAGATGCGATTTGAATACGTGATCATTGGTTGCTCTCCACCCTGTACATGAAAAACAAATGGACAGTGCAGGAAGTTCTTTTCCTTACTGTCTTGTTAGTGCCATACAGGAGTAGAATTGCAAAGCAGAGGAAACTAAAGATCCTCCAAGAAGACGTTTGCTGGGCACTGGCAGCAAGTACACGAGGAGTAACGCGGACCCTCCGCCCCCACTGCACGTGGTGGTCCAAACCCTGGGTCTCTGTGGCACAGGGCAGCCCAGCCATCCCCCGCAGCGCTCAGCTCTGCCTCTGCGCGTTGCCTGGGCCAACAGCACACTTCCCATAGTTATTACATTTTCTGTTAAAAGTAATATTGTTATTATCCCGTGCTTTTCAAAATCAGCCCTTTCATGATGCACATGCTGCCGGTGCAGGATTTCAGAAACGCGAGCAATTTGGAATATAAGTCAAATACCTTGTGTCTATCGTTTTGGTTTTTCCAGGCAAATTACTACAGGCCCCAGAGCAGTGACACCTGCTACCCCTGCGACTGCTTCCCCTCCGGCTCCCACACACGCGCCTGTGACATGGAGACAGGACAGTGTCCTTGCAAACCTGGCGTCATAGGGCGGCAGTGCAACCGCTGCGACAACCCGTTTGCTGAAGTTACCGTGAAGGGCTGTGAAGGTACCTCCTGTCCAGCGAGCGCTGCCGGTCAGGCGGGCTGTGGTCTCAGGACCAGGGCTGCTAGCAGCGGGCAGGTGGGGGGTGCGCGGCGGTGGGCATGCAGCTGCATCCCAGGGCATGCATGAGCCCGGCGGGCTGGCTCCAGCAGGGGCAGTGGGGGCTGCAGCAGCCTAAACGTGCACCCCTCCTCCTAAGTCTGTGCCGGTATGACTCACGGTGGCTGGGGAAAAATAAAAAAGCTCCTATTTCTTTAATTTTCATCAAATGGAAATATAGCAAGCTTGGGGGGGAGAGCGAAACGCTAATCCCAATTTTACTTGAAACCTGAGTTCATCTGGTAGTGCAGCATTGTATTGCTGTGCTGCAGCTGGAGGCTGGCGAGAGCCCTCTCGCCTTCTCACAGCCCACCGCGGCTGTGCCATGCACCTAGTGACCCCTGCCTTTCTTCCCCGTCCTGCCCATCCTGCCTTTCCTCTCACTCACCCACCCTCCTCCGGTGATCAGCACAAAGCTGCTGCAACAGCCTTCTCGCCAGAGTGTGGGTGAAACGAAGGAGAAACATTTTCCCACAATAAAGGAGCCGCCAGAGATAGGCAGAGCCAAAATCCAGAGCCCCATAATCATCCTGAGCTCTCTTCTGCCTCTACCTGTCTGCCTGCACTGCTGGTAAGGAGCAGCTGACGGGTTACAGCTTAGAAGGCGCTGCAGAGGACGGGTATCCTGACGGAGCTTGGGAATTACAGGAAGGTCCTTTAGGCAGGTTGAAATATCTCCTTGTTGTGATTTTTACCTTGTCAGAAAAATTGCATCGTTTCTTTTTCTGCTTTCAGTAATTTATAATGGCTGTCCCAAAGCTTTCGAGGCTGGTATTTGGTGGCCACAGACCAAGTTTGGCCAGCCAGCTGCTGTGCCATGTCCTAAGGGATCAGTGGGTAAGTTCCCTGGGTAAAACATTAACTACTTTATCTACATGCCTGTCTGAGGGGAAAAATAAGAGAAAAAAAAACGTGTACATAGGGAATGGCATTAATTCATTGGGTCTGGAGATTACAGCATAGCTCATGCATATCACAAGCAAAAAAGTTTAGCTAGCTGAAACTCAAGAACTGTTAAAATACATTTGGAATAGTAGCAGTAAATAAATACAAAAGTGCAGCAGGTAAACATATAAAGAACAGAAATTCTGTATCTGTCTTTTCAAAAAAGCACAGTCCAGTTTTCTATTTTATGTTTATCAAGCAATTCTTACACATGTAACTTCTAGTTTCTAGTGATTTGTACCTGTTCTTTAGTGATACAGCTCCTCTGGGCAAAGATGAAATGAGGAAAATTGTTTACCTGATGATTGCTTTACTAGCATTGCAGGCTAATAAAGTTCAGAGTTACAACAGAACTCACATTTTTCCACCCAATATCCTTTCTCTAACCCATAAGTCAGAAAGCTGAAAAACGCATTTTATAAAGCACGTGAGCTGTGTTGTTTCGTACAGCAAGCAAATGACAACCTGCTTTTTCATGCATGTCCCTGAAAACATTTATCAGATTTTTGACAAAGGAGTTCACAATCTTTTCCGAAGGCTGTTCTGCGGGAAGTGAAACCTCTGTCTCATTTCTGGGCCTGGTAACTCTCTGCTGCGAGTGCCCCTCAGGGTCAATGAGTTATAAATGGTATGTGACTTCCCCAAATATTACTGAGGGGAGGTCACTGCCTGTAGATGTGCAGAAGATTTGTGGTCAACCAAGCTCCTGTTCTGAGGATTTTAGGAGATAGAATTGATTATTATTTTTTTAAGTGAAGAATATTTACATTATTAAACAGTATAAAGTTGAATTAAAATAAGTTTTCTGCACTGTTCTTGTGGTTGACCCAAGTGTCCTTTCTAGCAAATAGGCTAAAAGGCAAGGGTGCTCACTGGAATTGCATGTTTTAAGTGAATTTTACAGAACATTCAAAAAAAGTAAGCTTTATAATAATGAATATTCAGACTAAGAACCTGAGGCTTAATTGTATTCACCTAATCATGGAAGAGAAGTAATGTCATTAGATATCGTTAAATTAATTATAATTCTTATTTAGATATTAGTAATTAAATGGCTTAGGCACATGCAATATGTTATGTGCAAGTTAACTAGCACAATGTAAATTTTACATTTGATAACTTGCAATTCACTGTGAAGTATCCACAGCCAAGAATCACGTTTTAAAATGATTTGACAAATAGTACAAAATAATAGGCTAAATTAAACAGTAAGCTGCTCACAGACCATTCACAAGTGGCAAAAGGCAATTATACGTGTTGGCTGAAGTGTTTGCCACATGCAGCATGCAAAGGTGCTAGCATGTTTTGACACGAAGACAACATTTTCCAGGATGTCCTCCTATATAGGCTGTCGCACAGAAATCTGAGTAGGGATGTTTTCAGAAACATTTAGGAAGTGTACAGTCTTTCTCATATTTGGTATAAATAAGTCGCTGAATTCGTTTGAGAACATTAAGGCAGTGAGGCTGAGAGCAATTGGGCAGATCTTGAAGCTTGCCTAACTCTTCTCTAAAGCCTGAGAAAAATGATTCATGAAGATTAGTAATCTTTAACTTTTCTCTCTTGCATAGCTCTAAGAAACTTGAAAATGTAGGAAATCTGAAAGTCTAGGATATTGGAAATCTATGAAGATTTACCCAGCACAGTTCAGAACATTACCATTTACCATTAACGTTGTTTCCTTCAGGAAATGCGGTTCGCCATTGTAACATTGAGAAGGGCTGGCTGCCGCCTGAGCTTTTCAACTGCACCACTAGCACTTTTGTTGATCTAAAAATCATGGTAAGCTGTGTTTTCTCATTTTTGCCTTTATTTTGTAAATGATCATAAATTCAGACTCCGGTTTGATATCCCTGCACTCCATCTTTTGACTGAGTCCTTGAACCCCCTCATTTCCCACCAGGACCCTTGTGCTTTTCTGGCTCTCGGTTACATTTTACATTGAGCTGTCCTGTCAACCCTTTCTCAAGCCAAACACCGTTTTGATCAAACAACTCCCTTATGCCAAAAATCTCTAAATGATGATTGTATTTGTAACTAGAATTAAAAAAAAAGATAAATCATTGGGGTTTTTCTTCCTTCTTGTCTCTGATTCAGAATGAGAAGTTACACCACAATGAGACCAAACTGGATGGAGACAAAACCATACGGATCGTGAGAGTGCTGCAGAATGCCACCAAACACACACACAGCTTATATGGCAACGATGTGAGGACAGCTTACCAGATGATGATCCGGGTCCTCCAGTATGAGAGCCAGCAGCAAGGGTTTGACTTGGCAGCCACGAGGGATGTGGAATTCAATGAAGTAAGAGAGATACTATATACTGTGCTGAGCCTTTACAGTTCCCCTTAAAAGTTTTATGGCAATGGATAATTAAATTTGTCTTTGACCAAGATGGAGCGAGTATCATGTAATTGCTTAATCCGTTTCACAAATGAGTCAGTCTTCTCAATTTAGAATCAAAGTTGGTTATGCATGTGTGTATGCACACATATGTGTGTGTAATACAAATACCATAGAAAGTGTTGTTATAATAAATATCATCATAGTAACAACCAAAAGCAAAATTCCCCAAATGAAAAAATAATCAAGCTGATGTGTTATTCCTGGGCAAAATAGTTTTGTATACCATATTCAGTTTTGTCGGAAAACCTGCCTGATGTGATCATTTTCATTTAAATGTGCAGTGAACTAAGTCTGAGCCAGTTACTGACTCTGAAGGTTTCTTATAATCCAGTTTGGAAACACTCGAGTCATGTTTATTAAAGATTTGGTACATTGAAAGACAGTCCATGCTGTATTGATATTTTAAGTGATGCAGACACATACAAAAACGTGTGCCAGAAGGCTTCTGCTAGTCAGAGCATTCATGAAAGACCCAGTTATTACCAAAGACCTGACCAGGTCTAGAGAACAAGCTGTAGCACCCTCCCCGTCTGGGGGAAACACATAGCTGTGGTGAAAAAATGTTAGATGTGGAGGAAGTTGGGTGTTTTCTGTGGTCTGAAAATGTGAAGGTTGGATGACTGATGTCAGGCTCATAGAGGTCTCCTCATTGCCATGTGTGCTGCAGGGTCCTGCTGTCCACACTTGTCAGTTGTATTTCCAAGATCCTAACCATGGCACAGCACAGAGTCCAGGCTAAAACATCCTACTGGACCTGTGCTAGCAGAGCCCAGAGCTTGGGCACCAGCGTAGGGATGCTGGAACAAACCCTCCATGGGCCAAGACTGGACTCTGTGCTGGCCAAAGGTGGTCTGGCTCCCTTTGAAGGTGTGCTACACCCAGCTTGCTGCTCACAGTACTCTGGGAGGACCAGCCAGGCCAGGCAGACTTTGGGGTGAACCTGGAGACCCTGTGCAAGGCCAAACTGCACCAGGAGAGGAATTTCCTAGGGAGGTGGGAGCAGGAGAAAATGTGGCTGAGAAAATTCTTCAGTCTTGGGCTGTACGGTCAACAGAGAGCAGAGAACTTCTGAAACGTATAACTTTTCAGGCGCACCAGATTTTAAGAGATTCAGTGTTTCATTTCCTAAGGAGACACTGTGCTGACAAACTTGTACCTGCAGGCTGTGGAGTGAATGAATTCCCCCATTCAGATCTTGAGAAGGAAGTTCGGTTTTAGCATGTTTTGTTAAGTAAAAATAAGAACAATAAGCAAAAAAAAATTTATTTGGAAACCTCTGCTTTAATTTATTATTCACTGCACTTGGCACTGAAACTCATATAGGTGATGTTTTCAAGAACTCCCTAAATATTTTTAGGATAGGTCAGGAATTTGAAAACTAATCAGTAAAGCTCATGGAAAAAGGAGCTAACATCCTAGGCTGAGGGAGCACAAGGACAGAAGGAAATTTTTTTTTTATAGTCTCAGGCAGAAGCCTGAAAAATAGGTAATAAAACAACATAAATAACATTCACAAACACCAAGGAGGCCTGGTACCAAGTACAGCATGTGTCTCCTGCATTCCTGGAGAACCATGTAGTGCTTCTTACCCTAGATGAAGGTAGTCATAATGGCAGCCTCTTTTATCTCAAATACATGCTTGCAACCTCAGACAATACTTAGAGAATACACCATCTTCCCCATCTGCTTCTAAATGAAGCCTAAATATTTGTCTTGGCTATTTCAGAGCTTGAGGTGATTAATTCCTACCATCATTTATGCATATTTTACCTTACTTAGGAATTATGTTTTGACACAACAGTGTAGTTCATACATACAGCAAGATTAAAAACTTACTACCAACTTTCCCATTTAAGCCATTTAACACTCTCTTTTGGGGTCTTCTTCCATTCAGCTTGAGGGTCCCTTTGCACATTCTTGTAAGAAAGGGCAGAAGGGCCAGGTCCTCAGCCAGAACTTCCTTTTTAACACCATTTGCAAGCAACATAAAAATGGGGGGAGAACAACACAATTTAAGTTTTCCTATGTATTTTCAAGTTTGTATATGCAAGTTAATATTCGCTTTTGTCATTGTTCACCAGGTAATTTGTCCTAGTTATCCAGGAATCAACAAAGTTAAAAAAAATCAAAAGGGAAAGCAATATTGCTATCTATGGCTTTCTTTTGATTTTTAACATATCACATTATTGTGATTTCTCTGGGGGAGATCTTCAGTGTAGGTACCAAGCGCTTTGCTTTTCTTGTCTCTCATCTCTCCAAGACGAAGAAAACATGTTTAGGTTTTCCTTCTGCTTTTTCTTGCTAGGTTCCTGTCATAAAGGGGAAAGAAAGTAGGCAGTTCTCTTGCAGCCTGCAATTTTGGCTTACTTTGCTCATAAAAAGTTTGGAGGGATTTGCTTTATGTAACAAAAAAACCTCAGGGTGAGTAACTGGTGTGCATATTTTCATACGGCTGCAGTAGAACATGCCTGCATTAACATATTTCATTATACACTCACCTGAGGCAGTAATGCCAATCATTTTCAATATTCCTCACTTGAAACCCAGCGCTTTGTTTGCTTCATAATTTAGGCTTGTACTTTGTTTCTCAGAATATTATCAAAGTGGGTAGTGCTCTACTGGACCCCAGCAATAAGGAGCACTGGGAGCAAATTCAGCGAACAGAGGGTGGCACGGCTCATCTGCTCAGGCACTATGAGGAATATTTCAACAATGTGGCCCAGAACATGAAGAAAACTTACATGAGACCTTTTGTCATTGTCGCCACTAACATGAGTGAGTATCTGTGTTGAAAACTGCCATTTTGTATTAGAGCTTTAAAAATGTGCTGGGTAGAGGTTCTAGCTATTTGTTTTAGTAGTACCCACTGAGAAACAGCATACTTGGATTTTCTAATCTGATCAGTTCATTCATTTCAAGTCAATTGAGCCTTGATCCATATCTCTCCGTTGCCATGGGGGCCTCCTGGGAGATGTCTGATCTGTTTTCCCTCTGGACCATGCCACTGCTCCGTGTGGCATTTTGTTGAGCCACAGTAGTGTACAGATGGTCGGAAGGACAAAGTTTGCAAGTAAAGGTAATGCATTTTGAGACCACCTAGTACAGTTGAACGTAGTAGATCCCATTTTAGAAAGAATCACACCACCACCACTTGAAGAATTACCGCAGTACAAAAGAAACCCTGCTATTGATCGTATAACTCTGATTTTCAGAATTTTCAGTATTTTTTCAGAATCACCCACCCAAGCCTGCAATTGCCCTCCCAGCCTTGCAAAAACCCATGATCAGAGCAAAATCCTTGGGGTCCAAAATATCCTTAGAATCATAGAATTATTTAGGTTGGAAAAGACCTTTAAGATCATTGAGTCCAACCATTAACTTAACACTGCCAAGTCCACCACTAAACCATGTCCCTAAGCACCAAGTCTACATGTCTTTTAAATACCTCCAGGGACGGTGACTCAACCACTTCCCTGGGCAGCCTGCTCCAATGCTTGACAACCCTTTCAGTGAAGAAATTTTTCCTAATATCCAATCTAAACCCCCCCTGGTGCAACTTGAGGCCATTTCCTCTTGTCCTATCACTTGTTACTTTGGAGAAGAGACCAACACCCAGCTCACTACAACCTCCTTTCTGGTAGTTGTAGGAAGCGATAACATCTCCCCTCAGCCTCCTTTTCTCCAGAGTAAACAACCCCAGTTCCCTCAGCTGCTCCTCATAGGTCTTGTGCTCTAGACCCTTCACCAGCTTCATTGCCCTTCTCTGGACACGCTCCAGCACCTCAATGTCTTTATTGTAGTGAGGGGCCCAAAACTGAACACAGTACTCGAGGTGCAGCCTCACTAGTGCCGAGTACAGGGGGACAATCACCTCCCTGCTCCTGCTGGCCACACTATTGCTGGTGCAGGCCAGGATGCTGTTGGCCTTCTTGGCCACCTGGGCACACTGCTGGCTCATCTTCAGCCGGTTGTCGACCAACACCCCCAGGTCCTTTTCTGCCGGGCAGCTTTCCAGCCACTCTTCCCCCAGCCTGTAGCGCTGCGTGGGGCTGTTGTGACCCAAGTGCGGGACCCGGCACTTGGCCTTGTCCAACCTCATGCAACTGGCCTCGGCCCATCGACCCAGCCTGTCCAGATCCCCTTGTAGAGCCTTCCTACCCTCAAGCAGATCAACCTTCCCTCCCAACTTGGTGTCATCTGCAAACTGACCAAGGGTGCGCTCAATCCCCTCGACCAGATCATTGATAAAGATATTAAACAGAACTGGCCCCAATATTGAGCCCTGGGGAGCACCACTTGTGACTGGGTCAGTGTCTAAACCGAGAAGGAAACATCAGACGTACCAAGACACCTTCCCCACCTGTCATAGTAAATGCCTCCTCCGAACAACGAATAGCAGCTCCTGCACTTGCAGGACTGTGATGTACTTCACAGGTGTCCCCGCGGTACACGTGCAAGTGAGGCACAGCAACCACAGCCTGGTCAGCGTCTTTCCCCCTTTTCTCCCCTGCCCTCTCTATTTCATTTTCTCCCCAGGTACCAACAGTCTGAGCTGATCTGATGTTGGTGATAGTCCTGCTCTGAGTGGGAGGTGAGACTGAGTTGGGTGACCTTCAGAGGTCCCTCCCAAGCAGTGTGCTGGTTTTTCCTTCAGAGGTGGTCTAAATTGTTATCAGCCTGAACTTGTATTTACCTTTTCAAGCTTCAGTTTTAATTTCAGACCTGAAGAAGGGCTCATGTGCCAAAAATCTTATTTTCCCAACTACACCCATTGGTGTAAGAAGTGAATTTCCCCTTGCCTACAAACTTTGTCCTGAGAGTGCTTCCTGTCCACAGTCACAGGGGCATAAGAAGCAAAGGCATGAGACAGTCAAGCTACAAAGTTGTAAAGTCCTGCATCAGCTCCAGGGGGGAAGGATTATTGTTGAACTAAGCCAAACTGAAATACTTTGATTTCTGTTTAATAAACCAAAACGAAATATTTCCTTTTGATTCAGGACTATCAGAATCAAAATACTTCTATCTTCACACTCAGAAAAAAAGTCTGCTCAGTATTTTAACTGAACTGAGATGAAAACAAATCCAGAATTTCTTGCAGGTTGTAAATCCTGATTTTTTTCAACCAGTTCTTCCTGAGTAAAGAGGCATGAGCTTGGGAAGGATGAGGCAACTCTGGCCTGAAAGGGGTCTGTTTTCTTTTGAACAGTTTTTCCAGGTGAACATGGTGTTAACGGAGTTTCCTAATGGCTCATCTGGGAGTTATTTAGAGACTAGGAAAGGAATGGGAATTTGCAGATCTTAACTTGGATATTTCTTCATATAGAAACTTGCAGTGGATCACAGCTTTTGGTGTAGGGTTACCCCCAGGACTTCCAGCTTCTCACTTTTATTAGAACTTCTAAATTGGCACTCAATGACTTCTCTTAAATGGGAAAGTTCAAGCCAACTCAGCTGCTTTTAAATATTTTGGCAGTTAAACAACAGGCAGAGCTGATGAGGTGAGCCAGAGAGAAACTGCTAGTGTAGAGGAAGGAGAACTGGAGGACTAAGGAGTAGTCCCAGGTAAAATCCAGGTTATTTTCTTTGCTTAGCTGACTTTGCAATTTAACAGATGTAGAAGAACTTTATTTATGAAGCAGCAGATTTAGCCTTCCCAACAAGAAGCAAGTCTGAAATTGGAACATGCCACTTCTATATTTCCAATGTTAGCAGCAGTGTTTTCATAGTATGAGATACTGTCCTGTGAATCCCTTTCCACTGCAGAATAAATTTATAATTTGATAAATGTAACATAATGCTGACATGTGAGCTTTTAGTTGTCATTTAAGGTATTGATTGAGAGAAATTAAATTTGACTTTTGTCTTTTGGTATTTAAAAGTCTTCTCTGCATCGTGCAGATATTTTAACCTTTCAATCATGTTTCCTTTTGTCACAATATCATATTTGAAAGCATTGAAGTTAATTTTATGGGAAACTTTTTTCCCCCAGTTATTGCTGTTGACATCTTTGACAAGTCTAATTTCACGGGAGCTAGAATACCACGATTTCATGAGATTAAAGAAGATTATCCAAAAGATCTGGAGTCATCTGTTGTCTTCCCTGATACTTTGTTCAGACCTTCAGACAGGAAAGGTAAAACCCTTCTGCTGCCATTTGGAGGGCAATTTTGACTAGCTCCCAAGGAGCATGATTAATCCTCGCGAAGCAGAGTGGTACTAGGGTGAGAGCGGGGCGACCATCTACACAAGCGAACATTATTTAGGGATGCAGCAGCTGCGCATACTTCTGAGGCATTTTGCCTGCCGGCAGTGACAGGAGCATGGGGGGCTGCGTAACTGGCTGTACCTGCCTGTCAAGTCTCGCTCGCGGCCCCTCGAACCGCCCCATCAATGCGAGAGAAATGCTCTGCCTCCATTCCCACCAGCATTGGATGGGGCGGCTGCCTGGAGCCTGCAGCCCTGCAGCCACCTTCCCCCGGTCCCTGCAGAGATGGAGGGAGGCGGTGTGAGAGATGGAGAATCCCAATCTGGGAGCAGAGCTGTGTTATCAGAACTAGACAGTAAATAAAAAGTCTTGAGCTGCACAGGGACATGGGTGATGAGGGAGAATACTTGGGGAAATACTTGCTTCCCAGTGTCTCTGAAGAGATTGCTGAGAGGAACCGCAAGTTACCGTGGGCAAGGGAAGAGAGAGAGGGTAGCCCAAAGTGCAATAATTATACACATACCATGGCTGAATATCCTCCGAATGGGGAAGTAGTAACACTTGTGAAAATAACACATAGTAATTAATAAGCTAATACAACTTTATGACTTTTTCCTCAGAAACAGGGCACCTGCTTGTATGCTTTGTATCTTTTCTGTAAGAAAAAAGGGAATGTGAATTTTAAGAGATGCTGCCAAAATTGAAAGCTCATTATATGACACAATTAGCAGGGAGAAATCCCATGTGACCAATTGGTGTATTCATAACACTAGCTTTGCCATATACAAAGGCACATGCAATTTAATAGCATACGTATTGTTTTAATGTTGTCCTTAAATCATGCACAGAGTATTTATATACTTATGGATCTTCTAGCTTAGAAATGGCTTATTTTCTAGCTAGACTAAATGGTTATTCATGGTTCAATGGTTATTTGATTATCGGCTGTATAACTATGAAATATGCTAAAATTTTACTGAAAATATCAAATATAACATTAGTGTTATAAGCCTGGAGTTAAACCAACAGTAATATTTCTGTATTTTTGCAAAGCAAAATTCACAATTTAAATGGTAGCTCCAAAGTTGTGTGGAAATAATTTAATATTTGTGTTAATTCCATAGCAGTGCCTACAATGAAGCCTTCAAATCAAAAATTATCCTCTAAAGTGAACAGTGATGCACTAAGCCCTGAGAGTGCTTTTGCAAAGAGAAGGAAGCGACACCCAGATGACTCAAAACATCATACTGTTGCCATGGTCATTATATACCGATCCCTGGGACACCTCCTGCCAGAAAACTATGATCCTGACCGAAGGAGCTTGAGGTAACCTTCAGATCTGTTTGTGAATTGTGCAGATCCCTTCTTCCACTTGCTCTGAGTGTGCAGGGGAGACAGAGCTGCTTTTATACTGACAAGATGTCATCTGTGCTGCAGTTGTCTCCGCAGTACTGTCTCTTCTCCTTCTCTGGCACACTGTGGGGGAATAACCATGTCAGTAGTGCCAGAAGCTTTTGGAAACACAGCTGTGTGGAAGACAGATCCTACTACCTACTTTGCTTTCTGAGTGGAAGTGTCTGGGAATCTTTTATTTTCAGAACCTACCAAATCAGTGCTTTGCATTTTAATGTTCAGATCGCTGTGCAATTTTTCTCCTTCTGCAGATTGCCAAATCGCCCTATTATTAACACACCTGTAGTGAGCACAGCCATTCACAGTGACGGGGAGCTTCCTCCCAACTTGGTGGAAAAGCCCATCATAGTGGAGTACGCCATGCTGGAAACAGAGGAGAGAACAAAGCCCGTCTGTGTCTTCTGGAATCATTCCATCACGTATGTCTCCTGCTTGCTTTAGGCCTGTGCATGGCAACTGTCTCAGTAGCAGAGAAGTTCTGCCCAGGAAGATAATTCTGGAGGAAAACCCTTTTTGCTCAGTTTATTCAACTAGATTTCTGGTGGAATAGAGCCATGTAATCATTTCCCACCAACCTGAGAAAAATGAAAATAATCATCATAACTCCTCAAACAAAGGATTAGCCATGTGGTTTTTAACAAACACAGTGCCATCATGTCTTTGTGCAGGGTTCAATTTCACCCAGAAATAATAAATCCCACAATCTCCTTGTATTTGCTTCTGATTTTTGCCCACAGATGTGTATCTGGACAGGCATGGTTCGATGCCAGTGCCTGAATTCATGACTCATCTGAGGTCCCTAAGTCAGGACTCTCATTGCCCCATGCCCTCTTTTTAGGACAGCATCTCCAGGAGATGATTCAGTTCTTACATGGACTGAATCTTCTCCTGTTACACTGCAGTGACTATGGACAGAGTCCATGGCAAGCAGGCACCCACCCTTGATGCCAGGGCCAGTGTAAAAAAATTACAAAACCAAGTCTTCATGTTGGTATAAAGGAGGTCTGAGGTTTTGCAGATAAAACTATATGAGTAAAGATTATAAATTTTTTAATCTTGAATTTTTAAATCAAAAGTCAACCCAAAGACAGTTGCACTGATAAGAAGCAACTTACCTTTCATTCCATCAACTGTTGTGGATTTGCTTTCATTTATTTTAGTGAAAAATTGGTGGGAGAGGAAATACTTTCTTTGGGACCTTAGACCTTTTCCAGTTGATAGGAAGCAATCGTAATACCTAAGCAGAACATAAGGAGAGAGTATTTGACTCTCTAGGAGGGAAGTGTGAGGGAAAAGATGAAATATTCTGAAAATGGTTCATTTGGGTCTTTTGTATTCAGTAAAATTAAAGATACAGACATATTTTTCTTGAAAATGTGAAAAATGTTAAGAACTGTATATGCTTGTAAGTGTTTTGTTGGGTTTATGGCACTGTGGAAACAGCACAGTCCTGTTGGATGTATTTCAAGAGTGTGGATAAAACAAAAGAAAATGTGTTGAGAGGTAACTACATGCTCTGCATGTTATGATTTCACAATATGGTAACTATCACATATATAATGCAATTTTCAACTATAAAACCAGGTATATAGTGAGAGGATATTGTCTGCCCAGGGTATGAGGAATAGCTGTTACTTGTTTCCTAATAACCCAAAAACTCTAGTAAACCTATGGAAAAATCCATTAAAAGGCAATATCCTGTGCTGGAAATAAAAGAGCAAACTAACCTAGGAAATGTTTGCCTCCTAGTCAAAAGCTTCAGGAGATTATATCATTGAAAGGATCGAAGAAGCAACAGAAATCTGTTATGTTCGCAATAATAAAGTACTCCATTTGCCTGCATGTAAAGTAGTGTACTTGCTTGTATGTACAGATGATTCTGCCAATTATGAGGGAATGGCAAGTCCTTTTTCATAAATTTTTAAACATTGTATGGGCTTGAATAACTCATTAGTTCTAAAGTGATTCATCTATTAGCTATTTGCTGGCAACTTCAATGGCATTGTTGTCTGTGTTACGTCTTCCTACAGCCACAGTTGAAAAGCAGCTCTTAAACTGCATGTAATGAAAGCATTTTTAAAAAGTGAGTACTTTTCAAGAGAAAGTTATATTAAAACTTTTTAATTAATATTTTATTGCTGAATGAAAAAGGATGTCCTGTCATAGCTAATTAAAAACTCTTTCAGTAACTACAAGACTATTTTTGTTACTCATTAACTTCAGAATAGAATAATTAATATTGATACAAAATAATTTCTGAAGTCACTGGAGTTAACCAAGGCTGCACAGGGAAGAATTTTTAAGCGAGCAGTTCCTCCCCAATGTTAATACAAGAGATCTCCTGATATGAAATATTTACTGGTTTTAACCTTTTCTTGTGTACTTTTCAGAGGAACACTATAACGAAATCATATTATTGCTGAAACATATTTCACATAAGAGCTCTACAAGCAGTGTCTAGATCTAGGGAAATAGAGATGGCTCAAAAACATGTATCTCTCTGTGATTTTGGTATTTTTTACCTTTGTTACAGCCAGTTTGCTCTGTGCGATTGCTTCCCCATATTGCTTGTGTGGTCACTGACCCAAAAGCAAACTTTTTTTTTTTTTTTTAACTCAAAACAGATTGTTATAAAACCACCAAATCTGGCCAGCAAAGCCAGCTGTCATATCAGAAACTACTTCAACTGTAGGCTTTTTAAGTTGATGATACTCTTTCAGGCAGGTGACAGCTATAAATATTTCTGTCTTGGTACTTACAGTCCTCTCTGGTTGTGGAGCAAGAGCTGCCCTGGAGAGCAATAGCAGCGGGAGGTGAGGCGAGATCAGAGGATGACTCTCAGAAATGCCTTTTTTCCCTGCAGGATTGGTGGGACAGGTGCCTGGTCCTCCAGAGGATGTGAGCTGTTTTCCAGAAACCAGAGCCATATCGCTTGCCAGTGCAACCATATAACCAGCTTTGCCGTCCTGATGGACATTTCGAAACGAGAGGTGGGTGATGTCAGGCTCATGATTTTTGAGGGCTTTTGTTTTCGAGGGCTTTGGTTTTCAAAAGCTTTGATTCAGAGCTTGAGTTTGAGCTTTGAGCATGACTCAGAGCATTGTCAGTGGATCAGTCCCATGTTGCAGTGTGTCAGGAGTGCATTGCCCTGTGACTGACAGCACTCACCACCAGGTCTGCTGAAAGGAGCTTCTCACCTGGTTAGTGCACCCTCTGGGTGCTGCCCCTACACACTCGACATGTTGAGTGACTTAAGAGGTGGCGTTGTCCACTCCTGTTGGTCCTAAAGCAAATCTGTATATTAACTCAGTAGTAATGAAAACATTGACATTGCAAGTAGTAGATTTGATCGGAGGGAAAGGACGGAAAAACTCCCAGAGGTCCTGTTAGTCTGTCTTTCTACAGAATGGGGAGGTGCTTCCTCTGAAGATCGTCACTTACACAACCGTATCCATCTCGCTGGTGGCTTTGCTGATCACCTTCATACTGCTGGTCCTGATCCGCACACTACGTTCCAATTTGCACAGTATCCACAAAAACCTGGTGGCTGCCCTTTTCTTCTCTGAGCTTGTCTTTCTTATTGGAATCAACCAGACTGAAAACCCGGTAAGAGTTACTCTGCTTCTTGCTAGAGTTGTTGTCAAGCTTTAAATCAGGGGGTTCATATTGCAACTTCTACCTGCTCCCATCTGTTTCACTCTCTTCTTCTTTACTTCTGCTTGGCCTCAACAGTCATTTGAAAAACATCAGACTTTTAATATATTCTCGTGTGTTTTATGTGATTAATAGCAATGCCAAGAGACAGGACTATATCTTATTTTCAGAGAATATATGACAGCAGCCCTGTTAAAGGCTTGTCCCAGGAACTGAACCCTGAATACTGATTTCTTCCTTCCTTTCCATTAGTATGTTTTCTGTCTTGCTTTGTCTGTTCAGTAGGAGGCTCTCCAGTTTCTCCTGCAGCAGGTACCTCACAAGCCCTAACGGCTCCTGGTGTTGACTGGTAGGTTGTCAACTATGTGTTGCTGTGCAGGTGCTAATATGCATGTTGCACACCCACCATGGCCATTCTGGAGAAGCCACTTGCCAGGCATGGGACAGCTTGCTACATCCAAGAATCAGTAGGAAACCTGTCGCTTTGCTTTGTGCCTTCCAGGCACAGTGATTGTTGGCTTCAGCCCATCATATCTGTTGCCAAAGCTTAGTGCAGGCACCTCGAGCATTGTGCATGTCAAGAAACCCAAGCTATGAATGGACTGAATATGAGATATACACCACACATGAAGTGTATATGTTCTGTACCTAGGACCTCATTGCTATCTTAACTATGTAGCATTGTATGTAGTATTGCTGCAGAGTCTCAGTAGTACCCATCTCAAAAGTCATGATTGCCATGCAGACAGGTAGGAGACAAGCAGGCAAGGGTTCCAGCACTGCCAAGCTTCACAGTCGCCTGTACCAAACAGGCACTAGACAGATGGGGGATGACATGCAGTAAAAAGTACGTCCTTAACAGATATGAAAAATATTCAAAATGTTAGCGTAGGGATTATCTGAAGACTCTGAAGAAAATTTATCATCTAGAAATCCAGTACTGTACATGTTTCAATCTAAATTTTTGAGAGGCAAGTAAAATCTTGAGATGAAAACACACCAAAAAAAAAAATAATGAACCATGCTGATTCCACATTGTCCAAGCAGCAGAAATGGGAGAATATGCCTACATTCAATGACTATCATCGCTGTTATGGTAATTACACCATGGTGTCTAACCACACAGCCTCACTTGCTATATAACTTAAGCCAAAAGTGTCACACTGGGTTCTAATATCCATTTAGCCATAACATACATTTTAGAAAGTATCTGATCTTGTCTAATTTCAGCTTCCAGTAACTGAGTGCTGTCAAGACCTTTTCCTAGGAAATTTGAAAGACCTCTCTTATAAAAATAATCTTCCCAGGAAGCCTCTGTTCAATAGTATTTCTTTTGGAAAACTAAATAAAATTAAGCTGCTTAAATACTTCAGTTTGTAAGATTCAGGTTACTCTGTTGCCATTTTTCTGGGTTTTCTTCCCCCACTTTACCTTTTGAAAAGCTGTGAATGCTAAACTGGATAAAACTTTCCAGCTGGTAGTGTCACTTCCAGTCCCATATCCCGATATTCCCTTGATCAGGAACTCTGGTTCCTTATCTGCTGCTATGGTGAGAGATCTGACCTGCCATCTGGGATATGGTCTCATGTCATGTGTGACCCATGTTGTCTTTGTTTCATAATATACAAGTTTGCATATTAAAATAACTTTGCTCAGATGAACTCACCTTGCCAGCTGATCCACAGCACTCCATGTAACTTGACCTTTCCCATGCCTTCTTCAGCACACCACTCATTCTTCACTGCATTTCACTGGCAAGGAGTTTATACTCTTTCAGTTGTCCAACATGAATACTGAGGAGCAGGGGGCCAAGCCCACATCCCTGCAGAATCTTACCCAAAATTATGCAGTAAACGATGGCTCCTCATTTCCAGATTCCTTTCATAGTATCATGAAGCACCAAGCAAAGGTTTGTAAGAGTAGTAAACCAGTTCATTACAGCAATACGACAAATACTAATGGTCGTACTTGGTGAGATTGTTCTCTTTTGCTCCTTCTCATTTTCATGCTTTGGGGCTCATGGTGTGATCGTGCCCTGTACTGTTACCAGGACTCAATGAAACACCCCAAACCTTTAACCTACTTACAAAGATCTTTAAGTTACAGAATATATTTCAAACACCAGAAAGCCTCTCCTTACAGCCTACCCACTCAATCTGAGAAGTTAAAAGGGCTGTAAGCCATGTCTGCTTGAGACAATTATTCATCTGTCCGTATGGAATGAGAGTTGTCTAACGAGTCATGCACTGATGAACATAAAGAGGTAAAGAATGCTGGAGCACAAATAATGCTGCGCTGCTTGGCACCCAGCCTGCCTTTTATGGGTTTCTGTAAATTAACAGTCACATTTCTGGGTGAGGTTTTAATCTTTCCCTGGACTATTGATAGAAAGTGATTTATTTCCTTTCTTTTTTCTTACCTGAAAAAGGTAATGTTCAGGGCAGCAGCCTACTCATATGCATGTGCGAGTAGGAACAAAAAAAGCCCTGCTTACATAGAGGGAAGAAAGGTCTTTTATTTGGTGAGCTACATTTTCAATAACACTTGGTGTTATAATAAAGCTGATGCAGTAAGTGAATCCAGAAAGTTGGCGGTCTTTGTATGATTGCTTCACTCAGCTAAGTTAAACAGGGAAACTTACATTTCTGAGCATTATACCATGAAAAAACACTAAAAAGTCATGCCAAAATCTGAAAGCGGGGTCAGTGCTGCATGGGAACAAATGGTTCCAAAACACAATGTATAACATTTTGAAACAAAAATTGAATGCTTACACAAAGTGCTCTTAATTCAAGCTTATCAGCAGATCCTTGGCAAAATCTTTGCTTTGCTTCTGAAAGGAGAAGGTTAATGGTGAGATTTCAATTCAGTTGTCAGATGCTTGTGGTCATTCCTGTTTTCACCCATCAAACTGTTAAGTCGGGAGGGAAAGCTGGTTACCAGATACGACAGAAATGCAACTCTGAAGGTGAGAGGTTTCAAGATGGCCATTCGGTCGCAAAGATGACTTCAGCTACCAGTTTGCCCACTGTAGCTGTTACTCCTAGTCACACTAAGGACTGAGTCTCTTTGTTTTCAGCAGGTCCTTCATTTTTGCTGCTCTCAGCCTGGCAGAGCTGAGCGGTCCACTTTGTGCTGCTGATGCAGGATAAAAACCAAATCCAAACCTGAGACTGGAAGCTCCAGATTCCTCTTGTTCCTAGCCAAAGATGTGAACTACCCAGCCAGCACTAGCCTGCTTTCTTTTTGTCCTCATGACTTCTGTGCCTGACTGCAAGTAGCACAGCCTCAAGAGGAGGGTAGAGCTGAGCATTTCTGGACACAGAGTATCCTACAGCCTGGTGGTTAGGGCAATTTTCTGCAGTGGACAAGAAGGGGGTTAACACCCCTGCTCAAGCCAGGTAGAGCCTAGAAGCCACTCTCCCGCTTTGTAGTCAAATACTCTGATTTCAACATTAGGTAAAAGATTGATCTGGGGAGTAGGTGGTGACCTACTTCTGGCTGCATCATTTTAATCCAGTGGTAATGGCTAGGCATCCTCCATGACTTGTTGAAATATAGATGTGCAAGGTGTGCAGGGTTCATCAGTGAAGGACAGAACTACAAGTACAAAAGAGATGGCCACTGCCTTACCCCATGGATGCATCCATGCTTTTGCTTCTCAATTTTATTTTACTTTTTTAAAAGAGTCCCAGGAGCTGTAGATGGAACAGACCTTTTCAGACATATGACACAGACACATGGGGCAAAATGGTCTGCTGATCTGATCTTAGATCATGAGATCACACCAAATTTTGCCTGTTTTTGAGACAGACATTTCATTTAACTGATAAGAAAATTACTGAGAGAAAGACTCGATTTCTTTGGTTAAAGTCTACAGATCATCCGTTGCTCATGGTCAGCACGTTCACTTTTCCTGGGCTGAAGCTTCATGGATTTCTGTCTCCAGATGTGAAGTTTTTCAGAGCAAGAAGGACTTTCTTAGGGACTAGTCTGAAACTGAAGACCTAAGATCTTCTCACACCTCCCCTCCACCTCTGCCAAACACAAGGAGAGTTTCTTTTTTATCTATTAATATCAAGCACAACACGTGGTCTACTTTAAAACAAAACAAAACTGTACCAAAATAGCACAATTCCTTGGAGAGAGGTATCTCTCTCTCTGGAAAGAATGAAGCAGCAGAAAAACCCATAGCGTGGCCCTTGATGTGGAAACGGGAGACATTGAGTCAGTGCAGGGCTGAAGGTAGCCATTCTCTGGAGCAATTTGTTGGCTTTGCAGTGAGACCGGTGTAGCTGATGCGGTTAAACACACTGTGGCTGAATTCAATGTACTGGCATTGTGCAGGCGAGACTCATACACGAGGCAGGGCAGAGGGTCTGCAGCCTCCATAGGAGCATCCCCATCTCCTGCTCTGCACCAGGAGAAAGAGCCAGGAGCTCTGCCAGCCCTGCCTCTCCTGTGAGCAAAAGGAATGTGGTCAGAATAGCCAAAATCCTCACCTTTGCAGCAAATATGCACAGAGAAATTAGCCACAGAAGGTGGAGGGCAAGGGCAGTGACCAAACTGCATGTTGGGTTGATAGGGTAAAGCTGAACGAGACTCAGAACGGGCTGCATAATTTAAAAAAAAAAACAAACCACAAACTTTCACAATACTTTTCTGAAACTCTGAAAAACTTAATTAATGGCAGTATATTTGTTCTGCCAAAACCTTTCTATTACACTTGCCTTTAGCTTCACAGGGGAGCCGGTAACTCACCAGGTTGTGATTCAGAAGAGCAACTCTGATTTCCCTGCCCTTTCCCTTCTGCAGTTTGTGTGTACCGTGATTGCCATCCTCCTGCATTATTTCTACATGAGCACCTTTGCATGGATGTTCGTGGAGCAGCTCCACATCTACCGGATGCTGACTGAAGTGAGGAACATCAACTTCGGGCACATGCGGTTCTACTACGTTGTTGGCTGGGGCATTCCTGCCATCATAACAGGTACCCTTAACCACCCCAAAACAGCTTCATTTCCCTTCCCTGCCATCTTCACTGGCCAGATTCAGGAAAGTTATCTTATCCAAGACAGCTCTGGGTGCACTCAACTTCTGCTGTCACTTCAGTGTTTTCCCAAATGAGGGCAACACCAAATCATGTCTAGCAGAAGTCAGCCTGAATTTGGCAGATCTGTGTACCAAATGTCTGTTGCCTCAGTTGTTGAAGTGATATGACAGGTTTACAATAACATAAACACAATTGCACCCAGATTAAAACAGGACTTGATAACACTGCTAGGGAATAACAGTATTTTTATTTTAACAACTTCGCTGGTTGCCTTCATAAATTTTCTTTCCCTGTGCTGGTACCTCAGGATATGGACACATGGTCTCTCGGGCAGGTAGCTGCAGTGGCTTCAGAAGCGATGCTGCTCACAGGACATTACTGCCCTTCACTGGATGTTCCCATTGCCTACCCTCGACCAGCAGTAAATGCTCCTTGAAGGGGATTTCAGCAGTTCTGTTTTACTTGGCATAAAAACAAGCTAGGAATACTCAAACAGCCTTTTACTTCATTTCAGATACAAAGGCAATAACTTCCAGTAGAGGAAAAGTAATGAAAAGCTGGAGGCAGTAATCTTTTAAACCGTTCCAGGGTGATCCACAGGAGCACATCCATCTCCGCCCTCTCCATGCCTATTTTTGCAATCAGACATTTCCAGTGCTACCCTAAGCACATGGTGCTGCGTTAATTCAGGCAGACAGCTCCTCGGGAAGTGCGCTTTGCAGAACAGTTGGAACAGGGTTTTTTGGTTCAACTATTTCAGCATATATCTGTTGCCATATGGGAAATCAGATCATAGGCAGACAGTTAACTTTTATCTAGTTACTTTTATTTTTACAGATGACAACATACTGTCAGCAATGACAGAGGTTTAGATGTCTCTCAGATCAAACAAATAGCTATCACTCATATACACTTGGAAAAATATTATGGAACAAGTTAGACTTAAAAATATATGGGGTTTTTTTTCTGTGTGACTTAAGAAAGTGTAATACGAAAACATAGCATAGGTTAGGTCTCTCTCTGGAGAGCTGGTAAGTTTTTTCCATATCACCTTGTGCATAAATAATTTCTACTTCTATCAATTTATCCAGAACACAGTGGAAGGCAGAGCCCAGAAGGGTCTGCCACTCTAGACATATCCCTGGCATTTTAAATAGAAATTGTCCTTGAACTTCTAAAATATTTCAGACCTGCATAATTTTTATCAGTACATACAGGACTACTGCAGGATATTCAGGAACGTTTAAGTGCAATCAGATAATTGGCAGCATCATTTCTGGTAGAAATGAAGTGTTATCGTTAAATAGCAATAAACAATTTGCATTTCAGAACACATAACTCTTTAGAAGAATTTTGTCAGACAGATTCTCTGTTTCATGTTTAGTTTCTCTCTGGAATTTGAAATTAATTCAGACCTTCTCAACAGCAGTATTGTGCAATCTAAATATTACAAGTACACCATTTTTACTTTTTCTACTTAGATATTGTTCTCTGTGATATAGAGCTATTTTACACTTTTAAAACCACAAGTTATGGTTCCAGGTTGTGTCCTGTAATTTAATCTCTGAATCTACTGAATTTGCAGTTCATTTAAATGAAAAGTCAGGTCCCTATTACTGAGCAAGTCAGAGGATTTTTTTGAAACAAAGGATAAAGAAAACTAAGCCTTTAGTTTGCTCTTCCAGGTTTAGAAATCATCTGAAGAGAAAATTATTTTATCATAAATAGCACAATGTGGAATTTCTTGCCCCTGGATAACTTCGTTACTGTATATATTTTAAATAAACTTCTTTTATAAATTTTAACTTCTAGTATCTAAACAGTAAAAAGGTTTCAACTTCATAACATCCATCTTAAACACAATTTCTTTTTGATTCTTTATGAGAGAAGGATTGTGTATGTTTCTTAATAGTGGTAAAGTCTAGATATGGGAAGGAATTTTAGTCTTGGACATCCAAAGGACTGTTTTGTTTTATTTGAAAGATAAATATCTAGCCCATTTCATCTTTATCATAGCTATCCTGAAAAAAAAATGAACCTACAGTAGCAGTGGCTTTACCCTGTTTTGTTTATTTATTTTTCTATTTTCCATGCTCAAACTGACATTCATTTCAAGCTGGGACATAGAGGTCCTAAGGCATCTGTGATGGGACCAGGCTACTTGCAGAAGGAAACCTTGACCTTTAGAGAGGGGAGAAACTTAGTAAAACATTTACATAGCGAACACTCCAACAGGGAAGAACCACATTTAATCACAGCATAGAAAAGCAAATTGCCATGAATAAAAGTAGGATGGAAGTTGGGAGAAGGCTTACAGCCATCAAAAGAGTGTGGATCTGGAATATTCCTCCATGGGGAGCGGTAGTAGAACATTTTAAACTTGCTTTAAGCTTGCTCATTTTAAAATGTAGTTTGATCCATCTAGGAGAGGGGTTTTATGACTTCCTTGCCTCAGGAGCAAAGGGCTGGATTTGGCACTGAGCAAGACCCCTCCAGTTCTGCATGTCTTCATGGCAACACACTAACCAGTTGGCATATGTGTGCAGTAACTGCTTTGCCATGGAGACTGCAGTGCTCATGTTAAAACAGGTTCTTATGTAGCCCTAAAACCAATATCCCCCAGAAAATAGCACTTTCCAAATCTGGTATTTGCTGTGAATACTAAGCGAAGCGATGAGTCAGGAGAGAGGTGAGGCTGACCCACAGTCGCCTGAGTCACGTGCAGCTGCTGAGCCCGCGGGAGCTCAGAAGGGTCGAAACATGCCCCTCTGGCAGCACCTCCCCACGGCATGCTCTTGGCACACTCCTGGGATGGGTGCTGGTCCCCACAGGATGCTTGGCCATAGGACCAGCCCCCGTTCCCGCAAATGTCAGTGAGCTATCACAGAGCCTGCACACTCAGTCTGCTCGGGACAGCCAGGCTGCAGCATTTAATTGATGTGCCAAAACGATTCTCTATATTACATTGCATTGGCTTAATTCTGCCTTTGGGTAAAGTGTTATTTCACATATTGTTGACTGCAGTAAAATTTGAACCACGTACCTGAAGAGTGCAATTTGCCCTATTTGTTTAACAGAGAACTTTAGGGTAGGATTTTGAGAGTGAAAAAATGTTGCTGTCTGCCAGTTACTCTTAGAGCCAGATGTTTGGTCAAACTGTAGTTTAACTCCCACTAATGGGGAAATCAAGTCCTGGGAAACAGACTGTGTCTATAGAATTACATCTGTATAAAATACTTTATGGTCCCTTAATCATTTATGGCTAATTCTTTCTGGATGGCAACTGCTGAAGGGGGTGGTGGAAGGGCCAGTGGGAGCAGGAGGGAGACCAGTCCTATCTCATTCCACATTTCAGAGTAAACAGATCCAATATCCACTGCTTTGCCAAATAGCCAGTTTAATTTTCATAGACCGTAGGCCTGTACCAGATGTGAATGTTGGCTGTGGGCCAGCTTTAAGCAGCAAGAGTGAAATGCAGCTACCTCTCCCTTTTTTCAGTGTCTTTTCATCAAAGCACACGGGCTTCAATTCAAGAGAGGCGTTTATTAATGCACATGAATTCTCCTTGCAGAGAACAGCACTGCCATCAACCTTGGCCACCTGCTTGAGTCAGGACATACGCTCAAAGCAATAGGTGCCCCCGATGTCCAGACAACATGCAGCAGCCATTTACCATATGTCATTGGCCGTAGGCCTAGTAGGGATCAATTTCTGTGTCTTGAAGAAGGAAGACCTCTGCACGTTGGGTACACCTGTCTCAAAGCAGGAAAAGTATCTTTGCGCAGGAGTTAGTTCATTGAAAGAGCTTTAAACTAGATTTGAAGGGGGAAAGGGATAAAACCAGGCTTGCTAGAGGTAAGCCTGGGGGCAGCACACCAACGTTTGAGGGATGTTGGGCTAGTGAGGTCTTTCAGTGTGCTGTCTCAGTGGAGACAGGGGATGGAGAGCCATGTGACAGCAAAGACACAAGGGCTATTGATATGTTAGAACCCATGGAAGTGCCTGAGAACAGTCACATAGGAATTAGGGCTTCTCCTCCCAAAAAGATGAATAGCGCAACTGAAGTGCATCTACACCGATGGATGCAGCGTGGGCAACAAACAGGAGGAGCTGGAAGCCATTGTGCAGTGAGAAAACTGTGGTACAGTTGCAATCACAGAAACATGATGGGATGACTCACACAACTGGAGCGCTGCAATGGATGGCTATAAACTCTTCAGAAGGGATAGGCAAGGAAGGAGAGGTGGTGGGGTAGCCCTGAACGTTAGGGAGTGTTTTGATCGTCTAGAGCTTAATGATGGTGACGATAGGGTTGAGTTTATGGGTAAGAATCAGGGGGAAGGCCAACAAGGCAGATATCATGATGGGAGTCTGTTACAGACCACCCAACCAGGATGAAGAGACAGATGAAATATTCTATAAGCATCTGGGAGAAGTCTCATAATCACCAGTCCTTGTTCTCATGGGGGACTTCAACTTAACAGATGTCTGCTGGAAATACAATACAGCAGAGAGGAAACAGTCTAGGTGGTTCCTGGAGTGTGTGGAAGATACTTCCTGACACAACTGGTGAGTGAGCCAACTAGGGAAGGCACCCAGCTGGACCTGTTGTTTGTGAACAGAGAAGGACTTGTGGGTGATGTGGTGGTTGGAGGCCATCTTGGGCATACTGATCACAAAATGATAGAGTTTTTGATTCTTGGAGAACTAAGGAGGAGGGTCAGCAGAACTGCTACCTTGGGCTTCCATAGGCCTGTTTAGGAGTCTGGTTGACAAGAGTCCCTTAGGAGGCCATCCTGAAGGGCAAAGGAGTCCAGGAAGGCTGGACATTCTTCAAGAAGGAAATCTTAAAAGCACAGGAGCAGGCTGTCCCCATGTGCCAAAAGATGAGCCAGCAGGGAAGACGACTGGCCTGGCTGAACAGAGAGCTTTGGCTGGAACTCAGGAGAAAAAAGGAGAGTTTATGACCTTTGGAAGAAGGGGCAGGCAACTCAGGAAGACTACAAGGATGTCCTGAGGTTACGTGGGGAGAAAATTAGAAGGGCCAAAGCCCAACTAGAACTTAATCTGGCTACTGCCGTAAAAGACAATAAAAAATTTTTCTATAAATACATTAGCAACAAAAGGAGGGCTAAGGAGAATCTCCATCCTTTATTGGATGTGGGGGGAAACATCACGACAAAGGATGAGGAAAAGGCTGAGGTACTTAATGCCTTCTTTCCCTCAGTCTTTAATAGTAAGACCAGTTGTTCTCCAGGTACGCAGCCCCCTGAGCTGGAAGACAGGGATGAGGAGCAGAATGAAGCCCCCCATAATCCAAGGGGAAATGGTTAGCAATGTGCTACACCACTTAGACACACACAGGTCTATGGGCCCAGACAGGATCCACCTAAGGGTACTGAGGGAGATGGCAGAAGTGCTCACCGAGCCACTTTCCATCATTTATCAGCAGTCCTGGCTAACCAGGGAAGTTCCAGTTGAGTGAAGGTTAGCAAATGTGATGCCCATCTACAAGAAGGGCCGGAAGGAGGATCTGGGGAACTACAGGCCTGTCAGCCAGGGAAGGTTATGGAGCAGATCTTGGTGCCAGAGAAAGGTATGGAGCAGATCATCTTGGGTGCCATCCTGTGGCACGTACAGGACAACCAGGCGATCAGGCCCAGTCAGCATGGGTTTATGAAAGGCAGGTCCTGCTTGCCTATGAAAAGGTGACCCACTTAGTGGATGAGGGAAAGGCTGTGCTTTAGTAAAGCCTTTGACGCTGCTTCCCATAGCATTCCCCTGGAGAAACTGGCTGCTCATGGCTTGGATGGGCATACTCATTGCTGGATAAAAAACTGGCGGGATGGCCGGGCCCAAAGAGCTGTGGTGAATGGAGTTAAATCCAGTTGGTGGCCAGTCACGAGTGGTGCTCCCCAGGGCTCAATATTGGGGCCAGTTCTGTTTAATATCTTTATCAATGATCTGGTCGAGGGGATTGAGTGCACCGTTGGAAAGTTTGGAGATGATACCAAGTTGGGCGGGATTGTTGATCTGCTCGAGGGTAGGAAGGCTCTACAGAGGGGTCTGGACAGGCTGGGTCGATGGGCCAAGGGCCAACTGTATGAGGTTCAACCAGGCCAAGTGCTGGGTCCCGCACTTGGGTCACAACAACCCCATGCAGCGCTACAGGCTGGGGGAAGAGTGGCTGGAAAGCTGCCCAGCAAACCTGGGGGTGCTGGTTGGCAGCTGGCTGAATATGAGCCAGCAGTGTGCCCAGGTGGCCAAGAAGGCCAACAGCATCCTGGCTTGTATGAGAAATGGTGTGGCCAGCAGGACTAGGGAAGTGATTGTCCCCCTGTACTCAGCACTGGTGAGGCTGCACCTCGAGTACTGTGTTCAGTTTTGGGCCCCTCACTACAATAAAGACATTGAGATGCGCGGGCAGGTCCAAAGAAAAGCAACAAAGCTGGTGAAGGGTCTAGAGCACAAGACCTATGAGGAGCCGCTGAGGGAACTGGGGTTGTTTACTCTGGAGAAAAGGAGGCTGAGGGGAGACGTTATCGCTCCCTACAACTACCAGAAAGGAGGTTGTAGTGAGGTGGGTGTTGATCTCTTCTCCAAAGTAACAAGTGATAGGACAAGAGGAAATGGCCTCAAGTTGCACCAGGGGGAGGTTCAGATTGGATGTTAGGAAAAATTTCTTCACTGAAAGGGTTGTCAAGCATTGGAACAGGCTGCCCAGGGAAGTTGTTGAGTCACCGTTCCCGGAGGTATTTAAAAGACATGTAGACTTGGTGCTTAGGGACATGGTTTAGTGGTGGACTTGGCAGTGTTAGGTTAATAGTTGGACTCAATGATCTTAAAGGTCTTTTCCAACCTAAATGATTCTGTGATTCTATGATTTTGCAGGTCAAAGGTGGCAATCCCAGTCTGTCACCATATGGGCAAGGTGTAGGTCACCAAATCAGGCAGCACTGTAAATCAGCAGGTGGAGGTTGGACTCAGAGAATCCCATAGAATTGTCCAGGCTTTGAAAAATAAAACAGTAAAAGGTGTGTTCTTAACTCAATTGCCTTAGGGGCTTTAGCAAACTCCATTTCAAACAGCGCTGAAAGCAAAGTGAGGTACCTGGGATGGCATCTCAAAATGAATCCCACCTGACCTCAAGTGGTTAACTCCCGTGAGTTCCCAGGTTCCGTTGTCTCTGGTGTTATTTTAGTGACAGCAAGCTCACAGCAGTTAAGAATGCACTTTTTTTTGTAGTGTAGGCATCTCCTCAGTTATGATTCATGTCATTCTGCTGCATAGGCTTATTGAAATTCCTCAACATGTCACTCACCCTGAAGGCTTCATCACACTGTGTGAGTATGACTATAAAACTGTGCTGAAACAGAATTAATATGGGACTTGCATTTATTGTCATTTCTATGCAGCTGAACTTCGCTCTGATAGGCAAAACTCGTAGTATAATTTGATATGGAGTGACCAACATAAAGGTTGACTTACAAAAGTTTTATTTCAATATTTGCCTTGATTTTGACTTCCCAGGCTGTCCTGTTGAACACATTTTGCCATTATCATTTTGTTAGACAGTGATTTGAAAGTGTGCCTGGTTATATAGAAGATCTCAGCAACATCTTTCTGATGTACTTTCTCTCCATTTTGTGACCCAGGGCTTGCTGTTGGTCTGGATCCACAAGGCTATGGGAACCCTGATTTCTGCTGGTTGTCTGTTCATGACACCCTCATCTGGAGTTTCGCTGGGCCCATCGTAATTGTTGTAGTTGTAAGTATGGTGGAGGTGGCATCCAGAGCTGCCTCTTCCTTACTGCTACCTTTTCTTTTCTGTTTTGTCAAACAGTAGTCATAATGCAAAGCGACTGTATTTTTTACATTTGAAGCCAATGTACTTGAGGTTGCCTCTTTTGCTTAAACAGATAAGACATGAGCTAAGCTCCTGGAAATCAGAGGGCTGCTTGCCAGTCAAAGATTGCTTGTGGAGCAATGGCTGTATGGCCAGAAACCTATTTATTTTTTCCCATTTGCTTTGTTCTATGTTTGAAGGGTTGATTGGTGGTGAGCTTATTAAACAAATCAACAAAATGAGCCATAACAAGTCACTGCATCCAGAAGTCCTAAAGGAATATTAAATAATTCAAATTTGAGGAATTTTAAAGAATGGGCTGGTGTTTAACTTCTCCCTTAAAGCTTCCCTCAGTAACAGAGCACCAGGAGATAAATATTCGTGGTGTGACTCTATCTTGAATACCAAGGGCAGTTCTGGTTTCCTCATCTCACAAAGTATGAAGTAGACCTGGAAGCGGTGTAGGCTGTGGTCAGGAGTCATCAGAGACATGGGAAAACCCCCACTGGAGGACCAGCTAAGTGGACTAGGAGCCTTCAGCCTAGAGAAAAGAAGGCTGCAGAGAAGGGGGGAAGGAAGGAGCCTATAACAGCATGGTGGTCTGGGGAAAATGACTGTGGAGCCAACCATTCAGTGTCTTTTCCAACAGAAGTGGTAGCAGGAGACGGCAGATCCAGAACAAACAGGATGAGCTGCATTGTTTCTCCACAGTGAGTTAAGTTAGAAACTCCCAGAAACAGGATAATGGCGGTGGTAAAGCTCTGCACGGTTTTGGATAGTGAATGACCAGACAAATTCTCTGCATTGATACTTACTATGAGTGATTAAATACAAATGCACCACCCCACCTAGTACATCCCAGCTGTGGAAATCAGTGGAATCTGGAGGAATATTCAGAGGAATTGTCACTATATGCTTTCTCTATTATTGTATTCTTATATTCTGGTTTGGCCCAGCTGAAACAGGGTGCTGGGCTGAGTGGACTCTGGTCTGTACAAGGACAGCCATTCTTGAGTTTTTATCTTTCACTCAAGCCTCTTCGCATAGGGCCATCTTACTGGGTTTCATCCAGATCAAGTCCCAGAATGTTCCTGACTATGTTGGCTTGAAACAAGATAAGTCATGGAACTGTAAATTGAAGGAAAAATATTCTTGGCACCATGAACCATTTTAGGATAAAAATTGCATTTTCACTGAAACCTGAGCTCTAACAAATGTACATAAAGAATCCATGCTGTTATTTCAATTTCTCTTTCAGGTAAACACTGTCATCTTTATACTAGCAATGAAAGCATCGTGCAGACGAAGGCAACGTTCATTTGAAAAAACTGGAGTCATGTAAGTTTGGGTTCAAAAACCTATAGAAAAAGTTCTGGCCAGGAATAAGAAAGAAATAGAATTGCCTAAAAGCAAGTGTTGGAGCAGGAAATAAAAAAGATATTTGGAGGAGACAATTAGCATTGGTAGAGGCAACTGGAGCTGCTTCACTAGCGCCTATTCCTGGGGTTCCCTTGGAGGCTCTGTAAAACCTCCACCATGGTTCTCTGCACCACCACCAAGTGTAGGCACGAGAAGTGAGGGGAGAGGGAAAGGTCTGGTCTCTGGATGGTATCATTACAGTCCTTCCAGATCTTTCGTCATACTCCCTACGACACTGTCACTTCACTTCTGCCCGTGGTATGACCACGTAGATGTAATTCTGGGTCTCCCTGTGCTCACCCGTTGCTCACAAAGGTCTCCCCTCACAAATGCCTGGGTTACCAGCCATGTCGTGGCAGAGACCCGTTGAGGTTCCTGTGCTGAGGGCCAGCCAACCTCCCCCTATCCTGCTCCCGGTAGGACGAGCAGAAAGCCTCACAAGCTGCAACCTGCCGCCTTCCTGAGCTGCTGTGGCAGCCTGTTCCCATTAACGTCTGTTTTGCCCAAAGCTCGGAATTTACCTGTGAACTGAAATGTGATTAGCTAGTGGCAAGACAGCCCTTTTTTTTTTCAAATGGGTAGCTGTATGAGATTTCAAAAGATGACTTCTGGCTATTTATTCAGCCCTGGCTGTTGGGTAATTTTTTTGTTTCCTTTTTAAATCTCCCTAAATAAATGGAGTATAATTGCTACTTAATGGCACTTATTTTACTCATAATACAAAACTTTTGCCACTAGAATTGTGGCCATCTTTTGAAAGTGTCTGTGGAAATAATGTTTTTAAGCAAATAAATATTCCCCTGAGTGCCCTCAATACAAAACCTTGGTCTGTAATGTTGAGAAGGAATGTGAGAGTGAACTTGACAAACAGAAATGAGACGGACGTGGCCTTTTACCGCCCAGATGTCTTCCTCAGAGTCAACAAGGCTGAACAGCATGGACTTGGCAAACAGCCTGGTTTGTTTAAAGAAAACCTTGGAAATGAACTTGAAAAGAAATCACCTTTTTTTTACCTGAGTATGCTAAGTCATTGAGTAGTGCAATGAGAGATTTGGGAACTGGGAGCTGGTGAACACTGCCCTAATTTTCCCAAAGGGCCTTTCCAGTTGCCAAATCGTTGGGGACATAGCACTGCCTCTGCAGAGAAGTTGGGCTGTTCTCTTGTATCCTGTCCCACTGCAAGTGCCCATCTGTGTTTGCTTTACAGCTCTGTGCTGCGAACGGCATTCCTGCTCTTGCTGCTTATCAGTGCCACATGGCTGCTGGGGCTGATGGCAGTGAACAGCGACGTCATGACGTTTCACTATCTCTTTGCCATTTTCAGCTGCCTGCAGGTAAGTTGGATGGCGTCTTGTCTGTGGTAGTCGTTGGGGAGCACTGCTGAGCCCAGACCTCCAAAAACCTGCTAAACATGAGCTAATTTCAGAAGAAGACAGGTGTCAAGTACAATTTTTGCTTTCTTTTCTCAAAGAGAGGGTTGTTTTCACCAAAACCATAACTTTGAGTAATTGCATCTCTCACTTTTAGTCATTCTAAAGATAAGTGCTCTACTATTGTAACGTGTGACAGATAAATAACAGTAGGCAATTATACCTCTATCATTCTGGAGACAAAATCTTTGTTACTGTCTTCTGTGTGCTCATTGTTAAGAGTCATTCTGTTGCTACCGCAAACATGAGACTGTTTTATTTCACCCAGAGTGGATGGCTCCAAGTTCAAGGCTTTCACAAATTAAGTTACTGTTTAAAGAAATGAGTCAAATAATGATTTTAAAATACAACTTGTTGCATTAGGGTTTTAGTAGGTTGCCTGTCCTAGTGTACACACTCGTTGATTAAAGTTGCAGAAAATAGTTATTTGTAGGAGACCTGGCATGGAAGTAGTCATGAAGCTTCATGTTGGTCACAATTTGAATGTGACCAAGGATGATAGTAACTGTCCTGGCAAGTGCCTCTGCTATTAAAACAGCTAGTGCTAGCAGGGCACTCGTCAGCTGCAGCACAACAGCCACAAATTGCAGCCAAACAAAAAAAGAAGTCTGTCGGGTCTCCTCCGGAGATGACTGTCCATGCCCTGGAAGCACACCAGATAGGCCAGCCTGGAGCAAGGTTATTTTGCCACTGCAACTGGTATGCTCTGAAATAAATACACCTGCTCAGGCTGTAGAACCAGGCTTCCACAAGCCTAAACAAAAATTAAATTAAATATAAACCTGATGAGACGGAGGAAAGTCAGCAGCTGGAATTCTCCAAACTTGCCCAGAGAGGCACAGTGGTATGTGGCGTTTCACGTCATTGCCTTCTTTGAACTTGTATTTTTAAAGAGACATTTATGTGAATTTTATTAATGAATAATCCCAAAGTGCTAATGCCAGCTAAGATTGCATTTGATTGAATGTTTGGAAAGTGAGCTTGAAGTTTAAAGTTACTCTAAGTCAATTGCTTTGGCTGAAATCGTGAAATGCAGGCATCTTGTGATGTTGGTACAGCTGCAACTTCATGAGTGACTGGCTTCTATATACTATACCTCCAACCAAAATTGATAACAATTTGGCAGCTGCATGAATTCCCTCAGAGCAAATACATCTGACAGCACACACGTGCATGCCCCCTGCCCGCAGTGAAAGCTGTTAATGTGTGTTCCTGGTAGCCAAAAACTGCCCAGCCCTGGGTATTTTAGTGATTTTCCCACCAGGAGGTATTGCTGAACCAAGGAACGTGTGAGGCAAAAGTTGGGACCTCTGTGCCTCCAATATCCCTCCATGTCTCAAAAGGCTTTCTAAAGTTCTCTTAGCAACAACAGTATTAAGGACACCTACCAGACAAGTTCCCCATTTCCAGTGGTTTTCACTAAAGGCTATGATATTTTTTATGTGCTGCTATGGATTTTGTCTCATCATCAGTGTAAAAGCTCTAAAATCTTAGTGCAAGTAGAACCCTGAAACTCCCTGCCATGTCTTCCAGTGGGACATTGAGGTCCCTGTTGGATATTTTGAGAAGAAAGTTTCTTCCCAAATGACAAGGGAGGGTGGCACCTACCACAAGCTCTGCTCTGTAAACCCTGGAGGAACACTTGTGTATATTTTCCCAGGCCTTTTATGTGCATTTGAACTTGGAAGGAAATTATGAAGAAGTCTGAGGAGATCAATCAATGCCATTTCAGTCAAAGACAGAAAATAGTTATTGCTATTGAAATCATGGTCTGTGAACTAGAATTCAGCAGTTGTTTCAAAACAGCTCTTCTCTAATATCTGTATTTGCAGTTTGGCAGTAATAAATCATTTACATTTATTCTTCCTCTCTCTAAAACAATCCAGGGGCTGTTCATTTTCTTCTTCCACTGCATATTTAACAAAGAGGTCAGGAAGCACTTGAAGAACACTTTAACTGGGAAGAAACCTCTTCCAGACGATTCCACTGCAACAAGAGCTACATTATTAACTGTAAGGAAAAAACACTGGGAAAAAAACCATCCTTTTGCTGGCAGCAGTTACCTAAAATAAATTTGTAGGTGGCTTGTCTGTAATTAAGTGAATTGTCTGATCGCTTTCAGTGACTTGTACAAAGATTACTGATGTACAAAGATTACTCTCAAAACTTTTGATTACTATTTTAATTAAAACTTCTGAGAGGAGAGAATTCTTTTCCTCAGCATCAAAAACCACTTGGTTCTTTCATAACTTAATACATTCGTGGGTAATGTGGGCTTTTGGTAGGATCATTCACTATTGCTTTGTTTCTTTTTTTTTTTCTTCAGCGATCTCTGAACTGTAACAACACATATATAGAAGAGCCAAATATGTATCGCACAACTATTGGGGAATCCACTGTCTCCCTAGAAAGCACCGTCAGGTCAGCCAAGAGCCACAATAGCTACCTTGCTTATATTCTCAGGTAATCAGGTGGCAGGTGCATGGCTTCCAGGTGCTTGCCTTTCCCTTTTCATTGCTCTTGTGGAAAACAGAAATGTTGTGGTTCAAATGCTACTTGTTTTATATCTTAACAGTTCTGTTTTATGTGACTGTCATTTTCTTTCATGCATTTTCTTTTGCATGCATCTTCAGTGGGGAGTTCCAACAATGCAGTGGTTAACATAACTTATGTTAACTATATGGGCCACGCTGCTTGCCTGTTAAAATTCAGACGTGCCTCAAGGAGTGCAATTTAGCTTATTAACTTCAGGCTTTTTCAGAGTGTGATTCATGTGGCCAAAGGCAGACAGCTACATTAGGATCACCTATGTCTTGTTGTAAAAGTGACCACGTTGACAGTCAAGCACAGGCTGGCTAGTATCCACTGCAGCTGTTTGCGTTTGACTGGAAGAATCTCATCTGCATGTCTGCCTTGTTGTTAAGAACAGTAAAGTAACAAAGAAAGTTGTCCTCTGTTTTTGTTCTCAAAGGGATGAGGCTGCTCATAAGCTCAGTGGATCCTCAAGTCAAGCAAGGGCTGGTCAGACTGAAGCAGATTCCTCCATTTTTCATAGGAATCCATCAAAATCCAATGGTAAGAATTATTTCTAAATGTTTTGGCCCAGTTGTGCACCTTCTCCTTCTCAGCACTTTTTTCAAAGGCTTCTGTAATAGGAAGAATAGTTAGTCTGACTTGGTGTGTCTCATTCTTGTTATGCTCTTGGCATAATGAGCTATGCAATGGCTGCCTTACTAGGGAATCCTGGAATGGAAATATCATGTATCTGCTTCTTGTGATGGTTCAGTTTAATCTGACAGCTGTCACAGCTGTTGACAGTTTCTGGCGTCCCCTTTCTTTCTCACAAATTATGTGCTGTTGCTCTTGATTTTTAATTGGAGATCTTTTAACGTTTGAGTCCTTGAGGCAATATCCTCCTTTACTACAGTGTGCTTTGTACAAGAAAATCAGAAGTGTCTCGTGTCTGATTTCCTTTCATTTGGGTCTTGACGTTAAATTTTGTTGCCTTGTAGCAGTTTTTAAGGTTTTTTAAGTGCATTTGCAGATTCTTGATATTTCTAGGTACCTTGGTTTGCCTGTGTGTTGTGTTAAGATCCTATGGAGTTACTGTTCTGCATATTGAATAGGGAAAAAAGTGTCCCCATCCTGTTCTGCACCTCCCATGCACATAAAAGGTCCTGCCCACTAGCTGAGCTGAGCAGTCGTGCTTCTCATAATTACTTAGATGAATGCTGCAGTCCTTGTGAATTAATCCTATGTACACTTACGGATGTAAGAGCTCATCCCTGGCACAGCCTGAACCAGAGGCCTGCCTTTTCTTTCTCCTTGTGCATTTGTCAGATTTGTTCAACTCCTGTCCACACTTTCATCACTTTGTTTCCCCTTTCCGCATTTGTAGAACACGATTCAGACTCTGACAGTGAACTGTCCCTCGATGAACACAGCAGCTCTTATGCCTCCTCCCATTCATCGGACAGTGAGGAAGATGGGCTCGAGACGGAGAAAAAGTGGAACACGTCTACTTCCAAAAATAATGAACGTGGCCCAATCCACAGCACACCCAAAGGTACTACCAGTGTGAGGGGAGAGCAGTGGATTTATTCCCTTCTATAAAATAGCTTTAGAGTAGATGGGACAAATTTGCCAATCTACCATACAGCTGAGACAGCATCCCTACCACTGTGCCTTGCTTCTGCAGAGATCCTTGTTGTCCCCAGCTTAGAGACCTTTCTTCCTTCCAAAGGCTTGTTCACAGGGGTGGCTGAGCACAAGTGAAAGGATGCTTCAGCAAATCTGCAACTTATGGTGCTCAGGCAGAGAATGCGCTTTGCAGGCAGGTCCCAACAGCACTTGGCAATGGTGCTGCCCTGCCAGCAAAGTCTCATATGAAGGAAGAAGAAGAGGAGGGAGAAGCTGGTTGTTTTGAGGGCAGGGGAAAGAAATACCTGCCTCTCCTCATGCAATACAGGCATGTGGATTTAGTGGTGTCAGGTAGATCCTGGACCTAAAGAGTTGGAGATCACTGGCCATTAATATCAATACTGTGTGGCAGGGTGTAGGCATTTCTATGCATAGTTCATCTTGTCCTAAAGATAGTCAGCTTTGACTGACAAACGTCCAGGCTGTGTGCCAGTGCTCTGCATAGGCAGAGCATAAGGTGCCTTGAGTGCCCTCACCCTTAAGAAGCCAACCTCCCCAAGGAGCCGGTGGGATCGCTGGCCCTCGAGAGTTGAGAGGACAGGTTTGCCTCACACTTCTCCATAATAGAGCCAGTGACCTTGCTCTGGGAAGGGTTTGGACGCCCTGCCATCCTACCAGGTGTGTTTTTGGGGGCTCGCTGCACCCTGAGGGCAGTGCAGTCCAGCAAGGATCATCTGAACATTTGCTCTGGTTTGACACACAGCTCCTCCCCAGCCACAGGGAACAGGACTGGCTGGGCAGTGGTTAAGAAAACATACCAAAAGTGGTTTTCGAGCTAGTGTTTTTTTGCATTGCAGTTGATACCCTTCCCAATCATGTGAAACCCTATTGGCCCACAGAGTGCGTAACGGCCAGCGACAGTGAGGACCCGAGCGGGAAACAGAAACTCAAAGTCGAGACCAAGGTCAACGTAGAGCTTCACAGGGAAAACCAGGTGAACCACAGCAACGAAGCACCGCAGGACAAGGAGAATGAAGGGCAGCAGAAGGAGAACAGACCTCTGTCCCACCAGAATAACCAGCAGCCGGAGCAGAGGAAAGGTAGTGCAGCCAACTTTGCCTCACAGCTGGATTAGAAGGCTGGGGGGTTAATGAGCATTAATTAGTTCATATGGTAGCTCTATCAGGGAAGAACACTTTCCAAATGGCTCCAACCTGTGTAACCAGATACACCATGGGAAGTTAGCAGGTAGTTGCTGAAGTCTAATCTTTTGGTTTTGAAATAAAGTGACAAACTAGAAGTCTGATTAAGAAATATAAAATGTCGCTTCTTGGATGTGTTCAGCTTGATGAAGGAAATTACTGATATGTTTCAAAATTCTCATTATTCCCTCTTTTCCCTAACAGGCATCTTAAAAAATAAAGTCACCTACCCTCCCCCGCTGGTGGATAAGAATATGAAGAATCGACTGCGGGAAAAGCTATCGGATTACAATCAGACCACGATCTCATCCAGGAGTACTTCCCTGGGGACAAATGATGGGGTCCGCTCTCCCTCGGATTCGGGGGTGACAGTAAAAAATGCTCGGAGGGAGCAGTCTCGAGACCAGCTCAACGGCATGGCCATGAACGTCCAAGTGGGAACAGGACATGCTGACACCTCAGACTCAGAGTAAGTGCCACACTGGGATGCCCTGGCAGACCTCACATGGCTCTGGTCTCTCCCTCCACTTTCCAGTCCCAAACTCCCACGTAAGCAAGGATTTCACCTGGTGACTGGACCAGTGTCCTGCACCAGTGACTGTCCTGATGGCTTGTCCATACTGTGTCCCCAAGCCACAGTGTTTCACTGATGGAGAAGGCCAAAATAGGTATCACGGGCAAGGTGCCGTGACAGACACCTGTTACCGGTCACCCTGGCATCCTCCGACGTGGCAAGCTGATGTGTTACTGGCACTCTGTGGACTAGAGCAACCTAGCTCTGCCCCATCATCTTGCCGTGGGACTTGCTGCGCTTGGCATGGTGCCCCCTGGTCACAGCGAACTGGGCTCCCACATCCACATGAATTATCTATCCCTTCCCTGCCTGGTGAGCTGCCGAGGTCATCACCTTCCCCAGCCCTTGGCTACACACATCACCAGAACAAGGATGGGCTTTTTCCACTCCCTCATGCTGCCAGGCATCTGGGATGGTTTACCAATGCCCACCTGTGGTCCTGAGAGCCATGCATGCCCTCAGGGATGCTCTGCTCGGGACCACCCCCTGCTACTGCTTCTGTGCCCTCAGCCCCTCACCTTCACCCCCCTTGGACCATGGGAACATTTGGTTTCCCCTCTGTTTTTTACCTGTTCTCCCCTTTTGTGTCAGGGAGAGTGTTTGGGGCCATTAGGGACCTATCACTAACGGGGTGCAGTTAATGTGGCCAGTACCAGGTACGGAAGGAGGAGGAGAAGCAGAGGGTAAACATGGAGCAGCACTTCTTGATGCATGTCCAGTAAGACCGGCAAGAGCTGTTGTGGGTGTCTGGCAGCCAGCAGGGAGCAGGGCAGGTTGGGGCAAGACCCCAGCGAAGAGGACCCCTGAGGAAGTCCAGTGTTTTGGTGGGGAAAGGAGCTAGGCTGAGGGGAGCCTGGCATGGGTGTCCACTGGGCAGAGGGAAACCATTGCTGGGGCAGGAGATCCAAAGGCTGCAGAGAAAGTGCCGTGTCAAGCTACTGACCCTAAATTACCAGGTGCACAATTCCCACCGACTGCCTGGCGATCAGTGTGCGTATTTGCCATTGTAAACTAAATTAAACATTAACAAAAGGCTGAGCAAGGTCTCAGCCAAAGGGTATTCTCAGAAACCTTGTTACTTGTCACATCAATTCTTGCACTTAAAATGAGGAAAATAGCCATATGTAAAGTCTGCGCAAACAACTTATGCATATAGACTCATTTTTATTAACACAAATAATAGTATCGTTCTTTCTCCAAACCAAGAGAAAATTTCTCACCCAGCTTTAACTCTGACATTGTCCCACTGTGCTTTAGACACCCATGTTGTCTGGGTGCACAGACCATTCCCAGCTCACTATAAAAGTGCCTATTTGGGTTGCCAGGAGATGAAATATATCCTGGTTAGCCAGGAAACAGAGATGTTTTTAACAAGTGATAACTACTTCCTGCTACCAGGTAATACAGTCATTACTGGAGAATAACTAGCCAGTTTGTACTAAGCAACTGTTTTATCTCCACACCTTTTGCATAATGTAAGACGCTGCTGTTGGACAGCAGATCGCATGAATGTCTGAAATACCAGGTTTCTAACAGCTTGTAAGATTTGTGTGTGAACCTTGCATCTTCACCTAAGCATTAGCCAAACACAAGCCCTCTGTAGAGCTCCCTCTAAAGAGTGCATCTTGTGTACTACCTGGAAAAGTTTCACCCAGCTGGTCTTGCCCTCCAGGGCAGCACCCCTCTTGCAAGCGTTGTATTGGCAAGGCGTGGTAAATTCACGGAGCATGAGCCCTTACTAGAAGGGATTAGGTGGTTTTGGGTGGAGTGGGTTGCCTGTGCCTGTTTAACCCTAAGCCTGCATGCTTACTTCTTCTCACTAACAGAGGCAGTAACGAAACTTCAATTTGAACCATCAGGAAACTGTGATCGCTGCTGCGTGGTTCTGGGCTCCTCGCCGCGGGGTCACCTCGGACTTCGTCAGAGTGGCCGCATAGCGAGGAGGACAAGGTGGGCATTGATTCCCACATGGTTTCACGTTATGGCAGACTCCTGGCCGCTCGCGGCGGAGACACAGCGCCCGGATGCACCTGCTATAAGGCTGCTGTGTGGTACTCTCCGCGCGGCATGAACCCATGCCAAAACGCATGGAAATGGCCACAGGGATGCACTGTGAGGGCCAGATACCTGCTCGCAGTGCGGACAGTGCTACAGGGGTTGTTTATTACTGGGGAGAATCAAGGAAAAACACATTATTATCGCAGTGGACGTACAGTAAGTCAATCCATCAGCCTTAAGACAAGCACCAGGAGACGTCTCTTGTGGAGTTTTGTCCGGCTACAGTGTGAACCCTTTGGCTTGCTGGGCTCTAGGGAGGAATATCCCAACAAGTGTCCTTTCGTTTCTATGCCAGCATCTCTGTCCACCCCTCTATGGACACGTCGTCTTAAGAAAAAAAAAAATCCTTTATATATATATATAAAAAGTGTAGATACTTTTATATATTTTGTATGGTGTTGCTAAAGAAAAATTTCCTTTGTATATTTTACATTTATACTGATCTTCTTAATTTGATAATAGGAAATCAATTAAAAGAGGTTTTGATATTTTTTATATGAACATTGCACAATTTTACTTGAATTTGGCATTTGATAGAGTAACTGAGGTTTGCATGGAAGCCACCTTAAGATGCAATGCAGTTTTCAAAGTAATACAGTAAAGATTACATCAAAATCTATGACTAATTTATAAGTTTTGTTGACAGATTTTGGAACACTTTAAGGACAGAGTATGTTTTTTTCATAACCTCTTCTAAAACCCACAAAAAATGTTTTGATTTTTCATTTCTTGGTGTTTTGACGTCTTCTCCCAAGTGCATTGAAATGTTCAGCAACTGAACTTCAGGACTAAAAATAAGTCTTATCTTTATCTAAGATTTCAACACAGTCCTTGCCTGGAAGAAGTCAAATATTTCCCCTACCAAGAACAAGAAAACAAGTGGTGTCATTGCATGATAGGTTTTGACTTTGGTCTGGCTCTGCGACAAAACAGCGCTTTGCGTGTCCCAAGAAGAGGGCCCTCCTCCTGTGGGGCAAGTTCTGCCTCAGGCGCAGTATTTTATTTTGCTGTTAATGTCTTTCCCACTGGAGGCAGCACGTTGCTAATCAAAGCAGAAATGCAAGTCTTTAAGGATGTCCAGGTTTCACTGCCCAGCTCTTTGACAAAGCCCTGGCCTTCTAAGTGTTTCAAAAAGCACATGGATGGCTTAAAGTTTCGTGTTTCCCACAAAATATGCTGGTTTCACAAGTATAGGAAAGTTAAGCGTGGCCTCTCCACTGTCTTCACCTTCCTGCAGTGTTTACAGGAACAGGAAAAAGAAGATGTGAAAAAGTTTGCATCCAACAGCATGGGGCAGAGCTCTGCTGGCAGCTCCCCATGGTGGGAATACGCGACTCAAAGGGCAGCAATGGTGTGGCCATGACCTGCTCTCTGCTGCCAAGGCTTTCAGGAGCTCCTCGCTCACTGTAGCAGCCCTTTTGGCTTTCATTTGTGTAACTGTGTGTGTTGAAAGGGAAAAAAACAGAAAATCAAGCTAAATAAAATGCAGGAGTTGAGGAAAAAATGAAATAATATGTACTGTAATCTTGGTTTCATTATATTCCTATGCATTTTCAAATGTATCAAGGAGGCCTTTGGAAGCGGAGAGGGAGGAAGGTTGCTGTTCCTTTAAAAATTATGCAACATACTGTGTGACATTTTCTGACTGAAAAAAGTTTTGAATGTTTTAAGGGTCTGGCACTTGGCTGTGTGCTCAGGCATTGTGTATAACCCACACTAGTTGTTTTTACATCTGTGTATGTATATTTTGTCCCAGTGAGATGTAGGTAGTTTTTATTTTGATCAGAATTGTTGCAGTAAATGAGGGTCAGTTGTATTAATGGCAAAAAAATTAAAACCTATTTTTATGACTTTTTAAAAGCTTTATGGCAGATTAGGCACTGGAGGTTGTTTTTTTTTTTAACAAATGTATATTTATTAATGTGCAGAACACTGGAATTGCAGCACAGATGAAAGAATTTACAATAAATTAAGAAATTTTTTTTGAACTTGTATTCTTTTGGTGGTTTATTTTAAGTGCAGTACAGATGCTCAGGGTCCAAATGGCATTTCCTGGGGTTTAGAAAGTAGCAGGAGGGACGTAGACATACCCATCACTCTTGCCGAGGGAGCAGAGGCTGTAAAGCATCAGCTGCCAGCACTGCTCCCTGCGGGGTGCTCCCAGCCCTGGGTGGTATCTCATGGGGAGTTTGCTTCGGATGGATGGATGGATGGATGGATGGATGGATGGATGGAAAGACACACACACACACCCCAGTGCCCTTTGCTGGCACAGGGTACCACGGCATGCATTGCTTTTCAGTCCAAACCCGCGGCATTTCTCACACCTGGGAAACAGTCCATGGAAGAAAAACACCCTCCACTAACCTGGAGCAAAGCAGACCGCCAGGAAAGCATTGGGTTTAGAAGAGGAGGTTGGAGAGGAGCTAGAAGGGTGTGAGGCAGCCAGCCCAGCCCATGAAAGCCTGCAGTGAGAAGGAACTTTTTGGACATTCTTGGCTTTCTCAAGCCAAATGAGGCCAAGTCATGGTCTTGCTCACTCTGTACTTTTCAGGCTGTTGTGCAAGTCTTTGTTCACGCATCTCACAAGGCACAGCAGTGACCTGCACGAGTCTGCCAGCTTTCTGGAAATACAAGTATTTCTCAGTATCATCTGGCCAGCTTTTCCATAAATGTTTCTAAACATTAGGCTATAAACTGGGAGTATGTGAGGTCAGGGGGAGAGAGTCTGGTTACTGTCATGATTTAGGGGCAAAATCAAAGACAGGATCTTCGATTTGCAAACAGCTCTGCCAAAACATGCCATTAAACAAACCCAAGCAATTAGCCCAAAGGGAAACTGTTCTAAATTTTATTGTACAAGTTCACTTTTTGGTGTAACACTAATACTTGAGTTTGTTCTCCAGTATTAGTTCACTTTACTGTGGAAAAGCATAAATCAGCTGAGGCTTATTTATTATTCAAATAAATATTCACAGACCAGCCCATGATCCTGTCTCCAGTAATGGCCAACAGCAGAAGTTTAGGAAAAGAGGATTATCAGCCAGCCACACATGACATGGCGAGGTGGCCCCAGCAGGGTCCACAGCCCCCAGCATGCTGCAGCTCAGGGCACCCCAGCAGAGGGGGTTGTGCTTGTCTCCAGCAGCCCATTCTTTCCTCCAATAACGTGTCCTGTTGTGTTTTGAACCCACATAAACTTCTGGTATGCAGTGGGTTGCCTGATTTGGTCACAAGCAGCAAGAAGAAGTTCTTACTCGTCTTCAGCTTCATTCCTGTCCCCTGCGATGAACACCTTTGCCGCCTGAACCACAAGAGGCAGTGAGCAATCATTTCTCAACCACCTTCTCCAGGTCAAAGAGGAAGTGCTCCATCCTAGAGCACTTGGGTTGTCGCTTTCTACCTGAACAGCTCGGATCTCTGTCATTGTTCCTTGTGCAGAAATCCTGCTGTACCTTTTAGCCTTCCTTCTTGTCCTTCTTCAACCCTTTCCCAGGTCTAATGTGGCCTTTCTGGAGATGGCAGAGAGAGAGAAGAGACCAGAGCAGCCCACAAAATGCAAGCAGTAGGCCTACCAACAACCAAAAAAAAAAATAAAAAAATATTCCATTTCATTCCCTTTTCTTGTCCTAATCTTTACAATGACATTTGGCATAAGCAAATTGTAAGAAAAAGGACTCCCAAAGAGATGGACCAGTGGCAGCATCATGGCACAATAAGGCTGCAGTAACCTAAGCGATCACATTGCCCAGCTGCTCCAGCAACCTGGGATAACTGGGGATTTGTCTGATGTTCTTAAAAATCTCAATGACAATTCCAGTACATCTGCAAATAGCCTGTAATAGGACTTCATAGCATGATGAGTTAGTTTGTCCATATACTTATGTCATGCTTAGACGCGCAGCTCAGCTGCAGAGGATGCTCCTGCTGAGGTCTGGGGGGGGTCGCAGAAAAGAGATCCCCCAGCAGCCCAGGTGAGATGTTATCATCATCCACACCAGCGTCACCTGCAGTGCCAGGGCCAGTCTGGGATGCATTTGGGCTCCACAGCCTCTTCTGCAGAGCTTCTGCCTTGCCTTTATGCTCCTGTTTGCACATACGCAGCTCAGTTTTCCTCCCTGTAAGTAGCAGTTTGCACTGGATTCATTTTCCATTTTAGTTTCTTGATTTTGGGATCCATTCTCCAGCTTCTCATACTCATTTTGGATTTTAGTGCTGTCCTTGAGGATGCCTGGAGTCCTTTGGCAGCATCTGCAGCCTTTACAAGCTACCTTTTATTTCATCATTCAAACTGTGAATGAAAATATCAAATAAAACTAAGCCCAAGGGGGCTCTTGTAAAACTTCTCTTCTTGCCAAGCAAGTTTTGCACCTACCTCATACCGATTAATGTCAGCCCACACTGACTGTGTTTTGCATATGAGAATACAGCGTGGGATAGTGTCAAACAAACTGTTTACTGAAGACGCATCCCATCTGCTGCTGCTCCTTTATCCACCATGCCAGGCGCTGTATTAAAGAAGAAAATTAGATTAATCTGACATGTGTGTTGCAAAGAGACCGTGTTAATTCATTATTGTCTTCTGAATACTTAGAAGTATTTGTAAGTGCCCCCAGGAGCCCCCTGGAGCTCTCTACTGGGCTGGTGTCTCCCCTTCTGCCTTGGTCAGACATCTGCTGCTGCCGCCCCTCTGCTCAAAGACCACTATGAATAGGGTATCCACTCCTTCAGACTCAAATATTACATACTCTGAGCATATTTTCTTTATCTGAAGGGAGGCCTAGAGCAATGTCTCTCTGACCCGGTGCTTTGTGAAGGCAGCTGAGGCTGCTATGAGACCCCCAGCTTCTGCGCTGGGTCAGGAGACACCGCAGAGGAGGAGCGGGGCCGAGCTTGCTCCAGGGGATGCATCTTCAGTAAACGGTTTGTTTGACACTATCCCACTCTGTATTCTCATTTAAGTCGAGAGGTGCCCTGTCTCTCTCAGAGCTACCGGGTGTCCCGGGGCCATCTGCCCTAACGTGGGACTGCTCCCTGCCTAGCATGGCCTAAGGCTTCTGGAGCCTATCCTGATCTTCGCAAAGCCATCATTTTACATCAGATCCACTCATGAAATAGAAATGAACTCAAAGCTCCAGCTTTTCAGGTGCTGCCGCTCTCTTTCATTAAAATAGTTGCAGTGCATCCAATTGGGTGGTTTCCAGTATTAGTTTCTTACAGGTTGCATTCTTTCCCCCCCCTGCAAATATAACAGCTTGCAAAAACACCAACCCCTTGGGCTAACGTGTAGGAAAAATCTCTTCCTTTCAGTCATTTGACAGCAGCTCTTTGGAAGTCCACTTCAAATGATCTGGTTCGCATGCTAAGCCTATATCACACTTTCCAAGTGAAGAACGTAGGGTTGGGTCTGTGGTTTTGTTAGGTATTCACATGCTGGAGGGAATAATGAGCATGTGAAGTGCTGTGCATGTATAAACAGGGCAACTGAAGCAGTGGGTCCCTGTGTATGATGTTTTTAATTGCAGTGAAAGTATTTATAAAGTACAAGTGATTCCAGCACCAGTTCTGCTGGGTGAGAAGCAGAGGAAGGAACAGGTCTCCCCGCAAGCCCCCACAAGCAGGTGCTTCCCAGCCACTGTTCCCTCTGCGTGGGCGAGTGATAGACGTGACTGGTGGGGCAAGGAAAGACCTTAGGAGAGCATCATCAGGGAGAGCCCATGCCAGGGCTCACCCCTGCAGCCACACGGCCCCCCCAGAGCCCACCGGCACTGCGCAGCTGTGGCAGGAGTAAAAGGGTGAGAAAAACACAGCGGTGAGACAAGCTCCACATGCAAAGCACCAGATCATCCTCAGCCAGGCAGAGCACTGGCGAGAGGAGGCAGGTCCCAGCCGCGCTGCTGGAAAATCACTCAGCAGCAGCAAAACTCCCAGCGCTAGCGAGCACTCACCAAAGCCAAGTGGAGGGTTTGCAGTGGAAAGGCAAACAGGCAAGTTCTGCAATGACACAATTGCTCAGAAAGAAAAAAAACAAACCAAACATGGTTATGGCACATGGCAAGCCGCACTTAATAAAATAGCTGTGCTGGAGCAAGCACCCTGAAGGTACGAAGAGATAAGAGCACTCTTCAATCAAAACAGCTGCATTTCTAGTGCATGCTCATCAGATTTAAAAAAAAAAAAAAAAAAGAACCTTCAGCAGTAATTTCATTAGTTAGAAAAGCAGCTCCCAAAAGGCTAGCATGTTTTAGGAGGGGAAAGAATACCTGGTTTTAAAGAAAATAAATGCCCCTTTCACCTGGATAAGTTCCACGCAGTTCCTTCAGGTTAGGAACATCCCACTGAATCCACTACAAAATAGCAGCAGCTGCAGTTGGGAGCCAGCAAAGTGAACAAGTTTCCAGGTGAAGCAGTAAATCAGGCGTTGACTTTGAGAAAAATTGGTGCATTTTAGTACATGTTTCAATTTTCTGGATAAAACAAATGAGAAAGCCTGGAATGGTTAACTCCTTCACTTCCAGCTGCACAGGGAACAGGTCTGGGGGATGGAAAGGATCAGGGAAAAGCCCTGCTGGCTTAGAGTTAGGTTAGGGATTAGGGTCAGGGGTTACAGTTCATTCTGCTGGCACGAAATGGCCAAACATTAGTGAAACATTGGCCAAACATTGGCCAAACTCCAATGGGAGTGGGTGGGTGGTCAGGAAGGACCCAACTTCCATGCCACCAGAGCACACCTGATACAAGGCTACTCTCCACCGGGTTCTCCAAGGGAAAACACTTTCCTGGCTGATCTCATCTAGGTTATGCCAAGCACAAACCAAAAGCAGCATGTATATTTTCCCAAATAGCCATCTGTCCCATGCATGGCTTCCCTGCGGGCAGAGTTCTGCGGCAGAGCCAGTACCATCGCAAATGAGGTGACCCCAAAAAGGTTTCTGTCGACACTGGTTCCTCTTGCTGGAGCAGACCAGCAGCAGAGCGCTCCCGTTTCTTGCAGAACATTTAGCTTGCCTCCGTGGGCAATGCAGATACATGCCATGCATCCCTTCGGATTTGCTGCAAGCTCTGTCCATGCTAAACTGCCTCTCTCTAGCTGGAGAGGAGCCTTGCCTCCACTGGGCTGGATTTTCACGGCAGGTGCTCAGTACAGCAGCATTAGCTATGGGGATGAGTTACGGCTGATGCCCATTGCAATTAAGGGATTAGGTAGTTGTGGCAAGCACCACACAAGCAGAGTTGCCTGCTCTGATTCCCAGGATCAACCTTTTGTGCTTAGAGAGTAGGTGTTTGTTCCTTCTGATCTCTCAGTGATGCTCAGCCTCTGGATTCAGAAAGGAGGTAACTTGCAGGGAGCCACCTTAAAAGTCATGAGTCTCACATCCTCTCCTCTCAGTAGCAAGTCCTCCTGCTTTCTCTGTAATTCAAGCACTGCTGTTGTATTGCATTGCAGAGGAGACACACCAGATGAGGACAGTCTCTGCTCCATGAAATGGCCACGTGGCTTAAATAAGGATCAACACCTGGCTACTAATCAGTTCACAGAGATTTTTCTTGTGCTGTCGCCTCCTTCACCCTAAAAGCTAGGTGTAAAACTAGCTCAGTGTAAAAATCTTATACCATAAACCACCTTCTTTAATATTTAAAACCACTGTAGGCTATTCTGATTCATTTCTATAGGTATTACAATAGCAGTAAGTACTTATAGTAAATAAAGTGCTCTTCAATTTAAAAGCCATGCCTGAAACCTTTCAAACTTGTAATAAATTGATCACACAGTTTTACTACATATAGCAAATGTGCTAACAGAGTTCCTCTGCCATGGGGCTGGTTGGTGTGACACAACCTGTAGAGTCCTTCATGTACTCCCGGAGGGGAGCGATAGATAAAAATTTGTGAACAGTAGAAAAACCTACGTTAAGTAACTATATTAGATTAAAATAAAAACTGCCTTTAATCCAGCATCGATCTTAAATCCACCAGATGCCTCATATCTTGTTATCTCATTTTTGTATACCAATCCTTTTTATGTTTATAATCTATCCTTCTTTGATGTTTATAATTTTATACAAAGCCTCATCCAGCATAACGAAGCCATACCAGACTGGCTGAGTTTGCTTTGCCACCTACAAGAAAGCCGGAGAGGGACTTTTTACAAGGGCATGTAGTGACAGGACAAGGGGTAACAGTTTTAAACTGAAAGAGGGTAGATTTAGATTAGATATAAGGGAGAAGTTCTTCACTGTGAGGGTGGTGAGGCACTGGCACAGGTTGCCCAGAGAGGCTGTGGATGCCCCATCCCTGGAGGTGTCCAAGGCCAGGTTGGATGGGGCTTTGAGCAACCTGGTCTAGTGGAAGGTGTCCCTGCCCAGGGCAGGGGGGTTGGAACTAGGTGATCTTTAAGGTCCCTTCCAACCCAAACCATTCTGTGATTCTGTGATGACTCTGGTCGGGCAGGAGCTGCAGTAGGGCTGGGGACGCAGCCTTTGAGATGTACAGATTGGCAAAGAGATCTGTGCTATTACTCATCCCTTTTTTTAGATGCAAATTTTGCTGAAGTCCTTCAAATAAAAGAAGAAATGTTACATTGCTGATTCTAACTCCTCAGTCTCTCCTCCTGCGTCGCAGTGAGCAGTGGACACAGCCCAGGATTTTCCTGCCGTGCTGCTGTTCATCAGCCCTGGAGAAAGCAGCAGACTGGGAGACAGAGAGAGGAAATCTCTATAGCACCTGCCCCAGGGGATAGGAGCACATGGGGCCTCTTCCTTGCTCCAGAGGATGTGGGTGAACCTCTTGTCTCTGTTCTGACCAAATTTCCTTAAAATCGGAAGAGAACTGTATCCACAGAGGGATGAAACAGCTGGCTCCCATCGAGTCAATGCTATGTATCTCTCAGTCTCCTCTTTCCTACCTAGGGGCTTCCTCAGAGCAAAAGAAGAAAAAGATTTGTCCAAGAGTCCAACTTGAGGTTTGGCAGGACAACCCAGATGGCCCATCTGCCAGCCAGAACTGCTGGGTGACAGCTACCACCAACACCGCTTGCAGAGCACATCCAGCTCATTGCGACCCCAGAGACACAAACGCAGAAGCCCTGCAGGAATGCAAAGCACCAGAGGAATTTCCATCATAAGCCTCCACAGCACTACTGGAGAAATCCAGGACGGAGCAGTCTTGATGAAACTTTTTGCTGGAAGGAGATCTCCTGTTGCTTTTCCCCACAGGAACTGCTGTGCTGTAATTACAAGGCTGGTGTTTTCCTGGGAGCATCCTCTAAAGTTGGTGCTACTGAATGGGAATGGTGCCACTGAATTATCAAGTCTGGAGCAGGGCAGTCCCCTGGGAAAAATCTTATTTCTCCAGGTAGGGTCTGATTAAGGGAATCTCCCCCTGTATTTCGTTGTTTCTAGGATCTTAAAACTTTCAGAGTTTCAGAGTCTGAAGCTCTTTTGTATTGAAGAAATTACTCTATATGCTGTAAAATCGCATAGAATAAGGAGTCCATTGACTTTTTCCATTCTCAAGTTTCTCTAGCTGATGCTATACATTTAGTAAAATGCAAGACATTTTAGAGAAGAAAAAAATTCTGGAGATTCAGCAAACTAAATCCAGAAGTTAGTGCTCATCAGACCCCTCACACACCCAAGTAAGTGTAAGAATCTGGTGCTAGTTCTCAAAAAACCCTAAACCCCTTCTTTTTACCTCCAGCCATTCAAGAGCTAGATGAAGTTTAAGAGTGACCACAAAAGCGAATAACCAGCACGGCATGGTGCAGGGGATGGAGGACAGGCAGGACCTGAACTCTAAATAAAAAGTATGTGTTTGCCCTGCTGCCAAGCTGTCATCTGCCTGACTCGTACCATGATCGCTGCCCAGCCCCGATGGGAGTTTGGCTTTAAAAGGCTGCTGCTTCTCAGCTGGCTCATCAGTGTGCTGAAATGACAGTGCGGCTTTATCCCTGCCTTGAGCAAATCCACCAAGTGACAATTCTTCCAGTGTATTGGTTCAGCAAAAAGCTAAAAGAAGAGAAAAACTTCACAATTATGGATGCGTTAATTGCTCTTCCTATAGCCACCACCTCCCAACAATGTCGTCCAGGGTTGGGAGGGATGAACGTGATGTCCTGGTGCCTCCTGGTGCTGAAGCTGGAAATGGCACACCACTTGGCTGCATCATCGGAGCGTTCCACATTGGGATGATTATCGCATTTATGATAGGTAATTTCACTGTGTTTAATTCATTAAAGCATGTAAATACACATAAATGCAGGGGAAGCATTTTTGAAATGCTAATCATAAGCTGTGCATGGTTGCAAGTATGTTCCTCACCAGTGGGACATCCTCTTCACCTACTGGCATCGTCTCCCGACTGTGCATGCTTCCACAATGTTCATAACACCCACATTTTTCAGGCCAGTACCTAGCCCCTCATCCATTTTTCTCCCTGTTTCTTACATGGAAAAGAAATCCATTTTGTTTGCTTACCTGGTTTGGGGTTTTTTTTGGCCTTGGTAGTAGTCAGGGCTAATGATCTTTCTTTGCTTGGAGAAATTAGACAATCTGGATTTATTTAAAGAAACCAGCATCTAAGGCATTCAGAGAAATCTGCGGTTTCAACCTGATTTTCTCTGATCCGTGCTTCTCCTTACTGATAGATCAGTTGTCTCCAACCTCCCCAGCCCACATACAATGTTTTCACTGTAGCCTCACTCCACATCAGCTTTCCACATTTGGCTTCTTCCCTTGAACAGCCTCTTGCCTTCAGAAGCTTCTTCCTGGCTTCCAGCTCACCAGACCTCCAGACAAGCTGAAATGTTCATTAGTATCGGGACCAGCAGGCAGGAGGTGGAAGGGCTTCATCTCTGGTGGCAGTTCCCACTGAGACTGGCTTACACCTGTGGTGAAACCTCAGCCTTTTTTTTGGGGGGAGGGGGCTAGTACCACAAATGTGACTGATAAGGGAGTCACGAGCTCAGGGGGAGCACCCAGGAGACTCACTTTGCTGTGCACTCTCCATATTATGTGCTCCATCTTCTAGAGGGGATCCAGCTTGAAGAAGGCATTGCTGCAGAGCAGATGGTACTGCTTGCTTGCCATGGCCTGACTCGGAGCTGTTTGGTGACACAGAGATCCCTCCACCTTGTTCTGCCATCTCTGGCTGTAGAACCCAACACCTTCCCAAGTAGAGAAGGGACAGCAGAGACCCTCGCCAGACCCTCCTGTCTCCAAGTTGAAAGGGGATTTTTTGGACAAAGAGAAAGAGATTTGAAAATTCTGGTTTGGGGATAAAGGAGGAAGGGAAAGTTGTATCTCTACATCTGAAATGGCACAACCCTGAAATCCAGGCAGCAGAGGCTGTGCTGTGAATTTTCACTCCGGTCCTGTCCCATTGACTGCAGGGATGAGTTAGCACAAGTGGCTGCACACAATCATCTCCCAGCTCCCAAGGAGGGCTCAGCCTTGTCCACAGGGGCTGAATGGCAATATGTGTATGTAAAAACTTAAATGTTGAATCCAAAATACTGTTATCTTTTTGCTTGTAAGTAAGTATGCTGAAAAGATAGATCTTTTCTCAAAAGAAAAATAAAGGCTTCATAAAAACAACATCAGCTTTTTTCCCCATGGTTTGCAGCTACAGAGAGAAAGCACGTGAACACTTAATTTTGAAGCAGAAGGATGAAAGGTTCTTTCAGTCCTACAAGCTGATGTGAACACTAAGAGCCAATGCTTTTACTGCCAGACCATAAATACCAAGCTGCCACAGTGTGAATGAAGCCTTTCACAATACCTATGCAACGTCTCACCTCTCCAAAGAAACTGTCAGGGTCAAAAAAGAATCAGAGGACAACCCTGCTTTCCTTGCATGGGGATCACCCCTGTCCTCCAGCTCTGCAGGACCAGCTGGAGGCAGGGATGCTGCTGAGAAGGAACAAAACCAGGAGATCAATTAAAACAGGTTTTACAGAAACACTTCTGGAATAAGGCTGCACTCAGAGTGCAATTTTTCAGCCATTGTACATTCAGCAATACAGGCTTCAAACATATTCACAGGGTACACCAGAGATTTCAATTTGGACCCAGCCTTTATCTGACATGAGTTGCTGTTTTTCAGTTACACAATCCAATTCTTGTTATCATGTTCTCTACTTTGGAAGGGAAAAGTCCTTCTCTTTTTAAATAGTTATTCACTTGACTCTTTGAAACCAAATAATTCAAGACCTGAAAAGCTTAATGACAACTTGAAAGTGAAATCACCTGCTTGCAATTTCTTGCCCCAAGTGGGAGAAAAATGACAAAAAAAGTGAAAAGCCAATGAATTTTAAAAAGCATGTTGATGCTGATCTTCTGCAGTAGAGAAAAAAAAAAGAAGATTCAGCTGCCAGTCAGCCTGCTCTTACCCAGTTCAAGCCAAACCTTGGCCAAATTGCAGCCTTGGCAAAGGCTGCATGAGAGACACTCTGGCAGCGGTGGTCCCTCGCAAGGAGCGTGGCTGCCCGACCCCAGGCACCGACCTCCACTCCCACCTCGCTCTTCTACTTCCACGTTTCCAAGCTATTACAGCTGTGCCACTATGCACTTTCACAACCGTTTCGTGATGGTGCGGGCTGGGCTGCAAGCCGCAGGCCAGGCTGGGACCTGGGATTCAGGCAGCGCTTCTTAACGCAACACTACCACACGCCGGACGAGTGGGACTGGTGTTACCGAAACCACTGTCCTCTTTACAAACACAGTCAGAAATGGTGATGGTGCTGCTCATCTTGTATGTAACAGCCAGATCCAGTGGTAGAAATGTGCCTCTACAGACTTCTCTGCTGGACTCCCCTGAGAAGCTGTGTCCCTGAGCAGGACAGGATAAAATTCCCCTTGCTGAAGACCCTATATACAAGAGGATCTCATGCAGGAAGTTGGTAGTTAAGATCTTTACCCAGGTGAAACACATGGGATGGAAAGAGAAACATACCACCCCCTCTGAACAGTACAAGCTATTTGGAAATGCTGTTTTAAACATGCAAGCTTCATGTTGCTAGACATGTGCAACCTGTTGTAAAACGTCCCATGCAAGAAGCTATTTGTAATTTGAATTTTGCGAATGTCTACTAATTCCTAGCTCCCAGCAGTATGGTGAGATTCACTGGGAGCAACAGTAGCAATTACTTTATCATGTCAAAGGTCTTTTTTCATCATCATGGCAAGAGGCTAAGCTGCACCAAAGCTGAGAAGAAGCCTCCATCCTTCTCAGACAATGAGTCTCTACTAACCAAACACTGTCCATACTCACCTCTTCCTCAGACGAGGTTTCTTCAGTAGAACAATGAGGTTCAGCTCTGATGACAAAATCCAAGTCCCTGAGCCTCAAAAGTGAGTTGAGAGCATTGCTAGAGAGGTCTCGACTGAAGAGCAGCACATTAGCTTATGAATTTTCTGCATTAGCCATCCTGGATTGCTGCTGTATTCAGATTTGAAGATGTTTAAAGAGGGAAGTGGAGCATTTTTAAAAAAGCCTCTGTCCTACAGGAGCTGTAGCAGATGCTCGTTGTGCCCCATGCCAGCTACGCTACAAGCAGCAGTGGCTAAACTTTCCTGCTACGAGGTACTGGCCCAGCAGCTCTCAGCAAACCTGGGATCTCGTTGCCAGAACTCCTAAATTCACCGTAACGATGTTAAAAGCACTTAAGATTTCTGCACTGACTGTGCCTTAGCCAAGCAACCACCCTGAGTCACCTGGGCTCAGGATGTGCCCAGAGCATCGTACCAGCAATCCAGCGGCAAAGCCTTCCCAGAGATAATGCACGGAGAGAATTCGTCCACAGAATGGGATTTACAAAAAGCGAACCCACCTGATAGGGGATTAAAAAAAAAAAAAAAAAGCTGAGGAAGGGTGAAAAAAAGTCCTTTTCTCTTCAAAGGTTAAGGAAATGCATTCAGGCCTCAGGGACACACACCCCCTGCTTGAATGAGCCATCCCCTGGAGTTAGGTGCTTTCTCACCGTGCTCGTAGCCACCAAGGCTTTACCCAGGCGGTAAAGCAGAGCTCAAACCAGCCGGCAGCTCCACCCGTCACTGAAGTAATGCTCACACCCAGAAAACCACAAGTAACTGCTAAGCCTGTAGGGCAGGATGAACATTTTCTAGCAAAAAAATAGCAAGTTTATCAAAATTATTGTGGGATGTTTTTGTTGTTCTGGCAAAGCTTATTCAAATTTACCAAGTAGGTTTTTTGCCTAGAAAACTTCTGTGGAGCAGGTTCAAAAGACTGTCTAAGAGCAAGCGAGTTTAAAACCAGGACAATGGGAACCCGTTGTACGGATCTTCAACCTGAGCTCCAAGCAGAGTTTAGTACCTCCGTGTGCCCAGACTGACGTGATTTCAGTGGTTTTGGGCAGGCCCAGAAGCAGACATCGTAAGCAGCTCTGAGAACTAAACTTGTGGACACTTAAGTCAGTCCAGGGGTCACAGGTGGCTATACAATACCTAAATTATGGAGTTTTAGAGCCAAAAGAACGTGGGCATTTAAATCCTTGGAGGCACACAGGAAAGGAAACACTGCCTGGTAGAAACACGAACGTTAAAGGGAGGTAAGAACTCATTATACAAGAGAAATGTTAACGGTTGGAAACTACTAGTGTCAAACAGAGCTTTAAGCTAAACAAAATTACCAGCCTGGGTGTCACTGGTTCTGCAGTCATTTACCAACTCTAAAGATCTGACTTTCGCTTCCAGGTGGCGGCAACCACAACAGTATCTACTCAGCAACTTCAGGACTTTAAAAGCCAGTAACTCGCATTCTTTTGAAGAACGAGGAAATGTTAACAGTGACCTCACTCACTCAGACCAAGCTCCTGAGGGAGGGTGCAGCCCCCCGGGCCCGGTGGAGCCGGGAGGTGGGCACTGGTGGAGAGTCTGTGTCACCCCGAGCCGCGGCAGGAGGCCAGCAGAGGTGACGGGGGGGAGATTAACTGGATCTTCCCTGAAACCCTGCGGCCTTGAGAGCTCAAACCCGCCACCGTACCGAAGGGGGGACAGGCGGTGCAACAGCAGCGGGACAGAAGCTCCAGCTGCTGACCCAGCCTGGTGTCTAGGGGGGTTTGCTGCTCACCAGGCACTGCCATCCAGGATGGCGTGGGGAGACCCAGGTGTGGACCGGGTTGGCAAGCTAAGGCAGCAGGGTGATCCAGGCAGGAGGGACCTTTCTAGGTGCCCCTCCGAGGTGCCCATATGCTACACACGCAGCGTGGGGAACACGCAAGAGGAGTTAGAGGTCTGCGTGCAGTCGCACGGGTTGATCGCTCTGGGATCACAGACACGGCGCGACAGGTCGCGCAGCCAAAGTGCTGCCGCGGATGGGTGCAGGATCTTCACGAAGGATGGGCTGGGGAGGTGGGGGAGTCATCGTGGCTGCGAGGGAGCAGCAGGACAGCACGGAGCTCTGGCTGGGGGTGGACAATAAGCCAGCTGAAAGCACGTGGGTTAGGATCAGCCAGGCGACCTATATGGGTGACACTGCTGTAGGTACCTGTCTGCTACAGACTGTGTGATCAGGAAGAAAGACAACTGGAAGAAGCCTCACGGTTGTAGGCCCTGGTCCTCATGGAGGACTTAAACCGCTGATACGTGCCGGAGGGACAACACTAAAAGGCACAAGCAGTCCAGGAGGTCTCTGGAGTGCTGATAACTTCCTGACACAGATATGGAAGAGCTGATGAGGGGGGACTGGAGCATCTGTCACACAAGGAGAAGCTGAGAGAGCTGGGGCTGTTCAACCTTGAGAAGAGAAGGCTCAGGGGGATCTTATCAGTACAGGTTGTGGAGTCTCCATCCTTGGAGATACTCAAAACCTGACACCACCACCCCAAGAAACCTGCTCCAGTCGCCCCTGCTTTGAGCAGTGGAGCTGGACTAGATGATCTCCAGACGTCCTTGCCAACATCTGCAATTCTGTGAATTTTAAAAGAATTTTGAAAACACAGAAATGGCTATGTCCTTTTTCATGTCCTCACAGTCGAACCTACCTCTACCAGTACAGTATCAAATGACAAACATACCTGAGCATTGAGAGATGAAGTAATAATAAACAACACACTAGTATAACGCAAAACATTTGTGAAGATTTTAATTGGGATATTTACTGGAAAACTCAGATGAGGACAATGTGGAGCATTAACTCCTCAGTAATTAATTCCACATTTTGCAAAGACAAAAGCTTCAGGAAAGATAAGGAAAACATTAGGAAAACCATATAAAAGTCATGACCAGAACCCGTAACACAACTAACCTAACACAAATCACAGGAGTTGACATGAAGCATGTATAGTCATTACAGTTAACCTGCGCAAGGATAGACACTCTGAAGACAGACTTTTAAATTGAATTGATTTTGGCACCAGTGAAAAAGGATGGCTTTTTTCCCCTTTCAAGCAGATCTACTGTAATGTCAAACAAATACATAAGGTTTTAACACTCTAGGTTTTTTCCATAGGGCTTCCTGAACTGTGTGTTTAACTTTGCCAGACTAGCAGGTAGACACTGAAGAGTGTCTTCTCCCCCTTTTACTTCCACACTTGGAAGAGACTACCTTTTACTTTTCTTACCAGAAGAAATGAAAGGAATTCTTAGAAGATACTCAGACAACAACAAAGGATGTACATGTAATCCAAGCCTTCAGATCTGCTGAAATATCTATTCATGGTACAGCTTTCCTACCACCCAAATTGGATGCAAATCTCAAAACTCCACACCCATCTGGAAAGCCCTGCTCCTGTACAGCTGTACTTTAAGGACAGTTACCTTCTATTACCATATTGAAGACAGGAATTTATTTTTGTTGATTTGCTGTAGCAGAATTTTATTATAAGCTTAGGGTGTCCTCAGTATGCACCCAATCATTATAAATGTAGATAATTTGGACACGGGTATTCAGCTCTTCCTAATACCACTCCATTTTGACACATGGCAAGATCCAATTATTATTGGGTCTATATTAAGTTGGCTACATAACAAGGCAATGCATACAAATGTGCGTTTTTCTGAAGCCCAACGTTGCATTCTCTTCTCCAGGAGACAAACCAAACAGCTTCTGCCCTCAGCAGTTAACAAAAAATTAGTCAGTTCTGTGAAATAAATTAACAATCAAGACTGGTTTTACACCTCTAGATTTGTAATTCTGAATTATGTAAACATTTGAAGCCACTACTTAATACAGCTTAAGAATCCAAAGCATTTCTTATAAAACTATATAAAATGAAAAATAAATATCTGTTGCTTGGAGTTCATTCAAAATACTGAACTTAAATATCATTCATTCTTCTTCCAGAGTTCAAAGCACAAACATATATTTACTGTAAAATAACATATGTACTTTACCTAGGGACAGGTATCTTCAAGGAAAAAAAAAAAAGTATTTCACTTATGCATACAAGATAGATTTATGATTTCAGACATGATTTTAATGTTAAAATTCTTGTATGCGTAACTATTACAGAACAACTTTAAGACATCCCTTGATACCTATTAACATAAATATTACCATCTAGTCCAGTAAAATTGTACCAAACTGGCTTTAGTTTTAAACCTGTTCACTGCTAACAGTCAAGAGCTGGGACTCGATGGTCAACTGACCTTCAGAACATATAGATCAAGAAAAAATACGTTTATTATTGGTTTTATTATTCTCAGGCAGCAAATTCTCCAAAGTCCTTCAATAAACAAACCCATGTGTTATGTTGCTGGTTCTATCTTGTCAATCTCTTCCTTCTTTGGACCCTCCTCTCGGTTTTTGCCCTGTTGCATGGTGTACACCGATGGGCCCATCCTTAAGATCTTCCCACTGCCCAAGCACTCGTCACCCTTGTAGAACACGGCAAACTAGGAGATAAAACACAGGGAGAGTCTTTTCAGCAGCTGCAAATGGCACGGTGAGAAACTGCAGCCTTTCCTCAAGACCTGCTGGACAATGAATGTATTAATTTATATTTGTTCTGACCAATTCTCAAAAAAACCCCAAAACAAAACAAAACAAAAAAAAGGAAAAAACCCTCTTAGGATCTGTTGGCTCACGTGAGTGTAAATATAAGCATGTTAGGGGAAATTCCACTGTGAACTTCATCTTCTCAGCTCAGATCACTTCTCTTAAGTGCATCTCTGTTACAAACAGCTCTGACAATTTGTCTTCTCATGTGTCCCATGGGCCCCCAAGTTTTGGAGAGGGAGAGGGAGGGTAGAACATATACTGGGAGAGGACATACAGAAAACGTTCAAGAACCACTGGTTTTCGATGTGATGGAGTACCTTTGCATTAGCAGTGTTAAAAGGCATGCTTACATAGTCCCCTTTTCTCAGTACTGTTCCAGGACAATTAAATTCACTGGACACAGATCCTCGCTAAACAAATTTGAACATTAAAACCATATTAAGCAGCCAATTACCAAACTAATGCCTTGTTAAATCTACTTCTTGAAGACAACAACAGATTCCATTTCTGCATATAAAACTGATTACCAGAGATATTTTCATATATTTCTAAAACTTGTAAGCCAGTTTCTCAGGCTATATGGATAACAACAGACCATTTAGAACTAGAAACAATCTCCTTCAAAATAGTTGATGAATAGTCAAAATAGAGCTAACTGCTCTCACATGCAAATAAATTCATTATTTTGCTCCAGCTAATAAGAACACTACCTTGTTTTATTAGCCAGATAAGCCAAAACACACAAAAAAAGGAAAGAAAACCACTTCTAGTAACTTACCTGCCCAGGTGTGATAGCTCTTGCTGGCTTCACTAGCGTCACCCACACACTCCCATCTTGGTTTAGAGTCAGCACACAAGGGACTAAAGCAGAAAATGACCAAACACCTGCTAGTTAATCCTTAAGTTCACATTAAAAAAGAAAAACCTTCATAATTAGGTTAAACACATATAAGTCAAGATACTACTACACAGAATTGTTTTATAAAGACACTACAGAAACAGAAAGGCAAGCCAAAACATTTCAACTATTTCTGCAAAACTACACTGAACACACTACCACAGTTTCACAAACTGAGTAAAACAAAAAAACAAAATAAGGTTTAATTACCCAATGCCATCTGGTGCCGAAACCTGAAATGACATTCCATCATTTTATCTCTAATGAGCTCTACAGGAGGCTCCTCTGCTATCCAGTGCACTCGGTTTGTCCGCAATAGATCTCTGTACAGAGCAGGGTGATCTGTTGATGGTGCCTTAAAATACAATGTTTATTTAATGCTAATGTTTTTGCCAGAGAGTGTATAACTTGTGAAGTAAAGCATGAAATATAGAAGAAGCATCAAGCCATATCAAAATGAAGGCAAAATGAGTAAGAAAGCAAGCATTCATTAGCACTTAATCAGCTTCCAGGTGAAAGCCTTTAATGAAAAAAATAAGCTAAAGGAAGCCTGAATTATTTGTCAGTGTTCTAAATCTCAATCACGTTGCTTCTTGTGTTGTTTTTTCTCCAATCATATTTCTGCCTTCTTCAGGGTGAGTTCAGATGTCTACTGCCCTCCTTACCCTACTACAAGGTGCTACCTCCCTCTTCACCAATGTCTCAACTCAACACCTCCCCAACAAAGGCGTTGCACACACACAACCTTACTGTAGGGCATTAAAAAAAATAATTCTTAGTTGTCCTGCCTGTTTCCTCTCAACTGTCTTTTGTTTATGATTTTTTCCCCCCAGGCACATCAACAAGTAGCAGAACACCACATTATAATCACATCAGTATCAAATAAGAATAACAACTGCATGAAGAGCCAGAAACATTAACAATGCTAGCAAGCTGCAGAGCTCTCAGTCATCTCACATGACTAGTCATTAAGACACCAATGATTTCACAGTATTACATATATTCTGCCTCAGTTTTCAAAATTATAAAACTGTATTACTGGCTACTACTCCTTTTACTAGAAAAAGAAAGTAGCAACACACAGTAAAACAAAATAACACACATTTTATATACTGTGCCATAATAACTACAATAAAAACCTCATGTTTTAGAGTAGAAAATGAGAGCTCAGTAGATTGGCTGATTCTTTTCAGTATTTGCCCTTTGTTTGAAAAAGTTCTATGCCAAAATCTAAAACAATTTTTTACTCAAGAAAAGCCAGTTTGGACAAGATGTTTCAAATCTGCTGATGCTGCACTAGTTGGTTCTTGTTTCCCTCAAGAGGAAAGCCAAAAATTCTGCCTAGGTTAGAAACACATTCCGTACAGCGGGAGTCACAAAATGCCTGCATTAGTCATTTGCAATACCAGTGTTAATTAACTCACCACAAAGACATCTCCGGTGCTGACATCTTTGTCTACAACGAACCAAGCATCCTTCAGGCCTGCTAGTCTAGCCCTCTGGCCTATTGTGTAGAGGAACCAACCTAAAGAAACATGAAAATGTAATGCTGCTAGCAACCTTTAATCTTTTACTTTCAGAAAAATACATTAAAATCATTTCCCTAAAACTCTACCACTAAGCAAAGAATAATGAACCAACTAAACAAAGAATAACATATCAACTAAACAAAGAATAACAAATCAAGTTGCCTCAGAGAAGCCTGCCAATTACAAACTAAACTAACATCTGCTTGAAAGTTTTCACCTGTACCTGAAGCACATGTTTCAAACTAATCCATTTCAATTGTGGTATTCTTACAGTTTATAAAAGACAAACATTTCTTTATTTTAGTTTCGATTTGTGGTTTTGCTACCACTCAGTCTTACCAGCTTCCCTTACTTTTATGTAGTAGTAGAACATCCTACTTCCATACATTATTTGCGAGAGGAACTAAGTTCTAGCAGCTAGAACTGAAGAAAGAGCAAAGGAAGGACACACAGAAGGAAAGGAAAAGGTAAGCTGCCCATGTTTGGCAATGTCCTACTGTGCATCACTGAGGTGCATGGTGTATTTTTTTCTGCAAAGTTTAGATACTAAAGAATCTGGAACTGAAGCACAATAGTTGTGAAAAAACTATACAAACAATCGTCTCAGTATTAAATTAACAATCACTTAGTATCAATAATAATTATCATTTACTTTCTTGCAACATGGAACAAATAAGCAAGAATCAGTTGTAGTTCAAGGCTCTACTATTGTATAAAGCAAGTTTTCCATGATTATTAGAGTTATCAAACTGGGAAAAACCTGTAGATGAGTTTGGAATTCCACAAAATTTGTCCCTCCAAATATAAGCAGTATTGTTCCATTTATCTAAAAGCAGTTAAGGTGGGTTAGCCAGTTACCTTTGTGTGTTCCCATCACCTTCTTATCTTCAACGGAGACAAAGTTACCTGGTTGAGGTTCCAAATACTACCAAATAGGAAGAGATTGTTTAAGTCAGAAGATGGCCCAAAAAACCTCCCAGTATATTTCAGGTTCTGTCACTACATTCTCGTGAAGTTGGAAAATAGCTTTTCAACAGGCAAACTCTGCCCAAGCAGTTTACTGCCTCTTCCCTGATGCTGCTTTAGAGAGAAAAGTAGGAAGGGCAGTCCCTATTACCAGTAATTCTGGGCTTCACTCCCCCATCCTCACTTACGCCAGGGGACAGCAGGATTCAGCCAGTTGCCTCTCTCACATCCCAAGCACTTGTCAGAGCCTGGCAGGTATAGGAGTGTGAGTTCACACATTCCTTTTGCTACAGAACATGACTGCTTGCTGGTAGAGGGACAAGCTACTTCCTACAGGCAGTTGGCATTAGCTTCCGGGTAGGCTTGGGACTGCAAGGGGAAATGGGACAATTGCAACTTAGTGTGGGCCACAAGCTGTCAGAGATTCTTCCATAGACAGTGTTACAAATTACTACTGAAAATCAGAACAGAACATAAAGATTGTCATAGATTTAATGTTGCTCACCTCAAGAAGGAAATTTTCAAAGTTTCTTTCACCAATGAAACAGACTCCCATACTCTGAAAAGAAAACATGGTACTGAATCCATAAAAGCAGAGGAACACATTTGAAATAATCATAGAATCACAGAATGGTTTGGGTTGGAAGGGACCTTAAAGATCATCTAGTTCCAACCCCCCTGCCCTGGGCAGGGACACCTTCCACTAGACCAGGTTGCTCAAAGCCCCATCCAACCTGGCCTTGAACACTGCCAGGGATGGGGCATCCACAGCCTCTCTGGGCAACCTGTGCCAGTGCGTCACCACCCGCACAGTAAAGAGCTTCTTCCTTACATTTAATCTAAATCTACCCTCTTTCAGTTTAAAGCCATTACCCCTTGTCCTATCACTACAGGCCCTTGTAAAAAGTCCCTCTCCAGCTTTCTTGCAGGCCCCCTTTAGGCACTGGAAGGCTGCTAGAAGGTCTCCCCGGAGCCTTCTCTTCTCCAGGCTGAACAACCCCAACTCTCTCAGCCTGTCTTCACAGGAGAGCTGCTCCAGCCCTCTGATCAGCTTTGTGGCCCTCCTCTGGACTTGCTCCAACAGGTCCGTGTCCTTCTTACGTTGGGAGTCCCAGAGCTGAATGCAGTACTCAACGTCTATTAATAATCTATTAATAATGTCTATTAATAATCTGTCCAGGATGGATTTTTCTTCCCTATGTATCCCAAACTATGCTAGACGTCTCATAAAATAAGCAAAATCACAACACCTGCTCCAACATATGTAAACTAATTCTATACAGCATCAGCGAAAGCCATAAGTACAGAAGAGAAATAATAGAAAATAGAACACATGTTCAATAAACACATTAATCTTGGTGACTACATTGCACGTATATTAAAAACAGAAGTCTCTTTCAGATTAAAGTACAAAACTAACACAAATTATATACTAATGGTATGTCTCTTGAAAACAAACCCTCCATAAACAAATAGGATTTCCTTTTCCTTTCAGTTACTGCCTACATTCTTCAAACAATCATTTAAACAACCATTTATGGTGGATGAATATAAACATTAAAAGTGATCAAGATAGCATCAGCAATACAATTGCTGCCTGCATCTTTTTTTTTTTTAGGATCAACCCATGAAGTGTTATTTCTCAGCCAGGAAAACAGAACTTCTTATTTTAAAAAGTAACTGTGGAAAAACAGTATGATCCAATTTCTATAAAGACATATTGAAAAACAATTATAGTGAGGAAGCCTTTATAACCTATGGAAAATAAAGACCAAAGGCTTCTCACCTGCTGTAGTAAAGAATGCTTTCCTTAAGGCTCACAGTATCCTACCACATTGCCCTTCGCCTTAGTTCTTCTGAGATACAATGGTAGACAAATTATCTGCAAGCTAAAATACACAACTAACCACAAGCTCATAAAGTATTTTTAAGCAAGTAGACAGCTATAAAACTGCTTCCCAAGCTATTCTATTACAGTGCTCAGAAACAGCTGAGCTGTCAGAGATTAAAGTTCAAAAAGTTCAGGAAAGTCCATTTTAGAGAGAAATACAAATCCAAAGAGTTTAAGTGTTACCATGCCTCTTTTTTCTTTAGCACGTGATGAAGGCCATGTTCCGCTGCTATCTTCTTTACAAAGTTTTTTGTTAAATCCCCTAATGGGAAAATGGTTTTCCTCAAAGCGTCCTGCGAGATCTGACTGAGAAAGAAGGTCTGGTCCTTAAAGAGGTCAGCCCCTTGAAGGAGTTTCACAGCTGCAAAGTGCAGAAGACATAAAGCATTTCAGCATAACCCCCTCTAATAGTTCAACTTCGGTTAGTATTTTGTATGAAAATCAACATTTAGTTTTATTATTTCCAAACACATGTTAAAACCAGCATTTTTCAGGTTTTTCCAAATCTAATTGAAAATGTTTGGGTATCTTCTCACCACTAAAAAGATCTAAAAGGATTCTGATTTTCTACAACACAGAATCTTACAAAGTCTTACATTGCCTCATCTATTACAATACTGCAAGTCACCGGCAAGAACATCAACAACATGAAATATAAAAACAGCTTTCACATTTCACGTGAAAGAGAGAATGAACAGTCAAATATCTTAGAGTATACTTTTCTTAAAAAAAAAACACATTCGGTTTTACCATGAAATGACACTACTACAAATCAATGATTTGAACAATCAGTAGAGTTATTCCCAATACTCAGGAGAGAAGAGTTTGAATTTATTCTTTAAAATAGATTAAGTGTCCTGATTGCCCAGATGAAATAAAATGGTATAGTTTTTCAGTCATGTTCTGTCCACTCTCTTTAAGAGCTAATAGCTCTGATGTGGTACAAACTCTGCTGATCTGTTTCTTGACCCAAAGGAACACTAACTACAGGCCAGTAGTTCAGTCAAAACTAATAATACAAAATCCCAATAACGGGGCAGGAAGCCTGCTTAAAACATCACAAAATACTACAACTTTCCAGAAATCATATTAAAATAAAGTAACAAATAAACCCCTTTGAGTCCAGAACAAACAAATGAAAACCAGGAAGCTGTAACACAAAAACATCACCTTGGCAGCTTTGCATAGTGGTAGTTTGCAAGTCCCCTTTCCCTTCGGGTATACTGCATTTCTCATTATACGTCAGAGCTTCATCCGAGTTACTTTACTGCATTACAGCCCACTGCAGAGCTATTTGGGAAATTTCTACATTGCCATCCAAGCTGTGATAGTGCCAGGCAGAGACATACCCAAAACAGCATTAATCAAGCTGGCTCTGGTACTGATAACAAGAGAACCACTGTGGTGCAGAGATCAACGGCTGGCACACTATTTAAGTGAAGAGCAAAACCAGCACTACTGCTACTCAAACCTTTGCTGACCTGAGAATTGTAGCCTTAAAAACTTTTCAATGGCAGTGTACACACAACCTTGATCTGCCTGGGAAAACCAGGCTTCTATAGGAGAACAGAGAAATAAGGCAGAATAGTTGAATCACTGAATGAAAACCTGATTTTTTTCCAGTAAAATAATATACAGTCCAACTACTGTATTAAAGTTAGTAACTAATTTTAACATTTCAAAGCCTTAATTCTAAAATTACACTTAAGCATATCCCCATGATGAGGTCCATCAATACTATAAACCAAATAGCCAAAGAATACATTCCCTAAAATAGAAGAAACATATAAAGAAATTTTTACGTAAATCATGGAAATACTAGATAAAGATTTCTTGAAATACTTCTGCAGGGTATAGAAGATAGCCTGTATCTTTAATCCACATTATGGCTCCTCCAGAATATCGATTACTCCTGAAATGCTTATTCTTACCGCTGGACCTGGATTAGAACTTTTAAAATAGAAAATGTAATACCTGACTAGTCAGGGTAATTTTCAGTAATGTAAATCCCCTATTTTGCCCAATCAATCTTCTACAAAGGTTGGAGTTTAAATGGTAGTCATTGCATGTAAGGTAACAAACTTCTCTGATTCTGCAACACCGAATATTTAAATTTCTCTTTCACATCCAGGGTGAAATATGCAATGAAGAAACCACTTACTATTTCTAACTTCAAAACGGTTTCTGAAAAGCCTTTGCGGTCTTTTGATATGCTTCTGTTGAAACACTTCCTCATCCTCTAGCGAGGTCCTAGCATAATGCCCAGTAGCAATTGCATCTGCTCCTATCAAGAAAAAAAACCCCAAAACACAAAGGCACATACATGAAATTCACAGTTTAAAACAGCAGTATAAACATCTAGGAAAAAAACAGGAAGCAATGAAGGAAGAAAACCTATGGAAGTCTTATACTGATGATAATCATACTCCTGCTACATAAATAATGTATACTTTTCATTGGCATGCCAGAACTTGTGCTTTTGTCCTTTAAGGACCACATACAAATGCAAAACCTAATACTCAGGTCAATATATGTCCCTGAATTAAATGTGCTCCGACACAGCAGCAACCTAATCTAGTGGAAGATAACCCTGCCCATAGCAGGGGGGTTAGAACTAGATGACCTTTAAAGGTCCCTTCCAAACCAAACCATTTTATGATTCTATACGTAAAAGCAAACTTAAAAATAAATACTTTGCAAATACTGAAATACTGCCACAGAGATATGTGCATTAGGCATGCATACGAATTCAGGTTTTTCCCCACCTTTTCAAGAGTTTGTATCCTTTAAGCACTTCCACAGCACACATGCTGCACTGACACACTTGAAAATGCCTTACCAAGGTTATCCATAGCATAATGAAGAAAGTAGTTGAATTTGATGTGTTTGTTACACACAATATCAGGATTAGGAGTCCTTCCCAATTCATACTCTTTTAAGAGGTCACTGTAAAATAAAGATTCAAATGTATATATAGACAATATTAACACTACATAATATTATCCAAGACTGGTCGATCTGTTTAAACATGAGAACTTGAGACTCAGTCATACTAAGCATTTTATGTAAAAAATAAAATACCCATTAGATTTTAACCTGTGAAAAACAAAGCTTGGAAGATTTTCTCCAAAGTGCACTGAGGACATGGTCAAATGATCACTCACAACCTTGTAACCTTATTTTATTAAATTAATATTCCCTCAGGGGAGACATGACTACCCACTGAGCACTCCCTATTCATCTCTTATGAAATACTTACTTTCAGAACTAAAGAACACATTTTTCAAAGTGACAGTGCAGTGGAGCACACACCAGGAGTTAACTGTGTCTCAGCTGAAAGGACAGTAACTTAATCTACAATAACACCACCACAAGCAGTCATGGGGCTTAATTTTAGAGATGTTTTCCTGGCTTTTTCTTTCTCCTTCAAGAAATCCAAGCAGTTTCTCAAAGTCATGCTGTACTTTTACACTGTTACATAATTAAAGCACTTAGCATTATTTGCTTTAAAACACTGAAATAATAACTAATGAAATTAAACTAGCATACAGTGATGCCCTGAGATATCAAAAGGCCTGATCCCTGCCTTATTTTGCTTATCCTCAGTAGTCACTCAAGTCAAGAGGAACTGAGGACATGGACTGGAAAAGGATCCTGAACTGTACTTAAAAGAACACCAGCAACCCCAGTACCAGGTTTTACTCTTCATCATCTGAAACAGAATCGATTGCTTCTTCCTTACCATGTTATACTTTACCTTCATAAATAGAAAATAAAGCAACACATCTTTTATTCTGTCCAACTACTTTTTAACAGTTCTGAATTTAACAATTTATACTAATAATTAAATCACCTGGGTCCACCCAGAGCTGCTTCCCTCTCACTGGCTCAGCACTGTACTCTGATGATAACACACTACTCCTTTGTAAATACTGCAAAAGCACGCTGGAAGTTTTATAAAAAATTCAGTGTAAAGCCAGGCTCACGTTAGTTCGCTAAAGCACAGAACTGCAGAAAAGGCAATGAAGGATGCCTACTGAATCTCTCTGATGTAAAAATGCAAAATGGACTTTGCACAGATTATGGGTGAGACAAGACCTGGGATAGTCCTCTTGATAAAAGGTGGATTTTGATGAATGACCCTTTAAAGAGAGACTCCAGAGGAGGAGTAAATTCCAGCTCAGTGATGACAGTAAAGAAAAAAAGATTCTGAAACAAGCAAATATACTTGCAACAGATTGTCTGGGAACACTGTACTAATAAATGAGGAGAAGCAGAAGAAAAGCTGATCTTCTACAATCTTTGATTCACTGTCATCTACAGACTCCTTCCACCTCCAAGAGTTTTGGTAACATTTATTCATTCTCTCACACCGAGAGGAAAAAATGGAGTGAACTTTCCCAGAACAGGGCTGTTTTCTCCACTGACTGTACAAAAGTCTTCTGCTCAACCTGATGTCATTTCAACATGATATAGAAGTACCACAACTAGGTTATTCCTCAGTTTCTTCTAAGACAAGGTAACAACAGCACTACTTAGAGGGAGAAGATGAAGATCAGGGAATGACTTTTACGTACTTATGCTGAGTAAGTAACAGAGAAATTATGTTGTTATACCAATACTTCCCCTCTCCTCCTGCCTCTCAAGAAAAGCTCTCAGCTTTTCTATGCAGAACTTTCTTCCCTTTAAGTGGAACAAAGTCACAGAAAATCCATACACCCTCTTTAGAGAACAGTTTCAAATTTATTAGAAGTTTAAAGAAGCAAGGCTAGTTCATGATCACTTTGTGGTAAACCGGATTCAGTACATATTAATTTAATGTAAAATGCACTGTGTAAATTACACAAACTGACAGTAATAGCACCCCACTAAGTACTTTTTCTCACGCTGCAATAAGATTGGGACAGTATGTGGGAAGCAGAAGAAATGAGCTGCAACAAAGCAACTGCTAGACACTTATAATCTAGGGAGAAAGCGCCTATTAATTTCAAAAACAACAAACATATTAAAACCAACACATACATTCTGATCTTAACTATCAATGAGAGAAAAAAATAATTCCTCCCACATTTAAGAGGCTTCAGCACTTTCTCTTTGTACTGACAATACTGCAATAAATCACCTTTGCCCATTATCCATCCGTTCTCGCTTTTCACAGCAACATAGTACTATACTAATATACTGAAAGGCCATCTATTTTAAACGTGTTTCTACCTGAATACTTCATTCCAGTATTCTTTCACGTAGGAAACCTGGTGAAAAGGAATATCCAGCTTCTGACAAACCCGGTAAGCATCTTCGCAATCTCTGTCAATGGAGCAAGCTCCTTGTTCATCCAGAGGGTCCCAGTTCTTCATAAAGACACCTGTCACCTGGTAGCCTACAAATGAAGGTAAGAATGACTTATGAAGTCAAACTCCTACAGCTTCGACCCAAAACCTGTGTTTTTCAAGTCTTGTGTGGGTAACTGCTTCTTTCAGAAGATGTGAGCAGCCCTGTACTAAGCAAGCACCCTGTGAAGCTCTATAGTACAGTTCTTGCATGACTTTTTTTTTTGCTTTAGCCACCATAAACCCCAACCTCTCCCAGCAACCTAACACGACGGTATTTCATAACCCCGAGTTCCTCCCACCCCGTCCCCGCCTGCCGCCCGCCGAGGTGCCCGGCTCTCCGCGGGGCCGGCCCGGGCCCTGCCCGAGGTGGGGCCGCTCCACCGGCCGCAGGAGGCGGCGGAGCGCGGGGAGGCGCCGGCCGAACTGGGCCGGGCCGGGCCGGGCCGGGCGAGAGGGCCGAGAGGGCAGGCGTGAGGGGAGGGGAGGACAGGCCCCGGCCCCGGCCCCGCCGCCCTCACCCCCCACCTCGGCGGCGCAGCAGCAGGGCGGCCACGGCGCTGTCCACCCCGCCGGAGACGGCGCAGGCCACCCGGCGCCCGGCCGCCAGCATGGCCCCCGCCCCGCCGCTTCCGCCCGCCCGCCCGCCCGCCCCTCTTTTCCGGCGGCCGCGGCCCGGCGCCCAACGGCGCTCGGGGGAAACGCGGCTGCCCTCGGGGGTTCCGGCGCCGAGGCGGCGCCGGGCGGGGGACGGCCCTCTCCGGTTAAGGCGGCAGGTCCCCGGGCGGCGGGAGCCCCTGCGCTTGCCGCCTGCTCGCTGTTAAAGGCACGTACCAGCGAGCGCTGCCGGGGTTCCCCACCCTCCGCTGCCGTGCAGCCGGCCGCACCTCTCCCCGCAGGGAAGCTGGGTTCAGGCCCCGGGCCACACTGTTAATGCGTTGTTAAACCAGCCAGAAGGGTGGAGAAAAGCAGAAGAGCTTTCTGGCCCACAAGCCTCCCCCCGTCAGGGCAAGCAGAACCCTCAAACACGTACCCTAAGCAAGAGCCCTCCGACTGCCCACGAGCAACAGGACTCGGCCCCCCGAATTGGACAAAGGAAGCCCCAGAAGAAAACGTTACAGTCTCCATTTAATCGCTTCACATTCATTATCACTTGATGAACCAAAGGTTACTCCACCTGGCTCCAGCTGCTACTACAGAGCAGTGCCGCCTCCCCGAGCACTGTGCCCCCAGCAGCCATCCTGCACTAACCCTGCTCCAAGCACCTCTGGGTATTTGAGCAACTGACTTGTACCTTGAAGGCTGGAATTCGGCTCTTAGTTGAAGACACATCGAGCTGTCAACTGGCATTTGAACTTCAATGAATAGTCAGGCTAGTCAATACAGGTGGTGAATCCCAGAAGCTGGCCAGGTGCCTGATTTAGGACCACACAGTTGGGTGTTTCAACTGACAGATGACTCCCACATGTTGGTAAGTTGTCATGGTTATGCTCAAAACCAGGATTTAGATCTGCTGCCTGCAAAGGCATACATTCACAAAATGTAGTTCTCAAGGGGCATAGAATGCTTGGCTCACCTGCAAGTCCTTGAACTATAGGGCATAAACCTATTTACCTCTTTTTTTAAAAGAAATCACAAATACATCACTCATAAGGAAAAAAGCTCATAATTTTTTTTAAATCTCCCTCTGTTTCAACTTAGAAATATGCAACCAAACTCATTTCTCCCCCTGTTCAAAGTCTAGTTGAGGACCTGCTTTTAACTGTACAGCACTGGCTCAAAGTTTTAGTAAATGCTTTGGCTGAAGAAGCCCTTGTTCCTGCTTTCCTTCTGTGAAAAGCACAAGCAAAGAAAGTATGCAAATTCCACATTTTTATGGTTCATATTTGGCAGGAGCAGGTAGCATGGTTGTTTCCTCTCCTCTGACTCAGAAGAGTCTTCAGATGTATTCCACTAGCATTCAACAGTACGATGTTTATTTCCAAACTTGCTACATTTTTATATGAAAAACCACCCTGAAGCCCACTAGCTTTACCTACATCTTAACATTTGTTAGTAAAACACTAAAGAGTAACCTTTCATTACAGGCTTTGGTTAGACTATTTTGTACAACAGTTTGGTAAACAACTCATTTATTTTAAATTAAATCTTTGTTGCACATAAGGGATAAGGAATCAAAGAACAATTGGAAGAAATAAAAAGAGACAAGCTTCCAATACAGAGAATAGCCCCTTTTGCCTTAGAGCAACACAATTTAAATACAAACATTGCAGCACATCCATGAACAGAACCATTAATCAGACTTGGTTTGACTATATCAATACTGTTAGAATTGTATTGTGTTAGTGTGGTTCATCAGATAATCTATAGCCATCTTCAAAAAAAACCCACCAATTGTACAAGAGTAACATCTAAACACTTTAAAGATCACAGATGCCAAGAATTCTTCATTTCAACTCAAGTTCAGAATTTGAGTAGAGGGGAATCCAGGTTTTCTTTGTTTACATCAGGACTCAGAGTAATAAGAGGCGAACTCAAATCAATTAGCTGAAAGAAAAACAATAAAATTTAGCTATTGTAGTCAGCTGTTGTATATAACTGCTAGCAGTGATAATCTCTATTAACATAGTCTTCAAGTACTTTTTTTTGTTTAGGATTCCTATTAGTATCCAGAAGACATACAAAAGCACCACAGTCAAGCTTTTAGGTTCAGGTTTCTAAACATCTAGGTCATTCTTAGACAAGCACAGGCTTCTTATGAGGTGGTTATTGCCCATACTCACCTTAAAAGCCTAAAATGCTTTTATGTTTTACTACTATGCATATTCAAGTGACACTGTCATCCACGCAGAGCACTTCTGAACTCCTCTGAACATGCCCCAGAAGTCAAAATTCTGTGATCCTCTTTTGAGATACTTTGAAGGACCTGATATTAAATTGATCCCAACTACACCTAACATCAAAGGCTACATCCTCATAGCTACCACCATTTATCTGACAATATCTAAAGGCATCTATCTTTGAGCCACTATGCTTGTCAAATCTAGAATAGATTCCAACACACATCTTTCAACTAAGGAGGGGATTAGGAGAGGAGTTAGACAGGAGAGACAGCCTTGCTTTTTTTCTGAAAATAAGCTGCTGCTGCCAAGAACTGAAAATTTGCAAAAGGAAAACAAGAGTCAGCATGCCTACTTAAGACAGCATTCACTTCGTGCTTCAGAACAGTTCATTCTTTAACTGCTTTAAGTTCTTTCTCCATACTCTTCCTATTTGCAGATTGCTCACTGAGCTCTAGTCTAGAGCAATTGGTTGATTTTGAACATTATGTTCTCTTTACTTAAAAGCACCTTAGTATGCAGTATCATATTGAACAAATTGAGCTAATATTAAATTCTTACAGTATTGTGGACCTGCTCTACTGACAAGTATATGCAGCCAGTTGACATTTTTCTGGTAGCGTACTTGCACCAGAAGACTTGAATATAACTTACCTTTACCTGCCCTGAGAACACAGGCTTTAGAGGAGTAACCTTATTCACTTCTGGAGTATTGGAAAGGTCAATCAGAGGTCTACTTTCACATTCCAAAACGTGTGGGAGACATTTGTCTACTCCAATATCTACCAGTAAGGCCTTAAAAAAAAAAAAGATAGTTCAGGTTTTCCCCTGTTCTCCATGCTTCCTTCATAAACATTTAGGTAGTCAAATTAGCTTATACAGCTGTAATAATCACAGGACAGGCTTAATTTACAGGTTGTGTATTTTTCATATGGGATTGTTTGCACAGTCTAAAAACCCCAGCTCTTGCTCTGCCAACAGCTAGCATCACAAATAGTGAAAATGCAGCGAGACAAAGCAAAAGAGCTCCTTGGGGCATAAAACAATTTTTCACTTAAAAGCAGAGTTAAGTCAAATTTAAAACATAACTCTTAATATTTAAATGACTTAACTACAATTATTATGCAATGTTATTTAGCCATAGAAACTATTCTGTAGAACTCTAAACTGCAGTTATGCTTTTGTCCAGTTTAACTAATCTATACATGTGCTAAGCAATTCTCTAAAGATACTTCGCATCAAGTAAGCTAACAAGAAAAATACTGATGCAATAACACCAAGCAATTAATCTACAGATTATTCTACACCTGAATATTTGTAAAACCTGAATATTTGTAAATCAATAGCCGCTTTGACAGGTTAATATTTCAGAACTACCTCAGTCCTTTCTCCTTAATGCCTGTGGAGTGTCAGCTTTCAACATGAAGCCAGTAGATTCTTGGGAGAGGGGAAAAGCGTTCGCTGGACTAAGTACATAACACTAAGTTTACTGCTACATGGGCTTTGGGGTTTAACCCTTACTCATATGCAGATTTGCACCGCTGTTAGGTGACTGAATTTAGCTACAGCAGTGCCTTTTATTTTTTTTCTTCCAAGAGGGCTTTATGGCTGCAATAGGAACTGCCCTGTGACACTACTTTTCTAATCAAATCCACAAGGATTTCACACCACTTATCCAGAAGTGGAAATTTAGTATGAAATCTGCAAGTATTTGACAGTTCAGCTTTGATGGGAACGAAGTTAGTGGAAACACTGAAGTTCAGTGCTAAAAACAGACACTAGAGGGTGCACATGCTTAGAGTTAATCCATTTTATCTTCCTGGGTACTGAAGTGGTTTTCCTACTTATCCCTCATCTCAAAATAATTTATTTTCAAGCAGTTTACTTAGTCATTCTGTAGAAAAATGTATTGTCATTTCTTACCTCAGTTTGTTTGTCTTCAGCCAGCTGATTTTGTACTTCAGCCTCTGTTACTTCATTTTCTACCTCTTCTGGAGCAGTTTTTTCTGGTGAGAAGTTAAGTGCAAGAGGTAGCACAGGTGGAGGAGATGTATCATCTTCTGAAGAAGATATCTTTGTCCTACTCTCTTCTGTCTGTTTAGAACTACAGAAAAGAGCATTGGCAATAATTGAGTTCTTTAATCAGCATGAACTACTAAAGACAGACAAGCCAATCTCCTAACCTCATTTTTCCTTTTTTTACCCCAAGTTTTAATGACCAAAAGACTTCCCATATTTTCATCCAAAAGTATGCTAGTTACCTGCAAAATACAAGATATTTCATGCTGCAATAAATTTATAGCCTACCCATGCAAAAAAAAAAAGAGCTAATGACTTCAGGATGAAGAATTAAATCTTAAATTGACATATACGAGCAGCCTAAACTTCATAAGTGGTATTTTTTTTTAGACTTTGAAGAAACAACTAGCTAACAAGTACTGATATTGCATATCATTAGGCAATCCACTTCAGTCCCTGCTGAGAGGAAGTACTCACACCAGCTGGAGGACCAGGGATCATAATCTGATTAGTATAAAGTCATTCTAGGGAGAGCAATTGTTTCCTTGAGAGAAAAGGCTATTTTGGACATTTACCCTAAGTAACATGACATATAGGAAGAGTTTTGTAGCCATGAATCATTCCTGCTTTGATAGTGTTCATCTCCACCAATCATGAAGCAAGCCTGCATACATACATTAATATATATGGCACTTGATAGAAGATGTTGGGCTGATAATATGAAGGCAACATTTTCACAGAAAACAAACAGAATTAACAACAGTGTAGGATTCACCCATTCTGCAAGCAATTATTTCAAATTAAAAATAGGTAAACCTGCTCAGAAACTGAAGTTCAGTCAACTAAATCCTTAGCTTTTTGACTGATATTTTAAGAAAGTGTAATTTTACAGAAGCATTGGCAACAGTATGAAACAAAGTTAAGACTAGTATGTATTTTAACCAGCTACTTCCCTTCATCAGAAGGCAACAGCAAAATAACGCCAACACCAAATCTGTTTTCAGTCAGAACATCAGATGTAAGTCTTGAGTTGTCTGCTAGCTCAAGACATACAAATAACTTCCTACTAGAGATTATAATTCTCTAATGTTAGATATTGACTCATCTCAGTAAGGCTTATATTATTTTACTAGTCACAAGATATAAATCTTTTTTAGGCCTATACAGGACCTATGCTCAAATGCTTTATTCTAACATTTAGCAGAGGTCCTTGAAACCTGAAAGTCATCATTAAAATTCATTTAGAGGCAGTTTGCCTGCAATACTTATTTCATATCTGGAGGTTTCTGTCTTACCCAGCTGTAAGAGTCTTTTTGGTAGAAAAGCTGGAACTTTGGCGAATAGATGCAGCATGTGGAGAAAATGCCATTCTTGGTGCAGTTTTAGGAGTCACTGCTGGAAATCCTGAGATACGACGAATAGGTGTAGGTAAGCCAGACCGTTTCAGACTGGCAGGAGTCATGGAGACAGACCTCTCAGGAAAACAAGAATTCTGAAAGATCCCATCTTCTGAGGCTTTCACAGGAGTGCTGATTGCCATGGCACTAAAAAAGGAACATGCATTAGCCAAAAGCTTCTAGAAACAGTTTTATTCAAACTGTTCTACCAAACAATACAAGTCAGTTTCCTTTTGGTCAGTAAGGGAACAGTAATCGTGATAAAGTCAACAATCACAGCATAGTAAGGGCTTTACCTCATAAGGATGCTGTTATGAATGACTCCAGTCTATTTAGCATTGCAAAGAAAATTCTATTCTGAAGGGGGTGTGCAGGGTGTTGTTTGGTTTAGTTTTGGGGTTTGGGTTTTGGGTTTTAAATCAGTTCCAATAGGCATTAACACAGCCAACCTGGAGGGTCTCAAGGGACTACACAATGAAGTTAGAACTTCTAACGATTGTTCCAACACCCAGCCATGTTGCATTCTAAGTACACCCCAGTACATTCGATTTTCAGTTAAGCCCTACCTTCCAAGTGTGCCACAAAATGTTAATCCAAGAGATGGTGTTGCTTTTGGTGCTGATTTGTTTGATGGCGTATCTAAAGAGAAAAATTTTGTTAATTGCTATCCAGATTTTTTTTTTTTTAATATAACAGATAACTTCCAGTTAAAATACTAATTCATTCCAAGAGGTGGAGAGAAGTTTAATGAAACAAATAACAGGCATTCAAGGTAACATTTGCTTTTAACAGCCAAGCTAGAAGACAGGTCATGCAAAGTATGTGCTTACCTCCCACCTTCACTGGAACCTTAGTTTGACTTGTAGGAACAGACAAAACTCTAGCCTTGGGCTTTGGACACAGGCTTCCTTTTGTTGCACTTCCATCTTTTTTCTGCTGACATAGCTTCTGCAGACTGGGAACAGAGCTCAGCCTCTGAATTCCACTGCCTACAGCCTCAGATGATGTTGCAGAAGCTGAAGAATGAGCCAAGCTTACAGCACTAGATATTTTGGGAGTACTAGCCGATCTTGCTTGCTTCCTGGATTTTTCTGTATTGGCAGCCTGCAGAGACGACACTCTGGTAGGTCTGACAAGGGCCAGCCTATTTGTACTAGCTGAAAGGTTAGAGCCACTCACACTAGCTTTTGAAGACATGCTTGATTTTCCTGCAATAGAAAGTTAAGTTATACTTCTGAATCCTTGCTTATTGCTAAGTTTTTGACAAAGAAAAATAATTACGCTCACACAGGAAAGAAAAAAGGCAGTTTACAGCATTTAAATTTATGTTCAAACTACTCAAGTTTAAGAACACATACAACTACTGAAAACTTACTCCCTGAATCCTCCAGCAATTTTGCCTGTTTTAGAAAGTGTCCTCACCAAATTCCTGAATTACTGCAATCAAGTCAAAGAATATTCTTCAAGGAATGCCAAAACAGCTTGCAGATTCAAGTTGCATTTTCAGCATTTTCTCCCAGCATAGTTGGCTCTGTTCCCTTAAGCAAGTATTGAAGAAGGTAGTAGTTCAAGTTACACTGATTAACACCACAGGCTGAACTACCCCACAAGTGCTTTTCTCAGTTTTCTGTATGGTTCTTACTTTTAGTCTGTAGGTTACTTTCATTAATAGGATGAATCTTGACTAGGCACTTCTATCATATAAAATAATTCTTATTAAGCTTTAACTTTTACTGATATATTATTATCCATCCAGAAGCAAAGTACAAAATAAAAATTTGCAGTAACTCGGTATCTCAATAGATCTACAAGAACTGTGGTGCTTACATCTGACAGTATTTTTAGGAGACTATTTTCCTGATCCTTTGAAGCTTACTGTGTCCTGGGTCTGAAAGGGTGAAATTGATGTCCTCATAGTATAAGCCTCTTGGTTGTATTCAGTTACCTCCCTAGAGTATGTTTCCAATATGCTTGAGTAAAGCTCATCCTTTTATTAGGCTTACAGAAACTCAGAACTAGGCCTTCTACCTTCCTTCCATATTTCAGTTGTTTTGGTGGGTTTTTTGTTTTGTTCCTTTTTTTTTTTTTAATTCAAGTTAGACAAGCTTACAGCATTCAGAAGCTCACGTACTTGGCTGTAATAGAGAAGATCATGTACAAAGAGAACAGGTTTCCTGAGGGATTGCTTACTTTCTGGCTGTGTCAGACCCTCACATGTAGGCATCAGGCTTACATGAATTTAGTTTTTACAAATGATAGAAGTCTAAGATTTATCCTTAGTCCACAGGGATTTATTGGACTAGCCTACAAAATTTTATTCTCCATTCAAAATGTTTCTTACTGCTTGTATGTACTGGACACTATTGAAACATACCCAAACCCACAGTCCAAGACATGCTTAGCTATTTCAAAATTGATTTGTGGCACAAATCTGTATTAAGAGTGATTACCATTTTTTCCTATAGGAGAAATGGATAAACTTGAATTCAGACTTGAGTTCATGCTAGACACTGATGATGAGGAAGTAGTCTTTCTTGTGAGACCACTGGCAACACCGGGAAGTTTCAGATGTGTCATCATCTTTAAGCTAGGCTGAATCAGAGAACATAGTTTATTCAAAAGCAAAAAAACTATTAAAACATTATTTTGCCATGCTTTTTCTTGGTATTATAGCTTTTAATTTGTGAATTTTAGAGAACCTCCTTCCTCAGATTACAGTTTAAAAAGTGAACTTTCTTAGAAACAGTTCCATTATATCTGGGTTGTTATACAGAACTGGAACATCAGATCTAGGAGGTGGACTGTTATTATTATTCCTGCCACAAACTCGAATATGGACTTAAAGGGATTAAAGAATAAAAGGAGTAACCCCTGGCACCAGTATATGCTGGGCACCAACCAGCTGGAAAACGGCTTTGCAGAAAAGGCCCTTGGGAGTGCTGGTAGACAAGTTGAACATGCCAAGCACTGGCACAGGTTTCCCAGGGAGGTTGTCGAGTCTCCATCCTTGAAGATGCTCAAAAGCTGTCTGGACATGGTCCTGGGCAACTGACTCTAGGTGGCCCTGTTTGAGCAGGGGTTTGGACCAGATGACATCCAGAGGTCCCTTCCAACATTAACCATTCTGTGATTCAGTGAAGTTGCATGCAGCATGGAAGTAGGTGTCTAAAGCTTCAAAACTCCTGACAGCTATAGGTATTCTACCTTCATACAAGTTATGGCAACCTTTTAATATGGTATAGTTAACTACACACATCAAAAACTTTCTTACAGAAAATTACTGATTGCTTACCTGCAGCTAATGCTTTAAAAACAAAGGTAATACTTGTTAATCCAACACATTTATAGTTGCTCTTAAGTATGTTCATTGTGTTATAGACATAGAACACACATTCAAGAATGGCAATTATAGAACAGAGACTACTTCTCCTTAAAACCATTATATACAACAACATAGCTCTAAATTAGAAAGTAAGCTATATCAGTTTTTTCTTTTTATCAGAACATCACAAATTATCTTCATATTAAGAATGCTTGCCATTACCTTACTTGGTGCAGGAAAGGCTTTTTTGTCTTGCGCTGAGGAACTATCACTGAACGAAGACTCAAAAACATCTGAAGCAGCACTAGATTTATCAGAAATTAGATCTTCAGATGATCCCATGCTGTTCAAGTCTCTTTTTGCAGAAATACTAGTATGTTTTCCTGGTTTGGGCTGCAAATTTCAATGCAACATTTTAAAAGCTACTAGTGTTTCTAGAAACCACTATAAAGCTTTTTACTCAAATGGATTTTGTTAAGAAACCAAGACAACAGTCAATGAAGAAGCCTTTGAACCCAGTCAAGTCCTTAGTCTTTGGACTAATATAGTTTAAAGTTAGTCTTGTGAGTGTATTTGCCAAGTATTAGAACAGTCTTGAACCCAGATATTGGACATCAACCTGAGAACAGTTCTGCACAACAATTCATCAGCACAAATTTCATATAATCATGTTCACCTACATACGGTAACAGTTGTTCCTTACAAGATCTCCATTTAATTCATATTCTTCTGCTGCTTTACTCTAGTTTTCCAAAAGGTGAGACATTACAGTAGTAGACTGCATCATCCAAACTGTCTATTTAGACAGTGGGGTACAATTTGGCTAGGTAAAGCATTAAGACTGTGCCTTTTCTTATAGCACCTAAAATCAAAAAGAGACTTTTACCACAAAGGAATCAAAGGGTCCCCTATCTTCTATAGGTGATGGTTCCCAAGGAGCCAATATCACATTTTCAGTAAAGTCTAGTACATACTGGAACCCAAGCCATAAGATGTAGAGCAATAAAATCCAGAAGATATTCTATCTAGAGACTGGGATTTGTGCACACAAGGTTTTCTAACACAACTGTTTCCTTGCTATCCTAGAATACATTTTCAGTTGGTCACATAGCTACATCTTAAATGTAATACCATTAATCACTGCTTTTGATGGTTGAGACAAGTTGTGGACAGAACTAGGACGAAAAGGTATTCCTGTCCTATCAAGATAATTGTGGGGTTTTTTCCCCCCTCACCTCCATTGACAAGAGTTAACAGTAAACAAAGCCATTTTTGCTCATTAAGTCACTAAGAACAGTGCAGCAATTTTACCAGCAACAAAACAGTGTTTAAACAGAAGCCAGGAATGATGGTATTCACAAAACCAGAATACAATGGAAAAGAAATTCGCCTGCAGATGCTCTACATTGTCATAATAGATAAAACTAGTTGGCTACTATACCACAGTATCTGCCCCGACTTTTCTTTTTTATATATAATGTTTCCTGCCTAAGGATCTTATAAGGTAAAGAAACACCGTAAGATTAAAGTTCACTTTTAAAAATAAAAGCTTGTGGACAGTTTAAACATTCCTAAAAGACACAAAGGCCATGTCTAAAGAAAACATTGTTGCCCAGAAGCTGTCTTTACCTTTTCAATAGTCAACAAATTGCTTCTTCCAAGAGTAGATGAAGCTTTTGCCATTGGCAGTTTGCCAGTTGCCTTCATATTTCTTCCCTTAGTTTCCTGTTCTTGTGTCAGAGGTGAACTGGCAATTTCTGTAGGAGATACACAAATTTTAACAGGGCTTCTGTTTGGAGGAGTATGAAGAGCATGTGTTTTGTCATCTGACAAAAGTTTATCCAATTCCTTTGGAAAACAAGGTGGCAGCTGACATGCTGGGCTATCTCGCACACAGTATGTCTCCCGTTTAACAGCCCTGGGACTTTTCGCTATATTTTGGCTTCTCAGTATTTTCAATTTTGACTTTGAATCCTCCACAAATTTTTCTATAATCTTGTCTTCCCGTTCTTCTGATTGGCTTATTTTAGTCTGTTCATTCTTGCTTCCAGTCTCTATCTGCAGTGCTAACAAATGAGCTTCTTTGAAAATTTCCACAAATTTCTCTCCTGTAAGTGGGCTCCACGTGAGTTCATCATCACAAGCAGGTGCACTCTTTTTTTCAGCACTTGTTTTTGCTTCAACATTGGCAGCAATACATTTTTCTTTGTGTCCCAAAGGTCCAACAAAAACTTCATCTTCATTTCCACTACAAAGAAAAGTTAAGTCAGCCCAGCACCATACGTGTGTTCATTTTAAAGGTATATTTACCTGTAGACCCTTCACTTACCTTGCTGGAGAGAGTGAAAGGTCAAAGTCAAACTTTTCATCAGTCAGAAGAGGAAAGTCTGAAACCATAACAACAAGAATTTTGTCACAGTGGGGATTTGCAGTAAAAATGATTGCATTATGCTTTGACAATTTGGTGAAGCTGATGTCAGATGGCAAAGAAAGTTTTAGCTACCAATTTTAAGTAATTAAAATAACAAAAACATGTTTTAGGTCAAAGAAATTGAAGGTACAGCTGTGAATATGATCATAATTGTGATAGATGCCCAAATATTATGAAAGATGTCAACACTAATTTCTAAGCATCCATAATAAGAATGTGGGAATCTGGCTGTCGGAAAGGGTATTGGCAGCGTCCAATCAAGAAAAGTAAGATTATATAATCTACAGGTATATGACAACGCAGTTGTCCTATCAGTCAGTTCTTTCCCAGTTCAGACCACCACAGGACAGTAACAGGAGCCAGTGAGAAAGATTAGTTTTCCTGTTAGCTAATATATACACTAAATATTAATTTAATCCACAGCAGACAGATAAGGAAAAGGGAGAGGTCAGATTAGATATATAGAAGAGAGGCTGATGACATCATGTCACTACTACACATGCTCTAGCACCAGTGTTCCACAACCTCTTGAGGAGGGTTATAAGTCTGAGACTGGCAACAGCAGCCCATCCAAGTAAATGAGTACACAAAACAAGATATAAAACAGATACAGGAGTTCTACTGATCTGAACTGTCTTAACTTTAAATAAGGCATACACCAGGTAGAGAATATCCTAACATGTTCTCCACCTACCATTGCTCGTGCAAATACTCAGCTTTTCTTCAATCACATGACTTGAGCAGTGTGCCGCCATTTCTTTTCCTTCTTCCACAGTGTCTGGAAAATACAGAATTACTGATGCAGTACATTTAAAAAAACAACAAAAAGGTCACAGAATTTTACGATACTACCAAATTAGCACGGAGGCAAACATTGCCTTTGAAGGCTCTTATATGCTATGTTTAGGAACAGCCACACAAACGTGGTTTATGGGATGTCACACCTCTCGCCATCCTCTTGAAACGCCATTAAATTATCTGAGACTATGTATATGCGAAGTGTTGCAACCTCTGTAAAAAGCCTTCAAATACAGCAGCGATGCCTAGGATTTCTGAGATTCCTTAACGCAAACCCTGTGTTCGGCAACTAAACTCCTTTTATGAATACAGCTGCAATGGGCAGCACGGCTAGACAGCTGCAGCAAGAACACTGCCACCCCAGAGGCTAAAAAAACCCCAACATTTTACAGCACTAATTCGAAACTGGCATAACCGAGACGCAGCACATCTCTGCTCCGCGGCACTGCGCTTGAGACGGCGACTTGCACTGGTGGAGAGAAACCCATCAAATACGACTTTCCTGTGAGCAGAGGTTGACTCGTCCCTACCTTGACACAACCCGCTCAGGCGTTGCCGAGGTTACCAGGAGACCCCAGGAGGAGTACCTCAGGCCGTGCGGCCAGGCCGAGGGGATTAGCGCCGAGCACGGACCTACCAGGGCTGCTCCCTCACGGGGCAGCTCAGCAGAGCCCACCGGAGCCGAGGGGACCCCACACACCCACCCCCGGGGGAGGAGAAGCTGCCCGGCGCGCGCGGAGCCGCTCACAGGCCCCGCGAGGGACGCGGAGCCGCCCGCCGACTTCCCACCGCCCCACCTCCACTGCAACGGCCCCTCTACAGCCGGGCCTCGGGGGAAGTCCTCCGGACAGCACACCGCGAGGCCGGTGAAGCGGCCGAGGGCCGGCAGCCGCCGCCGCTCCTCTCACCTCCGCGGGGCCGCCGAGCGCGAAGCGGCGCAGCGGTGCCGCCCGGACGTTTGAAATCGCACCGCCGTCACGTGACGCGCCCGGCGCGCCCTCATTGGCAGGTTCGAACGATACCGACCCTCCCTCCCTCCCCGGGCATTCTGGGGCTGGTAGTTGGCCGGCGCTCCCCGAGGGCCGCCGGTGTGGCTGAGGGGCCGCTCCCCGCCGCTGGGCCTCACCCGCTTGCCGTGGCCGGTGTCGAACGGATTACACGGCCGTCGTCTGGTAGAACTAGAGACGGGCCTCTGGAGCATCGCGGCACGCAGGGCCATCGGAGGCTGCCAGAAGGCTGCTGCAGGCGGCCGCGGGGCGGGCCGATGGCTGCCGACGGCCCCCTCTGGTGCCCTGGCGCCTCCTGCTCCGCTCGGCCTCACAGGCCAGGCCGCTCCTGGGGCGCTTTCCGCTCCTCAAGTGCAGGTTCCAGCCTTGCTGTTTCATCCCCGCTGCTTGTTGCTGCGGAGCTGGGTTTGCCTGGCAGACCTCAGCAGCCGCGGTGGTGGCAGCACCAGACGGGAAAGGCTTCGGGAGCGTCTGGGCTTACGACGGACTCGGCTTCAGGGCCCTGCCGCGCTGCAGGGCCTCGGGGTGGCTCCTGGCACGGCTGAGGTGCAGGGTGCGCACAGACTCCTTTTGTTTCCTCCGCACCGTTGCTCCATACGATTGTCCTAGTAACTTAACGGCACCAAAAGGGATATATACCTGTTCCTGAAATGACGTAAGGAAGAGCGAGATTCCTGGATGTCAGTCCCAGCTGCTGCCAGTTAATACGGGCTGACTGATAGAATAGTTTTAAAAGTAGACCCTTGTCAGTAGGAAACACCAGGAACACACCGCTCTGCCATGTTTCTTCTGAAGTTTACTGCTGTGCAGTGCTTCAGGTTTTCTCCTGATACATGCATGGCCTCAGAAATTGCAGTCAAGTGATATATTCTGTTCCGAGTATTTCAGGATGGCTAACTAAATCACTGGACTGGAATTTAGCAGCTGAATAAGAATGGTTAAGTATGACCTACAGATTTTCATATAGACAAAATATTTTGTAGCCCTTTCTCTACTTGGCCACTTACATTTTAGGATCTTTGATGGAGCCTTGCAAGCAATATACACAATTTGAGTATATAGCAAGTACCCTACGTATTGGCTAATATGCACAGTATATGGTGGGACACACAGGATACTAGGCTGACTATTAATGTAGGGTTTGGCGTTCGGAAGATCTCGCAATGTCACAGAAAGACGGACGGTTAGTCGCAGCCCTATGACGTATCTGTAATCCTGCCTACCCTTGTTAGTATAAAAGGAATTAACTGCGCAATAAAAGGTGGAAGTTGGCGCTCACACTGTGTGTGTTATTTGTCTCTTTCCCTGGTCCGGGCCGACCAGTGATCTAATCGTGGCACCTCGATATGTAGCGAATGCTACAATTAACACACTCACCTCCTACCTTTCCTCCCTCCCCATCACCCCAGGAGTCCCTCCTGGCTGGCAGTGGTCAGTTGGGTGGGGAGTGTCAGGCTTTGCTGCTCATAAAACAGGCCAGTCCTCACAATTACAGAGTTTCTGTCTTCCAGCTTTTTGTCTCAGGATTTTATACCTGTTCTCTTCAGTGTTTTTCTCATGGCTCTTTGAATTACTATTACTGATGTAATAGTTTCAATTCTACATTTTTACTGTTCTTCTCTTGCATTGCTTTAGCTTATAGGATGTCTCACTAATAGCTCAACAGCAATTTTTTTTCAGTAAGTTGAGCAAGGGTCCATGGCTGTATTGACAAAACTGGGCCATGCACATTATGAGGATAATTTTCCACAAAATTATGATAGAAGAATAAAAGTTGGGAGATCTCAAGATTGTATTATATAGCCAAAATTCAACAATCTCACACCTCTGAGATGAGGCTGGCACATACCTCCTTTTGCTTAGTTCAGTCAAAAAGTTAAAGCATCAGTAAGAAACAGAAAATCAGATGAAACTAAAGGGAAAGGGGGCAAATAGGCTGTAAGTGCTACAGATCTTAGGACTGAAGTAGAAAAAAATGTATAAAGAAAACTAAAAACATACAGGAAAAATTCAGTTTACAGCTTTTATTGTGGCACCTACCACTCTGTATATGTTATTTAAGAAAACAATCCCAAAGTTGTAACCGCCCATATTCTCAGGACCAGGTCTGAAAAAGCTGGAAGTGATTCAAGTCAGTAATTCTTTACCGATGTCTGAATTTCTTCCTCCAAGTCATTGTAATATTTCTATTTTTCTGTATTTAATATATTACTACTACTAAAGAATTATATAAAATCCTTGGTAGCTCCACTGGTTCCAGTGACACAGTTTTACTCACATAGCCATTAGAAGTAAACAACACATGCATTTCTATTGAAATACTGACATACTAGCATACTGACATACTAGTCTTGTAATAAGTTTACTTCAAGGAAATGGAGACTTGATCAGTGTCCGTTAAATGGTCACAGTGTCGATGAAATTAAAATAGCTCTTTTCATAAATGTTATTTATGGAAAAGAGTTTTAAGACTGTTGAGACTATGAGTAAATGAGCTCAGTTTTAATTTTCTGGAGTGTAAGTGATATCCCAAGACATATTTGGAAATTGCTAATTGTTTTACTAAAACGGAAGGAACCAATTTTATTTATATAAAAACATAAATACTATGCAAAGGAAATGCAAAAGCCTTTAGAAATGCACCAGAACTACAAGTTCAGATTTGTTTTAACAGCAGTTATATGTGACAATAAGCTTAAAGTAGCAGTTAAATGAGAACTATGGTTATTTTAATTTTTTTGACAGTTTAAAGATGATGCAAGAAAGTTTTCACATACTGTTTTGGGAAAGAAGGGCTTTGGCCTGTTTTTCTAAACTACAAATTTAAATGTGTTTATTCACGAGCCCTACAAATAGTTACTGGAACATTGGATTTATTATACTAAAACCACCATTAACCCAGCTAATCATGCAATGCCAAACTATTGGGAGAACTTCTGCATTGGCACAGCCTCTTGTCTTGTCAATTAATGGCTCCAGGTGGTCAGGGAAGAATAGGATGTATGTGACTTGTTTACTAACCCTAAATGTCTAAATGTTTTCTTTTGTGCTGATTTGCTGCTTATTGACTGCTTATTGAATATGATTGTGTTATAAAATTCAACAGAGTATTAAAGACAGCACCTACTTTTTCATAAAAATGTTTGAATATTAAACCACATCTAAGTGATGGTGGCTTGAAATTTCACTCCAGGCAAGTTAAACCAGATTACAGTTGTAAAAAGAAACTAAGTTTTACCCCAAAATAGCCTGTGATCTAATAGAAAGTAGTTCTAAGTTACAGCTCATCCTGCATTTTTCATCACCAGCACCCTCCATCTGTGCATTACTTGTGTTGTTATGAATTTGGCAACACTTCAGCAGTGAGCTACTGTTTATAAGAAGGGACCCCAGCAGCTGAAAGAAGCCAGTCGTTGGGATTACTCATTACTTGCCTTGCGAGCCGCTCCAGGGAATTTCTTGAAGAACTATGTCAAAATCAGCTTTAGAAAACCAGTAATTTGAGAACTTTGATTGACACATATCAAGCGCTCCCAGACTAGCATTGGTCAAGTTGGTGGGCTTGGAAGAAAGATTCTTTTTGTTGGTGTACTGAGTGAAGATTTTCCTCTTTTGTGCAAGGAAACAAGAGGATAAAAAAGGCCTTTTTCCTCTCTGCAAGAAGAAATCTGGCACATTGGGAACTCAATCACCAAGGCACTATGAATGCTTCCAGGAGGTAAGCTGCATATAATGCATTACACTCAAGTAGGAATAGGAAAGCAAACTACTGACAGAATACTCCTCTTGTGGTCTTCACATGATGCTGCCAGATGATCATGAACTGTGTTATTTCATTTGCTGTTACACAAGACAGAAGGTAGTCCTTGTCCTGATATGAATGTTAAATGTGTATTTCTAATTCTACAACTACTTTCTGTAAAATCTCAGCTGCAGAACTTGTTTTATTGATGAATTCCCTTTTGCAGATTGCACTTCCTAGTCTTCCATTTTTAACAAATCAGTTTTGACAGCTCTCTTCCAAGTGTGCATAAGTATGTAAATATAATTTGTGTTTAAAAGCTCTTTACTCATAAACTGTATCTGCAGCAACATTTCGGTAACTCCTCTTCTGTGATAATAACAGCAGGAACATGTATGAACCAGAGCTGTAATACATCTAATTCTTCTCAGACCTCTTCCTAAGCTACACAAAAATCACAAGCTGAGCAATGTCCTTTTGGCATTCCAGTTCAGATGGAATTGTGGACATTCAACATTTTTCTCTCTTAAAAAGAAGCAGGCCCACTGGGGCTTAGCAGACAATTTTCAGTGGCAATAACAGCAACTGGAGGTCAGTTACCATAGGCTAACACTTCTACTTTCAAACCATTTGGGAAAGGTGGCAAAGCAATGCAAAATGTTACTCCAGAGAGACCTGCAGATACCCTTTGTGTAGTTACTCCTGATTGGTATCTTTGGGTAATGAATATCTTGACAGACTGCCAAGGGAAGTTCCCTCTGAAAAGCCGATATAAAACCACATTATCAGAGCAGAATAGAAAACTTACACAGCACATGCTGTGCTTATTCCCATGCATTAAAGCTTTGGAAACTGGTAATTTTTTTTAAACCCTGCCACTTTCATAATATTGCAAAATGAAAGTGTTTTTTCTCATACAACTGATCTGTATCAATAGTGAAGAGTAAGAGCACTGTGCATCCTCTAACAAGCCCATACCCAGTCTCTCTGCCTGTCAGTGGGAGAGAAATACCAAATGGCTGGTAAATGTTTTGCATTTCCATTTATGGAAATTACTTTATTAGCCCCATACAGTTTGAAGAGCTCTTTCCCAAATCTAGTCAATGATACAATGCACTCTCTGGACTTCATTATAAACACTACTGAACTGTTAATAAAAAACAATATTTTTTAATCTTAACCTTGCTTTTTGCTATGGCAGGATACATTCTCTCCGTGCTCACAGACAGAAAAACAATGGAAACAAAAGTGAGAACCGGCATAGCAGCTCTGGGTTCAAGCACCAGCATGGGGATGATCTTGCTACAGTCCATACCCTTTACACGGTTATTGTCATAATCCTTCTAATGGCAATCTGGGGAGCCTGGTCAAGGCAGGATTCATCCTTATAGCAGCAATATGCTTTCTTTTTTAAATATTTAAAGGAATATTTGTGTCAATTATCCATACCTGTGAGGTACAAAAAATGTCTCAACGTATTACAGTTTTCTTGAAACTGCTTAAACCGTTGCTACTTGTGGAACTGAACCTGTGAAGCAATTTAATAGGCAATGTACAGAACATGACTTTGTGAATAACATATACCTGCTTGCACTGTACACGTTTGTATTACCCTTTGCATGTATATGAAAATTACTTCAAGCACAATATGCTACCAAGAAGACTTCAACTTATGTTTTTATTGGTTGATGTTTTGTATATGCACCCCAGCTTTCCATTTTTGAACTTTCATTGTCCAGTCTCTACCTCTGCTAAAATTACCTGTCCCAATCTATGGTAAAACATACACTACAAGCAAGCATAATGTGCCATGTCGCAACAACACAGGAAAAAATATTATCAATAAAACCAGCTATCCTGCAGGCAAAGGAAGACCTCTGAACAAGTCAAATTCTCATCTCTGTTGCTGAAGAGAATTTATATGGGATTAGCATCTGCATATTTTTAACTTATGGTAATGCCTCTGTAAACTCAGGAATAAAACCATGAAATAAAATGCATTTGTAAGCATCCTTTGTTGCAGAACCAACTGGCTCAGTCTTCAATCTTGTACCAATATATTTAATTTATCTGCAACCACTGCTTGCTTTTCCATAATTCATTAATACCTCATAGCAGTACCAACCTCCACATATACCAGCCCATCCTTGATTGGGGGCATTCCATACTCCCACTTTTTCAGGGAAGTAACTCCACTCAGAAAACCTGCAAGCTTTCTGGAAATACAGCCAGCTGGCAGTCTCTGTTAAACTCTGTTAATTGTATGGATGCCTACTCCTGATGAGCTCAGGTTAGTCGACTGGCAGCTCTGAAGGGCAGTGGCTGTTGGGAACAATAGTCCAAGCCTTTGGAGCTTAAACTCAGCTTAACCCCCAAATTTCAGCATTGCCTAAACTGACAAACAGTATCCTAATAAACAAAGAAGAGCTGCAAGACATTTTGAATACTTAGGAACAGATAGATACATGTTTGTAATTACATAGTACCTGTAGAGAACACAATTCTTACAAGTATCATGTACTCCATTTTGGTATCCATCCATCTTCAGGAGGGGTACACAAACTGAAATGTTTCTGAGAAGACCTACATAGCATTAAACGTCAAGGAGTGTTTACAAAGCACAGTGTAGCACCAGAGAGACACCTGTGTCAGCTCTCAACAGGCAGGTGTGGGTGCTGGAATCAGTGTTTCTCTATCTATGCAGCACTCCACCAGCGTTACCCTACTTGGGCAAACACCCTTGTTAAGGTACCACCTCATCATGCTTTATCATGGGAGCAAAGCTTTGATGATGCTCTCCGAAGAACAGCACACAAAGGAATGATAATAAAAAAAACAGATTAGCACATTAAATACATTGTCTCATAGGACATAGGGACCCCAGTCATAAACCATATAGCATGAACTATTACAAGTGAAAGCAAAAGGATGGTCCTTCCCTTGTAAATGTACCACTGAAGTACACAAGAAGAGAGAGATTTAGACATTCTGACAGCAGTACGAAAAACCCCAGGTGATTGGGGTTGCGTGACAGGCGATGGCTTCAGTGCACTGGAAGCTTAATGTCATCAAGGCTTTTGTAGGAGAGAGGGAGTTTTGACAATGGGTCAAAGAGCAGTACTGAATAATCATTTATTTTGAAAATGATGGAGGTTCCCCTAGCTGAAGTAAGCACAGAAGGAGTGCCTGAAGCTGCTGCTTTGAAAACACAAGGCAAGAGGGTGAGCTTAGGCTATAGGAGACCAATGTGAACTGTGAAGGGCTTTGGAGGTAAAATCAGACAGATAAAGGCATCTCAGGGTGACAGAAGAGGGGAAGCCAGTGAACAGAGCTGGGGAGGGGGCCACACTTAATGGTGAGGGGAGTTCACTACTGGAACTGGTCACCGACAGCTGAAATGGATTTTTCCTTTGCTTAAGACTTTGTAAATCAGATTGGCTATTTGTTCTAACATACATAGCTTTTAGAAACATGCATTTTATTAATACCAACACTCAGTTCAGAGATGTGCAGGCTGCAGCTCATAAATTCAGCTGCCAGATCAGTGAATCTGCATCACTTGTGCTGCCATGTTCATCATGGTGGCCTGCAGACGTGGCTGCAGAGCACTCAGGAGGAGTCCTCCTGGTGCGAGGTAGCCTACCTTCTGCTTCTCTCTTTCCCTGCGGAACCTCCGACTGTCCCTCTCACATCACTGCGAGATTTGCCAGGTGGCAAAATACACACTCCCCCAACTATGGACAGGCACACATCTGATCCCGCACACAAGCACCAGCCTGCAGGTTAAGGCTGCTGGCAAATCCTGGTGTCCTCTTGGAGGACAACTACCTCTGTCACTACCTCTACCTAGGCTGAAAGCTTGGGAACCATCTTTAACTCACACAGCAATAACCTGCTGGCTTTACTGCATATTACAAAGTCATTGTAAAAGATGGCTTTGTACAGTCTGTTTCTGTTTCTTGCTTGTCCTGTCTCCTGTCATCGTCCGTCCCTCCCCGCCCCACAAGAAACTCACGTATTGCAAAGCATTCAAGCAGGAAAGTGAGTTCTGTGGCAGATGAGGTTTTAGTCATTGCCTTTTAGAAGCATAGGCTGCTGGTTTCTCTCAATTTTTGTCATAGACACAAAGTTAAAAAGACAGCACAGGCAAAAAAAAAACCCAAAAAACAACCACCACCCCACCTAAAAGAAAAGCTAGAACAACTGACCACACATCATACTTTTGGATTTTGTTGTTAAATTTGTAAATCCTGCAGGTATAATCCTGCCTCTGAAGCACTGGAGATCCAAATAAGGTATTCCTCTCTTTCACCTTGTGATAGAGGAGACGAGGTATGAAAGTTCAGAGGAGACAGCAGCAGAACACTAAATGTTTTGAAAAACCTGTCTTTTTTCCTTAAACTTTTGCTTTACTGGAAAACAGTGGTGGTTCATTTAACAGTAACATTATAGAGCCAAATTTATTAATTTCTAATGTGTTCAGAAAGACAGGCGTAACTTTGCAGGGTCAACAAAATCTACATTTATTACCAGTTTCTGTAAATAATTTAACTTGGATAATGGAACTAGGACTAGGGGAAAACTGTGGTCTTGCAGGGCAATGGCACAGTCTTCACTGCCAACAGACCCAAATCATCTGCCTAAGTGACACTATGGAGGCTTCATCTCCCAAAATCATTTCCAGTAAATAGACCCACGAAAAAAATTCATTCAGGTCTCACCATAAATCACAATTTCATAATTTAACTCATGTGAACAGTAACAAACTATTTACTGTTTCTACACCAATGAAACAGACTGACAAGAATTCAAAAGTGGGAACCCAAGTTTGGAACTTGCATATCAATTGTTATGCAGTGATCTTTTTATTAATATTCCTCCTATATTAAACAGACCAGACTGATGTTTTACACACGTTCTAAAAAGGCTGTGGTTTAAGCATATCTGCCTGCTGTTATTTTAAGCTACCAAAACCAACGTCAGCAGTTGAGCCCACAAATCTGATGATATACTCCATGTGCCAACTGGACTGTCAGAAAAGGTAAACAAGTTTTTTCCATGGTCATTCTCACAAGCTGATGTTACACACATTTTATTTCAGAAGACTCAAGCCCTTCTAAGCTCCATTTTTTACTTGTGCCTCCCATTTCCCTTTATAGAGGATGACAGATTCTGTAAAACCATCCTTAAATCAAGATATCAGCACAACCATTTGTCCTGAAAAATTTCTTTTGATAAACGTTGTAATTCCCTTGGTACTTGGTAAGTATTTTGCCATTGATTTGGTTGGTAAGAAAAGGATGGTATTTGTACTACTGTGTTTTAATTGAGGGAAGAATTAACCAAAATCAAAATGCAAAACAGCTAGGGATTTCTTTATTAAATACAGAAACACAGCCAATGCTAGGTCTATCTATCAGTTTACTAGTCTGTTTAATGTAGTAGGTAACACTTCAACTCTAACTCAGACTTGCCTCTTCCCCAAAATACATTTTGTTTTCCCAAATATCTGTAAGAATCTGGGGCATACTCTTCCAAGTATCTTGTAAGTACACGAATTGTAATACCTCAGAGAATATTAGGGGAAAAAAAAACAAAATGCAAACAGCTATATGGTTTTATACACGTCTCAGAAAAACAATACAGCATAACAATAACAAACAGTATGGATTTCTACCTAATTAGGACAGTAATTTTTCTTAAACAGGTTGCCTGCATAAGATTAAATGATACTCATGCAGGGCTGTTGGACTTGGTGACTATTGGAAATCAATATTCTTTTTAGTTCCCTTTGATGTCCGTTCCTAACACTGGTTCAACAAAACAAGTTCAATGATCCTTTCAGTATGCTATGTAAGTTGTACTGACAAGTGAATAAATCTATGGTGCAAATTTCTCTGTGAATTCTGCACCTGGAACTAGGCCCTAGAAAGTCAGCATCACCATGCATAATTCTGCATTATAAAGTAATAGCACCTCTCATTATCCTTTAATGCCAACAGAGAAGTACCACAGCAACACACCAGTACCTCAGCAGTACGCTGCATCTGATGACATTGGATTGTCAGTTGCTACCACTACCATAGCCATACTGACCTTATTCATTGTTCTCCATCTCCATCTCTGATGCCCATGCTCCATGCCGCTGCCACCACTGGCTGCCATGGTGCCCTTCCTGCCCCTTCGTGCTCCCAAAGGGTAGGCAGCGACTCTATCCCATTAGCAGAAAGAGGGAGACGCTGCTGATAGTTTATGGAAATTTTCCTTTTTCTAGTCCACCAGCAATACTTTGTGCCATAGAGACACCTTTTCCAGCAGCAGTATCATTAAAAGGATATCATCCATCAGGGGTGCCAAAACAAAACAAATCAGGGGACGGTTAATAAAAATGGTTTACAATGTTTGAATCCTATCTGGGACTAGTAAAACATTTGATGAAACAGAAGAGTACAGATTTCCAAGCCTTCTGTTTACGATCAACTTAAGGTACCAGCAAAAGTGATTTTTTCTTGTTAAGAAATGGACAGAAATGCCAATGGCAAATTCTGCTTTGCACAGCAGAACTGCTCTCTGTGCTTAGAACACAGCTCAGATTACCCCCCTGTCCAAGCTTACTCATTTATGGTTAAAGCTCAGGTGTTATCAAACTACTCAGTACTACAGCACTTTCTCCGAAATGCAGAATGAATTGCAATGGAGTGTTTTTACAACTTAAAAAGCCCTCTTTTTCCTTAAAAAAAAAATTTATTTCCACATTTTCATAAAACATCTTTTGTTGACATTCTGCAAACAATACTATCCAATAAGGTGCCGATTTTTTCTTCCTGTGGAGTAACTTTGTACATCTGCAGAAAAAAAGAACAAGAAAAACAAACAAGCTATGTAAGGAAGAGAAAAAATGATCACATATCTGAAAGGACCAAGAAAGTATTTCCCCCTCTCCCATACTTTTTACATTGGAAATTCCTATCTCATTGTGACTGCAGGACAAAATTGGGACTGAGGAACCAAGCAAATTCTGAAACTGCAAGACATAAAGAAAGCTAAGAAATTGAATGAGAGCAGCCCTTTTAGCTCTATGTTATACGCTATGATTTGTCCAATTTTATTTATGTCTCCCATCATTACTTTGATGGACATGATCAAGATGATTCAAGTTGTTTGAATTTTATCCAGTGAAAAACATATGCTTCAAGATACCTATCTAGCATATGGTAATCTGTTAAGAGCACACATGCCTTAACACAGCTCCTAGCAGCTAATCAACACATTTTTATTTTACCACCCATGCTGGGACTATTTATGTGCTTAAGATTATGAAACTGTTCAGAACTGAAAATTTATTTTTAATTAAATGGATATTTGCCTGAGAAAACAGGAAGCAAAAGTGCCTGAATAGTAGGCAGCAATCTGGAATTTATTTTTATGTTCCAACTTCCTGACAACGTTAAGAATTTTGAACACTTAAAATTTGTGATGTCAGGGTGTGACAACTAGAACTTTTTCAATTCTAAGAAAGAAATCATCATGGTTCACTTAAAACAAGGTTCCAGTTGTGCTAAAGAAAAACAGACCCTAAGTTAATTATGTCCATTGATATTTAATCAGATAACTAAATAAACTATCCCTTTTCTCTATGCCAGTCATCTCTTTTGGCTACATACCTTCTTAACTTTGGCAGTGTCTGTTAGTTGGGGGAGTTCATCTAGAGAAACCTGTTGGCCTTCTACCTGAGATGCTATATCTTCCAGATTTACAGTTTTTTCTCTGTCCACAACCAGAACAACGAGTACTGCTGTGTCACTGTCTGAAATGCCAAACTTTTTAAATGCATCTGAAATCTGAGAAAAGATGAGAAGTATCAAAATATTATGAGTCACTTTCTCACTACATGTAAGCAACCTTTTCAATTACTGGGTCAAATAAACCAAGAGTATAAATTGACACATTTTACATTAATGGAATTCTGACAAGCTACAGAAGATAACAGCATATTAGTGTTATTAAAAATAACAGTAACTTCTATTAGTAGCCAGATAAACAATTAAGAGAATACATGTATTTAGTTTGGCTGCATGGATCTTGGCAAGCTTCTCTGGCAAAAAAGACATTTGTTCAGTACATCTTACATTGTTGTTTGGTGAAAGGCTGAAAATAATTTCTGCATAGAGAGTTCTGGTCTTCATTTTACCTATCTTGTGTAGATGAACTGCTTTGTTGGCCGCCACAAGAATTTGAAAAGGATCTACAATCTGTAAAACACAACAGGACAAGTTACAACAGAAATTTAACATACTGTTTTGAACTCTGAAAAAATCCTGACCACTTATTTTTGATAGCCGAAGTCTGCAATTGTAGAAGTGAGCAAAACAGTATTCTGCTAGTTATTTTAGCAGGTCTTGCTCTTCCAAAGTCAATGTGGTTATTTCCTGTGTGGGGTAATACCTGACATAAAAATAAAGATTACACTCCCTCAGTCAGATTACTGAAATCTTTTGAAAAAAGAATCACAATAATAAATTTTCTGTCAGTAAATTGTCAGATTAGATTCTTCCCCCCCCCCCCCCCCCGTCTGTAACTACTGCTTTGCCAATGCTAACAAAAAAGACTAGATTCGGAAACTAGTTATGGGTTTAAATGAGAACAAAGGCTCCAAATAGTAGATTTTTGTCAGCGTTAAGCAGTTACTGCTACATTTTACAGATGGAAGTCGATTTAAATAGCTCCACCACGTAGGATGTGAAGTGAATCAAGGCGACACTTGTCTTGGCCAATCCTGGCTCCTTCTTTTACAGAGATGAGCCCTTACGCTGTACGACACTGTAATGCAATCAAAGGAGGGAGAGTGTGAGGTACGTGTAACTCGCGTGACAGCGATCACAAGCACAGGTCGCTCTTCACAGAGTTCCCACAGAGAAGGATTCCCACACTGCCTTCACAGCTGTCAGCGCAGTACCAGCAGGCCGACAGAAGCGTTCACTCACCATTGCAGGGTTTATTAACGCTCCTTCAATGGATCCTTCCATGGCTTTTTTCCTCAGAGCGGCGGCATTTTTCACGTGGTTGAAGAGGAGGAGAGTCACGCTGCAGCCGGGGAACAGCTCCAGCTGATGCGTTAAACCCATCTCTCACCGATGGCGCAGACCGGCCCCGGGAGCACCGGCCCTACAGAGTAACGACCGCACAGAGACGCGCCCGCTCTCGCCTCGTCTCTCGCGCAATTTTAGTCACACGCAGCCACTCATGGACGGCTTTCGGCCCTCCCTCGAGGGGAAACCCCACGGCCGGAGGCAGGCCGCGCCTCCCGCCCGCCCGGCCCGCCGCTCTCCTCACCCCTTCCCGCCGACGGCAGCCGCCGCCGCCCGCGCCCGGCTCCTGCCGCCCTCCCGGCCCGGCTCGGCCCGGCCCGGCCGCCGCCGTACCCCCGCGCCCTCCCCGCCGCCCGGGAGGCGCCCGCGCCGCCAGGCCCCTCCTCCGCGCGCCCAGCCCTTCCCGGAAGGGCGGCCCCTTCCCGGCCACCGCGGCGGCGGCGGCGGCATGGAGCGGTCCGAGGCCTACGGCTTCTCCGCCGCCATGAGCGGCGCCTTCCTGCTGTCGTGCCTGCTCTTCGCGGCCATCAACCGCCGCCAGCGCGGGCCCTACATGGACGAGGCCTTCCACGTCCCCCAGGCGCAGGCCTACTGCCACGGCCGCTTCCTCCAGGTGCTGCGCGGGAGCCGTCCGGCTCGCGTTGTCCAGTCAGATGATAGGTGATTTCTGTGGTGATGATCGTAGATGATTTCTATGAGCACACCGTGGGCGCCTTGAAATTTGTGGTCGGTGTTGTCCAAGACGCTGGTGCCTGCTCGCGTTACGCGGGGGTGCGGTAGCGCGCCGGCCAGGGTACAGAGCGCTCAGAAATTTCCGTAATAACGCCTGAAACTCCCTAAACGTCCAGGCCAACGAAACGGGGTGTGGGTGGGAATGGCCGGTGCTGACATGTTGCCTGTGTCTGGTCTGTAACCCTCTGTCCCTCTCCACTTTCCAGTGGGACCCCATGATCACCACGCTGCCGGGCTTGTACCTGGTCTCGGTGGGAGTAGTGAAGCCCGCGGCATGGCTCTTCAGGTGGACGGGAAGCGTGGTGTGCTCGGTGGGAATGCTCAGGTTTATTAACCTCCTTTTCAGCGCTGGGAACTTCTATTTACTGTATTTACTTCTGCTCAAGATCCATCTGAAGAATAAGGTATGGTCAAAGTAGGATAATTTTATGCAGTCATACAAGCAAGTTTGATGGCTCTGTATGTTGGCTTCACTACATAGGTGAGCTGTCCTCAGTTTTATATAACTGCAAGTGCCACTACCAGTTTGGCCAAGGAGGCGCATTCCTTTTCTCTTAAAAAAAAAAATATATCTTTTTTCTCTCTCAGGGTGCAATCCTCTAAAAATTTACTCTTGTGCATAACTGTAAGCAGTCCCATTGAAATAAAGTTAGTACATGTATAGACTTACTATCCAAAGGTCTGAATGCTCATCTAGCTAGAATTGCTTAAGACTCTCCACATAACTTCAACCAGTGAATCCTGAGTGAAGCCCTGTGAGCTGCATTTAAAGTAAAAATCTTTAGAAAGATACCAGGTTTGATGTCAATATTTAGAACCAGAAAATAATTCAAGTTGGAAGGAATTGGAGAATGATTCAGGTTGGAAGGGACCTTGGGAGGTCCACACTCCAGCTCAAAGCAAGCCAGCCCTGAGATCAGACCACATTGCTCAGGGTTGGGGCCTAGAAGGCTCTCCAAGGATGGAGAGTGACTGCACAACCTCTCTGGGCAACCTGCTCCATGCCTGACTGGCCTTACAGCGAAGAAGGTTTTTCTTACATCCAGTCTGAACCTCTCATTTCAGTTTATGACTGTTGTTTCTTGTCCTCCCACCGTGTACCACTTATGACTGTTGTCTCTTTTTCTCCCACCGTGTACCACTGCGAGGAGCCTAGCTCCCTTTACCTGTTGACATCCCCACATATATTGGTAGGCTGCTGTTTGGTCCTCCTAAGCCATCAATTTTCCAGGCTGAACAAGGCCAGCTCCCTCAGCCTCTTCTCTGGGGGCAGGTGCTTCAGCCTTCAACTGTCTTGGTGGCCCTCTGCCATTGGTCCTGCTTATTAATGCCTTTTTTTGTATCACAGGGCACAAAACTGGATGTGGTATTCTAGGCACAGCGTAACAAGTAGGGTAAAAAGGGATCATCATTTCTCTTGATCTGCTGCTATGTTCTTGCTAACGCAGCCCAGGAGACTGTTGCTGTTCCGTAGTGCCAGGGCATGCTGCTGGCTCATGTTCACCTCACTGTCTGCCAAGACCCCCAGGTCCCTTTCCGCAGAGCACCAGCTCCTCAGCTACTCTGTTCCGAGCCTGTATCATTTTGGGGATTTCTTCCTTTCCAGGTGCAGGCATTTGCATTTGTCCTTACTGAATTTCATAATATTTCTGTTGCACCATTCCTCCATCCTGTCTAGGTCACTCTGGATGGCAACTCTGCTCTGTAGCATATTGCCTGGTCCCCCCCGTTTAGCGTCATCTACAAACTTGATGAGAGTGTACTCTCGCTGCCTTCAAGTCATCGATAATGATGTTAAACAGGACCAGTCCCAGTATAGATCCCTGTGATATTCTGGTTGTTACACTCACCTTTGGATGGAGTGTGACCAGTTAACCATCCAGTCAGTTTTTACCTGTCTAGCTGCCCACCCATCCAGACCTTAACAGTTCGACTTGGATACAAGAATATTCTATTTTTGAAGCGGTTCACCTTAGGGAAGTTCTTTAGTTTCCCTTTTAACCATAAGGACATTGTTTCCCGTTCCCAGGTAACTGAAGGATTCCTTTACTATAAAGAAAATTTCTTCTGATGTGTTTTCTTACAGGAGACTCTTATGTTTAAGCACATGATAAGACTCTACAGAACTGGGTCAAATTCAATAAGTTGTTTCCACTTTTAGAACACTTAGTTTTATGCTTGCCGGTGGAAATATAAATGTAAGAAAACAAAAGGTTTCATGACAGTATTCTAAGCATTAGAAAATACAGTTGTATTGTGGGCACTTCTTTCGACTCAGCATTTTCTCTATTCCCCTTTTCTGTAAGGTGGTGACTGGCTGTTTCACCCCATGCTACATCATTCAGAAACATCATTCATGCAACATTTTTTCATGTCGTGAATTGCATTGCATCATGTAGTGAGTGGGATAATTGGGAGGAGTTTTTAACTGCATGGTCTCCTACCGTCTTTAATGTTTCTTTTCTAACTCATGAATTGTAATGAAGATAAACAATAAAAGCTGCACCAAAGATCAGAAACTTGGAACTGGCAGCTCTGTGGATTGGCTTTGAAAGAGGCAATACTAAAAGCTTAGAATGATGTGTTCTGCTGTCTCACAAATAAACAGAATTTGATGATGAGATTGCAGGGGCATAAAACATTTGATTTTTTTTTCTTTTGTCCATTAGTGCAGCTCTTTTATCCTAGATATGGGAGCACTTATACTCCCACAATTATTTTAATGCCACAAATGTGTGAACACCTGACATATGAAAGAAGTTGGTGTATTTTTGTTGCTGTATTTTTAAGTCATCTGCAATAATGTTCCGTGCTTTCATTTGTCTTTTAACATTGTATAGTCTGACACTCTGAGCAGGAGGTTAACAAAAATACAGCATGTGTGCTTGTGCAGTAATGGAACCAAAGAGCGTAAGAGATGTTATATTGTGTTAATGGAATTCTCAAGAATGATACTCTTTATTTGTTTTTTTTAATTATTTTATTTTTATTGGATATTGCTAACCCCATTTTTCTGCTTCTTCTCTAGGCTGTGTCTGCTTTCCAGAGAATCTTGTCTACATTAACTCTTGCAGTGTTTCCCACCCTTTATTTTTTTACATTCCTTTATTATACGGACCCAGGATCAGTATTTTTTACTCTTTTTGCCTATTTAATGTGCCTTTATGGTAACCATAAAACTTCAGCTCTTCTTGGATTTTGTGGCTTCATGTTTCGTCAGACAAATATTGTGTGGACAGTTTTTTGTGCTGGAAATGTTGTTGCAGGGAAGCTAAATGAAGCCTGGAAGACAGAGTTACAGAAAAAGAAAGATGAAAAGATTTCTTCCAAGAAAGGATCATTTTCAGATTTTATTAGAATATTGCAGTTTCTTATTAAATATTTCATATCGCCTAAAAACTTAGTTACACTTACTGCTTTAACTTGGCCATACATTATATTAGTGACTGTGTTCTTTGTTTTTGTCTTCATCAATGGTGGAATAGTTGTCGGTGACAGAAGTAGCCACGAAGCCTGTTTGCACTTTCCTCAGCTGTTCTATTTTCTGTCCTTTACTGTCTTTTTCTCATTCCCTCATTTATTGACCCCTGCTAAAATCAGGAATTTCCTTCTGTCATTACAAAAGCACCCTGTGCAGTACAGCTTAATCGCCATCGTCTCTTTATTCCTGATCTGGAAATATACCTATGTTCATAAGTATTTACTAGCGGATAACAGACATTACACATTCTATGTCTGGAGAAAAGTCTTCCAAAGACACGAGCTTGTAAAATATGTCTTAGTTCCAGTCTATATATTTGCTGGCTGGAGTTTTGCTGATACACTAAAATCAAAATCGATATTCTGGATCTTAATGTATTTTGTATGTTTATTAGCAGTCACGGTTCCTCAGAAATTGCTAGAATTTCGTTACTTCATTTTGCCATTCTTAATTTATAGGCTCAATATTCCATTTTCATCTCTATATAGACAACTTCTGGAGCTGGCTTTTTATATTGTTGTGAATGCAGTAACTTTTTATTTTTTTCTAAACAGAACATTCCAATGGCCAAATAGTGACGAAATCCAGAGGTTTATGTGGTGACTTTCTCTTTTTTTTTTTTTTTTTCCCTGATACTTTCATACCCTTAGGAAAACCCAGTTCTGTTTCAGGACTGTGGACTCTGGAATGAAGCAATATGTTTTGCATTATGTGAGGACTTTTCTCCCCAGTTGGAATTGGGGAAGTAAGCTGTTTGCTTATTTCTTGGAACTGAATGTGAGATCTGATTTGTTGTAATGTGAAGATACTCCGTATATTGAATTTATGAACTCCTGGCATTAACAAATTCAATATGAAGGGAAATTTGAGAACGCCTTTCTGTAATTAATGTGAAATAAGGGAGATGTTTACAGTCATTTTTTCATTATAATAAAATATTATATAATATGCCCTTGAAGGTATGACAATTTGTGTTTCAGAGGTTTCTATGTAAAGTATTTAAGTGTTTAACCTTTTTGTTACCTCTGGGTGTATATTTACTCCTTGGATCAGGCCACTGCCATCTAGGTTTGCTAGCGGTCAAGGTATGAACCACTGCTAAAGTATAATGTTTTCAAAACCTCCTACATCCCACTGACTTTTGTGATTTTTTTTGTCAATAAATGCTTACTTTAGTTTTGCAAACAGAATGTAGGCTCTTAAATCATTATAGCGTTTTGAAAATCTTATTTCAAACTGATATTTAGAAAATATAGTGGAGGCTGTGTGCATGTACCTTCTTTGGGGGAATAAATGTTTTTGTACAACAAAAGACAAATTGCTGTTGATAATGTGACCTATTAGAAAGGGAGCAATTTATGTACGTCAGACTGAAACGTATTACACAGTGGAATGCAGTCTAATGAATACCCTTTTAAATAACCAGGCTTTTATGTCCTGAGGTTCTGTGTTCACAGGTTTGTATTGAAGTAGGATATGAGTGCACTCCCAAGTTGAACCGAGTTATTTCTAAGATCTTTGACGTGTAATCTTAAGAAATACTAATGGCATTACTGAATTGTTCTTTTAAATGTTTTTCATATATATACAAATCTAATGGAACTAGGGAGTATGTATTTTGTTTTACAAAGGTAAAATACAATATATGTGTGTATATATATATATTTTTTTTTTAAAAAGCACCTAGCACATTATCATCAGAATAAAAGAAGGCTGTAATGTTTCCTGTCAGTAAATAACTTTAATTAGACTCAAAAATATTTGATCACTTAAAGTTAACTAGTAAGCAGTTTTATAAATATAGCTAAATTGTTTGGCAGCAGGGGGATCCAAAACTTCACATACTGTGTAGCAGCTTTAAGTTCTTTCTTATACTGTAATGAAAATACTGCAGCCAAATCTATGCAAACATATCATATTATTGCCACTCCAGTCACTCTGAAATGGAATTGTTTCTCAAAAGGTCAGTACTGTGGAGTTATTACTCACATAGGTACCCTTACTGGTTTTTTTTTCTGTTACAGTATGCAGATCAATGTCCTGGCTCTGAACCCTTCCTGTACTAACACTGTGAAGAGTGTGGTTAACTCAGATTCTCCTGTCCAATGTTTTTGCAACCCTATTTCTTCTAAGGAAACCTTAAAGCCATTCTTCAATGAGTATGTTTGTTATATCACTCTCTGTTTGTTTATATATACATTGAAGGGGCAAGAGAGACCCCAAATGGGTTGCTTTTCAAGAATCCCACGTGGTTCTTGCAGAGTCCAGGATGTTGTCTTGTGTTGTGATTTTAGTATGACAGATTTGAGGGAGGAAGTCTTGCATGCCTTCCACTTCCAATTCTGTTTTTGTATACCATACCAGTAAAAACATAAACAAGGTAAAGAGCATATGCGTGTTTTAGTAGAACTTCATTTGTGTCCTCAGATTTTAGTACTGAGTGAGTGGAAATGGTAACATGGAAAGGGGTGGGGCTCTGGCTGGAATTCTGAGTTGTCTTCTAGGTCGGGGTTTTTTTCTGGCTTTATGTAGGGGAGTAGGTGTTCATTCACTTGACAAGATGCAAAAATTTCTGTGCTTCCATAGTCCACAGGTGTTTTGTTTTGTCCAGCATCTCTGTGGATACTGGTATCTGAATGCCTTCGATTATCAATGCTGTTAAGAAACAGTGGTTTTGCTTCCTACCTAACAGAGACAGCAGCCAGATTTCAGGTGAAAAGAACTGAGTTTAAATATATATAATTTTAATGCATTTCTTTTGTAAAGAAAAGTGAACGCAGAAAGACCCCAAAATGTAGAGCACTATACCTTCTAATGAGCTCCTCATCACAAGACAGTAGAAAAATTACATGTAGAGAGATGTGTGTGAACTGTTCGAGGTTTTTAACCAATATTATAAGATGGCATAATATTTTACGGGGATTTATCAGTGTACTTATGTATTTTAATTTGAGTACAATTATTCTCAATGTATGTTGCTAATTTAAATGCAGTCTGAGTTGATGTAAGTTTAAAGAGGGAAGTCTATGAATTACTAAAACATGAAAGAATTTATTTTTAGAGTAAAGCTACGTTTTCACTTTTGCTAATGAATCACAGGGAGTTTGCAGGTAATATTCAATGTTAGCCTGATTCAGTCTCAGAAATCAAGATGGTTGTAATTATATCATTAATGACTAATTAGTCATAAAGAAAGGTCCCCAAATTCCATCAACATCTCTTAGAAATTTGACAGATGTCAGTAGCAGTAGAACTGTTTAGATAAAAGAATGTTAAACATACTTTATAATCTTGGAGCAAGTATCTTTTGGAAAATCAATTTTAGTATTTTACTCCTGGAATATTTCCCTTGTAGTTGTTCATAATTTATTAGCTATTTGTCTTAAAGACATGCAGAAAGGACTGTGTTTATCTTGGTTTATGTTGCCAAGGTCTTCTAGTTTCAGTAGAACCATAATTGCTTACTTTAGGTTAATTCCTCAGCAGGTGTCATTTGGCAATGAAATTACTTAGAACAGCATTAAAATGATAATTTATTGTAAATCTTATTAATTAGCTATCCATTTAGAAAAAAATCACACTAATTTGTTGAAATGTCCAAGATGAAAACAAAAGTAGCGCAGTTAACATTTTTTTGTAATCACTGTTTAAAAATAAAGGCTCAGCTTCAGTTTTTCTCAGAAAGAGATGATGATTTTTCAGTAACTGTCAGAATAATAAAAATAGAGAGCTGAACAGCCACAGCATGGCTGAATTGTTTTGAGGTGGAAAAAAGAAAAGACAAATAATTGAACACATTGGTTTTTTCTTTTAGTTAAAAACAGGTGGTCGTTTGGGAAGATAGGAAGTTTGTTTGATAATCCTCTATGCTGTGAACTGTATTTTCTGTTATTCATGAGCATTCTGTATTTCATTCCTTTTAAGTTCTTTGACAACACATGCTCATGTTCAAAATTAGCAAGAATTTTACTCTATGAGCAATATGTGCATGCTGAAATATTTTTTAATCTGTTGCTTTTCTTGTGAGTAGATAAATCAGATGCATTGCTTCTGTTAAAAAAACTGTAGGAAAAAGTATTCTATAGTCTCTGGGGAGAGAGAGTTGGGTTTTGTCCTGTTAATGCAGGTCTGCTTTTTTTTTTTTTTTTTTTTCCCCTCTTCACAAGGTGGCAGTCTTGTGCCATCTTGTTGAGGTGACCAACTGCTTAATGCAATGCTGCTTGAAGTCATAGCATCAGGGTTTTTAGCAAGACTATTTCTGAGAATTAGAAAAATTCAAGTTCTGTCATGGCTGATTGCTTGTTTTAGTAACAGATTTAGCTAGAATATCCTTGTATGTAATTTTAAATATATATTGTATGTTAAGTTCTAGAAGAAGAGCAAGTTTTGCTTGTCTTTAAAATGTCTTATTTTGCTATTTTTGGTATTTGTGGAATTTTCATGTCTGGTCTGAGAGAACAAAATGAAACTGGAAAGCTTACTGTTGAAGTGATGTCATTGTTTTTTTGCTTAGAAAGTTAGCAAATTTCCTTCTGCTGTTTTATTATTAAATTTCACAGAATTCTTATTTTTTTCATATATTCATTGTATTCATTGCTGTCTATAGAGAAAAAAATTGAGGACAAATTGAAGAAAGCAAAGTAATTATACTTTTGAGACTGAGACATGGTGATTTTCTGAAATTCTCACTATTTTTAATTGGATGATGCACATATGAAATATAAATGCTCAAATGTCTGTTAGCCCTATAGTAGTTGACATACTGCATTTCAAATGCATCACCTAGTTTTTGTGTACTGAAAAAGTGTAAAGCCGGAGTCCGTGAAAATGACTGCTTCCAATTATCTCTAGTTCCTTGTCTATATTCACCGTCCTGCTTTTTTTTCCATGAAAAGCTTTGCTTTCCTTGCTTATCTCTTGTTAGATAGGATATGCTTTTTATTTTCAATTCAGTGACATTTGTATGTCAACTGAGGCATCTTCATGCCTTCATGTTAAGAAAAACATACTTCTTGAAAGTAGGCTTTAGATGAATGCAGATAATTGGGTTTACTAACAACCATCATTTTGCAAACAAAAATAATCTCTCCATGAGACAGAAATGCTAACCTAGCTAGCAATGTGTAGCTAATATGCCCTTAATTTGTGAGTTTTTGTGCTTAATCTCGGAATGTGCTCAGGGCCTCATGCTGTTCCTTCAGCTCCAGGGATGTTTGGGATATGAGGAGCAGGAAGCAAGAGGAAAAAGATTTGTACGGATAATTGCCATTGCAGCGCTGCCATAGCTGGGAGTGTGCAACGTTACCAGGAGCAGAAATGAATGGGGTGCTTCTGGGGGTTTGGGGGCACTGCTGTATTTAGCAGTATGCCATGGCTTGCTGAAGTGTGTGGTGGTACGGGAGAGTTGTTTGCCATATGTGAGCAGAAATGTCTGCTCCGCTGGGGGGAGAAGCTGCTTGTTGCTAGAGCTGGCCTGATCACCGTGAGAATGTTCTTGCTGAAACTTGGGAGCTAATTGGTTTGTAGAAAGATGTTTTGGTACTTGGCTGTAGATCTGTAAATAAAAACTGTTCTTACTGTGTTCAAGAAATGTTGTGAGTTTACTTGAATTGCAACTTTGTGTCAGGAATAGGGAAGAGGTTGCTTTCAATTTCAGATTGTTAGTTGCCCAGATAGTGTAGTGTTTTCATAAAGCAACAATTGTTGCATCTTAAAAAAGAAACACTTTTAAAACAATGTCTTCCCATATGGTTTATATCCTGGTTTTAAGTAGATGTAAATTAATATCCCATGCCCTTGATTCAAATTGGTATGAACTCAAATTAATAGTAGCAGTGTACGCCTTTTCAAAGATGTAATTGCAAAAGTTTGGGTCCATAGCTACCTTCAGATCTTCTCTAACAAGGTTAGAGTTCCGCATTTTAGTATCAGCCCTCCTAAAAGTATTGACATAGGAGTAATCTTGTGAATATACAGTGCAAAAGGAATGCATATGGTGATTATCGCTGACAAGCGTCTCTAATTTTAGGGCACCGCTTCAGACCTGCAAGTTTAACACACATAAATCATGCTGCATTTTCCTGCGTTCCCATCAAATTGCAGACAAAGCATTGCCTGGCTGAATTGAAATTTAAATGACAAGCTTCAAAAGAACAAAGGAGACACAGTCAGGAATATTGCCGATTTCAGAGACAGCGCTTCACCCTCTGGGTCAGTGCTGAGCAAATGCCACAACATTGTTAGTGGGTGGGAGTAAGTACATCGTAACTATAGTCCTGGCAAAAAGCAGCGTGGGTGTTTTATACCTAATGTTTGTTGCATATAGGATTCGTTACTCGCTGCTCTGTGTGCTCCTGTGCCGCTATAGCACTATATACTTTTCATTACCGAGAGGATTATTTTATGTTAGTAGTCCATTGAGATAGTTATGAAGGTGGGAATTCATCTGCCAGACATGTTGTCAACACTACCTCCTAGTGTGATCTACTTTCTAGAGCACAGCCTGTTTGGGCAGGGCACTCATGTGAGCTGGGGAAGCCTCACAGCCGAGATTTAGGCCAGAATGACCCATGTTTGAGTTGATTTTCCTGGCAGCCACCCTGCTAGCTATATTTGAAAAGTTTCAGCCCAATACAATGTGTTAACTTGCTCAAGAAACCTTGTGGAATAACCTTCCCCGTCCCGGTCCAGTACCCCAGGAAAAGAACCAGGAGCATGTCAAAGGAAAAGGAATGTATTTGCTGGCTATAGTAGAGTTGTATGTATCCTTGCTAAAAATGTACCAGTGCACATTTGCTTCAATAACAGTGAGTTTTGTTCAATTAATTATTACTAAGATGGAATTTTCTGCTTTCTTTTCTGAAACAGGGAAGAATGATAGTTAGCTTAAAACCCCAAAGAAATTAAGTGCTTGCACTTTTCTTAAGAATTAAGAAGAAAATATATTTGGGATTTTGGAGCCATCTGTTGTCTGAGAGGAGCTCTAAGTCTGCCTTTAAGATAAATACTAGTAATTTCCCTCCACCCTTCTTTACTGCTAATAAAATATACACTGCTTAAATTTTGGAGGAGGTGGAGGAGGGGGTACCATTACAATGGCCTGATCCGGCTGTTTGCCTGGCATGAGGCCACAAAACTTTATCTGGGAACTTCCACTGAGGAGGGAATTAGTTTCCACATTATGTAAGTGAATCCTGTAGAGTTTAATATTTTGTAGCTGAAATGGAGCACATCTTCTGAAAATACACTCTATGTAAAGTCATCCAGTAGTGATGAATTTGCCATATCCTTTGACAAGCTGTTTCAGAGATTAATTACTTTTACTCTTAGGAAACTTTTTTCTCTAGTTATGAGCTTTATGCTACATCTGCGCAAAGACAATTCTCCCCATTTTCCTCTTCTGTGTGTGCAGATACACACTACTTATACTGGTGTGTGCAGATGACAATCCAGCAGCCTCTTAACCTACTGACCTACAGAGACATGAGGACTGTTGCACTCCAGGTTGGGTTTTTTTCAGCATGTAAAGAAGTATGATCACCAGAATTTAAGACTGCACAACACTTTTGAGCTCTTCTTTTTTTATAGGGAAGAAGTATCATCTACCTAGACCTGTGTACCTTGCTCTGTTTAGCCAAAACAAGCTCTGTGGCACCTTGTATGGATACCCTTGGTTTGAAGAACATGCTGACTACCTTGTAGGTGAAGCATCACTTTTTGACTTCTGAAGTTATGCTAATGGAAAAATCAGTCCAAAATAAATATATTAACAGTTCCCATAAATCTGTTTTCATCTTTATCAGTGAGAAGTGGCTAGAGATATACACATCAGTTGACAGGTATAATCAAAGAGAAGCAAGCAGAGTTAGGGCATGTGAGGTTTCAGTTTGGCTGAGCAGTTTATGATTTGGATGTTTCCCCTAGAACTCCTTGAAGTTAAGTGCTTATGGAGGTAAATTTAGTTGATTGACTACTGTCTTGGCCTGTAAAGCCAGGACTAACTTAAGTAGCTTGCTGTTGTATTGAGAGGTTGGCTATGTTTGCCTTGAGACAGGAATTCTTTGTGGAGTTTGAGCACAAGAATTTTCCTCTTCTGTCCAGTTTGAAATAGAGATATTCAGATTATGAGAATGGGGTGGCTCTGGAAGGAGGCCCTCTTTCCTTTTCCTCAGGTTGACTAAACCAAACTGCATTTGCTTTGATGGGGCTCTAAGTACTCTCTAATCCATGGAGTCAGTCTGCTTGAGGGCTAGAGAGCTTCAGGCTTTGTTTTAATAAGCTATCAGATTAGCTAATTTTGCAGGAAACCTTTGATTTCTAAAAACAAATGAATTCCACCGCCACCAAAATCGGTAGGCACATTCCTCTTGCACTTTCAAATCCTAGCTTTATGATTAAAACTTCTTTGTGAATAAAGAGTCTTTCTGGAAAATAAATGTCAATCCTACTAGCAATTAAGGCTTCTATAAACCTTAGCATACAATTACAGCAAAGATCAGTTAATGTACGTTGTTTGTGACTGAATCTGAGTCAAAGATGTTAAACACCTGCAAAGATTCTTCCTTGCTATTTAAGTCACACGTAATAGTACACAATGCTTTTGAATTTTCTTGCCCATCATTTTGTCAGAGAATAAGCAAACAAATAAGAAAAGCCTTTAAAGTCAGCTTTAACGTCTTGATAGTCTGCAGTTACTTGGCAAAAAAACAGCATGTCAAAATCAGCTTGTAGTCAACAACTTTCTTTTAGTAAAGGGCTTTAAAAGATTTCTGGTAGTTTTTGCTGTGATGGATCTCATGATAAATGTTCTTCAGTCCTTATTGTGTTTCCTTTCACAATGTAAGATCCTCTTTCCTGGACTTGGCTTTATTGGCTTGTAAATGAAAAATTGATTTGGGGGTCTTCTTTATTAAGTTCAAGTGTATACATTTACATGAGTAGTGAGTGGTACTTGGACCAAATGGACCTCTACTCTGCAGCCAAAATGCAGAAACGGTACATATTGACAGAGTACATTCAATACTTTATTTTCTCTTTAAACCTAGCATAAAGTAAGCAAGATAATTAGGTATCAGATTTAACCTTTCATGTTCTTCTGCAAGTGTATAGCTACTCACAGTTTCTTTGGTGCTTTGAACATATACTTCCAAGGCAGAGTTGAAAAAGGTAATTACAATCTAACTCTCTTTTCCATTACCCACACATGAAGTTAATTGAAATTGTAGTAAGTACAACTTCTTGAGATGGATCTATTTTCATTTCAATACTGCATTCTCCAAGGACACTATCTAGAGGATCTAAGTCAACAGGAACTACAGAGTAAAGAAACAATAGTGCCCTCTTGAAACACTTCAGCTGCATGCTCTCAATCTTATAACCTGAACGAACAGGCATAAAGACCTTAAAGATTTTTGAATTTGGTATACACAGTAGAATGCATTATGATAAAAAATGAAATAAAATTCACAGCAGTGACTACTTTTTTGCAAACCCACCATTTGATATTTACAACAATGAAACAATACATGGAAACACTAAGCTGAAAAGACGTTTTGTAACAGGTTTTCTGTTGCCAGCTTGTGTAAGATAGAAAGCAGCTGTGCACCAAATCTGAAAAGGTAGGACCTAGTCATGCAGGTACTCATCTGCATTTTTATGATCCTAAATACCTTTATAAATCTGATCTTTTTCTTTGAACCTTTGTTAGGACTTCTATATTTTGATAACAAGTAAGAAAACAAAGTGAGGGGTATGCCTGCTGGGTCCTATGGAGAAGAAGAAAGTAATGCTGCGTGTGTTTGCAGGGAGTTTGGGCTGGGAATAAATTCCGTGGTAATGGCAACCCTACTTCACCCTGGCCTCTCAGCCTCCAGTTTCATCCCTCTCTAAGGTGGCTGAACCCATCCCTCCCACCACAGACTGTTCCTTTTCTTGCTTGGCTGTTCTTCCTTTGGTGCCACCCTCTCTTCTTCACATAAGCACATGCCACAGACTATCTGTAGTTGTAGCTGCCTTTATCCTGACTACCTGGCAAGCTGAGACTGTTCCTTTGCCTTGTTCTTGCTGCTGGAAAACAAAACGCAGTGCTCAGCCAGGCAAGGATTTCAAGAAATCTAAATGTAGGCTGTACTTATCATCAGCTTGGTGGGATGGCACCAAAAAGACTTGCCTGGGAAAAGAAAGCATGTGTGATAATCCTACTCTGGCTGTCAGAAACAAAATTTGCAGAGGGGAAGTTTCGCTTGTCTTGATTTTCATAGTTTTCTTATAAACTATTTGACTTTTATTGGAGCTAATATAAATTGTGTCACTAAATCACCTACAGATGATATTTTCAAAAGCAAAATGCGGACCTGCCAATGACTAGCACTTAAGTATTATGATTCAGGCTTCAGAAGTCCTGAGTTTTAAAATCAGAGGAGGGACTATTTCTGTCATGCTTTCTTAATTTCTCACACTCAGAGGTACACTAAATGTAGTTTTGTTAGAAGTGAAATGGGTATGGAAAACTGAAGTATCTCAGTTGACCATGGAGTGCTCTTGCTCTGTTCTGTTCTTTTTGTCATGCAGTTTCCCATTGGAAGGCAGTGGAGATGGGATTAGATAATGCACAAAAGTGTATTTCTTTACTAGACATGGCTACAGAATAAAATTCTCTTTTCACTGCTCTCTGTATACATGTGTCCCTGTAAAAGATCAAAAAAGCTTACACTGGTTTCCTCTGGTGAGACAGGTTCTCTGGTGGCCCATTATGGCTTGATGTCCTTTAAAATGCATGAGTGCAGTTGGTGTTAGTGGTCAAGTGGCACTTGTGAATGACTTTTTTTTTTTTTTTTCATTTCCAGTTGCTTTCTTCTTTTTGTATTTAATCTTTTATATGTGTCCAACTAGTCTCATTGTCTTTCCTCTTACTGGATAAAGATATTTTTCCAAATTTGTGTGTTACCTATGTTTTTTCCCTGCATCTTATGAGGAACGCTGATGAGAGGAGAAACATATCCTGCTCCCTCCCATACTCCTCCTCTCTAATATTTGTTACCCAACCTTTCCCTGTTAAAAACTCATCATGATTGTAAGCTCTGGCATGAATTTTTCACAATCATCACCTAAAAATGCTGCAATAGCTCCTGAACTGCTGCTCTCAGAGCATGCTGGTTGCCTGTTGATAAAAGCACATAGCTGCTCCATGGGGGTAGAGGATCTACCCCTGTAGCTGCTATGTGGGTAGCTGCATCTACCTGTTACCACCACTCGCCTCACAAGTCAAGTTGTAGATGAGAAGTTCAAATGTTTTTGGAAGGGACTGATCTTCATGCAGGAGCCCGGATGCATAAGGAGACAGAGCACACGTCTAAATTTTCCTGGGAACGTCATCTTTACCCAGTTGAAAGTCTTCCTTACATAGATTAGAGGATTTGGAAAAATTAGATAGGATTTCCAGGTGCTTTACAGCCCACTTGGAAAAACAGCTGTAAACCAGCTGGAAACCTCCATAGACTGCACAGATCAACCCCACAGAGCATGGGCAGTCGGTCGGGAGCATCCCAGGCAGGTTGGGTTCACAGCTCTGCGCGGCGAGGCGCAAACATGCGTGTTTCTGCCCAGACAGGCAGCATGGAGACGTGGCCATCGCTGCAACAAGGTGGTGGGGAGAGGTGGAGATGGCTCTGCTTGTGCTCACAGGGGCTGTCGCCAAGGGTGAAGGGCAATGGGTGGTCACGGGGCGGGAATGAGGAATTTCAGCACAGGGCAGTAACAGGGGCAATGGGATGACCCTCGGTGAGAAACTTAATGTCTAACTGAAGATTTTATTTAGGCCAGTATACAAGTACCAGTGAAAAAGAGGATTCTTGTCCAATTGTTATTTTAACGGCTGTACAGAGATAGTGTAAATCTGATGTCCAGCCAAAGTGAGTACAAGAAACTCACAAAATGGTACAATGCAGTGTTAGCAAACATGAAGTTTTCCTTTTCCATGATTATCTGGGGCAATTTTCCTTCACGGAAACTTAAAATAATTGCCGACAATTTAAAACCTGAGAGCAGGTTGGTGACCTACTGATGAAAGCCACAGCTCTGAGAGCTCCTGATTCAAACAGTGACATTTTTCGTTCTTCACCTCATCTATTACTGTACAACACAGATAATAAGGAAAAAGCTGAGACCTTAGCACTGACACTGTCATTTCAGTTTTTCAGTTCATTGCAAATAGGTCTGTGTTGCTCTTAAATACCCTGCATTTCTATAGTATATTGCTGTTAGGAACTTACTGCATTTTATTATAGTATTCTCTAACACAAAGCAATCTTGCCTCAAAAAGTAAACATTTTCTGTCTGAATGAAAATAAAATGCTGGTATGCTTGAATTAGGTATTGCCTAAACAGAACATCTTGAAAGATGTTCCTTCATAAAGCTGTTGCTTGTTTCTTCTTTTTTTTTTTTTCTTCTCCTGGAGAGTATGAGATTTTCATTACAAGTGGCACATGTTGTAATAAGTCATATCTCCTCTACAAGTGTCTGTGCTAACCATAAACATGACCCAAGGCACATTAGTCAGCCAGAAAGTGGTTGTCAAATAAAGCCTGTCTGCAGGAGGACAGAAGATGCTTATTGGAATTCAGTGAGTGTCAGGGGTGGTCCCTGCCGCCAGTGACACTGCTCCTCCGAAGGCATGTTAATTAAACAAGATGCAAAGAAAATAAGTCTGTCACATTCTTGTGGTCAGAATCCAGGGAGAGATAACAGCTGATGACTTAACTGGTTTCCAAAAGCTTTGGGTTTTTTTGTTTTTGTTAGAATAAATTGCTTAATAGATATCAAGCTCCTTGAAATTAATCTTAAAGGATAATTTAACTTTCTCCTTTCTCCTTGAGTTCAGTTCCTCCTGTGATACATTAGACATATCAGTGGATCAGAAGCTGTTCTGAGTATATCTGTCTCTCACAAATAATTGTGACTATGCAGCTCAGGGACAAAGAACTTTCCAATCCCATGGGATTTAAAACAAAAGAGTACAGTCTTACTCAAACTGGGCAGCTTTGATTAGAATCTCTATAGCAGTTAGTTGAAGTTAGCTATTTTTCATAGCTAAAATCACCCAGATTTTGATCCACCTGACCAGAGACAAATTATTGTAACTGAAGCTGATGATGACACACTTGGCGATCAACAAAGTCCTAGAGTTTCACTGTTAATGTTATGAGCATCCATCAGAATCAATTTGCTGAAGGCTTGCCTGTAAGGATTCACAGGATACTGCTGTATCTGGCTCAAACTGTATCTAATTCTAATTTATCTATTTTGTTGCAAGTTCTTATGTGACCCTTAAATCTAGTACCAATCATAGTGCAAAGAGAAACTCTATGTTCTATAATTAAAAAATAATTGTATTTCCATTTTTATTTCTCTTTTAAAGCTATAACTTCTCTTTACTATAGTGTATGCCAAAACTTTGCCAAAGTATTCTTTTTCTACAGAGCACACCTTCCCTAAAATAATAAAGAATTTGCCTATAGCATCGGGATCGCGAAGGAAGACTTGGGTAACTCTAAAAATTGTATTCTAAACATAAATAACAAAGACTTGCAAGAAATACGAATTCACATTTAAATGCTGCCTAGTAACTGGGAGGCTGTATATACGCACTAAATAAGCCTAACTGGGTTAGAAGATTGCAAAGTTATCAATGACTGTGGTACGTCTACAAATTGATTCACTATTTTAGTAACAAAGCCTGTAATTTAGTTTGGGAGAAGAGATAAATAGTCTTTGTGTGGGAGATTAAAATTATAGTAAGTAGCACTTTGGATCTTCTATTTTAATCATCCAGAAAACAGTGAAAAAAGTGCCCTGTATTGTATCTTGTCATCATCTCTACAACGCTTAAAAGCCACATTCCCAGAGCTATTTTTAAAAGCATGAAGTGGAGGAAAATAGAATTGAGTTTGAGGAGAATGCATGAGTAAGGTGGGGAGCTGTATCAGGAAGGCATGATTTTGTATCTCCGTTTCCTAATCTTTGCAGTAAGGATGGAGAGAGGTATTTGCTTTTCATTTTAGTACTCCTGCTAAGGAATGTTCACCTGCCGAGCATCCCCGACCCCCCTCAAGGTGCAGGAGGTGTGACCCATAGTGCCGGGCTCCTGCCCCGGGGGCACCTCCTGGTGCCTGACTGGGATGGGAGAAGGCACCGTCGTCCCCTGGGCCACGGGGTGGATGTGTGAAAAGGCTGTGCCAGGACTGAAAGTCCCTTCTGGCCTTCATCCCAGTGTTCTGACCACCTGGTTGGCTTTGCCCCGTGGGGACAGCCAAGTGATGCAGGGGCTTTGCTGGAGCAGAACTGCTGGGGGAAAGAGGGAGAGCAGAGAAGGCGTGTTTTTAAATTACCTCCCCTTGCCAGCGTGCCTGTTGTCCGTAGGTCTCGCCAAAGTGAGCTTTAAATATCGTCAGACGGCTTATACAGACTAATGAAATAAGTCTGTGTTGATGTTGGCACTTGAGCTGCTTCGTTTCTGAAAGCTGCTTCGTGTTCTCTGCCGGCTGAGACAGGAATAACGCAGCCACAACCCCGGGTGCTGGCTTGAAAATATGCTAATGGACAGTAAACTGATAGGAGAAATAGGTCAGATAGAGCATCTACTTGCCTAGATAGCCTTGTTTTGGGAAAATGAGTCAATACCTTGTGTGAATCTGCAGTGCCGTTAAGGGGGTTTTGTGCTGTCTGTCTTTAGGCTCCCCAACCAGGGAAGGAGATGGAAAGCTGGTCTTGGTGGGCTCTGGTATGGTCACCGGGGACAGGGCAATCCCTCCTCCGGGGCGTTCAGGACACTTGGGTCAGTGAGTACGTTTCTGGATTATTACAAAGTTTGAAAGCGGCATTTTACTGTAAGAGTTGGATGGAAAAGAGGAGGGAGATATCCCGAAGGGCAACCTGCATTTGGGAATGATGACCCCTCTCCTGCAAACCTAAGAAATCAGATCAGCTTTGGCTAGGGACCTAGTTACCCTTGTTTAAGTGAACTGCAGCAAATTCTGGATCTTTGAAAGTGTGTTGAAATATACATACATTATTTCTAAGACTGTCTTTCTGGGTCACTGTGAACATCTGGCTGCCTTCATTCTAGTGGTGGTACAGGTCACCTGATTTTGATCCTCAGCTGAGTGCTCCGGCTGAGATACCTACTGCAAGGCTGGCTAAAAGCCACTCCTCCTGCTCTTGGTTTGCTCTAGCGGAGCCTGTGGTTGCAAATCTAAAATAAGCACTCTGAAGCCAGCTTTTCTTTGATCTGTAGTGAAGTGCATCTCTTCCAGTTAGAGTCGAAGGCTACATGTAATCCTGTAAAACGTAAACAAATTGAAGGGTGGCATCAGATTTCTAAGTCATATGGGGGAAGGAAGGCTCAATATACCAACAGGCTGTTTGTTATTATTCTAGTGAAGATCTTCTGTTAAGACGACCATGGTAACAAACTTATTCCTGCTGATGTTGGTACTTGGTGTTTTTTGTGTGCATGCAGCAGCAGCAGGATTGTAGAGCCATCCATTTACAAATCACGATGCTTAACATGGGTTTAATCACTGCACTCAACTGCCGTAACAGAGACAAACTATTTCTGCCTTTGTGTTTCACAGAAGCGTGTGCTCCTTCCTTTCCCTCATCTTCCCTCCGTACTTGCTCAGCCACTCTTACCTAAGAGCTTGTTCTACTACAAACGCTTTAAAGCGGATCACTTGGCGTTTGACTTGGTGACTCGGAGCTGGGCATTTTGTCCTAAAAGGATGTCAGTTGTCACTGGCAGCTCTCAGGTTTACCAGATCCTTCTAAAATTCAGTTTCTGAGCTGACTCCAGTATTCTGACACTGCAGATCTTGCAGAGCACACTAAGATGCCCCCTCCCCCCTTTCCCATGCAGTGCTGATGTTTCACTCGATGCTCATTTAACACTTTCAAAACCTGGGTGTGCTACATTTTGCAGATTTCTCTGTGTAGCTGCACACAGTGCATATTTGTACAAATATTTGGCTGCCTCTGGGTGTACAAGAGAAGAAAAGGCTCACCCCGGTTGCTGTGTTCTGGTGCCTCTGGTGAATTTTCTCCCAAAGAGCCACGTGGGGCTCTCAGTGACAACCTGAGTAGGTACTGGCTTCCAACATTTTCACATCCCACACTCAACTAGTTCCAAGATTTTCTGAATTTTGTTTTTGCAAGCCAGTGGACATCTAAGACTTCAAGGGTTCCTTTAAGCATGTTTGTACAGGATGCAAAGATTTGATAGGCCTTATAGTAACTGCCTTGTGTTAAAACAAATTCAAAAAACTGTCTATGGGATCTGTCCAAGAAATCTTAAAATTATCTTTGGATTTAGTTCTGGGACATGCAACAAGATGGAATAATTTACTTGATTTGACTCCTTGGCCTGAGAGATCAACAATTGGACTCATATTGATACACTTGCATGGGCTGACAAGCAGCATTTTAATAGTCAGTCCTTTCCTTGTATTGCCTTTCCTCCTCTCCTTTTATTGCCTTTAATTTCCTTCTCCTCTACCTAAACTCTGAAAGCAAGTTTTGTTAAAATAGGTAATGACCAGATGACCAGGAAGATGTGTCTTAGCACTCATATGGAGTCATCTAGTCAAAGGGCACTCTAGTCTGTCTGCCTCTAAAACCTGGTTTAAAACTCTTGGTATTAGCAGTCCTAGAACTTAGTCATGCCTATATCTTGTAATACTACCATTTAAATTATTTTATGTTAACAGTAGTATTATACAGCTCTTACTGGAGCTATCACACCTTGTAATATGTGGAACTTCTCTGCAGTTTAATGAAAAACAAGTTTGAAGTTTCAATAATTGTCAGTTTCTGAGAAAATGAAATATTTTGTCAAAAACACTGTCCATCAGCTCAATCCGTAACAAGACACTTCCCTTTTGTGTTTCTCTTGACGTTAACTGCTGGTGCGAACAGTGTGATTTGTGCAGACACTTGTGTTGTGATGGCACTGATTCACCACAGATGATATGGCTGCTTGGGTGAGCAGTGACATTGGCTTGGAGGGAAAACACGCCTGCGCTTTCACAGCTGCAGAATGGCATTCAGTCAAACAACTCATGAAAAAGAAAGAAAGCAAATGAAAAATTGCAGGTGGAATGAAGCATAATGCAAATAGTAAGATGTCTGTCTTTCTGGGCTCACCCGATCTAGCAAGTGTAACTCGTTTGTGACAGAATCCATGTAGAAGTGAGCACGTGAAAAGACCAGAAAATATATACTGTATGTGTCTAATGTTTGCACCATTCAGTGTCGTTCCACTACAACAGACATGGTAATAGGCAATATATTTATGTCCTCCATAGCCCTGCTCCCAGCAAAATAAATGCCAACCTTTAAGTAATCAGAGTATTTATACTGTAGGTCCTTGGTAAGGATACAACAGGAGTTTAGTGTTTTAATGTGCATTTGAGCTTTTGAGTACAGAAGAATTTCTTTAAACATTTTAAAGTAAAAATTGCTTTCTTATGCCTCAGACCATTATTTAGTTTTTTTTAAAAAACATATCTTTTAGATTTAATTTATTTCACATTGGAAAAAATGTGGGAAATGTCACCAAGAAAAATATCTGTTAATGAAATCAGTGATTTCATTACATCAAGAATACCCTACTTTCTCTGCTGCTTATTAATGCTTTTCTTTTCTAAGCTTCAGCTTCTCCCAGAGTCATTGTCAAGGTCTTGAGAAACTGTCTTGTAGCAGAAGGACCCAGCTGCCTGGGCTCTCTGGTCTCCCCCCAAAGGCCACAGAAGCAACTTGTGGCTTTCAAGTCTTGTTGTTTCTCCGGGTAGGAAGCAGGTCAGGATTAGTAACCATTATGCAGCTCTGGAAAAGCAACAGATGAAGAATCCTTCTTAAATAGACTAGCAAGCAAAGAAGAAAAAACAACAACCTAGAGGGATGGATAAAGCCAGTCAAAGCCTATTTCTGTGAGCAGGCAGGCTTTCAACTCGGATGCTACAAAGGACCCTCTACTTTGAACTGTCAGAGTAAGGGATCGAGCACTCCGGCCAGAAGGAAGAAAGGAAACAGCAGGACACAAGGAAGAGCAGATTTAGGCAGGAACAGAATTGTGAAGATGCATCAATGAAATGTAGTAACTTAAAAAGAGATCACCTAGTGAAGGAAAATAGAGGTAGTCAGGTAGCATTACTGCGAAATCCTCCATAAACCTCTGTGCGTCCTCATGTCCTGGAAGTAAGGACAGACACTGCTTATTATGTGGTGAAGGCAGAAGATGATGTTTTCTATCCTTTTTTATAATGCTATGGTAACAGGCAGGGACTTTGAGTATGCGTCCCAGTCCCGAGGGCACTCATGTCCCTGCCAGCCCCACCGGGGCCTCCTCACCCCTGGCCCATGGCCCAGGACCCATTTCAGCCCAGCCTGGGGCCACCAGCCCCTGCCTCAGCCATGCTGTAGGGTCCTAGTCTCCAGCCCTGCCTGAACAAGAAAACAAGTTTTCCTGCTTCACTGACTGAATTGCACAACTCCCCTAAGCTTCGAGGGGGCCAGGACGTGGTCTGTGGCATAGTTCCAGTCATCTACTCTATGGTGTAGCAGGTGATCAATTTAGCTCAAAACTAATGAGTTTTTTGAGCATCTTGTTTCCATAATCTGTCCTCATTTTTTAAAAGATGTTCTCTTGAAACAGACACAGCCTCTAGCATTTATTAAATATGTTTTTCCAGTTAATCTCCAGTCCATAACATTGCCAATACTCTTGAAGATGATCCAATATTTATTAGTTGTCTTCTTGATATGACATGGTAGGAGAGTTTTGTAATCTCTCCTGTAATATACCCAAAAGGGGTATGTTTTTCACTGCTGATTGAAATGCTCGCCGAATGCCAGAAATGCACTCATCAGCATTTCAAGTGATGTATTTATCTGAAGTAGTTTCCTTCTGATAATTTCATTTGATGAATAGAAAATGCAGCTTTCAAATCACTGTAGATCAAGACAAGAATTTTTGGAGAATGTTTATAAAAGCAAGATTGGGTCAGACATACTAGCCTTGGTTTCTAGTGGATGTTTTATTTTCTTGGGATGTTGCCACCTTACAGCAGCCTGTTCAAATCCAACATCAACTTATTACAGTTCGCTACTCAGCAAAAAATACAGCTGTGTTGCTCGTGTGAAGAATATGGCCATATAATTCAGCTGGCTTCAGTACACAGGGTCCTACATCAAGATTACATGAAGGCACAACGGTCTCAAAGCTTTTACCACTAAATTGTCAGCAAGAGGGTTCTGTTTTGTATTTTTTTTCTGCCACTGGGAGCCAATTATTTGAATGAAGCTCAGGGTGTCCCTCACCGTGCTCTCAATGTTTTGCTTTCTCTCCCCCCATTGCTTCTGCTCTACTACATCTCAAAAACCAGCTTCCAGCATTCCCCACAGACTTTATTATCCTAAAAGGAGGGAAAATAAACATTTTATTGTATATATTTGATATGTGCAGATAAATCTGTGAACTTATTTGAAGTTCCCAGCAAAAAGAAAATGCTTAGGATGGATAATGAGCAATTGAAGACAGTAATCTTACAATATTAAGCTAGAAAACTGAATTTACAGCCTCGCTTTCTGTAAACACAATTACTGAGGTATGCAGGTTGATTTTATTAAATTCCAAAAACCCCAAGGCAGATGAAAACAAAAAGTAAGTAAGTGCCATAAATTATTCTAGGAATTTTTTCATTTAAAATGACATAAAAAACCCAAGGAGGACCCAGCAACTACTGATAAACTAAACTGTACTTAGAAAAGTTTACAATACTCTTGCTAGTTGCTCTGTCAAAATACATTTCAAGTTGCCAGGAAAGACAGCCGTTACCCTTCCCATGTACTCTGCTGTGTCTTCATGTGCTGAAAACCAAAGGACCAGGTTTCCTAAATTTTCCTTGAATAGAAAGAGCTTCAATAGCAGCACTGTAGAGAAATCAGAGGAGCCCACTGGACTGATGATTTTTGTTATGGATTCTTCTCTCTCCAGCCTAGCCCTGTGCTAAAATTATGCTATTTGTTTTCACCACCAACTCGACCACAGACAGGACACCGTATGCACAGTCTGTCTGTCTGCGGTGAGGCATGTTTGTGCTGTACTTTCACATGGAGCATTTCAATGTTGCCTTACCATAGGCTGCTAGATGCAGCTGTGATTCCAACCCAAGGGTTTGCAATTCTCTCTGTCTCTGTCAGATTTCGTGGGGCTCTCCTACAGCAGGTTGGAGAAGGGGGACCGTTACCTGCACCCTTGTGTGGTCAGTGGCTGGCTGGACTTTGGGGCAGGTTGAACTCTTGGCGGTGCCTGCCTGACCGTCAGCCTTTCCAGCCCATCTCCATGTCCATGCAACGTAGCATCATCTGAACGGGCCTTTTGCACTTCAGGATACGACCCCTTCTAAAAATGCAACTATGCAAGGGCTGGGTAATCCCATTTGTTCCATTAGTGCCTCTGGTGAGCGGAGGTGGCAGTGCTGTGGGTCTGCCATCACAACCTGCCCAGGCACATCGCCAGCTCCTATCCCACCTCCCCTCATGGACCAGCAGCACCGGTGACTGCGTCAAATTAGGGATGCCAGAAAGGCATATTTAGTTAGAGAAGCATCTGGTAATTCACTAGAAACGTTAATGCACACGAAAAAGCATTGTTTACCACTGCAAACCCTTCTGTGGGTCTGCGTTCTTGCTATGCACTGGCAGTTTCTTCATGAGCCTGGAAAAAAATTTGTGGGGTTATTTTTGGTAATGTTCCATTGTCTTATTATGCCAAGATTAAATGGGATAACAGATGCAGTAATTAAAAATGAAAAAGTGACAGTTATTTTTGACTCAAATAGTTACTAGTAACTGACATGGTAGATGGGTTTTTAAAGCCAAAAATATATGCAATAGCAGTCAGAATAGCTGTTATTTCCCTGCTGCTTATGAAAGGCTTATGAATCATGACCTACACCCAGCCAGCTGTATACCTTTTTTTCAGATGCTATTTAAATTACATTTCATTTAGATAAAGAGAAATGAACTAAGGAAATATCTGAGGGTTTTTTCAGGCTTCGTCTGATGTCAGAAATCAGATGACTGTGTATCTTGATTTCCAGAAGAACATATGAGACTAATTAATAAACCAAAACAAAGAGGAGACGTACCCCATGCTGACCTGTAAAAAGACCATGTTGAAAGATTCTGCATATTCAAAGGCAAATGAAATCTGTACCAATATGCCATTTGCTTACTTTGTTTCTAAAGCATGCACTCATTTTGAAGTCTTACTGTTCAAAAAATTGCTTCAGACAAACAAGTTGTGAAGAACAGGTGAATACTAATCAAGAAACACAGAAAATAAGAAATAACAGTGCCTAGCACTCCTCATATTAAAAAAAAATCACATTCAGGATGGTGTCTTAATACTACTGTACTGGGTCTGTGTGGCAAGGTTTTGGTAGCAGGGGGACTACAGGGGTGGCTTCTGTGAGAAGCTGCTAGAAGCTTCCCCCATGTCCGACAGAGCCAATGCCAGCCGGCTCCAAGACAGACCTGCTGCTGGCCAAGGCCAAGCCCATCAGCGATGGTGGTAGTGCCTCTGGGATAATGTATTTAAGAAGGAGGGAAAAAACTGGTGCAAAACAGCAGCCAGAAAGAGGAGTGAGAACATGTGAGAGAAACAGCCCTGCAGACCCCCAGGTCAGTGCAGAAGGAGGGGAGGAGATGCTCCAGGCGCCGGAGCAGAGATTCCCCTGCAGCCTGTAGGGAAGACCCTGGTGAGGCAGGCTGTCCCCCTGCAGCCCAGGGAGGTCCACGGGGGAGCAGATCTCCACCTGCAGCCTGGGGAGGACCCCACGCCGGAGCAGGTGGGTGCCCAAAGGAGGCTGTGATCCCGTGGGAAGCCCATGCTGGAGCAGGCTCCTGGCAGGACCTGTGGCCCCGTGGAGAGAGGAGCCCACGCTGGAGCAGGTTTGCTGGCAGGACTTGTGACCCTGTGGGGGACCCACGCTGGAGCAGTTCATGAAGGACTGCAGCCTGTGGGAAGGACTCACATTGGAGAAGTTGGTGAAGGACTGTGTCCCATGGGAGGGACCCCACAGTGGAATAGGGGAGGAGTGAGGAGTCCTCCCCCTGAGGAGGAAGGAGCGGCAGAGACAAGGGGTGAGGAACCGACCCCAACCCACATTCCCCGTCCCCCTGCACCGCTGGCAGGGGTATGTAGAGAATTTGAGAGTGAAGTTGTGCCCAGGAAGAAGTGAGGGGTGGGGGAAGGTGTTTTAAGATTTGGTTTTATTTCTCATTACCCTACTCTGGTCAATTGATAATAAATTAAGTTAATTTTCCCCAAGCTGAGTCTGTTTTGCCCGTGATGGTAATTGGTGAGTCATCTCTCCCTGTCCTTATCTCGACCCATGAGCCTTTTGTTATATTTTCTCTCCCCTGTCCAGCTGAGGAAAGGGAGTCATAAAGCAGCTTTGGTGGGCACCTGGCGCCCAGCCAGGGTACACCCACCACAACTCCTTAGCCCTGTGACTTATTTCCCATATAGTATATTGGGATCTGATTGCAGTCCTTCATTGGTAAGATTCTTGGAGGTTTTCAGAGATGAGCACCCTGTCAGTACTCAACATATAGTAAGTAACAAAATCTTTTGTTTCTTTCACTGCATGGAGCTGCTTTGTCTTTTTCTTTGTGTATGATCTAACAGAACCTGGAAGTCATTCAGACATTTTGGTAGATTGGGTGCTTGCCAACTGGATATCCTACAGTCTGCTTGGTAAGTGCTTACTCAGATACTTACCTACCCATGATAACAACATCATTGTGTATATGTGCATTTATATACATAAAATATTTTTAATTATGTACCTATATATGCATACATATGTAGTTAATTATTTTACAACTTTAAAATGAATTGCAAACTTAAAAGCTATTATACTTAACACTTTAAACTTAAATATGTTAGACTTGAAACACAGTTATTAAAAATTCATATTATGTATAACTGTAGGACCAGGTCTATGCTGTTTAGGTGCCTAAACTTAGATGGAAAATGTCTTCCCTTGGAGGCTATCAAAGACTTAGGTACTTACTTCATAAGGACTGATTCACTTGAGCATCATTCACTAGCATCATGCTAGCAGACGAAATGTTCCCAGAGTCATCCCCTGCCTTTGATGCCAACTGGTATGGTTTGGCTCATTGCATTAAATCACCTTTGCCTCCCCCCAAAAATGGTAGCTACGTGCAGAGTGCCTGTTTGGAGAGGCTGCTGGCCCGGCTGTCTCCTGAGCTGGTGTGTGTGCCAAGGCTGTGCTGGGCACTAGGCTAGCACCTAGCCCTGGGAGCAACCATGCTTCTGCACCTGGGGATGTTCCCTGGCACCATTTGTTTTAGCAATAAAGATGTGACTTGAAGATATGTCTGCACTGCTAAATAAAAGAGGGCCAGGAAAAGAGACAAGCACAGAATCCCCATCAGCCCTGTTCCTTAACCAGCTGGCTCACTCCCTGGCTCTGCTTTGGTCCACCCTGCCAGCTCTTTCCTGGACAACCTGGACATGGTTGCTGGATAATTCCCTGCAGGAACAGCTTCCTGGTGGCACAGTGAACAAGACTGCAGCAGGTCTGACTCCTGCTACCCTCCTCTCTTCTCCAGTGCTACCTGAGTGGAATTTGCAACCTCAAACGCCCTGCACGTCTCATGGCACCCCACAGCATGCAATACATACTGGTGGTGCTGCAGTACAGCAACGCAAGCGTGGCAGGCAGCAGCACAGCTCTCAAGTTATTTCAGAACCTTTGAACTGAAAAAAACACAAACACAAAAAAATAAAGATGTTATTAGGTCCACAGATATATGACACTGGGTCCACCAGAGACTCTGGGTGATGTGGAGCTGATGTGGCCCCAGAAGGACCTGGGCCCAGGCAAATGAATTGAGACAATCCGCATCACCTGGTTTCAGAGCCAGGAATCAGAGCCGCTTCAGCAACAGAGACATGCCCTCGCAGCTTCTGAAGCTTGAATGGCGTGGGATGAATCCCACCTCATGTGTCTAAATGTTATTGACAACCCTCTCTCTTCCCAGTCCCAGACCTTTGCCAGCCAGGCTGAACCCACCCAGAAGAATCTGCATGCTGAGACTGACTTGGCACTCACATCATTTTAACTCACCTAAAATGAAGTTAAATTTGTCAGGATCAGCCCCAGTACTGATGAGGTCCAAATGTGGCTGCTAGGTGGTAAAACAGGTAGGCAATGACCAGTAACTTGAACTTTCACCTTAATCCTCTCTTGGAAGAAAGGATGACCTCTACTATATGGTGCTATTCCTGCACCCAGACAAATATGAGGAGTCTTTATCCATCTTGTAGGGTATAACAGCCCTTAAACTTCTCTCTGTTTCCTTAAACCTACTTAAAAGTTGTGAAAATGTGTGGTGAAAACCACTTCAGAATTTGTAGCTGCAATATCGGAGTTAATTTGTATTCCCATAAGATCAGTACTGAGAATGTACTTGTTTTGCTTGTTAATATTATGTGGGAGAAACCTGTCTCTTATCCACCCATCATCTCCAGAGCCTTGTATTAACATATATCAGTAGTAACTGTACCAAATTTGTTCTCACTTAAAATAAGAGCAAGTGAATTTAGTTCTGCTTCTTACATACTCCTAAATATAGCCCTAGAAAGAAAAATAATGAAAAAACCCCACAACTATTAAGGCATATCCTATGATTAGACTTCAGGGACATTCCTTAACTATAAGGACTTGGCCAAGGACTGAATATCTCTGAGCTCATTTGCACTGACTGCGCGTAAAGGAATCCTCACTACAAGCCCTGGATAACTTATTACTTTTAAAAAAAGGTAATCATGGTATTAATTTATCCCCTTTGTCTATAATGCCAGGTAATGTATTTTGGCAAGCGTCCCTTACAGCTAGAATTATTCTCCCCTGGGTAGCTGCAAATGACTCCTCTTCATCCAAATATGTCTTGCCTGCATGCACAGAGAAGCACAGGCTATTTTCCAACTTTAATCAATATTGTGATCAACACTGAATCAAATTACAGCATATTTTCTTGGCATTTCAGATGATGAATTGATGCTCTTCCCCAACTCTAACAAGACACAAGGGGGTTGCAGTGGGTAGCTGGGAAGATTGGACCGCGCCGCCCCTCCCCAGAGCTGTTGGGGTCACTTCATCACGCACTCGAGCATGGTGGACGATGCCCATTTTGGCTGGCAAGAGGACCAGGTGGTGCAAGTGAAAGTCTTCCTGGCACCATATGGGGAGAGCTGCAGTGCTACAGATTTCTCCTTGGGACTGATGCAGGCAGGCAACAGAAATTTATTGCAGTGCCTTTGCAGCCTCTGCTGGGGGACGTCTGCTGCAGATGAAGCCCTTGACTCCCCTGGTCATCCTCTCTTCTTGCAGCTCTGCTGGGGTAGAGATGCTGCTTCTGCTCCTGCAGCAGCTGCTTCTCCAGCCCACACTTCAGCAGGGCCGCTTGACTTCATTTTAAATATTTATTGGACATTTGGTCTAATGCCCATTACTTGGGAAGTGTTTCGTATGATGGGTATAAAAGCAAAGGCCAGGATTCTTGCAAGAGGCTGGACTACAAAAAAGCAGTCTCTGACTGTTTGTTGCTGGGAACACACATCTCCGGCTGTACTTCAGGTATTCCTCTTGGAGTGACATTTCTGCAGTGCTTTTCTTTAAATGAGGTTTATTCTTCAGTACCTACAGGGTAGCTCTGCTAATTAGCCTCGAAAAGTAGACAGTAAATGAGAATTTATTCTTGATAAACATTCAAAAATTTTATATCTGGACTGAATGCTTGTGACACAAGAACAAATATTCAACACCTCCTTCAGGACTAATTGGAAAAGCCCAGTTAGAAAGTTTGTGTAGAAATCAATCATTTCCAATTCTACATGAATGCTCACATAAATTCTGTGCTCTACATAATCAGGGGAGTGAGCACATTTGTTACCATTAGTCACACACACGGCGCTCCGCAATGTTATCTAGAGAAGTTGGAATGATTCTTTGTGCCAGACCAATAGCTTCCAGCTCAAAATGCAGATCACGCACCACGGACCTTATTTATGGCCTTTATCCCTGCTTCCTCGCAAACAGCAGGCTGGACGAACAAAATGTTAAAATGAAGTATCAGGAATCTCTGGAAGGCTTAGGAGAGCAGCTATTGTCTTTTATGTGGAAATCATTTCATGTCTATGTTTCAGCATTTGAATGTTATTTTTTAAAAAGTGCCTGAACTCCAATTTTCATGTCTAAATGGCTGAAGTATGTTACTATACAGCTATACTAATAGCATGCATGAAACAATACCAAAGTGTGTGCAGCTAAAGGGAGTAGAGAAGCATTGCAGTGTCATACGGTGAAGGACTGTCTAACACCTGACATTTTTATCTCAACTATCTGTCCCATGCTCTACGGCTCACCTTCAACACCCACCTTACAGAGGAAAGAAATATGACTATAAGAATTTAAACAAAACAGCCAAAGCTTGATTTTCTACTGTTTTGTACACCTTGCAATGATTTATGGCACTCTAGAAGGAGAGAAAAGTTCCTCTGAAATGTGACCTGCCTCAAGAAGAAGCAATTTTCGCCAATTTTGTTTCCCTGGTGTAGAACATACATCACTGCACGATCTGCAAGGTGAGCTCTCCAGGCAGACTTGTCCTTTCTTTCTGCTGTTCTGTTTTAAGCCCATTTCAAAGCTTAATTTCCAGCCAGTACCACTGGAAAGAGTAGAAGGGGAGGTGGCTCGTAGGCACTTCTCCACACTATGCTTGCTTGGGGCTTGGTAGCAGCTCTGAGTTAACTCGGGGCAGGACCGGTGGAGAAGGTGGGCATCACGGGGAGCTGAACCACAGCTGTCTGCCACGGACCATCCCCAGCTCCTGATGGGCACACAGTACTTTGCCAGGCACTCAAAGGCACACCTTTCAGCTGTTTGTGCCCTCTGAAAGCACAAATTATAATGATGTTTTTTGAAGATGTCTGTTTCTCTAGACATTGCCTACATAGCTTTTCCTATAATTATAGATTTGTAATTATGTACTTAATGATGACACCCCCTCTGATGATAACTATATTTTTACATAATAACACTTAAGCATTACATATTTACTAATCAAAAAGAGATTCGCACTGCGAGTGAAGAATTACAAATTAATTATACCATACCTTTAATCATACCATAAATAATCTGGATCACTTCCCAAGAAAGCCTATTAGAGCTCTGGTAAGGCACTTTCCCAGGGTGCCTGCAATGGTTCCCATCTCATGCTTACCATGCCAGTGTAAGAAATCCAAAATGTTAAGTTTTCATTACTACTGCCTCTGAAGTAACTGCAGTGCACTTAAAATAGATGTACAATTCATGAAAAAGAATCATTAAAAGGGACTGTGTTGAATTGTGCCTGGCAGATGTTGTCACAAACATTGCTGAAATACTTAAATACTTCTAGCAAGCGACGACTGGATGCTTGGCAGCGTAATTATCCCATAGCCAGAGAAGTAATGCTTTTCATGCTAATGCAAGAAGGCCTTCATAAGCAACCTTGTGGAGCTCTACCGCACAGTTCTGATGATGCTCCTTCCTCATCTATCGGATAGCTCTTGGACAAGGCTACAGCATCCTACCCATAGCTGTCCCACACCTCAGCCCTGGAAACATTGGAAGTCGCAGGCTGAAGGCTGCAGAGGTCCCGCTCGGGGGCTGCGTTGCTGGCAGCTGATGGTGGTCTGGGCTGAGCTGTGCTCCTTCTCCGGGGCTCTGTGTGCAGCCCTACCTGCTCCTGGCTGTGCTGGCCCACGGGGCTCGTCTGCCTCGACCTAGCAGGGGTTCGGTAGGGTTAACTTTTAGCCACACAAACCTGAGTGGGGCAGAGAAGGACAAAATCCTGGACAGGAGTCAAGCACTGGTTTGGTTTAAGCTGGCCAATGCCCTGAAAGTAAGGCTTTGAAGCATATGGGTCATTCCTGCTGAAGAGCTGGGTCGACCCCAAAAGCGCTTTGGGAAGTATTGTATTTGCATGATCTGCAACAGCTGGTTTGCATCGTCTCTTTGGGTGCAGACATTTTTGTTAAGAGGACTTGATCGTAGGCAGGTCTGCAGGGTCTCCAAGACATTGCTGTGAGTTTGATTGAACCCCATCTTGTGTGAGTTCATTTTGGTGTTTAAATATGGCAGGTCCACACCAGACTCTTCTTCATGTCACACACGGTAGATGCCCAGCCATCTTCCTGTGAGCCAGGGAAAGCAGACTGATGGGTAATTCCACTCACATGATACAAAAAGTCTTTTTTTTTACTCGCCCGTTAATGTTGCCGCAAATAAGACTAGTGGATGTAGGGGTGAATCTTTACTGGCAGGAAAACAGCTAGGTTTGAGGCTCATTTTAACTTCTGGAGGAAAGGGGCCTTCTCAGTTTCTTCAGCAATTGAACACAGTTTGCAGTCTCCCAGCTTATCTAGGATTTGAATAAGATCCATGCTAACTGCTGATGACTTCAAAGCACATGGTACCTAAACATACTTTGACAGACGATTTTTTTTTCTGTGTGTAACTGAAAAGACTACATCCTGGCAGAGGAGTTTATCAATTGTTCTAGCCTAGCTAATGAGCTTAGTCTTCTTTCTGTACTCCTGAAATTATACAGAAGTGTCTGCCTGAAGGAGGTATATTGATCAAATCTTGCTTCAGCTCTGAGCACAGAGCAGCTAACTCATTCCGATCTCAAAAGTGGAGGTTTCCTCACCCACCGCAGGGTTTGCCTGGAGGCTGGGCTGTTTGCTGCTCTCAGTTCAGCTGTCAGCACCTGGTGATCTACGGCAGGCTGGTCGGTTAGCTAGAGAAACAGTAAGTGGTTGGGTTACCTGAAACATTTTTCCTTGCATCACCCATGCATGATGGGGAGCAGGCCTCCAAATTGAGCATCTGTGGTACAACAGATATCCTTCATGGCTGAATCTCACCGCCTTCACATAACTTCAAAGATGCAAGTACTCTTGTTATGAGATCAATCATTCCTTCTACCCCTGGGTTAGTAAGCTTTCTGATGACTAGGAACCACTCCTCATTTGTCATTTTCTTTTTCAGCATATTCAGAGCCTGGACAATCTATTTTGCAGTATTTTACACTATTAATTTTGTCCTCTTCATTTCTGGTGCACAAATGATAACAGCGTGAGCAGTGAGGGGATTCTGGAGCCACAGCTTTTCTACAGCACATTGTCTCTAATCAGTGCTATCAGTGCTTGACAAACCATTTGCACTTTGTTTTTCCTTCTGATGAAAGGTCTGTTCTGTTTCCTGGGTTATGAATCCCCACAGAGCCTGTCTCAGTAACTCCCTAAAGCTTTCTTCTGTCTCAGAGTTATTGCTGCCATGCTGTTTTTACATAACACCACCCCAAAGTGATTTTTTTTTTCGCATGAGCACATAGTGATGTTTCTGGTTCCTCTGAACCTGTGGCCCATCACCTTCCTCCATGGTTTCACCAACATCCACCAGCTTGGTTTCACTTTTGGAAAGCTCTGTGGCACGTGGCCTGGCAGCTTGTGCCCAAATGAGATGGGGCATTGGGCTCATGGCAGGTGCACATGGCTGTTTGCCATGGCTGGTGGGGGGGTATGTCTCCAGGTAAACCCAAGTCCCCTGGGTAAACCCACATCTAATGGGGCAGCCAAGACTTGTCATCGGTAAAGCAGCATTTGGTTTCTCTCTTCTTAGGCATGGCATGTCTTGCCTGAAGCCCCTTCTGAAGGTGAGAAGGAGAAACTGTGGCAGCCTGAGAGCATTTTTAGAAGAATAAGAAAACAGGAGACTGCAAAACGGCTTTTTCATACTACCGCCAAGCACACATTAACCTCATTTAAAAATGCAAATGCTACCTGTGTTGTGTATGCTAATATGGTTTTGCCTTTTAACTGAGAGCCCTTCTTTCCTGTAAGGCTGGCAGTAGCGATGTCTGTTGAAGGATTGGTTTGTGTCTTGAGCCTAAGAAACCCACCTATTTATATTAAAAGATTGAAAAGTTCCTCTCATTATCTGAGCTCTGTAACTGAGTTCCCCAGAGAAAAAATTAATCAGAGAGCACTTGTATTTTCCTGAGCTTAACAAATAACGAAGCTTTCAGGAGACAGCTTTTTTTCAGGAAAGGAGCCATTTAAAAAATAATTTTAGACAAGAAAAAGCATGAAAGTGTTTGAGATTTCAAAGTCACTTCTGAAGGAATAACTAGCTCTTCAGAGTGCTGGAACGCAAGGCAACACCCCAGGGAATACCCTGGTTTCAGAAAACCCGATGTTGGTTGCTGTTACCAGCATAACAAAGAGCCCTAAAACGTTGTTCCTGTGCCCTATGTAAAGGCACATCAAGCTTTGCTCTCCAATTCAGAGTCCTCACCAATCACTACAAATTAATAATACCACAATTTCCTTTCCACGTGAGGGTGAATTTAAGATTCTTTACAATTTCATAAGAAAAATGACATCCTTGTTTTACAATTGCCCTGTAATTTGCTTCTGATGGTATTCACCAATACATGAAAGCCCCGGCTCCAAATGCCTGCTCTCTCTTACCAAATACTTGCTGAAGAAGCAACTTCTCCCCAGCGAGAGCTGCAGCACATGTGTGGCTCAGTTGGTTTTCAGCCGCTAGCACCACGCAGAGCAAACCCCACCACAGGAAGGTGACGGAGACCCACCGGCTGACCTGGTGGAGACCATGTATAAGCCAAGGCTGTAAACAGTTCAGAGCAGGAACTCTTGTTTCATGGCTTGCATTAAGCCTAGAATATAATTAACACTTAACAAATAGCACTAATCATAGAATCATAGAATTGTTGGAAAAGACCTTTAAGATCATCGAGTCCAACCGTTAACCTGGCACTGCCAAGTCCACCACTAAACCATGTCCCTAAGCACCACATCTACACGGCTGTTCAATACCTCCAGGAATGGTGACTCCACCACTTCCCTGGGCAGCCTGTTCCGATGCTTGACAACCCTTTCAGTGAAGAAATTGTTCCTAATATCCAATCTAAACCTCCCCTGGTACAATTTGAGGCCATTTCCTCTTGTGCTATCGCTTGTTCCTTGGGAGAAGAGACCGACACCCACCAATGATAACAATTGTACTCCTGCACTAATAACTTTATGCTTCTCTTTACATTGAGTAGCACCATAGACCTTACCCTGGTTTTAAACATGAATCCCAATCATTACAACACACAGAGAGGAATTATATCCTCCTACATAGTCTATGCTGCAAACAGAGTGAATGCCTGAGGTGCCTCAGTAACGGCATTGTGCAACGCACAAATGCCTTTAATCATCTCTGCGCTACTCCCACAGTGTCTTGTTCAGACGACTTAAAATAACTTCCCCAAATTATGAATCTTTGCATAAGAAATGATGTGTGTTTCAAAACACAATGAGGCACATTCTGCACAAACGTTTATCGGGAAGCAGGGGTGGGACGCAGGCGCGAGCCTCCACGTGAAAGGCAATTCAGCAGAGAACTCACATTGTCTTTAAACACTGCAATTAAACTAAAACATTGTCCTTGTAAATAAAAAAGATTTGCTGTGTGGCCACTGCCATGGAAGCTTTTGATGAAATATTTAGGAAAGCGCTTTCTGAATGTGGCTGTTTTTCAGAAGGCATATTAAAGTTTTATAGGGGCACTAATTTAATCACAGATGATGAATGATTTTATTTTTATGTTGGGCTTTAACAAGGCTGGATGAATGCGGGGTGGCTCAGCGAGTCTCTGTGTGCCGAGGGCCGCCTGAGTCATGGCTTTCAGAGAGCTGTTTCCCTCCAGCTGAGTACATCATGTCACCCTTAACGGGGGTCTGAGCCCTCATGCCTGCTTCGCAGCTGAAATCGAACACAGGGAAACCTGCCAGATACGAGAGGACTTCACAACTGGCAGCACAGCCTTTAGTTAAACCCTCATTAACCACCTCTACCCTGCCCCTGGCCCAATCTCTCCAGACACAGACAAATCATGTTGAGGGGAAAAAAAAAGAAGCAGGGAGTGTGTTTCTGCAAGGCACCAGTTGTCACTTTTATATTGCCAGGTTGTCTTCACACCCACCAAACCACCTCATCCATGGTGGGAACTGCTGCGGTGGGAGTTTGCAGGGACAGTCTGAGGTGCAGGAGTAGCACAGCCGATGCTGACGCTCCACGCTGCTCCTATGCTTTCATCACTGTGCTGCAAGAGATTTGCTTCTCCAGCCTGGTCTAAAAGTTCAGGAAAGTAGAAAAAAATTGTCTTTTTAAATTGCAAGACAGACGGAGTGATGTGGGGTGATGTGCGTAATGAGCCATTTAGAAGATGGTACAGTGGACCCAATTTCTTCTGATCAAATGAAGCCTACATGGAAAATTCAAGCATGTCATATTTCTCCATCCAGTGAACAATGACAACTTCATCATGATCCAAAGTGAGTGGCTGGACCTCAGTATGAGCCTGTGCCCTAAACCTGAGCCGCGGGGCTGCCTGTGCCACACAGCTACATGGTGGTGTAGGCACAGAGGTAGCAAAACCCCATCCTTCCCTTTCCTCTGATCCCCTTCACTAGGTGGAGCACTTTTTTGGTAACAGAAATGTTAATTGGGAGATGCAAACCGGCATCAGCGCTGCTCAGGGCACGTTGAAGCTGGCCTCACTCCTACCCTGCCTTGGTCAGGGTCAGCCACTGCGGTGTGGGATGCAAAGCAGAGCCGCTCCCCGAGGGCTGGGCAGGAGAGCATCCTACAAGCAGGGGGGACATCCTGCTCACACCACCGGTGCTGACCACTGGTTACACTGGGAAAGGGCACGGAACACCAGTGTGGTGCTGGAAAGGCAAGGGGAAAATGCACTGCATCAGCTTTGGAGTCAGAGTTTTGCTGAGCAGACGAGTGGTGGCCCTTCTGCATGCAGTGAGTTTTCAGTGCTGCCTCAGTTGTGCTGGGAACGCGAATATTTTGCTGTTGTGCCAGCGCCAAATCGGTTACAGCATACAACAGCTGTGCTGGTATATTTTGACCAAAGAGACACCAATTGATGTCAGCATAAAGTAACTCATTCTCAATCTATTCACTGAAACGCATATTTAGGATCTTTAGAAATTATTACTGTGATATTAAGATATAAGTTTAAAGATTTGCAATTAATGAATATGCACAGATTAATATACAACCCAGACTCAGTCTTAGGTACTGGGAAAGTTTCTGGTGTAATAAAGCTAAAAACACAGTGACAGGGACATATTACCTCACCAGATGGCACAGTTTGTTAAAAAAAACCAACGCATTTCTAAAAGAGTGTCCTAATCTCCACTTGAAACAAATTTTAATTTAAAATGGAGGGATATTTGCATAAAAAGAGTTCAGAGAACAAATATTTCAGAAGTTCACTGTTAGACAAGGGCAGTTTTGGTTTAAGGCAATAGACGGTGGGAAAACATAAGCTAATTAAAATCATGCTCAATGTTGGAATTTCAAGCGTAACATTGTTGGTGTGAGGGAATCAGATCATTACGGAAAGCTTTCCTCTGGCAGGTGACAGCCAGTACAGTCTGCGTTCAAGAGTCATCAGCAAAACTCAGGTACAGAGGTGTGTAAATAACAATTAATCTGATAGGAGACCAAATGTTTCATTTTGGAGGACTGAATCCTTTAAGGGTTTTTTGAAACCTTAGGTCACCCTTGGAATGGAAATGCCATTCTGTAATGAAATTCAGAATATGCTGGAACAAAAAAATCTAAAAGAAACAAAGCTGTTATTTTTTAAGGTTTTAGTCTGATTAGGCCAATTTCTGTCTGAAAAAAGAATTAGCATGTCTTGACGAAGTCACTCTTTGATGTAAAAAAGGTTCCTGGATCTCCGGATGTCATGGAAGCAGGTGACAGATTCGAAGGTGGACATAGGCAGTTCGTTTGATTCACACTTGCGGTGTTAAATCCAATTCATTGTGGTTTTTTCTTTCTTTTACTAGCCTGAGGCCAGATTAAAGCAACATAGGTGCCTAAGCCTTTGTCGCTGTAAGAGCTAGGGAGGAAGGCCAGGCCCCAGGATGGCTCCCCGAGGCTGCCCGTACCGCTGCCAGGGGGCTCGGCTGCCTGCCCTGCCTGCACAGGGCTCCTTGAGGGAAATAGCACCAGCTCAGCTGGGGGCTAAAACCCCATTCCTGCCGCATCTCCCACAGCCTTTCCAGGTGGTTCTCCAACAGACAAATGGAGAAGATGACAATGTCTTTTCTTCCAAAAAGGGAGCAGAAGGTGGTTGTGATCCTGTTGGCCAGCAAAGTGAAGACAGATGTGGGAGAAGGTCTGGCTTCCAGCCTGCCTGGGGCTTGCTGGTGTGTTACTTCTGTTCAGCTCTGATCTTCCAGCTTACAATGTGTGCAAAGCTTGCCTCTGACCTGTCCTCCCTCTGTTCTCATACAAAAGGTAAGAATTTATCTCTTGCCTCATCTTTTTTTCTTTCTTTCTGCTGTTTCCCCTGTCTGGTCGGTCTCCTTCACTCCATCCTTCTGCTGCCCAGCTCTTCGGGCAAGAGCTGTCTTTTGACTGTTTCTATCATGATTAGTACAGAGCCGCTCTGATATTCATGGGAAAACTTTAGCACCTTCATATTATAGGAAAGAAAGAAGAGTATGTGTTCTCTACCTTGTTGCTGAGAGGCAAACCACGAGACACATAGTTAAAACACATTTTAATGCAGAGGCCTTTTTCACTACATATGAATTGCAGTATTTTTGTGCTCTTCACAAAGCCTGCGTGTGAAACAATGCACAGCAGGGTAATTCGGAGAGCTGACATTGGGCTCCCTATGCCTTCCTTACGGAAAGATGCAGCTCCAAAGGGAAAACTGCAGTGTCTGAGAGGATTCAGAAGAGCTTGACCAATCTATACATCCAGCAATAAGGCATGCAATGGGAAAAGATTAGGGGTAAACCTTAAACCTCATTGACAGGGGTCTCGCTGGGAGAGAGCAGACCTGAGCTTTGCTCTTGGTTCCTTGATTAGTTCCTGACATTTTTTTAAATGTGAAATATAAAATACATCAACAGCCTTGATGGCTGGGGCCAGAAACAGTCAGAACTTCAGCGATAAATGGTATTTTGCAGATGAGCAAGATGTTGCCACTTACTGATTAACACAGGTACCTTTTTACTGCAGTTCACCTCTAGGACGTCCTCTGTCCCCAGCACCTCAGCATCTTGGCTGTACCACATCCACCTTTCTTTTCATTTTTTGATATCTCCTACATATTTTTTAAATTTTTTCTTAAATATTTAATATAGGATTCAGAATGAGCACATCCATGTGCTGACCACACTTGGCTTCCTTGAGAAGTTATGCTCAGGGAGTGTTATTTTTTGGCCCAGACAACAGGCAGATATCCCAAACATCTAAAGTTCCTGGGCCTTATAAAACTCATCTATTTTGAAAGACAGCAAAAGAAAAAGGAAAGCCTAAATCAAAGCAAGTACCAAATGGTGGGTGCAAAGGTAGCTACTAAGTTATCATCTCAACCCCCCTCGTAGTCTGCTCACATCAGCAGTACAAGCTGTACCTGTTTAAATAAAACACGGACAGTCCTGTGTATCCAATAAATTCACTTTCCCATCTTCTCAATAGCTTTTAGGAACATCATAAGGAAAGAAAACCCCCACTTATTAAGCACTCTTTAAAATCAACTAGAGTTTTAAAAACACTTCCTTCCCTCTTTCTTTTTTCTACGTTCTCTACACACAAAAAACCACAACAACAACAACAAAAAAAGCAGAGAATAAATGACCAAAAATGTGAGATAAGGTAATAAGTGTATTCAGGAGCTCAGAATTATTTCAGAGAGCTGCTTTTCACTCCTTTCAAATGCATTATGTATAAGTTTTAAGTCAATACTTTTTGCCAACACTGTGTTAAGCTAGAAATCCGTCTGCTATCCCTTTTAGCTGGATGCAAGGTAAATAAATAACTCACTGGCTTAAGCAAATTAAGTAAATAGTGTTTGTGGGCAGGTATTTTTGTTCAACGTGTGGTATATAAGTGTTTATTAATGCTGTTAACTTTGAAAAATGTTGAGGTAAAGGAAGAGATTATAGCAAATGTACAGATTAAAACAGAAACATTTGTCAAAAACAAATGTGCATAAAAGCAAATACTAAACAGCTAGATGAGTTCGCTGAAGCCAAATGCTCCCATTTAATAAATGAAATGCTTCATTAATCCTTCCTGACAGAAGTAACGCTTGGAATGGAGAACAGGTCCAAGAGAAAACATTTAGCTAAATCATGTCCCGTGGGTCTTCCCCGGCAGCCCGGTGAGGAACCGCAGCCGCCTCGTGCTGCGGCCGGCGAGGAGGAGTGTTAGGGAGGCAGCCCGCTGCTTCTCCCACTGCTGCAACCTCCGCTTGCTGTCAAAATGTTTGGGGCTGATAACAGAGCAGCTGGAGGAGCTATCAGTTGGGTGGGTTGCCTTGATTGATGGCCTTCTTGGAGGTGCTCCTGGTCCCTGTGTGCTGTACACCGGCTGTGGTCCAGCTGCCAAAAATGCGGCATGATAGAGTTGACCCCATGCTGTGTCCTACACTGACAGTAAGACACCCACTTACGACTGCGGCACTTTTGCTTTGAGGGCTACCCAGAAACAAAGCACGTGGTGGTGGCAAAACCCCTTACATCAAGTGAGCCAGCCAGCATTGGGTGCATTTCCGAAGGAGCACTCAGAGCTCTGTGATTAGCTGCATGCCTCAGCTTTACCTTAAAACAGTTATGTTTCTGCTTCTCAGGGTTGGGAAGAAAAAGCTTGGAATTAGGTCCTGAGTCTCCCAAGTGAGTTCCTTAGGCCTTGAGACACAGGTTGCCAATGTAATTGGGTTCATCTTCTCTGAGATCTAAGCAGGATGGAGGTGACAGGCATAGGGAAGTATTTTGAAAGACATTTGTCTACATGCAGTGCCTTTGTCTGAAGGTACATCTCATGGCATGGACCTCAGCTGTATCACTTCTCTCGTAATTGCTATCCATGTCCAGCTCTGTAGCAGTGCTTAGGAGCAACACCCCCATCTTTCATTAGCAAACAACTTTACACAGCAGTGACCTGGCCTCAGTAACTCAGGCCTCTTGGCTTGCCTGTAGCAATGCAACATCCCTCGTGTGAAGCTTAAAGCAATCCCTGCACACCATCTGGCACAGAAGGCTATGGCATGGCTTGCCACTATTATCCCCGAAATGTCTTCCCATGGAATTGCTCATCAGCTTCCCAGTCTCAGTGGCTTGGGCTGCTCCATGAGGAGGTCCATGTACCCACCAGATGAGCTAAAGGACCAGGATGAAGACCACAGACAGTGACCCTGCTCAACTGAGGCAGTGCATGGCAGCAATGAAAGAGCTCATCTGTGTGGCAAACTGTAGACGGGTTTGCCTAGGAATAAGGGCCATCACAGACCTCATTAAGGTGATCTATGAAGTCTTCTTTACCCACAGTTGGTGTCCTGGAGCCAAGGTTCCACCATCTGAACATGGATGAAATTCTGCTGCAGATACTCCCTGAGATAAGAGACGAGAGACACTCATCTCTCTCTTCTGCCTGGCCCTTGTCATAGCACCTTGTCTTCAAGACCATTGTCTCTCTGTCAAGTTAGATTGAAAGTGAACAGATGGTCTGGTAGTGACTGGGGCGGGGAAATGACATGCATGAGCCCTCTGTTAGGAAGATTGAGCTTAAAATAAACAGGCTCAAAGCCAATATACTCCTTTGCATACACTTCTTCCCCAGGGCAGAGGAGGAAAATGCAGAGATGTGACAGGTGCCAGTCACTTTGCTTCATGTATTTCTGGAAGGAGATTAGATACTGCAATGAGAAGAACAAAGTAGGAACTTGAATTAAATACTTATGTCCTCTGCCTTCCTGGGAGATGGACTGAGGAGCACTGCAGGGAGAGATCTGGGATGAGAAAAGGGCAAACACCTTCTCTTTTCTCAGTATGGAAAGCATTGGGTGTTTCCATGCTGAGGATGCAAGATCAGCAATGAGCTGCCCTCCTGAACAAGGGAAGCTTTAGTAGGGAAAAATGGCTGAAAATCTAGGGACAGAGAAGTACTTGGTTGTCAGCTGAAAAATGGATCAGAGTAAGTTGTTCCAAGGAGCCAGCCCAACTGAGGGGTCCAGGACAATTTAAAAAAAAAAAAGGTAGAGAAAGAAAGAGGCTTTGAAAGATAGCTGTAATCCAGGTAGTGTATCCTGGGGAGAAGCCAGGGAGAGGGCGATAAGAGCTGTGGCGATGTTGGGGACACGGGAGACTGAACCACCATCCCATCCTACAAAGGAGCCAGTCAATCTCCTGCCCACACTATGGTATGTGCTACGGTGTTCCAAAGCATATATGGACATGTCAGTAAAATGCTTTTCTTTTCACCTGAAGGGGCCTTCGATAGATGGGCTGACTTCTTACACATTTCTGTACAGGGAAGTAAAGAGTAATACAGATCCCACCGGAAACCTTCATGCTGAAAGTTGATCTTGCAGCACATGAGAGCTAATGCCATATGGCAGCTGGTGTGTTAACCTGAGCTTGCAGTTTTTTGGTGTATGGTGAAGTGAAGCATGAGATGGTCAGTGCTGCAGCAACTGAGTTGCACTAACAGAAGTCTCTCTGAGTCTGGCAGCTACGTTTTTTAGTTTACTTTGTGCTGCACTGTGCAGAGAGAATTTGCTTTGCCCTCTGATGTTTATCTTAATTTTGCATGTGTTCACAGCTCATAGGAGAAAATGACAAATTGAGAAAATATTTGTTTTCACAAAAGCCAAGACACTATTACAGCAGACAGCCAGACAAACACAGCGTAAGTGCCAAAGCCTGAGCTTTTCTACACTCTGTGCCATGTACATGTTCAGTTTTACCTGCCTAAAGGATAATAGGAAATTCAGTCAATATGCTGCCTTAATCACTGCAGTTTCTCTGCATGAGGACTACCCCTTGCATCCCATTGCAGGGGTTTGGAACATCACCCAAAAGGGAGGTTGAAATCATCGACATTTCATTTATCCCTGCCAACTGAATCTAAACAAATTGAAAAATGACCTGCCCGCTACACTTCGAGGCATACAGCAGAAAATAACTCTGAAATAGCCGCTTATGTTCACTGGAGAAAGATTTATTTCTGATCTCGGAGCTTGAGTTGCAGAGGTAAATAGAACCACCTGTAAACCATTACCTGCCATGCCCCAGTGCCCCCATATGAAAAAATATGCACAGGCATTGCCTGAAGTGGAGTTGGGCTAGTAAATGATCAGGAAAATGGAATGTTTTCTCTCAACAAGCAGCAAATGAAGAGGAGCTGCTGCATCTGAAATGATGCTACCTTGTTTACCTGGAAGGTCCCAGCTTTTGATGAAAGGCCCATGACTCTAGAATTTGCTTTCTCTCATCCTGTGGTGCAACATGAGTCACTTTGCCCTTCATTTCGTACTGCAAGAGGGGTTGTGGAAGGGAGACAAGCTGACCTATTATACAAATGATTTGAAAGGGCTCTGCACTGATGGATAGCCAGAAGGGAGAAGGACTCTCTATATTACTGCAGCTAATTGTCTTTTTATGTAATTATCATCTATTTATTTAAGTATTTTGGGGGAGTTGTATTTAATAATTGATTTGGGTGCCATAAGATTATACAATTCATGGAAATCGTAGAAAAAGCAGACCTTAAAAATGTCTGCTTGTCATACTGAGTTATTTAGGTCCATGGTTTTGTTACCAGCAGCCCTCAGTGTGATCTCCATCCATGGACAGTGCCAAGGTTCCCCAGTCAATGGCACCCTAGCTCTCCCAGACAAACACAACACAGTGTATCTCGCCTGAAGGCATTTCTTTAGTTTCGCTGTGACTTTAGCCCGGTTTCCTAAGGAAACAAAACCATCTGAGCATGTCCTCTTTCTTTCCCTGTCCTCTTTTCTCACAACTTCTGAGCCCATCGACTGGTTTAACCCCCATGAGACAGAGGGCTAGAAGGGTCAAAGGTCAGTCTTCCCTATGGATTCTGTGAGAGCTGGTGGGGAGTCTTTACGGAGCCTTTAAAAAACCCCTTTTAGTGGTCCCACCAAGGAAAGAGCACAGAAAACTCTGGTATTACCCATTGCTTGGCAGCTCCTAGCCAACCAAGCAGTAAGTACAAGGCCACAGCATCCGCTTCATTTCAGACTAACCACAGCACGTGTTGTGTCCTGCCAATATGCCTTAGAGGACAAAGGGAGGAGTGGAGGTTACGGAAGGAAGGAGGTGTTTAGGGGACAAAGCATTTGTGTTAGTAGGAAAAAGTTTTCTACTGGTTTGGCTGCTCACAAATCTGCTTTTTGGGATATTTTTTAATTCGCTCTCTCTTCCTCCTGTGAGTCCCGCTGGCAGGATTTGGTCCTTGGAAGGTGTGATTACAAGGAGAAAGCACTTCAGTACCTATAGAGAATGTAGAAGTGAAAGAACACCTCCCAGGGTCTCACCCTGAGCTGAAAGGAAATGTAAAATTACTGTTTCCACATCCACACTGGCTACTGGAAAAAGAGCGCAGGTACATGATCCTGCCCTGGGACTCCATAAGCAGAAGGAACAGAATAAACCCTGAGTGGGGAGGTCAGGAGCACCCAGCACCTGGGAGCTGCGTGGTTATCCATGAGGGAACGGTCTGCACAGTTGGCGCAGTGTGCCCTGTCATTTCACAGAAGGCTCCTTCTGAGGGAATTCCAGGGCTGGATATGAAAGACGAGGTGTTGTTATTGGCGTATCCTGGTACCTCGGTGCTGCTGTCGGCAGCTCTCCACCGCTCAATAGCCCTTCTGGCCTCCCCCGGGCCACTCGATTCCATTAGCAGCATGTCTGGCATTTGTTGCCACACACCTTTCTTTTTCTTCTGGGTTATATATAAGCACTGTTGACCTTGATACTGGTGTGACACACAAACAAGTTACATAAAGACTCTCCAGGTGCATTTTTGCAGGTTACAGATGCCCTCTAATTCATAGTCCAATATTTGAAGAGGGTGGCTGGGTTCAGCATTGGGTCAGATCTCCTTTGAGAGGGTTAGGTCTTATGATGCCATGGTACCTATGCCTCATTTTGATTTAGTCCTCTCTGCTGTCTTCCTAAACAAGAATCCATATATTTCTGGTTTGAATGCTTTGGTTTTGTTATAAGGCTTAGAAAAAAGTAAAACCCAAGGTGGTCTCAGCACGTGGGAATTGTGCACGTGCCTCTTCCATCATGTTGTGCCACCAGACGATAAGGGGGAAATTCAGGCATTACAGTGATTTGACTCTGTTCACTACTGATTCCACTGCCAACTTTAAAAGCTGCTTCTTTACGGTAGTATACAGTGAAATACCCTGTGTATTTTGTGAATTATTTCAAAAACCTGAAGATGTTTTCCACACTAAACTTGCATGTAGGTGGCAAAGCAAAGCCCAGTCCGAGTATCCTGAAGACTAGGCTGATCCTGTCCCTCTTCAGTGCTGTTCAGACTATGTGACTAAGGGCAGAAAAAATCAAAATCAAGAAGTGTTTCAGGGTGGGGTCAGGAAATGTTGACGCTTACAGTGGCTCAGCTGGACCCTTAGCCTCACTAAACTGCCTCTGAGCTCCTGAGGCTACTGAACCACAGACCAAATGAACCATCGAAACAAGGCTCCTTATCAAGATGTGTTTATTTAGTCAGGAGTCTCTATGAATCATGAAAACAACAAGCATGCATATAATTCATTCCCAGGTGCATTTCAGACGCGTGGTCCTGTCGAAGCAATATCAGCAACGTGTGGACTGAACCCCCCCACATCCCTGTCCACTCAAGAAGGAGCAAGTTTGATCCCTAGCAATGGGAAGTCAGTATGTGAATTTTACAGATCCGTGAGAATAAACTGATCTCAGTCATTTCTCACCAGTTTTTCCCTGAACCAAAAGTGTTTTAATTATTTGAGTGTCAAGCAATCAAATGCTGTACCTCAGACATAGTTATTCCAGGAGATAATTAGAAGCACAGAGGAGCAAACAATATGCCACGGAAATGATCATCGCACTGTGATCTGATGGATAACTTTAGTAACACAAGTGTTTCTTTGCTGGATGACTCACAGAAGGAAGCAGGGGCTGGAGCTGCTGAAAAAGGAGCCTGCTCCATGGGAACACGAGCGAAGGTCAGGGATCAACTGTGTAAAACCGACTTTTTGTTTGATGTTAATAAACTTAAGGAAATGGATAGAGTGAGAGCAAATGTCAGCTCCAGTAATGACTATGTAACTCTGGGGCCGTATAGAAAAGCAATAGCCCAGCTCACACAATGCTGGTGGAAATAATGGGGAGAGGTGAGCTGAGAATTCAAGCTTGCTTTAATGTTTTGAGTTTCTCCGTGAATTCTGATTTATCAAAGGGACAGGTAGCTCCCTTTGACATTTCACTCTCTCTGTCTATGTATCATATACATAGTATATATGCATTTTTTACTATCGTCTTTCACCTGTGCAACTTAAAAAGCTTCCCAAAACTGTAGAAGAAACACCATCGCAGTCACTGATACTGTCACTTGTTACATTTTAAAAAAGTATAAATATCTAGTAGATTTTATGTTAAGGTCCAACCAGCATGTTATAACATTTAATGCAAAACATAAACATGTTACAATAATATACATATTGTATAAGAATACATGTTAAATTGTTAAATTTTACACATATCGCTCAGACCCACCTTACACATTTTTTCAGTGGTTATTTTCACAGTATCTTCTTTCAATAACAGATTGTTTAAGCCTCGTTCCTTCTGTCTCTTGCCAAAATAGCAGCAAGTTTAATTTTGTTTCTGCCCCAAATTGTGGCACAGCTGGCAATGTGTAAACACCCAACAGCCTGCTCTACATTTGTGACTGTGCTCCTTCCCTCCAGAGAAGGGTGCCAACTCTGTAAATTCAGAGGCCAGGTCACATTCTGGATGAAAAACACAGTATTAGGGGAGAATAAGGTGCCATGTCATTCTGCTGTCAGTTATTTTGAATTTGGTAGCATTTATTTTTAAACGGAGACTTGTTGTCTTTTCAAGACATGATCCAGCTCTGCTTTTCCTTGATGAAGAGAGTATCACTTCCCCAGACAGCCTGCTCCAGTGCTTTGCTGTCCTTGTGTTGGAAAGATTTCCTGATACCAACCCAAAATGCCTCTTCCTCAGGGCAGGTCCGTGGCTGCTTGTCCCACTTGCAGCGAACATGAAGGTCCCGGTTGGGAAGTCTCCAGGCTGAAGATGAGTGAGGACTGGAGTGTTTGGGGAAAGTATTTTTCATATGCTTGCTCTGTTTCCTTACTTCCCCAGACATCCACTTCGGTGCTGTCAGAGAAGTGATCCTGGGAGGCAAGCTTTTGGTCTGATGCAGTATAGATATTTTTAGGAGACAAAATCCAGTTTATTGCGTTCTTCTTCACAACAGTCTTTTCTGTCCTCAAGGAGTGTTACTAATGCTCCTCTGCTCCAGGCTACACAATTCCAATTTTTTCAATTTCCCTTCACAGGACAGGACCTCAGACCTCTCATCTCCATCCTCTGAACTGCCCCTTGTCCCCACCACATCTTCCTGGGGCCACATTACTCACAGCTGAACACAGGGCTGCAGCAGAGTCACTGGCAGCACTGGGGACCACAGAAGGGTTAATCCTTACATCTTGCAGGCTAAGTCTCCTGTCCGCTCCCACAGGGTGTTTGCCCTTCTCTGCAGTGGGTCAGCACAACTGACTCATGCTGCACTCTGATTCACCCTGGACCCTTGTCTGCAGAGCTGTTATCCAGACACTTGTTCTTCATCCCATATCTGTGCAGCTGGTTATTCCCACCTAAGTGAAGGGAAGCGTGTCAGTGTAAGGATGTATGTGGGTGCAACTTGTGCAAATCGACCTGAACTCTCAACAGCCTGATACAACCTAGAGGGAGTCTGCTGGGCAGGAAGGGTAGGTAGAAAGAGGATGCAGAAAGATAAAATGAGTGTGTTCCCCAAATTCAAAACTTGTTAGCAAGTCTCCCAGCATGCAATACAAGCTCTATTTATTGTTTTGGAATTTGTTCCTTCTTTTGTTTTTACAGTTCATTACTTTGCATTTTTAATTTGACACCACCTTGCAAATCCAGTTTTTCTCACACTAGTTGTAGACACTGCAAATCCCCTGAACTTTGAGGTCTGAATTAGTAGATCCCCTGGATTCAGATATTGAAGCCATAATGCTGACTCCTAAGACTAGTACAAAAAAATAGGGAAAATCAACTAGGCGATGAAGGTTAATTCCAAACTTAACCTTCATTTCAGCTGGAATATTTTTAAATGAAAGGGTAGAAAAATGCATGTCCTTTCTATCAACAAGTGTAAAACTGTGCTCCTACTCTTTGTCAGTGCTTGAAGATACAGAACAAAGTGTGCTTGTGACTCTAGGGAGGAGACATATTGGTACTAGTAGCAAGGCATGTAATAAAAACGACAGGCTTGACTGTTGGGGTGGTAGGAAAAACACAGATCTTGGGCATGAAGAAGAGAAGGAATCTGAAAATGCTCAAATGTCTGTGGTTGAGCCAACCTTGGAAAGACTGGAAAAGTGGTCCTGTGGCCAGCTTGCGCTGTGTGCATTATTTGAATTGCCTAGTTCTCAGTTTAGGCCAACCAATGTGAGTATTTTTTGTGCTCTCTACCACACAACATCTTGTCCCTCTGTAGGTTTACAACACAACCTGCTTGACTCTTGCAAAAGAGATCAGTGGAGGGGCAGGACTGGATGCAACAATATGGATTAAATAGATTGGGAGCTGCTGGAGTAGAAGTGATTTTCCAAAGGACATCTTACAGCTGTGCTGTTTCCATTGAATTTAATTGACCTTTGATTTAATTACCCTGTATCATTTTCCCTTAAAATCTGCCTGCTTGTCTTCTTGAGAGTTTTATAAATTTTGCAGTAACTCTTGGACTAATACTAAGTGCAGAAGTGCTTCATTTTGGATCCTTTATTCTAAGGAGAGCAAAACACTGCAGATTTCAAGGATAAACACAGTTCTGCTTAAGACATTCGTGTCCCAGACTGAAGAAGCTGAGCTCCTAGAGGATGAGACTAAGGAGTTTACATACTTTTTGTTCTAGTCATGTGGGACAATGCCAGACTGGGTTCTAGTCATTTGAGTTTTGGGTCTGTGAGACAAAAGACTTTGCCTTTGTAGGAGGCAAAGGCCTAAAAACCAGTGCGGGGTAGGGGGTACATGCCAATTTAACTGGTGAATGCAGTGAAGCAATGCAATCAATTGGTTTGTATCCAACCAGCAATGAAGTCAGAGGGATCAGTTTAATCTATTGACCTGATGGAAAGCCTCTATATGATGTAGTAGATGATATAATTTCTATAATTTTTTTTCAACCATTTTATACAGTTTCGAAGATGTTTACAAAGATGGTGTCTTGTTTTCTACTACATTCTGTAAGTTTTGAGGCAAACCTCTTTACAACCCTTTTCGTTTTCTCTACAATCTCTGAATTGTATTACTTCCATTGTGACTCTTGAAATAAAGAAAATCTGTATCTATTTAAGAGGAAGACATGAAAATAAATTTGAATTTTCACCCATATTCTTACACTTCTGAGAAGTTCTAAGAAGATCTGAAGATAATTTTAAATGTTCTTCAAAAAAGCAGAGTTTTATTATCTATATCTACTGCTAGATGGCATGGGAAATCCTTAGAAATGTAATGAAACATAACACATAAAAACTACTGAGCCAGTGTAAGCCACCATCTAATTAAATGAGTAGATTCATAATGACAGGACACCATTAAAAATCCAGACAGAAAAATTCTCAGTACTCTTATTCTGCATTTCTTTTTGTTACTTTAGGTCTTCACTTAGGGAGTGATGGAAGCAAGCTGAATAATGAATACAGTTAATACGGTCTCAAGGAGCTTTCCTCCTAAGATTTCTTTCTGTTAAGCTGAACTGAAGGTCAAGTAACTTCAGCATAGTAGAAAGCATCAAGATTATCCTTTTTAGACCCTTTCATTGAATACAATTTAATGGTGACAAGGCATAAAAATGGATAAGGAGAATTGGGATATTTTAAAGCTTTATTTTGCTGTAAGCAAAAAAAAAGAATAATGCATTTCAGTTACCTGGGCAAATGACAAGAAAAAAAATCACTTTGCCAATTTTAAGTGGTGTGGCAAATGGCTCAAATAAGAAGTATAGACAACTGTTTTTTCCTTAATGGATTTATTCCACTGATAAATAAAGAATCAAACGATCCAGTTATTCCTCCATTAACTGGGTGATCATGGCTTATTACTGAATATAACCAATGCGAATTTCCATTTCTAGACCCTGGCGTGGAGCCCTGCTCTGGGCTGGGCACCTTGTTTCCCTGTACTGTACCTGGGGAATGAGTTTGCAGAGCACGGGTGCAAATCAGCAAGCACAGTGCACAAGGACACCTGCAGTGTCGCGATGGCAATATACAGCCAGACAAAAGAGGTGCGTATGTACTTTTTTTAATATATATATACACACACACATAAAAGTTATGTTATGTATGCATATAACAGCTGTAACTAACAACTATAACTAGTAGCTAGAACTACAGGGCAAAGGCTACAGAAGATTACTTTATTCCTCCTTCACGTTTTCTTCTGTGTCTTCAGCTGGGCAGGGAGATGCTCTGCTGCAGGTGTGAACAAGTGTGGGCCAAGGAAGGTTTATAAACCGGGACACGTGGGCTCGCTCTCACTAAGCTCGTGGGAGGAGGGAGCAGGAGGAGGCTCAGTGCTGGCACTGGAGCCATTGAACCACTGAGGCAGGACTTGTGAGGAATAGACAGGAGGCACTGAAGGCTTAATTTGCAACCAGGATGAACGTTAATTGCAAATCTGGAGGGGGATGATTCATGTGAGGGGATGTGATGCTGTCTCTGTACCTCCAAATCTTACTGCAATGCCACAGAGCCTTCAATATAAGCAACAACCAGGGGCATGCCATGTGGTATTGCTGTTTCCAAAACCCAGCATCTTCATGGTCAATACAGCTTTACGAAGTTTTTCACTTCCTTTTTACACATTGACCAAAACATGTAACATACTGCATTTCTCTCTCAAATTATCCTGTATTTTGTACCTGATTTATTCTCATATCTTTTGTTCACATTCCACCCTTATCATACAAGCATGGTGCAAGCCTTGGAAAACTTTTATCCATTACTTGCTTTTTCAGCAGATGTTCATATTTACCACTCTGTTGACCTTGTTAGCATATTTACCATTGTGTAAACAGTGTGTACTCTGCTCAGACTATGAAGTCTATTTTGGCCAATATTTTAGAAAAGACTTAGTGTGAGTATGTGCCTACTATCAGTGCACTAGAGGAATCTGCATTTTAAAAAAAAGGATGAGAAATAGAAAGCATCATAAAGACAATGCGATTAAATAGTGAGCTTTTCAGTTAACTCATATAGATGGCATATTGAAAGTATACAGAGCTAGATATTAGGTCACATGTCTAGGGAGCTGCATACAAGAATAGCACAAGCATATAAGGAGAAAATTAGAAAGCCCATACATAAAATGTCATACAGCTAGCAAGGGATATGAAAGGTAACAAGAAAATACTCTAAATTTAGATTAATAGTGAGAGGATTATAAAGGAAGAGTTGGTCTTCTACTCAGAGGGAGAAAAAGCTATTTATAAATGATATTGAGAAGACCGAAGTGTTTTGTTTCTTTTTGCTTCAGCATTCCCAGAAAGGCCAGTGAGAACAGATATGAATTCAAGTTAGAAGAAAAAATCAGCTGAGAGCAAAAATCGGTAAGTTAATTTTCCCCCCCCAAATTCTCTGGAGCTAATGAAACTCCACAGGGAATTTTGAAAACCAGATGAAGCAAATCTCAGAGCAATTAGAGGCTTATCACTGAAAACTGGGGAGGATGGGTAAGGTTAGGAGCCTGCTTATCTTTACAATGGGGAACAGGGTGAACTGGGGAATTGCAGACTTGCCAGTTTACCTTCTCCTCCCAGAATGGGGAGAAATAATCCAACCATCAGTAAACACCTAGAAGATAATGAAGGATAAGTAACAGCTAGCAGGGATTTGTCAGGAACCTGTGATCTTTAACAAAGGTCATTTCCATTTACACCAGCACGACCGGCCACGCGGACCGCGGGAAGGAGGTAGGCACTGCGTTTCAGAAAGGCTGACACTGAGCACCCGTTTCTGCAGCTTCATGAGCTGGCTGCAGGACCATGGTCCAAGCTCCATGGCTAGCGTGGACACACCAGCTGTGGTTTCCATAAGCACCTCTCCTGGGCCCCGTGTGACTCAATATTTTTGCCGATGACTTGGATGATAAACTGAGAAACAGGTTTATTCAATTTTCAAATAGCAGAAAGCTAGGAAGGGTCGTGAATATACTGGGGGATGGGGTGAGATCTGAGCTTGGTCCCAACTGAGCAAATCATCCTGCCAAAATGAGAGGCGTTTTCTGTAGTGCCTTATAGCTGACTGGGGTGGCCTTGCTATGCCAAAAGCCCAAGTGCTGAGTTTGTGCTGAAGGCAAAGGTCTCCTTGCCAGGTCCTGCCAAACTCCTCATGGCCTCAGCACCTTGCCATCCCCACTCCTGCCCGGAGGTACCTACACTGCCAGCCTGGCTGACCCCTGGTTTACACCAGGACCTCAGCTCCCTGATCAGCCACACGGCACAGGTGTCACTTTGCAACCTAACCTCCACCTGAAATGATCTGGCTAGTGCCCTTGATGAGGAAACCTGGGCATGCAGGAGGAGCATTGCCTCCATTGACCACCTGAGTCCCTTCTCCAGCTGACCTGGGGGCATGGAGATTTTCACCTCCTGCAACACGGTCAGCGTGGAACAAGGAATGAGCATGGCCAAGGCCAAGGATGGTCTCCTGTGAGCTGGCTTTGCTGCATGGAGGTCCTGTGGAAGGGGCACATCCAGGCAGCCCCTGCTGTGGGACCCCCATTGCCCAGGAGGGGCTATCAGCCCCGCGTGTCCCCCAGCCAGCCCGCTGCCATGAGGATGGCCCTGGCAATGGGACTTAGTGGAGCCTGAAAAACATCTTAAAATGCAGACTTAAATGTATTTAATAATGAGTTTTTACTTGCACTTGGAGTTGTGTGTGATCTTTATGTTTTACAGGGGTATTTATTGTTGTCTCGTTGGCCGAGCGGCAGCTTCATGCGTGGACAAGCAGCTGCCCAGGTCCATGGTGGAGGGGTGCACTCCCAGACCCGGTACGATGCTGTGAAGCTGCCGCTGTCGGGAGTTGGAGGGAGGAAAGCTGGGCTCTGCTCCGCCTGCCAAGCTGCTTTGTGCTCTCACAAATTCCTTAGAAAAATGAAACCAGTGAAAAAATTCCAAGCTGCCCTGGAATAAACTTTCTAAGTGTGATGCAAACTTTGAAAGATTTCAATCTTGAGTTGTCTTGAAGTGATTTTTTTTTTAATGTTAAGTTTCCACTGTTGACCTAAAATCAGTCATTTAGACAACACTGCGCTGTGTGGGAAGGATAAAGCTTATCACAGAACCAAACATAATTTTTCAGGGGCTGCTGAAAAGTGGAAAAGACCATACTGATCACACTGCTTGCTGTTACAAATTCAGAGCACGCTTCTTTGACCTGTCCTCCTCTTAGGATAAGCGTAGTGCATGTGCAAATAACAGTAACAAATACCATCAACAAGCAAATGGAAAATAAACAAATCGACCAACTAAACTAACAACTTGAACCAAAACATCCTTCTCTTCTGGGGAGAAGATAAAAGAACAAGTGACTGACAGCGTGTTGGTCACCTCACCTTGCTCCCTGAAGGGCACGGTGAAAGCCTGGAGCAGCAGCGGCACTTTTGCTGTGGTTCCCCCCTGCCTCCTTAGCAGTGGTCCTCCCTGAGGTGGCACCCCATGGCCATCCCCTGGTCACTAAGCACAGCGACTCCAGCGCAGCCCTGTCTTCTCTGGGGACACGGGTGAGGAGAAGACCAGCTCATCTCTGTCTGCTTCGCTGTGAACCCAGCACCATCTTGTGGGCCCACGAGTGCCAGGGAAGGGCTGCAGCTCTGCTGTATATGCAGTGCCCAGCACTGGACATGGGATCAGGGTGGACGTGCCCCTTGTCCAGAAGACATTCTCCGGTTGTTCATCACTATTTCTGTTCAGAATAAGATTCATTCCCTTCATCCTTCCATCTACAAACCACAGTTTTGTTAAAGGTAATTTTAAGCACTTGGTTAAAACACAGACTATGCTTAGTCTGCATTAGGGGCAATACGTCATTCGAATGGCTACTAGTGATATCCATCCTTCCTGAAAACACTGAACGGCAGTGTGCATTACCACAGCTGTGTGCCTCGAGGGCATTCCTGTACATCATCCGGTCAAAAAACAGATTTCCCTTTATGCAAAAAAGCTAGCAGGAGGCTTCCTAAAACCTCATAGTTATGTCAATATTTGTAATTTATACACCTTTTTCATCCCGAACTGCCGAGGTCAGAATTTAATACCGAAGGACCGATGCCTATTTCTGCAGAAGTATAAATGGCCGTTCCCAAAAATAAATCTGTGTGCTAAATATATCCCACAAGCTGAAGGAAACTTGTCAAGATGCATTTAAAATGGAAGGCTGATATTGAACAAGAGTGGCCTGCAGTATCTTACCCACAACTAAACACTGTATTAAACACTTAATCAAGATATGTTAAAACAGGAATGCACAGCTTGCTGTCAGCTTTTACTGAGTCAAGAGAGACTATTGCTATGGGTTTTTCTGCACAAAGGATTCCAGTTTTCTCAGAAACTTGCCTCTCTCCCCTCCAAGCTCTTGAAAATTTTTTTTTCTTCCAGTCATTTTAAAATGTAATTACAAAAATGAAAATGCTAACAGATTTCAAACCACTTCAGGACATTTTGCATATTAGAAACATGTTGAGTTTTTAAACAAATGGCTTGCTTTCCCTGTAATTAATTTTAAAAGATTCATTTTTGCACTGACAGATGACAAGCAGCTATTATGCAGCTGTCTCAGGATTCTTGAGCTTGACCTTAATAAATAATACAATGTTTTCTTAATTTGAAGAGTAACATATGCTTTTCCTCTTCCCCACCGAAGTGGATCCATTTATTTTTTCTGCAGCCAATGTGTTTGCTGAGGCAGCATATGCCTTTTGCACGGTGTGATTACCTTTATGTGGGCAAGTAGGGCACACCATTAACAATTAAATATTTTCAGAATTTTTACATTTAAAGAAGATAAAAATTATTGTATATCTCCTTCCCCCTTACATGGTGGGGGATATAGATCACAACCAGTGTTTCTTAGAGTCCTCTTTGGCCATGGAGGTGCTGCCGTTAGCAGCTGATGGCTTTCCCCCACCACGTGCACATCCTCATGGGCAGCGGTGGGAGATGTGGTCAGAAGGTGAGCCCAGCCGTGCCCTCGGGGGTGGTGGGTCACACGGAGGCACCACCAGCTGCTCTTGGTGGATCCCCTCGGTGGGCCCTTTTCCTCATCAGGTGTATGTGTGGCCCTGTGATTTTTGTCCACGTTAAGCATCCACTAGCCTCCTGGGTGCAGACCAAGGGACACAGCCCACTGGTGATGCCAGCATGTGCTGGTGGCCTTCTGTTGACCTGGTGGACGCTGAGAGTCCCGAGTTCATGGGTTTTGTGGATTCGGTAGTTCTGCCCGTCTCCAGAGCCCATTGGTCCTTGGGAAACCTCCACAGACTTGTCCTCTTTGTCCTCTCTTCCGCCTCTTGTTTTCTAGAGCCCATTCATGCAAACTCACACAAGAGACACCTTTATACCATCTAGTGCCTTTTCTATATGCTACTTTGAGGCAAAACAAGGAGATAGGCCCAAGTTTGTGGTAGAAACCCAGGAGTCAAAGCCAAAAGGTGCAGTGTATTTTCATTTACCTCTCCTGCCGTCGTTGCTTGGTGCTGCAGCTCTTTCTTGGCATAACATCTGTTCCTGAACCGCCTGTAGGCCCTATCTTAGTTATGTGGCAGACTCATTGGTCTGAAGAAGCAGTCTGTCTTGTTGGAATACATCACAGCCTACAAGCATTGGTAACCAGCGAGCACACACAAGGTCTCACATCCCATCGTGAAAAGGTGTTTTATAACATGGCAAAACAGCCCATTCTTGAGAGGTTCCTGCTAAGGCTCCCTCTCAGGGACAACAAACAGCAGCTCAGGATGCAAAATGCATGGGGTTTGCCTCAGGCACTGGGGTTGAGTTGGAGGTTTCCCAACAGGACACAGTTGCTGCCATAATCATCAATTTAACATCAGTTAATTTGTCAGATGGGTGTGAAGTGCTCTGAATACCCCTCAGGGTTGAACTTTTTAGGCTTCTGCTCCCAAGGGGTTTGCTTTGCTCTCTGAGGCATTGGAGGACATATTGTCACAGAGGCTTTTGAAGAAGTTTTAGAGTGCAGAATCCGCAATAACAACAACACACAAAATAGTCTGTTCCCCGTTATGGTGACAAAGGAACAGGACATGGGGATGAGGAGCACAATAACCCGCACCAACATTTAAGTACACGAAACTGCGTCCAGCTGGCTCCTCAGTTTCCTTTGCAGGGAAAAAGGTTTGGCACCAAAGGAAGACATTATTGATTGGTGAACAACAATTGTGAGATCTGCTTGCATTTCTGGTGCCCAGTTCCCTGTACTGAAATCACTGGGCACGTTGTGCCTGTCAGGGCGATGGCCTGGATTCTACCATGCTGTCCAGTGCCATCACTGGGAAACACCTGCTTAAGGTAGGGGGTGAAACAGCTATTATTTTGTTGAAATTAACTTTATATTTTCTTTTTGTTTCAAGACAGGCTGAGACCCTCCAAATTTTCTTGTTCTGTCAGTGATAAATTTGCTTGGAAAGTATTGCTAGGGAAGACTCTGGATTTGTTGTGAGCAAAATAATAACCAGCAACAAATACAGAATAATTCATTTGCTGAACAAACCCTATACATCTTCACAGACAGTAAAATTGCTCATAAAATGAAAAACACATAAAAATATACAAATAGCCTAATGGAAAAGAATGAATGCTTTAATAAAGCTGAGGTTTACTGCATTGAGGAAACACTTATATTGTTAAACATTAGTAAAAATGGGCTGTATTACCTTCTTTAATTATTCTTCAGTCAACTAGAGGATTACAATCTAGTGCTCTTGCCAACTAACCTGGAACATAAACCCAGTACTTTGCAACGTGCAATTATTCAGTGCCTTCAGGTGCCTCCTGGGGTCAGCAGCAGTGCAGCCCCTCCAGGAAGGCAGGGTAAGAACAGCAGCTGCTGCTGCTCGCACGTTTCTCCACTTTCTTGCAACTGAGCTCTTGCCAGCAATTAAGGACTGGCTAATGCAAATCAGTGAGTTAGTACCTTTTTTTCCTACACAACTACTACTCCTCCTTTTCTCACTGACCTGCAATGTAACATCCTGGGATCCTCCCTTGGCTCTGTCTGTGACTCCTCTCCAACCCCCTTAGGGCTCATGACCACAGTCGAGGGGCAAAGGCTGTCACAGATAGGTAGGATGCTGAATGCTCATGGTACCTGTGAAAGTCTGAAGCCAGCCTGAAGTTTTGCAGGGGGGGAGGTAATGCTGGCCTTCCCTCTGCCTTCCTGCATCATCATTTTTTTCCCGCTGCAGCTCCTGCAGTGGTTAAATTCCACACTACGCAGAGGGATCTTGACCACTAATAGTAATGGTGAGGATAACAACAATCAGTACATTAATAATGTGCTAGGGAGTAATCTGAGGTAGATCCAGGACCAGAGCCAGAAAAGGACCATCATTTCTTAGCTGTTAGATCCCTTTCCCTTTAGGTTATGCACTGATGTTTTTAATATTAACAAATCCTATTAAAGTAAATAAACCTGTAAGCATTCTAGGTCTTCAGAAATCTGGATATGAATCTTCAGTGTGCCTGCAATAACACCAGACCCCAAACAGTTGTACCAAATAAAGCAATTTGCAATGTGTGAGAACAGCCACCAGCACATAAGCTGTGATTCCAGCATCAGATAAATATTTTCTCATGCTCATTATGCCCATCAGGCTTGCAGGAAACTTAGCCATGAGGAAAAATAAGCTGATGCTGTTGTTTCTACAAACTAGGAACAGGAGGGACTGAAGGCGAGAGAGCAAGGGCTGGCGAATCAGATCCAAACCGTTTTTGCATGCTATAACAGCCAGGTGAGCGGGGGGTAGGTGTTGCCCCAAGCACTGATACTCAGGTGATAGCTCTCAGGGTGGGTTCAGCCACTTGCAGGGTGCTGTATTTCTTCTGTCCCCGTGGTTCCCTTGGGGAAAGCCTCACTGCTCCAGCCCAGCTGTGTGACTGTGACCGGGAGCCTGAACTCCCCATCTGCTCCTCATGCATGTGTTTCCCCAAGGATGTGCATATAGCCCTGCCAATCACCTGTACCCTGTTAATCTCCTATGGTGGGAGAGATTTTGTGGCCATCATGGGCTCTCATTTAAAAGGGTTAAAAATCAGCAGATGACCACAGGATTTGCAGGACAAAGAGGCATTTTGGCAGCGTGCTGGGAGTGCTGGCCAGGGAGCAGCTGACTGCCACCGGATGGGGAAGGCAGCATCGTCACCCAAATGTCAGCACTCACATCTGAGGCGGTTCAGTACTTCCCTTAAACTAGCACGCTCTGGGTTCAAGGGAAGGATCAGCAAGTGGCATTTTGGATTAAAATAACAAACTATTTTTGAAAAAGGCCTTCTGTAGAGAGTAAATGCAACTGTTGGTCTTAGTGGGAGCTAGGAAATATTGACAGGCATAGTGCCAACAGTCAGTATGGAAAGACTCAAAGAGCAAGCCCTTCCTGGTAAGCTCTTTTTGTGCTTTAGCAACAGTTAGGTACATCTGATTCACAATCTGGCTTTAAACCCAGTGATGGCTTTGAGGCTATATAGATTTCTTTGTTGCTGGTGGCTGCTATCACAAGAGATGCTGATGTGACATTGTTCAGTAGTCTGTATCATGGCTGATGGTGTGATGCTGCATCTCAGTTACGGAAATTGGGCATGGAGCACCTTGATCATGGTTTGTATGAGCTTTGGGGAGACTTGAAGAGCTGCTGTGGGTGCTTTCCCTCCATTTTCTCACTTCCACCATGCTGGAGCGTTTGGATTTGCACCTCATTGCCTGCTCTGTTTAATACATTTGTGTTGCTGCTGAGATAGCAGAGGGAAAACTGCAGGATGTTGTGGGTACTCAAGCCTTCTTTACTCTTCTGTCACTCAGGCTCTTCAATTTCTCTGTTCTCCCACTGTTCTCTGGACAAGGTGGTAGTGACGGTGCTAAGAAAAAGAAATCTGTGGTAGTGGAAAGGGTTGGGGATTGCAGCAGTAGTGAAAACAAAAGCACTCTAGTTTTGTCTTATCTTGCTGTCTTAAACAGTACCACAATTCACTAGGATGGATCTAACTGCATATTACCTCTTGTAGCTGGACGAATATCTAGACTTAAGAAACAATGGACAAACGAAAGCCTGAAGTGCCTGCATAAGGAGTCTCCAGTGTAATAGAAGTCTAGAAAATTTATTCATGCTTTAAATTAAATTGGGAAGTTTGGTCCACCCCTATCTTTTATTTCCCAAGATAAGCATTACAGAGTACAACTGAGCTTTTGCTGGAATCCAATTTTTAGCCATCATTGACAAGATAATAATTTTCCCAATTTTAGGATCATGCACAGTACGCCTCCCTTTCATGGCCGTCTCCTCTTCGTGCCTCTGCTGCTGCATCTCATTTCGGAGAAGGCACTGCTGCTGGTGAGTCGGCCACACAGCACTCTCTACTTCTCTGTCAGGAAGAGCGGCTCTCCCCCGTCTCAGTTTTCATGTTCCCAGTGAAAGAAAGTGTCTTCAGTGGCAGGCTGAAATAAGACATGTTCTTATTCTAATGAAAAACCAGGTGCCTGATCCCCCGGGTACGAGGCAGGCCCCATAGCCGCAGAGGCGGTACGGGCATCCCAAAGGCCATCTTCCCGCATGTGCCTTTTCCAGCTGTTCCCCCCGCCCCGTCTCTCTCCTCCTATCTAGGACGTGAAGCCAAGGGAAGAGAGACTTCTTCATTAATGAGGCCAGAGCCGAAATGCTGACCTGTGCTGCCACCAAGGCTGGCTTGCACGAGAGGACAGATGGATGGGGTTGTGGGGCCCTGGTCCGCTCACGGCACCTCTGTTCCCTTTGCCCACGCTGTGCCACCGCTGCTGTCCCAGCCTTTGGAAAGCAGACTGGGAAGCTGGGGATAAAGCTGGGGATGGACCAGGAAAGCAGAGGCAGAAGGAAAGGGCCTCAGCTACAGAGGGAGGATGAGGGACCAAGAGACAGACCTTGCCAAGAGTTCACATAAATGTGAACCAGGGCCAAGAAATCACTTTTTCCTGTGGAAAAAAAGTATTTTTCATATCAATGTGCAGCTTAGGGAGCTAAGATATTAGTTGCCTACCATGGAAAGGTGAATGATGGAAATGACCCTTTGGGAATCTAAAACTTGCAGAAAATCAAGATGTTTCTCTGTGGGTTTTTAAACACAAGGAGGCTGCCCAAAATTTAAAGAAATCGTCCAGGCCTCCAAAGTATGAGTATGCTCAGGGGCAGCAGATTAGAGCATCTCACCAGGCCGCAGCCAAATGCAGCAGGTGAAGAGGTGGCAAAAGCATTTTAAGAAAGGGCATCGAGCAGTGAGTTCGGGGAGGCTCCCTTTGCGCTTACACATTTGGGGAACTTTTAAGAACTATGGAGGAAAATTGCCAAGAGAACTGGCTCCAAGGAGTTTTGCAGCTCTATCATTTAAGGTCAAGAAAAAACAGGAAACTAACACTGTCTCTTAAATCTTTAAGATGTCAGTAAATAAATTATGTGATTTTCAGAACTGTAAAGCATCTCGTATCTTCTGCTGACTTCAGCTGGAGCACTGGGTGCTCAGCACTTCTGGAAATAAAATCGTTTGTTTGCCAAGCCTCGGAAGGAAAAGCTGAGAAGGCTGACTTGAAGTTCTTGTTCTTGCAATTATGAATATGAAGCAGGATATAAAAATATGAACTGAATATGAATTGAAGCAGAATATGAAACTTAAATCAGTAGTGTTCCCTCAGGAAGATCATTATTTGGAAGAAACGAAAAAGTGCACATGAAGACAAATTTGTAAACACCACAGGAAAGGAGGAAGGATGGAACTTGCTTGGCATTATTATTATTTCCTGTCTTGGAGCTGGTCTGCCTCTGCCTTCACTTTGTGGTATTTGTAGTAGTTCTGCATTGAACAAATTGCTTCTAGCCCTGGGGGCTGTCATGAAAATGTAGGCAGTGCTAATGTCTTAACTGTTAATTAGCATGATAGCAAGGCAGTTGAGGAAGGGACTAAAATGTCAAACAGTGGAGATGATAACAGAGTATGAAAAATGCCACACTTCTGCGCGGTGAGAGGGGCAGGGGCAGGCTGGCACAGATGCCAGAGGAGAGGGGCTCCTCCGCGGAGCTCTGGCTGTCCTCGCCCACCGCAGCGGCGGCAGGACCCTCCACAGCCTGCTCTTCACGGCCCGGGCGAGATGCTGAGAAGTACTGCACAGCTCAATTTCTGTGATGTGTTTCTATCAAGAATTACGGTTAATAGATAAAAAAAACTTAAGCAATGAGAATATGTAGAAATCATGTTATAGTACAGATGGGGTTATGAAAGTATTTCACAGAAACTAACATTTTCCACATTATTTTTCCCCCTGTAATATTCTCCTGGGAAAGAAAATCCCATCATCAGTTAACCTGAAATATTCTTGATTCATTTCCCTTCCACTGCAGTGTCCCAGCAACTGGGAAAAGCTTGAAATGGGACATGAGAGAGGTAAACCCATGGCATGCTAGTGTCAAAAGGGAGTAGAAAGAATATGACATCCCAAAACATTATTTATCTAATATGATGCCCACTGGCAAAGCCAGAGATTAATGCCCAATGAAGTGAAAACATTTTGTCCCGGCCAACATAAAAAAATTAAGTTCAGGAATGTCTGATGCATTGATTCCTCAGTTCTAATTTGGAATGAAAAAAGTGTCAAAATGAGAGGACTTCCTACAATACAAAAATATTAGGACAATTTTTTTGTCATTTCTTCAAAAGACTAATGTTTTCTTTTTCTGAGCAGTAATTCACACATTTTACTTCAAATATTCTGATAGAAAAATGTTTATATAGATATTAATTTTAATAAGGGATTTCATAGTACTAATCTTCTACTACAGAGCACCATTCAGAATCACTTTATTATACAGTTTGCCTAGCAAAGCATTTCATCACGCAAAAGTGAGAAAAGCCTAAATGCACTGTTCTGATGAAAAGAGAAAAATTAGATTCAAAGGCTGAACAAGATGGTGAGGCTATGGTGGAAGAAAAGGCACAAAAAGCTGCTGAAGAAGAATTACAGATAATGCAGTTGAGATGATCTGTGATGAACTTGTATGGAGTTTGCTCGTTAATCCATTGCAAAAATCTTTACAAAGGGAGGCTGATATCAGTGTTACAGGCAAGGGAGGTGGAGCACTGTGAGTGACACTTTTGCTCCCCCTGTGAGCCAAGAGCAGAGCCCAGACTCGTCAGACACAGTTGAACATACCTGTTACAAGACTAGGTCCTTTTCTTTTGTGACATGACACAAAACCCAAAGTGGCTTTTCTCTTTCTCCAACACAAGACATGAGTCAAAATGATGAAAAACAATGATTCTTCATATGGACTTTTTCCTTAAATCAAGCTATGCCTTGCGTTAATTTTTCTGCAAACCTGTTTGGCAGTGCATTTTGAAACCTTGACATGTGCCTAGGACATAACCCACACTCAAGCTGTGGGCTCTACATTCCTTGGCCTGGAGTACTATCCGCAGTGATTTACTGTGCACTGCTTAGTTACTGTATGAGCACTGGGCTTTAAATGCTGGAACACCAACATGTCCCACCAGTTCCAGCCATTGTCAAGATAAGAGGGATTTAATGAATTTGAGAACTGGATGCAATAATACTGTAAATTTAGGGACAGGAAGGACCACTGTGGTGTTAGTTGACCTAGTTGTTAGTTGACAAAATTTCACTCAGTATCAGCAATGCATAAAAGTACTCCTCTTACTCCATAACTGATGACCATCAGGCCACTAACTTGCAGCTGAACTTAAGAGCATCTTTTGAAGTAAGGCTGCTCGGTGCTGCACTCAAAGATGCCATGCTGTTCTGTTTCCAGCACTAAATGAACTTTTGATTTTTGAAACCTTAATTCCCAGTCTTATTTAGAACTGTGATTTCTTCTTACAAACCTCCAGACCAAGGTAAGCCTGTGAAATACACTTCCATTTCTATGCTCTGTCATATAGCATAAGGAGCCTAGCCCAGAATCACATCATGTGAAACATTGTTGTAATTTCTAAAAAATTATATTTATGTGTATCTGCCTATTTTCTCATCTATGTAGAATTATTCTTCTAGGCTGAAAGTGCTTTCCTGAAATGTGCCAACATTTTCTGCAGTACATAAGTCAACAGGTCAGCTCCTGCCTCCCACTTTCCCTCTAGGACGTCACAGGCAGAGGCTGTGGCAGCCGGGCTGAGTGCTGGGGCAATCCCAGACATCTGTCTTCTGAGCAGGGAATTGAAAATGCTCGCTTTGCATAACCCTTGCCTTAGGGTCAAAATTACTTTTGTTTTTTGAAGCCAGACATGGTTGTCCTTCTGGGGCACTGCTTATATTTAAACCTCCCACTTAGGAATGCATTTAGCTTTATTTTGGTGATCATATTGTTTAGCAAAAGTTGCTCAGTAACAACTAACTTTCCCATCCAGCTCTGCTCTTCATTCTATTTCTCAATGCTATGGGATTTCACATGATGTGTATTTTCATGGGATTATTATCAATGTGATGTTCTATATCCCTAATGTATCTCAGCTCATTAAGTACCCTAATTCATTTTGTAAGAATGTCTATTGCCTTCTACTCAGATGTACCCATTTGTGTATCATCATTTGTAGGCTGTTCTCGACCCCAGAGCACAGAAGAATTCTCCTGCTATTAAAAATCCCACTCAAAAGTAATGGCTCTTATACCTACATGCTAATGTCTCTCTGGTAGATCAGCTTATGATGTGCTCACTGTATAAAGCAAGCTGAATTCTCTGCCTTCGCATCAGGCCATCACTAATTGTTTTTATATGTGTTTGCTATGATTACATTGTCCTCATTTCCAGTATCTGTTTTGAAACACAATATTAGTTCATTTATTTCCTGTGTCACAAACCAATCTCATGGTGAACATTGCTTTGCAAGTTTATTGAGATAATGTTTCTCATGAGAGCTTTGTCCTGCTGTTATCTTTGTGCCTTTTTTTTTTTTTTAATGGTAGTAGTGTCACCCTTTCATAAAGTGAATTGCTTTGATTGCAGATAGAAGAATTTGCCCCTTGTGCTGAATACATTTGGGTCTTGTTGTGACTGCTGTCTTGTCTATGGCTTCTGGACCTAGCTGTGTGTTCACCCCGGGTTCTATCTTTGTTTTTCCTTAGATGCACATCAACGCTGCTGCTGCCTGCTATCCCTTGTGTTTGGGAAACACATCATAGCCTTCCTTCTGTGATGATTCAAGTCAAGTCCCTTTCTGACAGTAACTTGCTATGTCCAGCTGATTTGCAATACCCAAAATACTTTCAGTTCTAGTTAGTCCATATGGTAACATGGCTCAAACTGTGTGCGTCCCTTAGCATCAGGCTCGGCCACGTTTGGTGGCTTGCTTACTTTGGCTCTCCACAAACAGGTGTACTGGGGAACCTGTGGGATTTCAGGGACCTGAGTGGGATTTTTAAAAAGTAATGTGAAGAGCCTCACTGCCTCTTCAGATGCTTAAATAACTTTTGAAATCTGTCCTCTGACATCAGTTCTTCTCATTGAAATTGTTTTGAGAATATAGTTATTGCTCACACAAGGATTTTAATCTGTAAAGTTTCTCTCCTGTGCCTCTCAGAAGCCTTGAAAGTTCCCAGTCATCTTCTCAGCTGTTCTGTCACCAGTGGCTTTGGACTGAGTAGTTCAGAGGACCTCGTTGCTCCCTTTCTATCTGAAGGCTGACCTGACTCTGGAGTAGCAGATGGAAGCAACACACAAGAAGCTTGTCGGACACTGAACTCTGTTCCTTCCCTCAAGCACTATCCATGTTGCTCTGCTCAATTTTTAGCACTTGCTCTCAGGGAAATCACATCCTTCGAGACCACAAGGGACCATCTTTATCATGTGCAATGCTCTTCACGTGCAGCCATGGAGTTTCAGCAAAGTGTTCCGGCACCCGGTCTGTGTCCTTCATTGCACTAGAATATATAATCTAGACAGATACTCACTTTTGATTTAAAGATCTCTACTGACAGGGATGTTGCTGTATTCCTAGGTATGTGTTTCTAGTGGCTAATTATTTTCACCTAAAGATTTACTCATGTTGTCTTGCCTGAGGCCATGGCAATGCTTTCAGAAAAAATTTCTGATGCTGAGGCCAAGAACAAAGTACTGACAGAGAGGTGACTGATCACTTTGCTCCAGGGATGTCAGTGGTCCATGGCCCTTTCACTCTGCTCATTGCTTTTGTTGAGCTGGGGAAAATCCCTCTTGTGTCCCAATGCCCTCTGTTCGAAGGCTTCCCCTGGTAGCAGGCACCCGAGCCGTGCCCTCAGAGGGTACCTTGGCTCCTCCAGGGATTTGACCAAAGCCAGCCTTCCCCCACTCTGGAGACAACAACCATGGGCAGAGGCTCCGTGTTTTTCCTGCCATCACTTTCAGCAGCTGCTCTGATAGGTTTTGCTTAAGAGAAATATAAAGGAGCCGAGGAGGAAAAGTCTTCAAGTCTATGTGGATGAAGAGCCTGATCGCCTTAAACTTACATCACATAATTTTTAAAACTGAACTTCTTTAAGCTCTCGTTAATACACCACTTTTTCTAGCTATTCTTGGAAACATATTTGTAGTTTTCCAGTAGCCTTTTAAAAGTGCTGAACCAACAATTCAGCTAAACATAAACAGTGGTAGTCTACCAAATGAATCGGGGCTGTCAGAAGGTGTAGTGAGCTCTGTATGACTCACCTCTGCTCGCCAGACTGGGGCTAACTACAGACTTTTCCAGGAACACATCTAATGTGTTGGGTACTTTTTTCCATTTTCCAGGTTATTGATAAAGATGCTGAATTGCACTAGCCTAGGCAGGATTCTTGTGGGAGTCCACGAGACATGTGTGGTTGAAGCTGTTGTAAGTGTACATCTCCCGAGCTGCGGAGAGGAGATGGTGGCTTTTGAGGGTCTGTATGGTCAGGTTTATGTTTAGATTAGCAAGTGAGAATTAGTGACAGAGCAGGTGCTGTATCTGCACTTGCACATCACCCTCTACACTGGGATAGTCGCTGTGCCCATCTCAGAAGGATACTGCTGCCACGGTGGAGAGCAGCAGCTGTTGCAGGACACACGCATGTTGCATAGTACGTGAAAGAAAAATGGTCTCAGTGTTGCCTTCCCTCTTCAAATTATAGAGCAAAATATGCAGGTGACAGTGAAAGTGCCCCATACCAGAGGTTGGCCTGGGTAGCCCTTTCCTTGCTGTAAAGTTCAGTATGGGATTGTCCAGTAAGGTGGCTCAGCCGAGTGTGCACCGAGACCCTGGGTGGCTGCCGGCTCCGATGCTGCCTGCAACGCTCTGCTTCTGCCCGGGGCTTTCTGACCCCAGTGCTCACCTGGCCCATCCCTCCAGACCTCAGCAGAGGTGACGAAATCACTGCACAACACGTATCCCTGGGTGGGGATGTGGGATGGAGGCTGCTTCAGCGTCACGCGAATGAGTCAGCCTCACATGTCAGAGCGTGTTTCTTAATTTAGATATACTGGGCTAGGGTTCCTCCGGATGTTCATCCCTGTGCCCAGCGTCTGTGGGCACCAGAGAGCCCTTTGCTTTATTGCTGGTTCTCTGATGCCCTCCTGTGACTTACTGTAGGTGACTGACAGCACTGCTGGGGCACCAGTGGGTAAGGACGACCTGTGTCACGAAGGGAAACATTTCCACAGTGTGAGCAGACAAGCAATATAAATTGCTTTAGAAACATCATTGCCGGCACTAAGCTCCAGAGCTTGATCCACATGTGATGTTGCCCAAATGATTTTGGAATCAAGCTCTCCAAATGTGTCCCACTTAAATTAATACACAATAGGGGCTAAGATTGCACTCACGTTATTATTGAATTCTGTCCATTTAAGTAACGGGTCTTAGTACTGAAAGTCCTTCTCACTAGCTGCTGAGGTTTTCTTTTCAAAGTTAAAACTTAATAATGTTGCACAAAAGATATGATGGGACTCCTAAAATAAACCCCCTCAATCACTGCTTGAAGCAGGAGCATGACCATGATCAGGTGTCCATGCTGTTCAGCTTACCTTGTCTGTGACTGCTGCTCTCTTGCTGCACTTTCAGGCACGTTAATAGTGAACCTACAGAGCAAGCCGTGGAGAGAAAGAAGTGACATTTTATTGTTATTATTAATTATTTTCATTATAATAGCTCCTAGCAGCTGAGGCACAGAATGGGTCCCTGCTGGGGAAGGCACTCTGTAGACACAATGGAAAGGCAATCCCTGCCTCAAGCAGCTTAAACATTAAGCAAAAAGGTTACAAGAACAGAGACTAGGTCTCAGTGTCATAAAGCTCTACCTTCCTTCTGCAACAATGAAAACATGAAAATCAAAGATTATTGCCTGACAGATGTTTCTATAAAGCAATAAAATGAGGAAGGAGAAAAGCAGTCTTCCATGAAGACAATAATTTCCCTTTGGATGCTCGATTGCTGCTTCACTGGGAAGTTTTCCATGTCCCTCTCCACCCCCCTGACTGGCAGCCGTTCCTCTCTGTGAGCAATTTCTTGAAGCCAATGAGGGAAAGCCTTGGGACTAGAAAAACTTTTGAGTGGGAAACCTCCACAACACACCTCTTCAACCCTGCACGTGCTCTGCAACCTCATCCACCTCCCACAGGGAAACTGCTCCCAACGCGCTGGCTCAACAAAAATAACTTTCCCACGGTCTCTGCAAGGCCATGTGTCAGAATTGCTCCAAATATTTTATTAATGGGACAATGCCCACCTGCGGCGTAATGCTCAGGTCCAAAGCCAGCTCTTAGCCTCTCCATACCAGCAACTATGCTTATGTAAGGGTGACTCATGCCCTGAGTAGCTAAAGCTCTCGGATGCTATTTTCTCCTCAATAGCAGTACATGTAAGTTAAGGTCTGTTTTTGGAGCTGAAACTCTTTATTTCATCCCCCAGCATTTCTGAGGCCAGTAGGGAAAAGGCAGTAATGCAAATTTCTGTTTTGTGGTAGAAAAAGAAGAAAGTGTCATTTAGTAATGTCCATGTATTGTTTAAACATTTATCACTTTGCTCTTTCTCAGAACTAGTTCTCATCAATTTATCATGTCCTTATATTTTGCTACCTATGTTTTCTTACTTTTGGTAAATCTTTTAAAGGCAACCTGAAAAAGTAAAATACCAACCGCGAGGCATTTTGCAAGTTGGTGGCTGGGTGTCTGAACGCCTCTGCTGCTCAGCACTGGGAAAAATGTGTCTGAAAACCCCAATTCCTCTCTTCCAATGGCAGCATCCCTGTTTTATCCCACTGCCAGCACCCTCCATCTCCACTGGGACAGCCAGTCACAGACCAGGCACTAAGATAAGACCCCAGGGAGGTGGAAGAAAACACCTTTGGGTATCTCCCTCTGCCTCCTCTGCTCACCTTGGCAGCCAGGCGGTGGGCAGCATTAGCTGGGGGCACGCAGTTGTGCCTGTGGGGGCTGGAGCCAGCCAGTGCCCAGCTGCAGGGCTGTGGTTGAACAACTGCAGCAGTGGTACCAACTGCCCGGACAGGGGGTTGGGGCGTTCAGCAAGCACTGCGAGCTGCTCCTCTGGCTCTGGGCTCAGAGCCCGGGACAGTCTGCAAAAGCCTGGCTGATCCCTGGCCACAAGAAGCCCCTCAGCCACCCTCCTCCACCCCCCACAGTTAAACAGCTGCTTCCAGGTACCATGGGGGTGGGTGGACACCCAGAAAGCTGGCGAAGAAGGGTGGTGTCTCTCCCCGTCCTTCAATGGCACATGAACACGGGGAAGTGGAGCTCCCTCCCCACGCTGGCATGGGGGCAGCTGGGATGTGGCATGCTTCCCGTGTCTATCACCCCAAAGGGTTTCATGCTGCACCAAATTCCAGCTTTGAAGATTTAAGAGCAGGCTGGCTGCTACCCCCCACCATGCCGGATTTGTTGCTTTACAATGTATGTTTTATTTATAGATTAACATTAGCATTTGCAAGAGGAATGACTTGGGCTCTGAGTTATCGCTTCCTATTAACCTGAAATTATTGAGTGTCTGAAATTTGTGAGGAAACCCAGTGAGCAGAAAGTATCAGAAAAATGTTCCTCTCCTTTCCTTGAAGCACAGAGAATAAACAACCGCCTCCCTTTGGAGGGCTGTGCAAAACCATGGAAATGTCAAACAAGAGTGCCAGGCAATTGTCCTTTTAAAGTGTACAGCTCTTAGTATATATTGCATAGCATGTACATTATTGGATTCCTATTTGCAATTAATATTTGATTTTAGACTGCACAGAGGTGCAGATCCTCCAGCCATGTGTTGTGTGTTACAGCCCTTGCTCCTATGGAAATGTTTCCCTCCAGCAACAATGCAGCAGTCTTGGGTTTTTGTTTGAACAGGCTTTGAAGGCCTTGGGGAAAAAAAAGTCCCCATTCAGCTACACAGGGCTGGGCATGGGGATGGGGAAGGGCTGCAATGCCTCCCTTGCCCCACTGCTGTGGGGCCAGCCCCACTCCCAACCCCAACAGGGGATTTCTGTGCTGGCTTGTGGGTAGATGGGGACATACAGCAGGGCTCATCTTGGCAAGTTTAGACACCTACAATTTAGGCATCTTCTTACTCTGATTGCCTAGATCCATCCTTCATCCCTCCTGGGCACCAGCTGCCCCACGCAGAGGTGGCTGCGCAGTAAATAAATAGATGTGCTGAGCTGCTCTCCTGTTTGTCTCAGTGATAACGGGAGACGTTCACTGACTAGCTCAGGAGAGATGTCTAAATTTTTTTTTAGGTGTCTAAGCAATCCAGCATGAAGCCTAGGCTGTGAGGAGGAAGGCAGTCCTCATACCTCCAGGGTAGCCCCTGCAATTACGCAGAAGGCCACTTGCTGTCCCTGAGCCCATAAATTGGGGCAAGGCAAGAGAAGAAAGCTTACTCTTGTGGTTTAACCTCCACATCTGAAGCGCAATAATTGTAGTGCCTCATTTTCAAGCATTCTTCCTCTTCGTTCAGCCAAATCAGGAATAATCACTTGCACTTATGTAGCAACTTTCAGGCAGAAGAAGTCTAAAATGCTTTACAGAGGCTATTTACATTGCTTTTTGTTTAATCCTCCTTATGCTCTGCTTAGGGACAAAATGGTATCAATCAATTCTTTCTGCGCTTGTGAACTTTCATGATCTGTGACTGACAACTTTAATAATCTTCTTTATGAAGGCTAGGCAGCATCCAGAGTAGCACCTAAATGGTCCCCAGGAGCTGTAATTAAAATTAAGCCGCCCATGGGTTGCTTTGATTACAACAGGGCAGGCCAGCTTAACCTTCAATTTATGCTGACTTGAAAGATGGCTCATACGGAGAACCTGTATGCCAGACATAGATTTGAATTAATTATGCTGATTCTCTGGTTTTATTTTACTATCTGATTAGGCTTACAAATGAAATCACAGTCCCATCCTTCGCAAGAGCTTTGGTGTGAATGCCAAGACCCAGCAGCCCGCTGTGGGGTACCTGTGGGCTTTCCATCCATTCTCCAGCACAGGGGATGTGTTTGGGCATCTGCGGGAGGTGGTGGCCTGTCACGCACCCACTGCCGAGCTATTGCTGGCTGCAGACACAAAGCTCCTAATTTGATCGCATAACTGATGAGCTGCAAATGCATGCTAAGCATGAGCAACCGTGGCAAACCCCAGCTCAGCCTGATCCACTCTTTCCTCCTGCTTCTCACAAATGGAGCAGGCTTTTTGGTGTTCCTCGTCTTCCAGCTGCATGGAATAGGCTCTTAATTAACATCAACAATATCTGAAAAACTAATCAGAAAATACGGTTTCTTAGGTAAGGTTATTTTCTGACTTCTGTATACCAAAATATAGCCTCATATAGGGCATTTTGCATAAATTAAGCAAGCCAGGGGTGTCTCATGTTGTGTAGTTTAAAAAGCCAGAACTGAAAGGTGGTAGATGCATTTCAGCAAGGCTATGACTTTGTTACAGTCACTTTTAGAAAATGTCAAAACAGAGATATGAAACCTTCTCACCCCCAGCAAATTTACCAAACCCACTGGTACCAGATGAGCAGCTTGTAGCATAGTTTCTTATCAACCTTCTTGTGTAACATCTTAACAACTGTATTTTCAGAGGTTTCTTTCCTTTTCTTTCCTAAAAGCCTGTATCATATCACCAACTGAACTATAGTCTCCCTCACATTGTTTTCCCCTAGGTTGGCAAAGTACATTGAGTTAGGGAATTTCTTCAAATGCCTGTTTTTCCTCTGTGTTGTGGTTTAACCCCAGCTGGCAACGAAGCATCACGCAGCTGCTTGCTCACTCCCCCCGCGGTGGGATGGGGGAGAGAATCAGAAAAGTAAAAGTGAGAAAATTCGTGGGTTGAGATAAAGACAGTTTGATAGGTACAGCAAAAGCTGCTCACGCAAGCAAAGCAAAACAAGGAATTCATTCCCCACTTCCCATGGGCAGGCAGGTGTTCAGCCATCTCCGGGAAAGCAGGGCTCCAGCACGCCTAATGGTGACTTGGGAAGACAAACGCCATCACTCTGAACGTCCCCCCTTTCTCCTTCTTCCCCCAGCTTTATATGCTGAGCACAATGTCCTATGGTCTGGAATACCCCTCTGGTCAGTCGGGGTCAGCTGTCCCGGCTGTGTCCCCCCCCAACTCCTTGTGCCCCCCCAGCCTCCTCGCTGGTGGGGTGGGGTGAGGAGCAGAAAAGCCCTTGGCTCTGGGTAAGCAGGGCTCAGCAGTAACCAAAATATCCCTGTGTTATCAACACTGTTTTGGTCACAAATCCAAAACACAGCCTCCTACCAGCTACTATGAAGAAAATTAACTCTATCCCAGCCAAAAACAGCACACTCTGACAAAATAATATCCTTTTACAGCAGCCATGTACTTTTGCTGCACCTGCAATAGACCCAGCCGGACTTTTTCTTTGGCATCTTTTAAGGCAACACAGACAAAAAGCTACTATGCTCTTTTATTGGTAAGTATGCCACAAAACAGGGTTGCACTCTCTTTCTTGCTGCCTCTCATTAGTCCATGAACAGACGTGTATGCTGGGATCAGAAAATACAGTTTAACTAGAATCAAGTGTCTGCCAGTGCCTATGACCATGTTTATGTTGTTCCCACCGCTGTTGATCCCTGGGGGACCGCTGTCCCCAGCTGCCTAGCTCGAGCAACCAGCTTGCCAGGGCAAAGCTGGTGCTCACACCTCCTTGCTAGGCAGCAGTCAGGTGTCCTGATGTGGCTAAACAGAGAAGGAGAAATCCTCATCCCTCTTTGCACCTGCAGAGTGGCAGGGGCCAGAGATGGATCCCTCTTGCGAATAAGGGCACCCCATGAGCAGACCGCAGCACCAGCACAGGCTGAGTGGCACGCAGGACTTTTGGAGAGGATAGGAAATAATGGCCAGGCCCAGCTTACTCCTTGCATGTAATTTTTAAAGTTCTCCTTGAACTAAAGGCTTTTCAAGACACTGCTCTTGCAAGTTCAGGTTGCTGATGTGATAATTTCTGCTGCTTTTCTGTTGAACTGAGGATGTCCTTATGGAGAATTACTTCCCATCTCCTGTAAGGTGTTCAGTGCAGCACCCAAGCAGCTCCTTCAAACACCAGCTTAAAATGTCTGCCACAAAGATGGCAGAATGCCAAGTGTTTTGGTAGACAGACTTTGGAGAGTTTAAGCCTGTAATTCCTCTCCCCTGTCAACTTCAGGCACTGAACTCCTGCCGTGAGAGCCATAGTGCTGGAGTTGGAGTAGGTCTTACTCTGAAAACGGAGACCAGAAATTTGCCAGGTATTTGGCTTTTCCTGCACTGTCTTCTGGGTGTTTTAGGAAGGCTTTGTATACGTTGCCCGAGCTTTATTTCTTCATTTCCACAAATTATTAAACTGCCAATCTTCATATTGCTGGTAAAATCCTATTAAAATGTTTCTAATTACCATTACCAATTGAATCTTCTCTCACATGTCTCATGTACTATGATTCCTATTTTACTAACGCTGCAATATTTCAGGTCTAGAATTAAGGCCAGAAGGATTGGTATAGTAATTAGTCCTTGAAATAATTTTATCTGTAGTGCTTTGATGTCATTTAATATTGGGTGAGTTAATGACAGAGCTCTTCCTTAGCAGCATTTCTCTCTCTGCATTGTTGTGATGCCATTTGAAATGGGAATTGGTTTAGCTGGGAAAGGGCTGGGTCCAAATTGTCAGTGGTAATTGACGAATGTCTTTGGATGGTGATTATAAAGGTAAGGTAAGGTAAGGAGAAGGGCCAGGCTTTGCCTTGCTTTCAGAGAGCCTGGGACTCATGCTCATCCTCGCAGCTTGCCAAGGACAAAGCACCTCCAGGGGAGAGGGACGGTGGCAGAAGAGGAAAGACGTGAAGAAGGAAGGGACTGCGAGAGTGCTATGCCAGTCTGTGAGGTTGTCTCGGGGGCTCAAGCATCCCCTGTGCCCTGCAACAGCAAGGGAGGAGCCCAGAGCTTGTCTTTGCCTTAGCTGCATGTGGTGTCCAAAAGATGTTTCTCAGTGACTGGCTACAGTCCTGCACCTTCTGGGACCACCTTACCTGCATACATCACCTTTCTGCTAAGTCCTGATCTATGGCAGCTCGGACCATGTCCCATTTCTAGGGCAGCTTCTCAAAAAAGCTCCCTTCAGCGCTGCCTTGACCTCTAGAAACCTCAGCCACAAAATCACACCTAATAGGTGACTGATAAATTTCATAGAGGGGCTTAAACGAGCAAGGCTGTGCAGGGAAAAGGAGAAAGAACCACAGCCTCACACCAATTTTGGAAGCATGAATTATCCCCAAGGGCAAACATATCACTAGTAGCTGCTAGTGTTTCTGGAGGGAGGCAGCTGCTAGCCCCTCTCTCTGCTTGAATCCCAGTCTTATGTTGGCTCAGGGAGGGTGGGAAACTGGCTTAGGAGCTTCACCGGCATGCTGGTGGGAAGTAACTTCTGGAAGCGTCCAGCTCAGCCTCAAGAACAAGTGGGACAAGACACAGTCAGGCCCGTCAACTCTTCAGCTACCTGAATCTTGAGGACCTCCATGGATGGTGCTTCTGCAGCCTCTCTGGGTAGCCTCTCCATCACTGGTCTGATGAAGAGCGCGCAGCCTTACCACGGGTGATGGGCCAGGCAGCAGGGCTTGGTGTGTCCTCTGCCACCAGCGAGTAGCTTGTGCCACTTCCAGGGTGGAGGTGGGGATTACTCCACGGAGGGATTTTACTCCACTGCTTTCAGTAGAGAACCACAGTTGGGTTTGATTGCTAAAGCCGTTCTGCACCGCTGTTGGGAGGCACGGCTCTTGGAGGTGGTCTAGAGATACCGCATTTTTTTTTTCCTTAATGTCTGTAGAAGCTGATCTGCAGTTGTTACCATTAATTACCTGAATATCTCTCTTGTGCAGATAGGTTAAGTTTTAATTTACCTCCTGCTGTGTCAGTGAAATGTCAAGAAGAGAAAGTGTATTATGAAGCACCACATAGAGCAATGTAGATGTGGGAGGTCAGTTAATAGTTCAGGTCCTTTTGAAACCTTTTAGGTTTCCTTTTCGTAATTCAAATTAATATGGCTGTTTTCATGGCTGCTTTTATTAGGTTCTTGCTTCCCTCCTAGAGCTCTTAAAGCACTGTCAGCATGCAGCTGATAGGCCAATGTTAACTACTAAGGGACAGATTACTAAGCGTAACAGCTCTTAGGCAAAGAAAGTGGGAGAACACTCAAAACAAAATTAAGTCAATTGGCTTCAAGAAACAGATTTCAGTAACCAAAGAAAGACAATAGATAAGAGTTTGTGGAAAAATAGTTTAAAAGAAGAAATAGTTTAGGAGAATTGCCAGTTCCTTGTAGAAAATGATGTTACGATGTACCTGGAAACTACCAGCATGTAGGCAGGCTGGAAACTGCAGCAGGAGACCAGTTTGGATAAATTCCAGCTCTTCAGTGAACTCATACAAGAAAGAAGTACAGAGAAAATGGGCATGAGGTCAAGTGAGTAAGGATGAATATCAAAGGACAGCATGCGCTGGAGGGGAGAAAATCAAATTCAAGTGAAAAAGAAATAAAGAATAGCAAAACCCGCAGTCTATGGAGGCATTAGTGGAAAGAGAAATATCAGAGGACACATTGGTCCACTACTCACTGCAGAAGGAAAGCTAGTGGCAAGTGATACTGAGGAGGCTGAAGTGCAGAATGCCTTTTTTGACTCAGTTTTCACTAAAGGCATTGGTAGTGATCAAACAGCTAACTTAACAGAGGGGAAACGGTACAAATTCAGGCTAAAAGGAAAGAATAGGAAAGTGAAAGATGTTAGAAAGTACAGCAATACATAAAATACTTTGAAATTGTTGGAGCCTGATGAAATCTGAAAGTTGGATGCTTTTCAAGGATACTTTGAGAACTGGCTGTGCAGTTTCAGAGTAGAAGTGAGGAACCAAGAAACTCCATAAAAGAAAATTGTTTCTCTTGCTAAGGAGAGGCAGAAGGAGGCTTTGGGAAACACACATCATTCAGCTTAATTCTGATTCCCAGAACAAGTACTGGAACAAACAAACATCCTATTTGTAAGTGCTTCAAAGTTAACAAATATACAAGTAATAGCCACTATAGATTTGTCATACACTAATAATATGTATTGATGGTTTTGATACCATCTTATATGAGATATTCATTAGTAAGCTAGGTGGATAATACCTAGGAAAAGCTGAGGGTAAGCCCAGGTCTGGTGTGGAGACCAGCGCTGTCAGTAAGTCACTGCCCAAAGGAGCTTATGGATCAGTCACAGTTTCAGAGAATTTTTGCTGGGACTGGGGACCCATCAGCATTTTCACCCACAGCTTGGGTTTGTGCATTAGGTTTTCCAAATTTCATGGAGATGGAGGAGCTACTGATGGAAGGGAGCTGGACTTAGTGTTATCTGGGCAGACTGTGAAAATAACCTGAGATTTTGAAATCGGTTCACGAAAAGGGAAGTCCTATGTCCAGATAAATCCACTCAACTGCACAAATTGATGGGGCATGATCTCAGGTATGTGTCAGTCCTGCAGGACAGGCTGTAGGGTTTCAGAGGACCAAGCGGAGCAAGGGCTAGCCCTAGCGTGCTGCCTGGGAAGGCTGCAGGGAAGTGGGACCACGGCTGGGAGAGGAGGGCAGTGGGAATGGCTCGGACCGACATCCCACCCTGCTGCATACCCCAGCCTGCCCTGAGTAAACGTGGGAAAGGGCTTGGGCCCCACCAAGGTGCTTCCCTGCTAATGAGCCTGTGACAACCCAAATGCAGCTCCAGGCACCTCTCCTGCCCTGTGGAGTGGGTATTACCAAGATATCAGCAAGGGCTGGTGGCAGCTCTTTGATCTCTTCACCAGCTGATGCAGAAGCGACTTCAAAGGGGCCAGGGCAGTTTCCCTGCTTGCACTCCCTCTGCACGTGCACCCACGGGTGCTCTGGGGCAATGCCCCTGCAGCAGGCACCCACCAGCTCACCCACTCCTTGCTCCAGCGGGCGCGGGAAGAGCCAGTTCCCCTCGCTGGTGTGGGGATGAGCGGGATCACGGTTGCAGGTCACCTGAGCAGTTTTGTTCCTGGAGACGCTATAAAGTTAGACAAGCAAAATATGAGCAGTTCAGTGGGGAAGTAGGTGACACTGAGCCAAAAGCTGTTGCAGGACATACAGGAATTAATTCAGATAACTGTCAAACACCATGGATAAAATGATAGAGAAAAAATGCTTTACATGCATCCTGCTCTTACAGGTCTTAACACTTCAGCATTTCCTTTCTAGCTGATTTTTAAGAGTCACACAAGTAATTTTAACCCTAGCTAGAGAGTACTGAACAGTGTCCTTCAAGTGATTTTAATTATCATAAACACTGTCAGTGTTTTCCAAGTTTCATTACTCAGATGCAGTTAGCAAAGCCTGCTCCACAAAAAATCAGACTGTGCAATGTGAAAATTAATTCATGATCGCTGTCAAGGAAATTGGATATAATAAAGGAGGAAGAAAGTGTTTCTTGTAAACCTTTCTTTGTCTAATATTAAAACATTGTTCCTTTCTGTTCTACTGCAAAGAACATTTTAATGGCACCCCGTAGGTGAAAAATGCATTAAAAGCAATTATCTCTGTAATTACTATCTTGCTTCTCTTGACCTCAAAAAACACAATCCTGCACTCACTGTTAGGGAATTATTCCTGGGATAGATGCCTATGTAAATGGGGTCAAATATGTGAGACCTTTAAGATCAGTGGATAACAGGAAAGTAGAGCCATCAGAGACAACGTGCATTTTTGCTCGCAGAGGAATTGCATGGAGGCTGAGCTCACAGCATTTCTCACCCCTGCTGCTCTAAGCACTCTCACACAATCACTGTGTCTCTGGCACTGAACAGCCAATATTGAGGCTATCTGATTGCAGCAGTATTCTGAGCTGCTTCCAAACACTGCATTATTTACAACTGCAAATGAGTGCACACAAGCAACTGAGGCTCATGTTCCCACCTACGATGGTACCTGGCACTTAGTCAAAAAATCCTGTCAACGGCCTTCATGTCACAAGGCAGATGATGAAGCTTACCCCAGATTTGTTGTGCAAGCTGCTGATTTCCAATGGGAGACATATTAAAAAGAAAAAAAAGAATCATCCCACCTTTTAAATATGACTAGATTAATATTTGTGGTAATTGGGTGCTGAATTAGGATTAAGGATTTGTTCTCTAAACTGCCCTGTGCTGTTGGGGAAGGGTTCCCCAGCAGCCCTGATGGAAATCAGCCGCCTGAGTTAAAATGAAGGCGAGTAGCAGGGCTTCTTAGAAACTTATTCTTTTTCTGCATTTGCATCAGAAAGTGAGGAAGTATCATCACATTTATTTTATTTCGAGCCCTCTGGCAGGATGGCTCTCACTGATGCTCGGCCACCCCATCCTCAGCGCTGGTGGCTGCATCCCTGCTGCAGTGCAGAGCCAGTGCTTGTGCAACTCCTCAGTGCACCCCTGAGCCTCGCAGCGCAGACAGAGCTCTGGTTTGGGCCACCCAGCTGGAGCTGTCGCAGCAGCACTGTCACACCTGACACAAGTGGCGAGGGGCTGGCTGTGGCTGAGGAGGCTCCAGCACTGCTTGGCTGTGGGAAGGACGCAGCTGCTCAGATCTAGAGGTTACCATGAGCTATCCCCATCACAGCTGCTGGTTTTAATCATTTCAACAGTTGCAACTAATTCAACAAGAGGGCCTAAAGTACCTGTTAGCTGTGTCCGTCCCATGGTGCCCGACTGGGGAACCTGGGGATGAAAAGCCATTTCTTTTTTCCTGTGATAAAAATGTGTGTCAGGCACGCAGCTGCCATAAGTGGCTTGGGGAATCTCCTCCCACATCTTTTGCATAAGGCAAATGGTGTTTCTAGAACTTTTTGTCTGCAAGGCAAATATGGAGTACTCTGAAAAACGTACCGTTGTCCCCAAGTCTGCAGATAGGCAGAAGCACCAGCCGAGGGGGTGTCCATCAGCCTAGGGGGGTGTCTGCCAGCCTAGGGCGGTGTCTACCACATTCACCTGGATGGGACACTAAGTGTTAGGTCTGGCCATGTCGCAAAGAGCTGAGCCAACAGGGCTGGAAAGGCTGTCCTGATCCATCCTTGGAGGTAAGAGTATTAAACTGTCCCTAACATGCTGGGGCAGACAAGACTAAACGCCCTGGGGAGAATTACAGCCATCACGCATGAGGAATCAGGGAACATGCAGGGAAAGAGGCACTCTTGATCTCTATTTTTGACTTAAACTGAGGGCAGGTAATTGAAAACAGCATGTGCGTCAGGGTTTATCTATAGGTATGACAGCTACCCGTGAGTAGCTCTATACTAGTAAGAGTGTCAGCTTGACACCACATAGTTACAGTAATCTCCTCTCCATGTAGCCAAGAGAAACTGCTAAGGAAATGATCTGTCTCTACAGATAACCTTGTTGTAAGTAGCTCTTGACAGAAATTAAGTCTGTCCTCTTCAGAGGAAAACTCCTGCTGGGTCCTCCTCAGAAGGAGAAATGAGCTCCCAGCAATGCCTGCACTGCCTCCAGTGAATCTCCTGCTCCCAGGCCGGAGGGAATTAGGTGACCAAAGTTACAATTCCTGGGTCACATCAGCAGAGAAGCTGCTCCTGGATGGTGTCAAGGGAGTTAGCCAGTGGTATGAAATGCAGATTTGAGATCAGTAAAAAATTCCCTCACTTGCTTCATCTACTTAATCCATTTCTTTTATCCTGTGCCTCTTCTGGCCATCAGCAAGAAGGACAGAGGCTGTCTGGCATGCTGGATATTGGAGCTGGAGAGGGCATTATCAGTTTTATTAGGTTGGTCTCACTCCTGAAAAGCTCAAAAGGAACTATTATTTTATTTCTGGTTACCCTTTCAATGCCTCTTGCATCCAGAAATGTTTTTTCCTTCTCTCTGCCTGGCAGTGTAATAGTCAGAATCCTTTTCACAGGTCCCTTTATACATTGAAATTGTTTTTACAAGCAGGCACCTTGCCAGTTATTTTTCTCCTGTTTTCTTGGAAAAGGATCAGACATATTTATTGTCCTTGTATTTGTAACCATGGCAAAATATCTTACCTTATCTTCTCTGATGTTTATGTGGTAACGCTGCTATTTTCTACTGGAAGTATGTCAAATTGCCTCCCAATGCTTTTAAGTCTATTAACATTTTCATAGGCCCCTTTCTTACAGTTATATTGGAGTTGAACTATACAATCTACTCTGCAGATTTTGGGCTTTGTGTTTTGTAATGACATAAGTCCTGTGCTTACATATCAGGGCTGGAGATCAGTGGTTTTTCTTGGTGGATAGAGAAGAGAAAGGAGGAGTAACATTCTCCTGCCCCAGTAATGTGAATGCCCCTGAGCAATGCTAAAACCCTGGGGCCCATCCACTGCAGAGAAAGACACGATATTTTGTACAGAGATATGCCAATCAAAAAGCAGAGCTTTGGGGGGCTGAAAAATAACACCGAGGCATAGAAAAATAGGAAAGTACAGGTGCAAGGAAATTGCATGAAAGTATGGGTAAGTAAGTTAAAGCATCGTATGAGGAAAACAAAGCTTGTAAGGAAAAAAGGAAATGTCCTAAATGCATTATCAGGCAGCGAGGACTAAAAGGAAATATATTGGAGGATTATTACAAACTTCTGCCTCCTGTATTAAACAATTATCTCCTATTACGATCTTCAACACAGCATATTTTCTTGCTTAAATTTGTGACCTCACTCAATTTCAATTGATTAAACACAACTAAATCCATTTAGGACATCTTTAAAGCTGGCCTGAAAGGGAAAGAACCCATACCACTTGTGCTTCATCACCAAGTAAGCATCTTTTTTTAACATCACACACAAGGGTATAAGACATCCTGTTGTTTCTGTTATTTTTGGTTCTTCATTGTCCTTTGGAGATTTCTAATTGATTTTCACAAGGCATTTGTGTACTCTTAGATGTGTATATGTATAATCAGATCATGCAAGTAATTTTTCTGCAAGATGGTAGAGCGAATGAGCTGGTAATACAAAGAGAATGACATTTGACCAACTCGGAGAGTCAGAAGTTTTTAGCTAAACTGTTTAAAAAGGTTTGACTTTGTTTTCAGTGCTTACTACCTCCAGCTTCCCACAGTGCTCTGGGCATCCCGCTGCCTGCAGGCAGAAGTAGAGCCCAGTGAGCTGCACTATTAAAAGTCCAGCACTGCAGGAGAAGGCAGCATCTCACTTTGTCCTGGGCCCTTCACCCTGCAACACAGCCCGTATTCTCACGTACATGCAGGGAAGACTCAAGCCTCCTACATCCTGCATTATCAGGATGGTGGATTTAGGAGTTGCTATTTCAAACTAAAATTGGGGATGAAAGAGAATGACAAAGGCTGTCTCAACAGGGATGAAAGACCCAGAGGTGTCAGAGGGCAACCACAGTCTGCACGTGTAAATACCCACATCTGAGCTGGTCTTCCTTTATAGTCACCACAGAGAAACAGACACAGCCTGTGTGAAAGCTCACTTCATCCTAATGAAGCTGCTTGAAATAGTCCAGCTACGCTGCACCCTGTAAGAGCCCATTTCTTGCTCTTCACTAGAAAGGGAGCTCAGGGTGATGGGCTCATCTATAGATATTTGCACCACAGACATCTAACATTAAGGTAGATGAATCCTTTGATTCCTCCATAGCTGGCTTCAGTTCCAACCTCTCCTGCCTCTATGTGTATTTTTTTCCTGTCTTCAGAAGTATTGTATAACTTATGAGATAAGCTTCCTCAGGAAAAGAACAAACAAAATTGATCAAAAGTGAACCATACTTTCTTGAGACAGCAAATAGACTCTGATGAAATAAGATGAGATGAAAACCTGTCAATATTTAAAGGCCTTGTAAATAGATCATTTTGGCACAGTTGTGCTAGTTTGCAGCCTGTCTGCTGTTGTAGAGTCCAGAAGTGGCCCCTTGCTACTGTTATTAGTGGTCATTGATTTCCACCATGCTGCAGACATGCAAATTGCTTTGCAATCAAAGAAATTGATCTTTGGAGGAGTGCAGGGTTCACAAAACCTGTTGACTGCCCTGAAAAATTGAGGCTGCTCAAGTAGGAGCTGAAGCAGGCTCCCAGTTGCAGCTCCCAGCAGTTCCCTTCCTCTGGAGGTTTGAACCTAATGAACACTCAGGCTGGTATTAATGATCTTTTAAAAGTGTTCATGCTCTGAATATCCCAGCCAACAACTTCTCTTTAAAGAGGCAGTGACCCAATACGGCAGAATATCCTATTCATACAAGCTCGCTCCTATATTTTAATTTTCTTCTACTGTTTGTTGGCTTTTGTCTTTGTCCAGAAGGACGTTAGTTATGGGCTTTGGTGGTTCTCCAGCAGCTCTGAGTTCTTTTCTCCCTAGGTGCTGAGCTGTTGGTGAGACTAGTCTGACATGACGGGACCGAAAGCTGAGAGAGAAAACAAAAAATGCAATATGTGATCCAAGCTTTTTAGAAAACAGCTTAACAGTTATTACTGAGAGGAAGTGGTCTGTGCTCCTTGGTCCATTACAGTTGGAAGGAAACTTTACAGGGCTTTGGGATCACAGAAGAGAGAATCAAACCAGATTTGATCAGTAATTTAAAGACAGGCTTCAGAGAGGAAGGAAAAGCTGTGTTGTCCATGGCTGACCACAAGCATGAAAATTGTGTTCACAGTTGACTGGTGGCATAAGGGTAGGACAGGAATAGATCATTTAGCGCAACACTTGAGCTGGCAGGATCCAGAATCAAAAACTGCAGCCTGAAAAAGAAGTCCAAGGTTAATGGAGTCCTCACACCAAAAGACCCCCGTGCTTGGTGCCAATGGCAGCCAGTGGGGCCCAGAGGACTGTTGCCTCCTTCTGCTGTGAGGGCACGTGCCGTGTGAGGGGGCAAGCAGGCCTCACCCTGCTGGGGACAGTGGGGCTCCCAGGCTGCGGGCGAAGTCTCGATAGCACTTTGGGAACAGCCGGCTGCAAAGATTTGTTATCTAGCCTGTAAGGAAGGCCTATTTTCTGTTACCAGTTTTAATTTGGGCAGAGGTTGCGTTGCACTCTTTCACCATACCACCCTGTTGTTTGGGGAGAAGGCTCAGAGAAGCACCTGATTTATCTTCCCTCTAGCACTTATTGCTTTGGGCCTACTGCTGCATCCCCTTCTTAGCTAAAGCCTAATAGGTCCAACCCTCCTGGTCCTTTCACACAGCACTCCCAAGATATTGCTAATGAGAACAAATTATATTTTGGCATTAAAGTTTTTGAGACACAGAGGGAGGCCTAAGGTACAATAATCTAGAAGACATGTACTATCAGTTTGTGCAATGACATTAAAATGGGGCTCTAGCGATGGGAAGCTGACCCTGGATAAATTTAAGCTAGCAGGAAAATAAGGACTTTCTACAGGGTAATGGCTGGGTTGGGATGATGGAATATTCTGTATCTATTGAAGATCAGTTGTCCCCTTCCAGAGGGGTGAAATGCTTGAATTTCTTTTCTGGTCTTTAAATCTATATGGGAATTCTCCTTTACTGGCTTGCTTTTTTTTTTTTTTTTTTTTTTCAGGTTTGCATACTTTGGAAATGATTTCTAGTTGAAACAGCAATTAGCACAGGGAAGTCCACAGGGAAGTACTATGATGTGGGCCATGCTAAGGGGAAGACCAGATGGTTGCTATCATCTCCCTCCCAGACTTGTAGGCCTGCTTTAGAGTCTATGCTCTTCTCTGCATCTACCCCACTGCTCTGTTTGCATTTTAACCTCTGAGTGTCCCAAGTAACATCACTACTTCATGGCCTGGGTGAGCTAGAGCTAGTACCTTGTGTTTCAGCAACAGCAAGGGCTTTAGGGAGTGTGTGATGTCTATAGACACACATCTATCAGGCAGCTGCTGTTGAAGGTCCATCTGCACGTCCAGATGCTAAAAGACATGTCAGCCTGCTTGCCCTGTGTGCTGCCAAACTTCAGCAACGCTGGCCCAGGAGCCACCCAACACCTTGGGCAGAGAGACAGATAAAAGCCCTGAGCTGCAGTGGGTTTGTGCCCCACCTGCTCAGAGGATACGTGTTTGCTGGCATCCCTGGAGATCTCACTCAGTATTTGATGTGTGCTCATGTCAGAGAAGCTGGGAGAGACACAGGGAAACAGGCCTGCCATGGTGCTAGCCAGGGAGGACACAGCCTGAGCCTGGTGCTCTTCTCTCCATGCAGTTTGAAGGAAACTACATGGAGAAGACCTGGACTTTAATTAATACTCAGTTACTCCTGACAGGTCAGACAAACCTCTGCTGGGAATGGCTGCAGCAAAGGCACAGGGTCACTGCCCTGGTGGCCTCTGGAGGCTCTTTCCAGACTGTTTTTTTCACAGCTTTAAGCACAATGTGATCTGACCAGCTCTTTCACTGTCACACGTGCCACCAAGACCCGTGCTGCTTACACAGGGACAGGATTGAACCCATATTGCCAATGTCCCTCTGTCTTGCTCCCCAGTTTGTGCAGATTTTTACTCTCCTGACTGCAAGCACCCTAGTTCTGCCACAAACCAGTGCCACTCAGGACCTGCAGGTGAGCTTCGATTTGCTCAGCCAATTCCTGGTCCCTCTGGTCCCGCTCTGGCACAGGCACAGGCTGCCATCACCATACCACTGCAAGCAGGGACAAGCTGCTGATGGACCCCATGTCTGCAGGAGGCAGATTTAGGGTGGAGCAGTGGGGTCTGGCACAACACTCTACCACATCCCCTGCATGTGCCAGAGCAGCAGCATTGCCCTTTTCCAGGTTGAGGAAATGACCCGCTCCCAAACTCTCTTCCATGCTCTGTTTGCTTGCGAGTGTCTCTGGCAGGGAAGATGCTTTGGAGAAGACACATGAACCTGTAGCAGGTCCGGCTGATGGCCGTTTCTCATGTGCTCCACCAAAGGACTCCTCCTCAAGCCAAAGGACCTGCAAGGCACAGGCAGGAAAGCAGAACAGCAAATGGCTCCACTCAGTGTCAGAGGGAGCTGGACCAGTGTTTGGAAAGCTCTGGCCCTGAGCTGAAGACAGGTATAAAAGTGGGTGTCAGGATTTCAGAAGGCCATGGGTGTACGTGGGAAGAGTGACGGAGCACCTCTTCTTCATGAAGAGATTTTTAAACAGTCTTCTGAAGAATACAGCACACATCAGCCTTCACCTGTTGAGGTTGTCTTAGGCACCGTTACGTGAAGTTCTCTGACCTATGTTGAAGAGAAGTGCAGATCATAAAGTCTCTTTTGCTTTTAAAAACTACATTAACCTCTCTTACAGCAGCTCCTGGCAGACAATTCTACGGGTGGAAAGAAGACGAGAAAGGGCACCCTGTTCCAGCCGGGGCATTGGCCAGGAGCCACTATCGGTACAGTCGTCTCTGCAGCCAGGAGCTGGGGAAGGGCTCACGCCGCCACACAGACATCGCTCCCCGAGGCAGCCAAGCAGAGCAACCTCTCCCTTCAGTGTCTAATATCACTGGGGAAGAAAAGATAACTTCCAAGTCCTTCCTAGCTGTCAGTGAGATTAAACCTGGCCTGGACCACAAGGCTCAGCAAATGAGCCAAGAACCAGCTGTCACCCGAAATATATGGTGATGGCCAAAACCAGCACAATGAAGTGCAGTGTCTCACCAGAAACCTTTCCACTCCTGGCTGACTCCTGGCTCTCCAGATAGAGCCGTGAGCTCTCGCATCTCCAGCAAGTCGCTGGAAATTCAACATGGTTTGTTATCGTCGGTCTGTTGTCTATTATGGTATTTATAACCAAGGGGAAGGCCTATTCTTCTCTGACAGTAAATCTACACGACGGAACAGAAGAAAACGCTTGTTTTGACTTGTAATCTCAGTAAAACTGAGAAGGAGGGAACAGAAAGGCGAAAGAACAAAAGACCATTTTTATAGCATTTAAAAAAAAGAGAAAACAAAGCTGAAGTAAGGCAGCTGAAATGTTTGAATTGTTGCTGCTAGAGTAGGTCCCTTTCTCAGTTTTTTCCAAAGTCACTTTCTAAATAACTAATGAATCTATCACCTCTGTAATCATATCAAAAACACTTAGCCACTTGTTTGCAAGTATTCAGGATTTACAAGAAAAGAGGAGTAGTATATCTGAAATTCAGTCTCAAAACAGTTAAAAATAATCTAGCTCACTGTAGGGGTTCAGGATTCCCAGTGAGACCTGATGAACAAGGCAGTAAGGTGCAACTGGCCCCAACACATCTGCTGCATCTCATCATCATTGCCTGGGTGTACAAGGACTTACACTTTTGAACATCTGTGCACCCTAGACTTGCTGTCTTGACACATTTTTCATCCCAATTTAAACTCCAAAGTGTACATGATACCATATGTGAATTTTGCCATACATGATAGAAAAAGTAAACCCACATTTCTAACTATGGCATTCACTGGATAAAACACACAATTTTAGTATAGTAGAGAAGATGAGCATGAGATTTGAATCTGGTCTTTGAAGCCCGCAAGCTGGTCCCACTACAGTGCTCAAGTTACCCAGTGCTTAGTGTACGCCCTATGACAGGGACTGCAAGAACCCGAGGGTGGCCAGAGGTCCACGATCTCCAGGTGTGACACGCAGATATAGGGACACACAGAAACCACTCGGCTTTCCCAGCTGCAGGCGAAGTGTTCATCACCGGAGCTTGCTCCAGAGAGCCATGACATTCTTATCTCAAAGCCATCCCCAGCCCAGGCCTCCTGCATAACACGGTGGTGTCAGAGCTGCATTCGGCAGGCTCAGCTCCCCCCTGAAGAGCTGGCTAGGGGAGGGAGCTCCTGTGAATGTACCCCATTAGGATTTCTTATATCTGGCTGATACACGTGTAGCAGTCTCCACGTATTACCCTGCTCAATGCTCTTCCCTGCTTCCTTAGTCATTGTCAGGCAAACAGATTTTCTCAAGAGTGCAGAAGAGAGTTTTGGAACAGATCCATTCTCCATTCTGGAAAAGGGGATGCTGCTGCTATGGCACGTGCAGGGGATGTGGTCGTGTTGTACCAGACCGCACTGCTCCTCCCTGAATCTGCCTCCTGCAGCAGGGGTGCAAGGCACCAGAAGTGCCGTGGCACAGATGGGACCTCAGCTGCTCTGGTTGTCACACAGCCAACACAGGTGAGAAACCTGTGTGGGCAGCCACGGTGCCCCTATAGATATCCATCTCCACAAGCATTGATGACTGCTGGGAAGAGGGAGACACTGAAACTAATCACAGTTATTTCTTAGATGGCAATACACAGGCCGTTCTCAATGGGACCGCATCATTGTGCTGAAGCAAATACTCTCCTGCCATACTTGCTCTGCTTTTTGTAAAGCAGCGTGGCCCTGTGTATCCAGGGAGGAACACAGAGTTGAATGCAGCGGGAGACTCCTTCTGAGGACGTACAGCAGGCCACTCCTATCCTGGTACTCACCTCCGCAGGCTCCATTGCCTCAAGACGATGTTTTCACAGAGGGCTTCATGTTGGCAGAGTCCCCTGGATGACAGCTGGTCCATGTACAAGAAGTGAAGACAACACGAACAGTGAAGGAAGAGGGCACTCAAAGGACATTTATTTTCTTTTAACCACTATTTTAGTAGCAATGGAAGTTGTATGGACAAGACAGACTTCTTTCCTACAGAAACCTCTTGCAGAGTCACCTGAACCAGTCTTTGTCCTTGTACCTCCAAATGGAAATGGCTCTGCCCCCCTCCCCACCAGGGAGAGATATGCCACAAAGGCGTAGACCCAAGTGGAAATGGCAGTGGTGCTTCCTCCAGTGCTTCACTGAGGGTGAAGTGGAAACTCTGAGACACGAGGAGCAGCCACAGCCATGTAAGGGACGTGGTCATTATCAGCAACGTCTTCACAGCCATGCCCCATGCCTGAGCTGTGTTCTGCCTTAGCATCGACCTGCTCGCAGCAGGGATTGCCCCGTTGCCCTTTTCTCCCAAACAGGGAGGTCAGCAGGAGGCAGGCAGTGAGGCACGGTGCTGCCCTTGCTGCTCCTATCTACTCTGAAGAGGAGCCCGTGTGGCACAGGAGCCTCACTGCTACCCGGAGGAGACAATTGCAAGTCCAAGTTTAAAAGCAGATGCTTCACAGCCTCTATGAGTGAAAAATCAAACAGAGCAGCCTAAATAGATTACACTAATTAAGAGATGCAATATCCAGAGAAGAACAAGACAGTATTGTCTTTGGGAGACATTAGCTGTTGCCCAGGTGAAAAATAAAGTCTTCCCAACCGATCTGTCCTGGCTAACGTCCTTGCAGATATGCTTTGGAATAAATTAAGCAAAGTCATTGGCTTGGGTTTGTATCTGCTCAGTTATCCCACACCCTCCAAGGCTTTCCTTATTTAAGCTCAGTCATTAAAAGAATGAACAAAAAATACAGTTAGTAATTGAAAGGAAAACTAATGCAGTTTTCCCAGCACTTGGAAACATGGGACGCTGTCTTGCATTCAGCTAGGCAAGAACTAAGCCTTGTCATGTAACCATAGCTGTAGGTGGTTTTGTTCGGCACCCCTCTGGCCAGGAGGTTGCCGTGGCTGCTTTCAAATTCATCACTGTCCAATGTAATTCATGGCGTCGCTGGCACAGGCCAGGATTCACTCCCTCAGTCCTGAGCCTCACGGTGCTGCAATTGCTGCCAGCTGTATCAGGACAGTGACTGCTGGTGCCAGTAACATCTGCCACCACTTCTGCTTCTTAAAAATGGAACAGCAGGACCCAAAAGCAGGGCAGGGATGGGAACCAGAGCTCGGAAATGAAACAGCACTATCAGGAACAGGGCAAAGAGCTTGCTGGTGCATCCAAGCCTATTTAACACTTCTGGGTGAATGGCAATGCAGTCTGCCATGAGTGGATAAATACTACAGATATCTTTGATGCGTAAGGTTTAGTGCTTCTCTTCAGTGTGCTAGAAATCCCACCACACTTGCCACAAACAAACACTACACTAAGGGACAAATTAGCAGTGCAGATCTCTTTTTTGACTGAAATCCAAATGAGTTTTAATGCTGCCACCTGAACTCCAAATATTGCAAATCCAGACTCAGCCCTGGCAAATCATCCCTGTGGACGAAGGGCAGAAGGATGTCACTGCTGGCAGCCCCAGCACAGGGCTGCGAAGATGTTGAGCTCTCCTTTCCCCTCCCCTGCTGCTCAAACTGCTCAGCTACCGTCCTGGGGGAGCCCCCAAGCCCCTGCCCACACCAGCTGCCCTGGCAGTGCAAGGCTCCTTCAGGCTCGCTCCTGGGTGCATGGAGGTGCCTCCTCTCCATGGCACTGGAGACCTGTCCTCAGCCTGAGCCACCTGCCCCGGCCCCCTCGCCCCCATGTAAACTGCTGTTTACCGAAACTATGTGCTTTCCCCTTTGGTCTCTCTTTTTCCTTGTGCAGTCTTCCCAATTAGTGATAGTTTTTTGGCTACTTAGCAGACAAGTCCTTTCTTTATATATTAAAATTTTCTTCAGCCTATTTTTTCATCTTCCAAATGTTTAATCAGTGATTGCTCTTAAGGGTAGTCTGTATTTTTATTATCTACTTAATCAGATGAAAGAAGATTCTTTTCTCTTTTTTTTTTTTTATTTATTCTTCATTAAGAAAATGCCTAGACTTGTTGCACAAGAGGAGTGCAGCCTTGTACCTCCTAGGCAGGAGCAAGCAATGCTGCCAGGGAAAATGTCTTGTACACAATCTTCCTTTCAGATCTGGTTATAAAAGATAAGTAGCACTGACATGATCAGTGTGATAAACACCAACTGCTGACTTACTGAACCCTCTGCCAACCTTGGACAACTGAAAATGCACTTATTAGAACAGCTTATCTCCATTTATTTTTATAGATAAATATATAAACTAATATATGTAATCAATACATGGAGGCTTCTTTTCTTTGAGGCTAGTATTGATTTCAGCAAAGCATGAATACAGTGAAAGAGAGAGAAAAAAACCCCAAAATATAAAATATATGGTTAATTGAAATTTAAAATCCCCTGGAACAGTTCTCTGCTCTTCCCAAGCCATCAGCTTCTCAGCTGGGTGTCCCCTGCTCTTGCAGCAGGAACTCACCCCTGGCCAGGCACCAGGAGAAGGACCCAATTTTACAGCAGTTTCCCCACCACTGGTTTTAGGTCAGCAACAACTCATAAGTTTTTTCCCTTTAATATTCTCTTCACAGCTTTCTGTGGCATTGCTGTTCCTTTTGGGAACTGGGGCTATGCTCAATTCTTTTCCCTGTCGCTACAAAGAATTAGAAAGTAATACCTCCACAGGTTCCCCTCTCCCCTAAAGGAGCCCCCCACAGCCACTTGCTCTCCCGCAGGCTGGGGTAGCTGGGCGATGCCATCGCCAGCATGGGCCCCTGCGGGATCCGGTGTCACCAGTGTCGTAGTGCCCACTGGTGACTGCAGTGGTGGGGCTGCACCACTCTCCTTGTGCTGCGCTTGTTCCTCTGTCTATCTCCCACCTCCCTGCTGCGGCACCCACCACCATCCGACCACGCACCCACCCGGCTGCTAGCCCACCGCTGCTCTGGCAGCCGGTCCCACCCGACGCCTGTCGCTGGCTGCGGGGATGCCTTCCAATTGGGGAAAGAAGTGACGGGAGTATTTGGGTCCCCTTGGAGGTGCGACTGTGTTTGCAAGTCACCTTGCACTCCTCTAAGCCCAAGCTGGATGCTCACAAGTACAGAAGGGCTGGCACCTCTTCTCTGTCCCGCTTCTTCCACTAGAGCCCGTGACAGCAGCTGAAATGCTCCGAGACAATCTTTTCTTCCAGTACGGCCAACACTTGACTTGAGAAGGGTTTTTCATCAACTTCACAAAGCACTATTATGGCATTATTTCAAGCGCCAAGTGCTTCTATTGAATTTAAACCCTGGAGACTTCCTTGGAGAGGCTCCTTGAGGGCCAGGGCCCCCTGTGCAATCACTCCCGGCTCCTCCAGTGACAATCAGACATCAGCTGAAGCTCCAGGCAGAGACTCCTGTCACAGGCAGTGAACAACACTGCTGCTGCTTCTGAAATGCCTCGCAGCACCTTGCCCATGGTGCACGGCTTTGAGGTCCTGTCACTTGGCATAGGCTGCTTTCACTCCTCCAGCCTGATCTCTTACTCCAGAATCGCAGGAATCACTGTTCATACCTCGCAGGAAGAGCCACCGCTCTTCTTCACCACGAGGCGCTTGTGCATCCAGACGCTCGTTGCAAATGCAAGCGGTGCTGCTGTGGACGGACCTGAGCCTTGCTCAGCTCTGCTGAGGTCCTCTGCAGGAGGAGGACCAGTGGACGTCCTGGCTGCCAGCCCTGCCCAGACAGGTTCCTCAGCTTGTAGCAACTTCTGGCTCCCTTCTTAGCCAGGAGAGCCAGGTGGGGGCTAGTTAAGGGTGGGAGCAGCTTCAGTGAGCTTGGGGCTCCTCGTCTGAGTGTTCAAGGGGTTTGAAGCTGAGCCAGCAAACTTTGCTGATGGGCAACACCTGGTGAGGGATGGGTGAGGGTTTCCATGTGCTGCGTGGCTCCCAGGGAGCATAGGCAGGGGGGATGGAGGAATGAAACTGGAAGACTGAAGGAAAGGGGAGGTTTTGCACCACGCTGGCATGGATTCAAAAGGCCTTTGGGTGGCAGAGACAATATAAATACAACACTGTTGGCAGCCAACCGTTGCTGTCACTGGAGGTGACAGTGTGACTCTGTACCTGCACCCCCCTTCCAGGTGAACGGGAGCAGTTTGCCTTTCATGTGGAAAAGCCAGTCTACACTCTCAGTTTCCAGGGAACGATGCACAGCAGTGCCTGCTGAGCCTTCCTGAAGATGCCGGTGCAGATGCAGCCTTCAATGGTGGTTCAACATGTCCCATCAGTTCAGTTTTGAGGCAGAGATTTGGGGCACTGTGAATCACCGTTTCTGCACTGTTCAAGCCCAGGGCTGCCCCCAGGTCTGTGAACAACCCGAAGAGCCTGCTGGTCCCCCACAAACCGCTGCACAGACCAGTCTGGGCATCAGCCTCCCTTCAACGTGGCGTGGCTGTCACGGTCATGTTTCCAGGCTTGAGAGAAGAACTGAGAAAAACCCCACTGGCCAAGAGTCCTCTCAAAGAGATGGGTTTGACCTGTCCCAGTGCTGTCACCAGCCCCAGACTCTGCTCTGCAGCCCCAGAACTTGCCAGCGTTTCCCATGGCACAGTGCAGTGCAGGTCCAGAGCACCACAAATCCCATCCAGACAGATGCAAACCAGTTTTTCTTCCTCCCTGTAAATGGCTATTAGTAAAACTGATATTGTCTGCCTACCCCACGCATGTCCAGGAGCCCTCAGCTTCAATCTTCCAAGAAGACAGCCTGTGCTGCGCCTTGCTGGTCCTGGACATCACACAGGGGAATACAGCACTGGGGCAAAGCACATTGGTGGGACCCCTCTGCTCAGAGGGTCTGCTGTAAAATATTTAATATCAGGCATTTAAAGGAGGCTGTGCTAGGTGTCACTCAGGGATGCTGTGCCAGGTGGCACTCAGGGATGAGCTGAAGTTTGTGGGGAGCCTGAGTCACCCATGTATATTTGCCTTATTACTTACCTCAGAGAGCACGCCCATGTGGCCTTACATGGGACCAGGGCAGAGGTAGATTTTGCTGAACATTGGGATTCCAAAGGTCTCACCACATACCTGGAGGAGTATGGGCATGGAGCAGCCTCACGAGGGTACAAGCCAGAAGGAAGGGTTTCCTCAGATGTATGTGTAACATCTTGAACTCACTGCCTTTTTGCACAGACTTTTGTTACCTATTTTAATAAGAAAAGAACAAATACTAAAGCAGTGATCCTACAGCAATGTGAAAATTAATGGTGGAGAGGAGACGAAAAAATGATATGGTCTTTTTTTTTTATATTAGGATTTGGTCTTCTCCCAGGAATATTGACAAGTGGCATTGGGGCTGTCAATTAGCTGCACAGCAGTGGTGGCACTGATGTTAGGGTCTTCTGCTCCAACCCCTTTTAAATGCAGAAATGCAAGTCATCCCTGTCCCTGCCTACATGGGGCCACTGTGGATGCTTCTGCCCTCAGAGCCACCAAAACACAACTCTGCAGAGAGCCATGTCCTAGGACAGCCTGTACTGAGGAGAGATGTCCAGGCACGATCTCACCAAAGGTGGCTCAGCACAAGGCAGTTTCCCAGGGTTATCATTACTATATGAAGCCTCCTAATTGGAAGGACCTATTTGGCTAATCCCTTATTTTTATGGTCTTTTTTCTGTTTCTCTGTGAGGGCAAATGCCAGTCCCAGTAGTTTCTGACAGCAGGTAAGACTTGCCTTGTTGAATCTCACCTATTTCCTATCTTCAATCCTTGTGAAATTTGCCTCCCACTCTGATGTGGCAGGATGGTGGGTTATTCTTGCTTCTCCTCCTGTCACCTCCCACCAGAAGCTGGGAAAATAGTGATTTTCTTGCAAAAAAAAGTGGTGTTCCAAAGACCATTGAGGCTCTGATTCTGCCTTCATTTTATTCAGGTTTTGCTCGGGTTTGACTGAAGGTTTGTCAGCAGCTACACAGGTGTAAACAGCTTCATGCCTGACATTCAATACTCCACTGCATCTCATCTCATCCGGTGAGAGCTCCCGTTTAGCTGCTTCAGCACAGACCTTGCTCCTGGGAAGCAGAGCTGGGGTCCAGGGAGGCTGGAAGGTCAGAGACCACTCTCAGAAGGGGCTTTAGAGCCAAAATCTGGGAGGTCACCACTCGTGCCCCCCGTCTCACAGGCTGTCTGCATCCACTGATGGAGCAAGACCTGCCTGTCCCCGCGGCCGGTGGGGCTCCCCCAACCTCCTGGCCCACAGGTCTTCAGATGTCAGCTTTCCTGCCTCTGCCAGATGGAAATAATGGAGGAAACAAATGTTTTCACAAAAATAGTGCCTCCCTTTGTGGCTTTGAACAGCCATGTGTCACTCGTGCTTCTGCTGAGTCTGGCTTTAGGTACAGCTGGCTGCTCCGGGTAAGGAGGACTATTACTTCTTCCCAGAACAGATTGTCCATACGATGGACAGACTTTGTACATAATGACTCAATCTTTATAAAAAAAACCCCAAACCCAGGAGAGGAGCTATTGAACCAACCGGCTGGGTGGGGGTGGAGGGAGCAGGAGGCTGTGCCAGCCAGACGGGAGCTCAGGAGGGTGTCCCCTCCGGCCCCGCTCCCCTCACCTGGAGCCCGCTGAGTCCCCATGGGTCGAGCTGGGTGGTTGCGAAGCACCAAGGGGTGGCTGTCAAAGTGATGTCCCCGCGCTCCAGCCCTGGGCATGGGAGAAGGTGCTGGACAAGCCGTGAAGGTGGAGGGATGGAAACCACGGCAGAAGGAGGAAAGAGAGCAGAGGAAGGTGCCACCGCTCTGAGTCTCCACTGAAGCTCTGATTTGAGGTTAAACACAGCACATAAGCTTCAAACAAGCAGGTGGGAGAGTTTTCAAAGCAAAGTGCCTCTTCCCTCCTCCTCCACTCCTGCAAGACCAGCCCGGGGAGAGTGGGCACAGGCATGAGCCAGCAGGGAAGGCAAAACAGCGCATCCCCCCAACCCCTGCACTGCGGCTCCTAATGAAATTCATGCAAATTTTAGAAAATGACTGAGATGTCTGGAACTTCCTCCACCTGTCACTGGCTTATTTCTAACAGAAGCCATATGAGGCACCTGGAGGACAGGATCATTTAGTTTTCTTTACAGTAATTGCAATTTAGATGCTCCGTAATATAATAAGAGCAAGAAGGGAACGGCAACTAAAACGGCTTGCCGGCTTGTCAGGCCTGATGAGCTGCAACACAGCAGCCAGGCAGGCCCTGTCCTGCCATGTTGGGAATAGAGCTTTGCAGTCCTATCTTGCAATAAAAACTGCCCGTTGCTGTCCTTGCCGGTCGAGCATGCCGACCGGAGGCACAACTGCCCTGCAGCCGCACACCTCCGTGCCCTGGCGGCCCCACGGCACCTCTTGTGGCACACAGCAGTCCAGCACACAGTAAAAGACAGGCTGCCAGAGGCAAAAGAACATATTTCAGCTCCTACTGACTCAGCTGGACGTCTTTGAGGGCCCTTGGTCACCCGAGTGTGTGCCCAGCGTGGCCTGAGCACCCCGCACTGCTGAAGCCAGAGTGCAGAGGCACGTCTGCCCTTGGAAAGTCCCGGCTTGCATCGCAGAGCACTGCCTCCAAGTTGGGAAATTTTACCAACAAACCATGAACGTAGAGCTTGGTGCACCTGCTTATATATGTTATACATAGACTTACCTGCAGCTACCTCTGTAAAACAGATAAAACCCCTCCCGCGCTGTGCACTCATTCGGCTCCCCTTACATTTGGGCAGGGCTGGTGTTCGTCAGCTGGGCAGGAGCTGGGCAGGAGCATAAGGTATAATGTATGGCGCAGAGCTCAGCCAAGCTGCACCCTTACCTGCTCCTGCTCTGAAAAGCAAAAGGTCCCTTTTACTGATTAAAAGGCCAGAAAAGGGGCTGGCCCTTCCTCTCCCTGAGCAGCTGCCGGCACTGTTAGCGCACGACGACTCTGCTGTTTTGCCTTTTCCTCCTGAACCTGCAGGAAAAAGAGCAGCAGGAAAAGCAGCAGGAGAAGCGAGGAGAAACCAGCAACCCGCCGCCGCCTCTTGCCGGGTGCTTTCATGGGGGTTTGCAGGGAGGAGCAGGGCTCGGGGAGAGAGGCCGAAGGCCACGTGCAGGCTCTCATGGGCCACCGGCACGGGGAGCCCCTCTCCCCAGTGCAGGGCACTGGCTGCTCCAGGGATGCGCGTGGGGTCTGGGGCTTGTTGCCTCCAGCCCCGCAAGAAGTCAGTCAGCTCAGGCACCAACACTGCTGCCAACTGCTCCTGGCAGGGATTGGCATTCAACTGGTTTCATCTTCCCCTAACCCGCACACGTTTACAGCTTCATCAAATAAGCAGGTTCAGTACCATTTGCCTCTGCCTTCGGTTTCTCCAGCAGTAACTTCTATTTCTGTAGATGATGGAAAACTAAAGGACTGTCGCCAAGGATAACCTAAACTCACGCCTGAGACCACCTGCTGTCTCCAGGGGCTCCAAGCACCCTCAGTGTAAATTCAGCAGCATCCCTCACCACACGGTGGCCGCTCAGGAGCTGCACAGGGCTGAGGAGCAGCTCTACCTCCTTCCCGTTGAAGCCTGTGCCTCTCACAGCATCCCACCCTGCTGGTCTCAGCCATTTATGTTTTTTTTATAATCTTGTGGAGTGCTCTGGGAACCTCAGCCAGCTGTGAAGGACAGCAGGAGCTAGGCTGCTTAGATCTATCAGCACACATGGGTGGAGGAGGACATCCCGTGCTGGGAGATGTCCTGGGGGGAGGATGGCGAGCGAAGAGGCCCCAGCCCAGGCAGGAGTGGCTGTGGCCCTGGTAGCAATGTGGCAGGTGGCTGTGGGGTTCTTGGCTCAGGTGTCAGCTCGGCCAGCAGCATTGCAAAGGGAGAATCTGTTCTGATGATAGAAAAATCACAAATCCTTTTTTTACTGTGTTTTCTTCAGCAGCTTTTCCAATTGGCATTCATATCCCTCTCCCTTATCACCCCATCAGCTCTCCACCACCTCTCAGCTGCCAGACACATTTAAGGTGCCTGCTGGGCTCCTGGCAGTGATCTCTTTCCATCCCTCAATCCCTCCTGCGCTGCCTATAGGCCAGTGCTGCCGCAGAGGAGAGCTGGGCTCATGGCCGCTGGTCCCCATTGCTGTCCCTAGAGCTGGGGCAGATGGTGCCGCAGGGCCCCAGCTCTGATGGCTTGGGTGCAATGAAGTCAGCATGGGTTTTGCACATCACCGAAGTGGAGGATTGCAAGTCAACCCCTTGTGCAGGAGTCCTTTCTTGTGTCCATGGTGGTTACTAATTAATTTATTAAAAAATATATGTATCACACTTGTAGTCCTATACGAATTAGGCCTGCTGCTATGATTCTTCATTGCAAAACTGGACTTAAAAACGGGGCTGCCCCTCTCAGAGAGGCGGTGGGGTATGGCCCCTGAGGAGCCCTCGCTGCCTGCACCATCCTGGCTCAGGGCAGGGCAGCGGCAGGGCCACCCACTGCGAAGCGCTGGCTTTCCAGCCCTCATCCACCCACACTCCTGGAATAATAAACTTGCCATTACCTTTTCTCTCACTCCATTTTCTCCCTTTACAAACCTAGAGTACTACTTCATTCTCTGCTAATCACAGCTAGTCATTCTCATCTAGCTTCCACCCACAATACATCAGCAAGACCTAAGTGCCATATTTAGCACCAGGGTGTGCTTGCTGGTGATGGTGGATATTTTCCCCTTGCTTCCCAAAGCTTGCTTGATTTACTGATGTCCCCGCTGCTCCAGGATGGCCTTACAGAGCACTTTTCCATAGAAAATGGAGCTAAATGGTTGGCTTTTACCTTATTTGCTGCGACGCTCATGTGAGTATCCTCAGCCCTGAGCACTGTCCTGCCCTTCCTGAAGCAGAGCGAGGGGTGCGTGTGCTACCCAGGGCACTGGCCGCAGAGCCCCGCCAGCGTGGGATGCCCAGGACACGTGTTCTTCAATTGCCATCCAGCTTCTGGGACGTGACTTGGCAGCTCTGCCTGACACAGCGTTGTGCTAGCTGGGTGTCCGAGCTAATCTAGCACCTGGTTGACTCTCCCTGCCTGGACTGTGTCTGGCTCTGCACACACTGCCATCGCTGCGGGGAGCCGCTGGGCAACTGTTGGAAAGTGGCTCCTGCCCCCTGCCCTTGGTCCCATGCAGCACTTCTGCGGCACCAGGAGTTCAACATTCATTTCATGCGGTTTCTTTCTATCAGTCCCAGACAGATGGTGTGTGGGGGTGTCTGCGTGGGTCCCCCTGCCTGGCATGGGATGAAGCTAACTGCCCACACAGAGCTGAGGGGAAGGAGCTTCCTCTGAGGAATGGGCTTGGGGATGGAAGAGAAGGAAAGGGAGGGCGAGGAAGGGAGCACCTGCCCACAAAGTAAAGCAATACTTTAAATATCCTCTTTTTCATATTTCAGTCTAACAGGTTTTAAATAAAGCAATGTTTCAGCTGGTTTTGCCATTGTTAAAAAGTTTGGGGAAGTCTGGTACTTCCTTGCAATGACAGGTAACAGACAGATCTATTGATAATGGCACAGCGCATATATGAATGAGCACTTAAAATCTCTCTGTACTGTGAAATACCTAACAGCACCAGAAAAAACCCTCGCTAGTACTGTGGGTGTGTACTAAAACATGTATTTCTTTTCTTCCTAATTCTTCCAGGGCAGTGGGAAATGTTGCAGTGCAGCTGACAGCATCTCAAGTAACGAAATGCTGCGATTCAATGGTTTTCCACACTCGCAATGGCATCACCTTTTTCCCATTTGTATTCCTCCAAGAGGCTTAGCAAGACGAGAAAAGCTACTTCAGAAGCAATTGCGGTGTGTCTGCAATTGACTTGTGGGTTTGGGGCTTTTTTTTAAGGCTTTATCTGTTGTAACACCTATTCTTATGCTGTAGGGAATTTAGCGAGGGGTAAATAGCTGATTTCATTAGCGGATGTGATTTCTCCATAGTGTGAGTTCTACTGATTGAATCACAGAGTGAAATGCTAAAAAGTAGTTTTATTCTAAACTTTTTGAAGGGGTACTGAAGTGGCATTTACAGAGAATATTTGTATAGGTCTGAGTTAGAGAAAGGTGACAAGTTTGGAGGAGGTCTAGATAGGAGAAAATGAGGATGACTCAGGTTTAAAACCAGTGGGGTTTCTTTTATCAGATACTTGTCATAGTTGCAACATAAGAGTGTCTACAACTCCAACTGAAGGAGCAAACCATTAGCTCAACAGAAGGTCAGTGGGGGAGAGCATTATTAACCGACAGCTTGTATTGTAAAATGATATTCCCTCCACAGCAAGGAGGCATTTATCTCTGAATTTTTACATGATGAACATGCAAAGCACAGATTTAAGGGCATCTAATAATGTTAATCCAATTATAGTTCTATTCCAACATCCCTTAAATGCTTCTTCAGTTCTTTTACCAAGAGACTTAATTCTCTATTATGAGTGAGTGAACTAGAGATATGAGGAAAATACCAGTTCTTGTTACTGAAGAAACCGAGTGTTTCAGTATAGCCTGGTGCTATGAATCCCAAGGATCCAACAGCATATTCTGTGTCCCTCCCTGTAAAGGAATTTTAGGGCATATATCTGTTGATTTTTTTTTGTTTACTAGCCCACATGCTTAAAATGTGAATGCTAGCTCCCAAGCTATTATGCATCAGTCACGGTAACACGTGTGATGGTCATTTATTAAATGACAGGTAATGATAGCTGACCGAGTACATCGAGCCAAGGTGTCATGATTGCAGAACTGACTGTACTTAATTATCAATGGGAATTGAGGGCCAGTGACATCAGGAGCTAAAGTACACAGAGATTTTGGTGCCCAGTTTGCAATGCCAGTGACTTGGCTTCCTGGAGTACCCAGCACCGCGTTGTAGGCCACACTGGACACAGAGATCCTTCTGGCTCCATCGCTTCGAGCTCATTTCTGAGACTCCTTGAACACATGCTTTCCTATCCAGCTGGAAGCACTGATGACACCAGCGAGCTGGCCATGCTGCTTCCCTTCTCCACCGCCCATGCTCCGTGAGCCTCCGTAAGCAGTCTGGTGGAGGGCAGATGTCTTGTGCTGCAGGTCAGTGAGAAAAATGGAACACTGGGGAATTAAAATCCCAGATATTGCAGGCAATAACGTGACGCTGGCTCTTTCATAAACTCATTTTCTCTTGGAAACAAGCCAGATTTATTGCTGTTCCAACACCTCATCGCAGTTATGCTTAGAAGCCTCAGATGTGCAGACAGGGATTTCCATCTTGCTGTCCTCTTGTACCAACTTGCTTGCTATGTCTTGCTCCTCACCTGACGTTCACCATCCTGGTGCGACCACTGTGAGACATTTCCCTCCTTGTAGCCTTTGGTCACACACGGGGGCTGGTCATCTCACCTGTCCACAGAACAGAAATCGCCTAAGAGCCTCTCTTCACCAGCCCGTTGAGTCCATCGCTTTGAAAATGGGTGACTGGAAGCATACACCTATTTCAGACGAAATCTCACCTGAGCCCTTCTCAGCCCTCCCAGTGCCTTCCTACCCACCCACTCCAGTCCTCCTCTCCCAAGGTATTATCCCTGCCTCTATCTTAATTAGGCCACCTACATTTGCAGGACTGACGAACGGGTCTTCGGGAGGATATTGAACTATTTAATGCATTACTTCCCTGCTCGAAGGGAGGCCACACAACTAGGCCATCCCTAGCGGCTGTCTGGCCCATCTGAACAATTTCTAAGACAAAGAAGGCATAACTTCCCTGAGATGCTCTAGAAGGGCCCTCCAGTTAGTTAGGGAGGTTTGTCTGTCAGCCCGTATAAGCCTTCCTTGCTGCCAAGATGATAACGTCACCTGTCATCGCTGACCTTTGAGAATAGCTCATTACAGCACCTCTTTGCACAGACACAGTTAACATGCTCCCTTTGGTCTTTTGCATACAAACCATACCCAAGCGCTTTAATTTTTTCCTCACAGGTTAAAAACCATCTGCTTTTTTTCTCTCCTGGACTCATTCAAAATTGTCTGCATCATCCTTAAAGTGTGGTCCCATGGTCCAGACACAGTGCCAAGCTGAGGCTTCAGCATGGCTTAGCCTGGAGCAATGATTATCTCCCTCCCCATAAGAACACGACCGCTGTTAACATCTTCCAGGGTGATCTTTGCTTTTTATGTGGCAGTACCACAATTTGATTCATATTCTTTTTGGAGCTCAGCTGTAATCTGCAGATTATGAAGTCCAGAACTGCTGCTTATGCAGGTATTTTTCATTTTTATTTCATTTGTGCGTATTTATTTCCCTCCTGAATGCAGGATTTTCTGCTTTTTTTTTTTCACAGCAGTTTATCTCATTGATTCCTGACCCTCCCTCCAATTAATCAAAACCATTTTTGAATTCTAATCAGGCCTCCCAGCCTGCAACCCTGGTGAGCCAGTACATTCATTGGTTTTATAAATGTAGCCTCTAATCCCTTTGTGAATTGCATTAATAACAATATTTGCCAGAAACAGCCATGAGAGACTCCTGCTGGGCTCCCCTCCTTTCCTCCAGGTTTGACAACCTCTTGATATTTTCCGTTCCCTCCTGCTCATGGAAAGTAATCCATTAAGGCTGCATGCTTGCTCCCGTACTTTGGGGGGCTTGCTGCCAGTGGGAAGTATTAATGATACTGTGAGGGGATTATTCACTCCCTTCTCCACAGAGAAGTTCCCTAGTCTGCAGTACTCCTGTGCTCATGGAAAGCAGCCAATTCGCTTCCCCCTGAATTCCCTTTGGCTGGTGATTGCGTCGTGATGGCCCACTCAGTTGAAGACACAGCATTCAGCACTAATCACTTTGCACATGCAGTCAATTGCTTTGATTTCATATCAGCCTGAAGCAACCGAACTACGTAACAGCCTGTGGCACGGGGATGCACAGGCCACCCAGTTATTACGACAATCATGTTCCTCTCGAGGCTGGGCAGAATTTTTGCTCCCTGGGGAACAGACCAGTGCAGAAGTGGTGGAATTTCTCAGCGCACAGCCACAGCCCACCGTGGCCGGGGAAGGCTGTCCCACCACCCGTGGCACACGCAGCACAAGGAAGCACGCTGCATGCTTGCAGGGCAGGTATCTCACAGCACTCACACACCTTCTGTAGCACGGGATATCTGTAAGAATGCTCAGTCACTTCAACGCCTTTGTTTGCAAAATAAAATCACCAAATAAGAATCCCAATGATGAAATTTATTATTGTCAGATGTTTGGCTGTAGGCACATGCTTAGAAGCGTAGTACTCTCTACCCTTTGTTTAGATGGCCAACTGGAAAATACCAGTCACCTACAGTCACTCGCACTCTAATGGCAATGAAAATAAACACACAATGCTGGCTTGAAATAAAACCTGACATCATACCGTATCAATTCAGTGGCAAAGAAGCCATAATCCATCATGGAGGGCTGAAGAAAATGTGTACTATTGCCATAAAGCATTTTGAAAGAAGGTCAGCGTGCATTTCATATGAAAAGCGTGAGCAGTATGAAACAACAGCCTAACAAAGCGAAGGACGTGGTCAGTCCTTCCTGAAAATATTTCTGCCACGATGGCATCAGCCTGCTCCCCCACACGCATTCACATGGGTAGGGTTTGTCCTGGTCTCACACAGAGACCCTTGCTGTGGTAGTTCACTGTGGTCATCAGAAAGAGTCAAGAGACAACCTCTGGCCAACCCCACGGAAACCTTCCCTGATCATTTGCCCAACTTGTTCCAACAGTCCTTGGAGACCTAACAGTCCTCTGTGACTTTTTCCAGTTGACGCACATGTTATTTGAAGTCTCAAAACTGGACCTGGTACACTAGCTGAGGCCTTATTAGTTTGAGAACAAGGAAAGGATTATCTCATGGCCTATATTCAAAACTTCTACTTAGACACCTTCCCCTCAGTGTCTATTTTGTGATCCACTATAACCTCAGACACTGTTTTGCAGAACTGCTGCACAGCCAGCAACTGATGCAACTGTGTAGTAGGTTTTTGTGACTTAAGTATTCTTACCTATTTGCCCTGATTGAATTTGCTCTTCTTTCAGGTTTTTTTTCTAATACATAAACATAATTTCAAGTTTTAATCTCATCATCTTTGAGAGTGATTAAACTATCTCCATTTGATATAATCCACTAATTTAATAGCCATCTTTTATATACTGCATCATCAATGGAAATGACTGAATAATACCAAAAACTAGACAGGTTCATATGGAACATCAACTGCTATATTTTTACAGTTTGATGATGAAAGACTGATAGCATTTTTTTTTGAACAGCCTAACCAGTTTTGTAGTATTTTGTAACACTTCAAATGAGGCTGTTACCTCCTGCTTTGCTTCTAAAACGTCACATTAAAGTAGTTGTTTCTCTCTTTTATCCTGAAGCTCATTATATTGCTTTACAAGAAAATTGTTTCAGAAGTGTGTACTATTAACAAATTTTTATTGTTAGATGTAAACCTAGGTCTAGATTTATTTTTTTTTTAATTGACTATTTAATGCAATGATTACCCCTCTTCTGTGGATCCTGAAGGAAAAAGACATCAAGCATTTCAGTTTTCCCTAGATTTACTATTTGCTCATTTTTTTTCTTAAATAATGGAGTCCCCTTCCCTTTCTAGTATGGGTTTTACTAGGCTTTAGTAGTCCTTACTTATTTTGTGGTTTACTGTCCTTTTTCACACATATCTGTGCTATCTTTTACATTTATCCATAGCAACATACTCTCCCTTTCTATTCTTGATTTTTCTGTTGAAAGAACTTCTGATACAGTCATAATAGCCTGTTACTATGCTCCCTGGTTTCCCACTGCATTGGCATAATTTGTCATTATGTGTCCTTTTATTAGTTCTCAAAGATGATATTCATTTATCATTCTGATTGTTTCAGCTGTTTTATAAAGTATTCTGGAGTGAATTTCATCTGTCCCTACGTAGGTGAGAATTTCCAGCTTTTCAAAACGTGTCTTTTCAGAGAATACCTGCTCTTCTGAACTCTGTTCCTCTCCTTGAGATACCTCCCTGGGGGAACCACACTTAACAAACATTTTTGTGTATAAAAGTGAGCTGATTTGAAGTCCAAGAAATTCTACTGTATAGGTTGCCATCTCTGCCCCAAATTACAAAATTCCATTTTGTAACCAAGATTAAACCAGTTTGTTCTTCCAGGTTAGCAAACAATTCCTCACTAGTCAGAATCAAACCTAAAATAGACACTCTCAAATTACATCATCCATGGGACAGTGTCCTTCCTCATTTGTAGGAACATCTGTACAGTTTGCACCCTGCCTTAGCATTTTCTGCATGCATTACAAGGAACACATCTGTTCCAAGATGAATACCAAAGAAAGAGAGCTTTCTTCAAGGCCAACAGTTTCCCTTTCAGGGCAAATCGTTTGTCATCCAACATGTCACGTTTTACCTTTCTTAAACATAAATACTCTCTGCTACTCCTCAGTCATAGAAAATAATCAAGTTTTGGTAGCAGCTAGCATTTCTTGGGAAGGAATATGAGTTTTGTGTTCCTTTATTACTAAGAATAAAGCCAGAACTAAAAATGGCTGAATATGATATTTGGAGAAATTCAAGTTCTGACCATTAACTCTCATCTCTAAGACTGCGGCTACCAATGTGAGTCTACATAATGATTCTCATACACATTACAGAATCAAGATGTCAAACACATAGGGAATGTGACAAGTCTGGAAAAAGTCTCCTTTTCCCACTAGAATACTTAGTCCACTGATCACATCTATTTCTTTCCATTAAATATGTTAGATTTAGAATCTAATACCAAATAGAAGAAAAAACATCAGTGGAGAATAGAATAGGCTGGTACTTAGGCTGGATAGAAAAAATAATTTTAAGTAATACTGATCTTTAAAAGTTCTTTCACTTGTTAAATTAGTTGTTAAATTAGTTTTGAGACTGATCCTTGAGTTAATAAAAGGTGCTGGTGAAATGAGCACAAATAAATTATGCTAAACTGAATAAAAGAAATTTGTGGTTTTGGCCTTGGAATGAAAATCTGTTAAATACATGGGCCACTGGGAACCAATACAAATGTCAGCATAAAGAGTTGTCTAACTAAATGACACAACAGAAATATAATAGTAATTCAGTTATTTCCAAAGTGCCAACACTGTAAGTATGAAACATAAATGCAGAAGACAGAAGGAGAACAGCACCACCATTCAGCAGATTTAAACTTATTCTTTATGATGCATTTTCATCAAAATTTGTAGTTTCCAGGTATCAAATTTCATTCATGCAACACCAATCCACTAAGAAATACATATTTTGGTGAGAAAATTAAAGTCCATATTTAAGTAAAAACTGTTTTGAAATAAAAATAAAACAAAATTTATTTTTACCAAAAAAACTTTTTTTTTTTTTTTCTTACTAACAGAATAATTATCTGGAAAAAGTAATTTCCCACATGAAATAGTTAAAGGAAGTTAAATGTATTTAAAAATGGAAGATTCTGCATTTACATAGTTATATGCCATTAATATCGAAGATATGCTTTCTGGCAAAAAACTTCTCATGCTTAAAAAATGCACCTTAGTTTTATACTGTACATTACAACATACAGTAGTAAGAAACAGAAGTAGTAAAGAGGTTATATGCAAAGAAAAACAGTTACATTACAAGACAGTTACAACTGTGACACAAAAAAATTAAAATGTTCAGCTTTAACAGTATTTGAAGGCAATTCACAATCATTTCAGGAGTTTTGTGAAATTTAAGGCCATTAGTTCTAGATAAAATGTATCTGACACACTCACAAAACTGTGTATTTTGTAAAAACTGTACATGCAAAACCATTTTATAATTATATATGAACAGGCATATAATAAAATTTTTGGGTAGTTCCGTACACAAAATTGTGCACAAAGCAACATGGTTGTGCAATTTTTAAACCAGTTAATTAACATTATCATTCATGCACCCTGAATGGAAATGTGATTAAATGACAATATTAAACCCAAATATTAAGAGCCAGCATCCCTTTGAATGGGCAATCTAGACAAAAAAAAGTTAAGATTTTAAATTAAGTTTAAAATGGGTCATTATAAAACATCTGCTGTAATCACTCCAAAAGACTTTTCTGATGCAAAATTTCCAGTGCTTTAAGGAATGCATGATAAGATTTAATGAGCTCAGTGAGTCAACTGTAATACTCTGATAGTTCTGATTTGAGGTAATTTTCTATAATTACTTATAGCAAGTAACTCTTCTAATTTGCTTCAGTAACTAGTTTAAAAAACTGTAAACTTAGATAAACTTGGAAATTGGAGAATCTCTGAAAAAATACACATACCTCCCCCTCAAAGTTTGGAGTTAGTCATAAGTCATATGCAATTATGTTATTCACATTTTAGGAGTTTATTCTCAAACTGTGAGATGAATGGATTACTGAGCACTGATTGAAGCAATTCAGAAATTGGAAAACACATATATATTTGTTGTTTTCTTAGCTTTCATTTCCATTTGTCTGGACAAACATTCAAAGAGATATTGCTTCTCTTGTTATCTTGTGACAAGCTACTGCAAGCTAGAAGACATGTGAGTCAATATTCCAAACTTTTATTCTTAAGAATAGTTATAAAAGTACTGAAATTTAAAAATAGTAACATGTAAACATTGATAGAGTAATAGCATTCCTATACATTTATATATACACAGTATTCAGAGAGGACAGTATCTGCTGAGTTGAAAACCTGACTTGTGCTTTCCCCTCCAATAAATACATCAAAAAAGTAGGGTTTTTTTGTAAAAAAAAATAAGACTTAGAGAGAACATCAACATTTTGCTCCTAGCGTTTAAAAGCTTTCCAGTTGCTCATGCAACCATAGGAGAATTTTGGTATGTGAAGAGAATTTTTCTAGCTCCAAGAAGTTATCAGAAGCTACTGCTGCATCAAGAGACTCTTGACTTGTGATAAATGCTAAGCACTTTGGAGCAGTCATATCTGAGTCTGCAACACGTGAATCGGGGGTGTATAAGGTGGTGGTGCAGGTGATGGCTTTATTCCTCTGACTCTCATGTAGGACAGAAACTGCTCTGGGATCTCAGCTAAAACATCTTTAGCAAGTCTTGCCATGCTTAACACGTGGTTTCCACTTCTGTCAATGTAATCTCGGAATGGCACAAACTACAAAACAAAAGAGATGTTCACACAGGTCGTTATACAGACACAGAATACATCTTACAACATAAAAATAAGAAATTTTTATCTAGGGAGCTAGAGTACATGAATATTTTATATATACATATAAAACATATATACACATTTTATATATACATATTTTGTATTTTATATATACACATTGTATCTCAATTTTAAAAAATCTGTCTTCTAATAGAAACCGTGTCATGCTTTCACTTGGGTGAAGTTCTTCACATAAGCCATGGCTAGCTCAGATTGGTAATTACATGTCTCATTGATACATTTGGTTTATCTCTCAACCCTTTTCATACAGGAAGGTAATTCTGCCTCAGAAAGGTATTCTTAGCTTACATTTCCTGCTCACGCAGCTCTCCTACCAGACTGCCTCTGCTCTGGCAGTTTGTGAACAGAATTTTTGCCAACTGAAGTGAACAAAACAGAAAGGATGACTTTATATTCTTGACCATTTTGCATTATACCTAGTAGAACTATGAACCACCACAACACTTTTAATACGATACTAACAAATGCATAAAGAATCTAAGCAAAAAGGATTGGATTCAGAAAAGAACTTGTTATGTGATACCCAGATCTGCAACCCCTAAAAAGTTAGCTACCCAGCTCTGGCTTGGGTTTCATACTAATTAATGAGATGCTTGTGCTACTAGTATAGAAAAAAGAAACAATCTAGGGTCCTTGATTTTTATTCACAACAGACAGCATGCAGAGATGTAGTGGGTTAAGCTAACTAATAGGTTATACCAAAGAGAAAGCTGATTTGAAATTCTGCTTCTTGCTCAGATTTTGGGGCCTATCTCAGGGCAATAGCTGGGTGACTTCTCAAAATTGGGATTCGATGTCCAAAGCTACTTCTGGTACTGATTATATTAGGCTATGCTATGCTGGAATTCAAAGTCTAATGGTGCCTTTCACCCCCCCTCACAAAACAGGGAAGATGTAATTGTTAACTGTTGTACTCCAGGATAAAACTAGAACTGATTGAGAAGTCAGACCCACAGATCTCTCATCTCCTGACTGAACTCTAAAATCTGAAGACTCATTTGCCATTATACTAACCAGACTAATTTTGCTTTCTTGTATGCAGAGCAACCAAGGCTACAGATTAAATTCAATTTTTCTAAAAAGCACTGAAGTTTTCAAGATTTAGGGGAACACTGAATTACAGTGAGAGTTCAGTCTACACTGTATTTCTGAGATCCTGAGAGTTTTCCAGAAATCACAGAAATAAACAAAAAGAAATCTACTAAATACATTAAACAAATAAAAAAACTCTTGGGGAAAAAACACCCCACCACCCCCCCCCATCCCACTCCCCAAAAAACCCCCCACCAGCCAAAAACAAAGACAACATTTCAGCAGTAAAGAACTTAAACTTAAATCATTTTTACAACAACTTTGGAAAGCACTTCTCACCCTGGACTTACGAAACCTGTCTAGGCATCAATCTCCTACTAAAAGGTGTTTACAATTCAAATAAGAGATGACTCTTTGCATAACTGTCCTGAAAAGGATCTCAAATTGCCAGAAAAAAGGCTTCAGGCCTAAGTATTTGAACTATGTTGAATTAAACTGAAACCTGTCACAAAATTAAGCATAAACTGCTACTGATCAGAGCATTTCCTCAGGAAGCAGTAGATCTGCAGTTTCTTAGAAGATGACTTAGTCACAGAATTGTTGAAGCTAGAAGTGACCTCTGGAGATCCTTTAGTCCAACCTTGCTGCTCAAGCAGAGCTGGCTAACGCAGGTTGCCATAGTCAACAAGACTACAAGAGTAGTCAGCAAGACTACTCAATGAGAATAGCCTTTATTCCAGATAGGAGCATCCTTTACCTCTTTGTTGTGTTGTGTCCAAGAATGCGTCAGGCATAAGGGCAGGAGAACAACAGGCAAAAAGGAACCTGACTTTAGGGTATTAAGCCAGGAAGCAAGGTATCTGCAATTCCATAATTAGCTGCCTTAACTATTTCTGTGTTTATTCAGTAACTCTTCAATACAAGAGACAAGCACATACTGTGACATTTACTAGTACTGTCTCCTCCACTTCATAAAAAGGCTCTAGCAGTTTTCAGAAGCCAGCCCAGCACTGCCCCGTCTCAAGTGGTTGTTCCTTCTTAAACTCCATCAACTTTTCTGTAAGAATACATCTGACTGCCCCCAGAAGTATGAAGTTAGAAGAACAACAAAACAAGCATCTCTGTAACCTGCTGGTTTACACATTCAGCTGGGAAGGGATAAGCTTGGTGTTCATTTCTCCTTCATGTGGTTATTCATTTTCTAATGCAGTGTCACTCTTATGTAAAAAGCACATGCGGTCTGAGCTAAAGAACAAAATGTGTCCCAACCCAAGAGATCACCTTACCCATTAGTCTGCAGACATGAAAACTCAGAGCACTGTTCTGCAGCAATGGGAGGCTATTTCAACAGTGTAATTGTTGAAATGCAATTATACAATATAGATGACCTGAATTAGTCTCCCTCCCCTCTCCTTATGGTATACAGATGACAGAGGAGCTGGAGGAACTATGGACAGATAAGCACACATAGAGATATACAAGGACAGCTGGCAATGACAGCAAGGCCTAGAGCTATAGAAGAAGTAGAAGTGGCAGAGGAATAGAATGAAAGACAGAAGAGAAACCAAAGGGAAACTGATGGAATGTAAAGTGCTTTTTCTATAGTTTAAGAGTTTCATTTCAAAGGCTAATATACAAAATTTTAAAGAGAAACAATAGGTACATTACCATGAGTAAGTATTTTTCTAAAACTTCTTAAATAGGAAAAGGATAACAAAGGAGCAGAAATTAAACAAACTGAGGAAAAACTGGTACACATGTAATACAGTATGTATGTATACTAGCAAGAAGGGAGTAATGAAGGTCATGTCTTTACATGAATTTCAGTCAGTAGTAAATATGATAGTGACTCACTGTTAGCAGGCAAATTTTTCCTTTACTAATTTAATTAAAATATTTCACAATACTGACTGTTAAAATTATCAGTTAATTTCATTAGTTAATTTTAACTAACCTAATACATGAAAAATAAACTTGTTATATTTCAGTAGTTAATTTTATAAAAGCAAATCAGTTTTATCCTGCCAGATAGAAAATAAAGGTCATACCAAACCTAAAGGGTTTGACATTATCCCTTTTTATTTATTTAGCTAGCCTATAATGTATTTGTTAGTATTTAGACAGAAAAAGAGCACAAAATAATACTGCCTTCAGGTAATTCAATATGGCTTTGGGCAAAGTTCTGACTGAAATATGTTAATAGTAAATAAATGTTTTATTACATTTCTGATATGCCATGAATTCTAAAGAAATACAAAAGGGTATTCATTACATATTATTTTTTATTTCTCAGCAGAAATTAGAATATTTCTGATGCAAAGCATTTTCACAAATCTTTTTTATAACACTTGAAGAACTCTATCTATTTATGCTTTTTGAATGTAAAACCAGCAGCTTTTGGAGCTGCTGTTGTTTGGAGAAATTATATATAATTATGTTGCATATATTTAAATGCATTTAAATGTAAGTGCAATGCATGCCAGAGATATCTGCATTAGCTTTAAAAAAATCTGACATGGCATAAGATGTTGCAGAAATACTAGTTTGGGGTCCAGAAACACTTCCAGCTCTGGAGGCGTATCTCCACACACTGCTCTGTTGAACAGCACTGACATACACAGCATAACAGATTACAGACAGTCCCTCTCTAGCCCAGTATGGGCTACCAAGGAACATTATAAAGGCTTTGACAAAATGAGAAACTGTATTTCTTGCCTCCTGTTCAGCTGTCCAGCTTCTCCTCATCCCTACTTTTATAATTACCTTTTAGACAACATTGACTAAAGCAGGCAGCATGTCTCACTCTTCTCAGAGTTTTGATATCTCACTCTCCCATCAGTTTTCTCTGTATATTGCAGAAATGAAAAAAGTCTCTTCTTCAACTATTAGAAGAAGTAATTCAGGAATCTATGACTTTCTTTAACATATATCCATACAGATTATGAGGATAATTTAACTGCTGTCATCTTATTCTCATTTCTGATCCCCATTTAGGAAAAAAATAGAGAGGCAATTTTAATGTAGTATTTATTGCACTGAGAAGCTTTAAGACTGGGAAAAAAAGATCTGATCATTTTAATTTCCACATATTTACACAGAATTGTTTATTTTGTGTTGTAAACAAAAAACTATAAAATCAGGTGTCATATACATGTTTTGAACATCTCCTTGGATTGAGATATTGTATCCACCAGCAGTGATCAAACCCTTAAACATTCACATACCAGTATTGGTAACATCAAACAATTTGAAAAGTTTCAGTTCCTACATATATAAATGAAAACAAATATACACATTCCAAAGTTCATCAGCTGCAATCTGACCTTAATTTTTATTAAAACATTACCACCTGCAATATGAGCTATTCATATAGCTCAGTTGGTTTACATATATATATATATATTCTACTAACCAACAATAATATAAAAATCCAACCTGGCTTGGAGAGATAGAAGTGAAAATAAGCAAGAGGAAAAACAAGTAAAGACTATGAATTTTGACAAATAGGAGGAATAAAGGGAGAAGTAGAAATGGCAGATCGAAGGTAAGGTTTGAACCTAAGGATGCCTGTCAGGGTTTAAGAGGCATTTGGACAATGCCCTTAATAACGTGCTTTAACTTTTGGTCAGCCCTGAAATGGTCAGGCAGTTGGACTAGATGTCTGTTATAGGTCCCTTCCAATGGAAATACTCTATTTCATAAATGTATTCAGACACTTGCAGGAAAATACGCTGTCCACAGAAGATTTAGTTTTAGACATATCATTCTTTCTAAAGTAGAAAATAAAATAAAAAAGGCATAGCTAGTTAATTTTATTTGATCAAGAAAATTATGAAATAAAGTCTGTCCAGGGAGGTAGGTAATTGGGAGGCAAGATGGGGTGCCTGGAGCATGGATGAAATATATAGTTTGGACAACCTGTGGAGTTGAAGAAATCTGCAGCTGTGAGGGGAAGGGGGATTATGGTGGGTGTGTATGTGCATGCAAAGCTGCTATACCACCCTGCCAGTCGTTGCATAGGATTGAATGACAACTACTGGGCTGACTGACTGACTGTAGGGAGCAGGAACAGAACCAGAGGACTTTGGCAGAGAAATGGAATGCAGATGAGAGTAGCACTCTAAGGGCTTGGTTCAGTCACATAAACACAGACCACAGAATCATAGAATAGTTTGGGTTGGAAGGGACCTTTAAAGGTCATCTAGTCCAAGCCCTCTGCAATAAGCAGGGGCATCTTCAACTAGATCAGGTTGCCCAGAGCCCCGTCCAACCTGACCTTGAACATTTCCAGGGATGGGGCATCTACCACCTCTCTGGGCAACCTGTTCCAGCTATCATCTGAGGCTCCTCAAAGCATGAGACATCTGCATGGTTGTATGTGGCAGACATGACATAGGAACTAGGAGATCCTCATGGTCTTGTGGACTGGCAGTTAGAGGCAAGGAAAGATACCCTAGGCATTTCAAATGCACATGTTAGAAGTCTAGGTATTGCCAACTTCCACAAAAGTTGCAGGTTTTCGTTATGGAATCATAGTGAGATTGCAGTACAGAGGCAACTATCTCTTCTCCCATGGTTGTATAAACCTAAGACTTTATATCAGTGTGCTGCCAGTTAGGGGTCATTTGCTAATGAATGCAGATCCACTACGATGTGTTATATAAAGGCTTATAGGTATCACAGAGAGTTTCTGAGCTTGTTATGAACACCTCAAGATAAAGTAAGTCAGGGCTAAGGTAAAATGAAAGGTAGGAATATAGATAGAAACAAGAATTCAAAACAAACAGCATCAGTAAAATCTAACTATTAAGAGTAAATTTTCTCTCCCACCTGCACAATGTCTCTTTCTGCAAACTTTCCTCTTGAAGAAATCCTCACTACATCACCATCCAGTTCTTCCATGGCTTAAAAAAAAAAAAAAGAAAGAAACAAAATGAATTTATTTATGAGTTCAACTACACAACAAAAACAAGCTTACTGAGAAAAAATTCAGTCAATTTACACTTTAGGGCAACAAACCCAACAGTTGTTACTTAGGTAACTCTTTAAGATCATCTGTGCCATAAAATACATCATGCTTTGTAGTTATCTAGCACTTTTTCATGTTGACGATACATACTTTTTGCCTTGCAATCTTCAGAACAAAACAGACCACAATAAGGTCTTTATCCTTCCAGCTCTCAAACCAGCAAGTATATCTGTTTTGGTAAGGCTATATTTATACTTTCATAGGTGGAAAAAGAATTCATCTTCGGCAATTCTTCTTGCAGAAGATATCATAGGATACAGCACAAAGAGGTAATAACTCACATTCATACTGAAAAAGTAATGACTGTTAATGCACAGGAATGAGGAGTTCTTAAAAAATATTTATTAAATTTATTGGGTAACTCTTCTTGTATCTTTCTAAGCAGGATCCAAGAAAACTCTAAAATAGGCCAGATACCCAGAAGCCATTCTAGGTAGAAAGGTATACCTGCTCTCTGGTCAGTGTTGAAATGCATGGACTTGGGATCACAGATTATTGCTCAGCTATTGGATCTGCAATCCTTCTTTCAGCATACGCTATGAAAACCAAAGCCCTGCATCACTGAGCTTCTCAGGGGTTTACACACTGGGCTGAGTTCACTGAAACCAGCATTTCAAAATCTAGTTCTTCCAATGCAAGAACTAGAAAGCATCAATGTTGCTATCGGGAGCCAAGTTCAAGCCAAACAAAAGAGCATGTTTGTTCAAAGAAAAAATTAGTAGGTCTGTAGAGCACGTTGCCAGATGATGCTGTTGATGCAAAAAATGTACACATGTTCAAACCAAGAGACTGAACAAGTATTTGAAGGAGAGACCCACTGAAAATTTCCAAAATAGACACAAAGCACATCCTGCTCAGGAAATTCAAATCTACTAACAGTATTCAGGGAAATATCATATTTCCGTATTCTATTAACATTCTCTAGATAACCACCCATTGCCATGTCAGATACAGAACACTGGGCAAAACAGATCCCTGATCTGACCTGTTACAGTCATCCTCACATCCATAGGTAAAGCTCTGCCAAACGTATGTGCCACCTATCTGAGCTCCAGACTTTTAAGAACCCCTCTGGTAGGCCCCAGGGGCTGGGAGATCTATGGGGCAGTGATACCTGCAGAGGAGTAACTTAGTCTCTCTACAGCAGAGCTGAGGCTTGACTGGCATTTGAATTGTAAGACAGCGTGCCTGGAACATACACCCTCCTACACACACAATTCTTCAGCGTCCACATCAGGCATGGAGTATGTTCTTTTTTCCAGAAGGAATTTCTGCAGATGGAAAAGTCATTTCTCTGCCCTCTTGGGCATTAAGGAACTACAGATTTGGCACACATCTAAATGGGTGAATTTCACTGAGGCAGTATACTCAAGGAGTGTGGGTCCAAAGATGGAAACTATATCCTGCAGTACAAACAGCATCCTGCCTTAAGAAAAGCAACAGGGATGACACCCTAAAAACTCTGCAAAGACAACCTTCAGAAGTAAAAAAAAGAGTGAATCTGCATGTCCTGACTGAGCTAAGGGGAGCCTGGGCAAACCCAAGGACTGGACAAACAGGGAGAAAGGGAAAAGGCAAAGGAGGACTGAGAGAAAAGTAAGTAACATACAACTGAAGTGGGGATTATCAGGGGTAAAAATGAAGTTTGCAAACCTCCCTCATATGCATTTATTGAGATAAATTGTCTTTTCTCATTGCTTGTGCCATACAATCATCTGAAGTGTAAGAGTCCACCTGGACAATCTCTACAAGGAATAAGATACTTAAAATGATCACTAATATACCACTTGTCAAAAAGCATACGAAAGTCAACCTCCAATAAATTTGTGTGTGTGTTGTTTTTTCCTCATTTTCATACTCTTAGAATATTTGTACAAGAATCAACATGTGCAGTCATTAGTGATATTGACATTATACATCTGTGGTAGTACTAAGTATATTTCATGTAGAAAAGAAGGCATACTGTCTAACCAGAAGTACTAGAATTAAAAGGAAGGATGTAGGAGGAATAGATATACAGGGAATGTCTACACTTCATAGTGCAGTGATATACACGATGGCACTTAAATTAGTCCAAATAACAGAAGCAGCTTAGTTACTGCAATGGAGAATGGTGTTCTGGAATATCATATGAAAGAATATGCAAATAATCCTGGTAATTTCTCTCCTGCTGTAACATTCTCTCAATGCTGCTACACAGTAAGGCTCACTCCTGTTATCTAGTGAAACCCAGGTTAACCCAGATCACCTCCTCAAATGTCTTTATTTTTCTCAGTATTTTATTACTGCAGTAAGAACAGATGATCAATATTTCCAGTCAACTGACACTTCACAAGGCAACTAAATATCTGTGTTGAAGAAATTTAACATTACTTGAGTATATGGACTTTACTGTGGGTTTGTTGGGTTTTTTTCCACTCATCTTCTGGAGCTCTGTAAATGCTGAGCCCCCATATGATTCTGTGACTTGAACAGAGAGCCTGAGGGGCTACACAGCTCCACATGGTAGCTTGTAATCATACTGAGTTATCAATCAATCCAGCTGGAAACGTCAGCAGTGCTTACTGCTTGTTCCATATTATGCTCTTTTAAATAACAGTATTTGTTTGAAAAACCACACACTACTAAAATGTAAACAAATACAACAAATTCTAGGAAAAACACCAGAATACTTACCATCAAATTCTGCTGGTCCTACCCCCACTATAATTATTGACATTGGAAGCTTTGAAGCCTTCAAAAGAAGAAGAAAAAGAGCTTTAACACATTACATAACCTCTGCCAATAATATGTGAGATCTGCAGACAATCTGAATAAAAAACATGCAGAAGTTATGTTTTAAAGAAAATTTTTTTTTTCCACCTAAAAAGTTGAGTGGTGTAAACTACCTGCTTAAGTGGTACAAAATATCTTGGATGCAGATAGAAAGGCAGGTGATTATTTTAATTTATTTTTTCCTTAAAAAGTCTCTGAACCATATAGGATTGTAATTAAACACAAGAAACTGTGTTAGGATTTAATACCAATATGACAACTAAGACAACAAATTTGTCTTAGAAGTTTTTGTAAACTGACAATAATTGCAAATATATACCTAATGACAGTTTGACATTTATTTAAATGTACTTTGCTGTTTCTTGATATTACATGGCTGCTTGGAACTATGTGACACTATTTTTTACATAGATCTTATGCCAATTTTTCTCAACAGAATAAAACACCTATTTGACGGATATGTATCTTGTATTTTTTCCATAAATGAAATTTTATTCAAGTCAGTCATCTGTGCCACAAAGTAAACAAGATATTGAACTGGCTTATGGTAAGATTTTAAACTTTATTTAATCTTTTTCATTCAATGAAACAAGGCAAAGATGGTATCTGGCTTTCCCTGAATAAACTCTCTGTAAAACCTTCAAAATTATGAAGACATTATCATAAATATTTGATTCTCCTGCCCTGATAGTAGCACCAGATATCTGCTAATTTACAGAAATAATCTGAAACTGCCTCTGTTGAGGAAGGTAACAACTAAAAAAACCCATCTACCAAATGTCAGGGTTGACAACTGTTCCTTATTGAGATATTCTGATGAACTGTGAAATGTTTACAGTCATTTTAAACAGGAGTATACACTGGCCAAAAATAATAGATGTATGCTTTCTGCTAAATTAAACTCTGCTTCACTGAAGTCTGAAGTCAAGTGGGTTTAGAACATATTGTCATATTTTTCTTTTGGAATATAAAAAGTGTTTTTCTCCCTAATTTGAAAGATATTCTGATTTTAGATACATCATCACCATTTCCCATTCTTCATCTGTCATAATACTACATATAAACCCAACTTTCTTTAAGCAGAAGATTTACAATTCATTACTGTAAACATGCTATTTAAAACAATGAAAATATGCCATTCTATAAATCCCTATTTAATGTTCTACACCACTACATTATACACTATAGACTATATATTGACTGCAAATTCATCACAAGGTATTACTACACAGTCACTCTTCCAGATAAAATTTTGTAGCAGAGTAAAAAAAAATTTAATAATCCCTTGTTAGTTAAATACTAATGTGCTACTGAAGATAATAGTAAAGGCCACCTGGCCATGGTCCTGGGCAACCAGCTCTAGGTGGCCCTGCTCGAGCAGGGGGGTTGGACCAGACGACCTCCAGAGGTCCCTTCCAACCTCAAACAGTCTGTGATTCTCTGATTAAGGGCCATAAATACAGTGTAACTGTAACTGAATTACAGTGCACTGCATAAGTCAATAATAGTAAGTATAGAATATTTTTGAGACATGAAAGCATTTCTTAGAACAGAACATCTTCTGTTTTTCAGGTGTTTTCTAGAATCTTATTGCTTGATTGTAAAGAAAACATCCTTTAAAGACATTCCTACTCACACAGACACAGTATTATGTGATACAATGTAAATGAAAGAGTAAGTGGCAAGGACAGCATCAAGACAAAGAGTTAAACTTTTGCATATAAACTTAAGTGTTGGCATTTCCTGAATGACAGCATAACCTTTAGACAGTTTGGTAAAACAGAATGTGTCTGACTTATATGCTGTAATGAGAAAGATGCCTAAGAGCACAATCACTGTTAAGAAATGAAAAAACTTCCTGAGTTTTACACATATCAAGTTGCATTGAACACCACTGCCCTTTGTATTATTTTGGATATTATTAAGCATTTAACTAGTTCTGTCATGGTATACTGTGCTCACACTTCAAGAAGTATACAAAAAAATGAATGCATCGTCATAAAAAGAAAGACAGCAAATATTCCCAAACTTCCACTCACTCCAAGCTAACACCACATCTGCTGTATTTCCAGGCAGTTGCAGACTAACAGCTATTATTCCTAAAAATGAACTATCACTGGAAACAAAGTTTTTCTGTATGTCTTAGTGGCAAATTACTTAATGTTACAAGGTATCAGCCAACTGGACTTGCTGGGTCTCTTACTTAGGGACTTCAAATTGAGGGGTGAGTTAAATCAAGAGCTGCTCTTTTTTCTCCATGGAGCCTTTTTGCCACCTAAAAGAAGCTCATCTAAAAGAAGTTATATTCTAAACTTCTAGGCTAGACTAGAGAATTAACTTCCAAGCTGAAAGCTTGTTTATCTCCTTTAAAAGAGAGTCAGCTTATCCTACTTTAATATTGGAAGCTGGAAGAGGAGAGGAAGTAAACTGGTACCTTCAAACACAGTTACAGCTTTGAGTGTAAAAACTTACCAGGTGGGCTGTCAGAGACCTTATTAACACACAAACTCTGTCTATGTGCTGCTGGCTAGAACCTGAGGGCATCTTGTTCTCCAGTGAAGAGAGAACATTTCAGTAGTATTTTCATGAGCACCCTACAAACTGGAAAGGCATTGAATCTCTATAGGAGGTAGTGAAAATGGGCCTTCAAAAATACGCCACCTAATTCTACACTACTCATTTTGACATGATGTCAAATTTTAATGTAGGCTTTTCACCCACCACCTCACTATTAACTAGATCCACTGTGCTGTGTTCAAAACTATTGGTATAGATCTTTTCAAACCCCGCCTGGAAGTTGTTTCTGTGTGTACTTTCATCTGACATTTCCCAGGGACAAAAGCAAAACTTACATTCACTATGGATTCTTTTGTCTGAGCCATATCAGAAATAACACCATCTGTAATAATGAGAAGAACAAAATACTGGGAGCCATCTTTTACTGAAGCAGCATATCTAAGGGAAGAAAAAACAACATTATAACAGTAAAAAGCCCCTTTTTACAAAGGAACGAATATGAAAATAAGCTGTATTTTTAAAATTTGACTACTAAGGACTAAGAAAAATAAAGAAACATGATGCAGTGGGTTTCAAAAGTAAAGACATTCATAATTAAGACAGACATTCTACTTTAAAATGAGAACATTAGGAAAACATACCTCATACAATATTGATACTGATAATCTGCATGTGTTGAATCAGTGAAAAATAGGAACTGTATCACTACCAAGAGGAGCATGGACAGAATGCCCTTTATAGAATCATGAGTTGTTAGAAACTCTAAGTTATTTAATAGTTATTACATCTGGGGAACCTAGCTTGGTATGAAGGGCATACATTAATATTGAATGGTTGGTTTTATAGAACAAATAAAATTTATCAGGAATCAGCACATTCCATAATTTTATTTTTTTTTCATCTTACAAAAACAGGTTACTTACTGTTGACCATGCTTGCAGACTTACAGTTCACATTCATGTGCACATTTGTACAATGGTTGAACATGTACCCTGCAACCCTGGCTTAGATATTCATGTCTGTACCACCCCTAGATGTCCTTTCAAGACTCAAGCTTCTCCCTGTGCTGCACATGAATACAAGACAAAACACATCCAGTGCCATTTCATTCCCACCTCAGCCAAAGGACCCAAGAAGCAATTGCTCTTTGAAAATGAGCAGCTTTTGAAGATTTGAAAAGTCCTGATAGTGAGTCCATAGCAGCCCCACTGAACTCTATGGCCTGCATACCAGAAACTATGACTTCAGTTCATTTATCTTCAACTCCCAAGGGTCAAAGTGTCTTATATAGTTAGTGAAGAACTTTTTTTGTGTGTAGCAGGTCGCTCCACTTGCTGCTTCACTTGACAGCAGCCAGTATAGTTCCTACTTTCATGAAGGCTCTGGTGCTGTGAAGGAGTCAAATAGCAGAACCTTGTAATAAAAGTAGCAATGAGTAGCATGGAGATCAGTACAAAAAAAAAAATTAGGTTCCATATGAATACTGTAGAATATATGTCCAAGCACAGAATATGACTGTCAAAGAACTCACTATCTTATTGGCCGCTGAACATGAAAGGCCTGTGTCACTGAACAAGATATGTTCTAATGATGCTCATGATGATTGCATATGCTTAGGAAATTCTAACTCTGATGTTACACAGTGCATTTGCAAGCGAGTACTCCCAATAAATAAGATGCTGTAACCACAACATTTACAAGAGTTTGGAGGAATGTGTGTGAAATGGAATCTACAACTCACAGAAAGCCATCACATTCCTCCCTCTCCCTCCCCAAGATACAGATGGGTAGAAAAGCCACACAGACAATGAACCTGCTGAACATCATCTATTTTCATTCTGGCAGTAGGGACTGATAGTTAAATATCTAGATTAGCAAGACCTACTGTGGAATACATTTTCACTACCATGCAGAGACTTCTTTTATCTCATTTTTCCACAATGCTTATAATCTTTTCAATGATGACTGCAGTGACAAGGGATGATGAGAGTAAAATAAAAATTCATTACCCTTTCTGAGCGCTTAATACTGTCTACGTACCTACACTGAAGAAATGGAACAGAAATTTGGTTATTTCAAATTTTCCACAGAATAAAACATTCTGAAGTCTTTTGCAAGAAAGATCTTATATGAGGAGGGGAGATGACAGAAGACAGTAGGTTGAATCTGGTGTAGTTTAGATAACTCCCTAGCTGGGGATGGATGATAAACTCATTATCTGTTTGAAGAGCTTCTGAAGAGTTCCGAGATCCCAACAGGATAGTAATATCTGACATTGTTTCCAGAGATTTCATCAGAGGCATATTTTTAAGTAGGAGGGATGTGGGAAGAAGAAATTTCTTTGAGACTGAAGGTAGATTCAAAGAGTAACTGCAGGCTAGATCAACATTTCTAGTACCATGTGTATGAGAGTCAATAGAATAGCCAAGAAACTGAATCTTGAAGGAAAATGATGTTACTGAGAGCTGGACTGGTACGTGGATTGTATTAAGGATGATCATGCAGTAGAAATCCTCATGAAGATACTTATCTTTTCCACTATAATGTAGTGTGATTTGCTACCAGAAGGAGTTCCCAAAGTTGGCAACAACTTGGTATTTAGACAAAAGTTCAGTGGAAGAGCTACAAATGGTGGTGACAGGCTTCTGTAATTCTGCAAAAGTTGACAAATATTCCTGAGAAACAACTGGTGAGAAAAGGAACTCAATTTATGCCAACGCTTTGATGGTACTAGAACAAGAATTTAAATTTTTTGAATGAACAGGAGGCTTGAGGTTAATCGCCAAATTCTGAACCAGACAGCTCAACTGATACGACAAGTTCTAAAGAAGAAAAAGCCAGAGAAGTCAATGGATTAGATTTCCAGTTAACATGGCTAATACAGACACTGAATGCAACTTATAAGGAATTCAGCTGTCAGAAGGATTGGCGTATTTCCTCACAGTCTGAAAACTGCTACTGGAGAGATCCTGTCAAAGGGAAGATTAAAAGGAGACACTAGTTGTAAAGACAAGCAATGGAATATACACGTACATAATTTGAATGGTATGATTTGAAGATGGAACAACTAATCTTCATGATAAATAACTGAATTCAGCTATCTAGCCATGCTGCAGTGCCCAGAAAATTCTTCACACTATAGAATTTGCAAATTATTTTTCATTGGGCTGTAGAACGAACAACAGCAAGAACAGATAGTAAATAAATACTTCTTGCTACAACAATTAACTATTTTGCAAGCTTATAAATAAAACATCAACAATACAATGATTTACACTTCCCTACTGCTTTATTTTATAAACATTAGTTCTTCCTCTGTATCTATAAAAAAAATAAAATCTGTTCAGGTAGTTACTCAGCTAAATTATCTGAGCCATATCACTTTTCCTATACCAACACATGGAGGTATACTGTAAGTCACGATCTTGTATGCCAAAATAAGGCAACATTATCCTTCTTAAGAAACTTCTGCAAACACAAGAAGGGTTTTACTTTGAGAAGTTAGATGAGGTGTTGCATAACACAGCACGATGGCTCCCCAGTGGTGGCTGCTGCACTATTGCCTTAACAGTACCACTACCAGCTGGGAATTGTTGCCACAGAGAGCCTTGGAAAATTTTGTTCATATTTTGGACATTTTGAGATTAGAGGAACCACATATGCCAAAAAAATTTGCATTTTATAAATTTTCTGATAGATTTCTGTCTTTTCTGGGAAGCAAAAATTCTGTGCTCCAAAGGACATAAAAGGAAAATGGCAGAGTGATCTCACAAAAATTTTTTTCATTATGATTTCTCCTAAGATTTTAACACAGGGTGGATCAACTGGATCACTTGTATTTATTTTTAATCAGCGATGAAATTCTGCATAATACTAGCACATGGTCTTCAAACCTACTCAAAGGTACAAGATAATCATGTTAGACTGAATAAACAGAACAGCTGTAAATATCTTTTTCAATGTTTAGCATCATGTAACTGTTAGCCTTTTATATGTGATAGTTATACTGACAATAAGAAGTTTCTGCAAAGTACCTGTTGTGATGCTTACCTGGCTACATGATTAATTACAGGGGCAAAGTTTGTTGGTCCATAAAGCTGTACAGATTTTAGACTCCTGTAATATGCCTCCATTACACCATCAATTCCATGGCAGTATGGATTTTGAGGGTTTCCATTCTAATGAAAGCAAGAGATGATTAATCACTAAAAGTAATTATGAAGAAAAAATGATGTAGGTTAGTGAATGCTACCCAATGTACATTTTTAAATGGCAAAGACCTAAGCATTCTAGGATCTATTCAGAGAGTTTACTACAAATGCCCAATGTAAGTGCCATGGCTGGTTGTGAGTGTTAACCGCCTAGGGAAGGAGGTTCTAGCAGCCTCATGTTATATGCAGTCTGGATCACTGGAACTGGTTCCAGTTCTTTCCTCTGTAAAAGCACCACAATGCCTCATGAATTAACTGAATTAGTTTTAGAAACAACTTTTAAAACTGAAACTAGCCAGGAATAAGTCTGCTGTTTTAAAGGCCTTAAGATTATATGTATCAATATATTTGAACTTGCCACATGAAAGTCCAAAGTCTGTGATTCAAATTAGTATCTGCAATTGCACCTGTTTTAAATTACTATCCATGTGGAAAACCTTTCCTTGAGATAAGACATGTGGCATTGTTTTCTAGCATAGGCTAACAGAAGAAATAGACATCTACAATCACCAGCATTCTGCCATGTCTTTGCTGCTATCTAATTAAAACTCACCTGACATACCTATGCTTGCTGTAATTCTGACAACTCTATCCTACTCAGAAAAGAACAAAAAACTGAAAATAAGCAAGTAGATAAACATCCACACTAATCACAAGCATTTATAACACATCAACCTTTCTGGCAAATTCCGTTAGATTTTAGGTTTGTCATTTAACTGGCACATGGACCAGTCTCAGATTTGTTCGTCATTTCAGCTTCAAGTCCACTTAGTTATCTCTATGCCTCTAAACTAGCAACCTATAAAAGATAAAGAGATCCCAGAAAATGAGAACTATAACAATAATAATGAGAGATTATCTTGGATCATGATCACTTGCTTCTTAAGATAGATTAGCTTCAGTCTAAAGTCTTTCAAGCATCTGTTTCTCATGCTGCTACAGCTGAGGTTAAAGATGATTACTTTATTACTATTTTTGGCCTACAGGGACTTCTTGACGCTGGATTTCTTTCAGTAAATTCACTATGATGAAAAATTCTGAAACAGTCTTTTATACAGAAGAATTAGCACATTCTCTGTTCTCTGCTTGTCCAGTAATTGCTTAAGACCGCAACCTTAACTCCCAAAATTTTGTTGTAGTAAAGAAATTAAAACAATATATAAATATTTATTTACTTACCAGTGCAAATTCATGTGACACTCTTCCATCTGGAGGCAGTCTAGCTCCAAAACCTAGAGCTGGGAACATTTTGTCACTATCATAGTCCTGAATTATTTCACCTACTGCTTTCAGTGCCATGCCATAAGCATTCAGCTGATAGGGATTCATGTAGTGCAGTGAAGTAGGCTGTGAAGGGTTACCTGTTGAATCAAGAATCAGATTTACCTTAAAACTGAATCACTTCAAAATGTTCTGTCTTAAAAAAGACAGAAATCTAAGAAAGCAGAAATTGAAAAGAAAGGATCATGAAAAGAAAATGAACTTATTTCCTATATACATAACTGTGGTTTTATCAGGTAAAAATGCAATGTTCTGAATACATTTTTAATAGGTTAACAGCAGTAGCGGTAAACTTTTTCAGCATTGAAAGGGCAGCAACAAAGTGATTAGACTTGTAAATTTGTGTCATTTTGTAATATGATACACACTTTTAGGATGAAATTTACATAAGTATTATGACATTCTGAAAGCAGCTTTGGAGGAGGATGAAAACTTATCTCTGCTTCACCTCACTTCAGCCTCACTCCACCTGAAACTCCTTTCTTTTGCCCCTCTCAGTGGGGTCTTCTAAGTTAGCCAGTTTTCTCCAAGCAATAAGAAAAAATAAAAATCAGAAAGTACACAAATATTTGCAAACTGCTCCTACTTATTCAATTTTATAGGTGGCTTCTTCAATTTTTATTTGTTCTGTTTGCCCTGCGTTTCTGGACAGGAGTTGGCCTCTAGTCTGTTGCTCAGCAAAATGGAATCCTACTTCCAGGTGGTGCCAGGCATACAGATAATCAATAATACAATGAAGTTAAGCAGAATACTGATATAGATACATACACACACACACATATGTACACTTAAAACTGAACACAGCACATACATACACAGGATGTTTATTTCTATTCTTACCATTTGAGGCTGTGAAATCAATAGCTACTGTGAAATTGATTTGCGTTCTGCAGAAAAAGCAAATACAGATCTTATTAATAGTTTTACTGTTATGTGGAAAAATAAACAAGAGATTGTAATGTTGTTTGTGGACAAACTGTAGGACACTGACTTTCTAATACAGGAAATAAACACTGAAAATACTCTAAGGTTCCAGCCAAAAGCTACACAACACTATTTTATTAACAAACTGAAAACAGTTACTTTACTCCATCCTTCCTTTTTGCATTGTTTATGAAAAATCCTAAATCATGAATAAGTTTATTAACATCCATAAACATTATTAATTCATTTTCAACAGTGATGCTGATTTTTCCTTGGATATATTTTAGCCTTAGTCATGGAAGACTTTGACAAGGGAAGTAGGCTTTTACGGATCTGCTCATTTTCTTAATACTAAAACTGTGCCTTCAATCAGAACATGTTTGAAATCATGCTATGCATAAAATCTTTGGAGAGGATATCATAGTTTTTCACAGTGGATTTCTTTCATGTGAACATAGTCAATACTTTGAGTGAGCATATCAAGGTAATTCTTGGAAGACAAAAGTAAAACTGGAAGCAAGAATATAAAGATCTGTATTTGGAGCAATAGCTGAGTAAAGCCATTATTGTGCATGGATCAGTTGTTACCAGAGACATTGTCAGAAAAATTAGTCATTAATAGACTTTTACAGAGTGACAATCCAATTAAAAAGTTCTGTTCTGCAACTTCCTTCAGGACAAAACACTGTCATTCTGGAGATAATCTCTTAGCTAGTAAGACTCTATCAGGAAAAAGAGTGTATGAATTTGAAAATTGACTTTTTGCTCAGATTGAGTTTTTTACATCTTCCTTCAAATTTCTGCCTCTCAGTGTGTGCAAGTATGAACTTAATGACCAAATTAGCAAAGATTAAAGTTTTTTGAAAGTTATTGAGCAGATTTAACTCATGCACATTTAGATTAAACATCAACAATCTGAAACCTGGCCTTGCAGTAGTGGTTTTAGTGCTCAAATAACCTGATGTGCCCAGAGAAAATACTGTTTATTTAATAAAAAAATGTGTATGAAAAAAAATTCACATGGAATCATTTTATCATACTGATCAGGGCTAACACAAACTAAGCTAGGTTATGAGTGGACTCTGTCTCCAAAAAGTGGTAAAAGCCTACCAATACCCACAGTATCAGGAAGAGTCCTTGGAACATGGTCAACCCAGAATATGTCTAAAAATGCTGTGGCCTCAATATGGACTTCAACAAAAAAACAGTGACAGCTGCTCCAATCTCTGAAAAGTTCAGAGGCCTAAGCTTTATGAGAGAAGTTTTTCTGCCAATACTTCTGCATTCTGCTTTATGCAGTTTCACCAGAAAATTTTAAATGGCATGACGAGTCAGATTTTGTTTGATCTGTACCCAAATGTCAGGCACTGTGGCTTCTTAAACACAATGTCCTTCTGCACTACCAGTTAGTTGTAAGAATAAAGATCCTAAGAAGTGCGTGTCAACTAGTTTTCTACCACCATCACTACAGCATGCAGAAAAGTTGTCTTCCTCAGATAAGAACAGGTTAGGAAAAACAATAACAAAAAAGTCTAATACAATACCATTTCTCTATTTATGCTTAGAGTCCTTATTAGCACTGCTAGGCAAAACTGCTTTTGGGCTATAAACTTCCTGTACTTAAAATTTAAGGGCTTTGGTGTTGTGCAGTGTTTGAAGAGTAAAACAAGACTTTTCTAAGCGTTACATGTCAGGTACATCAAGTACAAAAATCCTTCAGCATGCTGAAGAATGTGTCACTGAGAAAAAAACCCCTCAAACAGCTTTTCATCTGTGTAAGAAACAGCAAAACTTATTTGTAAACTCATTTCCTGGATCAGCTATTCTGATCCAATTGGTAAGAAGAAAGAGAGTTTCATGGATTCTGAAGACAGAAACAAGAGAAAGCACAGTAAAAGAAGACCAAAAGGGGAAATGACTTACAAAAGTAAAAGAAAAAATATTAAATCCACATCTAATAGCAAAAAGAACAAAGTCAATTTTCATGTGACTACTGGTAATGACTAAGCATCAGTTTCTGGAGTATTCCTCAAAGCAGTGTACCTGTATTAAATGTATACTGCTCCAGATAACAGAAATCCATCTGGTAGACTAGAAAGACTCCCTCTCCCATTTACAATCCACTGTAATCTGGACTATAATTTTTGTCCAAGCAGAAGAGTATGCATATTGCAGTTTCTGCCAATTTGACAACTATAAAAATCATGATGTAAAATAAGATCAAAACAGATGACTACATCTCTAGAATTTGCTTCCATCTGTATGTACATTTTAATGATACTGCTATAGAAAAACATGTAAGAACTTAAACCATTTACTTGATTTCAACAATTTATAGATGACTGTACATAGATCAGATTTCAGTTTCCCAAATATAGGTTCCTAATGTTATTTTAGAGCCCCCAGGATACTTGCTACACCATGGAAATTTTTGGGAGTCTAAAATGGCATTAAATTAATATATAGTTCAGGAAACTGGATCCCACTCTTAATGCAACTGTCACTTTGTATTATGGACTCATGACCACAGAGAATGTCATTAATGTCTTACAGAGAACCAGGAAAGCTAGAACAAACTCTGTTAGGGCAAACCTGCACTGTAAACGCCCTATGTTTTCAATGACCATTTTGTTTCATATATCATACAACATATGTATGGAGAAAAGAAGGCTCAGGGGAGACCTTATCATTCTCTCCAACTACCTGAAAGGAGGTTGTAGTGAGGTGAGTGTCAGCCTCCTCTACCAAGTAACAAGTGGTAGGACAACATGAAACAGCCTCAAGTTGCGCCAGGGGAGGTTTAGATTGGATGTTAGGAAAAAATTCTGCACTGAAAGGGTTCTCAAGCACTGGAAAAGGCTGCCCAGGGAAGTGGTTGAGTCACCATCCCTGGAGGTATTTAAAAGACGTGTAGATATGGCACTTAGGGACATGGTTTAGTGGTGGACTTGGCAGTGTTAGGTTAACAGTTGGACTTGATGATCTTAAAGGTCTTTTCCAACCTAAATGATTCTATGATTCCATATCAGAAACATCCATCTGAATATGATCTCATGGAAAAGTGACATAGAAGCCTAAGTTACACAAGGCACCAGTGTCCTCTGAGGGAAGGAACAATAAATTGCAAAAAGGTACAAAATAAAGGTCAACCCTTGTAGTCAAAATTATCAAAATGTAATTAAACCTTTTTTGAACACAAAACTGGGTCTTTCAAACAAACAGTTCAACTTCAAATTGGTACCACTGGAGAAAATATTTTCAAAAGCAGTTCTAATACAGTGAACATGTGTATTTTGTGTGAAAGATTACTAAGAAAAGGTATTAATTTCTCTACTGCTTCACCAGGACTGAAAAAATTAACCAGCTATAACTAACAAATTGTCATGGTTTAACCCCAGCCAGCAACTAAACACCACGCAGCTGCTCACTCACTGCCCCCCATCCAGTGGGATGGGGGAGAAAATTGGGAAAAGAAGTAAAACTTGTGGGTTGAGATAAGAACGGTTTAATAGAACAGAAAAGAAGAAACTAATAATGATAATGATAACACTAATAAAATGACAACAGTAGTAATAAAAGGATTGAAATGTACAAATGATGCGCAGGGCAATTGCTCACCACCCGCCGACCGACACCCAGCCAGTCCCCAAGTGGCCATTCCCCCCCCACCCCTTCCCAGTTCCTAAACTAGATGGGACGTCACATGGTATGGAATACACTGTTGGCCAGTTTGGCTCAGGTGCCCTGGCTGGGCATGAGAAGCTGAAAAATCCTTGACTGTAGTCTAAACACTGCTGAGCAACAACTGAAAACATCTGTGTTATCAACATTCTTCACATACTGAACTCAAAACATAGCACTGTACCAGCTACTAGGAAGACAGTTAACTCTATCCCAGCTGAAACCAGGACACAAATTAATCCAGGAAAGCTAATTTAAAAGCTGTGTGTCATGAAAACATCAGATACAACTACCTTGGAAGCCAAATGGGATGGCTGGGAAATTAATCTGGATGACATTTTAAGAAGTGTTTTCATGGTAACATGTGTTATTCTAGAACCAAAATAAATGTAATAAATATAACTGAAAGTCCCCTGTCCTGTTTTTATTTCTACTACAAGTTTTATTTCTTTTTAACAGACTAATTCTTAGGTCATATGAAGTATATGTTATTAGGTTACTGTTATTATTAACATATTAACCTTCATCAACAATAATGGGCTTATTGTATATAATACTGTATTTTGTGTAAGGGACATTAGCTGAAAAGTCATTAATTCAGAATAAGGACACTCAAAATTTACAAAAGCATATAAAATTGAAGCCTTTGACACAAATTTAGGTGCCGGATTAAATGATGCAAATTTTAAAACACATCAAGACAACAAACCTTATTGTTTCTGGTAAGGAAATTCTTTGGCTAAGGCTGTGTCCCTGCTTTTCCAGCTGTGTAGCTCTCCTAGGAGCTACATTAAAAGCTTGTGACACCCGCTACATCACTGATGTTGTGATGTCATGAGGCTTTGTTCAAAAGCCGCTAAAACACTGACACCTGGCTAGGCAGGCTGAGCTGCTTAATGTCCTGTCCCAAGGGAGAATTCGGGTAGAATATCCAAGCACAGAAATGTGCCTTATGGATTCTGAGCTGGATAGATCATTACTACTCTGCCAGAATTTAGTTGGTATAGAAAGACATGATCTATTTGATACCTGGACAGGTGATTTTACCCTACACTACCACGTGAAATGAAGAAAGTATCTTAAAAGGAATGGTAACCTTCACCTCACAACCACAGAACAGCCATTTTGTTTGCTTCTTTCAGAGAGCAAGATGAAAGCTATAGTCTTTTAATAAGAGCTCTATCAGCACTGATACACATAAGGGAACAAACTAAGCCTGGATGTAACTTTTGACTAGGCTTGATAACATTTATAAGGATTAGGTTTTTTTAAACAGTACATTGGAAGGAAACACGAATTTCCTCCTGTGGCTTTGGAGTGACAACCAGCTGGTCTGTTAGCAAGGGGAAGCTGTTGAAGGTTTGAGGACTACTTACTGTGCGTAACTCTACAATGGAGCTAGTGGAGTAACTAACACTCTCAAGAGGCTGTATCCTCTCCACGGCATTTAAGTCCTCAGTGACAGTTATTTTATAATCTCCCCTTTGCAGATACTTGTTTGGCCAAATGCTGTACCAACATAAAGAAGATTTTTCTGATAAAGGGTCTACAAGGTCTTCTTCTTATATAGTCTTATTACTCCTTATTTTTCTCCAAGGGTACAAGAAATATATGGTAAAGCCTCCAAAATACATAGCTATGGTAGCCCTTGCTTCATAACTGTATCTCACACCAGGTCTCCTACAAACATCAAATATGCATGCCACTACATCGTATGGTGTACTGGTTGGATGCAAACAGCTGTCATTAAAGGAGCTCTAAATTTCCATTTTGACCATCAATGATTCAATCCAGTTCAGTTAAAAATGTATTACCAAAGCCCTTAGAATCCAAACAACATGTGGGTGTTAATTTCCAAAAACCTGGATGAAGGTAAGGCCTGTAACATGATGGGAGGAAAACATTTCCTCTTATGTCCCACGAATCTGGGTCAGAAGAAATGACAATATTTTTCAGTTGCAAAAGGATTCAGCTCCTGAATTTTATTGATCTACAAATGCCTAGATTAACTTGTTAGCTTACTCCCTTTTCTAATAAGTCAAACAGGCTAGAAACTTCTGCACAGAAATATCCTTTCTGTCCACTAAATCTTGCAGCTTTTTGGCTCCTGGTGTCTCTTCCAGACAAAAACAGAGCATGCTATAAACTGTTTAACAGTCATTCCTGTAAAGCAGGATAATTTCAATTGCATTCCTCTTCAAGGTCGTATCCCATACATTCCCGAGCTTCTTCATATATTTGGAGGTGTTTTGATAGGAATACGTTATTAATTGGTAAGTGGCAGGAGAAATCTGATTTTGAAATATACATTAATTTTTAGCACAATGTACCTATTTTAAATGTGGGAAGGTCAGTGTGGCAAAATATGTGATTAAGTATCAAGATGTAAGGAAAAGCCAGCTACTAAGATGGCACCACTTGATGTAATATTCAGATGCAAAGAGACATCCACCTCTTTCCTGACATACTGCTATAAAATCCAGTCTTTATGTAGTAAAACGGAATTAGAATTTATGGACAAACTTCTGTTTCATTCTTCAAAGCTCTTTAAAAAGACAACAGTCATATAGATGATATTTACAATGGAATATCCCAATTAAACAGATGCAGACTCAAAACATAAATGAAATCAATACTGTAATCTCAATTTGTTGCAGTTAAAGCTGTCAGGATTACCATTAAATCAGTATTAGTTCTAGACACCTCAAATCAATTACAATGAAAGTTCTGAACATGAAGTATTTCATAAGCATCCATTTATGGAAGAGCCAATATTGTGCCTATTGCAGAATCAGTGTTTTCTTCTCTTTGCCTAACTAAATGGAAGAAAAACAGGGAACAAAAAAAAACAATTTTGGAGGACATACTTGATGGGAAAACAGACTGATTAATGACAAAATCTTCTCTTCCCCTTCCTTCAAAACCTGTCAACTGGACTGCAACTGATGTGTAGTACTATTAAATGAGACAAACAAAGGAAGAGAGAAGCCAAGAAAATTACTCTGAGTCTCAGCCTCCTGCTCATGTTTACAAAACTATATCGGTTGGATAAAAAAAGGTAACATTTTATACAAGTACTTCTACAGCCTTCACTGGCATGTACATAGAAATAGCTGTATGACTCACTAAACAAGATTCTATATCAAATAATTAAACAATAAGTATTACTGCTTATACTTTTAAGCACAGACTATTCTACTAAATTATACTCTTTTTATATAAAAGAGGAAAAAAGCTTAAGTGGTAATTATTAGTATCGCAAGTCTTCTTTGACTTGCAGTTACAGAGATATATACAAAATATCAATAAGAAAAACAAAGTATTATTTGTAGTCAAAAATTCTATTTGTCTACAGAATGTAGATAATTAGGTTTATTAACTTGTATTGTAACATCTCAGTGAGAAATGTGATAAACCATACTAAAAAGATTACATAAGCACCCACTATAGTCTTTTCTTTCCAGATTCAGATACAAAACTTAATTCCTCAGTTCCTTATAAACACTTCTTGTAGAAATGAATTTTGAATGAATGGGCAATAAGATGGTTGTGGCATATATGTACAACACACAGAACAAACAGCTACACTAGAGGCAGAACTGTTTCTTCATGCATTTGTGTATACATGTACTTCATTCAGCACAAACTTTTGGTAAACGTGGATGGACGGCCATTTTCTACTTCTGTTAAAGTCCTGAGAAAGGCAACAGCAGTTCTAATAAAAGTAACCTCTTTCTCTCAAACTCTAGGATTCTCTACTAAAACCAGAACACCTGCATAAATCAGAAGGGCTCCACAACAGATATGTCCTGATAGAATTCTTTATAGCATATAGAGTCAACATATTTTTCAGACGTTAAAGATGCAGCAGTACCTTGACACCATGCCTGACCTATATTAGGAAGTTCTACCTTTGCTAAACTGTACCAGATTCTAATGCAGTCAACAACTGAACTAAATCCTCTCTGAGGAGAAACAGTAAGGTCCAAAGAGTGCAAACATAGACAAAAAGTATTCCAGCAGCAGTGTTTCCAGTTAATTGAACTGAAAGGAAGTAAGGATAGCAATTCTAGAAGAGCTTGATAGTTTGCAGTCCAGAAGCATCCTGGACCAAAGTGTAGGGGTCCTGAGTGTACTAAAAAGCCTTTTAACGGCACTAAACAGACTCACCTCAGCCTTCCACCACATGTCCCCTCATTGGTTCAGGAGCCCTATTTCAGCTCAGCCTTCAGTCCCTGCCTGAGCTATGTCAGAAGAGCATAGGTCTTCCAGCTCAGCCAAGCCCATGCCTGGCCATGGACTCCATTAATCCAGATCCTGACCCATGGACTGACATCCTGGCTTGACCTCCCTGCCTTGTCCACCATAGGCCTGCCTGGCAATCGCTGGACCTGATCCTGACCCAGATCTGTGGTTTGCCTTCCCAGCCTGACCTTGGTCTGCCTCATCACCACAAACTTCTCTAATGATCTGGACTCTTAACTGAGCCTGGCCACCATCTCTGGGCCTGCCCCGCTTGCCTTGCCCATGTACTGTACAACGGGGCCCTAGCTGGTGAGACCCTGCCCTACCAGCCATGCTACCTAGCTCTGCTCCCAGCTTCCCAGCCATTCTGGGGAGGGACGGCTGCTCCCCGACAGAGCCCCTTCCCTCCGCTAATGTGTCCCACTACTTACACGCCTCAATGATGGGCCTATACAACTCCCTCTGAAGGTCACCCATAACCTGTTGTGTATACCATACAACACTGTAATATCAAATGATCAAATCTGAAATCTTGTAGAGACTCTGCATTCTATCCAAATGAGAAAATATGTTCAGCCACCAAAGAGTGAGCAAATGAGCAAGTCAAATCACAAATTTCTCCAAAGATATTCAATAAGAATTTTAAAGAGAATACGTCTACATCCATGTTAAAAACCCTAATTAAGCATTCTCACTTTTAAGTATTATGCATAAAGTATTCTTGTCAGGTTTAATCTTAATGAGCCAAAAGACACAGTATTTTGAGATACATAACAGACTGAATTCACCCTTAGTGAAAATATTTATTTTCTTGAATGGAGATTGAACAGCAGTGCATTTGGATTTTCTAACTTTAAAATTTAACTGTTTTGGAGAACTGAAACATCGAAGCGGCTGCTAGTCCTTGAGAAAATAAAAAATTACACTCTGCAGCAGCCCATGGGTTAGGGTCAATAGTTTGGAGCACATCTTAACGATCCATGCCCTCTACAAGTTATCAGATCAGTATAGAGTACAACCTCAGGTTGCAGTTTTTCAAAACCTTGAATGCAATGGCAGTCAAGATAGTTTACTGACAGTTTCTCTGTAGCTAAGCATTATGATTGGGGGTGTCACTTTAACTTAATGAACTTCAATGATTAATGTGTTAGGGATAAACCTTAAGGACATTCTCATCTGTAGGACTACCACTGTTGGGAACAAAGGCAAAGCCCTATATTGTGACTGCCAAAACACAACACAGACTCCTTTTTTATTTCAGCTGAAGCCTGGTTGAAGACTAGCACAAAAAAAGTAATTTGTTTCTTCACAGGTAATCCATGCTCTAAAATAAATGTAGAATGTATATTCAGACAGTATGCCTCAAAAATCCATATTAAGTGCCTAGGTGTGTACAGCAAATTATTTCCATTTATCCTAGAGGAGAATTGTGTTCTGGCAGGGAGGTTAAGAGCCAGGAATTTATGAGATTCAATCCCATTTCCAGGCATGTTCTAAGGTAAGCCATTTGATGCTTCTGTCTCTACTTCCCTTCTGGGAAAATGACGATAAAAGAGAAATTGAACATGTTACAGATTTTACATAATTAGTATTGAAAAAAATGCCTTTGAAGGGGAAAGGTTCTAAATAAATGCTAATATTAAATACACCAAAGGTCAGTGTAATCAGAAGAAATAAAACAGCATTTTACTAATTTAACAGCATAGAGAGAATTCCCTTTTGATTAATCCAATTTTCACTGGCTGATCATATCATAGGTCATTACTCAATCTCAGTGTTTTAGTACCAACACCGATGCCAACATTATAAGTGAAGTTCCATAACTTAACTTACATCAATAACTATCTGCAGGTTTTATGTAGGAAAGTACAGCCTCTAAAATGAGGAAACAATATAGCTCTTTACAGATACTAATACTTAGAGTCATCATATGCAAAGTACATATACAAATTATTAGTGAATTACAATGAAATTGTGAAAACAAGAAAGGTTTGTTGCCAATCACATACCCGCCTTTAATATAGTCAAGGAATGAAACTTCTGTTTCAATTAGGAAGGAAAGCAACGTTACCTGAAAGCAAATAAAAGAGAGTCAGACATGAATTGTCACTTCCCAGTTGAACAAGTAGAGACATAAGCACAATGTTTTAGGAGCTCTATCCTTAACACGTATTTTCCTATAGTATTAGGGAAAATAGAAGATTAAAAAAAAATGAAACCATTTCAATAGGGAGTTCTTGAAAGGGAAGAGAAAAATTTGGAAGTGTACAACAATTGTTTTTTGTTGTGTTTTTTTGTTTTGTTTTTTTTTTTAGCAAAAGGTAAGGGATGGAAGACTGTATTCCAGGGTAGGTTACTACACGTAAGTCTTCTGATCACTGTACACTATATCTACACACAAATATTAGAGGCTAGATGATAATGCATCTATTCTGTAAGTACTTCAACACTGTTTAAAGAACTCAATTACAATTATTTGTGTCATTTCTCATCTCACATTAAAAGTGGTATTGAGTATTGATGCAAGCCAAGAATACAAAAATCTAGTCAATTATACACATATATGAAATACATTAAAAAAATTAAAGTGGAATATATAAAAAATGCAAAGAGAAGAAATTTCTAAAGGTGTTACTAGCATTTCCAACACTTGAGTCACAGAAGTATAAACTCAAGTGGAAAAGATCCAGCATTTAATTTCTTCATACATGGCACAACACTTATGAAGCAAAGAATTCAATCCAAATGATTTTCATTTTATATACAAAGTGACACAAAACTCTCTCACAACACAAGTGCATCAGGCAGTCAGTGAAAACTGCTTAAGTAACTACTCAAAGCAAATTCACTGATAATGATACAATGAATAAAAAGGGGATGGAAGTTTGTCACAAAATTTGATTTGCCTCCAACTACAGCAAAATATAAAAACTTAAAATATTCCTATGTTGTAAACTTGGACTCAGAATGAGATTACAGTTAGAAATTCTATCTTCTATCCTACTTCCTTTGTCACAGGTTCTCTGTGATTCTTAGTGATTTGCAAAATTTAAAATCATCAAATTACCCTTCTAGTTGAGACCAGAAGACCAGAACAAAGTTCTACCAGACTATCAGTAGCATAGTCTTGCATATAAGACTGAAATTTCTATGCATTTTCCCACTGGACATAGTCATTTTAATGGTTCATCCATTATTACAGCTGGTCATCTTGTTCCTAATTAGTTTAAGCAAATGTTTTCAGTGAATCTGATTTTAAAAGGTAAAAAACTCTAATAGACAACACCCTTCCAAAGTGGTCAGAGTGTTTACTTCCATACAGATGACGACTACCAATGTTCCAAGTTTTACACAGTGAATTTTAAATTTCACTACTTTGCTTTGTTCGAAACTAATTATGTATTCTGAAACATTTCTGCTTAGTGTGTAGTTTGTCTGTCTGAATTTAAAATGACCCCTTAAGTAATAATGAATTGAGATGGCTACATTGGTACATAGGTACATAGTCCTTAAAAGCAGCAGTGAGATAGCAGTCAATGACCTATATCCATTTTACTTCAAGTTTTCCAGAAGCCAACTTCCTATTAGTGAGAATGATGGTCTTGGTGCCTGGTTTGAAAATTTAGAAATCTGTGGGATAAAGAATATCTTGGGTGAATGACAGGGAGAAGAAAAACAAAACTGCAGGCAAACACATTGGAAAGTGACAATTTGGAGAAGCATATGGGAAGCCCAAAGGACTAATAGAAGTAAGGGCAAACGGGGGCAAAGAGGACTTGATAAAGAAAAGAAATTACAAAACCAACAGTAGAGAACACCGGTAGAGAAGGAAGTAAAATATGTTCTTTCAAATGTGAACAGATACAAGTGAAGGTGCTAAAATATTCAAAACCAAAATCAACAGGAAAATTGAACATGTAAATGCATTTTTTGCTCTTCTGTACCCTAAGCCAGATTTCATCCCTACATTTTTGAGTACGCTTACTTTAAGTACTGATTTAAAATAATCACTTTTTGTAAGTTTCTGACTCACTAATTTAGCGTAATAGAACATTATTTTAACATGCTAAATTGTAGTAAAAGCAATATGTTACCAAAAAATAAATTATTTAATGAATCAGCTCTTGTATGGTAAATTTGCATGGACAAGCTGCTTCTGCCTATTTTTTACAATTTAAAGCAGAGGTACAAAATTTTCCTACTGATGAACAGACTTATACAAGTATGTGAGAATGACAAAACATTCCTTCAAGGCTACAGTTCAGAGTGAAAGTAGCCCTACTGACTTAAGCAGAACTGTTCATGTAGAAAAAAACCACATGCTGTATGTGTTTTCAAAAAACGTATCTTACATCTGATTAGGTTTCCAATATACAATTCTTCAAAATTTATCTTCATTTTTTTGTAAATGATGTTTTGAATGTCATGGATGCCAGAACATGGAAGCTGAGAAAGTGCTGAACGGAATTATTTGCATGGCTAGCAAATGGTTTGTAAAACAGAATATGGAATATGAAAAGAAGGACATTGAAATCTCATCCCAAACTATACTAACAGACCTTTCAACATAAATTTACAAAAACCTGTTGGTAATAAAAAATTTTGACTCTTTTTGGTTTAGCCATGATAAGCATATTAGCTTTTACTGCTGCTAGCTCAGCAATTAAATTTAAAAAGAAAATTGACTTTTAAAAGTGCAGATATGTTTCAGATAAAAATTAATAGTGTTCAGTCCAACAATTTCAAAAATTTGACTGAAATTTTGGTATAACTAATTTTGGAAATCATTGGCAACTTAACAGCACACTTGGACACATATTTTTTCAGACCCTTCAAATTAAAAACATAAATGCTTTATAACAGTAAGTAATTAATTTATTGTTGTGGCCTTCACAGAAGGTTCTGTTCTAATCCTGTTAAATTACAAGTCAACTACACTCTGTTTCAAGAGAGAAGAAAAGCATCCGGTAACATAAAATACATTTACTTACTGTTCCAGAATTAACATACTTTTTCTTTTTTCCTTTTTTCTTTGGATTTATTACCTAGAAACACAGATACAAATATTAAAGCAGTATGATATATGATCTAACATAAAGATTAGTATTAAGATACTTTCAATGCAGAAACTAGTCTACTTTCAGTGGATTCTAAATTTATTCAGCATGCTATTTACTTATGCACCTCAATGCTGGGATATATGCATATTTGAAAACCAGTGACTTTATCTTCATGGTACCTGCTAGGTAAGCCAGTGCTGTTATTCACATTTGACAAATAGGGGACTGGGGCAAGAGAGGTGAGAGTGTTCATTAAATCTGAGTGCTCAGTGAAACACTTCAAATTTTCACAAGATTCTGCATTTTTCTGCACTCCTGATTCCAGTGTTTCAGTGTACCGAGTCACCACTTCTTCATCTCACAATGCACCTCTTCACATTCCCGTTAATCTGTTTCCATCTTCTCCTCAGAATTATCTGAGAAAAATGAGAGTTGTTCTACTCCTAGTTTCTGTATTTGGTGCAATGACAGGATCTGTCTGACAGGAATAGCAATTGCAGGGACAGATCATACTGTGCCAGAATAGAAACTAGTCAGTAATTTCATGAAAATGGCACAGACCACCACCTGACCGGCCTACAGGAGTTGTGGGAGCTCAATGTACTCCCCATGCACAAGAATCTTCATGGAACTGGACTACAAAGCATTAAACAGTTTTCTTGAATGTCTTGAACCCACATCTATAAAATTTCTCACTGTAGCCACCAATAAAAATTGTTTCCCTTCTGAATATCTACACATTCAAAGGCAAGTCTCAGTCAGTTTTATTACATACACATTAAAACATACTCCTGCTTTTTTCAAAATCGCACATGGAACGTACTAGATGATCTTTTAGGTCCCTTCCAACCCAAACCATTCTATGATTCTATGATTCTATGAATTGAAAGCAAAACATTATTTTATTAATTAGGTCTACCAACTACCTCTTACATAACTAGGAAACTCAAATCCTTGTGGCTTACTGCCAAGTTTTACTGTAAACTACTGACAGATGTTCTATGAATGACAAGGAATGAAAACATTCCCAATTGAAATCTTAGTCACTTAACTGCTATAAAATATTTAAACAATTTTGCCTGAAAATGGGAAAAATAGTAATATATGGCTTCCAAAAATTCTCTCCCCCAAACAAAATGAAATTACTTTAAAAGACCATATTCCTTGCACGACACAGAACAGCTGTGAAATGTAAGGCAGAAAGAGATAACTATCATTTGAGGTCTTCCCAAACAGGCTAAACAAGTGTGACTCTTTCTTTCCCTCCAGTATGTCCCAGTTATCCAGCAAGTATTCTTCAAAGCTTTTACTGCCTGACACATACGTAAGCCCTTTAACGCTTAAAAAAAACCCAGATAACCCCTGTTCCTCCTATTAACAGTGTCTTGACTGGTGAGCAATGGATTAAATCTGTGTAATGGTGGTTTATAAACAATGCAGTAATTCTTGTTGAACCAGAATCGTAGCCAGAAAGTGATTCCTGCTGACAATTGCCCAGAAGAGGAAGATGAAGGAGGTAACAGACTGCCTGCCTGCCCTGTGGCCCTTCATTCGCAGCTCTCCAGAATACAGTGGGCAGGCCTGAGTTAGCAGCATATTTCTTGCCAGCAGTCATTAAATGCCAAAAAGGAGATTCATCTGAACCTTCTGCTTCAGGTAATTTGACAATTGGCTTCTTAGGAGTTGCTAGGAAATGCACTAGAGATTGGGAGAGAAATATCATGGGAAACAAGGCATCTACCTGGGATCAAAGATGAATTCAATCACAGCTTGTCTCTCTCCTATAATTCCAGGTACTATAATTATTATAATATTTCTGTGTTTTCTTCCCAAATTTCAGGTAACTTTATAAATAAAACAACATTTTTTAGCCTCTGAAAGTCCTACACCCCTGCAGTAACCTAGGAAGCTACATGAACTCTTACCTATTAAAAAAAGGTCAGTTGAAAAAAGCTTGCTATAGCAATGTTTCAAATCTGAAAAAATGGGACACCCACTCAAACACAAATTTCTCCACCTGCCTTGGGTCAGCTTGTAAATGCAAAACAATTAAAATATAATTTGTCCAGTCTCTTTAGTTCTGATATTGCACAGACTGATCAAGTAGAAGCAGTACCAAAGATGAGATGCTCACAAAATGTATGCTATCGCTGGGAGTAAAATATTGATACTATATTTAAGAAACTGCAAAACAACTTAAGATGTTATGACAGAATATTCCTGGTAGGGTAGGAATCATGTCAGTGACACAACAGGAGAGGACATTTTCACTGCACACAGCAATCTGTGCTGTGACACTATCCATAGGAAACTGCTCTAAATTACAGTAACTCTGGGGTTGATCTTGGACCTAAATAGGAAAAAATCCCCATGGCTTTCAGTTATCTTTGTCCTGCTTTGCACAACAGCACCTTTGCTCATCTTCAAAATAAAAGTGCAGCACATAAGTGGAGCACCCTCCTTCCCTACCTTGCATTAATGCTTGCCTAAACCATCATATTTGTGATCACCTATATTAGGAATATAAAATTTTACAAAATACTGAAGTTTAATGGCAGTAGTCCAAGACCAATTAAAGGATAGCTTGAGGAATAACAAAGATCTGCACACCATACAGAAAAAAACCCAGGCTACAGCCACATAGGCTTGTCTTCTCATTATTAGCAAGAGTATCTTTCCATGAGGAAGAAAAAACACATTTCAGTTCTGAGAGACATGGTGCATGCAAACTGCATGATGCTGGAACTCATGGTGCAAGTACAAAAACTGACCTAAATCCTTCAAAAATCATACCTAAAACATGGAAGAAGGTCTTAAGTATTTATTCTGAGGGACGTAGGAGGTCCTGAAATTAAACTGTCTACCAGGATAACCATGACTAATTAGCTGGATTTGTCTTACATCTGAATCACCCTTGGGAGAAGCAGAACTAAAAGAAGTTCTGATCATGGGATTAAGATTGCGTCCATGAAGATCTTGCAGACAGGCTGGTCAGGAGTTTCACCAGTCTGGACACATTTTTATGTTTAAATTCCGGAAGAGACTCTCCTACTAGAATGGACAAAGAGTGAATAGACCTGCAGTCCTCAAGACAGCTAGTCATGGAACCATCCCAAAAGCAACTACAGCCGATATGAATCCACAAGTCACCAGGTGGCATCACATAGCAGAAGTGCCTGTATTACCTGCAGTATAATTTGAAGGCAAATTAGCTGCTAATTTGAAAAAGGAGATGCTCATACTGACAAGACTACATTAAAGGGAGATTTGGTAGAAAAAGCTATTCTTGTTTTTTCGGATGGCACACATGACCATTGTTGATATTGGAGAGCTGTAGATATTACTTTCCTCTGGGAAAGGTGGGGAGGGAGGGATAAGATCAAAATCCTGGCTTCTGGTAACACTGGAGATCAAGCATAGAGTCACTAAAGAAATACCAAGAAAAATATCACATACAATGTCCCAGGTAGAAGCTGGGAAGGAGCTCCAGAATATGAGATAGAAGAAATACTTCTAGGGACTTCCAAAACAACAGGGGAAAAAAAATGTTAAGTGCCTTATTTTTTCTTCAGTTCCTATACTTGGTCTGCATTATATAAGACAAGGGTTGAAACTGCTGATGCAGTAAGAGGACCCATTTTATGCTACCAGAACTTCTAGAGAGTGGGAAGGCTCTGTGTACAATGACATTTTCCGGGAGAGGGCTGCTTTTAACTAGAATAATCCTGCTGGTAATCAGACCTAGGAATGGGCATTTGTACTGTGGTGAGATGACAGCAATCTATTGCATGAGGATAAGAGTCAAGGTCTAACCCAGAAGAGCAAGGCTCCAAGAACCAAGGCAAAATGACAGCAATTTCTAGTAGGACGCACAGTCACCTTCCTTATCTTTCCCTTAGACACTTTGGCAGATGCTGTATTTTCCTGGTTTATGTTCATTACACAACTGATACAAACATCTTGTAACCTCATTCGAGAGGAGACTATAGCCTCTTCAATGTGAAAGAAAGGAAAACACAACTAAACTCAAAACTGGACCATTCCTGTGTTTAATACTATTTATAAACTCTGAAAGGGACAAAAGATCTCATATTTTATAATCAGTTTATTTTTATAAAGGATCTGTCAAGGAGTTATCAGACAGATAACTGGAAATTGTAAAAAAAAAAAAGCACACCAAAAAAGTCTACCTGTAACACACAGTCCTTTGGGTTCATGACTCCATGATCTGAAGCACTGAATATGAACTTCATATTTGGACTCTTCTAAGGTTCCTCTATTCCCAGTAAACAAACACCTTAGGACAACAAATACAGCACAGACTGTACCTTGCCTGAACAGTAGTTTTCTTGTGCTGTATGAATGCTCATATCCAGAAATGAAAGACAGCAAAAATGAGAACAGAATTGACTGAGAAAAAGACAACGAAATAGTGAAGTTAAAAATAAAACAAAGGCAGCTCTTTGTGAATCTCAGTAAGTGAGGCTATGAAAGACCTACAGAGCAAAACCTACAGATCCAGCACTTTACTGTAGAGAAACTGAAAGTATCTGGCACAACCCATACACTTTGTCTATGAGCATGAGTGAGATGGAGGGTGCTAAAGAGCTTCAACACGAATGACTGGACATATGCTTACATATGTGAAAGTGCAATAGCATGTATTTTCACACAGGGGAATTACAGGTCCCTGGAACACACGCATTATTTCCATGTGAAAATTGCCACTCTTGAGCCCTTGCTTGTTACCATATCTCTTTATGGTAACACTGCTCTAATTAAGTAGACCACCTGTTCCCAAACACCACCACCACATCAGTATCACAAGACAGCTGGGGGGTTTTGTGCAAATGCATCAAGAATGTCTACCATCAGAATGGCGAATCAGACGCTTAGGTACTGTTGTGTACCTAAGCACTAGGCTACTGCTGGGTGAAAAAGGAATGGTAAAAGGAAACACAAGGCAATCAGGCAACTAGATTTATTGCCTATTACCCGTATCACCTAAATTAGGGATAATACTTCCCAGCTTTTGTACACACAGACATACACACACACAGAGAAAAAAGAAAAAAAAGAAAGAGGTGGAACTTCAAACGCTCCACATTGTTTTACCATGGGAAAGAAACCAATTCCTTTTACAGCAATTCTAGAAGACAACTCCAAGTACATGACGCAATACAGTGCAGACACTTGACACAGACCTACACAGACCTACTTGACACAGTGCAGACACTTGACATACAAGCCAGTATGTGTACACAGCATTGTGTAGGTAGACCTCCTACCTTTGGTACTAAAAAGAGAATAACCATGTTATATCGGCACCAGAGCTGATCATTAGACTAAGATAATCTAGGCAGAACTTAGTAGCTCAGATGCAGCACAACTCTAACTCACCTGTACTGCTTCTAGCTGGGGAGCACATTCACAGTATTTGAAGTTACAGTACTATGCACTGTCACCTACTGAAGATAAAGCTGAAGTGATCTAAGTTATGCATAAAAATAATGGGGACTCAAAACTGAAAATGAAATTTCTTGGATCTATAAAAATATAAGCTGCAGTTTAACACTGCAGAATGTAATGTATTTCCTTAGGAATAGTCTGTAAGTTGACACTTCTTCTCAGTGACAAAATACATTTTTAATCTTTTCCTCCTATTGCCTCTCTTTATTTAACACATTCTGAAATTTCATGATACATTTGTCATTCCAGAATGAGATTCTTCTGGGATATTAATTTTAAAATGAAGTTTTAATGCAGGAGTCTTAATGCTTAGACTTTTTTTTTTTTTCAGTCAATTTTTTTCACCAAAATCTGGGATAATTTTTAAAGGGACCTTTCCAAAAAAGAAAAAAAAAAGGCCAAAAATGAGTCCCTTTATGACACTTCAAGTTTGTGAATCTCAATTTTTGTTTGCACAAACTCAATGATTGCCTTTGAGAACAAATTACAGCATATTTTGAAGATTCAGTAAAGTTTGATGTTGGGGAAAAAAAAGTTTATGTTTTTCCAAATCCCAATAATCTCAGACTAAATTAAGAAAGAAGTCTTAAACTAGGGATTTATTAGATCTGAAATAAACAAGCCTGCACAATTTTGGCCACAGGACCCTGTGGAGAAAAGAGAAAGAGAAAGAAGACTAAGTGGGAATGTGGATGTAGTCTGCATTCACCTACAATACATGATAAGGTCTGGCCACAGTTAGAAATCATCTAACGATATAAAACTCTATAACTGAATTGACAATTCAGATGTATGAATCCTAAACTGGAAATAAGATGCAAATTTTTAAGCAGAGATTATAACTGACCATATGAAAAACCCTACCAATCAGTAAGGTAAATTCTCGGTCACTTGTAAGCCCTGCATCAAAACTCTAGAGATTCTGAAGTCCGCACTTAAGATCAAAGGCATGTGACTCTGCATCTGATGTAGGAATCACCAGATATTCTTTGGATAGGAGAAAATAGCACACAACACATGTAACAATTGGCAAAAGGAGAAATAAATGACATATTGTTCATACACAAATGGGGGTAACCCAGTATTTGCTCCAAGTTATGTCATACCAATCCAGCTGCCTGAAGTGCTCTTCTTGTCCTATCACAGCCCAGTGTGCATACACATGCACACATACCTACTTGGCTTTAAATCTTTTTATGAAGCAACACTTTCAGATTCTCTGTTCTTTATAAAAGGAAGAATATGAAATAATTACAAAGTTTACTTTTGACAAGCACTGTACAGATTTGAACAGTTTGCCATGAAAACATTGGAAGCGTTCTCATTTATTTCCTGAAAGTGAGTAAATACTCACAATACTTACCTCATACACGTTGAACTGAGATTGTCCTCTCGACAACTCTCTGTAACTTGTTGTGAATTCTCCAATGAAATCATGGCTGTATAAAAAAAAAGTTTTCAAATCAAATGCACAGCATTTAGTAATTTAAAGATGTATTACATCTATTTATGAAAAAGAGAACACAGTCAATATGAACTGACACCTAAGAAAGGAGCAATGGCAAAAGATATAATTTGCTTAAAAACCTTTATTTCTCCCTCTGATGTGTGTTCACTCTATTAGTAATAAAAATTCAGAGATGAAAAGTATTAGCTTCAATCTTTCTGATGGCTTCCGCTTAACTTAGCTGTACAATGAGGACTAGGTTGTAAATTAGTGATCTGACCCCAATGTAAGCTTACAGAATCTGAAAAACCAGAGTGGGCTATCAAAGACTATCACCATTTTCTCACTGGATGACCACTGGCACCACAGACTCTGAACTGTGTGTGAGACTACATGAGAGAAAGGGAGGTATTAAGAGTGTCAAAGGAGTGACTTAAACCAGAAAACACCAGCCCTACCAATTTGTGTAATGTGATATTGAACCATACTTTTAAGGTACTGTGTCTGTCTTTTAAGCTATTGTGTCTTCCCATCTGGGAGGAGAAAAGCAATCCACTGAGGCTGCTCAGCTCATAGTATTAGACACCATTGGAAAGCAGATCTTAACCTAACTCTAAAGCAGTGGTTATCAAGCTTTTCCTTTCTAAATTCTATTCCTGCTCCAAGAATACATTCAACACTCCTGTGCTGTTACCCACATTTTGAAAACTGCTTTGTCAACTCTTAACCAGGGGATGGCATGCTGCCAAGGAGCCACTGTGAGCAGGGTGGCCAGAGGGAGTGTAGTGGATAAGCATCACTGAGAAAGGTGGCTGGGGTCAGGGAGCTGGGACACAGAAACCACAGGGCTGCCAGAAGTGACTCAACTGCAGGTTCATATCTCAGATGGGTACCTGGAATGGAAGCGACCGCAGGGGTGAATGCCTAACAGCTGGCAACACAACTCCCAGCGGTCACAAGACCTGTTCCCATTCTCCACTCTTCCCAGCTGAACTTTCCTCACCGCTGCTCCAACTTCCATTCCCCCCTGCCCCATCTCCCTCTGTTTTCACAGTTGTTCCCTAACAAGGCATTGTATTTCCTCTACACTCTGCCTCCACATCTAATGAGCTATGAAACTAACTTTTTTACCTTCTGTCCAATGGTAAATTAGAATAGAAAGTCAAAGTTTTATGACTTTGTTACTTGCAAAATTTGTTTTTAAGAAATACAGCATGCTTTTAATTAAGCTATAAATATTAAAAACAAATTTAAATAACTCTGTTGCAAGAAGAGGAAAAATGGAAACAATCCATAGCAATATGAAATTTCTTTCTTGATTTATTCATAATGAAATGAAATGAAAATCAAACCCCAAATACAAATCTCACTTCCTGAAACGAGCATGAATTCACAAAATATGTAAACCAAACAATTAAAAGGTTCAGTCATCATGCTAATGCTCATGAAATAAGCAAAGCATCCTGTAAGAAAGCTTGAGAAATACTATGTGGTGAAGACATTCCTGATTACTCAGATTCAGAAGGGACCACCTCTCATGAAACACTCTTCCTCCAGTTTGGAGATCAGGAAATTTCTTCCGAGACAGACAGACTAAGACTTTTCTTAAGAAACTTATTTTGGAGGTATCATCTCCTTTTATTAAATGCTCTCCAGACTGCAATGACTATTTAACCAGGGGAACAGAGAAAGCCATCCATACAGGCTATGGAACTTGAGTTCTATGTGCGCTTCAGCACATAAGGTGTATTTAACCTTGGGTAACCATGGCACTGGAGAAAAACGTACCTTGGTTAAAGAGGAACCTTTCCCCTTCATAACAGTTCTTACCCTAAATTTTCAAGTCAACTTGTATATTTCAAAGGCAGAAATTCAAACAATAGCTCAATGACTACCTACAAACCTGCCACAGCAAACAGAGGAAAACCAAGCAATTCCAGACAGGGCTGTCTCTGGGGAAAAAAAAAATCTGTTCTGCTTAAAAGTAATTGTTTCTTTAATTCTAAGAAACACTGTGGCATATACACAGACTGACAAGAACTGAGTTAGAAATATATAATTCCTCTGACTAATCACATTAAAAAGGTATGGGCTCATTTAAGCAGTCCCAGAATTCTCTGCACTTAAAAGATCATCAGCCTGGATCTTAACACTCAATATTCAGATGGATGTACGCCCCTCCACTAGGCTCGCTCTGAAAGATGAGTGCCTGTCAGACAACATTTGCTTTTGCCAGAAGTATAACTCATTAAGAAAAACAAGGCACCGATCCCTCCCACTATTCATGATCACACTTCAACAAATGGACCTCCTTATTAGTCTCTGGATTGAGAATCCAAAGAAGTTATTCTCTTTGCCTTCCTAACACCAAATATTCCTAGACTTAAAGACTTTTGTCCATGAGTGGCATATCAGAACACTGAATCAGAGACTCTTAGCACATACAATAATCGCTTGAACTCCATCTCCCTAAATCTTCCACTTTTGGCATTATGCTTTGAAGTGCTGAAAATCACTTTCAGAATTGTATTAACTTTGATTTTTTTAATGATCTAAAGGAAAAAAAAAACATGGAGAAAAGGACAATCATCACCAGAAATATGTGAATGAGTAAGCGGAAAAGTACAATAATTTAAAAATCAACTATCTAGCTGGAATAGGAAGATGAAAATGGAGGACAAGAAATAAGGTGAGAGAGCCTAGAATCTGAGATTTACAATCTCTCCTGCAGTGTTTAGATTCTCAGATGAATGTTTCGGTGGCCCCAGGTTAGCATGATAATAGTTTCAGTTTTAAAATTAAGAAGAAAACCGTATCTGTGTAACAGATCATAAACATCAATACTGTGAAATGGCTTTTGCACCATGTATGCTAAGTAACAATTTCTCTGACATTAGTGAAAAAGCCTTCAGAGAGAAATAAAAACATCAGAGTATTGCTGAAGTTGCAAGTCATCTTATTTTTTTCTTCTGTAAGACCTGTCTGCTAGTACTTCATTGATAAGGACACTCAACAACAAAAAAAAGTCAGTCTGTTTCACAGAAGTAGGCTTGACCAAAGCAACAAAATCAACTTTTGTGACTTCTTATAGCATCAAATATTTTGGGGTTTGGCACAACTCTTAGAAGCAATAAAAGGTATCAGTTAGAACAAGTGGTTCACATTTTGACAATTTTTGTGCAAAACCTGGTTTGAGACAAAGAAATATTTAATAGATAATGGTGGTGTTACAAAGGTCCTGTATTACTTTTAGTCAAGAAATTTTAAGTGATGTTTGAAAATAAATGAGAGCTAAGAATATACAATTACTCTTAACAATGTAGTTCACGAACATGACAGTAAGAAACTCAACTCAAAGCACCCTGGAGCTGTTTTTTCAAAGCACAGGTAACACAGAATGAGGAAAAAGGAAAAAAACCCCTCTAAGTCAAGACTCAAGAAGTCAGAGTCAAGTCAACATTCAGAAATCAAGTATATGCAGAGTAATGTTGCTTTACTGATTGCAGAATAACCTGCAATATTCAGTGTAACTTGCTTTGCTATCTAGCAGGCTCTCTGATGATCTTTCAAAGGTTGTTCCTGCCCAGTCTGCGCATCTCTGGAGCAGGTTCAGCATAGTCAGGTGATCAGCTAGTGTAACAACTGCTTATAAACAAAGGGTCCATCAAAAATGGAAATTAATATAAACTGAGTAACAGCAGCATTGTACAAAAAATTGAGACTAATTCTTGAACGGGATTCAGTTCAGATATATTTGGCAATGTCAAAGGCAAATTAGGCACTTTGGCTCTTGCTACAATCACTAGTAAGTCATAGGCACCACCAACTGGCAATTTATTCCAGTTAGGATGGATTCAATCAGACCATTTTCCCCTGTAAGCTACTGAAGTAGCTTAAATGATTAGTTCAATCTAGTTGTCTGATTTTTACATTGTCTGAAGTTACATGACATGAGTGCTGTCTCATCTTTCTGAGGAATTTAACATGTAAGATATCAGTGTTCTGTCTGCTTCTAAATTCAAAAAAGGTAGAAAGCAAAAGGCAAAAAAATCATACTGTTAGAATAAAAAGGAATACAGGTAAATAGTATCCTTCACTTTTTGTTTTTTAGATATTAATTTTATAGGTATTCAGAGTGGGATATGAGCAAAAGCAGATAGTCTTTAGAACTGTTTGGGAGAGTGTAGAGGCTAATGATTGCCTGAATTCCACAGTATGTTGAAGATTTCACTCTGAATTGCAGCTACACAATATTATTTGTCAGATTTCTTCCTTTTCTTTTGATCATACCTCCTTTTCAGATTTTGGACGAAATGGGACAGCACATGGGGTTTGATAACTTAATAAAATATAATCTTTATTTTTTATTAACTTGGCAATATAATTTAATTTTTCATTATTACATTATTTTTAAAATATATTGTTGTTTATACACAGAAGTGTAAATATATCACATTTTTAAGGATTTGGAAAATCTAAGTGAGGAACAGAAGATGTTAACAAACATTCATCATTACAGTGATGCAGTTATTTTTTGCTAATATGGCTTTGTTAATTTAAATCCTTGTATTTTTAATTGCCAGAATATGTTATTTTGTCTCTCCAGGGAATGCCTAATCAAAAAGGATGAATTTGCACTAGCAGGTATTTACAGAGGGTAAACATGTGATAAGAATGCTTATAAATCAACAGGCTTCATGATGGAACCAAAAAGACAAAAGTATAAGCTGAGAAAGCTGAAACTGATTTTGAACCTTGTCAGCAAGGAAATGAATGGCAGCACAGGATAAATTTGCCTGTTATGATTAAAAGATCTGTTTGGCCACAGAAGCACAACATCATTAGCTATAATACTAGGAGCAAATTGCATTAGCAATATTAAAGACATTACTTTATAATAAATAATATACTCTTAAAAATCCAATGTAAGTGCATATCCATATATTTAAAAATGTAAGTTAAGATTAATAGGAAATAATTAAGACAGACCAACCTAAAGATAAATAGAAATCAATATATTCTTGTATTACATACAAGTTCTAGTACCATAATTTATGAGTACAGTTTCTAACCAAAATATTAAGATACAAGCTCAAACAGTTCTAAACGAACAAGAGGTATCAATCCAGTCTGATAGAAAATAATTCAATCTTATTTGTCAAAATAAAGGCAATTTGAAAGGCTAATTTCTTCATAAAAAAGGTACATTCAGTACAGACAGCAAGCTTGAATAATAACAGATTGCCCCTCCTGAATTTAGCAACGGGAATTCCACACATATTCCGCCATCCTCTTTCTAGCAATGGAGTTATTTAAAACCCAGGTCTTCCAACTCTAGTGTTTACAACAACATTTTGAAGAAGATAGTTATGGAAATGAATACTCAAGCCCAATCTGAAATTATGATAATTAATAGGTAGTTTCTACACTGCAATACCTAGGCAATCATGAAGTAGCAATTGCAGGCTCATGCATTTTATCGTACTTGAAAAGCAATGGTTTATGAAGCAGTGTTTTAAGCAAAACAAAGTAGATTATAAAATGGATTATGCCTCTCTTCATACATGTACATTAACTGACAACATAATGACATTTACAAAACTGATCTTACAGATCACAAAGCATTCAATCTTGCTTGTTCCATGTATGAATATACAAACATCATTTTTGAAATAGGCTAATACCTCATCATTTACCACAACTGCAAAACAAAAGAGAACTGTAGCACAGCAAAACTTTCTGTACCTCTAAATACTGATAAATACAATTCACTAGTCCTGTTCTGGCCACTATATATTTGTACATTTGAAAACGTGTATAAATATGCATGGATAACCCTAGAGTTTAACAATAGAATTAATGTCTTACCTTCCATCTCTATCCCAATCATACACTTCTACTTTAATTGTCCTAAAAAAATAAAAAAACACAACCCTATTAAAACATATATTAAAATGTACCAGGATTGCCTTTAATACTCGTATTTTAATAGTGTATGGGTGCATCAATTGTGCCAAATCCAGAAGGCAGAATTTTCCAGTCATTTCTCATGGGGCAGAAAATAGAAAGGCACTCACGTTACCCAACATATCTTCATAAATTAATAGTAAAATACAGCAGAAGCTAAGGAAACAATTAAACACATTGGAAGTTTAACAAATATATTTTTACTTGCTGATGCTCTGAATTTTCTGTGGTTTTTTACAAATGATTCTTCAAACCTTAAAGTATTATCAAAGTTTTTAAGAACATTAACAAACTGGAACTTATTGTAAAGGTTTCTTTTGTATATGCTATTATCTGGAAAAGGGATATCTACTGTGGGGTAATAACATCTTAAAGAAAAAAAAGTAATATAACCATATTTGAGAAGTGTGCAGAGCTTGAGAGGGCCTTTATAAAAGAAAATTATTAAGCAACAAAGTACAGATTAAAAGCAATGTTCACAATACAAAGTAAAGCACATTTAAAGCAGAAAGGAATTCTAGTCCATACATTTTGGCTCTTAAACAAAAATAACTACTCCAGAACACTATAAAACATCAATATGGTAGACAGTATTAACCTTTTCTAAACATTTTGCAGTGGTGAAAAATGAAAACTGCGTGAGATCCACCCTTTGTGAAAGCCCTGTCTGTGGCTGGAGATAAAAGAATTCATAGTTCTTTAAAGACTGCACTTTTTCTGTTCTTAAACTCCCCCCTAGCTCTCAACAGAGGAGGAGGTTGCTTGGCTAACTGACCAAAGAGGACAGAAAAATGCAGCATAATTTTTTTTTAATCCCTATAAAGCCAACAGGATAGTTGTTTAGTTCTTTCATCAGACTACACTAGAGAACCATCAGATTATACAACACAACCATGAGTCTGGCTTCCTAGAATGAAATGGGACAAGCAGATTGTGGGGTATGGGGGGAACATGAGAGGTAGACTCTGGGTACCAGTTTTTCCCAAACTGTCAGATTGCCCTGGACACTGTGGGAGCACTCACCCTCCTCTTAGTGAGTCAGGAGCTGGTGGGCAAGCTGGGTAATAAAACATTAAAGTCTGCCAACACACAAGTACTCAGTGCAAACATTTTTTCAATAGGAGAACTAATTAGAATTTATTTCATTTAAATCAGATTTGAAAGCCAAACTAGCAGATTATTATATACACAAAATAATACATGGATCTAAAATATTTTTTCACAGTATAAAACAATAACTAGGTGGCAAATTTGCAGAGAAGCGCCTCATGAAAAAGCTTAAGAATATAATAGTTTCATACAGTTTCTTGAGCATCCCTCTGATGAATCTGCAACTGGCTACTGTGTGAATCAGGATACTGAGACAGGATACTGACACAGTTCAGCTAAAAGTGTGATCCAATAAGCAAGCTCATGTCCCTCCTATGCATTACTTCACATCTATGAGACTATACCTCTCTTACAAAGAAAGGCTCAGAGATTTGGGGTTGTTCAGCCTGGAGAAGAGAAGGTTCTGGGGAGACCTTATTGTGGCCTTTCAACATATATAAAAGGAGCTTGTAAGAAAGAAGGAGACAAGACTTTTTAGTAGGGTCTGTAGTGACAGGACAAGGGGTAATGGTTTTAAATTGTAAGAGGGTAGATTTAGATTAGATGTAAGGAAGAAGTTCTTTGCTGTGAGGGTGGTGAGGCACTGGCACAGGTTGCCCAGAGAGGCTGTGGATGCCCCATCCCTGGCAGTGTCCAAGGCCAGGTTGGATGGGGCTTTGAGCAACCTGGTCTAGTGGAAGGTGTCCCTGCCCATGGTGGGGGGGTTGGAACTAGATGATCTTTAAGGTCCCTTCCAACCCAAACCATTCTGTGACTCTATACACATGTAAAAGCTGCAAATGGAAGATGAATGTGGGGGTGAACTGTTTCCTTAAGAATAAAGTGAACCTCTGAGGACAGCTCTAAGTATTCTTGCTTCAGGGATGACTGGGAAACAGACAAGATGTAGAAAACAAAAATTTCCCATGTAAAGGATCAATCTTATTTTACTTACTTGAAGAGTGGATTTCTTAAAATGCAAATACTACAGAGCATATTATCATCACCATCATTAATGAAACAGGAAACATATATCAGGATGGAGATAGTATATAGTTTTATTTATCTTCCTTTACTACAGAAAGAGTGTATATATAAGTAAATTCAACAATCAGTAATAATGAATCCTGTCTGGCCTAAAATGAACTGAACATGAGATAGAAAAATAATACCTCCAGACTCCATGTATTTTAAGCAGCAACTTGCTTACTTTCATTCTTCAGAACAGTTTCACATGAAGTGAAGTCATTAGGTCTGTGGTATTAATAGGGGGGGACAGGAACCCAAGCAATTACTTTGTAATTTGCTCCCACAGAAGCTGCTCCCCAGTCTCCCTTTGAGATACGGTTGAATACATGTTGAATAATTTTCTTTACGAGGAGGGGACTAGGAAGGGGATAAGGTTGATCAACAGCTGGTCTTACGTACAGCAACAAATTCATGTCTAGATGTTTTTCACATTTTTTATGATATTTCGAAACAGGCAAAGAAGGAGTTGTTTTGTCTAGCTGTTTCTCTTTTCAACTCAAATTTAAGGGCTCTGACCACACCATTTGTTACATTTTATTCCTCTTGTGGAATTTCAGTTTGGGGTTAAGTTACCTTAGAATGAAAACTGATTAAAGTGAAATTTGTTCTGTGGAATGATGTCAAGAACAGCTCCAAACCTACTTTATCCCACCAAGTATTTGACCTTTGAAAAGAAACCATATTTAATTTAGTAAAAAAGGCAGTATCACAAGAGTTTTTTTCCATAGAGAACCATTATTTTACTTCCAGGTTTCAACACCTGTTATTATTAAGATAGACAGGACACACCAGTGATTTAAGTTAAGATTTACATAAGGTTTAGTGGGACTTGAGTTTTGCATTGTCTTACAAATCTGTGTTCAAATAGCCTAATCATCTCAGTGAGAAAACCTGAATTATTAAGATAAATTCTTAAGATTATCAAGATAAATTCTTGAGAAGGATCTTCAGACATGTAACTTCAATAAGAGCAATTCTTCCTTGAATAAAGCTCCTCTCTCCTGAAATTTATTTCATATTAAAAGGATTGATCACAGATCTTGAGTTTTACCTATTATGCATGACATGCAAGATATTAAAAGGCCACTCAAATCTTCACATACTGATATTTTACCCTCTCTACACTGCTACTTTATCTTAAAGGACACAGTTTAGAGGACGGGTTCTCTATTGTAATTTAAAAAAATCTTTCATTTAAAAAAATCAAGGTTAGAGAATGTTGGGGTTTAGGATATCTCTGTCTTAAAGCTTTTATGCAGAAAATAACTGTGTGTACATGCTACTTGAGAGCTCATATTAAGAGAAAGAAAGAAGAGAACAAAAATATTAGAGCTACTAATTACTACTGTAGTACTGAAATCCCATCCCTGTCATGGCTGCAAATATACTGTACGATTATATAGTGTGAGAAAAATTAAGTAAATCCTGGCCTTTTCACAATGAAGAAGTGGATAGAGCTTACTCAGCATACACTAACTGAAGATTTACTCTCTGCAAAACTAGAATGAATGTTTACTGTGATATATTCTTACTAATGACATTATTCCCACCTTTCACATCTATCACAGAACCCAGAGCACCAAAATTTGATTTGTGAAACTATCATTATCTGAAAGAGACTTCTGAGGTTTGTGTTTTTATGTATTACCATGCTGAGCTTAGGAAGCTAATCATTACCTTTAGAAAGAAACATTTTCAAATAAAAAAAACCCAAACTTTGGATGCTTTTTCTGGACTATCAGCAGATACTAATTTGAATTAATCTGACAGCTAATGAGTATTTCTTAATTTGAAACATGATTGTTGTAGGCAGGATTATGAAGTTCCATGGAGCCTTTTACTCATAAGGCATTCACTGAGCACATTATGTTGAAAGCATTCAAAGTAGAATCAACATGAGAAAACAGTAGTTATGCAGTAATTTGAGGCATGCTATTATACTTTTTAATTCTCTTGTGGAATGCTGGAGTTATTTCAATACGCCTCTACCACAGTATCTTTTTTAAATTATTATGAAAACCTTTTTTCTTTAATATGATAAATAGTGCAGCGTCCAGAGACTAGCTTCATGAGCACTATTTTGTGTACGCATTATGCACATGAACCCATATACAAGTTAAAAATTCTATTTTATTAGAATGTACTTATTATGAAATTGCTGCATTTTTATTGCATTTAATTGAAAGATTAACCAACATGCATCAAGTACTTCACAAGGAGAGTGTTAGCAATGTAGGACAACCCTTTTTCCTTCAGTCTGAAGGAACATGACATCAAGTACTGGAAGAGTATCACAGAAAAATAAAGCAGCTAAGATCCAGTAGGAAACACTAAAAATGGCCTTTTCCCGAAAAAAATATTTAAAAAATACCACTTTCTTAGGAAAAAAAATATAAATCACAAGTCAATTAGCTTTTGACTTTTTAATACACAGATTATAAAGACAGAGCTTTAAGTTTATTACTGTGAAAGCATTCTGCTTAGCTTAGTGATAAGCACTTCTTACTCTCCTGCTTCTTCATATTGACTACTGAGATTCAGTCAGTTGATTCAAGAGTTGGTTTATTTATCCCCTGGCATTAGCTAGTAAATTACAAGTTCAAGGTATGCTTCCTCAGAAGACTAGGCTTTCATGGTAACTATAATAATTGTAGTGTACACACTTCACTGAATAATTAGCTTGATAAAGTAATACAATAGAGTTATGGCATGGCAAAATCATGTACTACAGTAACATAAAAGATACGTAAATGGAAGCTGAAAATAAAAACTGAGGTAGAAAAGTAACTACTTAAATTCCAAATTAAAGATTGTTTCAAAGACACACTCATAGGAAAATTATCAATTTGAGCAAAGTGTTACTGAATTTCCCTACAAGCAGCAATATGTTTCAACAAAGGATTTGGCTTCTGCTGATTGAAACTTTAGTTCATGGTTAAAAGGATGCAATACTAAACATCTTTTTATTTTAATCAATAAGATAAAATACCTTAACTTATGTAAGATAATAAGATATGATCATATCAATCTCAACTTAATAAAATAAAACAAATGTTTAGGGGTTACAGGGCATTCAAACCAGATTTTTGACCTTTTGCCTTTGAAATACCCAGACAAGTACATTTTGCATCTCTTGTTTTTTTCAGTCTATGTAAAGCTGAATTGAACCTTAGCACATCTACCCACCTATCTACTACATTCAGCTTACGTATTATGCTTATTGTTATCCTAGTCTTCATATATTTCCTTCATGATTTTAAACTAAATAGTACACTATACACTGCTAAAAGTATTATGACTAATCGATAAATGTATACTTTCTCAGCCTTACCAAAGTAATTCCAGTACTCCAGATTTCAGGGAGCAGAGATAAACTACCAGACATTTAACTGGGTACTTAATAAAAACACCAAGATCTAAATGTATTTAAAAAATATGAATGGTGACAACAGAACAATAAGTCATCAACAGGGAATTATACATTTTTCTTGTTGATGTTATTAGAAGCTAACATGTCCATTTTTTAAGGAGTCTAAAAGCATCCATCGTTCCTCAATTTAACTAATCTGCTTGTTATTATTGGTAAAATATGGTTAAAAATATGGTATTATTACCATGTTTTTCAAAGATGGATCCTTTTGCATGGGATCACTGAAAACTTCAAATCTGAAGATGATGATGATGATGATTACCTCCTGCATTTCTCATCTACTTACGCATATATTTTAAAGGCTTTCATTTATCAGTATCCTCTGACATTACAATGTCACCCAAGGAAGACTGATCATCACTGTTTTTCACTGAAACATTATTAAAACTTGTGCACACTAGTAACAGCGGCCATTCTTCAAATCAGTCTTTTCTTTCTAACTGTTTCTTAATCACACCATAGAGAGCAAAGAATTTTTTTCCAGAAATCACCACTAACATTTCCTACAGACTTAGCATATTGGCTTTATTTTTCTAAATTCTTCAATGTGATGAATGGTTTTGAACACATATTATCCTTTCAAAATGCTGATCAAATAACCTAAATAACATCAGGAACTGAACTGCACAGGAAAAACTTACATATAAAAGAACATATGAGTTAGGGGGGAAAAAACCTGTATATGCTAAGAAAGCTTAACCTATAGCTTACCGGTCATAGTCTCCATTACACAGTGCTCTGACAGAAATCTTGAACGCCTGCCACACTGGATTTAATGTATTTTTTATGACTTCTGTTTTGTGGCAGATTGTAAAACTGTAATAAAAAAAGATATATTTTGTATTTATTTATTTTTTCTTTTGTGTCATCAAACACGGAATCAAAAGAGCTGTAATCCCTATTCACTCATACAATGTCCATATAAAATTTAATGTAAGAAAAAAAGAAATGCAGTGAAATCAGAGAGAAGGGAGGACTGAAGAGAACAGACCTGTTTGAGAGAGATTGCAGACTAGGGTGCTAAACAACTTTAAACCTAAAATGTTTTTACCCAAAACTTCGACAAGAATTACTACCATTCAGTGAGTTATTTCAGACAAGAGCAATCTCCATCCCACTTGTTTAAACAGGTCTTGTACTGCCAGCAGTCAGTCACAGATCCAGAAATAAAGCAGTCTGGTAAGGATCTGACTCTTGCTTAGCGAAGCGATGAAGAAAATAAGCCAAGGGAGTTGTGGCTTTCTGATTTTTGTTCCCCTTTTTATGTCTATGATTTTTTAACCAGGGCTGTCTCAAGTAAAACATATAAGCCTCTGTGAGATCCCACAATCACCTTCTCTCAGGTGAAATACAATGAATTGTTTTAATGCATTCTGCTTTCTCTAAATGATGCAAAATTAAAATATTTATTTTGAATCTTCATCTTGGGGACTGAACTGTTCAAAAGAAATCAGGACGCAAGGTCACTGGTGAAATCACTACTGAAATTCTACATACAGATATAACTAAAGTTGTCCTTTGAGGGAATATCTTCCTTACATTCTGAAGGCCTGTGTTTTTATCCTGGCTATGATTCAGAAGGCATGCCTGAAGCTGAGACAGAAAAGGGGCCATCCTTCTGCCCATGGGTGCAGAAGTAGTGGCCCAACCTCCTGTTGGATTCAGCAGACCAATAAAGAATCAGTGGCTCAACACTCACCTCTTGGAAGGAAGTGGGGAAGCATAGCACTCAAGGCCAAGAGAAACTGCATATACCAGTACTCCCAGTAATGCCCAGAGAAATTTCACTAATGACCTTAATACCACTCACAAAGGAGCCATAACTTCTCCAGGTTTGCAATTTAAGATATTTCAGTGTTTATTTAGGAAGCTGTTCCTATAATCTGCCTCCAAGAGGAAAAGAGCAGGGAACAGACACACATATACCCATACACAGGTTTATGTTAACAACTGTTCCAGGTAAGCTACTGAAACAAGTAATATCATACATTTCTAGCCTTTCGTTTGATACAATGTTATAGGTGAGGACTATCAGTTTCCAAGAAAACTTAACTTGCCAATAGACCCCCATGTAAGCAGTATGTTGACCAGAAGTTAGCATGTCAAGTCTTAGCAGCAGAACAGCAGAGATTAACCCACTTTAACAAATTAAAGCATGAATGTAGCAACAGCCACTTGTAAAAAAAAATTTCTATTTAAGATATTTTTAAATTCTATTTCTAGAACTGTTAAAAAGATAAAAGATATTTCCAAATTTGCAGTATAAAAAGTTTTTATCTAAAACAATTTCTAAGCATCAGCATACTCTGCAGCTACAATTTTGAGAATTCTATTTAAATTAAAGGCATAGTACACCCCAACAAAAGTAATGCTATTTAACTATTTTTATTACAATTAATTTTCAGTGTCTATATTTATTACACATTTAACTCTTAAAACTGAGTTGCAATATTTGATCTATCTGTTACAATAGTTTTATTCTTATACTGCATAACATGATATACTTAAATCCAACAAGCATTATAAAAGAAATACAGCTTAATCTGACAAATATAAAAAACCGAAAACTGTATTACCATCTGCAAATAAATAAGTTGCCTACTGTTTAGCAGCAGAAATACTTAACAGGCACCTACCTGCCATCTTCATTGCTTCGATGAAATACAAGGAAAGGATCAGATTTCCCAAAGAAGTCCTTCTTGTCTAGTTTGTTTGCACAAAATTGCATTAAAACTGAATCCTGAAATAGGTAATACAGAAAAGTTACATACATACAGTTTACTACACTAAATTAAAATTAAAAAAATCATTGACTAATAACCATACAAATAGAAAACAAAATCAATGAGGGTATCTGCCTTCTAGATGCCCCCTACATATTCGCATTCCTGTAATGTCCTTACAGTGCAATTTGAACTGCTGGAACCAAGAATTCCTTTGTAAAGGGATGCAGAGGAAGGGTAAATTTCTATGCTAAATGCCTCAGGATATTTCCAGTATTTTCTGACATCCAAAGTTGCATTCTCAGGGAAGTAGATGCACAGGCAAACAATGCATATTAGAATTAATTTTAAAAACTCCAGTGAGACAGGATTAAGCCTCATTCCTTCAGTGACTTAAACCTGCAGTTGTCTGCTCCAGCTGTCTGTAAAGCAAATGGCTTAGCAACTTGCTATTAAGAGTCTAGAAGCTTCCAGAAAATGATCCTGGAAGATACCAAATACACCCATTCTGATGACGAATAAGGAGAAAAGATTCTTTGCTGTGTTCAGGCAAACTGATAGTCACACATGGTCACCTCTTTGGGCAGAGTCAAGAATGCAAGAAGGATTATAAATGCAAAGATAAAACTGCAGACTCACCAGCTAACTGGGGCAGGGCCTGCTGGAAGACTGTGTTCCATAAACAGGTCTACAGGTGTAACAGCAGCAAGAGGAAGACTAGGGAAAATGCAGGCTCACCATTGAGTGGGGCAGGGACTAGGTGACAACGGACATGGAAAAGTCCGTGTTTCTCAGAGCTTTCTATGCCTTGGTCTTTGCTGGTAAGATTTGCCTTCAAGAGTCTTGGCCACCCGAGATCCAGACCTGAGAAAGTCTGAAACAGGGATGACTTGCCCTTGGTAGGGAAGGACCAGGTAAGGGAACATTTAAACAGACTAGACATACAGAAGTCTGTGGGACCTGATAGGATGCGCCTGTGAGTGCTGATGGAGTTGGCCAATGTCACTGTAAGGCCACTTTTGATTATCTTTGGAAAGTCATAATGGTCAGGGAAAGTACCTGAGGACTGGGAGAAAGAAAATGTCACTCCTGTCTTTGAGAAAGGACAAGGGAGAGGATCCAGGCCAGTCTTTCCTCAATCCCTGACAAGATGATAGAGCAAACAATCCTGGAAAACATTTCCAAACACATGGAAGACAAGGTGGCTGAGAGTCATCAGCATGGATTTACAAAGCGGAAATTCATGGCTGATCAACCTGAAGCCTTCCCTCATGAAAGGAGTGTCTCAGTGGGTGAGGTGAGACTAGAGGATGTTGTTTATTCTTGACCTTAGCACGGCCTTAGACACTGTCTCCCATAGTACCCTTGTTCAAAAACCAATGAATTACAGACTAGATAACTGCACAGTGAGGTAGACTGAAAACTGGCTGAACTGCTGGGCTTCAAAGTGTCATGATCAGTAGCACAAAGTCCAGCTGGAGACCAGTCACTAGTGCTGCATCCCAGATGTCAAAAATGGGGCCAGTAATATTGAACATCTTCATTCATGACATGGATGATGGGACAGAGTAGACCCTCAGCAAGCTTGCAAATGATACAATACTAGAAGTCGCAGCTTATACACCAGATAGTTGTGCTGCCATTCCAATGCACCTGTACAGGCTGGAAAAACAAACCAACATGAACTTTACAGAGTTCAACAGAGGGAAATTTCAAGTACTGCACTTGGAGGGGAATAACCCCATGCACCAGTACAGGCTGCAGGCCAAACAGCTGGAAAGCAGCTTTGCAGAAAAGGACTAGGGGGTCTTGGTGGACACCAAGCTCACCAATGTGCCCTTGGCAGCAAAGATCCTGGGCTGCATTAGGAAGAGTGCTGACAGAAAGTTGAAAGAAGTGACTTGGCACTGGTGAGGCCACCCTGGAGTACTTTGTTCAGTTCTGGGCTCCCCAGTACAAGAAAGACGTGGACAGGCTGGAGTGATTCCAGCAAAAAGGTCACTGAAATGATTAAGGGATTGGACCATCTCTCATATGAGAAGAGGCTGAGAGAGCTGGAATTATTTAGCCTGGAGAAGAGAAGGCTCAGGGGGGTCTTATCAATTTGTATAAATACCTGATGGGAGGGAGTAAACAGACTCTGGTTAGTGGTATCCAGTGGAAGAACAGGTGGTAACAGGTACAAATTGAAATACAGGCAATTCCATTTAAATACAAGAAAAAACCTTTTTACTGTGAGTGTGGCAGAACACTGAAACAGAGAGACTGTGGTGTCTGCTTGGGCATACTCAAAACCTGACTGCACAGAGCCAGCGAGTAACCTGCTCTAAGAAGAGCCAGGAGGGTCAGATTAGACAATCTCACAAGGTCTCTTCCAACCTCAGCAATTCAGTGATTCTAAAAATCTTTGCTGTACTGAATATGAACTATAAAAGTTTGGCAAAAAATCTCAGAAGATCAGATAAGAATTAATCCAAATACTGAATAAACTTAGGTAGGAAAATATCCCAGAAAAAGTATGTGACAGCTGGTGAGACAGTGCAAGAGATTGTGTGAGAGAGTGTGCACATGAAGGAGCATGACAGAGAATGCAAAAGAGAGAGTAAGAGAGAGAGAGAGACTGAGTCCCAAATTATTTGCCAGCTCGCTTCAGTGATTTTGAACCAGTCATCACGTATGTAAAATTTGAGTGGGGTGAATCTGGAAGAACATGAAGGCCTTGGAAGGCACCTAGTATTTGTCTTCATTAAAAGGGAAAGAAAAAAAAACCCTGTTCTGATTATGGATTTAATGACATATTTATGACTTTTAAATAGTTTATTACAACTGGGATACAAATGCTGGTCTTGGAGGATAAACCCAGAATACCAGGAAAAATTGCCTTTAGTCTCTTAAGGTTACCAATAAATGCTTGGAGTGATGGCAAAGATCTCTTAAGAATGGCAAGAGCTTAACTTAAATGTAGAAGTACAATTTCTACAGGAAAGCAATTAAATGATGCACATATTTTGTCATCTGATAAAAGCTGAACATTTTGATCATGTACTACGTACAAAAGTTTGAGCCAATATAAAACAGAGGGGAAAGACAGGCATTTCCTATGACCATACTTACTCATTCATACTAGTAACACAGGAATTTCCTACTGCTAGATGGCAGTTAAATGAGACTGAGTTTGTGCACCCTATTAACATAACTGTGCAGGACTGGCAGGTTGCCTGGAAAAGGTAGGTAAGATTTGAGCCGATGTGCTATTCAAATATACCACTATACCACTTCTGCAGAGGAATAATACAAACTTGACTAAGCTGGAAATACAGCACAAAATTAAGGTTTTTACTTCAAATATCTAATGAACATAAGAAAATAAGGCCTAAACAGATTACCTATTGGATATATTAATAAAAAGAGAAACATGACTACTGCACAAATAGAAAAAAATTAACCACTTATGATGTATTATAAAAGTTAGAAGTTATACAAAAGGCAAAGCATTACCCCCTCAATACCATCAAATTACAAAAACTAAGCCCCAGAAACAAATCTCTTCAAGCCTCAAGGTATTTTTGTAGGTTTATATATCTAATCTGGTACTCTCCAGATCCCCTGAACATTCTCATAAAATGTCTGATACTATTGCTTTCTTCATTTAAGATTTGCTATCTTGTCATTGCAAACTCTTCAAAGATACACTCTACAGCCCCATCCAATATATACCATGCTTTGACAAACTGCCTCCTTCCTCAGATTCCAACTAGTGTTTATCACCGCACATCTGTAATTCTTCCGTATTCTTCCTTCTAGTTTCTGTTTCCCGTAGGCATCTGCCATTAATAGGCCATGGAAGTCTTCACTTTCTTTAAAGAAAACTGTTTAAACTCTTCTTTTATGGTGATTCTTTGAAATACCTTACTAGGTTTTTTTCCCCATAAACATTAGTTTCACATTTTTTAAATAATATGACTTGCTATTAGCATAAAACCTTTTAATTACAAGGTTAAAATTTTACTTTGATGTTCATGCAATGTCAATATTCCATAATGGAATTATAATTCCATGGATGTAACAAATGGATCTTTGTTAAAAATTGGACACTAAGAGATTAAAATGTGATTAATTACGTAGGGAAAAAAAGACTAGATTTAAAACTCATCTAATAATCCAAAACTTTATGCTTCATATTGTTTTCTGCTTCTTTCTACTTCTATCTAAAACTAAGAGTAACTGATAGGAAAAAAGTATCTTAACTTCTTACATATATCAAAATGCAAATTTATACATTATAACTTTCACAATCTGGTGCAGTGTAAATCACAAATCATTTTAATTTTATTTTTCAAAAAGCAATGAACACACACTTACTCGGCAACAGCCTAGTTCCTCTGCTGTTACTATGACTGTTCCACATTTCTTCCCCGGAATTCCACTGCAAGAAAATACAACTACATCAACGCAGTTCCTTGATATAATTTATGAAAGTTAAAACTGACGCAGATAAGCACAAAGTAAGCTTTCAAGCCACAAAATTGATGGCATGCTATAGTTTCCCTTTTCTGTCACTTGTCCTGTGTAAAAAAGCTGGCTTATCCTAAGTGAATTGGTAAATGAGTTGCATATTTATTCTAACTAGTAAGAAACAAATCAGTTTCAATTTTAAAGGAAATAGCATAAAAAGTTTAAATGGGATGAAACAACAATATCAGAACTCCATTTTCCAGCCTCCCATTGATATTGTATTTAGAAATGACTCTACAACTTACTGATTTGTGAAAAGCATCCTTTTGCAAATATTCCTTAAACAAAATACCCAAAATATATTTAAAACTACACACCAGCCTTATTTTACAACATTCTGAAATGTTTATGAAGACACATAATAATCTCACCACTATATCAGATATAGTAGTTGCAAAATAAAGTGTAATTCACCCAGACAGCAATTAAAAACATGCTGCTGCAACACCAGAAAACACAAAACAGATCCTTAGCATAAAGAGCAATACAGGAACAGAAAAGCCACACATAATCTTGTAATATTCAGTGCCAGCAGCCTTTTGTGGGGGGTGGGATGGGAGGGACGGAAGTACAAATATTGAGATGCAACTTTTTTGCATGATGCTATACTATAAATGAGAAGTTCTGCAATATCCTAATGTCTAGTGGTGTGTCCATTAGCACACACCTTGGCAATTACTTCTAGATCTTTTTTCAAAACTAATGCTATTGCTTATGCTCATTTTATTTCTAGCTCTTTATTTCTTTATGCCTGTCTTGAAAATAATTATTTGAATAAAATTACTTTCCAAGAAGACATTAAGGTAAAATCATATTTTCAAATTGATTGTATTTTTTAGGTTTTTCTAAGAGAACTAGAGGGCACTCCAGTTCTTCTGTTATGACAAAACATTAACGTAAACGTTACTGTTGTTCATATTTTGCTTATTAGTTTCCTTAATTGTTTTGAAATCTTTTACAGGGGTCAACAGCTTTAAATAAGTTTAGCAAGACTGTGGTATAATAAAGAACTGGTGGGAAAATAGTTCTTAGAAGCAGATAAAAGTTTAGAAATTATGAATAGAGGAACAAATACTTATGCAAATTTATGCAAGCTCACTGAAACTCTTGTTTAGAAGTTGATGTTTAAGTTTATAAGGAATACATCAGGGAAAGCTGCTCCTATACCACTGCAGTCATTTGCCAGTAATCAGAGAGATACATGACTGCTCTCCTGGATCTCCTCAGTGCTACATGCTAACTCTGAATTTCATAAGGAAAACAGTGGATTGGGAAAATATTCAAGTTTTTGTTGTGAAATTTTAAATGACGATTTAAATACATAGAAAACTTACGGCCCTCTTCCATTTAATGTGGTATGACTTATAAAGTACAATACTTTAAGATCAAATGGGATAATTTTCTTCAAATAACAGAAAAAAAGAGTCTGGTCATTCCAAATGTTACACAGTACAATTCACAGTTTTATCAGCGTCTTCAAATCATATGGTTTTAAATCTGTCACACTTCAACAGCTCAAGACCAAATATTACCCATTTTAGCCTCTGTAGTAACAGGATGTTGAAATTGAAATCTCAGATTTTCAGAAGATGAAAAAGCTGCATTTTTTCTTTTGAAAAGTTCTTGAAGCTTGTCATGGTTTAACACCAGCCAGCAACTAAGCACCACGCAGCCACTCACTCACTCTCCCCCACCCAGTGGGATAGGGAGAGAATGGGAAGGAAAAAGGTAAAACTCGTGGGTTGAGATAAGAGTTTAATAGAACAGAAAGGAAGAATCTAATAATGATGATAATAACAATAATAAAATTACAATAAAAATAAAAGAATTGGAACAGACAAAACAAGTGATGCACAATGCAATTGCTCGCCACTTGCCAACTGATGCCCAGTTAGTTCCTGAGCAGTGATACATCCCCCAGACCAACTCCCCCCAGTTTATATACTGGGCATGATGTCATATAGTGTGGAATACCCCTTTGGCCAGTTTGGGTCAGCTGTCCTGGCTGTGTCCCCTCCCAACTCCTTGTGCCCCTCCAGCCTTCTTGCTGGCTGGGCATGAGAAGCTGAAAAATCCTGGAGTTAGTAGAAACACTACTTAGCAACAACTATAAAGATCAGTGTGTTATCAACATTCTTCTCATACTGAATCCAAGACATAACACTATACCAGTTACTAGAAAGAAAATTAACTGTATCCCAGCCAAAACCAGGACAAGCTTGAAAAACTCTTGAAATTTGGTAGTAACAGCAGTAGTAGAAATGACTTACTTATCAGGGTGATATTGACCTTACATGGTAAAATGTTTCAAGGAACAAATGACTACGACCCCAGCTTTGACAGGAAAGGAAGAAATAGAAATTTCAGAAATGTAACAAAAAACCCAGAAGTTCCCAGCACCACAATTCTGCAGGTTATTCCACCTCAAATAGAAAGCACTGGTATCAGAATTACCATTACCTGAACCAAAATTCTTCCTACTGAAGTATTTGAGCCCAGTTAACTGTGCCATTAGGGACTTATTTGAGATGTAGTTTGGGCAGTGACAGTACTTTGAAGAAACAGCATCAAACATTTCCTTTGGTATGAAAAGTCAAATAGATTTATGCCACTTCCAAAAGAATATTGTGTCATATGGTAGATTGTGAAAAATACAACTCTAATCATCTCCAGAAGAGCTGGAGGCCTGAAGTAAACTGTTGATAAGCAAGCCCCATTTCTGACAAACTGGTCACCAAACAGTTGCCATTTGGTAGAGAACCTTGTGCCACCCATGGCAGTCAATGTCTGCCTGTCTCAAACTGAGATTTGCACATGAAGACATTTATGCGAAGACATGCTTCATTTTATCTTATGAACGTGAAGGCCAAGGGATCCCCAACCCCAAGAGATACATGTGTCTGGAATTATCACTCTGTAGGACAGGGGAAACTGGAGAGGCAATCCCCTGAAGATATGTGGGTGTGTATGTCAGAAAAAAAAGGAATTCTTGATTGTTGAGTAGATGTGAAAAGTACACACAGTATAGTTACAGCTGAAAGCAGTTGGGGTAAGGTTTGGCTTGACATATCACCACGGTTCTCAAGGACACATGCCTTATAAAAGAAGGATAATTATTACCATGATGGCTGGTGAAGAGGTGAAATGCTTAATTGAGATTATCACACAATTTCTCTACAGAACAAAAAGTTCTCATTATTCAGGAACTAAAAACTCTACCAAGTGACCTCTACAGTTTGTGATGCTATTAAGTAGAAACTTTGTATGCTTATCTTGAGACTACAAGCATGAAAAAAAGTACTGGACAATTTGCAGACACTAAAGAGTTTGTTCAAGAGAATTCCCTTACAAACCATTCATTAAGAAAAAAATCCTTAAATGTAAAGTCAGCACCCTTGCAAAAACTTCAGTGGTCGCAGATCAGCGAAATAGAAAGACCTTCAACTAGCAATAATGCCTTGTGAGAAAATAACAAAATAATTTCAAGCTGGTCTTATCACTGTATGAAAATACATAACCCGGAGATTCAGCATTAGACCAGTCCTTCCAATTGCCAGGGAAATACTGACTAATATTACCTTGAAGATGAGCATGTAAGAGTTCCACCTGTTTAAATGCAGAATGCAGTGCCACTGCCCATCTTCTTTAGCTTTAAGGAATAGCTGGCATTGAGCTGCCCTGGAATTGGTTCTATAGCACTGAAACAACAATACAGACTTCATATTCAGGCAACCAATTTCTCAGGCTAGGTTCCTCTGGAAAGGGTTACAGATAACGGTTTGTGGGGTAATAATGAGGCAATCTATATTGCATAATGACCGCCACCTCCAACACTCAGTGCTAGTTGTCTGACACTCAGATATAGAAAATGTGCCAGTCTAAGTGTGAATAGGGTGCAAACTGAATGTGAGGCAAATCTACACTTCAGTGGGTCCTACTGGTTTGAGAGCCCAGAACCTGTAGGTTTTCTACAGTTATCACCTCTTTTTGCACAGTATTTGAGGGAGCTATAATTGGACAGTATTTGAGGGAGCAAATAATTTGACTGTTAGAGGAACTGAACAGAAAACTATCATCAAATGAAAGGCCCTCAACAATACCTGCATGTCTCTAGACAAGACACAGTCCTGAAGAGTAATTATTGTCTCCTTAGAACAAATGATTCCACAACTGAGACACCACATCTGCAGCACCTTGAAAAGTTTGAAAGGAGACTCTGAAGACAACTGGGGCTTTAACAAGAACTGAAAGGAGGACCTTTCCAGCACTGGTGAAAAAGTCGGAGAAAGATGGCAATCTATCTGGGAATTCAAACCTGAGAGGTTAAACAGAGCCTCCAATTTTGCAAGCTGAAAGTGCAGTGAGAGAGGATGGAACATTTTTCAGATCATTCAAAAATTTACAGTCTTATCCCTGAATTTACAGAACCTAGCCCTCTGGCAGTCACAACCACAGATAAGAGGATAGGACAAACATATAGGAAGTACCAATTCCAGAGTTCAGATGTTTTTCTATCAATTATGTTCACAGCAAGATGACAGGAGAAAGAACTTCCAAAAATAGGCCAGCTGGCTCCAGTACAGCCTCATTAGCAGGCAATGGCACTCAGATGTGAATAACTAGCATAGAATGCTCATTAGGCTTTGCAATGGCTCTGCCTCCTCATTAAAGGGAATCCCTACAGGAATGCACTTAGTAGATCCTGAAAGAAGCATTGCTCAGAGTTATAAATGGGGCAAGCATCTTCTCTCTAGGAAGACAGAACATGCAAATATCTAATTCTGAATAATGTCTGGGAAGCTTATGCTCTCTTGAAAGAAAAAAAAAACAGTGTCATTTCTGAAAGTAGATATAGCTGCACCTCATCCTTTCATGCTAATACAACTGGGACATGCAAGGCCAGTCTGAGTAAATCTTACACATGGAGCTTGTCTTGAGAAGGCATTTAATGCATCTAGTAACCCAATAGGTAAAGAGAGTAAACGTTACTGTTAAAATGTCAGATTCTCCATTTCACCTGCTTTGTACGACTAGATTTGTTTTCCAAGAGAAATTATCCAGAGCAAATGTTCACCTCTGTAACTGGCCAGTCTGTAAAATAAAGTGCAACAGTGAAGTATGTTCTTGAATAAAGACGGTCATCATCACAGAGATAACAGGCTAGCGCACTACCATACTGGGAGCAAGAGTCTTCTGCAACAGACTGCACTGAATTCAAAGCCCTTAATGGTGTCAGAAACAGAGGGGGAGGTCCAGGAGACATCCTCATACCCACCAAGACCAAATACTATTCTGCTCATGCCTCAGAGGCATAAGACGCTGGTGCTTTTAAGACCAATGAAACTGCAAGTCATGCCTGTCATGAAGGTGAAGAAGAAAAACATGCATGTACATCTCCACTTTTGCACTCACCATTAAGATCAGTAGCAAGGTATGTTTCAGCCTGCCTGACAGACCACTGCAATGGTGACCATCTAGGCTTGAGATGCTTACCTTCATTTTGATGAAGGACAAGAGTATCCTTTAATAGTACTTTCTATGGGAACTTTCCCTGGTGATATACAATCTGACTTGGAGTTGGCCAGCTCATGGCAGCCATGGAGTCCTGAATCTCATGAGGCTCTTGTAAATGTCCAAAGTAGATAGATCTGAAGTTTAAGCTTCCAATCTTTGTAATTTTCATTTTGAAAGAATGTCAGAGCTTACTTCAATGCCAATCAGAGAATGGAATTCAAGCTTCTTGAGCTGGTTAAGTACAAAAAGTGCTACTTTGGTAGGGTAGCTGATTGGGACTAAAACAGCACTGGGCATTCTCTTCTTGCACATCCATTGGCAGAGAACAGAAAAGGCAAAATGCTAATGAACTTCAGAAATACTGTGAAGAGAAAAAGCTCTCTGATCTCAAGTGAAGGATTACAAAGAACATTCAAGTAATGCAAACGTGGACTTCACATAACTTGGTAAAGAAAACAGTAAATTCAAAGCAGTAAATATCCTTAGGAACAGAAGACATGCAATGTTGTCAATTGAATTATTTTTATTTGAATATTAAGAGACACTAAACACGCATCTATATGCAAACAATCCTAGAATGCAATGCAATGGTTTAATGAATAAAATAGGACAATAAATGTCTGCTAGACACCAAGGTATCCAGACTTCAGAGAGTCCAGAGTGAACAATCAACCAGGTACAGTTGTCTAGCCACAGCACTGTCAAAAGCACCAATGACAAAATAAAACCTGAACATGGGAAAAAGCTGATAAAAAGTCACAAACACTTTCTCATTAACATTAACAAATATCTACCCACGCTACATATACAAAAAGGAAGGTATATTTCAAAATCTTTCAGGGGGACAACTGATTTGGGTCTATTTAGTAACTGCCATACAACAGAGCAGTATCAGAAGCAAGACCTGAACAACGCTTTTTTACCCAAGAGAAAATCCATCACACTGGCCCACACAACTGTGAGATAATTTTAAGGTCTTTTTTCAATAGAATCTTCACTGATGTCTTGTCCTTTCTCATAGCTAATTTCAAACTTTAAACTTCATCTGGTAGTCACTTCAGACTTCACTTAACTAAGTGATAACAAACTGCTAAATGGATGATTTTTAATCTACATGTTTAAAATAAATTTCAGGAATTTTCTCAGAAAAAAAATGTGTACTGTGCTGAATAATTTACCACTCTGAAGACAGACAGAACTATAAAGACCTTCAAGAAGTCAGCAAGATTTGTCTAAATATGGGTGTCTTCAAAGTCAGCACCTTTCTCTGACGAAGTCACCACAAGCTTCCAGTAGAGTCAACTAACAGCCAAAACAGTCAACGGAGTTGCAACAGTGCAATTTACTGTGGCAGTTACCATACATTAGGCCTAGACAGTGAAAAGTTAGTGAACTTCTGTTTTAGTAGAAGTAAACAAAATAGGGCCAACCTCTCGTCCCGATTGACAGGAAAGTGTTTGTGTGCTCAAGTACATGGTCAAACTATGCAACCAACCTGCTCATCATCAAGAACTAAAAATATGTCCAGAACAAGTAGAGACCGTGTGTCCCCAGCCCATGGTACTGAGGCCCTCCTGGGACAGCCCTGGTAGGAGCTGGGCAGGGGCTGTTTCTCTAATTGGGTTACTGGTGTTCCTCCACCTGCCTTGTACCTCTGTGCTCCCTTGTAGGTGTGGAGAAGGGACTTCAATGGGCTGATGGCTCTCCTGGGATGGGTCTGTAAGTAGCCAGGGCAAGGTATTATTGGGGTTCCTCCACTTGCCATTGTGCCTCTCTTCTCCTTTGTTTGCAGACAAGCTTCTTAATCATGTAACCTAACACACCTCTTCTATTATACCACTTACTATACTTGTCCTCAAAGCTACTTCCTGGGCAAGTTTTTAAGTTTAATATCCAGAACAGGATTAAGAGGAGAATCACAAAACACAATTGTCCAATAACAACAGTACTTGCTGAAGTTAACCACTTTGTATGGTTGTATTAGAAATCTGATAATCTGATCAGCTGATTCTTCATTGTTTGTTTGTGCAGGATTTTTTTTGCAGGAGGTAGATTACAATTAACAGTTTCCTGCTGTTTCTCAGCAGCCAAAATCTTATTAAACAGTAATTTAACACTCCCAATAGTGATGCAGCCAATTTTAGTTTTTTGGGGGGTGGCGGTGGTTTTTTTAGTGTTAAATTTTATACAATATTTATTTTATTGCAGACAATTTGTGATTAGCTACTGAAATTGAAGGACATCTTAAAAGTTAAGGTTCATCTACAAACCTTGATGACAACAGAAATTGATGCAGTTTTAAAGTACCATTTTCTGTGTAGTTTTTCAAGTTATTTAACAAAGTTATACAGTGAAGTAGTATTACTTCTAACATATATTATGTTACTGTGTGCATAGGTATGTTTTCAAGTTTAAATAGTGTATTTGTAAGAGTTTTCCTAAGTATGCTGCAGATACTGAAACTTTCCTCACCTGCAGAGTTGAAGAATTTATTTACCCTTAAAATGAAGTAGTTCCCAGTGTGCACAGTCCCACCAATACAGAGAAGGGAAGTAATAAGGAACATGTAGTGATATTAATAGAACTGTTTATGTATAGGACAATTAAACCCCTCATTTAAAAAGAAATAGTGTAAAAAGGACTGGTGTAGTCCTTGGGGAGGGAGGGTAAGGAGGGCAGGAGAGGTTGCAGGGAGGGCAGGGAGGATTACTAGGGACTTGTCATAAAGAAGCAATCTGTAAATATGGTGATCAGGTGACTGAACTATATTTGGAAACCCTCAAAATTCAGCAAAAATGCATTTATTACTGACCTCAATTCCGAATATTAAAGAGAATATGAATCATATTGTTAAAGGATGTTGCCACAGTAATGATCACAGCACTGTACTGGGTTTGCATGTCAAGGTTTTGGTAGTGGGGAACGGGCTCCAAGGGTGGCTTCTGCGAGAAGCTGCTAGAAGCTTCCACCATGTCCAAGAGAGCCAATGCCAGCCGGCTCCAAGACAGACCTGCTGCTGGCCAAGGCTGAGCCTGCCAGTAACAGCGGTAGCACCTCTGGGATAATGTATTTAAGAAGAGGAAAAAGCTGCTGCAGAACAGAAACTGCAGCCAGAGAGAGGAGTGAGAATATGCGAGAGAAACAGCCCCACAGACCCCCAGGTCAGTGCAGAAGGAGGGGAGGAGATGCTCCAGGCGCCGGAGCAGAGATTCCCCTGCAGCCCGTGGGGAAGACCCTGGTGAGGCAGGCTGTCCCCCTGCAGAACAGGGAGGTCCACGGTGGAGCACATATCCCCAGGCCAGAGCAGGTGGATGCCCAAAGAAGGCTGTGACATTGTGGGAAGCCCACATTGGAGCAGGTTTGCTGGCAGGACTTGTGACCCCATGGGCGACCCATGTTGGAGCAGTCTGTTCCTTGAAGGACTGGAGCCCGTGGAAAAGGACCCACACTGGAGCAGTTCGTGAAGAACTACAGCCCATGCGAAGAATTCATGTTGGAGAAGTTCGAGGAGGACTGTCTCCTGTGAGAGGGACCCCGTGCTGGAGCAGGGGAAGAGTGAGGAGTCCTCCCCCTGAGGAGGAAGGAGCGGCTGAGACAATGTGTGATGGAACTGACCACAACCCCCATCCCCTGTCCCCCTGTGCCGCTAGAGGGAAGGAGGTAGAGAACTCAGGAGTAAAGTTGAGCCCAGGAAGAAGGGAGGGGTGGGGGGAAGGTGTTTTAGGATTTTGTTTTATTTCTCATCATCCTACTCTGATTTGATTGGCAATAAATTGTTACTTTCCCCAGGTCGAGTCTGTTTTGCCCATGACAGCAATTGGTGAATGATCTCTCCTTGTTCTTATCTCAACTCACAAGCTTTTCATTATAGTTTTTCTCTCCCCTGCCCTGCTGAGGAAGGGGAGTGATAGAGCAGCTTTGGCGAGACCCTGGCATCTAGCCAGGATCAACCCACCACATACAATCATGGAATTCAGCAAGGGAACTAACAGCTCACATTTGTTACAAATCAATTTGAACCATCTGCAGTTGGCTGTAAATTAGGGAAACTAAATCAAAGGCTTATTTTGATAAAACATTTAGTGAAAATGTTTTGCAAAGACTTTTCAAGTTTTTTCATGTTACTCAATTTTTCAGCATGAACTGTATGATAAATGAGTCCTGCTGAATAGCTGAAATTTCCCTTTGTACAAAAACTAAATGATTGGAAGTAAGACATTTACAGACAGAATTTAGTCAAGGCTAATGGACTGGAAGGGCACAACTACAGGAATACCTCCTCACAAAGCAGTGCTAGCCAACCCCCAACATTTATGATTCAAAAAGGATTTGTTTCAGATATGTGTAAGTCTCACGAATTCAAGTAAATTAAATCCCATTAAAATATTTTCTAAACTTAAAATACAATTAAAGTTTACCATAGTTTTTGTAATGGAAATATTTCTTTTACTTTAAAATTTTTATTATTTCATAAAGACCCTTTAAAGGAAAACTATATAAATTCTCTTTCAGTTTGTCAATTTAAGTGGTCTGTTCTGAACTGTTATTTCATCCAGAAAGAGTTCTGGAGACACCCTGAAATTATTTTTGGCATGAAAATAGGAAACTTCAGATGCTTTTCCAAGCTTACACTTGCGTTGGAATTGTAAAAATTTAAGAATTTTATTGCATTCAAGTATTGAGAAGAGTTTTTAGCATGTCAGCTCAACACTTCAAAGTTTTTGAAAGAGAAAATGATAGCTATCATATGTGGGTCTCTTGAAGCTGGCCACTGTTTTCACCAAGATTAAAAGTTTAGGGCCACCTCCACAGAACACCACCACAGTATTTGATACAAACTAGAGAAATGCTTTTTTAAAATTATTTTATCAATGACATTAAGTTTTTTACATAAAAAAGATAAAAGTCTCTAATAAAATCTAGGGAAAAAGGCTACCATCGGTATATTTTGGACACTGATAACAAAATACTGCCTTCTGAGATTTTTCATAGGACTTCAAAGCTACTACTTAAACTAATGTTTAAGTTTGAAGTTGACAGGTACAGGATACAAGATATGTACGTGAAAAGGTAAGTAGTGTATAAACCATATAAACCACTGAAGATAGATAGATATAAAAGGGTAAACTGAGTAACAGAAATGGTTAATTACATCAAATATATACATAGAAGAAACTGTAGAGCTAGGAACATATTTCCTAAGAATTTTACATCAGATTAATAATGCATCATTAATATAACTCGATTAGGCAATTACACTAAAATAATATCTATGTACATTCTGAATTTTGCAAATTGTTGTGGTTTGTCTAGATCCTGTTTCTTGTCAGAATGTGCCATGTGGTGTTTTCACCAAAGTTTGGCCCAGAATAATATAAGGCTTGATAAGCCTAAAAAACTTCATCTGCCCTTATAAGGAAATCAGTAATGAAGAAAAGTCAATGAAGTAACCCTGGTATATTACTCATAATGAACGTAGTAAAATGGGACAAGAAGAACACTCCATCAGACAGAGTAACCAAACTCATGATCATTCCCTACAGTGCAATTATTATTATTAAAAGATAAAAAACAAAACCCCCACAAAAATTCCAAATTAAAAGATATTAGAATCATATTAAATGTCCAGCTATATATTTAAATGTTTGCTTTTAATGTCATATGTGAATTTATAGCATATATTTAGATAAAAATTGTAAAATATTTTCAATTACTCAAACCTTATTTAGGAACAGAAAATGCAGATTGTTCAAATAACTGGTGTTTTAAATGTCTGTACATCCCTATGAACAATGGTTTGCAAACATCAAAATCCTCTCAGTGGGAGAAAAATACATTGATCATAAAGTTTTCCATAAATTTAGTAGGATAAATAGAAAATACTTCATACTCTGGATTGCCTCACTGTTTAGGAATTGTATTATTTGGAACAATAGAAATATGAGTAGGAATGTTTGGATTTGAAACAGTGAGGGTTTTCTTCCTTGATGCTTGAACAAAAGGCAATAAAGATTTATGGTGTTTTAATTTGAGAAATAGGAATAAAAACATTTTTAAGACTAGTATACTCAAACTATTTCTAATGCAAGATGTAATGAAGTTCACAAAAATTTTGGATGAGTCATTTTCTTTGCTAATTGTCCAAATTGAAACTTAAAGTATCATAGTCTATAAAGACAGACTTCTATTGTACCTAACAACTTATTTTCTCTTAGAAGCCACATCTGCCAATCCCATATATCAAGATACCTCACAACAACTCTAACCTCATGAAGCAGGATGTATTCATCCAATATTCAAGAATTACATACTTACACAATTGATTTTTCCAGTCTGCTCCCCTGTGATCCAACTATTTCTCCCAGTGTACAAAACATTTGTCCCAGAAAATCCTGAAAAGCAGTAACATAAAAACTCAGAATTCATATTTCACATTGAAACAAATTTGGTTTCCCATTTACCTGGGCTGTTCACTATTGTAGAACACATTCTGCCAAACATCGCTTCTTAATAATAATTATGCAATAATGAATCATAAAACAGACTATTATATATTTTACATAACATTGGGTTACATTTACAGAAGTAATTCTAATGCACTCCACTTACTGTTTTTATATTGCCTTTTTCATCAACAAATATGAAACTGAGATGGAAAAATTTAAAAACATTAGAAACATAACTGTTTTTTTTACCGTAACTGGAGAATTTTACTAAATTTCTCTTTTATTAAGAGATTCTACACTGATTCTATGAATTTCTTGGAAGTGAATTACGTTGGCAGAAATTCAAGCCTGTGCAGGATCTGTAAGAGCATCCTGGATTGACAAGTATACATGAGCATTGCTTTAATGACAGACTTTATTTTCATGTTTTATAATTTAACTATATCACTAAAACTCAGCTAATTTTCATATTGTATCTCCCTGTAACATAAGTAGTATAGAAATATGAATGGATTTTCAAACTTGTATGTATATTGAAAAAAACTTTATGCTGCAGTGCAACTCCTTATCTTTCAAGTGAAAAGCGCTTGCTAGCTCTGTTCTTCCCAGCATCACTGGCAGCAGTGGTAACAGTAGCTTGTGAGATTTGTTCACAAACAGTAATGAGAATCAAGACACTATAATTCCTATACAGCAAACCAGAACTTTATGATATTGTGTATAGTAGTGAATATCTGTACAAGTAGTTCTGACTCTTCTCCCAGCCCAGGCTGCTCATTCCCATCTCTGAGCTGTGTGAGTTATGGGTCCTCACAGCAAACTGGATCTGAGAACTAATCCCACTGAAGAGGAAAATAACCCCGCAAAAATAATTTTTTGAACTATGTCCTTTAACTGATCTGACACTGTGACACTGTTTCCATAAAGATTAAGTCTTTTAAAATGGCTATAATTTATCTGAAAATACTCAGCTCCTCATTGATTTTTAAAATCATCAGGCATGACATATTCTAAAGTAACACCATTTTCTACACTAAAATGATGTTTTCTACAATTTTCTTTTTTTTTTTTTGTGGAGTTTCTATGATTAATTCCTATTAGTTCCACAGTCTGTTATTAATGACAATTGTTCATTACTCTGTTGTTTTTTCTTAATTCAGGAAGTTACTATTAACATAAAAGTCTGATTTCAGGTAGCCAGTTTTATAAACATTATTACAGACAGCTACAATGGCAGCACTGTCTAGTCTGGTTACTTCATACATCCGTTATAAAACTCGCTTCATTTACTTCTCATTTTTCCAAAACCAAGTCACTGAAACTGAAATTCTTCAGGCTGACTCTTTTTTTATCCACCAAACTGTTCAACTACTCAACGACACTGCCCAGTATTTCCAAAGGAATGGATCAACAGCTATTTCTAGGAACAGGGAAGATCTTATTCTACACGAGGTGACTACAATGCATGAGCAGTCTAGCTATGCAAATACTACTGGCCTGACATTTTTCAGAAAAAACAAACTCCCAGTGCATGGATATGAGCAAAGCTCTACTCACTTTCTACCTACTCACTGCCCAAATTCTTAAGAGCTACAGGAAAGAGACGCGGGAAGCTGGCAGCAAAAGGAACAATCCAGACCAACCTTGAGCACTTGGGAAATGATGGAAATGAATTGCTGTCATTAAGAAACATATTTCTAGCTACCACCTTTCAGAGGTTCTCAGAGCCATTGTCTTCTTTGTGTGCTTAAGATTATATGGCATAGTTTGGATGTCTTCAGCACAGATACCAAGTCTACACCAACTTGTACAGATTTCCTCTTAAAGACAATGGAGGGAAATAGGTATTTCTGATATTAATGTTAATGTCTAAAGAATAATGTTTCCCTCCACAATTGAAGAGTCCAGGAAATTGGCCCTGTCTAAAAAACAGGACCTAATGTGTCTGAGTACGCTTAGCCTGCACTAATTAGAAGGTAACAGGCACATATGTAATTCAAGATCTACCTGAATAGTCTTCAGAAGAACATTGGTTTGTTTTCTCACTGTTTTGTCCTTTCTTTCCATGGGCTCAGCAAGATGCTCAAACCTTCAATTCCTGTTCCAGTAATCAATGAAATCTAGGTTATATATTTGCATATATCTTTGTTTGCGCTTCCATAGTGACTATCTTATCTCATGTCTTATCTTTTTTCTTAAAACTTAATTATAAGGTTTTTGTACAAATAAGTATGTTTCAGGGGAAAAAGAAAAGAATTCAGATAAACTAGTTACTACAGAAGTGCAAACAATCTTGGGCAGAAGCCCAGGATGAGGCTTTATCCTTGTTGAGGACAGTATGGGGAGACTTCTATTTTCTGTATCCTCCTAGCTAGCATTGCAGTTATGCAGACCACCTTTCCATGATGACAGAGATGGAAAACGGTTTTCCAGGGGCTTTAAACCTTTACAAGGAGGATCTAACTGGAGATCAATGGCTAAAAGTCTTATCTTTTCACTTATCAAGAACACACATACCACATTCCTTCCATTATTCTCTTTTCCTCTGCTCCAGATTCTTAAAGGTTCTCTTATCAAAGCCTTTCTGTATTTATTTAAAAAAAATCACCCAGAAGCCTCTGAATTCTACTCTTGCATCTCTAAATTTTAAAGTTACTATTTAATCCCTTCCACTTCAAGATGACATGAGCATAAAAGGTTCCTACTAATATTAATTGGGACACAATCAAAACATGTTTGCATTTTTTGGGACCCAGAGAAGTATCAACAAAATGCAGCATATCACATATCTGAAAAGATATACACGTGTGATTAAATATGCCCTTTACAGAAGGAATGTCCCATTAAATTATACTCACAAGCATTATATATGTTATTAACCACAGCACAATCACTGTATTTGTCTCTATGCATCTGTATTAGTTACAGTCAAAATAAAATAAACATATTTAGGAAAGCTCAAGCATTTCAGCACAAGAAAGTATAATAGTAAGGAAAAACTTACATGTTTTGATAAGTTAGGACTCTTCGAGTCAACATCGTAGCTTAAAAAAAAAAAAACCAAAAGTTATATCAGAGTTGCCAGATGACAAATCTGAGGACAATGTAAAGAAACAAAAACTATTTCAACTATTTCAATGTGTGAAATTTACACAAACAGATACATGAATGGAAGTCTCACCAGTAAGTAAGGCAAATTGAATCATCACAGATTATAGGATTATGGTTGACTAGCTATTTGAAATGAAACAGTTTTCAACAAAGTGCAGGTTACTAAGAGAAATTATTCTGATGTTCCTGTTTGAACAACAAAAGCTACCAAAAACCAGAACAAAATTTAAAAATTAACCTTAGAAAACAAACTAACTTGTGAATTATTTTCTTAGGTAATTTTTCAGTCATTTGACTAATTACATAGAAATAACTGACAAAAAAACTAAATTGCTTTTATCAAGAGTTTGACTTGTTCTTTTCAGCTTATCATAATCTTGTTCTTCCTACAGCTAGAAAATGTCATTGTTTCCCTTCCACTAACAAGTCAGATTTCAAAAAAATGACTCTCTGAATTCAAAATGGATTAAAAAAAAATAATATAAGAAATTCTTCAGGGATTACTAATCTGTGTACTTCCATAGTCTTCAATCTTTATCAGATAATCTACAATAATACTTTTATCAAATCCTCCATTCAGATTCAATACCAGTAACTAAATCAAAAAAGTATTCTCTATGCCCATCTCAGCCTCCCTGCATGTTTCCATTACCACTGTGGTATGCTATGCCTTTGGTTGTACTGCCACAACTTGTTGTTGGGATGCATTATGGACCAGATCACAAGTCAGAAGGACTGGAATACTGCAATGTAGCTGGATGTGGTGCAGCACAGTCAAAGTTTTAGAAAGATATTTGTAAACAAAGGAATGACTATAAAAATCACTAACATTAGCAGTTTTTTTAAAAAAAAAAAAAGTAATTGCATACTGTTGGTGCAATGGAACAGAAAAACACAACCGGTAATTTGACCTGAGGGCTAGCTACACAACTAAAAACTACTTCACTGGCAAAATCAGTAACAAATCATCAAATATGAACAGAAAGGGGCCTGAGACATTGGTGGCTGTACAGTTTAGGAGGGGCTCACGCTCATTTATCAGAACACCAAAAAATAGAGATATACTCGCCGCTTCCTTTTTGTTGCAGAATATATGAATCATATGAGGAGTTTCTTTCTGTGAAAAGTAAGAGTTTGGCCAACAGTGGTATGCAATTTTGCTGGGGAATTTAAAAAAGGAAGCTTTCTAAATGTCCTTCTTTCCTAATCTAAATCAGAGTTTTAATCCATGAGTAGCTATACGAGATTGACATTTTTAACTCAGAGTTCTACAATATTTCATTTCTCATCACTGTTATAGGGATCTAAAATAAATTCACAGACTATGGCTAAGGTCACTTGCAGGCAAACATTAAAAACAGTTATTCAACTTTGAGTTCAGAATAGACTTGTGCCCAGTTAATCCAAAATAGCTACAGAAAGCAGTCAGGTCTTTCTGATAAGTACAGAGTATGTTTGATATTTACAGCTTTTCGTAAATAAACAAACAGGAGTCCATTTCTCTGAGTACGTGAAGAATCAAACAGGAGACTGTATTTTCCCTTCCAGGTCCAAATCATTTTCAGATAGCACTTATCCAGAAGTTCTTTAGAGACTTTCCTTTCTTTGCCTAGACTAAGCCTAGCTCTCTCTTTCTTGGTTCATTTCTTTTGCTCTTCTCTTCTATTGCACTGCCTCCTCCCCATCACATACATGCATCCTACAAGGAGCAAGAGGCAACAAAATCAAGGTTCCTACACAGCCCCAACTGTGTCTTTATTTCAGCAATGCTTTACCTACATGGATGAGAATCCTTTATTTCACAAAGTGACTAGCTCTTACTTAAAGTTATTTTAAAGAGCAGGCAACAGTTATACTTAGCTGATTTAATGACATTAAACCCAACTTCTAAAATAAAAAATAAAGTCTGCACCAGGCTTCCATGGGGAAGATCAAAGAATTGTACCTAGCCATCTAGAAGCACCCTGTAATCTATCTTGGCATTGAGTATTTCCTTTCACTCCTTGAAACAGTTGAAGTCTAGATGAAAATGGCTAGCTGCTATCCGTGTATTGAATGCAATGGAACTTTTTTCCTCGCTCATCCTTCCAACACACCTTATTAACTTAGGAAGCATTCTGACATGCTAAAAAAAGACATTTACAGCTAAAGAAAAGTTAGACATGTTTGGGGTTTTTTCCACGATATAGGAAATGCTGCCATTCAAGAGCATTTCAGTACATCCTGATGGCAATTTAAAACAAAACCAGCAAAACTACATGTAACTTTATTAATTTTGCTAATACACATCTATCAGGCATCATACTTTTTCTTCTACTGCTATGGGAAAATCATCACTAACGTGATCACTGCTCTATTTTATGCCCTGCTTAATGTACAGATTGATTTGCATTCCAGAAAGGGGGGGGGGGGGGGGAGCAAAAAACCAAAATAAAATCAAGAGACCATTAGAGTCACTTCAAAGCAACTAGTTGGATAAGTAAATGGTGCACTGAGACTAAAGCCTAGAAGATTTTAAAATGGCTTTACCATGAACTTCCTAGGAGATTTTAGGCAAATTATGAAGTCTTTCTTCATCTATTTTGCTGTCTACAAGACAGAAATGCAATAAATGCAGTTTCTATATCAAGGCAAACTTGCAACATAACTTTAAATTGGGAAGCAATAATACTACAACTTACCTATACTATAATGAACACTTGAGAAGGATTTGTCTCAATTCCATAAAGTATATCAGGACACCTCAATCTTTAGGATTAGAAAGTATAGGAAGGTAGACTACACTGCATCTTTCTTGATAAATTTATTCGGTAAGTAACTTAACAGATGATTCTCCTAAATCTTTCTCAAGAACAAATAAACTAAAAGAAATACACATGAAGGCAGAAATCTTAGGAACACAAAATAACAAAACTCAAACTAAAGTACATCTTGAAAAGGAAATGAAAGGAAATAGGAAAATGGTTCTTCAGCTAAAAAAGGACATGTAAAGAAAAATTGTGGCCACTATGCACACTCTACTGCAAAACTGAGATAATTAAGGGAAAGCCACTCACTATGAGGGTTATTCAAGTGCTCTCTCATAGGGCAAGGTTTGGAAGAATTGCTAATAAAAAAAGAGGATGAGAATTAAAAAAAGAAGGCAAGCTTGATTATCACAAAGACTGAAATAATAAGAATGGGGTGAAATGTAACAGATACCATGCAAGGTGACCTGGTGACTAGACTCTCAATTCTATTTTCCAAAGAATAAAGTGAAAATCAAACCAATTCCACCAGTGGAATGAAATGAATACATCTGGATTAATGTCAAAAGCTATCTATTTCTAGGGCAACTGCTTTCATTTTAAAATCTTAAAATTTAGTATATTTAGATGCATACTGGCATTTATTTTAGTAAAGAAAATTTTGCCTCTGTACTACTTATACAATATTTTATTTCTGGACAGTATGTGCATACCTGTTTTATTGGCTATGCTGCAAGAATATTTTAACATTTTGACATCCTTAGCTTTCTAACTATTTTCTAAAAGTAATGATTGTGTATATTATTGTACTTCGACTAGTTAACACCTGCCAATTTCTTAAACCTTGGTCGTTCTTATGTTACACATTTATTTCTGAGGAACAATGCTAAATCAACCCTGTTTATTAATGTATTCCATGTCAACAGATAATACCTCTTTTCAGGTTAATTTTATGCTGGACAAAACTTAATATATTTACAGAGGCTGCAATATTAGAGTCAAAGATTGTTAACTTACAAATCAAATCGCAGATTCTCTCTTTCTTCAAAGAAGTAGTCCATTATAAATTTTCTTACAAAATCTGGATTTAGAGTATTATCAATTACTTCTGTTCTTCCAAACTGTAAAAGAAAAGCATAAGCTTAAGCCACATGCTATAATGAAGTATAATTAAGTAGACTGCCAATATCAGCAATATGTGAGATATGAAAGAGCCTGTAAAAAATTCTCTTAAATAGATGCCATGAAAGAAAATTACTGTATTCACAGGAATAGATCAGTTATCTGTGGATGAAGACAGACTGGCAGAAGACATCATATTTCAATACAAAAAGTGGTGCATGCTCTGTATCATATAACCTAAACTTTATAAACATCAACTCCCAAAGCCAATCAGAATCCACAAAAATTTGGGGAAGAAATTCAGTAACATAAAAATCCACTATTTCCTCAAAAACATGACAACAGCAGCAAAAGCTTGCATATATTGCTTACTTCAGATAGCTTTAAATATCAGGGGACATAGTTCTTCCATTAGAAGTGTATCATTTTGGCATTAACCAGCTCCTATTTCACCTCAGTTCAGCTCTCTCTCCATCTCTTCTCTCTCTGAGCTTTCTGTAAAAACACCTCTTCTTTCTTGGTGTTTACAGGAAGAGCTTCAGCTCTCATCAAACTGAAAATATTTTCATTTAAAAAAAAAACAAAACACTTTTGATTTACTTAAGTTCATAAACATCACAGATATAAATGACTGATCATAAAATATCAATGTGATAGTTTTGTTCTTGTTTTAGCTGTTCTTTCAAGATACTCAGAAAATAAAACAAAAAAGAATGAGTTATTACTGAAATCAGCATTTCATATTGTCCTACACATTGAACATATCAAGACATATTTGAATATAGCCTACTGAAAAGCTTTTTGACAGTCTGCTGAAAGATAATCATTAAGGAGTCCTCAAAAGTCCAATTTGGCACTGGAGACTTTTTAATGACTCAAAGACTGTCAACCTCTTAATTGACAGGACTCAACTAAATCAATAAACATGGATAAAGAAAGAATAAATCTTCTTGTAACTGAAGGTTTTTGAAATGTATTTCCTAAAAATGTTTTCACATCACAGATGTGAATTTAACCACTATAACCTGCACAGAGCCTCTCAGCCTCCAACAGGAGCCTCCCTGTACTGGTCCCTGCATACTTAACATATATGTGGTATGGAAGGACAGAGCACACTCCACTGACTCTTCCTCTCAAAACTACAGTGCTTGATTCTTATTAAAATAAAATTGTAAAGAACTGCAGCCACATTATTTGTGTGCTTTAAAGCAACTCCATTACTGTCAGCAACTCTTTTTTTCTCCTTTGAATGACTGTATATGCATGCATTCAAACTGCAGGGGACTGATTCCAAGCACCATTCATTCACACAGGTCATCTGGAGAAGTGGGCCTGTATCTAAGAGGACAACTGCTTTGCAAAAAGCAACTACCCACCCAAAGGTCTCAGGTACAATAAAATGTTCAACAAAAGTTAACACATCTTCAAGACACAGCTCTATAAAGTCTAAGGAAAAGGAACAACCCTCAGAAGTGACACAGTGGTGATTTGCGTCTTTACAGAGTGTGCTTGAATCCTGTTAGGTACCTTCACTTTCGCTATGCTGTGAGATGTTCAATTGGTACAGTCTTATTCAGAGATCTCCATATTCCAGCACTTCCTATAAAAGACAGACAAGCAAAACTATCTTCCCAATGAACAATACCATCTCCAAATAAAAAGGCAAAGAATATTTAACATATAGCGTCAATTAGCATACTCCTTTGCCAAGACTTTACATCATTTCTTAAAACCTAAGTGGAATGATTCCCTGGTCTCATTGGAACCTTGATAACCCCTGCAAGAAGGCTTCTGAATATGTCCTAAAACACAAATTGTTTAGAAAGCAAGTTTACTCATTAGCAATCACTGTATTTCTTCAGCTCTCCTAATCCAAAGCAATAGCTATGAAGGGGGTAAGCATTATACAGAACAGGCAGAAGAAATCTCCAGAAGCTCTCCAGAGTGAAGACAACACTGGATATTCAAAATAAAATCCCCGAGTGTCTTAAGAGAGGACTAGCACAGGATGCATATGATCCTGGAAACAGATCGGAACATGAACAAATAGTTTGATCCTTACTGTTTGTTTTGGATGAAAAAAGTCAGTCTCTTGAGAAATTATTCAAGGTATTCTCTGAAACATTGGGATAAAGTTGACATGTAGAGTGCTGTAAAAAACACTCTCTTGAACCAACACTGGTGACTACTATGGCCATGTATTTATCAATGACAAACGATAGCAGTGGTAGAAAGTTGGCATTTCTATGGGAATAAGTATGGCTGGAATACTAGCCTGGGATAAAGGGCCTTTCTTTCCCCTCTGAATAACAGCGTTCAAATTTTATGTACATTCAGTCTCCAATCAGTTTCCAGGTCAAATAAATCTCAATGTTTATAAATAAAATCTTCCCCTGTCATTCAACAATCTTGGAGCCAGGAAAAACTGAAAGCTGGAATGGCTGATAAAATGAAATATGCAGCAATATCTAAGCATTTAGTACCACTTGAAGGTATGCACTGAAAATGAGAAGCCACTCTCTGACACAAGCCAGTAAACAGCAGTTCATCAGACCAGGGATGAGAAATGAAAACAATGGGGTCATAAGGACCATCCATTTTGCAGTTCTGAACAGGGATATATCTCATCTGTGTATTTTTTTCTCCTCAAGTGTCTTATTTCTTCCATTTGTACTCTTGCACTAAACTCTCCAAATTCTCTCAAAGACTGGATCAGCTGCATAAAGAGGAGATTTACACTTAGAACTGAAATCTGATAAACACTGACCTACTCTAGAAGCAAAGGACTCTGATCCTTCAAAAAGAAGATCAAAGGGTGACTGCATTGTAACTGGCAAAGCTACCAGAGGCACAGCAAGTAAGCAAAGAACACGTATTAAGTTCTGGCAGTCTCTCATGCTACGTCCAACAGAATCAGACACACATATACAAGATATCCATGAAAATATCTCCCATCCTGTGCACATTCAAGAAGCAAATTGTCCTGGGAGACTCCTTAATCACCAGGCAGGAAAAGAAAGGTTACTGAAGTTCTTTAAATCCTCAGATTAGGACAAGCTTGAAGGAGAGTAAGAGGATCTTCAATCATGTGGGACGTACGCTTCCATATACATGGAAGACACAGAGAAACAAAGAACATGGGGAGCTGTAGCCTAAGAAAGTTTACTTTCTGCTGCCAAAGTCATAATCTAAATTCAAAGACACAAACCCAAACCCTAAGTGAGCTCAGAGGATAACTTGTCAAAAGAGTTCATTTAGGGGCACTAATACCTCTCTTGACAAACATCTGGCTTGACACCTTCATAAACAGATCATTTTCTGACAGTATGATCCTTCTTGAAACAGTAAAGGCAGTTTGCACAACGCAAGGATACACCTGACTTTGGAAAAGCCATTCAGAGGAAAATAAAATTAATGGCTAAGGAAAACAGACAAGAATCATATAATACTTGAGGTTGGAAGGGACCTCAGGAGATTGTCCAGTTCCACCTTCCTCCTCAAAGCAGGATCAGCTAGAGTAGGTTGTCCACTCAGGTTTTGATTATGTCCAAGGATAGAGACTCTGCAACCTCTCTGGCCAACCTGTTCCAGTATAAGATCACCTTCACAGTAAAAAGGGGTTTTTTCTTATGTTTAAATAGAATTTTCTGTATTTCAATTTGTACCCATTGACTCTTGTCCTTCCACTGGATACACCTGAGAATAGTCTGTCTCTGCCTTCTTTACTGCCTCACATCAGGTATTTATAAACAGGGATAAAATGTAAGCCTTCTCTCCTCCAGGCTGAACAATCCCAGCTCTCTCAGCCTCTCCTCATATGAGAGATGCTACAGTCCCTTTAACATCTTAGTGGCCCTTTGTCAGACCCACTCGACTATGTCTGTATCTTTCTCATACAAGGGACCTCAGCACTGGACACAGCACTCCAGCTATGGTCTCACTGGTGCTGAGGGCAAGGATCACCCCCTTTGACCTGTTGGCAGTGCTGTCCCTAATGTAGCACGTGATGTTGGGCTTGCATACTCAAAAAACCCTCTCAATTTCACTCAGATGTAAGGTACTAAGGGACTGGAGACATGACAACTTCTACAAGTGCATGAAAAAGCAAGATACAGGCACATAGCTAGGTAAAGAAAAGCACTGCTTCCCTTTGTTCCTACATACCCTAAAATGATTGTGACTGGAGGGGGACACAGATGCTCACCTCAGACAAAAAACCCAGCTTATAGAATCACAGAATCATTTTAGGTTGGAAAAGACCTTCAAGATCATCGAGTCCAACCATCATCCATGCCCACTAAACAGTGTTCTGGAGTACCTTGTCTACGTGCTTTCTGAATACCTCCAGGGATGGTGACTCAACCCCTTCCCTGGGCAGCCTATTCCAATGTCTGACAACCCTCTCAGTAAAGAAATTTTTTGTAATATCCAACCTAAATCTCCCTTGTTGCAACTTGAGGTATTTATACAGCCTTGTGGCCTCTCTCATGAAGTTCAACAAAGACAAATTCAAAATCCTGTATTGGTACTGGGGACGAAGTGGTGCAGTATGAGCTGTGCAGAAAAGGTCCCGGTGCAGCCTTGAGGGTTTAACAACACATTGGGTTGTATTAGGGTCAGCACAGGCTGCATATCAAAGGTGACAATTATTCCCCCTCTATTCAACACATGTGGGGCCCCACCTGGAAAACTGGGTGAGGTTTGGGGCTCTAAATGCAACTGAATCAGCAGACTGGAGGCAGTTCAGCTAAATAGACCCCCCCAAAAAAAAAAATCAGCGGGCTGGAGCACACAACTTGAGGAAAAACCAATGGAGCTTAGTTTGTTCAGCTTGAAGAGAAGGTTTAGGGAAGATCTGTTTCCACTACCATCCTCCACTCCCTAAACAGCATTAAAGAAGACTGAGCGAGACAGTTCACAGAGCGCGCAACAAAAGGACAAGATGCAATAGTCAAAAGTTGCAACAAAGGAAATTATGAAGGGATATAGGGAAAAACTCTTCCAGAATGAGTGATTAAGCACTGGAATGAGTTGCGCAGAGAGTTGTGCAGTCTCTGCCATTAAAGAATTTCAAACCTTAGCTGGGAAAGCCCCTGAGCAACCAGTCCGAACTTTGAAGTTGGCTTTGCATGGATCAGGAGGATGAACCAGGCAGAGCAGATGAGCAGGAGGCTGGATAACGCAAAGGTTCCTTTCACCTAAATTATTCCATGATTATGTCATATTTCATATCTCGTTTTTTTTAAGTTTTATAGTTCCATTAGAAATAGAACTATGTATGTATTCAAAGGAAAAGTTACTTCAAAAGGAGAACAAAACAGTTATAAAATGGCAGCTAAATGGCAGTTTTCATTTTTTAAACAGTAAAATATAAATTTATAAGTAGTTTTCATCCCTTCAAATCTGCATTTTTTTTTCAGTAAACAATATTTCACTTTACAACCATTTAACACTTGGGAAACCTTTCTGACTTGATTTAAAATGCATGACAGAAGTATATTGGTAAAAGAAGATAAATATGCAATATGTTCATGATTAAATCACACTGAGACCAGAGAAGGCCTAACAGAGTATCCGTTACACTGTTACCTTTATCTGTCATCAGTTATACTGAAATTGCTACAAAACTCAAGAGACTGAATTCAGTGGCGCTACTAACTTTTCTTTAAATTATTTTAAATTACCTTTTTTTAATTGAGGCTTCAGTTTTTTGGTCTGTTTACTTTTTTCCAAGGGCTACAAAAATGATTATTTATATTAGTTTTCTGTGAAGAAATAACTCACAAATTACTATTAAAATTTATCTTATAGATGACATTAAAATGCTGGCCTCTCAAAATCACAGGTCTGTACTTTTCAGCTAAATAAAGAATCATCTTTTTAAATCTACTTTCCCAATTACCTATAGCCTTTTTTAAGCAGAACAGGTTATTTCTATAATCCAGTCACTTACAACTAATAACATAGTTGCTAATTAATTAGTTCTCCACATGGCCTACTTTCCCCACTAATAGTTGTGTAAAGCTAAAATCTTAACATGGCCAACAAGCAAGTACCTTTAGAAATGTCATTCAGGAGAGTAACAGAATCAATTTAACTATTTAAAGGAAAATAAATGTTCAAAAAAGAAAATCAATAACAGAGTCCCTTTCCTGGATTTCCCAAGATGGAGAGTCTTTGTCACCTCATAATGCAAGCTATCCTGGTAGAAGGGGATTTTTAAAATTTATTTAGTCATTTGAATTTTTATGGCATCTCAATCTAGTGATCCAGCCTAAGAGGCTACAAGGTTAATGGAAAATCATAACCTTCATTTTAACATCAGACTTATAAAAGACTAGCAAGTTGGGTAAGTCCAATACCAAAGATACAAAGCAACTATTGTACCTATGAGAGTCTAAACCAACCCTCTGCTAACCACCTTCTATATGAATTCTCTGAATTAATTCTTGCTTCAACTTTATGGCTGTGAGTGAACTTGAGAATAATATCTAGTAAGCACTACTCTCTTGTTTTTTAAAAATCTGCAGTGATTTACCACAATTGCAATGAAGTTGTTGCAAAAATTAAATCACCCCCATTCTGAAAAAGAAGTTCTTGTTTCGTGCCTGATTTTTATTTCACTTCCTTTTCTGTCTTTTGGATCTTTCTATACCTTTGTTAGACAGAAACATTTTCCATTATGAAAGTTATGTTCTTAGTGTTATATATATATATAGCTGATTAAAATTATCTGTATTTCACTCCTTGATTAGGAAAATAATTTGAGTTTAAGTTTTGCAGTGTAGCATATGTTATTTAATCTTTTAATAATTCACTACTTTTATCTCTAGTCCTTTGTCTTTTAAACATCTTTCCTGAAATGTGAACAGTCAGAACCTAGTATTCTGTTACAATTCTAGGAAACTAAAGAACTAAAAAATGGTTTAAACTATCACTAGGTTCTTGGTTCTATCTATATGGCTTTTGAAAGTTCTTTAGGAAGCTCCAGGTAACACTCTCCACTGCAAGCTCACTGCACAAAATGGTATATGAACACTCAACAAAAGATAACCCTCTTCTCAGAGTTTGTAATCTAGCTTGACTACATGTGAACAGAACAAATAAGAAACTGGAATTGTGGAGAAAGAAACACAGTAGCAATAAAATGAGCCTGTTATAACACCTGTCTCAATCAGAATTACAGAGCCTACAAGGAAGGAAACAAAAAATTCACAACTGCCAACCCCACTCGGGAAAAAGCATAGTTATAAAATATTCTGCAGCGTGTTTGTCCCAAAGGAAGAATAATGTTTTTTATATATAAAACTCATACTAGTTATCAGAAAAACCACAACATTCCTCTAACATGCATGCAGATACTCATACGAAATCTGTATACTGCATGTACATATGATGGTGATTTCTACATAACCCTTTTTAACTGATGGTCGTACAATCATAGGTATATAAAAATCAGAAAGGATTCCTCATTTTTCTTTGCTTTGGCTTTTTTCCATTAACTGTTTCCTTTGAAAGGAAACATGACTACCTTGAAAAGATTATGTTCTTTTATTCCAACTGTCTTAATTCCCTCAAGCAGTTGATTCTTTCGAGAAAACTGCCAGAGAAAGCTTTCCAGTGAACTGAGTATCATGCAGCAGCAAAATTTATTCTTTCTTCACAACTGGGACAGTATAGGCTTCTTCCATACTCTCCATCCTTTGCTTCCTTGTACTGAAACTTTTTTCTACTAATCTGCTAGAAACCACATTCCTATTTATGCCATTTCCCTCTGCTAAAGAAGATACAGGCTATTGTTCCAAAGAAACTTCACCAGTACTCTAAAAAACCCCAAAATCTAAATATCAATAAATGTCGATTATAAAACGTCTAGCCTTTGTCATTTTCATTAAGACAACCTTCAAAATCTACAAAGGAGACTCAAAAGCACGTCTTACTATGTTTCAAATGGTAATCAAATTGGTAGATGCTGCAGTGAAATGCTTAACTACTAAACACACGAGTAAGTGTCCACTTTGAACAAAATCGGTCAGATTATCACAGAAACATAGAATCATTTAGGTTGGAAAAGACCTTTAAGATCATCAAGTCCAACCATTAACCTAACACTGCCAAGTCCACCACTAAACCATGCCCCTAAGTGCCATATCTACACGTCTTTTAAATACCTCCAGGAACGGTGTCTCAACCACTTCCCTAGGCACCCTGTTCCAATGCTTGACAACCATTTTGGTGAAGAAATTTCTCCTAATATCCAAGCTAAACCTCCCCTGGCACAACCTGAGGCTGTTTCCTCTTGTTCTATCACTTGTTACTTGATAGAAGAGACCAACACCCACCTCACTACAACCTCCTTTCAGGTAGTTGTAGAGAGCGATAAGGTCTCCCCTCAGTCTCCTTTTCTCCAGGGTAAACAAGCCCAGTTCCCTCAGCCGCTCCTCATAAGACTTGTGCTCCAGGCCCTTCACCAGCTTGGTTGCCCTTCTCTGGACACGCTCCAGCACCTCAATGTCTTTATTGTAGCAAGGGGCCCAAAACTGAACACAGTATTTGAGGTGCAGCCTCACCAGTGCTGAGTACAGGGGGAAAATCACTTCCCTGCTCCTGCTGGCCACACCATTTCTCATACAATCCAGGATGCTGTTGGCCTTCTTGGCCACCTGGGCACACTGCTGGCTCATGATCAACTGGCTGTCAACCAACACCCCCAGGTCCTTTTCTGCCAGGCAGCTTTCCAGCCACTCTTCCCCCAGCCTGTAGCGCTGCATGGGGTTGTTGTGACCCAAGTGCGGGACCCGGCACTTGGCCTTGTTCAACCTCATACAGTTGCCCTCGGCCCATCGACCCAGCCTGTCCAGGTCCCTCTGTAGAGCCTTCCTACCCTCGAGCAGATCAACAATCCTGCCCAACTTGGTATCGTCTCCAAACTTACCAACGGTGCACTCAATCCCCTCGTCCAGATCATTGATAAAGATATTAAACAGAACTGGCCCCAATACTGAGCCCTGGGGAACACCATTATCTAGTATCTTATGATAGAAGGGGACGATATTCACCTTTTGGAGATCAATTAATGTCATAAGTTAATTATCATTACTTATAATTTACTAATTAATTATTTTTATTATTACAATAATTTATTGATTTATTAGTAGATTGGAAAGAAAACATAAGAATAAGCAGTCAATTTCCTGGATGAAGTCTCCCTGCAAGGTCTCAACAAGTTCCTATGGACTTGGATGTCCATGGATGGAACCATGCAGCACCACACATGCCTAAACGATCTGGAGCAGGGACTGAATAAAGTTACAAGACAAATAGATTTTTACTGAATTAAACAAGATAAATATATAAAAGGCAACTACGAAGACTTGGCAGAACAATGTTATTCATACTGAGTGATCAGACAATAAAATGGCAGATGAAATTCCACATGGATGAATAAAACACTATATGCACATGCGGAAAAAAAGTAACAGCTATCTTAATACAGAAGTTAGGATGGCTGAATAAGCAATGTGAGCACATAAAGGGAGAAGTCTTTCCGTTGATAAACTGTACAGTATAGGGACTAGGTACAGCTCATGACAGTATTTTTTAATTTCCTTACAAACTGGTCACCTTTGCTATCTTGGGATTCCACTACAGACTTGCCTAACTGCCTGCTCTCTCAGTTTCATGACTCAATCAAAAAAGGTGCTTTTTCTTGTCTCCAGTGTATTTAGTCCAGTTTAAAAAAAAAAGTGAACAGAATTAATGAACCTGAAGAATGGGAAGCCATGAACAATTTTAGAAGACACAATGGAAATTTACTGAGGATATAAAATAACATTTGGCAGCCCATGAAGCTGGAAATCAGCATAATAAGGACCAGCAAGAGAACAGACTTCCAGACAGGTATACAAATTTAATTTGCATCCAATGCATTCTTACAGTTGATAGACCAGAGACTCAGAGCCTTGCTCCATAGGCAGTTCTTTAACTTACCACTGGTGGATACTGCCAAGTAAAACTGCAGTTGGTTGAGTGTTTTACAATGTCTATCAGTTATTTAACATTCATCTTTGAAGTGCTCCATCTTATTTTCAGAATTAACACCCTCTTCGAAATGAAGACATTCAGATTCTTTCAATATATTATTTAAGGCTTCTGTAGGTAACAGTAACTTATACTTAGCCATATTTCAAATGTGTCATCAGAAAGTAAAGGGAAGTAAATACTTTAAAACTGAAGCTCAGGTTCTGATGATGCATTTGTTGCCAATTATATTAATTGAAATACCTGATGATCACACTGTAAGTGAAAACAGGGACACTGTTTCGAGAAACAACACCCTATTAAATTTAGAACAAAACATTTTCATTCTTTGCTGAGGATTTTGTGTGCAAGAATACTACTATGTAAAAAACACTGGAATCTGTACCACAGGCAAACAGGAGTCAGCGCCCAGAAAACATCTACCCTTCATTAAATAAGGGTTTGATTTAACTATTGTATTGAATTCATCTGAATAGCTTAGCTGAAGGGGGAAAAAAAAGCACTAGAATAGAGTGCTAGGGAATTTATGGAGACTATGAAATTATTTACTGTGTTTATGATCCCCAAGTACTTTCTGTAGTGTTCAAAAGAAAGTAATTATGCAAAAGAAGGAAGAGAAGTAGGCATAAAAGGATATGGAACAGAAACAAAGTAAAGTATGTTGCCATGACTGAACACCATTATTTAATGCTTACACATATCATCAGGGGTTTATTATTTGTCTCAATTTTGTCTTCTCCAAACAGTTCCACATGAATTCCACCTCTACAAGCTAGTAAAATATTAAAAAAAATGCTTAAATGCAACAAAATGGACACATATACAGAATTTTATTGAAAAACACAGTATTAGTGCATTCACCACTGCAGGCAGAAAAAGCACGAAAATAAAGATATGCGATGATTCATCTAATGTATATATCAACTAATCTTCTACCTATCACCTTATTTTTTACCACTGGTATAAATATAATACACCACAACATATAAAATCCAACCCCGACTCAGCCCCTCTATCATGCCAACCTCTGAATTTTGACTGTCATAATAGCTACTAGGAACAGGATTCTCCTCACCAAACTTTATATCTGACATAGTCAAAAGTGTAGGCTTTTGATCATCACTTGGAGGCATTTCTAATGAATGATTCATCTGATCAAATGCAGACATCTAAATTAGGTCTGATGAACTGCCCCTCAGGTTGTTACCTTTTCCCATTAACTATAAATAGTTTAAACAGTCAACTGAGTTGTAAATACCTATACCTAGACCTTCTCCTGATAGACAAGACAGAGATAATTACGTCTTAAAAGAAAAAAACCAAGGTCTTCTAGCAACTGCCATGTCAAAAGTCTGGTTTAACTCCTGTAGTTCCTAAACTGGTATATGATACCATTAACCACATGCCAAAGTGCATCACCTAGCCAAGATACTCTCTAATCAGTGTGAAGACGCAATACAAGCAATAATGTTGCACACTGCCCTGTTCAGGTGTTTTTGCTTTGGTGAAGGTGAAAAAATGGCAGAAGACAATATAAGGTGGTGACACACTTCAACCATTACAAAATTAGATCTTTTAAAATTGAGAGCAGATGGAATCTTTCCATTGACAATCTCCTAAATCACCTCAAAACAAGCACATGGAACATTTGCTAAGTAAGGTGATAATGTTATAATTTTACTATCAGGACAATGATGATATTAAAAATGGTTAATACTTATTTTAAGTTACACCAGAGAAGTAAGAAAACTCCACAAAATTACATATGAACCTGTCATGGTTTAAGCCCAGCTGGCAACAAAGCACCATGTGGCCGCTCGCTCACTCCTCAAACCCCTGGTGGGATGGGGAGGAGAAAATACAATTAAAAGTTCATGGGTCGAGACAAGGACAGAGAGGGATCACTCACCACTTATGGTCACAGGCAAAAAACAGATTTGACTTGGGGGAAAAAAACCAAAATCAATTTAATTGGTTACCAATCAAATCAGAGTAGGATAATGAGAAATAAAAACAAATCTTAAAACAGCTTCCCCCTCCTTCCCGGGCCCAACTCAACTCCTGATTTTCTCTCCCTCCTCCCCCCGAGCAGCGCAGGGGGACGGGGAATGGAGGTTGGGGTCAGTTCCTCACACCTTGTCTCTGCCGCTCCTTCCTCCTCAGGGGGAGGACTCCTCACTCCTCCCCTGCTCCAGCTTGGGGTCCCTCCCACAGAAGACAGTCCTCCATTAACTTCTCCAGCATGAGTCCTGCAGCCCATGGGAAGTTCTTCACCAACTGCTCCAGCATGGGTCCCTTCCATGGGCTGCAGTCCTTCAGGCACAGACTGCTCCAGCGTGGGCTTTCCCATGGAGTTATTGCCATCTTCAGGGGCATCCACCTGCTCTGGCATGGGGTCTGCAGGTGGGCATCTGCTCCCCTCCATGGGCTGTGGGGGGACAGCTTGCCGTCTCACCATGGGCTGCAGGGGCAGCCCCTCCTCCCCCGCTCCTCCTCCCCCTCCTTCCTCACTGACCTCAGTATCTGCAGAGGAGTTCCTCTCATATTCCAATCCCCCTACTTGCTGCAGGTTCCCCTTCTTAAATCTGTTCTCCCAGAGGCAATACCACCATTGCTGACAGGCTCGACCTGGGCCAGAGGCAGGTCCAACTTGGAGCCGGGGAAGCTTCGAGCAGCTTCTCACAGGAGCCACCCCTGTAGCCCCCTCCCCTGCTACCAAAATCCCACCACACAAACCCAATACAGAACCTCAGACAACAATAAAAGCCAGAATTTCTGACAAAATCATCTTAATCCTAGACCAGAAAAGGACCCAAATGCTTTAGAGATGATCTAGGCTTGACTACCAAACAGCACCAAGCCACCTAGTCACCTGAATGCCTGAAGACTCCTCTGTTTTCAGAGTTAGCTATCTAGACATTTAGAATTCTGTTTATGTCCACTACTTCTGTGAATTTAATTAAGATTCGCTAGTGAATTCCCATTTAGGGTCCTCAGACTTACATTTCTTCATACAAATCATCAGAGGAACATGATACAGTAGGTATACCGAGAGGATGTCTAATACACAGTTCAGAACAACAGAGAGCAGCAATTTAACTAAAAACTACAAATGAAGTAGGTACAATGTTTCATGTATTGCCCATTATATGAGCTTTTATCCAAGCAGGAGACAAATTCAATTCTCTCATCTTGACAAGACTGAAACTCCCATCCACCATGTTTCAGCAAAGCAGAAAACATGTTTCTCCAGCCAACTGGCAAGGACACCAAGTATAAGGGACCACCAAGGTCTGGTTTCTGTGCCCCTGGCCTCTCCAATGGAATTTTTACACAGTAGTAATCACATAAAATATAAGTTCTGAAAATAAGAACATCAGACCTCCTCTCTTTTACAGGGAAAAATAGTAAGGTAGTTCATTCCTCTCTTGGCTCTGTTCTTAGAACACATGGCCACACAGCAGACCACCTACAGTGAACAGTTCAATCAATCCTCTCTGTAAGGCAGCTAAATAGTGCATTTTATCAGTAGAAAGATGACCACCCTTCCCCCAATGCTGTCAACCCTTTCAAAGAATAACATTAATGGAGAAAAATTAGATGACTAAGTACAGGGAGACAGCTCCAGGCTATAATGTTGATCTGCTGTAGATATCCAATTTAGACATACTTGATTTAGTTTCTTAAGACATATCTCTCCACTGTTTACACTGATTGGTTAAGAAGATATAGTCCAACCTATGCATAATACCCTCCCTCCCTTGTTGCCTGGTATATACTCCATTCAGCAGCACCTAACTTCTCCCAAACACTACCCAGGAAAAGTAGATCTCTACCACAACTACAGGCTAGTTTTGCTGACACTGACCATCACCACAGTTGAATCCTTCCATAGATCTTGTACTGTTTGAGTGTCTTCTTCTCTTGATAGCCACAAACCTTGTCCAGATTGATAGCTAAGTTTAATTTCATTTATCTCAGGGAGACTGTAAAACAGGGAACTCATGTATTTTCTCTAATTTTGTTTTCCCTTTTGATGGAAATATGCAAAACAGATATGGAAATTGAGATTAACGTGACTAGGTTTTAAGTGTTTACTGGTACATAGGACTCCCATTGTTTAGCATGGCATTCAAGAGGCTATGACATGCCCTATTCTGCTAGGGCAAATGACCAGCCTTAAGTATACTCAAAAAGTTTATACATCTATGAATATGCATCTTACCTCTCTCCATTCTTTGTTTCCAATGGCTTGCGTGTACAAAACGCAGACTGTGAAAAGAAAAAAAAAAAGGTCATTTTCAGAATTTAACATATTCTTAAATTAACTGAACCAATTTTGTAGTCTGTTGTACTGTTGAAATTAGTAACTAGGACAATCAAATAGTAATATGTTTTCCCTCAGTTTTCAGTATGCCTAACCAGATCAACAACAATATGGTCTAGTTGTTGCAGCAATGAGCTAATAAATAGGGTGGTTCTAAAACAGGAGGCAACACTTATGCTTGACCTCCAGCAAATCACTTGACAATCCTTAGCAGTAAAATTGGATAAAAGCAGGTCTTCATTAAATGTGGATGGTTGGGCTATCCTAGTTAAACTAATGCATAATTACCCTAAATTATGCTTCCTTCAAGAGATGAGAGAATTAAAATAAAAACAAATGAGGATCCTACTGGAAAGAGACAGGGGAAATAAAAGTGGAAAAAGGAAAAAAAAAATAAATTCTCAGGTTTTCGTTCTTAATTCTGCTTCAAATTATTTACATATATATATTTAAGTATCTTGCATATGCATCTTTTTTTTCAGAAAAAACTAAAACCTAATAAAAAAATTGAATCAATTAAGTTTGTTGACCTAAGCCGTTTTAGAAAGACCAAGCAGCATAATCCCACAGGCATCGCTCTCCTTAGAGATCTGTTTTTCCTGTAGAGAACCCATTACACATTAATCTGCAGCTTCCATCACAGGGACTGGTGACAGACGTACAGTGATTATACGCAGGTCTTTTAAACACTATTATAAGTACAAATCATTTGCACTGAAGGAGTGCTATAAACTTGATTTTCTACAGTCTTGAATTAGTTGCAGCTGACAACCATAAAGCAATTTTTAACTGAAACTCCACTACAACTCTTTTCTAAACAATGGAAATACAGGTATTTGAACACTTCTCCTGACAAATTCTTCTCCTGTGCTGATCATTATTTTTCAGCAAAAGGCTAAAAATAATACTGATTTGGGTTGCAGCCTCAAACAATAAAGGTAGGAGCCTGGTTTTGTTCTCAATGATGTCAGAATCATCAACAGACCAAAGTAGAAATGAAGTCAAGCTCCAAACAACATTTTCTTCTTACTTGAAAGGTATTTGGTGTGGAACAAAAAAAAAAAAAAATACTATTAGGCAGCAGCAAATAAGAGGAAGAACAGAAAAAAGCAAGTTCAATATTTTAGCTCACATAGAAGTTAAAAGTTAACACAATTCAACTTTTTTTCAAATAAGATGTCTTGTAGAAGAAAAAAGCTTTTACAAAAAATTTCAAAATCATTCTCCGGAGATGTCTGTCTTCCTCCATTTACTCTAAATGAAACCTTGGGCAATCATGCTCCTAGCTTTGGTTCCTGCTTATAGTAGAATGAATCCAAACCAACGAGCCTATTTTAACAGCACACTCTGGAGTAGACTGCTGAACTATATTACACGAAGAATGAAGTTAAATGGCTGTGCCAAGGTAACCCTGGTAGAAGAAGGAAATGTTGCCAAAGGAAGTCTCCTCCATAGATGAAAAGAAGCAAAAAAATATTCTCTGGAAATAGCCCTACTGCTAACATAGAATCAGGTAGGCTCTCACAAATATTCCTTTCACTTTCCCCATTGGAAACTCTTTTTTAAATTAACATTACCAGTTCTGCAATAATGAATATTTTCCAATTTTCAGTAGTGGTTTCAAGAATGCAGATGTCTTACTTATTTCTAAAGCAGATATTATTGTGGATTTTGTCCATTTTGCCAAGAGCTTACATCTAAATTTTCAATTAGAAATTTCCCATACCTATAACCCCAGTTGAGAATAGAACTGAAATTCACTTAGAGGAAAAGCCACTCTTTACAGATTATGTGCACTTTTGCTATTCGGATATTTGTATTGTCCAGATTTTTCTTAAACATAATCACTTTTCACTATCGATTTGCTGCTTTATTTTTTGTACTACATCCTGCCCTGCGTATTAGTGTTAATACAGTAAATCAAGTAACAATTGTGCATTGCAGCTGTGGAACAAAAAGAATATTAAAAAATGAGAGATTTAATATTGAGGAGAAGCAAGAAACAATGCAACTGTAAATATCCACTACCATCAAATTTTCAGAAAAGAAACATTCTGGCGCTACCTTATCTCCCTAGTTTATGAAGCCAAATAAAAGAACAGCTATGAACAATAAGACTAAAAAAGATTAACATAGGACAATTTTCATCTCCTACCATGGTTGATGACATGGGAGTCACACAATATAAAAGGGTTAAAAAACAGGTGTAAAACTATACCTTAAAACTAATTCAGTCTCTTACTCTATTCCTACTTTTTGGAAGGCTGCTCACACCTGTCTGTCTGTCAGTTTACTATCATTTGGGGTTTTTTTTATCTTTGGAGGACTTAGAGCAAGCAATGCTAACATTCTCACCCTTTCACCGCTGAGGCACTAGTAGACTTCTATTCCCCTCCATTACCAGTGGCTCCCCAGTGCGTCTAAAGGTATATCCCAGGAGTGGGACCACCTGTCTAGTTTAAGAATCATTTATATAAAACCTTGAATAAGGAGAAAAGAGCTAAGAATTTGTAGTATGACTAGCAATTTTCTGATATTTATCGAGGCTGCAGATGTGGTAGGTACTTTAAATATAATGAAGATATAGACTAATAATCATGTCATGTAAAATCTATTTTATTATAAGTACAAGGTGCAAGTTTGACAGTGATACATACATGTGCATCTCAAACTGACATTTCAAAAAAAAGTCAGTCCTAATGAAAGCTATAGAAAAGACATATGTTCCAGACTTTCTGATAAATACTTTGCAAATTTAGAATAATTTAAAAACTTCTTCTATCTTTCCTCTAAAACTCACACCAGAAATTTTCAGGAAACCGTCCATGATACTGGCCTCCATCAGCGGTAAGGTTCACTATACTTAAAGGTTCTTGGAGAGATGGTTTTATAAAGACCCTGATATCATACTAATTACAATAATCCCTCAAAAACTTCTTCAAAGTCATATCCAACTGGAGAAATGCAGATAAGTATGCTGAAGGTGACCTAAAGCACTTGAACTGCTCAAGCCAGAGATCTAAGGCTTCCTGAAGCAACCAATTATTTTTTTTGAGCAGAAAATAGTTAATAGCATTGTTATGTGGGAGGAGAAGAAATAAGTGGGACAAACAGGAAATTCTTAAGTTTCAAAAGCCAACGTATCATGCAACTACGTCCTAAGATGGAGCTGAACAACCAGTTCTCTTGTAATCTGGAAAACTGAGGGAGAAACGAGGAAGTTCAGAGCACCGAATTGATGAAGAATAACATACCCTCACAAGGAAGTTGGCTGAGAAACCCTTTTGGAAGGCTTTGCCATGTAAGCTCTTCCAAGGGAAGATACATCCATACCTATAGTCAGAAACATTAACATTTAGTAATTTTTAACTCTGGACACTGATACCACCGTGTCAAATTCAAGGTAAATTTAATGAAACCTTGCAAGGAATAAGAGGGTGGAAGTGTCAACAGTTATCACTCAGTTGTAGATTCAGTTCCCAAAATATAGTCTGCACTTTCTTATTTTCCCAGACGGTTTGGGCTTCCCTTACCCTACTCTGGTCCTTTCCCATTCAATGTATATATGCTTATCCTTTAGCCTGGCAACTACTGTTACATCCGAACCATCCACCTCAGTTTTCCCAAACATAACACTACGTCTGTTCCTTTTCACAAGTCTTAGTAACAGTAAAGTTGGCCTTTTCCCCATGCTACCTAAATCCTCCTATGATCCTGCACCCCGTTCTAGCAGGGACTCCCCATTACTCTTCACTGACCAGCTTCTATACCTTCTAGGCAGAGCTTCCTGAAGGTCCCTTTGTCCCAGTTGTCATGAGATTCTTCTCATTGTTACTATTCCATGGTGGAATCTTCCAGGGGAAGAGTTTTTACGTCTCCAGTCTTTCATATCAGACTCTTTCTATTATCATACCTAGGAGTCACAGGGCTCCACAAGAGGACACTCCATCCTGACCACGGTGCTGCCACCACAGCTGCACAGTGGCTCAGTTTGGCTAGCCAGTGCCTAGGAAGAAAATTATTCTACCTAACTGTCATCAGATAAAGAAACACACCAAATTCATTAACCTGTATCTCCTTTGTAGGTCTTATTCCAGCCTCACCGGGGAAGCACTGCTTTAGCTCATTCTCTCCAAGCAAATTACAAAAAAAAAAAAAAAAAAAAAAAGGTTTTCTCAAAAATATTCCTAGAAAAAAACAGTCTCCAAAGTGGAAGAACAGAATGGTCCAAATGCTACAGTAAATCAATATATATGACTTGCTTTGACTCCACTGAGGAGAAAGCATTGTCAGTGAGAGACTTTAGTATTGTTTAAAACTTCATGAACTATTCAAGTCTGGCTATCCAAGTCTGTCCCATCTATATCTAATATCTCTACATTATTTCTGTAACTTGCCTCTAGGGAGGCAAGTGCCAGTTTCCTCTTGGCATGAATATTCTATATTGCAGGGAAGTGGTTGGAATTGGGATAAATACTGAGTAGCAATTACAGTATTAAAAAAAAGGCTAAGCAAACTTCCTATGAGAACCAGAGAAATCACAAGTTTCTTCTTAATTTCAGGAGAAGGCTATTTATGTTGACATGGGAGTCAACTATATTCATGTGTGTCCCTCTCTGAGAAAAAGACCAAGACATTAAAAACAGATTTTCACTATCAGTATGATCCCTAGATAACTGCATTGGAGTTTGAAAAGCATATTAGAATTGGCCTAGTCAACTCCAATGAGACCTCAACACACAGAGTGACTCTACGTGGTTCTATCTTCTATGAGATCCAATGGTTGCAAATTCAGTGGGTCTAAAAGTGGATCTTGTGAAAGTGGTATGATGCTGGTTTTGACACCTTTTTCAGCTAACAGGATATAAGTTGCTGTATACAGACCAGCCTAAGAATGGCCCTTGTCCCAGCAAACAGACACTGAGGAAAGTTACCCTGCTGTACTTCCAACTACAGAAAAGAATAGCACTTCTTACACTACACCCTTACCCTCTCACTTTTACAGTACAGCCATATCTCTGTCCTCAACTAAAGGATACTAGGAGCAAACAAACTACATTGGATAATAAAAAAACCCTGCAGAATACTAAAACTAAATGTACACTGTTTGGAGAGTACCCACAATCAAAGCTGCTTTGCCAAGTAATTTCCTGAGTGCAAATACTTCCAGAGCCAACAGTTTCTCTCTACTAAGGACAGTATTACTGTATCCATGTTTTTGTACTGCTAGCCTGTGACAGGTAGGCCTGATTGGCAGCGTAACTGGGTACTCACAACTTGAGACCAGATCTCTAAAGCGCGCCACCAATTTGAATGCTTTAAATAAGCTATTTACCAGAAACAAGAAAGCAGTATGTTTTTAATTTATAGGCAAGGTTATGACACTTTAAAAAATAATTCCATATACTTTGAATCCCTAAAAAAACCACCAATTTACTTCTCAGAAATATTTTAAAGTTAGACATTAAGACTGCTTTAAGTTTCCTGCCACTCTGTTTCCTTGTGTCCCTTCCCCAGTATGGGCGACCCACCAGCCACAATCACTTGGGTCTGGGCTGCCCACAGGCCACAGACCCTTCAGAGATGTACTGCCTTCTGTATGGAGCGTCCCCTTTCAAGAATGCATCTCCAGCAGCTCGTCTTCAGAAGTGTGGCTCCCAGCAGTATCTTCAGCAGCTGTGCCTCTAGCTCCTCGCTGCTGCCACTTGTTTTCTAAAATATGTCTGGGCAGGAGCACTGTGTGCTCCCCTGGCTGGCAGAAGTTCTGGCAGGCACTGGTTACTCGCACGGCCTTCGGAGCTGACTGGAACCAGCTGTGACAGCCACAGGGTGGTTCACGGCCCCCTCCCACACAGGTCGCACTGCAGTCCCCTGACACTCAAACCCTGCAATTTATGCCTATTACAGTTCCCTATCTGATAAAAACTTGAAGCACTTGTCCCTAATAATATTTGAGCTTAAAAATTAGACACCTCATCACTTTTGTTGAAAGGTGCCTTGATTCAATAAAGAGATCTCTAAATTCAGTCTATCGGGGGCAATAGGTCACCGACAACTCTTCAACATTGCTTAACCTAGACAACTGAGTTTTTATTAGACAACCGAAAAACAGTTAGTAATATGCAAGAGATTCAATTCTGCATGATCTCCCTACACCAGAGGCATGGTATTGCCTACGTCTCCTTTTTAAAAAAAAAAAAATGTTTTATAGGTTAGGAATGTCAAAGGTACTCCTAACTTTATGCAGCTTTTCCGCTGGAAGTAGAAGCTTTTCCCATCAAAAGTGTATTATGGAATCTCTCTCAAGAAACTTTTGGTTAAGAATGGACAAACATACTCTCACAAAAGTACTCAAATGTTTCACACTGTCACATGACTCAGTATTCAAGTATATCCCATCAGGACATGGTTACATGTCCAGACACTTGATAGAAATATATGTCTCAGGTTATTTCCAATGTCACTAAGTACAATACATGGTATTCTAAGGAAGAAAAGCCCAGGCTTAAAAAAAGAAAATGAACTTACAGATAAAAAGATATGGAGACTTGTAGGGGAGACAACATGACCCAAGATGCCATAATCTAAGGCTTTATACATTATAAGAATTAACTTAATTTTATTTTTCAGCGTTTGACTCAGGTTAGTGGACACCATGTACTAGTGGCAACAGCTGCTTCTAGTTTATTTAGAAGTTTGCTTACTAGCTTTGAAAGAGATCTGGAACAACAGATACTTTAAAAAAAAAGAAAAAATATATACTTTTCTGCATTTATTAATTTTAGGAAAATGTAGGTTGACTGCTAAATAAGGGACCACGTAGCTCAGGAAAGCAATATTAAAGTCTTTAAAATTCCAGTTCATGTAACAGAAACTATAAGTGTAACTTAATTACTTTAAATAATTGTCACAAAGACAATGTAAACCTGACATGGAAGAAAATCACCCACTTAATTTTTTAATCCAGTATTCACAAATTTGGAATATATAATGAGAAGAAACAATAAAATGCTACATACTTACTTGGATCAGATTTTGAAAACGTATCTCTGTCCAAAAGATTTCTGTTAAAAAAAAAAAAAAAGATTATTTTAATCTTATTTATAAAAAATGGTGAAAGATACAAATCAGATACCAATGCATATATGTTTTTAACAATTTTGATCAAGAGTCAGCTTAGTTTTCTGCCCTCCTAATACATAAGATTTACTCGGTCAGTCAGCACTAACACTTGAGTCATCTTATTATACATTTTGGATTTGAGCAAACTGTAGCTCATATATTCCAATACCATGAAGTGAAAAGCAACACACGACAAGCACATCAAGTGTATATAATGGACATCAGGAACAGAAATACCTTCACATCACAAACATCTACCAGAGATTAACTTCCTAGCTGAATCCCAAAACTTTAAACTTTATTTAAAAGAATGGCTATGAGATCTCAGATCCATCAGGAAATATCTGTAAGAATCTGTCATGGATGCATAAGGTAAAGAAAACTAAAGCATACACAGGACATACATCAAAATTAGGAACTTTCTAAATATCTACAAAATAGCTAGGAATAAGTAGTAAATATTAATTTCTTTGTTATGCAATGCAGCCCCAATATCGTAGCCACACTTCAGCCAACTGAGTGTCATACACAGATGAGGAAACTCAAATTAACAGTAAGTCTAGAGAATCAGGACTGACCAGAAAACCATTCTCAGAATAGTTACCAACATTTCATCATTCAAAAATAAAAATTTAAAATAATTTAAAAAAAATTAAATCATCTTGACAAACTAGAAAAATGGTCTGAAAACAGGATGCCACTGAACAGGGACAAGATAGAGCTATTAAACCTAGGCAGGTAGTTTAAGTTAGGTATTAAGCTTAATCAACAGCAAAATCACAGCATAGATGCATATAGCTGGACATACAGTAGTTGTGTCAAAAACAGCTCTAGACATCACAGTAGACCACAAATTGAATGCAAGTCAGGAATCTTCTGCCTTTGGGGAAAAAGGCATACTAGAATACATAAAGAAAAATGCCACTTTAATTGTCTGGTCTTTGTAATACTGGTAAACACTCAAGTCAAGCAGTAATGTTTTGGGCACTCCCAATTTCTTGCAATCTAAGACAGACATGGAACCACCAGAGTCCAGCGGAAGCAAAAATAAACAGAAGTCTATAGACTATATCTATGAGGAAAACACTGCTGCAAATTGAAGCTGATCTCCATGTAGGCAGAGCACCTAGGAACAGGTTTAACCCTAAATTGAATCTTCTGCACTGCAGGCACCGAAGTTGAACTTTATTCCATTGTTATACCATCTTTCATTGTTAAAGGTGGCCAGACATGATGTGAAATCTCCACCACTGAAGGTCTTTAAGAACATGTTAGGTAGCTACAAGTCCTAATAAGTTCTTTGATCCTACCCTAGAGCAAGAGGAAGGATTAAATAACCAGTTTACATCCCTTACAGCTTATTATTTTTAATAATTAGTACAGTTTCTTCAAAGGTCACCATTTATTACTCTCATTCAGATCTAAATCACATTATTTCTGTGCTACTGAACAGTGCTGAAAAGTGTATTAATATGTTGTTCAATACAGGTGTTCTAAGTGGTCCACTCATGCTTCAACAAGGAAAAGACACTGTATTCCCAATTTAGAAACTGCCAAGTCCACATTTCAGAACAAGCAATAAGAACAAAAGATAGCTTTAAAAGAACATTGGGTGCATTTGTTTCATCCACTTTAGCCAAAGTAGGCACCAGGATTAAAATCTGTATTTGTGAATGAACCTGAAGTCTGCATGTGCCACTTCTTCAGAACTTCTCTAATCCATTCAGAAGTGGGATTTTTACATATGCATTTAATTATACTCAGAGAGACTGTACTCCATCTTAACCAAAAATGTGCAAATATAAATTAAAATATTAACAAACCCAGGAAAATCACCGATTCCAAGTCTGTATTTGACAATGACCACTACAAACTGCTTTAAAAGACAGTACAGTAAATTCTGCAATATCATAATTGCCAATCCAAAATTAAAATTGCCTCCTACTCCTCTTTAATTATACATACCTAGATAAGCCATTAATTCATGGTAACTAGAATTGGTTTTATTATCAAAAAATGAATTGCTATAAAAACCTAGAATTATGGTTATATGAAAGAAATAGTACATTAGGTTTTGGGATAGGCCTCCCATGCTCACTATTAGGATTCCAAGCAATTTTAATTCCTCTGCATAAATACTATAAAATGACCTTATAATTGGTAAATTAGTGTTTGTGACTGCAGATTAAGATTAAACCATTTTAATGACTCTTATACTGAACTAAGGTGCTTTGAGTTTTTTAAATATTTCCTACTCTTATCTTGTTCCTTTTTAAGTTTTCTTCCTCTATTTTCCCATATACATAAAAACATAAAGACTGGCCATACCAGGTACTGTAAAGCTCAGTCTATCCCGATACCCTTATTCCAGCAGTTGCAAAACGTAGCCACCATAGGAACAGTGTAAGAACAAGGTAAGAATCCGTAATACTTCCTGAGAATGTTCCTGGTCACCAACCATTAGCTGCTCAGGGACTTCTTGAATTAAGAACATTTCTACATCGACAGTATCCCTGAAAGGATTGTAAGGGTTGAGATACCAAAGTTTAACACTGTAACTCAGGTCAGTGTCATTAATTCACAGTTTTGAACTAATACAGCTTGTAAAATACTCAATTTGACCTTTCACGCATTTCACCATAAATAAACAATGTCTTCAGCAAAGTTTGCAGGCATGCCTGATCTTCCAAATCATTAATAACCAACCAAAATAGTAACATAAGAACTTAAGCTGTTCAAGCAATGCAGCTAGTTTCAGAAGAAACTTTCCACTAAATCACGTAACAGCTCAAAAGACTGCTCAATTTCATTTGTGCATTTTCATTTTAGGGGGAAAACAATCAAAGTCCTCCTTTAAATATATGAAAACTGCATGCCACATAAGCATAGGACACTCTACAACCAAAAGAAATGCTAAAAGCAAAAGAAGACTGGATGTATTTCTGGAACTTTATGTAGTCTTTATCCCTTTAATAGTCAATGGCACTTTCTGCACAGGCTGAGCGATACAGGGTGTATTTCTTTCCCTTTTTCCTGAGAAAAGTATTCTCTTTGGTAGTATGCTATTTTGTCTCAGGAAACAGTCCTAGGAAAGCTCACAAACTCAGAAACCAGAAATAGCTGAAACTTCTGTTTCTTCCTCCTAATCCAAGTATCAAGAGAAACAGACTTCTATTTTCACTGAAGACGGTGAGTATATTTTTTCTACACCCATTAAGCTTTTCAGATAAAGAATGCAAAAAGAAAAGAGAAGGAATTGCTATTAATTATGAGGGGGAAAAAAAAAAAAAAAAAAAGACATATGCTTTTACCTGGAAAAACATGAACATCAAATACCTACAGCAAAGAAGTCTGGGAACATCTGTGCAGAAAGCATTATTCTACCATCACAGATCCTGAAGGAATTCATTCTGCACCTACCCATTCTGGAGTGGACCTTCCAAAATGGTTGCAAGGGCATAAACAACGAACAGAAAAAAACAAATAGGAGGCATGGCAATAACACCTACTTAGTCTAAACTGGAACACACAAGACAGATTAGAAATGCTGGGATAAAGAGTTATTTTTCTGTATGACAGCAATTTCCCCAGGAAAAAAAAAAAGTAATCAGTCAATAAGAAAATTTAAAACATATTTAGCCATGCCTTACAGAATCACTTTGTTCACACAGTTTCGTGAACTCCATAAAGATTTGTCAAAATAACAGTTTCTGCCCAGTACTTTCCTTCAAAAATTGTTTCAAAACAGAATAGAGTATTTCAGTTGGAAGGAACCCACAGCAGACATCTAGTTCAACTTCAGGGCTTGTTAAAGCGTGTTATTAAGGGCATTGTCCAAATGCCTCTTAAAAAATGACAGGCTTGGGGCATTAACCTCCTTTCTAGAAAGCCTGTTCCAGTGTTTGACCACCCTCTCAATAAAGAAATGATTCCTAATGTCAAGTTTTTTGTACTATGTTTAATGTAAAAACATCTCATATGTATAAATCAGATACTTCAATATTCACTGATCTAGTTAGCAGTGGTAGCTAAACAGAAATCGTTACAGTCGATGTTGCTTTGTATGATCTCACGTACTCTATGCATCATACCTACCTTGACAAAGACTGACCTATGTTAAAAAGTAACATTTGCTCACCTTGTTCATATACAGGTTGCTTCAAATTTGACTTTATTTTAATGCTCAATATCTGAACTTCCTGCTCTGTAATTTTTTTGTTTTAAATTTAACTCTTTGTTATACCTAGCTGCTAAGCAGAAGTAAATCCAATTCTCCCTTCAAAAATGACAGAATTCTGGCACTGAAAAACAGACTACAGTAACTACAGAATGAAATAGTTTAAAATCTATCTCTCTAGTCTCAAAAAAAAAAACAAACCACAAAATCCTAAAAAACCCCGTGTTCATATGACTGGAAAAATATTTATACATTGCTTTCAGCAGCTCTGAAATCCTTAATGATAAAAAAGTGGTTTACTTCAGATGAATTTGTCAGAATCTCTCCAGGTGTTACAAGTTTTATGTTTCTCTTCATCTTTAGATTACATTTAAGTGCATGCAAAGATTCCTTGGTTGTGAAATAAAGCACTCAGCAGTTTCCAAACACAAAAGTTAGTTACCCGTGCAAAATTGGTTTTAATTTTTAGAAAATATACATTTTCAATATATTATACTCTCATATAAGCATACACTACTTTTCTCACAGTACACTTGTACCACTCCATGGGAAGAGGAATTGTCCCTAGTTCATTAAACAGTCCATTAAACAAATGCATTTCTGTTTCCCTCACTTAATGCGGGGCCCATGTGTCTTTTTCAAGGAAGATCCTGAAAAAAGCAGCAGCATCTCCTCACCTTTTACTGTGCAGAATAGTATCCATTCTACTACTAATTGTAACATAACTGTATTACATCCTAGTAGTCGCTGTCCCTCAGCCTTGACTGGTATTACTGGACTTGCAATAGTCAGTCCTAGGTAAGATGAGGTATGATCCAAAGAGCCTACTTGAGTGAAGAGTCCACTTGACTTCCTGCAGAGTAATTTCGCAAACAATTTTTCACTTGTAATGCTAGCTTAAGTAGTCACCCTTCCCTAGCTATTTACTCTCACCTTCTGTATTCTGTCAGAACACAATAAAAAGCAAGCTATTAGCCTCCAGATCTCTATATTCAAATGCCCTGGACCTAAAAGCAGATTAGACAATTTCTCAGAATTTTATCTTCTTGTCAAAATAACTGGTTGTCTTAGGAAAGGCTCACAGGCAAGAAAATGGTGGCTCTCCTGACTAAGAAGCAATTAGGATGACTTCTTCCTTTCTGTTCAGATTGTCTCCACTCTTTGGGACACTAGAAGGACTGGGAAGAAAGCAAACATATCTCTGATGTGCAAGCTTAACATCCACAATACGTCTTCATAACTTTTGGAGAATTGACTCTTCTTGTGCACAAGACGATGAAAAAATAATTTTCAGCCTCCCAGTAACTTTCATTGTCTATTTAAACATATATTGGTTGAGAAGCCATTATCTTAAAGGAAAAAGAAATGGAGAAGCAATGAGAAGGGTTAGACCAGCAGTGCTTCCATGAGTTTTTTTGACAACCCACAGAAAGTCCTCTCCGGCTAGATGTACACAAACAGTTTAAGGATGATACCTCTATTAAAACTGCTAACTACTTCTGGGGATTAAAAAAAACAAACAAAGGAGTTGCCAAGTTTATTTACTTCAACATAAGAATAGTTTCACAGACATTCTATGGAAACGGACAGGAAGCACTGGATTATGAAAAGATACACTTGCAGATGAAGCAGACCTGAACACATTCCTGGACTGTTCCAGTTTAAATAAAAAAAGTCCATTTAGGAATATCACAAACTGAATTCTGCTTCAATAGCAACCTAATTATTATTTGAAACCAACAGAATGAACCATCTACATTCATGTTTCTAAGGCTGAGCAGGTAAACAGTCTCTGGGTCTGAGCTACTAGTGACGTATCCTGGGGGATGGCACTAAGGATTGCTGGTGGTCAAAAGTTCTATTCAATCTAGTGTCAACTCACTGGTCCCTTCCAGCTACTTTCACCCAGCCCATCCAAATCCATGGATATGCTGCCCTATTTTAGATCTGATTTCTTTAGGAATGTAGAGTTAATACAGTATTTCATTAATGTATAACAATATATATAACATACAAACTGGTATTGCAGTTTTTCTGAAACAAATCTTCAAAAGGTATACATCAAAGAAGTAATATAGAAAGCAAACATATACCTCATCCTTTCTCAGCCATTGCAGAGGTGTTGGGGGGTGAGGCACTGCTTAGATGGGCAGAGAAAGAAAGAAAATAAGGAAAATAATACTACTACAGAAAGTCTTCATAATAATACATTTAAAGTTGTTACACACTTCCTAGTACCTAGCCCTTTCCCCGCTGTCGGGCTTTCCCATATACCACCCTTCTGAAGCCTGAGATTGCCGGCTTCAGCTGTGGGAGGGTGTTCCACTGAGCCATCCCCCGGTGTACCATGTCCTGCCTGGGGAGAAGCATGAAGTTTACAGTGGTGGCAGGGGTGGAACAGGTGGTCTCAGGAGTATGACGTAGATGGCTTCTTCCTCCCCACTCTGAGGACCCCCACCTGGGCTATTTTTCCAACATGCTTTTACATCCTGCTCTTGCCTCACTGGTCTGCAACTCCATTTCACGTCCACATTTACTGTATATATTGTATTACATCTGCTTGAGACTTGCTCTTGCAGCTCTTTTGATTTTGCCCAGCTCCCAGCCTGGACTTGTTTACCAACCACCGGTGACCTCTTCACAGCGCTGGGGTCCCCAGTGGCACCCCGAGCCCCCTCTTTTCAGCCTCTGCTCCTGCTCCTCCACCCTGCATCCTGTGTCCGCACTTGCAAGCCCTCTGCTATCCCACCATGCCCATGCTCCTCTGCGCTGCACCCTTCCCTGCAACTCACAAATAGGTCATTCTACACAGAATAACTACTTGCTGCTACTATCTGTAGAAAGAAATATGGTTATACCACACAATTACACAAAGACAAGCCAAAGCAAAACCAAGCAGTAGCCACCTGGTCATTACAAAAAGCACTGGTTTGGGTTTGCAGCTAAGCAAACCCAAACAAAGCTCCATGTAGGCAAGGACAAGTTTAGACGAAATCTGACAAGTCCTGAGCCCTTGCACGGTTGATGTGAAACCTGGGGCCTGCTCCTAGCAATCGCAAGACTGAATTTACGAGGCAACACTATATCTGCCTTAAATTCTAGAAGTCACATGGCTGCACGCTTAAAGTTCAAACAATATACATGCATAGGTGAAAACGAAACCATGTAGGCTATCAGGCTAACACATCTCTGTGACTATTTTGATGGACACTGTCACCCATTTACATTTTCTCCCAGTACACTCATTTTTCTCGGCTGAAGCCAGCTGGTTGTCTAGGCAGTTTCATTTCAAAGAAAAAACATACAAGATCAACTTTCTGTTGTCGGTCACACATAACCACTCCACAGACTTCTAATCCAACCTGGGCACACATACACAAAGAAAGCAGAAAAATGAAAACCAGACTTACCATCAGGATGAATTTTATATTCTGTATTTTGTACTATACAGAGTTACAAGCTCAAATAATTAATTTGTTATGGATATTTCTTTTATCATTCCATCTTCCTGCAACAGGGATTTCTAACAAATGATGAATATTTCCAAAAAACCAGGAGGTAAGTACACTGGCTGGAAAGAATCGATCTTGCCAGAAATCAATGCCTAGGACAATCAAAGATACAATTAAACATACTTTTGGGTACCGCAACCACTAGAAAGTGGCTGGTGATGACTTTCAGACTGCCAAACAAAAGGAAAAGCAAAAAACCTGAAGTAGTACGTTTTGTTCCTCTGTGCAAGAAACTTGAAATTAAATTATCTTCATTACTGAGAATAGGAGTTGCTTAATTCCATTCAGCCCATTCATTAGCATTAGATTTCTGTACAAATTGTGAAGCGGCATAGAACCGATCCAAACCAGGCATGGGCAACCAATTGTATTTCTGTTGAATTAACCATGATAAGGAGTTTATGCTGCCTTTCCACACATTACACCTGGTGTGGGAATACAGCCAGTGTAGAAGCCTCTCCAGCATAAACCCTGAATGATGAGGACAGACTGCCTAATTGAGCATAAAGCCTAGCAGAGCAAGACTATCATAAAAAACTTTCTCAATTAGCAAAGTGACCCTGTACTGTGTCAATATTTTACAACACTTTTACCATCTTTCAGGTAACCACGTCATCTTTGATACACTACTAGAAGTCATAAAGTGATCAAACTACAGCTTCTCTTTCCTATAGATATTAAAAAATTAGTCTCAAGAAGATAATTCTAATTAATAACTGCTCATTCAGTAAGTAAATAAACATTAACATGAGGCATAACGAAACTCTTGGCCTTTCTTGTAAGACAAGGTTTCATAAAGGCTATGGCTCAATCAGGAGACTACAGGAAAAAAACTAGGTCGGTCTACACAGTAACCATGAGGAGCATAAATCACCACTATACAGATCACAACAAAGAGTGAAAAACTTGAGAACCCGTTGAACTTCATATGTTCACACAGAGTACAAACTTCAAGATGTGTGACAACCATAATCTACTTGTGTTCTTGGTATTAAATATGCTAGTTCAGTCAACAACATAGTAACTGCACCGATAGAAGGGAAGATGGGGAGAGAATACAAAGTTTTTTCCAAGATTTAACTAGATTGGAATCAGTGAAGAACACCACCAGAGAGGGAGATACAGGATGACAGATGCATGGCCTGAAGCTTACCACAAGCTCACATGGGACCACAAATTTACACACCCAGCTGGTAAGTGAAGATTCAAGTCTTGGCACAGGCCTACAATCAGTATGCAGTGCAAATACCTCTTCAGAGAGGAAGAGGAACCTTTGGGCTGGAAAACAGCAGTGGAGTAAAAGAGCAGCCTATATTCTGTCTTCCACACCAACTGGAGGGCCAAGGTCCTGATCCTTCACCACATGACAATCACGCAAAATTATGCCAGGCCGCAACAAGTAAAGAATGCATAGTAGGTGACAACGAAATTTTCATTAGACCATGGATGCCGTTCAGGACGCAGAGGGAGATGGCTACCAGAACAATTGATCCAGACAATAGTGGACTATTACCAACACCAGAGGATCCTCTGGGATGACACATTTAAGTTGTTCTGCCACATTAGATCTGGCTCTTGAGCCAAAGAATACAGAGTCCTGATAAAAAACCTCAGAGGTTTAGGAATCTACATCTTACAAGAGTCGGAAAAGAACTGTGAACTTTTTGTTTGGTAGGCACTGAGTAGCAATAACTAGAAAAAATTAAATTAATTTCTTGCTTTTCTAGCATTTGTAAAACTACAGCCAATGCTGGCATTCAATAAGCCATAGGAATCATATGAAAAGTTTTTAGTCATACAGAAACCCCAGAAAGAGCACCACCTGATATCCAAAACATTTAGACTTTACAAAAGACTTTACAATTTTCATAGACAATTTCTCATTCTATGAGATGCACTTCTCCTAAAGGCTACCTGATGTGTCCCTGAAGCTAAAACAGGCTGGCTTGCAGAATAAGTAGTAGTGCAATGCCATCTGCATAGTACTGGAACCTGGCTAATTTGGTAACATTGACAGTACAGGCATGCAGGGCAAATTAACTTGGGAAGTGCTGACAGTTGAACCATGCAGAATTAAAAGCTCAGTGAATAGAAGCTGTATCCTTACAGGAAAGAGAGAAAGGAAAGAGAGAAAGGAAAGAGAGAAAGGAAAGAGAGAAAGGAAAGAGAGAAAGGAAAGAGAGAAAGGAAAGAGAGAAAGGAAAGAGAGAAAGGAAAGAGAGAAAGGAAAGAGAGAAAGGAAAGAGAGAAAGGAAAGAGAGAAAGGAAAGAGAGAAAGGAAAGAGAGAAAGGAAAGAGAGAAAGGAAAGAGAGAAAGGAAAGAGAGAAAGGAAAGAGAGAAAGGAAAGAGAGAAAGGAAAGAGAGAAAGGAAAGAGAGAAAGGAAAGAGAGAAAGGAAAGAGAGAAAGGAAAGAGAGAAAGGAAAGAGAGAAAGGAAAGAGAGAAAGGAAAGAGAGAAAGGAAAGAGAGAAAGGAAAGAGAGAAAGGAAAGAGAGAAAGGAAAGAGAGAAAGGAAAGAGAGAAAGGAAAGAGAGAAAGGAAAGAGAGAAAGGAAAGAGAGAAAGGAAAGAGAGAAAGGAAAGAGAGAAAGGAAAGAGAGAAAGGAAAGAGAGAAAGGAAAGAGAGAAAGGAAAGAGAGAAAGGAAAGAGAGAAAGGAAAGAGAGAAAGGAAAGAGAGAAAGGAAAGAGAGAAAGGAAAGAGAGAAAGGAAAGAGAGAAAGGAAAGAGAGAAAGGAAAGAGAGAAAGGAAAGAGAGAAAGGAAAGAGAGAAAGGAAAGAGAGAAAGGAAAGAGAGAAAGGAAAGACAGAAAGGAAAGAGAGAAAGGAAAGAGAGAAAGGAAAGACAGAAAGGAAAGACAGAAAGGAAAGACAGAAAGGAAAGACAGAAAGGAAAGACAGAAAGGAAAGACAGAAAGGAAAGACAGAAAGGAAAGACAGAAAGGAAAGACAGAAAGGAAAGACAGAAAGGAAAGACAGAAAGGAAAGACAGAAAGGAAAGACAGAAAGGAAAGACAGAAAGGAAAGACAGAAAGGAAAGACAGAAAGGAAAGACAGAAAGGAAAGACAGAAAGGAAAGACTATTGTCTAGAGTCACAAATCTATTGTGTGGCACAAATAGCTTGTACTGCTTCACTGACCACCAAGTTACACCACCTGTACAAACTGGAAGAAGTTCCCATACTTCCTATAAAGAAAACAAGCAAAAAAAAGAAAAAAAAATCTAGGAAGAAAGAATAGGTAGGAGCTGATAATTGTTCATGTAAACTAGTGACCAAAATTGGTTCTACAACTCTTCAGGTATCAAGGGAAAACTAATGTCTTGACCCAAACTATTTTAAAAGCATTTCTCTCCAGGTGTGTAAGCAATACACAACTGCTAATTATTAAAGAATTTTCAGCATTCTCTGAACTTTGCAGTTTGCTCTTGCTGTATTTCACAATTTCATTTAACACTACTTTTCGAGAGCTTTAGCCAATGAACGTGTTTACAGATGAATCACAAACATGTGTTAATCATTACTCTCTGCCCCAATGTCATTCATTTTATACTCAATTTTAAAGCATGATTTTGTAACCAAAAGCTGTCATCCCAGCACATAAAGAAGAAAGGAATCGCCACAGAAATTCCCATCCTTCTGCACTTGACATGGAGACATATCAGGATGGGAAATGATTTTTTTTAAATAAGAAAAACAGACATGGCTTTTGAAGATACCTACAGAGAAATTAACATTGTGAACTATATACTGAAATTAGTTACAAGTAAGGTAACGAAGGTCAGAATTGATTGTCTATGTCATATTCCTACATTTCTTCCTAACTACCTGATGGATTCTCAAATCACTATAAAACTAAGGTTTGAAGAAAACATTGCAGGTATATACAAACAATACCTGGAATGAAAGAAACTCCCATTATAAGTCAACTGGGTCAAATCCAGCATAAATGTTCTGACATCTGTAATTGTGACAGGTTACTTGAGGAACCTAAAAGTAATACTAAAGGTCCTGGATTGCTTTTGCACATAGCAGCACGCCCTTCACTGGACCAGGGTTTTCTGTGGTTGTTGCCAGTGAACTTGGCAGAGGCAGGCAGTAAGTACATCGGGGTGTTCCCATGTCAGCCTAGTGACTGTTTCAGTATTCCAAATTCAATCTTACTCTACTTCTTATCATCTCAGCCTTCTTTTGAAATGCAACCTTGATAAAACATCATATCATACTTTATTTACTAAGGAAAGAGAGGGAGTTGTCTGACAATTTAAGTTTAGAGCCCTGCCGTTCTGTCCTTGGAGAAGTAGTGTCAACTGCAGGAACTCCCGGGCAGCTACATTAGAAAATGGAGCAACGGACTGAAGCACAAACTTTGCCTCATTTCGCATCAGGAAACAACACTAGCAGTTCAAATTATCCGCTAGAAGCTGCCAACTCTGGTGGTGAAAGGAACCACTGCTCTGCAACTACTAGGGAATACTTAAGGAAGCTGTGAAACATGAATAAAGATACGAATATGAAAGCCCACAAATAAAATATTTTTAGACCTCTAACGGGAAATTCCCTGCGATTCAAGGGAGAAAGCAGGATTTTTTGAAATGCCGATAAACAAACCGCGGCCAAATAAATGCCGAGGAACAAAACGGCATACGCTAGGTTTTGCGTTACGGGCTGGCATTTTCTTAATTTATCGGCAACAGCGTTACGATAAAACGTGACGAGGTAGCACGCCCGGTTTCGTAACAGTTCGGCAGGAAAGCCTCAGACAACAGACGAAAGGATTATTCCGGAGGGGAGTTTCCTCCGTCCCCACCCGCGGCGCTTGGGTCAGCTCCAGAAGTTAAAACACCGGCTGGAGAAATCGCTCTGCGCGCACGCACGGCGAGGCGACCCCCGCTCCCCTCCGGCCAGCTTCCCCCGTGCCGGCAGCGGCACGGGAAGGAAGGATCTGGGGCGGCAGCAGCGGCCGCCCGTTTCGGCAAAGCCGGCGGCCGCCCGCAGCCCCTGCGAGAGCCGGCGCTTTCTGCCCCGGGGTCCGCCGGCAGCACCCCCGCCCCCGGCACGCCGAAGCGGGCTGCCGCGGGCCGGCCGCCGACCTCGGGCTGCGCCCGGGCGCTGCCGCCGGCTGAGCGCTCACAACTTCCCCGCGCCGGGCACGCTTCTCCGAGCACTGGAGGGAAAGCGCCTCGCACGGCGCCCGGCATGCGGCGGGCCGCCCGGCCGCTGCCCCTTCTCCTCCCGGCCGCCCCCCTCGGCTGACAGAGCCCGGGGCGGGGACCGGCCCGCTCGCCCGCCTGCCCCCTCCGACGCCCCCGGGGCGCGCGGGCAGGGCGGCCCGCAGCCGCCGCCGTACCTGCAGGACACGGAGAGCTCCACCTTGGTGGCCGGGATGCTGGCGCCGAGGACGTTAAAATCCCCCACGGACGCCATGTTCGGAAACCCACCACTCCTGCCCGGCTTCTGCCGCCCCGCCGGCTCCTCCAGCCCGAACATGGGGCAGCGCAGGGCGGGCAGGAGGGCGGCGGAGAGGGAGGGCAGGAGGCGGCGCCAAGCGGGCCGCCGCCCGTGGAGCGGAGCGGAGCGGTGCACCGGCCCGCGCCGCCGCCCGCGGGCTGCCGCCGCCGACTGAGGCGGCGAGGCGGGAGCGGGGCGGTGACGTCACCGCGGGCGGGAGCCGCGCGTGACTGCCCCGGCCCGGGGCGCGCGGGGTGCCCGACGGCCGGCGCGGGGGGCGGGCTGCCCGGGCCGACCCGCCGCCGGCCCGCCCCGCTCGGGCGCCGGAGCCCCCGGGGAGGAAACGGCACCGGGGCCGCGGGGCGGGGAACGGCCCCGGTGGAAGCGAGCCCGGCGGCCGGTCCCGCGCGTTTTCGCCCCTGCGCGGAAACTCCCGCCCCGTCCCGTCCCGTCCCGCAGGGTAGCCAGGGAATCCCCTGCCTCCCCGTTCGTGAGTCAGCGGGCCCACACGCCCCGAGCAACTCCCCGCCTCCCCGGGAGCCGGCGGCGGGGGGAGAGCGCGGCCCGGCCGCTCCCCGGCCGGTGACGTCCCAAACTTCAACGTCCCGCGGTGAGGCAGACTGATTCTCCCGGGCCACGACACAAGACGCACCCCGGCGGCAAAGCCCAGGAGTGTCCCGGGAGCGGCGGCCGCCCGCTGCGGCAGGGCAGGCAGGGACGGGGCGCGGCGGCTCCGCTGCCGGCTCCGCTGCCGGCCGGGCGGGCGCCAGGGGGCGCCGCAGAGGGGCCGCGGCGGCAGAGCGCGGGGCGCCGCCTCCCGCCGGCGGCGGGGCAGCAGCGGCCGTCTGCGCGGCGCTGAGTCGTGAAAGCCAGAAAGAAGAAACAAACGTGGAAAACCAGACGCTAACGTTAGTTGCCCTCGAAGAGAGAACAGCAATCGTTACTACAAGAGACTTGAGCCAACAGGCGTGCTCCTGCCTTGGTCGTTACGTGCGTTAAGTGACAGGTTGAAAAAACGGGAATTTCACCCTCTCGTGTACTTGCGCAGGCCCCTTTTTTTAAGACCGCTAGTTCAGTCACACTGAACCTGTCCACAATAATTCACCTTGTTTAGAATCATAGAATGTTGGAAAAGACCTTTAAGATCATCAAGTCCAGCTGTCAACCCAACACCACCACGCCCACTAAACCGCTAAACCATGTCCTGAAGTGCCTCATCTACGCACTTTTTGAACACCTCCAGGGATGGTGACTCCACCACTTCCCTGGGCAGCCTGTTCCAATGCCTGACAACCCTTTCAGTAAAGAAATTTTTCCTGACATCCAATCTAAACCTCCCCTGGTGCAACTTGAGGCCTTTCCCTCTTGTCCCATCGCTTGTTACTTGATAGAAGAGACCAACACCAGCTGGCTACATCCTCTGTTAAGGTAGTTGTAGAGAGCAGTAAGGTCTCCTCTCAGCCTTCTTTTCTCCAGGCTGTCAACCAGCACCCCCAGGTCTTTTTCTCCTGTATTTAGTTTGTATCCATTATCATGGCATCTAAGGAGCCCCCAGTATCCATTTCTCATCATAGCAGTTTGATGCGATATGGAAGTGCTACCGTCCCCATGTCATATAGGGACAGGTAAGGCACAGGCAAATTAAATGCCATGTCTGTAGTTGCACAGTACGTAGGACAGGTCAAAGATCACAGGATATCACACCAAATCCTGTACAGAACTCCTCTACTCCTCTGGCTGTTAATGGTTTTACACGTAGAAATAAAGAAGTTTAATGTGTTTATTTGCAAAAGACAAATGTAACTCTAAAGCCACAAATGTTACCAGAATACATTCATTTTGAATTTAATTTCTAGATTCCTGTTGGTGTAATTCAAGTTCAATGCATGATCTCAAGTAGTACCTCAAAATAATGATAGACAAGTGACTTGACTGTGGATACCTGGTCAGCTCCTAGCCAACAGATCAAGCAGTGGGAATACAGAAGACAGTAACGTGGTTTTACTTACAGGACGTATACTCCCTGTGCGCAGCACACGTCTGAAACATAACTTCAGTGGCAGAAACTCAGCAAAAATATCACTGATAATTTTGTTCATAAGCTTCTCACTTCACACGCTACTTCTAATCTTCTGCATCTGTTTTCAGGAAGGTATCACCTGAAGTCTCTTTCTTTTTCTTCCTTGTCCAGTTGTTGAACACAAAGCAATTTCTCATCAGCTATCACCAAAGTATTTCCTCTTAAATCAGCCTGTTTGAAGTTTTTGGTACAGCCAAGAAATCACGTACCTTCACAAGTATTCTAGGTGTGTCTGCAGGCAGCCAAACTAGCAAGCCTACAGCTGAAATTGCTAAAAAAAAACCCAAAGGCAAATCTACATCACTATTATCTTTGTCCATACAGTAGTGTGAAGGGATGGGTGAAGGACCACTGGTGTCTTGAGAGGCTAATGCTGAGTACAAACAGGGTACTAGATGACAAAAAACTAAAAAAAACCAGTTTCTAAGAAAAAATTAAAACTCTTTTTCAGCATTATAATACTGTTCCTCCCTCTTTTATAATCCACTGTAAAAATCTAAACATAATCAGTAGATCTCACAGACCATGGCATGAATAACTTAAAAGGCATGAATAGTTATTATAATAACTATAATATATTACTATATATTATATAAGTATTATAATAAGTATAGGCATGGGTAACTTAAAAGTATAGTATGGAAGTGTGATAGGATCTTATATTCTTCCCTACTAAGGTTAGGTGGGGGGTTGGTTTGATCATTTTTATATTATCTGATCTTAATGTTTTATTCTGCTTAGAAAAAGGGAAATAGTTGGTTATTGGTGATTCCATAAATAGAGCATCCTGTGAAAATAATGGTGGAGTTAAGGAAATTCAAGTCTTCAGTGTTGCTGGGGAGATACCCATCTCCTCTCATCATGTTTACAAAGGCACAGCTATTTTGTCCTCTGATGTTTCAGCTTAGAGTACGTAAGCACATAGTTCTCAAGCACTGGGAGTGATTTATATGGGAAAGAGAGAAGTGAAAATGAGGAATGGTTGAAAGATATGCACCAATAGGGCTAAATATACATTATTATGATTCCAGAGAGGCACCTTGTATTTGCTCATTCTTAAATGGCAATGAGGTGTGAGGACTGGACAATATCTGGAATTTACATACAAAATACCTATCAGATTACAGTGTGAAAGAAACCTCAGGGCTGTCTGTTGTATATGTGTGCTGGTTTTGGCTGGGATAGAGTTAATTTTCTTCACAGTAGCTAGTATGGGGCTGTGTTTTGGATTTGTGCTGGGAACAGTGTTGATAACACAGGGATGTTTTGGTTACTGCTGAGCCCTGCTTACCCAGAGCCAAGGGCTTTTCTGCTCCTCACCCCACCCCACCAGCGAGGAGGCTGGGGGGGCACAAGGAGTTGGGAGGGGACACAGCCGGGACAGCTGACCCCAACTGACCAGAGGGGTATTCCAGACCACAGGACATCGTGCTCAGTATATAAAGCTGGGGAAAGGAGGAGGAAGGGGGGACGTTCAGAGTGATGGCGTTTGTCTTCCCAAGTCACCGTTAGGCGTGCTGGAGCCCTGCTTTCCTGGAGATGGCTGAACACCTGCCTGCCCATGGGAAGTGGGGAATGAATTCCTTGTTTTGCTTTGCTTGTGTGCGTAGCTTTTGCTTTACCTATTAAACTGTCTTTATCTCAGCCCACAAGTTTTCTCACTTTTACTCTTCTGATTCTCTCCCCATCCCACCGCGGGGGGAGTGAGCGAGCGGCTGCATGGTGCTTAGTTGCCAGCTGGGGTTAAACCACGACAGTCAAACCGACACAATATGCTATGCTGACATTTGAATGAGATCATTGACTCTGTGAAAATTTTGCAGTGGAAAGCAGGACATATTTTCCTCGCTTTCTTTTGTGATTGTTACTTTATTATTGTCAGCTGTTGCTAATTATCAGATGTCTACATAACTCATTTCAATACGTGCAATCTTATTTAAGGAATGAGGGATATACTTGCAGTAATTACAGCATAAACTATGAACAAACTACAGATTCCAGAATAGCTGTAATGTGTAACACTGAATTATTGCTTTAAAACACCACTGCTTCCAGGTTTCAGCAATATAATTGAACCCGAATGCCACAGGATGCAAACATTGATTACTCCCCTCCACCGCCTCAGCTTTCTGCCTTGTAGATCATTAATTAGACATCTCAAGAAAAGAAGTTTTATGATTCAATCTTTGCACTCCTAAAAAAACCCACACACAAAACCAACACAAACTCTTCTGTAGGAAATTAAGAAATTGGAAATGGCATCTATTCTTCTGTAGATATGAAATAATATGTGGATGAGTATAGGAGTGAGCTTAGAAGTGAGCTTCAGCATTATTGGAACAAAACAACTGCAACTATAACACAATACCATTTTCATGACAACAAAAATACTGCTTGCTAAGTTTGAATCTGTGGTGAACATACCATATTCCCTGGTTCCTTCTCAAGTATTGTTCAGTAATTCCCTTACTTAACATCCAACAAACACTATCTTTTTATCCTGGCTGCTCTCAAACTGTTTCTTTCAAGACCCTGAAGAATGGAGTGACCTTAGCCATAACTTGGTGCTTTCTGATAGCTGAACATAGCACTGAAACAATGCCAACATCCTAATACACACTGCTGTTTGAGAATTATTGTATCTTTCTTTCCTGCCTTTGATTAGCACACTCTTTCTTTGCTACTGCTGATTGTTTTAATCCATTGACCAAAGACAAGGCATTCAGCATTTGCTAGGGCAAGTGGAACCATCAGCGCTACCATCATTACTGGAACCATCAGCAAGCACCATGGCTGAATCCAGACCACAGGCTTTAAAAACCATCTGTGATACAACACGCTGATGGATATGTTTAGTGCCTTTATTCTTCTAGTATGAATTACTTCCTATAACTCCATGATTTTGTAATCTGCTTTCAAAACACACAAATACTTATGAAGCTCTGTTTTTGTGATGGTAAAGTCTAAAGGAGGTGTCTGACTCAGAGATTAGACATAAAAAATCTCCACTCCTTGAAGGTTTTCACTTTAAATACTAGTTTTTCAAGGGCTTATGTCTGCAGTCTCACAGGTGTCAAGGAGAATGCATTCTTCAGTAAAAAGTATCTAGGCCTATGTTTCAAAGCCTTTGAAACCTATCCTTGCTGTCTGCAGGAAAAAAGAGTATGTTGTCACCATGGCATAAGCATGAGGAAGTTAGTGAGTCATCAGTGCAGAGACAGCTAATGATTTCACCATTTCTCTACCATGACAAAGTTAGTAAATGCATTTGTATACCTCTCTACTGGTTCCATGCAGAATAAAATCACAAAGTATAAATATGACTTCCAAAAGTCTCCAAACACGAAGGATAGCTATACAACAAATATTCTCATCTCACTATATTATACTTATCTACACCAAAACTGGCTATGTTATCTATCAAAGCACCTTTAGCACTAGATAAAGTTTCCTGGATTATTTCAAACTTTCTTCCAGTTTGATCCAGGTCAGAAGAGGCAGATCATCATCAGCACAACCATAAGGCTCCTTCCTCCCACATCCTAGGGAAAGTGTTCTTCTGTAGGATCAGCACAGCCATTCCAGGTTAAGTAGCATCAGTTCCTGACACAGTTTTCAGTTTGTTCAAGAGCTCTTCAAAATGGCAAAGACCCCTGAAGCACTCTCAGAGTCATCCAGGAGGTGTCATGGAATCCATTTCACATCTTACACTTAGTACTGCATAGTAAGGTCTCTACATCTACGAACAGAGGAATTTTAGATCTACTGAGCAGTTTTTCTGGCTCTCATCTCAGAATGAAGCATGTAGCATGGATCTCTAGTTCTAAGCATGTGACTTGGGAGTATTTTTAGTACTAGTTTTCAGCAGTCAATGAAGTCAGATTACAGTTCAGATTTCATTTTAAAGGACAAGGAATCAAACTGATTAGGTCTTTTTGAATGAAGAAATATTATTCATGCACCTTCAACTGAGCCACGGGCCATACTGATTTCATTTCTGGACAGGTTGCCAGAAAAATATAAGGATGCATTTAAAGCCATTTTTTTTTAGAAAGGCAACTCATGACTAGCTCATGGCAGCAGACAATTTCAGGTGCTGCTAAAGTAAGAGTGTTTAATATGGCAGCAAGGATGGTGACAAAAAGATTGTCTGCATACAATTTATCTCAAAAAGTCTAAATAACAATGTTCTTCTCAATGAACATAAGATCAGACAGCCCCAAAATGAAACCTCAACATGTTCATCACAAGATCAGTTGAGCACTCAAGGAAAGTACTTAAATTTCAGAAGAGGAAATCTACTTCCTCTTCAGCAACTTCCCATGTTCTTGGACTATTCTCCATGATTGGAATTATTTTTTTTGATCCTTCCCTGCCATGCCCACTCACCTCCAGGCCTTTTATGTTTCTGAGAAATATCAGCTGATTTGCAGAATATATGTGAGTGTTACAAATCTTTTAAGAATAATATATTACATGGTTTCTTTCTCTGCCTAATCTCTACCCACATCTTTTCCCTCAGCCTTCTTCCAGTGTTCATAAAATCACTGCCACTGTTAGCAACACATCTTTGGAGGCAAAGTCTTCATACGTAAAACTTGCCTTGTGAGTTGGCTAATGCAGAAGAAATTGTGCACTCAGCCTCTACAGATAATACACAGGTTCTCCAGTTATTTTCTTCATTGCAATTAAAATCAAACTCAGTTCTTTTAGGAAAAAAAATCATTACAGCAATTCTGAACCCAAGAACAGCAATACCCAAATTGCTACATTTGAGCCATCCTTCTCCATCAGTCAGGTTGTGCCTTTCATTACTCATGCACGTGACTTCATGTATTCCCTAGTAACATAGCGGAGACATTAGCTCACACTATTTCAGGCATGGAAGAAATCAGTATCTCTGCCAAAATAGGCACAGATTTAATCATTGAGGGTAGACTCCACCACAGATTTCATCAGGGAGCACCAACTGCTGACTTATTACCGACCTGTAAATATTCAGACAAACGTGTACATGGTGAGGGTGATAACCTGGACCAGTCTGGGTAAGTGTTGGATCCGCTGCCTGTCAACAGCCATACACTCGAGCTCACATAAATATATGATCTGGATGATATACCAGGTTCACATATCATTTCAGCTTCCCAGAAGGATCCCAGTGGAGTCAGGGTAACACTATATAATCTAAATAACCAGCAAGAAGCAAAATCAAACTTCTCTGTCAATTCCTTTTTAACAGTTTCTTTCACAAATTTCTCAGTGTAAGCCAAGATAGTGGAATTTTAAAAAACCTGTCACTATATATGCACATATCATGACTATTGCTTCATCATTTTGAAAAAAAGTGGTGGGTGTTTTTGTATTCCTTCGAAGATAAATGAAATCCCAGCATGTTGCCAGGTCCCCCCATGTACTATTTTTCATGCAGTCAGGCTTACAATGAAGCTCTGTCCCAAATTCATTTTGAAAGCTGTGTTTGATTTTTATGTTAATTAATTTATTCACTTCTTGATGCTTTTTTTTTGCCAAGATCACACTTGTTTTGTGGAAAAAAACAACAAATGCTCTTTGGACATAAAGAGAACATGGCTCTACTTTCATAGAGGAAAAAATTAATGGCTCCTTAAGGCGCTCTGTCATATTTGATAACCCCCTGTTAGACATGGAACCAGAAAGTGCAAGTCTCTCCCACAAGATGGGGTCCTATTGTCTGGACTCTGGGAAGAGAAGGAATTCTGTCTGGAAAGATTTGTGAAATCATGAGAGGATATAAAACATTCTCTGTTTTCCAGCTGAAAGATTTTCTGAGTGGATAACAGACCCTATCAGTACCATCTATGATATTGATTTGGTTTCTGCAGTTGATTTTATGCCTCAACCTACAAGGACTCAAGCAACAGTAACTGAAATACTAGGAATACTATTGAAAACCTGCACTCCCACAATTATCAACCATTATTCCTCGATAGGAGCTTTAAGGTCAAATGCTCAGTTTGGCAAAGCAGGCTTTAATCCGTTAAATCACTTTGGCTTTCACCTCCAGGAAAGGCCTCCAGCAGTAAGGTCTTTTTGTTCAGGTACTCAAAGAAAGTTTATCATTTTAGGGTAAATGTAATTTTCTGAGCTACTCAGTATGGTTGGGTTCTACAGAGCCCATAGTTTTCTCCCAGCCTGCAGACACCAGGTTTCTGGGCAGGGAAGAAGCAGAGCAGTGGTCTGGGTTGCTCTGCCCCTCGGCGTGGCTATCGTGTACACAACTGGGGGATCTCTGCAGCTAAAGTGAGGTCCTTGTACACAAGATGCTTTGAAGAATTACAGTTACTGTGGGGGCAAAGTCTTCTTTTTCTACCCATTTACCAGAAGCAAGCTCCAAAGTGAATACACTAACTCTCTGAGAAGCTGATTTTAATCACTCGTGACTCATTTATATCTATGAACTAAATTTTCCAACTTTACAGCATTTATTTTGATTGCATCTTATAATGACAGTTATAGTCCCAGTTACCAAACATCAACTTATGATATAGGCTGATTTTGCATTATTAATGAACTATCAAAAAGGCAGTGTGACTTATAGTAATAATATTTAGCAACTCACTAAAATATCTAGAGAAGAAATGAGAACTTCAGAGAGTTGTTTCTCTTTCTTTCATGAAAACAGAAAAGGACCTCAGATGGGAAAGTGAATTTTAAAAAATATTTCTTCTTTTTCCATCCTCATTTATTCCACCATTCATGAATTTTAATTTTATATTATTTTCCATGACATTAAAATACCTTAACCAAACAGTTGACAGCATGTGGATTGTCTTTTGGGAACACCCTCCATCAGATTTTCTTCATTTCATGGCAACATTCAAGCAATTAGGGTTTTAATGAGGCTGAAAATTTGTAGCCCAAATAATGTAATGAGTTTGACTGTCTTCCAGAACAACTGTGGCACTAATGCAGGAATGCATTTAACCATATGCTTGAATTCATAACTGTGGTGTTGGGCAGCAGCAGTCTGCCTGACTTAAGTGAGGTGTAAGCCCACACCTAACATTTGCTGACTTTGGAGGATTTATTGTACTATTTCTTTGCCTGTGTGAAAAGTACAAGTATGATATTTCCGTTTTCTCACGTCACATTCTGCTGTCTCAATGTACTTACTCATATCCACAAATTATTCAAATGAGACCTGATCCATTACTTATTTTCAGTTTTAAAATACCACTTAGAATTGCACACTCTTTCTCAAATGGGAGGTAAATTAGATTCTTTTACTTAACAGAATATGAGAGATTAAACTGTATCAGTACCTTAGACTGAACTGTGCTGATGGCTGTCAGGACTTCTAATTCTCTACTTGCAATAAATGAGAACCTTTTGTTTCCTCTTCTTTTCAGAAAGGTCTTGCATCCTGATAAAAATATTATTTTTTTCCTAAAGTGACTTCATACACATTATTTATCCAACTGTGGAATAAGCATTTATCCTCAAAAATAAAGAGCTAATTAGTTCGGGGCAATTGCCAGATACCAGCAGCATACATTCCAGAGTCACAGTAGCAAGAATTCTATGAAAATTATCCTACTATTTAGGTAACCATAGCACAGTTGTGTTAAAGTCATTCTGCAGAAAAGATGCTGGCTAGCTGCCAGCGCAACCAGCCTTTGTCAAAGCTGAGAAACTAACTTCATGAACACTTCATTTTTGGAGGTGAAAAAAACCCAAAACCAAACAAAAATGCTAAAACAAATGTAAAGCAAAAGTAAATGGCAGATTTTAAAATAGTCACATGGATTGCATTCTGAATTTTCCTCAGAGGTAAACACGAAGCTCCCTGAAATTAAAAAAAAAAAAAAAAAAAAAAAAAAAATTATTTGAATAGTGGTTCCCTATTTCATATTTACATATTTGATTTAGAATTTAACTATAAACAGCAAAAATTAAATTTACTTGTTCAGTAGCTTTAAAAATGGTAAATTAATCTTACTTTGCATGACTAAGAGAAAAATTAGAAAAGGAATGATTCTTGAACATACTGGGTATCTAAATCATTGCAGAAAATTAAACAACCTAGGCCAAATTCATCCCTATAGGAACTCAACAGAACAAAAAGGAAAAGTGAACTAATTAAACCTCTTGAGTTTAACAGATAATTCACTACAAATGAATGTTACACTTTAACTTCTGGTCCTTAGTAATTTACAGTTTTGGTGTATCTTTTCATAGTGATATAGTTAGCATAGCTATGTGGAGTTATATAGTAAAATTAGAAGAAGTTTGATTACAAAATATATTTTTAGTCCAGTTTGTGTGTTTCCCAAGAAACATAAATAACCCTTTAAAAGGGCAAGGCACTTAAAAAGTTTCTACTTTTAAAAAGTTTCTACTTTTTGAAAGCCTTTTGGAAAAATATTATACATACTTCAGTATTAATCATTATAAAGAACAAGCTTGGGCTCCTAACACAAGGATAAATTCCTTATACATAACTCCTAAAGAGGTACTAATCCTAACCTTCACTCCGGTTTTAGCCTTGCAGCATACCTAATTCCAAGAACCAGCCCATGAATTCAATACAGAATTAAATTCCTCTGCTACCTGGCATCTTGTAGATGCAGCCTCCCAACACAAGTGTTCTCCTCAGTGCCACCTAGATCCCACGAACAGGATCATGAACTGTGTATCAGAAAGGGTCACTCCCAGCTATAGTTGAACTGTAACTCGGCATTCTTTTCTCAGCTCCATCAGTAATCTTGAATTTACCTTCTGCAAGACTAACCCTTGCCTTAGCTGAGCATTGGCTGAGAAGCCACTCACACCACAGAAACTCAGTATGGCAAGGAAATTTTAGGAGTCATGCTTCAAAACATACTTTATCATCCCTTTTCAAATTAAAAACATGTTTTACCTAGGTATGCTATGATTCTGACATTCTAACATCTATATTTAGCCTTGTCTTAATAGTCCATCCAGGCAGAGAATCTTAATGATGCAAGCCAGTTATTCTTCTTTATTATCTAAAGCTTAGTTTACTCAACTTTTTAAACTCAGTAATTTTTATTTTACTTATTGCCGTAGATGTCCATCCAGCTATAAATCTAACACAAACCTTAAATACATCTTTGCATCATGGGACCCCTCAGCATGGTAGCTGACCTAGCAGTGATAGCACTATTGCACATTCTCCAAGATGTGGAAACCTGCTGGTTTTATCAAAGAATGGTAGGATCTCTGAGTTTGGAAGTGACCTCCATGTTTCACCTAGTCCTCCTGCTCTGAGCGTGGCCAACTTCAAAGCTAGGTCACGTTGCTCAGGGCCTTGTTCAGCTGGGGTTCGAAACTTTCCAAGGCAGGGATCACGCAGCTTCGTCGGGTGACCCTTTCCAGTGTTAAACCACTTGTAGAATTCTGCCCTATATCCAGTTAGGATTTCCCTTGCTGCGGCTTGTGACTGTTGCCTCCTGTCCTTTTTGTTGTGCACCTCAGAGGCAACTGTCAGGCTATCAGATAGCTCCACTCAAGTAATGGAAGACAGCAGTTAGACTCCTCCTTGTCCTTCTCATCTCCCGGCTACACCAGGAGAGCTCCCTCTGCTCTTCTTGCTTATTATGTTCTTAATCAACAGCTCCCTAATCATCTTAATGATCTGTCACTGGCGTGTCTGCAGCTTGACCATCTTGGAGCAGGGGTCCCAATGTTGTAGGCAGATGTGACCTGGGGGAGAAATCACTGCCACTGCCTGCTGGCTATGCTATCGCTTATGTATGCACCCGGGGTGTTGTTAACCTTTATGGCTGCCAGGGTGCCCTGCTCAGTCACGTTCAGCTCGTGGTCTGCCAAGACCTTTGCTGCAGAGCTGCCACCCAGCCGCTCAGGCCCCATCCTGTACCCATACCTGGGCTTATCCCTCCCAAGGGCAGGGCTTTGTATTTGTCTGTGTTGAAACCCATGAGGCTTCTGTTGGCCTGCTCCTCCAGGCTGCAGAGCAGATCAGCGCCGTACGTGCTGAAGTCCTAACCCCAACCCCAGCTGAGGCACGGGAGCCTTTCTCAACACAGCAAATCAGCGTGATCAATCTGCTTGAGACTTGCTCTTGCAGCTCTTTTGATTTTGCCCAGCTCCCAGCCTGGACTTGTTTACCAACCACCGGTGACCTCTTCACAGCGCTGGGGTCCCCAGTGGCACCCCGAGCCCCCTCTTTTCAGCCTCTGCTCCTGCTCCTCCACCCTGCATCCTGTGTCCGCACTTGCAAGCCCTCTGCTATCCCACCATGCCCATGCTCCTCTGCGCTGCACCCTTCCCTGCAACTCACAAATAGGTCATTCTACACAGAATAACTACTTGCTGCTACTATCTGTAGAAAGAAATATGGTTATACCACACAATTACACAAAGACAAGCCAAAGCAAAACCAAGCAGTAGCCACCTGGTCATTAGAAAAAGCACTGGTTTGGGTTTGCAGCTAAGCAAACCCAAACAAAGCTCCATGTAGGCAAGGACAAGTTTAGACAAAATCTGACAAGTCCTGAGCCCTTGCACGGTTGATGTGAAACCTGGGGCCTGTCCCTAGCAGTAGCAGTATTAGGCTGCTGGGCTACATGAGATCCTTCTTTCATATCCATATCTTGGCCGTTATTTTTTAGGGTAACACTTCCTCCTGGGGAGTCGACCTGACTCTCTGTAAAACTCCTTCTTCTCTGAGAATCTTACGTTCCCTTTCCAAACAGAACAGCCTCAGCACGCAGCCACCGCTTGCTTCTCTCAAGGCGGCTTGATGTTGCAACACAATCCTGCGACACAAGAAGTGGATTTGAACTTCCAGACTCAGGAAGGAAAGGGGTCTGTCTCAGTGCTCAGAACACTGCATCTGCACGCAGGAGACAGGAGAGAAGGCTGCTCTTCATGGGTTACAGGAAAAGAGCAAATCTTACTCTGTTTCTAAAAGAATAAATATTCTAGGATAGTGTGCTGTGCTGGCATGCAGCAAAATTCATCCGTCATGGAGACTGGTGGGATCTCAAACACAGCCTTGTTTTCAGTGTTTCTTAGAGGCTAATTCTAAATAGCTGTCTTTTCCAGGTGTCTGTAGGTATATATGCCCCATTTAAGAAGTGTGGACTTCCAACACAGGCTTTAAAATTCTTCTTACAGGGAGAATCCTATAATGTGGAAGCTTCAAGATGTAACTTGTAGGTTCCGAAGTCCTTTTCTGGACTTGGTACTTCAAATTCTGTCCTGACTAGAGTAATGCAATAAATGTGAAACAACTAGATCACAGCAGAGGGCTGAAGAATAGTTGCCATACGGTTATTATTAGTAGTTCTCTGAATTCCCTTTGTGATCTGCACTGTCTTAACACTGGAATTGTTCCTGCCTCAAAGAGATTAAATTAGGCTAAGGTTCAACATGTGGATTTTAAAGATAACTGCAGAGGATGGGCAACAGAGAGCCCACAGAAAACAAATAATGCCAGATAATTACTTCTATTGATAAAATCAGTGAATGGAGACAATGCAATGTAATACATCTAGACTTTACTAAAGGATTTGATATAATTTTCATCAAATGATGTGTTGATTAAAAATTAGCACTATACAAAATGAATGCAGCACATGCTAAAAAGATTATGACTCAGAAAGTAATTCTAGAGAGCATTTATGATGGTGTGTTGCAGGATCAGTTCTATTCAATGTATTTTTCATTTACCGGGAAACTTCACAGATATAATGGTGACCATTAATAAGGAACAAAAAAGTAATTCTATCAAGTGATTGGAATTTCATGGTAAACTGGGTTGCCTGGAATAATGGTGCAGTGTAGTTCAGTGCACGCGCCTATAAGATGCAAAGATAGAGAACATACATGTAATATACAGAGGTCTGTTTTAAAGAGCAGCATGTCCAACACGGAATTGGAGACAAGATGGATAACAGCTGTAAAGAGGTTATAGTGCTGTAGAATAGGAGAAGGTGAGTTGTACCCCTTTCCCCAAGCACGGACTAGCCACAAGCAGCGGATGCTGTTTCCAAGGAAATACAGAACAGGAGTCTGACTGTCAGCCTGAAACTCAGGGGAATTAAATTGATACACCTAAGATAGGAAAAATTTTCCCCATTGACAAACACTATTTTGCACACATGAGTTTAAATAATAGAAACTTGTAAGGGACTGGGTGAGAAACAATTTACAGCAAACAAAACTACCCTCCCTCAGAACATACTGGCTGCAGTCCTGACCTGGTGTGCCCCAGAGAGCAGAGAAAATATCAGCCACAACCCTCCTCCTTTAATCACCCCCCACTTTTCATCATCTAATCCACCTGACTGGGGGTTGAGCTATTGTCCCAAAAGACAGAGCTTGGCTGGTGCTGTATCAGCTTAACATGTCACCTCTCTGCTTTGGTACAGAGAAGCCAGAAAGGACCCTGTGCTCTAAGCTGAACTTAGCAACTCCGCTTGGCTGCCTGCCACCCCCTGGCCTCTGGACTGGCTCGTAGCTGCTTCTGCCAGCTGTGCTCTCTGCCAGTTGTCCCCATCAGCTGTGTTTGCTGTCTGCAAGCTGCTCCGCGGTGTCCCTAGCAGGCAGAGCGGCTCCTCAGCTCTCTCAGCTGCAGGCTGCTCGGGTGTTTTGCTGGATTATTTCACATAGCAGTGCCTGGGGTGCTTTGGCTTTTCGGGAAGGTTCACTGATGCACCGGAATGCGGTAAAGTCATTGCCACAGAATGGAAAGTCCCCAGATACTGTCTCTTAAAGACCACTTCAGTCACTCTCTCCTTGGGGATACTTTGCCAACTCTTCCTGCTTCAGCAATTATTTACCGTAAATTTGTAGGATTGCCCTGGCTTTTCCCATCCTTATACCTTAGCTGATTTTAACAGAAATGCTGTCAATATTACAAAATACCTATGAAATTTAAATCTGTTAAGGCCTGACATATTGTCCGTTGGAGTCAGCAGCTCCTACAGGTGCCCAGAGTGGGTGCATCCTACACAACAGCCTGCTGCTCCCAAGGAAGGTCTAGTGGTCTCTCCACGGCTCAGGCTTACCTGACCATAAAAAAACCCCAGCAGATAATGTGTCCCTGTACTTGTATTTAGCACAACAAACAGCAAAAATATCCTTGTAAAATAATGCTTCAGATGGTGGTGGTTTTTTTCATGTGGAGTGTATCTCTGCAAGAAATAGTCCTGGTTCCTTGGTTTTCCTACAGCTTCAACTACACAGTTAAAACATCCAAGTTTTCCTATCATCTGTAGCATTTGCTGCAGTACTGAAGCAACAGGGAAAGAGCAAACTTGTTAGGCAACGTCAGTAAGACCAATCACTTGCCTATTTTTGGCTGGTTGCCAGGGCAAGATTAAGGAACTGGTTATCCCACAAAACATTAGAGCTAACCTTTAATTGGTAGTGGTCTTACTGATCACTTAGCTGAGCCAAACCAGTTAGACAGTCATTGCTGTCATATGTACAGGATGCAAATATCTCCCAAATTTAATGCTTAAACTATTAGCCTTGCTCTTCACTTTTTTCAGATCAATTTAATTTAAAAACTACATTTCAAAGGAACTTCAAAAAACAGAGATGACTTTAGAACTAGTGTAATGGATTTTGTGCTAGGTTCCCCAAACCAGGCAAGGCTGGAAGCAGAACCACAGGTTGAATGGGGAAGAGAGGAAAAGCTATAAAACTACTGCTATGTGACCAACAGTGCTAATAGGAAAACTGCAGCCCCTTTTCATGCCTCATAAACCCACCCTCACCCATAATCCTTCTTCTCCTCACCATCATTGTCTCCCTTCCTAACTGTTGACAAAACTTTTGGAGTATGAATAGCATAAACTACTTTATCCTTGTGATTGCTTTTTCAGTGTTTTAATTAACATTGTTTTTCTGCAGCCCCATGCATTTCATGACAAAGGACAGTATATGGAAGACTGTGGCTCTCTTACCTGTGTGCAAATCTGGGTCACCTGGGAACTTCTAGGGATCAGTTCCTGGGAAGTGAAGGACCATCTTAAGAGGAGCCCTCCCTCCTACACTCTGTTGGGGATTCATCTAGGGAAAAAAAAATCACAGTGGGATTTACAATCCAGTTCCAATCTGGTGCCTGGCAATCTGAATAGCTACAATTTAGAAGCAGTTGAAACTCAGTTGAAACTCCTTGGATGGAAATTGTCTCATCTAGTATTAGAGTCTACAGAGTAGGTGTGTATGCAGAGCTAGGTGTTTAGGCTCCTGTTGTGATCAGAGAGACCTAGTAAATGCTAGCAATGGGATTCAGGGTGGGATTCACCCAGCCAGAAGTAGCAGCCTGCTTCAGAGGTGGGGGGGACACTGTGGAAGTGCCGTTGTCTGTGCTGACAGCGAGGGGCACCCCACTCATCTCCAAGTCTGGGCTGCAGATACCTACATTTAAGCAGGAGGAATCTCGCTCCATATAATTTTGTTCCCTGCATTCAGCAAGACCAAAGAAAGCATAGTGCATACCAATAAGCCCATAGCAATTTCTAGTCCTAAATGGTACAAAACAAATAGCATTAAGAAAAGGAACTGTAGTAGGTTTGACTTGTTAAACGTATGCAAGCATTGGTTGCATAGGAACTAACACATAAAACTCATTGTAATTATGTCAGTGATAATAACAACTACAGGGAAGATTAATTTCATACTGTCTTTAAATTAGCATCTTCTATTTTCTAGAGGTGGAAAAAGAAGAAGGCATAGAGAAAGCATTTGTGCTTGAAGGGGTGGATTTTGAGATCTACTTATAATAAGAAAATTACTGCTTTTTAAGGTTCAGCAGGAGATATACTTATTATCCTTAATAATGGCTCTGTTGGGAACACAGAACCAAATAATCAACAGTTGTCCTGCCTCACAAGATTTACAATTAAAGGGTGTGATCTGGAACAGTAAAAGGAAGAACAGCAAAGTAGACGAAAGTGAGAGATAAACTGCTCTGCTTGGAGACCGAACACAGCAAAACAAAAGGCTATTAACGAATATCTGATGTATGTTACTAAAACTACTATGTCACCAGTACCTGTAATGCCTACAGTACAGTATATTTGCCAAACCTGTGAATACCATGAAAACAAAAATTGAAAACATGTTTAAAAGGATGTCCTTCATAAAGCAGTATTTCAGTAATTGCTGATTTGAACTCTGCACCTCCAAACAAAATATCATAACAGTATTATAGGTGTAACATTAGGAATCATGAAAGTTGATTCACTGTCCCAGAAAAATTAGCACTAGCAGGCTAAACTAATAAAGCAGAAAGAGGAGCATTAGGAGTATTTTAACACTTTGTTGGGAGTGCTGGGTTCACACCATCTCTCCAACAATTAGGCTGAAAGTTTTTCAAATTTCTGTTACAGATGAGGTTTCAGAGGGGAAAAAGGCACAGCATGTGCACCTTACCCCTCCTCTCTGATGTGTAAGGATGAGCTCTGTCCCTTCACCAGTTCTATTAATCTTTAAGGGAAACTTCAAACAATTTTCGGGCTATTTAGCCCAACTACTGGGCTAAATTTGGCCTTGAAGCCAATGTCTACCTTAGAAAGTAATGCAGTGCAATAGGCCCAAACTGCAGAGTGAAAGGCCAGGTGCTGAAGAGCCATACCTACCCCATACACTTTATGGATGATTTACTTCCATATAGCCTGAGTGCTCCTTGATGGTTGGAATGCATTGCATGCTGTCCTGGAGAACCTATTCTAGTTTAGCTCATGCGAAAGGAATTCACTTCACATGCTCTCAGACCCAAGTGCAGTAAATGGAGACAATCAGGAGGTTTACTTCAAAAGCTTGCTCCTCATCTGAACTAAAATGCTAATATAGGGGCACCTTTGTCACATACATCACTTGCAGAAAAGTCAGTAGGAATTCTGTGCATCACCCAAAATATGAAATTTAGCCCTCAGACAATTTAAAATTAAGAATGTATGCAAATATTTTATATAACAGCAGTTTCATAATCTCCTTCTAAATCCTAAATAAAACATCCTGTTACTCTATTTTTATTGCCAGCTTGACATGAACACTTAATGTGCAAGTATATTTTATGAATATATAAATAGCTACTTTTTCAAAACAGGACTCAAATGTGTACCTGCAGGTGATTCACCAAGAAAGAAAGAAGTACTTATAATACACACAAAAATACAGTTGTCTGGGTAAGTGTACACAACAGAAGGCTCATCCACATACAAAAGAGCTCTTGAAGACATAACAGTCATCTTCAAATTGTTGCTTCATGGTTTGAAACTCCCCTTAGATGCTGAAAAACAGGGAGCATCTGTTTCAGATAGGCAAACAGACTCTTGGCATCTCCCAGTAAACACTGGTTTTACTTCCATTGCTTTTCAGCTACATGTTAATTCCAGACATCGTAAGTTGGAATTTCTCAAACGCCTTCTCCTTTTCTAGCCTCTAAACCTCTACGATCACATGAAACAGATTAAGAAATAATGAAGCGCTGTGTAGTTTGTGCACTATATTGTTTTCTTTTATGTATTACTAAAAAATTTGTTTCTTCTCTGCCATAAAGTACAGTACCTCCAGCTGCTTGATCTAAAAACACATCAGTATTAAGGAAGTGTTCATTTGTCTTTACCAACTTGGCAATGGCTCATAACAGTTTCTCCTTCAGACTTTGCCCATGGAAGGAAAAAGAGAGGAACATTGCTTGTATCTTCAAAATTATTGTGTAAAGTTTTATATATGTGTACATATGCATATATATATATATCCAGTAATTGCGATGCTTTTTATCTCAGCTTTCTCAGATTTATTCTCCAGAAAGCATAATCAGGTGGTGAAAAAAACTGATCAACACCCTTTCAAAGAGCAGAGAACAGAGTTGCTTTCCTTTTTGCTTCGTCTGAATTTCTATTGAAATTTCTGTATTTTATCTGGGTTTAAAAATTGATTTTTAAACTAGAAGTTTAGAGAACTTTTATGGATGATTGGAAAACTATCACGACATCATAGTCTACCAAAGAAGTATTACAAATCTGTGATCTGGACTGTTGATAGAGAGGAAAAGTACCCAAAAATGGTGTTATTACTGCTTGGAGGAGGCATCAGGACCAACATTTAAAGGAAGAGGCTCATACAGACCTAGAGAAGGAAACCATGACAGGACTGAGAGGAACTTCATCATCCAGCATCACCTATGGATGAAGACAGGATCTGGAGAAGGCAGCTAGAAACTGAGAGGGTATTTCTCATGACAGTTTTGGTATTGGTTATTCAGAGGTTACAGATGTCCTGTTAAGTAAATGTCTCACTTGGCAAACACAATGTAGTCTAATCACTCCTGAAGATGAAAGGACACCTAGGAGCTCTATCTGGGGGGACACCAAGGCGTAAAAGTAGGGCCAAAGAAGAGGAGGGGTAAACCATTGATCAGCCTTCCTGATGTGAGCAACCTTCCAGGTGTGAGTTTCAGCAGTATCCCAGCAGACCCAGCTCTGCAGTGCTTTGCAACCCTTGCTTGATCACTAGGTGTGATAACACAAATGAGAAGCAGGTTGTAGTTCACAGCACTTTTCCATCTAAGAGGGAGGTCCTTCATGCATCAAATAATCCCTGGGTCTGCAGGAGTTTGTACAAGGTCAGCAGCACATTTAATTTCTGTAAATCCCCATTATCGCCCCTACAGATGTGTGTTTATACAGGGGATAGGGAGGGAAAGGGGGGGAGGAAAAAGAGTAGTCCTTCTGAGCTAGCAGGAAGATCACGAGAAGATTTTTTTTGTATCCCACAAGTGCTAGACTTTGGTCACATACCAGCAATGAAGGTAGGGCTGCTAGTGAGTGCTCAGGAAGCACAGGTGAAGCAACATGAACCAAGACAGAATGGATAGAGGAGAAAACTTCCTCAGCAAGAAACTGGATTGCTCTGGGCCATTGGATCTACCACACCTTTTCTTTACAAACTGCACCCCAAAATAGTTTCGAGAAATCCCTGAAGCTCCATTATATTTGAGCACAAGCTACAACTGCAACAATCTCCTGAGCAAAGTTCAATGAACAGAGAAGACCCACTTACAACTATCGTTACTTCAGGATCATTTCCACTTGGGTCTTTGTGGTACAACTCTGGAGTAACCTTTAGAGACCATCTAGTTGCTACAAAGTTGTGCTGGTTTTGGCTGGGATAGAGTTAATTTTCTTCATAGTAGCTAGTATGGGGCTGTGTTTTGGATTTGTGACCAAAACAGTGTTGATAATGCAGGGATGTTTTGGTTACTGCTGAGCCCTGCTTACCCAGAGCCAAGGGCTTTTCTGCTCCTCACCCCACCCCACCAGCGAGGAGGCTGGGAGGGCACAAGGAGTTGGGGGGGGACACGGCCGGGACAGCTGACCCCAACTGACCAGAGGGACATTCCAGACCATAGGACATCGTGCTCAGCATATAAAGCTGGGGGAAGAAGGAGAAGGGGGGACATTTGGAGTGATGGTGTTTGTCTTCCCAAGTCACCATTACTTAGCGTGCTGGAGCCCTGCTTTCCTGGAGATGGCTGAACACCTGCCTGCCCATGGGAAGTGGGGAATGAATTCCTTGGTTTGCTTTGCTTGCGTGCATGGCTTTTGCTTTACCTATTAAACTGTCTTTATCTCAGCCCACAAGTTTTCTCACTTTTACCCTTCTGATTCTCTCCCCATCCCACCACGGGGGGAGTGAGCTAGCGGCTGCATGGTGCTTAGTTGCCAGCTGGGGTTAAACCATGACGGTCCTTCTTGCCACCCAACATGGGGCTTGAAGGGTTCAAGATAGCAACAGATTTGATTGGAATGTGCTAGGTTGAATTTGTAGCTGTTATTGCTGTTTAGCTATTAATCGGCAGGCTTCTGTGCTTGCCATGGGGCTTGCTTGCTTTACTGTATATTAGAGTTTAGTACTCATTAGTGGGTGCTTTTTGCTTTCGCTGCTTGCTGTACTGCTTATCATCTTACTCTGCTGTGCCTGGGAACATTTTGATAACAGCAATGGCGATGTGCCTGGTCTGGCAGATGGCCTTCTGGTCACTAGGAAAAGTCTCCCCATCTGTCTCAGGCCTGGAACTGCTCAGAATAGCTCCCAGGCTCTGCTCCCTGCTGGCTGTGCCCCTCTCCCTGCCCCTGCACTCTCAGGGTTTCTCCAGCTGACTGTTGCTCTCAGGGAAGGGCACTTTCCTCCCCTCCATCCTTGCTTTCACTGAGCCCCGAGTGCAGCAGCCAGCACAGTGCACAGGAGTATTTGGGGACCTCCAGCCTTGCTATCTGGAACTGTGGTGTCTCCCCAAAATTCACAGGACTTTCTCAGTTTATCGAGTGACTGCGAACAGGAGAGGACACCAGAATACTCTGCTACACATATTTTTTAATTTGAGATGCTTATAGGATGGCTCCTCAGCGGCCATGGGGGAGTGGGTGCCACAGCTGGGATCATTGCTAGGGCTTATATAGGCAGCATTCTGCATCTGTGCTAGTTTTAATCCCTATGGTTTGTTTGTCCCTGGAGAGAGACCCCAATTTTTTTCAGCACGTCCTTTGGCAGCTCTATTTCCCCCTTGTGATAGAAATGCTCCCTGCAAGAGAAAGCCCTGGGAGTCTCCTTCCCTCTGAGGCCAATGCGCCCATCTTGCCTTCATTTCATAATCCTCCATGGCAGCATTTGCATTTTATGCATTTGCAGCGAGCACAGTGACAGGTCTCCCAGCTTAAGTCTCTACATGCTGCTGCCGGGGCTCCGGCCACCTGCACCCACAGATCTGGCAGCAGGGAAGCCAAGGAGCCACTTCACAGCCCAGGACAGGGGTCCTGGTGGGACCCTGCACTCGGGGGCATCCCAGGGAGGTTGCATCCTCGCTTGTATTGTGGTGCTGAGCACAGTCTGGCTGTTCCTACATCCACCCCCGGTCACACTACCCCAGACCTCAGGGGTAACTGGCATGCGTGGATATCACACTCACCTTTCTGTGCCGTACCAGCAGCTGAGTAATTTTTGCAAGCCTGCCCCTGGGCAAGGGACAAGGGGCAGGAAAGGGGTCACTGCTCCCCACCGCCAGGCAGCAGCTCTGCTGTAGGGCTGTCTCGTTCTCTACTTTATGCTCATTGTAGACTGAGTGATATTTTTCTTCTTTGTTGTAGACACGTTGGCAACCTGAGTGGCAAATGGTCCCTGCATGAAAAAGGCAACAAATTGCTTTAACTTTTGAGGATATTCCAGTTACACCTGGTGACAGGAAAAAGTAATTACCAGAACCTTCACAAGAAGTTAAACATTCAAGATATATTACATATCAAAACTTACCAAAAAGCCAATTATATCAATGACATTTTATGATCTTTGTGACTAAGTGGAGACCTCCAAAAACACTGAATTGTCTCAGAAATCCAAATATGTTTTACAAAAAACCTACAAAACACCCCTTTCATTATTCATAATTGCAAACCCAAGAGGGACTGCCGTGATCAGTTGGTATGACACAGGCTAGGGATACAGTTCCAGAAAAATTCCTCAATTATTGAGCAAAAGCATTTCTTTCAGAGAAGCATTCACTTGCCATTTGAAAAACTTCTACTACAGGAGAATCACCACAGCTCTTGACAAGCTGTTCAGACAGTTAAAATATCAGCCTTTGAATTTGTCTAGTTTCATTAACAGACACTGAATCTTACCTTTGATAGTTTAAAGAGATTCTGCCACTGTATTTCTGCCCCCATGGTTACACTGAGGCTCTCATGGGATTGAGCCTTCTCTTGGCCGTTAGAGACAGGTTGATCTCCTTGGTGGTCTCACTGGAAGATGCATTTTTCTAGTCCTTCAGATATTTTTGTGGCTTTTCTTTGTAGCAAGCTTATTTTTTTCAGTATATTCCACAAATTTCTGACACCAGCATGGGACAGAGTGTTCCAGCAGGATGGTACCAGTATAACAAACAGATTAATTATAACATCTCTGCCTTTACTTGTCTCTATATCTGAGGTTGTTCTACCTCCTTTCTGATTAAACTTTTCATTGGGAACTCATGATCAGGTGGTCATCCAACAGGACCCCAAATCTCCTCCGGTGTCTCTTTGCTCTAGCAATGTCCCATCTTCTTTTGTCCATTCTTTGTTCCAAGACATACAATACTACTTTTGGCCATATCAAAGTGTGGTTTTTTGTGTCCGGCTTACTGACCATAGCAAAGCCCTCTATGCCTGTCCCTTTGATTTAATTGTGATACTTCTCTCAGTGTAACTGATTTGGACTACCACCATCTTTTCATGTTATACAAAATCAGCATGAACCTTTCGCAAGAATGGGCAGCAGGATCCTTTGAGATTAAACCTAAAATCACACATTGTAGATGAAAAAAAAATCGAAGTGTACATGGAGTAGCATGGAGAATGTTTACTTTTTCTTTCTCTGCAGAAGTGAAGCCTGATGGCATACTCTTAGTGGTCAGTGTACATGGGCTGGTGATTCTGTGTTCCCTTTATGACTTTGTAAGGCAAGAGCCTAAAATTAACGGGTCTTTGAAATGCAAAATAAGATTTTTCCCTTTGCATTTCAACTCCTTCAGGTTCTGAAGGGCTCAGCTGGTAGTTTTTTTGGCTAACAAAGGCAGGCTGGAGAAAGCAACATTTAAATCCAGCCTGAGAAGTTCTCTCTCCACTGAAGATCTGTATCTGTAATAAATTTAATCCACACCAACACTTGGGGAAGTTCATGTTTAATCTAATCGAATCTTAAAAGACAGTAAAATATTTGGCTGTAGATTCTTGGATCCAGCTCATATCACTTGTAACTCATGTTCTGTATTTTTTTGTCAAAGTCTTTATCCTTTTCTCAAAAACAAAAAAGAAAGAAATTGTTGGGATGGGAAAGAATAAGCAGTGTAACCAGAACTTCAAAAAAGTGTAAAAGATCTAAAATTATACCTGCAGCTTGCTGCTCAGAAAGGATAAATAGCCAGATACACAAACACCCGCACACAAACTCCATTTTTCTTTGATGTCCCTAATACAAATGCCAACCAAGAGCTGTCTTGCTTACTTTTACAAAATAAACATGTGAAATCAGAGCCAAAGGCAGATGTATTACCGACTAGCAATTTCCCGTTGTGTTCACTGAAGCTACAAGGAGCAAGGCAACAAGAAAGGAATAAAATCCAGGTTGTAATACAAGCCTGAGCAGCACGTTGATGCCGGTAGGAGTGTATTTTTCTGCTCTTATTTTAGTAAGATATATATGAAATTGCTAGGTTAGTCACTGATTTCACAGAAAACCAGTGAGCACTGGCTAGCTCCACACAGTTATCCAGCCAAGGGCTTTCTATGGAGGTGACATCTCCCCTGCTCTCCATCCATGTCCATGCTCCAACATCCACACCAGTTCCCTCTTTCACCATTTTTCAGCAAATTTACTGCCTTCCCTGTCATCTCCCACTCCCACTTTTACCCACAACGTAAGGCAGATTGGAGACAAAACCTCTGCTCCAAAAAACCCAGCCCTCCCTCCAAACAAACCGAAACATCACTTCCCCCACTCCCAGCCGGGGTGTTTACAAATTTACTTTCTCTGACCCAGTGCTCAGATTTCTCTCTCTCTTTGCTCTTTTGCCATGGTGAGGAGCTAACATCCTCGCTTTGGGGGGAAAACTGAGAGCAGGTACCTCTTTGATGCCACCTTTGCGACGACCACATGGGAGAGGTTGGATCCTGCACAGGGCTGGTCTGCTTTGGTTGTCCCCACCCGTCCCATGTTGTCAGGCCACCCAACAGCTTTCTCTGGCTATGGCTGCAACACGCACGGGGCGAGCAGCCACGAGGCTCGCACAGGCAGCGTGAGAGGACGACCGGCAGGGTGGCCGAGCCCCAGGACAACGTGTGCGCGGCCCGTGGCAGCTGGGCCGGCACCTCCTGTGCCAGCTGGAGCCTCCGGCTGGTTTGGCCCTGCTGTGAGCGATCTGGTGCAGAGCTGTGACACGCAGTACGGGCACGTCCGCTGGGTCTCTGCTGTTCCCACAAGTACTGCTCCTTCTGGCTGCCTGCCTCTGGTGTCTGCTCTGACAGAGGTTGTCCTGCCTTCCTCTCTCCCAGACACACACAGCTCTCACAAACCGTACTGACATCCTGCCTTTGTGCAAGGTCCTTAGTCTGCCCAGTCCATGGACTCAGAGGAGCATACTTTTAAGTGTTTATTTCATCAAGGAGTCTAGTTATGTGCTGTATTCTTAAGCAAGGAAGATGGTTGTCTCATCCATCACCTTAGATCAGCTTTCACCCCACTGCCTATATTCTGCTCTTCCTCAGCCCTTTCTCACCATCTTCAGCTACACCTTTTTGTAGTCCCTTCGCCAGCTTCTTCCCACAAAAGAGCTGATGAGCAAGTTGCTTTCTCCGCACTGTGCAGAGCAGACATATTTCACAGCGGACCTCGCTGCAGCCAGCAAAGGCTCTGGAGAGACCCAGGTCCTAAGGTTCCTCCACAAGACTCAGCTCGCCTTGAGAAAGCAGCCCTTAGCAGCCAGGCAGAACTGCATTTGTCTTCCTGCAGCTGGCATAAACTGGGGAGGTTTATACTGCTCTGTTGTGTGTCCTGGCTAATTCAGAAGAAATGTGATCATGTGAAAACACCTGGATGAAATCCTTATCATTGAGTAGTCTAGAACAATCATTGTTCTGGAGCGTGTTCAGAGAAGGGCAACCAAGCTGGTGAGGGCCCTGGAGCACAAGTCTTACGAGGAGCGGCTGAGGGAGCTGGGGCTGTTTAGTCTGGAGAAGAGGAGGCTGAGGGGAGACCTTATCGCTCTCTACAACTACCTGAAGGGGGGTTGTAGTGAGGTGGGTGCTGGTCTCTTCTGTCAGGTGGCTGGAGATAGGATGAGAGGAAATGGCCTCAAGTTGAGGCAAGGGAGATTTAGGTTAGATATTAGGAAAAAATTTTTTACTGAGAGGGTTGTCAAACATTGGAATGGGCTGCCCAGGGAAGTGGTTGAGTCACCACCCTGGAGATATTAAAAAAGTGAGTGGACAGGGTACTTCAGGACATGGTTTAGTGGGCATGGTTGACGGTTGGACTCAATGATCTTGAAGGTCTTTTCCAACCTAAATGATTCTATGATTCTATGATTGTGAAAATCAGACATTCTTGTTAAAACATGCTGCACTTGCACTCGTGTCTGTATGTCAGGAGCAGTTTCCCATGGAGAAGTAGTGTTGGGGAGCTTTTTGCAAGAGTAGACTGTGGCTGAGGCCTTTCCCTGCAGAGTTTTGGAAGCAGAATTAATCTGTTAGGAACTGACCCGGCATTTCTGCCATGAGAAGGATTTTCTGTACATATTTGTTATGGTGGGAGACAGGAACAGGAAGAGTCACGAGCGCCTTAAGGAGCTTGAGATGAAGCTTAACACTGCCTGCAATGTTCTGGGGGGAACCTCACTGCTGGGGAAGGGAGAGCTGGTGCTAACAGCCTAAACTGGATCACAGTCCCTTCCCAACCTCCTTGCTGGAGTATCTGTTTACTATTAAAGCTCTTATGGTTGCAAATTGTGACTCAGGTTTCTCATGAATAAATATCAACAAAGGTAGAAAGAGGGTTTTAGCATAGAGTTAAAAACATGGGAACAGCTGAGTTTGTGAAGCTCTGTCCCTGCCTTGATGTGGATCCCTCCTGTCAGAAGTCATGGTCCACATTTAAGGGCACCAATCATTTGCTATGGTAAAAGCTACTCTAACACTGCTACCAGTCTCCAGAGAGAACCAGCTTCTTAAAAGAAATCCCCCAAGTTTTTAACAAGTTCTATGATTGCTGGATCCCAAGACATGCCTGGGCTGCATTTATTACAGTTCAAGGAACATGGAAAAAGAGACAAAAATTGAGTGATCACTAGAGTTGTAGATTTTGTAGTCTGGGACTATTGGCTGATTTGTAACAGCTGGTTATATAATATGTCATGTAATATTATATTAATATTTATCATATTACATATGTATTATATATTGCATTAATGGCTGATTATGTATTGTATTATTAAGATAACAGTGACTCCTTACAGCCTTTTCCACAAGCTGGAACTTCTTGTGGTCATGGGAGATCGTTCTGCAGCCAGAAATAGCTGAAGTACAAAATAGATCTAGGTATCCCCAACCTTTGATAAGCTCTGTTTCTCATGCATTCTCCTGACAAAGACACATTGCCTCCCCCAGAATAGGGCTATGTGAATAAAGCTGACTATCTAGTTGGTCCTTTTTTTTTTTTTGCCACCATAACTTTGAAAAGAATCAAGCATATGCTGTCCAGAACATGGTCCCATTGAGAACACTTCCAAATATTATCTCCATCTGCGGTGAGAAAGAACTTCCAGGATGATTTCTTCTATGCTATTTAGAACACAGATCAGTTTACTGTAATACTTATTAACTACTATTGAAAGTTTTATCTGAAGAATACTGAGTTACAAATACTACATAGGAACAGATCAATCATCAGGTACATAAGCAATGTTTTAATTCCTAAATTTTTTTTTTAACATTAAAATCAAAGTAAGATCAATATCTGAGGGCCAAGGATGCTAAACGATGTCAGTGTTTTCTGACCATTCTAGTAAATCATAATGTTGAGTTCCTGAGTAAGTGGGGCAGAAATCCATAAAGTGAGTTTCTGTGAAAAAAAGACATAAAAATAATTAACAGCTTTATGTTAACTTAACAAAAGACCAGCTCAAAACAGAGAATAAGAAGGGAAACTTGAGCTTAGACCTTCATGATTCCCTTAACCTCATCTGGTAGGCAAGACTGACTTGATGGCAGTGTGCATCTTTCTACTGCTGTATCCAATTCAACATCCCTTTTAGAAATTCAGGAACAGTTTAATATTAATAACATGAATTAAATATGAAATTATAAATACAATACCTGTCCTACTCTCTCTGTTCAATGTTAAATTTGATGTATTTTATGCTACCTGCATAATTTCCATTCTCAGTACTTCGCCAGTTTTATCTTTAGGTTTCAGAATTAATAGTCTCTTAAAATGCTTGATATCCATTCACACCTCTTAGCTATTTCTCTGCCCACCCACAAATTCATGTTAACATCACTCTGTCTATGCTTAGATGACTTCTTCAAAGTATGTAATATTTTCATCCTTCACCAAAACCAGTTCTCTACCATTACTAGGAATTCCACTTCTTGAATAATTTGCCTTTTATTCAGATACAGGGTCAGATCCAGACAAAAATACTGCAGCCCTGTCCAAACACTAACCCAAAAGCACCAGGCAGCCAGAAAGGCCGCTCCAGACTGCACTGCTGCACTGACATAGGGAACTATGGACATTGGGAACATCCCTGCTCTTCCCAGCAGAGGATGCCAGTGGAAGAAAAAGGAGAACCCTCCTACGCCCAGGTCATTTTGCTGTCAGCACAAGCCTGGTCAACAGAAGTGCTTTTCTAACATCCCTGCTGCAGTTACAATACAGTTCTTGTGGCTCTGAGGGTACGATACTCCAGAGGAAAAAAGATAAGAGACTCCTAATAATAGGATGATTCTGCGATACTACAAATGTCAGATTAGGGTAGTGCTGGATGAATCAGAGAGAAAGAAGTGGCTTATTACTAAGCAAACTGCTTCTCTTTATATACAAATAACTATGGTTCAATTATGCACTTCAGCACTGCTTTTAGGCAAATTTGCTTTCTGTAAAGCAAAAGCAAGATGGTAGAAGTTACTTTCTACTACATCCCTTCAAACAGTACAGTCTTTGTGCTTGTTAAACTATTATACAGTATGTAATCTCATTAAGCCTGTGAGAAAGTGGCAAATTTGCCCTTTAGCTTTCATTATTTTTTTAATTACATGGATTGTAAGATTTCAAGATCTAAACCCAAGCTGCTAGTGCTTTTTTTTTTTTTAATGGAGAGTCAAACATGAGAGGATTATAGGTAATGGCATTACAACATCTGTACAGGGATGGTGGGAGAGGTTTGACTGAATCTCTTAGCACTGAGACAGGAATATATTTAGCTCGTTTAAGTAATGTAAATTCTGTGCAGTTTTGGACCTTCCCTGCTACAGCAGCTTAGTGGTTTTTTCTCTGTTATTTGAAGTAGTTCTTAAGTCACTGAGATAATCTCTTGTGCTTAAATCAAATTTTAAATGATACTTTTGTGACAGGATTTTTAGTCTTTCTTAATCATCTTTTTATGTGATGCTGTTGGTATGCAGTTATATTCTGGATTTCTGTGATTGGTGCCTTCACGCACATCTCAGTGAAGTGTTTTCTTTACCCTGCCACATTTATGTTGCTTTCAGCTTGCTTAGAGGCAGTGTGGCTGTTAAACAATTTCTTCCCTTGAGGCAATACTGATTACACTTATTTATGACATCATCTCTGAAAGTGAGTTTTTTATGATTCTCCAAGGCAGAAATTTATTCTCAGCAACTTTCTTCCTTTACAGATTCCTTCAATAAAATAAATGTTAGAACCAGGTGCGTATAATGGGGATCACACTTTGCTTACAAATAAACTTAAACCATTAAGCCAAGTGGGTAGAGTAACGTAAGATGTGACATCCATTGCTTGTTGCCTCAGCTATCTTTGATTGAAAGATGAGTTAGTGGCATCTTACAGTGTTAGTACTGGGAGTTCCCTAGGTGCGGACCAGTGCTGAGATGCGAGTACCACATCTTGTACAAAGTGTGCATGACCCCCTTCAGCTTGGTGGCTGGTGACAGATGTGGGACAAGTGACCAGAGCAAAGGAAGGTTACTCGTTGCTTCTTTTGTCTATTCTCCTTGGAAAAGGAAATCGGGACCACAGAGGCTGTTGCAGCTGTTAATTAGGTGTGTTCAATCTGTCCTCTCTGGGGTGTCTCCTAGAGGAGCACTGCACAAGCAAGTCATGCATTTTGATCTGGGACAGTGAGGTTGGACACTTTAAGATGCTGTAACTTTAACTGTTGTCTCTCTGTAGTGATAGTTTTCTTAAGATCACAAAGGTGCAGCAGAGATTTGCCCTCCTCTCCTCTGAAGATAGGGAGCCACTCATTAGAGCTACCTACACTGTAATCATTTTTGGACACTAAGTAATTGTGAGAAAAGATCTCCACCACTTCTTTTCAGCAGCTGATAAATAACTTTGACAAGATTTCTTGTCAGAATGATAATAATGCCCATAAAACTGCTAACATTTCTCCCAGTTTGTGGAGCAGTATCTTCTTTTCATTATTTCATTAGTTTAAAAACTTGTATAAGTGGCAGACATTAATTAGAAGAGAGTGCATGTGTAATAGCAAAGATTAAAGTTTCCTGAAACAGCTCTTGCTTTTGCTTCCCCCCCCCCCCCCCCAAAACTCAGGCTATTCTATCAAGAATTGGTGTCTGGTTATACTTGGAAACATAAAAGGGTGTGGATGAGAAACTGTTCCTGTTATTCATTGACTGTCCCCCTTCCCCTAAGGTTTTTCATAACTGCTCAGGGCAGCTCTTACCCCACTGAGCTCATAAGAGAAAGCATCTCCACGGATGGCTCTTCCATTCAGAGCGACAGCATGAGGTCTCAGTTTGAGGCCAAGAACCGTAATTTTGTTGTACTTCAGAGTGTCAGCCCCTCGGTAGCCATTTTTAAGTATTTCTGTCTTCAGGTTTCCCTGAAAAAAGCCACAGAGAAAATTTTAGGACCATGACAACTCTTTAGAGGTGTCTTTCTGCATGCTGTTGCTGTTGTGGTCTCATCTTTGTCAATGAGCATATAGAATGTCTTCCAACGTAGACATTAAAGTCTGAGATTGTAAAGGAAAAACAACAGCCACATTAATCTTCACATAAGAAATGTTTTGTGTATGATTATAAAATAACAAAGTAAGAAACAAAATAGCATTTACAACATTCATTTGGAATCTTCTTGGACATGTTTCTTCTACTTGCAATCAATGCAAATTTGGTTCTTGTACCCATTTACAGGGTACAGTGGCGTATGCAAAGCCAAAATCCAGATTTGGAGATTCAATTAGTGACCTTAAGGCAGATTTAATTAACATCCACAACTAACTGTTTTAAACCATTAGCATCTTCCACAAATATCAGCTGCTAGATATTTTGCCCCTATTTTATGTTCCACATCTCCACATCTGCTAGAAATCTCTGTTATACACATTCCAGCTTTAAGGACACTGAAGAAATGCCATATGTCCACAGAGCTTTGTTTGTTGTATGTCTTATTTACTATATATCCCATATTTAGGGATGTACCAAGAGGACATGCAAAGTCATTAAACAAATTCATTTGGTTCACCAGTGACAGTAATTTCCCATACAAGCAATGAAGAGGAATCATTGCATTTGTTATGTGATCAAAGTTGTTAAGGAAATAAAGATGAATTACACTTCTCAGGAAATGATGAATTGCTATGCAATCATGGCTTTTTAAAAATATGCCAAGGAGAAACCCGTGATGGAACCTTTTGCATAAATTAGCTTTTGTTATTTCAGTGGTGCATGGTAGGGGGAGAGCAGAAGCTAGATCACAGTATTTGTAACTTAGGGCTGTGCTTAGACTGCTATTTTTAGTGCAGATGCCTGAAATAAAGTGCTAATCCCCAGCACACTGATTTAAACTGTCTAAATAAGGAATGTTGGCTATTATGGAGCAAATGGGGAGAGGCCTCTCAAAGCCTCTGGAGAATTTGTTAGGGTACTTATATGTGGTATCTTCTCCCCATTGGCAGAGCTCCAGCATAGAGGGAGGTTCGGTATAGAGAGACCACCTACCTCCCTCTGGTGATTTATTGCTGTCTCAGGTGTGGCTAAGCAGGAGACCTAGCTCAAGGTGGCCACATAGACCCAGTAAGCTCAGCGTGATGCTGATCCCAGTGATTACAACTGTATTAATAAATCAGGTTGCACTCAAACTCTGAGGCCCTGAGCCAGGACTCTGCATAGACACCACTGTCCCTCTCAACAAGGTCTAGAACTGAAGGTCTTGGGGAGACAGGGAGGTGATGGTCCAGGGGAATGAGTGACCCTCTTCTCCCCAAGCATCTAGTGGTTAAAGCAATTGCCCAGGAACTTCCTGAGTTCTCATCAGAGGAAGGAAACTTACAGATATCACTCAAAGCCCCATAAAAGCAAAGCAAAAGGAAGTCCTGGATCCGAGGCCAGAAGGAATTCCTCCTGCACTTCTGAGCAGCAGAGTCATGATTTTTCTTTCTTACTGTCTTGCTCTGGTCCTATGAACTTCACCTTTTCTTCCCCCCACATTTTCCCCCTGAAAATTGGACCAGTTTTAGGAGGAAGTTGCTTTCAAGCTATTCGTTTACTTAGTGGCTAGCGTATCCTTTCAGAAGGTCCCATTTCCTTGGGCAAGCCTTCCCGTCACCATCCCTTTAGTGTAGTCTGGGCTCACTCGATACAGTCTGAGCACATGTGCCTTGTCTGCCACCTCTGGGGATGGAGGCAGAGTTTATGGCTCTCCCTGCTCATCCCTGAAGTACAGCAGACCTTATACATCTCCCTCACGTATTTTTCTAGTCTGGTAGGCTTAATATATGGGGCACTTTGTCTTGGGGCACTTTGAATTAGGTCACTTAGGCATTATGCGTGTCGAAATGGAGGTGTCAAGTGAATTGAAATACCAACCACAGTGAGACGGTACCAGAGAGCAGGCAGCTTGAATTGTTCTCTGAGACTTAAGTGCCTGCACTAGTCTTGAAGTCTTCTTTGTACTTCTGTGTTGTTTAAATGAAAATATAAATGAGAAGGGTCTAATCCTGTAGCTGCTACTTGCGTAACACTCTGTGCTGGGTTCAGAGTAAATGCTATGATGTCAGACTTTATCAGTAAATCTCTTTGGGAACAAAACTTCTGTACTCTCCTAAAACTATGTGTGATTAAATTATTCGTCCACAGTTTTTTAAGAATATAGAAATGTGTAACAAATACCAAGACTTTCATGCATTTCCCATACCTCTACAACTTGCTATTTGAGATGGATTGTCTTCTTTATAAACACATAATAAAAAATCAACATTAGAAATTATTGGAATGCAGATAGGGACTTCAGTCATGGATTTACAGGCAGAAGTCAAATATGAGCAATGAGAAATGGAAGTGCCAGTGAATCAACAATCTAATTTGCACAGATCAGAATTTAATACAAAACTGGATATTGTTTTTCTGTAGCCTTCCTGCAATAAATTACTATACACAGACTACAGAAAGCCGAAGTGATTTTCTTCCTTTTTGCTGTAGAAATATCTTTTTTTCAAAGAAGAAAATATTTTTTCTTGGTAAATCAAGCAGAAAATAAATTAAAAATTAAATTTAAAGTCTAGACATGTGGTATTAGTTCCAGGAAAATATCTCACGAATGTACAAGACTACATAATAAAACACACCAGCTTACCCTGGTTTGCTCTTGCTCCTGGAAGACATACATTCTAAGAGCAATATCACAATAGGGGTTAACACAATTTTATTCTTTTGAATATTTTCTGTAGACTACTTTGGGGCTTTCAGAAATTCACGGTGTGAAAATCATAGAATCATTTAGGTTGGAAAAGTCCTTTAAGATCATCAAGTCCAACTGTTAACCTAACACTGCCAAGTCCACCACTAAACCATGTCCCTAAGTGCCATATCTACATGTCTTTCAAATACCTCCAGGAACGGTGTCTCAACCACTTCCCTGGCCACCCTGTTCCAATGCTTGACAACCATTTTGGTGAAGAAATTTCTCCTAATATCCAATCTAAACCTCCCCTGGCACAACCTGAGGCTGTTTCCTCTTGTTCTATCACTTGTTACTTGGGAGAAGAGACCAACACCCACCTCACTACAACCTCCTTTCAGGTAGTTGTAGAGAACGATAAGGTCTCCCCTCAGCCTCCTTTTCTCCAGGGTAAACAACCCCAGTTCCCTCAGCCACTCCTCATAAGACTTGTGCTCTAGACCCTTCACCAGCTTTGCTGCCCTTCTCTGGACACGCTCCAGCACCTCAATGTCTTTCTTGCAGCAAGGGGCTCGAAACTGAACACAGTATTCGAGGTGCGGCCTCACCAGTGCCGAGTACAGGGGGACGATCCCTGCTCCTGCTGGCCACACCATTTCTGACACAGACCAGGATGCCATTGGCCTTCTTGGCCACCTGGGCACACTGCTGGCTCATATTCAGATGGCTGTCAACCAAAACCATGCCACAGTCTACATACAATATCCTATATCTTACCAAATGCTAGAATTGTAGATGAAGTATGATCTGTATAGATTATTGAAGTAGGTTAAGGGTTTTTACCATAACTCCCACAACTTACTATCACACACTTAATGAGCTTCTAGTAGAATTATTTTATATTATTTTTCTGAATTGAATCCTAGGCTGTTGGGTTTTTCTACTGAGCTTTCTTAGGATGTGCCTGCGCAGAAGTGAGCACTGTGTGAAAGGCATTAGTGCACTGACCCTAAGCTAATCTATCCCTGTGCTGCATGGAGCATCTGATCAGCACGGTGGGTTGCCAGTAGCGTGCTGAATCGCTCCACGGGAGACCAACCATGGGAGCAATCTCTGTGCTGCCAGACAAGGACACACAAGCTAAAGAAGTGAGACTACATAGTTCTCTGGGCCACAAAATAAAATCTTCAAGTGATCAAAGTTAAAAAGTTGCTGGGATATCCTGAAGAGAGGAACGTAGCCTTCTGCCACCCATCAGACTGAAAGTGTTCACAGGAGGAAGACAAGGAAAAGATCTCTTGTCCCCAGAAGCTGTGACTCAGAAAAAAAAAAAAAAATCTGAGCTGAAAAAGTGGATTTTCAAATTCACATCACAGCAGGGACATTAATGTTGTGTCACTATGATACTCAATGAAGCAAACACAAAACTGCAGCATCATAGTTGGATTATTTTGTAGCTGTCTGTAAATGAAAGCATTGGGTAGCTTACTGGGTTTAAAGGCTGAGCTATAAGAAAAAAGCTTTCCAGAGAAAAGTTAGGCATCAGCACCTTACAATGGCTACACTAAAATACAGCTACCTGTATGTATGTAGGTACCTTGTATGTTGCTACTTACTTTGCTGTATGTATATTTAGCCAAGAAGTAGTTCTCCTTTTCAATAGTACCTGTAAAAACACAGAGCAAGGATTGGTATCAAAACAGGGAGCAAAACCCCTAAACAGTTCACATTAATTGTAGCGAGTGGCTAATGTTAGACTAAGATGACTTGTGGGCTATTTAATCTCTTCCTCTAGTCTTCTTAGGGTGATCTCAGGGGAACACAACATGAGTGATTGCCCTCTCTAGCAGACCATCGGTTCCCAGTGTCACACCTTTGTCATATGAAAAACGCCAACTTCAAGAGAAATCTGCTTTTCACCCCTATTCAAGTTCAACTTAGGGTCAGTTCTCCAGCTATTTCCAGCAGGAGTCAGTGCCCTTATACCGCTGAAAAGGCAGCCTGAGGAGGGCCCTGTATACAGACACTGCTCCACAGCAGGGGACCAGGCTTACCAATTGAATCACCATCATCCCAGAAGAGAGACCCAGAAGCTTCTCCTTGTTCATCCAGGGCAATAATGAGGCCAAATGGGTTCAGACGGCTGTTGACAAACACGTTGAGAAGTGTCAGTACAAACTTGTGGGCACTGTCCCTTCCAAGTTACTTAACAAAAACTTCTGAACACAATTAACTCAACTTTTAAGGTTACAAAAAAGGCCACGACAGAAGAATGACAACCATGGTCACCAAAAGGGCTCCTGAAATGATGACAAAAACTTTGCCTCGCCTTGTCCCACTGAAGTGTAAAAGTCCCACCTTTTGGGTGCTTGTGTGGACAAGTTTCCCCTTGTTTAGTGGCCTTAATGTATGATAACTGGGCAGTCTGGGAGGCAACCAGTGCTACCTTACTATGGTTTGGATTGGTTGCTGCACAGTGCTGTTCCCTTCCTTCCCTACTCACATCAGCTTCTGAGCATGGTTCAGACTTGAGACCAGTATATTACCCATTGGCACAGGGAAATAATTTTCCTCAAAAGAGATTTGAGCTTTTCCACCTTGCTCATGGCATTTGATAAATTCATCCAAGGAGAAGAGTTTTGCATTTTCCCCTTGCATATGTTTACTTTGAATGGCTGACAGCAGGTCAGCATGGCAGTAAGAGGTGCAAAACCTTTTCTGAGCCTAACTACAGAGCCAGGAGTAGGTTTCAGCTGTGCAAATGATGACGTGGGTCATCTCTGGGGTGACTTCTCCTAATGCAATGGAGCGAATAGTGGGATAAAAATACTGTGCTTATCGCCTGGGATGGCAGCTGGAAGCTGCAGATAGCCTCTCTTCTGCACTTTCTTTTGATTGATTTTTTGGCTATCTTTGGGTCTGACCTGCACCATGGTTGTTTGGTGACGGACATAAATGACATTACCTCTTAGTAGTGGTTGTGGCTGGTGCCTGTTCTGGCAGGATGTAGCCTCCACGGATGAACAGAGGGATCTTGCTCAATGGGGCAGCCACAGTAGCATAGTTCTTGTTCCAGGTACTTGGCACTTTATTACCCTACCACAAAAATTAACGCAGTTAAAAAAGCGCAAATCTGGGCACTATACATTGTGACCATATACCACTGAAAAAGAGACCAAGGGGTACATTTTCATCTCAATTACATCAGTGAAAATCCAAATGAAAAAGTGGATTTCAGGGGTATTATTCCAGTTCCTTTTTTTAACATGACAGAGGATCTAGCCCCTGCAGTTATGCATATGCATGAGATAGAAGCATCATGAATGAAAGACAGCAACTTGTCTTTAAAAATGGTATCATTATTCCATATGCTGTGAAAAAAACACACTCATCAAGATACTGAGCAAAAAGCAAAAGAAACTTTTGCTTCCTCTTTTTATGCATATAGAGCCTGTCACATTTCAGTTTAAGGTAAGTGATTCATAATCATTTGGGAATGTAAACTGTAGATTTTCTTCTCTTTTAAGGACAAGTCTTCCTTTTTCAAAAAGTAATTACAGCATTCAATGACTGAAATCCGTATATGTGTAGACAACCAGCATTAAGTTCTCTGCACCATTCCTTTCTGGTTTAATGCCTCAGAACCAGGTGTAGGCAAGGCTCATGTACAGAGTAGATAACAGGAAGGCTTTGCTCTTGCCCTCTGTAAATGGCAATTATAACTTACAGTAAGAAGTACCCAAACTTGGTTTTGGATAAGCACCGTGTGTGTATGGCAAGTATGTACCAAATGCTAGGAACTGAGCTTTGCTAATGCCAGGGCCATGCCCCATAGGCAGGGCAAGGGACACCAGCGCTGCTGTCCCCACACCCAGCCCAACAAGGGGGGCTCAGAGGGAACCACGACAAGGAGAACTGAACAAAATGCTCAAACTTGCAGCGCCACAGTCTTATGAAGAGAGAAAAGGGCAAGGGTTGGAAGAATATCCATCTGAGGACACCAGCCAAATGCTGAAAATGACCAAACTTCTTCAAAAATAAGTCTGATTTTCCTCTGAGAGCATTTCTGTCCTGCCTGCTCCTCTGCCAGCATTGTTCAAGGTAGTTAACAACAGCTGATGCTCCTGGGCTCACATTTCTGAAAGCTCTTCGCATCAGCCTAACTACTCCTGCTGAAGCCAACACTGGTCTTATCCTGCAGGTTTCAGCAGAGCATAGTTAGGGTGAAACTGAGTACTTTTGGAAATGCAGTACTGGGGATGGTGTTTGAAAGGTCAAAACTTGTAGTTCCTGAAACTAGAAGAAGCTGGCATTTTCCACAGAGCAGATTGTTCTGCATCTCTTGGAAGCATCTTTTGGAGGGGATCCTCACCTTCCCCTCTAAATATGCCTTCTGTCAAAAGGGCATGTGGAAAACTGTCCTTCTGTCCTGCATGTGGAAAACTGCATGCACAAAATGGTTTGCAGCATGTTCTCAGGAGTACGACTCAGGTTTCTGTCTCTGTTTCTATGCAGGGAAGTGTATCAGTACAAGAATTAAAACATGCAATGGCGGGGGGGGAGAAAGAAATCTTGACAGTTTCATGAATTTCTAGGCTGCTCTTGAAAATTCAGTTCTCTGTATCTTAGAGCTTTACAAACCAAAAATAGAAAATAAAATGCTACTGAAAGCTGTGTAATTTACTCTCCCGGATAGCCTGGTGTAGACTTTTTGTGCTCTAGTTTTCTTAAACACAGATGCTGAGGTAAAAATGATGCTGAGCATCGCTAAAAGTTATTTTGCTGAAATTGTACCATTTTAAATTATGTTAAAAAATGTAAGAAACTGAATCTTAAAAATACATACGGTATAGTAGTCAAACCATGGTGCTTCAGGGAAGTATACATCCACAGATCTTGCTCCCTGTAATTGTTATAAAGTGATTAAAGTCTTTTTTCTTTTTGCATTTCTGATATTACATTAGCTTTATTATATTTGCGCAAGGAGAGATGTATGCTGAATATTCTAATAACATCAAATCTTGGATATTATGGCTGAGTTATTATCATAGCAGTGGACAAGTGCTGGCTAATCTGTAACGCTAAACAGACAAGCCTATCCTATTTGGGGGATTTTACTGCCATTCTGTGGGATGAGTCAATGTTATATGATTATTTTGGTCTAGTACATAGCTCTATGTCTTGCAAATGTAACTGCCTTAGGTGCACTCCTCTAGCATTTGAGCAATCCCAGTGAGGTCTGCGGCAGCCTTTGCAAGGCAGGACTTCACATCTGATGACGGAGTGGGGGGACACCACTGCTCAGTGCCTTTTGCACCATTCCTGTTGCAGAAACAGGCAGAAAGTAAGGTCTGGCAAGGAGGATACACAGATATTTGTCTTCTTGGCAACTAGTTAAAGTTGCAGATAAATAATAATAAATAATGTGCTGCTAATTGCACAATTGCTGTACTTCATTTTGCAGCATGCCTTTTATCATATTGCTGCAGGGATGAAATCACATTAAAGGCACTTTGAATTAATAACTCCAGGAAGCTGGAATAAAAACATACTTCCTTTTTTGTCACAAGTTGCTTATTCTCACAGATTAATTTTGATTCTCAATATAGATGTCTGCCCCTTTGCAGAATTATGGTTTACCCCCAAGGTCTACCCCAGGAAGCAGGTGGAGCATGAAAAGTAAAGGCAGAGAAGAAGAATTAAGGCAAAGTTACCATTTGACATTTTAGGTATCTTACATACATATGCATATATATGTGTGTATATATATACATACATATATAAAAACCAATAGAAGGTGTAAGAAATAACTGATTCATTAAAGTATGCAAATCTCACATTAGAATACAAGAATTGCTAAACTGGAAATTGGTCTTGTCCTGCAGCCTGTCTCCCACAGTGGGCAGTGCTAGGTGTTTCAGGCAAAGTGTCGTAGTGCTGCAGTAAGGAAGGTTGGGGTAGTTTGCTCTGTCTGTTCAAATCTTACTAGCTGTTTAACAAATAAAGGTAGGCTTAATCTAGAAAGCGCCACGAAAACTTGAAGGAAAATCCCTACAAAGTCAAGATGCCCCTCTCTCCATATTTTCTGTGCATTATTATGACAACCCTTGATATTCTGGTCTGCAGAGAAGTGTGTAACCGCCATCTGAATTGTGATGAGCCTTGCCTCATGACCGCCCAAAGAACAAGCCAGTGTGTAAGGCAGTTCCCCGTTTTAATTGCGATGGATGTCTCACTTGCTCACACCCTAGGACTCAAGGAGCAAAGGGAAAGCTGTCCCTGACCCATCTTCTCTAGACAAGCGAGTGCCATGCTGCAGTTTGACGCAGTCACAGCTGGCCTGCAATGCCACGGTGAGGGGCTTACGGCTCACCTCCGCCCCGTGCCTTGCTAGCTGGCACAAGCCCTGGCTGCCACCTCTCTCCCACCACAAGACCCAGCAATGTGCTGCCTCCAAAGCTCTGCTTCCCCCATCAGGCCACAGGCACCTGGCCGTCCTTCTGTGCTGCAGTCTCCCAAAGCACATTAGGAACTCTTTAGCTAGACACTCTATCATTTTATGCATCCTTATAATGTTCCCTTCTGTTCACTTCTTTCCAGGAAGCCACCCCTGGCTGGTCACCCTCTCTCTGTGGGAAGGTTTCTCTCACATCTTTCATCATCTTGCTGGTCTGAGACCCCGTGAAATCTTCTTGTTAGTCATCAGCTGTTAGAAGCTTGGGGGAGTCTGAAGATGAAGGACTGACGAATGAGGTGCCTCAGTGAAGTCAGAATGGTTTTCGAGGTAGGAATAAGAATTTTATTTTAAATTCACAGAGGCACCAGGGCTGGTTAAAAAAAGGTGACTAGCAGAGGCCCGTTTATATGTTTGATCATCAGCAACATCCAGAAGACGTATCAGATATTCTGGCAGCATGCTGATCGCAAACAACTCTATGATACATCACATGCAAATATTTAGCTCTGCTCAGACATACCTTTCTGGTGCTGTCAGCAGCCAGTGGTGGGGCAAGGAGAGAAACCCACCTTCGCTCCAGCTGAGCATTGAGAGCCCCGACGCCAGCACCGTGCCCAGCACAACCATAGGAAAATGCTGCTTTTTAAAACCTGTCGTATCAGCAGCTAACATTGTCATTACCCTTTCCATAATGACTGCATTGGCCTGTGACGGTGGGAAACTCCTATCACAGCCCTTGAGGTGCTGCCGTTCCAAAATGCTGCGGGTGAGTGGTAATATGGAAACCAGTTTGTTTTAATATCTGCGTGTTTCTTCCTAGCTTGACAATTGCTGCTTTGTGTGTGTCCTTGGAAGGAGCTGTCAGCGCAATAACAGGAGCACACGAGGGGCAGCATCCAGCCTGTTTACATCCATTTGGCGCTTGGAGTAGCAGGGAAATGCCGTGCCCTCGCTTTCATCCTCCCACTTCAAGCACTGGCCAGCTCTGTGCTGTCTGTGCTGCTCAGAAATGTGTTCTGCAAGCTTTGACAGTGGAGGGAAGAAATGGGTGGATATGAGCAAACATGCCCTGAATGTCATCCAATGCCCTAAGCCCAATTCATTTCTTTTATTCCAGTATGATGGCATTTTTTAATTACAGTACTTGCCTCTTGAAGAACAGGAGCAATCATAAAAGCAGGTCCCCAGAGAAAGGCAGTATCTATTCCATGAGTCTGCTGATCGGAGGTAAATCTAGTGTTGAAAGTGAGATACCAATGTTAATTCACATTTTTATAGAACTTGCAGAATATTTTGATATTACTTGCTGCGACAAGAAATCTGCTTCCTCAAGACATTCTTCAACACCGCCAAATATTTTTCCTGGTTAAGGGAATGCCAAAAGCTGGACAGAGATTCAGAAATTACAGTAGCACCTACCATACTGGAGCAGACCAGAACCCTCACAAAATGCTGGAGCTGATTTCTTTTCAGAATAGCGGTGGCAGGAAAACAACTAAATTAATTTCTGTCCGGTGGGTTGAGACTTCATCGAGGGAGCCAAAGAGCAGGATAGGGGCCAGGACCAGGAGAGGGAACACAGAGGAATAACACTGTGCTCTAGGATCTAAAGCATTTGTGAAAATCCTTGGATTTGGCTTCTTGCACCTTTCAGAGATTCACATTAGAAATCTTTTGCAGGACAAACACAAAGCAACGTTCATACATATTGCGCTTTTTAGCTGCCTTTCCTGAATAGATGAAAAATTATGGAACTCAGTCCATTTTATTCAATGTATTAAAATTGTTTTAGATTCTGATCATGTCCTCCAGAGTGCTTACAGTCCCGTTCGCCTGGCATCATCTGCCAGCTTGGGAAGAGATCTCTATTCCACCATGCATGAGCTAATGAAAATACTGAATAGAACCTGGCAAAGAGGAGAGATCCTCCCCAACTCAGGAACTTCCACTCATCTGGCATAAAATCCCTGAGAATTTAAATAGGCTTTCAATCATTTGTAAGCCTATCTCTGGGGAAATTCATAACAGATCCTTGTTCCCTAGTTAGCTTATAAGAATGTCATGTGGAGTGTGTCCTAAGCCTTCCTAAAATCAAGGTACCTTGTACCTCCTGCCCTCTCCTGCTCCTCTGGCCCCTTTCCCATGCAACAGCCCTGCTGCCTTGTCAAAGATGGCAGCTGGGCTGGTTCACCATCTTTTTTTTTTTGACAAATTCACACTGGCTGTTGCATAATAACGTATTATTCTCTAAGGACCTACAAATTTTTTGTTTAAACATTTATTTACTGTGTCTGTTTCACTGACTTTGCCGCTGCCTCAGTCTAAAGACAGGCTTCTGTTGTACGCTGGCTGGAGCAGAGCGGCTCAGTGTCGGTGTCCTGCTCCGACACCCTGCCTGCTCAGGGCATAGGCATGCACTGGACCCAGCCCAGACTTACAGAAATTACCCCAAATGAGCAAAACCATCTTGGCAATAAAAAGACATCTATTCAGTGTTCGGATTTCTAAAATATTGCGAGTTTAGGGGAGTACATGGAACTCAGGGAAAAAATGTTCTTGAAGGTATGCCTCAGGCTCTGCCTGAAAGAAGCCTCAATTTAGTCAGAGTTTCTTTTTCTGTCAAAAACAGTAACTCTTTTGGACACCTTAATCTTGGTCATTATTGATTTTGACATAATGCTTTGTAAATACTTAAAGTGGGGTGTGGTTTTTGATCAATTACCTTGTCTTAAAGTTTTTAAAATATAAACCATTAGTTTTTCTTGTCATCTCAATAGCTTCTCTGTATTTTTAATTTCACTGTAATAAAATTATGATGCTGATTCAATATACTTTGTTGTGGGAGATTTCAGGAAAAAGCTGAGCAAGAAATTATGACAAAAGCAAAGTCAATTTTATTTGCACTTGGAAACAAGTGTCTCACCACCTAATTCAGCACTATTTTCTCTTGCAAATTATAGCAACCACAAGCACAAATACAGCAAACAAATGAACTTTCCCATTTTGAAAATATAAGCCATTAAGCCATATCCATTATCTACGAAAAGTGCTTAATTCCATCTACATGCTTCCTATGGTTAGATGCTGGCCTCTCTTCTGTCTTATTTTTCCTGTTTAGCCATTAAGCAGAGCTTTCCCTTCCAGTAATGGATTACCACCACCCCGTCTTTTTGGACAGCTGAGCTACTGGCACCTCTGTTTCACTGAGTGAAAGCTTCAGAGGCACCTAAAATGCTTATAGGAATCTACTGGGATGTTGTTCTTGTTTGTTATTTGAAATGAACACCTAAATATTTGAAATGAAATGAAAAATTTGAAATGGCCACATGAAATAGCTATTGCTTGGAGACTCCCTGCCCAGGCAGAGTTGTTTTCACAGTGAGGTTTGCGAACTCATAACAGCTTCACCTGAAAAACTAGTACATTTTTTTTTAGGTCTCCTTTGTATTTGTTACAAGTAAGGGAAAGGTTTGATGTAAAATTCCATCGACAATTCTGTTTCAGTTCTCTCTTTCTCTAAACCCCACATTTCTTCTCCTGTTAGCATCTGGGTCACTTTCTCTACTTGAGCAGACCCACTAAACCAATGAATATTAATGGGAAATAATAAGAAATACTCATTAAGTAACAATAGTAACCAGAATTAACTAATAATAGTAAGAAATACTTTAAAGCCATTTTAGGAACTAGCTATGGCAACATTAGCAAGTGATGTACCCACTAGGATGGGACCTAGGCAGTGAAACAGTTTGTGGTGATCTCCTGATGCCTACACTCCCTACATGCATTTTAGAGGTTTTATTTCCTAGTAATCCCAGTCTGGTCCCACTGACTAAACTCCCATCAATGGCTGGAGTGTACCTTTCGGCTCAGTTTCACCCAACAGAAGTCTCCGCTGGTGCATCTGAGACTGCTCTACAATTCAAATCAAAGCAAGTCTGAAAATTTGCTAATGTAGATGTGGCCCAAATAGAGTACAAGTATGCTGGGAACAGTCAGAAAGGCAGTTTTAACATCACTAAAGTAATTCTGCATTAACAGAGATTAGCTAATATTAATGCCAAAATGAACTCGGTCATTTCCAACATTAACACAAATCTGATTAAGCAAAAATAGAGCTAAAATAAATACTTGAAATAGCATATAGCCCCTTGTAAGACATGAGTACCTATGAAACTTCTCCTTGATGTAACCGAGTTAAATAAGGTAGCAGAGTAGGAAGGGGAAGGATACTGCTTTTAAAATTTATCAGTTACCCATTACACTGAGTAGGCAAAACAGGTTTTGTGTATATCCTTTCCATACTCGAATGGTCTGCACTTTAGGGTAATCTCAGTTTAATTTGCAAAAAATGCCTTACCCTTTAATCGAAATGTTTTTAACCTAAAGGGAAAAAGAACATTAAACAGTCCAGGACGTAGCCTGCACCAAAGAGACTAAATTGTGTCAGAGCTTCGGGCAGTAGCCTTTCATATGTATTATTTGCACTCCTTTTGCTCAAGTCTTTGCATAAAACATTCTGAAGTAGAAAATTTACCAAAAGCAGGTAAAAAGCTAATTAAAAGATGCTGAGAGGGAAAATAAACCTCACTTTGATTCCTGCTTCTTCAAAACAGCAAAAAAAGAGTTGTTCCAAAAATCTGATGTCACGTTTTCCGAGGGTTTTTTCAGTCTGTATTTATTAATCTCAGTTTTGCACCTGCTTCTACACTCAAACATCTCTATCCCGTTTTTTCTCTGTGCAATTTGTGGACACAGTTGTAGGTTTCATACATAGCATGCAGATGCAAGTGCTAAATTGGAAAATGCAAATGCTGTGGATGATTGGAAAATGGAGACTTCTCTGTATGAGGCCTTCTTGGCACTCTGGACCGGAACACAGATTTCATAGATTTCATTTAAATACACAAAATACAGGTGTGTGATTCCTGTTTTTCAAATAAAAAAGAACTGCACATTTGCCTAAGAAAAATTTTCAAAATTCTCCTTACCTAGGTTTTTTCACTGGAAACAACTATAGGTTATATTTTAATGAAAATCCATTGCATATATTAAGAGTTATTTTTGTGCATATAAGTTGATTAGATTTCATTGTAAAACTGCTTTTTCTAAGAAAGAGCATGCAGTAATATTACTGTGATTATTCTCAAACAGGTATCAACTAGTTTATACATAGAAGCTCAACTACTTTTGTGAGTAAAATATGATAAAAAAGAGAGACTCCAAACTCACTCGTGCATCAGTGACCTCACCACCGTGTTTCCATGAACATGAGACTCAAAGAACAAGGTGTATAAGTATGGCAGCAGTGAGTATCTGATCCGAAGTGTAGTGCGAGATATCTTGGCAAACTCTTCTCCGAACACCGCCGGGTCTTGTTCCTGTTAAGGAAAAGCTTTGATTTCTACTGAGCATTATAACTAGGGACTGCAAAATCAACAGAAAACCTGCATGCAACCTAAGGAGAGCTGTGGCTGACATAATGCTACAAGAGTGAATGTTTAAATAAGAAAAAGCACTGATTTGCAAACTGGAAGATCTATTAAGAACAACATCCATTATCAACAAACTAATATTTGTATAAAATTCTTCAACTTGAAAAATTCCAGTGAGTTCAGAGAGATCAGACCCCACTGCGGTGTACGTGAGCCATCTGCAACCGCCCCTAACCTTGTGACGGGAGGGGAGCTGGTGTTTCATGTCTGTGCTTGGGAACAGACACCCTGTCTCTAGAAATTAATTTATCCTGGAGATGCAAGCCCTCTGGGACAGAAAAGGTAAAACACAGGAAAAAGGGAAGACTGATAACCTGCAAAACAAAGGTAAAAGCATAATTATGTCGGCCAAGAACATAAAGGCAAATCTATTTAAAAGTAAGAGTAAATTTATGGCCTTGCTGAAGCCAACAGAAGTGACTGAAGTCACTGCGTGCTGTGGGGAAAATATTTCATACATACAAAGAAACTTGATTTCTCTTCCTGTGCCCACCCTTTTAGGATGCCCCAGCCGAGGGGACATCCATGCATCAGCAGTGCCGCTCGCCTCCTCGCTGCCAGCGATACTCTCTTGGGAGAGAGGGCACGCATACTGGGTCCCACCATCAAGGGGGCAGGTTTGAGCAGTCTGTCTACTCTCGTTGGCTGCTTCTGATCTACTTCAAGGCAACCTTGACTCTCCCCTGCGACGGGGTACGGAGCATGCAGCCCGGGGCAGTGCTGATAGGGGAGAGAGTCACATCTCCTTTAATTCCTCCTGTCCGACCTTCTCCAGTGCTAAACTGAGCCAGCTAATGAGTCACACGGCTCCGTTCCTCCTTCACAAAATTTTCCCATAATACTCACTTCTCTCATTAAAATTGAAGAATGTATGATGAATTCCAAGGATAATGAAACATAAAACGAACAGAAGTAACAAAGCTTTTTATATTATCTAGTGCTTTTCAGTCAAGAAAAGTATTAATTAAACCATTTGAAATCCCCAATGGATTAGGCAAAGTGGATATTTAAGATTTTATTTTAACACTAAATTAATATTAATTAAACTCAATATTTAAGTTAAATTTCTCCATTATTATGTTTACATCAGAATTAGTCACTGATAATATTCCCTGCTGGCTCTGAGCTCCAGAGCATCCATCTTTTATTTCAAAAATTACACTATATTTTTACCACTATTCTGACACTGTACAAATATTGCCTAAGTTCACAAAAAAAGTCAGACTTCTTAGGTGATGCTGAGTCACCCCAAATGCCTTGTTCATTTCTTTCAGTGAATACAATGTTTTAAATGGATTTAAGTAATCCAATAAAATCACATGTATTTTCTGCTACTTCTGTCATTCACTCAGCACTGAGTTGCAGCTCCCATCATTAAGACCTGTTGCACTTTTCCTGCTTATTAAAATGTGCATATGTGATTAATACCCACTCACCCATGTCAGACCCCACTTGCATGCTCAAATGGCCAAGCAAACATATATAGATAAGGTACCTCTAATTTTAGTGGAGAGGTAAATAGAAAATACTTATCAAAAGCAGCAGCTAACACCTCACAGACATTTGTTCTCCTAGAGAGAAATATCTCAGCATATCTCAGGGATCTACAGGGTAATTCCTGACCCTCTTAATGACAGCACTATAGCTCTTTATTCCTGCATTTGCCTGCGTACTGAATGTCCATCATACTTTCGTGCAGAGACAGAGGTCTTTCTGTGGGTGTAAATGTTGCAACACTTCGACGATGCAACTTCAAAGAAAACTGAAGGTTAGCTAATAACCTGAGCTCCAGCATTGCATGGATCAGTTTACAGAAGAAACAAAAAAGACATTTATTGAACTAGCAAAACCATTTCATCACGGTTGCAGATGACCACAGTGTACTCACAAAGGCTGCGAGACTTTCAAACTGTTCATAGTTACAAACAACCTGATACTTGTGACAAGTCTTGAAAGGACTTCACAACAAGTTGAAGCCAGGGCATGGGTCTGAACTGAGACTGCACTTTTTCATCCCTCTCATGTGCTCATTGGCCTTTCTTAGTCTTCGGTGCTTCTTGGCTGATAATGCTGTCACTATTGCTGGCTCTCCTTGGAGTTCTCACGTGTTTGTCTGGAGTATCAAACTGTGGCGTTTGTCTGAAACTTGCTTTTAAACAGCAGGGATGGTGTATAATGCCCTTGCTCCCCTTCCTGCAATACCTATTATAGTTACAGAAGTACTGAAACAAAAATCGAAGTAAACAAGGGAGTGGGAAGATATTCTGACACTCACTGGCTCTTAAATAAAACCTGGGCTTCAGTAGGTAAAAGATGGAGGGGATGAATCTTACCAACAGTGTGGGAAGACCATTTGCTGTTATTCAAAGTACGCAGTACACATTTCTGCATGGCTTTTGGCTGTTAGATACTACACATTTTTTAGTGTTTCTTTGTCATCTTTACATGATGGACGGGAAAAATTTACACTCCACAGTGTAATTCCTGCTCTCAGTGCAGCACTCCTTTTCACCCTCTGCTCCAGTTTACCCAAGAATGGCAGGTTAATTTCTGAGAAAGTAATACAAATCACTGTCATCATTACTGTAATCATAGACTACAGCTTTATGTAACTTTGTTTACTTACACTATTTCCCTCTGCATTGTGGTTTCTGGAAAATGGATAGAAAGAGCCAAGCTGCATCCAGCGCAAGCAGAGTTCGTAGGTAGTGTTATAGTTAAATCCACAGATATCAGCACCAATCTAAAGAAAAAATAAAATCATAGGATAAGTGTTTGTGATCGTGACTGAGGCCCAAAAATGAGAAACTACAGAAGTTTGTTAATAAAAATAATTTTTGGAAAGAGATACCTATTTCTGATAACTTTATAAGAATGCTCCATAATGATAGGAATTTTTCCGGGACTGAGATTGTACTGGCTCTTGGAGCATTAACATCACTGTGGAAGATCTGACCCTATTTCAATAATTCTACAAATTCTCCAGCCCGGCTTGCAAAACCAGAAATATATGGAGGGACCTCAATGATAGAGTACATAATACAAACAGATCAGTGTTGGATGGCATGCAGTGATTTAATCTGAATCTAGCAGTGCTATTTTTGTTTCTCTTCAGCCAGCCAAGATTGATGACATTTAGCTTTTTTTACTCTGCAGTTCCTTATGCTGTGGAGGCCGTTACTGCTGGCCGTCTCAAGCAGCTTATTTCAGAAAACATTTGAGTTAATTTAAAGTGATATTGTGTATGAGCCAGCAACTGCCTGAAGGGCACTGGTCTTACGTAGGGGATGCCAAAGAGGTTGAACTCCAGGATTCCAATGATTGACTGATGCATGTCCTTCCACCGAGAGAAGTTGTCACCAAGCCAGTGACCCCCATGCTTCCCACTGCCAACAAATGTAGACCGACTCAAGACAAACGCTCGCTTTCCAGTTGCCTGCTGGGCCACACTGCAAAGAAATGCAACAAGATCATTAAAAATAAGAATGGCATCCGAAAGAGTCATATGATCAACCTGAGCTTTCAGGCACAATTTTGTCTGAAGGGGTGTTATTCGTGAAACAATTATTATTGTGGTCCCTAGTCATGTGAAAAGGTGGTTGCAAAACTGCAAATAATGGGAAGTTTTACTCAGTGGCCAAAAAAAAAACTAAAATCTATCTGATCCACAAAACAGTTTGTTTCAGGTATTTTTAGTCTTCCTAAAAAATAATTTGTGTTTAATTTATTTTCAACAGTGTCTCAAACTGAAAAATTGAAACATAATTTCCTTTCTGTACCAGTACATTTAATTTAGTGTTCTACAGGTTCCTAAAAAACAGTATAATATGTATTTTTCAATATAGGATTTATTTAGAAATTTGTAATGGCAAATAAAGTTCTAATATCATGGAATTAAAAGTAAAAAAAAAAAAAGAATAACATCAAAGCAATATCTGAACATCTTTAAGAAAGAAATAATCAATATAGAAAGCAAAAATGTAATTATTCAAAATGTCACCCCATCCTTGTAGCATTTCCTCTGGTTTCCTGTCATTGTTTGATATATGAGGTTTCATTACAGAATTAGTGGTGTAATGAATTTTTCCTTGCCTTTTGAAAATATTTTTGCTGCATCTCCAGAAAAATCAAGGAAGTGTGATATGCCTTATTAACAAATCTGTTACAAAATTCCTCAACGTAGGATAATCTCTGTACATAATTACATATTGCAACTTTATATATTGCAGGAACTCAGATTCAACTTTGCTTTAATACGATTCCAGCAACACAACTTAGATTCTCTGGGAAATCCTAGCGTGAAATTTTAATCATGTTGTTCACCATGCACCTCCTTCTCCCTTTCCTTAATGAGATTTGATCAAGAGCTCCCTCATCCATATTCGTAATGGCCAATATTCGGTATTGGTTCTGTAATGGCAAAGCCTTTAAAATGCTTCAACATTTGTTTCTGAAGCAAAAAAACCAACAGCTTTCTTGCAAGCCTGAACATATTAACCTTATGGGCCATATGCAGAAAGAGGTGCAATTCCTGAACCATGCGGGACCTGCTGGTTCTGGGTTGTAGGTGCACTGCTGGGCCCAATAGCTGCACAAAACTCCATGTGCTTTGTATATATGGCATTTTGGAGCCATTTCATGGATGTCCTGAGCATGAGTCCTCTCCTCTGGCTGTGCGACACAAGTCTTTGGCTCCATTTGCAAATGCAGGTGCTAATGAGGGCAACATTGGATCAACTCAACTATGACCTAGAGCTGCATAAAAAATTTGCAACAAGTAATTTATTGAATAAAATTCGGACTACTGTGAACCATTGCTGAACTGGTCCTAATGTTGTCAAATGTATTTGTTGATTGAAATTATTTACAGGATATCATGTGCAAATAACTCTTGGTGTTAAGCTATGCAGAAGCTGATTGCTGCTAGTTCATCTATATAAATTTGAGCCATTTGACATAGGTCTGATGACACATTTCTTATTCTCTGGCTGCGTTAGAATAATTCTTAGAATTGTTTTTTTATATGATTATCAACTTGTCATTCATTTTCAGGCAATATCTTGCAATTGATGCTGGTTTGCTAAGTATTCCTGTCAGTAATTTAATTTAATATATTGTTTGTGAAGAGTGAATGCAGAAAGGGTATACAACCAGCCTTGAAAAGAAATGTGTTTGAGAAGCCCAAATGAATATGCATGAAAAATTCTTCACCAAAGTTTCCCAGCTTTGCAGCATATATGGCCTCTGCTCATGTTTTTGGTGGTGTCCTCCAGCCTTGAAGGACTCTCTACACTTGCCTGAGCAAAATATGCGTTTCTCTTGGAAGGAGCCCTGGAAGCAAGCACTGCAGGAACAGGGAAGGTGCAGTCTTGGGGGAGGCTGCAGGGAGCCATGCAGCAGTAACCGTCCCAACAGCGCTGGTCCGACTTAACGCAGCCAGGACAGTGTGCATGCTGAAGGGGCCGGGGCACGTGTGCCAGCACACAGAGCTTCTGCTAAATTCACAGCATGTGGCTCAGGCAATTGGCTTTGCTGGCACAGAGCCTGAATAAAACTAAAAAAAAAAAAAAAAAAGCTCAAGAAGATCGGCAAATCCAAAGTCTCTATTCGAACAGTGTTACCAAGACAGTATATGGTTATTTGGAGCACAGTGCACAGAGGACAGATCCCAGTGGAGAGACCAGTGATGGGAGGATCTTTACTGACATTGGGGCATAGGGGCCCCAAAACCATGTAAGTCCCATGTGTCCTAGCTGGGCTGGGTGGCCAGCAAGGTGCAGGGTTCGAGGGCTTTCTGTTCCTTCTCTTGAAGGCTGGACTGCTCTTCAGTCAGGCCCACAACACCTGGCAAACTGCTTCTGGCTTTTACCCAGTGCCTCCCTTCCCCCAGGCTTGGCGTATAAAATACAAGTGCATCAACACCGCAAGTAGGCTCACTTAGCCATGTCCTCTGGATGCTATCACAATACAACTGCTGAAAATGAGTGCTAAATACTGCCACAAGGCAGCACAAGGACCCCTGCCTTGGCACTTACATTGCGGTATTAAACCTAATCCATGTTTTAGCTCAATCTCTACTGGAAAAGGCACGATTTGCCCATTTGATTTAATCCAACAGCTAGCTTTCCACTATCACTCCAGCTTCACAGCAACAGTCTGCCTGTGTAAGCTAGTTTTGAGTGCTTCCCAGCTGCAAAATGAGTTCTACAGTAGCCACCAGCAATTGTGCTGCAATGCAGCTCTGCCCTCCTGGACCAGCTGAGCCCTAAGCCAAAATGCAAAACACTGCCTGCCAGGAACCAGAGGCAGCTCCAGAAGCAGCCACGGGAACTGCATACTTCTGATTCCTCGCTGGCAGTGGTAGAAACTCCTCTGCTTGGGCCACGGTAATGAAGGGATGGAAAAATTCCCCTGATGCCACACAAGGCTGCTTCCGCAGCAGCTGCATGTGAGCAGCTCTAACAGAGGATAGAAACATCTTGCTTGAGTTATACAAAAGCAGCAACTGAAGAGTTAGGCCCTACAAGTAGATCCTGATTTTAGCTAAGAAAAGTAAAATTGGAAAAGAGTCTGTTTCTTCTTCCAAGATTCTCTTTTCTTGAAACTTCTTACTGAATGACAAAGAGTAAAATGAAGCATGGAACTGTTTCCTATTAGATATTGTTACAGATTTCCCAGGTAACATCAGCAGCTTTAAAAATGTATTTCAATCACCTGAAATCTGCTTAGAAATACTTAGAAAACTTACTGGAAAGTTGGTGCTGTCTGTGACCAGCCGAAGAGAGAGTGTGTGTTATAATGCTCTCCAAGGTAAGTCTTGGAGTCAGGACACAGTGTCTTTTGTGCCAGGGAACGATCAGAAATGCCTGAGAATGATAAAAAACACTGTAAAATTATATACATCACAATTCAAATCTCTTCATATTTCTACTCATTTAGGGGTGAAAACATCAAAGGATTTGGGAAGCAGAAAAGCTGAAGAAGTGCCGGACCTGCACTGATTAGAGGGTAGCACATAAACATGAATACCTGCTTGCAGACAGGCACACGTGTCCTCAGGAGGCAGAGAGGACTAAGTAAACACTGCTAATTAATTTCAAGTTTTATGTCCAACAATTCAAAACATCTATACAGGTATCACGTATTCAGTAAGTAATAGTCAGAAAGAAAATTTCTGCATTGCTGAATTAAGAATATAACTTCATATTCTTTTACATAGTGACAAGTTTTACTTAAGAGCAAAAATGTCACAAGAAAAAAGAATGCAAATCCAGAAATTCAGATACCCAGGGGACTTGTATGTTGTGTGAAATCATGAGACCTCCGTTTGCATATCACTCGGCTGCAGATGTAGGTAGGCAGCACGATTCTGCCCTATCATGGCAAAATTCACACCTCAGCTCGACTCTGGCCCTTCTCGTCCCCGGAGGCATCTAGGACTAAAAGACAGCAGGACAAATGGCACGGCCCCAAGCAGCATTGCGAGCAATGAGTGGGGGTGCCGGAGATGTGCAGGAAAAAGCAAGAGGTGCAGCAGTCCGCAGGGTGTCATCTGCTGTGGCCCGATATGCTGCACAGAAGAGAGCAAGGACAGATTATAACAGGTGTATTCACATGCGGATGGATTATCCAGTAACAATTTCTATCAGCAGGTCACAGGCAGTGGAGGCAGCGATAGCTTTTTGCCTTCAGTAATAGTCAGGGGTAGCCCTGACATTTCTGGCACAGCACCGGTTTAGCTGAGCCAAGGGGAAACAATATGAGGCACAAATTGGCTGCCTGGTCTTTGATCCCATATTAAGGAGGTGCTGGCAAAGCCCTTTTGGTGTGGAAAATGTGATTCTCATGCTCTGCAGGTAACCTCCATGAAAATGCCATGTGAAGTTCAGCAGGAATTGGGCCAGCCAGGTGTTTCATTTATACAGTGTATTTCTTTTTAGAGATGGAGTTGAAAATGTTATAAAATCCTCTCCAAAAAAAGAAAGAAGGTAGATTCTCAAATGTTCTTCTTTTGCATGCTTAATTAGGTGCACGCACTATTGTAAATATTTCTCCGTTAGCAAACAATCTCACTGCCTAATCGCACTTTTCTGTATGTTTGCAGTTCATTATTATGAAGTGCATTTCTCTGTACCTGAAACCCCATTAGCCTCTCTGCTCTGATGTGCCACCCCAGCTGGAATCCTTGTGTTTGGATCTTTAGACACAAAGACTCCAGTGTGGCTGATCTGCATCAGAAATAACTTAATTTATAGGCAATTTCCAAGTAACTTTGACTGATACTGCTTTGAAGAAGACACTAAGGTTCTGGGGAAAGTCACACTTAATGTCCCAGTGGCACTTAATTATTAGCCCCATAAAATTAAGGTGGGATATGAGAGAAAATGCTGCCATGAGTCATAGTTTCATGCTTCATTCTTATTCTGAGTATTTTGTATTCTGCCTCAGTAATACTGATTATTTTACAATTGCATATTAATCTTCAGTATAAAGTGTTTTATAGAAAATTGATTTGAAGGACATCTGTTTTTAGAAGTTCAAACCATGGTTATGTGTAATCGTGGTTATAATTTAGATAAGGAGGCTGAAGCCTACCTTGACGAAAAGCCTGAGGCACTGAGACTGGGACTTGCACAGATTCAGTCACCTAAGACAACAGTGAGCCCCCAAAACCCTGCCAACCCCTGGAAGGTCCTAATGTCTTGTTGGACTAAGCAGCTTAGGTCCCACCTCGCACCTACACCAGTCAAGGGCTTGGACAGCCAAGGGCATGCACCGTGTTGCCATAAAGTGAAATATAAAAGAAAGCCCTTAAACACTGGTTGAAAACAGATCTCCTACACGTTGGAAAAAATGCCTTAGGCTCCTGTCTGCAGAAGGAAGACCAACATTGTGAGTCGCAAGCAGAAGTAGGTGCATACATGCACAAGAAGGAGCGAGTCAGAGAGAGAAACTGGGCTCAAAACACACCTATCTTCAGCATCTCTCATTGTCTTTACATGTCATGTAGATATCTAAGTCTCTAAGTCCTCTATAACAGCTTAGACTTCAACACTAGTTGTTGCAAAGCTCAGCTTCATGGCTCAAAAGCCTCTTTACGGGTCCATCCCTCAGTCCTTTTTTTCTGAGGGTAAAGGGAGCTCTGTTTTGGCCATCTTCCCCAAAGTTTCACACCTTTCTTTTCAGCTCTGAATGCTGACAAAAATGGAGGTAACTTAAGGCAAAGGTGGAAATGTCCCATCAGTTCCTGGGCTTTGGTCAATGACAAGACCCACAGGGCCAGTATAAAAGTTACAATCAGCGGTTTCCCCACAAAGAGAGCAAACACCAAAATCATCATTAAAAGCTCTGCTTCTGGTTTCAATTATTTGCAATGTTTTTATAACATTGTCATGCTTTTGTTATGTTTATGTTACTCTTGTATTTGGAGTGAAAAGAAATGAGATTTAATAAAAAAAAATAAGAATTCACATGACAGTACAATAGCTTGAAGGGAAAAGGGGACATTTCCAATACTTCACTGTCAATAACTCATTTATGTATCAACTTCCTGCTGCATATTAGCATTGCTTGGGCAGACAGGCTTTCCTGTGGAAGTGTTGGCTGGATTAATTGCCAGGACCACAGGCACTAATTTTAAGTACTCATGGCTTCCTGGGGAAGAACGAGCATGTCATTTACTTGGCTACTGGAAGAGGTGTTCCCATTCCTATCAATCTCCCATAGGCTTGAGCATTTTTAAAGTTTTTTTTAGCCCATTTCTAGTAAGCCAATGAAATTTTCTTTCCTAAGAGAAATAAAAGATATTGAACTAAGACATCAGGAAGATGCCATCTTCCTTGTAATGGTTTGTGGAAAAGGCAGAGACTGCCCATCCCTGGGACTAGCAGTGGTGATGGTAAAGGCAGAAGGGTTACTCCTTCCATAAATCTGTAGCTGAGTTAAAGTATATAGGCATCTTGCCCTTTCTCTGATGCAGACCAGTTGCTCAGAGAATGGCAGGGAAGGCCATTTTTCTAGCCCTGTTACAAGGCAGCCTCAGTGACAGAGGAAAGCGGCTTATGTTTGATACTCCACCAAAGCTGAGCTAATGGAGTCTTGAACAAATACATAACTGAATGCACAGAACAAGCAGGGAAAGATGGAAAATGAGAGGACAGAATTTTTTTCTAAGAAATAGCCTATCCAGGATTAAAAAAAAAAAAAAAAAAAAAAAAAAAAGAAAAAAGATTGTCAAGGAAACTTTACATGGTGGGCTGACCCTGGCTGGACGCCAGGTACCCACCAAAGCCACTCAATCACTTCCCCTCCTCAGCTGGACAGGGGAGACAAAATATAACAAAAGGCTCATGGGTCAAGGACAGGGAGATCACTAGCAATTACCATCACGGGCAAAACAGACTCAACTTGGGGAAATTAGCTTAATTTATTACCAATCAAATCAGAGTAGGATAAAGAGAAATAAAAACCAAATCTTAAAACACCTTCCCCCCACCCCTCCCTTCGTCCTGGGCTCAACTTTACTCCCGGATTCTCCCCCTCCTCCAGCCCACAGCAGCACAGGGGGACGGGGAATGTGGGTTGGGGTCAGTTCCTCACACCTTGTCTCTGCCGCTCCTTCCTCCTCAGGGGGGAAGACTCCTCACTCCTCCCCTGCTTCACCATGGGGTCCGTCCCACAGGAGACAGACCTTCACGAACTTCTCCAACGTGAGTCCTTCCCACAGGCTGCAGTCCTTCAGGAACAGACTGCTCCAGCGTGGGTCCCCAGCAGGGTCACAGGTCCTGTCAGAAAACCTGCTCCAGCGCAGGCTTCCCATGGGGTCATAGCCTCCTTCAGGTACCCACCTGCTCTGGTGTGGGGTCCTGCCCAGGCTGCAGGTGGAGATCTGCTCCCCCGTGGACCTCCCTGGGCTGCAGGGGGACAGCCTGCCTCACCAGGGTCTTCCCCACGGGCTGCAGGGGAATCTCTGCTCCGGCGCCTGGAGCATCTCCTCCTCCTTCTGCACTGACCTGGGGGTCTGCGGGGCTGTTTCTCTCACATATTCTCACTCCTCTCTCCGGCTGCAGTTTCTGTTCTGCAGCAGCTTTTTCCTCATCTTAAATACATTATCCCAGAGGTGCTACCACTGTTACTGACAGGCTCAGCCTTGGCCAGCAGCAGGTCTGTCTTGGAGCCGGCTGGCATTGGCTCTGTCGGACATGGGGGAAGCTTCTAGCAGCTTCTCACAGAAGCCACCCTTGGAGCCCACCCCCCACTACCAAAACCTTGCCACCTTGCCACACAAACCCAATACACAGTACTTACTAGGAACGTAAGGAGGGTTATTGATATCATTAACAGCACATCCAGGATGCTGGCCTCTTAAGAAATTGGATGGTTCATTCATATCCTTTAATAAAGAGAGTAGGACATGTGTTAAAAGCCTCATTTTCTTTTTTTAAAAGAAGGGAGGGCAAATATTAATAATGAGACATACAATCCAGATCCCATCATAGTCAAGGACATCCTTAAACTCCAGACACATCTGGGTCCACCACTCAACTGTCCTGGGGTTGGTGTAGTCAGGAAACACCGAGTCTCCGGGAGGCCAGGCCTAGAGTTCATAGGTATAACACCTGGTTATGTTCTTATTTCTGTTACACAGCCGCTTTATCACTTTGAAGCAGCACTAGACCAAACACATAAGCGAATTTAATAAACCAACCTTTCCAACAGCAGGAGTTACACCATCAGAGTTGTTCACCCAGACTCCCATTTCCTCTCCAAGATCATAAGGCCTGTAGGTGCCTGGTTCTTCATCCTTAGTTATGAAAGGGTCCTGAAAACAGTGATTACACTTCCATTATCAAAATCCCAAAGGTAACAATTACTTTTCTATTTGTATATTTTAGAAAAAATTGGATTAAGTTCTTAATGCAGATTGCAGTAATATTGGAAGAAAACAGCATTAAAATTTAATAAGAGTTGAGAGCACATAATAATTTAGGAAAAGTCATTAAAGATGTCATGAGTATTTCTTGTATAAGGCAAAAGTCACGTGAAATTATTGAATACCCTCACGTTTATTTTTTATGAGACATTCTATGTTCAAATGATTTTAGAGAGGCACTAGATTTTACTTCCCCCCCTGCCAAGGTCTCTGCCTGGCAGAGCAGGGTGCCACGCTGGGCATTCCCCCACCCGGACACCTCTGGGTTTCCTCCAAGGCAACCCTCATTCCAGCTGCCTCAGCATCAGCAGCTCAATGCTGAAATAACTAAAACTTCTCAAGGGGCTTGAAGTTGGGACACGTCCAACCTCAAAAACACCTCGTTAGTCCTCCCTTCAGATGCAATGTCAGACAAGGATGTTTTATGCCCGTCCAGTGCAGAGTAACCCAACTCATGCATGCCTGCAGGGCCATACATCTCTGTTCCCCCCAGGCATGAAGACCACAGCGTTTTACACCCCACAGCTTGTCCTTGCTGCCCTTTTCACTGCCTGGAGTGGTCACTACCTCTCATTGCTGACAGTGGCATTGACACTACCAGCTTCTCTGCCTCAGGATGGCCATTGTAGCCACCAAGCTCATTGAAAGGGAGCCTAATCTGCTCCTGGGGAAGATGGTGGCCCACCATGCCAGTAAGTAGTAAAGTTAGGAATACTTTGAGATGCCAGTGAATGAAGAGATACTATTCAACTCTGCTCAGCAGTCAACTGAAACTAAAAGCAGATAAGTGCGCTTTGCAATATGTCCCTAATTGGGAGCAGCTATCAGTTTTGTGTTATTTAGAACAAAGGAAGATTGCAGCCATTTTAGAAGAAGAGGATTCTTTACTTTTCTCTTAGAAAATGTTATTCCCTCAGGTTATGCTTAAGGCAAAACCTTTCAGTTATGAAACACAATGGAGAAAAACACCACTGAAGTAATTCTTCCATTCACTTACAGCTTGTCAATAATTTACGTGAACATTAATTAAAATGTGATAGAAGTCTAACTAATAAATTTCTTAAGAACAAAAAAATCTGATCCCAAATGGTAAATTTCTTTAAAGGCATGTTTTAAAGCCCATGTTAATACCTAAATTAATTGCCTGATTTACTTGTAAGACTTCTGATAGCTATAACCCTGGCAAGGAAAGTATATTCTTCCATGCCTCAAAAAAATAAAAGCCCCTGCTAAATCACTACCTTAAGTGCAAAATTCTGTTCATCTTTAACTATCTAGCTCCAGCGTCACTTCCATGACAAGTATAAGTGTCCATTACATTTTTAACTTGTTTAATAGTTCAGCTTTGGAAAAGAGAAAACTGCCCATCTGCAATAATTATCTTATAATTGTGGAGCAGATGTCTCTCAAGGGACTTGAAGGCTGGAAGAAGTCAGCTTAATTAGTTACTCCTAATCCAAACTTCTGGTTTCCTTCAGCTGAAAGGTTATTCCAGGGCATAAATCTAATATATTATGCAGGTTTAGTATCATCCTAAAAAGAACAAAATCCTCCCGTGCATTCACAGGTTGATTGTGGGGGAGGAAGTTCATGTCTGTTACATCTTCCCTCACTCATCTTTTTAGCAGCTCTTGGAGAGGAGGTGCTGAGCATCTTTAACTCCAGCTGACTGCCCTGAGGCCTGGGGGCACCCAGCACTTATCCAGACTGATGCACTTCCACCTATGGCCCCAAACAGATTTTGAAGCACATCCATAAAAACTCATCTCTGGAAATTTTAGCCTCTACCGTTCATAGAGCTGGACTTTAGAACGTTAAAGCTCTCAAGCATTATTTTGAATCATGAGCATGTTGCTATTGACTTTTGAGTAATTTGTCACTCGTGTCATTCCTAGCTGTTTCTATTTTTAGTGTGATATAATGGAAGTTATACAAGGTCTTTCATTAAAGCTCCTCTTCAGTAATAATGTTTATCATTTTACAGTGTAGTCATTGTTACTTTTAGAGCTTCTTTCTTTGTTTCTAAAGAATATATTTGTTCTGACTGAGCTGAAGCATACACATTATTAGGTGCAATAATGATGACCAAGTACTGGCACCCTTAGACAAAATTTCCCTTAAATGGAGGTGGCCTCTGAAAGAGATCAGGAGAGAGAAGTGCTGAAGGACTGCATTTAGAGACTCCGGTAATGGGGCCGTGCTACTATCAAGGTGACCATAGGTACAGAGGTCTCAGCATTGGATGCAAGCATGGTGACTGGACTTCCCGATGGTGAGGCACCAGCCACCACAGCGGTGGTGGCACAACCGAGTTCAGGGTCCTGTCCTCAGGCTGGTTACTGGTGTTAATACTGCTGGCTCTCAGGATCTGCACTTTGCTTGTGACCATAGTGGTCTGAGATGGGGAGGACTGAACCCATCTTCCCCAGATCCATTTACCAGAGGTTTTACATGACACTAAATGACTGCAGTCGAAGCCCATTTCCTGAAATCATCATGAGGGAGGCAACAATCTGCTACACTTGGAGAACTCACTCATTACTGTCACTACCCAAAGGGAATCTAAATAGAAAGTTGTTCTTTCAGTATCAAACTGGAAGTTAGCTGTCACTTGGGAATGAAACCCTTCATGCTGTTCCAGCTCCTGACTCAACTTTGGGAATGCTTTACATCACTAAAGAACGCTAATAGTCAGAGTTTGACAGAAGTATCAGCAACTGTAATAAAGTGAAAATAGAAAACTTGACTACCAGTGCAACATATGCTTCCCATTAACTTTTAAAAAATGAAGGACAAACTGGATCAGCTTCTGTTCTTTTTCACAAGCTTGCCTAAAGAACTAGAGCAGAAGAGTCCTTAGTTACAGGTTAGTGGAAGGAGGAAAGAAGGGCTTCCTATCTGGATTCCCATTAGCTCATTGCGTGACTTCTTAAGAATTGTTGTCATATTCCTTGCATCTGCCTAACAACTGAATTTACACTTATATAGCAACAGCTCCTTGCACTGCTCTAGCATGCATCATCTGAGAAATTGAAAGGGCTTTAAAAATATTGTTGAATTTAAGCTCAGAAGTAAGAAGATAATGTAGCTCACCCATTAAACCGTGACTGCTTGCCTGGAGCTTCTTACCCAGCAGGAAGTGCAAAACCACTGGAGGCATCCTAACTTTGACGAAAAAGAGGTGACTACCATGTATTTACTGAGGGCAAGAGTGTGCATGGGAAGCGCTACCCCAGACTCATGGTATTTTGCTGATATATTCATGTCTCACAAACTTTTTTGAGATAAACCAGTAAACAGGCAGGTGGTATTCAATGTTACAGGTCTAAGAGATTATCTAAATTTTTAGAGCAGTATTGAGCATACAGGGAGCCTAAACTGCCTAGTAGTTGGAAAGAGCACTCAGTCCTGACAGCACACATGCTCATCTACTGCTTGGTTAGTTATTTACAATGATGTATCCAGTTAATTTTGGACTATTTTTGTCTTGAAGTTGCTCTCCATCAAAGTGACGTAGTAATCTATTACTGTTTAAACACTGTGCCTTGGACCTCCACTGATGGAAACTGTTTTCACTGCTGCACCCTGGAGCTTCTCATGATTTACAGCTGCAGAAGGACTGGGACCCTCATGGGAATGTATCTCTGAGGACAAATTGCTGGCAAAGAGCGCTCACTATATAGGCTGCTATTTCCATTATCAATATGTAATTGATCACTTGGGCTGTGTGGTTTTGTTTGAGATTCCTAGCAGAGAATGCAATTATAGTGCAACAAAGTGAAGATTAGGCCAATTATAACTACAGAGCAAGTATTTTTTAATGAAACTACCAAAAAAACACCAGCAGACTGAAGAACAGCAAATGTCATAACTGTATTTTAAAAAGAAAACACTGATATGGGTATCTGTGGTGCTGACTAGTTCATCGTCGGTCATATGCTAAACTTTACAACAAATTGTGGAGGAAAAAATAAGGACAGGGTGGCACTTCTGACTTAATCTATCTATTTGACAAGATAATGTGATTTTTAGATGAGGAAAGGGCAGTAGCTCTTGGTTATCTTGACTCCAGTAAGTATCTCTTAGACCACTACAAGTGAAAGAGGAACTGTCCCACAGTTTAGGACTCTGCTATTCAGTCTCTCTTCCCACAAGCCTCTGACAGGACCCCCATGACAAGATGAGGAACGTGGCCCTTATCTTAAAAGGACTGGATCAATTTAGGGCCCAAACATTAGTGGCCTGTCCATTATGATTCAGCTGGATTAATTGGTCTCCTTACGAGTATGAGCCCCCAATATAATGTAGGTAAATGTGATGCAGGGCTTTGTCATATGAGACAATTTTTAGCAGAAGGAAGGAAATATTTCTGCCATTCTCCAAACAATGTGGGAGCATCATCTGGAGCACTGTGAAATCCAGTTATCTGCTACACTGGCAAATGCATTCAAACTGGGGCACATGTGGGAGAAAGCTACTACAATGAGATCTGAAGACCTCACCCAATCAAAAGAGAACGAAATACTTCAGTTTGTTCAGCCTAGCAAAAAAGGCTGAGGGAGAATACGCTTCTTTGAATACATATACCACGAAAGAAAGTAAAAGGATCCGAGACTGGCATTTTGAGGTAAATAAGAATAGTAGCACCCAAATGAAAGGTGTAAGCTGACCGTTGAGGCTGGAAAAGAGACGACTGTAATTACAGCAAAAAGTCCTGAGAGGGATTCTGTGGGATTGTCTCCTCCTCCTTCCCCTGTGGGTCAGCTCAGCCTGAGCCTTCCCTGATGCATCTGCCAGACCTATTTGCAACACCCGCTCGGGGAGGGACCCCCGGCCCCAGGCAGCCTGCTCCCTGCTCGGCTCGCCTTGCAGACAGGCAGCTTTATCCTAATGTCTACCTTAAATCTTTTCTGCTGCAATTTAAAGCACTTTTCTTCTTATCCTGTCCCTAGTGGTTATGGAGAACAAATCATGCCTCTCTTCTCTGCGGCGATGCTTCGCACCCTGCATGTGCTGCTCCGGGTCTCGGCACTCCTGAGCCTTCCCAGGCAGTGCAGCTGCCCCAGCCCTCCTAGTACTGTGCTGCTGGGGGGCCCTGGAGAGCAAGGGCTTATCTGTCTATCAAGGACCTTTATTTAATTTCTTAATTTATTTAATTTTTTATTTAAATTTCAATTAAATTGGTCTCCAATTTCCTTGCCGCCACTGGCACTCACTTAGCTATTGTGACAAAGATATGCATGGGGACTTGCTGGAGAGAAACAGCAAACTTTGTTGGAAAAATTGATGGGGGAAGATGGAAAACTCTGATTTCCACTTCTGCCCAAATTAATTTGTTTGGTCATACATCAATTTTGGTTATAGGTTTAACATACATTTTCCACAAATTTTCATGCAAACAAACATGTCTTACACTAATTTAGATTAAAAGTAAATATAAGGCAATGCGAATTGTAGTTACTAGCTTTCCAGAGTGATTATGAATAGATTTTTTCCACTACTCAGTTATTTTTGTGTGCATATTAAACTCATTTTTTCATTTTCAGGAAAAGAATTGCATGAGAGCAATGCTATCTCAACTCAGTCCTGAAGAGAGGCAAAATTTCTCATAACTGAGTGGGAAAAAGTGAAAGAGAATTAATGTTGTGGTATAGAGATGGTGCTGGTACACATATATCTGATAAATGCAGCACATTTAAATATGAAATCTATGAGAAATTGTTTTTCAGCTCTTCTCAACAGATGACAAAAATGGAAAATCTGTGTGTGTGCGTTAGCACCTAGATACTGCTGTGAACACTATGCTGCAAATAGTTCTTATAAATGGAGAAATAATTAGCAACATTGTTAATTTACCAGAATCACGACATTGTGCATTCCTTCCTTCTTCAGCTGTTGGAGGTACTCTGGCAGACCTGCATAATTCACCTTATCGTAGGTAAAGTCCAGGCGACGTTCCATGTAGTCGATATCAAGATGTTGAACATCCTAAACATTTTTAAAGTAAACATTACATGAGTACTTCTTCTGGCTCTGGAGCCCTCAGTACAGGAAAGACATGGACCTGTTGGAGCGAGTCCAGAGGAGGGCCACAAAGCTGATCAGAGGGCTGGAGCACCTCTCCTATGAAGACAGGCTGAGAGAGTTGGGGTTGTTCAGCCTGGAGAAGACAAGGCCCCAAGGAACCTCCAGGGACCTTATTGCAGCCTTCCAGTACCTAAAGGGGGCCTACAAGAAAGCTGGAGAGGAACTTTTTACAAGGGCATGTAGCGACAGGACAAGGGGTAATGGTTTTAAACTAAAAGAGGGTAGATTCAGACTAGATATAGGGAAGAAATTTTTTACGATGAGGGTGGTGAAACACTGGAACAGGTTGCCCAGAGAGGTGGTAGATGCCCCATCCCTGGAAACATTCAAGGTCAGGTTGGATGGGATTCTGAGCAACCTGATCTAGTTGAAGATGTCCCTGCTTATTGCAGGGGACTTGGACTAGGTGACCTTTAAAGGTCCCTTCCAACGCAAACTATTCTATGATTGAAGTATTTGATACAGAAATCCCTTCTAACCCAAACTACTCTATGATTCTATGATTGAAGTATTTGATACAGAAAATCAGAATGTATGCAACTGCATTTCTAAAAACTAACATATTAAATGAAACCGAAGAAATTGGCTATAACACTTGTAAGTAGTTGTCAGGCTGAATTCAGCTCCTATAATCTTACATGGTAGCAATGGACAAAATGGAAATGTAGAAGTCCTAGTTCAGCAACTGTTTGGCAGTGATATGCATCAGAAGTACCATAATTTATTTTTAAAATGCTAGCACCTCGTACTGCATAACAGTAAATCCACACCAGAATTGCCTGCTATGCAGCCAAGCGCAGCAGTTAAACCTCATGTTCAAAGCCCACTTTAAGTGTTCTTTTAAGCATTATAAAGATATTACATGCAAAACCACTCCATAAGATCATGAACAACCTTTTATTCTACAATTCTCTTTGTAGGATAATCACTTTTCCTCTATTATAGTTTTATTCGTCACACTTTGGATTGTAAAATTAGCATACACAGTGAAAAATCCATACTTACATATGGTATATCATAGTAGTGCATGCGATCGACAGTTTTCTTTAAAACATCAATGCTGCCATAACCCCATCGGGAGAGATGAAATCCCAGAGACCAGTAGGCAGGCATGTGCGGGCGTCCAATGGCCTACAGCAGGAATGAGGAATAGAGAAATGTAAAGAGCGAGATGAAGAGTAGTTGTTCTGAAACACCAGCACAGGCTCCCAGCTCATTTAAGCCATGAAGATGAGGGCACAGGTATCACACCCCCTTGAAATACCCTTTCCTTTCTCAGAATGGCTCACTGTACAGTGTGCTCGGCTTCAAAAAAGTGCTTCTCCTGGTGGACCCTTGTCCTTCGCAGAGGCTCCGAGGGACACCCGCACTGAGCATCACTTCTGAGAACACCCCAGTGGAAGACACAGTGTATAAAACACAGGTTAATGTTAAATGAAGGTCTCGCTGTGGTTTCAGCCTCTGCACGGTAACACGTGCCTTCACTTACATGGTGCACACCAGCAGAAACCCAGCGTGGAGCCTTGCACCGCCTGACCCCTGGCAAGTCCACAAACCCTGTGGTCAAAGCAAGCAAATCTCTGATGCTACACAGCAACGTCAGCTTTGCTAATTTCTCTTGCTGCATCCAGCTGAACTAACTCATCAAGAGCCTGATGTTTATTTGAGCTCTCTGAAGTTTTAATTATATTTACACGCCACCCTGATGAAATTCACTTACTTATGACTGACTGCTCTTATTGCTGGCCCACAGCACTGTGTTGCCAGGCACCGACAAGCCTCTTCAAGGTCAGAGTTACTGTTTGGTCCTGAAATTCTCAACTGAAACACAAGGTAATGAGTTAAATATGATTTTATAAATATTTGATTTCCACTGGCTCCATGTAATCCAGCTGTAAATTGCATGAGGAAACTCGACTGTGAGCACAGGGAAGCGAGGCATCCTGCTCTGCTTCCCCTGGTGAGAGCTGCTCTGGCAACCTGGGACAAGCAGCGAGCAACCATGATGTGCCTGTTCTAGAAATAAGCTGAAATCTGGTGTTGCCTCATTAGTACACACTGGTGTTTTCTGAGGGACAACTCTTGAAATCCTTGCTCCAGTTTTAAACAGTTAGATCCCATGAAATGAACCTTTGTTCAGTATTTCTAACATCCTTGCAGGCAGTACATGAAAATCAAGTAGCTAGTAAGCACCCATGACTTACTAATCAGTTGCAGATACTGACTTCTTTTCGCTAAATAACTGTTCCTCCCTTATTTCCTCGTGGATCTCCACAGCTAGGTAATTAAACTAATAAGTGAAAAAGAACAAAACTTGCATATTGGCAGCTAAACCCCATCTACTTTAATTAAATAAAACAAGGCACTCCTAGCAGTCTGTATCTATTGCATTGCTAAGCTCTCTAGAGATTGCAATACATAAAGGCACTCTTCCAATGGGATTTTCTCCAGTAAGAGTCTGACCTGGGAAAGCAATGCTGAACTTGAAATTGCTCTAAAATACGTCATGGATGCTAGAGCTGATGGGATGTGCAAACTACACTGGACAGAAAAACAGATGCAGGAGACAAGCAGGGAAAAGCAGAGGATGTTTTAACGCACCCGCGCTGGGGGAATACATGGGGTAAATTCCTTCCAAATGAGAATGGCCTGTGGACAGTCAGGCAAACTTAAGCACGAAGCATCACAAATTTGGCTACACAGTGTGTTTTCACTTGTTGGGATGCTGCTATCTCACCTCAGAAAAAGCAGGAGGAGGCCAGAACAACTGGTGAGGTTAAGAGTTTGAGCCCCTCCAGGAGAGATGCTCCAGCTGGGCAGCACAGCTGCCCCACACACCTGCACTCATCCCCTTCCACCAGACTTAACTCTCTTCACCCGCCTCAACACCTACTTCACCTCCAACTTAGCTGGAGGCTAAGCCCTTCAGAGGGACCAAGAGCAGCTATCAGCAGCCTGCTCCTGACGCAGCCGCACTTGGCCTTCGCTGCACGCCGCTGCGCCCTTGCCGCGAGAGGCCCCGGCCAGACGGAGGCGGCCCCCCACCACGTAGCGGGAGGCCAGTGGGCAGAGACACATCGTCGCCACCATGGTGCAGCCTCGTCTGGTTACATGTGTCATTAGTTCTTCCCAGGTTGTGCGGACGCACCTGATCCCCCAGACCATCTTTCAAGCTCTGCTGGGGTTTCCCACGGAGAGCTGAATGGGGCACGATGACGCGGGACGATCTCCTGGACCCCCTGTGAGGCAGCACCGAGGTGTCCAGCAGAGCACGGCAAGCCTCAGGGCAAGAAGTCTGCTTCTCTGTCACAACTCCACTCACCATATGAAGGATAAATTCATCTGAGGAGGCAGCAGAGCTTGTTTTAGACGAGCCAAGGCTGTAAGATGGGCTCTGTGAACCTCACCACTTTGTCCTCCTAAAGCAGATGCACATTTTGCCCTTGCTTTCTCTACTGTAAACAGAGAGTGATCTCTACAAACAAGGTTAAAAAGACAGACCAAAACAAAAGAACTCCCTAATGAAATAGAATGTTTTGTGTACAGACTTCTCCCCTTGGACAAGAGGAAAAGGGGAGACCAGCTGATAAATATTAATCCTGCGGACGAACACAAAGCCAGTGCCCTGGCAGGATGTCTGCGTGGCACGCGCTGCCTCTCCCCGAGCGGGCCAGGAAACGGGAATGGCCACGGGGGTGACCAGCCCGGGCAGAGGCAGCGGGAACCGCTGGGCAGCCCTGCCCCACGTCCTGCGACATCCCAGGTCGCCCCTGGCTAGGGAGCACAGTCAGCCCGGGACATGGCCAATACAACGTGGCTCAGGAGCTGGATGGGGATTTGCTTCTGTCCCCACGTCCCATCGAGCACCCAGGTAGATGCCAGCGGGGCTGGAGGTGGAGCTGTGGCCACCGACGTGGTGGCCAGGGTCCTTCCCAAAGGGCACGTCCCCAGCGCTGGGGTTTGCTGGGGTCCAGCTACTCGCCCTTACGTGACAGTGCTGCCTCGCCTGCAGACTGCAGAGCTGCCACACGGCGAGGCAGTATTTCGTGACACACACAGCATCCCTTGAGGAGTTTGGGATTACAGCTGAACCAACTGAAGAAAATCCACCTTGCAAGCAAGATATTAAGTTTTAAAGCAATTAGTTCCCCAGGTTCACCAGGCTGGTGCATCTATGGTGAGCTTAATTGAAATCAGCAGAACATTTGAAGAGGAAGGATGAAAACAGAGCAGCTGGGAAAACAAATGTTCTTTTTTCTCATTATGCTGCGGACTTTGTCTAATGGATCCCCCTGAAGCTTCCTGATAAAGTAACTGACATATGGTACCTACTCACAGACGGATCAGCAGAGGCAGGGATGTAATTTTGCAAACCTGAAAACTCATGTTGGATTTGATATATATTTAGGATCTAGTTAATTCATATAGATTGCATTCTGCATACAAATGATCATAAAATGCAGTAGGCAGAGAAAGCCTGCTTGCAAAATTGACTCCCATAGAATCAGAAAAGGTAAATGAGGTATGGCAGGGGAACTGAGGGAGGAAAACATGAGAAATGCAGAAACAGCAAACATATGGGGTATCCAAACTGAGAAAAAAAATGGGAAGAAGCAGAAAAAAAAAAAATATCCTATTTTCTGTTCCATAATTCCACCTGCACTTGGTTCTTAAATAACTCCTGGTGTTGTTTAATAAATTCACTGTTAGTTTTTCCAGGTTTACATAACTTGGCATTATGTAATTTTTCTTCACTTTTTTCAGATGCACCTGAGAGCTGATGAATCTAGGAGGTACCCTGGAAGCGTTTTGCAGTAAGAACAAAGTTCAGTGAAAAAGTGTATGTATAACAGCTAAAATCTGTGCCCAGGGAGCAAGTGATCTGTATTCACTTACCCTGTGTTGGGTTATTGGACAAATAACATTATTACTATGAGCATGAAGGATACCAACTAAGCATGGATAGAAGCAGGATCCTATTCTGTTAACACTATGACCAAAGACATTGATGCAAGAGAGATGGCTGAAGAGTTATGCCATATATATCATAGAGGCCACAGAGGGAGAGACTCTTTCCCATGCTTACAAAGGAGCCGAGATCTCCAGCAATGCAGGTACAGGGGCTCAACATGAAGGACTGCTAATCTTGCACCCTAATTAGACATATAAAATGACTCTCGAACCTTGATATTTGCTTAAACTTCCTTTCTTTAAGGAAGAGCTGTAGGAGGAAACTATAAAAATCCAAGTGGGCTAATGCTCTGGATTTAGTCAGAGAAATAGTGTGTTTGGATAGTCACACAATGGCTAAATTACACAGGTGCTCCTATGGCCAAGATATCTGTATCCAGCTCATCCCCTATGGCTAAGGCAGGCAGGTGAGTGCTGTGGGCACCTAGTCAGGCAGAGGGTAACTTTCTCTCAAAGTCTAGGCATAGAAGCTGAACTTTGTTTTAGGAGAGCAGGAAGAAAGGCCCCGCAACTGCTGAACCATTAAGATGCTCACAACCTCACAAGTCTAAAAATTTAAGGATTTTCAATGCCAAGGTCTTCAAACCTTGTTCTTTGCTGCACAAACACTTAACAGCTGCTTAGTCTTTCTTGGGGGACCCATGAATTCAACTGCAAAACTCTCACTGAATCATCTTTGATAAACTGTAGGTACAAGCAGGTTCCCCATGTTGCCTCTCAATTGGGAGGCTAGACTAGAGATCTCCTGAGGTCACTTCCACCCAGAACTATCCTACAGTTCTGTAAGGAGGAAATAAATGGGCGATTTGCTCTCAAAACAGAGTTAGGAGACATGCAGTATGGTCTTTTAAAGCTTGTCATCAGATAATTTGTGATAAAAATAACAAATTCATGACCTTCACCCGACATCTGTTAAATGTCCATTTGTTGAACTATAACTTTGCTGAGTGTCTTGTTATGGGGCTCATATGCTGCTGCTACACACTGTCACTCTGTCCTGAAAGGCCACCAGTGGACTTGGCAGTGGTGGTCTGGTATTAGGTCTGGCTGTAGAGCTTCGGCTAGGCTCAGCTCAATGGCTGAGCTCTTTAGCTTACTACTGCTTTTTCCCACCCTCCTGCAAACCGAGGCATCTGTCATAAAAAGTGAGATTTGTGTCTTACTACTGTTTGGCACACCGGACCTCTTCTGTGTTAGGAGAAAAGTGTGATTACTGTCAAATATAGATATAGAGATAGAGATAGAGATATATATATATATATATATGTAGCTGTGGCGGGACCGTCTCTGATATGCCAGGAGCAGCACTCCTCACAGCCGGGCTGAGGTTGAGGAGAGAGCAGAAGAATTGGGATGGAGGTTTCTCCTTCCCATTGCATGATGCTCAGCACATGCCCTGTCACTGCCGTCACTGCCGTAGCTCTGTGGTGCCACTGGCAGGATGCGTCCTACAGCCCACCTCTGCTCCGCGCAAGACATAGCAGGGGGGACGGAGGCACCAGCATTCAGCCCTCTGCTTCCTCCCCACTCCCTGCATCGCTCTTGGAGCCCATTTCAAGCAGATTAGCCTAGGCCAGGCTGGCACCCGGCGCCACCACGGCTTTCGCTGCCACCTGCCTTTGCCCTGAGAATGCACAGAGAGGCTGGTGGCCCTGACGGGGCAGCTGCCATCATCCCCGATCGCCATGCAGGGACCCCGTTCTTGGCACAGTCTGGCTGCCCCCAGCTGGCCACGCAGCTGGGCAGGAGCCCCTGGGCCACCCCTGTGTGCTGGCAGCAACCTGGAGAGGTGCATGGGGAAATCTTGCGTACTTCAGAGACCCGGTAAAGAGCTTCTTTACAAAGCTCTCCTAACTCACTGGTTTGGAGGGAGCTGCGTAAAAGCACTGAGCAGAGCTAAGGCCCTAAATCTTTCACAGAAACAAGGACGATGGGGGTCAGGGGGGTTGCTCAGGTCTCGAGGTGGCAGCGAAGGCAACAGCACAAAATGTTTGAGAGATGCGTGGAGCACTTTGCTCTGGACACAGCTCCCTTGCTCTCGACAACCGCACACCAGCTGGCACCTGGCCGCCCTGCCATACCACTGGGGCCATCCTGGAGAATATGCAATGGGTGGTGCCTGCAAAAAGCCCTGTGCGGTGATTTTGGGCAGATGCTTGCACAGGCGGGAGGTAAGTGCCGTTACCCCAAGGAGCGCGTAGTAGCAGGGCAGCCTGGCCCCACCAGGGTCCCCTGTAGCTAGGAGCTCCCAAAACACCAATTCCCAGAGGAGACCCGTGCAAACAGCTGAGGGAGCTGAGGGATGCTGCTGAGTGGTGCCTTGCAGAGGCACACTGCTCCTTTCCACCCCCTCTCCTTCCCCAGGCCGTGACAATGACTGCATGCAAGAGTCCTCTCAGTGTGACAGAAAATACAATTGAAAAATAAAGTCTTTTCTGTCTCCTTCACCTTCCCACATATCTTGTACATAAAAGCCAAATCATTACCCTAGAGACTAATAATATGGTAACTGTAACATTTGCGATCCGGGAATTTCAGGATGTTTACTGAAGCAGTTATTATTTCACTGTGAAATTGCTACCATGCATTCTTTAAGATTCCCTAGAGAGCTGAGCGCAAGCTTGAAGAATACAGAACAGGGGATTTTTTTGTCCTGGCATGTGACATGTCTAGTTAGGAGACACCCACTGGCTCCCCTTTACCTTGTTTTCTTCGCTCCAGCTCCATTTCCAGAGAGGCAGGGGTGGAAAGTGAGCTGCCAGTACCCATCAGCTGGGGAGTGAGAACTCTCTCATTTTATTTTCAGCTGCTGGCCACCTGCTAAGCCACAGAAATGCTGCCTTCAAACACCAGCAAAAGACTTTGAAAAGAAATGGGGATGGCTCTAATTTCCATTGCGTCGCTGCAGCGACTCCCCTGAAATAGGTGCTTTCATTGCAGGGATCACAGCTGCGGCTACAAGGAGAGTCCCTTTACTTTTTCTTTCTTTCTTTGGGTTTTTTGTTTGTTTGGGTTTTTTTGTTTGATTGCCAATGTGTAAGTTCAAAACCCAGTTTGCTGGTTGGTCTGTGGCGCCGGGGTTGGAGGTGGCTCGTGGGAAGGATGTGCAGAGGGAGCTGGAAACCTCTGAGCAACAGAGCAGTCGCTCCTGCTCGGAGACGTGAAGGGGCACCAGCAGCCTCCCACCTCTCTGGGAGGCACCACCTGAACCTCTGCGTGGAAAAGGAAGGTCTAGCAGAGCCCGCTGCCCTGGGGAGGCTCCAGCCTTCCCAAAACAGTGGCATGAGGGAGGCTTCTTCTCCCTTCCATTACCAAAACAGAACCCAGCAATACTTTCCTTCTGGGCTAAATCCTCTTTTTCCCTTGGTCCAAACCACAATGTTTTTGTTCCCATTTCAGGCACTTTAGAAGAAGGCAAGCATAGGATATGGAGACTTTAAAAAGCCAGGAAAGACAAAATGTTTGCTGAAAATCAGAGCTCGGGCCCCTTGGTGTGGCAGCGGAAAGGAAGGCAGAGCATCTCACTGTGAGCTCCTGCTGCCTGGCTCCAGGAAGCCCTACTGCAGGCTGCTCCGCACCTCCAGTTGCAGCTTAATCCTCAGGGTCTGCATGCATGAATCCCCCTTCTCACAGTGACATGTCCCTTCTCAGCTTTGCTCCACACTCTTTAGGCTTGGCACTGGTTTCTTTATGTACAGAGCTTGGTTCTGAACTGGCAATTTTCTGTGCAAGGGCTCAGTTAATGCATCACCTGGCATTTGATGACCACAAAGAACATGTTACCTGCTACTTTTTGCTGGGCAGCCCTCACTGGATAAGAATTGCATGTACACTCCCCAAACAGCTATTTGCATGTGTATGCTCAGTTCTTCGGAAAACATTGGGCAACTGGAAAAGCAGGTAGTTATACTCTGTGAGACAGCAGTAAATAAGTTTTTTCACATCTATGCTCTCCAATGTAATTACATGGGTTTTCATTAGTAAAAAGCAGGCTGACGGCTCCAAAATCAACAGGCAATTCCACTGGCAAAATAAAGGCTTGAAGTCTTTGAAGTTCATTCAACATCTCTGAAGTCTAGCAGATGTAAAGTTCCCAAACTTTCCCATCTGTGCTTTGCCTGGTTTGTTTTCTCCATCCACAGTGCCAAAATACAGTTATGGTCATGTAGTGAAGACTGTAAAACTATCATGGGCCAGAGAAGAGTAAGCTTGGACAAATTTCTTTCTAATCATTGCATTCCTTTAATGCACTCCTGCTGTCAATACTGAAATGCTGCAGGAATGGCTGGAGACGTGCATTGAATGTCCAGCCAGCCTGCTATACTCAGACAGACCGTTCACAGGTGCTTGAGCACACACCGGGTTGCCCATGGACCTGAAGCTACCGCTTTGTATGAACAGATCAGGACAAAGCTTTGGCTGTGCTACCTGCTGATACTACCAGATACCGATGAGAGTTTGTTACAAGGTACTGCCCCGTGTGCCATAGGTACTTTTCTACTAACCTCTGTATATTGCTGAATTACGTTTTCGGGAGTTGGTCCAAGAAAGACATAGAAATCGAGGATCCCTCCAATAGTGCGGAAAGTTAAAGATGGGTTTGGACTCAGAGAAACATCTGAAAGGAAAAAAATGGGTTCTCAATACAAACCAGCTCTGCACTATGTGTGGGAATGGTTCAAACCTGTGCCAGGGGAGGTTCAGACTGGATGTTAGGAAGCATTTCTTTTCCAAGAGGGTGGTCAAACACTGGAACAGGCTTCCTAGAGAGTTGGTTAATGCTCCATGCCTGTCAGTGTTTAAGAGGCTTTTGGACAATGCCTTAAATGACATGCTTTAACTTTTGGTCAGCCCTGAAGTAGTCAGGCAGTTGACCAAAAGATCATTGTACGTCCCTTCCGACTGAACTATCCTATCCTATCCTATCCTGTCCTATCCCATCCTGTCCTGTCTTAAGTGTATGCACACTGGGCTCTTCTGCGCATAAATGTGTGCACAGGCAGAGGTGGCTACACATTCAAGTCACTACCTGACGCCTTGTGGGTATGATTGGATGAGCAAACAGGACCTGTACCTAGGCTAGCAGTTGCCCAGTGTTTCTGAAATCTCCACTTTCATATTGGCATTGTGCAGCAATAAATCACAGAAACCCACACAGAGTAGATTGCACAGATCCATTTGTCTCAGTTTCATTTTATACAAAAAGGAACCACAAGCTTGTGTTTAGGGTTCCTCTATGCTATTTTAATCTTCTTATTGGAAGTCATTGCCTGCCAGGGGAAACTGATTTTATAGACTGAATGAAGATTCCCCTTTTCTGAAATTATGCTACTAGATTAATACAGTAAGGTGACCATGGCAACGCACAAAACTATTCTCCACAGACGGAATACAGGACTAACCAAAATCAATTTGATTCAGTTATGCCAATCCCAGAGGAAATTTCTTCTACCTTCTCCTTTACCTGTATGTGTATCTATTTAAAAAATAATAATAATTAATCATATAGTTTCACTGAAAATACCTTACCTTGTTAAACAGTCATTCTAAAGAAATTCCTTTGAAAATTTTATAGTAATTCCTGGAATCTCAGTTATGGAACAGTCACTCACATTTGTACGACATTGAAAAAGCAATCAGTAAAACAGTTTTTTATGTTTACTAATTTACCATCTTTCTATATGTGATCCATATAGGGAATCCATAAATCTTTTTACCTTGTGCATTGGAATTCAGAAGGAGAACACCATGGGCATTGGAGTCAGCTTCTACACACAAATAGAAAGGGTGAACTCCATAGAGGTTGGCAAATGGCTGAAACATAAACAGCACGTTAGGTATGGCTTGACTTTTTGCTATTTTTCATAGTTTTCGTCAGCTAGGTACATATGCAAAGTCAAGGAAATAAATTCATCCATAGTTAGAGACTTGTTTTGAAAGGCTGGGGATTTTTTCATCTAAACTGGTATGAAGTCAAGTTGATAGAATAGAGTTCTTTTTTCTGCCTCATCATGATGGTACTTTTTAGTCGCTGTCAGTTAAACCTTCCATATTCTGCCAAAGCCTCCAAAATGGCATAGGTAAGAACTGCTTTGCTAGTTAAAATAGATTCATGAACCACTGACCCAGTTTAGCCAAACACCTAATGAGTCCTGCTGAAGTCCAGCTTGTTTGGATGAACAGGGATTGGTCCAAGCATGAAGTTAAATGCTTTCCTGAACCAGGGTCTTGGCACATGAAATACTTTTTTCAGAAAACTAACTGCACCATGAGAAAGCTTCTGATGAAAGGTTTAAAAATCCCCTCAAAATGACTCATGGTTTTGTCATTTAATTAAAACCTGTGACACCTGCAAAACCTGTGGCATCCTGGGTTTGCCATTGATTCACATTAGCAGTGTTATCATAGAGAGAGGTGCTCCCTTGGCAAAGCTGTACCTCTCCACCTCCTTTTGGTGATACAAGTTAGGACAAAGTGTTGGGTGAAGTGAATTACCGTTGGTGCCTGATCCCTGCTGAACATGCCATAGGTAACAAAGTCCATGCTGTGTTTGAAGGATGGATGCTCGTGTTCACCAAACCCATACACCGAAGTGGATGGCACAGTAGTTGTGATCTGAAGATACTGGTTAGAGAAAAACAGATCAACCAGGGGACTGTCCCACCTGTGTGACAAATAGAGGGAGACGTGATTAGTTTGCTTATCTTTGGTAAGCATCATTTTAAGTTCACATCTGGCTATTTATACTTCTTCTGTATTTTGGAGAGAAACAATATTAAAAAAACATTAAATTCTATGCATGCCTCTAACATGCTTAACCTAACACACATTAAATTCATCTTGCAATGGCTGCAGCTATCTCATCTGCTTATACAATAAAATGCATCAGTACAATTTTGAAAAGAACAACTAAAATAATAGAAGACACTATCTATAATCCTATTACCAAAATAAGTGGTTGCTTGTGCTATTTCTATGACAACCAACAGGGCAGGCTAAAAATTGTTATTACGCAGTGGGGTTCAGAATTCTTAATGAAACCAACAGACAGTTAGTTGTATCAGTTTTTACTTTTTGATGTTTTGCTGGATCAGGACCCGAGTACTCTTGTTACCCCTGACTTTATGCAGGCGCCTAAAGCAGAAGGCTAGCTTCCTCCAAACTCTGCTTGAATGAGATGTTTTTATTGTGATGACTCTCCCACTTCTTTCACCAGCTTAATGCCTTTATTCCTATTGATTCATCTGTGGACACAGGCTCACATTTTAATTACGTGTTACATTCTGTTTCCTATCTCTAGTGCTATAATGAGCTGCAAGCTAGATGGGGGAGAACATAGTCAAGCTGTGGAGAAGTGTTTCATTAATGGTACTGTGTATGCCATGAGTACCACATTTAGATAGCACCCTCTCGAGCCTTGTTTAACCATGAATTTGTTACAGCTAATTAAAATAAATGAGCCAAAGCCATAGAGCATAGAAGAGGCATAACTCTCCTTTTAATGGTCTTTTATCAATGATTTTGACAAAATTAAATGGTTGATCAAATTGACCGGTAAATCAGAGAAGTGGAAGACGGGCTGTGTCGGCGAGGAGCCGCGCTACCTCCCGGGGGGGAGCACTGCCTGGTGAGCCCTGGCTGCCACCCGTGCCACCAGCACCCCTGCGTGGGGGCAAGCTCTGCTCTCCCCACGAGGAAGCGAAGGCAGCCACTCACAGGGATGCCCAGCGGTGGATGCAAGGCACCCTCCTGCCTCTCCATGCACAAAGCAGACACAATCTATCCCTAAAGTGTCCTAGACAAGTCCTAAGTCAAGCACACGGACTGAAGGATCTATGTATTTTTTTAAAAGTCTATTTGGCCTTTCTTACAAGCAGGAAAAGTAAGAATTTGTACTTAAATCTTGATTTGGTTGTTTGCCAGCCGCAACCCTCCCTCCCTCCCTTCCACCCTTCCATCATCTCCTCCACCTACATGCAGTACTGAATAAGGTTATTTTCTTATAGGAAGGTTAATGCACGCAAAATATCCCTGAGAATCAGATCCAGCCCTTGGCAAACAGAAGCCTTTCTGCAAGAGGCTGCTGCTGTGTAGGAATGGGGATGGGCTCTGGAGCTATATTCCTGTCCAAAGGAGTGCCGTCACGTAGCTCTGCTCTGTGCCGAGGCAGGCACGGTCACTGCTCTGAGCAGACCACAGGGTTATGCAAAAAGCAAAGGACGCCAGAGGGGAAATGCTTTGGGAAGAGCTTAAATATCTGTCCTAACTCATTGAGCACTCTCCATGATGTCTGTTCAGAGGACATGAGGCTTTGTACGTCCATGGTACGCACATTACGGCACTGACATTTCCCATCGTGAGAGCAATTAGTGTTACCATGGCATTAAAAGTGCTCCTTCTGCTCAGCAAGTCCTCTCCCTGCCCAGGAGGATCACTGGGGTGGTGCAAACCACAACCCTAGGAACCACCCCTCTGCCCCACCACGCCTTTAAATGGCATGGAGAAACTGTTTTACACCTCGTGCATTCCCTCGGGCCACTGTCACGCACTCAACTTCTGCACGGCGTTGCCAAAACAGCGCCCCGCTCTGCACTCCTCCATCGCTCATCTCCCCAGGGGCTGCCGCTCCTAACGGTGCTGCCAGCCATTGCTCTCCACCAGCCTCGTCTTTCGTTAGACCTCCGCTTGCCAGAATGGCCATGCGCTAAATATAGCATTAACTATGACATAAGACGACTGGTAATGACTCTCTCTTTTTTTTCTGGACACCTTTATGTCTTCTCCATCTGAAGGCAAGCACAGACAGGTTTTCCCCTGGCACCTCTCTCTGCCTCCACTCCCAAGCTGCTGCCCTCGTGCTCTGCAGCACGCTGTGGTAAGCTGTTGTGTTACTTTATGCGTTTGCTTGTGTTGTGTTGGCAAAGAGCAATCATTTAAATGGAAAAATGATGTCTGTCATTCCTTAAACACTTGGAGACAATAAAAGAAAATGTTGTATTTCTCCCACCTCCCCTCCTGCTGGTTTAAAGCAGATAGAAGGAATAAAATGGGAGGGAGCATAAAATGACATCATGTGCGCAGGAATTTGCATGGTTCTTCTCCGACAGTCCTACAAATCATAACAGTGCTGTGATGGATGCCAGAAGGGATCTAAAAAAAAATCTAAAAATACAGATAAGCAGTTGTTCACTGTCAAAAATTCAATCCCTACCAGCAGTTAGACATGGCAAAGCCTGTGAAGACGAGAACCCTTTTCTCTGCACAAGAGGTAATAGCTGCGCTCAGGTTCACTGCTGAAAGTCCCAACACTTTAGTGCCCCTGTGGTGGGAACACTCCTGCCTGTGGAAGTACAAACTGGCCTCCCCACACATCTACCTCGCCCATCGCCTGCTAACAGCTGCCTGATGCCTGTCTGGGAAGTCTGACTGATAAAAGCTAGCGTGTTCTTCCAAACACCGTGTGCTATACTCAAGAGTAAACCTCTCTATTTTTTAACCTCATATCAGGAAAAAGAGAATGATTCAGGATTGAAAAGGTCTGTGTGAAAATTAACATTTCTGGCCATCAAGTGAACTAGTCTCACATCCAGCAGTCAACCCTCAGGCCACCAGGACAAAACATAACAGCAGCAGACCAGGGAAAGAGCATTAAAGGAAGGTGGGTAGGCAGAGAGGTAAAACATCCTGTTCATGTTGAAGGTGTAGTTCATGGCTAACATTGTCACAACGTTTGAGGGGGATGACTAAAAGGCAGTACAAAATGGTTTTCAGAAGTGCAATCATCAGTCCTTTGTAAAACGAACTGGACATGACGATTTACCCGGTTGAATGACTTTGCTCTGTTGAAATTTATTGGAGACCAATAACTGCAGTGTGTGCAATGGCTCGGGGCACTGGCTCACCTGCTGTGAGCAAGCAGCTGGCAGCACTTATAAAGGTGGTCTTATAAAATCTCCAGAATTACAAGGCTTGGGACACATATATGATACAACATTAGGACTTATATCATACATTATCCAGACATTTAAAAATCATTTTAGGGTGGGAGAGGGTTTTTTTTTCTTCTTGTTGCAATGAATCCAGGAGAAATGAGCTCATTACTTTAAGGTGTGAACACCTGTCCCACTCAGTTGCTTGCAGAAAATGTCCTAACATCTGCTTTTCTTGGCCTCCAGACCCTTTGGAAACCACAGCCTTGTGAAAGGGAGCACACCATATGTATTATCTGTGTGCAAATTCAGGTGGAAACTTCACACGTCTATCAGGAAAGTGGGTCTAAGCCTCCTGGCAGAGCTCAGGCATACTTTTTCAGAGAGCACAGGCTATCGCTGTATATCGCTGTATATGCAGGCTGCCTATAAAGCAGTAAAGCTTTAGGGACTGAGGAGTATAGGCCCTATTTTCAGATGCACCCCAAATATACTTGGCCCCTGACTCACCCCACTTGAGCTGCTGGGATGCATCATCTTCAAAGCCCAGGTCTCCGTGATTTTCCATTGCTCTCAGATTGCTGAAAATTGTTTCCACTGTGTGCTGGTTGTGGCTGGGATAGAGTTAATTTTCTTCACAGTAGCTAGTATGGGGCTATGTTTTGGATTTGTGCTGAAAGCAGTGTTGATAACACAGGGATGTTTTGGTTACTGCTGAGCCCTGCTTACCCAGAGCCAAGGGCTTTTCTGCTCCTCACCCCACCCCACCAGCGAGGAGGCTGGGGGGGGCACAAGGAGTTGGGAGGGGACACAGCCGGGACAGCTGACCCCGACTGACCAGAGGGACATTCCAGACCATAGGACGTCGTGCTCAGCAGTAAAGCTGGAGGAAGGCTGGCTGGGAGGCTACTGCTCGGGGACCGGCTGGGCATCAGTCGGTTGGTGGTGAGCAATTGTTTTCATTTGCATCACTTGCCTTTCTTGGGGTTTATTTCTGTCTCTGTTATTTTCCCTTCATTACATTATTTTATTATTATTATTATTATTTTTATTTCAATTATTAGACTATTCTTATCTCAACCCACGAGTTTTCTCACTTTTAGCCTTCCAATTCTCTTCCCCCCATCCTGCCGGGGGGGGCGGGGGGGGGTGGAGAGTGAGCGAGCAGCTATGCGGTGCTTAGTTGCCAGCTGGGGTTAAACCACGACACACTGTGTCACAACAGATGTATTCCTTATTAGCTATAAGTCTTGGGGCACCACTGGACTGCAGAAGGCATACCAAGAATGGATTTTTTTATGCTTATCTTACTTTTAAGGTGATTTATCAAATAGGTGGAGAAAGTCAGCATGAGTAACCAACAGATTTTCCACAAATGTGACATTTTAAAAGAAAGAATTGCAGGGTATATTTACAGTTATTGACACAGTTCTGCTCTACTACTACTGTATTCATCGTCATGGTATCAGGGCATCTCCTATAAATGGCTGGATATATAATGCTTCATTTTTGTTTTGAAAAACACTTGGATAAGTGATATACCTACAATACTTCTCGCCTACATAACATAAATCTTAATGATTAGAAGACTAAAATAATGGCTCTTACAAACTAGGAGCAAACCCAAGCTACCCATGATGCACACAATTTGCTCCTGTTGCTTTCAGCAAAATTGCAGTTCAAGACAATAGTGTTATAAATCATTCTAATAGCCTTGCCTATGTAAAAATGTCTTCATAGTAAGTGGCATCTGTGCTTACTACCATAATCAATAAAAAAGGCAGCTGAACTCTGCAGCAGCCTTTTTGGAAATTAGGGAAAATCTTGATTAGATTTCAGTTATTTGTGCTGTATCTTCCCAAGTGTGATAGCAAATAAGGTATTCCAAACTCTTAATAGAGAGAAAGGAGCACTTATCTGGCTTGGGAAAAATGTTCTGCCTTCCATTATTCATATGACATCATGAAGGAAAAGTCAGTTGGAGAACGGATGTTAAAGTGGAGAATCAAATCAATAGTCCATCCCTCTGCAGCCTGTCTCCAGCAATGGCCCAAGCCAGATATCACAGAAGAAGGCATAAGATCTCACTCAGAGCCAGTCTTGCAATAATTGGCTTATGGAGGAAGTTTCTGGCTGTTTTCATAGAATTAGCTTATGTTGTGAAACATGGAGACAAAAATAGTTGGGTTGGTTGGTTTTTTTCCTACAGATGATTTTTTTATTATGCACGAATGTGTATCCTGCTAAGCCTCCCATGTCAGTACTGCCCTGGGGCAATGAGTCCCACAGAGTAATCACACACTGCAAAATGAGGATGTCTTTGTTATTTATCGCTGCCTTAAAGCAAACAGTTCCTGGCCTTTTACTTTCTGTTCTTGAGGAAATCTATGCTTTCTTGAAGCCTTCATGCTCACACTTGATACTAACTCCTCCAGCGGTTGCTGCTGTTAGTGGCAGGAGCAGAAAGGAGAACAGTACTCAACCTGAGAGCACATGACACTAAACGCAGAAGCTCCATTTTGCTCCCTCGCCTGCCTTATTACAACACAATATTTTGTCTCCTGTTTGTATTACTGTAGGGCCCTGGCCAACAATGGGCCAGGTCCCTTGTAGAGCTGCAAGATCAGCTAGGATAGCATTGAGTGAGGATTTATTAAACTAAAGCCAATTACAAATTTCTTGGCAAAACATTTTGCCACTGACCACACCAATTTGCCAAAACAGGTATTTTCCAAGCATCATGGGAGCGGGGAGAGGTTCCCCACAGCCTCCATTGCCCCACAAGGCTGGTAGTTTGGGAGTTTCACATCCCGGGTGGGAGACCCAGGCCCCAGTCCCTGAGTTGGTTCAGACCTAAGACTTGCAGCCTTAAATCAGCTGCTGGTTTCTGGTTTTCCCCATCTGTATGGGAGCAAGGCCTCTGCCTGCCCTTGGGTCTCATCTGACCTCCTTGGCACCTCACCAGTGAACACGTGGAGGTGGCACCTCTTCACCCTCATGGCTTTGGAAAGCTTCTGGCATGGGGAAGGACCTTCCCTGGCCACCACTGAAACAGCAGGTGTGTGGGACAGGGTGAAGAAGAGGAGCAGGAGAAGGCAGGACTGGATGGGACAGAAAAGGACAGGAGCGGAGGAGAAGAAGAAAGGTAAGAGGGAGTAAACCAAGAGGCATTACTGGGAGGAGAAGAGGAGGCAGCCCAAGAGCTCCTGGTCCCAGAACTGCCCAGCAGCACCTGGATCATTTCCCTGCATGACCCCATCTCATTTTCACCCCATGCAGGCAAAGCAGCAGCCTTCGCCTGATTACCTCAGAGCAATCTGAAAATGTAGCAGAAGTTGGCCTTTTATTCTTGCTCCTGGCTCTGTGTGAGGTTGGCAGTCAGCTGTTAATGTCTCTCCCCTCACATAATTCATTCCTCTCCCCTGTTATTGTGATTACATGGAGCCCTGAGTTTGTCCTGCCCTCCTTGAGCCAGCACTTGGGTAGCTTGGCTACAGCAAAGGCTCCTCGCATGCAGCAAGCAGGAGAAACACCAGTAAAGCACGTTCAGGAATACCTCAAAGTCTCTGCTGCCTCTCCCCTGTGACGTTTCCAATGTGGTATTAAATCATTCCTCACAAGGAAGAGACTTCGTGCACACAAGTGGCAGAGCTGGGATGGGGTTTTATATCAAGAAGTCAGACAGGGAGCCTGCCGTCAGCTACCCCATCACTGCGAAGTCTGTGACACAAAGACACTGACAGCAGGATAGACTGCACCACGGAAAGGAGGGGAAAGAAATACAAGCGTGAACTTCGAGAGAACAACCCAAACCCTTACCATGTTTCTGCTCGGGACAGGCGGCTCCCTCCCCACATGGATTGTCAGCTGTGCCAGAGTACACTGGGGATCGTGAGGGATTCAGACTTTTTTGGGGGGGTGGGTCATCCAGCAATGCGAAGCTGCTGGTCAGGGATAAGGAGCACCATGTACAACAGATTTCTGAGGATTTAGGATTGCTTTACAATGGGAAAGCCTTCCTCAGACACATTAGAAAGGTCCAGGAGAGCACCCAGACCTGGTTTGTTGTAAGCATGAGTTATTATCCACCCACACCTGGGCAGTGCAACTGCAGCACCTGTTGAAGAGGCTTTATTTGCCCACATCAACTGTTCCGTGCAATATTTGTGTGTATATGAAGACTAATCATTGATTCAGCTGTTTGTTGAGACAGCAAGGCCATAGCCATTCATGGCTTAAAATAGGAGACTGAAGTCCCTCCAGGTGTTACATGCTTGCCTGTTTCTCAGGGACACTTGCCTCCACAGCCTGCCCCAACCTGGCACAGCCACAAAGGCCACCAGCTGTGCGGCTCGGTGCCTGGCCCCAGGCGTGCTGGGTGCCCTGAGGCAGCAGCTACCACCTCTGGAGGGAGCCCAAAGGAAAAGATTTGGGTTTTACCACCTTCTCTGCAGACCGTGCCTGGGACAGGGACAGGGGACAGGGCAATGATGAAGATGCTCTGCAGCAGTTCCTGCTGAGCCCTTGCTGCAGCCGCAGAGCACGCTCACGCCTACCTCCCACGCCTCCAAACCTGCCTTTGGGCAGATTGAACTAACATGAAAATCGACTTAACGTGCCAGATGCCACTGGTGGGGATGCTCCTGTAACACTGCTTGCTGAGGGTTCATCCTCCCCAGTCAAGCAAATGCAGCCACCCATGGCTTTTAGGCTAGGATATATAACCTGCTTTCCTATTTTCAAAGAAGATTTCCATCTGCACAGCTCTTCGGGTGGCTAAGGAGGTTGCAAATCCCTCTAAGTCAAGCCATAGAGGTATCTCTGAGCATCTGCATTCACTCACTCTGACGGGACGGACAGGCAAGCAAATGAAAGGGGAGCATATTTGCTCCTCACACAGGGAATTTAACTCCAAATATGATTCAGCTGTGAGAGGAACAGCTCCCTGCCGGGATGGAATCTTTCAGTCTATAAGTACCGGCTGTGCCATTTCACATGAAACAAAAATTCCTGGGAACATATAATTTCCCTTTCTATATGCAAAATCCTGTGTCTCTGCTGATGAGAATCTTTTAGTAGCAGCCCTGCCGTTGTTTGCAGGATAAAAATCCATTAACTGTACATTATATTCAGCTGCAATTTCCTCTTTTGGGGGTCAGTTTGTTTCAAGAGAACTCCTTTACCTGCCTGGAAGCAGCATATGCTTTTCCAGCGGCGATGCCCGATAGCAGAGCATCGCTGCCGAGTGCTGAGCCGATGCTACTAACCAAGACTGCCCTCTACCTCCCCGGGCTCTACAGCACATCGCTGCTGCACCCCACGCCTGCACTGCTGCTGAGCGCAGATTTTGGGGGGACAAGGGGTGCCCCACTGCCAGGGGTACGGAGGAGGCTTCCCCAGGCTGCTGGCAGGCCAGCGAATGTGCCTCCGGGAAACCTGCTCAGCGGGGACCGGCTTGTGCTCCCTTGCCTCTCGCTGGAGTTGCGCCTTTGGCAGCCCCGTGGATCAAACCCTGCGTCTGCTTCACGGCAGGCCCCTTCCCTTCACTGGGATGCCCCAGGTTTGAGGATGCCCTGACTAACCGAGGCTAAACCCTTGGGGTTTGGGTGAAGATGAGGAGGGCTGAATAGGAACAGATGTCATAAAAATATGAAGAAATTAACTCTACCCCAGCCAAAACCAGCACAACGGGCCATGAGCCAGCCGCTCGCCATGTCTCATTATGCATTCACTGCTTTCATCACCATTCCAATTAATGAGCCTTTACAAAAATCTCTTATTAGAAAGAGAAGAAAACTGGGCCTTTAACTGTTTTCAAAAAGCTGTTAAGTCTAACTAGAAATTAAATTATTTTTGTTATTGGGGTAATGCATAATACATTCATTTACAATAGCCTACAAAAAGAAAACTTTACAGAATTGACTGTGACATGTATAGAAAGAGATGCCACGAGATTTTAATTTAAAAGGACGGGCAGCTAATTAAAAACCCAGAGTGGTGGTTCCATCTGCAGACTTAAACCATTCTAGAGGCTGTATTGTCTGACTTGCATCACATGTATTAAGCCATCCTTACACTGCTCACAGAGATAATGCTTGTATTTTGAGGCTGTTTAACAAAAGGTTTCTTAGGAGGGGGAAAATTTGAGCTGATTTTTTTATTTCTTGATTTGGGGTTAGATTTTCTAATGCATAAAAGGAACCACTCAGATCCCAATGACCTTCTGGGAGTGTGCTTGCACTAGTGGTGGGGTGCAAGACAGGCAGAGCCGGTGCTGTGGACCCAGCGGCCACACACATGTCAGGGGCTTGCTCTGGAGCAGCCTGTTAGCAGCCAGATCGCATTGCGTGTGCTCCCAAAGAACACCTCCCGGTAAGGTCACATGGAAGGGACCTAATCCTTGCTCCTCAGGAACATTTCAAGGTCAGTCAATGCACAAGAGGTGGGTATAATCAGGAGATTCACGTCAAAAGGTGCTGCTGATCTGAATTAAAATGCTAATATAGACACAACCACAGCCTGATGCGAACGGTGCATGTATTTCTATGTTCTGTGCATCTCCTTCGCCTGCCTGAGTCAAGCAGCAATAACACAGAGCGGTCTGTAACACTGACATTTGTCACAGCAGACAGCCAGGGACTGCTGCTAACGCCACGCTGTAGCATCTCCGAATGCAACTAGCAGGAGCACACCTTGACTGGAACACTCTTGCTAAGTAGCATTACACGCTAGAGGTGTGTTGGTGGAAGCCAAGAAAATGGGAAAATTGACACCTGGTGACATTTGCTGGTGAGGGGAGCTTTTGCTGAACTTAAACTTACAGTACCAGCTTGAGAATACAACTGGTATTTTTGCAGAGTGACAAACTAGACCCACAAACGCCATTCACTGAAATCGGCCCAAGTTAGAGGCTTATAGCCTCTGTGGCTTTGAGCTGTAGTTTCCTAGACCTACCTCTTGGAGATCGTCAGGAGATTTGGTGCTCAATTTCTGACATATTAAAACACCCCAAATTTCAGAAATCTTAGTTCAGTGCTTTCACAAGTTGAGTCAACCAGCCTCCTAATCTGTAAAATCGTAGCCTCAAAAGTTATTTGACACACTGAATAGCTTTTCATACCTGCACACAGATAATTGTCTGTTATACAGGCACATACTCCTATTAATAATGAGTGCTTTCCAGGGACAAGACATAAATCTGTATTTATGCCACATCGAGTTTGTGCTTGAGCCTGTGTCACGCAGACCCAAGCAATAGGGTGTGAGGAAACAGTCCTTGCCCCGTCACGCTTCATTTCTGTGAAAAGCGACGCGAATGACACCTGGTACTCACAGCACAGTGCCGGTGCTTTTCCTCTTGATCCTGAAGCGCGAGGAGTTATCCGCAAACTCCACGTCGTAGCTGGCCTCGTCAGCGGTAACCCCGGGGGAGTCAATCTTGAGTGGGACTTCAAACCGCTGCCTGTTGGGGTCGTAGAGCTAAAGCAAGGCAAGGAGGAGGCAGGTTAGCTCATTTGTCAGCACACGTTGCTTCAGTTGCATGATTGCCCCCAAAAATACTCACCCTGAACCGGAGCCTGTCCCTTGTCTGGAACTCCACTTCCAAGACGACCGGGGAAATGTCATTTCCGAAGAGGGACAAGGCCTGGCGCTTGTTCAGTGTCACCCTGCGGCAGAAACACGTGCTGGTGCCCACCGCGACCGCTCGCTGCCTGTGACCACCCTGGCGCGGGCTGGGGGGAGCAACTCGGCTATTCCACGGCAGCTCTTTAAAAGTAGGGCGTTGACTTATTGAGAGAAACAGTCTCTGAGGTTAGCACAGGCTCTCCTTGCCGCTAATAGATGAAATGGGTGCTACTGAAGCAAGGAGACCTCACGGTCTCCGGGACACAGCTCCCGAGGTGGAGGGCCCACCCCGTGCCAGCGCCAGGTTTCCTCACCGGCGCCGTGGTGCGAACACAGGACCCCAGCTCTGCGCAGCTTACGCGCAGGGAAGCACGTCCGTCGCCCTCCTCGTCGCGAGGGGATAGCGAAGCAGCTTGGGGAAGGTCTCTGGCGAGCCGCCCCCGGGGTGGCCGCGGCGCCGGACCGCAGCGGGGAAGGAGCCACGGGTGCTTACCTCCAGCCTCTGGCCGTCTGCTCGGTGTTGCCGCCCAGGGAGTAGCCGTAGGGACTGTCCTCGGGGAAGAAGCACCAGGGAGCATTGGCCACGTCGGTGGCGCACCAGGTGCAGCCCCGCGCCTCGCAGGCCTCGCGGGACGCGCCCGGCTGCGGGTGGCAGTCGACGCGCTTCTGCACCGGCACAGCCCCGGCACACGGCCCGTCCGGGCCTGAGCCGAGGCACCCGCCTAGGGCTGGGCACGGGGAAAAAGGGGTCAGAGCAGCAGAGAACCACGTTAAAAAAAAAAACAACGCAATGCAAACTTCTTTAGTTGTTCTTTCGCTGTTGTGGGTTTTTCCCCATTTTGGGGCTAGTATGCGTGATTCTTTTGACTAAGATGATGCCAGAGCAGCACGCCTGCTCGTGACCGAGACGAGAGCAAGCAGTTTCTTTTACAAGCCGAGGCAGCGCGTCTGTATTGTTCAGTGCTCAGAGCTGCTGGTGCTCAGCTGAATCACGGCCTGCTTGAAATACTCATGGAAAGTTAAAGAGCAGGCTAATGAAACTGCTGGTGAGGTGTGAGAGCAACACGTCAGGCTAGCTGAACAGAAGGTATAATACTTCAGTAAAGTATAAACTTATTGACTAAGACTGTTATTGACACTAAAATGCTACATTTTGTGTACTTTCTCTCACGTTATACACAGAGGTTATCTATATATAGATAGGTACAAATATGGGAAAACAGCATGCACCTGTGCAATATATATAAAAATACTGCTTTTATATGTTTGTATTGGGTTTCATTTCTATATTGTATGACTACTACATATATGTAGTATTAGTTTGTGCTAATACAGGTATGGTTATGAGTAAAGGGAAGATGCCAGCAGTAAAAGGCACAGATCAGCCATTTGCAGAACCGTCCTGACACAAGCCTATTAGTAAAGTGCAAAATCTTTTCCTTTTTGCAGCTGCAGGTCAAGCCCTGTGGTTTCCCTACACAGAGTGAGCCTCTGGAGAGCCGGGGGACCATGAAACCACCTCCCTGCCGTGCTGACAAAATGTTCTGTTATCAAATATTCTTAAAGAGAGCAGGCGTACCGCAGGCAGCATACTTATTTTGAAGTTAACTGATGTCATTTTAGTCATTACAGCAATATTCAAAGATTAAACCTACTTGAACGATAATTGCTCTTTTCCATAAAATGACTAATACCTCTGCTTTATATTTTTTTTTTATGTGGACTGTTGTGTGCTTGAAAACTTAAAACGTGATTGCTGATGCAATCTGGGCTTCTCCAAATAAAGAACATTACAAGCAGATATGCACAAGCAATAATTATGTATAGTGGGAAAGTTTACAGAATAAAACTGTAGATTCACTAGAAAATGCCTTCATGCTGCGATGCCAGAGTTGATTTCCAAGTAGGGGATGGGAACGCAGAAAAGCAGGAGCTGAATCCTTTGATGCCGGAGCATCTGACGCTCAGGTCTGACGCTCCCAGGACGCACAGCAGAGCCCGCTCCTCACTGCCATGCCTCGTATCACCTTCTAGAGGCAGGAATTAACAGGTGAAATCCTGTTAACCTTCACCAGCTGCCAGACAGGCAGGCTTGGCTTCCACCTTTGCTTTCTGGGGTGGACAGTCATGCCCCACAGGCTGGCTGCTTTCTGTCCAGCATTCACCCCCCGTGATCTGTCACATAGGAAAGCCATAAATTCTGATCCCCTTTTTCATCCAAAGCATAATAGGAATACAAGCATCCCTCTGCAATCCCTAAATTATTTCTTCTTGGAGCAGCAATCAGGGAGGATCCACCAGTGGTCTACTGAAACCCTGAAGTGTCTGGGCCTTGCCTTTTCATACTCTGGCCCTGATGTGGGAAAGACAGACAGATCGCAAGTCCCATGGAAAGAACGGCCCTGCCTTTGTACCGCTACGCACTGAATACTCCTTCTAATTCAGGGAGGTGGAAGGATTCCAAAGGCTTCCTGCAGCCCTCTGGATCCTGAGGTCCTTAAATATCTGCAACCACAGAGGCCAAAAAAATGCCATATACACACCACCTCTGCAGTCAGTCCATGGCTTCTGTGTCCAGCAGCTTTGCACTGCTGTGCCTTGCACATTTGAGTTAACACCTTGGCAGACAAAGCACAAAATAGAGTAAACCCATCACATTTCATTTAGGGTTTTGTTTGGGTTTTTTTTTTCTTCCTAATAAGAGTCAAATGCAGCATCGGTGTTTTCGCTGCTGAAATCAAAGAATATGACTGAACATACTACAGCGTATTATTAACTTGGCACCATTTTACACAGCATAGGTTCATGGGAGATTTTTATCGATGTATTTGTATAATAAAATACTTTCAAAATACTTCATAAGAAGGATATTGTGAATGAAAAAGCTAGTTCAAAGGAAAAAAAATTGCCCCAGCAGGAGCCAAGAAATTTTTTTAATTCCCCCCTCCCCCATCAATGTGAAGCTCAAATTTTCCAACAAATTTTGAAAACAAACACTTGCAGGTATGAGCAGCTGAACAAGGCTGCAACTTCATTCATCCCTTGTTCCTGGATTTACTTCTATTACAGTATTGCAATGGTATTGCAGCAAGTGGGAAGACGCAATTTTCCTTCCCTACTTTTAAAAAACATTTTAATTTAAAAATCTCCACATCATTTTCACTGCATTTACGGCCTATGTCTGTAAAGATACATAGAAAATGAAATGCAAATGCAAAAAAATATTAGCAATAGCTATGGCTACTTGCTGCTTTTCCATGATAATTTCCATGGGAACAGAAGCTAAAGCAAGGTAGTTTGAAAGATACACATGAAAAATTATCCCCACTGATTTTTAAAAACTTTGACTTCAATTTTATGAAGTTAGGCTAGAAAATGCTGTGATAAGGCATAAGCAAGGAATTAAAGGATTAGCATGCCTTTTAATAGTATTAGTCTTCACATTTTGGGTTCCTCCACGTGTTTCAAAGGCATTTGCTGCAGAGGTTCCCTCCTCTTTTATCTACCAACATAAGATGTATTCTGCCTTTATTAGACTCTGGACTGAATTAACCTCTGGCATATTGGGGTAAAAATCACAGTAAGCAAACTAGCAAAGCACAGGGTAGCTTTCAGCAGCTGAATGGTCCCATTGACTCCAGTGTGTCTGTGCTGGTGCCCATGAATGAAGACACTATTGGACTGGGATATATTTCTAAACAAGCCAGCCCTGCTGTCTTCCCACAGATACCTCAGGTGGCCTTAAAGCCATGCCCGTTCTCTCCTTCTCCAAGTAAAATGATCGCCTCCCTTAACAGCGCTTCTGTTCTCATCACATTTATATCTTGCTTTTGAAGCCTATGACAAAAATGCAAGTGCCATACATTTACCTGCTAGCACAACAGCCAAGAAGCACAGGCTCCTGATCCTTTCCATGGTTGAAGGCCGATTTCTGCGGGCAGCACAGAGCCTTTTATACAAGGCAGGGGCACGATAAGCACTTGTTCCGATATGTAATAAGAAACATTGCAAATATTTTCTCAGCATTCGTATCTTACATGAGATTAATTACAACACATGACCTTGCCTGTATTTAAGAAATTATCTAAGCAGGTAAGATGGGATGTAGTCAGTAACTTGTCCACAAACTTTGTTGAACTTCTGAATTCCAACTTCAAGAGAGAATGTTATTTTCCCATGACTACTTAGAATTCCTAGAAAATTAATTTCTCAGAGATCACCTTCATTTTTTCTTAAACAAACATCTTCAGACAATAGGAGTCCAGTGCTTACCTTTTTCTGATTTCATATTATCTTTTGTCACATATGTAGTTTTATAGTGCAAATGAAATGTTTGGAGAAAAACAAACAGTTGCAGAATTCTCCATTAAAACAAGACACTGATACTGTGATGTTTACTAAATGACAATTTTCTTCCCATTACTTGATGGCAAGAACTTTCAGAGTAAAGCTATGCTCAATGGTAAGATCTGGTTTAGGTAGAATGTCTTCCTGGAGGGGGGAAAAAAATAAAAATCTTTCTATACACACATTATCTAAGTTATATTGGTGCCTATCAGGAGATAGCTTCTTAAAACAAAATGTCTGTGCTGTCAAGCATCACCAGAGAGAAGCATCTGCAATTCAGACTGCTACCACCACAGCCCCTCACCATATGGTCTGTTAAAGCAGAGCAGCCCGACAGTAGATAGCAGTTTCTTCGCTTTGTAAGGACTTTTGTCCAGCAGTTGAAAAACATGAAAATTCATATGAATCTTACACACACACACACTTAAAAAAGCCCAAACAAAAAAAACCCACAAAACCTACCCAGGGTTCCCAGATGACAGACAGCCATAAGTGTTCAGCTCCAAAACCAGGGGTCACCAAGCTGTTGGCATCATTCGTGTAGCTTGGCACAGTGGGTGTCTTTAACCACTGGGCCAGGCAGAATAGGGACCCACCACCCCACACACAAAGCTTCTCACATGAGTCTTGCACATAAATCCACTCTCCACTGGGAGTTTTGCTCAAAGTTGTGATATGGTCCCCAATCTTTTGTGTGTACAGTCCTTGAGTAGCCAAAAAGCATGATAAATAAACACTAAGTGGTATTGCTGCTGTTTAACTAACCTATACATTATTTGTTAACAATATGTATCATTACTTGTTTCTGCCAAAACTTGGAATAAATCAGTAACCTCAAATCGCAAGCATTATGCATTTTAATCTCCTTTCAAGCTATGCTGAGCAGGAAGTAATTCCTCTAAGATCAGTAAGAAGCATCAGAACTTTTCTTTGTTTGACAGACCATGTGTGATAAGGTAAGAACTGTCATCTCCTAGGAACAGGAGCCATGTGCTTCAAGTCTGTACTGTACTTAGTATGAGGGAATCCTACTTGGGTTCCTAAATACTATCAAAATACAAATAATGGCCAACAAGAACACAGACATGGGATACCAGAACAATTCATGGGCTATATTACTCAGCAAGCTATTCTACTGCATTGTGTAAAACTATGCATTCTATATTCGGGCCTTTGCAAGGGAAGTGAATTTTTATAAGGAAGTATGATGAAAAAGGCAAAGAAAAGTAGCTCACATTCACATCTTTATTTAAGTGTTACCTGCATAAGCTATAATTTACAGACTGATATTTGGGGGGGGGGGGGGTGGAGGGGGGAGTGGAGACAAAAAAAAAAAAAAAAACAAAACAACAAAAAAACCCTCAATATCCAAACACTGTATCTGAATCTACATAATTTTTTAAAATTTCCAGAATTTACAAATTGATATTCAGAGCAGTTGGGTAAATTATACATCCTCCCTCAATATCCACACTCTAAGAGCTTTAAAAGTCATACAGGCACAAGATAAGATATTTTCTTTGTACAACCATCTATTTACACAGCTTTTCCAATACAGGTGGTTCAGTTCTCAAAGTAACTGCCAAGGTTTGCAAAACAGTGTATTTAAAATACATTTAGCAGCATATAAAATTAGATAAAAAGGAAAAACATTTTGCTTTAAAAAAGAAAATGTGAGATGATAGAAACAAATCCATAAGAAAAATAGATTAAGATATATTTCTGTCATGACATTAAGAACACCTAGTCATTACAGAATATAGGCAAAACACTAATAAAACATAGCAATTTATGAGCATTTGAGTTCTAGTCCTGAGCACAGAGTATACATAGCTGCACCACTTTGGTCAACAAGGATTATACGCTAACATTAACACAAACCATATGGCATTCGCTGTTAGCAGGATACAGCCATGTCAGATAGATGTGTCCTTAACAGCTTCTTCCCATCTTCTATTCACTCTACTTTCCTAACAACAGTGTAAGTGACCTTTAGAATCTTGAAACTGCCTGTCGTGATCAAAGGCTTATTACTGGGACATCATCATTCCCCTGCTACCCTAAAATGCAAAACAGCTGATCATACTTGTGAGTGAAATACAGCAGAGCACTTTTGTTATATATTTCAGGCTATAATTTTGAGATGGTCATTAGAGAAGACTGATTTCCAGTTAATTTAAACTGCAAGTGTTACATATGCACACAAATTCAGCCATAATATATAGACATATATATGTAACCATTGAGACACAACCATGTTACCAAGAGGTTATTTTTTTTCTTAAATACAGTACATATTTTAAGGACAGCAGGTCTAGTAGAAGAGTTCACTCTTATTTGTCAGTTCATTCCAGTCATCAGTGTTTACCTAATAAGCATGCAGCAAACTGCATAGAGTGCACCTCAAATTCAACAATATATTCATTTATCTCCATCATTTCAATTACTGGCAAGATCTTCACTTGCATCTCCTGTATCTGAGATCTGTCCGTCTATTAAATTTCGAGCTTTCCAGATCCTCACAGTCCGGTCACTGAAAAACAAAACAAAGCAGTATTAGAGCTAGGTAATTAAATTGAGGAGGGAGACAGATGGTGGGGGAGGGCAGGGAAGCTTTCTTAAAAGCTCAGATGTCTTATTCAGAAAGGTATTGTTGGCAAAATAAGATTTCCTTAATGGATATGCAAGGGTCATTCCACCTCCAGGAGACTTTGTAATCTAAGATGTACAACATTTAAGATTCTCTAACCTTATCACAGCACTGGCTACTACCTTTGACCATGTAGGCAAATATAAAGATTATATGTCTAAGGAAAGTAAAATCCTACTCTGCTATTACTTAATTTTTAAAAATACAGCTAATGGTAATAGGCTTAAGTAGACTGACATCAGGGAAGAGCTTCCATCATGTAGCTATTTGCAACTCAGTAGACCACAGGCAAAGAGGCAGTGTGCTACAGAATTAGAGACAGACTCAATAGGACAAGACTACTTCCTGCCATTAAAACAGCATGAAAAGTTATAACAGATTAAAATGAAACAGGACCTGAAATTTGCTCCATTTGCCTGAGAGATGCCAGTCTATAATAAGAAAAGGTAAAAAAAGCCCAGAACCACAATGATACAGAGTCCTAATCCCCCCCACAAAAAAACCAAAACCCTTTGCCAGGTGCTGGAAAGCATACACCAGTGAGCTAGTGTTCAGAAGCCCAGGAGAGGCAAGCTATAGTTCTGTACTTTTGGCAACAATCGCTATTTACACAATTTTAAAGTATGTGTAAGTAAAGTATCACATGGTATATGTTACAAAACTATTATCATAATTAAAAAGTAAAATAAAGAATTAGTCTTGTTCAACAGCAATTTATCCTGTGCAAGAGAAGTCATGAATTTCTCAAAAACATTGAGTTATGTGACTAGCAAACATTGACTCATGTATTCCTTATAATGCCCCCAAAAACAGCCAGCAGGCAGCAGTCAGGACAGACTATCACAGTATAGAGGTTTTCTGACTCAAGCCTTCACTTCACTGTAAATTGTCAGGAATACCCTAAATTCTGTAGACCTTCACCACAATATTACAAGAGCCAAAAGACTGTGATTTTCTTTTACTAGTAATAAAACAATAAATTTCAGGTGCATGTATGTTCTAAACATTAATAATCTTTAGGCAGAGACAAAAGCTTTGACATCTCTATCCCTGTCTATTAATGCTTAAAAAGAAAATTGGCCACCAAACGTGGAAACTTGGTAACATTGAAATCCTGCGTTGATTCAGAAAGACCTGCTTTCAATTCAGAAGGTCAGAAGCTTCCATGATTGGCACTAGAAGGTAACATGACAGCTTTCACAGCTCCTGTGCTCAGACTATGCCACTAAGCGGGTTCTGCTTAGAGGATCTCCTACACTTTCTCCAGAATAAGGTATTTCTCTTGGTCAAGTCCCCTGAGATTTCAGGTACTCAATTTTCTCACTTTTACTGAGGAAGCAAATATCCAAATCAAGGTGTTTAAAGGACAGTAGGACAGCTTGCAAAGCTTCTGCTATACACCAGTGCTTAAAAACAAACAAAACCACCACCAACAAAAAACCAAACCCCAAAACCGAAAAACAATCACATACCATGGCTTTAGAAAAATTCCCACAGGTCAGGAATCAGTCCTAGCAGTAAACAGCCCGACTGCAGAGACAAGCTGGTAAAGTTCTGAACTATTGCCAAATTCTCCCCACCATCCTGTAGATCAGTGGTCTCCAAACTTCTCTGATCATGCACCCCTACCACTAAAATATTTTTGAGCACACACTCCCATGTGTATTTATTCATTTACAAGTTATATACATGTACTACTGAACTTTTAATATTTTCTTCCCATGCCCCAATGGATCATGTTGTGCATCCCATAGGGTGCATGCCCCCCACTTTGGAAATCACTGCAGTAGATTATTAGCATTTAAGGGCATGGGCCATGTCTCCCCATGCTTGCTATGAAGTGACTTACACAACTGAAGATCTCTTAAATGTATTTTGCATGGACAGAATTCTACCAGGACCTATGAAAAAGGAAGATTAATGGAGAAGAAAAACTCACTCTGCTGCTGTGAAAATCTGGCTGGAGTTGGTGCAGATTGCATTTATAGGACTGTCATGTCCCTTCATCTCCCCAGTGGGTGCAAAGGTATCCACATTCCAGAGCTTGAGGGTGCCTCCTCTGCAGCCACTGAGCAGAACCGGAGCGCCAGGTACCAGGCCAAGAGCACACACCCAGTCTTTATGAGCATTAGGAACTTGCTGAAAAAGAGAAGGCAGGCAAGTCTCACAGGGCTGCAAAAAATTCTAGGGGAACAAGCACAGAAATGGAAAAATCCCAAGTTCTAAGTCTCATTCCGGTCCTACAGTAGATTCGCTACTCGACTCTGGGTATATCCCAGCACCGTGGCTTCTCCTTCTTCAGAGCAAGGAGGGTGCTATCTTCACTGTGGCTACTTCTATACCACAAGTTTGTTTCTCTTTGTGAAATAGTACTGCAAAACAAGAAGAAAATCCAATATGTACACCTGACTGGGCATGGAACAGAAATTAATTTAGGATAATACTAAATCTGTGTATGTTCAAAGGCATATTTGAATGCATATTTGAACATATGGTTTCTGTATATATTTCAAGTTATAAAACACATAAAAAGAAAATCCAAAATACTGCTCAAAAAATACACCAGGGAGACAGAAGCTGTTTCTCTATTTGCCTTCCTCCTTTCTTCTTTTCCCATTACACATTATAAATTGATTTTGTGATGTAGCACTTAACAAAAATACATTAATTCTTTATTGAGGAAGGATACTAGCATTTTACTGCTAATTCAGAAAGCAAAATGCTGCGCAGACCAGCTGAGAACAACATCCATTTGGTACTAACACTGGGGAAATAATAGCCCAAGTTTGCTGTCTTTTAAGGGGACCAAGACTGGCTCTTCTCCAGTTCAGTTCGGTAGTAATGGCTTTGCTTTGCTGCCTTTCTCATATTACAGAATACATTCAGCTTTCTAGGATCATCTTGTCATTTTATCTATAATATACACTGCTATCACAACAGTGGTGGTCTGGTCCTGCAGCACTTCATGAAACCAAGAGGGAGAGTGGTTCTTATAAATCTTAACTTTGTAACAGCATGTTTTGTGGCTTGGGATGTATCGCACCAAGTAAAGTAGATGATATCCAAATTCTTTTGAATAGCATGTTTGTTAAGTGATTTTCATCAGTTATAGAGGATCAGACTTGTTTAACAAATATATGCCAAACCAGGAGCTCTGTTGAAATATAACATTCATACTTTAAAGCAGCTCAGCTCTGTTTCAGGTTTGTTTATTCTTTTTCCTTCATCTAGAATAGTCAAGGGTACACACCAACAGAAATTCTGACTGGATGAGTGGGGGGGAAATTCATACAAGAGTAGTTTAAGGAGTGCAGTGGGTCACCGAGAGCAGCTGTGCAACCTGTGACCTTGGAGATTTTTGAAAACTCTTGAGTAACCAGACCTAACTACAAAGTTGGTCTTGCTTGGACCAGCGGGCCAACTTTGCGCTATGTGACCTCCAGTGGGCCCTTTCACCCTGAATTACCCCATGATTGGCAAAAGTAACAGCACTTTTCTTCATTCCCTAAAAAGACAGTGAATAAAAATTACCTATATTGTTTTCTCAAATGCTTTAGTCTCACCTCCTTGAAAAATACACAACATTTTACAGAAATAAAAAGAAAGAAGGAAGCGTGAGATCATTTTTATTAAGTTCTACTTTTAATACCAACAAACAAACAGGGGAACATGAAGTATAGAAATTATGAAATGCACATATGCCAAAAGAAAAATAAGGAATACAACTAGTGCATTGTTACATACTACTTCAACCCTGCCACCATATTCTTTCTGATGTTAAATTCATTGCAACACCAAAAATGCATATTGCATAATATTTTAATGAGCCTAAAATGCAAGAGTGAAGACGCTTCTTACAACTTTAATAAAGTCATTCTGAGAATACAAAATCTTTCCTGGTCCTGTGGTCCTCCTGTTTTTGCTAACAAGCTGCTTAGTACATTTCCCTAGACAGACAGATATGAGGCTTGATGTCCCAATATGGCCAAGTGAAGATTTTCTGTAAGAAGCTGAATTTCTAAATCCTTATTTTAACTGTGAAGTCTTAGTAGCATTCTGAAAAGGAACTGGCACCCAACCAGACAATTTTGAAAGAAGATCAAGTAAGTCTGTATATTTATGGAATACTAAGTATGTCCATATGGAAATTTTCTTCTCAAGGTGACTAGTCCATTATTCTCTCATGTCCCAAAACTTTAATATTCTATTTGTTTCCTCACTATCAGCCTGCACATTAAATGCACATAAAAGACATGCTCCTCCTCCCTCCAAAAATTATTAAATGATTGGTATCTAACCAGATCTGTGCAAAACCAGCAGTAACTTCTGGCATTTTTTTACTGCCTTCCATTTCTCACACAGTCTCAAATAACTGTATCTCTACCTCAACAACCTCTTTTAAGACCTAGCTTATAGAAAGTAGCCAAAAATCAAAGTTCTCCATGTCAAACAAATTACAATGAAACTTTAAAGTTTGCCTGGATTTGAGGTCCTTTTTGCTGCCCCCCCTGCCTTTTTTTTTTTTTTTTTAAACAATGAATATTTACAGCAAATATGTTCTAACAGCAAACAGATTATTAGGTGTGTGCTGTATACACTACGTAACATATGCATTGTATAACAAGATAAATGGGGATCTAAGGAGCAAGCTTTTTAGAAAAAAGACTGGGTGGAGTGAGGTAGGTTGTAAACTCCCTTCACAAGAAAATATTCTGTAGCCTGATCCAAAGCATTGTTTGTCATTAACAAGTTCCCAGTCCAAAATTTACCAACTTGTCAATGACAAGGATGATATCCTATTGTTCCAATCACAGAGAAGGCAAGTGCTGCCTTTATTCCAAAGCAAAAAAACAAACCCCACATACTCAGAGCTCAAATAGAGGGCTAACCACTTCATCAGAATTTCCTGACCTACATCCACTGAAAAGAACAGCAACTGCATTCCTAGTGTAAAGATCAAGTACATTATCAATTTCTTTCTTAGTCAGTGCTCTGTGTCTTCCCTACTAAAAACATCAGTATCAAAGTGAATAGTCATTGTATGGGCCTGAACATTTACACAGCCTGGAAACAGTTCTACAGCATGACTGTCACATTAGCCGCATGATTTTTTCCATTACCTGAAGAAGGTCTTTTTGAGCCAAATCCCATTTCTTAATTCCATTATCTCTGGATCCACTAAAAAGGTTGTCTCCCATAATAGCAAGTGCTTCAATGCCATCATAATGAGGAGGTTCAAAATTGTGTGTGGGGCTTACACTTCCAAGAGCCCCTTCAGTCACATCGAACATCTAAAATAAATACATAAATAAATAATCAAATATGTTACGCAAAATTATCTGCCATCTAACCAGCTTGGAAGACATGAAGCAAATAACTTCAGGGGAAAAACTTGGAAAGTCTTATCACAGACTACTGTATAATGATGTACATTTGACAGAATTATTCTACCACAACCACTCCTTTCTCTTCTACCTCTTGCCTGAAGCAGGAATGCTTCACTGACTTCAGAGAAGACTGCTCTGGGCAGAAGTGCTACTGCTTGGTTATGAAATACACAATATCTTCACAAGGAAGAGCCTGTATATACACCATGTGGTGGGCTAGAGAAACAAAGTTCATGAGTGAGTATGGGAAACGTGACTCAGGCTGGGCGAATTGCACAGGCAGCTGCAGGAAGAGGCATTAATACATTTTTCTGGACAAGGTGTTTTGGCAGGGGTTACATACCATTACATGCTGATGCTTTCCATGGACTAGATGCACCGCTTTCCTTGACTGTGCTCCAAGAATGGGGTCTTAAATCAGATTCTTTAAGTGAGGCCATTTTAACAATTTAAGGCATAATCAGTCCCATCAGGTCTTTGTCCCTAGAGCAGCAGTGTAAGCAACCCTATTTTATTTTGTATTGTAGGGAGCCAGAACCCATCCAGTTAGACTGAGCTGAAGAGGAACAGATGAGCCGTAACTTTTTAAACTACTACCTCTGTTTCACAAGCAAATATCAGGCTTCATCCTCTATTATTTGCTCTTCATTGACCTTTTAAAATGAATAAGCTTAGCAGTAAAAATGGGAGAGCTTGGCAGTATAAAAGAATACCTTACGTGAGCTTAAGGGATTTTAAAAGTTACTGCGTTCAATTAACATGCGTCAGTTCCAGTTGTAACAAAAAAGTTCAATGATATACCAGAAAAATTAAGCACTTGGACTGAGGTGACTAATATTGCTGGCTCAGTAGACAAGACAGTAGTTTCCAATGGCAGGGGAAACCAGTATCTGTGACCAGACCTACTACCCCAGGGGACCTACCCATGTGCAGAAGCACTGAGAATTCCCAAACTGCTGCATTGACCATACACATACAGACCCTTTGTACTAATCGAAGTGGCTTGACAATTATGGACACACTTACCTTGCAGAACACACAATACTCTGCAGCATATAGACATGGCCAAAATATCCCTGGATATTCTAGTTGTGCAAGTCAAGAAACAGGCAGCCTCATAAGGATTTATGTAGCCTGCTCACAGCAAGGGAGCCCACAAGAATGGCAGATAAACTTCTCTGACTGTTGACAGCTATGTTCTTCCAAATGCCCTTTCACGTCCTTGCCTGTCACATGAGTTGGTAGGATGACAAACTTGCATTACGTGATCACATCCTGTTGTACCCACTGAGGTTCTGCACTCATTACTGTGCCAGGATGGTAGCTCCTAACTAACTCAATATTCTGAACTGTGCAGAGAAGTAGAGTGCCTTTACTGCCTAAGTATCCTCTGGCCTCTAACCACAGGGGTTGCTGATAGGATTCAAATCCACAACCCAAACCATCAAGCTATGCACTCACCTCCCAGGCTGTCTTCTGAGGCTGGCCCAGCACGCAGCCAAGCATCAAGAATTGCAGGATATAAGAGAGAAAGCCTAGCTCAGTGAGAAAGCTCACTCAAGTTCTGGCTCCTGCTCCACTCCCAGATGTGTTTATACACTTTTTCCAGTGTGTGAGAAGTATAGGACCAGGACAAAGGATATCCCCTCATAACAAGCTAACATATCTTGCTCATTCTGTCTTTGGTCTCATGAATCACATGTTCTTTGCAGTGTGAGGGTCAGCTTTATGGGGAAGATGTATAGTTCCCACAGTCCGGTGGTTTGGGCATAGCTCTGAGAAATGGGAGCTCATGGGTTCAAATGCCCCCTGGCTGAATGGGACGAAAAAAGAATGAAGAGCAGAGAAGAGCAGAGCAGAAAAAGACCCTCAAAACAGAACCACCACCCCCGCCCCTCCAAAAAAAAGAAAAAATTCCCTATCCTTGAGTGAATTAATCACAATGCCAAGAAGCAGGATAGTATTGTAACACCACTGGCTGTGCTTTGAACACAACTCAGAGCAACCTGTGTGCTAATGAATACACCAAATAGGCTGGGCAACCATCCATCCATGTTCCATCATGAAATAAAAATAGCACTGAAGTGATAAGCATTTATTAAGACTGAACATTACTCATAATCTATAACTGACGAAAGAATTTCCATCTTGGGTATCACATTTCAGATATGGAGATGTAAGTCGCTTCTGCTGAAGCCTGCATCCCATGCTGATGTAAAGAGTTAAAATAAATAAGCAAATACTAATGGTTTACCTTTATATAATGATCCTTTGAACCAGTGACAATAAGATCTTGTCCGTTGGAAATTCGATCTACAGTAAGGCACATTACAGGACCCTGGTGACCAGTTAGCTTTCCTGTAGACTGAAATCTTCAAGAATAAGAGAAGAAATGAAGGTTTGTTATTTTTCCATATATCCAATACAGTTTGTAGCACAGTTTCTGCCAGAATGGATCTTTTTATTTTCCCCTGTGTCTTCACTATTCATCCTCTGGTTTACATATCCATGGATATGAGCAATAGAGTGTAAATGTTAAAAGTAAACAAAAGTTTCTATTTATGTAAAATGAGAATTAAAAAATTTAAAGATAAAGACAAATCAGACCCCTCAAAGTACATCTGTATTTTGAACACACTCTTTGGGTGCAGGTTCTGTTTGGAAAAGTGCTATTATAGTGTGACTATTGCAGTCCCACATTATATTACATTACATCAATTGGTTTTCATCATTTCATCTACACTTACTAGTCAGGATTCATGCATCTGTCACCTTACAAGAGTCTGTTTTATAATGCCTGTCTTAAACAAAACCTTGGGTTTTTCCAATCATTTTTACTGAAAAAAATTCACCATAACCTTAACACATGAGGAAATCATGAGCACCTCCATTATCTCAGTAACCACCACAGTATGGATTATTTGATACATATCTTCCTCATATTTTGCCCAGGTTATGGACATTACCATAAACAGGAAACACTTTGTTTCATATGCACATGTAAGCACCTAAACAACATTCTCTTCTACTGGTGTTCAGTACCTTTTCAGGTCCCACATCCTCACTGAGTTTCCAGCAGCTGCATAGAGGAATGTGCCAGTTGGATTTAGTGCAATCTGATTGATCTGGTTCTCTCCAGCTGGGATAGTGACTGTTCTGTTAGTACTTCCTGAACACACATCACCAGGCATCGCTTGGCCTGAAGACCTGAGTACAAGGAGGAAGGAGCAGGAAAAGGAAAAAAAAAACAAAAAACAAAAACAAACTCTACATTATGTTCTCCCTACTTTGCACACTGTTTAAAAACAAACCTGTTTACCTGAGCAAAAAGACTATAAGCCAGTTATGAATACTGAACATTTGATAAAACACCATAGGCATGAATGCAAATTGGTTTGTGTTTCCACATATTACCAGTACCCCATACTGACTTAGTCTGAACACATAAGGAAAGCTTCCAGCCTCAGAAAACAGTGTACTTGAATTACACTGTACTGCACTATTGAATTAAATAGAATAAAATTTATCTAAAATTAAAACTCATTTAAACTCTTGGCATTTGAGGTTTAGTATACTTACGTCAATGTCCGAATACACTTAGCCGAATCTCTGATGTCCCACACCTTGATATAGGAGGTTGAGACTGTGAACACCAGGCTAGTGTAGTTGCAATATTTTATGGAAACAACATTATTTGGATGACCCCCTAGAGACATAATCTCTTGTCCAGTTACCAGATTCCAGACTTTACAGGTACGATCTAAATAAAGACAAATTAAAAGGGGAAAAGAATAATTAAAAAAACAAACAGGGGAAAAAAAAATCATGTTTTTCCAAAACTCAGTTAATTTAAAAAAAAAAAAGTACATGCATTCATTTGCACTCATACATATCCCTCCATTTAGGTAGGCACTGCAGAAAAACAGCTAAATTAAACAGGTCTTAAAGAATACACATGGGCATCATCTACCATCATCAAAACTAAGCAAGGTTAATCATTAAATGTTGTGCGTTCAAGACATGCATATTAGCTCCCACAGCATTTTAAAAGGATAGAATTCCATCTCAAGGAAAGTGAAGATACAGACAGTTTAGAGGCTGTAAAGTTTGGATGATGACAGATCAAGAGAAGAATCCAGTTTTTAATTCAAGAATTCTTCATCAAGAACATAGTTCAGGAGGGGCTTTGAGGCTCAGCATGACAGTGCTGACTGCCACAAAAAAACCCTACAAAGGTAAGAAGTGATCCAAACTATTGAGTGCTGTAGGATCCTCTGAAAATCCCAGTGTAAGTGCTTTAGTCACTGTTTTCACTCAGTAGCAGAGAAATTTAAATACTGTGACCTTTTGTGTACTAAAATCCCAAAGCATAGAAGTTTTCAAGAATTTTGGCAACACAAATAAAGAACACAGGAAACTTTCCTTGTTGTACCATGTCTCTATAACTCCATATATTTTAGAAGTGCATTTTTACCAGAATAAGCACTGGGAGGATGAAGAGAAAGCTTCATGTGTAGACAGTTATAAAAACATGAAGAAGGTAAGTATACCAAGAACTGTCAGCCACTTTAATAATACCAACTATCAAGACCAAAGCCCAATATCCACAATACACCTGAAAGCTTACTGGCATTCCTGAACTGGCACTCGCTGCTAGGTGTTACATGATATCAGTGAGCTGAGACTTTCTGCTTCAGCAACAATTTCCAAAAGATTTAACCTTATTTAAACAAACAGCTGTGTACACTCTTGAGTACACGTGTACTTTGTAAACTTTTCCCCTCCAAATATATACAGAGGAAAAATTCTTCCATAAGTATGGGAATGTAGCATATGACAAGAAAGAGCAAATATTTACATCTACAAGCGTCCACATGTTAAACAAAACAAAACCAAAACAAACAAAAAAAAACCACCAAAACCCCACCTTTAGAACACAAACCTAGATGTAAAATAAAAAAATCCAAAAAGTCTTTTTTCCCCACATAGCCACTAAATTAAAAAGATCTCAATACAAATCAACTAAGCAATGTTTACAAAAACTATATATATGTCCTTTTTTGCATTTGTATACACTTGCACAAATGCTGAAACATTGGCTTAAACTTATAAGGTGAAAGTTTGCCAATTCACTGTAAAAGTGTGTCTCTGTATTTTTAACAGCCAGCTAGTAGAATAACCACAGAAACCATACCTGAATATTACCAGTAGAAGACCTGCATCTGATGGGGTTATCTCTATGTTAATATAGGGAAAAAAAAGGATGCCCTGAAATTTCAGAGTCTATTTGCTATGTGAACTAGTGGAAAGGAGAGTCTCCCTGTCAGTAGGTTTTAATGTCTTCCCAGCCACCACTCTAGTTCACCTTAGATTTGATACTTGAAGAAAATAAGGAAAAAAAAAAAAAATCCCAGATTATCACACAAGTTTTATTTTGGAGAAAAAAAAATAGAGTCTGCCACAGTTTCAGCTGCAGAACTAAAAATATAGCAAGTCCTTTACCATAAGTGCTGTATAGGAAAAGGCCCAGAGAAAAACCACACAAAAATCACTTTTGAGCAATATTAAAAAGGGTGTTCATGAAAAATAACCACTGAGATCTGGTTATGTTATCTTCAAGCCAAACTAAGTGATTACAATGGAAAGTCACACCAAAGACAGGAGGAAAATGTTTTCTTCCAAAACACTGCTTCTACAAGCTTGAAGAGTTCAGAGACTGACTGCACCATCCAGTAAGGAATTTAGTGACTACTAAAAATCTGGCCTCTTCCACAACAGCCATACAATTCTTATGCCTATAAGGCACAAGCAACAAGACCCACAGGGGAAGCAGAAAATGTCCTTAGCTCTACTTGAAGAATCAGCTATGGCATGGAGACTCTATTCAACCTCTGTAGGTAGCACAGCCAAAGATGTGCTAATTCCCACCTCTACACCTACTCTGAGGCTATTAGTTTGCATTGCACACCATGTATGCACATGTTACCATGATTGGTTCCATCATATCACTCAACAAATATTAGTGTTATTCTTGATAGTTACTTTTTCCACTACAAATAAACAGCCAAATAGTACACATTGGAATTAAAAACGTGTAGATAATTACTGTAAATCCTTCTTCAGCTTATGTTGCAAAATGGATCCTCACAATTTTCCACTGTGTTTACAGCACTAAGCACAAACTGAGAATTTCACAATACCACAAGTTGTCAAAGCAGCCTCTGTAGGCAGCACAGATGCATGGAGCTTGCCCAACCTTTAGATCCAGTGAAGAGAAGGTCATCAGTTGCATCAACACAAAGCACAGCCTTGGTATGTCCTTCAGCTGTATAAATACACTGAAGCGGGGATGATCGGATACATTTTGAAACAGGGAATGGGTTAATTATCCCCCTAAAGGAAAGAAGAGAATGTGAGATGGACATAGTAATAGACACAGATAAAATTAATTTACTTAAATGTAAGGAAAAAGGTTAATCTAATTTTCTTACATGTGACGGCAGAACAGCTGAATGCCTTTCATAAACTATGTGAGGATTTTTACTATTTAGCTTCAACAAGTGCCAACTCTGGACTATCAGTTAAAGGAAATCACATATGAAACCAAACAAATGAAAAAAGGACAAGATGCTGAATGTTGTGCACATGAGAAAGTCTGTGTAATGCTGAAAGAACCAGGATGCTTAAAGCTCCTGAATGCCTAGGATCAACCTTAAGACTGCAAATTACATAAAAGACAACTTAATCTAAGTATCACATCTGAAAAATGGAGTGGATGTAATGTACACTGCCAATTCCAAACTCAGCAGGCATTTCACATCAACTGCCTTCTACAGGCAGGCTTGGAGAACTGCTGCTAATTTGTGTGCCTGAGGAAGGTTCCTACTGCACCCCGTACCCAATGCCACACTTGTACTCAAATAGCTAAAAGGGAGTATGGTTGGAGTACAGATATGCCAGAGCAATCTTCCTGGGGATTTGTAGCTAGTTCTGTGGTGGTACCAAAAGACTAACTCACCCGGGGGGGGGGGGGGGGGGTGGTGTGCGGAAATCACAGTTCATCACCAAATAAAAATTATTTAGCAGTCTAAAAGCCCATGCATACAACTGCACACACACATGGACCCCATTGATTTCTGTGGTGTAGAAAAGCCTCAAGGTAATGCCCACAAACATGAAACACAATGCTGTGACCTGACCAGCTTGCAGGTAAGACTCACTGTCATGCTTTTCCTGGTATTACACACATAACTATGAGAAAAAGGAACTAAGCCAAATGTAAAAATTCCATAACATGACCCAGAAGCTTGCTACAGGAAGGAAAAAGTCCTTCCTGATATTATCTAACTTTGCTACAATTAGCTTGTTTACTTAGTACAGTCCTAGAAATTACTATTTTATACACTTTTACTGCTCAGGACATCTTCATTTATATAATTCAGTACTCCTTCACAACCCTTTTATAGATTTTACTAATATGATTGATATTGCCTTAAATTGTTTGACATTAACTTCGTCATTTTGGAAAGGCATTCACCTTTCTGTCTGCACCTTCTTATGTTTTCAAGAATACAGGAACAATTTACTTTATTATTTTTAATTTAGGTCTCCATGCTTTTGTTTTCTAACACCACACAAAACTAATATGGTTTTCTCTGTAGTACTCCCCAGTGGATCATGCTGCCTCTAAACTGAGTTATTCCTACTGTTGTTCTCACCCACTCATTCCCCTGACAAGCCATGTAAAATAATTGTCCCGGAGCTATTTATCTACCTACATGCAGTGCTCTGAAATCTACAGACAAAAAAATGCTACAACTGCTACAATGACCAAACAAAGCCACCATCATAGTATTATTAGCCCTTCGACTGCCCTTCTCTTGATAAACTAATTTTTCACTGAGTACCAAAATCCTAAGCCACAGCTCAGGAGCATGAGTGGGGACATTTCTTTCATCTCTTAAGCCATCGTGTGTTCTGTGAGAAAGATATAATAAAAAACCTACTCATTTTTATTTACACTGGGATTTAATTTTTAGTGACCAAAGCATACAACTGAACAAGAAAAACAAAGAGATAAGCATATAAAACCTAAGAAAATGTCTGCTCCTCTTTTTTTAAAGAGAGCAAAGAGAGAAAGAATATGTCTAAAGAAAGGTTTATACCATATTTCATTTTAAAAGAAAAAACCTGACATGCTTGACAACGATGAAGAACACCCTAAAAAAGGGGAGGGGGAGACATGCTTGACCAAAATTTCAGATTTTTATGCTTCTGGCAAAAGCAAAAGAGATACAGTACACAAGTATCAGGAAAATTCATGCAGCAAAATGAAATTTCTGAAGAACTGGAATAACTTCAGTGAGAGATGCCAAGAAAACAGAAAAGAGAAAGAGAGAGTACCTGTGTACCTCCGACAGAGAGGAATCACTTTCATCAGACCTACAATCAACAGTGGTGGAATTGTGAGGAGAAAGAATATAGGTATCAGCAAAGTAAAGCCTCCATATGAGAAGAACAAACAACAGCATGGCCAATTCAGAAAAGCAATGCAAATCCACATACAGTATGCAGCATTGCTCAGGGTATACCTTAAACCCGTGATAACATGGCGCTAGGGGAGGAAGCAGAATTATAATCTTAAAACAGCACTCTCAGCAGTAAAGTTACACTGCTAGACTGTCTCAGCCCAAGAAGCTGAGTAACACCAGCTGAGCCATTTATTTCCCCAACATTTTCTTATAGAAGTAAAGGCAACAAAGTAAAAGGAGACGATGGATGTATAATTTAACCTCCATAACAGTGCTTGTTGAAAATATCAAAAGGAAAAAAGTTTCTGACCATCAATGCCTGTTAAGTGTAGAAGAAACATGTAAAATGTTAAACATAAAAATATAAATATTAAGCTTATTGATACCCCACTGAAATAAGAACAGCAATCCTAAGTTGAAAATACTTCACCTCTCTTTCAAAAGTGTTTAAAAATAAAAAACAAGAACACACACAAGAAAAATCCCGCCCAGACATGAACATTTGCAGTATGTCTTAAGATGTCCTTCATTTTTAACTCAAACCAAACAGATTCAGCAGTTTCAATTTGACTTCAAAGTCAGTCCAGAGAAAATGAAAAGGATTAGGTGGGAGTTAGCAATAAGATAAAGATAACACAGCTAAGATAAAGAAGTTACAAGCACGGTTAAACTAGTGAAAGCCTTGCAAGCTACTGCTTGGTATGTGGTGACTCTAGACCACTGAAAAAAACCAAAGTTTTAGAAAAAACATTAGTGTAAACAGACAACAGCAATTTCTTGCCTTGCTACAGTCAGAACTAAACTTTAGTCTAAGTTTGAATTGCAGTTCATAAGCGCTGCATGGCCCTAGTACCGGTACTGAAACCCGCAAAGATTTTGCTCAAGTCAACTCCACTGTGATTTGTTGTAAGGCTCCTAACAGATGCCTAACATGCGAGGAAACTGAGCTCTACTTCTCCTAAACAAGGTATGAGTATCGTCTGCTTCTCCAGATCACCTCCTAAAGTCAGTCTGTTCAATAATTTGGATAATCTCTAAACAACTCTGTTCTAGCCATTTCAACATCCCATCCTCCAGGGTGCTGTTGTGACAGCACTCTGAGAAGAGTAACCGAATAACTGTCAAAAGCTCTATTTCCTAAATTGTCAGCTAAATCCTACTTTCAAGTGTAAACACACACACAAATACACATACATCTAAGAATTCTACTGTTCTTTTCTACTTTGGGTTTAAAACTACAAATACCAGACATAACCTAGAAAACAGGAAACAAGGTTCAGCAGGAAATTGCTTTTCTTGAATTTTTACAATGGTTCCATGGAAGTTTAAAATATTTTGTTTGAAAACTACACAAAAACCACAAGAAATGTCTCCTCTTGTCTTGCAGGAGAAGGGCAAAATATCTAACAGATAGTACTACACTGATAACTTGAGTGCACTTTGCAGTTCCCTGGTTGGGGGCTGAGGCTTCCCTCTGTGACTTACTTATCCTGCTGAACTGATGTGTTTCCCTGAGAAACAGTAAGACGACTAAAAACATTCATTTCATTACGGGGCCGGCTTGGTGGGGAAGTAGGAGGTGACAGACTAGCCTCTGGGGCTCCAGAATCTGAGCTACAAGAAAAAAAGAACATCTTCTTTAACAGGTTATGAATGGTTAGAGAAGTTAAATGCAACATGCCTCAAATGTTAGATGCTCTCTTCTTAAGCGAATAAACAAAATTATAATGCTAGCTACAGGTATTTTCCAGAGAAGGCAATAAATTTAAGTCTACAAACTGCTGCAGAGTGCAAGGTAGCACAATGTTCAAAGTTTATGTGCTAACAGTGAAAGCTCCAGGCAGAAAACACACATAAATAAACCGAAGAAATTCTTGTAAAACTGCAGTTTCTTAGAGAAATTGATGACTTCCATAAAAAAACAAAACAAAAAAAACAAAAAACAAAAAAACAACAAAAAAAACCCCCAAACAAACAGTCATTTGAAAATGCTCCAAAGGACATGTTCTTAGGGCCCTGCTCCTGAGTTATTTCGTACAGAAAAATACTCTGGAAAAAAAACCCCCATACACAGAAGTTGAGCAGTGAATAATTTCACTGCCAACAATAAAAAATGTCCTAGAATTAAAGAAATAGAAAAATATAGATTTATTTTTCAAGAAAATATACCCAAGGTTTAAATTATGTCAGAAAAAATAAATTTAAAAGAATCTTACAGTTTTTGTTCTTTTGCCTTTGTCTTTTCCAGTGTTTTCTCATAGGCTTTTCTCTTCGCTAAAGGTGAAGGCTCAGGTATCTTCTTCTCTGACAGAGATGGCTGTCTAGAACTAAAGCAAGAGCAATCATTACCTTACTTTAAGGTGCTTTACAAACTTGCTTTTCTTACATTAGCTGTCATTCTCCCACTCAGATTTCAAATTTCAGAATGTGCTTAATCTAGTATTGTCTCTCTTGAATCTATGGACTCAAAATTTGTTCTCACGTTTTTATATTAAAATACACCAAGTTTATTAACTTTCACAGTTCATCATCATATAAAGAGCCAGATACTGAATATGCAAAGGAGATCTACTAATTCAATAATAAAAGAGACTGACTAAAAGAAACACAGTGGAGTATACATCTTAAATTAAGACCACAGAGAAGTTGGAAGGTCTGTGATCTAAAATTTCAGATTCCACAACTTTCATCTACAATAGACCACTTACAGACATGAAGAACAGAGAAACCATGATGACTCTTACATATGAATTAAACTTTGCATTAACATATTCATGTTTCAATATCAAATTCAAAATTAGGAAGTGAGAAAAAGTATTTCCCACTGACAGCCTGGCTATTATAACATTGCTTCTTTTTGTCCCCCTTTCCCTTCTGCCTTGCTTTCCATCCCTCCTTTGTCTCTCTAGTTCTTCCTCTGAAATAATTCCAGTTCACAGTCACTGTGGTCTTTCTCCCAACCTTTTACTCCCCATTAAAAATAGCAATAAGATCAAGAGTGCAATATTAATGCTGACACCCGAATGTCATCATTTCACCACAGTCAGATAAAAAAAAGAAAGGAATCTGGATGGTGTCCACTCTTCTGAACTCCTGTTTCTCATTAGCTGGGCAATCAGAAAAGCAATATTTACTTTGATTTATCCTTTTTTAAAAGTTGTTTCTATGAATATAAGGACCAGAAATGCTCACTAAAAGAGAGAAAGCAGATTCTGAAAAGCTTTTGTGCCACACAACTTTATTAAGTAAAGTTCAGTTGGCAGGCCACCTGCCTGACACAGTTACTAGCATCTGGTCTCAGAGCTCTACAGGATTTGGATCTGCATAACTGCAACTTCTCTACTTGAGGAAAGCTGTACCAGTTTCCCTTGAGAAGAAGTCTGTGCTATATAAAATCCACCTTGGGATTGGCATGCAGAATAACATGATTTAACAAGGACAGCACAACCAAGAACAGCTACTTGACTCAAGTAGCTGAGACTGACTGTCTCAAGTGATCATCTGCACAATGAAAACAAGCCCTAATTGGAAGGTGAAGGTCCTGCCTGTAGGACCTAGTGCCAAGAGTTGCTTGCAGACCCTAGAGCTCCCCCCAGGGTCTTCAAGAGACACAAAAAGGAGGACAAGGGATAACTTGTCTGGTTTTGCACAAAAGCCTAGCAGTTAAAGTACATAAAAAAGAAGGGGAAAAGGTGGGTTCAATTCCCTCCTCAAGGCCAGAGCACACATTTCTCTGCAAGGCTCCCTTACCTCTACAGAGCACATAAAAAGAGGTGGAATGGGACACACTCCCTCCCCCTCTATGCTGGACCAGTATGCATTTAGGAATGCAAAATTCCTGGGGTCACAAGGCACGTCCTATGATCAGCCTGATAGCTAGATCTTTCAGCAAGGATGATGAACGGCTTAGCCTCCACTGCCATGGTTGTCTATGTGTCTACTGTGCAGCTACTAGATTAAATAAACCACACCAGAAACTGGAACCCAAGCTCCTCTGCCTCACACCAGTGTCCTACATATGCAGACACGGAGCCAGCTCCCTCTTGCTCACTCTCTACCTGTGCCCTGAGTCTTCCATCTTTGACTCCAGTGTACACCTTCTTCTGAAGATGTGCAAGAGCATGATCATATTATGAATTCTTTTTGAAAGCCTGGAAAAGCAGGTATTATAAGAATGCAGCAGTCTTGCTGGAATGAAATTCCTAAGCATAGATGTAAAAGACAGGTTCATGATGTCAATGACTTGAATGAAAAGGAGCAAGACACACACCTAATTACAGGTTTCCAGCACCCTTTTAGATTTCCCAGGATATCAGACATCTGAACAGAGCTGCCACAAAACTTACAGGAGACCACTCTACTCCGAAGAGGCTGCTGTAAACTAGCTGAGCATATCAAAGGACAACAGCACTAGCCATCTTTGTAGACAGAATTCCAACCAAACTAACTTGCCCATGTGCATTTAGGTGCCTCTCTGAATCACCACAGATCTGAGAAAACTGAGGGGTTTCCAGAGTGCCGCAGTTTGTACATATGCAGATGCCTAGATTTGCACCTAAGCATATATTTCTGTCACTTTGAGAATGCATATTTTGGATCACTGTTAACTGCTTCTACATCCCTAACTGTCACTTAAGTGGCACAAAGGAGACAATGGTTATTGCAGACAAGACCACAGTCTGCTCCAGAAGAAAGTATTTTATTACAAGAGACATGATGGCACCACAGGCTCACATAGGAAGGCCAGATGGCTCACACAGACCAACTTTCTTCAACAATGACCAGTGACCAGCAAAAACAGCTGTATAAAGCTATATAAAGCTATATAAAGTATACTGAGTTCTAGTTTTGAAAAAGCATCTCGATTACAGTGAAGAAGTCACTGCACACCGATTGTGGGAATTTTTGATCACTTGTCTGCTAAAACATGATCAGTAATGACCCAAAATATATGTGAGGCCTACTGCTGATTGAATTGTTTTACTGACAACGCATATGTTCACAGAATGCAGTTTTTGGAAAATCCTGTTTTGCCTCATTGCTGGCTCACTTTCACAAACGGATACATTCTAGAAGATGGAGTGAGGCAAAAGTTAGTATTACCTGAGTCTTGGATGCCAGGTCATAACACTTGACGTTTTAAATCTTGAAGCTTCAAAAGTCTCTAGTGATCTCACACTAACTGCTGAAACAAGTGGGTTTCTTCACCTATCCTCACCCTCAAGAGCATTCTTTCCAAGCAGATTCTACTTGTAAAATGCACTGAAGCCATCAGCATGGGTTAATAATTGCTGTCAGCAGTGTTTTACTGTTCATGATTGCCACCTCAAGCACATGCTAGAAATACATAGTAAAAATAATACAAATTGCAAATGTACATTAGATGGAGACTGCTGTAAAAATATTATGCAAATAGGACAGATGGATAGTGAAAGATGCTTAATTCCAGAATCTGTAATAGGAAGATAGCTATGGGACACAGTTTTCCATATCACTGAATGCAGCAAGCGCATTCAGTTTACACATGAGTTTGTGCAACATAGGAGCTAGTACCTAAAAGCCAAGAAAAGGGTCTCTAGCAGTGAATGGCTAATAACCAACAGTGATATTGGTAAATACAAAAAGAACAGCAAGAGCAAGTGAAAAAAGGAGTGCATGTGAGAGACACCTGCTGGCCCCAAAGTAAAAAGACAAAAATAATATTTTTGTTCTATTTGGCATCAAGTAATATTTTCAATTAGTGAAACTGTTCTGCAGGTAAGTGCAACCTGCAAATAGAAAGAATTTTTGAGGATTCGTAATATCCAACATATTTCTTTCAACTTTACACTTGCATGCTCTATTATTGTATAGTCTTCATTTTAAGTATGATCCACACAAGATGACTCATAGAAAGATTTTACCTAATAGTGAGGACCATTTACAGATACTGTTGCTATATTATATAAAGTCTTGGGGTTGGGGGTTTGTTTGGGTTTTTTTTAATCTCTCTGCTGTTCCAAGTAGATTCTCACTACCTCCCTCGAATGTGCATTTCCCATAGCACTAAGACAGCAAAGTACCCAAGCTACTAGATGGATTTTTCCCACTACTTAGAAACAAGGCTACAATAATTTTACTATGACAAAGCAACTTAACAGAACTTATATCTTCCATAAGAAACACGTTACTTACAACTGTGCATTTATACTTTCTAGACTGGTGATGGTAGAAAAGGAGGAGCTTTGTCAGTATTATTTAGTAAGCTTCAAGTATATCAACCTCCTTTGTAAAGTTAAAATAATAGATTACAAGAAATTGGCAACATGCATTTTTTAAAAGCAAAGGATAATTAGTACAGCATGGCCAAACTTACATGCTGCCTATCTTAGAAGGTAAGCCAGATGGTGGGGGAATAAACTCTCTGTCCCTAGCAGAAGTATCATTTGTGTCAGCAGCCATCCCACTTTCTTGGGTTTCTGCAACTGATGCAAGAGGACCAGCCAAAGTAGAGTCTGCAGCACTAATGTCAGAGACTAAATCACTGCTGTCTGCATATAGCAATTCCATCTGAGTAGTGGTCCTCCGGCGGGCCTGGAGACAAATAAAAACCAAGTTGCGACTTAAACATTTCATGGTATGTGTCAATAGTGCTACATTTAAGCTTATCATTAGCTCATAATTAGCATCCACCTCAATTCACTTAGCAACTACCTCTGGAAACTAATTCAGGGAGCTCATGTCTACTCTTTGGCAATGTTTCAGAGGAGGCAAGTCAAATTCAACAGCATGAGACAGTGATTTGGCAACTGGTTTCCAATTATATCCTTTCAACCAACTACAAGGCCCTGTCAGTACTACAGGAGTACAACATTACTCTCCTAAGGTTTATCCAGATGAAATGTTATAAAGCAGAGAGGAATAAAGCAAAGTGTGAATTCTTACACTGATGCTCCTTCTGATACAAAAGCTCTGCTTCTTTCTTAATTTATGTCACTTAAAGTAGCTTAGGCCAACATGAATTAAGATTGGTTCAGCATTTCAACAATTTGAAAACAACACAAAACCTCACAAAGGAGCCGAGCTTTGTGCAACATAGTCATCCTTAAAAAAGTGATCATACATGTTAGGTGTAACGACGCTGTGAAATTAAGACCTATTCCTCAGGGAAAGAAAGGCCACTGGGGAAGACAAAGGTCCAGTCTCAATAGAGCCATTACAAAAATGACACTTATTTTATGCCAACATTTTCAGACCAAACTCACTCAGTTTACCTGCCCAAAGAGCTGCACACCAATGAATGCAATCAATAATGTAACAGCCAACCTAGGCATATTCCTCCAAAGCCAACTGCAGTTAGAAGAGTGGAGGCTAAGCTTCTATTTACTGTGCAAACTTGGTTTATGCTCCTGTGAGCACAGAAGCAAAATCACAATCAGTGTGTGTGTTTCCAGTTCCCACTGCCATTAATATTAAACTGCAGCCAGCCTAGATATATTCCTCCAATGCCAACTGCAATTAAGAGCCTGGAGGTCAAACTTCTGTTTCTTTTACAAACTTCCTTTACATTTCTATGACCACAGAAGAAAATCACAAACAATAAGCAAGTTCTTAGTTCCTGCTGGCATTAACATTAAACTGCAGCCTAACTAATACTAAACCACAAATCTACTCCAGTTTGGAGTGCTAGTAATTGGAAGAACATATCTCATTCTGAAACAGTAAAAATTCAACCACAAAATATTGAAAAAGTACATTTTTATCATTGCTTCTCAGAGAGGAGTATCACACAAAAGCCTATTACATACAAATCACATGAACATGATCAGTTCACCTTTTGCGTGTGTTCATTCATTAACATCTCTAGTGCAAAGCAAGAGCATTCCCCAGAAGGTGCTGTTGAAGTGTGAATTATCATCATCATTGTACAGCCTACCTTGCTTTTGGGTTTGACTTCACCACAAAGCTTCAAAAGATCTGAAGATAATGAACTAAAAGAAAAATTGCACCACAGTTAGAAAGAAAATAGCCATACTTTTGCAGAATGTGTATTCTTATTTGATTCTTCTTCCTACTGAAATAGTGGACAAAGTAGAACAAAACAATGTCAGAGGTATCTTCTAATGGATACATGATGTGTTACAGGAAGAGGAAGTGACAGTAATTTTTCTAGAGCCAAATCCAGTTACCTGTTAACAAAGATTGCTCACCTTCCTTCTGTCCCAGGACTATGCAATGGGGCATCCTCATCAGTACTATCTTCCACATTTTCTAGAAAATTTCCAAAAGAATAATGTTAGTCTGTCTGTCTACAACAGGATGTGCAGGTTTTAAGTGCTATACAAAACAGCTCAGACAATGTTGAACGTAGATGAACAGCATACGAAAGGCAGGGGTTTTCAAAGTACATTAACTATTTCCTAGCCAGTCCCCATTGAATTTTCCTGGTATATAAACTAAATTTTTTCATACAATCTAAATAAATCATACACCTAGGCCTATTGTGCCAAATGCAGTCTTCTACTGTAGCAGAGCAACAGGGATGACAGAAAACCAGAAATAAATTCTAGAAGGAAATCTGGAAGAAAGAAGATAAAACAAAGGAAATTAACTGCAAGACATGGAAGAGACAGGATGTAAATCAATGGACAGCAAGGATGTCTCTTCCTCCTCTTTTTATGTAATCTTCTTGCTCTAAGACAGAATCAGCCTGGTTATAATGAAAAAAAAAAAATTATTTTTAAGTAGCTAGCAACCTGAGGCTCAGCCTCAGCTTGTACAGAATGGCATCATTTGGGCTGATAAGAAGCAAGCACTTTATTAGTATATAAGCATTTAGGTTTCAAAACAGGATGATGCCACGATTTAATACTATAGAACTGCTTCCTAAAAAGAGATTAATTGTATTGAAGCTAACTGTAAAATGAAGTTGTTCAGTAGAAATGTTCCTGAAGTAAAATGGGTACACAAACCTGTCCACAAAAGACAAAACCAGCATGCATGTCACGCACTAACACTGTCAAACATCAGATTAACATGTCTGCATGCAAACAGTGCAAAACATTAAGCTGAGACAACCAGTTGAGGGCATACGTATAATCAATTCCAAATTCTTGGGAAACCAAATCCCCTAACTTGCACATTATTCTAATAATACATTTTAAGCATAGTTTAAGGACATAGTTAATACATTCCTGCAAGTGAAGTCTCTTATTTTTTAACATAATCATGAAATTTTAAGGGTTAAATAATCTTCTAATGACATTCCATTACATCTCTTCTTTACTATTAGAGATTCTTTAAGTTTGTTTATTTAATTTCTGCCAGAAACCAGATACCATTTGTAATGCAAAGAACCAATATATCTGGTACCTGTATTAAAATAGGTTTGTCCGTGTATATTTTTTAAGTGCAAGTTCATGCTTTGGAGAATGGATGGAAAGATATATAGTCTCCAGTTTAATTCTGAGAAGGAATGAAGAAAAGGAAAATGCTGCCTTCATTTGTATGCTACATCTAAAAATGTTTCCTGAACAAGTCAAAACCATATATCAATCTAGCACCAACACCAACAATGCACTTCAGAGATACTCAACTGCTACATTAGTTTTAACAATGTAACCTTTATAATATTGTTGTATCTCTGATAATTAAGAAAGCAGGGTCACAGGAATAGCACTCTGAACTTTCTTTTTTGTTCCATCCCGGATTTGAGCCCACATTAAACCTTTTCTATACATACTATTATTTTACGTCTTCTGCAGAAGAGACAGTCTAGAGTACTGCTCCTTCTAGCAAGGCACAAAAGCAGCATCAATAAAATAAATGCATTTTTTTTTAAATATAGGATTCATATTAGCGTGATGTTACTTCATCCCCTTCTCAAATAACCTGTGAACAGCTTTTACAGGCAACAAAGTAGAAAGTGGAGGATAGCCACAAAGGATGGGATTTTATTTGTAAGCTCACATTCATGTGACCTGACATGTATTGATATTTTTCTTCAGTTTGTCTACAATTCAGTACAAGAAGACTGCACAAAGTCCCCAGATAGAAAGCAGCACACAGAATCAATGAAAAGAAATGAGAAGAGGCAGAAGAGCAAGATTCTGCAAGATGTCCTGAGCAAGAAGAGTTGAAAGGAACAATAAAGTTAGTAAAGGCAGTACAGCTTGTGAGGAGCAGCTGAGATGACTGCTAATAAACCAATGATTGAAGAACAGTGGAGGGCTTTTCTGATGACTTGTCTTCATCCTCATGCAGAGGCAACTGGACAGTACCAGTACAATGCAGTACACCAGCACAGTTCATCCAGAGGAAGTGACATTTGACCAGCCCTCTCAACATCTGCATATACATGGCTGTGAGTCACATCTATGAATGTCCAGATGTCAGAGGTGGGAAGGAAAAGCAGCTCCTACAATTCTTTAGAAAGGAATCACTCCAGCAATGCTTCAGGACTCAACTTCATGGTCATGTTAACTCTTCACAAGAGCAGATGGGATAGCAAATGGCAGATGGCTCTTACAAGCAAGGCAGGTTTGCATTCAAAAACCCATTCTGAGGGTCAAAACCCGAGCCTGTGATGTGCTTTGCTGTGGACTGAACCCTTTTCTTAAGTCTACGCTTGAATGTAGGTGCACAACTACACTGGGGAATGCCCAAACTTAGTCAAGCTAAGTGTATTCAAATGGCCAAGAACATTTGAATATATCAGAGCTGAAAGTAGGCATCAAGGGAACGGTTCACAAGCACCCTGGAAGTGCAACCTCTCTGCTTGAGATGGGGCTGCCACTGAGCTATCAAGCAGTCTGATGAAATTGGTCTCAGGATCTGCTGCCACCCACACTTCCACCCCTGGAAATCATGTCAGGTTACCAGAGAGCCCCTGTACCAACAGTCCTTGCTAACCAGCTGGCAGTCCCAGCCTCAAAGCCTCACTACAGCAGTAGTGGTACTGTTCAACTACAACTGTACAACAGTAGTAGTACTGTACTACAGCTGTCCCTGCAGCTCAAAAGTTTTAGCCGCTAGTGATCTACAAAACGCAGACTATCAAGTTTGGATTTCAGTGTAGACTGAGGTTAGTATGGCATATTCAGCCAAGATACAACCGCAGTGAAGTTTCCTTCCTGTAAAATGTTAGCATAGTCCTGAGTAGCTTAGGTGTTTTAAAAGCCTCAGTTCATGCTTGCAAAGTGTTAAAAAAAGCTTCTTTAACGACATATACTCTACAAAAACATTGACGATAGAGCTACTGTTTCAATGCATTTAATAAGTGTCTTTTCACTGCTCCAGATGCAGTTAATAAGTAAACGCCTGTCCAGAGCTAAAGAAAATGCAATGCTAACCTCCTGGCTAGAGAAACATTGCTCTCACTCCAGCACAGGTGAGCACACACACATGCACGCACATTAAGTGTCTATTTTAGATACACTATGATATTAATAACAATTGAGGTTCCTGAATAAATACTGGCTGTATGCAGCAAGATGCCCTGACACAGATCTTCAGGTGTCACCTATCAGGAAACTGGCAAAGTTCTGACCAGCTTACACTAGATGAGGATCTATACACCTTCAGGCAGTTTTGTGCTTTTGAAATGTTTCAGATGCCTATGCAGACTAGCATAGGACAGCATAATGGGATTAGAAGCAACACAAGACAATACAAGAAGAATTGTTACTGACATCAGGAATATTTTTTTCCAAGTTTCAAACACACCCAATTTTGTGGCTGGGAACAAGGGAGGGGAGAAAATAAGTGTAATTTATGTGGGAATCATTTAAAAGCAACAACAGACTCATCTCAAAATCAGTGAAGTCAGTACTAAACCCAGTTGAAAAAGTGAGGTAAAATCTGCATTCTGTACAATATTTACATTATAAAATGAGCTACCTGTAAAAGGTTAAAAATGACCTGCACCTTAAGAATTAATTTTTTTTCCAGGCCTAAAGAGATAGCAGAATTTGTCACAACTACAGCAGTGGTACATCACAAAATAGCTTTATGTAGTCTGAACATACTACAGGTTCGTAAGCAGCAAGTCATAAATTTGAAATACAGCTCTGCTTACTGTATTCACTTCTCATCTGACAAATCTAACTAACATGAGGGCTATGGGTTGTTTCAGATAGGAAGAAATGCTCTGTAAGCTCATGATAATGAGTACATTTACAGAATAGTTCATGCAAACTTCACACACTCACAAATTCTAAGATGCACCAGTTAGTGAACAGGAGTGAATTAGTAACTCATGCAGCTGTACAATACACAGAAAGCTAAACATACTTACCCAGCGATATGCTATCTAGGTCTGTATAAATAACAGCAACAAGGAAACAAAAGCAACACTCCAATCAAAACATATCCATTTATAAAAAGAAATAAAACAAAAGTACCCAATTGTATTCTAAATTTTTCTTAATATCATCTCATGAGAAGTAGAATAGATGCCGTAACAGACATACGATGCCACTTTCAAAATCACTAACATATGATGATTGAATAGGAATGCTTATTTAGAATTTCACATTCAGAAGTTAAAAAGATACCAAATTGTAAATGCATAGACTTTTGTAAAAATAACAAGCAGATTATTTAAATTTAAAAAGTCTCAATAACAAAAAAACTTCTCTATTTCCTAAATATCACTGCCGAGGGGATATACTTAAAAATTACATACATGCACATCAATTGTGAAATAGAGTTTAAGACGTTAAAATACAGCATCTATTCAGAAAAGAAATAGCCTAGAATGCCCAGTACAGCATGCATGAAAGGCAAACATGACATGCAGCTGACTATTCAGAATACAAGATGACAAAATTACCTTGCAAAGCATGACCCAGCAAAGCATCAAGTTCAGGATTTAACTCGGCTTTTTCTTTTAGCATATGAAACAGCAGCTGGTTTTGAGTAGCACTAGTAATTTCTGTCTGCTTAAGGCGTCCCTCAAGAACTTTGATCTGAGCTTCTTTCTGAGCTGCTTGGAGACCCTAGGAGAGACAAAGAAAAAGATGAGTTGTGATAAAGCACTTATCTTTTGTTACAAAATGAGAATTGCCAAAACTTTTTAAAAACTACAAACACAAACAATGTGTACATTGTAACCTTCCCCTCACATCCTAAGGATCAAGTGTCAGCTAAAGGGATTTTTTTTGTTTTGGGGGGGTGGGGGGTGTTCGTTTGGTTTTTGTTTGGGTTTTTGTTAAGACATTCATTAAGCATTCATTTAACTTGTGTTCCTCACTCTGCCTTGCAAATATGCATCTAGTGGCTAAGCTGGATGTGACTCCCAAGTACAATTCACAGATTCTTTGCATTTCTTTAAGAGTAGCAAGCATCTGAAAAATCAACACCTCCATTTTTCACAAGTACTTTTTTTTTTTAATCTATGATACTCTATAACAAACAACAACAACAACAAACAAAAACCAAACAACCCAACCCAACCAAAACCAAGCCCTAGAACTGTAATCTTTCCTACAGTATCACTCAGTGAACTTTCAGCTTCTGCTGAAAGATCTCATGGTCCAACTTAAGAGAGAATCCACTCTAAGGGAACTTCCCTAGACCCATGGATTAGTGGGAATTTTTTAGTTGGAGAAAATGTAGCCAGTGAAATTTAGAGAGAATAGTTGCCAAACAGAAGAAACACTAGGGGAAAATGAAGATGCAACACTTCATCTCAAAGACTTGTAGGATATCAGAGGACTTGGAGTTCTAGGACTTGAGAAATTGTAGTACTATGGACTTACACATTAGATTCTCATTTTATCATGAACTAAAACAACATATCAACAAACACATTTTGTATGTGGAAACAAACAATAGACAGCAGGAATGACCAATTCTGCAAGAAAATACACCTTTTTTTAGAAACCTTCTGTTTTTCTACAGAAAATTATTACTTATCAGAAAGAGGAGAAAAACCTTCATGTAATGGAGCTTTTTATCATACGGAGAAATTGTTAACAGGGTAAGTCAGAGGCACTTTTCTCATATTAACTCTGTTGTAAGGAATCAGGTATCCATTCAACCCACCCAAGGGCTGAAACAAAAAAAAAAAAAAAAAAAAAAACCACACCACTGAAATTTGCAGAAGCCAATGTAATTGTGGAAATTTTCTTTTCTTTTTTCTTTTGTATGTTTTTTATTTAAAAAAAAAAAAAAATTTTACTACCTGCATAGTGATGAATCAAGAATGCAAAAAAGAACAGAGAATTGGTCAGTGGGACTGACTGAAAGCCCATTTCAATAGCCTTGAAATCTTTCATTTGATTCAATGACACTGCGTATGGCCTCCAAAGAAAGGCCAAAGAAAGAAAAGCAGCAGCAAGGGCATATGATACATGTGTGCGCAGGGTTATAAACTGCCAAATACTCATTTTGAAAATATTGCTCCAAGGCTTTCAGAAAAAGCCCCTATTGCTCTACTCAAAAGTAGAAGCCTGAGTAAAGTATGCCATGCATCAATAAATTTTTTAAAGGCTCATATTTTTAAGGAAGTGGCTGACCAGTCTTTAAATAAAGATCCTGACCATTCTGTAGGAGCTTGTTGAAAAACACAGAAAGATATTTATTTGATTAGGAAAAGCTAGTGCTCTTATAGGAACAACATGAGGTAATTAGTAAAGTGAAGTAGGCTCTATCGGGAGTAGAAAAACAGGCAACAGGTTGAAGGGGACAATGAATGTCAAGGGCCTTCACCCCAAGAACCAGCGTGACTCAGTAACATTGACCAGTTTTGCTTTATCTAATGCACATTAGTCAGTCTTTATGTCAGCACAGCTCTGCTCCTGGTACATGGCATAGTCCTGGCACATATATATTTCACTTAATGCATTACCTTATTGATACCCATCGTGAGGAAGTGATCAAGCAAATACCGAGCTTCTGTCAAAGTGCAAGCATTAATCACTGCTGTTACATCCAAGGTCTCTCCTTCTTCCTATGTGTGCAACAATAAAAACAGTCAGATTTAAAAAAAAAGCATTTTTCACAAATCATTACACTAATCATAGAAAACAGAAACAGTGAAGATGCTGCAGTATCACCCAGTTCATCTCTTTGGTACTTCTTAACCATGCCTGAAAGATCTCTTTTCCAAACTATACCTAAAACACCCCACAGTACAGACACTGCAGCCTTCCCAGTCTCTTCCAGTGCTTCAGTTTCTCTCCTATTAGAAAGCTCTTATCAAACTCCAAACTCAGACCCCTTCTTTCCACAAGCTTAGCTATTCACAGTGGATGCAGAAATAAATGCATTTCTTCTGCAGCCTTCATGCATTTGAAGGCTTCTCCCCCTAGGTCTCTTTCTCATTTTTCTTCCAATTACTCTCAGTCAGTATTAAGCACTCTGGTACCCTTAAGAATTATTAAGCCTTTTGTGTTCTCTATTTCTTTACTGGTAAAGTCCTGTAACCTTGCACCATGATGTCCAAGATTGAAGAAGCCCTGGTGTGAGTAAAATAGTAGAAACTGCTGGCAATATAATATGCATTAAAGCACAGATTAGCCCAAGGTGGGAGAGGGAGAACTCAAGAACTGCCATATAAAAATACTGGTAAGTATTACAGTTCAGACTTCATGCTCCCATGTGCCAAGAGACCTAGAAGACTATGTGGTGGATTCTTCCTGCTAGATCATGTAAGGTATGATGCACATTATAAGAGTTTTCAGATTTGGATTTCACTGTTTTTGGTATTATTCAAATTTCTACATCAATTGTAATAGACGATTTCTTTTTACTAAATTACTATTTGAAAACGACAACCCTAAACAAGCAACTTGGCCTGAAAAGGCTCTTTAGTTATAGAAAGTCACTGTTCCATAATTGAAAATATACTAAAATGCAATATAAAGAATTTACATAAATTCTCACATACAAAAATATTTAAATATATTTAAAGTATACAAAAACAATACAAGGGAGTGGAAGCATACCAACAGATGCAGGAAGATACAAGCTTCTAGCCTTCAGTCCCAAGAATTATATTAATTTAATGCCAGCAGAATAGAAAGCATCAGCTTTGACGTTTAAATGCTTTTCAATCTTAACTTGCATTACATTGACATTAAAAACTCAGATCTGAAAGTTCAGCTGTATAAACACCCCTCATTTCAAACTTCACCCAAGTTTTCACCAATTTTCACTTTCTGATTCAATAATTATATAGCCAAAACAAAATTAATTTCTAAATGAGAACATTTTCAAGGCTACCACAGGATTTTTTTCCTTTCTCCGTTTTACCATTTTTGCATTACTATTTGACCTACCTTTGCTTCCTCCATTTGCATAATGTTTGCTTGGCAGTCAGTAATGCTGTCATTAATGTAGTCTATATTCGCAGTTAGTGACTCCATCTCTTCATTTATGTTTTGGACGTTTCTATCTGCTTCACTGCCACCCCCATCCTTGATGAGCTTCTCCCTTTTCTTTGAAAGCTTTTCTCTTCTTTTTGTAAGTTCTTCACGTTGCTATTTTCCCCAAAGACATAATATTACATAAAATGGAATTAGTAAATACTTAGGGCATTTAAACACCTTTTTGTTTTGTTTTGTTTTCCTTGTTATACTTTAACTAACATATCGTGATTTCTACAGGAAGTAGTTATACAGGTGAATATATTAATATATTTGCACATGATCCTATTAATATGTTTTTTATTTCTTACTAAGCACAGCAATCCCATAGTACAAATGCTTACTGGAGTAGTTAAGAGCATCTTCATTGATGGCAATGGATTCCAAGTCACTGCCTATGCCACCTTCGCAGCAATTCATTTACAGAAAACATAAATGCACTGCTCTCACTTTATTTAATAAGATGATAGAGGCAACAGTGCATAGTAGATTACCCACCGTAAGTAACCTGTTCATATCTGCCTCCATATTGGAAATGGTCATCCTCTGCATAATGATATCAGTCACTCTGCGTTCAAGTAACTGCCATTTCATCCTGGCTGCCTTTGAGGAGTAAACTCTGCTTGTCACTGCTTTCCGCTGATATTTCTTTCTGTGATAAATTCAAGAGAAACATACATCTAAGTCTAAAGTAGTTCAATTACATATTTGAATGTGGAAATGATCAGGCCAGAATATTTTTGACAGACAACTTAAAATTTCTTGCAGAATTTCTTTCAGTTTTTCATTGCACCAGACAGTTACCTGCACCCAGCCCTGAACTCTACCCCCCTTTAATATATTGCATTTGAAAAACAGGTATCAAACACTGTGGTATCTTGTATGATGCACCATTGAAACAGAATGCCACCTAAGAGTTGTTCCCTATTTAACAAGGGGATCTGCTTCAAACCCCAGTGGAAGATCACCAATAAACCCAATACATTAAATTGTGTTTTCGAACAAGTTTTTCTTTGTACTTAAGAACACTGCAGGCATTGGACCACCAAGGGCATTTCTCTAAGAACAGATTAACTGCATTTTGAAATTTTGGGGTTTCTTAATGCAACTTGTTCTTTAATGCCATTTTATATTATTCCACACTGTCTTAAAACCACAAAATTCAAATTCCATTTGATAATGGTAAAACACTCATTTTATGAGCATTACATGACAGCAATTTGAAAAATAACCAGTGCAATATGCATCATCACAAGATTATCCGCTAGAAAGTCCATGCAATTTTCAGTTCTCTTAAGAGAGGACTAAACAGTTTTAATCCTTACGCTGTTCCATTTGTTGCAGTCACAGATAATGCTTGAACCCTTGCAACAGGAATTCTTATCTTCTGCTGCACTGCTGTTCTTGAACCATCATGCTCAACTGATGAGCTAGAACTTGCTTCCTGTATAGGATGCTCAGGCAGACTCAGCTTTCGACTTACTTTTCCTGCCACTTTATCAGACAGAGGCCTTACTTGCCGACGAAGGGCTGTAACCTGAAACACAGTGCAGAGACACGATTACCTCTCCCCAAAACCACATTCCAAGTTACAGTGATACAATATCATTCTGTTTTCAAAGTTGTATTACTGTTTTACCACAATACCTCTTCAGTTTTGCGACGTAAGATAACTTCTTGATTTCTTTTCTGAGCTTCAAGAAGCTTGAGCTGATGCTGTGAAAAAATACAAGCAGCAAATAGGTTTTTTCCATTATCTGCCACAAGGACTGTTTTGTATAAAAAAAGACCTTTACACACTAATACAAGTTTGCAAAACTTGTGACATGAAGTGGGCAAGTCACAATTGTTTCTTGCTCTTTCTAGTGCAGAATGAAAATAAGTGTTTCACTATTATCAATTCTCTATCAAAAAGAATACTTGCATGCAAGCAAGATAGTAGCAACAGTTTTGTGAGATTCACTAATAAAACAATACTGATATAAATATTCAATAAGCCTTCTATTTTCTGTTGCACATATCACCTGAAGCTAGGAACCGAGTTATCATAGAAGTTAAACCAATTTACATGCATTTTGACTGGCAGAAATACACAGGTACATGCCTGCCTCAGTGAATGCATACACACATGGTGTGTGCCTACAAGCAGATGCACATCAGGATAGATGCTTATTCCAAATGAAAGTTCTTTATCTGTCAAATCACCTCTCGTTTGCGTTGCTCCTTTTTAAGCTGTGCAATCTCTCTATTTCTTCTAGATTCAGTCATTCTAGCTTTCTCCTGCTCTTCTTTCATTTGTTTCATCAAGCGAACCTGTAAAGAGGTCATCACTTAGAAAAGCTGTTTACACTGAACTACTGCTGCCTGCCCCCACTCACAGAGTTTCTTCAAATTGCCATCTTCCAGTATATTACATGCTTTTAGCAATTTACCTCCTCCATGTAATGTATCTTCACTCAGCGCTGAATAACAGCTAATAAGCAGTGCAAGCTTCTCCATGTTTGATACCATAATTTCTGTTCATTAAACCTAAAAGCCACTCCTCTCCCCCAGGAATAGCCTAGTCTTCATATATTTTGTGTTTTCAGGCTTTCGAGCAGCTGACAGCAAGAACAGAGTTATCTGGTAGATAAATGCACAGGAGATCTCAATCCATTTTTCAGTAAACGCTCATTGAACAACACTTCAATATACTGAAATATACCTTGGTTTTCTTCATCTCTGTCACCTCCTGCTGCAGTTTCTTCAGTTGCTTTTCGTATTGAGACTGATTTTTAAGCAATCGTGCATGTTCCTTTTGTGCTGTTTGAAGTCTCTGCAATTCTTTATTCATGGCTTGGAGTTTCTTTTCATATTCCAACTTGATTTTTTTTGCCTTTTCTTCTGAATAGGTCTCTACAGAACCTAGAGCAAAAGGAAATTCTTAATCTGCTTTTGTTCCAGATATTTTCACTTTGCCAGCCACAGCAAATGACTGCTTCCTTTGCTTTGATAGCATTATCTGCAATATCTTTGAAAAATTTAATTTGCCTCTAGCTACTGTCACCTGCACTGCTTCAAACTTTCCACCTAGTATGTGTTCTTGGATAAGAGATCAAGTATTAAAACTTTCCTTCCAATTTCTTTGTACTAGACAACAAATATCTGAGCACCTGAAGACAGATACAGACATGCTTGTTCACACATATGTGCTCAAGGTCATAACAGTCCAAAGAGCTATCCAGCCTAGTATGACTTTTCTGGCACTGATCAAGAGGGAAGGTCTAAGAAAGAATAAGGGAACAGCAAAAGCATATAAGTATATAGCTATAAAGCATATACAGTATATTTTAAAAAAAGAAACAAACAAACAAAACACTTCCTCCAGTACTCTCCCAAAGTTCCAACTATTTGTGGTTTAGAACTTCCTGAGTCAGAGTTCGTTTTTCATCTCAATACTATTACATATTCAAAAAAAGTTTAGTCAGTAAAACACCTCTGAAAGGCCACTGATCCTAGTTATTACTTTTAAGCAAATCAAAAGAAATGGGGGAGGGAGGAGCAGGAAAGAACTTTTTATTCAGGAACTATCTCAAGGACTATGTTAAAATGAGAGCGCCTAGAAAACTGAAAATGCTTATTCAATCAAATCAAATACCTGTCAGTAGCAGTATCTTTTTAAAAAAAAAATCTCTCTCAGTTCTGGTAGAAACAAGGAGTAAAGTATGATTCACTGGCATTATGGGTACAAACCTATTTCTGTTTTCTGCAATTTCTTATCATGTTTCAAAAAGGAAGGTAGGGAAGTAGCAAACAATTCAACTTGAATATCTTACACAACATCTAGATTTAAATGATTTTGTACTTCTTACCTAAGTTTTGAAGAACCTGATCTCTTTCAAGCTGAGTATCTCGAATTTTATGTTGTAGCATCATTAGTTTCTCTTCATATTGTTTTTTCAGTGTTTGCAACCTTCGCTGGCTGTTCTCTAGTTCATCTATCAGTTTCTGCTTAATGGCTATTTCACAGGTGATGTTTGCCAAGTCAGCTTGATAATTTTCTAAAATAAAAAGATTTGAGTAATTAAAAATTAAGACTTCTGTTAAAGTAACAAAGTAAAGTAGCCAAGCACAATGCAGCAATCAAAACTATTATCTGCAATTCACAATAAAGTCTCCTCCTTAAACACTCTCCATTCTAGAACTAGGAAAGAGATAGGGAAAAATATCTCTCATCGGATCACAGTTGCCCATATATTGTAATTACTCACATTTAAATCTCAACATCAGCAATCTGTCCTTCCCCATACAAAAGGCTGTGAGACTTCAGTCACAGCTCAGGGCTGGAGAATAACTTTCAATCATAAACCCAGCACGTTATAAAAGGAAAATTTGCCTGCTGGCAGACTCCAAGAGGAGACTTTCCCTTCACTAGCTCTTAGAAAAATACAGCCAAAATTCTAAGAGAGGAGTGACCTCAATCACAGAAGTGAAATGGTGAAGGGAATGAGAAAAGGAGGAGAAAAAAAGTAAGGAAAGTAAGGAAAAAGGACTAACCCTTTTTTTTTTTTTTTTTCAGGTTCTGCAACTCCTGCTAATGGTTTGTGTGACTATCAAACAAGATGGAACCATCAGATTTGGTTTGCCCATTTGGCCCAACTCATGTGAGAGAATTGCTGGTGATGCTGTCTCTGACTCTAGCAGTCCTAACTTGCATGCTACACAAAAATGAGGAAGGCTGATAGGCTTTCAGTGTTTCAAAATTAAATTCTACCTATTTGTCCTGGTTTCAGCTGGGATAGAGTTAATTGTCTTCCTAGTAGCTGGTACAGTGCTATGTTTTGAGTTCAGTATGAGAAGAACGTGATAACACTGATGTTTTCGGTTGTTGCTAAGTAATGTTTAGTCTGAAGTCAAGGATTTTTCAGCTTCTCAAGCCCAGCAAGAAAGCTGGAGGGGCACAAGAAGTTGGCACAGGACAGAGCTAGGGCAGCTGACCCAAACTGGCCAACAGGGTATTCCATACCATGGGACATCATGCCCAGTATACAAACTGGGGGGAGTGGGGGCGGGGGGATTGCCACTTGGGGACTAACTGGGCGTTGATTGGCAAGTGGTGAGCAATTGCATTGTGCATCTTTTGTATATTCTAATCCTTTTATTATTACTGTTGTCATTTTATTAGTGTTATCATTATCATTATTAGTTTCTTCTTTTCTGTTCTATTAAACTATTCTTAACTCAACCCATGAGTTTTACTTCTTTTCCCAATTTTCTCCCCCATCCACTGGGGGGGGGGGGGGGGGGGGGGGGGAGTGATGAGCAGCTGCATGGTGCGTAGTTGCTGGCTGGGGTTAAACCACGACACTATTTCCAAATTAGCTGAATGGGAGCTATCACCTTGGTCATTAGTCCTGAGACATGAAAATAACCCAGTACTTAAACCTTAAACTTTGGATATTCTAACCAAGAAAGAAATGTGTTACCAAACACCTGATGGCCTCCAGTCAATTTTAAAGCCAGTATGGGGACACTTGATCAGATGTCTGCTACATGTTTTAGCACCATAACCAGAAAAAAGAATTCGCTGGACACACAATCCACAGAGAATTATGGACAGTGTGTTGACAGCATGCTATCTTGCCTACCAAAAGCCAAGGAATGACAGATAGGATTTGTAAAATTCTACAGAATATTGCACTGACATCACCTTTTTCATCAGAATCAGAATCTGATTCATCTGAGCTTTCGACAACTTCCATGTCATCTTCATCCTCATCATCTTCCTCCTCTTCATCCTCGTGATCACTTGCTTCCTGAATTTCCTCCTGCAAAATGTACAAAATAGAAAGATGCTGAAGCACACCCACACTTTTCCATCCCCCAGACACTTGTGACTATCACTGTGAAGCCATAGTATTCACCTGACTCATTCCTAATTTCCTTTCTACAACCTTGTAAATCTTTAAACAGACAATGAACAAATCAAACACTTCTAAATACTTACTGCTTCCAATTCATTATTCTCTCTCTCTGAAGTGCCTTTTTCATCTCTCTTCTCCTGCTCGTTATCTGTGTTATCCTCTTTAACACTAGCAGAAGAAGCACAGACACAAAATATTCACAAACTGAAATAGCATGTGCTTCCCATCCCCCAAAGCAATAAGTTGCAATTCCAAATAAAGATGAAAACCAAAGTGTAGTTAGACAAAGGTACAGGTGTTGGGCATGGGTAAAACACAACTTCCAAAATCCTGCAGATAATAAAATAACGCTTAATGGCTTTTAATCTTAGCTTGCAAAATAATATTAATGTTTAGCACATTTTTTTAGGGCATATTGCATAATTGGGACAATCAGAATACACATCTTCATATACTACAGAAGTACTCATTTTGTATGGAAGTTGCAGTGTACCCAGAATAGCTTTTATAAAGCAAAAAAAGAACATTGTGTGCAGGTACAACATACATTACAGGTTTTACTACACTCTCAAACTATAATGGAGCCTACTGTAAGCCTTAAACAATATCCTAATTTATCATACTAAAACTACTCTTTTGATCAGTTACCTACTTTGACATCAAGGGAATGCTCAAAATAGGCACTGATATAACAAGAAGAGTCGAGACATACTGAATTTTTGCAATAGGACTGTCTGTCTCAAAAAGAAACTTTTCCCAACTATTAAGATTACATTTTAGTATATTTCCATGCTATTGTTTTTCAGACTATGGCTCAAAACTTATTTAAAAGTCAAGTATCTCTATATTCTTTCCTCTTTTGGCAACCTGAACTGTAGTGATGGCTTACACAAATTACAGCAGGGTTTTTTTGATTTTGTTTTAAAGGTTTGGTGTATTAGCCATTAGGACAAGTTTTAACATTTTTAAGTGCACATTTGAGGCATCACATGCAAATGTAAAATTCAAAAATCAGTGGCAGTCTGCAAGTTGTCATGGACCAAATGTCAGTCCTTCTAGCACTACATGTGCAAAACCCAAACCATCCCCAATAGATGGGAGATCATGGTAGAACAGGGCTACACACCATAGGGGGTAATAAGAAAAAGATGTGGTTAGGATTGCATAATGTGGAATCCACCTCACCTAACTTCAGCTGCATAGAAGTTTGGCAAGTTATGTGCTGTCACTGATCAGGCAGGGTATCTAGAAATGCACGTCTTCCTCCACTGACACCAAAAGGAGCCGAGATTCAAGGTCTAACTCTTGGACAAATCCAATACTCAGTGCAGTGACAAGAAACATTCAGTAGATTTGAGACACTAATTTGGCAAGTGATACCTAAAAGCCACCTTTAAGAGTGCCAGTTAAGTAACACAGTACTTCTGTGCACACACAATTTTTTCTTGTACTATTTTTTAACCTGTTCAGTGCTAACTGGTTCCTTCTGTCCCACTCATCACCAGTGAAACTGAATCCAGCTACAGCTGATCATGCGCAAGGCAGAAAGATTTTGCTTGGACCGTCTGAATCTACACAGCAGCCAGGGAGGCTGGAAGTAAAAAATCTAACCAGATTTGTACAGAAAAAAAAAAAAAAAAAATGCCAGAACAGGGAACACTGAGCCACGCAATCTCATTTCCACAGATTCTCATCTCACTCAGCTCACATGTTCTGTTTTATGTTGGTTAGTAAGCCTAAATGATAACAGATCTTAGCTGCAATCTTCAGGCAGATTGAGGCAAATCCCCAGTTTCCCTTCCACCTGCACACAGTACAGAGTCAACCACTACAGAGAATTTGTGTTCTGCCTGATAAAGGGGAGAGACAGGAGGAAGGAAAGGGAGCAGCTCTGCCAGACAGAACCGTACTGCTTAATTTGAGTGCTATTGATCTGTGGATTCACATCATCTGCATGAATTCGGGGCGGGGGGGGCGGGGGGGAGCTGGATCAAAGTAGACAGCTGAAAAATAAAAGCTCTTTTACTTTCATTTTTAATGACAGTATATTTCTCTCTTTAAGGCCTCAACTTAACTGCTCTCTATGACCAGCTACTTAATCTACTGCTTTGGCTGAAACTGAACAGAAGGAATGGTCAAGGCTTCAGTCACATGCTTTCAAAAATAAATGCAGCAGACTTAACTGAGGTGTGAAGGTCCAAGACCTTCTTGATCTCACATGCCAAAATTATTATTGTTGTATACTGCCTGCTATACATTTCATACCATACGAGCTATTGCACCTTCCTCCTGCCTTTCACTCCATACAGGCCATGCAAGAAAGAAGTCTACTTAATTCTGCAGCAATTCCCATAGTCGCCACCTCCCCACAAATGCTTGCTCAACACTGTGCAATCTGAGTCAACCTCAATTCCACAACAGAGGTTTCTTCCGGTTAAAACACTTGTTGAAAGTCAAAACACAGGAAAGAATATTGAAAAGCCAAATGAACCACTCTTGAAGTACCTATGAATCTGCCCAACTTGTTTTCATGTATGACAACCAGTTAATTGAAATGACAGGTAATTAAAAACCTGGGAAATATTCCAACCTTCTTTCTTCTTGACTGCTTTCCTCAAGTTTCTGTAGCCTTCAAAAGCACGAGGTACAGTATTGGAAGGCCAAGCCAATGAAGGACAAACCAGACAGTGAAAAGCAAAAGTGATAAGAAGGTAAAAAAATGATATATGAGCTTGTGGAGTTTAAAATGAAATTTTAAAAGATACCATCAAGAGACAACAAGTAGTAAAAAGGCAATACATTTTGCACAGTTGGAAAGTAAATAGAAAACAAAGAAGCAGCATTTGTAGGTTAACTAATCTGTCACTGTCAACAATTGTAAATTTAAGTTAAACTAAGGAAGAAGTTTTAGATATAGACAATATATTTCACTTTGAGAATTATTTCTAATATGGATTCAAAAAAATCTCTTAGTTCTAGAAAAAGCTTTCTCCTCTTTTGCCACTTAAAATTAGCAGGTAAAATACCAAAAATTGCAAGAAGTACTGCCATTGAACCAAAGTTATATATCCTCAAGAATATATCAGGAAAGAACCCAATGCACTAGTTTTATATATGCTGATAACATATTGTATATATAAAATAGTGATGAAAAATTTTTAGTACTAATATTCTAAATCATATATTCTGAATATAATTCTTAAAAATTTTCAGATTGCATTTATTTTTTAGTTTGCGGTTTTGTTGTTTGTTTTAAAATAAAAAGCGGAAACCCACAGTTTATTTTTCTGGGATTCAAAAAGTACATGCCAATGATTGCTTGTTATTTTTTAATAAATTAACAAAAAATATGCATCAGAAGCAATGAGATGGACAAAGTGTTAGTATTTTTACTTGTACTTTTTCCTCTTGAACAAATGTATATGTATCAGTAGAGAAATGTCTGCATGACTTATGTATATGTAGAGATAGCTTAAATTTCAACTACTGAAATTCCTCATGTTCCCATTATGAGCAAGTTTTGAGCAAGAGCTTTTGCTGCCTTTTCACCTCATGCTGCCTGCCATCTTCCTTCAGTATCAGCTAGGAGCTAACACGCTAAATCCCATGTAATTTTATCACTAATTTAGTTTAATAAAGGTTAGGGAAGTCAAAAGACAACAGTCAAAAAAGGTTACCAGGCATGTAAGGCTCACTAATGATTGAAAGGGACATAGCAGGTTTGCTCTGGGGCTTCCAGTGAATAGGTCACACTGTGGGACACTCCAATCAAGCATGTCAGTACTTCAGTAGCCAAAACATTACTGCCATGTAAACTGTTTCCAATAAACTTTATGACAAATGCTCATTAAAGGCTACAGATATATAGCAGTACATACCTGCTGCTCATTCAGAAACTGGGTCTTAGATCTTCAGGCTAGCTCACAACAATTTAGATAAGTGGCATATATTTAAAATTATGCACCTTTCATCATACTGACCCATAACCAGGAAACAAACAGGTCAAGAAAGGTAGCAGATGGGGCAGAACTAGTAACTAGGCTTATCGATCCCATTTTAGCAGGAATATGATAGTTAGACAACTTTAAAAGAACAGCAACCCTAAAAAGAAATAGTACAGTAAAAGCAGCTAAATGCCTGTAGAACACAGAAGTAGAGCAAAGAATCCCTTCCAAACTGCAGGGTAAATTGTCCCTTTGCAATACATTAGCATACCCATTGCCAATTCCTGAAATTTCAGTAGAATAAAAATCCACAGTGATATATCCTGAACACAGGCTTTGCATTTCATTAATTAGATAGAAGCACTCCACAGGTAACAAGTATGACAGGCTATATGCATAATCCCTCAAATTCTAACATTTCTTAGCTTCTAAGGAATTTCTCTCCTAACATATGCACTTCAGAAATTCATAAATATTTATTGCAAAGCAGTCTGCAGATGGGCCAGTAAACAGATTCAAACCTTACCAGCACTTTGAAGAGTATGATCCCATTCTACAGAATGGAAGACCTGCTTTAACATGCAGGCTGGACCATCAAGAGGTCTCTTCCAACTTAAATTTTTCTATGGTTCTCTAATTCTATAATGCTAGAATAGAAAACTGATCTCAAATTAGTTTACAGAAAGTATTCCCTAATTCTGGATCAGACTACTTGGCCATTCACAAGATTATTGTCCTGGTGTGAACAAGTGTGACTGGATGCAGAAGCTTCTTTCGGAAAAAAAAAAACAACACAAAAAGAACAACCATCTGTTTTACTTACTACTGTATGTAGGGTAAAACTTCCAAATGTTTTTTTAAAGTCATCATCTCTTATAATAAAATATATTACTCAATATATCTAGTAACCTTTATCTGTTTTCTGGTCACAATCCTGTCTGCTACCTAATACTCAGGCCTCAAACTAACAATTGGGGCTTTATCTAAACATGAATCTAAACGCATGCTTGATTTTAAAAGGTGTCAAAACATACAAAAATCAAATCTTTCTGTTCTTGCGTTTACAGTTAAAGAACATATTGAAGCATTTGGCTGAAGAGAGGCCAGAACATTCTGCTGATTTCATTTAACACTTCCACCCTGCCCTCAAGTTCCTATAAACATGAGACACAAAATCTATCAAAATCTCCATAAATGTATAAGAGTTTCCTTAAAAATGATATGCAAAGGAAGAATTTAGTTGTTATTAAAATGAGTGTTCTCCACGAGTATCAGACATTGACTTGGTGAATGGATTTAGATATTGGACCTCAAATTGCAGATATCACTAACTCAAGTCTACTTTATACTTCAACTATATTTCAGGCTTATACTGTTTTGGTTTCACTCTTAACTTGTAGAAGAAGTCTGAAGGGCCATTAGTAGAAAGAGTAATAGATTAGAAGTGTGGAAAATTTCAAGGAAAAGGGAAAAATCTAAGGGAATCAGAGTTTCAGAGTACACAAACAGATCCTTGCTGTACTAACTGCTGTCTGAACAGGCATTTTTATCAATGTCTATGAGCATTTTAGTAGATGAGAAGTCGGACAGCAAAAAACAGCAAAGCATGATGTTGCAGAGAATTAGGAAACCTCAAATTAAAAACATTTATAAAAGCAGAAGATAAAGCAAAAGAAGCCATTCCAAGAGCTACCAAAGAATTCCCAGCTATTCAGAATATCTTTTCTTCAGAAAGCTGTTTCAGTTTTGACGTACGGTAGAAAAAAGTTTATAATTTTTGGTTTTGCAAACTTCTGTTGAATTTCAAAGCATTTAAAAAAATTTTTTTTTAAATATCAAAATTTATGGAAAGCACCTGTGCTTTTACCACTGTGCATAATTATATAGAAAAATTCATTACAACAGAGACATTCATTGTACAAATACTGCATACTTCACTGGAAGAAAAGATGCAGAAGAAAAACATTTACAACTTCAATGTGTAAAAGGGTTCGAAGGAACAGCAGTTCAGGATCCAAACCCACAGAGCAGCAACGAATTAATTTTAAAATCTCAGTGGTTAAAAAAATACACTACTTTACTAATAAAGAGAAAACAAATAGCATTATAATTCATACACCACCTCTTTTTCTTTTTCCTTTCTTTTTTTTTCAGCTTTTCTAGATCTTTCTTGGCTATATCTAGAATTTCCATTGTCTCTTTCTCTGAAGAAAGCATAGAAGCAGAAAATGCTGATGGTCCACCAAAGTATGTAGATCTTGCTGAAGCTCTTGACAAGTTACGTCGAAGATTTTCATTCACTGCTTCACTTTCTAATAATTTTGCTCTTAAAAAAAAAATTTTAGAGCATGAATCGCAAGTATTGCTAATGCACGAGATGTATACTCTTTAGCATCTGTAACTGCAATGCATTACCTTCAGTTTAAAAAGAAACTACAAACCAAGGTAAAGTCTCACAAAATACAAATGTAGCAAATCCCTTGATGAGACCACTTTACACAACCTTTGTGTATGTTGTGCATATAATTTATACCCTAGACAGAAACATATACATGTCTGTATAAATATACACACAGATATATGTACAGATATATACCTGTGTGTATATACCTATTACATGAAAGCTACACAAGATCTCTAACACTAACTGGGAATAGGCCAGATAATTATTTTTTTTTTGCATGATACACCTCCAAGAAATAGAGAAATAAAAATATCTAAAATATTTAATACTTTAAAGAGAAAGCAGATTTTTTTTTAAACACTAAATCATAACAAGTAATTTCTCAGTACTATCATTTATACAGAAGGTGATGAATTTATAAAACAACTGTTCTAAGTTTTGCTGTCCTTTGTGCAACAATATCAAGTTATCATCATTATTTAGGCAACATCTTACTTTCATCTCTATCGTCAGCTTCATCTTTAACATTTTAATTTTTTGTGGCCAAGAGCAACACCAGATGGTTGTAGAAGCTGAAGGACCACTGTCCTGAAGTAATCCCCACATAGGAAAGCTGAAGTATTTACTTGCTAACACTTACAGTATTTACTTTTTTTTTTTTAAATAAAAATCGTTCAACAACATATTATGCAAATACCTGAGATCTTCAATTTCCTTGATATAATTATGAATCATGTTACTAATTTCTTCATTTCCTTCTCCTTTGAAGGACAGAGAGAAAGAGGGGGTGGGAGGAAGAGAGAGATTGAGAAAGGACGGTAACAGTATAAATATCTGAATACAGCTACTAGGTACAATGTACCAGCAAAGAGACAAAATCATATGGGCTACATGTTTAGATCTTATCTGGTTTGTAAAATATACTTCCTCCTTAAGCTGCATTAAGTGTTAGGTTCCTCTGTGTCACATGATCAGAATTATGTCAAGTGACTTTTTCTATTTTATTTGTTTTCCATATTACCACCTTCTAACAATGCATGTACCATAAATCAAATGTAACCTGACAAATAGTGCACAAAAAGAACAATGCAGTCATGGTAAGTGAATTGGTTGATTATTCTATGAGGTAAAAAGCAAGCCAACATTCACCCATCTGTGTCCAGGTCCTCATCCAAAGCAAAATATTTAAGTCCATGTATAGCTAAGCATACAAGTAATTCCTATCCAAAGGTATTATTTCACATTTTATGTTGCTCATAGTCCTACATGAATGGTCAAATCAGGGTACCAAACTATTTCTAATAGAAGTGTCCAGAAACAGAGGAAAGAATCAGATGGGGGCCTATCCCTGCCAAAGCAGGTCCTACATTATTGTTACAAAGGCATCACTTCATTCCAAAGGATCCATGAAGCAAGAACATAACTTATTTAAGTTTATGAACTTATGAACCAGTTTACACACAACGCACCCACAGCATACCTGCTCTGGCTAGCACTTGATTGGCCTGATCACTCATAAGTTGCGTTATTCTTGCTCTCAGTGCATCAATAGTCTCTTGCATTGCTTTAATTCTAACACGCAGATTGTTGTTTTCTGTTTGCAGCATCGCATTTTCATGAAACATGTCATTAATGCTTTCAACACCTTCTTCATCTATAATCCTTTTACCCTTAAGAAAGTAAATATATTTTATTACTAGTAAAGGCTGACCTACACATGAAAAATTTTTAACTTGGCAAAGGAAATCCGCAGATTACTTGAAATTTGAAATAGACACTCATAGCAAAAGATAATCTTCTATTGAAAAGTTTAAAACAATCGATAAATAGATAGTTTTCAAAACATTGATGTCTGGCCCACACCTTAGCATTTGGGTCCTGTGTAATTCCATCTTAGTCTGAAGTACAAGTTCTTGAAAAGGTTAAGAAATGAGAAGACAAATCTTTATGAAATCAGGATACTGTCTCAAGGATAACAAAGGAGGACAACACTGGTAACCACATTTATTGCTGAAAACATTATCCATTTTAAATTTCAGGAAGAAATGGTCATTGTGTAGTATTAGTATCTGCCTTATATAATTTAAAACTTATTTTTTAAACACAAATTGTTTTACCTGTCTAGAAGGTTTTAAAAGCAATACACAGTAACTGTACACATTCATTTATGTGCCAATCTAAACTGTGGTAATTTTTACTTTAGAAGTGATTATTCCTCATTGCTGAGCATGACAAGGTCAATTTTTGCCTTTCAAATAGCAAACACAATGCAGCATCTGTTGACATCATTGGCATTCATTGATGTATCTTTTCTCTGTGGATGCAATCTAAGTTTTCTAAAAACATCTGGTAATCACTGGAATTAGAAGTGTTTTTTAAGTTAGGGTTGCTGTTCAAATCTTTTTAGTGTATGAAGTGGAAGTAGCCACCAGAAAAAAAAAAAGCTATAGAACTATAAGCATTTTAAAGCAGAAGAAATCCTAAGAGGATAAACTTACTGTTTTGTATTCCATGAGTTCCATTTGTAGCCGTGTAATCTCACTGCGCAAAGCATTTATTTGTTGACTCGCCCTATCCTGATTAACTACCACCTTGTTCTTGATGTTCCGGGCCCGATTGGCATACTTTAATGTGTTCAAAGTTTCCATGAAATCTCGATCCGAAGGGCTCACGCATGCTATCATAAGCGTTTGACTGGAAGTTAGAAACATAGGTCAGTGTTACATACCAAGAACAAAAAGAGCAGAGAGAAGCTAACAGGTCTTCAGATAGAAGATGAAACAAGAATAGTGACTTCAGAACATTTGTGAAAATATTCCTCGATCTAACCCACAGTAGAAGACTATCAACCACAAAGTTCAGCACTGTTACATCTTGTATCTCCCTAGCATAGCATAGGAGATGCCAGATCATTAATTGTTCTGCATGTAAAACTATAAAAGCAATTTAATTGGTGTTCCTATAAATGTTTTTCAACCAAATTCAGTTTGTTTAACCATACACAAACTGAGACTTAGAAACTTGAGATCAACCTAAACTCCTAGATAGTGATTTGGATCACACAGTTGTCAGGACTGCCTACTCTAATTCCCGAGGTGTGTACCTATTTAATCTGAAAGTTGCCTGAATGCTCATCTGAGGTGTCCATGCATGCACACAACTCCCTAAGGTACCTATTATCTACCACTCCCTAAGGTACCCATTATCTATCTTGGGTTCTACCGAGATCCAAACTGCCTGAATTCTCCACTGCAAATTATCTCCTGTTCTCCAACAGAAGCACAAAAGCTAGTACTTACCCTTAGTACATCTGGCTATAATTGTATTTATTCCATGTTTCATAACACCACTGCTTAGAGTACTTCCACAAAAAGCAGAACCTGAGCTCTAGGCCCAAGAGGATTATGAACAAACATCTTCCTACAACACCCTCTAGCCATCCCATCATGGGACATGCAGGGTGAGAACATACTCCCTGCTCCAAGTGAAAGACTGAGCAGACAGAACCAGTGGGACAAAAGCAGAAAACGGCAAAAAAATTTTCATGACAACCAAGTGCTTTCATCATTCAACAGGCAGATGGAGGAATGGGGGTCTCTTCCCTCGCTCCCTGGAGTACACTCATTTCACATCAGATGAGAACAGCCTAGAGGGGTCAGAAGCAGAGTTCCAGCTGTAGATCATACTCTGAAGATGCCTACATGGCCTAAATTCTCAAGAGACAGAGGAAAACATCTACATTTGATGGACTCAGTACTCCCCTCCAGGCTTTAGAGGAATTTGCCTCTCTGTTGTACGTTAAAGCTTAGGTGGTTGCGCTAGGACGAGTGCACTGTCTCCAGGACAATGAGCAATATCTGCATTAGGCAGACTGGATTCTGATCTTCACTTTCTATAATTTCAGACTGAGACAAACAAATTAATCCCTGCAACCCTTTGTGAAGCAAACAATTACCTTCACCATACACACCAATAAACTAAACTGGAAAGGGTAACTAGCCTGAGGATACAAGAAAGAATTAGTTTCAGCAGTTTCTCAGACCTCCTGTGTACCTTTGTGTCAGTTCTCCCCTTGAGGTTAGTCCTCAAGTTGAAACTATGTGCGATTAAGAACAAATTTTTAATTCTGACATCAGGACTACTTGTGCTCTCAGTCAAGAATGTGATTACTTTTCTAAACCTCAGAGGACTGGTTCTGCTAGGTGTCTGTCTTGAAAACTGAACAACTTGAACTCCACTTTCCTATCTGAATTGTATAATGAACTATTTTTTTTTTAAAAAAAAACTATTCTACTCCCTTTATTTTACCACTTCTTTAGACTGCTGCCCCTGTCCCAGAAGTTACAAAAGTTCTCATTTTTCATATTATATTTTATAAAAGTCCTTTCCAAAGACACCCATACTCCATATTCTTACTTGAATAATTCGTGAAATATTAATATTTAAATGCTGCTTGAGAACTGTTACAGCATTATATTTAAAATCAGGATTATGGTGAGAATGGTACAGTGATACAATGCTTTCATCATTGTTGACTCAGGACTCACTGCAATCTAACCTGAATCACTACTAGTAAACCTTTTTTAATTATTTGCAAAAAAGAAACAATAATATGGACTGTAATACCGAGGGTAGAATTTGGAAGGCTATGGAACAGGCTAACAGAAATCTAATAATCTGATTTCCCAGAAGAAAAACTGCATATTTATTAAAATTCAGCTTTCCCACACTTTTTGGTTGCCAAAGCATAGATAAGAAATTATTCAAATTGTGTTAATATGTATAACTCTTCCTTAACAGCAAACTGCTAATTTGACATGTCTCAGCAGGTACATCACATAAACAAAAATAGGTGGTGATGGGCGTCCACAAATTTGACATCGGTTAGAAACAGACAGAAAAAAATATATCCGAATATCCTTGAAAATGCTCTGGGACAGCATTTGTGATTTGTCCATTAGTACACTATACTATGCAATTTCTCCTGAAGAACAGGAGGGGGAGCAGTGAAGCTGTAAAATAGGAAAACATTTTGGAGTCAAAATTTCAACAACAGTGCAATTTTAGAAGTGGTTGAAAAAATGTTCATTAGCTACTGTATTTGATATAAATTTTAGTCAAAAAGTGCTATTTCTAGTTATTTCCAGAAAGACCTTAGAAGAGCTATACTCTTAATTTCTGCTGGTTTTTTCATAATTCCTGAGTTTCTTCCTCCCTTAAGCACTTCCGAAAATTCTAGCCTTTATTTTACTTGTTTTTTCCAGCTCTTTGCTTTTCCTTACACTGCAGTGCTGCAAGGTCTTACTGAATTTATCTCTCTGAAAAGCAGAGCAATGATTTAAGAGTTGTCTTCCACTTCTCCCTATTCTTTTGTGAAATGCCCAGAAAGCTTCCTGCCCTCCTAAAAATAGTAGTCAGCCATACTGGATTAAATAGAGCAATAAGAGTACTGCCTTGCTAAAACACATCCAACTACACTCCCTTTTGTATGTGTACATGTTAATGTTACAAATACAAAGTTTGTTTTATTTTAATAAATTTGTTAATGCTTGCTTAGACAAAGCTTTCAGGGGCCAAAGCTTCTCTTTCTTGTATGTGCAGTAGGTATGTAGGTATACAGAACAGGTTCATACAAACAGTTCTGGTGATACACTAGTTTGTTTTTATTAGGCTGTAATCAGATAACTGGACAGATGCACTATACCCTGAGGTATACAACCTTTACAAAAAGATGGCAGTGCCTGTGGTAAGCCAACTCCAGTCTCCTGTGCATGGCACTCAGAGCCAATAATTAAGTGCCATTTAAAAAAAAAAAAAGTAACAAAAAAAACCTCTGAAGGCAAAATTCATCACAGCTTTAAAATATACTGTAGTCAATAAGGCTATAACACAATAACAAAGTTTACCATTTATGCTATCTACAATCTAAAGATGTCTTCATGGAAGGGACTTGTCCTGGAAATGGTAACTTCTAAGTAACTTGAAGCCTCATGTCTAATAAAGCTACGCTAGCTGAACTGAAAACAACAATGCAAAAATGCTCTTTAAAATCTTTTCCCTGCATTGTCAGTGTTTTCCATCATGACAGTAATTTAACTTCAGAACCTCCCTCCATCAAAAAGTGGCTATTTTTATCCATTGTTTAATGTTTATTTTACTTTCTGAAGATTATGTGCTCATTCATGCTCATTCACAATGAAATACAGAAAGTGTTCTAGTTTTCATACCTGTTTCCCCCAAGAGAGTCTTGAAGTAGCCTTGTAAGCTTTGAATCTCTGTATGGTACATGAGTTGCCTTCTTACTTTTATCTCCCAGTGCACTTATTACATTACCAAGTGCCAGCTATAAAACACCAAATCATGTAATGCACAAGTTAAAATCAGTTCTTCAGTAGTTTAAAACAGCTATAAACTGGGGTCTGAATATTGTAAAAAAATGAATATACTCATGAAAGTTAAGATAAAAAAATATTTCTGAGGATTTTTACATTTTACAGTAGACATCTATAAACTTTTGTGCTATCAACAGTGAAGCAGATGACTTGCAGTCTGTTATCTGCAAGTGCTAAGTGCTTAGCACAATTTGCATGCATTGTCTATTGGTATCTCATGGCAGTCGCAAACTAAAGTTAGAACTACTTCATGTAACAAACATTTACTTTCTATGATTATTAAAGGTGAACTCTATTTCTAGCAGTAGCTATATTATTTTTAAAAATAATTTTTTTATCAGTGTGCTTTATACTAGATTTAGAATAAAATATGGGGCATTAATATTAAAAAAAACCCAGACTTTATTACCTCTACAGATATGAAATAAAGAATGTATGATGAGTATTTAAGCATTTAAGGCTTGAAATTATGTAGTCCATAACTATCCTCTTTTGTTGCTAAAAGGGTCTAATCCATGTTTATAAACAACCTAACATTTGGCTGCAAAATTATTTTTAATGTGCAACTGCACATACTTCAATCATATGCCAAATTAAAGAACATTCCTCTAGATGGCACCCTGTACAGTCAATTCTTAGTCTTGAAAATGGTCTTACTGCATCCAGCAGTTGAAGAACTGTATATACACCACATTCTGTGACTGCTTTGAAGTGTTTAAATCACTTTCAATCTGTTTCTCAAAGCTGAGGCCTGGAATTCACTGTAAATGAAAGTTTCGTGATCATATAAAATATTACTTTTATCACACTGATTTTCACCTTCGCACATTCTGTATCCTATTTGTTAGGGATACATCTATGTCACCTAAACCCCCAAATTTCTGTTGGCTTTATATGTGCTTATATCAATGATGAAATTGAACTGAATTATCTTTCTCTTCCATATAATATAACCACAATAACTACAGGGTTGGTTTACATTATGTGTCATAATTATAACAAAGAACCAGCATTTATTGATCAATTAAGCTTAATAATTGTTCATGTTTTACATGCCTGTACTCCTTGCAAACTGCTTGTAATAGTCTCCAATTGTTTGGGTCTTGACAGAATAAAAAAATAAAAATAAGTGAAAGGAACTCTACAATACATTTTAAAAGTTAGAGTAACTAACTATGTTTCACAACAGTTGTAAGTACTGTAATTTGCTAGCTAGGGTCTAGTCCAACCAAGAAAACACTAGCAAGCCAGAACCCAGTAAGAATCAATATATACTGTTAACATCTCATGCTACAGTCCTCACTCTGCACACAATGCGTTTCTACTTTAGGGATTACTAAAAACAAGTGATCCAAAAAGGAAGCGAAGATGGTACCAACAGCCTATGGAAACAAGTTGTATAGTCTTACTAGTCCACAGTTGATGGAAATGCCTTCTTTTGCCCTTTCTCCTGTAGCTCCTGTTCGCTTTAACCTTTCTGATCCTGCTAGATCAACAAAATGGAACTTGGCAGTAAGAGTTTCAAATTCATTCATCTCAGAAGATTCAGATATTATCCTGTTATCAGTGGCATTATCCTGTAATTAAGAACAACCCATAAAGCTTGGTAAGACCTTTCACATTAACATTTGTCTACTGCAAAGTTTAATCAACAATTATTTACAAGACTACCTATTTGTCATGCCCAATTCCTTCCATATTTACTCATTCTCTTACAACTACAACATTATCTCTCAAAAAACTATCTCCATTTTAATCACAGGTACTAACACACCATTCTTGAAGACCCAGCTCTAGACCCACGTGAATACCAATTACTTTAAGTATGAGCTACAATTGTTTTTTGTTGGAGGAATGGGGGGATACATATATTAAAACATACAAGTCTTCAGCAAGGTGGGCAAAAAGATTTGTACTTCTCCTGGAACGCAAGTCTTACATCAACTGTTGAAGGAAATTTATTAAAAAAAAACAAAACAAAACAAAAACAAACAAAAAACCAAACCACAAACTAATTATATTATTACCCCCCAAAATTACCAGACCCCCTTAGCTCATAAACCTGCCAAATAACTCAAAGATATTTTGATTTTATACCTCTCTAATCCCCATCATCAGCTTCCCTGTGGCATGATTCTTCAACTGTATTTTAGGAATTATTTTTTTAAGCCAGTTTTCCTAGCAGCCACTATTCCACCAGCACTTCTGACTTGACCAGAAAATAAGGACAGCAGAGGAAATGAGGGAGAAAGAAGAGGTTCCTTTCTCCACCCCCTTACCCAAGTAAGCTGTAATGACTGGCATTTGACTCATGCCTCTGTCAGTGCAGGGAGTCTGCCCAGGAACACACTGCACTACGGGCTGGTACCATAGCCTCAGCCTCTTTCCACTTCATGTCCCAAAGCACAGCAGCAAAATTATCCTTTTTCATTAGATAATCCTGAGTTTCTGCTGTCAATTAGTATAGCTGTACCATATACCGTGGAGTTTTATTTTATTCTAGGTGTAGTTAAGTCTTGTCAGGAAAGCAACACTGAATGAGAAAAATCTTTAGAAAAATCTTTAGGTCACTTCTTGACCTTCCTGGTAAGATACCCATTGCAGGGCAATTTCTACCTACTTGTCATGGAAGCTTCAGGCATATACTGAGTGTATACAGGATTTATAACATATTCACACAGCCCAATATACAGGCTTTATTAGGAATCTCTATTACAGAAAGCATATTGTTCTAGTTTTTCTTTAAAAAAACAAACAAACAAACAAATAAACAAAAAACCCCAGACCCTCAGGTATTCTGTGGCAATGATCTTCATGCCCTTGGTCAGCTAGCCCACAGCTCCCTTCACTACTGCAAGGGGTAATGCATGTGTCTGCAGACTAAACCATTCTCACGGCAGTTAAATGTTTCATGCTTCTTAAATAATCTCCTTTTGTAGCAGTTTCAGGAGAGAACAGGAATTGTGTCACTTCCACAAGACTGGAAATCACCATTTCTGATATTTTGTCATTTACACTGCTGTGGACTGCATACTCTTTCCCAGCCCTCACAGTAATGATTAATGCATCTTTTCACTCTCGCTAATTTAGTAAGTCAAATGTACATCCAGAAACTTCTGAGGAGCATGGATGGTGTGAACACAGCATGAGGAGCAGCGCATCTGTGCACTGCAGCCCTGGCTGCCTGCCCACACTGGGCACCAGGGACCGCATGCAGAGGGGACACAGCCAACGCTGTCATCCAAGGAAAAGAAACTGTGTTGCCCTAGTAACAAAGGTCTCCCAAAACTGTTGTCTGCAGAAACTTGAGCTGCACCTCTCCTGGCCACCCAATAATAGTTCATATTAATTTATATGCCAGGAGCATTCAGAGGCCAACATGAGGTCTAAACCCTACTCTCCTAAACACCACAGGGCAAGAAGAGGGTGCCGTCTCCACAGATTAAGGATCTAGCAATGCCCTGCTCTAGACAGTCAAATTATCTTGCTCATATCTCCCAAAAAAGAAGAAACAAAACACAGTTTGACATTAGGCAGAAGGCAGCCACCTATTCTTCTAACACAAGCCTCTGTTAAAAACCAGGCAGAGCCAGGCAAGAGTCCTGTGGGCGGCTCAGCTGGTGGGGAAGACTGCAAGTGCACCAGTGCAGGTGGATTGACTGCGGGGAACGAGGCTCTCAGATGAGTTCTCACTCCCCAGCTACACGGACAGTTTTCAACAAAACCCCCGAGCAGACAGTGTCACCACACAGTGACCGAGGTACCCTGTCTGGGCTCCGAGCACGGTGCCAGCCACTCCCAAGTGAGAAGACAGACAGCTGCCCGCACCACCAGATCCACAGTTTCAGCGTGGAAAGCAGGAAGAAGTGTTTTTAACAGGTGTATAAAGCAGGTCTACATACCACAAAGGACCAGGGACTGACCCTCATTTGCCTGCAAATGATTATTTGTAGTGTTAAAAAAAAAAAAAAAAAAAAAGGCAAAAAACCCACTACAAATCCAATCCACTGTTCCACATGCTTAAAAACCTGATATCTATGTGTAAAATGCTAGCCAGATACTTAAGAGTTCACTAAAACATTTTAAAATTTTGATACCTTTAGAATAATCAAATTAAGTCCCCCTTAAGCTACTGTAGTTTTCAGTAATATGGATTTATTCAGAACTCTCCTCTTTACAAGATACACCAACAGCAACTAATAACTGGACATTCACATGAAGAATCTATGGAACAGCTCCGTGTACATTCATAGTTTTCATAGTTCAAATTTCAGGTTAAGTGCTTAGCCTTAACAAAATATCTGAACCCCAAATATATATCTGTTTGGAATAAAACCACTAAGCCTCAGAATGAAATGCTTTTCTACTTGCTCCTTGTTGGATATCAACACTTAATCTGAAATATCCAAGCATTTTCACTTAGCTGACTGCAAGCTTAAACCCACTAACTACTAAGACACTTAAAAACACTTTCCCAATTAAAGACAAATTACATTTTAACTTTCTTACTTGTGTATGTTGCAACAAAATACTGAAAAAAATGCTAGAGAAGAATGGGCACATTCATGTAAGAGGCTGCAGTTTATGGTTGCCTCTGGCTAGAGGATGGTTACATATGCACAGATTAAATCAAATTATTGTAATACTTAACAAATTCACCAAGCATGATGATTGTAGCATCTTTACTAAGTGCAATTCAAATAGCAGTGGCTGCCAAAACATTCACATTTTGAAAAATGGTTACTAAAGTGAAGTTTAATAACAGCAAAGATACATACAGTGTTAAATGCAGGACAGACTCTGGTTTGACATAAGTGGATAGTAAAGATAGCATGTGACCGTGAGCTCTGAACATTCATCTGAGTGCTGGCAGTGGTTCGAGACAAAGCCCCCAGCTTCAAGCACTGCATCATCTAGAAAACAGACAAGAAGTAAATTGCATTGCTTGCAGTTTAAATAAAAAGTGTTCCTATAATGCTGTTTTGGATATAAATAAGCTTTTTCTCTTTGCTACAATTTCAGTTCCTATATGCCAAGAAGCACAAAGATTCTTAAATAAGAAAAGTATTTTTTGTGGTTTCTGAAAGAAAACACTTAAATCTTTGTACCCCTCTTTTTACTGTCCCCTTGTAGTAACATAGCAATACTCCTTCCATTCACCTGTGGCCAAAATGTACGATTTTTGTACTTTTTGTACAAAAAACATACAGTACAATAACATTTGTATTCAGATTTGCAATGCACATGAACAGCAGTTTACCTCACATCAGTCATCAGGCAAAACTCTCCTGTCACAGGAAAAATAACGTATATAAGATTTGGGAGATCAGATTTACACACATACCAAAACTTTCTCTCCCAGCAGAACCATATTATTAGCAAAAGTCTGTTCCTAGCATTAAGTGAAAGTGATACGCACTTAATATCAAACATTCATCAGATTTAAGGCTACAGAAACTAAAGAAAATAAAAGTTTCAGCTAAATTTTACACCTAAACTGTTCAAGATGCAGATGTTAGCAAGCATAGCCTCTATTTTTAACTGCTTATCAAAACATACAACATTTTTAGAATGTACTTGGTAAGCTGCAGAGTAATTTATTTTCATTTATCACCTCCGATTCTCCATTCACAGTTCGGGTTGTAACACCCACTGTATAAATTCCTCCCGCTGAATCTTCATGTATTTTAATATTTGATTTTTTATTCTTTGCATCAATATCACGTGTGGTATCAAACAGATCAAGAATTTCTTCATTGTAAAGCTGAGGAGAAAAAAAAAAAAAGGCAAAAAGCCATGTATTACTTTAGGAAGTAATTCCTCCAAAGACTAACAAATCTGTGCATGGCACATACAGAAAGTTCTAAAAATCCAAAAGCCAAGACTCAAAAAAGGATGCGGTGAAACATCCAAACTTACAGGGACAATAGGGTGATAGATAGAGCAGCTGCAAATTAAGTCACCTGCACACCTTACTATTATGCCACCCAAGGAAGCACTAACTTCCTCCACATGGTCAGATCTGGGAGAAGATTCTTTGGTGGGACCAGGGAAGGGGAGGCACTCGATGCCAGCAGAACAGTGGCAGTGGTTTCTGTGGCAGGTACCTGCTGCCTTCAGGCTTGGCCTTAGGCTTTTCTTTTGTTCTGTTGATTCATTTGGCTGCACCCTCCTCCAAACACTTCAAACTCACTCCACTTGCTCTCCCTGCCATCACACCTTTTCTCATCTCCTCTCTCACCTTAATAATTCTATGTCTCTCTTTAATTTAGATAAACTGGAAGGAATTTAACATAATAGTTTTTGTGCAAGCTCCTTATTAAAGACACCAACCAGCAGGCCAAAAATACTATGGCATGGTTTCTTGAGCAGGGCTTTTGTACTTTCCTCCATACAATACCTACACTTCGGTGCCCCAGATTTAGTTACAACTTTCAGGCACTGCCATATGAGCAACAGCAACTATTTATTACATGTTTCAGGCTGCTTAATGTTCACTGCCTGTTTTACTGGGTCTCCTGAAGATAAGCACATGTACATTTAGTGGTCTTTCAACTCAGTACCATTAAGCACATCAGACTTTTAGGTCAGCAAATTATATCAGAACCAGGAAAGACACCAGAAATTACTATGCAGTTATCAGTGTTAGAGGAGATGGATTATCATTTCATAAGAATGTTCTGAGTTTTAGGAAAGGCATTTAGATCCAATTGAGGACATCAGGGCAAACACCAGAAAAAAAGAAGAAAAAAAAACCACAAAAAAAGCAGCATGCCACTGTCTCAGGTCTCTGCTGATGTACACTGGAATAGCTACAGTGTCTTTAATTTCATTATATCAATTCACTTCAGCAGAGCTTAGGCCAGACTGATTAAATTCCTGATCAAAGTCCCTAGGTAAAAGCCAAAGAACCACTGCAACAGATCTGTATTCACCCAATGTACTTTCACATACATTGAAAGCAAGAGGCCTTCTCCTCTCACAAGAGAAAATCCATCCCTGAGAAGAAAAAGGCTCAGCATTTGTGAATGTGATGCTTTTAATTCTGTACACATTTAAAAGGAATTATATGTAATTATTAGGCATAAACGCTCTAAGTCAGAGCCTTCTTACTAATGATTTACCTTGCTAAGCACAGACAAACTAATGCCACAATTTAGAGAGGATCCCGATAATGCACCTACAATAGCTTGGAACTGCATGTGCCTATCTTTTGAAAAAGTTATCAGGAAAGCAAGGAGTTAAGAGACACAGACTGCAGCAAACTAAACAAAAGCAAGAAAGTAGCAAAGTCACTGTTCCAAATAGTTATCCAGCTGTTGGAATTCAAAGTTATTCCAAAATAAAACCTTGCTTCAACTTGTTCAATGACTAAATTGTTGTCTATGTAATCCAGCTCTAATGGTAGACAGGATGGGAGGAAGACAATACTTTCTGATACAAGAGTACTTTATAATAGGTAACTAATAAGAAAAAGCTCTTTCTGTGAAAGCTCCAATTTAGCCTCAGTACAATAAAAAAAAAAGTCTACCAAAAAAGTGACATTTTGTTAATGGTGAAACTACTACATTCATCATTTAACCTTTTCCTAAATTAGATAAACAAGACAGGCTTTAGTATGTACATTTCATCTGAAATGTGCTGTAATGGCTGCAATTTTGCATACCATTTTAACTGTAACATTCAACTACTGCTCTGTATTTTGGAACCAATCACAGTTACATTTGTAACATCATATCAAAAAACACAAGGAATTCAGAAACTACACTTGTTACTACTCCTTATGCTACTGCTGTCGCAGCTGCCTACGCAGAAACGAAGCTGCAGCTCTCCAGTGTTCAGAGAGAATAGTACAGCATTCCCACGGCCCGTGCTCAAGCCTAGACTGTCTCTAGGCAAACATTAGCCAGAGCGACAAAAAGTTCTGCTTAAAGTAAAAAACCTATACTAGTGCAAAACTAATGCCAGCTTGTTAATCTTTAAAACAATTATAGGAACTTATGACTAAAGGACCTCGTTTACTTCAGCAGTAATAAAACCAACAGCTTTTCTCTTGGGTAATATAAAAGTGGGGGGTTTTCCCCACGAAGTAGATAAAGTTGCAAATACTGAACTAAGCAATACACATTTACATCTTCTCTTCCTTAAATTGATTCTTCCTCTCTGTGTGCTTAAAGTATCAGATTTTGCAGCTTGGTAGTAGATGTAAATATGTTATGCCCAAGTCAATCAATTTAAAAAATCGTTCCATGGGCAGGAGACCCAGCATAAAAACTACAAGACTTAAACCAACAGCTGCTGCAGATCAGAAAGATCACAGATATTATGGCCTCTCTTACCAGTAGCTGTGTCTACAACAAAACACAAAGGGAACAGTTTTTTAAGAGCACTGACCCAGGTTTTCTCTGGGTCTAATGAAAGACAGAACAGTGACACAGAAGCCTAATCCTAAACCAATGGGTATCACAAAAAGAAGTATTTTTATGCTAGGTTTCTTCTTTGGTGAAAGGAATATAACAAGTCTCCTCAACAGATAAGAAACCTACGGCAAACTGACAAAAGCAGGCAAAGCATGGTCACTATTCAAAGGCACAAAGTACAATTGATTTTTTTTTTAACATTTTCTTGCTTTAAGGTTTTGTAAAGAATTACAAACAGGCAAAAGCAACAGGCTGACAAAGAAATGTGTGTTGCAGAGAAGGATAAATGATGACTAATATAACTATTTCTACATTTCAAAATAATGCTGTAAAGGAAACTACTAAAATAATTGGAATAAGATAAAAAGGGTCTTTTTCATAACCTGAAAATCTGAAGCAAATTCCATAAAATTTTCTTTTGAAATCTTGAAGATTAATTCAAAACATCTCATGGGAAAAGAACGTAAAAGTAACAACCAGAAAAAAATGTTTTATTTTCTTTCTAAAAAAATACATGAAGCACACACACAAACACAGATCATATTTACCTCTAAGAACTGTGCATTCACTTTAAAATCTGGAGGTGGAAGTCCTTGTTTAATAGCAGCTTGTTTTTTTTCTTCAATACATCTGAAAAGATGCTTAACAGCACGCGATATAATGCCTTGTTCCTCTTCTGTTATGTTGACATCAAATCCAGTGCCCATGGTGTATGTTTTGCCAGCACCTGTCTAAATTGAAAAAGGAGTAGTCACTAGAACTCGTTAATAGTACTGAGTCATCACAGGTAAATGCAGTTTGTGAACACTAGTGCTAGATAGTGACTACTAAGTCAGTTTCTTGTCTTTACAATATTAACATGCACAGTAACAGGCCATTTTGAAAAACGGATAAACAGTAGAAGTTGGACAAACTGTTTATCCACAAATCACATACAAGAAGGCAGGGACCAGTTCATAACCTTTCCCCTACAAGCTTCCTCTAAGCTGCTTACATCAGCCTGGAGCTATCATCTCTGAAGTCAAAAGAACAGTTCATGTTTTCAACTGAGACTGTTAATCAAAGCATGTATTTTGGAGGTAGAAGCAGCATTTGCAATTCTTTACTGAAGTAGATCAAGTGACTCCCTTAATTATGACATCTGAATATCTCAGGGAGAATATTACCATTGTTCTCAATTTATAGTCAGCACTGAAGAATAACAAGCTGTACCTTCACTAGGTAAATAGCTTAATTAAATGTGAAGTCCCATAGAAGACAAGGTAGTGTTGTGGTTTTACTTAATTAGTGGGTCAAGTCTAAGACAAAGATAGTTACCACACAGCTGAACATAATCTACTAAACTGGATCTGCAAACTGCTTTGTTTCACTAGGACTAGATTTCACCTAGCCAACTTGAGATACGACATTTAACAGTGGTGAAATTCAGCATCCAAGACCAAATTTTATGCAATCAGTTCCTAAAGGAGTATTCAGAAGACAATAACACATTCACTACACTGTGGTCAATGATATTTCAGCTTTTAGCAGTAAAATGTGTGCTCAGTGTACTGAGAGGTTGTGTTCTCTATGAAAAGTTCTCCAACTTTAGAATCTGATCTCTACATTTTGCCCACAAAAAAAAAAAAAAACCAATGTGGCCTGAAGTTCCCCAAGATCTATTTTAAAAAAAGCTCCTCTTCCCAAAAGCATCTGAAAATGCAGAGAGATGGATAATTGCTCAGAAAAGAGCCTCAGTACAACCTCTATCTATATATCAACTGATTAAGTCACTAATTTGTATTGCTGCATTGGGGTGAATTCAGGAATTATATGGACTCATGTTATTTCCACCATTACTATTACTTCAGACCTACTGCCTATATATTTAATATTTTTCTTCCTGTGTTTCAATTGCCATTCTGCACAGAATCTACACAAACTCCTAACAGCCTCCTACAGGATACCTCATTTAAAATAAAACCAAGACACTAAAAAAACCAGGTTCATGCATTCCAAAATTTACAAGAAAGATCAGTTACAGAAAACTGTTTGTTCCAAAATAAATACTTTAAAATAAAATTGTAAGGCTTACTTGGCCATAAGCAAAAACAGTGGCATTGTAGCCTTCAAAGCAACCTTCAATTAGTTTTTCTATACACTGTATATAGATTTCTTCTTGCTGCGAGTCAATGTTAAAGACGTAATCAAAAGTGAAGGCCTTATCTTTTCCCAAGAACACTTGAGGTTCACCAGGTGTGACAGATGTACAAATATGGCATCCTTCAATCTTCTCTTTGGCTAGCTGTGGTCTAATTCTGTTTTGGAAGAGACAAAAAGAACTATTAGAAATTATCATCATCAGAAAGAGGAGTATACAAACAATATAAATAAGAAATCTGAAAAGGATTCCTTACTGACTGAAAAATGAGAATTTTTCATCAAGCCAGGAAGCTTCCAGCTGTCTGAGCCACACTACTGACTGTACCAGAACTGTACTCATACAACTGTTAATGCAAATGACATTGTCTTCCGTGAAGGTTCCCCTACCAAATTCAAGCTGACAACCTGCCTAGAAATCTGAATGTTTCTGTATGTATACCTTGCATTACCAAAGATTAATTTGCACAATCCATTTCAGACTTTGAAATCAAGCTTTCCAGTTTTATCAGATTCCTTCATGCTTTCATTGTAAAAATGGGGTTTTTTGTTGGTTTTTTTTTAATAACAACAAATATGAAAAAAAAATGCAGGATAGTTTAATTAGTAATTTGGGAGCAAAGACCCCCAAAGCCTACATATCATCTAAATGAAAGCCTCCTTGCTATGAGAGGAAGGAGAAGGCTCACAGTTCTTCTTTTCCTTTGACAGGAAAGGAGCTTTGTCACAGCCAGAACACTTCCGTGAAATATTTGGTATCGGTGAAGCAGCATACCTTCAGAGGGGAAAAAACCCCAACAATTTCTAAGAAGTTCTAAAGGTAAGAGTGTCTCATTCTTCATTATTTCCTCACTGAGACAAATTCCAGCTTCTATTTCTGTTTGTTCAGTTCCTGACAAACTACTTACTCTGTAGAACACAGCCATCTCAGACATCTTATACTCTATCATTTTATTAATTCATCTGCATTCTTAATACTCTTGCAGTCTTGTCAAAATTGAATTCATGTATTATCTCCATGACTAAAGAAGATTGTGGAAGTTTGTGATTCAGTTGGTTTAATGGCTAACTAACAGGAAGAAAAATTTTGGCCAACATAACATATTATTCTAGCTGTAATTAATAATTTGTTAACAAAATTACTTTTTTTTTTAGAAGTGTTTCCAAGATGTCAAAGCAGCACCAAATTTAAAAAACAAACGTGTGCTGCTTAAAAGACAGGAGACAAATAAGGCTATATAAGGGTGATAAAATGTCAGCAGTACAGCTACGTACAAACAAAATCATGGAGCATTTAATATAGATTCTCCATTTATATCAAATTTCAAGTACCTATATTTACCTCGGCATGGCTATTTTCAGTTACACAATGTCAAAGTTGAAGATCCGTATATACAGAGTATACTTTAAAGGAACATATTAATTTCATATTCCATGCTTTAAGGGCCATATCTACATTAGTATTTGGTTTGGAGTAGCTGTGCTGTCTTGAAGCAAATTCCTCCAACATCTTCACTTACCACAGGTTGGTTTGGATTACAGACCAGTTTCAGTGTGTACAAATTATACCCCTTTCAGAGGAAACTAAGCCAAAACACTCCACTCCAAACACATGAAACTTGTTCCAAAAACTAATGGAAACATAAGGACCCAAAGCTACTACCTACTGATCTACTTCGACCATGCCAATGCTTGCTGATGCAGAGAGAGCTAATCTCCATCAATTCTGAGTGGACTGCTGCAGACTAATTCAAATTATATCAGCACACACATACTTTAGCTCAAGTTAGAAATATCCTGTTTAAAAAAAAAAAAAAGTTACACAGAGCATGATGTATCTTTTTGTTGCAGATTACAAGTTTTTCACCCAGGGACGTACATCACTATCAGGAGTATTTTTCAGAATTTTTATTCTAAACGTTTCATTATAACCCATGGTATGACACTAGAGAATAACCATAATTTATTTGTACAGTTTTCTGCACACCAATTCCTTCATGGAAAATTCACTAATGATCAGCAGGTACCTCCCTTGTCAGCATACCCTCTAGTGTGGAGTGGAAATTTAATGATATTTTTCAAAGGTTTGTTTAAAGGAACCATTATACAATGTGTAAATAGGCACAAATATTCTACAAACAGTATTTGCACTTAACAACATGGAGTGTGTAATGCAGGCCACAGATTTTCTCTCTAATGACATAATCATTATTATAAGGTTTTTTTCCCTTAAATGAAGTAAGAATGCTAAAAACAATTTAGGAGTTGCATAGCTGCTTCACTAATAATTTCATCCACTAGCACCTGTGTTCACTAAACACAAAACCTGATGAACATGTACCAAAGCTTGTAATAAAGTTATTTTGTTCTAGACTAATGAACATTTTATAATAAAATAACTTTTATTTCTAGGTAGAGAGATAGAGTCTTCAAAGAGATATTAATCATATGCCTCTCCTAAAAGCACTCTACAACAACTGGAAAAATTGAGCAAATAAAACATTCTAGTATGCTGCCTATAACACTCAATATTTAGAAAATGCCAACTTGGTAGGTTATTCTACTGCCTTATTTTAATGCCATAAAGTCAATCAGAGAGCAAGCTTCTTTTTCAGACTAAGCACTCTTATTCTTTCACTAATCCAGTGCAGACAGCACAAAAAGCAATCAACTGTTCTTACAAGCATGAACTCTGAGGGCTTCTAAAGCTCCAGAGGTACTTCTCGCATTGTTTGCTAATACAAGAAAGCCTAGAAAGACCTTTTCTAAGAAGCAAGATGGAAAACACATTTTCAAAAGTCAGGTAACCTTTTGTGCATCCCAAAAATCCAACTCCATCCTCCCCAGTTCTGAAAGGCTTTTAGCACTAACTTGTAGACTGAAGGTTGACAACATTTAAAAAAAAAAAAAAAAAATTCATACATTTTCATGCCTTTTTTTTTTTTAAGTTCAAAATTAATTTTCTATGCTGAGGAACTGATGCAATTAGACAGGTGCTGAATAATTTTCTCCTTTCTACTACTACGTAAAGTCTCAGAGTGACCACAAAGAGAAACAGCATGCCTAAAATATCAATTATTTGCATGATAATTATTACAGTGATGACAGGACTAAGTGAGCAGTTTCGATGTCGGCCTGCGGAGCCTTCCCATGAGAATCCTCCCAGGTAGGTCCCCTGCCTTGCAGCCAGGCAGCACCTCTGAGCACTCTGCTGATACAAAACCCAGCACAACAGCAAGCTGCAAATGCATTACATGTGACCATAATCAGACCACAGCAAGACACCATTCCAGAGACCAGCTGAGCCGACGGAAACCTGTGTCACTGCTAGCAGCTTGTTACTGGCTCAATCCCTTCCCCCAAGTTGTAACACAACATCCAGAGACCCAGCAGCAATGATGGTGTCCTTCCTCCCTAACTTACCACTAAATCTGAAGGCAGCGCTAAGAGAAAAAGTAGCATTTCACCAGCACACATGCGGCACAAAGGAAAAACAAAGCAAGACTTGCCACATCAGGAAAGCTTCACCCCAAAGACAGATGGCCTTCTCATTTTGCAATTGCTCTTACACAATGTCCCACTCTGCCACAGTTGGGAGGTAGCAACCAGAGAGAGATCACAGCTGCGTCAGGTTTGAAAGACTTCTTCCCCAAAAAGGGTGTGCAGACAAGAGATCTTCATCACCCAGCCTGAGGTCTGCTCAAGGGATACTTCATGCTCTGAAATCTATATAGCTCTCTTGATACATTTAGCACCAAGCTAATGTGATGGCCTTAATGAGTAAGCAACAAATGCCTCACCTTTAACCTGATTTCTGGCCATTTATGAACAGTGAGAGTGGATTACCTGAACCTCATGGCTCTCAGTCTTACTATTCGCACTGAATGTGTGGTCCAGCAAGTAATAGTCCTCATGCAAGTCAGATTCTGCTCCAGCACTGGCTATAGGAACATTTCCTCCTCCACCACCCCACACATCAATCAGGAAAGTGATTTTTCCTTCTGCTTACAGCCAAACCTTTCCTGCTCTCTTGTCTTAATGTGGCCGCTTCTGTCAGCAAAGCAGGCAGCACCCATGCTTTAAAATATGAAAGAGTTCATTTTGGTCATTCCTCCTCACCCAGTTGTCAGCCTGGCAGTCTGCTACTCAGATTTTTCTCCAGGACCAATTTGACTTCACCCCTTTTGTCTTCTACGTGGCCCCATCTCACCTGTTTTTCAGGCTACTCTCTTAACTGTACACAATCAGCTGTTTTCTACCTGTTTCCAATCACATCTCCTTAGATGTCGCAACTTCCCAAACAACATTTTGCCTTGCATCCTTTCCCTCTCTCCAAAGCATGAACACACCCAACTCTTGTTTACATGTACTTTGCAGAGACTCCAGGCCACACACATGAAACTTAATCCCCTAAATCTATTCTGCCTCAGCACACTGGGACAAGCTCTCTAATTAGGGAGGGCTAAAATAGCCAGTGGTGGCACAGTAATGCACTGTATTGTAGTGGAACTAATCTCTCAGTAGAATAGGTGCACAATGTCTCTGCTAAAAATACTGTCAGCTGGAACAGACTCAGATAATACAGTTCAGGGACTACAGCAATCATGGGGTCAATACCCTGTGTTATGCAAGACAGACTTCCCAGAATTGATTCCTGTTTAAACTAGATAATACCATAATATCATCCCTTTGAAAAATATCCTTAGTTTATTTCTAGGGATGAAAAATTGTCCCAGTGATTTAAGTATATATTATTTTTACATATATATATGGATATACAAGGGTATAGATAGATATACATACACACACACACCCCCGTTTCAGCTACTTAACAATTTTGTATCTCTGTTCACTTAAGAACCTCACCTTTACCTAATTTTTCCCCAGGAATCTCCACACATCTGTGATCAAGCCATCCCTTAATCTTGTTTCATGTACCAAACAAAATTAGACTAGTGAATTTTTTATTTTGCATCTCTGTGTGAAGTATTGCAAATATTACTCTAACAAAGGGTAATTATCACAACAATTACCATATAACCTGCTCAGCACCTGTACAGAATAGCAATAAGCAAACAGGAACTTCTAAAAGTAACCTATAAAGAGCAAAACATCAAATTATTCTTGTTTTATGGAAAGGGAAAAAAAAAAAAAAATCACAGATTTAATCTTTCAGGTAGCAATAATTAGCCAGAAGCTGAGTGCTGGAAAGAAGAAAACATGACAATGAAGTCCCATGTAAAGTTCTTTTTCATGAAACTTTGCTGTGGGGAAAGGACTGTGTTCACCTTTCTCAGGAAAGCATAAATTGAAACATCACTCAAACCACGTGCAGTGCTGAGCAGGAAACAAAGTTAACCTGTAAACCCAAGACTCACCAATACTCCTCTCTTACTACATTAAGCCTATTAAATTTTACACAATTAAGTTTCACATGTGGGTATATGAAATACTAAATTCAAGAGCACCTAATAAAACACTTAATGAAGCATAGCAGGCAATATAAACTGAGAAACAAACAAACGAAAGCTCTCCAAAACCAGAAAAAAAGAAAATAGCTTCCTGCCACTACTTGAGCATCACGATTCCCTCTTTTCTATTCCATTACATTTACGCTCATCAAACCATTCCCATCAAACATACTCCTTCAAAACAAGGAAGGAGTAGAGAAAGCTGAACGATTTCATCCCACAGACACCTAATACTTCTGCTTGCATAAACTTTTCAGTATTTTTGCTAGCATACATTGGAAGCTTGCTTGCTTCTATGATTATAAGCACCTCCAAATGAGACCACAACTATAGCATCTGAATGCATTCATCTGAAATAGCTGATTGGTATATTAACTCTTTACCTCTCAATGAGGTTTAAGAACATGAAAGAGGCTGGCATATGTCAAATGCCTATCTTTCATTAACACAGCAATAAGGACACAGGAACAAGACTTCTGGCTCATGCCGGCAACCACCACCCATTAAGAGTTTCTGTTCTGTTGCCAGCGTATCTCAGCACAACGGCCCCTGCACCTCCGCAGCCTGTGGCAACACAGTCTGTGGTACCTACAGGTAAAAAAATGCTCATATTTCTTGAGTTACCATTCAGTAACCTTTAGTACAGATGTAGTTCTGTAATATCCTTCTCAGCATTTCCAGAGAGGTTTTAGGTGGCCAGCAAAACAAGTATGAAAAGCCTGAGAACAGTTTTAGTATGCTTTTACCCTGCTTTTTAACTCCAGAAACACACACCCATACCCCAACTTCTCATTAAAAAAAAGTAAGATTACTACAAGTCAATACCTCACCTTGCAGCCCAACTCTTTCTGAAGAAATATCGCAATGGCTTATTTTTTTTTTAGCTCCACTTCAGAATTAACCAAGTTACAAATTAAATTCAAACCCAATGCCTACAAAAAACACCACATAGCAATCTCTCCCCGAGGTTAGCATCAAAACAACCCCCTACACTGTTACAGTAAAGTCCAGATCATTTGTCTCTTCCTTTAAGTGCCAGCTAGGCAGTTGTCTCCAAGCAAGCCATAAATACATTGTACTATCAGCAGACCTTGATGGGCTTCAGGGTGAAATCCATTTGTTTCAGGTGCCTACAATGGCAGAAGAAACAAGCCTTCATAAAATACTTCAAGGACTGAATGAATAATGGAATAAAAGCCATTCTCATAAAAAAAAAAAAAAGCAAAGTGAAAGACAAATCCAGGATACCTTTTTAACAGCACCAAGTCTGCAGAAACACTAACTCAGTTTCTGGATGCCTTAAGCATTAGCATTCTGTGGTATCAGTTCACGGTACAATTTCATGTTAATGATACCAATCACTAGTATTATACATACTGGTATTAAGATGTATAAAGGACATTCAGTTGCAGATACACAAGTTATAGCAATTACACGAGACGCTGCTCTGCAGCCAAGCTGTGGCAACTGGCCACCGAGCGCATTGCCAAGTCTTTCCCCCTGCCACAGGTCAGCTCCCACCCCATGAACTTGCTTCGCCTGCGAGAGGCACGAACACACACCAGTCACCCAGTCAGGGCAACAAGCACCAGCCTGCTGTGACTGTAACTCAATCGCTCTTACGTAAGATTTGGGCACTGCTCCCATCAATGTTTCTCTAAAGTTGCCGTGGCTGCCATGGTCTAGACTGAGCTCAGCGCTGCCAGCAGGTGTTGTGTGTGCCCAGAGCCCACAGAAGCTAGGCAGAGTCCAGGCATTACTTGGCTAAACTTACACCAGCTCCCTGGGCAAGCACAAGTGAGGCAGATGTTTTGCACGTGTACCAGTGCTTGCCTTTAGACACCAGGAAACTTTCAGGCACATCAAGTAGGTGTCTCGATGCAAGTTTGGCAACACCAGAGAATAAAACTTCCCAGGTAGCTCTTGGACATAAAAATGTATTAAGGACCGTGGCAGAAGCTAAAGCATGATCTGTGTGGTCCAGATTTTACTCCAAAGTCCTATTAAGATACTGATAAAAAGGTATTAGCATCTCTTCAATCCATGTATAGCCATTAAACATGAACATTAAGCCCTTAGCTTAAAACATCCAGCAAAATCAGCCACTACATTACCAAATGGGCTCTGAGATATTACACTTTCAATAGCTAACTTATTTTACTGCAAACAAAAAAAATCCTGTTCAAAAATATACAAGCAGAATATTTTGTTTCAGTGCTGCAGACTGTCACTTCCAGTTTGCACGTAATGAGAAGGCTGCAAATGGAAAACTGGAATTAAATTAAATTGAGGAAATATACCATTGCAGTAATGAGATTTGTCCAGTTCTCCTCTACACTCAACCTCTACCTCTTCAGCTTTTTTTTTTTAAAACACAAGTTTAATTTCATAAAACAATTACTCTTTTCAGCAGCTAGCATCTGATCAGCTTATCTACCCGTTAACTGTTCATGCTGGGGATTACGTTTGCAGTGCCAGGCTGAGGCGGTTTTGCAGGCTGCTGCTTTCACTTGGTTCCTGAAGCAGCGTACAATAGCTGCATCTCTGGGCAGCCGCTATGGCTAGCCAGAAAACAGTTTAGCAGTATGATTTCAGATTAATTCTTGTGCAATTCTGTAACAGCCTAGCAGGCTGTGCAATGCAGATGGCATCGTCACACTGACAGGCACAGTCCTGTGCTTTTGCCAAGAAAAGAAAACACAGCAAGGGAAAAGGCCCAAGCCTGCCCTCACACAGACCTCCTACTGCCCCACATGCTCCCTTCCCCATCCCCACCTCCCACAGAAGGCTAAAAGACCCTCCAGTAGATCTAGTAGACCTCCAATATCTTTCCTTATAACATGAATGAACGCTTTCATCCAAACCTCCTTCTTGTGATTTCTCCTGGACTAATTTGCTCTCTAGTGAGCGAAGAAATCCACAGCTTTTGAGAACAATTTGACTTTTGAGAGAGAGAAGAGGGGACTGTATTGCAGGATTTGTACAGGCCTTGATTATTTCTAGTTCAAGACAAGGTCAGCTGTGATGGAAAAGCAGCACTACCATAAGCTTCCACGTGCCTGCCAAGCACAGAACTGGAATGCCTCCAAATGCAAGTGCAATTTGATTAAACTAAACTGATACTGGAAACGACATTTCTAAGGCAAACAGATTTTTTTTAAATTGTTCTACTGTGCTACTTGTCTTGTTTTTTTCGTGAACATTTAGTGTTATATGTCTCACCACTCTCATAAAGCTAGAAGAGAAATAATAACACAATATCTTAGAGAAAGTGAGATCTAAGCAGATGCAGCAAAGTTTAATCTGTGAATTAAGACCCGAAGTATTTATGGTTTATTACCAATAAATGAAACAATGAGTTAGGTCTTCCTAAAACTAATTTCATACCACAAAGGAATGCAGGCACCTCTGTATCATGCAATACAGTCGCAGAATAGAGACCTTGGTCCCAGCAGTCATGGGTCAAACTCCAGTGCTGAAAGGCACTACAGACACCTGATCTCCGCATAGCTAACTAGCCTGGAGAGGCTGCCTCTCCTCATCAGGGAGCATGAACAAGTCATTTTAGAGAGTAAGAAGCCTAAGTACCTCTGCTGTTACAGCACAGTGGACCTCAGTGCTCAGCTGTGCTACGAGCATGGTCAGCATTAGCTCAAGGTCTGGATACCACATGGTACCAAACATATGGACATACCCTGAAATACTCGAGTCACAGGCTACTCCTCCTGTAAGCATTAACCCTGAAAATAAAATCCCTGGGAATCTTTTTCACCTTTTAAAAAAAGGAGTAAAAAGGAAATCCAGAAGGTGCTAGCTCATTTCAGTTTTTATTTTGAGGAATAGCTTCTAGTCTTTTAGAAAACCCTATGTACGCTTTCAGCTTGTTAGTCTGCTTACACTGCACTTCTGGACATCATCCCACGGTCAGCAGAACAGCAGACACATCCCAAATACCTGGTTCAGGCATGAAGGGCAAGTCCTTCTCCCAGGTGGTCTGGGAAACCTAACATCTCCAAAAGGCCTGTCAGAAATCAAAGAAATGCCTTCAGAGCCAACATAAGAAATGAAGGAACAAGGGAAATATAGAACTCAAAAATTTACCACAAGGAAGCTGAGCCATCTGTGGCTCTGGGTTTGGACGACTGCTCCATGTCACCAAAACCATAGTTTCCCAGAGGGTTCAACCAGCTGGAAGCCTGCAATTTGATGGCTGTGCTCTGGATATATTTATGTACCAAGCCCAATATCCAAAAACCAAATCAAGGTTAGAAGGTCTGCCTTAAACTGCATGTTAAATCCGTCTCACATAAGTGCACTTGCTTCTTGTAAGTTTAAGGTTTCTATTGAAAAATAAATTTTAGCTTTTATGACTGCTAAGCTCATGCATAGAAGTATGAAACACCATCTTTATTTCATTGGTGTTGTTTCACATCACTAGCACTGACAATACTGAAGACTAGTAAAGATTACTATTATGAAAAATTTATCATAATAGCACCCAATGGTCACACTGCTTAAAGAACACAGAGGTCACAAATTCAAAAAGAAAGAGGAAAGCAAGGTCTTTTGGTGTGTCCCCAGACCAGTGTCTACAACTGCTGCACTCATGGATACAAAGAGGCCAATTAGGCAATCAAGCGTATCTTTCTGTGGATAAGGATTCATGAAGAAAGCAATTCTATATACAAAAGAAAGAGCAGACACCCTATAGTTATTTTGCAAATTAGGGGGTTTTCTCCTCCAAAATTTAGCTTTAACATGTAAGTTAGAAGCTCTCATCATTCCTGCTCTGGAGCGCATAGCTCTCAGGAGTGGCTGAGTCACACCACTGGTAAAGCTTACCAGAGCCCAGTATTAATTATGTAATTAGGGCAGTATCAGGAAAAGGAATACACGTTCTGTAGTGTCTTTCTGCTATATGACTGAATGTTTAACAGAGATTAAATCTGCTAAACAAATGTCATTACACGTAACTTAAGATGAAAAAAACTTAATCAAAAGAGAATTTAAGGAAAGCTTGTTGAAGAGTGCACAGCCCAGCAGCCTAGTAATGAGTCATGATAACAAGTGCTGCCAGTATTTTAGAGACACTTTGTTTCCAGAAATTTTAGAGTGCAAGAATTCAGCTGAAAGAAAACAGTACTGTCAAAAGTAATATGGTGAATATAGGCTATCCAACCCTTTACCAAGCTACAGAACAACATTTATTTAGGCATAAGGGGAAAAAGGGGAGGGAATTTAAAAAAAAAAAAAAAAAATACCCACACCACACACCCCACAACAAAAACCACCCCCACACAAAGCCACAGTCTGAGTACCTGCAAACCTAAACTCAGTCACATTTAGAGTTCAGCTATTTTGGGGTAATTCGGGTACCTCTTGTAAGCCAGGGCCCAATCAGCCTAACACATCCAAACATACCAAGCCCATAGAAAGTACACCACTCTCAACACAAATGTGGATGGTGTCAGCTCTTTATAAAGCACACTTGTAACTACTGTATAATTACCAGAGTCAAACTTCACTAAAAACACAGTTTTGCAAGACAGCTGGTTTCAAAAAACATTGCCCACAGCATCACAGTACACCAATGAATGAACTAACAACATCCACACGGTATTTTCAATTAGAGACACAAAATTGACAGTGACTTTCTGGTTCAAAAGCTGAACACTTCTACTTGCACAGCAATAACACTACTTCTGCACACCCCCACAAAGAAATCTTTTTTACCTGTAAAGTTAAAGGAATAACTTTAAAAGAAAATTATTTATTTTAAGTACATACATTCAGGAACTTCCTCACATTCCAAGTTACCAGCACTTTAAGGGAAATCAAGAGTAACTGTCACAAGTATATTCAGAAATAAGCAAACAAAACAACGTTTATTCAGTACAGGAAAATAATTTTTTTTAATACGAGAGAAAACAAACTGATGTAATGCAAGATTATCCAGATGACCAAAAAAACTCATGCAAACACCAGGCTTCACCCAATTTCTTCCTCATAACAATTAAATGTATGTCTATTCTAGAAGTCCACTACTTCTTCAAAATAGCCTAATTTTTAAGAAGAGGTACTCTATTATTTTTAAACAAAGTTAAAAGGGTTTCCTATGTCTGCAGCAAAGAAGAACTCTTAATTATTGCCTCCTTTACCAAATTTCCCTTTCCTTTTCAAATACACACACACCCACCTACCCACACGCATACACTTACTCTCCCAGCCCTTAGAGCTATAGTCCAGAAGTCACTACACATTCATGCCAAGACTACTGTAGCTCTGAAAATTGTTTTCATTTCTTTCACCTCTATACAGAAAATTTATCTTCCCTATATTATATTCTCAAGTGCTAGGGCAGTTGGTTGCTTTACACTTATGAGCCACAAGTCCAAGAATTACATTTTACCAACTTCATTTAACTCAAAACAAACACAAATTTACTGACATACTTGTTATAACTAAAGCTACAAAGCCACTTCCCAAGTTACAGTTAAATAATACAATAAAAGAAAAAAGGAGGATCAGGTCAGTTAAAAGAAAATTACAAGTTGTCATTAATCATTACTGAAATGACTGCTTAGCTAACACTACTAAAATAACAGCCAAACACTTCACAATGGGACAAGACAGCTAAAACCAATGTTTCAATAATCTGCTCTGAATAGTGCCTTCACTCTGTTAATTTTCAGTGCAACATTCTTGGAACAAAAACCACTGTATGACTTTCCTGCCACTCCTTGTAAAAAAAGCGTTGTATCCATAACACCCGATCCACCAAGTTCCAAAGCAAACTGCAGAAAATTTCTTCATATTTATTGTTGACTGTTTCTAATGAACAGAAGTTGCTCTGTTTCAAAACAGAAGGTAGACTGTTCAAGCAGTGACTGAAATCTCTGAGCTGGTAAATCCTAACTATGCAGTAAGGGAAAATAACCCACTTGCTTTATTTAGTACTATCTGTTTTAAAGCTTGCAAAACAGAAAGGAGCAATGTTAACCACCTTTTTCAGTCCTTCTGGTTCAGCTACACATTTTTATATGTCTGAATGTCAATCCCCAATCCTTCATGTCTATTTACCCTATTTGCAAGCCTGCAAAAACATCCGCATTAGCAGCAACAGCACCAAAAATTAGACATGAATTCTTCCATCCTGTTCCTATGCAGAGACACTGTATTCAGCTGCCCTGTGAAGACCTGACCACCTCACTGCTCTTTGTTGGTTTCAGATGATGCTTTAAAAGAAGGCCTCTAAAAAGTTAGCTGAAAGTCAGGGTAATTCAGGAAACTATGCTAGAAATTCGGTAGGTAGCATTTTTCCACACTGAGTCATGCTCTGAATTGATTGCTCAGTAGGATGCTGGATGCTCTTTTGTTGCAAGCAAGCATTTCAGGCAAATACAAACTGACAGTCCCCAAACTCCCCCGGGCCCCACCTTCCCATTCTCCAGTCTCTCAACAGTTGAAATGCTTGCAAGCCTCTTAGTACTGATTCTAACAACATTCCCATGAAGTTTCAACCAGGTGCAAAACTTGGATTAACTACAGGCCATAATCATAATCTTTTGTTCTGTTAACTGCAGGCTGATTTTCAGATGTGGTAGAGAGGGGACAGGAAAAACAGAATGAAATATTTTTGTTAATGAAAGAATATTTAGCATTTATATGTAAATACCAATGGAAACCTGAAATAATCCGAGCTTAAGTAACAAGAGAAGTGAAAAGAAAGGGACTGGTCACAGCTGACTAATGAAACAAGTTTGCAGTTGGTACTGCTGTGAAGACAATCATGGCCTTGCTCAACATCATCTGTGCAAAAAATCCACTGGAACCTGGAACTTCACAGGAAAGCCAGTTTCCTCACACAAATTCACATCCCTAGGCTAGCAGGAAGAGAGCTCCCCACTGCAGCAACATCTGCACCAAGGGCCGACCAGCCGCCATTTCACATCCTCAGCCTTTTCTCCAATCTGAGAAGTACACGATGTGCAGAAGGACTTACAAGACAATATATACATGGGACTACTAAGTGCAGGGTAGTAGCTTCTCAGACAAATCCAGTTCTCTTCATTTATACACCTTCAGTTCTCACAGAAGAAAATACTTGTAGCACACACTCAGACGTATTACCTTGAAGAAAGGCAAGAAACCAGCATGATCAAAAGCTTTTTTAACAAAACAGTTCTGGCAGAAAATTGGGAATTTCATTAAAATGAAGATCTGTGTCTAAATGTGGATACTGCATGGAAAATAACTTTCTGGCTGATAAACCAGAAACTTTTTCTAAATATTTTCATATTTTACTAAATATATGAATAATTGGAATATTTCAACTTATTTGTTTGATTTGGACAAAGATAACCACATCAGGCAAAGAGCTGCAGCTGCTATGGCTTCTTCCATATTGCCTAGGATATTAAATTTCCCCACTGCCAGTAGAGAGGAACATCCTCTATGTAAAGATGGAGACACATATTAGAGAATGGCTTAAGTTGAACAAAACATCTAAAAACTGATCAACTGTTGTTTATCATCTGACTAAAGTTAAAGATGTGATGCTTCAGTATTACTTCTACTAGTTGTCCATTAACAGTTAAAACTATCCAAATAACTTATTGACTATAATATCCAACACATCACTGGAGATTTAACCTAACAATGAAAGAACGTACTCTGCTACCTCATTAGGAAAGTATGAGCTAATTTCATATTCTTGACTTTTGATAAATATAAAATAGAAAAGGCTGCCTGATTTTCTAACATTTGAGCTTCCACTTAAGGCAGGTAGAAAGTCCTTGTTGGCTAGGCTGAGCAAATTCAGTGTGGAAATCATTATGGAAATAGAACCATTCACCTGGTTTAATTGCTACTAGCATGCAGACCTCGCTGCACTAGCAAGCCTACAGTTTGGAATTACCACTAAAAAAAAATAATACCGGTAATAGCATTTCAGCAGAATTTTAGCTCCAGGACAGAGCACATCCATGAAATAAGTGCACCCTGGTAATGCACCACAATGTAAACTGACAGGTTCACAAGTCAACTACATAGTTAACTCATGACATACACACTGTGAATAAAATCTAGAAAGAACTAGCTACTTCCCTACTACTTGTATCTGCTTTAAAGAACTAATATCTATACTGGCATAACAGTGAGGCTAAGTACTTTCTGCCTTATGTTCTAGCTGTAGGCTTAATTTTTCATTAGGGCTCAGGTTCCCTGATTAGATTACAAATCCAACCAGAACTCCAAAACTATCAATGCAAAGTCACTTAAAAAAAAAAAAAGACAGAGAGAAAGCATGCAGCAAGGTAGTTCACACAAATTAAAAGCAGTTCTCTCAATTCTACATTACAGACATGGGAGGCTCTGCCTCCATTTCAGGAACAATCCTCCTCTTCTGTGCACAGCTGCTAGCCTGGGCACTGCTCTGCCAGTCTCCCTCAGCTCCAGTGCACACAAAGCAGCAACACCTGATCCTGGGATCCTTTCTGTCTGCTGAACACTCGGCTGCAGCTCCTTGGGGACAGAAAGAAAAGTCTGTCCTGACAAGCTTCTTCAGGGTCAAAACCCATTTCTTTGTCTTGACTGAATTAAATCAGCTCGTACTGGCACATAAGACTTCCAAATCAGGCATTTCCCAGCTGCTCTCAGAAATCATCAATGCAAATCACTTATGGTTTGTCTGCATAAGAGTTCATAGTCCCTCATGTTCTGGAGGTAGCACAGAAGCTTTCAAAACAAGTATTCATATATAAAATAAACTGTTTCAAATTGCCTTAGAAATTTAAGTTTACAGTAACTATTTTCATATCAGGACCACAGTAAAACCAACTGAGATGGCTATGGTCCCTGCCACAAAACTTGTGATCTCATTCCTCTGAGCACTTAACATCAGACAAGATAAAAGCTCCTTTGGCTTAAATGAGACCTAATAGGACAGTGCACGAAGGGAGGTGCACACAAGGTTCTCCAGGATCAATACCTAAGCTAACAAGAAACTTTGCTGGGAAATAGAAAACTACGAATTCACACAAAATAATGCCATAACAGCACACTGGTAGCGCCTAAAGGTCAGGGAGGGTCTTACACTAAGGCTTATTTAAAGCTTTCATAAAGGGTCATACATTTATTAAAAGCTACAGACAGATATATCTACATATTAAATCTATATATTAATCCATAACTTTAAAGCTGTTTCAGACTGTTTCCTCACCAGCGCCAAGAAGTCAGAAGACTGGATGTTAACGCAAGCTACAAACTCTGCTTCACCAACTGCTATGAATCAGGCAGCTGCCTCCCACACCTATACACGCACATGACTTTCACTCCATTGCTGCACTCAGCTTCAACCACATATTACCACTGCTTTCACAGTAAACCTCAAAAAAAAAAAAAAAAAAAAAGGGCAAAAAAATCATATGGCAATAATAAAGTTCTAGTGTTTCGGCCAACCTTGTTTCCACTTAAATAAGTTCCTTTAGCACTATAAACAACATTTGGGGGATGGGGAGAAGAGGTAGAGGGCTGTTTATTTCAGCATATGCTAAAGTAACATATTCAGAAAGAAAAGTTGAATATTTAGTCAAAACTTCCTAAGCTTTTGTGTTCTACACAAATTGCCCAGAAGTATTAAGCAAGGTCTTAAAAGGGTGTTAGTAGATCAATACTATTTATTTTTTCTAGAATTTCCAGTTTTCTCTAAAACAGGTACTTTAATTCTTCCACAGTCTGCTTTTACAATTTCAGTGTCAAAGCTAAAGAGAAAAGTCTCTGCGCTGTTTTAAATTTTAATATTTTGCTAACTCATGCTACACAAAATTTTAATTGTACAATTTAACTGATTTCACCACTGAAGCTGAAGAAATGCTAAAGCAAGGAACAATGATAGCAATGAAGGCTCTTTCAGTTCTTAAAAAAAATATTTTTTTAATAGAGTACTGTCAGGTGTTTTTCTTTTTTTAAAAGAAACATGACAGTTAAGCAGACAGTACCACCTTAAAATCTTAACAGAAAAGTTTGTTTTCTCCCTTGGTTTCACCTATAGACTTTGGTTGCCCATGCCTTATCACTTGACTTTTGTTTACACAGGAACTCTATCATCAAATAAGTGCAACTGCAGTGCAGGCCTTATGTAAGCCTCATCACATGAATAATTAGCAGGGCCCATAAGAAACTACAAATAGCTTATTTCCCAACTATACTTACCAGAGTTAACCATTTCTAGACCACTGAATTAAGAACCAGTGGCTGAAGAATGGGAACAAGACAAATTGAAACTGTAAGTGAGCAACAGATTCAGGACAGGGAGCGGGATTACCTGGAACTAATACAAGGAGATGATTTACCTGCCTCTTGTAGTTTGAGGTCAGGACTGGTTGTACTTCACATACAATCAAATGTTTTTAACTAAACACATAATTGGATTCTCAATCAAATCCAGTTGACTAATGTTACACAATATGTCAGATAATCTTATCAGTGTCAGAATGGATCAAAAATGTACACAATCTCTTCTTGTCTCTTTTCTATACTACCCATCATCATCCTAATCTGGAGGTATCACAAACAGTTTTCAGTTTAGAGTAACAAGACTTCAGCCCTGTGTTCCCAGGCAGCCATTGCAATGCAGCACATTTAGGTTGTCCTCTAATCTAGAGCAGCAGTGCTGGCAGAGGGGTCTTGCAAAGGCAGCAAAAGTGGAGAAATACAAAGACTCAGCAGCTGGAAAATAGTACAGCAGTGACACGCCACCCAAAACCTGCTGTCACAGCAGGAACTGCTAGCTTCAGTACCTCTAACAATTCTTGTTGGAACCATGGGGGTTTTTTTAAAAACAATAAAATCTGGTATTTGAAGTCCTTTGTCACCTACCTTAAGATAATAAAGTAAACAAACTAGACCAGGACTCAAACAAGTGAGAAAAACCTGACCAAAAAAAATTTGTTTTCCTTTTTAAAAAACAAACCCCTACACCCCACATATGAGAGGTCCTTGTACAATCTGTAGCTCTCCTGTGATTTTTGCATCAGTCACAAGCACACTGAACTGAAACAACTCCAATATGTAATGGCACATAAGGATATCCAGAGAGATTTGTGGATTAGAAGGAAAACAGCTCTCGCTGTCCTTGAACCTTTCAGACTTCACAATAAAAATGGAAAGTCTCTGTCTCTACACCCCCTTGTCATTCCTACCTAGCTGTGGGAGAAGAAAGGGAGAGCTTTAAAAGTCCATTTCCTTTGGGAACAAAGCTTTTCAGCTATTTCCAAAGTAACTGAAGATATCCCCTACCTTTGTGCTCCAACTGTACCTAGATCAATAAGCAATAGAAGTCTCCCCAGCACGATGGGGTCATTGATACTCCAACACCAGGCCTGATGTTATAAACAGCAGCAGATGTCCAACACTTTGTAGCTTAGCCCCTGTACTGAAGAAAAAAAACCTAAAACAAGTCACACAGATTATTTAGGTATTTCCAACTTTGGAAGCAAGATGGCCAGTGTGCCCTAGCTGGACATTTTCTCATGCTGGCATACAGAAGTGGGTACAGTGGTGTATATATATAGGGCATATGGCATCACCCACCTTGACAGGCAGTAGTATAACCAGAGAACTCCCAGCACTGGTAATGGCTGCAGCAGAGAGACAGACCACTTAAACACAAAAATCTCTTTCAGCTATTTCTCCCAGCAGTACCTTGTAAGTTATGCATCCAGTATCACTTTACATCAACGAACACTGGTACTTGCGTATTAATATATCCATGTCTTTGTTTTAGCCTAGCAGTTTTCCTTCTGGTGTTTCCCTCATCTACTTTTAAGATCTCCAGAGATGGAGCTTTCAGCTTCAAAGGACAAACAGATAAGGAAAATAAACCTCAATAATCTAATTTATATATTGTACTTTACTTTTAAAGTGACTTGGAGGGAAAAGGTCTTATAATGTGTTGAATGCATTAATACCTGAAACCCTGGGTTACAACATAACTTAAAATCATGCATTAAACTGTTTTGAATATTTGAATGCTACCCCCAGAGCCATTCTGAATGATCTGATGTTCAGAAGCTGGAGACAGATCTTACAGAAATGCGAGACAACTAAGTGGCCAATGCATTATTAGCTGACAAGGAAAAACCAAACCAAAAACCCTAGGCCTTACAGAAAACAGCAAGAGTGACTCAAGAAAAACAAGTCTACAAATTTAGTATTTGAAATACTATCGCTAAACATTTAATGCATTAATACACAAAATTAAAATTGTAGCACTGTTGCTATTTGGAACAGAAAGTGGGTTAACAGTCAGGATCCTACAGTTTAGTTTATATTATCAGAATGAAAAAAATAACACAATACCATTTCATGTAACTTCTGAGCAAAAGAAAGGACCTCTCACAATTCTCCTCTGTACCAAGGAGGCAGCAAAACAGGAGAGCAATTTTCACTAAAACAGTGCAGTACATTACAAGCGTTCTGCCCCACTGGATAATCCTTGGTTAGACATATAGCCTTGACCAAAAGAAGTTTAATCTTAAGATGAAAAATGCATGCATAAATTACAGAATACACATACAAAAGAACCAGTCAGTCGTCCAGCTAAACTACAATTAGTCAAATTTCCTTGACATATCTGATAAAACTTGAAAGTCGGTAGCATTTCCTAGCTGCAATTCGAGAAACAGAAAGCATATATCTTCAAGTGATGCAGATATCATGAGCTTCAAAGCACTTTCTTCAGCCCACCAATACACTCCTCTGTTTTAAACAGACTGAACTTCAACCAGGCAACTCTTACAAATACTAGGCAGACGTCCAACAATACAAACCAAGCTGAATGTTAACTTTGCCCAGTGCTCCACACATATTATACGTATGCACAAACCCAAAGAAATAAATAAAATTTTAAAATCCATTTTTCAATAGACAAAAACTGGTAACACGCAAATTATAATTCATTTCCAAAAAGTCATAAGAAACTGTTCCAAGATAAGCAACTGATGCTTTGGGTTGTATTCACAAGATTATCACGCGCTTCACGTGATAAACCACTGACTATTATCTGCATTTCTTTGACTCACAGAAAATAGTTTGAACAAGCCAGAAAAACTGAAAGACCGAAACATGAACTGTCATGGGGTGGGGACAACAAGGAAACAGACACGATTATTCTATGAGATGGCTGAAGAGAGCATGAACATCTGAAAAGCACAAAAACATTAAACAGTGCTGGAGGTTAATTATTCTCATTAGTCAGCTTGGCCAAAAGAATAAGTGATTTTAAACTGTGGCAGAGGAAATGCAAGCAGAAGGTGACTGCCAGGTATTCCTGCTGGGAGAAGAGGAAAGCAGATTGTTACCCACAACGGAATCACTCAAAATGCCTTCATAGCAGCAATATCGCATCTACTGTGAAATAGTCTTCAAGACAGGTAGGGAAGGGTTGGATAAGGAGGAAGGAATAGACTTCAGAACTGAAAGAATATAGAAACCATGGAAACAAACAAGAGCCCCGGGTACTTCATGCTGTGTATGCTTACAACACATTACCTCCTATTAGCAGCTGTATCACCAGCACCACTGGATGACTGTCAGTCCCCCAAGAATCTGCTCTATCATATTCAGAACTCACCTGGAGAAGAGCCTGCACCCCCTTTGCTGAAGCTGTCCCCCATATCTCACCCTTTCCAACAGATCATAGGCACAGAGCTCTTCAATATCTTCCTGACTTTTAGGCCTTGCCTGCTCCCTTCCAATACAGAAGAGATTACCAAGACAACAGCCCCAAGCTCCTTACTGAGGATCACATTGGGAAGACAAGAGGCAGTGGTCATAAAGCAAAGCAAGAGACTTCCCAACTTGCCATAAGGAAAAAAAGTTTGCCCATTAGAATAGTCAAGTATCAGTTGCCCGGAGAGACTAAGGAATGTCCATCCTCAGAGGTTTTTCCAAGACCTAGCTTGACAGAGCCTTGAGCAACCTCTCCTGAACTTAGTTTTCACCCTGCTTTGAGTGGCAGGTTGGATCAGATGCTGTCCTGAGGTCCCTTCAAACTTGAATTAGTCTAAGCTTACCCTTCCAAATCTGTAAGGCTTTGTTGTTCATGTGGACATTGTCACAACCCTGTAAACATATTCTGACATCTGAATGGGATCACTCAACTGTGCTGAATTCAGGTCCTGGCACTCAACATGCAGCTTCACGGAATTACAGACAATTGGGATAGAAAAGAGCTGGAAAGGTCAGAGTTTATTCATCCACTCTACCTTTCCGGACCAAGGTAATACCAACTATGTCCAAAATGTTCCCGGCAGTTATGAGCTTAACTGTTTTTAAAAGTCTCCTATACAGGCAATTCCACATCTTCATGGACAAATTGTTCCAGGACATCCATCCTTACAGTAGAAAAATGTTTTCTTCCTACCTTTTACTTTTCTTACTGTAATTTAAGCCTATTACTTTTTTATCCACTTCACCTTGAACATGAAGAACAATTTATTCCCTTATACTTTGTATTTGACTCTAGGTATTTCAAGACATGTTGCGAGACTGAAAGAGTTAATGTCTCAAACATTGTTGTGGGGCAAGTTCTGCTTAAAGACAAACCCTGCACAGCAAGGAACCAAGGTGAAAAGCCCATCAGCTCACACATCAGCAACAGGACAGGGAGGCCATGCTGGAGGGTGCACAGCTCCCTGTTCGAAAAAAAGATCAAACAATGGCCATGTCTGTAGGGAAGGAGAAGTTACTCCACAAACGACCCCCAAGCCCAAAGGCTCACAAACTGCTCATTAACCTGATGAGTTTGGGTGCCCACCCGAAGGAGGGGCTAGGATGATAAAAGGACACAGTGCACAAGCCCACCAGAACCGGACCCCTTGGCTGACTGAACCAACGCTGGACCCAGGACTGGTGAAATCTTTCTCTCTTCCTTTTTCTCTCTTTGTCGTCTTCTTCTCTCTTTCCTTTTCCACAATCCCTATACCTCATCTGTTTCAAGACATAAACCGTTGACCAAGTCTGATACTAAGAGTGGATCCAGCCGCCCCTGGGCCCTTCTCTGAGGAGGAGTCTGGCAAGCAAGGGGGTCTGCTCTGAACCTTGTGACTCGACGGGAGGGATCTCCTTATTCCCTGAATTGATGTAGATGGTTACCCTGGGTTACACAGTTTACAGAGGTAATCTTATGCCAATTCCTGTTGTGAGAAAACCCTGCCACCTACTACCATGCCTCCCCAGTTCAGTTTGCTTCTGTCATGAATAAAATCTTTAACTGACCGTTTGGTGTCGTTTCACCTTAATTTAGCCCAAGGGAATTTTGAATTAAACACGACTCCCTGGTCTGTCCAGTCTGGGTCGTGACACATGTTTCTTCGCAATCTTCACTCCTCATACCCACACTATGGAACTGGTCATGTTTTCTAGACAGTCATTTCCCTTCTCTTTTCAATTTCCCTCAGTTAGTCCACATTTTTCTTGAACTGCAGCACCCAAACCCTAACACTAGACATCAGCCAAGACTTCAGCAGTACTGAACAAAGGGTATGGATTACTTTGCACCTTACATGAAAATTCCAATTTCCACATACACTAATTTCCTTCTTTTGCTATAAGACAACACTACTGTTTCATGCTTAATTTTTACATATTATTCATAATCACTTGAATTCTTGCCTACAGTAGCAGCAAAGAGCGCACTGGCCCGTTATGTTCAGTCAAGTATCATCCAGGATGTAGGCCAACATCATTTTATGCAAGTCCTCTTCCCAAGGAAACATCTCAGCATTCAGCAGTCATAAGAGTTAAAAATCAATCAAAGCATTGGCTTGGCATGGGCCAGCCCTGCTTTCAGGGCTGCAAGCACAGAACAAAGCACTTCCATCTGAAGCTCTCAGTTGGTACAATGTTTCTTCCTCTTTGGGGCCTACCGAGGCTTTACCCCTTGACATTTAGAGAACAATGAGAAGTCCATCTGTTCCTCAAAAGCTTTGCTAACAATGATAATGAAATATATCTACAGCTATGCTTTAAAAACGCAGAGCCAAGACAGTGGGTTGACTAGATGACCAGCCAACGTAGATCACTTTGGGGAATGTGTGGGGAAGAAAAAGAAAGAAAGAAAACAAACAAATGACACCCACAAAACAAAACCCTGAAGTTTTTGGGAGTACAAAAAAAAAAGTACATTTAATTATACTGATGTTTAATTGTCAAATAATTTACCTGTCAATACCAGTTCAGATCTCATTTTTAGAGCTCACTGAACACCAATCCACTTTTGCTGAACTCAAAGTTCTTCTAGCAAAGATGAAAATGGCAATTTTATTGTTCCTGAGTGACGGGCCAACTAATTAGATTAGACAGAAGAATAAGCCACACTCCAATTGATATAGATTGAACAGGTGGCCTTCTCTCTGACCTACTAACTCTTCAAACACTGTTAAAAGTAGAATCCTTACCTTTTCTATCATGTCTAGAAAATATATATTCATATATTTACTCCCCCTTAACCCAACATGAAAATATTTTTCTGGTCTTTAATGCGTTTCAAGCAGTTTGCTCATAAAACAAAATCAACCTTTCCCAAATATACCAGTTATTCACACACATGATAAAATTGTAACTAGAAAGAGAAAATACAAGAGATGTTTAGATGGTACCAATATCTCTAGTCTGCAAAGTAATGTGAATAGATAAGATGTCTTAAAAAAAAAAATTCAAAGGCATCACATTACAGAGGCAGAGCCTAAAAATAATGATTTAGTATGTACATAAAATTAAAGACCAGACTTCAAAAGGAATGCACTTGAGACCAGGGAGTGAAATAAAACTTACCTGGACAACTTATGTAGAGTGAAAACTGAAGCAATGTATGGTTTGCTTAGCAGGTTAAAAAAAAAAAAAACAAAAAACACAATAAAAAAAAAGAGTAGTCAGCTATTTCCTACAGATCAAAGTGTCTGGTACAGGCTTAATTTTTTTTTTTCCCTCTTCACACAGAAACAAATGATAGGGGGAAGGGGAAACAAAGCCATATATATGCTTTAGCAAAACAGAATTTTTAATTGTAACACTTTTCATAGAAGGTAATGACTAGCTCGGGTGTTTTAGTAGCAGTTGCTTTTCTCATGATACTACAACATGTATTATTTATATCACACTAAGTGTTTACTATACTTTGAAGCTACATCTTTGGCCTGAGGAGCTTATGACATAATTCTGATATGACAATACACAAAGTGCCAGTCGAGCACAGGGAGGGAAAAAGCAGGAAAACAATATTAAAAAAGACAAAAGACTCACTACCTACACTCATAGCCCTCTCATATCCTCATAGGGGTGGAGATGGGGACACAGAGATTCTGTCCTAGGACACAACCAAGCTCGGACTAAGACAGAGGCACTGCTGCAGTTGGCAAATATATTTAATCAATATTATCGAGTGACAGATTAGCAGCTCCAAGATCTTGGGATAATGAGGTACTCAGAGTGACACAAAAGGTCTTAGGACTCATCTCCAAATTAGGCCCATATTAAAGGGAAGAAATGTCCAACAACATGAATGCTAAGAATAGTTGGCTTTGAAAAACAAAGCTAAGTAACTTCTTAATTTTCAATATTTTGAATAAGTTATATAAACAGACATCTTTCTTAAGCCAGTCTACCTTTCTATCATTATACTCCAAGAAGATGCAGTCTCATGGGCAATGTGGTACAAAATGCTTCAAAGAAAGTGGCTTATCTGGGTTCCTACTTTCTATATAATACTAAGGGTTATACTGTACATGGGACATTTCTTAGCAAGCTTGCTAGGGACCCCAGAATTATGCAAGAGTATATCTCATTATTTGCAGTATATTTCTAGAGGATACTCTTTCTTTTATGTTTTAAACTACTACTGATGACTTGCATAACCTTTTAATCGACATTGCTAACAAGTCACATATTTCAATATAGTCTCTTGATGAGCATTAATACTCCACAGCTATATAGCTTTTCAGCTTAAGATGCCCCCTTAACTTTGTTTTGGCAGTATTAAGCAAAAGACAGCTAACATGGTTAGAAATGGGAAGAAAAAAATAGTCAATGAAAATAATGAAAAATTACACAGGCTTAAACAAAGAAAATAATCAAGTGGTTGGAGCATTAACCCAAGATGTGGAAGGCCTTTGTTCAAGACTCCAAATGAGATTAGACCAGGTAAACAGATAAGACTGATCAAACTCTTCCACTGAGATGTCTCATAAAAGAGAAACATTCTCTGTCCAGTCCTATTAGCTATAATCTTCCATGTGTTCAGCTGTGGTAGTTGAACCATCATGCTATAGCATGCTACAGTCCTTTAACTCTTATTCCCCTTGAGAATCATGTTTTACTCATGGTTTTAAAGGATCAATTATGTTGAACATAAATGAAAGGGAAAATAAGTGTCCTTCAAAGCTACAGTATACAACAGAAAGCATTTCAAGAAACCTGGAGTACTTAAGACCGAGTATGGAAAAACTACATTAAATCTAACACATCCTGCAAAGAGTTAGGTATTTACTAACCAACTGAAGTATGCAGAGTTCCTGTAACAGCATGTATACAAGAACCACCAGCAAGACACCAAAAATTACCTAGACAGCAAATTCTTTAATCCATTTTTAAATCCAACAATGGAAATGCACTATTCGACTTGAATGCATATAAATTGCTGTGTATAGTAGAACAATAATATCATAACCTTTTACTAAGGTTTTGTTGCTCTCAGCTTTTTGTGTTGAAACTCCACAGTAAACAGACTCAAGGGATACGTCATTCATTTTTGTTAGGTGGACTTAAAGACCTAAAGATGCTTAAAGGGTAAGTTCTTTAAACTAAAATGAATTATTCCAGCAGTGGCTGACTTTACCAAATCTGTTGATGATATTAACAAAAATAAAGGACCAGATGGTACCCCCTCCTCACTCCTTATTCCCATACAGAGTCTATCCAGGAAATGTTTTATGCTAATCAATAGATAGCTCTGAATCAGCAGGTTTTCGCATTTTAAAATATATACTGAATAGACCTTCTTTACGCATCACTGTGATGCTGACCTTAAAATCCTTTCACTGTTCTTCATTTGCATCTTGTTGCTATGGTAAGCACATCAAACAAGAGAACATGTTTGAAATATTGGGCTGCATTTCTCCCTTTAGTTACACTGGAGCACACACATTTATTCCAGAAAAGTTTCACCAGGGAAAAGTGGAAATAAACATGGAGAATGAGAAAAAAGGAGAAAGCATGGGAAGAAAATGAACCGAGATTTAAAACAATTTTAGAGCAAGAGAGCACAAGAAAAAGGCACAGCTTATGTAGTTACTCTTGCTGGACTTGTTCAGATCTGGTTTGATTTCTAATTAAACTTTCTTGTTCACCCGTTCAAATGATACTTTTAACTTCTTGCAAGTATTTTACGTAGGAATAATATTAGCATAACAAAAAAACCTCTGCTCCAGCAGCCACAGATAAGGCAGGATACTGAATCTTTTCCTTTAACAGAAAAAAATGTACTTAAAATAGCTTTATTTCCCCAGCAGTAATAAGGCAACAGAACATGAAAGCAAGAATTCCAGAAGCCATCTCTGAGTGGGCAGCAAGGGTGATCTATAAAACACTTAAAGCAAATAAAGGGAAAGCAGAGGGAGCAAGGCTCCCTTGATCCTAAGCACAAGGGCCATTCAACTATTATAGAAGAACTTACAGAAGTCACACAGAAAAACTGAAAATGTGAAGCCTTGAGTTCAGTAATAAAGGAATGTCTAGGCCAACAGTATAATTCCTAACTCTCCATAGAGCATAAGTAGTAAAGAAAACACCATTAAATGGAAATTGTTGACTAACTAAATGGATTTTCAATGTGAAGTAAACTCCCAAGTCTTCTACAAATTTTGGGAAATGCCAAGTTAGAAATATAATTCATGCTCAAGCATGAACAGAGCACTTATGCACACCACTCATTGCTTTTTTCCTCTTCTTAAGTTCAAGACATATCCATCTTTTAGTGAGGGACAAGGGAAATGTCAGACTAGGATTTCTTTCCCCTCCATCAAAGAATGAGTTTGTGTTTACATCACATGAGTGGTGGAAGTTTATTTCCTAGAAAGCAAGATCACAGATTTCAGCCTGCCCCAAGCAATATCAGTTACAGATGATCAAGTCAGATATGATAAAACCCGAATTAATTCAGCAGCAGATGGTGTCGTCTTTTTTTTCAGCTAAAATGCAAAACATATGGATGGGGTAGAGTAAAGTTTCAGTGAAGGACAAGGGAATGTTTGTTTAAGTCAGGGAGGAAAGAGAAACATCAAAACTAACAAATATGCAACATGATCTTTCAAAAAACAAGATCACTTTTGTAGCTTTCCACTAACAGACTCTCTCTCCAAAAGAGGTGTTTCCCAACACCTAACATGTCCCCCAAAAATTACTATTTAATACTGCTGAACATTTTTTTTTCCTTTGGTGAGGCATACTTGCTTACTGATAAGACTGCTGAACTTCATTACTTTGAGACATTTTCCCAAAAAAACTTTCACAGATTCACATGATTACAGATGGGTAATAACTATTGTCCAATAAAAGGAAAACATTGGTTCATTTTAAGAAGCCAATGAATAGTACTGTAATCTATTGCTGTTGCTTATCTAGTTACAGAATGATTTATGAGAATGCTTAGCACTGCATGGGAAGCGTGAAATAAGTACCTCTGCCCTCCAGAACTTATGATATATACCACAGCATACATGACCATTCATCTGACATTTGAGGATCTATTCATTGTAGGAAGCTTAAACACTGCTGTAAGTGTTTGCAGAACAGCAGCCCAAGAAAGAAAATCAATTTCAACAGCCATCAAAGTGCTTCAAAACACACCTATCAAAAAAAGACAGGTTCCTTCCACTCAGCTGCTTCTTTCCTAGTGTATTTAACAGTAGCTGGATCTAGCACAGAGGAGAACAACTTCAGTGTAAAAGCTACTAGAAAAAAATGCTGGAAAAGGGGAATGCAAAAGATGAAAATGTAGAGGGAGGCATGACAACAACAAACAGCAGATTCTGTATGGAGAGAAAAAAAAACACACAGGAACTAGCAAAGGAGGAAATAAATGCCAAAGTCCAACTGGTCACATAGTTCAAGAATGGGGGGTATGAAAAGAAATCCAGTGTTCCCATAATAAACCTTTGCAGTGGAAGGCTAGGATTACAAGGGATGAACATATTCCATTTGCCATATCAAAAGTGAACACTGTATCCTGATTTCATGCCACAAGCAGCTTGATTAGTTGGAAAAATCTCTGTCCCTAAACTGAATTAGTAATCAATACGTTTTTCTCAAGTACTTCATCTCCCTTTTGGAATGCCACAAACAGAAGCTGGGTGGTTTTAATTCATCAGTTACACTTATTACTCCTACTGTTATTAGAAAAGTTTCCCAGTAGATCCATTGCATTTTGCACGCATAATTTCCATACTTGGCAAACATCAACATTTCCCCTTTGTGAAGCAGTGTCACGATGTATTGCAGACACCCAGGGTAGGTACCAGAAGGAAACTTTTTAGATGATTCAGGGAAGAGGTGGGTGGCTGGATCCCACAGCCTCTCTACACACATGAGGAGGAAGGTAGCAACACTCCCCTTCTTTGCTTGGGGGATGAAACACAGAGCAGATGTCAATCACAGCAGACGAAGCAGTAGCATAAGGTACTCTTGCCGAAGTAGGGAAGAAGGCACACATATACAAACATACTGAAGATGATGAAAAGTGGAAACTTTCACAGCCCTGCTCTTCACTGCTCACTGATGTTAAACATACATGATTATAAAACACCACCCCCTAACTCATTTCTCCCCTGGTTGTTTTCTGCCCATTAACACAGTTTCAGCTGGGCCCCATCCTTCACAATGACAACATGCCCAACGCCAAAGCCCTACTTCCTTTAGCTTCACCAACTGCCGCTTCATGGCTTACTATTGTCCACTCCACCCAAGGTGTCACCCAAGCATGTCTGAGTGACCATCTTACGTCTCTTGACTACTGGTCAGCTTCCACAGCTGTTCGTCTTTCCACATTGCTCTTCATTATTTCTTCTTCTGTTTTCACACAGCATCTTAAAAGGCAGTACTACAAATCAACACTGAAGCTTATCATCCATATGTCTGGGGCCTCCACTGAACTCAGATTGAATCAAGGCCATCTTCCTCCTTTGGAGGACTATTAGATAGAAGTTTACTTCAATGCTCTACATTGTTATGTCTTCTCCATAACTGGATCCAAATAACAGACATCCTTCCATACTTCATGAGATAGTAGTCCTCCATGCAAATCTTCTGGTGAGCTCTATCCAAACATTAATGCTCTCCAAGAGTTCCCTTGTTCAGCATGTATCCAAAAATGCAAAGGACCAAAGTCCAGCTTTCTTGCCTTCTTAGATAATCACTGCTAGGACATCCTAGCCCTACAGCTCCAAGCCATATGGAGTGAGGATAGGCACTAACTCCTACCTCTCCTGTTGGAGCTATTTCAATTCCTATGACACAGCTCAGGTCTGGCTGGTAAAAGTAAACATAACTCTGACCTAATGGTTATGGGCGCTGACTGCAGTGACCCCCTCCAGTCCCTGGATAGCTCATACAATGACTCTCTAAAATGCAATACTGAGACTGCTAGCTGTTGAGGACCTCAATCTTAGGTGAGAACTTCATCTACCCAACATGCCAGAAGCCTACACACTGTATTTTGGCTGTGGACACTACTGAAGCAGCAAGACACACAAGAATTAGGAACTCTAGTCTACATCCTTTTGTGGAGTTGGTTCCAGAAACCGTTGCCTATGACATTTATGCAATTTAATAGCCTTCCAGTCAAAAGTTAGTTTTCATATGCTGAAAAGACATTTACAAAAGCAAGACAGCAATTTCAGATTTACAAAAAGGGTAGCTTTTCACATTTAAAAGAAAAAAACAGCCATCTGATTAGATAACTATCATGGGGGCTCTCTGATTTTATCTGAAAACAGACACTGTACACAGTCACACAGAGAGCAAAGATCTTTGTTGAAGTCCCAAACGATCATCAAAACTGTAAGTCCACAAGTCTTTCAGTGGTAGATGACAAGAGAGAAAGAATTTTTTTCTTAATTAGGGAATTTAACACTAGTTACTGGTTTACCTGCCAGAATATTTTCAGCTTTCATGCTTCAGCAAACCAGAGTATTTAGCTCACCATTCACAAACCCATTATTACACTGAAGAAAATGGGGAGCAATTAGCATACAAGATGATAGCTTAAAGGTGGTGCTAATTGGAAAGAATGAAGTATTTTTGAATCCTGTTGTATACAATTAAGTGAGATAACCAGGGTCTGGAAAAACAATTTGCTAAACAATTTCAGTGATGTCTATTCTATAATCTATGTTTAAAGTTTAAGCAAATTCAGCTTGGCAGTAAGTTCAGTGCAATGTGCCTTTGCAGTATCTTACTTCAATTACTACCACGGGGGTTGCAAACTAAAAGCTGGGACTGCTGTAGAACAAGCCTTGTTCAGGAAACATACATACGAAAACAAGGACTAATTCATCAGAACAGTGGAGATCATCACTGAACTAAGCTCAAGCTCCCAAAAAGAACTGAAGAACAAAACCAACAAGGAAACAGAATGTAATATTCATAATGCACGGTACAGCATGGTGCTGATACACAGAGAGTTGCAAGACCAGTTGAATTACAGGACTGTGCAAAATACACAACCAGAAATAATAGAAAACCATCTACAAAGAGCTACTGGTGGGAAAAAAAAAAAAAACTGTGCATGCTTTTGTTCATGATGGCTAAGCAGAGAGGAAGAAATCTTGTACATGAATAGTTAATCTGCCAAAAGGAAGAAAGATGCAGTTCTTCATTACTAGTGAACTGCACTCAGACATAAGACGTTAGACAATTATAGTACAGACATATGCCTTGTAACATTAGGGGTTTGTTTTCAAGAGCTACTGCTGGGTGATTTTAATTCACTTTTGCAAATTCTTTGCCATATATTATTTCTAATCTATTTATCACACATCTACAACTATAAACATATTTGCACCAGTAGGTTTTATTTAATTCCTAGCTGCAACAAACCTCTGTATTTGTAAATGAACTTCTACCTCACTATTTTGTTTGGCTCAGAACATATTTCATATTTTCTTCAAATGACAGAGCAGTCTGTAAACCTGTAACACACCCTATTTTTAGGATCACACCTATCTCATATTTTTCTTTTTAAAAATACAGCCTAATTATGCTTTGGAATAATACCTCCCTGTACTTCAAGTGAAAAATGCTTCAACATATAACAACACTCACAAAAGCATCTCTCCCCATAGAAAACGTTACTGCAATCAATCGGCAAGCAGACTTTAATGAACAACTGCAGCATACACCCTATGTTATCATGCAGGGGCGGTGTTTCTCTGTTTACTGAAAATGTTATTGAACCGTTCCCCCCACACGCACATACCAACAACAGCATGCAGTAACATCGCTTATTCCTACGCCCTTCAGAGAAAAAAACGATCCACCCTCTTTGTCTTCCTGCACAACTCTTGAATTATCTACCAAGGTGAGATGTATGTAGTGGTTCCAAGGACCCACTGGTAAATATAGGTCTTCCCGTAAAGTCTGCTTTCTTGTAGCATAATACTCCAAGTATGTCACCAGATAATATAAAGCAACTTCTTTAAAGGAAATGAATAAATCGTCATTCAGCATCCCAATCAAAACTCAAATATTGACATGCATATAGATATATATATGCACATATATATATATACACACGCGCATACATATATAATTTTTTTTCCTCATGTTTGAATTATATAAAGACATCCGTGGGCTAATCTGGAAGTTCTTCAAACAATAAAATAATATCTTCACGTAGAAAACCAAGAAGAGCCAAGAGTTCACTGATGAACAACAGATTTTCATCTCTGATAAAAAAGTAATTTGAATTAGCTGATGTTTTAAAACGATTTAAGCTCCACTCCCATTACGACTTCTACATATACCTATTCCTATTTACTGCGAGCAGCCTCATGGAAGTCCATCCCTCCCGGTATGTAAGGTCAGACACAGCCTCCGCGGGATAAAAGCCTTTATCCTTCTAAAAATATCAGTCTGCCAGGATCCACTCTCACAAATCTCCGTGATGCAAACAGCATCGCTACAGTCTAAGGGCTGCTCTACTCCCATGAGTAAGCACTTGCAGCACCGGGCTATAATTGGGTGGAATATTTTTAGGGTCACTGCTGAGAATTAGAGAGAAACGACCGGGAAAGACCTCGGAATGTTGGGTTCGGGGTTTCCCCCCACCCTGCCTTCGGCTATTTCCAACCGCTGCGAGGAAAAAGAGGCTCAGCAGGAGCCGAGGTGATCCGCTCTTTCCGCGGGGGGGGAAGATGTCCCTCGCTGCCGTCCCCGTGCAGCGATGCCGCTTCCCGCGGGCGGGGAGCTCGCACGCCCCGCTCCCCCGCACCGCCCGCGGCCGCTCCGCGCGGCGGGCCCACGACACGGGGCTCACGGGCACGGCCGGCCGCCGTCACCCGCGGCGTGAGGGCCCGCGGGGAGCGCTCCCCCCCGCCCCGCCGCCGCCGCCCGGCCCCCGGGCCCCGCAGGAGGGGCGGCGCCGCCGCTTACCTGACCGCCACCCGCACCGAGCTCTCGTCCTGGCCGGCCGACATGGTGCCGGGGAACAGGCGAGGGGCGGCCGCGAGCCTCGCCGGGAGCGGGGGGCGCTGCCCGGCCGAGGAGGGGCCCGCCGGGGAGGAGGTGGGGGCACCGCTGCGGCTCCCCCCTCACCACCGCCTCCTCCTGCTCCGCCACCTCCTCTCTCCAGCCATTTTAGGTGCCTGAATGAATAGGTAGGAGCCGCGGCAGCGCGGGGCGGTTCGCGCCGCTCCTCCTCCGCCTCCTCCCCGCCCCGCTCGGGCCCTTCCAGTCCCCGGGCGGGGAGCGCTGTCAGTCAGCCCGCCGGCGGGCGGAGGGACGGGCCCCGGGCACCGGCCCCCCCGCCCCTCCGGGGTCCGGCTCCTCCGCCCCGGCGGCCGCCCCGCGCCCGCTCCAGCCGCAATGCGTCAGCAGGCCCCGCCCCGGGCAGCCGCCGCCGCTGCCGCCGCCACCGCTACCGCCACCGCCGCTGGCGCGGGCAGGGCGGCCGCCTCACCGGCCTCTCCTCACGCACGGGCGCACGGCCCCCGGCACAGCTCTCCACACGCACACGCGCGCACACGCACATACACCCCCCCTTTCCACACACATACCCCTCCTCTCCACACACACCCCCTTCCTCTCCACACACACACACACACCCCTCCTTTCCACACACACACACACACACACACCCCTCCTCCCCACACACACACCCGCCCCTCACACACCTGCCCCTCCGCACACACACACCCCCGCTGTTGTTTGGACACACGCTCCTCACACGCAGCCCTTCACACCTCTTGCACGCCCGCCTCCTCGCAAGCGCCTTTCCGCACACGCGTGCAAGCGCTGACGCTCCATGCACAGCTCTCCTCGCGCGTGCGCTCGCCTGCAGCCCCACGCGCGCCCACCCGCTGGCAGCTGTGGGCGCACACGACGCCATCCGTGTGGTGCCCGGCTCACGCGTGCCTCTTCCCCCACACGTACGCGTGTGTGGCACTTGCACGCCTGCATGCAGTGCTCCGCACGCACAGCTCATCCCCCCCACCCCAGTTCTCCACTCATGCTGTCAACCTGCACGGCTCTTTCACGCGCACGTGCACAGCCACACGCGAGGGCTCTGCACGCAGGTCTCGAGGCCTTCCTGCCGGGAAAGAGGAGCGTAACCCCCTGTCAGGGCTGGTTTTTTGCTCTTCCACCTGTTTCCCTCTCCTGAGCGGAAGCACGATGTCCTCCCTCCTCCTCGTTCCTCCCCTGGCCCTGTGCGGCCGTCGCGACTCTCGTGCCTGCGGGAGCACACAGCTCTCCCATTTTTCTGGCCCTACTCAGCAGATTTGTTTGCCCTAGCTGCTCCAGCCAGGCATCGCTGTTCTCACTTCACTAATGAAATGCCTGGTTTTTAGCTGGAAACTGAGTGGGCGGATGACATTAATTTCTGATGCAAATAGCATCCCTGCCAGGAAACAAGCCTGGTTATTTTGCCCAAAACAATTCACATTCCTAAGGAAGATTTTCCATCAGAATAGGCCCGGGTTTGAATTTGTAATGATATGCTAAAAACCTTGCAGTTCAAGTTGTTTCGCTTCTGATAGTGAAGGCTGTTCACGCCCAGGCCCCAGCCTCTGTCAGAGGTGGGCAGGTGAGGTCTGCCGCCAGGATGGGGCCTCTAGCCATGTCCCCGGCTCTCTCAAAAGACAAGTCCCTCCTTCTCAGAAGAAATCAACTCTATTATTGTTACTCTGCGTGTTTCTCGTAGTTATGTTCTCTACCTTTTCTATTTTTCTCCATTCATTTAGAAATTGGATTGTTTCTGGAAAATGGCCCACCTGGAAGCTGCCATACAAAATGATGGTCTTCTGCTTTCTTCTGAATTACACAGCACCACCATTCAAACTTCCAACAGCATCTGAAAGTACGGGGGACTTAAGCTACATAGCACATTGCTGAGGTATACTGAGATAATATTTATCTGAAAGGCAGAAAAACGGAGGTACAGATAGGTCAGTCTGAAGTCACCGAGGGAATCTGGTACAGGCAGAACAAAGCCTGTGTTTCCCTGGGCTTCCCGGCTCACTCTTCTCTATTTAATGCCATAGGTCAGATGCTTTGCTTCTCCTCTTTTTTCGCAATATATTATAGAATGGGCAAGATAGCAGATAAAGAAAAAGCTCCTGCAGGTGAATTGTGTTGGCATTCATATGAAACAGCCTCAGAATGAAAGTGATAGAAGGCTCATAGTTCAGGGCATTTCCAGCTAGTGGGGATTAAACATTTGTCACTGTCATACATCTGCCTGTATCCTACCGAGCTATTTAAAAATACCTGCAGCCCATCCACAGCGAGTGGAATCCTATGGCATAATTAGGTTATCATTTACACCAGGTTTACAAATCAAGCTAACAGTAAAGCTTAAGTAAACATGGAAAAGGCAAAGGCTGCTACATTTTTGCAGTAATAGCTTTAGTAACTTGGATACTTTCTTATCCAACAGTATCCGATGCATTTTTTCAGCTGACACAGCTACAAGGCTAATGTAACGAACACATTCAAGCCAGACTTGTACCTTGGCAGCATCCGCCTGCGTTTGTTTCACGCAGCATCTTTTGCTGGGTAGGCCCCAGTACAGCAGAGCTCATCCACATCACCCTAAGCGTGCGTATAAAAACCTGCTAAGTCAGTGCCTCCAGCTCACCATGTGAGCTGTGCTAGAAACCTAGCAGGGAGTAGCAGCCACAGGAGCTGCCTGCAACTCAGTCCCAGCTGCTCAGACCCAGGATCATATTCTAGATCTTGCCAGGGCCATTTCTTTCCTGGCCCTCATGTGCCCTTAGACAATTGCCTCAGCCTGACCACATCCAGCCCTCTCTCTTCCACATGGAAAATAAAGTTAACAGATTAAAAAGTCTGGCAGAAGTCCTCCTGAGCTTAAGGTTATGTATACAGATGTGTTGGTATTTACAGGTTTCAGACCTTAATGACACAGATTTGTTATCCACATTGGGATTAAACAGGAGGTCATAAATTTTGGTGCTATAGTAAAACTATTATCTTCTAATTTATCGTTATTTCAATCCTACAGTATTACACACATATTTTCTATCTTAAATATTTCACTCCAATGCCAGACTCCTCTGAAATTGATATAGCAAGTTACATTTAGCTTCTTGCCGTGTTTCATGCAAATTGCCCAATTTGTGACCATTCAGATGTAAAACAGGAAAAAGACATATGTCCTACTTCTTTAATGGCAAATTTTTCTTTGTGTTCCCCATTTCCAGAAAGCATACAATCCTTTTGTTAAAATAAACTGTTTCATTTTGGTTTTTCCCAATTCATCCAATGTAAACAAGCAGTCTGCTGTACTGTTAACTTGGCTGCCCCAGGAAACTTAAATCAATTCTCCTGCTTTTCATTTCTTATAATGTGGTTGACCTCTGTCTCCAGCATCCCACTCATTTTGTTGAAGGATTAACTTGAATAAATAAGGTCACAATCACTCCCTTTCATTGTCCAAGTACGTAGCCATACTACCAATATCTTGTTTATCTTTAATAAAGCTGTATGGTAACATTTACAGATTTGTCCAATCTCACAGCTAATGAACGAGGTTTCCCAGAAGTTCCCATCTCCTCATGCTCCTCAGTCAACATGCCTACAGGTCAGACCTGCAGTAGAGCACCCCGTCTCTCCTGTGACTCCAACACCACAGGTACCAACCACCCCTGGTCACCCCCTGATCAGCTGCAGAGGTTCCCAGAGAGGGGACAAAGTGCAAGGCTGGGGAGCAGGAAGGGAGTTCACAGCTCTGGTCCCTGCTCGGTGCTTTTAGAGGAGGACTGCAGGGAACAGCTCTCCCTGGCCGCCATCCTGGGGGATGGCTGTTACGTTTTCACCTCCTCCATTCTCCTGCCATATGACTCAGCACCATGAACTTCATCCACCAGGGTAACCAACCAAAGACCTGCCTTTGGAAGGGTGAGGGCTCTGACTGACACACATGAACATGCACACCCTGCACAGGTGGTGAAGCTGCCCATAGAGTTCCTTTAAGCATCAAAAGCTGCATAAAATCATTAAGCTGTACACAACCTGAATTAGTCAAGTGGACTCCACTTAGGAGTTAGAGCCCTGAGTTTTGACCTATGTATCTTTGCAGAGAAGTTGTTTAGGCTGTGCCTATGCTGTACCAGTTGGTTTTGAAATGACCTAATTAAAATAGATCACTTAAAATAGTAGAGACCTTACTTCAATTTTTTTAACTGTGATAATTTACAGTGCTAAATAAGCCAATTTAATCAAAGTTTCAACTTGTTAGTTAGGGCCATGCTAAGGTTGCCTCTTTCTTCAACCTGCTGAAAATATAATTTAGTTCAGAGAAGAGATTCTGTTGATGGAAATAACAGATCAGTGTTAGAAGATATTGACATTGAGACAATTCATAACCATCAAGATGTATCCCATAATGGTTTGATAATGATCCTCTATTTAAGATTTCACTGTACAAAACCTTATCAGGTAACAGCCTGACATTCATTATACAGTTATGATGGTCTCTAGTGCTCTTTTCTGCTGAGTAGTGGAGGTGACACTGCTTCATTGAGACAGGCAATAAAATATGGTATCACTAATTTCTGATTAATCTGTATCAATTAGACCAATTGCACCATGACTGGTAGAAGGCTTCAAGCAAAATCGGTAGGTTTTGTCAAGTTAAGCACTCAGCCCACCATTATAGAAGACATATTCTTCTAGATACAGACAGCAGAACATGAAATGTTCAAGCACTGTGAAAGAACAGTATTGATGCCTTGTTCTAAAGGTCATTAAAACTCATTACGTACATAGTTCATGCTGTTTTATCAAATTCACACACATGAAAGAAAGAGCTAGTATATCATCTCATTAGTGAGTATTGTTTTCTTGAATGTATATACAAAATAAACCCTTTTTAGCCACATACAAGCCACAATTTATTCAGTGATTTTGGAATGACACACCATGAAGCCTAAATGTATATGCAAATATGATATAGTAGATACATTCTAATAAGCAAAATTTTTGTCATATTCATTCATATGATAGTTCGAAAAATGTAGGGATTTTGCCTCATACAAGTGATCACAGATTTTCTCTATAGCTTTTTCCTTGTCCAGGTTTGTCATAATTCTATGAATTCTGTGACCCAATAACTCCTTGTATTCCAGTATCTTCTGACACAGGAAGGGTAACTGGACTCCTATGGATCTGGGTTTCATGAGCTGATGCTGATGGAAATTAAGTCAGCAACATTCACTCATCAGCAATAATCACTCCATTTCATCTAATAAACACTAAAGTCTTCAACATTAATGTATACAGTGCTTCCAGGTTTCTACTTGGCAAAGTGAAACTTCTGTTTGCATTTTCTGTTTGATGCCTTGGGCTTAGGCTTTTCCATAGTCATCTTTAGGAAGATCTTCACTACAAACTAAAATAAACTTCTAAAAACTGTTATATCTTGATTTTTCAGGACTTTCTAGAAGTAGTTTTTTTCTTCTCAGACTGGTTTCTCATTTCAAACTGCAGGTCTTGGAAAGCAGTCAAGCTTATAAAAGACATTTAAAATGCTTTCCATTTTCTTCCCATCACTCACTGAGACTTTTGATTAAATAACAACGAGGAAAGAAAAGTGTTAAGCCACTCTAAACTGGCAGGCTAAAAAGTACAACAGGGGAGCCTTTGCTTCCAATAACTGTGGAAAAGAAAGCAGGCTGCTGAAGGAAATTATCACTTGGCTCGTGTCAGGATGGGGGAAGGTAAATTCAAAGTTGAGAAGGAAGAAAGGAGTGCAAGATGATATTTTGTATAATCAGAATAACAACAGATAAGGAAAGGAAACAGGCTAGTTTAGTACAGATGACTGTGAAGAGAAGATGATAGAGAAACCAGAAAGGACAAGGTACAGAAGGAAGAGGGATCTCTGGAGTCAAAGCCAAGCAACGGTTCTGCAGGGTTGTTTCTGGAGCTGGTCAGCACAAGAGAAAAAGCAGCATCAGGAACCTACAAAGCGAGAAGAAAGGAGATGGTTTTTTTCCATTCACCTTCCAGAAAATGAATGAACTGTAAAGGAGAAAATATAATGGAAAGAAGCACATGATTAAGGGATCATATCTGGAGCTGAGCAGAGGATTCAATGGGAATAGAGCTGCTAGGTACACCACTACGCTTGATGAAGAAAGAAAGATTTTCTTTATGTACTAATGCTTTTTACACATAAAAATTGTACTGTGTTAATTATATCACCATTAACAAAGCAGTACAGTTTTCCTCTGCTCCTGGCAGCTCAGAGTGTTTGTGTTATATGATAAAAATGTGCTTATACCCATACACTTATTTATATTTCCTCTGGGCCTAAGGACTGCTGTAGTTTGTACTACTATAACTGCTGTCTACACTAAGATGATTATGTCAGGATAAATATTTTGATATAAATATACATGCTGCATTATATCACATGTAGTGCACATATACATTAGATCCCCACTAAGACTAGAAGAAAACACAAGAAAGAGGACAGGTCTAAAACACATCTCTGGGGAAAACCTCCCCTACATGACCTTAACAGACTCATGACTCAAATCAGTGGATATACACTAAGTATGAACATGCCTTTTATGTCACTGTGTTTTAAGAATTTGTTGGTTAACTGAAAGTTGCGATCAGCTGTTTTGCAGTAAAATCTTGCGAATTCACCCTGGCAACTGGAAGTCCCTTCAGGTATTACAGGAAGAATATAAATAATGAGGGGGGAAAAAAGATCAGAAAGCAGCCTTTACAATAATGTAATTTAGTCATTTATGATAACACTATTCAAATCTAGCACAGTATGAAGAAGAAAGTAACACAAGTCTTAGCAGGATAAGACCTTATAGTGGCTTTGGGTTATTAAACATCTCCTGAGGTGTTGCCAGGTCCTGTGGTTTTTTGCAAGGGAGTCCATCCCGTGGGTCAGAAACCTGTGCTTCTAAATCTGATCCTTTGGCCTGATTCACTAATGCCTTGAAATTAACCCAAAATGCTACTAGATCAGGATGACTGAATGTTACACTTTTTTCATGCTATTGCAAAAGACTACAAAATATCTCCAAAGGAACAGAGTAGTAGGCCAACTGTTTTACAGATCTAAACCAAAACAAGTACAGCTCTTCCCATTTCTCGTATGGGGAAATTGAGGCAAAGACATGAGAATCACAGATGCCTGTAGAAGCAATGGTTGTCAGAATCAGTATTAGGACTAACTCCTCTGCAAACACTATTAGACCACACCTTAATGAGATGAATTATTAATACAAAAGCTGCACGGGAAATTCATTTCTGCTGCCTCTCACCAGAGCCAGCTGTTCAGACTTGAATGTGTTGCAGTTGCACAACACAAATTTTGCCTTAAGGATACAGTTACCCAACATGATGGATTTTTCATGATGTCCTTCCCAATAGTATCCTTTTCCTTCCTCTGTCCTTCACCCTTACCCCATCACCACCATGCTTTCAATTTTTGGTTCAGCTTTGTGGAAGGTACTGACTGATAGGTATCCTGTATGTATATGGTGAGCACAGCATTAGCAGTCGCAGGCAGCCTCCTCTGGGCAGCCTTTCCAATCTTCCCTAGATAAGACAGAAAAAAATGAGTTTACATATTTAAACAACAAGCATCAAAACCTTAGCATGTTCTAGATGAAACAAATTTTAAGTTCTCCATCTCTGGTAAAATACATGGGCTAAATCAGTTCCAACGAGGCCAGGAAATTTTCCATTTCCCTGCAGAGCCTGCTAATGACTACTAGTAGAGGTTAACCAATGACCAGTTTTATGATTACTTTATGTAAACACCTTGTCCTCCTGTGTTGTTCTCTCAGGCTTCCTCCCACTTGTCTACGTATTCACTCGCCACGGTGTGCCTAAGCCCCAGATGGTGAGTTCTTTGGGTTAGAGCTTGTTGTACAGTTTTTTACGATGAAGTCCCATTTGCTAATTGGCATCCTTAGGCATTACCACAATAAAAACAATAAATAGTAATAACAAAAAAATAAGGATGGAAGGTGGGTGAAGACATGACTAATTACCTAAACAATACTGGGACCACAAGCCACAGGCAACATGAAAGCTTGGGGAAGAGTAAGCGGGTGGAGAGTCACCTGCATAACAGAGGGTTGGGCGGGTAAAGAATAGGTCTTGCAAGACAAAACTGAGAGTCTTTATTTTGATAGCATCATGGAATTTATAAATTGAGGTATGACAGCTGTAGATTAAGCATGGCATGAGTTATTTAGTCTGTGCGTGTGTGCAGCCTGGCTTGGCACTGTCACACAGACTCATGAAATAAAAAGTGTAGTCGAAACAGTGGTGTAACAAGGCAGGAGATGTGAGAAGCAGGAGTTCCCACACAGGATTTGCAGAAGGACGACTGCTGTACCATGTGCTGTACCATGGCAGCAACCAGGGCTGCTGTGCCAAGCTCGGTGGCAGGCTGCAAGCCTCACCTCCCCTTCCCATGAGAAAACACGTGTTTCCAGGTCTGTGCTGGGCTACATGTAGGTGGAGAAGAGGCGTTCACTTATCCAGGTAGCAGTCATGGCTAAACAACCATTCCTCACCTTCCCCTGGAAAAATGCAACAAAGTGAGCATTGTTTTCCTTACTATGTATTTGAAGTCATTTTCATACCACTCATTGTGTATGTGTCACTTGGGACCACCTAGGCCAAAGGATAATATTCAGAACAGTGACAGTGACAGGCTGAATCTTATTTAAATTTGCATTTATGGACAGGGAGCATAGATATAGTTTGCTCCTGAAATGAAAGAGCAGTTCTTTGCACAGCGGGTAATGAACTTCCAGAATTCATTGCCACAGGAGGTTGGAGAAGTAGGCTATTAGCAGGCATAAAAAAGGGATTAGACAAGATTTGTGAACAATGCCTCTATTAATAGATAGTAAAAGGAACAGGCAGTTCCAATGACTGTGATCTTAGGAGACTGGACCAGAGGAAGAGGCCAGATACGTGTGCTCTCCCTGAACAGCATCTCCTATTGTCACTCTTCAGACTTTGCTATCTGGATCTGCCTGCCCTGTCTCAGGTAACTTTGTGCTGGGAGCTTGGGGGACCTTACAGGATCTGCTGGGGCCTTCAAAACCTGTGGCTTGATCAGGGCAGATGGCCAGCATGCAGGCAGCTACTCCAGTGCCACCATGGGCATTGGGCAGCAATAGTATTTGTGGCTGTTGGTCTGACCCAGCAGGGTCTTTCTTAATGCTCTGATGGGTTAAGTCCCAAGTGGTGCTGCTCTCACCAAAGGGACCAGCAACCAGCATGGTGGGCTTGGGAGGGAGTTATAAAGAACAGAAAGGAACTGGCTTTAATAAACCTTTCACTGAGGCTCAGAAAAATATAGATAGAGGAAGACAGAAGATTCTGCTAATACAGTATGAATTTGATAATTGTCTGGGATAGCACCAAAAGGGTGCACACTCCAAAAAGTGCATGAAAACAGATATTCCTTGATTTCAGGGGTGACAGTGAAAGGAAAGTGGACAGCAAACTAGCCACAACTTTGCAGTTGTATTTTTCCAGCTGAAGGCTCTAACTCCATTTGATTCCTCCTCATACCACTTCTGAGCACTTCTGCTGCCCTTCTCTGGACCTCTTCCAGCTCAGTTACCTCGTGCCTGAGATTAGGCGACTGGACTGGAAGCTGCACTCAAGATTAGGCTGCACCATGGATTCTTATCCTAGCACAAGGATGTTCTCTGTTTTTCCCAGTCCTTTTGCAAATAAATCCTGAGATTGTGTTTGTCTGCTTGACAGGCAGTGAGCTGACATTTGTTATCCACCATCTAACATCTTCTTCCTGTATGGTAATAATTAAATATTTTTTTTTCCCCTTCAAAATGAAAGACCATTTTCTCCTCTGTCTTTGTGCTCTGAAATTCATTTACCCTTGTTATCACTGAGTCATTCTGTATTAGGAGATTCTTCTGGATCTTTTCATAACTATTAAAGTTATTATCTCATTGTCTGGCTTTTCATGGAAAACGAAGATCTCAGTAAAGATTCTTGTGAGTCTCTGCTAATAGAAGCATTGATGAATTTGAGGGTGTTTATAGAAAAATAACAGGAATGAGGAAGACCTGTAATGGCTGATAGACTTATACAAGGGAAAGATAGACTGATACAAGGGAAAAGACTTAAAATAACTCATTATATATATATGTATCCCTGGCTAAATAACAGCCACAGAGCACATAACTAAAGAACAGAAACAGGGAATGCATGAAGAATGACTTAGGGTGGAGCACAGACTGTGATTGAGAAGAATACAAAAGTAAAGGGAACGTAGAGGATCTCAGGAATAAATTTAATGACAGTGACCTATGTACAGATCCAAGAGAATCTCTTTAGGGAAGTAAGAAATCCCTCACCACCGGGAAATTGCAAATAGCACTGGGAAAAAAGGACCAGGAGCAATGGCAGTGAGCACTCACAGAAATGGACTGCGTGATCTCATATATATCTCTGGGCTTACGGGCGATGACTAATCAACACAGGAAAGCATTTCGGTTTGCTTTACGGTTTTGCTTTTGAGTTTTCTGTTCTTTGAGTGAAGTACTGCAACAAATGGGGCACAGCGTCGCGAAAAGAAGCCCATTCCTCTCATACCCATTGAATAGTAATTTAGTAGAGAAAAGAGCACCACCTAGTGCTAGATTCTGTTTGTTGATGCTGAAGCGTCTCCATATGCTCTATCTTCTGGATGTCTTGATTTTAGTGTTTTCCCGCAGTTTATCCAGCCACGGGGGAATTAGTCCTTAGCAGCAAGGAGCATCCCGGCTCCCAATGAGTAGCTGGTTCATCAAGAGCTCAACATCGCTCAGAGTTTTGTGCACACTAAGGTAATGCCTTAGGCACCTAGTTAACATAATTATGGTTACTTGTCTGATTCATTTGGGCCAGATTCTACTACCCTTACTCACCCAGTGAAGTTATGTGCTTCACAGATAAGCCCCACTGCTTTCAGTGGAGTGAAAATTAATCAACACTTCCAGGGCAGGCTTAAGAGGACCAAACTTCAAATGCTTGCACTTTCAAAAACAGGGGGATTCATTGCATTTACCTTCTGATTCTACACTCACATCAAATTTTCAAGATTTTCTTGCAAATGTGAAAGCTGTACACTTTTTTGTTTGTTTGCCTGTTGTGTTTCTTGGTTTTTTTAAATTAAAATCTCCAGGAAGGAAGTCTTCAAAGAAAACATTGCCTTACATGAGAGTTGCCTTCATTATCATGAAGATAGATTATATGTAACTTTAATCATTTTTTCAGCATTTATGGTTAAAATACACTATTGTTGGCTTTGTTTTCTTCTGGTTATCAATCCACATTATGTTAGTGTTTATATTTTTGGTCTTCAAACCCTTCCACTTTGTCTCACAGCATCTAGTTTTCTGTCACAATGTAATTAAAATTTCAAAAGAAGGCAAGAAACAGGTAAATCAACTTAGAATGACTCTGCATCAGCTATCATTACGCATTATTTAAAATAGCTGCAGACTTGAAGATACATGTGGCATTGGTTATGTGGGTTAATTTACATGTAGATGTCTACAGTAAAATGTCCTTTAAATGTCCTACTCCATTTACATTTGTGAGTTTCCTAAGCGATCGTCAGTGACGTCGTGCTACCATGGCTAGATTAAATTTATCTAATAATGGAATTATTTCTTCTCCCCTTGAAATTATTCAGCATTGTACCACTCATTTCAAGTGGAAGATGATGAAACTCAGCTATTCAAATTCCAAATTCCTTCCACATCCTCTGATTTGCAAAACACAGTTTAGCTCATAGACCTTTTTATTTCTGTCCTTTATAGTCCTTCTACATTTTTACCATATCAGGCGGTCTTCACAAAGCATATTCTTCAACTGAAAAGAAATGCTCTGGGTTACCTGCAGCTTTTTCTGCCATATTGTATCTATAGCTTCACTGCTGCAACTATTGGCATCCACTTATGACCATTTTGTACTTGGAATACTATTTTCCTTTCTAAAATATCAGGTGTCTTGTTTTGGATGTTTTTCTTTATAGGAATGTTTTGTTGGTTTGGTTTGGGTTTTTTTAGTGAGTAGGATCTTGATTTATTCTTACACATTTATGCCCTTTACCAAGAAAAGACAGCAGAATTTTTCTGTATGAGTACATGTACGTGAAGATACATATAGGCCATTGAATAAGGGTGGTACAGTGTGGGTACTTATAAAATAACCAAGGTGCCTGTGTGTGACATGTGGTTGGTGTGCATTAATGTTTCAAAGGCCATGTGACTGCAGGGCTCTAATTCCCCCTAAAGCTACAGGGGTGCAGACCATTACCAGCAAAGTCCAGGGACTGCTGGTGTTCACCTCTGCCAGAGACATGGCAGGACCATGCCCAGCTCCTGCTAGGGCTCCATGGGACACTGACATGGAGGCTGACAAAAAAGCCTGATTCAGGACATCTGTAACCATGCTGGTTCCCCATCCTACCGGGCAGTCTCAGCCTCTTTGTGGTGGAGCAGTAAAACTGCTGTACAGCTTTTGCTCTCTGGGTCTTGGATTAGAGCCTTATCTGCACCACCTACGGACCTCAGCAGGCAAAGGGGCTTTCTCCTCCGTCTTTTGAAAATATATGTGTACTATCATATGAAGGACACTCTCATTTTATCAAGATCCTATCGCTCTGAAGTAAAAATATGACAGTGCATGGATACATGTTCGTCTGAGCATGGATACATAGGAGTTACGCCTGTGGCTGTGTGCATGAGTTTCTGGTTCATGGGAACCACCAGCCTGGTACGCTGTACTGTGTTCCCGAGGATGCACCACTGCCTCCACAAGCACATGCACAAGATATGCAAAGGGACTCCCAAGAACTGATGCTGCAGCGATGCAGGAGCTGTGCAGAGCTGAGCATCCACAGCTGGGCTGGGGGATTGCTGAAGACACAATCCTACCCTAGTGTGTCCAAGAAACACCAACGTCCGTGGCTGCGGCTGCACTGCTTACTGTGGGTCACCAGTGGGTGTCACCAGGACTCTTTAAGGGGTATAGTTTCAAAATGATGTCATGATATAAAATACTTTGGAAAAGGCTGGCTTTTTGTTTTTGCATCTTTTCTGTAGTAACAACTGTGGGGAGCGTGGGAGAGCCTGTAGGGAGTGTTATCTCATTGTATGTGGGTTTAATTCTGTCACCGCACTCAGCAATAGAACTTAACATCTATTCATAGCTACACTAGTGACAGTGTAATTAACTAATTAGTAGGGACTAATTGTTAAAAATACGGTATTGCAACTACACTAAATTAAATAGCCTGTGTACTTCTAACTGGGAGAGTTATGAGTCCATGCTTTTTCTCCTTAGGAAACAAACAAACTCCTGAGAAATAAAACCAAACCCAGCAATTCAAAGCAAATTTATACTTCGCTATGACTAAACCAGGAGCAATAGGAGACTCTGGCAACTGCATAAAGGTCAGGTTTATGGCCTCATGCAAGGAGGAGAGTGTGTAGCCATGCACTCATGGCATACAGAAGCAGGTAAGATCCCTGCAGGCACCGAAGGCCTGCTGCTCTGCGCTCTCCAGTCTGGCACCTTGGCTTTTTGTTTTAAAAGCAGCAGAAGTCACCAACCTTACCCTTCAAACTGAGTGGTGCTGGGCTCCCTTTACACCAGCGAGGAGAGAGCAAGCCCTGCTCAGCTCTGCCTGGCAGCTCTTCAAGCCTCCTTCACCTGCTTGCTCCACACGTCAAACCAGAGATGTTGCCAGGGTCTAGGGAAGAAAACCCCCACCTCTTAAAAAATACAGCTGTGTTAATGCTGGTCTGGGAGGGTTAGGTTTCCTCTGGGGACCTCTTTCTTTTCCCACACCCTGACACTGTGCCCACTCTCAGGAAAGTTTGGCAAGGGTGAGGCTAGTTGCCAGCAAGAAACAGGAGTCCAGCTGTGCTTTAAGGATAGCTTTTGCAGGAGCAAACAAATGGCATCTAATTAAAAACTGTTACAGACCAAAGATCTTTTTTCTCAGACTGTCTATTTGTTCCTAGTTATGGTTTTGTTCTGTGTTTTCAGCGAGCATATAATTACCATGAATTATATAGCAGAACAGGGTGTGTATAAGGCACACCTTGAACAAGCTGGTTCTCATTGGCTTGAGCAATGGCTTCAGACGTGCTGTTTCCCAAGCACAGCTTCCAAACCCATGGTCTGGGAGGCCTGGGAGGAAAACTCTCTTGTTTTAAAAAGTGACATATCATACATACTGCAATGATAGTGCACTCTGTAGCTCTTGGATTAACTAACCATAGACCATCCTCATAGCAAATACAGAAGAATTAAAGCTCACAGATTTGAATGATATTAATGCAGATACAGATATTCACTGTTAATAATTTTTAGCAGATATCTAATAAATCTTGTGGCGGTTTTGGCTGGGATAGAGTTAATTTTCTTCACAGTAACTAGTACGGGCTGTGTTTTGGATTTGTGCTGGAAACAGTGTTGATAACACAGGGATGTTTTGGTTACTGCTGAGCCCTGCTTACCCAGAGCCAAGGGCTTTTCTGCTCCTCACCCCACCCCACCAGCGAGGAGGCTGGGGGGGCACAAGGAGTTGGGAGGGGACACAGCCGGGACAGCTGACCCCAACTGACCAGAGGGGTATTCCAGACCATAGGATGTTGTGCTCAGCACATAAAGCTGGGGGAAGAAGGAGAAAGGGGACGTTCAGAGTGATGGCGTTTGTCTTCCCAAGTCACCGTTAGGCGTGCTGGAGCCCTGCTGTCCTGGAGATGGCTGAACACCTGCCTGCCCATGGGAAGTGGGGAATGAATTCCTTGGTTTGCTTTGCTTGTGCATGCGGATTTTACTTTACCTATTAAACTGTCTTTATCTCAACCCATGAGTTTTCTCACTTTTACTCTTCAATTCTCTCCCCCATCCCGCTGTGGGAGGAGTGAGCGAGGGGCTGCGTGGTGCTTCATTGCCAGCTGGGGTTAAACCACAACAATCCTTCTTTTCATATTTGGGCAGGGAAAAGCACCCATCTTGCAGATTTTGAGCCATGACCATATATCAGTTTCGCCCTTAGATTTTTCATAGAATCATGGAATCATAGAATGGTTTGGGTTGGAAGGGACCTTAAAGATCATCTAGTTCCAACCCCCCTGCCATGGGCAGGGACACCTTCCACTAGACCAGGTTGCTCAAAGCCCCATCCAACCTGGCCTTGAACACTGCCAGGGATGGGGCAGCCACAGCTTCCCTGGGCAACCTGTGCCAGTGCCTCACCACCCTCACAGTGAAGAATGTCTTCCTTGCATCTAATCTAAATATACCCTCTTTCAGTTTAAACCTGTTACTCCTCATCCTATCACTACAGGCCCTTGTAAAAAGTCCCTCTCCAGCTTTCTTGTAGGCCCCCTTTAGATACTGGAAGGCTGCTGTAAGGTCTCCCTGGAGCCTTCTCTTCTCCAGGCTGAACAACCCCAACTCTCTCAGCCTGTCCTCATAGGAGAGGTTCTCCAGCCCTCTGATCAGCTTTGTGGCTCTCCTCTGGACTCGCTCCAACAGGTCCATGTCCTTCTTATATTGGGGGCCCCAGAGCTGAACACAGTACTGCAGTTGGGGTCTCACAAGAGCAGAGTAGAGGGGCAGAATCACCTCCCTCGACCTGCTGGTCATGCTTCTTTTGATGCAGCCCAGGATACATTGGCTTTCTAGGCTGCAAATGCACATTGGTGAGTCATGTTGAGCTTCTTGTCAACCAACATCCCCATGTCCTTCTTCCCAGGGCTGCTCTCAGTCCATTTTCTGCCCAGCCTGTATTTGTGCTTGGGATTGGCCTGACCCAATGTCACATTGGTCTTGCACTTTGCCCTGTTGAACTTCATAAGGTTTGCATGGGCCCACCTCTCAAGCCTGTCAAGGTCCCTCTGGATGGCATCCCTTCCCACCAGCGTGTTGACCACACCACACAGCTTGGTGTCATTGGCAAAATTGCTGAGGGTGCACTCAGTCACACTGTCCACATCTCCAACAAAGATGTTAAACAGCACCAGTCCCAATACCGACCCCTGAGGAACGCCACTCATCACTGGTCACCACTTGGATATCGAGCTGTTGACTGCAACTCTTTGAATGTGACCATCCAGCCAATTCCTTATCCAGGAAGTGGTCCATCCGTCAAATCTATGTCTCTCCAATTTAGAGAAAAGGATGTTGTGTGGGACAGTGCCAAATGCTTTGCACAAGTCCAGGTAGATGACGTCTGTTGCTCTTCCCTTATCCACCAATGCTGTGACCCATCGTAGAAGGCCACCAAATTTGTCAGGCACGATTTGCCCTTAGTGAAGCCCTGTTGGCTTTCACCAATCACCTCCTTATTTTCTATGTGCCCTAGCATAGTTTTCAAGAGGATCCGCTCCATGATCTTGCTGGGCACAGAGGTGAGACTGACTGGCCTGTAGTTCCCTGGGTCTTCCTTTTTTCCCTTTTTATAAATGGGGGTCATGTTTCCCCTTTTTCCAGTTGGTGGGAACTTCCCTGGACTGCCATAGTTTCTCAAATGTGATGGATAGTGGCTTAGCCACTTCATCCATGAGTTCCCTCAGGACCCATGGATGCATCTCATCAGGTCCCATGCACTTGTGCACCTTCAGGTTCCTTAGATGGTCCCGAACCTGATCTTCTCCTACAGCAGGCAGTTCTTCATTCTCCCAGTCCCTGCCTTTGCCTTCTGTGACTTGGGTGGTGTGGCTGGAGCACTTGCCGGTGAAGACTGAGGCAAAAAAGTCGTGGAGTAGCTCAGCCTTCTCCATGTCCCAGTAACCAGGTCTTCCGTTTCCTTCCGGAGAGGGCCCACATTTTCCCTAGTCTTCCTTTTATCTCTGACATACCTATAGAAGCTTTTCTTGTTGCCCTTGATGTCCCTGGCCAGATTTAATTCTATCAGGGTTTCCTAACCTGATCTCTGACTGCTCAGACAATTTCTCTGTATTCCTCCCAGGCTACCTGTCCTTGCTTCCACTCTCTGTAGGCTTCCTTTTTGGTTTTGAGTTTGTCCAGGAGCTCCTTGTTCATCCATGCAGGCCTCCTGGCATTTTTGCCTGACTTCCTCTCTGTTGGGATGCATCGCTCCTGAGCTTGGAGGAGGTGATCCTTGAATATTAACCAGCTTTCTTGGGCCCCTCTTCCCTCCAAGTCTGTATCCCATGGTACTCTACCAAGCAGATCTCTGAAGAGGCCAAAGTCTGTCCTCCTGAAGTCCAGGGTAGCAGGCTTGCTGTGTGCCCTCCTTGCTGCCCTAAGGATCTTGAACTCCATCATTTCATGGTCACTGCAGTCAAGGTTGCCCTTGAGCTTCACATTTCCCACCAGCCCCTCCTTGTTGGTGAGAACAAGGTCCAACATAGCACCTCTCCTTGTTGGCCCCTCTATTACTTGGAGAAGGAAGTTATCACCAACACATTCCAGGAACCTCCTGGATTGCTTATGCCCTGCTGTGTTGGCCCTCCAACAGATATTGGGGTGGTTGAAGTGCCCCATGAGGACAAGGGCTTATGAACGTGAGGCTGCTCCTATCTGTCTAGAGACGCCCTCATCCGCTTAGTCTTCCTGGTCGGGTGGCCTGTAGCAGACCCCCTCTATAGTGTCACCTGATCCCTGTCCTCCCTTTAATCCTGACCCATAAGCTCCCAGTTGGCTCTTCATCCATCCCCAGGTGGAGCTCCATGCACTCCAGCTGGTCGTTGACATAGAGGGTGACACCCCCTCCTCATCTCCCCTGCCGGTCCTTCCCAGAGGGTCTGTATCCTTCTGTAGGGGCCATCCCACCATGTCTCTGTGATGCCAATAAGATCACAGCCCTGCAGGCTTGCACACATCTCTAATGCCTCTTTTTTATTACCCATGCTATGTGCATTTGCATAGAGGCATTTAAGTTGGGCCCCTGATGAAGCTGACATTGGCTGGAATTCCTTTGTGCTGCTCTTCAGGTGCTGTTCTGCTGACCTGTGATCCTTCTCCAGGCTCTGGGCATCTATTGCTGTCACTGGTATCAAACTGGTATGAGTGGGATGGACTGAGGTTCCTCTCTCCCAGCAACTTTAGTTTAAAGCCCTCTTCTCCAGCTTGGCAAACCTGTGACCGAAGATGCTCTTCCCCTTTTCTGACAGATGGACCCCATCAGCTCCCAGTAGACCAGGTTTCTCAAAGCGAGTCCCATGGTCTAAGGAGCCGAACCCCTGGCTGTGGCACCAGTCCTGTAACCATTTGTTGATTCGCCAGATTCGAATGACCTTTTCAAACCCCTTCCCTTTGACTGGGACGATTGATGAAAAAACTACCTGCGCTCTCGAGTCCCTTACTGCTGCTGCCAGGACTCTGTAATCCTTCTTGATATTGCTGTTACAACAGTAACTTGATACTCCTGTTACTCATTCTGTTACAGCAATCTTTCATGAAGGCATCCTGAAGGCTTCAACAGGCAAGGTGATTTTAAAATGATGATGCTATCAAGAGCTAAAGTGAAGAGCAAATCATTGACTGAAATGCTCAGCAGCAGAGCGTGCTGATAGACTGAGCTCACCTGACTGGAAATCAGTGCTGTTGCTCAAGCCAAAATAAGAGGTAACTAATTATCATTATGGCACAGGACTAAAATATATAGGGAATGTATGTTGATACTTAGTCTTCCTATTTAGTTATTTCTGCATAGACCTGCTCAGTCTAATTCCCCAGTTAGGTTGATACAGCAGTGATTTAGAAATTTGTCTGAGAACTTGTTATGGTTACTAATTGTACTCCTTGCTGACAAAGTGAAATGCAGTAAATCCAACCTGCTACCTAGCTCGAGTGGTAGATGGGGGCAGGACATGAAGAAGCCCCAGGGCTGTTTACAGAGTATTTCTAGATGGATTTCAATGCCAGTACCTTTCACTACTGGAGTTAAGGTTTGTCAGATTGAAGACCTGAAGACAGTCTTTGTGCTCTGAAGTAGCCTATTTACCTGGTAAAAGAGTGACCACATTTTACTGCTTGATGAACTGTGGGACAAAGTCCTACCTTGCTTTCCTTTTTGTTCAAGCTGAAGTGCACAATGCACACACAGGCCTGGAAATGGAAAACGTGTCCAGCTGAACTGTGACGCTCCTCACCACAAGATACCCTCCGACCAAAACCCCCAGTGATATTCGGAAGAGACCAAGGTCTTCCTGTGTCCTTGTGTGAGGTGCTCCTCAGTTGTACAAGCAGCTGAGTGGTGTTAGTGCCCTGTACTTTGCCATGCAAAGTGATAATTAAGAGTGATCAATAAACCCTTCACGTACCAAAGTCCAAGCCACGTAGTGAATAACTGGGATTACAGGAAACTACCCCTACGGGCAAATTTTTATATATTTGTCCACTATGGGTACCTGTCCATGCAGCTGCTGATCTGTCTTTCAAATTAAGCTAAAGCACTCAGGCATTGATCAAATTCAGTGCAGTGGCTCATTCACCTGGCAAACCCTCTCGAGATCCACAGAAATTTTGGTGTGAAGTTGAGTAAAAACCAAAGAAATTGATGTAATACTGCTTTTCACTCAGGAGGCAATTCCTGCCTCACTTTGGCCAGGCAGCAATGTGGGCAGCCATTTCATTAGAAAGACAGGATTTGTCGTGAAAGCCTTTGTGCTGCCTTTTCCCTCTAACCCCTAAGTTAGGAGGCAACAAGAATCATCAATGAGTTGTGCCTAAGGGCCATAGACCCAGAATCCAGCTACTTACTAATACATCTTAATATCCATCACTATCTAATTCACCGTTCAGTCTTTAGCATAACTACATGTATTTCTCTAGAATGCTCAGTTAAATATCCTTAATTATACAGGCCTTCCTGTATATTTTCTAACTGATCTACTACTTACAGTATTTCTTTTAACTTGTGGATCATGTTCTTTCAAATGAATCTGAACTTTAACCTGTGCTAGTGTCATCGGCCACATGCTGAGCTATCTTCTGTTACCCAACATGTTTTATAAATTGATTTTTGGGTAGCAAATACTATGATTTATGTACTATGATACAAACTCCTTTTTAGTTACTAATAAAATTTTGTGAAATCTTTTCTGGGAGGACTGACATTTTCCAGGCTTGACTCAGTTCAAAGGTATACACATACAAGAAAAGAAAAAAATTTTTTGTTTTGTTTTGTTAGATGACAGATAAAGACAAAAGATTTTTTTATTTTATAAAACACCGAGTTTGCCAGTTCTTGTAATTTTATCAAGAATTTCAAAGATTTGATGTTTTCCATAAAGCTCAAGCTCTTGCACACCCATAATTATGCAAGAGTAAAATCCTTCCAGATTAATAAGAAAGTATCCAGCACTCATATTCACAAAGAAAATAGGAAAATTTAGATTAGCTATATCCTGAAGGCTCAGAAATCAGAAGCACAGAGATGACAACAATCCAGTACTTGTTGTTTTGTAAAAATGTCACTATTTTTAAGCAAAGCTGCTTGAGGCGTGGCATTAGCGAACATGAAAGCTTGCTCCATTCTTCTTCACATAAGTATCAGAAATGTTTGAATTCTATCATTGGAAACAGATTGTGCAAGTTGTCCCTAGCACGTAGCACCTAGTTTTGAAGCATGAAGAAACAGGTTTTGAATCGCCAGGGAAATGGTACTGAAATATCTCTCTGTAAGAAGAGGCGGGGAAGCATTTCATCACGTTCAGTAACTCGTAGGTCCAGCTGGCTGTGGCACATGCAGCAGTGCTCCTCAGAAAACACATTTTCCACTTTTATTTACACAATATATGTGGCATGCCTTGACAAGTGTATCAAGGCAGGGTCTACTGGATGCAGAGGGAAGACTATGCCGAAAAGACACAAATACCGTAACACTTTACTCAGGTATTTCCCAGGCTGCAGCAACCAGCAGTTTAGGAACATTCAGGTCTTGCCAAGGCAATCAGGACACATGTTTGATAATCACCAGGGGACATACCTAAAGATGTACGTGGGTGTAACTCAGTGTTGGCAACGTTGAGTGGTGCTGCATCTGCATGAGGCATACCAATAGCTCTCAAAAAATCTTGATTACAGTGGAAATAAAGAGTAATTTCACATTCATGCCAGCTGGTTGGTGATCCACCAACAGCCTTCACACACTGCTTTATGTCTCACCCACACAACAGCCGCCCAGTTTGTCTATTCTCCTACTCTGGGACAGAGTCCCCTCCTCAGGGCAATGGGGAGCTGGCTGCTGTGGGTACTTGTGTCAGCGTATGCCACACACAAAGCATTAGGTGGCCCTTGCAGTCTGTGCCCCACACGCTCATCATGCTTACCACTGGACTCAGGTGGGTGGCCTGGGACAAGTGTCTTCTAGCATGTCAAGAGGATGCTGGAAGTGCTGGTGTCCAGGCAGAGAAACCACAGCATGCCAGAAAGGCATTCCTGTGGTCATGGCTGGATGTGGCCAAAGGTTCCTGAAGGCACCTCGTGTCCCGTAAGGATGAGGGGTTTAAAGATGTTCTACAAATGGGTTAAAAAAGTAGCATTTAAATTTTCTTTAGCCCTTACAATGCTGGCTAACATCCCGTGGTCCAGGGGCTCGAAGTTAACCTGGCTCTACCGATTTGCTAGAGGTGGGCAGCAACTCCCTGGCTGTGGGCAGGCTCTTCTGGGGTGGAGGTGAGGTCTCCCTGCAGTAGGAGGAGTGGTTCTCCAGCTGCTCTACCTCACCCTTTCGGTTGGTTAGGGAGTGGGTCCCTGGCTGGCTGTCCCACCCCTATGCTCTAGCTGGGGAGCAGCTCCTTAGTCTCATTCTTGGTTGACTTCATGGCAGCCCTTGCACAATCCCTGGAACTACTGCCAGGCATCTCTGTTATGTGAACACTCCCAGAGCTCTTATGTACTCGGCTTGAAACAAACTTCAAAGATGCGCTGCTGCTGGTCTTCAAAAGAAAGTTGCTGCTGCCCCCAGAGGGGAAGCATTCCCTGGCTTCCCTGCACCCCGGCTTTCCCTTTCCTCTTCCCCACCGCTTTTCTCTCCTGTGAAGTGCGGCTGCCCTTTCAGCCTCTGAGCCTTTAACCTCACCCCATCAGCATGAGGTAGGGACTAATGCATTCCTCCTTCCCCAGTCGTTTCCACCACGGCAGCGGGCTTTAGCAGCGAGGCAGGGTGTGTTGGCAACGTTTCTTCGCCCAGAAGCCACGCAGAAGGACACCCTGCTATTGCTGCTGGCCTCAGCCCCGCTCCTTTACTGGGGCCGGGAGAACATGGTGTTTGGGGAAGCCAGGCTGGCAGCTATGTTTGCAATACAGAACAAACGTTTAAGCTGGAATGTGTCAGGGGGACTAAGCTGTTTTCTCAATAAAGCCAGTTCTCACCCTTTTTATCACAAATATCCTAACAGTTGGATTTCTCCTCCACCCTGGGAATTCCAGTTCTGTGGAGGTAAGCAAAGGAGAGAAAGCCACAGCTTTTTTTTAAAAAAATAAAATAAATAAAAAGCAACCTATTTCTAGCTTCACGGCCAGAGAGTAAAGCATGAAAATATGAACCACAGGCAAAGCCAAATGCAAAGCGGTGCCGTGGGTGCATATGCTAGCTAGGTACTGCCAGTGTTGTGTGGCAGCCCTCTGTTCCGGGGACCTTCCCCAGCACCTCCTTTTGAGAAAGCCAGCCCGGGGTGTAAGCAATTGTGCTCAAAACTCAGTAAATAAACAGAAGCACAAGCACAAGGGGAGGGGAAAAAACCCCTAAAATTTTCCAAAAGGTCTGACCCCCTTATTTCACCATAGAAGCGTAGGGTTGGGAGCATGTCCCTCTAATCCTGTCTGTTGTCTTCAAATTCTCTGGTTTGTGGACAGACAGGCAGGGTCAGTGATCCCTGCAGTGGAAACCTGTCTGAAAGTGAGCTCTGATAGTCTCAGATCTGCTTTCTCTGGAAGCCTTTCTGGCCCAACCTCTTCAAAGTGCAGGAGGGAAGCACCATCTGCCTGCTGGATCAGAGGAAGAGTGAATAAGATTTAATTAAGATGATTTTTGCCCTCCAGTCAGGTTGTTTAAAAATTAATTTTAGGTCTCCTACCCCTTCAATTAAACGCGTAAGCTAGAGGGAGCAATGCACCTTGAAATATTGATTCTGTCTCTCAGATGGCAGTGACCTACATTTGCGGGTGCTCAGCCCATGAGCCAATGCCCGGGATTGTTGCTGCCCTGCTGCACTGCACACGGGAGGAATGATCAAGGTGCTGGTTTGGATTAGAGGCAGACTTTGACGTGAATCCTTTAATTTCTTTTAAATGCATCATGATTCATTATCTCAGGCAGGATCCCATATCAGGTGCATGAAGAAAGCTTTGTGAGAGGCAAGCTGAGGTTGTTTGATCAAAGCTGTGCCCTAGGCAATGTGAGAGTGCTTCCCAGCCTACTACAGCTGGTTTCTGTAAAGGCAGACAGCACTGGTTGGAGTGCTGGAATTGACTGGAAGGAAACTTAGATGTGTTTCATTTTTTTTCCTGAAATTTTTCCCCCTCAGCTTATCAGTCATGTCAGTTCTACACAACAAGGCATAACTAAAGGCCAAATTCAATTCAGCTTTCATCTACACCTGCAAAGCTTACATCATCTTCACTGAAGGCTTCCTAAGTGTGGCAGACAAGTATTCGGCTAGTAAAATGTCAGCCTGGCAGAGATAAAGTCATGAAACTCTTGGGAAATGCCGTGGTTACTGAGCCCTGCCCATAGCGGCGCTGATGAGGATGCAGATCTGCTCCAATTAAGTAATGCAGCATGCAAACAATGGGAAAAAGAGTTTGGGAAGGAATTTAGGATCTGTGAATAATTTTGACTTCAACTATCACCAATTATGTATTCCACGGTATATTGCATAGTCTGTCACTCCCAAGAGCTGCTGAGCAACTTAAAATTATATTCATACAAAACAAACCCTTAAGTGCCTTCATAAGGTTAAGGGTCATAAATGCAGTTGTTATTTTATGTGTTGTGCCTGAAAGTAACGGCAATTTCTTCACCCGCTAATAGCAGAAGGAGTTGCATATGTCATCATCAGAATGCACTCACTATCAATAATCTTTACAGAGGACGCTTGCCAATAAAACTACTCTAGCTATCCCACAAAGGGAGCAAGCCTGGCTCAGGAGCAAACCTTGGCAATGCTATGCTGATATGAGTCTGCAAACTCAGCAGTAACATGGGTTCTTGCAAGTTCCCCTCTAATAATCTAATCAGTGTCATTAAGGAAACCTTTTAAGAACAGCTAGAGATGCCTGGTGACTTTAAACTTCACGGACCAAACATTTGTTTTGTTTAGTTTCCCTGACATGCCCTGTGTTTCACCAGGAATAAATTTGGCTTCACTACTTAACGTGGTGTTCAACTCGGCGCCAACTTTCTTTCTTGCCAGAAGCTCACTGGACTGGAGTTTTAGCAGCACTTTTCAAACAAGATTCCTGAGGCTTAACGTTACACGTGGAACAGGAATTCTGAGCCTGTAAGACTGCACAAAAGCTTCTGTATTTGTGCCTGAATCTGGTGCTCAGCCAGCTGCTGGACAAACTGATTGAGGTAAATGAAGCAAGACTTGGGTGATGAACAGCTCTCCCAGGTCTTAAGTATTCCTGCACACTGATGAAGTGCATTTGCAGTGAAACTCTAAGACCATGAGGTCTCCATGGCATGCAGCAGAGCTGTGTTCTTGCCCCCACCCAAGCCTGCTGTGGTTGAGGACTCAGCTTCAAGTGCAACAAAGCAAATAGTCTCTGCTCACACACACCTCATTCTTCAGGAGAGTGTGCGTTTGCACCTCTTCTGCCTCCACCCACAAGAAATCAAAAAAAAAAACTTGAAAAGATCGTGACAGTCAGATGGGATTAGAGCACAAACCCAGATTACGGCCAGTTTAAGACCTGTTTGGGCAGGTGGATGCAGACAGCAGAGGTCTTCTGCCCATGCTCCAGGCTGGCAGGGCAGGAGCCTGCTCTGATCTGGAGGCAGCCCAGCACTGTGTTTAGTGCAGCCCAGCACTGTGTTCAGCCCAGCACTGGGTAATGCAGGGAAGCTCCTGCATGAAGAAGTGCCTTTTCGAGGTGGGCGATGCTGGCTAAACGTGCTTTCATGGGTGCCTGGGCAGGGCAGCTTGGGTCTGTCTGTACTTGCCCACCTACAAAAGCAGGAGAAGAGCTGGAGAGACTTGTCCTTTGTGGCTCCAGGTCTTCAGGCCTTTCCTTCCAAACTCACAAATAGCTTTTCTGTCCAATGGCATTCAGCATGCTGGCTGAGTTGTCCAGGAAAGCACAGGGTGCTGCAGCCCTGTTGAGTCCAGCAGCACTGGAGTTTCTGCTTTCATAATTACCCTTCAGCCAGGAGGGGCTGTTTTGGCACTGCCTAACACGAGCCATAGATGCCATCGAACAACACCCTGGGCCAAACAGGCACTTTCTGCTGGAGCACCCCAGCACCCATCAGAATCAAAACCTGTCCTGGCTTCATTCAAGCCTGAATTTGTCTACTTCCAACGTCTGCATCTCATTTAGGCTTTTTGCAGCAGCATAAGGCTCTGAACTAGCAAAGCAACCATGCACCTTCGAGCACGGCTTTAACAAAACAACTCAAACCACTTTGAACATGGCCTTACACTTCACAGCAGGCTAGGCGGGTATTGATGATACACCCCTGAACTATGTCCTAGGTAAGGGCATGCTTTGGCCCATCTGATCCGGTTTGTCTTGAACATGCCCCTGGGAACTCCAGCCTCCACTGGAAACTTTGACAGGCAGAACAGGAGTTAAAGCCAAGAGAGTGAGAAGATTGGTTTTTCGGAAATAATCCTTAGTTAGAGGAGAAGGGGTCTGGAAAGGTCGGAGCCCATGCCAGTGTAGTAACCTCAGGTTTCCCAGAGGCACTCAGCGGGCAGAGGAGCAGGCGCTTCGGTGGTGTCCCCCGGGGAGCCGGGGCTTGCAGCCCTCACCGGCACAGCAACATCCTCAAGGAGCAGCCCAGCCTCAGAGCAGGGCGGGTGGGTCACAGGAGACTGACAAAGCCAGATGGGATTGACTAAGGAAACAGCTAGCAGACATTTTTTAATACCAGGGTTTTTTTCTGGTTGTTAATTAAAACCTCTCTCAGACAAGCAGTTTTCAGCCCATGACTTGAAAGAGGAATTGAACCTCCCTTCAGAAGTCCCTGGAAGTAAGTCCTTACAAAGGAAGCGCAGTCGTTCTCCCAGGCCGGCATTACTTGCCTCCACTTTCATCTTGGCATGAAATGCATTAATCACGCTTTTTTTCACCCATAATAATGAAAGCAAGAAGAGACTAATAAACAGAGTCCTCATCCTCCAATGCTCAGCAATGAGCCATATGGCACATATGTAAGTGAAGATTAGCGATTAGACAGCAGTTGAATTCTCTGTAACGTAATTACAGTATAAAAATGGGTTAGCAAGAGACTGCAGCAGCACCTCCTTGAGCAATGTATGCTCATTTTGGACTAGCAAGGAAATGGGGTTTTTCATAATTTTGCTTCCGTGGCTGCCATTTCATACTGGATATAAAGGGATTTTAGGCTGAATAGCAGAGCTCAAACAAGGCAGGTCATTATTTGGGAATTGATTATATTTATGGGTTACCTATAAATACTCCAAAGGACATTATGAAAAGCAATTGTGTGCTTCTGATGACCACTTGCTAGGGCTAAAAGAGGATTATTTGTTTTTCAAAAGTATGAGCTGTGTAACTTTTAAACCAGCCTGGCACTGGAGGCATAAACTGATACTGGGAAGCGTTTGCTAGTGCAAGAATGTCCTATTATTGTGAGCATACACCTAGCAAAGCCCAGCTTTATCACTACTAGTTGTTGCACTTCAGTATACTTTGCATTAGTACCTTGTTAGCTACTGATCACTCTAGTTGTGCAGACATTATATCTTAAGACTTTTCCTAAAAGTGTTCGCTGACTACCACTTTACAGTACCCACTCTCTCTCTTCCACCACTTGCCATCAAAGGCTGAGTCCCCGTGGTGCCAACCCACGAGGATGCGGTCTGTCTCACTGGGAAGCATCTGCAAGGTCTGGCCATGAGATGCTTGGGGACTTCTGCTCACACACACGTTTGTGCTGTACATTTCCCGGGGAGGAGGATACCAGCACCCAGATGTCTCAGCGCTGCACCCACCCCAGGAGGGGCAGAAAGCAGGCCAAAAGCATGGGAAGGAAGACTTAGTGCAACCTGTATATTTGTCGTGGTTTAACCCCAGCTGGCAACAAAGCACCACATGGCCGCTCGCTCACTCATCCCACAGCGGGATGGGGGAGAGAATCAGAAGGGTAAAAGTGAGAAAAACTCATGGGTTGAGATAAAGACAATTTAATAGGTAAAGCAAAATCCGCATGCACAAGCAAAGCAAACCAAGGAATTCATTCCCCACTTCCCATGGGCAGGCAGGTGTTCAGCCATCTCCAGGACAGCAGGGCTCCAGCACGCCTAACGGTGACTTGGGAAGACAAACGCCATCACTCTGAACGTCCCCCCTTCCTCCTTCTTCCCCCAGCTTTATGTGCTGAGCACGACGTCCTATTGTCTGGAATACCCCTCTGGTCAGTTGGGGTCAGCTGTCCCGGCCGTGTCCCCTCCCAACTCCTTGTGCCCCCCCAGCCTCCTCGCTGGTGGGGTGGGGTGAGGAGCAGAAAAGCCCTTGGCTCTGGGTAAGCAGGGCTCAGCAGTAACCAAAACATCCCTGTGTTATCAACACTGTTCCCAGCACAAATCCAAAACACAGCCCCATACTAGCTACTGTGAAGAAAATTAACTCTATCCCAGCCAAAACCAGCACAATAATAAACACAGAGACCTCCAAACACACTGGCACAGGAAACACCAACTGATAAAGAAGTCTCTCATGAATTTCATGTATTTATAGCACAGTGTGGCTATAATCAAGGAGAAGAACATTTTAACTGAGATACAGAGGACAAGATATTAGACTTACTGAGTGCAATCTTTTTGGTTGCTTTAAATATTAAAGAGGTTGGGTTTGCTTCAGTATCTCGCTTATCATTTATGGTGAGAATAATTTCTGCTTCCCAAAGACCCAAGTCTTTATGAAAAGCATTATGAATCTGATCTATTTGAAATGCAGCTCTAAAACACAACAAATACAAACTCTCTTTCAAAGACACTTCAATCTAAATAACTTTTAGGACAATCTTCACGTTAAAATTGATCAATAAATGAACATTTTTGTTTCTTTTGTTGTTTTTGTTATCCTACAAATGCTGTGTCATGGCCAGCTTGTCCCTCTATGTTTCATGACAACAGAAGAAAAGTAATGTGCTATTGCATGATTATTTTATGTCCAAGACAGGTTTCATTATTCCCTTTTTCCAACACATGGCTCCTCCCATGGGCTCTCTTGGACTGGTTTTTCCCAGACCTCATCCCAGCCTGGTTTCTCACTTGGGGGGTCAGCCCCAGGACCCAGCTGGCTCCTCAGCCCTGCATCAGCCACCATCACAATCTCTTTTTTAATTGCCTGTTTGAATACAGATCATACACAATAAACTTGCACTGGGTCAGTGCAGTATTTTTAATACGTCACTGTTACCCTCTCATAGATTGTCTCACTTACATGAGGTTAAAGACACTAATTTAAAAAATACAAAGCAGGTGCTGCAGAATGAGCCATAATCAGAAATAAGGCGACAGAAAGGCAGTGTGAGGTATTCTCCCAGAGCACACACAGGCAGGTCCTGACTGCTTTGTGAATGATACATAAGGAACACTGTAAACTCAAAGTAAATGCAACATGTTTAATTTGAGGTTGAAATAAATTACAACTGTAAAGCATAATTTATTGCTTTATAAATTGTCTGCTCTTAAAAGGCATTAATATCAAACATAAAACAAAGACACATTCGATTAGCAGTTCAGTTCTCTTAAGCTTCATGAACAGCTCAGTAGGGGGATTTCATTCTATATACGATTGAAATCTCTGATCACAGGCTCATAAACTTGACTTTGGCATGCATTACCATCATTCAGACATGTTCAGGGGACTGTAGATGTGTTCATTTTCTTTAGGATATAATTTTTATTGCAATTTTCCCTAAAATATCCCATTGAATACCAAGTCCTTCATTCTTCACTCAAATACAAATCCCACTGGTTTCAAAAAACTCCTCTAAAAGATATGTGGGGTTTTCAACCCCTGCAGAAGGAGGGCTTCCAAGTCTAAAACAGGAATGAGTCTGGTCCCAAAACTAAGTGAAAAACAAACTCCTCCTACATTAAAATACTGAAATCCCATGCACAAAAAACATTTCCTCTCATTCTGAAGATTCTTGCAAAAAATCCCAACATTCTCTGAATGAACTGATGCGGATACTTCATATTTTTATTGTACAGTTAATCCATGCCTGAGACTGGCGTGAATTTTGCTCAGCACCTGTACTCCTCTAGGATGCAGACGCAGACAAGTCCAGTCTGCCCTGAGTCCTGGGGGCTGCGAGGGTGCTCACAGGAGGCTAAGTGCACTGAGCACGTTGCAGTATCCAGCCCTAAATGCATAGATGCTACGACACAATGAGCTGGATCTGGCTAGCTCCAGCTAGATATGACAGACAGAAGGAAGGCCAAAAAGTCACTTCCTTGGCCTCCCGGCTCCTGAATGCCAGAAAGGGAATAAACTGATGAGCAGCTCTCACTGCACCAGGAAAAAGGATTCCACCAAGGCATCCTGCCCTGCTCTGACCCTCTTGCACTGCAAAGGCCAAGTGCTCCTCGTGCCTTGGCTCCAGAACAGCATCTCCCTGAGCAGGAAGCATGTACTTATGCTCTTGCTTTCCCATCTGGGTCTGAAGCAGCATAAAAAGTGAGCTGGCTTGTGCCCTGTATTACATCAGAGGCAAAACTCTCCAGAAACAGAACCGGAGACTCCCGCCTCAGTTAGCCCTTGGAAAAACTCAGAAAGTTTGCAGAGAAAATCTCCAGGGCAGCTTCTCTTCCAGCCACAAAACTAACTTTAAAAATAATGAGCCCTGGTACAGAAAATCTTTCTAAAACTGGCTCAGCATTGCTTAGAAAGTTCCTATTTAGAGAAGATTTTCTTCTCATACCAGCCTCTAATGTTCTTGTCATGCCTACGAGAATGTCAACAGCTGAATGAGATGCTAAGATATTTTATGCCATATTACTGAATGGGAATGGTTAAGTCTGTTACTGGATCCAATCTGTACCAAACTTCAAGGAAAATACTATTATATTGATCCTGGAGCTATTTCAGTTTTCATTAAAATTTAATCAGTAAGTATGTATCTTTTGTATGTTTTATGCATAATGTCATTTAAAAAACAGCAAACAAACTTCTTTCTTCTAAACACAATTTCCTCAGAAGATGTGTCTCTGTTGTGCCGTGAGGGATGGCCAGCTTTGATATCTGCGAGGTGGTACAGCAGATTTCAGGCGCTGCACTTGCCCCTAATGGCTCCCAAGGGCCATGGCAGAGCTTTGGTGGGAGGCTGGGAGCATGCAGGACCACACCTGGAGCTGTGCCGAATTGGGCCAATTGTTCAACACTTTTCAGTGTCCTCCTCATTCAGGGACTGGTCAACCCTGGTTTAGCTCCCAGCCACATGGTAAAGTGCTTAACGGAGGGGTGGGGAACACTAATGTCCCTTCCTCCAACTCAGCTCCTGCCTTGGGAGAGGCTTGTGGAAAGATGGCTTTGTGGCTGCTTTGCTCTAGCAGAAGGACACTGCAGCTGGGACAAGGGCATGCATTCGATGAATGCCTGATTCATCACCATCCTAGAGAAACATAACTCAGAAATGTGCAAGCCTTTAAAATCATCAGTCATCTCATATACGCTCACCGAGAACAGATTCTTGGCTGAGTTCTTTTTTTCCTTAGCAGTTCTGAATTTTTCTTTGAAGATGAGAAGGAGGAAAGCTAGCCTTCAGGGAGAGGGACAAGCAGAGACATTGCAAATTAAAATGCGCGCATATGTCATCCACCACAGCAGTGACCTCCAGTCTGCACTTAACAACACAACATCTTATTATCTTGAACCTTAATTTCTCATCCCTTTCAAAGGTTCCCAAAAGCATTCCTTTCTGTGTCAGTGCGATGTCCCAGGGGACTCTACAGACAAAACTAATGAGAGGAACAAACTGTTGTCACCAGGAAAGGTTACAGGGTTACATTCAAGCCACAGACTCTGGAGGAGCAAGGAGCAGAGTTACTCCATTTTCTGGTGCAAGTGCTGTACCAAGCAGCAAGACGAGCACACGGCGAGAAGGAAGATGGGCTAATGGTTAGTGCATTGGACTGGGATTTGGCAGAGGGAGTTAATTCACCTTCCCCTTGTTATTGAAGTGATCGGAAAAATGAAACAGTTTATATTAACTTCAGGGTGCTCAAACATTCCCAGCTCAGCAAATACACCCAAAATATTTCTCCTCTCTTAACAGTTCCTAACAGCTTATGCATTGCCCCGCTCAGACTAAGCACACCAGACAGAAATTTTCTAAGGAATCACACTTCTAGGAAAAAAAGAACCAACAAACTTCAGGATTGCTACATCTCGGCTAAGGCTCATTTCCCCATCTGCAAAGCCTCTTACCCCTCCTGATCTTCACTCCCAAGCTGCCCATTTGCCGTGCACTTGCAGCCAGGGAGAACAGATCCGGAACTCTTAAATTCATTCACATCTTTATTTCTAATTCACCAGCTTTTGCCTCCTGCAAGGCACTCAGGCCAGCACTGTCTTAGGGGCTTCTGTTTAAAGCACCTTCTGACCGACTGGGGACCAGGCTCCTACTGAACTGAAAAGCAGATGGGACAATCAGTGAGTGCATCTGAAAGAAAAGCTGTTAACTGGTGCGTTTGCTCACAGGGAGGGCAGTGTTCAGCTACTCTAGCAAAATATGGCAGGCATATTAATTAGTGGTTATAAAATGCTCTAACTTTTCACAGACCTTTATAAGTGCTGAGCATTTTAACTGGCAGGACAGCCATGCCTGAGAATTCAGTGTATTGTTAGAAACTGGTATTTTCCTCTCCTACAATCCTTCTCATCACAGACTGTCTCGTGGAACAAACAAGTGTCTATATTGTGATTTTACCAATGGAGGAACTGGGTCAGAGATAGACACCAGCTGGATCAGACCCATGGAGCAGATGAAAGACTTAGTCAAGCAAAAACTAAGTCACTTGATGCCGGGCCCAGTGCTCCATCTCCCCACCAGAGGTTACCAAATAGGGGACATAAATAATCCCCCAAAGGAACTGATGTATTATGAAGGGTAAAGAGCCTCTGAAGCTATGCATAATGGCATAAAGTACAGCACAAGTGTATTACATATTTAGCTCTATCCCTGCTTCTCTGTCACGAGGGCAGTGGGTTGCTCGGACAGATGCCTTCTGGTCAGCCTATTATGCTCCTTCCTATGGAAATGCAGGTAAAGGTGTGTATGTAATTCAGTAGTAGAACAGGAGTTTGGTTTCACATGGGCTGAAAGAATGTTTCTTATACCCAAATGAGATTTTTGCATGCATCTGCATACTCACTCAGATGCTGCCTCTGCCGTGCTCCATGCCTGAGTTTCATGCCGGGTTTGCTCTGCGTAGCAGGCATATCATACGCACACAGTGACCTGGTACAAGAGCACATTCTGCAGGCCAAGTCTCAGGCAAAAATTCACCTACAAAACCTAAGTGTGTTGGTAGTTTTCTTGCAGTGAATCGGGCTTTCACTAGGAATTAACATAAGCTGCAATGACTAATCTTATACTCTGTGCATTTGCTTATTTTCTCTTCACAGTTCAACCACTTTCTTCCTTAATACTAAAATGCTAAAGTCTTACATAGCATTCAGAGTATTATTTTCTGCTGGCTGTGTTTCTCTATGTTCTAAGCCTCTATCACAATGCATGCAAAGGATAATGGCTGGATTTGTAATGCTTTTAACTAAAAAAATACTTTTAAAAACATAAACCATAAATTATTTATTCCTCTTTGCCCATTGTTTTAAGCGCTGAGTCTTCTCCCAAGATTTTACACAGTTCATTCAGTCTCTGCTGCATCTTAGGAATTCCTGCAAGTTGGGATTCCAGTCTCTGTTTTTCCTCACTCAGTGATAAACGGATAGTGGTGTCCAACTGCTCGAAACGCCAGCCGCCTTGTCCATCAAACTGCAGCAAGTGAGTGTGGTACTTCCTGCAGTAGAAATTAAAACATTAGTAATGGCTCAGGGAACAGATGGTTCATTTTTGCACGCAAATTTGTGTCGCTCTTCAATGGTGCCTCTCAGGAAGTTGAGAGTTGTACAGTTTTGGATCACTGGGTAAGACTTTTTCAGTGACTCATAATCCCAGGACACTCTTTCATAAGGGATTTGGGTATATTAAAGCCTGTCACCAGGACCTCCCTAAGCCACCTAGTGAAATTCAGCAGCAAGGTGCCAGCTGTAAGCCATCAGCACTGGTATGGGCTCCCCAGCTGGGGCGGTCAGTGCCTTGAGCACCCCACGGGGCTGAGCTCACGGCACGTCACCTGCAGTGATGCTGGCAGGAGCAGGCAGCATGGCTGTGGAGGGTGCCCTCATCATCTGCTGTCTCTGGCCAAGGTGTTGGCCTCCCTCTTTCTGCCTCCCTCTTAGAAGTTGCCTTCACTGCAACTCCACTAGACTCTTTTTTCTCCAGGAACTTGAACAGCAGCAGCAGACAAGGCTCCCTTCTCCCCCAGGAAGGCTAGTCCCACTTTATTTACCTCGCTTTCTGAAGAGACGTTTTGCCTCCTTAGTAAAAAATACATTCGGGCAGACACGGTGTACCTGATGCTACTGATAAAACTCTAGCTTTTTCAAATTACACCTCAGTTTGTTCCTGGGCATCTTATAAGGTTGGTTAAAGAAACCTCCAGTCCTAAAACATGGTTCAGTATGCAAGGGGCCAAAATAACACAGTCTGTGTAGGAGTCACAGATCTTTCAGTGAGTATCAGGGTGTGTGCACCAAAAATATTCAAAGGTGTACATGTGGAGTTTGTCAAGACCTGACAAGACATATATCAGGAGGTGCAGGAGGAAGAGCAAAGATTTCCCTCAGAGCTGCTGGTATGACTGTGTAATTTATCACTATAAATTATAGAAGATGAGACGCATCATAAAACAGTGATTATAAAGCCCATCCAGGGAATGTGACAGTTTAATAACCTCAATAGCTTATGACATGGGACTTAAAAGAGATTCAACTCCAGGCTCATATTCACCACTTCTTGCATATTATTCTTTGTGACACCAAATTCTTAACCTATCCCTCTATTTTTCCCCCACCAAAAACCAAAAAAATCAGGAAGCTAAGATGGCTAATTGAGATATCCAATGTTTGTGATCTAGGAAAGTAGCCAATATTTTGATTAAAAGAGCAAGTATTTCCCAGTATAATCTTGAGGATGACAAAACAGCATGTGAACCCAGTTTTTGTCTACGTGGTGCAGTCCCTGTGGAAGCATACCTGAGTCAAAGGCATTTGATGCTGATTTCTAAATACTCAGCACTTCTGTTTACTTCTCTAGAACCCCCATAATCACCAGATTTCTGTTAATTTCAGTAATACTGTTGAGGTTACAAGAACAATCCCAAACTTTCCTGAATCGCCCTAGTACTAGGAAACAAGAATGTTGGCAGGAACTGAACTCAGAAGATCTTTCTCACAAGTTCTTTCACATAACTTACCTCTGCATCATCATTATTTATAGGTGAGATGCCCTCAAATACCTGTTTTCTTGAGCAGTGGTTTTAAAATAATGCCAAACTTTAAAAAATGTAAATACTACTTTTCTTTTTAAGTGTAATTTAAATTATTTTAAAAACAAATGTCTATGTGACATTTTTTCCCTGTCAGAATACACATTTTTTCTTAACATTTAGGTCCTGATCCAATAAAAGCCATTTCCACTGTCACCATCTGCACAGAGGAAGGAGGGATGCTGGGGAAACCGTTCTCTTTCAGAGAAGCAGACACTGATACAATTTCTTTCCTTTGAGACAACAAACTGGTAATGGATTTTTTGTCATCAGTTTAAAAAAACCAAACAATCTGACAGCAGAGATCAAGGAGTTCAGAACAAATAGTCTCTGCTAATGTCAGCTTACACATTCTTGATCTCCTTTTGCCCTTTAAAGTATTTGGCTGGTTTATGTATTCAGTAACTACATTTACTTCCTTTGAGGGACTCTTCCATACTTAGTACTCCCTCACTAGAATGATGTTTCTCAGAATTCCAATATTTCTTTTTATTTCTTTTTTTAATAGACAATCAAATTTTGAAAGCTCACAAACCCTGCAGACAGAGGACACAACTGAAGTTAAAACACCAGATGTATTATTCCTATGGAAGAACAAAAAGTAGTTTAACCACTTGCCATATTTCCCATCTTCTCCCAAGCATTGGTAAACTTCCCCAGGACAGCTCATGTATCTTGTCACCTTTACAGAATAATCTGGTGATATTTGTTGTGGCTGTGGTGTGGTGGACTAATTAATTGCCTTTTAGACACCTGCATGTTGCTATTAATAGTTAATAACTGAAACACCTTTAAAAAAATAAGAGGGAGGAATAAATACGTGTCAAAGAATGAAAAAAATCAATGCTAAATGCATTTACATCACTATTATTGTAGACAAGTTATCTTAGAAAGTGCAGTAGATATTGATTAAACAACTGCCCTAGTACAAAGAATAATGGCCAACCCACTGCTTGTCAGAAAGCTAAAAGCAAGGACCATGATAAATCCCTGAACATACTTACCAAAGAGAAGGTCTGTGTGTTATAGAAAGCAGGGATATCCCAGCAGCTTCTGCAGCTTGGAATATCTTTCCTTCAACATCAATGCTTACAGCACTTGTGCATTCATCCAGCAATGCATATTTTGGCCTTTAAAAAGCAGATAAAGAACATTAGTCTCCTATGTTTTGGACAGTATTCCCATGTACGATGTTTAATTGAAAGAGCAACAGGAAGGAGAGAGCTATTTTTGCCACACAGCTGTCTCTCATCTACAGCTGGAAGGAGGCTAGCAACAACATAAAGTTTCCATGCATTATTCAGGTGCCGAGTCAGCTTCCAGGAGAAATGGGTTTTATTTCCTGGTCCATCTGAGTACACAGTGATCTAACTTCTATGTTCTAGTTTGACCTAGTATTATTCTGTCCTGTCATCAAGTCATGCAATACTACAGCCAACTCAGAAACTTTCTGTCTACTGCTATGTATGGACTGGGCTGCCTTTGCATGCTTGCTGTCTCCAAAACCAAAAAGTTTTGGAGCTTGGCTTTTAAATTCCTATAGCCTCTGCAACAGTCCATCAGACTTCTGCAATATTTGTAGGACAGATGCAGGGAAAATGTCTGTGCCCAAGATGTTAAAGAAAGGAACATCTGGAAAATGTAATGCTATGTTGCCAAAAGCAAAGCTTAAGTAAGAAGTACTGCCCAAACCAAAAGCAGAGTTTGAATAAGCAACAAGGTCTGTGGTCCTATGCAACTGTCTAGCAGTATTGCATATTGCATGGAGATTATAGTCTATTACTGCTCAAACTATTACAGCAAAACTCTTCCTCATTTTCAGATGCTACTTAAAGAACAAATAAAAATGCTTACTTATGGTAAAACATCCGAGCCATGCCCATCCTTTGTTTTTCTCCTCCTGATAAGACATCTTTCCAATCCATGATGGCATCCCAGCCTTTTAAAAAAATGCAAACAAACCACATCAGGACAATGTAAGTTTATGAAGCAAATGCAGCTTCACTTGCAACATGTCTGCAATCTGCAACCAAAATCATAAAGAGCATTTCCATTGCAGAAGAAACAGCTCAGGGTTCTGGATCACATCTTCTGAAACACCTCAATGACTTTTGACTGGCACTCAATTGGAAAAATGTCCAAAATATCATGTCAATTTTGAAAGTGGAATTTAACCTTCTTGGTCATGTAGGTATTGTCAAAAACTTTACTTACCATCTTTTTGAAAAAAACATCTTTTACCTGTGTATAACTAATCAATTTTTTCTGTCACGTTTGTTTTATAGAACAATTTGCTATTCCTTCTTGAAAGGTGTGAGTGGAAATTTAGAAACAAATTCAAAGAAATAAAGTGCAGAAAACATAAAGAGCACTGCCTGACTCCACTCACTACTGTAGGCAAAGAATAACTGTCAGCATACTCAACAGAAACACAGATGCAGACTGCAGACACATGGATAAATTCTGTATACACAGACAAGCAGCTAACACACAAAATTGCATACAGACAGGAGGATTTTTTATACAAACTTCTCATTACCTTGTACTTAGAAATGACCCACAACTGTTATATCACTGTGTATCCTTATTTAATATTCTGCATGGCTGGCCTCTAAATGGTTCTTTTCTTCATCACTTTCAGCTACATGGAACAGGACTGTGATGCATTTTATCTGTGATCTCTCCGTGGACTGGTGTTTCTGTGAATAATCTGGCATGATTCATTCCCACTAATGAAAAACTTAAAAACCCAAATTACCCTATTGAAAATAAGTTTTCAATCAAACAATCCAGATAGACTAGCAAAATAGACAAGTTTTGAAAAGGGAGAGTGTGGATGCCAGGAAAATCTGGTAAGATATTTGTCTCAATAGATCATCTATTCATGAGACAGGCAGCTGGAGCGGGGTCGACTGAGGGCAAGAACATTTTTCCAAATCAGCCCAGAAGCACTGTAACTAAAAAATTAACGACATGACCAAAAAGCCTTTTCTGCCACTGTCCACCTGAAAATAAACATCTGCCAGGAAAGACTATAAACAAGGTCAAGCAAGGAGCGTGGGCAGTGTCATTTCTGATACCTGACCAAGGGTGAGACAAGTGGGGCTTGTGAAGGTGCAGGAGGCTGGGGAGTGCTCGATCCGTGCTTGGTGCTACACCAGGGCTTGGTAGGTCTGAACAAAACCTCAGTGAAGCATCTAGTGAGAGGTTGTGTGACTGAAAACAGGAATTGGTAACGCTAGAGACTGAATTCCAAGAATTTTCTATACGTAAAATTGTAAAATACAATGTCATGATTTTTTAATATATGTGTATATAGTTAGATTTAAAAAGCAGGCATGCACACAGCAGAAATACATCACCTTTACTCATCCTATTGTTTTTTCCCTAGTTTCCTTCCATTCTTGTTTAAGGATCCCAGTGGGCACCCACCCGGGGGCACATATAGTGCTTTCTATCAGCGGGCTCCTAGCAAAGATGGAGTTGTGTAATGATTAACTGAATCACCATTTGGATGAATTCTGGTAAAGGGAATAGATACACAGAGGCTGCTGCTGCTGAGCAGTCCTGGTGCTGGGACCACACAGAGAGTTGGAGTGCTGTTCCACTGACACCTTCAGCTTCCAAAAAAGACTGTAAAATGCCTGGAGCACTCCTTTTTGGCAAAGGGCAAAGGGTGCTAGGGGCGAAGGATGGGAATGGTCCTTCATGAAAGCCATAGAAACAACTATGCTTCTGAAGGCAGTGTTCAGGCTGCTGCTTATATTCTGTTACTTTAAGCTGAGAATATAGACAAGGTCCAGGGACCTGGATCTGAGCTAGGGCGTGGATGGGTGTGCATGTGTGCACATGTGCCTGGGGAAGCAGTACCTGCGTTCAGACAGTTTCTTCCAGATCAGCTGGTTTATAAAGACATAGAAAAAGACAAAAAGTGAATGAAGTTCAAGAAGAAGCATCACTTTGTCAGCAAAATCATTCTATTATTTCCTCTAAAGGTATAAGATTTAGCCTCCCTTTACCAGGATACAATGGTCATCTCTGGTCACTTCAGCTTACATTCTAACTGTGCGTCTTGTCTCCTCCTGCCTAGCTCCCTCCCTCAACTTTCCTATTTGCCACTTGGAATGTCTCAAACAACAGATAAGGAAGGAACCATTTTAATATCCCTTTCAAAAATCATTTTCTAATGTCTGAACAATTTCTTCTGAACACTGAGGCAATGTAACTCACAATAAACCGATGTCCTACTGTGCATTAACAATAAAGCACCTACTTGTTTCTCTTTTCTTCCTGCTGACATGGCACAGGTCAGGGAAGGACATTAGTGTTCTGAAAATATCAGCCAAGTCAGTGGCGTATGTCACCCGTAGCTACATCCACTTTATAAATGAAGAAATGAAATGGCTTTCTATGAACAGAGAAGAAATGAAATGGCTTGCCTATGAACACAGCACAAATCTCTCAGTAGGTACAAACATAATCCTGGCTTTCAGAGTCCAAATTCCTTGCCCAGCTTCTTGTTACGTTTAGCCTTTGATTGCACATGGTATGATGTAGATGTGATGAACACTGGATGTCACAGAAATGCCTTTTGCAACCAGAAAGACAAAGAGCATGTGTAATGTGCTGGGGCAGGGTACATACAGCTGTCAGCAGAAACTAGTGATAGCCTCATGATAGCAGCATTTCATTTTCTTGCATGGCTTCTTTTATAATTCCTTTTACCTCAATTTTCTGAAGGAAAAAGCCAGCTAAATTTGACAACAAAGAAAGAGTTGCATCTGGGGTCTGTAGCGCTGTGTATCCTTCATCCCTGTGAATCCTCGCGCTTACATGCAAGGCAGAGCATTCAGCTGCCATAAAAAGACAGGCTTAACAATTCCTTTTCCAGATCTACCTTCCAATGCACCTCATCAGACATGGACTGGAGTGTTACAGCTTCATGACAGAAGAAAGGCTACCGCAGCAAACTAGAGCCAGAGAGTCCACCCCTGGTTAGTTTTTGAACACGGAGGCCTCTTGCACAGTGTATGTCCCCAGGCAGTTGTCAAAACAGAAGAGAGCTGGGGTGCTGTGCAGGATGAATATGCAAGGGCAATCCTTAGCTGAGGAAGAACAAAGAGGCCATCAACTGGGTGAGCCCCAGCTCAGCATGACACTGCAGGGATTTGTGTCTCTGGATTTCAGAGCCCCTGGAAAAGCTGGCAGAGCACTCCAAAGTTCCTGCTGGTACCAGTAACAAAAGCAAATTCAGGGCTAAAATGATCAGAAGAAAAAATCTCAGAGAGAGGAAATGTGCTGGTCTGTGTGTTTATACGTGGCCTAGCACACAGATTCCCTGGACAAGACCCAGAGATATGACAAATGTGCAAAATAATGAGGAATCATTATAATCTGGGGTGCTGAGAAACCATAAACAGGTTGAACTTGTTCAGTAATGTCATCATCCCCAACCTGACAGGCCCGGTCATGCATGCAGCATGCTGCTACACGTACTCATGGCTCCTCTCATGTGACAGCTTATCGGCAGCCTAAGGCTGCATCACAGTTGACACTTGCTACATACGTACCGATTTTCAAAGCAGGTCAAAAAGGAACCACTTTATGTATTTCTACTGCACATCTCCACACTATTACCCACGATTTCTGGGCATGCCTTTTCACCACCCGTGCTGAATACAACCTTCTTTGCTATCCTCATTTTGTATGAAATTATTGTTCTGGTAGAGCTAGCAACTTTGCAGGTGTCGATGGGGGCACCTTATTGATAATGTAAAGGTAAGTAACAAAATGGCATCCCTCTAATATCCAGCAGGTGAGAAAAATAACGGTGTGGGATTCAGTGGGAAGGAAATTCTGCCCCTAGCAGCAAGGGGTGCTACTATCATCAGCAATTGCAGTGGTTTCTTCTAGGGCTTCAGCTCACGGACATCAGGAACGGTGGTGGTGGGGAGGGAGATGTTATTTTGGTGGGTTTGGTGTATTCTGTTGCTACTGATTGAAAAAAGTTTCATGAGGATAACACAGAAGCTAAATGCCAAACTCGGCTACTTATTCTTGTAACTATTCTATTTACTTCTAACTGGGTCAAATCTTATTGCTAGAAAAAGAGAGGAATTTCTGCCATTGGCAACAACAAGAACAATGTCAGGCTCTTGTTGGCTATTTCACACTTGGACTCTGGTGACCCTTGTACTGATGCAATGTGGAAGCAATTCAGCCAAAGACAATAAAATTACACCAGGACAAATAAATTGAGTCAGAGTTGCGCACTTCTGGCTCCATCTGGCTTTTTCATAACTGCCCACAGGGAGCAGAACACAAAACTGCAAAGCATCATATTATACATGCACAACATTCATGATCACTTAAAGCACAACAGGGTCATGCCCTAAGGAGCCTGCTGTCTGGTAGAGGCCTAATACTGCAGAGGATAGGTGAAGGGGAAAGAGACAGAGCAAGAGGATCTACACGAAAAAATATTGAAGAATTATATTAGACTTCTATAATTCAGTGACTGACAGATAGTTACTTCCATTCTTAGAATAGTTTATGGAAACAGTTCAAAACAGTATGAACATATCCCAGACATCCACAAGAATCTAAGTAACTAAAAATGGTTTCATTGATTATTTTTTTTTTCAGATGTAGTACATTTTCAAAAAGTGTATATAATACATAAATAGAAACTTGCTGGGAATTTTTCAGCAAAACTTTTTTTCTTTTGGAAAATGCCAGTGTTTGTCAATCATCAAAGCAGCTTGCAAAAAGGAAAAAGACAGTTTGGGGCAAATCCCTTGTTCTACAAGCTTTATATGGGATTTTTAATTATTTTGCAAAGAAAAAAGTTCAATTTTTAATAGAAATAATTTTAGTTTAAAAATCTGATTTTAAGTAAAAGCATCAAATAAAAACTGGAATTAAAAAAAATAATTCAGCTACGTATAAACAAAAATTTCAATTGTTCACTTTCAACAAGTATTTCTCTGGCTTGCTGGTTCAAAAAACCAGAATATCAGTCTTTGTCCCAGACTGGGGGAGCTCTAAAGAATATGTAAGCATATGAAATCCATGTAATGTGTCAAATCATATGTCATGTGTTTCCTCTCTGCTCCTACCTTGGTACTTTTCTCCTGCAAATGTCCAAGGAGAAAAGGGATCAAGTAAGTGTATTATGGTCCTAAAAATTTCCTGGTATATGGTAATCTCTCCCCCTGTTTTCCGGCTTTGCCCACTTCTATCATTTTAGATCGCTAAGTACCTAAGACACTATTTTTTGAACATTTGTTTGTGCAGACTTTTGCAGTGTGCCTTTATCCTGAGTGGAGTTTCAACAGAGTACCAGCGAACACTAACAGTGTCCTCTAGACCTTTTTATGGATAGTGTGTGTCTCGCATGCACAGTCAGGCAGGCAGAAGAGCAAGAATGGAGTCAGCAATAAATACTTTCTTTGGCACAGAAAGTAGAGCAAGACTGATCCAAATCTGGGGTTTCAGTTTGGCAATATGGAACACTGACCCTAGCCAACAGCATCTCATACGTGGAGCACAGTAACTGCTCCATCATCAGTTACACGCTCCAGCTGCAGGGTTATAAACCACAACGATGTGCATTCAGAGACTGCTGGGGATATGGTTTTGGCCACTGAGGGTCATGTGGTTTTCAGCACATCTACAAGTACCAGCAGGCTACAAATGCACACTCCACAGTGGCTTCTTGCCACTGACAATTTAACTGCTCCTCCTTTTCCAGCTTCCCATTCCAAGCTCCCCATTCCAACACATCTGCTTGTTCTTCTGCAATCTGGGCACTTCACATAGTGAAGTAAGTGACTCAGGAATACTAACAGGAATAGTTGTGATGTCAGTGTAACGAGTAGAGGCCTTCTCTGCAATTATTCCGGTCACAGAGTTTAGTGCTCTGCCCACTTTTCAACCCTTGTGTCAGTATCAGATCTGAATAATAATATGAATCAGAATGATGGCAGATTCTTATTTTCTATTGCAACTTGAGGGCCAACACTCATTACCACATTCTTAACAAAGAAGCGTTAACCCGTGGAAAGATGAGAGTCTATCAACTGGACTGTGAGGTGGAGAAGTATCTGTAGGTATACAATTGCTGCTGTAAATGATTACTACTCCCCACTCTAAAATGTGCAGAAAAGATACCAGATGAGTGTCCATGCATACTTCAAAAATAAAATACAACTTCTGCCTTTTGAACAGAGCAACAGGTTGCCATCCAGGAATGGCAATTTAGACATTGCCTTGGGATTCCCAATGGCTGAGGCACTACTCTCTGTTGCCAGAACAATCCTGAGAGACACCAAGCACACACATTACGAGGCAATGCACCTGAAGTACCCTCTCAAAAAGGAGCACTGACAGCAGGCAGAGAGAGGCAAGGTACATCCAGCACTCCCACTGTCAGCTCCTTAGAGGGTTCTGAAGATCCTCCTTCTCTCTAAATGTTACCACCTTTGTCCTATGTCTGTTTTAAAAGCATAATGATGGGGAGGATATTCAAACTAGAGATTAGTGGCTGGTGGGAACAAAAGGATGAAAATTATTGCTATGCTTGGGAAAAAAAGCCATGAAATGCTCCAGTTCCTTAGACAAAAGAGAAGACTTTAGCATCTTAACATTTACTGTGCCAGTGTATTTACACTGTCCCCTACTCTTAGGACAAACGACACCGAGGACACATGGCAACTTAAAGAGCAAGTGGTAGATGGCAACACTCTACTACCAGCCAGTGTCGTTTGGTTATTTTTAACTTGTTCGCCCTGGTGGTGTGGTATCAGACACTCCTTCTCATGGCACATAGTCCTGCTGATCCCACAAACCAGGGAGATGAAAGCAGACCTGACTCTCTGTTCATTCACATGCTTTCGAGTTGATGTAGTCAGTGACATTACAAGTTTTAAGACAGGTTACATTTTCTAAGAAAATGAAGGAAGGTCAGTGATCTCACAATACCATGAAAAGGCTGGCCATTACAAGAGAACAAGGATGTTCAGCTTGGGCATGGATTTACTGGGGAGGAGAGGAGCACTTAGCTTTTCTCCCTCCGTTAGCATCAGGAGCAACAACCATGTGGTTGTGCAGCTCCCACAACCACAAAAGGTCTGGATCCAGTTTTGCCAGTTCAGTAAGTAAAGGTTAGTCTCACTAAGACACACACACGAGGAATGGATTTTGTAAAGCTTTTAACAAAAATATGCAATTTACCTCCTTCTCTTTGAACTATGTGGTAAAGATGAACCATATGCAGGATACACTCCAGATCTTGATCTTGGTAGCCTTTCTCGTGCATGTCATCCACTGAGTCTGGATAGATGACTTGATCACGTAGCGTTCCAATGGACATGTAGGGCCTGAGAAACAATACAGAGAAACCAGTAATCTTGAGCTGGCTCCAAGTGAGTGCCTCTTGCTGACGCTCTATGAGTAGACTATAATGCTTTAAACACCATGTTGCTAAAACTGGATTTATCTGTGGGTGCACTGTTGGTGAATGTTTTTCTAAACTTACCCTAGGGACAATGTATTGTTTCCATAACAGCTGATTACAGGGTAGCAACAGGGGTAGTATTAGCGTGAAAACAAAATGACACATCAGGCAGAATAAACATCCACTTCATAGCTCATTTTGAATACTTTCACTTGGAATCAGGGAAACTCTACTGTATTCAAGGTTTGGTATGCTTAGAGATTTAGAAATTGAATTAAACACTCACATGTTAAAAGCAAATTTTAACAAAAATGTTGCAGCTCAAACTGGGAAAGACTTCCTTGGTGCAGCAGCAGACACCCAAGTCAGGCAGGAGAGCATTGAAAGCCTCCTTTGCACACTACTGTTCTGGATTGCAGAATTGAGACCATGCGCAACTTAGCTGGCTCTAGAAGCCATTGTAACACTTCTGAATTGCAAAAAAAGCATACAATAGAGAAGTTGATCAGCTTAAACCTCCCAGCACCAGCCTCCCTTTGCCAAGCACAAGGCTGAGCTGTATGTGAAGCAGCTTCTGAATCACCATGTTCCCAGACCAGGTAATACCATCTGTCTTACTAAAACAAGGTGTCTCGACTCTGGAGCCAGAGTCCTCAATCACAGCCATGTCCCTGGAATGGCTACGGACAGTCTCCACAATGTCATAAGCTGTGCCCAGCCTCTGGTACAGCCCAGGCCCCCAAAATCCTCCTAGTCTCTAAACAAAGTCAGCTCAAAGAACAGTTTTACATCTCTAAGATATTCAGGCTAGGATAGCAAAGGCAATCTAAGACACATCTATTTGACCATCCCTTTTGCTGCTCTTGTTCTAAGGATTTCTTGTGAAGGATAAATATCCATCCTGTCCCACAGACACTGCTGATAGCTCTTGGAAGCTGGAAACACCCCAGGAATGATCTGTCAGATTTTGAGTTTGGAAGGGAAGGCCACAGCCAAAGAACAGTCAGGTTCCGGACTGTGTCCCACTTTCTGTGTCAAGAGTTACACTAACTCCCTCTGAGTTCATCTGCCAAAAGAATGCTAGTTTTATTAAAGTTGTGGTGCCACGGGATGATGACAGAAAGGAGCGGTTAAAATTGGGCCAGCAATGAGGAGGCTTCCAGGCAGCTTGCTTTTGCCACTGAGAACTGCTTCCAACAACTTCACAGCACGTTGATGAGAGGTCAATTTTCTTCCATGAAGAGCTCTGGACCTGTGTAGTGGGAAGGTCTCAGCCATGCAGAGGCTTTCCCTGACAGAGACTTGTAATACCTTAGCAGATTTCTTCCCTTCCCTTGGCTCTGCAGAAGGGGTGGATTTACCCATTGTTATTCTTAAGAGTCCCTAAAATACACCACAGAGTAATTTGACGGAATTCATAATGCAACAGCTGTAGAACTACAGAACTAAAGCTGCAACATGAACTGAAAGTCATATTCAAGCTGGCATCAGCTGCATTGGGTTTAATGCTGCAGACATCCATGGTGAACTGTCTGTATCCACCCCTAGTTAAACTACTTTCTCCAGCAGCTGAGTGAGGGTGGGAAGGGCAGGGGATGTGAACTGCTCACAAATATTCGGTCATCTCATTGCTGTGGGCAGGCACCCAGATGGAGCAAAACCAGAACCGCAAGTCAAATACAAGCATTGCTGCTCCTCTTTGCTCATTGTTGTGCTTTCTGCTCATTGTGGGAAAAGTGCTGCTCTGGGCTGCTGCATAAACACTAGCATCAAGTACAGTGAACCATTTACATTAATAGGGATATTGCAAAATCTCAACTCTAAACTTTATATAACTTCATGAAGTAATGATATATTACATTTCCATAGTGCTCTCCACCTAAAATCCCCAAAGGCTTTATTTCTTGCATATGTAGAAATCACTTCACTTGCTCCAGACTGCTGCCATCTCTGGGACAGAAGACAGCAACTCCACCTGGGCTCAGGAAAGAATCAGGTTGTGCATAAGACTGTGTAATTTGGGTTCAGCTGCAGGTAAGGGCAAGGAGGACAGAGTTACCTATCACATGATTTGTCTGGGGTTTAATACCTTACTCCTGTGAAGTATGATCCTGTAATGACTAGCAGCTCTGAGACTTAACCTACAGCACAACCAGGAAGGCAATGCTCAAAAGCACTGTGCCAGGACACTTGTTGCCATGCTGTTTATTGAGTCACCAGCATCGCTTCCTGGTACAACTGGATTTTCCTTGTGGCCTCCCATCTAAACACACCAGTACCAACAAGCACGCCTCTACCTACCTAGTTTCTAAAAATTAAAGAAAAGCCCAGCCTGCAGTGGAATAGCAAACCCCATCAATTACTGACTAACTAGCAGAGAGGAAGAATAGCTTATGGCTATGGGTCTGTCCTGGGGGGTGGGAGAGCACGTTCTGCTTCCCCCATCCTATAGGGAGCCACTCATTGTCCCTGAGGGGACACTTCATCTTGCTTAGCATGAGATGTCTCATTTGGGGCTCCAACTCTTGACAACAGAGGCACCTTTGTGGTTGGTTTATCCCATTTATTTTTAGGGTGGGGATGGATTGCCTCCTGGGGGTGTCTTCTCCCTCAATGGCAAACGGAGCCCAGACAACTAACTTAGGTAATTAACTTCTAAAGAGCTAAAGTTAGATGAGATCTCATCTAACTCATACTCTCATAATCTCATACTAAACCAGATTTCTCTATCCATAACTTGAAGACAATAGCCTCCTTACCTACCATGCCACAAAGTCAAACACACTAAAACCTGTTAAACATCAATTGAGGTTACATGTGTGTGATACCTAGACATTAAGCAGTAAGAAGTATGGGTAACTGGATACAGCAACAGTGAAATTTTGGCTTTGCCAGTAAGCTCCTTGTTAAAATATTGTTTTCATTAAATTTTTAGCAGTTCAAACAACAAAAACTGTCTTTTTGTCCTGAAGTAATACTCTATTTTAACTGGACTTAATTGATTTTTGATGGAGTTTTTCCTTTCAGCCAGAGTGTCTGGGTTCCAGTCTCAAAGGAAGCACTCTTACAGACTCTGAAAGCAACTCGTCTGCTGTGCAGAGGCCATGTCTTTGACAGTAATAGCTCTGCAATTGTTTTCTTTCTTTCTCTGCTCTCTGAAGAAAGATTCCTACACTGTTTTTGAAAGACAGGATTTAAGATCAGTAATCCTTTTTTAAAGCTTTGGTACCAAACCTCCAGAAAGCTAAGAAAGCATCTTGCCTTGTTTTCTGAGATTTCAAGGCATTTATTGGAAGAGATGCTTTCAGTTCTCATAAACTGATCTTTTTTCAGTCAGTTTGATGGTTTTATTGCATCACCAATTTCTGTCTGGTGCACTTAGCACTCCACTTGGCAGAGTTGTAACTTCATTCTGCTAGTAACAAGCCATCATCCCTAAGGCTTACAGCTTCCCCCTTGCAGTGCAGGCTTTAAAAAAAGATGATAACAAGATGCGCTGCAATCTGAAGCCTGTGGTATGGACAATTCCCCAGTGTCCTACTGACACATGACATTGTGTACAATGTTGGCAAAATATTAGAGAAATCATATGGGGAGGAAGGGCAAGTGTTGCCAATAATACGGTTTCTTTATTGAGGTGAGCATTGGGGAGGGAGAAAGGGGCAGGTGCTGCAAAACATATTGGAGTACATACCAGTCACTTGTCTTTCCAAACAGAGGACTTACATGCTGGAGCTGTTAGGCATAAAGACAGAGGTCTAATGCCAATTCAAAGGGATTGTAGATTAACACTGCATGCTGTAACCAGGCAGTAATAACATCTAGTAATTCTCTGATGTCTTGAAGAGCAGAGGGCTTCACTCTTTTGGGTAGCAAGTTAAGGAAGATGACTTGCTTAGATGTCAAGAAATTTCTACTCCAAAATCAGAACAAGCCATATCCACTTGAAATGTTTACAAATACTTCCTGAATGTATTCAAAGGTGTTTTCATCTTCCATGCAAAATAAACTGTGCTGACAGAACTTATAACCTGTTCTGACATCCATAATATTATTTTAAAGAATTATAGCAACTAATCAATATGCACTTTGAGAGTCTATAAAGCAATCTGAATGGTCAGAGTTTTAATTATAAGCACCCTGGAATAAGAAAGGGACCAAAAATATATCTTAATTAAGTGGCTGGCGTCAGAAGTTAAGGGATATTAGTCCAATGTAAGTGCCCAAGGAACTGCTTCCAGGTACAGTCTGAAGCTCACCTCGCCTTCCTTGGCACAGACTGTGATTAACACTTCCTCCATGGAAGGTAAAGCCTAAAAACATGGGGCTTGTGATTCTGGAACCCATCTGCATGCCTCCAACAGAGCAATCAGGACCTGACTTGCCATTTGCTGTCTAAGTGTGTTTGCAGTTATTATTGCACTATTATTCTCACAGATACGCAGTTACGTGGGAAAATTACGTGTAATGCAACTACAAACTCTTGACTGACCCATCTTTTAAGTTTCTGTCTCTGGCTGACAAGATGGCTGTCTAATATACCCCAAGTAGGAGAGAGAAAGGGGAACACTACACCTGGGATTCTCCTTTTCAGATAAATTGCAGCTTGGCTTTTCAAAGGAGATTAGGATAGCTTCAGAGTGCAATTCAGAGTGCTTGATTTGACATCGAAAGTAAAATGTATTCCAAATTTAGGCATTTCTATTCAAGAAGATGATACTGGAGTCCAAGCTTCAGCCATGGAGGTATCTTCCTAGGAAACCTGGAAGATCTTAAGGAGTCAGTGCTTGCACTGAAGAATTTCCAGTCCAGAAAGCCAAGGGCACAGCTCACACCTACAGCTGTGCCCAAATGCTAAATCCCCAGAAGGTCTAGTACAGCATGGGATATGAAAGCAACAGTTTTAAGTCCAGCACAAAACACTGCAGCTACTAGAGATGCAAGATGAGGGGCTGTATGACAAGGTAAAGGTTGGCAAATCTCTTCCAAGAATGGGGTTCATGCTAAGTTCTTCTCAGCTTGCAGGGCATCAGATTCCCATTTTTCTAGGCTAGTGTCCAGGCTAAAGAGCAGTCAAAGGGAGGGCACCTTCTAATCTTCCCACTGAAGCAAGGAAACTGCTGCTAAGAGGCAGGAATCATGTGTCTGAAGAGACAGTTATTGGAAAGAACCTAATTATAATACTACATCAGTCAGAGAGACTTTAGTACCAGTCATTGTGCCATATACCATTTATGTTATTACTTTTTTTCCCAGTGTTCTTAAATATAAAAGGCAGTAACTATCCTAATCCTTCAGTAGCTTTATAAAAACATATTAAAGGGGGTTCTAATCTAATTTAGGTGCCTGCTCTCAGGAGAGGGCTTGTTATACATAAAGGGGTTTAACATTTAGGTATCAGTTTGGCACCTAAACTTCAGTATAAGGCAGGAGTTCAGGCATACATTTATATTTAGAGATTCCTATGGATTAACTCTAGGTGGCTCCCTTTACCTACTGCACAAATTTTTTAGCTAATTTTCCAAAAGCCCAAATCTCCACCTGACTATCTAGGGAATCCACCTATATTTAGAACTTTCCATCACCTTGCTGGTGCCAAGATCCTAGTTTTTTACATGCTGTAATACCTCGGCTGGAATCACCTCAGGAGAACTCTGGCTTTGCCATGCTCCTGATTTAGGTCAATAGTAAAAATTCAACAGTTTTCAACAGCAGCAAAGCTTGATCAACAGTGATGCTCAAGAAATGCCAACCTCCACTAAGTAAAATGATCTGGATTCCTAATAGTTCTTTGATGACGTTAATAAAATAGACAGCAAAAAACTAATGATGGCACCACCAACCACTACTGCAACTTTGAGAAAATAAAATGTCTTGAATGAATGTGAATTAAGTTCTTTTTAAGTAGTGTTGTATCCACTACTCTCACACGGAAGGTGGTATCACTAAAGAGTTATCGCTAAAAGGTGGTATCACTAAAAGTAATAAATAATAATACAATATTTAGCAAAATGTTAAAAAAGCACAGGCTCAGTTTATTGCATTGTATCTAGTTCAAGGGATTTTAAGGCCAGCTAAAGTTTCAGCAATGCTTCTAAAGATATAAATAATTGATCTCTCTTTAAAATACCCTACACTGAACTCTCCTCTCCAGTTATACAGAACTAGCCATGAACATCCTCTAAATATTTCAGATAGATCAGTTACCAGAGTGGAATGTAATAGCTTATAGCCATTAACATAGTTAACAGGAAATGAAATGCACAGTATGAAAAGCTGAATTCTCAATGCATATAATTAGAATCTGATATCAAAGGCTGAAAAAATCACATGAATCACTCTGTGGCTTTCTTTCCAAAGAAGCTATGCACATCTCTGCAAGAAAATAAACTGGGAAGAAATAATAACCTGAAAGGTAAAAGTAGTCTTTAATTTAAAGCACTATTCATGCTCAGGTATCATCTCATCTCATGATTTACTTATTTACCATTATGAAGATCACTTACAATATAACTAGAACTGGTCAGATAGCATAAAAGTTTAAGGCGAACAACTCACAAAATTATCCAGTTCAGTCTATCTGTACCTTGTGATAGGCAGAGACAACAGAAAGAACACAAGAACACATGTATAATTAAAAAAAAAACCCAGACAATTTCTACAAAATCCCAGCAGCTAATCCAATCTGAAATAATTATACCTCCTGCAATGAATCAAATCAACCAGCCAGACAAATGAAGGAAAAATACTCTCCTTTTCTTAAACATCCAATTTTTGCAGGCCCAGTCTTTTCATGCTTCTGGTAGTCCTGATGATAAAAGGATTATTTGGATGGATGATCATGAAGATCAATGAATTGAAGAAAGAACAATGAGCTGTTCAGGACAAGAATTTAGCCTGCCAGTCCCACCAGGCATACCCCAGCCTAAGAGGTGTTTCTGATTTTTAGCACAGCAATGTAACACAATGAGCAAGGCAGTTTCCCTCTTTTAGAAAGATCCCAAATCATTCATGGTTTTGCAGATGAGAAGTGACACCTTACTTCACAGAGAAGAGGAAGTGTAGACAGTGAAGCCTCTAGAGCAGAGGCTGCTTTTTCTCTGGGTTTCTACAATGCTTATTTGTCCAAGGCATCATTTTTTCCATGCACTGGGATATGAATATGCAAGTAATACTAGAGCAATAGTGTGTCTCCAGTGAAACACTCTGCCAACAAGCGAAGTCACACACTGCACTGACTTCCCTCCCTAATCCTCTGTGAGACACTGCATTACACAGGACAGAACATGGCAGTATAGAATACAGAGACGCATCATGTATATGGATACATGGAACATTATTATGGCCATTTTATAAGCATTATAGGTACCTGAAGCGGCCACAAGGGAGCTGTAGTAATCTCTAGCAGAAAGTAAAATTGATAGGGTATAATTAATGCAAAATGTTAGGCAGATAAACAAGCCTGGAAAAGTCTTCCCTCTTGGGAAAGACACGCTCCCCTCTAAGGTAGGCTAGTGCACACATGCTGAACTGCAGAAAAAAAAAACACCTGCTACATGCTCCCATGAGACCATGACATAATTAATGACTCAAGAACAAAGAACTGAAAATCCAGTGTTGTAGGGACTACTCAGCATTATTTGCAGAAGAGACTCATCTCACCTCAAAGTTACTCATCCAAGTCTGAGTTAGTCGCCCCAGGCTCTCTTTGTAGTAAACAGAGTCCTCTAGTGAACTGGGACCTCCAGTAGGTCTCATGTGTCTTACATGTTTGTCCTAGGACACAGGACGAACGGCTGCAGTGATCTGAACTGGAGGACTGCTGTGCATTGAGGAGTTAGCGACCCGCAGAACAGTTGATCTGAGTGGGCACAGGCCTGTGCTATACTTCGCTGCACCGTGCTGGGCTGCGCTGCACACATAACTTGGCCTTCAGGCCTGGGCTGTGCTGCACTTATCACTTGGCTGCAGGATAAACTTTGCTGGCTCATCATAACGGAGGAGCCTGCAAGAAGCTCCCACTTGGCACCAGCAATGACACCACCTGCGTGTCCTTGTGTTTATCTTGAAGTAAAGCAGCATGTTCTCATGCTAACATTCTTTTGTTTGGCAGTAGAAATGATAAATGGAATTGTTTACTTCCAAGAAAATCCTATCAGAGCACTAAAGACCATAACGCCAATGAACCTTAGCATGGGTGAGATCAAGCGCAGCATGCCATGCTGTGACTAGAGGTCTGTCTGGTGCTGCCCAATGCTGGGTTCCTAGCATCTGATGGGACCTAAGTGCCACAAAGATGATAAAGGGACTGGAGCACCTCTCCTGTGAGGAAAGGCTGAGAGAGCTGGGACTGTTCGGCCTGGAGAAGAGAAGGCTCAGGGGGATCTCATCAATGTATAGAAATACCTGAAGGGAGGGTGCAGAGAGGACAGAGCCAGGCTCTTCTCAGTGGTGCTCAGTGACAGGACCAGAGGCAACGGGCGCAAACTGAAACACGTGAGGTTCCCTCTGAACATCAGGAAACACCCATTTGCTGTGAAGGTGACTGAGCACTGGAACAGGTTGCCCAAGGAGGCTGTGGACTCTCCATCCTTGGAGATATTCAAAAGCCATCTGGCCATGGTCCTGGGCAACCAGCTCTAGGTGGCCCTGCTCGAGCAGGGGGGTTGGACCAGACGACCTCTAGAGGTCCCTTCCAACCTCAACCAGTCTGTGATTCTGTGATTATCTATGCTATTGACTTATTCCTTATCTCTAATAAAAGGAATTTTAATTAATGGATTACAAAGCCTACATTTCCCTGCTTTTAAATGAAGTTCCATAAACAGTCTGGCATATACATGGATGCCTGGAAAGGTGGTACAGACAACATGTAATTATTGGTGCTAAAGGAGGACTTTTGATATTCAAAAGAAGCAAGTGAGGGGTGGAGGCATTGCAAACTCATGCTGGCAAGAACATGGTGTCCAAAACACATTATGAAACACAGAGCAGCTGACTGCCAGAGGTCCTAGTAGAAATATACCTGCAACTGTGCAACCTTGCAGACAAAAATTTAGCTCTTCTGTAACACTGAGGAAGACATCTCAAAAAAATGTAAATAGAGGAAGCTCTACATATTAGTGACTTTTGTGCAGGAGCCAAAACAATATTTATGTGCTTAGTACTGAAGCAATACTCAAAATAGGAGGGATGCTGCTTTGATTACAAGAATGGATTTCACCTTTTAGTTGCATACACATCATGGCATTTAATTAGACATGCAGCTGACAGCACTTTACATTATACCTCTGTGTATGTGTCACTTGGTAGGAATGCAGTGAGTTACTGAGTGGATCTTAATCCCCTAATGATCAAGTTCTTGTATGGATCACAAACAAAAGGGACTTGGCTTGCATAAAGTTAAATGACCACATTGTGCATTAAGTGAGACATCTCCATGATCTGGAGAATGAAGTCTTGCCATCCATCCATACAGAAGGTCGTAATAATAGAACCTACACATTGTGCATTAAGTGAGACATCTCCATGATCTGGAGAATGAAGTCTTGCCATCCATCCATACAGAAGGTCGTAATAATAGAACCTACTTCAACTGAAAAGACCACCAGTAGATTAGAGACGATACTGAAAGCTCATACCAAATCAAGCTTGGACTTCCTTGGTGATTCAAACTTGTCAAAAAGAGTCTTCATTTGTATCAAGTGTGGTACTGGCTTCTGTGTTTCAGACAGCTGCCCACTAGGAAATGCACAAGACTCCATATGGAGTAAAAGTTGTGTATGTATGAACACATCTCAGTTCCTCACCCACGTTTAGTCCTCTTGGTATCTCACATAGCTGCAGCTTGCTCCAGAGATGCCCCCAGCCTGAAGGGATTGAGGGATCAAAACCTCAGAGCATGCTGAAGTCCTTCACAAACATCAGTTTAGCTGTAGCCTTTAAGACTGGTGTTGGATTTATGTAAATACATTTTAAATCTAAACTAAACCCCAATGCAGCAAGCTGACTAAAGCCTTCAGTCTGGGATTTCTGCAACACTTTGCCTAATAACAGAAAAGACTTGTAAGCTGTGCTTTAATTAGATGACTCTTGTGTCTGGCCAGTAAGGAAGGCACTTTGCATGGCTTGAGAGGGAGGAGTAGCAGCTAATCCATAAAGCTATTTTCCACCTCTGACTATTAGCATAGGTGAATCTTGTTCACAATGTGCTACCGAGAGGTACTGTCATTACTTGTGATCAGTCAGCACATAGACCTAATTAAAAACCTTCAAACTTTACAGCTGTGAGTGAGCCTTCAAATGGAGAGGTCTCCCAGTGATCCTGGCAGGCAAAGCTTCAGCTAACCTACATAGCAGCAAGACAAGAACTCTCCTGTTGTAGGTGAGACAAGACAGGACTTCCTTCAATCAGGAAGCAGAAGTGCAAGCATTTCCATGCAAGTCCCAGTAAGATGAAATGGGAAAAGCTGTGCCCTGGTTGAGGAGATAGCCTAACAGCCCTCTTAGATTCAAGGCCACACTTTTTAATGAACAGCAGAACACTGAGTTAGCTGTCTTGAATTGATTCATTTCAATAAAGAAAAAAGAAGATACAAAGTAGCAGTCAATTTGTTAAAGCAAACCTATATCAAAATAGTATGCATAACTGAAGTATGTTATGTTATGTTTTGTGTTAACGCTATCTACCACAGACCTTTTTCTCATCTGTCAGATAAGTGGTGAACTTTGGAAATGAACATATTTGAAAGGAGCACCATGAACTTTATAACAGTATGACAGATAGATGCAGCGTGCAAGGGAGTAGATATCTATACAGCATGACATGAACTGATGGCAAAGTACTGAAGGAACAAGTCAATGTGGTGGCATACTATCAGCAAAATGCTGAAGGTCAATAACAACCACTAGCGCAACGTTGGCATGTGCAGTCAGAGTACAGTTTAACTGCAGCTGACCCAACTAAAGGGATCATAGTTAAAGACAGAGCAGTATGACCTGACAAGAAATTAGGATGTGCAAAATACAACATAGCATAGAGACATCTGAGCCAATCTCAATAAGATGAGGCAACAGAACGCACGTAGGCATACTTGCACAGCACTCCATTTGGGCTACTTCTCTAACAGACCACACGCTAATGACAAAGTAGTCTAATACAGAAGAACCATATATATACATACTACATATGCACATACTTTCATACGTAGTATAGGGTTTCTGAAAGTAAACACAACAATCTGCAAGATTAAATTGTTTAGGTAGTCAAAAACTGTCTTAGGAAACAAACACATTTTAATGACAGTGGCCACTACTAACTACCTCCACGCTTAAGATAACATTTGAATCATGCTATAATCTTCAACATTTCATGTGCTTATAATGTAAAAAATGACTTTTATTTTATCACTTTATTATTTATATCACTTAGAACTGAAATATTCTTGCTTGGTTTCATCTATATGACAAATATCCTTGGACTACTTAGGAAAATCACATCAGACATTTGCATTAGTTAAGGAGAGGAAATATATCTTTATAGCTGATGCAATTTTGTTTAGTAGCCAAGGATATTTTTAGAATACAGAAGGAAAAACACCAGATAGGAAATGACTTGTAAAGGAACCCCAGATAAAATACCAGAAATAGAGCAGACATATGCAAAAACAAACAGCTTAGGAGGGCCAGATAAACCTTTAAACTGTTACGTTCCGTACTGCCCTAGCATTAATAAGAAGACAGGAAGACAGAGGTACATAAATCTTAAATGATGAAGAACAAACAACCTTTGATATTAGGGCATCTTTGGTTGCCTCCATTTTAGCATCTGACAAGCCTGGTGGTGAAGGAAAGAAATATTAGAGATCTACTTGAATGAGCAATAGAAAGAGAGAAAGAATACAGAATTGGACTGTCACTGTGACCACTGAGAAAGTGGTCAGGGTTGGCCTTCTACTAGAATGGCACACAGAATTACAGAGAAACTATGCATACTACTGGAGAAACATGTCCCTCTCACAAAAATACCCAAATTATAGTAGAAGCAAGCTGGAGAGAAAAACCAGTAACAATGGACCAGGAGAAAGAAGTACAGTGGATTAAGAATTACTCCGAGCTCTATGAAGGTGAATCAGTGAATCAGTCCTCAAGAAAGACAGAGAAAATGCTGATGGACGTTTTAGATATGTGCTGTGCTAGGAAGACTTGAGAGTCGTGACAGAAGGTTATGGAACTAACAGAGACTGCATAAGACATTGCTCCATGAAAATAAGACAATAACACACAGCTGGCAGAAAATGATTAATAATTTATATCAATAACCCAGTGGTGATTACAGCTTTACTGCAGCTTTATGGTGCAGAGATATTGAGGAATATTCCTGTGGTGTTGTCAAGGTAACCTGCAAGCATGTAGGAGTGTAAATCTGCTGGCGTTTATATCAAAGGAGGGAGAACTAAGGAAACAAGAGACAACGTGCAGAATCTGTTTTTCCTTACAACTGAAAAAGCTGAGACTTTTAGTTTGAGAGCAAAAAGAGCTGGAGTAAATTTTAGGAATTGTATGCTAGAGCTCACTAATTCCACAGAGGTGGAGTCTCCTCCCATGTTTAAGACCAACAGAGTAGGAACAGGGCACAGTCTGGAGAAATCAGGCTACCTTCAGATATAGTGCTGATATACTATGAAAGGATTGACTGCTGCTTTAATTCCCTAAGTGCTACATACACATCTTGTGGTCATATCTTTAGCAACCATACTCACGCTACCCACTACATATTTTTGTTAATTATTTATTTTTTAAAATGATGTTTCTGAATTCTGATTTGAATCATGATTCCTTACCAACTAGAGCACCCACAAGTATTTATTTTTTCATTCATGCTACCTTCTTGACCACTTAATTAAGAGGAATGCAAAGAGGTGTTTAACACAAATTAATTTTACCTTGCAAAAGAGGGACAGAAAAGTGGAAGAAGGGGTAAGAGCACCCACTCTGTCAGCTACTGAGACTCCAATGAGATGTGACAACTTGTTGAGCTGTGACCAGTTCCTAGCACAGATCCATCCTTGAAAACAAGCTGCTTCTGGCACCAATGTGATGTTGGGCTGCTTAAAGCCTCTTAAAGCCTCCCCCTCTTCTGCCCACCCTCCTCTTTTACAGGCCTATCACAGACAGCGGCAGAGCCACACTCACAGAAATCCCTGGGCTTCCCTCTCCCTGTCCCCCAAAACAGCAATTTGTCCTATCAGCGACCACCAGAACTGTGACTGATTAAGGACAAATTCTGCATGGCCTGGAGTCATGGTTTAACCCCCGCCAGCAACTAAGCACCACACACCCGCTTGCTCACTCCCCACCCTCCCCACCCCTGCAGTGGGACAGGGGAGAGAATCAAAAAAACCCGAGTGATGCCCAACGCAATTGCTCACCTCACCACCCACCGACCAACGCCCAGCCAATCCCTCAGCCACAGCATCCCCTGGCCAACTCCCCCCAGTTTATATACTGGGCATGGCATCACAGGGTATGGAATACCCCTTTGGCTCATTTGGGTCGGCTGTCCTGGCTGTGCCCCCTCCCAACTCCTTGTGCACTCCCAGCCTCCGCTGGCAGGGCAGTATGAGAAGCAGAGAAGTCCTTGATTTAGTGTAAACACTACTTAGCAACAACTAAACCATCAGTGTGTTATCAACATCATTCTCATACTAAATCCAAAACACAGCACTAAACCAGCTACTAGGAAGAAAATTAACTTTATTCCAGCTGAAACCAGGATACCTGGCCCAATATAAGGGGAGAAAAAAAATCTCACAATGATTCATAGTAAAATCTAAAAAAAGTGGTATAATGATGCTAATCAATCTAAAAAGATAGAAAGACAGGGACTCTTACGGCTCTGTATTAAAGCCTACATACTGCTAAGTAAAGCTAACTACAAAGTGTTTGCAGTGCTGATTAAATTTAGAGTAAAATAAGATAATTCACTTTTTAATAAATCATACCTTTGTGTGTAGCTTTTGAACTTGGTAAAGACACATGATTTCCCAGGCACTTCTGGAATACCACGCTGGAACATTACAGAGATGAAAAAATAATCTTTTCAGTGAGCTCCTATTTACTGTGGAGTATTTTGTTATTTAGTAGTCACTGCATTCTCCACAATTCACTGTGTGCAGATGAGGTTCCTACATTTGACTCAAAGAGGGCTGATGCAGAATTACATTCAGCCACAGCCACACCGGAGTAAGCTCTTACCAGGCTCAATGGTAACTGTGTCCACTCATGGAGAGCCATCTCCCATGTTCTTAAACCAGAGACATAATGTTTACACTTAAACACAGTGATGTCATTCTAACTTGCTGCTCTGATGGATACCCACCAATTCAAGGGCCTTCTGCTATACCGCAGTTTTCACCTACCCACCAAACAAAAGAGTCAAGTAGGTTGAATCCAGGTGATACCATCCTACCACCTCTCAGATCCTCTCAGTCCAGAACACAAATTTTCCCTAAAGTTATGCTGAAATACATACATGATGAAATGTAGGCAGGGCACTATCTTTTCCAGTCTGAAGTTTTAGAATTATGTCTAAAAAATTAAACAAAGAGAAGGTAAACCTGACCAAGCAGCAATTTGCACAGGGTTAATAAGCAAAATGATTGCACCAGCAGGACCTTCCAAAACAAGCTGCTTTAATTTTGGGACTTCAGAACAATTTACAAACCACTACAGAGATTCGAAATGTATTCTAGAGCCAGGGACAGACAAAAAAACCCAACTGAATGGGTAATTTATTTAGGCCATAAATAAATGAACTGTTAAAACACTCAGAAGTAGAATAGAGGCAGAAAAAAATGCCTGGACCACATAAGGCAATCCACACAAAAGCCCTAAAAATCCAGTAAATCTGTTGCAAATCTGGTCGAGAAACTTATAAACTTCAATTTAAAACTGAAATCTCCTTCAAGTCATTCTTAGTGTCTCAGATATTCATTTAAGACTCTGTAAGTCCAAAGAACAAAAACAAATTTTGGGGGCAAAAAAGCAACTCAGGATCCTCAAGAACATCCTAACAAACAATGTTGATTGACTGCTGTCCTATATCAACCCCTTCAGCCACACTCACCCACAAATCCCTACAAGACTCAGTCTCTCAGTCCCTTTCCAAATACAAGACACTTAAGAGTGACAGACCAAACTTCCAAGCCTACAGAACCCATACTGACACAGCTGAACTGTCCCCCAAAGTAGACTTCAAAACCTTCAGCCACAGCCAAGGTGTAGCTCACACAGAGGCACAGAACCAAGCCATGGCAATGTCACTTAGATGTCCCAAAGACAACACAGCAGCACCCTTTCTCCAGGGGGATGCTATCAGGATGGACTGCTTCCTTCGGGGTACACTGCAAAGATGACATGCCAATCCCTATACGGCTTTGGTCACAGAGGGCTGCAAAGATGCTGGTTGAATCTCAGTTTCTGACCAAAAGTTTTGACATGTTCCAAAGAAGAGGTCTGCTGGACAAACTCCCCCAGCACTGCAAAGTTAGGGGAAACAGCTAACAAAGAACCATGTTTATGGAAATGAAAACCCAGCAGATGTGATTCAATCCCCTCACCCAGCACCTTGGCAAATCTGCCTGAATGCAATGTCAGTCTGTTTGCTTTCACAGAATTAAGGGGACATAAGGGGAAGGGCTGTAGGCAAGCCAGCCTTAGATGTTGATCTGAGAAGGGGCTGGGATCACACAGAGGACAGAAGTGACTGAAACTCAGGTTTTTCTCAAAAAAAAAAAAAAAATTCAGAATAGCTTTTGTTCTGCCTAAGAATAAAACTGATTTTAAGAATGTCCTGCACAATGGGAATTTTGAAATATTGTTTTGAAAAACATTTAGTAAAGCATTTTGCTCCAAATTTCTGAATGAAAGCCTTGAATGGCTCAGAAAAATGACAACAGCTAGCAATAAATTATACATATATTTGAAAAAATAATGGATAAATGTTGTTACCTTCACCTGCAGCAAGGAAAATCTACTCATCAGTTAGTATTCTCCATTCAGCTTAATAGCTTGTACTTTTTAAACAAGACTACAAACAGTACCCATGGGCAAAAGAAATATTCATGGAAGAAATGAACTAAAGAAAGCAATCAAAGATTCTCAGTGTTTGATTTTTGCTTTTGCAAAACAACCTAGTTAGAAGTCTCTAAGGAGATATTCGAGAATCAATTGCATTAAATTATGTTCTGAGAGTCCAACAGCAAGTCAGAATACAAACGAAGCACAAAAAAGCCAAGTTTCCCCCTAGTGAAATGAGCACATATTATTAAAAAGGCAATCTGCAGTTAATTTTGGATTGGATTCTGGTCTTGTAATGTAAAAGTTGAAGTTTTGAAAATTATTTTGAACAATTCAACATTTAGGAACCAAAACACTCTCACTTGTTTTGATCTTTGGTTTTAAAGTGAAATCAGAATTAAGATCTATTAGGTCTATTTCAAATTTCTGTCAGATTCCAGTCTGTTCCCATGATCTAAATCATCCAGGACTTTAGCCATCAGGGGAGCATAAGCTCCATCACGAGTGCATGTGATCCCTTTCCAATGACTGAAGATTTGCATCACCAGCGAGAAGGGTCTTTTTTTTAGCACTCTCCACACAGCTGAGGTGGTGCTTACCACCTTTTAACTTGGGTGTACATATCACAGATTGAAAATGAGAGAAGCAGGGTTAAAAGTCATGTAACTAGAAAAAAGGTATCACCTTAGGCAAAACACATACCTTTGTGGTATATAAAACATGTGCTGTGGAGGGGGTTTGTAGAGAACTCCTTCGTACACAGGCCACAAACCACTTAAAATTCTGAAGAGCGAACTCTTTCCACAGCCGTTGGGCCCAGTGATTAAAAGATGCATCCCCTCCTGCACCTACAATAGCAATGAAAATGCAAAGATGTTACTATGCAGTATATGTGGCACAAGACAGTCTAAGACCCCTAGAGGGAGTTACGTGAGCATTTATATCAAATTATCAACCCATTTCATAATTACTTGCACATATTTATGCAACTATTCTGGAAACAGTGGCATTGGATATAATATATGGGCTGAAATAATAAAAATAATTTCTATAATGTCTGAGTCTTTCTATAAACTACACTGATTATATCACTGATAAAACTGATAAAACTTTCTATAAACTACACTGATTATATCACTGATTTTATACACTGATTATGCCAATACACCACAGTCAGAATCTATTATTCTAATGCAGATTAGGTCCAAAGGTGTTAACAGTGTACAGAGCAGTGCTATGCCCATCAGTGATATTAATTTAAGCTATGGGAGCCCGATCAAATGTTTTGGAAAATTTACTTCACGTTGCCCTTTCCCACTTAATTACCAGTGTTATTTTGGCTGTGATGCACTTATTTTTCTCATTTAAATATTACCCCGTGTATATATGAGTGTATATTTATGCATAATCACAATGTCATTATCTATGCTTTACATAAATTTATTGACTGTTATGCTTTCTGTTGTTTTTTGTCTCTTGAGCAAAATGAATAAATACAACTGTCTACTTGACCATAAAGTTGTAATTTTACAAATCTGAAATTGCTACACTGAAGCCATTGCAAGTTTTGCCATAGTTAGGACCCTGTTCTCCTAGTTGCTAATTCCTATACCAAAGAGATGGCAAGAGGAACACTCTGCTTTACCAGAGTTAATTAAGTTAATTAAAAGACCTGCTGGAATTATTCATGTTAGTGTTCTGATAACTTCAACTGTTTTTTAAAATAATAACATCTGCACTGGAACATAAGATCAGGATATATATGGGAGTAATTCAGTAGAGGTCATCCATTAAAATTGTGAGCAGGTACCGAGTGGTATCTGGAATACTTTTAAAAACAATACAAGTTTTACTGAGTAAAGACTCCACGGTTGGGCTTGCAAACTATGCTGTCAACTATTAGTTAGTATTGCTCTTTGTGGTGATCATGCAAAACCACAGACTCAATTTTTTCACTGTTGCTGTGAACTCACACTTTTAAAGGAGCCTATGTGAGTAAAGCATCCCAATTTCATTGAAATTAAGTAAAGATGGATGCAGACTCCCATATACACCTTTGAAAATGTCAGGTTGGTTTTTCACCTGGCAACAGCACCAGAAATCCTCTCTTCTCTTTCTTTGAGGAGGATAAACTATGTATGTCTGCCTCTATTGAGCTACTATGCCTACCTTTCTGGACTTCCCCTTTTATCCATATGCTCCTCCAAGTACTTAACATAAGGTACATGAATTCTGTGCTGTTTGTGTTAATGTGATGGCAACAATCAGAAGATTCTTGCATATCATCTTACTTTGAAGTTTAGTCCGGAAACCACCACATCGCCATTTGGAGTAATAATAGGAACATTTTCACAAATAATTCCATGATCAACATCAATAACTTTCCCTAGAAAGAAAAAAAAAAACCACCAAAAATAATTAGAGTTTGTGAAACCTTCCATTAGGCAATGATATGTGACAGTCCCTGTGCATGGCTGAGAAGTATAAATTGGTGAGTTTCAAACAACTCTTTTATGTGCTCCAGGTTCCCCTCGTGGAAAATCTGGATAATAAATCTTAGCTAGTCAGAAAGACAGTCAGCAGTAGCCAGGAGTGTGCAGTGAATCCTAAATTTGATCACAAGTATAATGCACAGTATGTATCATCAATACAAAATGCACTATAAAGACATGTTTATTCACATTCTACCTGTATTTACTGTATTTTGTTTTAAATATGTGGTCGGTATCAACCAGTAAAAAAAGTTCAAGGACAGCCTTATCCACAGGCAGAGCAGTTTACTTTCTCTTGAGGATTTAATTAGAAAATAGAATCTACTTTCACTACTAGCTCTGAAACTCAGAGCCCAGTTCAGTCTCCTCCAGCAATGACAGTAAGGGAGAGAATACTTAATGGCTTGCTTCCATCTCTTTTTGAAGCCACAGACACTGTAAACGTGTCTTGTAAGTATTTGCGGAAACCCACATAACACTTCACTCCAGTAGCGACACTTACTATTTGGATTTCTGGCAAATCTAAATATACAATCTCAGTTGGACATTTGGATACACTGTAACACAAGGACTTTGAAATAAATTCTTCTGTAAACAGTAAAAAAATGAAACCAACTCTAACTTCTCAGTTGCCTGTTAATGGATTTCTCTAACAGAACCCAAACAGCTGGGGTCCTAGACAAACATCAGAAATCACCTTTACAGACAAGATTCAAAGGAAAGATTTCTCTTGTATTAGAAGGCTGCTTATTTTATAACTTAGACTAATGTGAACAAAGAAAAATGGAACTAAGGAAAAGTTGAGTTTATTACAAAAGGACAAAATAAGTTTTATTTAAAACAGTTCTGTGGTGTCCAACATGAGATTATGGAAAATGAAAGTGTTTTGCTGTTAAAAAAGAACTACTTGGGTACTGTGGAGAAATTCTAGTTAAAATAAATCTATGATAAAAAATAGTAATCTAAGTAAGTATTAAGTAAACTTAATTCTCATTTCCTAACTTCACAGTGTTTGATTGCAAGTTTAGCATGCTTTTAAAGCATATTTATGTGTAACCAGAAATACAATTTGACAGTATTTGTACAAGATGTACAAAATTCTATTTCAACTTTAAAACTCTGAATTATCAGATACACTATGTATAAGGCAATATTATTATCAGTTAAAAATATTCTAATAGTTTTCATATTTTCATAATGCTCTTACTGACAACAGTAAATGCAAGGCACAAAACAGACATCCCTTTGTCACATAAACTTATATTGGATGATTCAAAAGGAAATAAGTAGTATGTGTTCAAAGAGTCTGTGGGGAAGCTGAATATTAAGATTTTTCTTTTCTAACAATGCAGACACATATACTTATGTGAGCACGTGTACTTTTATCCACATACAAATCCACTCTGCAGGGATTTCTGAAGTATCAAGATCAAAAGAAAGGAGGAAAAACAGTATTACAATGGGACTTGTCATAAAAAGTGTGGAGCCTGTGGCCTAGATTCCTCTGGCCTAAATTCTACTTAAGTCCTGGTGCACAGTGCTTGGTCTTGGCTAGCTGCCTCTGAGAGCCTACAACAACTCAGGAGCAAACACTAGTCACCACGACTTAGAAGGAATTCAGGCTGGATGAAATGTCTGACTGCACAGGAATCAAATCTTAGGAAAAGGCCCCAGAGAAAGAAAAGGAGCGAGGACCTTTGAGAAATCTGTGCTGAAGGGCAGCACTGTTGAAATTGTTGAAAGCAGCTGTTTCATAAAGAGCACTTTGGTGCCTTCAACTCTACCGGGGTTTAAGTTTCCAGAAGCCAAAGGGAGGGAATGAGGCTTCTCAGCACCACAGAAGGGAGAAGCAGAAAGGGTCTGTTGGGAAAACTGGGAAAAGCCCATTGCAAAAGCTGTCTTTAAGTACCTCAGAGAGAAGCTGGACGCAAGAGGAAGAGAGAGGTGGCACATAATGGAGCACGGTAAGAAATGGATGTACACAGAAAATGCTTTGGGGAGGGTGGAGACAGAAAGATAGTAGCACCAGAAAGATACAGGATAGGGACAGGAGGGATAAGGTATATATTGATCAGATCATTTGGGAGGTGAGGGGAAGAGTAAAGTTGTCAGCGCATTTTCAGTTGAAAATTCCCACTAAATTATGAAAAAATGAGCACACGCTGATCTTTAGTCTCTGAAAACAAAGTAGTATTTTCGTCAAAAACTGCTGAACCAATCTGTCTTTCCCTCCTACCCCAAACAAAATAATGTGGTGTTTGAAGATGAAAATGTTACAGTCTCAGTTTTCTGAAAAAATTAAAGTGTCTGAGGAAAGCAGGCACCATCCCTGTAAGAATAATAGTACCACCACCACCAATAATAGTATAGTTGAAATGCCTTTTTCATTGGAAGTTTTCACCGAAAACATTTGAGCAATCTTGTGTATTAGAAAAGCAGAGAGCTACAAAATAGCAGGAGGTTAAAATGGAAGGCAACATGGTCTCTGGGGCATTAAGGCTGAGAGGCTGATCTGTTGTAGAAACAAAACCTCTGTTCACCTCCTGTTCCACTGCACCGGCCCCACACACAGGGAAATACATCCAAATATGAATTAATTACCTTTGATTTCTAAGGGCCCATTGATGTGTAATTCTGCTTTATCTTCATTCTTGCTGTTGTTTTCAGACCCTTGAATAACTGCAGTTCTTTTGTAAATGCCTCTCTTCACCTCATCAAAGACTGAAAACATGTTGTAGACACGGGCAGTGTAGCCTGCTAGCTCAGTAACCTGAGAAACAACAAATGCCCCATTTCAGTTATACTTCACAAATTCTATAAATGAAATGTTTGGCCAAAGAGTCATGAAAAACATTCCCAGCTATTCTGAGTCAGTGTTTCTCAAATGCTATTCTGGAAGGATCAATGATGCATCTTTCAACGCCTATCAATTTTCATTCCTTGAGATTCTGTGCTAACCCATATGCCACTCACAGCTCCTACCAGCCAGCAGACAGAGACAGTTTGAGGGGGACAGATTTCAGCCAATGTAAGCTATGATAGCTCCAGTAAATGAGGAGGTTGCAGAGACTGCTCTTTTCCATGGATCAGTAGAGTCTTCAACCAGCAGAGAATAGCTACTAGAATATCTGAAAACAGAGAGCTTATCATACAAGAGAAAAACAAAATCTCTGCATTTGCCAGCAAAATAAAGGTCCACAGAAGTGAGAAAAACTGGCATCTATAATTATTTATGTTTACTTCCCTGTATTCCTGAAACCTCCTGTAGGAAAGATGTGCTTTTCTGTGTAAAACAGGTAGCACCAAGGCATCCTAATCTAAAAAACAGTACAAAAAAGAAATTATTCTTCTGTCGACTGCATGTTAGAGTACCAGAGCTAAATCTGAGACCTTGGATTAGAACTGAGCATTTTTAAGATGGTGAGGTCTCTTAAAAGACTTTCTCCTTTTTTTGGTCCTTTTGTCACAATTTCCACCTGGTGAAGACAGAAACAACAGATCTTTGGACCTGTTAACTTCCTATTTGTGTGCAGTGACACCACTAAGAGCTCCAAAAGAGCTGCCTCCATCTGCTGACAGCAAAGAATTAAACCTGGGGACCTCACTATAAATGTATTATTAGATGGTTTTAAAAGGATGAATTTTTGTACTAAATGCAGAGAGCAAGACAAGAATAGTGAGAAAATGAGTTCGAGATTATAAAATCATTAGTTTGTGGTTAAACACATACACCCCATGATTGAGTTCACCTGCTATGGTGTACATAATTCCAAAATAAAATTCTCTATAAATTTCACTATCAGAGACAGATAGACTGTCTCTGGCCACATGGCCATCACTCCACTGGAGGCTAACAAGTACACAACATCTCGAAAAACTCAGTTTAAAACACTCGATGTTTCAACTCCATCAACTGTACATTGTTTTGCACTATTGGTAATTGCATTAACAGCTGTGAAAGTATTGGGCTAGCACCACTTGAGGCAGTAGGTAGTACACAGGAGCTGTAACATCATTCTCCACGCTGGAGTCTTTCCAGCAGTTTCAGTGGGAGCTCATGCCAGGACTGAGTGCTCCACACAGCGTCAGCAGTGGTATTTAATGGAGAGAATCCTGCATGTGATGAACGCAACTTGGACCAACTGTGCCCAGGAAGAAACATAACTAGTAGTAAGTTTCTAAACCATGGCCCTACAAGCTCACTTTGTCAAAACACTAAAAACTACCATCTAAACTATTGACCTGCAAAGAAAAGTTGAGCCCACCTCATCTGCATGCTGAATTACATTGACTGGAAGGAGGCTGCTTTGGTGCGTCAGGCAAGAATTGGAACTTCACTACCACTTGAAGTGGATTGAAGTACACTGTCCTTTGAAACTGCCTGAATCAAGAAATGGGAATGACAATGTGGTTAAAGTACCACAGTGTCTCTTGAAGAGAAATATAATGTAAAATTAAGGTGGAAATTCATAGAACTGGTCTTTGATCTCATGCTGTCTGGATTAAAATCTCACCATGTTATAAACAAAGTGAGTTTGTTCAGTTGCTCCTACTACTTTGTGGGTATTTTTGTTTCCAAAAAATAAAACCACAATGTTTTTAACTCCTCATGTACATTATACAAATTACTTAAATGTTGAAAATAAAATAGAAATGACATCAGTGTATCATAGGTTATCTGGCAGTATCTTTAGAGCAGGGGCCAAGCAAGGGAACAGCTAAAGGAGCATAGGTCAAAATCACAGTCCATTAGAAGAACTCCTTCTGAAAAAAGCACAGACTCTGGCTTTGTCAGAGTCCATATCATAAGGCACCAAACTACCCCTCCTCCTCCAATTTACAAAGCTGTAGCTATTATGGCTGGATTCCAAGTAATGGAATCCATAATCTTTGATTAGTTGCCTAGCTAATGCGTGCCTCCTCACACTGCACTGGGAAAAGGGGTCCCCACCAAAGGGACGAGCAAAAATCAATTAACAAATGCAGAACCAATATTCAGAAGGAAACATTGAGGAGGGTAACAGCACTGCCCCACTTTTCTTTTGTTTAACAGCCGGCAACTAGAGGAACTCCCACGAGAGACCACAGATGAAAGCCCAACTTTATTGGAATTTGGGTGAGGACCTGAAACCTCATCTCCGATCTTCCAGATAAACATCCTGTACTTCTAGACTATTTGCTGTCCCAAGTTGGATTTTTTCCTGCTAAAATTCCTCTACTTTGCAAAATTACTTACAGTTTAACACGTTCACAAGATACTGAAAACAGCCCTACAGTTTAGGTGGCCAGGAAATAAGTATTGAATTCTCTTTGTGTTTCATACAAAACATGACTGGAATGGGTTGCCCAGAGAGGTAGTAGATGCCCCACCGCTGGAAACATTCAAGGTCAGGTTGGATGGGGCTCTGAGCAACCTGATCTAGTTGAAGATGTCCCTGCTCATTGCAGGAGGCAGGGACGGGGACTAGATGACATTTAACGGTCCCCTCCAACCCAAACTATTCGACGATTCTATGACACTTCCAACAGAAGAGTCCCAATACATTGGAGACAGACAGTCTGAATTCAGGCCTGTGCTCCAAACAGAGGAGGAATTTGAACCTTTATCACTCGCATTCCAGGAACTTCTATTGCTCTCTGATGGCACCTGAACACAGGCATTAAAAATGACATTTACATGTTGCACCACATTGGCAGCTGTGCACTTTAGACTCTTTGTGGACTTAACTCTAAAGATCAAACTATCAGTTCAAAGATCTCTACAGATTCAGTTGCATTAGAATTTGCCTTCAAAAATTGCATATTTTTTTTTTTACATTTGATATTAAATATAAATTCTGTTTTACTTTTTTTTCTCTTCTCTTTCATGTATGACAGATGTGCAGTACCTCTTTGTATGAAGACATAATCCTTTCAATAGCATCTGCTCCAGAAATCAGCAAGTTTCGTGATGTAGTAAAAGCTTCTGTTCTTTCACTAACCATTGCCTGTTTCTGGCCATCTTCCAATTCTAAAAGTAAAAAAAAGTTTTCTGTTAAAATATTCTTCTGAAAATTATCTCTACCAATTAAATTGTGATTAGAATGTGAGCCATTTTAGAACAGCTTTTAAATTAAAAGAAAGTTAACTCTGCAAAGACAACCTTTCAAAAAGAATTGGTGAATGTAACTAGCATAGATAGCTTGGTAACAAAGAATAAGTGGGAGTATATGGAACTCATCTTCTTATGCAAAACATCCTATTCTTTTATACCATTTGTCTACCTAGATAATTTTCCTTTTATTCAACCTAAATTTTTCAAAATACAAAAAAAGTTTTTTTGAAGTTTCTTTTTTAAGCTAAGCTGCTGCTAGGCATCAGGCTAGGCAGGGTAATAGGTGGATCCAGTGTGGCAACTCCTGTATTAGCAATCATTACTAATGTCCTCTGTGATGTTTGCACAGTGCTGATGGTCAAGAAAATCTGGGGGTAATTCCCTGCAGGTGTAATGCCACTGTTAATTTTATGGGCTGTCAAGCAATGCAAGAGTATAGCAAACAATATATTTTACTTAGTAACCGTCTCACCTCCCCAACAAGATCAGATTCTAGAAATCTGGTGTCTAGAAATCTACATGCAGTGCCAAACCCAGATGTATCTTTCTGTATTATTAGTTAAATCTAAATGTTATTTTGTTTTCATTTACATATCCATAAAGGTATCCCTACATAATTTCATCTGAGTCACCAAAATACACTATGGATAATTTAGGAAAAACTTTTTTTAAATTGTTACATAATAATTTTGCATACATATATATATATATAAAAAAAATATGATCTATATGTTACTCTTTCTGGCCTCAGATATTTTTTATAACAATTTTAATTGAGATACATGTTCAAATTTTTTAGCTTAAAATATACAACATCAGTACACTGTCAACTAGTTGTATGTAATCTAGCCACTTGAGACACAATGAGAGGCATACTTTTTTTAAAAGAAAGACAGAAAACCTCTTGCAAAGGGAGAGATTACAAAATTCTTGCTCATGTAGTTCTCACTTATTTTAAAAAGTTATTTCCACTCCAAGAAGAATAAACTTAGGAGATAGGGAGAATCCAGTTAACTCATTAGTAGATACTAAATTGAAATTTGTTTCTTACTTCTCAGAGAACCAATTTTTGCTGGTCTTGTTGGGATTATAGCTCATGCAGCCCATGCTATGTAGAACCACCGCAATTAAATCATTTAGGAATCGGGTATGGTTTAACTCACTAATGCAGCATTCCTCCTGCATTGTAAATGCAGAATTTACTGATAGCTGCTTCCAGCACCCAGGCTAGCTCATCTAGCAAGAGTTTAGAGATCTCTACAAACCACTGCATCGGTCATTTTAGGGGTATTTGAAAAATTAAAATTACATACAATTCATGAGCATTTCACTGTTCCAAAACATAAGCTCTTATATTACATTCCTAACCCACCAAGATTACTTTTCTTCAACTTTTTGTCCAAAACATTTTTCATATGGCTGGCCTCTTGTGTTTGAAGAAGTGGTGCATTGTAACAGGGCAGATAGACTGTCTCTGTTTCATACAGAATTTAACATTTCCCTTTTCATCTTCATTTATATAATTGATAGTCACACTGGTTTTATAAACAAAGATAAGTGTTCACTGTGTCTACAGAAATCAAAGTCTTGCTTCCAAAAGTAGTTACTTTCCACAAGCTGATGAGAGACCCAACATTTGGAACACCAATGGTTTAATACAAAAAAGACTGAGAAATGTTATCAAATGGGAATCTTGGCTTTGCCAGTTGATTTCTTCCCTGAAATGTGTAATAGAATTAGCAAACTTCAGTCAGAAATATGACCGCCATAGAAGATTCTTTTTATTGCAGGGTATTTTATTTTTTTTTGTCCTGAAGAAGTATACAAAATCTATTGCTTTACACCTTTAGTCTGAAGTCTGGCCATGGTACCGGTTTTGTACATATCCCTGATTCTGGTGATTTATCCTAAAGTAATAAATCCACTATTTCTTCCTTCAGATATGAACAGACTTGCATCTGACCTGCTGAGGCACAAAGCACTGTTTTCCCAAGCAGGTCAATTTTAAGTTCAGGTCTGCCTGATTCTTTGAATACCTGTTATACTTCAAACTGGTCTCGACAGTGTTGATTTGTATTATGTTTCCAATCCATCAGTATGATATGCCTCATGTCTCCATAACAAGCCCCATGCTTTAACAGTTTAGGTTGCTGGTGGCAAATACTCTTCTGCTTTACAACATGAGCCACTGCTGTGTCTTTCTTTTCTCCCACATTTGAAAAGTATTTATCAAAAGAATACTCATAAGTAACAGGACTGTTATTTAGTTTAGCATGAATATGAGTCTTTTTTTAATTCATGCTGTAATACCAAGGAAGTATTTACAATGTGTGGTTAAATGATCTTTTTCTTGACTGTACTCATTCCCGTCTTAGCAGAAAGACTCTTACCACTTTTTCTGTTGTGCTGATAACCTTCACTGTGAGGTGAATTGGCTTTGTATTGGCTTTGTACAAACTCTTCTGTTTGGAATAGGACCTCCTGATATTTCTGAAACTGTTACCAGGATGCCAGCCAGGGTCCTGATACAGTGCCCTCCTGAGACGTGTGATGGGCAGCGGCTCAGACAGCTGAACACCCAGCCATGTACCAACAAAATTGCAAGTAAGCTAAACCACGTGCAGGCTGCACGAAATCATCCTACAGGTCAAACCAAGCTTGTCCAGCTGGACAGCCCTGATTTGGAATATAACTTCCAAGAGCTGCACAGAAAAGAATTCACTCATTCTTGATTAAATGTACCCAGCTTAGAACTGATCCTTCCACAGACATAGTAGGATCTGTTCTTAAAAATTCCATTCCTATGGAATTTGTAGTATATTCTATGGTTCTAATTGCTTATAAGGAAGCCTCTTGAGGCAAACTTCCCCACTTGTCTTTCACTACCCCTCCTTAATTACCTTTCTTTCTGCTCTTTGGGGTTTTTTTAATAGCATCTACAATAACAACACTACTTGAGTCTCGTTTCACTTCCTGGAAAGTTGTGATAGGATGTCAAAAATGATACCATCCAAGCCTAGAAACTGAATTTCACCTTCTCTTCTCCCAGGGAGTCAGGGAAAAACAGTGGTTCCTAACAGATCAACACATAAGAGAATCATTACCTGTAATTACACTATGGTTTATGGAAGGAGGAGATAAGGAAAATTAACAGTATAATTTTGTAAAGTGCAGGAGATGCTGCAAAAATCAGCCTGTCATCCCAACAGTGGCTAGTGAAAAAGGACTGCAATTATCATTATAATCTCATGTGACACAAGGATCCTCTAAGCCCTGAATTCATGCTGTTTATCAGGCTTATGTTCAAAGTTGGATCTTTTGCGTTGCTCTTCCCTCAGCAGACTTGCTATGCTTGAAAGTTACACACAAGACACAGACATTGTAATAAAGTCTGTGAATAATAAATAAATACAAATGGCATTCAGGGGAAGTACAGTCTTTCGAGGATGTAACTTTAAAGAAACATTTAGAAATTAAGTAAAAAATGGTATTACCGCCATCTGCAAATCCCGTTGCGGTGATGATGGGCACAGCGACCATAATCATACCACAGCTACTCCAGACATACTTCATCAGGAACTGCTCTATCATGATGTACCATAAACGTTTGGACAAAATGAGATTCATTTGATCTGCCAAAGCCTTGTAGCTTTTTTGCAGTTGTTTCATTTCTACCTACAGTTTAAAAAAAAAAACATTTATACAATGCAACAAAGATGCACATGTCATACAAGATACATTCACATACGTGCATGAAATAATCGGGTACCCAAGGCTGTGACTTCTGAGTCACATCTGCTGCACGGTACTTTATTTTCACAGTGCTGCAGTCTCACAGCAAAAGTGCACAGCTTTATGGAATTCAGTGGACCTGGTGTACGCTACAGGACGATGTATGCTATCATCCCTCAATAGCACATTGGCAGCTTTTCAGTTCTTTTAAGTTCTCTGATATATACAAGAACAACATACAAGGCAGTCACAACAGCTGATTCAAACAACCAAAATAAGATTGATTCCACATCCTTTTAATAAAGCTGCAGCTGTAGAGTTTCACAGCAACTGAAACTCCTCGTACTGGAAAGCATTTGGGGATCAATTATCTCCAATGACTTAAAGTTGCAGAGCTGATCCCTGAAATCCAATGCTGCTTGTGTTTGCGAGCAGTCTGGAGGAAGAGAGAACTATCCCAAGAGGTTTAACAAGTCAAAGAGAGTTGCAAGTCAGTATGATATAACGCATTCAGTTCAAGACAGTATATGTGGGAACTGAAAAAAAATGTTTAATTTAGCTGCACTTAAAACATTACTATAGGCAGCTTTTGAGAATGATTGCTTCTACCAAAATAAACCATTTACATTATATAATCGTTGCTTGAACTGAAAGAGTAATACTTCAGGCTCATATCTAGCTTTCATTTTCACTTCACGTGAACACCTTTTTTTCCACACCGTGTTTGAAAGGTATTACAGCCGAAATTCACTTCTAATAAAAATATGAAGAGTTCCTTAATAAGGTGGCTTTAAAACAAGCCATTAGTTTATGTAACTGTGACTGCTGAGGTACTGTACTTAAGCTATTTTAAGACTCTGATGACTACATCTTTGCTTAGCTATGTAAAAAGAGTGTCAAAGGTTGTAGCGTGCTCTGTGCTATCACAGAGTTTTCTCCCCTAGACTTTCTGGTGTGCCCTGGTTGCTGTTTCTGCAGCATTAAATCTGGTAATTCATAAACACGGGTGAAAAAAAAAAAGAAGCTTGGAAAAGTTAGCAAAATGGACTGGGGGGGGGCGGGGCACAACAGTAACGGAGATTAGCTTTCTAGAAAAGCATAGGAACCAGCTGCAAAACAGGAACACTGTCAGAGCCCAAGGGAACTACAGTCTGCTCCCCCCCAGATACCGCCTGCGAGACGGCATATTCCCAAGAAACGGGAAGTGCTAGCTGTAAACAGGTTTAAATGTCAGAGGGACCCAAAGTGCTTGGAGAGGGCAGGAGGGGAAGCACAGGGCGGCTCCGGCACTGCAGGAGCAACCCTAACACCCTCCAATTTCTCTCCTCCTTACCTTGTGCCCTCGGTAAAAGGCGATCTCTTCCACGTTGGCAATGATGCGTGAATGCATGAAGCGCAGGTAGCCCTTCTTGTGAGCCTCCTCGGCCACCAGCTTGCCAAACTTGGGCGAGCAGGCTTTGAGCACGCGGGCCGTAGCGTAGACGACGAGCCCGGCCAGGACCGTGGGCCCGATGGGGTTAGCCCCCCGGGACCGCGCCGTGCGGATGAGGGTGTAGGAGGTGAGCACAACATCCAGGATGGGCTTGGTGAGGTTGGAGTAGAGGTGCGCCACGGACTGCGAGAACATCATGATGTCCTCGGTGAGGGACTGGTCGGGGTTGGCCAGCCGCCCGTCCATGCTGATCACCCTGTAGTAAGTCTGGTTGGCAAAGTAGGTCTCATAGGCGTGATCCACCAGGCGCGTGCGGAAGGCGAGGGCCAGCTTGCACTCCAGGTACCGAATGGTGCTGTTCACGAAAGTGGCCGGGATCGCGATCATCAGCCACTTGATTAATTTGCAGACAAAGCTCCTGGGCTTCTTCTCCACGATGCTCTTCACGATCTTCCCGTCGAGGGCGGCCACATAGATGGAGAGGAAGGTCCTGGAAACCAGAGCGACCGAGTGGAGGCAGAGCAAGCCCAGCTCGGCGCTCACCAGCTTCGGGAAGAAGAGCTTGCGAAGTTCCAGCAGCTGCTTGAAAAATTCCGCGTTGGCGGCCGGGGAGGCTCTGCCGCGGCTGCCGGGGCGGCGCGGCGCCTCCCGGCCCCCTTCAGCCCGGCCGGCGTCCTGCGGGCCGCCCTTGCAGCCCGCCCGCTTCCCGCGCCCGCGGATGATGGGGTAGAGGATTCTGAGCCCGTACGCCGCAGCCAGCAGGCACGCAGCCCTCTTCGCGGCGCTCGCCCTGCTCCATTGCACCCGCCGGGCCGCCGCATGCAGCATGTGGGTCATCCTGCCCCGCCGGAGGCGCCGCTTCTTCGCGCCGCTCCTTAGCGAGGGCGGCTCATACCCAGCGAGAAGGCCGGCCCCGCCGGGTCTTCATCGGGCCGCCGGCGGCCCCGGCTCCCCGCCGGCCGCCCTGCCGTGACAGAAGCCGAGTGAGCCCTGCCCTCCGAGGGGCGACGGTTGCCTTCAAAGCGCGGCGCGTTGCACGACGCAGCCCGGCGCCGCGCAGCCCGCCCCGCCGACCACCATTGGCTGCGCCGCGCGGGGCGGCACCGGCAGAGGCAGCGGCCCGGCTCCCCCGCACCGCGGCCGGGGCCGGAGCCGGAGCCGCGGCCGCAGCCGCCCGCTCGGGGCCCGGGGGCCGGCAGCGGCAGCGCGGCTTCCCCCCCCCCCCCCCCCCCCGCCGGCGCTCGGCCCCGGGGTCACAGCGGGTCCCCCGCAGCTCGGCCCGCTAGCACCCCGGCTCGCCTCAGGCTGCGGCCGGCCCTTTCCTTCCGCCTGCCCTGCGGAGCAGGCGCCGCCTCCGGCCGCGGCGCCGCTAGCGGCGCGGGGGGGGGGCGGCGGCGGCGGGGAGAGCTCGGGCCCTGCGGCAGCCCCGGCGGCGGCCGGGCAGCGCGTCACCCCCGGCGCCCGCCCGTGCCCTCCCCCGGGGCGCCCGGTTCGGGGCGAGCGGCGGCCCGGCCCGGGCGAGGGCAGCGCGCCGTCGGGGCCGGTGGGCGAGGGGCAGCCTCCGGTCGGAAATCTGGCCGGGCGGCTGCGGGAGGGACCCGGGCGGCACGGCGTCTCCGGGGCAGCGCTTTCTAAATACGCGTGATTTATTTCCTGTCCTCCCGTCAAAAGGAAACCGGTGTTGTGCTCTTGCAGCGTTATTGGACAAAAACAACCCCGACCGATTCGCACGGTCCCTGCGGAAAAAAAAAAACAGGCTAAATTCGCACAGGGGAATTGACAGGAAAGGCAGTTGTCTTGCTGCTCCGTTTTTCTCTCTCCCTATTTTCTTATTTCTACTTCTTCACTTGTTTGGAAAAGGCGTTGTGTTTGAAGTTGCAGGGGGAGGATCAGAGAACTTAAAAAAAACTACTTTGGGTCCTCTCACACTTTGAAAATGAAGTAGTAAGGTAACTGCATCAGCTGGTATATGATGAAGCATTAGTCTAGGAGGTGTGTGTACAAGCAGATTTGAAAGATGTGCTGTTAGGCACTTACAGGAGTGCCGAGGAGTCCAGCCTTCCCCTGGAAATGGAGAGCGAGGCCACCAACCTCGCTGTAAGTTGGAATATGTAGAGTTAAATCAAGTCACATTACTGGTAACAAAACAGCCCTCTTTGGACAGAGTGCAGTGTTGATGTTTAGATAGCAACACAAATTTCAGGATGAAGAAATAGTATCTTTAATTTGAGAGAGCATTGCTTTTAAGAATCAGGCACCACATATCAAAAGATCCAGCTACCTTCCAAAACCCCAGTAAGCCAAGACCTGCAAGACAAGACCAAGTAAGATCTGTCTCTCACTTCTTCCGAGGAGGTTACACAAATTGTGCTGGACGGTTACGTAGAGATGTGCGGTAATCTTGGAGTTTATTAGACTTTCTGCTGGTGAGGACAAGCTAGAGATCTGGATAGAGGTCCTTCTAGCTTTTTTTTTTTTTAATACACAACTCAAAGATAGGAAAATGTCAAAATCTGACCTAGTGCAGTACAGCTAATGTTCAGTTTGTAGGTAGGCCTGGTTTCACTGCAGATTATTTTGTCAGTAACATAGAAGGGTTTTTCAGCGTGCAAAGACACTGACAAAATACACTGTCTAAGAAATTGCTTCGCTTAGGGTTTGTTATTTTTTAATCATGATCTCCAGTTGAATACTTCCCATTCTGGCTTGTGTGTGTCACAGCATACTCTTAGATTTTGCCAAACCACAGTTATTTGCAATATTCCATTACTCTAGCATTTTCTTAGCAAGGGGAAGGTTCACAGATCTCTTTCAGTTCTGCATATCTGCTGACCTTTCACTTCACAAGATCCTGGAGGGCTGAAGCTTTTGGTGACTTGGTGGCAAGTGCAGACGTACGCCCCAGAGTCAGATCTGTGGGAACATTTAAGTAAAGCAGATCTGACCATGCAGTGTTTCAGTCAATAAAAGCAATGTATTTTCTTCTTTTGAAAGTATGGAGAAAAGCCTGAACGGTTGTACACCCTTTCTTCTGTTCTTGCTGCCTGGAGAGTTTTGCTCTGCCACAGTCCTGCTCTGTAATCCATGCACAAACTCCTCTTTGTGGAACATGGCCTTAGGTGGTAGATTTTTATTTTAGCGGTGAAGACAGCAATTTTACTACATTTAGTAATAATAAAATTTCTCAATATTACTGGAAAAATAATTACAAAACTGCAGTAATACTGGTGCAGTGTTCAGTGCTCTGTTGTCTCTGTAATTTCTACTGACTTTATCTTAAAACTTTTGATGATAAGTGCAATCAAATAAGTTTCAGTAACTGAGGCTGTGGGGTTGGGGGGTTGTTGATATTAGAACCAGAATATTTGGGGGTTTATCCTCTCTTAAGGAGAACGAGATACTTTTTTTTTTTTTTCCCTCCTAGTGCCAAGTGATTGTTTTTTAGTCATATGGTTAGTTTTCATCAAACATGTTAAAATAACTTGTGTGCATTTTCTGAATATAGGAATCAATAACTGAGGAGGAAGAGTAAGAGGCGCTTATCCTATTTTTATAATTATTTAATATTCTGTAATAATTTTTCACTATTTTTTAAGTCAATATTCCAGCAGAACAGAATGCCATAATTCTGCTCCCAACTACCCCAAATAGAATTGTTTATTATCCAAACAGTCCTTCTCTGATGACTGAAGTAACAGAATCACTGTCAATAGAAGTGATTTGTGCTTGGGTACAACCACAAAGCAGAAATGGAAACAATGAGTATCAGGCTGACTAAACTTCATGAATGTTTGAACATGTAGGAACTGGAGTGTAATCATGGCAACACTGATGTCTCTTTTTTTCTCTTCTATTTTATGCCCACTGGCTCCCACTCCAGTGCTTTGTCCTTGCACAACTTTGTGACTGCAATGGAGATAGTGGAATTGAAGCATGCAGGCTATTATGTAAGAGATATCAGTCAGTATTACTCAATGATCATTTTTGTACCTTTTGATTCAATGTTTGAAAAAATAAAACATGCAATTTTTGAAGCAAAAGGCCATTTACCTGATGTCTTATATGCTCCTAACACAGAGTCCAGTGGCTGTAACATCAGTCTTTGCAGTAAACTGGAATTTCCTTGCTGCTTACGGAGTTATCCACTGTGCCATAAAGACATAAAGGTACTGAAAAATAGATATAAATGATGCATTTTATATCATTGCTGTTTGGGATATTTACCATTTAGATACACTTAGATCATGCATAAAGTACATAGCTGCTTATACATGGATGAAGTATATGTGAAACATGTATGAATCCACACAGTGCCCATTGTTTTCAATTACATATGAATACTGAACTGTAAATCATTTCTAAAATATGGTATATTGTAATATGGTGAGCTAGCACCGTCTGGTCTTTTTCTTTAATTTTGAGCTATGTTTACATAGTGGTGTGGGAATTTTAGGGCTCACTGTGAGCCAAATTCAACAGAGGATGATCATACAAGCCATTATTCAAGTAAATACCTTACTTTAAAGTACTTCCAAAGTTTCTGTTGACTTAAATGTCATCACTTACATAAGTACAGAAATACACCTGCAGAATTAGTTTGCAACGTCAAGGCAAACCAATGACAAATTAGACCTCTTCGTCAGAAAAGGGCGATAAGATACCTGACCTTTGATTTCAGATTTGTAGCAGCAGAAATTGTGTGCTTATTCTGCCTGGTTTAGAGAAGCTATTGGCTATAATCATATACCTCAGTAGAATATCCAGACACTGTAATTCATTTAGGATTTGGAGGTCTAAGCCAAGCAAGAAGCTTCAGTTTTAACGTGACAGATATGGAAGCTTGTTGAAGAAGTGTCACTAGTGAGACTGGCCTGATCCTATCAAGCAGTTGGTTCCAACTGTTTTGGTCCTAATGAGGCCGTATGGTACCCAGACTAGGCAGAGATGTGTTATGGCAAGCGAGTAGAGAGGAGAGGGGAAACGGGAAGGTCCTGCTCTGTTGTTTGGCTCCTAAGTCTAGGCACCACAGAGATGGTGTAAATGGGGGGCAGTCCTGCACCAGTAGTCCTCTTCCCTTTATTTCATCTTCAGGGAGATGATACATACTTGCTGCTGTAAATTTAAACCCTGCATGACTTGTAGGTTATGAGAATTTTATCCTTAAGGGATTTAGGTAACCTGGCTGATGGGACAATCAATAGCAGACCAATCAAACTCTTCTGACTTCTCAGAACAGCATGATTCTAGACAGAATACAGCTCTAGAAAGAAGTGTAAACAAGTAGTTTTCCCTTTACAGAGAGAGAGAGGAAGAGGGAAAGGGCCAAGGATACAGAAGGTCAGTGTCAACTGCTCCAGCCACAGTGAATTGCTGACTAATGATCTCAGACAAAGAATTACACTTTTAATATTTAAGCTTTAATACTTAAAAACTTTCATATCTGGATTTTTTTAGACATATTTCTCTTGTCAAATTTATTTCTTACTCCATTCAAATTATTTAACTGAACCCAGCAATTCCAGAAAAATACAATTATGGAAAGCACATATCTATTTTATGCCTTCAGAAGTCTCAAATATGTTACTTATGTGTTTCAGTTTTTGCTTTAAATCTGTGAAGGGTTCTATTCTCAGATCATCTGAAGAAATGCTAACATTACCTTATTAATCCTTTTCTCAGGTGCATGGTAAACACTTGAACAAGCTACATGCGTAGTGCAATAGTAGAGGTATAAGTGGTAAAATCATGTAGCTGGTATCAATTAGCAGGGGTTATATTGGGACTGCCTGCAGCAGAGCCAGTGTTCTACTCTGCAAAAGTGCAGGCAGGAATAAACCCACAAAAATAATCTATCCTACTGATGCACCCCAAAAATGAGATCTGCTGCCATCCTTTTGTCGTGCCTCAAGAATTTATTTGAGGGTTTACAGCTGGTAGGTATGACAACAAAAAGATTGTCTACTGCAATTTATTCATTAACTCTTATTTGGGAGGCTTCTAAGTATTATGAGTAAGCAAACTGGTTCAGGCCAGTGCTCTACCGAGCACAGTATTCTGTCTCTAACAATAGCTCTAAGAAGATACCCAAGGAAGAAAAAGAATTGCAATTACATATGATGCTACCTCCCCTGCTGTAGCTTCATACTGTTCCAATGTCTGGCCATTTTCAGCTGTGAGAATTTCCTGAGACTGGGAGGTTTTTCTATGAAATATTCCACTCTTACAAATACTTGTCCAGTCTCTCTTGAAATCAGGTAAACTCTTACATAAATAACATCCTTTGGCAAGCAGTTCCTCAGATCTACCATCCTGTACGTGAAGAATCACTCCTTTTTGCTTGCTTTGACCCTGGCTCCCACAAGCCCCACTTTATGGCCACTTATGCCTGTTCTGGACGAGGCATTCAACAACGGAGCGCTCTCGCTTTCTCAGTCCCTCTTCCTGCCACCACCCCACCACCACCCCCAACTTTCCCATACCACTCATGAGTTTGTCAGCCTCTCTTCCATATCGGCCCCCAGCCCCTGAGTGCATGGATGCAAGAACTAAACATTCTCTCCACTCTCTCTTGTATTTTAGCCAATGGCAGGACCTTCCCTTTTATTTCATGGCTGCTTAATCTCCTTAAAACCTTCAGTAACACATGTTGTCAGCAGCCTTAATTAAATCCATGAAGACTACAGCAATGACTCTTTTCTACGTGCTCATGAGGCAGCACTTCATCTACAGAAGCTATGCTGGCTCCTCACATGCTGGCCTATATTATAGTTCCCGGTATTTTTTGTTCTGCAGAAGCAGGCTTTCTGGATTGCCACAGAATCTTTGTTGGGGTTTTTGTGTTTTTTTTTAATTGTGTCACATTTGCTGCCCTCTAGTCTCCAAAACCAATTTAAGTGGTCCTTTCCACACTGCTGCATTATGGAGCTTTTCAGTGAATACCTTTTAATCTTGGTTCTATGCTAGTGTTCATTCTGTCTTGGTAAGATCATTTTGACCTCTTCTAGTGTTGTTTTCACTTTGGACAGATCTGCTGAGTTCCGCAGAAAGGATTCCTGCATAAAATTCTCCCTGGTTTCCTCATCAATGAATACTGATGCAAAAAACCTAACTTATCTTTTCTGTAACATCCATGTCTCCTCTGAGCACCCATGTTGTACCTTGGTCATCAGCTGGCCCTGTAGACTTTCTTGCAGGCTTTTGCTCCTCGTTGATATGTAAGAAGAATGATTTAGTAGTTTGGTTCCTTTGCCTAGTTGTTTCCCAAATTCTTTTTGGCCTATCTAATTGTATTTTTATGTTTATCAAAGTTCATGTTCCTTTCTGTTATCTTCTTTTGAATGCAGTATAGCTTTTTGCTATGTTTCAGACTGTCTCTTTGCTTCAAGTCTGGTATCCTTCAGCTTTTTCCTAGCCACATGTAAGTTTTTAATTCTTTTAGCTCCCTCTCCTAATTTGTTTTTAACAAGCCTCATTTTGTTCCCTTATGTGAGTTTAGCGCAACTATAGACAATTATTTGGTCTTTGTTGCTCTTTCTAGAAATGTTGTTTTTATAAACTGGGGATTCCAGTATGAGACTCTGACCCCAATCTTGTGCGTTGTTCTCCATCAAGTCAAGGACTGCACTTCATCTTGAGGGCTCGTCTGTGAAAAATAATTCCATCTAAATAATACCACCTAAGAATGGCAGCTGCTTCATGCAGCAACATGTCAATATACTGTTGTTGATGGTACTGTCCTGGCTGGTGCTTTGATATGTAGATCCAGTCCCATGTTCTTCCCAACTGGGCTTTGGATTTCGACCCATGTAGATTATGTGCTTCTCTCTGAGGTGGCTGGTTTGCTATGTTTGGAAACTGTTTAGCCTCTCTACTATCTAGTCTTTGGACTAATGGCATCATCTCTTTCCATTTATGCTCACTCGTAACTCCTTCAAACCTAACGTAATAAATCCAGCTCAGCAAGGAGTGCATATCGGTTGAAACAACCACAAAAGGTGGTCTCTTACCACACCGTTTCAAACACGGCAGGGGCAAAACTGATCTTCTGTTGAATGCATGGGTAGTCATTGATTTCAATGTATGTTGTAGGTATTTAAACTGGGGTTTCATACCAAATGAATGCTACTCATCTCATACAGCAATTTACTGTCATTTTGCTAATCTAATGCTGATACCTTTTACATGAACATAAGGAAGCCCACTGTTTTTCTCTAGATGTTTGGCTGAAGATTAATGTTTTGTGGTGAAATATAAAAATCCTTGGGCTTCCTGCAATTTCTAGAATTCTTTGAACTAATGCCCTTAGAGTTGATCAGAAAGGGCCTCTGACCTTTAAAGGTGAATGGGGAAAGGACTTTTCATTAAACTAATTGAAAGAGTTCTGTCTTTCAAGAAGAATTACTTTTTAAAGGGGAAACTTTGTTTTTAAAAGTTTTGTCTTCTGTTTTAAACCTCCTCAGACTCGATCGTGACTTTGCAATATCACAGCCATCTTTTAAAAAGAACTCTTTTCGGGCAAAACCACCAATGAGGTTAGTATAAAACACCACAAGGACAGTATTACTTGATTTCTTTAGAATCTGGTCTCTCAAGGAAAGGAGTGGGCAGAGGAGCATTGACTGGGAGAAGACCATGCAACTCTGTAAACAAAGTTTAAGCACTGGATTTGCCAAACAAAATCTTTCACTTGGAACAGACTCACATTTTTTTCAGTTATGCATTCCTAGCATTAGATAACTAGGTCAGTTTTTAGGTACCTAAATAACCGTATCCTGGCATTTAACAGTACTAGAAATTCCCACCCTGGATAGAGGACTCAAAAGCATTTGAGTTACTCTGCATCTTTTATGTAGTTATCTACGGATGCATTTAGTTACTAATGCTAGATATCAAGATCAAACACTGTGGGCAAAAATCAAAGTTAAAATATGTTAAATTAACACAAAAAAAAATCAGTAATGCTGTAAAATATTTAAACCCAACTGTGAGAATCCCCAGGGTTTTTTTTATTACTACACATTCATCTGTTTAGTAATCCCTTCCTTCGTTATAATGAGCATTAGAGGAGGACACTTGCTGGGAAGTGGAAGGTTCATTAAAAAACATGAGAACCATTTGCAGTTATTTCTAAGAAATTACTTGGAAACACATCTTCTCTCTTTCTCTCTCACTGTGTCCAGCGAGTATGAGATTGTACATAGGCAGTGTCCATTCACTTAAGGGAAAGACTGTCCTGCTTAGGGAAAGAAGGGTGTGCAAACCTTCAGGGTACAATAATGCTGCAGACAGTGGCACACACTTTCACTTCATGCAGTTTCAGTTTTCTACCAGCTGCTTCCTCTCTGGGTTTTGGAACATAGAGTAGGAGCCTAATTTAGGTACCCTGAGGCACCCATCAGAAGACCCCCCCTCTCTTATTTGATTATACAGGAGTTCTGTGAGGACTTAGTCAAAACCAAAAGTTGCATGGTCAACATTTCAACACCAGCCTTCCTGGAGAAATGCAGTCTTCCATCAGATAGATAGTACACTGCTTTGGACTGCTTTGCTACGTCACTTATATCTAGAGCTGCTCTGATAATGAAGCAGCATGTTGGAGGAGAAAACTCAAGTGCTGAAGGTTGGCAAGCTGTTGTGAAGAAGATGCTGTATAATACTTTCTTAGCAAAGGAACATGAGATGTAGTTATTCTGAAGAGTGGCTGTTAAAAAGTTACAAAAAAGGGAAATCTTCAAGGCTTTTTTTCTTCTTTAAAGTCCAGTTTCTGATGCACAGAGAAGTCTCCTTGTTCTATACTTAATTCACTCTCCAGACAAGCAACTAAGCTCCATGAAACTCATGACCTTTAATAATAATGTCCTCCAATTCTTTGAAAGTATGACATCACTTAGAAATTCAAATCAATTATTTCAAAGTTTTCAAATGTTGACAGTCAAGATGCAATATTTAGACACTGGAAATCTAGAGTCATATGCATCTCAGGCCTTATTCTACTGTTTACTTTGCCTTCATCAAAGAAAGAACTGATTCTTTATTTTATGATCATTTGAAAGGTGTTTTAGCTTTATCTGCAGAAAGTAATTAATTGAAGCTGCCACAGCACTTTTCCTGGTTTTGGCAAACTACTGCTAACTATGACATTCAATAAATGAAACATAAAGAAAAGTGCAGTCTTTTCCTTTAAATCCAGATAATGCTGTGGAAGAGTAAGAGTAAAGGTGGTACAGAAAATATCATATGTTAGAAAAACAGAAGTAAAAGGGATTTGATTATGTCATGCCTGAAACTACCTCTTAGACATAGTATTAACAAGTTAAACATTTACAGTAGATGGAAATGCAAACAAAATAAAAAAGATTATTTCAGGTGATGAAATGAGTTAAATAATCTTTCAGTCTGTTATCTGTCATAATTGCTTTAGAGGCACACACACTTAAAATATAGATATATTTTACTATGAAGATTTTAATCTGGTGTTGTTACAAAAAACAATTATGCATACTAATCAAAAATACTGGCGATATCTCAATGATAGAATATTCTGTCCAATGAGTTTATTCAGTTTAATTGGTGATATTTTAGAGAAGCAGATCTTTTCACTTTTATAAGCTGTGGTTTCTATAAACACCCTCACAAAATTAAAAGTTTTAGAAAGAAAAAACTTGGGTAATTTTTAATATTAGGGTCCTAATATCTGCTCTGAGCACTCTTCACATTGTTGTACTAATGGCAATCAAACATTAGTACCCTGGAAAATGTTAGGCTAAAGATAACTCAGTAAAGAAACACCACAGAAAAAGAAAAAATACAGAATTTTAATGGTTGTTTTGTAAATGGGTGCTTTCACTTGCTGAAACGATGGCAGTAAGTCACAGGGAAGGGAGCAAGGGGACTTGTGTTGCTGCTGAGGTGCCCTGGGAGCACAGGGAGCACCTGCAGCTCTGTATCCTTCCTCAAGGGTTTGTCGCTATTCAGAAGCAAAAGCTCATGAGGCAGCTCGAAGGGCAACAACACCTACTAGTAGAAAATGCTCATTGATTCCCCCATTGCCCCTAAAATACCTGAGGAAGAGCAGGATGGGGAGGAAGGTGCTTCTCTCTTGCCCTAAAAATTATGGTGATTGTAGCAGTGACAAGCTGGGCCTGAAAGACAAAACAACAACAGCTGTGTACCACACTTCCATAACTGTGAATTTGATTCACTTGGAACAGCAAGAGCCCTGTGATTCTCTTGCAAGAGGGCAATGGCTTCTAGCAGCAGCCTATATGGAAGTGCCAGTGGTAGAGGAAGGGTGGCAGCAACAAGAGCCTTGCCTCCTCCCCGTTAGACTGCCCCGCTTGGCTCTCTGCATCCTCCTTTTGCTGTCTGTCCCTGTACCACCCTCTCCCTCTTCTCTGCCAGCGCTGGGCAGCCTGGTGGCATGGAGAGCAGCTGCCCTGGCACTCCCAGGGAGGAGGAGGCCCTGCACGGAGGTGGCAAACCATCCCTGTGGTGGCCATTGCCTCCGCTCTCCATCCCCAGCACCACACACAGCAACCCTCCCTCCTTCTTCAGCAGCAGAAAATGAACTGGGTTGGTGGCAGCCGGTGAGTGAAACTCTTCAAAGGCTGCCAGAAATGGCTCCATGCTGAGCCAGTGTCCCCTCACAGACCAGGCACAGCCATGGTGCGTGTGACAGCCCCCCGGTGTCCCCTCACAGGCTGGGCACGGCCGTGGTGGGTATGACGGCCATGGTGGGTGTGACATCCCTGGTGTCCCCTCACAGACCAGGCCACAGCCACGGTGCGTGTGACAGCCCCAGTGTCTCTTGACAGACCAGTAGTGCCATGGTGTGTGTAAGAGCCCTGGCGTCCCCTCACAGACCAGCAGGCCATGATGTGTGTGACAGCCCCCATGTCCCCTCGTGAGCCAGACTGCGTGAGGAGACGCAGGTGCCTTCCCGCACCAGGCAGGGTGGCTCGCGTTTGGGCCTAATATCTCTCTGCAGGCTGGGGCTGGGTGAGGCTCTCCTGCCTAGGCCTTTCCTCATGCCCTCGTGAATGGCAGTGATTACCATCTGGGGAGAAAGATGTATAGTTAACTGAGATTCACTGAAATAGTAAAATAATCACCAACTGAGTTGTAATGTTAAAAAAAAAGGATGATATTCAGTTTCTTTAGGTGCTGTGCCATCTGCCTGCCTACTAGAAATTTAAACCCCACAGATTTTGTCAGCCATTTGAAAGCAGCTTTACTAAACACAGCTTTATAATCATCCTAATTCTATGCAGAATCGAACTAAAAGAATGCCATATCCATCTGGAAGTCTTCCCAGCAAAATGAGGTTTCTGAAAGTTGCCTATGTGAAGCAGGGAAAGGGAGAGCTTCAGTTTGAAAAAAAAAAATAAATCCAACACTAACTTTGTTCTAAACACCTGTCTATCATACTGTTCTGTCTGGAAGAAAAAGCAGTGTGTAGGAGTATTGCACTCACTTAGCAAATAGCAAATCACCCTGCTGCTTTCTGCTGCTGTTAATTATCTGTCAGGATTCCTCGCCTGAGTCTGGGATTTGCATTTTAGTTGTCAGGAAAACTATCCATTACTGGGGCTTCTACCCACTGCTAAGGTAAATGTTACGTGCATATGTTTAGAAAGTGCGTTCTAACTTTCAGCACAATAAAAAAAAAAGAAAAAGAAAAAAATGTAATTCCAAGGGTATACTCCATATTTCTAACTCCCCTAAAAATGTCCTAATCTTACTGACCCAGGGATTGCAACCATGCTCACCCTGCTCACAGCACTGACCCAGAGCTCCAATTTTATGTACCAGGTCCTGTAGGCAATTCATTTAAGACTATGTTTAACAAGTGAGATATGTAGTTTAAGGTGTAACTGTCTCCTATATTGCACAAACAGCAGATTGATAAAACTTGTAGTGACAATCTATTTTTCTTACCTTTTTTACAAAATGTTCACAATATTCTGTAAAGTCTCAAAAGGTAGAAACTTGTACTGTACTCCTTTGTTTTCTTTGCTAATATGGTTTTATAACTATGTTGCAGCATGACAAAGAAAATTAGGAGAAATTAATATATTGACAAAGATTTCTTATAATGTTTTAAGAAATTAAGAATTGATGAAATGCTTCATTACAGGTCAAATACCTAAAAGCTTTTCCTTCAGAATGTTCAATGTATTTAGTAGCCCTAAGATGGAATGTGGTCCTATCCTTACCTGAGTAAACCAGAATCAGTCAAAGGGACTTCGACAGAGATGTGTTGACTTTACTACCTGAAGGTTTGATCTATTATAACATAACATAACATTTGTGTCCTAAATTCTCAATATCGTTGATGAGAAAGAAATTCAAGCCATGACTCAAGATTATAGTTTTACAATTAAAAAAATAATTACTTGCCTCTTTCAGGAGCAGAATCATATTAAAGCAGGAAAGAAGAAAGCAAAAGGTAAACAGTTCTAGCCATCTTGGATTTTATATTGTTACATAAATGCTTTAATTGATTCACTTAGGAAAAACTTTCAAAGCATTTGGAGTGAGATTCAAAACTCTAGCATAACAGTTGTAATGTGTTTGCCTAACTGCATGTAACTTTTAGGGCAGAAGTCTTTAGGTTTACTACACTGAATTCCAGCAGGAAGAGGAGGGAGTAGGAGAAAGCATGAATGAATGAATGTGCCCAATTTAAGTTTCACTGAATTACTTCTGTTACTATATTTTGTTGGTATGTGCTGACACATGGGATTGCTTGAAGCCTCACAGTGACAACCACGTGGTAAGCTAACACACATATACACAGCTATTTTTCTGGGCTACATAAAAGAATGTTAGGCTCATTGAAGTACTTTATTCTGGTATTTGCAAAAGTAGGCCAACTTATTTGTATTTTGAATCTGAAAGTGAAATAATAGAATCAAATTTATCCCTGGCATAGCAGAAGACATTTCAAACAGGAAAGAAAGAAAACAGTAAGAGAAAATAGTTAGAACCATAGTAAGAGAAGTCAGTTTCCTCCTCAGCAGCAGGGAAAACAGAGGCAGTACAGGGAAGCTCCACCACCAAAGCTAGTACACTACAATGCACAGAGCAGATGCATTGGCATATAGAGGAGGAGGAAAAAGAGGCTGACAGTATGGAGACAATCTCTGAAATGAAAACCTTTGCCTAAGGGAATGTGAAAGCACTGAGCAGCTTGTTGTCTCCCTAGCTTTCCCAGTCTCCTGGAGGCTTGTGAGTTCTCAAAATACCTGTTTTCTCAGGGATTTATTGGTCTAAGCCACATAATTTACATTACAACTATGTAATTTGCTTCAGTGGAGGAGAGAAAACAGGAGAGGATCCAAGACAGGATTGTGTTTAGTAATTTAGTACTAAATACTAAATAACTAAACACAGTGGTAATTTTGTAATTACTATTACACATTTAATAGTAATTTAGTAATTTAGAGGTGATGGGAAGAAAATAGCTGGGACACTGAAGTGACATGGATACATTTTGGGAGTGTGGACTCCAAAGCAATATGAATTTTGAAGTATTAATTAGTACACAAGCTGAATTTACTTTACTGCTGATACTCTTCCTAACTGAAGAACAGGTATTTTCCATAGATGATAAGATCTTAGAAAGCTAAAGACTGTGATACAATAAATTATACTGGAAAATAGTTACCAATGAACATGTTGGCTATATTAGTTACATATAACCTGCAATCATGAGAGGAATTACATTTCAGAAGAAAAGCCAATGCTATTTTGTGTTTTGGCATTGCCTTCAGTTTTCAATATCCTTCTTGTGGTTAAAATAAAGAAATAATACTGGTTTTATATATTCATCTGCTGTGCTTGATGCTAATAATTTTAGGACAATTATTAATAGTCTCCTACAAAATTGAAATTTTTGTTTCCTAAATTTTCCAGAATTATCTGCCTGATATACTCGGTGTCAGTCATATCTCTTCTTATTCCTTGCATCAAAAAGCCCTTCTGAAGTCCCAGTCTTAGAGATTTTTTCCTCTTTACTTTTTTCTCTTTTTTTTTTTTTTTTGTCACAAGACTATTTTCTGTGTTGAGAAAGACAAATTTGGAGAACAATAAACTCTTTGTGTCATTATAGATGGCTGTGTGTATTTAATCTTGGTGATTTACTTGCCTACTAGTTTATAAGCTGCCTAAAAAGCCTGAGTTTAAATTTTTTAAGGACTTTTTCCTTGCGGCATTTTGGTATGTCTTTAATTTTAAAGAAATATTTTTAATTATCATAGGCAAAGTTTGAGGCATGAATGTTTAAGGACTAAGTTTTTGGCATCAAGAGAACACTGATTTATTTTGACTATAAGCAAATTATACTTGCAGTCCTTTTCAAGGCAATAAAAATAACCTAAATAACAGTAGACAGGGTGTGAGAATTCAGAGAGATTTAATCATGTGTTTTTATTATTAGGAATTGTTTACTAAGTCTTGCATGCTAATTTCAAAAGAATTATATATGCTGCTAACATGTTGTTGAAGCTTCTGTCAAAAACTTATTCTCTTTTTAAAAAAATTTAGGAATTCTTTGAAAAGAAGAAACTTAAATCAAAGATGAAGCTTGTGGGAGTATCATCTCCTAAAAGTTCAGCAGTCAGTTTAGATCTCCTCAATCTATATGTTGTTAACCAGATATCAACCAAAAAAGACAACACCGGTGAGTTTAGTGTAACAGTGTTCTGACTTCACAGTTAACAGAATCAGTTATCCTTAACTATTACTGCTATTATTTTAGTTCTTGTTCTTCCACTTATAACTTAATGCTCAAATAAGTGTTGCTTTATTTTTAAAATAAAAAAATTTAAGTAAATACAAAAACTATGATTGAATAAAAAGTCAGGACATAAGAGGAATCAAGTAACCTTGCCTACTGCCTACTTCGCCTTTAAAGCCTTCTACACTTATGCACCCTCCTCCTTCCATTCATTAATTTTACCCTACATCCATTTCTTTTCCCTTTGCCATTGAATGGGTCCATTTGTATTCCACTTCCTCTTTCATAACTTTTGGGGGGCATTTGGAATAGTCTGTCAGTTCTACCCAGCGTATCTTTCTTAAAATCCATCATTAAGCTCCTAAAAAAACATCTCTACAACTTGAGTTCCAACTCTTTACACGTAGTTGTGGGGCTTAGGGACATGGTTTAGTGATGCACTTGGCAGTGTTAGGTTAATGGTTGGACTCAATGATCTTAAAGGTCTTTTCCAACCTAAAAGATTCTATGATTCTATGATACTTATCCTCTGTGACATATTCATAAACCAGATTGTGGAGAATTTGTTGTCCTATGCTCAGGAAGATTAGAAGGTGACTGAGGAGGGCAACAGACCCTGTCTACACACAGAAGCTGACCGTAGATAATTTTATACTATAATGCCATTTAGAGTAGAGCTCTTGCATTGCTAGTAACAAAAGAAGCAAACAATGTGGCTTTAAATGTATTAAGAAACCTAAACCAACAGCTTTTGTACTCTAATGAAAATTCAGGAAGCTCAAAACTTTCTCCAAGCCCAGCGCTGACATTCCAAATACTTTCATTGCAGAGAACCTGAAGAAGCCAGTCCACATTAATATCACTGAAGATGTAAAAATACCTGTTAAGAGGCACAACATTGAGCTTCCTGTGTCACCACTACGTACGCAACATAAGTCAAACTTAGATGACATCCAGAACAGGTACTTGTATAAAGTAGGCAGTAGTTAAGCTATAATGAAGTTCTGGAAAAGTTATTTCATGATGGTCTTATATTTGGGGTATTAAGTAAACATAAATATATGTTTATAAGATGAAGAAGTTTCACAATCACTCCTGGCATTCCAGTGATACTATGAGAGAGTAAATAAATGTATTCTAAATAAAAAACTGTACATGAAGCTGAGAGATTTAAAAAAAGAAAAAATATTTCTTTACTCATGTCAGGTACATACACTAAGTTTATCTCACAGAGCAGGGTATTCAAACAGCATTTTCCACTGACACTGTTTTCCTATCCAACTTCAGACACTCTAAAGTGACTGCCTCACACACTGGCTGCTCATAACTGCTTAAGAATCAGGCCTTCTTAGGAGGTGTGGAACAATATTCTTAAATTATTTTGAAATTAATACTCAGAATGTTTTTGATCTTATAGATCTTATATCTTGTATTTCATAGGCTGTTTTTATTCATTTTACAAGGTTACAAAAGAAAGTATTGGACAGCAGAAGGCAGCATCTCTCAGAGAAAGTAAAATACCAGAATAACGTAAGTAAGTTTATTGTTCTCACTGATGTAAAGCTAAAAATGTGCAGCAATGACTGTATTTTTAAGTGATTTTTCAAAGAGTGACCAAATCTCATGGATACTGAAACATGTGAAGTCTTCCTCTTTAAGGCTATATTGATATGTTATTTGCCAATCATATTTTATATTTGTTCATGCTATTTCTTACATATTTCTTGAAAAGCTCACCTTGGTTTAGGCATTTTCTAAAATACTTAAGAATATCTGCGCTCTAAGCTAGTCACAAAGGACAGAGATTATGGGAAAGAGACTGAAGCCAACAGCAGGTAAATTAAAAACAATATGCAGAAATGTGAAATGATGAAATGTGAGAAGCATAGACAAAAGTGAGTCTTTAGAGGAACTTAAGTACAAGTCTCAGTGGATACAATTGGGAAGTTCGTACACTCACTGAGGTTGCAGTGAAAAACATTCTCTAGATGGAATTTAGGCTTTTTTTTAATGACTCATTCCACTGTTGCATAAAAACCCAAAGAAGACAGTTAGTTTACGTTACTCAGACTTGCTTGGTAATATAGCTCCACTGACTGCAGCTGTTTGTATCAGATAGGACTCTGAGGAAAAGATGCTTGCACAGTATTGTTCTGTATGTTCTTGGCCCATTAATGTTGCCAAAGCATCTTTTTCTAGAGTGAGAGAGACTGATGTTTTTCTAGTGTTAGAAGTTCCTTTCTTCTGAGTCAGGAAGAATTACTTAGTATGAGTGAAAAGTTTACCTGTCTAATGTGTTTTAGCCAAGATCACGTGAGCTGCCACTACTTTCTTGGATATTGCATTAAGTCAGCCTTCCCTTATGACTCTTTTTCATCTGTTTCTTGAAGACAGAGAGGACATATTTCAGATTTAGTGTGGCCAGAAATAATGGATCAAAATGATAGCTAAGTTTCTCTTCAACCTCCACTTGTATGGACAGATTTATATCAGTTCGTCAAAACACATGATAATGCAGTATTGCACATCCAGAAATCTAATTTAATGTATAGATCAAAAAATAAAGTGTAAGGCCTGTATGTTGCAAAGAACTGTTTTTAAAATCTTTGTAAGTTGAAGTATATCCAATTTAAGTGATTAAGATGTATTCACTTTATTAAGCAGAAAGAGGGGCTATACAATTCATAATTTTCAGCTTTCTGGAAACTTACAGTTTTGTGGTACGAAGATTTTGTGCAATTAATGTACAAGACTTTTGCACTTCATTAGTAGTTTGTGCTTCTGTCACTTGATAAGCTGGATTACAGGCATTACTTCCATGTATCTATGGATACAGTGACATTTCATGAGCTTTCCCTTCAAATTTTTCCTTGTGTTCTGATCTGCTTGATATAGCATTGTTAGTATCACAACACACTGGAGTTTTCTGCTCAATGGAGTAAAATATTCTTCATTTTACAACTTAAGAACCAAGTCAGCAGATCATTTACCTACACATCTAAAGCTAAAAATGTATTTATACCCGTCTTTCCTCATGATAACATTTGTGTGCATGCTTCAACTTAAGTAGGTACTTCTGTGTTTCCCTGAAATAAGCCCTTATTACCCTATGTTTTTCATGAAAAAAGCATATCAGAATACATGAAAATTTTCTCTTGCATGTGGTATATGTGCAGAGATGTAAAAGATATAGAAAGGTTTGATTACTTTGAACTTTATGCTTACAACAAAACAGTTTTAGATAAATAAATGTTTCTTTGCTATATTTTGTCTAGTTATCACATGTAACAGAATTAATGTATGCTGACTCTAGTATGGAACATGAAGACAACATAGCAAGAGCTTTTAATGCCTGTCCATTGTCTTCTTCTGTTTTTTGGTCCTCTAACTGTACACAATTTTCGGAAGAAAATTTCAACACAAACCTAATGGGCAACACTTGGAAACAGACCTATGAAGAGAAGCTGCAAAACCAGGTCATTTCCACAGAATTATTTTAAACTAACTTTCATTTATTTGGGGTGTAGAATTAGTGTAATAGTAAAGACAATTATGAATGATCAACATTTCTTGTAGGCTGGCAAGGAATATTCCATATTTACAAATATATTTGTTTAATTGCTATGAAATATGTTTAACTTGAGCTTTTGTTCACTGAGCTCAGTATCACTGATATCTGCAGAAAGACAGTTAGTCACATACCACTGGCTTTCTTTTGTTTCTTGCTTGTAAAGTTGGTTAAAGAAAGCTTAAATATATTAGTTATAAATACAGCTTTCTTAAATGTATAATTAGTATAACTGGGTATTGTATGATCCCAGGTGATCACTGTGACCTAATTTGTAATGATGTAGTGTCTCAGTGAGAAACACAGTTCTTACAGTATTCTCAATGCTCCTAAAGGGATTGAGAAAAGCCTGCTGTTTAATTCAAGTTAAATTTAAGAAATGATTGAAAGTTATTTCTTCTGATGCATGTTACTATTTTTTTCTTTTTGTTCACTTTGAGGTTCTTAAAAGAATCATCCTTAGAAAAGTAAGAGCAAATATAATATGCTTTATTTTTAGAAAATATATTATTTATTGAAAATAATAAACCAGATTCTATATGTATCACCAGTGGTATTTTAAAGTCTTGAGGTAAGTGAGGAAGGAGTACCTCAGGGCTTCAGAAGGGCAAATGTTGCATTGTTCATGGAAGAAGTAGGCAGAAACCCACAGGAAACTGACCTAAAGGACAAAGGAGCCCAAGAAAGGTGTTTTCAAAACACAAGGACAGTCCTCCTCAATGTGCAAGAGAATGAGTAGGTCCTGGAGGCCAGTTTGGCTGAATCAGGGAACTCCTGACAGAGCTCAAATGCAAAAAGGAAGTGTGGAGGGAAGGATGGGCAGCCCAGGAAGAATACAGAAGCATCCCCTGAGCTTGGAGGGGTGGCATTAGGATGGTCAGAACTGAAACTCACAAGGGATGAGAAGGGCAGTAAGAAGGACTTCTATAGGTATGTCATCAGCAAAAGGAAACCAAGGAAAATGCTGTCCACTGAGTTGAGACCTAGTGACAAAGGACATGGAGAAGTCTGAGGCACTCGAGACCTACTTTGCTTCAGGCTTTTCTGACAAAGTCTGCTCTTTGGCACATCTTCAAGCTCAGTAGAGAGTTTTGGGGAGAGTGGTACAAAACAGTAGTGAAGGAACAAGTTAGGGAATCCTTAGTAACCTGGACATAAAGAAATAGATGGGACTGGACAGGGTGCATCCAACTATATTGAGGGAGTTAGATGACATAGAATCATAGAATCAAAGAATCATTTAGGTTGGAAAAGACCTTTAAGATCATTGAGTCCAACCGTCAACCATGGCCACTAAACCATGTCCTGAAGTGCCTTGTCTACGCACTTTTAGAATACCTCCAGGGATGGTGACTCAACCCCTTCCCTGGGCAGCCTGTTCCAATGCCTGACAACCCTTTCAGTAAAGAAATTTTTCCTCAGACATCACTGCAGGGCAGATGTCTGTCATCTTTGAAAGACTGTGGTGATCAGCTCCTCAGCTTTCTATGGTGAAAGCTTCTCAGTGACAAGAAATAGACAAATGTTAAGCCCATCTGCAAAAACAGCGTGATCTGGGGGAATATCATCTTGCCTTTGTCCCTGAAAGGATTATGAAGCTAGGCCTCCCAGAGACAATTCCATGGTACATGAAGAACAAGAAGGTGACTGGGAATAGCCATCATAGATTTACCAAGGCCATACCATGGCTGATGAACCTGATTGCCTTCTGTGATGAAATTACTAGCTCTATGAATAAGGGAGAGCAGCAGATATTATTTACCTTGACTTTAGGAAGGCTTTTGACAAGATTTTCCATGTGATCCTAGTAGCCAAAGTGGGGAGGTATGAACCAGATGAGTGGACAATAAGATGGGTAAAAAACTGGCTGTTACCATCATGCTTAAAGTAGCTGTCTGTCAGCTAAAGTCTAATCAGCAACAGGTCAGTAATAGCAGGGATCTCCAGACATTAATTCTAAGTCAGTTACATCTTCATTAGAGAGTTGGACAATGGGACAGAATGCACCCTCAGCACCTCAACAGGTCATGAATGACACCAAATTGGCAGAGAGATCATTACAGTAGCAGGGCTGCTACTCAGAGGGATCTTGACAAGCAGAAGGTCACCAGGAACTTCATAGGGTTTAACACAGAGAAATACAAAGCCCTGCACCTTGGGAGAAATAATGCCACGCATCAATGCAGGTGGGGACCGACTGAGTAGGCAGCAATTTTGCAGAGAAGGACCTGAGGGTGCTGGTGGACAGCAAGTTGTACATGAGTCAGCAGTGTGCCCTTGTAGCAGCGAAGGCCAACTGCGTAGAGGGCTGTATAAGAAAGAGCATACCCAGCAGTCAAAGGCAAGTGATTATTTCCCTCTGCGCAGCGTATGTGAGAACACACCTGAAATACTGTGTCCATTTTTGGGACACCCTGTATAAGAGAGAGATCAAAAAACTGTAGCAAGAACAATGAAGGGCCACAAAAATTGTTAGGAGGTTGCAGCACATGATGAATGTGGAGAGACTGAATGAAGAGGGTTTTCATAGCCTGGGAAAGAGAAGGCTATGGGGGTGTGGGGTGAACTAACTGCTGTCTTCCACAGTCTAAACAGTTACAGCCAGGACAGAGCCAGAGGTACACAGTGAAATGGCAAGAAGTAAAAGTTTCAAGTTTCAACAATGGAAATTCTGTTCATATAGGAAAAAAATATTGTCACAAAAGTAGCTAAGCACCAGAAGAGGCCATCCAAACAGTTTGTGGAATCTCAGTCCTGAACAATCTGGTATAAGCTTGAAGCTGGCCCTGCTTTGAGCAGGTTGGGCTAGATACCTCTTGAGGTCCCTTCCAGACAACAGCTATCTCTAATTACGTGATCTTCAGTGGAACAGTCAGCTTGTTACAGTCTATCAAGCTTGTTCATACTATGGGACGATGGGGTGCTAAAAGGACATTTTACATATTAATAGTGATATGCAAATACGGAAAAGTATGAGTTATACAGAATTCAGGACGTAAGGAGGTTTGGGCTTCTACTGTAAAGATAAACAAGTAAAAATAGTGGGAAAACATGTATATTGTTTGCAAGCCCAACTTGAAAGTTTTAAACACTGTAACTATTATATATATTCAGAGTTTGACAGCTGCCTCTGTTTTCTCAGCCAGAAAATAGTTCTGATCAAGACTCTTGGATTACAAAACCTCCAAACCAGCGTATTTTCAGGAAGTCTGGTACAGTGCCTCAGGAACTGTTTAAGCCATTGCATAGGTAGGCAGTGATTTTACCTTAAAGAGAGAAATAACAATCAAGTTTAAGTAAGAAAAATACTAAGATAATATGAAGCTAATTGCTACTTAATTTTTCATTGATTTTTGGTGCTTTTCAAATATGAATTGAAATCAAATGGAAAGACCGAACGTACCAAGATATTTAAATTTGTTGAAAGGCAGAAAAATGTGAATTTTAGGTAGGCACTTGGAGCCATGATCTATTTTTTGCAACATCCCAAACATGATGGTGTTACTGAATTCACCCCGCCTGAGAAGCATAGATTTACTAAGAGGCCACAGGGAGGGTAGCTGCCTCAGCTTTCATTAGTTCTGGTCACTGTTGCAAGTGCTTTTCTGATGACTTTGGTGCTGTAGCAATTGAGCAACTTCACCTACATTGTTTACATTTGGGATTCCAGGAACAAAGCATTTTCTTTCCTTCTCTTTCATATGTCCATATGTGATCCTACTATAGCTTTTTTTTTTTTTTAATTGGTTCAGTAATACTTTTATGAGAATATACCTTTTCTTTTTGAAAGAATGGATAGAAATCTAGAATATATTTCTTTTTGTAAGCACTGATTAAAAATCCTTTTAATCACAGAGGGTTTAGGGCCAGACTCATTTATACTGAACATTTTATTTCAATTTCTTTCCAGTGGCTCTTCCCTTGGATCTAGAGGTCTTAAAGGGCTAATCTTTATATATTTTTTTTATTCTGTAAGTCTGCCATCTGGTTGAAAGTTCCTGTCAGTCTCTAGCTTTAGCTGGATAGAGCCATAAAAAGGCCATATATTATTTTGCTGTTCCTGAAATACCTACAGCCTGTTTGCCTGGGGAGTCAAGTGACTGATAAGCTCACTGACCACATGATAACTAGATGAACACATCAGTTTCCAGTCTTAGCCACCTTAACTTTCTCTTTCTCTCTTCTCCTAGCTTCTCCCGGCTTTCTCCAGCAAAACCTAAAATGAGGATAACATTCACCTTGCTGTATATCTTGGCGAATTCCCAATGAATAGCTTTACATTAAAGCCCTACATAAGGTTATCTCGCCTACGTCTCCCCTTTCATTTCTCCACAGGCCCTCAGGCCTGCACTCATGTGCTTATGGCACCTCCCTTAGTCCTCTGCCCATTCATGGCTCACTAACATCTCATTTCCATCTTTTCTTCAAATCCATTTCTTTCTATATCATCCTTGTTTTGTTTTCACCCATTGTAGCCATAAATTCTCAGACCTCAAGAGCTGGCAGTTCTTCTGGGAAGGGAGTTTCTTTTGCTGTATGTGAAAAGTAGAGTATAAACTTAGACAATTGTTTAATGTAATTGTAACACACTGATGAGGTAATCGATGTGCATACATCTGAGAGCTGTGGTGCCTCAAGATCATTAAATATTAACTAAAAATTTTAGATGTCTTATTTCCTCATCTACTACTAACTTTTATTTATCATTACAAAATGTTCAGCTGGAGTGAAGAAGAAGCCTCTGAATTGCTTCACAAAATGGTTTTACCTTCCTCATGTAGATCTATCCAGGTTTCTTGAGAAACAGACTCCAGTGTGTTTAGCCTTTTAAAACTGTTCTGGTGAGCTTTTTGTAAATAGAGGACACTACTTTCTCATTTAACTTCTCTAGGCTCTTTATCCAGTTCCAAGTATTTGCTGATCAAAACATTATAGAATTTTTCTCCAGTAAGAGCTTTCTGTACTACATTTCAGTTTTCAAGTTCCATTGATAGCATTGCTCAAAAGTTTTTAAAGAAAGAGCATTTTTTTGAATGGCTGCCTTTTTGCCAATTGTCTGTGCTTCAGAAGCCTCTCAACTAGTTGCTCAGATTTTCTGAAAGGTCAGTCAGCAGATCAAGCCTAGAAAAAAGCAGTGAAAATGTTAGATTAAGAGCCAAGTAAGTGAAAACATGATAGCTTTCATGCTAAGGATGCTAGCATGATATGATATCAAAACCACTACTATCAGAAGTGGGGTAGGGAAGTATGGGCAAAAGAAAATGTCTGATGGGCCTCCTGACAATGAAATAGAAAAATTCTGTGCTGAATTAGGATTAATGAACCCAAGTACAAATGGAAGTCACTTGCTAAAAGACCAGGAATTAAGGAGTACACAGAGCTGCTTATGGGCTTATAGGAGAGAAGTGTAGTCTCGAAGAACAAACTATTTTTATGAAGGAAGAAGCCATTTTCCTCTTTTTCTTTTTTTTTCCCCCCAAAGTGGCCTTCTTTGGTCAGCTGGTGGAGCAGCAGTGACATACTGTGGCTGATTTTATAAATCACAGTTCCCTACTCAGGGATGTGCTCCGTGTCTTGGTATGTTTGGAGACATCATGAAACAGAACTCCTTTTAAATCAACCTTACTATACAGTGGAAATAAAATACAGAACACTTTTTTCAGTTGAAGTAATGTACATTTGGGACAAAAGCAAGTGTAATGAGCAGTAAAGTCTTCGAGACTTTTATCACCAAGTTATCATAATTTGTTGTTTTAGCAGTTAGTATTTTGCTTATTTATGTACTGAGCAAACTATTTTTTCTTTTCTACCCCCCCTTCCACCTCATCCTCCATCCCCAGGCTAGACTATATGAATTCTGCCAGGAAATATCCAGTGATAATGACCAGTAATGAATCAGAAAACAGTGAAGGAATGAAAGAACCATTGTTTGATGTTGTGAAAGAAACTGCAGAACTGAAACCTCACGAAGATGGAAGTGATTTTTCCTTTCTGGCACTGTTTGAAGATGAGAGCCAACTAACCCATAATAATCCTTCCACAAAGCATTTTAATCCTGTTGTTAACCAAAGCAGTACTGCCACTTTTTTCATTGATCCTGATGATAGAAATCAAATGACCAACAGAAATTATCCTTATTATAGTAGAGAGGATTATTCTGCAATGAATGCAAAAAAAAGTTCTGTAGATAGACACCTTGAAGGCATTTTCACAGCTCCAGAACAGGTTTTACTTAAAAGTAACAATGCCTCAAATGCAAGCTACAAGAAAACCAGTGAACTTCATAAAACCCACCTGCAGGACTGTCATGAGGGGCAGCACTACTTCATACCTTCTGAAAAGAAAGAAAAAACAGCAAACCTTGAAAAAATTGGTGCGTGACAATATTTTAAGAACATATATTCTGTTTTGTATTCTCCTTTTAAAGGTTTTATAACCAGAGATATATATCTGCCCTGAACAAAAACATATAATGAATCTTCAGAATGCAGTAATTTAATTTTAAATCCAATTATTTAAATTAGTTTTAAAAATTGACAGAAGCATTTGTTTTCAAATTGCATTTATGCTATTGCATTTTAAAGTCAAGGTTTCCTTTTTTATTCTAGAGACATTTGCTTATCACCATGATCAGCAGATTAATTTAAAGGAGAATGTGCAGAACTATTCAAGAAAAAAAAGGTGAGTGCTGTAGAAATTATCAATCCATTAACTAGTGATAACTGTAGAGACCTTGCTGAATTCGAGAAATGCTGCTGATATAGGACGTGAAGGCAAAGTTCTAAACAGTATTACTGAGGTCTGGTGTTTTCCCAATGTAAACAGTAGTGAATAAACTTATGCATGGGTAAGCCCTTTATACCATTGTTCATCTGCCTATAATAAGTACAGAGAAAGACTTCTTCATGGGACAGTTTTGAGTCCCTGAATTTAAGCTGTTGCTCTGACTTTCCCTCTAAAAGACCCTGTCTCCTTCCACTGACTACAGAGGAAGTTAGTGTCTGGGCTAAAGTTAGCATATGTAAGTGCCCCGTGTTTTACAAAAGATGGTTTTTTCAAAGGGTCCGATCCGTAGCACCTTCCATTTTACAAAGCAGCACTATTTTCTGTCATCTCTCATATTACATTTTGCATTTCAACAGAAGTAAATTTTGTGAAAAACAGATTCTTGGTGTAAAATCTCAAGTTCGGAAATAAGTTTAATGATCTCAATAGTGGGAAGCATTTCATGGTTACTGAAGACAAAATAAAAATTGAAGACGAAGAAGTCATCAGTAATGACTTTAATTTGGAAAGAAAATAAAAGTACAGGAGAGGAAGTCACTTACCAGAGAACTCTGTGTTTCCATCCCTCAGTGACGTGGAGTCTGCACAAGAATCAGCCTGGAGACAGAACCAGCTCTTTGGATTTGAAGAGGTAACTTTTTAAAGAGACATATTTTTTGTCAAACCTACTGTTTGCACCATTCATTCAAGGTGTAGAAGGAATGTCCACAACATTTAGAAACTGAATTTAGCTTCACTTAATTAACTTCTGTGGAAGCTTCTTTTCCATCATGGTTTATATAAGGAATTCAGAAAGAACAGCTTCTAGTTAAGTAGTTCAGTTAGATAGTCCTTTCAGGGCCGTAATTTACATGGTTTGATTCACACCTAAGCTGATGCCTGAAATAAATACGTTTTGTAAGTTACCCATTAACCCTTAGCATCAGATTCTGGAGGCAGTGCCCAGACATTGTATGCAGGACACTTCAGTATTGTAAAGGAGCTTTATGCCAGTATACATATAAGGAATCTTTTAGATATTTTGCCCGTAGAAGTCACCCAGGTACATACAGTATTGCTCAGGGGTTTTGTACCTCTTAAAATAATTTGTGGCACAGTGCAGTGACTCCTTTATGTAATACAGAAACTGAATGTTCCTCATGTAACCTGAGGTGCTGATCCAGCTGAATCCTCACTATTAACACTTAATTATTTTTAAAAGTTCACAACAGCACAAGAGAAAGAGTATAAGTTTGGAGTGAGTTCCAATCTTCACGAGATGGAGAAGGGTTAGTACCATTTATACCTTATTAATTAAAAAATCAGATTTTTCTCTACATGTGAAACTGAAACAGTTACTTTTAAAGCCAGGGAGAAGTGTTTTGATCTTTTTAGGATGTTACATTTGATGAGGGCTTGTATTTTTGATTCATGCAGTGCTGTATAAAGACTAGCATTACCAGGTAACTAAGAACTATCTGTGTTTGCTTTACGTTGAGAAGGTAAATTCAGGTTAACTTCTCTCTGGTGAGTATTACACACATATTTTTCATTGTCCCATTTCCTCCAAAGTTGTCCCCTAAACTGAAAAGCCAGGTCTGAAAGTAGGGGGTAACTGTTGAAAAAAAAAAAAAATCCATGGGAGAGGTCAAGAGTATTAATCTAAACACCACAACTCAAGTTTACTAACATCACCATATAGTAAAACTGCCAAGTAAATGCCAGTCATTTTCTTTCTTTCTATTCCTGCAGCCCTCAGCTGATTGGAAAAAAACTTGGACATGTTTTCTGTATTAATTAATATCTTCATTAGATTTTTGACATGTGCCATTTTACTGGTCCAGTCTTTACTAATCTTTATTCTCTTCACCTAGACTATATGCTGTCATTCCACATGTGGACAGAGGGGAGTCAGCAGGGAGATCCCATGTCCTTTTTGCTCCCTCAGTAGCTGTAGTGGTCAGCTGTGCTGGCTGCATTTCAGAGCAGAAGATCTCACTAGGACCTCCAAGAGAAAAAACCTGTAACTTGTATGGCAGCCAATATGTGCAGGGGGTTTGCTGCGTTCTCTCCCTGCCCTTGCTCTACAGAGTCCTTCGTCCTTTTGGGTAGCACTGTTCTGCTGCTGGTGCAGGCTGCTGATTAACAGCATAGCTGAAGCTTTGGGGCACCCATTTCACACTTTCTGTTAAGATGTGTTGTCCCGAGAGGAAAAGAATTGGCTATTGCCAAGAACTAGATTGACCTTGCTAACAATTTATTCTTTAAAAAGTATCTTAAAAGTGCACCAGAAGTAGTAATGTTTAGTTCTGTATGCTATACTTGAGAGTTGGATGTTTGGGGAATTTCTGGTGAGTAAGCTTTCTTTCCTTTTCATCTCCTTTTTCAGATGTGGAGTCCTCACTCAGCAGTCAGTCCCCCTGCTACTCTCCAAGGCAGACAGAGAGCTGTTTCAGCTCTAGTCCTGACACAGTGGGTACTGCCCCTTTATAGGTTTGCAGGGGTTCATTTGAATGATATCTGTATGCCTGAGTGCATCTAAGGGTGGATGTAGCTGGAATCTTATTTATGGTTTTGTTTTGTACAAGGCAACTTCATGCATGAGGAAGACGAGAAATGTTGAGCTGTAAATTTTCCTAAGCAGTTTCACAGACGTGTGGTCTGGTCTCTTGATAACACAAGCCTTGTAGAATTACAGTAACATGACTGTGGGGAGGTGCTAAGCAAGCTTCTGCGCTCTTCGTTGATGTATAGCTGCCTTACATTACATGCCTGTAAGGCAGGAGGATTTGGCACACTGTGTGTTTTTCAGCCATTCTGGAACACAAAAATGCCACAATGTAATAATATAAATTTTGTGTGAGAGTAAAGGTCCACCTTACTCACCTTCTCTTCAACAAAGGCCAGGAGTGCACCCTTGGAGAAAGAATGAAAAAAAACCCCAAACAACCAAAACCAGACAGTTCTGGCCTTTCTGTTTATTTCATTAACTTAGTTATTAGCTAGTCATTAACTTAGTCCTTAGTTATTGAACTATTTAAACGGTTGCATTCACACAAATCTGTTTAAACAGTTGCTTTCACACAATTCTGTTCAAACAGTCTGAAGAAGAAGACACAGTCAAAAAGAAGGAAAATCTGAATGAACAGTCCTTGAAGATCAGCTACGCCAGCCTAGTCTCAGCCTCAGCAAGCACAGAGCCCCCCAAGACCTCTCACACCAGAACCATGCCTCTCCAGCCCAGCAGTATTTTGACTAGAGACGAAGCAAACCATCTTCAGGAGAAAGACTCTATTTTATGTGCCACAGAGGAGGAAAATAAAAACCACACCGCCCCGTCTGAGGGCAGCTCATTACACCCAGCCCTCAAAAGAGAGTGTGTCACTCTCAGTACCAGGTGTGAAGTTTGGTCGCAGACGGAGAGCTCTGTAACAGCAGTAGAGAAAGTGGATGTTGCCACCCAGTGTGGCTCCATGCGGGTGTGCAGCTGTGGGAGCTCCCTCCCCTCTGCCCGCAGCCCAGGGGGGGTCTCTCTGCCCAGCACCGCAGGCACCGCTGGAGGGCACAAAATGCCAGCACATGAGGTGCTGCAGCCTGCGGGCACGGGCAGCGCAGCAGGAATAGCGGCGTTTTCTTCTGAAGCCGAGTATCTGAGTTTGGCTGGCAGGACTCTAGAGGTGCTGAACTACGTTGATATAATGAAGGAGGAAGATAAGCAGTGACCAGCTAGAATGGCACGTAAAGAATACAGAAGTTTTGTCCTGTTCTCAGTGTGTTTCATTTAACTGGCATATTTTGATTTTTCTAGCCTGGTTAGACAAAATGTTTTTTGGCTGTTTGTTTGCCTTAAATTATTATTAACTATGGACTTCTGTCTACCTACTGCTATCTCTAACTATGGATTTGTATAGATGTCCAACTGTGAACACAGGATTTTACAATAGCCTAGTAAATATAAACCATAGGAATTGGTTGGCTTTCCCACCATATATCCATAGGATTCTGTAGTTTGGGATTGTCTTTGCTTCACTTTTGCATTCTCTTGAATAATGGAAAGATTGTTTCACTTCCAAACATATTTGATGTGGCTCTTAGTTCAGAACTATTGTCTGATTCTTACCTATTTTAACAGGCAAACTAGCCTTTGCCATATGTTTGTACTAAATACAAAAACGGGAAACAACAGAAAATGTACATCTCCACACATAGAATAGAATGTAATTTAAGAACAACTAATTTATTAATTTTCACCAAAAAAAATATGCTTAATTTTCTTCCCATAGGAGATCTATTAATTCATTCTCTGGCTGTTAATACTGACGAATCTTTTATGTTTCTGTATTTTGCCTGCAGATTGAAAATCTGAAATGCTTTCCTCTTCATTTCAGTATCTGTATGAAGCTATAAATCACAACAAATAAAAGTTTCTGATAATATTGTTTCTAAGTTATATTCTTTCCTTCTAAAAAAGTTCCTAGTAAAGGGGAGACTCACTCTGTTACTGACATCTTCTACTTATATATCCATACACTTCTACTTACATATCTATCTATATATCTATCTTATATGTGTGTGTGTGTGTGTGTGTGTGTGTGTGTATACACTGGCATTAGCCAGCTGGCTGTGTGCAGGGATCCTGTTCTTTACAAACAGGGATTGGACAAAAGCTATGCTGGAGACTACTCCCTAAACAGTGCAGGAGATTTGCTTTTGTAAGGTTAATATGTTGTGCTTTCTCCCTTGGAGACAGCTGTTAAAAGATTCACTGCCCTTTTCCCCACCAGGTTGGTTTCTTTTATTTCTACATTTTTTAATAAAAAGTTTTGTGGATGAAGGGCTGTGTGTCACTGAGCCCTGAGGAGACTCGTCACCATTCTTTGTCTCTGTTCTTATCATCAAAGTATTGGCTGTGTTTCCTGCCAGCTTTTATTTTTGAAGCTAGGAGGCATTTTTAAAAGAAGGTCTAAATTGCTCAACAGTTTGCAGGTTTATGGCTATGCCATTTTGAAATTAGTGTCTCAGAAATTTCAGTGGACTTTTCTGTACTTGGTTATATATATAAATTGCATACATGGGAAGTGGTTTGCAGAGCCAGACTTCTGAAATGTGTAACTATCATTTAGCCAATTCACTGCCCACTTCCTAAGGCTTGACATAAGCAGATTTTCTTTTTTAGGTTCTCTCAGTTTATTGTCCAAGTGAGCTCTCTAACCATTTTTTTATCTGAAACTGCAATGTTCATCTTATTCACAGGAACTATAATTTATTTGAATAACAGCTATGATTTGCTGAAAGCTCAGCCATTACCGGTGGTTTGTAAGGCACAGTGGTTCGCTCATCGTTACGAAGCCCATTCAGATTGTGCCATGCCAGCAGCTGCCCGTGCTGGCCTGAATTAGGACATCTCTAAGGCATGCATTTTCCCAGCAATCCCACGCCTGGTACGTACCTGTCAGCCTTTCCAGTGGTGCGGCTCCAGCTTCACCACCCTCCCCATGGCCAATGCCACTCTAACTCGCTTGGTCTGCCGGCCTCCTGCAATATGCTGTGGCAGAGGCCAGTGAATGGAATGTTACAGATAAAAGCTCCAGCTTTATACTTTAGATTTGAGTTTTTTTATTAGACTGGCAGATGTAAAATTGCCACATGGCCAGAGAGCTCTCTGGTGGCTGTGCTTAGAGAGATGCTGAAGTGACCCAACGTCAGGTAAACTGCCATTAACTTGCAATGGAAATTATACTCCTAATTTCTGCGAGAGTGGCACCATTGCTGGGGCTTTTACATTTTGTTTTGGTTTACAGCAAAGCGAGCTACCCAAGTTCAGGCAGGTACTCCTGATCCACGGAGCTGGCCGCTGAGTGGCACTGATTCCCAGTCTGCTCCTGTGAACCTATGGGACAAAGAGTGCAGGTCAGAACTGGGAAAGAGAGCTGGTTGCACTGTATGGACATATGTGTGTAGAGGTTTCAAGTGAAGCAATACATCTTTATTAAGTTATCTCTCATATGTCTCATAATTTAGAGCCCTTCAGTGGATATAGCTTATTTTCACTTCAGTCTCTAACATAGAAGTTTTCAAAATTTGTCTGATTCCAGCCTAGATTGCACCATTTCCCAGTAAGGGCTGAAATTACGCAGCTCAGTGCCAGACACACATTTTCTGTCTGGCTGTACATGAGAGTTGCATGCATGTCTCTAATGCAGTAATTCATCACCTGGGATATATCAATCACCGTAGATAATCATGTTCTAAAGCCTTTGGATGAGAGTGTATAAAATCCAATTACCTTATGATTTTTACCTGTAATTGCAAAGCAATCAGAAGAAAGAAAACTATCTTTGTAGTGGTATGTGTGCTGGCAATGAAGGTAAATACAGCAGCGCGCTCTTTTTAGCCACTAGAGAAGTATTTACATTACTATTATTGCATTAGAAGAGAATCATGCTTTCTCCTTACCTCAGCACCAGTCTCCCCCTCTGCTCAAGTGTTTTCTTTCACCTGATTTTTCATGACTTTTGGGAAGAGCCGAGTTTGGTTTAAGAGGAATCTCCTCTCTCTCAGAGGTAGCCTCAAATCATGCTTTCTTCAGCTGATACTTCAGCAGCCGATGTTATTAATCCACCGACATTTGTAACCTACAGTAATGACCGTCATCCCGCTATACACATCCAGGCACCACCAGCTTTCTGTGAGGCAATGGTGTAGCCAGAGATGCTCCTTTCTCATCCATGTTAATCTTCCTGGCAGTGTGCTAAGCCTCTGGGGAGGTCACAGAAATGTATATGTTTTTAACTGTGTTTGGTAAGCATCAATTGTAAGTTGCGTTTTGTTGGGGAAAAGGACAGAAGGGTACCTGTAATTAACCAAAACCTGGGAGCATTGGTTTAACAGTGGCACTTGAATGCTCCTGAATATAGATGGAGGGAAAGACCCTCTCACTGAAAATGTTACCCTAAGCTTCAGTCAGAAGCAGTTTTAATGTGCAGCTGGTAACCTTTTTTCCTATAAAATCAGCTCTAATTACAGTAACCCGCAAGGTAAGGTTTTCTGGGCAACAGAAGTTTTGTTTCATTAATGGGGCAGTTTGTTGCTGGATGTTATTATGCCAAGAGCTTCCACAAACTTTGTAGAAATGCTTATTTCATTTTCATTAAGGATTATCATCGTGCGAATGAGAAGCTTAAGTCTTCATACACGTGATTATTTCTCAGGTGGAAACTGTTGGTGAATTGGCTTTTTAAGGGTTTTAGCAGACAGCAGATTCAGGAAGGATGAGGTTTCCTGGAAAAAATACTCAATTCTCTGCATCCAATGCCTCATCTGTCCCCACAGAAGTGAGTGACCTTTCTGCAATGTCTTCTTCAGCCTCTTCTCACTGACGGCCTCTGATGGGTTAGAGCTGACAGTCCCAGTTACCCAAATCGCAGCTTGCTTCTCCAGGGCTCGTGATATCAAACTCCAACACGGTCTAATAACTCTCTGAGCTGCATACTAAATGCTCGCCCTCTCACCTCACCACACTGCTGTAAATTCACGCCCTACACCTTGATGGTGCTCGCTCTGGGTGCTGCAGCTCTCTGGATGTGAAAGCCAACAGAGATCAGCTCGCAGTGAGCTCCCGCACAGCACGCAGATGGCTGCAGAGGCTGCTGATACACCGGTTCTGTGTGAGGTGATGGGGAATCCTGGGCTGAAAGACAGAGGGGTGGAGAGTCAGGGAAGATAAGGCAGGAGGCTGCAAGAGGGTTGTTCTATTTCTTAATAGAGCTGAGATAAAACATTTCCCAATCAACTGTTTGTGCACACTTGCAGAGAGAGGGCCGTGATTTACTGCCTCCGTGTCACGCTCAGCACACAGGGGCTGGCCCGGCCGAAGGACCCGGAGCCGTGGACAATCATAGGACAAGCCAATACATCATATTGCAGATGATTTACTCTGTTCCCCGGGCTGGAGTAATTCTCAGGAAACAGGAGGTCTGCTGCGCTCCCTGCAAACAGATGAATTTTCGGAGAACCCCAGACCAGCTGAAGCTGGCGGGGATCGCTGAGCTTGCCCAGTCCAAGCCCTGCTCGGAGCGGGGCCAGCTGGAGCAGGATGCTCCGGGCCACGGCCAGCTGCTATCACCAGACTCCCAGGCTGGGGATGGGGGGATAAACCGTGCCAGGTAGGTGACCCCAGGGAAGCTGTGCCTGCTCACAGCAGCTGCTGCAGACGGAGGCAGCCGCTGCCTGCAGCGGTTTCCTCCCTGTGCTGTGAGCCAGGCAGGAGCCTGGGGCTGGAGAAGGAGCTGCAGGCACGTGAGGAACGAACCTGGGTGCTGCCGTCCCGCTCTGCCGCCACCTCCTCGGAACACATCTCCTGCCTCCGCTCACCCACGTTTCCCTGCAGCAATGAAGAGCAGAGGCGCTTCACGCTGACACCAGCTCGACCCTGAGCTCACCGCAGCGGCAGTGCCTTGGCCGTGGTAGCTCTGGCTTGGCTAAAAATGGGCAGTGATCGCTCTCCCACTAGGAACCTGGGGGGGTCCCCGATGCCCTCAGTGTCTCCCTGTGAATCCCACCCACCATAATGAAACTTGACATACAGAGATAACATAAAATAACTTATCTCAGCTGGTACCAGGCTGGGGGTAGCAGTCATCAGCCACCCAGTTTACAAAAACTTTGCTTGCTCTTGATTTTTTCCATCATTTTTAGCAGTCCATGAGAGGAGAGTGGTAGGGACACCAGCACCAGCCCCAGCTTAGCTGCGATACTGCATGGTGCAGCCACCTCTCTCTCTGCTCCCCAGCCAGCCCGGGGGCTGTGGGTACCCTGAACATCAGGGAGAGCACGGGGGAGCCACGGGGCTCTGACCGCAGTCACATCTTGTGACAGTCCAGTAACAGGGCACACTGTCATATCAGGCATCCTGGACAAAACGAAGGAGCTCATCGGGCGCAGTCAGACGGGGTTTGATGCCATCAAGCCACGGAAAGATTAAAACAAGCACCAATTTCACAGCAAGGCTTACTCCAAAGCACCAATTCCAGTGGGGACCAGGCCACGACTGCCACTTTGGGGGTGGAGAAGTCATCTCACGATTGCAGGACGGCACATTACATGACTGCCGACAACCTCCCCTTTTGCAACTACAGCGACGTTACGTAACGCTGAGTGAAGGATTCAGGCCAACAACCTGAACACAGAATTTGGTGACAGCTGGCCGGGGATGTGGGGTCTCACCAGCCTCAGCTGTGGAAACAGCTTTGAGAAAAAGGAAAGGCTGCAGGGGTGGGAATGCAAATGTCACAGCACTGTCCAAGGGGACCGGTGAGACATGTAAGACAGGTCAGGCAGGACAGCATCAGTCCTGAGCATTGTAATGCAAACCCTGATACAATTTTGGAGAACAGGACTAAAACACAGGTCAGCTGCGCTACAGCAGCCTGTTCACCACCCACACTTCATGTTTTGCCTGGTGGAGTCTGAACCGGCCCAGTCCATGCCCCTCACTGGGGTTTCTGGGGGTGCTGGAAGCCTGTGTCACACTGCTGGGGTGCTGCTCTCCCCTCTTGCACTCCAGGAGCTTCCCTGTGCTCCTCTCTCAGGGCACCCACAGCCACTGTGGGAGCTGGGGAAGGGCTTGGCACGGGGCGCCTTGTGGGGACCTCTTAGTGGACTGGAGGACCCTTTCCTCAGGTATCTGGGGCGATGATGACCTACACCAGTAACACAAAATCAGGGAGATGGTGAGGAGCAACACTGACAGAGGCTACAAGCAAACAATCAGCAATTGGGTCCATTTAAACAAAATGCACCCAAATGTCCTCAAGCGTGAGGGCGCCCTGTTGAGAAGGAGAAGGGCAGGACATGCCAGCAGGGCTCGGCCTGGAGCGTGGTGCTGAGGGCTCGCCCCGCACCTGCGCCTTGCCACCACGCATGAACAGGCAAAGGCAGCCAGGGACGGGGAGGCAGGTATGGGAACTAGGGTAATTCTCTATATGTGGTCTTGATAGATTAAGCAGTGAACAAACTGCAGTGTAGTGCCCAAGAAATGTAAAAAAAAAAAAAAAAAAGACTGAAGAACAAGCCTATGAATATCTGAGATCCTGGAAAAAAACCCCACCTTTTAGAGAGAGATTTAGACCATTCAATCTGCTTATCAAAAGATCAAAAGGAAAACCAATTTCTCCATAGAGGTGGCACCACAGGGAGCAAATACAGGCACTAAAGGATTCTGATGTGGTTTATCTACAGGAGAGTGGCAGTGCCCAGTACCCGTCCTCCTGCCCTCAGAGGGGAAGAAGGGGGACTAAGCCTCCTGGTGTCCAGGGTGAGACATCCTGGCTCTCTTCTCACTTGGTGCCCAATTGGCACAGAGGGACTGGTTCTGGAAAGTGACACTGTGTCCTGACTTGCTCAGGCATGGCAATCCATGCTGAGGTGCTCATGCAGAAGCTGCTCCATCCTCAGCCCAGAGCCCATCTTCCATCTTTGCTTCCCTGCACCCAGGACGGCTTGACACTGTTCCCTGCCATCATGCAGTGTTGTGGCAGAGGCACCGTGTCCCCACACTCTCACCCCACTCACTGTCCCCCACACCTTATTCCCTGCTTCCTTCCTCCGGCCCCTCCTAGGGATTTGTTCCTTGCTCTTTCTGCCTGTGTTTCCTTGGCAACCTGATCCAATCTCAGTTCCACGTATCACCTTCATTATGAAGTTTAGCTAATCCAGCCCCCTCTGCCCTCAAACTGCTCGTGCATCTCCAACCACCTCCCTGAGACCCACAACCCTCACTGCTCCTTCAGGCGCGGACTTACCCCACCTCTCCATCCCCCTTTCACCACCTTTGATGAAATTTAAGCAAGTGCAGAAACTCTTTCCAACAGGGATGGCCACGTGGTTCACCGCTTTGCTGAAAGAGGGAGGGCCTTAATTTTTCCTTCTCAAATGTGAGCCCCCCCCAAGGGATGTGCTCCCCAGCACCAGGGCGCTGCAGCTTCTACTCTCCTTACCCCACGTGCAACTCCTCTATCCTTGCAGATCTGTTTACTTGGCACTATCTTCTGAAGAATAATCTACAGAACAGGGCTTGCTTGGAAATTTTTCACTTCCCTGGCCCTTTTTCTACTTGCGGTAAAATGGACCTAAGCCCATCCCTGCGTGGTGACGGTCTTAATGTCCTATAAGACTGTAGGCAGGTCATTTTGGATGCAAGCTCCTCTTTCTTCCTTCATACGATACACGTCTTTCTGCTCCGTACAAGACATCCTGCTTTTCTTTTTGGCATTATGGACTCTGTTAGAGCATTCATGGAATACCACAGTACCCAAAATCAGAGCGTGCCAGCTAAGGCAGAGGTCTCACTCATCTGAAAAACAGATGGATCCCTGTATCCTCCTGAAACCCAACACCAAAGATTTATAAAACCATCTAACTAAAAACTCTCACCTCCCTCCAGAGGTGTCAGAGGGGATTTGGTGCCTTTTTTCCTATCAACATCAAGATGCAGAAAATATTTCTGGTAGTTCTGCAGTTAACTCTCAAAAGACAAAAGCTTTCCAAATTTCAGCTCTATACAGAGCTTCTCAATTAATTACCTGCACACGCATGGGTACCGGATAGGTCACGTACGTTAAACAAGCGAGTGAAAACCTGCCCTGGAGACCAGCTAATGAACAGCCCCATGATAAGACTGGTGGAACTGCTTATGGCAAATGCATGTGACTATTTCCCCACGGATTTCAGCTGGTTGGTTGACGAGTTGAATGCGTTAATCTATGCATCAGGAGAAGGGTTGAGATGCCATTCACTTTGGCTCAAGCGAATGTGCTGGAAGTGAAACTGCAGCAGCTGAAGAGCCCGAGTACGTTTGTGCGGGGAGCTCGGCATGGGCAGGGGGCGGCTGGAGGGACGCCAGCTCAGGGGATGATCACCGGCAGGTCTCCTCAACCAGCCCGGCAACTCAGCAGGGGACCATCAAGACCAGAGAAAAAGGACTTCATTTTTTAGGCTTACCTTTAACAGGCCCACCTACTTCCTACAAACTGTAGCAGCCTTGAAAACAGGCACGTTGTGCCATGTACAAAGCAAAGGCCGTGCAGCACCGTATGGATGACTTTGGTTCGGATGCAGCACCACCCAGCCTTGATGCCGGGGGGGTCTTATCCTGAAAATGCCCACAAAGATTCGGGAGCAAGTACTGCTACTGCCCGCAGTTCAGTTCTGCAGATGGCAGAATCCATTCGGCAGAAATCAATCCATCAGTAGTTGTTTTGTGATAGTAGCTGGAGCAGAGGGAAATGGGAGAAGGCAAAAAAAATGGAGTGACAGCAGAGCCACCAGCTTTTCATTATCCTACAAAGATGCCATGTGGTTTTGGTGACAAGTAATCTGAACTGCAGCCAGTCATCACCTTTATAAGCACTATCAGCCAGAAACCTAAAACATAACCTGTCAGTGTACAATGATTAGCTTCCTCTCTCCCCTCCCGGAGATAAGCGCCGCCACAGATACAGGTTTGCCGAGCAGTCTCCTGCTGCCAGCATCTCCCCATCAGCTGTACTGCTGCTGGCTGTGATGTCTCTGCATCCCGGGCCAAAAGGCTACAGCTCTGTCAGAGGCAACTCTGGATCTTGCATGGTTTCAGTCGTGGTACCTGCAGTAGGTGGAGGTAACAGGACCAATTTCCACTCGGTCTAATGGGTGCAATTCCTCTGCTGCACTGGGGAGCGCAGCCAGGGCAGTCCCCAGCACGGCCCCGCTACAGTCATGCTGCTCTTTGTTAATCAACCTGGTTTAAGCAATTTTCTTAATAAAACACACAGAGTTAGGACATTTCCCCATTAGAAAATAGCAACTTCTGCCCTTTCCCCAGTCAATAATCAAGTCTGAAGGTATAAACTGCTGTCACAAACTGGTCTGTGTTTGGGCAGGGGACACTGAAAACCCACGGGGGGACATCGGGACAGTCAGCAGCTCTGCACAGCTGCATTCAGCTCTTCAAACAATTCCTCCAGGAAGGGACACTTGCCTGGTGTGCCATCATCACTGAAACGCTCTCTGGTTTGAAGCATACCATATTAAGATCATATTTAAAGTTATTCTTACCCTTCACTTATTTCAGGCAAGCCCATGAGCTATTTTAGCTCATTTTGCTGAGTCACGCGATTTTGCAGCTCTAAAAGGCGACCTGAATACCCGAACAAAGGAAACCTTGAGAAAGATTCTGTAATTAAGTATCTCACCTTTTATTTTGTTCATTTACACTTCTGGCACTGACAATTCTTTGAAGATATTTATTTTTATGTAAAGACCAAATTTCATTAAAGCAATCAGAACTGAAGTCAATTAAATAATTTTACATCACTTAAGTTTCAGAAAATGTACAACACTTTCATACATTATAGGCTTGACTGGTTGCAAAAGGAAATGGCACGTTTGACATGGTTAAGAAATAACTTGGACAACCCAACAATTAGTTTTGCCAAAACCTGTTTTGTATTGAATACCGTAACACGCGCCCAGGGATTACAGTATGCCTGATGGCGCCATATGCATGTTATTATTCAACATGGAATTGTTTCTATCAATTTGGTCTCCAATAATGTTGCAAATATTCTACATAGAATTTGTCACAGAAAGATCTGGTTAATGGTTTTGTAGGGGTGTGAGATTCACGATGGAAAGTGGAGACTCGACTCTTGCCACTTCCCAGCGATGCCCTGGACCAGCAGGACACTGAGCACATGGAGAATATCAAGCATATGAATAATCCTATTGATTTCATGGGGACTACTCAAACACTTAAAATCAAACAGATGACAGGTGTGTACTAGGCAGGGCCTGCGGTGTAACGCAGCATCCCAGCACCATGAAACCATCCTGTTTCACACCTGCTGAGGATCCATGAAGTTTCTCCTGAAGAAATCATGATGATGGTCATACATTCAGTCCTCTCCAAAGTCTGTGTAATATTTAAGGCAGCAAGAGAAATTTGCCTTTACTTTAACACTTCAGAAACTGATGTTTCCTTTAGAAACAGGCGGACGATATTCATAATTAATCTGTGCGCCCCTTATTTATATAAATGCGATGAAAGGCCAAAGCAAATTTTGACAAACTGTATCTCAACAGAATCGAGGAGTGCAACTGAACCAGAGTTGAAGCTTTACAATTACACGTGCCAGATCATTCACATGTAACATACTGTCTAGGGACAATGTGAAAAAGTGGGGATTTAGATGAAATCTGTATTCTTGAGGCCTGACGCTGGTCAAACTTTCCCTGGTGTGATTGAGCTCTACTGAAGCTGACGAGTGAGCACCTCTGCTGAGAGGTGTGAGTAAGATTAAAAACATGCCGCTGGTTCACACTAACAGTTCATTGTGGCTAAAGTATATTCTCATATACGGAACTCTGGAACACTATTAACACCCATTTACAAAACACTACAGTGATGGTTATTGGCACATAAAAAACTCCTTCTCTATATGAAAACATACACAAAATAGATAAGAACTGCCATTTTTTTCAGACTTTTAAAATCTATATATAGTTGTCTTTAAGGAGTTTTAACCCCCAGTATCACAAACGACAATATTTCTTTAACAATGTTCACCTAGATTTTACTGTGCTGACATTTGTAACACTGCCACAACCTAGACCACTTTGTGGATTACGCTTACTGTACTGTACACAAGGCGATGAGGATTGATAGAAAACCACTAAGATTTTTGCACAAAAATGTGACTTGTTAAAATCCAGAGAACGACTGAGTCACTTTATAGGCAGCAGCTACATGTAAGCTGTAAATGTTACCCGCAATAAAAACACATTTTGCCATAAAGCACATATTGTGGCATTATCTGCTTCTGGCCTGGTACACAAAGCTCAATTTTCTTCCCAATGCAGAGGAATGGGTTTGGTTAGCTTGACTCTTTCAGAAAAAAAGTGCACAAATATCTTACTCTTTAAAGTGCTTTGCAGAACTGTCTATTCTGCCTTAATTTCTACCCCGAGATCTCTCTGTGCTGTGAAGACTCTGCCTCTTTCTCATGTAGTGATGTTCAGCTAACAAAGCCTCTTATGCAAGTACAAGTAAAATTTCAAGAAGACCATGTTAGAAGAGCGCTGACATTCAGAAGTAGAAAGCTGGATATAAAGCTGAGAAGTACAGTGTCTATCTTCCACTAGCCCACTGCATGCCTGTGGGACTGCACCAGCACCCTCATGGCCGAAGGAAAGACCCTTGCTCAGGGCCTGTAGCAGCCCCTGAAAGTCAAAACTTCTCCCCAGTGCTCAACCCAAGTGACTAAGAAGGGCAAAAGAGATTTCACCAAGGAAAAAAGTACTAGCTTTGCAAACTCCGTTGCCATGTTCTCACCTCCACGTAGGCATGGGAGAGGAGCACTGGTGTGCTTCTTGCCCCTTAGTCTGCCAGCCCCCCGTTCCCATCCATAGGACCAACCACAGTCCCTTGGTCCCACCACCCTCCTCCCACATGGGAGACAACTCAGAGACTGCTCCTTTTGGCTACAACACCCATCTCTACTGAAACATGACTTCGTGGGGCTTTCGATGCATCATTTCTTTCTTCTCCCCTCTCAACCCTAACTCCTACACCAGTGAAATGCTGCATTTACCAACTCATGCAAAACTAAGCTGGCATTGGAACAATGATCCTTGGGATGTATCCTCTCTTGTCCCAAAATTTCTGACATGGCTGTCACTGCAATTCACAAGGTAGCAACATCTGTGAGAGGGATCCAAGGTGCACACGTAGCAATGCAACTTCAGCCCTCCAAATGCGTCCTGGGGCCTTTGTTTCTATGTCTATTTTCAAAACAGGTTTGCTTCTCTTGTTAAAAAATTATTTTGATCAACAAAGTGACAAGGGGAAGAAACAAGCGGCAAATTATCTCAAACCCCCCAACACTTTGGAATTTCAACATGGTGAACAAACTACTGCATGTGAATTAATGTGAATTGGATTTAAAAAGATTAAAAATGCATCAGGACTCGTTTCTTTCATACCAGCTGCTAGATCACAACATGTAGAGTCAGTAGATTAATCAGAATTAAAATATCTCAAGTTGTTGTGTATAGTCAATATGCCCAGCTCTACCAGCAGTATTACTCTAGCATTCCTGATGCACAGAATACCTGAATTAAGTGTGCAGTCCTTGTGAAGAAATGATTTCACATCTTCTGCAGAAAGCTTTCAATAAAACGATATTGTGCTTAGACATACTATTTATGCTACTTCATAAATTAAAATCCTGTCATAAGAAATTATTCAGCTACACTGTATTTTTATGCTTTTATCTGGAATGTTACTAAGCCTACCTTTAGCAAAAATCTCTTAAAACTTAAAATATGCACAAATATAAAAAATCTTTTCAAAATAGAAACATTTATTTAATTTTCTTCATACACTATAAATGTTCACAGATTCTAAAAATAAAACCCTAATTGCGTAAGACTCATTTCAAGTATTTGATCTCATTTTTATTACACGTGATGCTTGGTACTAGGTTCAGTATTTCTAAGGTACGGAATGTTGTCTTGGTGTAAAGCAACCCTAAAAGGAAGACCTAAACCCAACTCTGCGGGTGGGAAAGGGGGAGTGACAATAAAGAAGCCGGTATATTTTGCACCCTCATAGCCAGCAGCAATGATGAATAAAATGTGTGCATTTCAATCGTTTTGCCTCGAGAAAAAGCGCATGGGATGCAAACCTTCACAAAACTGCTTTCAGTAAGATCGAACTTGTTGTGTGAGAAAACGAGCCCAGTGCTGTATGCAACTGAGTGCCACTTTTGAGAACGTCCGTGAAACAAGGCTGGCAGAGAGAGATGGTCTTCTGCTGCTAAAAAGCCCCAGCACTACCTGCAAAACAGAAGAGGCTGATCTTGTGACAGCAATCTTTCCAGTCACTCTGCTTTGGTTATACCCAATAAAAGCAGCGGTTTTCTCTGCCTGTGGACACAAGCGCGAGGTGAGCACTGACACTGTGCCGGTGCAGGGACACCCTCCCTGGCTTACACCCTGCTCCAGCAAAACACATCCAGCAAGGGAACGTTCATAGGTGTATCGGTGAGTGTGGGCTTATGCTTTTGGGAGGATCAGAACCATAAGTCCCTATTCTCAAAAGCCAGTAGATACCCACTTAAACCTATCAACCACGTAAGAACAGGTTGGGCGCTACACACCTATTCACACGCTGTTCTGGGTAATGAAACTGTTCCAAATAAGGGTCTTTGAACACACATTTTTTGGCTTCAGGAAGAAACCAATTTGTCCTTAAAACTATTTTGTTCTTGTCTGTGCCAAGTATCCCTTTTTATCATTTCAGGTACTGCACCTTCGGTGAAGGTTTCAAAGAGGTGACAACCTAATGGAGACATCCTGCTGAGGGTGCATTTGTAGATAGGTCTGGAGACCTGAGCATTTTCAACAGCTGGTGCTTTCAAGCATAAAAATATTGTGCGCTTAAAGGGGAGGCAAGATGGAAGGCGTGAGAATCCAGCCCTCTCACTGCGCAAGGTCGATGTTCAAGGTCGAGCCACTCTTCGCAATGATCAGTTTGAAATTCCCTCTGTCTGCTATGCTTTCCCCTTTTAGTCCCAGTCAAGTCACAGAAGGATGGTTTAAAATGTTTTCTTTCCAAAAATATTTCTTTGACTAATGATGTAAAAAAAGAAAATAACACAAAATACTCCCAATGGCTGAAGGTCAATAATTGGAGAGTAAGAACTCCCCCCACAGAAGATCAGATAACATAATGTCAGACTTACTTACAACAACAAAACCCCACATTATCCAATAAAAATAATTTAGTAACAAATGTCCAGTCTCAGTTTTGATAGTAATACTACATTCAAAGTATTTTTCAACTCAAGAAAAGCCCACAAAGCCAATCTATAAAAGCTAATGAATCCAACAACTTCTTTTAATCTTTACACAATGAAAAATAAATGTATTTTTACCAAATAAATGGGGGGCAGCCCACAGGCAGAGGAGGTTTTCCACATTCTTTCATGAAGCAAATGTTTCAAAGATAAGAATTTGAATTGTTGATGCTTTCAAACTCGTATCTCTGAAGACTTAAAGCGGTGAGGACAGGGCAAGGAAAAAAAACCCATAATATTTTTATGTAGCTGCATAAAATTCAATTTGCCAAGGCAAGCAATCATGGCAGGTGAATAAAACCCCATTCATATTTTCATTACTATGCTAAAGGCAGCCAAGTTGATTTTTGTGCCTGACATTTTCTTGACAATTTTGCAATGCTTCGGTAAGGCAGTTAATATGAGATGTAGGCTTCTGCCCATTGCTAATATTTCTCTTTAGATCCAGCAAGACACTGGTTGACTAAGGGCATTTGAAGAAATAATGTGCTGGGATTCATTTACTCTGCACATATGAAGATAAACTGAAGGCAATATGATTATTCATGAGCAAAAGGTGCAGGAGGGACAACCACTGTGCATTTAGCAGCACAAAACCTCTCCCCTCCTTTTCTTTCTTTTAGCTAATGATATTTTGTGTTCAAAACTAGGCACAAACCCAAACATTCAAATGCAAAAAAGGAAAACAAAAATAATTTTTTTCCAACTAACTGAAGCCTCTACATTGTACCTAGCAATATATACCAGTTCATTTGTATGTGCGGTCACATACTTAGCTCTGTTTTCTGCTGTCAGGTAGTTAATTTTGGCAGTTTCTCTCACAAACACCAACTCCCAACTGTAGTGTGTACTTAAGAGCAGCAGTGCCTAGATAACCTGGTGTAACACAGACATACGCCACCCTAGTGAACCTCCACCCAGGTGAGTGTGGCTCTTGTTATCTCAAATAAATAAAAATGGAAAGTCTCTTAGGGTAAATTTGGGAAATGTTCCCTCTGATAGATATAGCAGATGTTTGTATTTTCCTAATCAGTTAAACCTTTTAAATAGCTACCATTACAGCAGCTTCTGCATTCGCCATTCATTGTATTGCACAGCGGAGCTATTTCCTAAGCTGTATGGGATGGGGATCCAACAGATGTCAGCTGCTTCCTGATTAGCTTCCTTTTATTTTATCTTTTTTCAGTATTGAAGATAAGGACAACCCCTGACCATCTAGGATAGCCTTCTGTATTCATCTGGTAGAGTGCACCCTACTAAATACTTCGGGACGGTGCAGTGTCGCAGACACTCAGTGAATTCACCTAATTGTGGAATTCAATCTCTTTTGGAAGCCATTGCTTTTAGTTATCAAGAAAACACTAGCATATTGAAATTCCTCCCAAATGGAGCAGTTTTGAACATGAAGGCATTTTTAACTAGACAGTAGAAAGGAGAACCAGACCAGAAGCAGGGCAGTGAGGTCATCAGAGCTGCTTTTCCCCCAGAAGGCTTTTAAATGATTAAATACATCAGCAGCTGAAAATTATTCCACATCAGAAGCATCATTGTCAGAAAGATGGTAATTACTTCCTTTCACCCGAATATACTCGATATACCTCCCTTCATCAGAATCTGACATACCACATGTACATAGCCTGTTTTCAAACAAAGATTCAATTTCCTCTAGTTTTTTTCCTTTAGTCTCAGGAAGGCAGCCGTAGATAAAAACCAGTCCCAAGGCAGCAAACCCTGCGTAGAGGAAGAAGGCTCCTGCAATGTAAAACAATATGCATAGTCGGTTACAGAAGTTCGCATCCCTTCTCTGCTCCAGAGCAGAGGGAGTGGCAGAAGCAGCAGGCTGCAGATATCAAAGGAGTGTGTAAAAGCAAAGGTTGGAGTGGCATTGTTAAAACAACCAGCTGCAGGGCTGTGGGGGTAGAAGGCCGCTTTATTGCATCATTCCGCAATGGAGTAAATTAACAAAAGCAATTTCAGTTCACATGGAAGATAATACACATACTTTCTGGGCAAGTCATTCTGCTGTTAAAATAAACAGCAATTAAACAATTGCATACCCAATAAAAAAAGGCAGATACAAAAGGCAAGAGCCTTCTTAGTTTATCTTAACAGCAAAGGATACACTAAGACAACCCCCCAAAATGAGAAACTTTAGCAAAAAAGAAATAGTCAGGATGAAAATAATGCTTGTGACTCTTACAACTAATTATTATTTGAAAGTCCTCTGCAGAGACAATTAGCAGTGAGAAAGAGCTCATTCCCCCCCGCAACCCACCATACCTAAGGGGGCAGAGAAGATACCAAAGGACCAACAAACATTTACCTGCCATGTGTTTCTAGACTGTTGACTCAAAGGAATAACACGTAGAGCTGAAACACTCTGTACTAGTAATGGTGTAAAGGTCACATCAACTCCCTAGCAGCTTAATGTAATTTAAATGATGTGTACTGGAGTGGCTGAGCAGTAATCTGACAAACTCTCTGCAGGCTCCAGCAGACAGGACTTAATCAACAGCTGGGAGTGGGGCAGTAGCATCTTACACAGCTATTTCTGAAAGGAACATCTGATATTGGTCTTGGATGCCATCATAAATTGGAAAATTGCAGATGCTGTCTCTTTAAGTGGCAATCAACATATTTCACTAAGTCAAAGATGCTTTTTTTCCAGCTTCCCTGTTTTAATCAACTGTCTAGGCTCTCTGTTAAGGACAGCAAGAAACATTTATTATGAAAGCTGGACCAAACTCTATGATCCAGGCAGGTCGTATCAGGTCTCTAGTCTTACTAAACCATGGTGGATTGATAACACTGCATTCACAGTTGACATTTCATAGCAAAACCAACGGAGTAACCCAGAATCAGTAGAAAAATCTATGCACACAAATGCATATTGTTTCTTACCATAGTATGTCAGATATTCGGCTGTATGCAGAAATGTCAGTGACACGAGCACATTGAAAACCCAGTTGACTCCAGAAGAACATGCGTTTCCTGTACTTCTAGCCCAAAGTGGGTAAATTTCAGAATTGACGGTCCAGGGCATAGGACCCATCCCTAAGAATTAGGAAAAAAGATTAACCTCAGTTTAGTGGCTGGACTCAAAAGTAAACTTAACATGTAGCCTCACTATTCGACATTTTACCTTTACAATTTTTTAACTCATATGCGAAAACAAACATTTGCTTACCAGGTGCAAAGAAAATCAAGTACAAAATAAGGCCCAGAAGTGCTGTCCAAGAGTATGGAGTGGGGCAGAAATTGTATGCCCAAAACAAGTCTTCCTTTTTGAATACTGTTTCATTTGAACACCTGAAAAATAACAAAAAACTTCATATTAAAGAATTTTTAGAGAAATGGGTGACATCTCAATATAAACACGGCATGTAGTGTCTTATGAAAAGCTGACAAATGCACAATTAAGATGAAAAAACTTCTTCCCTGTTAATTTATCAAGATCTTTGAGCCAAGTCTCACATTCAGAAATGTGTTTTTTCCCAAGCCTGGTCTTTGGAAGAGGAACCAGCAGAACATCCCTGAATTTAAACACTTGCCTTGTATCTACAGATCTCCTTCAAATGACTAGTCTTTACTATGCAAGTGGTCATACCAAAGTCGATGAGACTGTTCACATGAATATCACAGTGCAAAATGAGCTGCAGCAGCAAAAGATGCCGCATGCAAGGATTTAAGGTCAAATGGAAGTTAGTCATTATGTCATTGATGAACTAACTATATGCTGCACACTTCAGGCATAATCAGTGATGCCTATAGAGTGTGCCAAGGTTGAGTGAAGTTATAAGGAAGAGAGGCGTATACTTTCTTTTCTACACAGTGAAATAATTTAGAAAGAAGTAGTATTTCTAATTAGACAGTAAAAATAAGAAACAGACCAGAGTTAAACTGTGCCTGGTCTACTGAAAAAAAAGTGTCTCTATTCCAAGGACTATGTGGAAATGACATATTTTGAGGAATAGGTATAAAATCAGGTATTTCCATCTGACTGCCAACATTATATTTTAAGGGAATACTGGCAACTATATTTTTTGTTATGTAATTTTTTTTAAAAATTAGCATTGGTTTAAAGGGACAAGTAATGAGTGTAACTAGAGAAACTTTTCAGCTGCAACCACATCAATTGCTACAGTTGAAAAAACATGTACTTTGGGGAGAGAAGACTTAGGCAGACACCACCCTTTCATATGCAAACAATGTTATTTACTTGAACAGAAGAAATCACAAAGAGATGAACATCTGTCTGGGTTACGACTTCCAGATCAGCTGAGCACTTACGTGAAGGATATGACCTTCTTCACAGTAGGAAAACAAGAAGGAAGATGCATGCAATGGGTGACAGCGGGGCAACAAGTGGCGAGATGGTGGAGCAACGGACACCCTGAAATGTTTCAGAGGACCTACCACCATTGCAGTTGACTTTAAAAAGCAAATTCCAACAAAACACTTCTCTTCTAACTTTTTTGTTAAGAAACAACCAGACAGGCCCAGGTTGAACAGTGTTGTGGTTTAACCCCAGCCAGCAACTAAGCACCACGCAGCTGCTCACTCAATCCCCCCCCCCCCAGTGGGATGGGGGAGAAAATCAGGAAAAGAAGTAAAACTCGTGGGTTGAGATAAGAACGGTTTAATAGAACAGAAAAGAAGAAACTAATAATGATAATGATAACACTTATAAAATGACAACAGCAATAATAAAAGGATTGGAATGTACAAATGATGCGCAGTGCAATTGCTCACCACCCGCTGACCAACACCCAGCTAGTCCCTGAGCGGCGATCCCCCCCCCCCCCCTCCACTTCCCAGTTCCTATACTAGATGGGACGTCCCATGGTATGGAATACACCGTTGGCCAGTTTGGGTCAGCTGCCCTGGCTGTGTCCTGTGCCAACTTCTTGTGTCCCTCCAGCTTTCTCACTGGCTGGGCATGAGAAGCTGAAAAATCCTTGACTTTAGTCTAAACACTACTGAGCAACAACTGAAAACATCAGTGTTATCAACATTCTTCACATACTGAACTCAAAACATAGCACTGTACCAGCTACTAGAAAGACAGTTAACTCTATCCCAGCTGAAACCAGGACAAACAGGAATGTGCTAAGCACTGATGGCCAACCCACCACCACTCCTGGGGCAGAAATCCTCCTTAACTTGGCACGGATGTACCAACAGAACAATATTTAAAGCAGGATATCACCGTGAAGTCCCAAACCCAATTTCAGGACAGCTGGAAATCCAAAGTTCAAATTTCAAATACGTTTAAAAGAGAGAGGTTAACCCAACAAATACTGGAAAAACGTGCATCTGAAACCCCAGCCAAACCCTAACGCTGCCTTAATGGCAGTAAGCTATAAGATTTGCAGTTCCACCTTGCAGTTGAGCAGCACCTGACCAAGCGGAGCCAGTGTTCCCTGGAGAAATGCCGAGCCCTTGATGTGCTGCCAGCAAAGCAGCCAGTGCCTGCATGCACCATTCCACCCTCCCCAGCCCTGCCTTGCTGAGGTCCCCCAGAAAGGCCATCTCATCCACTGCATACAGATTCACTTTCAGTCTTGAGGTGAAAAACACATAGAAAACAGGCCAACTGAACATCCCTCTGAAAGGTACGTCCCTCCTGCCCAGATACAACAACAGGCTCGTGGCCTCAGCTGCTGCCCGGCCACTGGAGCACCCATCAGCCTAAGACACCAGCAGCTTCCATGACAGATTTTTCACCTTTTCTCAGCCAAAAGTACTGCTGCCATGCTTGCCACTTCTTCATCTTGCTTCTAAGCATCACCCCAGGTTCCTTCTTCTGTCACTTTGCTCTTTCATGGGTCAGGTCAGCATCTCTTTCTAAGTTACGAGTGTGAGACATAGATGATTCCCTGTTAGTGTCTACCCTGATGCTTCCCCACCATTCTACATACTCCTCCCTGCGTGCAGGTTAAATCAAGTTTGAGCTGTGCCTCAAGTACAAGACGTATAGAAGACTGAACTGTGCTGGAGAACCATCCATATGTTTAAACTGTAAGTTCCTTACATGTTAAGGAAATGGTGTTTGAAAGGTTAATTTCTGAACACCCAGTGATCCTCTTGCCACCTCCCGCTCGGCCCTTCATAGCTGCCCGCTCTGCATCTGCACCACTGCTGGATCGCAGGATTGCTCAGTTTCTGTTAATCTACTTTCATTTGCAGGTGTTTGGTAATGAATACAAGCTGATTAGCATTTTAAAACATCTTGATGTTGAAATTAGTTCCTCCGTTCTGCCCAGCCAGAACGGCAGCTCCTCAGAGAGGAGTCTCACGCTTTCTCTCAAATGCTACTGTAAACAAAGACCTACTTGGTTTCTTATCCTGCATCCATCTCTATCAGCACAAACCAACCTGCTGACTCATACAGACACAACTGCCAGGAGGTCTGGATGTTTCCTTCCCCTACCATCTTTCCCTAGATATGTCCTACTTTTGACAGAGTGGAACAAAAATGATACAAGGGAAAACCAGACGTCTCCAGAGCCTCCTATGGCTGAAGCCACTCATCTATTCTCCTCTGTCTGTCCATAACTGAGAGGAAATTCTGTTGCAGGAAAGCAGATTCAGTGCACTGAAACAGGAAAAACAGCACTTGAGACTAGATTTAACAGAAACCTTGCAGTAATAAACTGTGCTTTGCTTATCCTTCAGTAGTACCCAGAGTAAAAGCAAAGATATCTGCATTTGCTGGCATTGCTGGGTACGTTCAAAAATAACACTCCTTCAAGGCTGCGTATTTGTTCAAGCTCTGCTACTGTGCTAATTCTGCTACATTGCTATTTCTACAGGATCTATTACTTTGCTGAAGAATATATTAATAATTACTGTATAATGTACTATCAAATAAAATTCTGAATTTCGTCTTGCACAAAGGGAGCATCTATGATGGAAAGCGGGTGAGCAGCTACCCACCACTTCACAAGCTGAAACACACAGAGGAAAATGCCCTGTAAATGACTTACAAGTAAAATGATGCAGTCAGGTACCAGTGCAAAGAGTCTGTAAATACCAGTATGCTGGGTAATAGTCGTATCAGTATAAACAGTGAAGACACACCACATCATTTCCTCTGAAATTACTGCCAAAGTGAAAACATGATAGTGCTACATTGAAGATCTTTACCATTAATTTCTTTCGTTACATATTCTCCATAGCTAATTTAAGACACACATCTGTTCTAATTAGTGAAAACCTGACCTTCCAACAGTTAATGTGAACAATTTGACTGACTGGAAATAAATCAGAACAGCAGTAGATTTCTAAATTATGGGCATTATATGCTTGGTTTCATAATCACAGAAGCCATCCTTTATCAGATACAGTCTGTAGTTCAGAAGATCTAAAGCTTTGCTCCCCAACAAATTTTAAGGATAAATTACCTTCATGCGCCACATAAAAGAAGATAAGAGAAGAAGAGCTGGTGTGGGTAGTCTAAAATGTTATTGCTAATAACAAGAGGACAAAACAGGATAGGACCATTTCCTTGATAATCAATCTAAATTTTCCTAATACTTGAGCCAATTTGGCTGTAGAATAATCCTCAAGAGCAACACTGAAAACCACAGAGAGGCAAATGGCTAGGCAGTACATAGCATAGGCAAGTGAGCACAGCACAAGACAGAGACCCAGCTGATTTTCTCCTCAAATTTCCATTATTTTTTGCTTTGCTGTAGAGTAAAAACTGTGTAGCCCTAAAGATATGGGGTTTGTGGGAATTAAATGTTTCATTCTGAACAGTTCATATATTTTTAATACGGAAGCTGCTGACTTCTCATTGTCTTTTAAGCCCTTCAGAAGCATCTTAAATGGATTTAGATCAGAAGTCTTAAAAGGTCAAAATTCAAATCAAATCAGGTTAAGGAAATAAATTACACGTAAAGACAATCACTAATGTGATCATCATCTCCTTAAAATGCTTGTTAGAACAGGCATATTCCAAAATCACACATTCTGCTCCGAGATAAACTTTAACATCAGCTGCTGATGGTACAGGAAGATTTTAGACCTAATTCATAGTTTCGCTAATCCCCATTTCTTTGTTCTAATGAGAGTAAAACTACTTAAGGACTGCTCCTATGCCAGACTTTTGTGTCTGGGTTATCAAGATGATGATAATCTACAATTTACCAACTTAGTCTCCAGTGTAACACAAATATATTCGATTTTTAAAAATCTTCTTTAGAGAGATTTTTAAAGTCTCCTGTGTAGAGTGCTAACTTTTATATCATGCCAATCCAACTGAACAATATAAATTTATGCCAAGCTTATTAACTCATCTTTTTGCCTGAAGCCTGGTCATGGAAAGGACAGAGGACCAAACAGACATACTTTAGAGCAGCTACTGTTCGGACTGAGAAAGATTTTTGTGGAAGATGCTTGGGAATAGCCAAGATTATTTATCCACAAGCAATTACTATCCTGTGGAAGAATCTGGACCTTGATATTTGGGTTAGTTCTCACAACTTCAAGCCTCTCTTTTTCTGCTAAAGATACTCAGTTGTCTGAACAGACTCCTAACTACCTTTAAATTACTTAAAGGACAGAATTTAGCAAGGTACCAGATTAATTGTGTAATAATGTAGTGGTAGTCAGACATGTAACTAAGAAGAACTTTGGAAACTGCCTGTATCCTGTCCGTCAAGTGGCCTCTCTAATCCACCCATATACATTCAAAATAGTTACATTAGCACAACCCATAAAACCAGTGAAACCATAATGTATAGTTTCACTATAAATCAGTGTATTCCGATTTAAAGAAAAATCTCTGCTCGTTTCAGTGCTTAATTTTTATATATACATATGGTAAGATGCTACCTGAAGTATCGAGCAAAGCGTAACTCTTTCCTGAAGGCGAACAGATTAATTTAAACCTGACTAATGTCTGAATCAATACGTCCTAAGCTTTCTCACGGTTCCCTAGCTACTGGCTTCTGTGCCTCAGAGAAGATGCACTGTAGCTCCACGCCCCTCTGGAGGAGTTTGCATCTCCTGCTTTGACTTTGTAGTTCATATGGAGAAATAACTCATCCATTAAACCAGATGTTGCTAAAAATATGCAGATGAAGCTTCTTATGCCAGATGATGGCAACTGAAAAAAAAACAGAAAAGAACAAACAGATGCAGCCTTGAAAAAATGTACCCATAAAATTTCATGGTATTCAGCTAGGCATTGCTTAACCTTCATTACATAAAAATACCAGTAGTGTTTTGGGACACTCATTGAAGCCTTTTGCTATAACTGGCAAAGAGTTTTTAAAATACTAGCATGCACTTCAAAAACTTGGAAAAATAGTTTAGTTCACAGCAAGAAAGCGAACTGCACCTCAGCAGACTGCTGATGCATTTGCACATGACTGAAAAACAGTCTTTATCACGCTGAGGCCTCCTGGTATAAGATCTATCCATTACACCTATAGAGCTGTGGGTGATATCCAGCACAAAGAACAGAAACCAGGGCACTTGAATGGGTAACAGTTATAGCAATTGCTGCTGTCCAAAATATTTCAAAAAATGTTAAACTAAAGAGACAAAGCCAGTTCCTTTCTCTATGCAATGCCTTCCATGCCAAGTAAGTTTAGTAGCAGCTACTAGGGCTAGAACAATACCAACAGGAAAATTATTCTCCTCAAGCTGAATGACTGGCACTTCATACTCTGCATCTGGGAAACTGAAAGCACATATTCAAAGAAAAATTAAAAAACCACACAAACGCAGAAGCTTGGTTGCTTTGCCCAATACAGAGCCAAAGATTTTAGAGATGCCTTCTTTACTGTGTGCTGTAGGGTAAGAACTGAATTTCTAATAAGGTTTTACGTTTAAATCAGCATTTCTTACAGATGTGCTTGAAGGCAGCATGTAACATATATAGAAATAACTGTCAATTATTCACACTGAGCATATTTTCCCTTACTGGCTGTTATCTTCTGATGCCTCTTTTATCTTCTTTCTAACAAAAGAAACAGAGACTCTACAGACTGCTAAAATCTCCTAAAATCAATCACAAGGAATACTTCACTATAGGTCATACACACTATTAAATTAAAAAATTACTTAGTATTTAATTTACCCAAGCAGAAGACCTTACTGAAATAATTACTTCATAGAAATACCTATCTCTAAGACATAACTGCCTTCCGTCATGCTTGGACGGGTGTACTCTCACTGAGTAAAAAACCGTCTGGATGGCCAGGTCCCAAGAGCTGTGGTGAATGGAGTTAAATCCAGTTTGTGGTTGGTCACAAGTGGTGTTCTGCAGGGCTCAGTATTGAGGTCAGTTCTCTTTAATATCTTTATCAATGATCTGGATGAGGGGATCAAGTGCACCCCAGTAAGTCTGTGGATGATACCAAGCTGGGTGGGGGTGTTGATCTGCTCGAGGGTAGGAAGGCTCTACAGAGGGATCTGGACAGGCTGGGTCAATGGGCCAAGGGCCAACTGTATGAGGTTCAACAAGGCCAAGTGCCGGGTCCCGCACTTGGGTCACAACAACCCCACGCAGCGCTACAGGCTGGGGGAAGAGTGGCTGGAAAGCTGCCCGGTGGAAAAGGACCTGGGGGTGTTGGTCGACAGCCGGCTGAATATGAGCCAGCAGTGTGCCCGGGTGGCCAAGAAGGCCAACGGCATCCTGGCCTGTGTCAGAAATGGTGTGGGCAGGAGGAGCAGGGAGGTGGTCGTCCCCCTGTACTCAGCACTGGTGAGGCCGCACCTCGAATACTGTGTTCAGTTTTGGGCCCCTCACTACAGGAAAGACATTGAGGTGCTGGAGCGTGTCCAGAGAAGGGCAACGAAGCTGGTGGAGGCTCTAGAGCACAAGTCTTGTGAAGAGTGTCTGAGGGAACTGGGGTTGTTCAGCCTGGAGAAAAGGAGGCTGAGGGGAGACCTTATCGCTCTCTACAACTACCTGAAAGGAGGTTGTAGTGAGGTGGGTGCTGGTCTCTTTTCCCAAGTAGCAAGTGATAGGACAAGAGGGAACAGCCTCAAGTTGCACCAGGGGAGGTTTAGATCGGATGTTAGGAAAAATTTCTTCACCAAAAGGCTTGTCAATCACTGGAACAGGCTGCCCAGGGAAGTGGTTGAGTCACCATCCCTGGAGGTGTTTAAAAGATGTGTAGATGTGACACTTAGGGACATGGTTTAGTGGTGGACTTGGCAGTGCTAGGCTTACATCTAGTTGGACTAGATGACCTTAAGGGTCTTTTCCAACCTAAATGATTCTATGCTTCTGTGATGCTCAGTCACGTCAGAACGCACACCTGCATGAGACTTAATATGCTGTTCTGATTTACCTCTGTTCCCAGCCACCAGGTCACAGATGTACATAATTTTTTTTACATTATTATTTATTTAGCTAAAAATCTTTAGAGAGTTTGAATTCAAACACTTGCATTTTCCCAAACTGACAAATTTCAGCTTTGCAACTGCATCTGAATTTGCCCAATAAATAGAGTGCTGGAGTTGTTATTCAATCTGAATAGACTAAGCAACAGACTACCAAATGATTGAAAACAGGAGCAATTTTTTCCCCATGACAAATAGTTTTCCAATATTAATCACATCAAAGGGATTCTTAACTGCTTGCCGTTCTGGATGTTTCAGTATTTTTGTAATCACATATTAGTGGATTCTGAGGGGTGGACAACACAGTTGCTGCATCTCTTGCCAAAGGAAGAAGCTCAGCTGTCTGACAGGGCCAGTTCGGACATTCGTTAGCCGTGGATCTGAGCAAGCAGCTTTTGTGTGATTAGAAAAAATTGATCTCCCAATGAAAAATGTTCAGTTTTGGATTTGTTTCTGGACTGAAGGTTCTCCTTCATATTGCTGTATCCTATTCCTGTCCTCTCAAAGTTCAGCCTGCTACTCCATTAGACTTCTTTTATCCTCTACTGGTGCCTTCCAAGTCCTGCTGGCCACCTCCAGGCCTTGGCTACAATTTCCCACTCTGCTGTCACACCACAAGTGTTTCAAGCTTCATTTTTCTTCGTATCTACAAGGAGGGGAGAGAGACAGAGACAAAGCTCTGCTACTAGCAGAACACTGTCCGACAAGCTTCCCTCATCGTCTTTCACGCTCTCCTTAGCTTGAGAAATGGGCTCAAACCAGGAAATGGGAGAATAACATTTATACCTAGTGTTAAAGCCCAACCGTCTGAGATTTTACAACAGCTGACAGCACCCATTAGGTACACGTGTACACCAGTCCCAGCTACAGCACACTTAAAAACTGGGAGCAGAAATAAGCACATACCAGTTTTTCATTATAGGACATAGAATTACATTATCACGCCACACACAGATTGACTTATTTTTCTTCCCATGCTTCTTCCTACTCTTCCAAAGTATTGGATAGTAATAAGAGTGTCAGGAAACATCTGATGCTACTGTGCTCTACAGAGTGCCCTATCCTAGTCTTAATTCTGATCCTGACTGGACACACCTGGTTTACCCCAGTACAAATTAAAATTAACTAGCAATAATAAAATTTTATGATTTCATAATCATGACCAAATCATAAATAATTCAAATATTATATTAATAACACATAAACTTTTGAGAGGTCGTACAACTATGAAAAATAATCATCTGCTCACTTAACAAATTACTAGCAGTCATACACATAGAATTTTAATGGGTAGAATTCAAATTAAAACCTGATCAAAATGCAAAATCTTAATTAGTTTTGAGAATATGCATCTTAGCTGAATATCACTGTCCTTCATGCATTTCTACCTATGATCATTTTAACTACTTTAATCATTAGACAATAGATCACAGTTTCAAAATATGGTATTTTTTGTTTCCTTTTATCATTGGACACTTTCAGGTAGAAAATTAGCTGTTCAGCTGAGAAAAAAAAAAAGAAGGAATATGGCTTCTTTCTTTCTTTTTTTTGGTGAAAAACCTCAAAATTGCCCCAATTTTCAACAGAAACAAAAAAAAAAAGAGACAAAAAGAAAGGAATAGAAAGATCATAAATTTTTCAGTTTTTGTTAAAAAAAAATCTTTTTGCATTGTTTTCTAGAAAATGATTATTTAAAATATTTTTATATAAAGAAAATGAGCATCTTATAAAAATAATTCCAATAAAAACTTCAAACATCTAAATATATTACTGCACAAACTGAGTGCACAGAGATCCAATCTATATCCATTTATATCCAAGTCTAAGACTATATACTCAACAAACAGCTGGCAGAAGACGACTTGGTTAACACCCAGCTAAGGGGTTCACAGGTTGAAATCACAGCTGTAAAAATTAGATGCGGTATTCTCAAGTTAAAAAGCCATGACAAAAATGGGTTTATTATGTATACCCAGAAGACTACTTTAAGGTTTGAAACTGTAAAATTCAGTGACACCGACAGCAGTGAGTGAGAATTCTAAGATGGAGAATGAAGTACCAGTTATACGATAAATAAACAAGAGTACAATCTGGTAATTATTTCTGGATAGAATCTTCATAAAACTGTGTAAACAGTTTAAAGATACTTTTTTTTTTGTAAAGACAGAGGGTTTTGTTTTTTAATATATATTCTGAAGAGCTTTTTCTCACTTTAAAGTATGACTCCCTGATTAGCTTGATATGTTGATATTTAGTTTCAGAAAATATTTTCCCAAAATAGCAGAGAAAACTTCACTGGAACTAGACATCATACAAGGTGGAAGTTACAGCAAGGTAACGTTAAAGGAGAAGCAAAGCCCACATCTGCTAAATGTTTGCATGAGAAGACACAAGAATATATTTTTGCAACTCTAAAGATTATTCTGTGTATTTACAAGCTAACAAAGAGTATGAAAAAGCAGCAATGAAAGAGTGCACTGTTTCAGGTAAGGCTCAGAAGGCAACAGCAGGCAATTTAAGATTCCTGCCCTTTTTCCCCCCTTTCAAGGATGTACTCCAATGGTTTACAGACAACTGACATCTGTGTACTTTAAAGACCAAGGCCCTCAGTAATTTTTCCTACTTTTAAATTTGTAGAATACAAACCTTGATCTCAAAAAATAAAAATAACCACACAGTGGTTCACAAGCACTAAACTATCTACCAGTCCTTATTGAAATATTCTTAGTATGCATATAAACCTTGGGTTTATCCCTTTTATTGACAGGCATATCCTGTGGCTAACGTTTGCGCCTCTACAAGAGGTTTTGCCTGCTGGTCCACTGAAATTTCACCTCTCACCAAACCTTGTTTGTTCAGGTCCTTGAACAACCTTACGAACCCTAAATCTTTTACCTCTTTTGTTCCTCTTTTAAGACAGATTTTACTGTTTCTTGCAGCTTACAAACTACTGATGTGCATGAGAACTCCAACCACTTTATAAACACAGAGGTGGGCTCCAGCAGAGTGCCATCAGCAACTCATAAAGCCTCCCAGATTCCACTGCTGTATTTAAAAAAATCTAAGCCAATCCTCACAAAAAGCAAGATCCAGTAAGAGACATAGTTAGTTCGGTCCTAATTCTCATACTGAAAGATTTCAATCAGTTCAATGCTATAGTTTTCATGAATTCTTTCTTTCAAGTATCATCGACTCTCAAAGCACTTCACTGAGATGCAGATCAGCAAAGAGTGTTTAGAAATTTGGGTAAATACGATGGAGGTGATACTGCCCAACGTTCTGAAGCCTTTGTCATGAACAACAGATATTTTAGTACTACAGTAGTATCAAGAAATAGAAGCGAAATACTGCATTCTACCAGACGGAGTGGAAAAAAACCCATGATGTGGTAGAGGGCAAGACCCACTATAACACCTAAAGCACCACGTATTTGTGTGGAGGTCTGGATGGAGATGTGATGTGTGTGATGGGGCTGTGGCTCAGTGACGTGACTTGCACGTACAGCAGTCAGTGGGACGAGAATTATTGCTACCACCACCCTGGCGACTGCCGCAAATCCTCCCTTCAATCCTGTTCCCAGCAATCAAGCACGAACTGAAAAGAAACATCTCATGCCGCAGCATGGGCACAGGCACACGGCAAGCCATCACAAGGAACGGCATCTGGGAATATTTAATTGCTTGTGAAAGAGATGCCATTTCACAAATTTTAAACAACATGAGCACAAACCTATCTCCACATGAAAACCAGTAAAAAGGTAGCACCGAGGCATTCTGGAAACAGAATGAGCTATTATTTCCCTCCCGGCAGCCATCAGGGTTGAGAAAGACTCGTGGACTCCCTGTGACCCCAGAATGTGCTTTAAAGTTTGTTTAGCGGCTTTTCTGTGGTTATACAGAAACAGTTCACTTTTAGAACAACCACCTTCAGCAATGAGCATGCACACACCCCCATGCCTTCATCCAGTCATTGCCAGCTTCCCTTATTTCTCTGAAAGGAGGGAGCGCTCATTAATGATTTAGTCATTTCTTCTGACAGACAAATCTTTGGGGGATCTCAGTGATAAGCATTAACTGGAAGGTGGCTAGCAGTCACCCTGGGGGGCTCCTGGAGCTAACCTGTGCCACACAATGCTTTCCATCAAAAACCAGACAGACTGGGTCACTATCACTCACAGGTGCCTGCAGGCAGGCAGGCTTCATTCTGTTTGAGCTCTTTCAGGACAAAAATGCTCATAAATGTAGGACTCTCATGTATTTTTTGTTAAAGACAGACTGGCATTTAGCATCTGTGATAGACTGGCATATTAAGTATTTCAGTTGTGTGCAAACCCCTCTTTGTAGCTCAGCGCTCCCGGTCTTTTCCTGAACTGGAGTGGTTCTGCTGCTTCTGGCATTTTTGTGTGGAAGTTCTGGGTCATCCCTGCTCTGACATGTTTGAGAGCTTGTGGGCAGAACACCAGGCTTCAACCAAATTACTGACAGAACTGGGGTAATCGAATTGGAGAATTTCTAGCTTCTGTTTCCAGATCTAAAGCATTTAGTCCTTCTGATTGTATCTCCTTGCTGCATGAATACTTAATAATTAAATTACTGAAACAAATTGGTCTGAAGATTATGTTGTCAAATGCAGCATTTTAGAATTTCAAGCAAGTTTACTATAAAATAAATCTCTACCTAATGTTTAATCTCATTTGTTTTTTCCACCTGATTTTACATTTAATTTACTTAATAATTAGCATTTCTAAATTTCTTTTGGTTACAACAGAAATATCAACCAGTTGCCCATTCACTGTAGAAGTATCAGTTCTCTCAGGAGACACCTCTTCCCTATGGTATATGATGACAGATAGCCCCGATGAATACTGGTGGAAAGTGCTGAGTGTAGGGCCCAATAATAACAAGTATTAGTATTTTAATATTAATATAAGTATTATTAACAGAACAGCATGCAGGAATTGCTGGCATGACATAACAAAGTCTATTCTATAAAACACAGGCAAAGGCCAGCTGCAAATAAGGAACAATAAGGAACAGCATCTTTTACTCCATCTAAAGGTCAAAATTTTTGATATCTGAAGTTGAGTAAAACAAACTCCATCCAGACTTCTTACTTGCACTTACAAGTAACCTTTATTGATGCTTGTGCTGTTCACCATGTGTCAATAGTATCATCAAAGGAATGTCATCAGCATCTCAAAAGCATCACTTGAGTTACAATTGCCAAAAGTAATTCTAAGCCCACGGTCAAAAAAGACCAAAGACAAAGAAAGCAAGGTGGTTGTTGTAACTCAGCGTGAAGGTAACTTAGCAGAAATATTCACTGGGAGTTCAACCTCCAAATGAAATAGGTTCTATTTCAGTGTTACAATCTTGTTTTTCTGAATACTTCCAAACACTCCAGAAAACAATAAAGAAACAGAAAAAAAAGTATTGCTTTTAATTACCCCAAAGTTTTAGATGTACAAAGTTATTGTAAAAAATATACTTTCATGTTGAAGCCTGGTATATGAATTTAGTAGACAATGGCAAGATTTCATAGTTCAATTTAGAAAAACAAAGCAAATCCCACGCAAACCCCAAACTCAAAACACGGATGGGACATGCTGACACAATTATAACAAGTTACCAGATGTGGCACTCAATGGTGAGCATTACTGATTCAATTCATCATCCAAATAACTTATATGCCAAGTTCCAGTCCCGAAGCCCCTGAAAGGCTGCCTGCCCTGCAAGCAGAGCGCCTGGCGGGCAGCCCGCATCAGGCTCTGCTGCTGCAGGCACACTGCTGAGATTTTAAAGCTAGTTCATTTATTGCTTATACCACGCAGCAGTCCCTGAGCCTTACAGAGTCTGCCAAACTGTCACTGTGCAGAAACAATTTTCCATAGAGCTATTAAAACCTTAAAATCCCAATCAACCACATATTTCAATGGGAATTGAAGAGAGTACAAAATATTTATCCTTCTGAAATTTCCACTGAAATCAAAAGGAAAGTGTGTGTGGGTAAAAATAGTTTTCCGAATTTGCTTTTTTTGTTGAACCTGAGACAAAAAAACCTGTAAGGACTTTAAAATATAGATCAATATTACATGTATTAGCATACCTTTTTTAGTGCTTCCCTGCTCTATTTAATTTCTAGTTATTGACATACATATAAAGTTTATATTTTAATAGTTCTAACAGTAACCTTTTGGCCAACTTGACCTTCCATCTGAAGTACTGAACTGTTACATTCAATTTCTGTAACAGAAATTTAGACACAAATATTACATTTTAACTATTGCCAGCAACTGTCCTTCTGCCATTACAACTGAAATCTACCAAGACTAAAATTTAATTGCATTCATTGTTTTAAATAGATCATGAAAGAGTATTTTTAAAAAGGAGCTTTTCCCTGATTCCAGTAGGTGGCAATAGTTCTGCCCTAAAAAGCTCAGAGAAACTGGTGCTTCAGAGAGAGAATGAAGCACCGCAACCCTGCCCACACATGCTGGACTGGGGAGGCTCTGAATTAAATCAACCAACAAAGCTATCAAAAGAATGATTCCTCTACTGTCAACCCTAAAATTCACTGGAAATCATTAATGTCGTAACTGAAAATGGAGCCCCAAGGAGATTTAAATAATACTCTAAGACCACTTTAAACAAGATAATTATTTCATGCCTGATTTGTGAGAGTGAGCACTTAACATAGAGTGTCGCTCTGCTTTGATTTGTGCATGCAGGTGCAATACCTATGCCAAATCTAAGGAATTTTATAAAACACAGAAATGGTAAGTGTTTACACTATCTCTAGTTTATGACATTTATAAACATTGTATACCAAAGTCTTCATTGTTAGATGAAACTCAAAAGTTTTTGATCTGGCAGTAGAAGAACTCAACAGAAATCAAAGTAATCATCTATTTTCCATGGCCTCTGACAACTTAAAAGAACTTTACATAAATAAGTGCTTTTTAACAATAGTTATTTTGCCAAGAAAATATGCTAAATGGGAACATACATCATCTGAATCACAGGTCTGAAGAACTAAATAATCATGCAGAACCTCAAACTCATTATCATCTGTGCAAAGCTAAAGTGACAGCTGTGGAAAGCCACAGGAAAAAAAGACAATCTATACATCCTACAAGCAAGAAGAAATGCCCAAAGAGCTGCTGTTCTGAAGTACGACCTGCCATCTAACAGACTGCCCATTTCTTAGCCTGTACTAACCAATGAGCCAAGTTAAAATAAGGTCACAACTTTAAATCAAATGAATCAACAATTCCAGCTCATCTTGTGCCAGTGAGGGATTGATGTTACTGCCTCCATTCTCAAGGAAATGAACCACACATGCAGACAGGAGATACAATAATTTATATGAATTAAACTCATCAAACATATTGAATTATTCAACAGTCCTAACGCAGAAATGTGTTAGTTTATTTTCCCTCAAAAGAAAAAAAACCACAACCAACCTCTGAAAACTTCATCCTTTTAAGAAGAGAAGATATCACAATGTCACTCTATCAGATGATGTGATTATTGAAGAGTTACTTGTTATGGAATAAAGGTGTCTAAGATTTGGATAAGGGATGCTGTTAAAGGTACAAGCTGCTGTAAGGAGGACTAGGTTCGACCCTGCTGAAAGTTCTTTATTAATAAAAATCCTCAACCACACGCATCTTTCAAAAATATTTTCCACCCGCAAAACAGAGGAATGTCAGTTTAGTAAATCCATTTCAGAGTGTAAAAACCTAAAGGAATTTGCTGAGACAATTTTGACTGAGGATTTTATTTAAATCTGAACTTCAGAGTCAATAATCGAATACACATGAAAAACAACTATCGGAAATACTCCCCTCTCAGAAGAAAAATCCACATGCTCCCAAATATGAGACAGTTCCTTTTGCTTTGGCTCCAAGGCAGAAGGGGAAATCCCCAGCTCTCTCCCAGCAGTAGCTCCCTGCACGCTCATGCTCTCTGGTAAAGCATCCTCCTCTGCCCCTTGCACCAATTCCCTTGGCCGAGGAGAGTGCCGGGGCCGTGCTCTGCCCTGCTGCGACACCGCCCCGCAGAACCCCCCCGGTGAGGTGTGGACATCTTTCAATCTGTCCCTAAAAAGATGAGCAGCTGAAGAAGCTCATTAGCAGCAGGCTCCTATGGTCAATAAATGACTCTCTTCTCCAATGTACATTTCATAAGAGAGACAGAAAAGCTGCAGGAATTATCCACATACTCTAAGCACACTGACAAGAGACTGCCAATTCTCTCATACATGTTGGCATTTTTTTCCTTCACTTTCCTATCTATCTCCTTTGTCATCTAGGAGCAAACATGCTTTTTAAATGGGAAACGAGTATTTTCCTTCTAGTCCCATCTCAGCTGACCAGAGAGTGACTGAAATGAGCAGAAAGCTTGCTCCTTCAACAGGATGTAAATTCAAATTTTAAACACCACAGCATCTTCTTTCTTCCTTGGACCACTTTGAAGTGGTGAAGAGCACCAACTTTTTCCATTTAAATAACACAATTTTTTCCTGACACAAACCAGCATTTGGGAATGTTTTAGCTCACAGGCCACTTTTGCTTTTCTATTCCAGTTACCTCAATGCTATAGCATCTGAAATAGTTGTTACAACAAGTAACCCAAATAGCTGTCAGCATCTGTCTCTTCATCATTCTCTACCAGAATGCCTTTTAAATAGTAACTTAGAGTAGGATCTAGAAGCAGTATTCAGCAGCAAAGTGCAATACAAATGAACAGGTAGAGAACAAATGTACAAAAGATGTTTCAAACTAACCAGTCCTGCTTTAAAATCCCATTTTGTGGTGGGTGTCTCCAACAAATAAATTTTGTCTTCAGCATATAAACTAAACGTTTCCAGAGTCAGCATACATTCACTTCATAAGAAGACTGACTAAGTATATTTTTCCCTTCCTTACAAGCATCCAGAATTTGCCACTGGTTGAATAGATTCAATGAGTTAGAGCTATTAATAGTAATTCCTAAGTAATTACCCTAAAGGAACGTAAATAGTTTCAGTTTAGATCATCATGTTACTCTGCTCATTATTTTAAACCTAAAATGCAGATAGAATATACGATGGACCATCATTGTTCAGGTATCAGATGGAGTCAAAAATAAAATAATAAAAAATGTTTTTCCCCCCTTGAACATTAAAAAAAAAAATAATGAAGAGACTATAGCTTCTGTTAAAGTTACAACAAAATTCCACCCTCAATTTAAATTATTGAAGTACATATATAGATTTAACCATAAGATCTCTTTAAGCATTTAAAAATATGGTAATCAGGCCCACCATGAAATAATTTCCTTTTGAAGGAACTTAAAAACGTGATGTCTCAAAGATTTCAGCAGCAGGAAGAGTGGCTGAAAGGATCAGAACATTAAAATTGCACTTATTTTGCTTCCTACTCTTGCATCAATCATAACACATACACATCATACAATTACACGATTGAGGACAGAATATTCTGCATCACTTTATCCTTCTATTCTTCCTATTTGTTCTTACCAGTTAGCAGAGATGGCATTAAAATATGCATACCATATTTCTTAAGTTCTTCTTCTACCTCCCTAGGTCTCCAGAATCATACCAGTATATGTAACCATTAGACTGTGACTACACTCTCTAGCATCCTCCTCCCAGGAAAGACCTTGTGCCTTAGATTTTAGGCTGACAAAGACTGTAATCGCTTTCAGATCTTTTTTCATTTCTGTTTTCGCACACCTCACTAACATGTATTAGATACTATTATGCTGAAGTACATACTCCTAATCAAACAGGACAAATAGAATTCCATCCTGCCACCCTGCTACTCCAGGTTTCCACACTTACTGACAATGGTGAAGATAATCAGAATTCCATTCTACTTGAAACTGCATATATTTTAGTTTCCTTTCCTAAATAATCTCAGAGAGGAGAGGGGGGGATTTTATATTCTGGTTCCTACTGAAGTGATGAATATTTCAATTTAGTAAACATTTAGCATATAGTCCAGAAAGAAATTTCTCTAAGGTTACTGGTTATAACTGCAGCTCTTCTGAGTGCTGCCAATATACATGCAGATGTAAATATTCTGTAGATCCTGCTACTTTCCTGGATCATTTACTCCCTCCACTACCTTTCTAGTAATGTGAGAACCATAATCCTATGTATAATCTTCACCTATTGATCTGAAGGCTTAGTAAGAGAAATACTAGTTTCTCCTCTAATTGCTGTTGAATTAAGCAGCACTTTTCAATGCAGGGTGGTGTAGAAAGATTTCAAATCATCATTTCGGCAGTAAAATCTTCTACCCATACTTCCTGCATGACAACACAAGCAATGTCTACCCGTGGACAGAGGAGTACTTCATTTCTGGAAGGCTGCTCTGGTGGTAGCCTTTCCGTGGTAACAGGAAAGGTCTATATACCCATTCCCCATGAGGTACTGAAAATAGATTCCCAGTCTTTAAATGTGTGAATACGCACATACATTTCTTTTGGCATTAGTAAAGCAGTCACAGCAACTTTTACAAATGTACTTGTCACATCGCAAAAGCATCTTTATAAGACAGTGACTAGCAAAACAAGCATAATGAACTTATTTATGTCTGTCTGTATTTACAAGCAGCAAAAGGAACCTGACATTTCTAGAAAAATCTAATGTTGCTACAAAGAAAAAGTATTCTAATCATTTTAACAGTCTCATCTGCTATGCATTAGACAACAGGCAGCTCTGTATGAATGTAAAGCTCCCCAGAATACTCCTGAGGCTGTGACAGACACTGGCATGTCCCCCATTGGACGTAAACCAGGCTGTTGCCTGAGAATCCAGCTAATGAACCCCCCCCCTCCTTTTTTTTTAACCACTGGAATCTAATTAGCATCCACGCTTGAATGCCAAGGTCGTTAGGCTCATTCCTGCGGTGGAAACTCTCCTGAAGCTGGGAACCAGGGTTTGTCTGCCTGCCTGACCTGCTTTCTCACATTGCCCAGGCAATTTAAACCCACTTTACCCCAGAACAAATTTCCAAGATACAGTTAAACTCCTCAGTAAACCGACAGATAGGAGCAACAGGCACAGAGCGACACACACCAGCATTACCGAGCATCTGTAAACATGCCATTAATTTTACACAGAACGAAGGAGCTCAGGAGAGCACTGGCCAGAGGAAAATTAAGAGCTTCCCAAACGCTGAGCTCTTCTTGCACTCGCCTTTGCACTGAATGTTTTATATTGACGAAAGCTGGATTCTCCATGAAGCATTAAACTCCCATGGCAGGGTGATGTTCCTCTAATGAAGTTAATAAAAATGGCTGAAGAAAGCAAATCACTCAGATCCTCTCCCTTTATAGATTTCTGTTCCCAGTCACCCTCCTTCAGGGACTGTGGAGTCCTGCCAGCTAGTTTTGTGGACAGGATGGCTTCTAGGCTTTTCTCTGATCTGCAGATGATGTTGTTATTTCTTCATATTTTGTTTACTGTATAAAGTCAACATCTTTCTCTCCAGAGGGAGATTGCTCAGAGTCACTCATGAGAGCCTTTTAGCTCACAGTTGTGGGCCTGCTGTGGTCTTGACAACATACTCATGTCAAGGTTAATGTCATGTCAAGGCACTATTAGTAGGTCCTTTCCTTGCATGGTTATTCTTTCAACTGCAGTAAGAATATTAATGCAATTTAAAGTTACTTCTAAAGCATTGTTGGCTGGCCTTTAGGGTTATTGCAATTACATGGACAGAAGTTTCAAGGTTTCTAACAGTACTCTGGGAGTAATTGTAATTGTGGGGAAAAACTAGATTTCGGTTTGTGCTCTGAAAGCACAGAACTGAAAGCAATCACCTCCACATTCAGTCCTGGCTGAGACTGACTCTGCTCATGACCTCTGTCATGCCACCCGAGCTTCATATTGGAATTTTCCCATTGCATCCCCATCTGTAAAAGTGAGATAATGCTTTTTATCGACATTGTGGGGATTTTATAATTCAATGTTCATGAAGAGAACAGAACTGCAAGCCCTTCTGTGCTACTGCTAAATGCAAAACTTCCCTAAATCTTGGAGAACAGAGTCCCAACACAGAACCCTTAGACCACACAGAGAGAGAAGACACAGCTCTTCTTCTTTTATTACAAAGTGAATAATTTAAGAATATTCTTGCTCACTGTCTTGAAACCATCCTTTATATGTCCCTGGGCAGAGCTGGAGGCAGCAAGGTTTGCATGTCAACAGTTGTTTTGTTAACGGGTTCAGTAATACCAAGGGCAGCACAGCACGTGACTGCGCTAGTGCCCTGGGCAAGACGCTCCTCTCTGTGTTATTCCAATACCAGTCAGGCTTATGTAACTGATTAAATAATAAAAAATAAATCTCTATTCTTTGTCTTCTATGTATGATCTTACAAGTGCACCTGTTGCACATTACCCATGCTGCTTCAAGGCCTGATTTGGACTTGGTCAGATTTATTCTTATGCGGTCTCCCTCCCCGAGGTCCACTGCTGGCCACTGAGTTCCCTTATATTCAAAAGGACCAAAATGCTATATTCTTCTTGAAAAACATTTGGATGCTCTAATTGTCTCCCTATGTTTCTATGACAACCACAGCAACATAAACAGCCTTGCTGGCAGCCACAGGAGACTGAAATCTTGCTCTCTTCCCTCCCCTCCCCAGAACTTCTCAATGTAGAACACACCGTAACCGATAAATACGATTAACAATAAACATAGAGGTGGTGTCTAGTACACCAGGCTGGCACTGGGGAAACTTCCTGCGAATAAAAATACCTTACAGTATTTTATGATAACAGTCAAAACATTGCCCGTTATGTCAGTGTTATCGAAGTACCTTGGGACCAACTGTGAAGAACAGTGGAAAGCTATAAATATATAAACAGGAGGGTTTTCTATGTCAGCTTGTGCAGCTGCAGAGAGCTTTAAAAAAAATATGACATGGCCTTCTCTGTTGGTGCCTCTAAGCACCTCTCACCTTGCTGGTATGTTACACATCAGGAATAGATAAGCCCCTGAGCGAGTGTCAGGACAGCTGGGGTTAAGACAGCTGCAGAGCTATGTGGCTCTACACACATCATATGATGTGACCACAGGCACCTCTCCATGGCTGCAGCTCCCAGCATTCCAGCAGGAAAATCATAAACAAAATGTGATCGCAGCACCAGTGAAATGCTCTGCACAGCACTGTCAATCCAAGCCCAGCAGAAGCCGTTTCTCTGAACCTCCTACATCAGGCAGGATAGTCAGAGCTGCTGCTTTTGCTAATGCTCAGACAAACTGAGGTCCAACAAATCCCAAACAAATAGGTTGGGTCTTCCTTCTCTCCTGAGCAAAATTAATGGCAAAATAAATTGGCCATATGAGGCCAGTGTAACTCTGGATGTTTTAAGCCATTTAAACTCATTCAGCCAATACTAGATGGCATGAAGCCATCAGAATACACAGGAGCTACAAAGTGGCTGCATGAGATAATTATGGTTATCAGCTGTCCATAGATCACAAAATCATCTTTCAAATTATTAAACCAGTTTCTGGTCATAAAAATGTCATGTATTTTTTAAATAACTGCCACTGTATGTCTAGCTTGTGACAAAGTAACTTTGTGAAACGGAGGGCTGCAATTTCAAGCGTCAGCACAGACGTAATTTCTTCACCAGTGCTGTTAGTTTGTCTTAGGCACTTGTTCTCCCCATGCTGCCAGAAAGATAAAGATGACTCCTGCTGCTCTGAGACACAACTGGGGATGTAACCACACCATTTTCACTGCAGCAATCTTCTCACTTGGCAGAGAAATCCTATGGCTTTGTGGGACTGATTTTGCTCTAAAGCAGACTCAGGATTTGAGGAAGCAGAGTTGGGGAGATTACGTGAATGTGAACCCTTGAAAGCCAAAATCTATGGGGATTCCCTCTGGACCACTAAGCAGAAATAAACATATCTGTGAGGAGGTGAAATGCCTGCCTGTTCCACAGAGCTTGGAATGCACAGAGAGTGCCACCTGACATTTCACAGCTTGAGGGAATGGCTTTTAGAAAACTGCCTGATTACACAGACCAGGTGGAGACGAGATTAGAAATTAATGAAAGAAACACTAGAAATACGGATGAACATACAATCTTTGGTAAAATAAATTTGGATATTTTATTGGTTTTCCATCTTAAGGCAGGACTTCCACTCTAGTGACTACCAATATAACAAATTTTAAATGGTTTCATTTTCTCTTGAAAGATTTTGAACGGAGTCCTTTAGCTATGGAATTATTGTACAATATGGGAATACTGTATTTTGCAATATGGAAAGGAAGTATTTCTTCTTTCCTATCTAATTTGCTCCAATACGCTGTACAGCAAGGAGTGTTAGTGAAACACAAATATAAAAGGATTACCAATGCCCACATTTACTACGTTATACAATAACACTGCTTAATAAAGAAAGTTTGATTTTATCTATCAACTATGCATAACAAGTTTATGTTCCCATTTAGTCTTCCTGCATGCTAGTACCATTTTGCTAACTACAGACATGCTACTTAAAACAACAGCCTATATGAAATGACTTGCAATACAGAGATCTGTTACCTTACACATATGAGAGTCCAAATACTGCAGAGCACATCAGGATATTAAGTAATATGCAAGGTATGTTGTATAACGTGCCATTGAAGACAGCCACAGAACAAGCAAGATAGATGAGATTTTTTCATTTTCACAGTTACTTATTAATAACAGTAATAGCCCCAAAATGATCACAGTCTTTTTAAATTAGGATTACAAAGAATATAAAATACCCTCTTCTGCATCTGGAATGAACTACTAGGCATAACATTCTAATAGTACTGAAATCAAAAGGATGGCAATTTTAGAATAATTTTAAATTAATGATTCTACAATTGGTAGATGTTTTCGTACCTTCCAACCTCTGTCCAATACGACTTACTGCCACTAAGGCACTTGGTTTTAACTTCTGAGAAGTACACATAAAAGTTAAAAAAATAAATAAATAAGAAAGCCCAAACCACCACACGAACCTTTGCCTGTTTCCCAAGTATGTTTATGGCATATGGGTGGCATAGATGAATTACGGCATGAAGGTTTTATCAGCAGTAATTATGTAATTCCCTTGTGGCACTGAACCATTCTAAACTCTAATCCAATCCCTAATCATTATTAAAGTACTGATAAAGCCTTTGCTTGATGTTGTTCCAACTCATAAAGCCATTCCTTAAGAACAGTCAATACTTCAGAAAACTTAAAGATTGCTGTGACTTCACAGGGAATCTTTGTGCTGCTTAAGAAAAAGAGGTGTGATGTATTTTGAAGTTACATTGGGACTTATCTATGAATGCACACATTTTTATGCCCTAAGTGCAACGTATGGCATGACACTGTTTTTAAGCACAGGAACACAGAAATCTGTGGCCACAAACCATGCTTTTGACAATTTGAACTTTTCACATTTTTATCATTTTAGATTATTGAGCTGAGCAACTCAGTTTCTTTAGTAGGCCAATATTAAAAGTGTGGTTTAATTAAAGCAATTAAAAAGAAAATTAATTCAGAGGGCTTTAAGTGTATACCTAGGGAATATGCCACCTCAAATGAATGAAGACATCAAGGAGAAGTAATTTTCCTAATTGCTAGTGCACTTCTGCCATACTTTTAAGTGGCAGACTACACCAAACTGGCTGCACACATCAGGGTCAAAACTTTTATTTGTAACAGTTGTTACAATGTAATCACCCATTTTTGACAATGCCAAGTTATTTTTGTCTTTCAGAACATCCTAAGAGTAACATTTTAAGCAAAAGCATTCTCAATAGCATAAAATACACTGTCAGTACAGCACAAGACCAGAAAATCTTGAAGTGACTTACCTGCCCCAAGCTGCTTTCATTGTAGAATCTTTATCAACAGGAATGCATGAGGACTCAACAACACTTGATTTATTCAGTTTGTAGCAGAGACCACAGTCTGGATCTAACATACATCCATTACAATAACTGAAAGAGAAAGAAATAAATACTTAAGCAACACTTTATTCATTTGTACATGTCAAAACCAACAGCATCTCCTAATCAATCTTGGGATGCACATAGTCAAGTTGTCAGTGTTGGAGACAAGATAATAGAAACTGCCCAAAAACTAATACAGATTGCTTTTGCCTTCTTCTGTACCACATTTTTGGTGGCCCAGTTGCAAATCTCCCAGTGATACCTGATCAGGCTGTAGGAAAATTCACTCATGGAATGAATTTTAATTTTAAAAATACAGGTTGGGGTTGAAGAGAAAGAATCATACATCATACCTAATAACCAAACTAGGATTTGGGCACATATAGGTATGGGAGTCAGTCTGAGATCATGATACCATGTGTCTCCATGTGGGAACTCAGCACCTGAGTTCCAATTATATTAAATGGAAGGAGTCAATATGTCAGTGGAGCCAATTCACATACAGGCATCTAGTGCCCAAAAATATCCTGCTTGCCCTTCACCTGTCACTGCAGAGTGTGCAGTGCTCTTGCAGTTCATTCCCACACATCACAGTTGTGAGCTCCGTACAGGTGTATCTGACTTTTAGTGGAGTCTCAAAGAGCAAGAGATGCTTACATTTAGGCAAAGTTTCCTCAATGCAATCTTGCAAGCCATCCAAGTGACTAGACTGTGAAACTGTTCTCCAGACTCCACTGGTTGCACTGACCACATCCCCACTGACTACTGGGAAACTAGACACAAAGTGCCCTACAAACACTTCACTTAGGTGTCAGTCTAAAACCTGCCCCTGAGAACAAACTGAGTGGGATCTGGGCATGTGAGCTATGAAGGTATTCCAAACCCATTTATGCAGTGCAAGTTATCTGAAAACTTCTGTCACAAGCCTCCCCAGATCTTGCAAATGCTCAAGACCATTGCTACTGTGGTTAAACTACCCAGGTGTTTATCTTCCCCAGAAGCAATCTCAGATCCAGAGATACATCCTCATCAGTATAGCCCCTAATATATTCTAAGGGATAACTTCAGGAGTTAAAAATAGGAGAATGGAAAACTAAACAACATGGAATAAGTCTGGAAATTTGAAATTAGAATTAAACTTTGAAATGTAACATCTGGAAATGTATAATTAAAGTGACGAAAATAGCTTCAACATATACCCCTGTAACAACAAAACCAAGGAAATAATCCTTTCTGAGTGTGTATCTTCATCATAACAATGACTCAGTGAATGAAGAAATAATCTGTTTAAACTACTACACCATGATGAGAAAAAAAAGTAAAAGTAACTGTATAACAAAGTCCCCAGATCAGTAAAGCAGATCATATGGATTTAAAAAGTCTGAAAGTACACATTTAAATCTAGTCATTCAAACTTTTCTTACTATGATGTTTCTATAAGAGTTATAAGGTCAATTAATATGGTAGTTGGCAAAAAAAGAGGGCTGGGAAAGCATTAAAAACAATTTCCTCTCCCCCGTTTCAGAAATTTGCGCTCTTTGGTATTGTGTGCTTTCTAAATTATCAAATTATTGCAGAATTTCCACGTTTTCTACTTTTTAGAAAATAAATCTATAAAGTAGACCATCCACTTGTTTAACTGATAGGTCAAATTCAGGTTTGAAGAGCTTTTTTTTTTTTTTTTTTAATTTTAGGAAAGCTGCGTAAAATCAGCTCTTAATAGAGAGATAAACTGCAGAAAATATTTTCACAATGGAGATGAAACAAAACTTTCAGGTAGAAGTCAATCATCTAACTGTAGTAAACATTTATTCTCTTGCAAAGATAAATGAGAAAATCATAACTCTGCAATTATCAATTATGAAAGGAAAGGAAAATTCCAATATTACATTAGTGAGACTTAGCTACATTTTGTTAATCAATATTAGGATAGCAATGCCAGCAACCAAAACAGTTGACAAGAACAGAAGACTGCAGATGAATAAAAACATTTTTATAAATCACAAGTGTGTTTAAGTATGTAATAATAATATTAAAAATAACTAAAAAATTATAGCAACTCCTAGTGAAAAGAATCCTATGATAACAAACAGGATGCTGGCATATAATTTTCAAATTGTAGAGCATCTTCCACTCAAATTACATTGTATATCAAGGTACCATTTAACAACATGAATTTCTAAAAAGACCCAGGGTGCTAGCACACCCAGCATGGCATCTTGGCAGAGAAAGCAGCCATTTCCAAATACTACATGCTGTCAAGTGCAGCAGTGGATTTTTAAGTCAACTATATGCAAATTATATCCAATGTGAACGCCATGTGCAAAATTTAACACATTAAAGTGGACTTTAGGCAACAATTCTCTTTGGAAAATTTCAGGATTCAAGGTTTCTCTAGATTTATTCCTTTTAGGTTTTACTTCAAGCAGAAATATAGTCAAATACCCAACACCAGCCAGAACATCAGCAAGACACAGGAATGCAGAGGAATAACAATTACACACAGCTATGAGTGTCATCGTTGTAATGTTGCCAGCAGAGGACAGGATGGGGATTGGATGCCTCGTCATTTCCCTCAATGTCCTCACAAATATTGATGCACGAGATGAATGACAGAACTGAACTGTGTATTGTCTGTTCTGTCCTACGGGGCTCGCTCTATGGATAACTCCACATAAACTCATATGGCATTGGGTATCAGTAACCAGTCAATTCGAAAGCAGAAAGTATCTTATTTATTCTTCCCTCCCCATCTAGCAGTCCAGAAAAAATACGAGAAATTTGATTACTGAGTCTAGTGTCTGCCTACATGGCTGTTAATTCAGCTCTTCCTCGGGCTTTATTGGCTATGCACAACTGTGTCTTCCAGCTGGCATTCAACATAATAAAGGCTTCTGGATTTCATGTCATGCCAAATGTCAGAGGTTATAGTTACTCATAACAGTTTAAATAATTTAAAATTATTATTTTCCACAGCTTGGTTATTTTCCACAGCTTTTCTGAAGCTTGTCTTTCAGGTTGAAAAGTTAAATAACAAATATTTTAAAACCCTTTACCTTTGGGTTAGGATTTCTGCCATTAGTTATACAGTGAGTTCATACAATCAGGCTTTGACTTTAGGTTTTAGAGACAAGACCAATTTATGTCAGAGGAAACCCAGAAACTCAATATGTAAGACTTAAAGTCCTTTCATATCTAACTCCCAGCAGACTTAGGGTAGGCAGTTGCTATTCAGACCATCTAGCATTCTTCTGTGCCCTGTTTTATCACTGATATAAAAATTTTATGTTGACTTTGATGAGGTAGGTAGTCATTGCTTTTTCCAAGATGAAGATGGATGTTTTTTTCCTCCAAAATCCCAACATATACACATTACAACTGTTTCATAACGCATTAAAGAAATCTGTATCAGTTAATAAAGACTAATGATCACTGAAGATGCAGCATGAAATAAGCAAGGAAGATTTTTTTTTTAAAGAAGCAATTTAAAAACAACTGAAAAAGATTATGCGCTGAGGCTCTTTACTTTAAATTTCTCTCTCAAAAAATGGAAATAAAATATACAGTAGTTTCAGGCTTATGCTCTTCATTCTAGCCCCATTACTATTTGTTAAACAAAAATATTTAAACAATTTGAAATTGAGCACATATTATTACATACATGTTTGTAGTGAAGTAAATAAATTAGGACACACAATATACCAGGAAAATAAATACACAATACTTACTGACATGAAACTATCTACTACAGAGCTCCTTCCTGTCCTCAAATATACCTTCTTATCAGCCCTACCCAGATGTACCCAAACGTATGTCAGAATATAAATCTATAAAAATACTGACACTTCTTCAAATCTATACCACAGATCAGTTATGGCCTTGAAAGCTCTATACCAGAACACTCCAGGATGTCTATGTAGGAAAGGAAATTTGCATCCAATTATAAATGGGAAATGTCTTTCCTGCACTTTATAATGAAATATTTATATCCGTGCTAAGGTCCTGAGCTAGTGTCTTGTAAAAAGGTTCCTCCATGAAAAGCCAGTTGAAAATTCCCACGCAGGATGGTTCTCAATCAGACTGACATCAAGATTGAGATACCTGAGAGAGATGATTTGATTTTGATGAAACCAGGCAGCATTACAGCAGAAAGGTTTTGCAGCGTGCCTATTTCCCTCCCTGCTCACCAGCTGGGCTCCTAGGCAACCCAACAAGAAGGCAAGTGTCTAGACTTCAGATGCTTCAGCTTATGTAGCAGAATAACAACAACCAAGAATGTAAGGCTCCAGAACTCCAAAGATGCCCAGCTTCTTTGCAGCTCAGTGGCATGAAGTCTACAGAACAAAAGTCTCAGTAGCATGGCCCCTCAGTTTATTGGAACCTGCCATGGAATGGGATTTTGGGGTTCCTGCTTCACTGTCAGACCACATTTACTGACAAGCTGACAGACCATTAGGAGACTAGATATCCCCAAACCTGCAATTCCCCACTCCTATTCTGCCAACACAGTCAAGGCTTCCACGCTCTTAAGTCTTCTTCATCTGACCAAATGGGAATATCTGACATCTAGAAAGCATAACTTCAAGGTCCCTTGCTAGCAATTTCTTGCCAGTCTGAGCACCACCGGCTTTCAGGATGCTCTGCTCTGGAGCAGCCTGCCTGATGAACTGTTCCTGAGGTTACAAGTTGATTCTAAAGAGCACAATGCCTTCCCCTTTCACAGAGAACTTAAAGTACATAGATGAAGTATTAATTGGCTAGCTGTGTACATTTTTCTTGATACCAAAATTACTGTTTTCCTTCTTCCTAACAGAGTAGTTTACTAGCCTCTAGTGCAGTCTCTAAAAAGATTGAATAAAATCTCTGACCTGCTAATTGACCCTCCAGATGCCAATGAAAGGTTCAGAATTGCTTCTTCCCCTGCTTTTGCTCCACTGCTTAGAATACTCCATACTTACATTTGGTTTGTGATTACATTTTGTGCTTTAAATTTGTAAAATGACCTTGTAAGTAATGACTTTCCTACAATTCTCAGGAGTCTCTTAATTTGAGCTGCAAATTGTACCTTGCCACTTTTTGTTGAGTGATTTAACAGTAAAAGACCTTTGCCCAGTGCCCTTGCTCTGCAAGTGCCATTTCTCTTTTTGCCAGATTATTTTGTTCTTTTCAAGCTGAACCTCAATTTCTGAATTGTTAATTTCAAAACATTTAATCAGTTTTCACTTTTGCCACATTTTAAGGAAATTTCAACTCTGCCTTCCATATCCTGTTATCCAATTATAAAACCATATTCATATGTTCCTGTCATCCAGTTACAGAAATACAAACTGAGCTTGATAATATATTGTGGACTAAGTCGTTCTCCAGAATGTAACCCCTGATTTCATAATATTCTACTACATAGGTAGCATGAACAGCCTCCCAGAGTAACAAGATGTCCACAAATATGGACGTTTCTGGGGGATGGACTTTTTCGACTTGTTTTAGATTCATCAGTCTCACTGAGCACATGCTGCACAATCAGCTCTTGCATGTGAGGTAGCAGTTATACATGAAAATCTGATACACTCACAACATGCAAGACATTTTGCTCATGCCTGGTCTTCTCCATAGAATAAATTCCACTGTTGTAAGCTTGTTGACCCCACTGATCCTGCTCTGCATGATGTAAGTATTCATGTTGCTGAACAAGGTTTTGCTTATAGAACTGTTAAGAACAATAAAAAACATCTCAGGCAGGAAAGGCTCAATGTAGGGACAGGAGGATCTTGGAATATCTACTGAGGATTAGCACATACCACCCAAAGAGAACATAAGCTGCAAATCACTGCAGGCTGGAAGGGAATGTCACTTTGATTGTGCTGCTTTCTACTCTTTCCAGCTTGCTGTTTGCCATAGTGAAGACATGATTCTAGGCTAGGTGGATCTTTCATCCTAGCTGGTATGCCCTCAGGTTCGCTCTTTGCTCTCAAGATCAGTTATGCACACAATCCTCTACCTCTCTTAGAATGCTGTGTAGTTGCTTTCCAGCTCCTTATAACAAAACAACAGACTGGAATCAAGCTTTCCTTGCTTCTGCACTTGTATGCTCCTATCTACAACCAGACAATATATCTTCCTCCAGCAGCTTCAACTGAAAGAAAACAGCCATGATAGCTGAGCTGAGTATCACTGTTCAGAGCATCCCTATCCAACTGGACTCAACAAGCGACACTGGCAAATGATGAATCCAAACAAGAAAAATAGCCAAGATATTCAACACAACAAAAATGTAAGGACTTTTGGACAAATATTGCAGTAGATTTATCAGCTCTGTTGACATGTGAGGACATTGGTGCAGTTAGTTTTCAGCCAGCTACACAATTAAAGAGCTTAGTCTTTTTCTTGTAAATGACTTACTTCATTTTTGCACACAAACTCATTTCAGTTAGGTACTAGGACCTTGTTTAAAACTGCCTGGTGCTTGTGGCTGAGGTCTTGTGCTGTTTGCACATGCTTCACTGCACCTCAGGCATGAAATAAAGCACTTCCTTATATACTTCCGATGATTCCTGTGTTGCTTCCAAAAGCTAACCATTAAATTCTGATTAAATATCACTGGCCAAGAATATAAGAGATGATTTAAGTAGTTAAAATGCATGGCAACTGCAAGATACCACTTCAACTTGTCGTATCTGTGACACAGTAAATACAATATTCAACAAAGAATGAGAAAAACTCACTTGGATTTCAAGAGCAATTTCCTGCAATAATAGGAGACCAAATGACAGAATTTTATTTGCTGAGATCTACTGGCAATCCGTTAGGTAACACATGTATCCACTCAGTGATGTTCACAAGGAAAAGCTACCATTTATAATCACAGTACTCATATGCTACCTGCAGTTCTGTAATTTACCACACAGCTATTCCAACAGATCTAAACCACAGTTACATTCAAGTATGATCAACCCTTCCCCATCTTCAAATCAGGCTCCTGCTCCATCTAGTCCACTGAGACTGTTCTTCAGTGACTCCTTCCTAGGTAAGTTTCAGACCAGTACCGAATCCTTATCCTTCTTGACATGCTGGCCACATAAAAATGCATTAGCTCTCCTCAAACTTTCCTTAAACTCTCTTTTCCAAAGACTTATATCCCTCAACTAAGCAACACAATTTATATAAACTCAGAGAAACTGGTTTTGGCTTCTTGGTGTTTGCTACTTCTGCTTTAGAACTGAAGAGGACCCTGATGGCTCATCCATTTTTCCTACCCATCATAGTCCTATAAAGGAAACTACTCTCTACAAGCCTTGCTTTCCTCAAGTCCCTACATCATCACGGCTACAACACTACTACTCTAAGCACCTTGACAGCAGACTGTGCTGGAATGCTGACACCACATGAAAAGCATCCTGATGTAGTTGCACATCAGTATCAATAGTCTCTTGTCTTTGATGATCTTTTTTTCTGAATTTATATAGCCCCCAGCACAACAGCTTCCTGATTTACACCTGGAACTGAGCAACAAAGACAATAAATAACAGAAACAACTGACTTGCATGTACCTTTATTTTGAGCATAATGGCAATCTCCATAGAATACTTTGCTTTTAAAACTACCCTTCCAAAGAGACCTTACACATAAATACTATACTCCCCGCTCCTGGGTAGATCAGGTACAAGTCTTGCTCAAACTTGATTAAAATCATCCTCGTGTGAATAAAACCTGCAGACCGTATAAAGTATAACACCATCACTTTGGAAGATTTTACAAAATAATTCCCCAAACATTGGTTCAGGTTTTTTTAAACAGCAAAGTCTTAGAAGTATCAGTGGAGAAGTGAAGCGTTAATAGGTTACTATACAAATATCACCTTGCTCCCTCAGTAATGCAGAGTTTGAATCAAAGACAAAGAAGTGGAAGCGTTAACAATAGTTAGAGGGTCTGCATTACACTCACAGACATTATAGTTTAGGTAAGTAACTTTTCAGACCTTTGTGTCTGAACTGATGAGAGGAGTTTTTCCTCATTCACATTAAAGATGTTACTACACAGAACTGACATATTCCTTCCTATCCCTTATGATTTTAAATTAAATTACAAGTTTTGACTGATAGGAGCAACATGCCAGCAAATGGAAAATTATTACCAAGCGATAAATCCTTGTATTATCTACTTCATAGATTTCAAGACTATGTTGAGGTCATTTTACAGTTCTACAGTGTAAACTGTCTATCAGAATTTTAACTACTTTTCATAAGAGCTGGCAAAAGCATTCTCAAACATGTTTATCTCTTTGAATACTCATAATCTTCTGACCTTAATAGCAGAAAAACATTGCTATATTTATTATTGCAATTCTCATTTATCAGAACGACCAGTACCTCAGTCACTGACATTAGAAACATAAAATGAGAATCATATTTTAAAAAATACTGGTTCTATGATATAGTGACAGTATGAAGAATACTGATGTCTAGCTTGCAGATAAATCAGATTGTCAATGAGTTAACTCAACAAAATAAAGTACAATAGCTAATATACTTACTACGTTTATCCTAAGGCTATTAAATACAATAAAACCAGCTTCAGTTACTAGGTTAGCTGCATTTTTCATGACTAATCACAATGATATACTTTTGCTAAATTCATAAAGAAAATATGTATTTCTGCCTATTAGCTATCTTGTAAAAATGCTGTGTAAGAGTACTAAATATTGGTGCCTTCATCTCAGTGGTGTGTATTTGTACAACGAGCTTAGGAACATTAACCATGTGAGGGTGACTAATTCGAAGATGAACAACAGAGCCATTGTGTGCCCAGCACAGCTGGCACTGCCTGTATTATTTTAATCAAACGCTGAAGACAATCAGTTTGGGAAGGAACCTGAGAAAGTTCTTGTGCACAGGTACCATTTCCCTAGAATACAAGCCTCAGGGTTAACCTAAGATCAACATAAAAGTTACCATTTTCATATAGTAGCTGAGGTGAAAAATATTGCTTAAGGATAACAACTTCACATTATGTCTTCTACAGCCGACCAAGTCTCAAGAAGTGCAGTAACAGACACGAAGGAAAGGAGACAAAAAGACCAAGAACACAAGGGAACAGGACAATGGTGGTTTTCCAGAAACAGGTGAATGTCCCAGAGGAAGGTAGAGTGGGACGGTCACACCTTTGATTCTTTAAAGACTGGGAAAAGGCAGTAGGGTAACTACTGCACATGCCCTAACCTTGACCTCCTTCCAGAACGAGGCAAGTCCCCAGCAAAAAAGGGAACATGTTTAGAGAGTTTTGAGTAGTCAGAATAATAATAGGAATGGCTAGCTTATCTTTTAATTTTTAAAGATGACAAATTTTGGGACGATGCTGTTTTGTAGTCTTAAATTTACCTCTGAGCTTCTCCGCAGCCTTGATGGCAAGTAACAGATCACAGCTGCTGAAGAGATTAAGATTGAAGAAGAGAACTGGTCACACTGCAAACATTTATACAAGCTTACACAGGTTGAGTGTAAAAATGAAGTTTAATTTAAGGATGGCACACAGATGAGCATTCATCTTGCCTTTCCTCAATAGGACACCCACCCACTTCCACCTGTGAGGAGGCAAAGAGAATTTCAGTGTTCAGGGTGTCCTGCTGGGTTTGCGTTATTTCCATGATGTCCTTGTGAATGAGGATTACATTCGATTTTTTTCACTGATTTACAGATTATTTTTTGGCTGTTAGTCAACTATGATATTATACATGTCTACACCAAATGAAAATATTTTACTTGATATTTGCAGCCTATCTTACAGGTTTGTTTTCTGCAAGCATGTACAGGTAACCTGTACCTCTCTTTGCACGGCACAGCTCTCTCAGAATGTAGTATTCAAGCCCTAGGTGCTTTTCTGAACCAGGACAGTGACCGTGTTCTTTATTTGCTAGTTTGTTCTATCTTCTTTATTATTCTAGCAGCAGGAATTAATCTGTGCAGAGGAATATGGATCTGTGGGAACAACAAACAGACTGTTTGTGGTAGCTCTAAGGCTTCCATAATGGACACCCCCACTTACTCTAAGCCAATGGACGTGCAAACATAAAAAGCATTTTTACCCTGTACAGTATCAGTGAAACTTCTGTCAGCAAAATACATTTTACTTATGTTTTTATAACTTATAAATACATTTTGGCAAAGGCAAATACAAGTTATATTTAGGAAACACCCCCATACTCTAAGATGGCCAAGCGACAAACAGGTTTAGCCTCTAAGTGTACCTCACCTCAGAGAAGCACTGCATCACCATTAGATGAAGACTATGAGCTGCATTTGTGTAGGCACACATATTTAAATCTGGCTATGGTGGCTAGAGAGAGAGGGCATTACCTGTTGATCTTCTGAAGTCCTGCTGTCTTTTGCTTTTCCAAAACTTTCTGAGACCTCTTCAAGGCTTGCAAGATACAATGCTAAGCAATATGGGATACCAGCAGTTACACTGAAGCAAGCTAAAATATGGATTAACAGCAAGACACCACTGCCATTACATTACTTTATTTTACTTTGATTCACTATCTTATCTAACTATCCCTATAGTAACATTTGCTACCCTACATGCTGGCTATCTGTACAGCTCCTTTAATGCCATTATTCTTAGAGCAGCATAGAAAATATGCAAGACTGGCATTATGCAAAGTAAACTTTTCCTTCCAAATCCTCAGGTTTGAGAATCTCTTTGACCCAACTCCATAACTGCCATGGGGAATGCCTTCAGGGCCAAAAGAGAGAGAGAGGCAAGCCTCCCAAAATACAGCCCAGCCTTTAGCTTTCCTTTGGTTTGCAGTCCCCTCCACCTCTTCCTTCCAAGACCATGCATGTTCTGCTGAAGTTCTTCTAACTTGGATGGAATGGTGAAGACACCATCTACTTTCTGATGACAAAAACATTTTTTTAAATTTCATTCAGCTTATTGACCACGTGCACAGAAAGCAGGCATACCTGTATCTTGAACAGCCACTTTTCCAAGCCCAAATATAATGTATGGCTGTATGTCATCCCGTCCAGAAATAATTTAGACAAAGGAATAAATTAACGTATTTTCTCTATGTGTAGCTACAAGAGCTTGGCAGAAAGGCACACCGAAACTAAGCTCCTCTGGAAACATCACAAAATGTTTAAGATGTTTTTCTTCCCTTGACCCGTGCCGAAAGCAAACAATATTTCTTGCACTTACTGCTCCCTTGGCTGAAGTCACCTGGAATTTTGAGGCTTCCTGCTATGGAGTCAGTGGCTGATATCACCTTCCATAACAGACACTAATATTCATGATGCTGAAGGAATATTCTTCCTCCAGCTCTAGCAAGGTCAAGGTTTGGTGATGTTTTAAAGCATGAAAATTGATATCCCAAATATAGCTTGAGATACACAAGTGTGAAAGTAGTTATTAATCATATAAATGCCTAATTTTTTTACATCCTTTTACATAGCAGGTATTGTAGCCCAATTCCGTGATCTGTAGGCAACTGCATCCATTTGTTAGTTTCAACTGTCCTGGTTTTTGTGTCTCTTCACCAAGGTATAGTATAAGATTAAAAATAGGAGCAACTAAAGCTTTCTCATACATTGCTCATTATTTCACATCCCCCTCTATGTGTTCACTTTTATTTGTAAACTAAGAGAGCTCCTCCTATTTCAAAATATTCCCAAATGAAAATATTTCAATTCTTTTATTGCTCTTTGCTAGACCCTTTGAACTTCTGTCATACCTGCTTTTGCTCACTTCATGTCAGAAACAGAAATTATGACAGATTAAAATATTCCCATAATTCATGAAACAACATGCCTTTACTAGAACTACCTGCTTTAATTTTTCATGTTTTTGCCCAGAAGTGCACACTGAGCAAGCCACAGCAACTCTAAATTTCCTTCCTGACTAGCTGTGGTTAACTGGAAAACGAGAACTGTGTCAAATAATTTTTCATTACTTCTTAAGGTGGACTAGCCATATTTCTTCTACACAGTTTTTATACTGTTTCAGGTTTAAAATAGTCTATCTTTACTAGATAATAAATAACTAGTTTTGCACATGGTGCATCTGTGCTCTCCAAACATCCTTTCTAAGTAATTAACTTAAGTCCTACGCAAATCCTTTTGACATCCTGCTATTAATGTTATCTTATTCTGAAAGGAGAGCATTTGGAAGCTCTTTCCCTCTTCGCACCTTTTAACCAGATTACTTGTCATTTGAAAATGCTGTATAGGCATATCTCAAAAATTGCAAAATATAGTTGATTCTGCAGTAGAAAACAACTAAAAATATAGGTATTTGCGTGTAGGGATTCTCATATCTGGTGGTATCTAAAGTTCCAGTTATTAGCATCTATTTACACTCTTTTGAAGACCTTCTGTCCCCTTTCCAGGTGTCTATAAAGCTTCAAATCCTCAGAATCTTTCACCCAAGACATTGTGTTGGCATACGAAAAGCCATGAACCATATTCCTAGCCAATACTGCTAGGAAACTAGAAGCATACCACTCATTTCTTGATATTTACCTCTATTGCAAACACATGTAAAACAGGTTTTGAACATAAGAATTTCTTCAGCCATTTAACTAGTCTTCAGTCAATAGGGAATTTTCTAGTCTGCCAGGTAAATGAACATAACAGCACTCACATGTGAATAAAAAACCAAAATATAGAAAATGACACATTCCTAACACCCTAGAAGTAATGTTACTTGAAACTATGATTGCTCATGAAAGTGCATCTTCTACCCACTACAGAAACAAAGGTCAAAAAAATCACATTTGCTTTAATTGTTAATTGGTCTGTAATTATCTGAAGATTATTTTTTTTCCACTCAGGAAAACAAAAGGCAAGGAACACATCTTCTTGAAGAGTTTACAGCTGTTATACATGACAAATCTACAAGCAGATGAAAAACAGACAGCATTTTTACAAATTACTTCTAAAATATTCCTAACTTTATGTCTACTGTAAATTGCAGCAGGTGAGATATAACAGAGGAGATCTCAAGTGTGGAATTTGCTGCTTAACCACCTTACTTAGTCCAAGAAATTCCAAAGGATTAGTCAGATCATTTAAGCAAAGAGTGTAATTTTCTCTATTGAGAGAAGTTAGGATTTAAACTTTAGGTATCTAGTTAGTTCCTTGTACTAGGCTTTATGAATAATTGTATCTTACTCACATTAGGTTGTAAAACTCAGTTAACTGGAAACAACCTTCAAGAAGATTGGATGAATGATCATGAAATCTCACCTGTATTTTGTGCAGGTAGAGTTTTGATGTGAAGGATCTGGTGGATTAAGTGTGATTCTTGGCGAGACCTGAGCTGATAGCAAAAATCCCGAAGCTAGGATAATGAGTGCTACAGCAGTACCTAAAAATACAGATAAAGAACAATGTGATACTTTTCTCCAGAGTACATGAAATAATTCTCTATTGAACTGAACTGTGCTTGGGAAGGCAAGGCACACAGCATTCGCTAAGGAGTTGTGATGAGAGCCTAAGAAAAATACCCTTTGCTACATCCACATCTTGATTTAGGTTAGATGTTAAAATCAAGTGCATCAGGTTTAATGTCCAGATATTAAATTAATAGATTGAGACTTTTTTTTAATGTGTGGAATTGAAGACTGCATGAATGAACGGATATATTCTTTTTGGTGTTGAAAATAATTCTGTAAAGGTAAAATTTAATAGTGACTTTGAGATCACCATACTTCTTCCCACTCCCACACCCTGATTTGCAGGCTTTCCTGTAAAATAGGTAATACCATCAGCTTTTTCATTGACTCTACTTCTCTTTGTGAAATGAGAGAAATTTGACTTTTCATAAAAACACCACCAGAAAGCCCAACAGCAATTTCTGATCTCATTTCAAAGAGCACACATAATATCTGCTAGGGAAAAGTTCCCTTCCACCTATTTGGTCCTGTCCCCCCCAACAAATTTCTTGTGCACAAGCTGGGCAAAATGATGAGAGGGAAGATGGCAAAAAAAGTTCGTACTTTGTGCAACAGGCCATTGCTAGAACATAATTCATTATTTTCCTACCCTACTTGTCACACACACACAATATGCTGTATCATTTTAATGAAAATCGATATACTTCACTATTCACGACACTACTGCAACTATCCCAAACTCAGACTTACAAAACCTTTACATCCTGCTACTCGACAAGGCATTGAGTTCTATGTTGTATAAAATACCCCGTATACCTATTTCCATACTCACTATTTATGTGGCATGTTTTATTTGAGAGGTCACATATAACATGTATAGCCCAATCTAAAAATACAAAACTAGTAATAACGTTATTTGCGAGTTAGTTACTAATGGTCTAATAACGTTATCCTTAATATACAAAACCAGACTCACAAACCACTGAAGCACATTCCAGTTGGAAGGCAGCATACATCTACAAGTGTGCAGTGATATAGCTTAAAGGTTGAGGGCAAACGAAGGACACTGTATTCAATTCCAAATACTCCTCATCACCCCTTTGCTCTGTATGTTAGAAGCACATAAGTAATTTTCTCAGAAATGCATCTGTGCAAACATATAGAAATGTCACTACATTAAAAACCTTAGCATGTCACTCTGGTAATCTCTAAGAAATTACACATTATCTGGGGGGGGTTGGGGGCTGTATTTTTTTTTGGTAGACGGAGGGCAGAAGGGATGTTTTGGCAGTTTTGGGGGTGGGTTTGATGGTATTTTTGAAGAGAAAAGCAAGAGTTTCCTAGCAGGCAAACCCACCAAGTACATGAAAAACTTTTTCTGAGATATAAATAATATCTTAAATACCAAGATCTGTGTAATAAAATTATTCATGAATGTGTCTGTGCAGCAGCCATGGCTAATAGGCATGAATATGCATGAACTGCAGATGATTGGACCACACGTTTACCTGAACCAAGGCAACTAAGACCTTAAACTCAATCACAAACTGTATGTGGAGAAAGCACCTAGCCACCATAAAATGTGATTTCAGCTTATTTCGTACTTGGCTTTGTTCTGCTATGGCTAGTAGGTACCCTAATAATCCCAGTTTTCTGGGCAGGCTGGATATTGTACTAGATTTACTGTACTTTCAAAATGCCATAAACCAGACAGCAAATATCTTTAGACAGGGCCTATAATCTTATTTATATTCATTCTAAATATGCTTTGTCTGTCTTTTAAGTTAACCAAATACACTAACACTCACTTCCAGTACTTCTGCAAATGTCTTATTTCTTTGGAAAAGTACTGAATATGTAAACTTAGCAAATGAAGTTTATTATATATTTTCATTCTGTGGGAAGTTTGTCTATGATGAACACAAACATACAATTACCATACATCATTAGCCAAGGTGAAGATACATCCTGAAGATATTTTAGATCCTCTTTGTTACAAAAAGAGATACAAATTGTCCAATGCCCAAGGACCACCATGCTTTCAAACTGACAGTTTCTGAAGGGGAAAACACAAATAAAATGGATACTGCCCTTGTCAAAATTCCTGCATATTTCCCAATTAACAGCTTTGAACAAAGAAATTAACTGAAGAAAAAGAGCAAAAGAAAGATAAAGAAATGATGCCAAGACATAAAATGAATGGGAGACCAGGAGGAATCAGTAACTGTAGTAAAGAGAACTAAAAAGGTGTGGGGTTTTGGAGGTTTTTTTGGCAGAAGCTGTTTCCTGTAATTTTCTTAATGCTTCTGCATGTATCTGAAAGGCTCAATTTTTAAAAAGTTGCTAATATTTTGAAAATTATAAAGATACATTAAATTAAATGTAAAATAGCTCTTTCCCAAATGTTTTCAGAAAGCAGGAAAAGCTGCATGAGTTTACAAAATTAAATTATAGTATGTTGGCTTTTAATCAAAATATTAATCATACTTTCTCTCTACTGATTATTCTTATAGGTTATCATCTAACAAACATCAAATCAATTAATCTTTACCAAAAAAACCCCCCACATCCTTGCAGCAGTAGGCAAAGGTAGTAGTTTTGTCTTCATTTTATGTAATGAGAGACTGGGGCATACCTGGCTTCCCCAAAGACCAGAGAAGCAGCCAGTAATAACTCAGTGTGAAAGTCAATGTCCTTAGAAACACAAACCAAAGTAGAGCAGTAAAATGTAAGTTTACCCCATGAGAAAACTCATCATGGAAAACAAATCCATCAGCAGATTCAGTAATTATAATTTTATTAAACAGCCCTCTCGCTAAGGAAAACATGTCACATCTACTACTACCTAAATCATTGTGTCAAACATTGCATAAAAAAAATTCTAAATAGTACAGAGATGACATATGATTTCATTACTATCATTATTTGCATTTTCCTTAAGGAGGTACCGTATGATAAACGACACAGCAAGCAATGCAGCATGGGCCAACTGACGCTGCAGACTGACAGCCAGCAACCAACCACAGGAGAAAGACCATTTTTACCAAACAATTACCTTGTGTCCGAACATCATATACAAATAACCCTTAACTGTGTTATGCTCCTTTGTTAATTCTGTGTCTCATTTCTATATCCTCCTCTGTTCTATGAGTAATATGCTTTATAAGAGACATTTATATCTACATTTCAAATGTATGACCTTTGAATATGTTAACCGGAGCCAAAAAGCAAAGAGTTCTGTGATTGTATGAAAAGTCCACATGGGAATCACACCTACACAGCTGGGTCCAGGTAAGCAATAAACAACTGAGGGACTGGCCAAACATATGAGGTTATTGGGGCCAAATAAATAAATTACTCCATTCCAATAGAGTATAAAGGAAAGGCAGCACCCAAGAAACAGAAGTACCAGTGCAGTGCCAGGAGAGATCCACTTTGCAGAAAGAGAAGAAAACAGACAATGGGGAAAAAAGGGTATTGAGCATAGGGACTGGTACAGAACTGGGCCTTTCCCCTCTGAAAGACTTGGCACTGGCTGGAGGCATAGAAGAACTTATAGGGGAGATGTATTTTAACTGATCTGGAGGTAGACTCTGGTAAAAGTAATGATTTGACATTTTTCTTCAACGTGACGAACGTGCTTTTCCGATCTCCTTTGTCATGACCACATTTCTGAACTTGGATCATGAAAAACACTTCAGGTTTCATGACTCCAAATCAAAATGGTAACACACCAAATACACATTTATTATAACTAGGAATACCAAATTGCCTCCAAACTGCATGTTTTAATTTGCAGATTTAGGTAACTGTGTATCAAACCAGACATGGCACTGTGCCGTCACTATTCTGCCTATATAAATGCATTCAAATACTGCGAGTGTAGATTAACTTCCATCCCTTGGGAACTGCAAATGGCCAGCGACTTGGCAGGTGGTCCCCCACGCTGCTGTGTTACATTAACTAGAAGTTTGGATCCCTGACAGCGATGACAGAACAAAATACAGAGACATTAAACCTTCCCAGCTAAACACTTGTGAACATTTTTTCAAGAGGAGGAGAAACTGTTTCTCTTTTCCAAACCTTGTTCTTGGAACAGTCTGAAGCTTTCAGAAGTTCAGCCAGAGGCAGGTATCGGTCACAGATCACTTCACCAGAATGAGCACATCATGTGGGAGCAAGCAGGGACTTACTGGGTAAATGGCAAGACACAGCTGAGCATAGGCAAGACTGCTCGTTCTGCCTTTTCCTGCTTCCAAAAGGTGGCTGCGTGATGAGTTACAGTGTTTGAAAATTTGGACAAAAGGTACAAATCCAGAATTCTGTCTTTTAGTATGTTATACAGGAGATGAATTAAAATCACATTAGTGTAGGTAAGGTATTTACTGTATTGTATTTGAGATAACTATGCAAAGAACTGCGTTACTTTTTAAAAAGCACCACAATGGTTATACGATACACTTTCTCCAGTGGTTCTTGGCAAGATATTCTGAATTCCAACTAATGAGCAAGAAATTACATATCACATATACACACATGAGATTTAAAAACTAACCAGCTGTGGAGTTCCAAGCATTTGATTCCTTATACTGAAAAAAAAAAAAGCATAAAAAAACCTAAATAAAAACATTGCCAAACATGACTTGAAGGAGAAACTTCACCTGAAAAAATAACATGCTAAACTTCTCTTTTTTAAATTAGCCTTTAGCTGTGGTACTATACTACTAGTCTTGAAAAGCTGTATGATTTCACGGAGAAGATGGGGTGAACAGTGCTATTTTAAAGAGGACTACTTTGAAAATATTAGCACTTGAAATTTTATTTTCATTTTATTAATAATTATGAGGAAAATACAATACGCTAATTAAACACTCACCTGTTAAGCTGCCAAGTGTAAGTTTCCGGCGACCCATTCTTTCAACGAGCCAGACTCCCACAAGAGTAAAAATGAAGTTTATAAATGCTGTCAGTGCAGCCAGCCAGATTGCAAGCCTGTCATCTTCAACTCCTGACATCTGCAAAATGGTAGCACTGTAGTACCTGCAAGCAGAGGGAGAGACAAATATGAACACTGCTCATGTTATAGTTTCTGATTTTAAATCAAAATAGATCATACCAAATATCAAGTGTGACCTCCTGCATAATGCAGCTGCAGACTGACACCCAATTACCCTGGCAAATCAGGCATAAACAAGGCATAACTTGCGCTTGACTAAAGTTTTGACTGGAGGACATCAAGAGACAAATTGCCATTCTCTTGGCTGTTTATATTTTCAATGGTCAATCATATTGTGCTAGAAATGGGGTTTGCATTTCTAATTTAAATGAATCCTGCTTTCAAATCCAGCTGTTGGTTTATGCTCTATCTTTTCTCTGCCAAAACATGCGGGATTTTAGTGCTCGGTGTACTGCCTAGGGAAAGATAGCTCAAAAATCAAATACGTTTTCACTCCCATTAAAGGTCATACAGAACTAATCTATGGCATCCAACATATTGCAAGTGATACTCATAACCTCCTGGGTTTAGGTTTTGCAGTTTTATTTCACTGCCACTGAAGTACCCAAAACCTTCTCTATTGCATTACTTTTGTCTTAACTAGAATACGGTTGCTGTGAACTGCCTTAGCACCATGTTGCAGGGATGTGAATCTGCACCCAACAGGAACATTTGACAAAATTTTCTACTTCTCTCTAAAAGGAATCAACTGTTCCACACGAACAGCAACTCATAAATAAATCAACTAAGCAAAATGAAAAGGTAAGAAAAAGGAAGCCTTCTACCATTTTTCACAGAGATCAAATGAACACAGATATTGTGCCTATGTTCTCAGGGAGAGCTAAATAGACCTTCAAGAAAACACGAGTAGTCTTGTTCATGCTGCAGAAGCACTTCTCATCTTGTTCTACTAATTTGTGCTGACTGAAATACTGAATATTCAAGCCCTCAAATACCTAGCAGCCTACAGGCTATCACATAGTAATAACCAAAAAAAAAGTCAAAGCTCACTTTTTTGGTGGTTAAATGTCCCCTTGTTGTCTTAATGCCCAGATGTGTTATCCTCAGAAAGTTTAGTGGTCCACATTTTCCATTCTAAGTATAAGACACTTTCTATTTCAAATCAATAATCCATGATGGACAATATGCTCAACTGACTACTTGCAGAAGTGCTCGAGCCATTTAAGACACTACCAGCCATAAATGATTGCACCTATGGCTGGATGTTACGGCCATGCCCATTGAATAAAACAAGGTATTTGGTATTTAGATTGTCCCAGCTCCCTTCCTCAGCTCCTCTTCCCCACCGGTACAGCCAGTTGAGGCCATGCCTACACAACCAACTCTGGAGGTCCTCTCCTGCTGCACCACGAGTGAAACTGTTGGTACTGAGGACCTGGTATCTACATACACACGGGTTTTGAGCCTGGCTCCGTGATCTGCCAGCCCATTAGCAACTGCAAGGCCTCATCCAGGCTCATTTTGTCTGAAAGAGCTGCACACTGTGAGATCCTGGCAAGGGTGCAAATCTTGGAGAGACCAAGATTCATGAAGGATAGACATCATCTGAATTAAAACACTAATGGTAATGCAGCCACACTTCTTGAGGCTCTCTAAATTAAATTGCTAACTGCCTGTCAAAACGTATATCGTACAGCACTGTTCTAGTCACCAAAATCATCCAGTCTCTGATCTCCCAACACACTTCTCTTTTTCTTCTTAAGGGTAGGAAAATAACAATAAATGTCAAGTCTTGGCCCACTGACACCTATTCTGAAACTCCTATTTACTTCCACCAGACAAGGCTTCAGGAGCCACAAACTCCACACGTCTAAATCTTCTCAAAATCCAATGCTACTGGGAAGTCAGAAATTGGCAGTTGTCAGCAGCAATGTATAGCGTACTGATTCTATATGGTTAAAAAAGCAAAGAATAAGGAATCACATAAAAGTACATCTGCCTGATATATACAAACAGGCATCTTCTGACCCTGACAGTCCTTCTGGTTGCTTATTACACTCACTGGTGATATATTCTCAACTAGAGGCTTACAGTTTATCCATAACTAAACAACATATTTCATTTCTATGGAAAACAAACGAGGGAAATGTAGATTCTACAAATCCAAATGCCAAGCTACCAAAGCCTGGGTGCTAGGCAATGCTGTTCATGTTTATTATGGCATAGCAATCTAATTTCAAAAATTTAAAAGAACACTTGCATAGATTATAGCTACTAAATGTATTTGCTTATGTTTACCTATTTTAGTATGCCCATTTTTTATACCAACCTGTGCAGCCCTAACTGCCTATTAATGTAACAAGATGACAGGTCTTTTTAATTTCTTCCTGACAAGGAAAAAAACTATATGGCAGAAAAAGGTCAAGCTGTGATACTATACAACCACAGTGAACACTGCAGCTCCTGCAGGGAATGCAATTTCAGTGACAAAGTTGTGCAGTCCTAGCTTATTTTCTGAAATGTAAAGAAAATGACAAAAGCACATGTGTATCCTTGAAATTTTTAAGCAAGTACTGCATCTTAGAAAGCTAATAAATACAGACAATTACAAAGCCACACAAATTAACTGAGTCAGATACATACAGAAAGATTTTAATATTGATAATTTTTGAGGATGTCAAAATTATAAAGTTTTTCTATCAAGAGTTGCTGTACACTAAAAAAAACCTTGAAACACTTCCACATTCAAGAACCCTCAGACTAATCCTTAACTATATACTGAAAATGAAGTATTGGAAGAAATTAAGCAGCCCCAAACACTTTCCTCCCTCTTCTTTAAAGAGTCAGTATTTTTTTAAAGCAATGACATTCAGTGTTTAAAGAAAAGGAGAATTTTCCTCCTTGAAGCAGATCTTACAGACAAATCCAGATGCATCAGGGTTCAGCCACAGAGATGCAGCCCACCATGCCAGGCTTTGTAGCTCTTGATCCAAAAACAATGCAACCCATCTGTTATATCAAGACTACTCCAACAAAGTTTCTGTCTAAGGATGTCAGCTTTTTTGGACAGTGTCGTGGTTTAACCCCAGCCAGCAACTAAGCACCACGCAGCCGCTCACTCACTCCCCCCCACCCAGTGGGATGGGGGAGAAAATCAGGAAAAGAAGTAAAACTCGTGGGTTGAGATAAGAACGGTTTAATAGAACAGAAAAGAAGAAACTAATAATGATAATGATAACACTAATAAAATGACAACAGCAATAATAAAAGGATTGGAAGGTACAAATGATGCGCAGTGCAATTGCTCACCACCCGCTGACCAACACCCAGCTAGTCCCTGAGTGGCGATGCCCCCCACACCCACTCCCCCCAGTTTATATTATATACTAGATGTGACATCCCATGGTATGGAATACCCCGTTGGCCAGTTTGGGTCAGCTGCCCTGGCTGTGTCCTGTGCCAACTTCTTGTGCCCCTCCAGCTTTCTCACTGGCTGGCCATGAGAAGCTGAAAAATCCTTGACTTAGTCTAAACACTACTGAGCAACAACTGAAAACATCAGTGTGTTATCAACATTCTTCGCATACTGAACTCAAAACATAGCATTGTACCAGCTAGTAGGAAGACAACTCTATCCCAGCTGAAACCAATACAGACAGAATCTAAGTAACTCAGAAGTACCTTTCAAGATCTTGAAAACATTTAAATTTTTGCTTTTAAGAAAACAAAAATACTCTGGCACAGCTTTGCAAGGGTTTGTTAACATTTTCTAGCACAATACTTTGGAAATCACTGTCCAACTATTCGAACTACTCAGTCCAAGAAAATCAGTCCCTAGAGATAATGAAACCCTCTAACTTTTTTTCTCAACTCAACTGAAATAACACAATGTGAAATGGCAAGTAGTGCAATTGCCAAGAAGCAAATGATTAACTATTGAAGAAAATCCAAAGTGGTGGCAATTTCAACAGATATACATACTCTTTTTCTGCAACTGTGCATGAACAAAGATCCTCTCCTTCTGCTCTATCAGTTTATTATACGTTACAATTATTGGACTAGACAAAAGTATTCGTCACAAAACATGCTCCACATGCACAAAACAGTGTTTTGTTTACACCTTCAACCTGTTTCTCTGCTCCTTTAGGAATTACTAAAGCTTATTACCATCAAGTTTGATGATTTCCAGCATGGGAACTGCATTAGATGTGTCCAGGCTGGGCCAGGTGTGCAGCATCACCCAGCCAAGGTACGGAGGGCACTGCAGCTTCCCTGGCCTCGTGCAGCGGTGCTGTCACACCGAGGTAAGCCTGGTCACAACCTCCTCCTGCCTATAGCCCCAACTAGATTGACTCATGCTGCAAAGTGTAGTTATTTTAAAAACAGAAATACGTTACAGCCTATATACACATGGAATATAGAGTCTTGTCCCCCAGCTGACTCTTAAAGTGGTGAAAGGTTCAGGTGAGAAGCAGCAAGTCCACATTTTCAGGTACAGACACTTGCAGGCTGGATATGGTGCCATTTATCAAACCAGGCAGCTGCACTAGTATGAAACTATGCCAACGGCAATGGAGAAGCTGGACCATTTAGACAGACATCATCTTGTAAAAAAGTCTGAGGGACTAACGCTAATTCAAATTTCACATTGTTTCGAACAGAAGTGCCCCACTCAACTTACAAGTCCTCTAATTTGTTTCATGTTTCCCTCCTTTTGCAAAGTATCCCACATCCCTGTAAATACAGTTATAACGTTCTCCAAGATAGCTTGCTGTTCTGACACACACTTTGAATATATACATTATGACAATGAGGAAAATGGGTTAAGCCACCCTTCATGTTTCACCTTTGGGTAATAAAAGATCACAGCGGTTCTACATCTTGCTAACTTGAACAGCAACAGCCCAACAAATGGTGTTGCCATGGTGTGGAATACAGAACCTCCACAGCGATAAAACACTCGGCAGTGGCTGGCTTAGCTTGCCATGTCCCACTCACTGTAGGAAGAGATGGAGAGATGGATGGAGAAAGATCCCATGCTCCTACATACAGGTCCTGAATCATTCTACCCACTCAAAGGCCTGATGTGAATTTGCACATGATATACTTTTGCTGAGAACTGAAAATGAATTTGTATAATAGTACTATTGTTATTAACTGTTTTTAATCCTGCAAACATACACACCTTCCTTTTTAGTCTTTTGTTTGCAGCTTGAATACAACAAACTTATCATGTCCAGCAATTCTGAAGGTTCAGAGGTGCTGAAGAAACAAGAAGCACAAGCCAGGAAACTCCCAGTGGTATTACCACTGCCAGAAAGAGGCCAGGCACACTGAGTAACTGCAGTTTACTGAAGATGGACTATATAAGCTTGAGAACACCTTCTAGAGCAAAGCAGGCTTGTAGACAGAGCAAGCTTGCATGTGCCTGTCCCACCCATTTACACCTATGTTATGAAAGGGATTTAATCAAGAAAGTTTAAGCTGACACTTTCATCACTAAGGGCCTGTAGAATTACCATGGCTTCATCAATATGTTAAACTGTGGCAACTCATCTGTGTAGATGAACTCACAGAAACAGCAGGAGAAAGCAAGAGCAGCATATGGGAAAGTAGATGCTAAAGTACTGGAAACAAAAACAAGATAGAAGTGGCTATATCTGGAAGGAGCCAAAGACAGCAGATGCTCCAGGTGTGAAGGCTCTCCGACAGGAGGGATGCTATGGCCCTGCTAAGCACCACATAAAGCCTGGGGAAGGGAAACAGGCACATTGGCAAGGTGGTGTAGAGCAGCAAAGTAAAAATATCCCTTGGTTAGACTTGTTTGAAATAAGGACTGCAGAGCAATATAGCAGCATATATTTGATGACATAATTGGAGTGGTGGATAATGTCGTTCAACTTCCCAGCTTCACGTTCTGCACACCACAGTGGTAAGGGAGATGCAGCAGTTTCCACTCACAGAGGTTGCATTCAGAGCAACCATGGACATCAGTTTGGAGACCTGGGCAGTTACTGAAACTCTGCTGTTTCCCTGTCTACATCTCAAGTCATGTCTGCCTAATCTCTTACCTTGCTTTTTAATTACCCTGCTTGAGCAGGTAGATTGGACCAGATGACCTCCAGAGGTCCCGTCCAACCTCAACCAGCCTGTGATTCTGTGAAACACAAATTTGGTGCCTCCCTTCTGAACTCCTATAATATAAATTAGTAATATTAATATCAACAGTAGCACTGATATTATGAAATATCTGAGCTCCGATCTACTTTTCAATGGGAATTGCCTTTGCCAGACAAAACTTTGTTGATGCTGAATCTCCATTAGCTATGGATAATAAAAATGGAAAGTCACAGCAAGGATAAGAACTAACCTTATTTTTGACATTAGTTGTATAATAAAGTTGATGACAAAAGCTGCAAAAATCCATTTCATCACTATGATTCAGCATCGGTCCCAGGACTATCACATTAGTCAGTTTACAGCCTTTAGATTCCTTAAAAAAATTAAAACATTAAAACATCAACTGTTAAGTTGAAAAAGGGAGTATCGAACAACCTCAATCACCCTCTGAAAGCCCATATAGCAACAGACAGGGTAAACCTGTCCAGCCAAACGAGTCCTGTCAGGTATTGTATGATCCCCTCACAATCTCTGCTCTCCTCTGATCCAACTTGACTGTAAACATTTTAGTCATCTTTTCACTTACTTAACTTTTGAAAATTATGCAGACAGCCTCTTGCTTGAAATCGCATGACTTGATTGCTTTCCCCTTTAGCATGTATACCACCTTCCTTCAATTTGTATTTTGAAAATGTACCTCATGACCTATACTTGTGCCCTACTGCAGACTGGCAGCATGCAAACCAACACGATTAGGTTGTCTCAAGGTTCCGGTCTGCACAAGACTGTTTCAGTGCCAGTCCCTCCTGCAGGACACTCTGCTGCTCTCTAAAATAGTAACAGTTACTATGTTTCAAAAATATTACTAAACCTGGGTCCATCTTCTGCATTTAAAAACCACAGAGAATGTGAAAAATGATATTTACACAAAATAAATTTGTCTATTTAAATATATATGACTCCACGCGCGATTATACACACACACACTTTGTGGCTAATACAATTCTGTTAAACGCAATGCATCTTGTTCTACTTCACGTGATGAAGTGCTTCAGCAGGGCAGCAGGGGGCATTTTGTCATATCTACTGTTGTCTTCCAAAAGATACTTAGCAATAAGTTTAATCTACTATAAGACGTTGCTGTTTGTGCACAACAGTGGCATCTCTCATGGCAGACATGAGCCGTGCCTGTATGACAATGTACAAACAAAAGTCTTTTATCATCTATCCACTGGACATCAGTGAGACCCTTCCAGCTCATTAGCTCCTAAGGCAACTGGACTTCAGCTATAAAACAGAACTACTGGATATAAATACCCTTATTTTCAGGTTAAGAAGGCAAAATATCTAAGGACTAGATCCTGAAATCTTACTGAAGCCTGCCAATTCGTAGCCAACTCTGCTGCTTTATAGGGCTCCAATTTAAGAGCAACAGTTGAATATTCTTTCCCACACTTCTACTTTTGAAGTCCTGAGGAGCTTTCTAAGGAAAAGGTTCCTGTATCAACTCAAAGTCTACACTGGATTTTTCAAAATGAGTGCCTGGAAGGCAATCTGGGGGACTGCCATCGTATGCTTACCTACTGTAATTATACCTTCAAATTCCCCATTTAGCAGTAATGATGTAGTGCATTATAAAAGTTTTCAGCACAGAGTGAAATGACATAGTGAATGCCATTTATTAAAATCAGTATATTTTGATAATAAAAAACCTCAGCATTTGGTACTGTTTGACAGATAACTCTATACACCCAATAGGTTCTCTGATTCACCACACATTATCCATGTGCAAGGCACAGGAAAAGGCTTTAAGGATTACCATTTAATTATGTTAAGACAACACAGGAATTTTTTTTAGTGTCCAAAGAGAATAAATTCTGTAGCTATTAAGCAAAGTAAGTGTACCAGTGTCTGACAGGGATTAAAAATACCATAATACCAAACTCCTACATAAGTCTGTAACAGAAAGTGCTCTGTATATTTGAGGACAGAACCCTGTAGTTAAATCCATTGAAGAAGCAGGCTGAATTTAACAGGTGAGTTAAACTGAAGAGTAACAGGCAGAGCTGGAAATTAAATGAAAGCAGTGGGAGGAACAGGCTTGACCATCCTCTTCCTCTTCCTGAAACAGAGATGCAGTTTCCAGCACAGAACAAAGAGGTTGGAGTCCGTAACACCTATATGCTTAGCACTGCAACAAAAAGCAAAGTAAAGTCAACTTTTTCACCGTGTCTTTGGTGCCTTCACTCAATATGTGTCTAACTCTTCAACAGAACCTTTAAGAAAGAAAATCACCACCATCATCCCTATTTTATAAATGGGGACCACTGAGGCTTTTGGGAAGAGGAGGAAGACGGATGACTATTTGCAGTTATCCACCAGTACTACCTGCAGCAGAATAATGACACTCCAGAGTCTCACTGTAGATAAGTGCTCTTGGCAAATTAATAAGTATAAAAGCAGGGAAAGAAAATCCCTGAGGTGTTTCACAAAATATGCCTTGTTCAATTATTCATTTATTCTTACAACTTCAGATTAATTTAAATCATGTTTAAGATTCCAGGCTATTCTAATGCTGGAAAGCACTAATGCCTGCCATAAGCTGTCTGGGATCCCAAAAACCAGAATCAGTCCTCATTAAAATCAATAGGCTTGCTAAATGTATGTAGCATAGAAAAAAAAAAAAATAATAAAAAATAATCAAGCTAGCCCCTTTGTTTAAGCCAAGGCCAGCAGCAAACAAAAGACCTATATACACTATAGTCTCACCATAAGAGCCAGGAGTTATCAAGCTGGGAGTAATGGCATCTCGAAACATAGTGAAAAAACCAATGAATCAGGCTTTCTTTTGAACCTAGTTCATGGATGCTTTCTGAACAGAGAGCAAGCTTCTGTGCTAAATATTTATTTATCTTTTGGAAAAAAATCATACAATTATAGAATCATAGAATGGTTTGGGTTGGAAGGGACCTTAAAGATGATCTAGTTCCAACCCCCCTGCCATGGGTAGGGACACCTTCCACTGGACCAGGTTGCTCAAAGCCCCATCCAACCTGGCCTTGAACACTTCCAGGGATGGGGCATCCACAGCCTCTCTGGGCAACCTGTGCCAGCACCTCACCAGCCTCACAGTAAAGAGCTTCTTCCTTACATTTAATCTAAATATACCCTCTTTCAGTTTAAACCTGTTACCCCTTGTCCTGTCACTATGGGCCCTTGTAAAAAGTCCCTCTCCAGCTTTCTTGCAGGCCCCCTTTAGGTACTGGAAGGTTGTTATAAGGTCTCCCCGGAGCCTTCTCTTCTCCAGGCTGAACAACCCCAACTCTCTCAGCCTGTCCTCATAGGGGAGGTGCTCCAGCTGTCTGATCAGCTTCATGGCCCTCCTCTGGACTTGCTCCAACAGGTCCATGTCCTTCTTACATTGGGGCCCCAAAGCTGAACGCAGTACTCCAGGTGGGGTCCCATGAGAGTGGAGAAGAGGGGCACAATCACCTCCCTCGACCTGCTGGTTATGCTTCATTTGATGAAGCCCAGGATATGTTGGCTTTCTAGGCTGCAAACGCACATTGCCATGCATACTACTTCTAATTTTTGCTTATGAATAATAAAAAGATAACATTGCAATTTAACCCCACCTTTTCATCCATGGCTTAGTATCTGAATGGAACCATGCTAAATGTCCCAAACTTCCCTTCCAGGCAAGCAGAAGGAAAATCATCTGTTAATAAATGCACTATGAAGTGTTTTAAAAAAGTAATTTTTGTGTTCCTTACAGGATCTAATCTTTCAGTCATTTTTCAGTTAAAAAAAAAAAGAGGATTCTTTCATGCACAGCAAGGCAAAGTGTTATCTAGTTTGCACAGCGCTTCTTTTCAGATAGTACATCTTCAAAATATTGCATCTCTAGTTCTTTTATTCACCCCAGCAGGGTCAGATTTCCCACATATGCTCTGTGGAGCTTTATATAGGACAGCTTTGAGTAACCCTGTTGGTGGAGCTTCCTGGGGAAACCATTTCACATTTTATTAAACAGCACTGAAAAAACTGCCTAAAGGTACCATACCGTCACCTACCACTGGAGTATCTGAGCTTTATAAACATATTATAAACATATGACAAATACATATGTGTTTAGAATAATAATTTCAATATATACAAATGGGAACTACATAAAAACGTCTGTTTAAAAATAGTCCTTTCCATGGCCGAAATACGACTCAATCCTGAGAGCATTAGTACCACCGTTCCCCTTCGCAACAAATTAACAAATTCATTAATGTACATACATGTATCTTTTTGTAGAAGGACATAAGCATTGCACAGCTACTTGAGACAATGCAGCTAGTTCAGAGGGGAGGGGTAGGAGGGGTATTAGATAGGACTAATAGCTCACAAATGATATCTCTAACATTTTCTGCCAATTCTTCAAAGACCATGGTGCTGTATACACCAGAGATGGTACTGCATCCACACAGAGAAGACAGGTTGTATGTACTTATAAGCTATAGAATACACATTAGATAAATGAATCTTACAGCCACAAAGCTACAAAGTCCTAATTTGGCCTTTGATGGTATAATGAAATGCGACACAATCTTTAGAGATCTTTACAGATGTGACCACATTACTGCTTATTTACTCTCCTATTGATTCCTGATTTCTGCTCACTTATTCCCGTGGTGGTCTAAGCCCCCATGTTCAGACCAGCTCCTGCCCCTTTTCCTCCCTCCCAGAAGCTCTGTCAGGCTCCTGCTCTCTTATCATCCTACCATTTCACTCCTTGCACAGAGTAGATTATTTCTGATATCTCCTAATTTTTGAATGCTTCATCTTGCACCCCTGGTATTCACACAAACAACATTCCCCAATCCAACCAAAAAAACCCCCAAAACCCTCCTTCACTCCTCCAATTCTTGTATGTTTGAGTAGGGCGTATCTTATGAAAGCTAAGCACAGGAGACTAGATTTCAAAAGAAAAATACTTCCTTTTATGAAACCACACCTTCTTCTTTTTTTAAATGAGTTCACTTACAGACAACATAACATTATGAATCTAGAAGGTTGCAGAGTTTTAAATGTTCATACAAAAACAGAAACATCTTTGTAAATCTCCCAAATCTGTAACTATCTTACTAACACCTCAGTCATCCATATACAGAACTTTATTTCCATATTGAAATTATACAAATGATCCAAATAATTTGTCTATGGCATATAAAAACTAGTTAATATTCCAGTGACACTATGAGTATTAATTTATATGTGAAATCTGATTAATATTCCATCCTTTTCAACTTTAATTAGAAGATGTTGCATTAATAATGTTTATCTTGAACAGCTTAGCATTTTTAGAGCTCAACCCATGAGAATGATTGCAATGAATTCTTGCTAAGAATCCATGAAACTGGTCTAAAATAATGAATATGTCATTGTAGTATCTTCTGATCACCAAGAAAAACTTAACGGAGTCATAATAAAGCCTTTGTGGCTATCAAGCTATATATTTATTTATTTTAAGATACTGATTGACCTTCTAATACAGATTTCCTAAGAACTTTTAAATCCAAGTCTTGCCTATTTTGTAGCAATCAATCATTAATTGCTGTATCAAGCCTCCTTTCTTAGGTTGCTGAACTGCATGCTAGTGTCAATTTTAAAACCGAGGAAGCCCACAACTCCCCTTCAGCTTCCTTCCTACTTGTCCCAATGTCACAATTATCAAAGCCAAATGGCCAGAGACAACATTGCTCTTAAGAATGGAGCAGCTAGACAGCTCAAAACCAACAGAAGGTCCTCTACTGTCTTAAAGGCTTTGGGTTTCTTTGGATCAGGTTTGAAATACTTGAACACAACATCCTGTTCCCTCCATAACAACAAATGTCAGGCCAGACAACGGGCTGCACTTCTGGAAGGGCAAGAGGATGCACAAAGGAAACAACTAATTTAACTGGAAGTTAGGCCACTGAGATGACTGACTGTCAAGGGATTCCAGCAATGAAAAGAAAATAGAAAAAGATATAACCAATAGCAGAATATATTGCTGGGGACCTACGGGTGGACAAAGGATGGCAGAAATGAGAAAGTCAACAGTTAACAACTCAGTGAGGAAAAACTCATCTGCAAGGTAAGTGAGGTTGACAAAGGCCCTGGCACATGGTGCAGGATGGCAGTGCCCAAGCACACAGCAACACAGCCAGTGCTGTGCCACAGAAGTCTCTAGCATTGCTATATTGTCTCTTACAGCACCACACAAAGAAATAAATAAAAAAAAAATTTGTTGGCACCAATCCCACAGTCATTCAGGGAAAACTCCATGATGAGCAATGAGGAATAACAGCATACATATGTGCATATGAGTACACCATAGCTGCAGTCACTACTGGGCACAATGCCCTTACTAGTAACAACTTTAAGCATATGTCCTATGTAAGAAAAAAAAGTAGTTCTGGGAAATAACTGGCAAAAGGTCTTCCCTGGGCTCAAATGCACAGATGCACCCATATTATCAACAGTCATTTCAGGACTGTTTAAAAAACAAACCCAAAAGAATAATTCTGAACTGACACCATCTGAGATCATTATTTGTGGTAGCAGATGAGGTCCTTCTTTGGAGTACTGGTTCTGGCAAAAATGTACTAAGTCAACAACCTCAACTGACCATTCTAAATCTGCATTCAGGAATTGTATTTTTAGATGTTTCTGGCACCAAATACCAAGAAATGGCAACTGTTCAGTGTCTTTCAAATTCATGCCACTCACCTGTGGTGCTTTAATTGAGATTTCTAAATCCAATCTCAGGTTTTAATATTCATACAATCAGATACTACCCTTGCAATATATTACAGACAAACACTGCACATAGACTAGATCTTGACAGACCTGTATTTTCTCCTTCCTTACAAAACAAAATTAATTGCACAGCAAACTTAAATGCTTGCAGTGTGAATATTAATTTGGCAGTGTCTGCTTCTATGACACAGTCTTTTCTGTTGTCTTTCATCCCATCTGTTCCAGAAGAGAAAGGAAAAAATCATGGCAGACCCAAAAAATTCCATAGAGCAGTATCAACAGTGTACACAGATTTTTTTCCTTTCATGTTCAGGATGGGTAAAACCATAAAAGTAATGTTAACAAAGCATGTAAATGACAATCAGAAAACCAAAGGCTTTGATTTCTGATGTTTGAATGATTAATCTACCTGAATGCAGCATCTAGCTGCTGCTTTTGAAATTTCCTCTTCACTTTCAACAGTAAAAATTGCCTGAACAGCCTAGTTCTTTACCTCTCACTTACTACAAAGTAATCTGCAAGTATCCCAAATATGCATTTCTGCTTTTCTACCAATAAACCAACAACAAAGCATCAGTCTCAAATTCTGCTGCTCTAACCTGAGATTCTCAAGGTAGACTTCCTCCTACCCACGTTGTTTCGCTCCATGCCCTGAATATGCTTGGTGGAGATGCTCTGCTTACAGCAGAGGTGAGAAGAACTGGATTCTAATTCCCAGTCAAAAAGTTTAACACAGAAGTGTAACATCATCAGCTGGAAAGACCCAGAACAAGTTTTTAGTACCAAATGTAGAGATCACTTGCACAAGCTGAGCTCCCTTCAACATGTGTACCTCACCTGGTGCACTGAGTGCCTGAATCACCAAGCCCTACTGCACCTTAAAGTGACTCTTCTGACTTCTTTTGAGAAAGACCTACCCTAGGTTAGACACCTCACTCAAGAAGGAGATTCATGGCTGAAAATGCAAGAAGAGGCAGGTATCACCCTGCTCTAGAGGGAGCTATTTCTCCCCCGCCACCTCCTACAGTATGGCTTGCTGGTCCTCTGGTCAAGCCACTGAGCTTTGTGAATTCCCTTCACAGACACCTCAGGACACTCCTGTTCTATGTGAAGACCTCAGGAATTTTACCTGAGGAAAATGAATTTACCTACTCCTCCATGGATTTAGCTCTTAGCTTTGTATTTACATAATTGTTATGTGGGTGCAACTATGTTTTGCCACTGCTGAGAAGTTTCTGCACCATTCGTAAATGCTAAGTAGAATTACCATTACTCTTTGGATGCAATGAGAAAGTTACAGAACCTACGAAACAGACCTCTAGCAGAGGACTCCCAATGTTTCTAATGTACTGTGAAAAATAAAACTGTACTTAGAAAAGCACTGAATGGCTATTTTGGGAATGTATGTTTCAAAATAGCCTGTGCAATAAAAGCAAAGCAATGTGTTGTGAACATGCTACCTATTTAAAAGGACAAACACATTGCTCTCTTCTTCAATATGAAATGTAGCAATTAAGCACCACATCAGAATTATTAGAGCTATATAAAGCACTGTGAGAACTATCGTAATAAAGGGTTAAAGGCTAATGTAATAAAGAGTTAGATTCTCTACACTGCAGAATAGTAGTCTTCTAATCTATGAAACATATGCTAGGCAATAGAATTGTTTGATAAACTAGAGTGTGTTATACACTGTATACTTCTATTTGATGGGGAAATTCTGTTCTAAATTTATATAGACAACTTTTAAAATGTTCTTATATCTGACTTAACCACATAGGAGGGAACTTACTGTTTATACCATGTATACAGCTCAGTATTGATTGTGCATGCCACCTTTTACTGCTATATGTTGTCTATAATATTTACACATACTTTGAATTTAAAATTCAGTGAAGCTGCTAGAAAATACATGCAAAACAAAGTTGAAGATAAAATTGCATAAAAATTTCTAACACAAAGTCAATAAATACCTGAAAAGATTCTATGCTAGATATTTTATTTAAGAGTCCCTTTTGAAACTACATTTTAACTTCTCTCTGAAATAATCACCATTACTCGTGAACACCTAGTAGAGGATAGATACAGAATGGTCTTTGTGTTTAAGTGCTTCAAGCAAGTACTTTCCATATCCGCTGTCCATTTTCCTGTGTTGCCTCTGCGTAAAGATCACTTTCATGTTTATCATTTCCTTGTTGCAACTAATTAAGCTGCCAAGTTTTAAATCCCTGGCAGCTTATACTATTCCAACCAATTATTCTACGTGCAAGGACAGCTTGACTACACACTATTCATGTTCTCTGTCCTTCAGAGTTCATCGTGTGAACTCAAGGCCAAGATCAAAAATCTAAATTTTAATCCCAGTTCTGTGACTTTATAACCTTGTAGATGTCATTTCATTCCTTTGTATTTGTTCCTCCTGAATAAGCTTTTAAAATATCTTTTCCACACTTCTCATGAGAAGATTTGGATGTGGATAATACTTGAAAAAAACTGGAAAAGAGCAAGGAAACAAAGGTAGGTGTCGATCAGTTCTCCTAGTGCTCACCAGAAGTACACTGTGGAGGTCTGTGTTAGAGCTTAGCAATATGCCGAACAGCACCAGTGATCTTGAAAAGGGGGAGGTGAAGAGTGGGGATGTTTTTCAGGGCAATGAAAATGAAATCTGGATCTTTCTCTTGAATTGTTAAGAAGCTAAAATTGTCAAGAAGCTAAAATTGCCTTTTGCTACCTTTCAGACTCCAATAAGAGCGTACTGTCAAGATCACCTTCCACTCCATAGGAGGAGCCTCTTCTTCAAAGAATGACTGGAGGGACTGGCTCTGTTTTGAAGATAACATGCAACAATCCTCAACAAAACTTTTAACACTAATGTGCTCAAGTGACAACTACTTGAAAAACACTTCAAAAAGCTACACTAGTAACATCAGCACTAAGCCCTGTATTTCGCAAACACTAATCACAAAAGCAAAGTGAAGAAAAACTAAGGTATTCTTTTTTAATTAAAGAAGTGGAGAGAAGAGATGAGGAAGAATAATTACATTTCTTTAATGGTGTATTAATTCCACAATTTAATGAAAAATTAATCTAATCATAACCTCAATACAGAATCTATTTTCTATCCATCAATGTACTGTTTTACTGCAAATCAGTTTAACGTACCAAACAGTAACATTTTTGTTTATACAATTCTCAGCCAGTTACAGAACAAAGGGCCTTAGTGGGAGTTAAGCAGAATATGCTGTTGTAAGAATGATTTATTACACATACCACAGTATGACAACAGGGCTCTGGGACTTCCCATGTTACTTCTGCTCCACCGTAACAGGTGGACATTTACAACAATAACAAGATTTAACAGTGCTGAAAAGAAAAACTTTAAAATGCAGGTGGCCTGCTGCATATTATTGTAGGATGTTATTCTCTTTGAGCTCTAACATCACTTTAAAACATGAAAGATATGATTTCTGATAGTACCAAACCAGGTGAGAGTCCTGAACAGGACCATGGTGAAAGGAATAAAGCATATGAGAAGCGGCAGAGGGAGGTGGGTTTGTGTAATCTGGAAAAGACTACAGGTATTTTCCACAGCCTAGGCAGGGCTACTCACAGAGTAAGTCTCAATCACAATCTTACAAGCTGCAAGAAGTGAAATTCCAACTGAAAATACGGTTACTCACCATGAGAGTGGTTAAGCACCAAAACAGGTTACCCAGGGAGACTGAATACATCCTTAGAGATTTTAAAATCTCAGCTGGGTAAAACCCTGAGCAACCCAATCTAACTTTGAAGGTAGCTCTGCTTGTGACAGTAAGGTGGACCAAATGATCTCTAGATGTTCTTCCTAACTTGTATTACTCATTGCAAGTTAACTCAATAGCTAAAGGCTGCTCAGTCATTTTCACAATCAGACATTTAACACACACAAAGACCATTTCTAACTTTCTTAAGGTTCACCTAAAAGAAAGGATGAGAATGAAACTCCTAAATCAATCCTGCACTATTGCAGGAAACTACAACATACTTCATAAAACCAGCTAAGCTCCACCTTACATTATGCTCCATAACCATCCTTTTCTAGCAGTTAGGAACTGTCTTCTGATTTCAAGCCCACAGTTATCACCAGTAGCAATGAATCCTAACTTTGCTTCAATTTTATTAGCAAAAGGAAACCTTCTACACTAAGATCTATAACAAGAATACTAAATAAGGCCAGACTAATTAGTCTTCCCAGTACAGTACCTTTTCTCACCATCTTCTGTCACATCATCTTTGCTTAGACCTTTACTCACAGTTCTTGAACAATGCCAGCTATTCTTGAACTAAAGCTGAACTAGAAATTTTTCACCTGAAAAAAAATCAAAACTTTCCAGATGAATGAAATTTTCAACATTTTCTTGTTCTAGCAAAACCACTTATTTGTTTGAAGAATAGTATCTGGTTGCTCTACAGCTTGATTTTTCTTTGTTAAATCAATGCATTGTATCCTATTTATCCTATTTTACTTTTTCCAATTATTCTTCATACTGTAATTAATTTTTCTTTATTTGCCTGCAGTCCTGTATTCAGCTACTATTCTATCATAATTTTTAACTGTAATCTCTTGAAACAAGAGCTGTCCTTCTGCTCTGTATTTCTACACTACTTAGCGTGGCACTGTCCTGCTCCACAAATAAGCCTTTGAAATGCAACAGTAATACATATACATTTTATTAGGCTTGAGGCTGGCTACCACAAAATTCCCTGGTTTTCCCACCATTTAATGAAACAATTCTATGTTTTTCTGTATTCATATGCCAATAGTAAAGCTTGCTGCTAATGGATATAATGTTCTCTCTTTCTGAAACTTGTTCTGATTCAGCTATTACTGGGTTGGAGAAGGAGAAAAAAAAAAAGTACCCTTTCAAGACTTCTAGTAAATTACACACCAGTTATTGCTAATTTTTTTTTCTTCTATTTTTTAAACAATACTAAGTACATAAAATACAACACAATCTATGCAGAAAGCCAGAAAAGTCAAACATTCATAGTCATGAAATAGGAGAAGAGGGAAAAAAGTCCTATTGCCATAGTGTAAACAATGAAGAATGAAGATGACTATGCCATCACCTTATTCATAAGATGAATTGTGTTTTACACAGAAATTGGTTTTAAACACATTTTTCACCACTCAGCCACAATCAGTGAGTAAAAAAAAATGGCAACCTACACAAGGTTTGTTTAGAATGATCTTTAGGGGTTTATGTTAAAAATGTAGTAAATATCAAACCATATAATATCACCTCAGCTCTCTTAAGCAAGAAAAGGTAATTCACCTCTAGTACTTTTAGAAGAGTAATTACCTGTTTGAGTATAGTCTAAGAAAATGAACATCAAAAATGGATTACTAAAAAAGCATAGAATAACTTTTATTCTTTCTTCTGGTCTTTTCTGTTTCTTTTTTTTTCTTTTTTATATTATTATGAAGATGATGATCTGTGCGCTGCTTGTAGACTGTAATGTCTAAACAAACTCCTATTGTTTTATATTCACACTTTATCCAGTAGGTTTTACTGAAATGATTATCTGGTGAATACTTATTTCTTATTAGAACAGGTACATGGCAATGAGCATGAAAGTTTTATTAAGATAAAATAACAGAACTGTATAAAAACTCAAGTGAGAATATGGATGAAATTCTGTTACCATATGCCTTGTTAAGGTCTCTAGAGAAAGCCAGTCATCTTGACAACTTTAATTTAAATCCTGCAACTGGGATTTTGCTCAAAAATGTCACAATGAACAAAAATTTACTTTACATTTGAGAATTTTCATGACAGGTATCTAGAGAACTTAGGGGCATACAAGAATTTGAACTGAAATATTTTAATGAAGTAGCAATTACAGGGCAACAGAAATCAGCTTTCAGACAAAGCCAATTCTCCCCAAAGGTCCTTTTAGAAACAGCAACCTTGAATAAAAACCGCATCTCAACCTGACAGCCCAGCTGACAGAAGATGACTGCCTTCATGGCATGCAAGACAGATGATTTACTGTTTTGCAAAATATTCTGCATCAGACAATTGAGGACTGTGACTACGTATCCTCATCGCACCAGCTTTTTTGGTCTGCTAAGAAGGACTCCAGAAATAGCATTGGAATAAAAGTCCTTTTCTTCTCAAAGTGGCCAAGATTAATTAATCCCAGAGAGGCAGGAACAGTGATATCGAGAGGAGAAAACCCATCACATAAATGAAATTTCTTTGAGTTTCATTGGCACAAAGGAAAGGTCTTCTTGTCTGAGGACATTCAAATCAGCAGTCCTGAGAGCAAGTTTTCATTTACAAGAGGAGAACCAAAAGGCAAATGGAAGATGGAGATCTACAAAAATATGAAGCAGCAGTGGTTCACTGAGCAGACACACCTGACTTACGGGGTAGGGGAAGAGTAAAAATCTCCTCAAGCAAAGCTGTTCATGAATAGGCTTTTCCTCTTTTTGAGGGAAAAATCCCAATTGGAGGTAATCCACATATATGCTGGTAGAGTGTTCCCACATTTTGCACTGATTGTCCTGGCCATATTAACTTCCTCAGATATGGCCTAAAAAGTTTGCAGCAAACTACTACTTGTGAAACTGTACTATATTTATTGTATATATACACATATATTTATTATAATTATTTATTTAAGAGTTAACTGACGTATTGTATGAACTAGGATCAAGTAATTTAGCTTCTCATCTATGTTTTTTTTCCTCTCTCTTTAAGGTCAGACAGAGCTAAATTTGTCAGCAGGTGACTGTGAATGACTAGTAGGATGATGCTGCCTTTGTTCTGCTCATTCCCACTCAGAGCAAAGCATCTCTGCATGTAGGAAAACTGGGTCTTCTTGCTATCTTTGCATTCCCAATCATTCAATCTGAATGCTGTTGTTTTGTCATAACCCACCTTTTGTGTTTCGGAGTGTTTCACGAGATTTTTAAAAGTACAATCAGATGGCTGGTAATGGATTAGTCACACACAGGGTCAGCCAAACAGCGACTGGCTGACAATAAAAGAGCTAAAGTTAGTAAAATGTAGAATGTAACACAACCCCTCAAAAATTTAACGGTCTATTACTATCTGACATAAAGAAACATTTAATAAGCTACAATTGTATTTCTTCCAAATATTTCCCATGCCAATATAACAGAAGTTAACAGATACACCAGCGTGCTAAAACTCCACTATGCTTCTGCCTGGTTTTCCCTGCTGACTGCTGCCTTTATCTTCACACTTCTTGGCTTTTTATTTGGTCTTAATTCCATCCCAGAATCTATTTAATGCATCAAGAAAAACATCCAGGATAAAATGAAGTAAGTTGTGTCTAAGAGAGACACAGATTAATTTTCTCAAACTGAAGCTTGTCTGGGGATCCTTGCCAAGAGAAAAACAATATTTGTAAATACAGCAGCAAGACTCCCTATACACATGCCGTTTCACTGTTCCTCATAACAGTGCTTCTAATAACATCACATACCTGCAACCACATACTTTATTTCCATATTTCCAAATTTTAATGCCCAGAGATGTTAACACACTTCTTTAAATAAAACTTCTGCAATGGTGATCTCTTAAAGCTAAGTTGCTATTTTATTTTCTAGTTCTACAGTACACATAGTAAATGTGCATTCTTTTGCTTAAAATTTTACTTTTTCCTCTCAGGCTGATCTCCAGCCTCAGCCTTGGACTCTCCACACCTCTCCACATCATGCAAAACTTGGTCTTGTTATTGTCATCTCACTGTGACCACTTGGGCTTCAGCAGGCCCACGGCTCCCGACCAGGGAAGAGCCTGGCACTCTTTACAGAAGACTGACTCATTGATCTGCACATCGTTTTAACATTGAAAAGAGAACATTGAGGGCACTTTGGCAATTACTGGCGTAATTAGCACTGTCTGGCAAACAACTCAGATTACCAAGGTGTTAGAAGAAGTGCATAGTATTTAACATTAAGGCAGCACACCAGAGAGAGGGGTAAATCATTATCATTCCTGAATTGTCAAATTCTCAAATCTAACACTAGACAGTCACGTACCTTCTTCATTTAAATATTTCACTGCAAAATAAAGCATGCTGCAATATAAAATACAAATATTCTGGGGTTACAAAGTTAAATTCTGATAACTACTGTACCCTCAAACACCAACACTGACATTGCAACCGCCAGACTGTTACTTGCACTGGCAAAAAAAGGGTGACATTTAACCATTTTCTCACAAAGAATTTAAAATCTCAGCTTCATTTATTAAAAAGGTTGTCATATATCATCAGTAATGCTCTTTTCTCTCATTGCAATAAACAGAAAGGATTATCTATGAGGTTTGGGGGTTTTTTTCCTTTAAATGGAAAGACTACTTTTGTTAAAGAAATGAGATACTTATGGACAGCACAGAAGCTGTTCTCTGTGACATTTGGCGGTGTAAGACTACAACCTTTCTTCGGAAGGGAAGCCTAGGTAAGGACAGAACAAGCTTTCCATTGGTGGGCATTAGGGGGAAGGAGGAAGGGAAAAATCAGATCATTAGATTCCACACTGGGATAAAAACAATTACTTAGAAGAGAACTATCTGCAAAATTACACTGTCAGAAGCAGAACATCACATAGCCTCATTCCTAAAGGTTGACTGCATTACTGAAATATCTGCCTCCACCACTGGGAAGGATTCAGTGTACTAAGTGCTGTACAAATACAGAACAATTAAATGACCTCTCCCAGAAAGCTCGCAATGTAAACACAAGGCAAAAAAACAAATGGAAGCTGACAGATGGGGAAAGATGAGGTAACAAGGAAGCACCACTAATCCCTCCATGGACCTCTACTCCTCATGGAGATTTTGCTTTGAGAAGGTTGCTTTATTTTTTTCTTTTAAGAACCAGGTTCAGGAAGAAAACTTGCATTGCAGGGGAAAAGGAAATTAAAGGTGATTAGCTTTCAACAGATAACACAGGTAAAATGCCTGGACTGGGGAAATACAAGATTGGTACAGCAGAGAAAGGAAACATCAATTTTCCTGGGCGGTCAACTGTACAACTGCACAGTGCATCTACCTGAGAACTTTGTCCTTTAAGAAGTAGAGAAAAAGTACAAAAAAAATAAGCTATGTTAAGCTTTTTACACCTAGCCCAGTGGCTACAGTAAGCTGTTCTAACAACAGGGACAAGTCCAGTGGGCAGAGACCTGTGTGTTGAATAAGGCAGAGCTCAACATACTGTTCTTAATCAAAATACACTAGAGCAGCCTAGTTCAGAGTAGCTGAAAGCCTGGATCATCGTGGCATCATCACTTTGGAAAGAAGCAAGCGCCACCTCTCACCTGCTCACAACAATTTTTATCAGGAACACTTCTGAGAGAAGCCAAAAGGATACATGCTTTGTCCTTGAATGCTGGAGATTTGGGCATCCCCTGAAGGTTAAGGCTGACATGCTGCTCTTGCTTTAGATTGCTGCCGCCCCTTACCAGACTCCATAACATTTTCTCCAGACACAAACCTTAAGCCAGTTGACTTCTCATTCAAGTCCTTATCTCAGGCTGGCACTCAGAACTCTGAGTGACGTAACAGTCTGCATTTGATGGGAATAACTGTTGAGCTGGCAGTTGTCAACATTTATTATAGGCATAAAGAGACTGCCATGTAATGGGAGACTGGAGAAAATCAGAACTTGTATAGTTTTGAGAAGAGGCAAAAGTGTATGATACAAGTACAGTTTCTGAACAAGGAATACTGAAAGAATGTCAGCTTTTGCTAATTATATGCTCACATGGGGGGATGTGGAAAAAAATCAGAAACAACATATATGAAAAATAGATTGAAAAAATCTTAAATAATATTTATCTGGCACCCCTGTCTATGTAGGTTGCAAGTTCAAAAATTTCACAGCATTTAAAACACATCAAATAGTAGTATGCATATAGCAAATAATTGTGCCCTTTAGCATTAGAGTATGCCTCTCTTCAGTGTTCTTCACAGATATTTGCAGATATGTCATGGAAGAAAATTTCCTCAAAGGCTGTGTCACAACAACATCAAATGAATTACTGCATAATTCACAGAAAAATTAGTTTACTTTGTTGGGCAAGTAACAAAAGATTACTATTATTTGACACATTGCCCTTTGGTGGCTAATACCTAGCCAGAGGAGTAGAAAAGAAGCCTTCCTTAATGCTAAATCTGATCCCACAAGTAAGGTGGCATCTCCCGAAGGAAAGGTCATGCTCTCCCAGTCAAGTCAGTCTTCAAGCATGGTGGACAGAGAACATGGGTTTAGAAGACTGCAGGGTCAAAACCCTTGAATACTGATGGATAGATAATACTTGCTTTAATGCCTTCTCACCACCTGGTCACACAATTTTTCAATCTTCTTCAAAAGCTAGTAAATGTATGCCCTTCATAGCAGTCGTCAGCGCAATCTCCCTGATTTCTTCAATGAAGACAGTGCCATGCTACTATCAACCAGTTCAATTTGGCTCAGACAGAGTGGTCACTAAGATTCCTGTGTTTACCATTATCTAACTATTTTGTAAATAAAATTTATTTGCAAACACTGCAGGCAGTTAAACACACAAAACACCTTTATCAGTATCAATAATATGTAAGATAGGAATGTTTTACATGTTTATGTTCCTACCCACACATTGCAGAAATAAAGCAAAGTGAATTCAACCTAATTCTATGTACTTGAACAATAGCTTATTTTAAAACTGTCATGTCTTCAAACTTTCTCTATCTAGAAAGACTCCATGTACTTCTCATTTATCTTTAAGATTTCCCATCCTTTCCTCAAATCTCTAGAATTGCCCAGAGAGGTGAAAAGCCTACAGACTTTAGATACATGATGTACAAATTGTGGATACATAAGAACTAACAAAATTTTAACATTTATCCATTGTTAGATTTATAATGCATATAAACAATAATTACTTATGCACACAAGATAATTTGGTATTGTTATCTTTAGAAGAATTACAAGGTGACTATCTCAGCACCTTCCCTCAAAAAGCTGGAAAAGCAGTTCATAGGTACCTAAGCAAAGGTGAGGACAAACTGGTGGGCAGTCTGTTCTTACAAGCGGAAACCACAGGGCCACCATGAGGCAGCAGCAGATTCAGTGCTATGTGTTGTTCTGCTTTATTACGGAGAGCAACTGATTTCAGCATTACATTTTGCTCCCATTCTCCCCCTTCCACTCCTCTCACCTCATAATACCTCTAATTTTACATAAGGAGAGAACCCCCTTAAAGAGTGGTTTCTGTCTGGCCATTCCCTTCCACGAATACAGGTTTTCCTGGGTTTAGATACATCTGTACAGCTCAAGCAAGATTATACCAGGCAGCAATGTACTTTTTCTGACTTTCAGGACAACATGAAAAAGATGCTTGTTTAAAATCTTGCATATAACCAAACATTTATTTAGACATAGGAAATAGCCAATACCTTGAATTTTCGAGAAAGCTAACCAACACAGCAAAACAGCCAAGCCATGTCATATTGCTGTACTTGATCATTAATTAGTCTAATGAACACTGAAACCCCACTAGATAGGATGAAGTTGTGACTCAGAGCAGCAGATGTGATTCTGATCTGAAACCCCTGGGGAGTGTCTGTGACACTGAGTGTAGCAGTCAGTCTGAAGAGCAGTACCACAGAGGAAGAAATTTCTGCCATGGAGGAAAAAAAAAATAGTCCTTGAATGGCAGTTAATTTGTTCCAGACAGAAAATTTTGCTGTTAGGAAAGGAAAATGTCTTTTATGAGACCAGGATAAATCCCCAAATGAGTAAATTATTTCAACTCTATGGAGAACGTCTAGTTTAAAAAGATATCGTAAACAACAGTTACTTATAACCTCTTCATAACTACATTTAGATAGGATAAAAAGTAATAAGCTAATGCACAGAACCTAAGACATACTTACATCAATAAAAATGTTAAAATGTATATGTCAAATTTACTTCAGTGCTTCTGTACATGACGGTTTACTGTGCAGCAAGTATGGAATCACTGCAAGATTATGTTGTTAGCAAAAGTCAAAAGCTGATTTACTGAAAAGATGAGCCACAGATCAGCTTTGATACTACAAGAGAAGATGAAAGACAGACCTCAGAGCTGCCCAGGCCAGTGACAGTCATACAGCTCTAGCCACCCTGCATGACCCTGCACATATAACTCTGAATGCTAAAAGACTCAGGGAGACCAAGAGCTTTACAGGAGCTGAACTACAGTATCTTCCAAGCTAATAGTCCGGATGAGTCTCCTGAGTTAGAGAAGCTCAAAGCATAAAATCGTATCACTGTGTGAATACTATTGTAAAATGCACACTACAAAGACACCAAAGGAAGCTAAAATTTCTCTCACTTAAGGGCAGTAAATTGCTAGCCTGAGTTTGGAAACATGCTTAAAGCTGTTTGCAAACATACAGACCAGTGCAGTGTTTGTAAGCCCTTTTAAGAAGGACTGGAGGCAAGATGACATGTTAATTACAGGAATCTACTGAATCTAGTGATTTCTTATTTTCTTTCGATTTGGTGACTGTTCTCCATACCACACCTTCCATATGGGCTATTTTGACCACAGTGTTCTCTTTGTTTTGCAGACTGCTCACAATAACAAAGTCTTGATTAGCCTTTAGGTGCCACCATGTTTTATTTACTATCCATTTCTGGACTATTTTCATTAATGTAAATCTTTACATCGCACATTTTTGTGCGTCTCAACCTCTGTGGCACAAGGCATTTTGACTAGCCTGCAGTGGCTTAACTCTTATTGACAGACTCCAAAGAATCCAATTTACAGAACCGGTTTGTATGCCCTTAAAGTAAAGGTGAATAAACAGATCTAAAGGGCATCATATCTCTTACTTTGTGTTTGAATGGGATCAGTAATATATTTCACCCAGGCAGTTCATGTTGCTGTATCAGACAGCATCTAACCAGGTAACCTTTTATACTTTACTTTTGTGTCTTTTCAAGATTGGTTACATTGTGAGCTTTGAATTGTTTCACCTTTATATATTCCTTGTTCTTCGTCTAAGGAGGAGACACTTCCTTATTGCTAAGAATACAGTCCAATATTTGAATAATACATGCCCTCTAGGTTTTCACAAGTGAGCAAACCTATGACACAAACAAAAAGCTCTCCCCTTACTATGCTGCTGTACTTTAAGGAAAAAAAAAATTTAATTGGTCACTGATTGGTATCTAATTTCCTGATAGGTCTTGAAATCTAAAAATAGTGTTCGCTAATGATGAATGAAAATGCACAGTTCAACAAAAAGATGCATATTGAACACTAACAATTGCATAAGAAAGGAATTTTTACAAGATTATTAGAATGGTAATAACACATGAGAAACTGTTAAGACCAAACTGTGCTCCAGGAGCTGTCTAGACAAATAATACATTAAAAAAACCCAACTAACCAACATTACTATTTAGGGAACTTCCTCCAGCAATCATTCATGAATGATTTATAAACAGCATCACTACTCTGACTTCATTTCATTACTTGGCTTTACATATGAATAACATGAATGAGATGCATTTAACTGACTTAGCAGCTATACCATGTATATACTAGATATAAAGATATTTTACTTCACATAATTGCTTTACCATAATTGCTAATAACTCAAGCCATATGTTTCAGCAAAGACTTTGCTCCCACCCACACAGTTCACACATTTCCTCCTGTATGGCCCTGCAGTGAAGTTAATACTGGATTTGTGACTCGAGAGTTATATTACCAAGGCAACAGATAGAAATCAAACATTATTATGATTTCACTACAGGCAAAAGGGAGAGTAGAAGCCAAAAGCAAAAATCTGGGAAAAATGTCTATTAAAGACACAAATCCTTCAATAACATAAGAAGAAATAGTAGAAAATACTGGTTTGAATACAATTCTTCTCTAAATAAATACTTTGGTTTTAAGTTTTCTCCAAAGTGACAGTCCTTCTTTAAATATGCTTTCACAACCTGAAGAACTACAGGAACAGATTTTATCGCTTACCATTTAAAAAATCACATTAAGGTAAAACAAAACAAAAACTCCTACAATCAGCAGAACTGTTAGTTGTTTTTCAGTGTTTTAATACAAATGTCTCAACATTCTGGCTGGTTTACCACTGAAGATTACATTAATTTGTATGAAAAACTGGGAGTAAAAATTGTGCAAAATGGGAGTAAAAATCAGTCCCTGCTGATCAGATTTCATTAAAAAATAAAACATGTTCCAAATTGAGAAGACTGATAGCAGGATTTCCTTTAAAATAACTTAGTACAGTAACTCCTATACAGTTCTTTGAACATGTGTCTTTTGAACATGCTATAAAAACAAACATTAGTATTTCTAAATGACAATATTACGCCTTTGTATTAGTAACGTTCAACACAAAAGAAATTTACTTCTCTGAAAGCATTACACTGAAAAATGCTGATTTATTAAAGACACCTGACTTTGGGTTTTGTTGGGGTTTTTAAATTATTTTTTTTTTACTGAAGTGTCAGTTAATACTCAGAAGAATCCTTTTTAATACATCTGCAACATTTTAAAAATAATTAACCAAACTGTCAGGCAGACCTTCTAGTAGATGGGTCCAAACTGTGGCTAATAATTTACTGCTGTCATAACGAGGTTTACTTTTACTTACACTATTCCTTTCTTCAGTATGTATTCTTCTAGCCAATAACCCAAGACAGAACAGAAAAAGAAAAATATTTCATGTGATAGTTCTTCAGCTCATTGAGTTAAAGGTCTAGGTTTGGGAAAGGAAAAAAAAACCAAACCCCAACATAAAACCCCCACAACCAAACAGGTGTTCAGCACCAGAGAAATAAGCAAAAGACTAATACTTAAAAGATTTATGAAATGGAAAAAAAAATTCCAGTGTTTCAAAACAGAAGGAGATAGTCAAGTGCCCATTACAGTACCTCACATCAGCACCCTGAACCTGCTTCCTCTGCAAATTGAGGGTTTTTTTTATTTTTAAACCTGAGGAAAATTACAATGCAAATAAAACATCTACCTCAATATCATTTAATGTGTTTGGCAGTCTAGGATTTTTTAAGTTTGTCTAGATTTTAGGGGGGGTGTTGCTTGGTTTTGTAGTATTTTTTAATAATAAATGGATAGATTATGAGAATTATCAGGAGAGAGGTGGGAAGTTTAATTTAAAGGAAATCAGCCTTTTCTTTTAAACTTACATTCATCTTCTATTGAATGTCTACTAATTCCAACACCAAAAAACCCCAAATACATTATTTCTAATACATTCTCTGTCGTGTAACAATTTAAACAATTACAATTGATGAATATTTCCTACTTCCCTTGAGACACTCAATCTAATATCTCTAAGCACTAAACTATGTTCTGATAATCATTCTAGATTTTACTTGATTTCATCCCGTTGCTCCCATTATGTAACATCTTGAACTACTTACCTGATCTTCCTGGTACTCAAACCTTCAAAACTTTTGTATCTATCTGAATTATCTATTCTTTGATCTCAAATACTTAGGACAAGGACATAACTGTAAAAGCAATCTTCCAAAAGCTCTGGCTAGTTAGATTGACAAAGCAAAAAGCTTCTTAAATAAGTTGAACATTTTACAGCTTTAATCTAGTTAACAACTCCATCTTGATTCACTGGTTTGTTTTGCAACTTTTTTTCCTTTAAGTGGCTTAAAGCTGTGATTTTCCTTTTCTATTTCAAAAGGTATAAGAACATGAAATGCTCAGAGAACTGGCATTAGCAGTATTAGCTTCAGCCTGAGAGGGAACCTTGAAGTTTGGTGTATGGCACTGCCCAGATAACCCAAGCTGCAGATTTGTTTGTTTGTTTTACAGTAAATTACAAATCTGTACTTTTAAACTGACTCAGATTAATTTCTGGCCATCACGCAAGGTCAGCACAACAAGAGAACAAAGATTCACTTTCTTTTTAATGTTATTAAGTGGAAACTTAGCATAGTGTGGGTTTAGTGCTAGCAACACTGATACACAGATGACTTGTTTTTAATACTCTCTTACTTGTATCCTAAACATCCTCTCACAATTATTTCAACTGATAAATCACAGCCTTTGGAGCTAAACCATTAAACCCTTAAGGTGCTCAGGGTTTTACAGGCCATCTCCAACAAGCACACACAAGAATATTTAAGAAAAACGTTTCACTTTTTAAGCAAAACTTCCAAAGCACAGGAGTTGTCTTTAAAACACAGCAAACAATACACAAACTTTAGGAATATCGTGACAGCCTTAAAAATATTCAAGTTTACTGAACTGCATTCTTGTGCCTCAAGCATAAGATACGTCCACCTAGACCACCCAGTCTTGCAGTTTGCTGGCTAAGTACCAAATCAAAATGAAGGCTAAGGTCTAACTACTCCTCATAGTTCTTGCACAGGTTTAGAGCTATTTAAGAAGTCCAGCAGTATGACCTGCCATTTTCTTTCCCCATCCCTCTCCGTGACTCTAAATACCAATACTTACTACCACCCACCACCCTCTTGTCCGGAAGGGCTAGTATTCGTGCAGGTCATGTTAATTCACGACTGAAGCAGTCAGCAGCCTGTTTCCTCCCTGTGGAAAAAAGAGTTAATTTTTTTCTTACACCTGCTGCAATTTTCCTTAGCTGGCTAATGCTTTGTTTGCTCGCTTGGTTTTAGTTCTTGGATATAGCTATTGGCATCTGTCATCAACATCAGAGCAGGGTCTGGAGAAACTATGGTCACACAACTACTTGACCTACACCGAGAGGAAAGTGGAGGCAAACAGAAAGAGGGAATGAAAAGGATCGACTCTGCCAACGTGGCCATTTTCCAGCTGTTGTAAATACTGCCTATGGTTCCTGTAAAAAGCATTTGATGAAAGGGTGTTTAACATTTGTTACCTACTCCGAATTTACTGGCAGTGGGGGGGGAATGAAAAAGAAAAAAAATCTATGTTCCAGGGCTTGGAAAACTTACTGCATAGGCTGGTTTCTATGCAAGAAACTAGTCTCCAATAAGGACAAGTTGGTGACTGTCAGCTGTTTTTTGATTTTTTTTTAAATATATATTTTATTTTTAATACACTCTTTATTTTAAAAGACAAGCTCAGCTGTGATAATACTACACTGCCTATGGAAAAATGGTTGCTGAATGTGCAAACCTTTCAAAATACGAGTTAAGAGTTTCATTTTCCTTCAAGTACTATGTAACTGAAACAGGTGGCTTCCATAAACTCTCATTTAGAATGTTTTACACTGAGTAATGTGAAATTACTTTATTTATTAACTACAATTTGTTCCTTTCAAGAGCTGTTATAAGTTAATCCCATTATTTCTGTATAGCACATACAACAGAGACATTTGGTATAACAGGATTGTCACCTTTCCTAGTATGCCTGACTCGACTAGACTTCTGTTTAGTTCTTCTTCCAAAAATATTCACAGTCTATCTAAAAAGAATCTGTATGCTATATTAAGTCCAAAGATGCATCTCTTTTCTCCAACAAAGTTTTTTACATTATGTTTTTGCATGAAGTACTATATAAAGCATCTTGCAATATGAAGGAAGGATAATAAAGTAAAATGAAGGGTCACTTCTCAAAAAAAAAGTTATTGGAAGGATTTATTGAAACCTAATAAATTATTTCATGGATTATTATCTGAAAAGCAAGTGGATGTGCAACATAGCGTTTCTTTTTGTTTTGTTAAATATCTTCTAAAACCTAAGAGGAAAATGCAAAACTTAAGAGAAAGATATAAACTGGACAGTTTACTCACAAAAAAATACCCAAGGATGAAAACCTAAGCAGGAAGCAGCTTTAATGTTAAGGAGACATCATAGAAATTAGATGTGTCAATTAACTAAGACTTCTCAATTATCTTGACAACATTACAAAGTTCATATCAGAAAAAAACACTAATGTAATTGTCCCTCCTTCAGTCAGACTTAAAGGACAGTTGGGTCTTAGAGTACTCAAGAACAACTGAGGCCACAAGTTACTGGCCATGCAAAAATAAAGACTATATGGCAGTCTGCTTGGTAATTACTGTGGCCCAATTTAAATCTAAGCAGAGATTACAATAAAAGATATGTTGCTCTTCAGTAACTGCTGTGCAACTTGGATGACATTTCAGCATTGTGTAAGTTTTGGGGTTTGTTTGTTGTTTGTTTGGGTTTGTTTTTTTTTTTAAATAAAGTATGCTACTTTCTGGATTTTGTTTTAAAATGCACAGCCACAGAACACAATAGAAATGTACAACCTTAAAAATCAATGCTTGAATACAAACCACATGAAAAATGTGAACCACCAGTTCTAATTTTTGCCAGTAGAACTTCTCTTTACAGATCTCAATAACTATTCTCCAATATCCAAATTAACAGTCAATGCTCTAGCAAAGTCTCATTTCAATGACCAATTTATTCATTGTAAGTCTGTCATAATTTGTAAATACATTAATTCATGAATTATAAATCTCTATGGCTACTGATGCTGAAAGAGTATAGAAGGTTGCTACTACTTGTGCTGTAATTCACAAAATGAGGTATTTATTCAATGATCTTCAACAAAAAAATGAAAGGTTTATCTGCAGTCACTATCCTATGCTACCTATTCAGTATTTCATTTCAAAAAAGTTTAAAAACTGGAGTTTGAAGGCAAGTTTCTCAGTCCTGACTTCCACCATCCCTCTGGGGGTTAAGTCACACATGTCTGTCAAGCAGAAGTACTGAGTGCTGCTACAAGCTCTGCTCGGTCCTACGGCTACAGAGGTGCTTGCTGCCTCACACTCGCTTCAGCAAACAGAAGCAAAGGTTTACAGCTCCTCGCGGGTTCCAGCTCTGCAATTGCTGCACAACAGACCTGGAAATTAAACCCTGCTGGGAGATGTGCTTTGCTTCCATTAAACTCCTCTCTAGCCTCTATTAAACTCCAGAAGTATCCTGGCTTCTTTCCAGCCCCACTCCTGTTCTCTTTCATCCTCTCATTTACATTCAGTATGATATTTGTTCACTTTTCATGTTAATTGTTTTAATATTCTTAACTTATCTTCAAACCTTTAATTTCCAGTTGTTACACAACCTTCTCTTGTCCTCTTTTGTCTTTTCCTTCTTTCTTTTTTCCAGCTTTTTTTTCCCGTCTCATTACTCTGAGCTTTTTCTCCTTCTCTGTATACTGTTTTCTTCCACTCCCTATTTCTTGCAAGCTGGAAAAAGATGCTGCTTTTTATCTCTTTTTTTTTTGTTCTTTTGTTTGCTTGCACAGATTAAAAAAGCAAGACTGTTAGAGCTCAAAACCATCTATGGACCAAACCCAAAACACCAATACATTTTAGATGTGGATTCACTTAACTTTTAGGAGATGCAAGGATATCTTAACAATAAAAAAACATTTTATTAACTAGGAATAACAGATCACATACACCAGCAAAAATACAAGCTTAACAAAAATGCTGAAGGCCATAAACTCTCCCTGTTGACACATTATACCACTTTTCTGTTGCAAAAAGCTTTTCTAACACAATGTGAAAAGATAATGGCAAATTACGAAATTAGCATCACATCAAGCTTAGTGTTTCAACTGCAGAGCAAAGTATTTTGTTCGGCTCTCATCAAGTCAGCTTAAAGTTTTCTCAGAATAAGAATAATCAAGATGATACAGCTGTCTCTTCAATCTTATCTCAGATTTATAGTCTTGAGAGCAAGGCAGCCTGTGTGAACGTCCATCAGCTTGCTCAGAACTAGCAAGCCCCCAAAAGAGCAGCTTAAACTCCAGCACAGGCCACACTACCTATGTGCAGTTCTGACAATACTGAACTCCCTCCAATTACAGCTAAATTACTGCTTAGTATTCAAGATAACTTAGAATTTTTTCCAAAAGCTTTCTTCTCATGTGTTTGGGGGTTTTTTGACTGCAATGAAGCTGTACAGTATCAGAAATGTTTTCAGAAGTCCTAGTCCTGAAGGAATGTGAGCATATAGCTATAACATCTACGTACTCTATTGATCTTTTCCACCAAACAATCTGAAATAGTCAAACCCTTCAAGCCCCCTCTTCCTCCCACCCCCCCAAAAAAGGAATTTATTCCTTTTTTTAATATTATTTTATTTTTTAAAAGAAGAAACTGATGGGGAAAATTAGCTTCAAGTTTTACCTTAAAATGATCCTCCTCCCCCAAGTTTTAACTATGGGCCACTGTGGGCTTGAAAATACCTGCACACCACTGTTTAAACAAAATTCTGGGATATGTTACTATTAAAAAAGCTAGTTTGTAGTAACTGCTCTCCTGGAATATAACTTCCTTCACTGGGCCTTCTTCAGTCTCCTGTCAGCCAGATTTGTGACTCCAGGCTTGAAACAGTGAGCTTCCGTTTTCAAGATGAGAAAATACTAGAATGATAAGAAACTGTAAAGTTAAACCATTTCAGACCTGCTCTCACCAGTGCGAGAGATGCTTGTCTAAAATTGTATGACTTTATCTTTTACGTATCAGTTAAGCTGGCAAAAGCCATGACAAAAAGGAAACATTTTTTCTACCAGGCACTCTATCAAACAGCTGTGGTACCCTTGTTCTTAGGAAAAAAAAAAGAATCAAAGCAACAGGTCACCAAGCTTTATTCTTTTACTGACTAAATTTATCATGCTCGAATTTGTTCCTGTGAGAGTCACAATCTCCTTAGCCTATTTTTACATTTTGCTTCTCTTTTAGATCCACCTCCTCAATGCAGAGGTTGCTCCACATGCTGTTGTCACCAGTTCAATAACATCCTGTTTGTGATGACAGTTTCTGGTTCCTCATGGCTGGATGTTAAGCACATACATGACTGATTCAAATACAATATGAAACTAGTTCTGTGCAAAAACTAGATCAGTTTATTGCACGACGAGATGGACAGAACACAGTCCTTAACAATTCTTACAAAATTCTTCTAGTTTTCCTCTCCCCATCCTCAAAAGAAAACCAACTACACATGGACTTTGTTGCTCTCATTGGCTTCACTACTGATACCCAATTTTTAACCAGAAAATATGTAACAGATTTCTGAACTCTTAAGCATGGAAGCTCTAGATTTTTATCGTTGTCTCCATGTGTTTCTTGTAGGTATTTTTCTGCTTTTTAGGATCTCTTCTACTGCTGGGTACACTCAGTGATTATTTTTAGACACCTGCAAAATTCCTCTATATAATTTCTTACCTTTAACACCCATACTTTTTGATTCAAACTTTTGTTTTCTTAAATAGAAGAGTTACTCAGTAAAGCATATACAAATTGGGGAAGTATTAAATCATTCTACAACTGTTTGCTTCCTTATCTTTTCATTTCACTTTCCTGCTTTGTGATTTGATTATGTTGGGTTTTAAAATGAGTTTTTCAGACACACACAAACTCACTCCTATGGCCTCACTTCCTTACAGTAAAATACAAGATTTAACAAATTCTTTTATATCAGAAATAGTGGAAAGCCTCAAGCCAGAAGATTAACAAATCAGGGCCCATCATGGATGCTGCCATGTTAAGTTAACTGGTCAGTCTAGAAGAGTCCCACGGAAATACATAAGGAGAAAGAAGGCAATCAGAGGCTAAATTCTCCACCAGTGAAAGCCAGGCAATAGCAAGTTGGGGTTATCAGCCTCTTATCCTACAGCCTAGAAAGGGGTATACCAAGAAAAGAGTACTCACAGCAGCACCAAAGTTACATTGAACACCCACTGACAAAACATTTTTTGTGACTCTTTTTGGTAACCGAGCTTGCAAAACTACTGAAGGGAAGTCTACATAATCCTACAACCTCCAACCATAACCAATGCCTGTTTTCCTGCTGCAACAGAACAGCAATCCTAGAATGACACAACTGAACATTATGGAGAGGAAAATAGTGCTTAGAGAGTTAATACAATCTGACAGTTCCTTAAGGTACCATTTAATTACCGCATTAAAAAGCAATCACCAATATCTATGTAAGCAAACCATCAATAGACAGCTGCTTACTTTTATTTGAAAAGTGTCCTTTCATAGGATAATGTTTGTCTTGCATACCTGATAACTAAAAATTCAGTTATACTGGATTACTAAAAAAATACTAGATATTGCAAATGGTTTACATGCCAGTCTTTTAACAACAGTGCCTTCATGTGTTTATTATAGGCATTTTCTTATTTTAAAGCTAAGATTCAACTATGTTTTGTAGTTGTAATTCTGTCCTCCTACACATCCACGAGCAAATTAGGTCAATTCCAAACTATGTGTAAAACCTCCTACACAGAAAGGAGTTTGAGATTTTAAAACGTATGAAGTTTAAAATAAACAATGTCAACCCACCAGTGTCATAAACCTTGTGAACTGTCAATTTTTTGTTCTAGCCTAATAAGGCAACCCAAAGTATTAAGAGCCAAAATGTGAGAATGACTGTCCTTTGCCAGAGGTTGCATCCACATCATGTTTAATAACATTTTAATAATGTTTATTATATAAGTTTCCCTAACTATCTTCTAAACTTACTTCTACATTTGGCATCTGTAACGTCCTGTGGCAATGAGTTCCACTATGTAATTATGTGTTGCATGAAAAAAATGTTTATTTTAAACCTAGTGCTGGGTAAGAGCTAGGAGTCATCAAAACTGTATTATAAGAAATGATGAATAATCATACTCTCCCCATTTTCTCCATAACATTAGTAGTTTTATATGCCTCTTATATTTCTTTGAACTCATTTCTTTTCCAAGCTGCAGAGCCCTAACAACCCTGTTCAAATACAGGTACCTCTTTCCCCATATATAACCTGGTTTATCCTTACTAAAAGAATGGACATCTGCAATTGTTCGTACTATTCCAGATTGGTCACAGATGTCATCAAGATCTTTGTAGAGAACTATAATGCAACTTCAAGACCCCTTTTTTGAGTAGTAACAATTTAGACTGCCATGCATGTTATTTAGCCACTTCCCTCCTGCAAGCATTATTGTACAATATTGTATAGTTAATGCACTTGCCATTTTATTAATTTGTTATCTTCTATTATCTTCTCACAACTATTCATGTTCACAGATTTGGGGGTCTTAGTATCATGAGTGGTGTATGCGTACAAGCTGTTATTTTGCTGTTTAGCCCCTTTCACAGACTTATTAAAGCAGAAAAGAACTCCACATAGATCCTTGTAGGAGTCTACTCTTGGCTTGTGATAACTGATCTTTCATTCTTATTCTTTTTTTTCCCCTATCTTAGAAGGTTATTAACCTGAGAGGCCTTTTCTCTTACTTTTGTAACCATCTGGTTTCTCCAGGAAACTTTGGCAGCAGCTGTCACACAGTAGGATGGTTAGTTCATACAGGTTATATAGTTCTAACATGACCATGAACTCACATCCAACCAATTTGCAAGCTACAATCTGTCTGCAACAATCATGTTGGCTCTTCTTTACTATTTTATATTCTCCATGTACATGTTCATTTTTCATGTTTATAAACACACAACTTCTCATCTGACTCTATGACAATTTTGTTTAATTTTGATCAGAACAGAAATAAAACTTTCTGGGCTGTAGCCTTGTCATGGTTTAACCCCAGCCGGATTAACTCTATCCCAGCCAAAACCAGGACAAGCTTCATGCAGATTATGCTGCATTTCCAAACTCAGTGATTATATATTCCAATTACTCCAGACCTGTTACGTGTACCCTGATTAGTCCAGACAATTTGTTATTATTCATTTTAATCAGCTTGTTCTAATAGTTCTTCCCCTAACACTTGAATTTGAAAGAGACCGTCTGAGACATCTTAAGTAAGCTCCAGTGCAAGAAGCTTCATATACCCTCTATAATTAACACAAATGCAAAAAAAGTCTTTGTAAAATTTGCTGCTAAAGATTTATCTTCTGCTAGTGTTCTCACATCTTGATCCTTTCCTGGGCCTGAAGACTATTAGTTCTCTTGCTTCTGATGTGCCTGAAGAATTTCTCAAAGCTCTTTCTGTGCCTGTCTTCTGGTTTTCACACACAACTTACCAGTTTTGCATCCAAATGTTTCCCACATTTGGTTACAATTCCTACTTTATAAAGTGTCTCTTTACCTATTACAGATTTCCCTCCTTTGCTGTTTAACAACACTGAGTTTGGGGTTTTTTCCCCCCTTGTGACAGATGGCAGATATTGACTCTAACATTTAATATGGTAGCTCTTGATACCACTAAAAGCTTTATCCTTTTAGCTGTTCCTTTTAACAATTTCCTAACAAGTTTGCTCCCTTAGGCATAGTTCTCTCCATAAGACATTACTGCAATACATTTTACACTTGCTCTTAAAACAACATGGAAATCGTATTAATTTTGGTTACTCTTGTAGGGTAGCTTAACAGTAACTTCATCTTAAACTAGGTCTTGTGCGCTGCGCATTTGTCAAGAGCTACTCCTCTTGTGAGCTGACAGCTTATCAGGAAACCCAATATATTGTTATTCACTTCTAAATTTACTGAGTCTTCATACACGTAACAGAACCATGTAATAACACAAAATGCTTCTTCCCTCAGCATCTTACTTCCTTTAGCACTTCACAGTAATTTTCCATCTCATTTACATGGTCAACAGTCCAACCCTCACTGTATTTTGATCTATTTGCACACAAATTCAAACTGTAAGTTTACTTTGTTGTCTAGACATACATAGCTTTGACTATAAACCCTAACATATAATAATGCATCTCCCAGAGTACAGTTTGCATTCTCATTTCTATATAAATGTCTGCCCTTACACTAACACCCTCTTGTACCAATTTTCTGAGACACCAAATATGTCAATATCTGGATTTCAAATTAGCATTCCAGCTCTCTCACTCAATTTTTCACATTTCAGATTTTGTCCAGAAGCCCATCTACAACTGCTACTGGTCTAATTGTCTTTTTCTTACACTTTATAAAGAGAAGCAAGCAGTAAATACATACATGACGGTGTTAATCCCTGACAGTTGTTGAAACATCTGCAGACCACAACCCACAATTAAGGCTCTTCGAGTTGGAGGATATGTTAGCATTCTGCAGATCACAGGTCCAGCTTAAAAAAAAACAAACACAACAACAAAAGAATACGTAATAGTTCTTAAGTGATCGCTATTAAGACAACGTTCCCAGGCATTGCACCTTAGTTTCAAACAAACTTGGATTATTTTATTTTTGAACAACTTTATCATTTCAGTTCTGCTTTTCTGCACTGTAGTACAAAGATGATTTTCAGGAAGCCCAGGCAAAAAAGGAAACAATTTATGTACACAGCGTATACTACTGGTGGCAAATGTACAGGTCTCCCATATCATACTAAAAGACTGCACATCTGCTGCAACTGAATATACTCAAAGTTATCACAAAATATCACTGTTGTTTCCTTTCTAAAAGCTCCCACTGTTACTGAGAGGTTATTTCAGAAATGCCATTACTCAGTGCTCAGATCTGGATCATGCAAAGTGTTCTCCCTAGACCCCAAAGACCCAATTTCCACAAACCAGTTGCAAGTGTGGGTACTTTGAAGGTATGGAATAGATCTATTTTGCACAGCTAAGGCCAGCAGAGGGAGCATAAATTAAATTTTTTCCATACCTTTGGTAGCAATGGTATGAGGCTGCATTCAAAAAGTAGAAAACAGTTTGTCAATGAAGACAAAACTAAAAATTTCTGGCAAACAGAGAAAGTTTTCTTCTCTGTTAACTTTAAATTTTCAAAGTATCCTATAAAAAAAAAAAGTAATACAGAAAGCTATATGATGTCAGGCAAAAATTTAAAATACTTGACTCCATTATTCACTTGAATTTCTTTCTGCCCAGAGTGGTGTTTAGGGCAGAACATAGTCTGGTGAAAAATTCTATGTTTTATACATCTTACCACATCTGGAATACCCACTCAGAACACCTAATATAGACCACAATATGTGTAAGTCCAAACAGTTGCCATTTAAAAAAAAAAAAAAAAAGAAAAAAAAGGTGAAGAGGAGCTATGTTTTTACATTTTCAAAGTCTTTCCTGAAAATACAGAAAACATTAAATGTATTGATTCAGTACAAAAACCTATATGGCTCTGTTAGTTAAGAATACTTTACATGCAAAGAGTTTCAACTTCAGAAGGCTGGCAATCTGTGAACAGTTTCAAGAGTGGAACTCAAAAAGGGAGTTTAGATAACATTTTCTTCATTGGAAGATAATCAGACCTGCCTAAGAAAAACTTATTTTCATTTAAACATTATGGTGTTTCTAATTCACTTCTCAATTGTATCTTCACTTAACTTTGCTTCTTTGTTATTAACAGCAGAATGCAATCTGACAAATTTTTCAGCTGGTTTTCAAGTAACATTAACATTCAGACAGTACACAGTCCCACCTGTCCTGTCATATAGCCACATCTCTACCTTCAAAATGTCTCGAGTAAAATCAACTGATGGATAAATAGACCAATTTATATATCTGGTAAGATATTCTCAAGCAAGACACATGACATCACTGGGTATATCAAATGGTTCAGTAGTCAAAGTGGCATTTCCTCAGTGGAAAACCAACAAAACCAGCACTCACTGCTAGCTAGGAGCAATTTGGAGCTCAGACATACTCTTGGATTTCTCCTTGACTCCAAGCTCCACAAAGAAAAAAGATTCACTAATAAATGTAACTATGAACCTTAATTCACCAGCAGGTTTTCATACTCAGCATCACACCTGAGCATGGAGGCTTTGGGCTTAAAAACATTAATCTGGCAACTGTCATGCAGCATCCGTCATGAACCCAGGCTGCTGAATGCCTATGAGAGATCTCCCGCTCTTCATAAACTTCCTGTAAAGTCCTTAATGGAGTTCAAAATCCATCTTATATCTTCAAAGAACCCTACAGTCCACCACCTTGAAGTCCACCATCAATGACTATGCTCATCAAATAAGCTGGAACTCTACAGGAGGGGCTGTTAGGAAATGAAGCAGAAATGTCCTAAGGAACTGATGCAAGGTTTTTAACAATTCCTCATCCACTCGCCAATTTGATGAAAGTTATATAACACTCTATTCACAATACAGCATTGTACAAAACAATTGGAAAGAAGGCATTAAAATGAATAGCTAGAAATTAAAGCAGCTGTCCTCAGACAATGGCTTGCAACTCAGAGGGACTCAGGGACTCTCAACAAAACTTCATCACACAAATCAGTTTGTACGCCTGAAGTGGGGCCCTGCAGAAATTTTAAGACCATGTAGCAAAGCTTAGGCCTTTACATTAGAACTTTAGACTTTAGAATTTTGGTGCATCCAGTCAGCTAAATGCAGCAAGTACTTGGAATTTTTCAGACTTCTGATTAATTGTATCAGAGAAATGATGCTAAAAAATCATCATACTGGTTCACATCAGATTTAAAAGTTTCACTCCAAATCTGTACCATGGCAGTCGCACATATCAATAGGCATACACAAAATTAAAGGATTTTCTTTCATAAAATTCACAGCCTTCAGGTTTACAAACCAATAAAAGGAATGAAAGAAATAAAAGAAATCGTTAATCTCAATATTAAAGGAGCTGTACAAACTCCACTAAAAAACTCAAAGGACTTTGACTGCAAGGTGTCTGTTTTTAAAACAGAAAATGTGTGAGACTTTTTATTAAAATTATCTAGCCCTAAAACTAACTATACTATTTTTGCATTTTCCTATTATCAATTCTACCATCCATCTTCTGTTGAGTTCATATATTACAAACTTCTTAAAAATAAAAAACTCTAGGCAAAACATGGTGGTTAACAACAGAGAATGAGTCGAAACTAAAAAAATTAGTAACAAAAGTTTTCAGAATTAAATACATTTTTCTTCTGAAAATAAGTCTGAAAACTGAAATTGTAATTCAGGAGTTTCTGATAACCACCAAATCTGCTGTTAGTTACTACAATAGATTCAAATAGCACAAAAACAATACAATCATTAAATCTTTAAAAAATGGAGCAATTTAATCACTCACAGAGCTAGAGGGAAACAGATGATGCAAAAGATACATCACAAAAAAAAAAAAGAAACATTTGGCAATTTTTACAATGGAAAAAATAGGTATTTGTCTCCAAAAGTCAATAATTTTTGTTTATGATACTTCTGCCTTAATTGCTGTTGCTTTCTCTTCAGCTAGGAAATTTAGAAACATTCCTGCTTTTGAACCACTTCATCTGAACTTGAGAAACCACCGGTATGTTTGTTTTCCTTCTTCTAATCTATGAATAAAAATGAAGTCAAAAGGATGAGACCTCCTAATGTCATGATTAATTTAAAGAGACTAGATTTGGTTGGACTTTTTGGGCTGTGGTTTCACATAATTACTTTATTAAAGTAAATTAAGTAAATTTCCTTAATGTATATGTTTACAAGGGTTCAAAATATGCTACAGTAAATGGCAGCTGAAGCTTGCTCTAGTGAGAGTGCAAAATGGCTGCAACAGATAAAGAGCAATGGAAAAATAAGGATGCTGCTGTTGTAGAAGGTGACATTACATGAAGTGGTGACACATGAAGTGGATTGCTGTGGTCTAACTGGCTTTTTCTTAGCCTGGTCTAAACTGTCTACCTAACTAGACATTCATCTTATAAGCAAAAGACAAAAATAGGATTTGGAAGTTTGGCTTCACATCCAAAAAACCTTATTAGCTTACGCTGAGCTAAACAGGAGGGGAGGAGCTGTTCTTGTCAAATCATTAGTTCTGGAAAGCGAGTGATGCTTTCCAAACATTACAGTTTATGAATGGTTATCTGAAACTTTTAATGCCAGCTTCCTATATTTTAGCTGTTTTTCTTGTTACTAGGCGTAACCCACAAGTAAGTTAGGTTTAGAAATTGTGAGTCACCTGGTAAGGGATTTTGCTTTTCCCCTGTAGGTGAAATGGATTGTATGGTGATCATAGGAGCTTGGGTGCGAGCCACTGCCAACTAAAAGAAACAGATACTTTTCAGAAACAACAAATCAAACAAACCCTAGTTCTTAAAAGGCGTTTAAAAATAATGAAAGCTAAAAAGCAGAAGAATGGGTATCAAGGATATGTCAGCATCTCCTTCTGAAAAGGTACTGCATACGCTTCCAGGGAAATAAAAATATTGTAGGTAGACATAAAAGCCAACCTAAAAATCCCTCAGCAAATGCAGGCAGACATCTGATGCCCGGAAACCTTGCGATCCCCCATCCCTCAAATTATTAGTACAATACCTGGTGAAATTTCACAGCCAGGAAACTACAGTTAGAGACTGGGCTCTGCCAAAGTAATTTGCACGATCAAACATTCTTTTGCCAGCTAATCTAGGTAACAGCTTGTAGCAACAGCTTAAAACCATGTAGGGCTCCTGCCAGCATTTTGTGTTCTCGCTGTAGAGGATTGTTTCCAAAAAGGCAGGCTTAGCTAAGCAACAAAACAGTCACTCATCAGTTTAGCATCAACTAAACTCAACCTTCATATTAGTTTCTCAGACCTGCTCTTGTCCTAATGCCAGTCAATACCCTCTCTTCCATCTAGATAAATCTTCAAAGAACTGGTCTATAGTTAGAAATGGGACAAAAAAAAAAAGAAACTTTGTGCTGGTGATCTGGATAACAGAAGACAGACATGGGAACCATTTCTCTATTTTGTCTTTCCTTACAAAATGACAGCTTCCAACCCAGCTTTGTCTGCATCATCTGCAGAACATTCCTCCACCTAAGACTCCTCCTCTAAAGCACACAGAGCTAGCTATTATTTTCTGCATATGAATGATATACTAAAACAAACACTGTTTCCCTCTCCTGGCCTATTACATGATTATTTTCTGAAAGTCTCAACTTCATTCATTTTTCCTTTCTGTAAAATTTACCAAATCACAAGAAAATAGAAGTAGCTTTAAGATCAAAACTGCATGATTTATCCTGAGAAGATACAAAACAATTTTATTTAAGTACCAAGCTCTTCCTCAGTGTCTCACAACGTTTCCAGTAACATTAGAGGAACCACTCCCAGCACTAGACTAAACTTCCTACCTCATATAGTTCTCTAATCCTTTGAGAAAGCTCAAAAGGTTGCTTGCTTGAGTCTTTTTTTTTTTTTTTTAATGGCATAGCCCCCCATCAGCCAAGAATGAGAAAAGACTGTCAGTTTGCCTAATAACTGAGTCTTAGTACTCTTCAGTTTTCCACAGCAAATACATGCAGTAGTATAACAAGACAGCCTGCTCTGAAAGCAAATAAAAGCTAATTAGATGTAACCACTTTGGTTCTAGAGAATTGGTTAGTGCAAAGAGGTTTTCCATGCCTAGATGAACTGAAAGGGTTTTTTTGTTTGCTCAGAAAACCTAGATTTCAAATAAGCGGTCCCTCTAAATGATCTTTTTAATCCACACACTGAGAACAGAAACTAAGAATAAAGATTTTTTTTGTTTTGACAGCAAGTTGAGTTGGTCTTTTGGGAATCCTGAAAACAAAGCAATTTTCTTTTATCTGTAAAAGGAAAAAATATATATCTTTCTGTTGATACCACATTCTTTGATATAAAGCTTTGGCGATGGAAAATCTATATGACTGAGTACTTGCACAAAGGCACCAGCAGTTAAGAATACCTTTGAACAGGACAAGAAGCAGTGGCAGTAGGGAAGCAAAAAAAGGAGTGCATTTTGGCTCTGTATGACATGTCCTTTATAGAAAACAAACCACTTGTAGTGAAGTCCTTTAAAATTGGAGAAACCATGACAAAACAGATAACAGAGAAGAGTGGCCGTTTACATGATGCCAGCGGGAGCTGAAAGAAGCAGCCACAATGACCAACAAGAGTCCACACAGGTAGAAGACGGACCCCAGTGTGGTACTGTCAGACCTGTGGAGTGGAGGAATGAGGGAGGGGGAGGTTTACCTGTTTCTTTGATAGGAAAACGGGTAGGGACAGAGAAAAGCAAGGGTCACATTGTGCTTTCCTTGTAGCTGTGGCAAATACCTTAGAAATAAAGCAATAGGTATCAAGGTGGACTTGTGCATACTTGCAGCCTGCAATGTGGTTTTAGCAAACAAACATTTCTTTTCATGGTCTGCTCTAGAACCACTTTACATAGGAAACAGTAATGTAAGCCTCACTTAAAACTTGAGAAAACAGATGAGGAAAGATAAGATGATGTAGCTAACATTACGCAGGCACAACCAAAATAAGCCAAGTGTTGTAACAGCCTGAAGAGCTTCCCACTCCACACTCATTAAGTAACGAAGTGCAGAGCATTTAGCAATCTGGAATTAGAAAGCTGTTTTTCTTTCATTTTAAGTTGAGGAAAGACAAAAGAAAATTGCAATCAGGGCAGTTTGAAGAGTGCCTTTTTGTGTGTGTATGAGTGTTGGTATTGTTGCTGTTGTTTTTCAATTAAAAAAGCACCAAAAAAGCTGATGACTCAGAGCTCCCCCCAACCCAGCCAGTAACCTACTCTCAAGCTGATCTTCCCAGCTGCTTATTAACACCCGTACAGATATTGTATTTTATTTCCTGGGGAACACAATTCAAGCCTTACATTTTTTTCTATTTTTTTCTGGCAAAAAACTTACTTTAGTGATATTATTTTCTCCCCCTCCAGCCCTTGTTTCCAAATGAAATAACCCTGGTCCTGCCCTAAGCCAGTAGTTTAACAGTGAAAATAGATTTCTATACTCCTTGCACTCCAAAAGAATGAGACACAGGGACACATTCCCAGGAGGTAAGGGGAAAAAAAGCGAAATTTAATAGAACTGAGAAAGGAGCCTGGAGGTCTGTGAAAGTCTCCATGGGAACTTAAGGATACAATCTGTTGCATGTTCACTTTTTTTTTTTTTTTTTTTACTTTATTAACAGCATATTTAGTTTAGACCACCCCCTTAAAAAACAATCTATTTAGGGGGCCTAAAAAATTCCTCTCATTTTTTAAAATTCAGATGCCATTAGTGTAGGAGCTTCATTAAAAATAAAAGTAAGGAAAAAAGTTAAATTAGAGATGAGGTCCACATTTAAACAGATTTTAAAAACCTGTTTCGAAATCAGCATCATTTTAGCACAGCTCAGTTGGGTTCCAAAACTACCAGAGAGGAGCAAAATCAAAAGTCACTGTAGGTTAAAGTCAAAGTACTTTAACTTTGGCTTCCTAACAACAAGATGGCACCACCAATGGAAGTATAGATGACAGACAGCACAGTAGACCAGTTTGAAGCTAAAAATATTAAGTCTTAAGAAACTGCTTCAACTTTTTTATATTTTTCAAACTGAAGCATTTAAACTTGAGCACAAAGTTGAGTTCCACTGAAGACAGGACAGATAAACATTTAAGCACTTCACTGAACTGCAGCATAAGATCATACCTTATCTAAAAGTACTAGCTCATTTTCTACATTTTAGTATTAATCATCTTCTAGCACAAACACAAAGGGCTCTAAGACAACCATTACCACTCAACAACAGCATGTTTTTCAGCAGAGAAGGCTGACCATATCCTGGGAGGAGGAGCAGGAGCATTGCCAGCAGGTCAAGGAGGCAGTTCTTCCCCTCCACCCAGCACTTGCGAGACGCACAGCTCGAGCAGCACACCACCGTGCTGCATGAGTCTGGAGGAGAACCACCGAGGTGGACGGGGCTGGAGCACATGACATAGGAGGAGATGCTGAAACAACTGGGATTGTTCAGCTTTAAAAGAGAAGGTAAAGGGAAAAGCCTCTGCTGTCTACAGCTACCTAGCAGAGGGCCAAAGAGAAGACAGAACCAGGCTCCTCAGAGGTGTGCAGGGGTAGGACAAAAGGCAACAGAGAAGTTGGAACGCAGAAAATTTGGACCAGATGTGAAGTCTGTTTATTTTGTACCATGGAAGTGGTCAACCATAGAAAGAGATATGCAGACAGGTCATTGTCAAAACTTCACTGAAAAAGTTCCTGAGCAACCTGCTCTGACTTGTCCTGCTTTGATTAGGGATTGGATTAGACAACTTTCAGAGGTCATCTACATGATTCTTACATGAAACCCACATCACTCTAAGATTTGTGCTGGTACTGGTTATTACAACCAGTAATAATGAAAAAGTAAATTTGGTACTTCATGGTAGTCGAAAAAAAAAAATCAAACCGAATATTAGGAATTAACAGACTATCATGACACTATATGATAGTGCACTTCATTCTACTTCTATTTAAACCTTACTGGCTTTCCAATATGTATTAATAGTACTACTTTCGCAGTTATCTTAAGGAACAGCGACTGAAAAGCATCCTTACATACAGACCCTGTAAAACTCAGCCATCTCCATACCACCAACAGCAGCTCCACCCCTTTTTGCATCTTCAGTCCTAGGTTTTATTTATCAAGAACCTGTCAGTCACACTAGACTGACAGCTTTTACCCTGAATTTATAACCTCTGCAGAGAATACAAATCAATATTGAAATCAGCAAGTGTAAAATACTCAGTTGACAACTCCCCTAATTGGTATGAAATATGACATGACAATAAGGCAGAGCTTACTTCAGCCTTTCAATATATAAAGGGAGCTTATAAGACAGATGGGGAGAGACTTTTTACCAGGGTCTGTAGCGATAGGACAAGAGGTAATGGCTTTAAACTAAAATAGAGTAGATTAGACTGGATATAAGGAAGACATTCTTTACTATGAGGGTGGTGAGGCACTGGAACAGGTTGCCCAGAGAGGCTGTGGATGCCCCATCCCTGGCAGTGTTCAAGGCCAGGTTGGATGGGGCTTTGAGCAACCTGGTCCAGTGGAAGGTATCCCTGCCCGTGGCAGAGGGGTTGGAACTAGATGATCTTTAAAGGTCCCTTCCAACCCAAACCATTCTATGATTCTTAAGAGCTGTGTGCAGTTCTGGTCCCCTTTGCTTTCTCACCCTCATATCAAAAAAAGGAATATGGTAGAAAAGGGGAAAGATTGAGAAAAAGGCAAAAAGAACAATCAAATTAATGGAAGGGTTCCAACATGCAGCAGTAGTAATACTATTTTTACTGGGCCCCTGGGTACTAAAATGCACATACAGTTATACCGTATTAGTGTACTTATGTCTGGATTCACAACAAGCTAATATTAACAGTCTCTTTAGGGTGATTCTGCCTTTATTAGCATAATAGGCCTCTGCTTTAGCTACAGATGAAAGCAACAAATCAAGTACACTCTCCTTCAAGCCGCAGGAAAAAAAGATTAGGAGTTGGGAGTATTACAAAAGTTTCATAAAATCAGAAGTGGCACAATGAAGGTGAGTAGAGAACATGGTTGTTTCAAAATACGACAGAAAAAGGCCTGTATAAAATGTCAGATGCAAAATCAAAACATAGTTATGATTCACCATCCGTTGGCCACTATAAAGACAGAAACGGTGGTGAGATGGCCTTTGTCTGACACAGCATGGCCATTTTTACCAAAGCGTGAAAAATCCACAGTGCAGTAGACGTATGGTTCTTGTCTGTAGCCCAGAAGACAGGGACAACGGGCCAAATTTTTGCTACTGCAGATTATATCTCACTGGAGCAGTGATTCCAAATCAACCACCTGCTTAAGCATTATCACTGGCTGAACTAGTAATGATTTACAATATAAAAATGCAGAGAACAGATAATAATCTCTTGGACTATGCGTAGAACAAATAATAATATCTTGGGCTATGATCCTAAGAAGTGTTTTTATCACAAGAACTGAGGATTATGAAAAGCTGATGTTCATAACAGTTTTCAAATCTTCCAATTTCTGGAGGATTCACATACAGCCTATGTGAATTTGTATGTCCCAGCCACTCTGGAGTTTCAGACATGAAGTACTTCACAATAAAGTATGATTCTTCACAATTTTGTATCAGATATAATCATTAGCATCAACACAAAACCAGCATGGAAACAGCTTACTTCTATTTGCACAAAGAAGAACGCCTATGGAGAATCAGATTAGTAACCTCTTTTGATTCATTTTATAATGCTGTCAGTGTTAGCAACAAAACTCCTCCAGCAAGATGCACAGACTGTTTTTAACGTATCTTCACCATGAAGTAAAGTCTTACTGGTTTCCAGAGACAGAGACTGCCTCTGCATAAACTTCTCGAGTTCCTCAAGAGTAATTTTTGCTAGTGTCAGTGAGACTGACAGTAAGTAGCTGGATCTATGTACAATTGCTTGTAAAGCTGAAATATTTTTTGTTTGTTAATAGGAGAACATACTGCAGATCTTGCTTTCATTAAATCATTTTTTAAAAGTAATTTCCAAACTCGACACAGAGATGTCCCTTATCATCAGCTGTGACTAACTTTGTGAACAAAGGCTCCTAGATGAAATGGAATTTAAAAAAACAAACAAACCAACAAAAAAAAAAACCCAACACACTATAATGCTGCACAAAACAGCAAGCAAAAGGCATCTTCCTGCATCATGATGCTGGTTTTAGGGAAAATAGAATTAATACTCCATAATGGACAGTTCAAGGTCTCTCATGTACTATGGAATACATCTAATTTGCAAGCTGCTTTCCTTACATGGAGTGGAAATCCTTCTGATCATTTTCAGCATAATGAAGACAGAATGGCATTGCCTAAATGCAAAGTTTATTAGCAGTTTCTTTATAAATATAAAATAATTTAGAAGACAATTCTTTAAAAAGCTGTTGAAAATCCAGTAGAGTGTAAGATAATGCTTGATCTCTTTTCCCCCAGTTAAGTATGCACTACAAGATAGAATCATGCAGGTCAAGAATCTTTTCATTGCTTCTGTGCAACCTCACAGATCTAGCGGATAGAAAGGAAGATGATAAAGATTGTATTAAATTATTTAGAGACCTGAGGCCCATTTTTCAAAAAGATACAGGAATTCCCAGAGATTTCCTCATGAATTTCAATTAGATTTTTATGCTGATTTTATACTCTCATCAAGTTAACACACCATCAAAAAGAAAGGACAATATCGAAATGATAGACATGGTTCAGAAAGCACTAACCTGGGTGTACATATATAAAAACTAGTATTTACAATGCATCTCAGTCTTCCTCTTGTGCTCCCCTACTGAACTCCATCTGTTTTAAAATCTTAAACAGAAATTTTTACATTTTGGACAGACATCATGTTTTTAACCTGTATTTCTTGCGCAGCAGCTTACAGCTGGTCCTAATTAAATAAGGTGGCCCAAATAACACAAGGAAAATGGAACCATTAAGAGTGGAACCAAGCCCCCCCAGAGCTGCCATTTTGAAGGGGCACATTTCCACTCCATCACCATGTTCAACCATATTCAAAGCATTTAAGTGACCAGTCATTTCTCAGACACCTGCTGTGATCTGCCATTTCAATGTCAACAGACAGGCATTTCTTTCTTTGGCAATAGATACTAACAATAATGTTAAAATACCACTTCTAAATGTGTTGCAAGAGAATTATTCTCTCAGAATAAAAAAGAAGCATCAGGATTTCTTCAGTGTTAAGAGTAACAGCAAACAAGTTTCAGCGTGGTAGTGAGAAGAAGCACAGCAAGCTTTGGCCTGTGAGCCAGTGAGAACATACATGAGGCTCACAAGAAAACTGGAATATTTCAAAAAATTCTACATACTTTTTGATGTAACTATCAAGGAGTCACACTGTTACACACTCCCTGGAAGATATACAAAGATCAACTGATCCTCAAATATACCCTGGGCAAGGACAGGTCCATTTGTACTCAAAAAATCCCACTTTAAAGGAAGAGTGCACACATCTGCTTCACTCAACAAAGGTGATCTGCTTCAGGACCACAATGTTGGCTGTCCACACAGACCATGATATGTTATCATGTGAAAAGAAACACAGTTTATCATGGAATAACATCTAAATTTTCCTAGAGAGGAACAAAGCACTAAGAAAGCACCTGCACACCAAAAGATGAAGGGAAGGTTTTAAGTAACATTCACAGCACAGACTTGCCCCGGCACATTGCTGTCCGCCCGACGTGAGGAGATGCAATTTCAGACAGACACTGCTCTGCTGGCAGGAGGCCCTTGTGGAGAGATGCTACCAAAAATCCAGCAAGGTTTGGGATCAGGGGTTGTTTGAACTTGCTTTGTTTGGCAAGGGTTGATTTTTCCCCCATTATTCTGGTACAAGGACAGCACTGCCAAACCAGCAGAGTCCATCCTACTACTGTATTCTCAAGGCTGTACTTCCAATGGAAGCAGGCACAGCTGTCCTCACCCCTTCCCACCACCGTCACTACTAGGTACCGCGGGGCTTAGTGCAAAGGTCCTGCCTGCAGGCAATAGCTGTGCTGCTGCAGACCCCCAAGGCCACATCAAACACTGGGTTTTGGTAGAGGGCACAACTGTTTCTTTGCTGGAAGATCATCTAGGACAGACACAGTTTTGATTCACGTACATACTATATTAAGGAATGGAAGCTCCCAAGTCAGGGCTCAGCCTAGCCTGTGCACAGGTACTTTGGTTTTCAGCTCTGAACAAGGGCAAAAACCACTGTGAAACTCAAACTGCCCTGCAACACTGAAGAACACAAGGGAACATGCCCTAGCCACTAAATGAAGACTAAATAAAAAATAAGTAAAAACTGGATTGGCACCAAAACAGTCCTTTCCTTTGAGCTGGTCTACCTACACCTTACAGACTACAACAGAAAATCACTATTTTAATAGAATCAACATAACCATCTACTAAAAACAAACTTAAGATTCTTTGGGTTTTGTAGGCACTACTAACTCCCTGAAGCTATGTCCCTGGGTCTATATATCTGTGCCAGCAACCTGCTTTCAGATCATCCCAGCTGTCCCTAAAAAAGCTGCACGGGAACAAGTTACATTCAGCTTCTTCCTAATTTCAGTTGCTAATGCTCATTTTTGCAGGGAGACAAAAGAGCAATGACAGAAACAGAATCAGCAACTATGGCAGCACCAGGGCACATAGAGCAAAATCAGTAAAAATCAGTCACGTTAGACTAATAGTTACACATGGAAGATGCTGTTAGAACAAGCTATTTAAATATTTTTGGTCTGCTCAGCTTCCAAGCCAAATCTGCTGGAGTTAAGAAATAATACCAGGGAAAAACCATCTGCATTACCACCTTGTTGACATTTTTAAGGTTTCAACTTTAACATTATGACTTGCATAAACACAGCAGGCATTCTTAGTTGTAACACAATTTCAGAAAAATGACTTAAATTCCTTTCTTAAAGGCAGTAAGAGCCTAAACTGCATTAAGGGAAGAAGCTGTTTTTAAGACCAACATAAATCCTTACCTAGGGCTTCAGAAGCACATGTGCACTACCTAAAGTCAAACATGATGCAAGACAAACTTCACATAGCAATTGACAACATCCCAGTGGAAGTACATACTCAGACAACTAGTGGTTACTGAATAGCATTTCAGTTTCCCCAGGAGCTCCTGGTTTTCCTAGATTTGAGGGCAAAAAATATCACCAGCGTAGCTGGAATTTCAGGTAACCTTCCTGGCTTCAGGGCAAACTGCAGATTTCCCTTCCATGATCAGCCAGAAAGATTGGCTGTGGCACAGAGAAGGGGCAGAATTTTACCAAGACATGCAGGTCCTCTCTAATGCACATGAGCTACTCACTCTTCCAGGATGTTTAACTACTTTCCAGAGGCAAAACAAGTTGTTATGGATTGCACTAAAAACCAGAAATAGTATCAATTCCTACTTCCTGTTTACCCAAAAAAAGAGAGGGGACAATTACTGCATTTAGAATTTGTCAGGCTGCAGAGACTGATGAACATGAAGGCATCATCAAAACTGCTTCATACTATCATGAGTTACAGCAGTCTGGTTGGCACTGGATTGAGTCAGGAAACAATGAAAGTTAATTTTCAGTGTCAGATATAAGAAGCATCTGCATCTTTATATGGATACCAGGAAAATATTTTCATGTTTCTCAGTAAGAGCATCATTGCCCAACTGTGCCTTCTGCCACCTGTCACCAACCTATTAAGCAGGCTGAAAGGAAAAATTCTTGGGCAGGAAGTCCGGGGGAAACTTGTAAACAAAAACAGAGGGAGAGCAAAGCTGGAAGAAAGCTGGAGTGTTTAGGCCACCTACGTTTCAGGGTGGATTTCCAAATATCTCCATTCACTGACCTTGTATTTGCTGGCTTTCTCTGAGCTGCCACTTAGTCACTGAGAGAAATTGCTACTGCTGATCATGCAGGCTGCGAAGCTAATCTGAGAAGCTAATTCAGTTCCATTCTCCATCTATACACATCTTTATACATTCTCCACCTATATACACCTATATGCATTCTGCACCTACACAGCTACAATGAAGACACCAGCAGGCAAGCATGGGAGAAGGTGGAGAGTGGAGGCAAGAATGACTTGCCTAACTACAGCACATGGGAAAAAAAAGGCAAATATAAAATCAAGTTTACAACATAGAAATGACACCACCTTTGATGAGTTCACACTCTCAGACTGACTTTAGGCAATGAGACAAACAGAGGGAGTTTTCCATTTTGGACAGCACTAGGGTTACATATGCTAGACAATGATAATTTTTCATAGAAACACTGATAGAGAAGGAAAAAGCAAAGTATGCCTGCAGTTATAAACTGATTTCTGCAAGTGTTTTGCCAAAGCTAATTACCAGCCTACGACTGCATGCAGGAATCGTCATTCAAGTACCTAACATTCATCTAAAGGGAATGGTGGATGTTCAAGATCAAATATAGTAAAACTTGCAGAGTAACACTGAGACACAACAGCCATCTGACTTGATCTCCACATCTGACACACTAAAACACAAACGAATCATTTGCATTACCAAAAATTACTCAACTATAAATTCATACTTAGTATAATACACTAAGTGCAAGCTACAAGAAAAGTTTGGCCATAGCATGGTAACTTTGAGATCAATTCCACCACAAAGAAAAGTAGTTTCCTTAAGGACAGAAAATACTATGAAGTCCTCCCCTCCCTGGAGAAGTGCTAACTTTGACTGGGGTAAGGGGAGGATACACATAAGCCCCCCCCAATCAATTATCTTTACATTTAACAGTATGCCTGTACATTAAGTTATACAACATATTTTAACACAGAAGCTCACTCACTTGTGAAGAAAATTAATTCCTCTGGGCAATACGCAGTTTAGGAAGCAGTACAACTACGTGCATCTCGGCAAGTAAGGCAGTGCAGTAGGCAGGGATCACCAGGTCGAAGTCATTTGAAGCGGAGGTCCCTAGACGTACACGACACGTGATTTGTAGGTTTTATGTCAGACTAGATTTAGCCTGGTCCCCTAGGCAGAACATTGCCACACATGGGCTGTTAGAACCTGCCCTGAGACTCTTATCATTGATTTGAACCTTCACATCTCAAAAAAAGTCTGAGCACACTGAATGCATCCCTGGAGTGGACCTCTGTTTAATTACCCCTGAAGGAAGTTACCCCATGGGCACTAACACCACTTTGCAATCTGACCAAAGAGTATGTGAGGGTGGTGACAGGCGATGCGAAGAGACTCACCACAGAGCTACGCTGCTGTTTGGAGGCAAAATGCTGAGGCAGATATAGTCAATGTATCTTTTAGTAGCTGACAGCAACTGGAATGGTTCTGCATAAAACCATGCTAGGAAAAAGGCAATATAAGCTGCTCCTGTGAACTATCAGGTTTTATTTAAAATTAATTTAGAAGAAATACAGGACAAAATTAATTCAGTATTTTGTAACACTAGCACAATGTATTTAATCATGTGGCAGCTCCCTATAGGTTTGAGTCTTATTCTTTTTCCTGTCTTTCCCCCCAGCCCCTTGCCTCATTACTAGTTTTTCAAGTTCAGCCTAAAAACTAAGAGTCACCTCAGGTCCTTTACCACTCTTGTTGATAGCTTTTGACAAGAAACAGAAGATTTTTTTTTTCTGCAGAATAGATTTTTTTCTCAACAAATTTGTAAGGTCCTATTGCCTCCAGTAGGGATGTACATCTTTTTACTAGACAAGCTTAGTAAATAATGATAAAAAACATAGTGGTTGGAGTGGGAGCAGGGGAAAAATAAAGGCAAGTTCTGAGAGCTGGTTATGTTCCATGCCCTCTTCTTGTATTCTGGATTTTCAGGGACAACCAACACACAACAAGTGAGAAAGAATTTCCAATTTTAGAATAGATTCATCAAAAGAGGTAGGGAAAGGTTGAATAAGTTGGCTTTTAATTTTTAAAATCCGTTTAAAGAAGTGTTTACCATGTTGCTACTGAAAGTTGTTGGAAACTAAAAGTATGCTTTCAATTCAAATAAAGACCAAACCTTGTCCGTCAGGAACTTGGTTTCAGAACAAATTTAGGTACACATTATTGTTATTAAGCCAATGGCAATATGAACACTGGAGAGATTAACTTATCAATGTTACTGCAATGTGTCTCCGTACTTCCAACTTCAGAGAAGGCCACTATTTAAGTGCATTTTAAATTTAATAGTTTCAATACAAGCCTTCACATCAAATACAAATTACTTTACTTTCTGCTGTTCAATGACAACACTAGCTTTTCTTTGGACTGACGTGCACATACCTTCTGACCATCTGAATGCAAGTCTCAAGGCAGGTGTCCCATTCTCGCAGTCACCTGCAGCATCCCAGCTCACCTCCTCCTTCCCAGCCTCGCCCTGCGGACACTGCTGGCCATTTCCCAGCAGTCGGTGAGGTCTCAGCTCCTGCGCGTCTCACAATTCCCTCACCAGGTTGGTGCTGGTTGCTTAGAAACACCACAGGAAAGGGGATTTTGTATCGGCTTTAGATAATGACAAGCTCAGTTGATAGCAGCCGACTAAAAATTACATTCTTTTAAGTTTTTCCATATTTCAAACCAACCTTTGGAGTATTAAGAAAAAGCCATGACATTTAAAGAAGCTGAGCAAGAGCCAGGACTGAACTGGGACAAAGGAAAGCAGAAACCTGTGGTTGTGAGTCTAGCTGTAATTTACTGAAAGAAAAAAAAACCACCAAACTTCTCAAGAGGTAGTTTTGAAGAAAACAATTTGCTGCTGTCAAATGAGAGGGCTTAGAAGAAAATGTCTACTTGTGCCACAAAAATACAACCGATCACTCCCACATTGACTCCAAGTCCATCAGGTCATTTACAGCTGGCACCTCCAGGTGTGTTGCAGACCTCTGAACAGGAATGCTGGCTCTTTCACTTTCAGTCCAGATGTGGGAATGTCCGCCAGCAGCTGTTTCTGCTTGTGTCACTCTGTGTATCATGGGCAGCAGCTGGCTGACAAGGTGATCCAGGTGACAGTGAAACCCAGGTGACTGAATGGGGCATTTTGCAGGAATACTACACACTACATTCTGCAGCTTTAAAATAGCATATGAAAATGGAAGTGCTCCAGTATCACTTATCATTAAAGGAAAGCACACAAGTTTCCCCTGAGAAATACTGAGGCTAGGCTGTAACTCACCACCCACAATGGACAACAGGAGAAGCAGCAAAGATGTGGGACTGAGCGACATTTCTATCAGCAAGAAACACCTTATATTAAAAAAACCCCAACAGCCTCTACAAAATGAGCTGGGGAGGCGGAAGCTTGTGGGAGAGGACCAGATGCAGAGGGGTGAACCCCCACACATACCAGCAAAGGAGATCAGCACACGTTGCCCTTATTCGAAAAGGACACAGAAGGGTAGATCTGGCTCTAGCGCCTGGAAGCTTTGCAGTTGAGTCAGGCGACTGCTCTTTCTTCTGTGCTCGCTACAGATGGTCTGCAGCAAGGGTGCTGTCCTATGCCGCTGTGAAGCCAAGTATTTACCTCAAAAACACCCAGCGACCCTCTGCCACACAGCTCACTCACATGTGCTCAAATTTTTCACCAGTATCCATCACAGCAACAGAGAAATAGTATTGTATGGAGGAAGCGCAAGCCTCCAAAGATGTGATATATGATGCCATTTATATTAGAAGAGAGGCTGAAGATTTTTTTTTTTTACATTGATTCTTCCAGATAATTCACTCCGTAAACTAACTTGTGAGCATAAGTCTGTAAGAAATTAAAGTAATGTCATCGCCCTGTGCCACAATACAAGAATTCAGATTTTAAACAAGAGACCTTTCTCAGTAAAGGACAGCAACTCAATTCTGTGATTGAGAAGAACAGTATTTCACTTCACCATTCATGTCTGATAGATAGTATTGCAATGACATTGATTTAAAACAGGAGGCTTCTCTATTCTCAGTGGACAAAGACAATGATCACAAATGTCACCTGACACACTTATTCCCGGGCCCCAAGTAGAGAGAAGGTCTCAAAAGTGACATAACAATGGCAAAAAAAATATAGTTCTGTCTAGAAAAGAGACATCAACATTTAAGCAAACATTTCAGACTACCAGCATACAAAATGAGCGCCAGCATACCCTTTCTTCTGTGCAAGGTGACACTGAACCATCCTGACTCTTCAGCCCATGAAGCTCTACCAATACGTACTGCCGTAGGAGAACAATCCCCTAACTCAGCATTTGTTATCCAATTTCATCATGTAAATCAAGCCTCTTAACATCCTTCCTAACACCACACTGTACTTACACTTTGTTCCTCCTGAAGGCCAGGTATTTGTTTTATAATCTCAAAATTCACCAACGACAGTAACTCCCTGTGACATTACACCAGAAAGAGCAACTGGAAGGATTGTATAGATTGTAAATTTTCCACAAATGCATTGTGTAACTTTTAAACAAGTAAAGAAAAGTCTTTACACTAAAACCAATTTAAATTATTCCAATCTCAAGCACTGTGACACAGGTCTAACATCTGCGTCTCCACCATCTTCCCTTATTTTACAAGGATGGAAATAAATATTTAAGAAGGCAATAAACACATTAATCTGTCACTGAAACAGTGACTTCTGGCTGTTCACATTTGGTATATGCTGGAAGGCAAGTATCAAAGAAATGGGGATACTAAAAAGCAGAAAATCAAAATTAATTACAGCATGACAACAACTTTTCAGTTAATAAGAGGAGAACAAATGTTTATTTTTTGCTTGCTCTTGCTTTCTCAAAAAGCACCACCACCAGCAGTCTGGCGTCAAAGAAAAAAGTGAATAATGCAAGACTTTTCAGAATGAACTATACAAATAATTCAGTTGCTTCTTAAAGTGTACTTCATGTTTTATATACAAAATAGAGGAAAAAAAAATCCATAGACTGTATTTTAAAAGAATTTTTCTTACACTCAGTGGACATACGCAGTTTCAAGAATTGAAGAAAAGTAAATTTAACCTGGAAATGTATCCAGATATGTACTCAGAATGAACATTTCAGCCATCTCTTCCAGGTATACCAAAGAAGTGCATCTGATGGTCTTGCTTGACTCCTAAGTAACAAATCCTTCTGGACATGGATAGCCCAAAAAGGTCTGAATAGAAAGATTCATTAATGACTTATCCTTTTTTTTTTTTGGGGGGGGGGGGGGGGGGAGGAGAAAACCAGTGTCATTAAAACACTTTTAACAAGGGAAAAGCACTTCCCTTCTCCCCGCTCTTTTTCAGAGTCTGGTTGTTCACGCTAATATTGCAGATTCTCAGAATTATTGGATAAACTTCAGCTGTGGCTTTTACAAGCCCAAGTTTGTTTTTCATGCCAGCATGGCAACACTGTCATAGCATGTGCAAAGTGCCCAGATTGATCTTTTGGAAAGTACATGAACTCAGAGTAGGATATTGCTGAGATGCACCACTGCGTCACTCATTCACAAATGATGCACTACCCTAAATGGAAATTATTTTACTGAAAATGTTACCTGATGACATAATGCTATCACAGAAAGTATCAAAAATCCATCCTAATCCCAGAAATTATCACAACTTCCTGCTAACATATAGGCAAAGTTTAGGACATTGTTTCCAAGGACTAATGCACAAGACTCTCTATCCTTCTGGATGTGGACATCCTTAGTAAATAAGCTATAGAAGAAAAGAAAATTCATTTAAGGCAGGCTGACATGACAGATACAGACCAAAAGTAAGCATGGGCAAAATTTCAAGTTCTGATTTCCCTAAAGTACAGCAAAACCCGCAGTTGCAAGCAGCAAGTCTCAGTTCAATCTTTCCTAAGCATTCCTTGTAGATACCAATTCATTAGCCATTGTTATTGAAACAGTAGAAGAAACAAGAAGTACCAATCCCCATAAAGTACCACGAGAATTAAAGAAATCAAAAGACAAAGGTAGATCTCAACAAGTAATAAAAACAGGTTAAAGAAATGAAGAAAACATGAACCAGCTAAAAGCTATATGACAACAAGCATTCCCCAGAGCTCATGATTCAGTAAGTCTGTACTTCAAACATGCATTGGGGATTAATTTGTGACTCCTGTTTTGACTAGAAAGCTTTTCATACAAATGTAGATTTCACCCTGGAACCAGTCAAGATGCAATGCATGTGGATTGGCTGTCTGCATCTGTCTTTGGGGATGCATTGACCTAGTTAGCTATCTAATGCAATTTTTCGTGATCACTTTTTAAGATTTTTCTTTGTGTTGCTTAGCATTAATTTTTGAAGAGACTGTAAGAGTGTTACTGCACTTGTGCATGGCAGCTCAGCTCAGATAAGGAGAGCACAGGAACAGGCTCCATTGATGGTGTTGGGTTTCTAAAACACTTGAGAAAAGCATTACAGCACCCTAAGCTTGTGAGAGAGAACAAGTCAAGCACCAGGCTTCAACTACAACAGTAACACCAGCTGAGGCAGATGTCTGTGACAGCCCGCATGTCGCACTGAGGGTTTCAGACTTGTGTGAGACCTATAGTCCACAGAGAAATCTTCCTCACAGGCATCTAGAATCCCACCACAAGTCAGTGATAATAAGTTGTTGTTTTACCTGCACAGAAATTACTCAGACCAACCTCCAAACAAGGGTATACAAGAGAATATAACCCTGAATGAATTGGGACTCTATTCAAGGACCAAGGTGCTTAAGCCATGGAATAACAGCCTGAACACTTGCTTGGTTTAGCAAGTACTGACAGAAGTGTCAGTACTAAGCCAGCTTCATCAACATCCGCGCTTGGAACTTCTGAAGACCTGCCACCCATGGCTGGCACGCACCCTCTGCCCCCTACTCAAGGTGCATATATGTGCTCATGTACTTTAGCATAAAATTTTGAGGATGGCCTAGTATTGCCAGGGGTAGTTGTGGAAGCTGAATCCCATCACAAGCCTCACACAGCCCTTGGAAACTTCTTAGGTGCAAAGCCCTTGCTTGTTCTCTCTCTGTAAAGTGGGATTAATAGGACTTCATTCCATTAAGGATTTTGGAAATACAGTTATTCAGAAATCAAGAGGTGCATACTCTTTATATAGCGGCACTTCCTAATCAGATTGCAAAACAACAAATAACTTTGCTAGAAAAGGCTAAAGAACTTTGTTAACTGGAGGCAAATGCTACAAAAAAAATCAGTTCAAAAAAACTTAATTAGTTGCTGTAAACTTTTGGAACATTTTAGTTGTTACCTTAAAAACAAAAACAAAAACAACCCAAAAAAACCCCCACACATCTAAACATATAAGAACATCTCCTGAAAAACTGAAAAAACCCTCAGATTTTAAAAAAAAAAAAAAGTTACAGAATTAAAATCAGCACTTATGTTCCACACTGTAGTTAATCTATGGTTAAAGCTTAAGTATGTGTAACGTACTAAAAGTGTGCATAGGGAGACCAGGCAATTTCATGGATGATAAATCAAAAATCATCACAAACTTGAAGAGTACTTGGGTAAAATATCATACAGGCTCAGGCTCTTCTACTCTTTCCTAGCATTTGCTGTTGACTACTGCTGAATCAAGATTGGGCTAATAGGACTACATAAACAAATACATAAGCAGAATTACAGGCAATTTAATTCTTTCATTTTCCATAAATGTGTGAATGATTCTCTTCACTTCTGCATGTCCTTCTAATATTACTGCTGAATGCTCTTCTGGTTTTGCCAACACATACATTTTGTTAATTAAAAAAATCATGCAACTATCTGTCTGCAGTCACTTAGTCCATACATTATCTTTAGTAAATGAGACAAGAATAGTCATCTAGCAGCAGATTTCTTACCACTAGAAGATGCCATGTAACAGTGAATAGTAAATGGTGTAAGCACTTTTCACAGGTGACACATACAGTATGTGAACTATACTGTGTCTCAGAAACATGCTGTAGTCAAAGCACTTAATACCTTGGGTCTATTCTCAGTTCTAATAGAAATTAAATCACACTGCCTCAACTATTCTTTCTGTGGAACAGCAGATTGACCTTGATCTCTCATCATTGAAGCTGTATAAGGACCATAACCTATGGGCTATCCAGTACCTAGAATCTTAGAAGAGTAGAAGAGTTGTAAGAGGAACTGAAGCCTTTATTTCCAGCCACAATACTGCAAATGGAAGAAAACAGGAGAAAGTGGTTTGCTTGCGCTTTTAAGGAGTTTGGCTCTATGCTGTGCTTCTGAACAGTTCAGGAACACAGTGCAATTTTTTTCCGTTCAATAATACATGGGGTTTTTTTAAAAAAAAGAGGAAAAGGCAAAATTTTCTTGTTTTCAGGATCACCATTAGCCCACAATTACAAGTTACTTTAGCAAGCACATAAGAAGTTCCCTAAGTCATCCAGTTACCACAGTAATAGATGTTCTTGCACGTTCTTACTAAAAAATATACATAGCTACACCCGATGTTCTCTGTTCTATCTACACAGAAATATAAATCACTGAAAAAACACCACACAAACTCTCTCTAAAGACAAATAAGACTTTGCACTTCATATAACCCAATCCTTCAAGTAAATCACTTGCAAAAATTTTTCCAAATTAACAAGTACTTTTAAAACCTTCTTGAACTAATTTAAGTGTTAAATCCAAGTTCATTCTACATGTGAAGTTTGGATATAATGCATTACTACAACTCAGGCCCTAAAGGCAACACAGACTGTAAAAGCAGTTTATACATCATTCAAGGTTTATATTCTTAATGGAACTCAAATTGTAGATGATACTTTTTCTCTTTGTAGCCATTTCAACTACTATAACCTGCCACAAAAAATCCTGAAAACTACTGTGTTCATCACCATAGCAACAAAATACTACACTTTTGAGTATGATATCATATAGGATTCATACAAAATTGATTAGTAGTTTTCAATGGTTATGTCTTACAGTTAGAACTCACAAATTTTGCCTAATATAACACTAATGTCTCAATATCATTATTACAAAATGTAAGCAAAAATTACATCTAATACTGATATCAGATATGCAAATTTGCAAACATGTTAAGAGTGTAGAGGGGAAGTTTTATCACCAAATAAAACTAATACATTTAAGAAGAACTACAGGAGGAAAAGAGGATTGTCTGAAATTATCCAAGTCATGATAAAAGAAAACTATTTTAAACTGCTGAGCTAAAATTGTAGACAGCTCTTCAGATTCATGAGGTTCCAAAATACAAGGTGGGAAAAGGCATATAAGAGGTTTTGCAGGTTAATTTCTCTCTACTGGAGTTAGAGAAGAAATGAACAGAAGTTTATCAGCAGGGAAGAAGAGTGCAAGCTTATAAAAACTACATTTCAAAATAACTCTCAGTTGACTTTGAAAACCATTTTCAGCTGATAAGAAAAAACCCTAAAAACTCAAAGCATATTAGAAGCCCTTATTTTAAAGTATTTTTGTGATGTAGTATCTCCTAACATACCCATTATAAATTGCACAGTCTAGTAAAATGCAGCTGCATCTGTGAAAGACCAGTGAACGTTTTCCAGAAGTCACATTTTTAATGGATCTGCCTGCACCTGAACAGAGAATATCTTGACCTCCATCAGTCACATTTTGGAGGGGGCTGTCAAAGACAGTGCTATACAGACCAGCTGATATTTTGTACTTGATGCCAGGCTCACACAGCACAACAGACGACTGCCTGCAGATGGTAGGGAATGTTTCTAGGATGAGAACAGAATGCTAAACTGAGTGATGACTTCTCAAATTTGTAAAATACAAATAATTTGCCTCAAAATAACTAAATAAAAAAGTAAATTCTACCTCATTTGTAATGCTACTGGGTTACACTACAGTTGCTTTAAATATAGAATAAATTGTTACATTTAAAAATGTGTCTTTCTGTTTATTTCAAAGATTTATACCCAATACAGCATGTCAAGAAATACTTAAAATGCAAACATTATGATTATGCAGCCCTGGAGTACATATATTACTCCTAGGCTTACAACATTATTCATTAACCATAATTTGGTACAATTATACATGGATTTATATCATATAAAACTGGGCAGTTTTTCCTAATAAAGCATTCAACAACAGCTTCATTGGCTCCTGGCAGCTCAGATATCCAAAGCCCTTTCCTTAGGTCTCGACTCTTCCTGTCGGATGGGAACTGGACCACTCAAACCCACCATCCTAGCACCATAAGCAGCAGTCAGGTGGCACAGACCGTATGTCTTTTCATGATATTTCATTCACTGTCTTTGACACTGAGTAGTTAATACCGATCATCTGAATTACCAAAGACAACCAAGTAAGCATCCACTGTGATGAGGGCAATGACTCTGCATCTCATAATACCAGATTTTCTGCATTTAGGCTGGTATTTTCACATTAAATATTCTCAGGTTATAACTTTAAGAAAATCTTGACTTCTGTTGCAAAAAAAGTTTCCATGAAATCTGACATTAAGATCAACTGAAAGATCCAGTTTCAAACTTGGAACAGTACCACGTGTTCCCATCCCACCAAATTAATATAAACTTTTCAGGTACCTGTCAAGCTCTGTCTCTGTCAGGGTATGGCGCAACAAATCAAAGCGTGCAAGTGACCAAAAAGATACCATTTGGTTTTTATGTATGCACACACTATGCTTAAATAACAGCAAGTTTTGGCTGCAAAACATAATCTGATATATGAAATAGGCTGCCTGTACTCCCTTCTTAAAAAAAACAAACAACAAACCCCACAGATATTGAATCCTCAGGCCCCTATAATGTATCCTACTGATTTTGGGAAGATTTGGAGACCAAAAAAGTAAACAGCTTGAGGGATACCAAGTATGACAGATGGGGGCAGGATGATTAATTTGAGGCCACTCCCTCACAAATAGGTGGTATTTGAGTATTCTGTAACAAATCATTCTTCTGGGAATGTACTTTGAAGGGATGTGAAGCTCCAAACAATCCAACCTACAGATGAAATGGTGTCTTAGACATCTTCCATTGTTATACTGTGCCATAATTAGAGTAGGATAAGCACTTCTCACTATATTGAACCCTATTTATTTCCAACCTGTTATCCCCGACCCACCCCACCAATCTGGTGTTCTTTGGTAAATACTGCTTTAATTTATCTTCCGTTGTAAGACTCTCATAACTCTTGTCCCTGGGTACTACTAAAAATAATCATCACTTAACAAAACATTAAAAATTTAAAATCCCAACAAAATATGAAAGATGCAAGGGTAATACAAATCACTATTAAAGTTTAAGTCTACTTGATAATAACAAAAGAGCTGTATAGCATTTATACACAGACTCCTATTTTTGCTACACACAGTGAAAAGCAAGGAGGCAAAATTAAAGGAAGGAAAAATAATACCAGAAAGAGCTTACAGTTCAAAAATTTTAAAAATTTATTATGGGTCAATATAGATGCATTTTTCTTTAATAAAAACCTTGTTTTCCTGTGGCTATAAAATGAACTATTCTGCAACTGTCACCTTTATTTTAGACTAGCAACAGTCAGAACCACCTACATTTTAAATTTGCTTTTATTACCATAGAAACGTATGTTTGCTTTAACTAAAAAGGAAGTCTCCTGGCTCATAGTCAATCATCTACTTTCTATATCATACACTACAGCAGATATTATAATTTATTCATTTATATATCCATACTTGCACTCTCTTTAAGCGAGCTACATCCACCTCAGCTACAATGAAAATCAGAGGTGGTTTATGTTATATAAGATATTTATACAACATTTATATTTAAATTAAAAGAAACCAGTGCAATCTATATAATCACAAAAGGACATAATTACTTTAAAATTATTTATGCTCTTAAATCAATCCTTTTATTAAATATTTGTAATTACACCTTTCCATGTTCAATAAGTGATGGCAAACAGGTCAAAACACACCAAAGAAAATGGTATTTTTGTTCTCCTTGTAGCCACTGATGCCTAGGAAAATACACATAAAAATTAAAAAATGTTCAGCACTGATGAAAAACCAAATATATTCATGTAGTTTTAGTACCAAAAGAAAGATCTACTCTCTTTCTGCCCTAAAGTACTGTTCTACAAGGCAAAGAAGTGCCTGGAAGTCCTCACAGCCCCAATTCACATGGGTTCGGGCACACAGACACCCCACAAATGCCAGCAGGTTCCCACTGGCCCCTGCCCACCCACTGCAGACTGGCTGCCAGAACAAGGCTATCATGTGTTACAGCAAAGATGCTAATTTCATAACCTACGATAAAAACTGTCATTTCACTATAAAAGGGCAGAATAAACATGCAGCATGTTCAATTAAACATATTTAAGCAGTTACAAGCAATACAGCAACTTGAATTCTCAGCAGTTTCTTAGCAATTCTGCAAGTTCCTTGCAAACGAAGAGGGGAAAAATAACATGCTAGGTTTGCCAACACTAAATATTGGCCTGAAGTCAACTCTATAAGGGAGGAATTGGATGCTTACTAAGTATGGCAGGGAAAAGAAGAAGTTTTTCAAGCCCTTGCAACCTTTAGTTAGGGAATAATTCTAAATGTAACTTACAATATTGGAGAAAAAATTTCTTCTTCACTCATAAATCATCATGGCTGCATTGTGAGAAAATGTACTTTGACTAGATAACAACATTTTCTGTATGACTTTTGGTAAATATTTGAATATCTGTAGACACTGAACTATACTGGTTTTGAAAACATTATTTCTTATTCAACAGAAACAGAAATATTCAAATATGTGCAGAATCAGAAAAAAAGTTCAAAACCACCATTATCCATAAAAGCCATATTTACCTCTGAATGTTCACGGGAGAAAAAACAAAAAACCAAACAAACATATACAAATTGACCACTACTAGAACAGTGGAGGAATCCTTTCCTCATTTAAGACATTTAACAGAATAGTGGTTTCCTGGGATGTATGGGGGGGGGGGGGAAGTGCTAGAAAATGACAACTGGCTTTTGATGAAGGAATTGGTGGTGGTAGGTTTTGTGGTTGTTTGTTGTTTTTTGTTTTTAATTTGTTTGTTGGGGGCGGGTGTTGGTTTTTTTAGCAAAAGGGAAATCTGAAAACAGGGGTGGAGAGGGACCAGTTTTACTGATTCTTTAAAAATTTTCTTATTTTGTTAGCTGAGCTATTCAGAGCTTTATTTGTACAGGTAATTCTGGAATATGATTGAATATTGTTTAATACGCGAAAGCCACAATTTCCAAAGAGTTTATACTAAAAATTTCAAGTTTGCAATGCATTTGTTACAGCTTCACATAGAAAAATTCCAAAGCACTATAACACTTCCAAAAAAAATATGTTTAAGTTTCCTGCAGTTTCCTCACAGAAAACTGACAAGCAGAAAGAAAGTCTAAATTAATTAGATAAATTATTCGTTGTGAATTATTCATGCAGCATTAGTTATCTCACGCACACACATGCTTCAACCATATAAACCCCCTGTAATCTACATGGACATTTTCCAGGAGACCAGTAATATTTTAGAATACAAAACAGCACAATAAAGATCCTAGAAAATACTTTACTTACAGAAACACCACATGAAAAGCATAAGCCCACACACACATTCATTCAGATGATAAAAGGAAAAGGTGGTGCTCACCCTTCCTATTCCGGAGTGAAATAACATAAGGAGGAAGTTCTTTCCTAAGGATTTGCCTCTACAGCAAGACTAGCACACTACTACACTGTTATTGAGCATCACTATGGCCTAGTGATGTTCAATGGGGATGCCATTAAAAAAAAACCAACCAAAAAGGAAAGCAGAATTCTAACTGTTTGCTGACTGAAAAACTATGAATGCAATACAATTCTGAACTGGTTCACCACTTGTAAAAATTATGGTCGAACAGAATTAATGTAAAGAAAGAAGCTGTTTCTCATCTCCTGGATAAAAGCACTAGATCTAAATACATATTCTGGTCAAATAGTCAACATGGAAGTACTACACCATTTTTCATTTATTTTCAAAAGGAAGAAATCCCAACAACTTCCTTTCTTAGCATAGGGAAAGCCCAAGAATATTTGTGTAAGGGAGCATTTGAAATGGATAGTCTGGGAGTCACAGCAGCAACATGCTCAGCAGCAAACTACATTAAACTATTCTTTCTTTTTTTTTTTTTCTTTTTCCAAATCCATCTTCAGTCAAACAAAACACAATCCACACATGGCAGTATGCCAGTTGTGACAGACTTCACATTGGTTGACAAGATTTACTGAAATGCTCAGTGCATTAATACTTTGGATGAACTATCAGGTGGCGTACAAGGATAGCTGCTTATTCTGAACCAAACCCTTCAGGTTTGCGAGAAAAACGAAGTATCCTGGAAACAGAAAAGATCAAAAAAAACCCAATGCTGTTATTTTAAAAGGCAAGAGAAAAAGATGAGCATTGGACAAAAATCAGGTGTACAATACCTTGGTGAAGGTCTCTGGAAAAAATAAAGCCTGACTAGACTGCAGGAGCAGAATATGGTCTTCTGTAAAACAAATAAGTGCAAACACTGTTTAAAACCCTTCTTCCTCCCTAATGGTTTCTTCCTATTAACAAACTACTTGAATTTAAACAGGCTGTATAAACACTGTATTCACCTGACCACAGAGCCAAAGAAAAACTACTGCTGTTGAAGAACCATTAACATCTGGTGGGTGGACCAAGTTCTGCCCTTGTGCAAAGCCTGTAACCTAGGAGACAGCAGAGTCAGCTGAGCACTGATGTGGTTCTTACAACATGGCAAAGAACAGTAATTAAAAAAAAAAAAAGAGCTTTTTAAATAGTAATGATTATGCCGAAAAGGCTAAAATGGGACCAACAGGTAAAGTTTGCTCAGCCACTTGTCTGTGGCATTTACATATAAATATTGTTATCAAAAACCTTAAATCCATTTTAGAGTTTCCACTCATCTTCACAAGGTCAGAAAGCAAAGAAGCTGCAAGATTACCTCCAATTTTTGCCACAGCACCTGCTCTAAGGCCTAAATAATGAACCATATTACTAAGCTTAGTAAAGTGTTATAATTATTCCTCACCAGTCTAAAAAAATTTTCCCCCTATGCCCATTAACGTTTTCACACAACAAAGTATATTTTGTCTGAATACTGAAGCTCACATTGCTGCATGTGAGCAGGCAGCTCAAGTGGGAGCGTTTGGCTTAGAATTGTGTATTCAGTGCAGATGCTGGATCCAGCTGGGAAACGATGAAGAACCAGGCCTTCTTTTTTTTTCTTTTCCTTTTTTTTTTTTTTTTTTTTTTAATTAACTGAGCTCTTGAATATGATTAGGAGCAGTAGAGGTACCATAATTTTATTACTTCTTGAGAACAATATACATAAATATAAAAAACAGATCCAGAATTTCAGGTGAGAAACAAGTACATCAGTGTAACCACGTTAGAAAAAAACAAAGGCCCAAAGGCCAAATTCCGCTGTGAAGGTAGTGTGTGCCCATCTCTCGCACAAGCGTACACAGGAAATTCAAAATTATATTTCCCATTTCTAACACAACCAAGCTACCACACTCCAGGCATCCCACCTCAAACCAAACCTGCTCTCCAGCACACTGACTCCAAGGCTTGGAGTCTTGGTTTGGTCCATTCAGACCAAAGAAGCAGGAGCCTGGTGAGCTGGTGAGCACGACGGCAGCAACAAAACCTCGCACTGCAATTTGGAAGAGGTTATTGCACCACCATCAGTGGCAAGGCGGGCCTACTGCCAGATGCCACAAGCCACCAGCTAAATGGTGTAGCTTTCCTTTAAGCTGATGTATTCTGCCCTTTCATTCCCATCCCGGCATTGAAATCCTATGACCACCTTTTACCAACACAGGCTTCTCTCTCTCAGGCCCACCTCACTTCCTTGGGCTCCCTTCCCAGTGTAACAAGCTGTGTGTGTTATGGACAGTATATAGGTGTCTCTCACCACTTAATTTCTCTCCCATTTCTGTACTGAGTAAGGAACAAGTCTTATTACTGTTCAGAATAAGTTTTGCCTCCCAAATATGCAAGAACCACTTCCTTCAGGTCTTTTTTTTGCTGGTCTTCCCACCCACCCCACCCCTTTCCTCATATTTCTAAGTCTTTTCTGCTTGCTTCATTCATTTACTATTACTCATGTTATGCACATCCATTTTTCTTTTTGTTGAACAAGAATATTCCCCCCCAAGTCCTTGAAGTTCACTTCTGCCAGGAATATTTAGTCTAGCTTTCCTAAAATCTCACCACATGCCACGCTATTTTTGGGGTTTTTTTCCCCCAGGCTAACTGGGAAGGAACTACTGTAAATGTATACAGTTACAAATGCTGTTTAAAGGTTATGCTATTATACAGCAGATTTTAATGACAGGCCAAGTTATACAGCTAAGCACTACTTTGAGAAAACCCAAGAAATGCGTGTAGCTTACTACTTTCTAGAACTGAACTGAGCTCCTAGAAGGCATGGAAATTGGGGCCAGAAGCCAATAGCTTCTAGAAACTGATCTAGCCCAAGTCAGTTGGACTAGCTTGTTTAAATACAAAAACCAACAATCTTTTGTGTTATAGAAAAAAGGTACTTTTCTATAAATTTGAAGTACTGTAGCTAGCCCTAACAGATAATAAACATGAAACAGAGAAAATGATAACACCTGAACAGCCAGCCAAAAATGCCTAATTTGGGCTGTTCATATTAAGACAGAAAAATAAACTATTATAGTGAAATTTGTGGGGAGGTGGGGGTGGGGTATAGGGATTTGTTTGGTTTTTAAGCACAGGTAACAAATCCCTAGTCCCCTGGACATGACTGAAATAAAGTACCCTATCCTTATCACAGCCTCTCCTTCAGTCTTTTTTTGCTTTAGAAGAACCACATTCTCCCATGAAAGGATCTAAATCACTAGTCTTACTCTTCCAACGTTTTTTTCCACTCGGAAACATAAGTTTTCACAAAACTGATACCTGTTCCTAAACAAAGCATAGGAAGCAGCTCAAAGTTCAGTGATGCACTAGTACTGGAGTGGAATCCAATACTGTTTCCAGACACGTAGTCCCCACAAGCAACTTCAGATGAAAAGCAGCAGTTAATACTACCTGAACATCAGCAAATTCAGCTTCAACATGTGAATAAATGTCATTTGGCTTAAAACAAAATCATTATGCCCAAATTTATTTTTGAACTGGCAAGAGATGAAGTCTTTTTAGTTTTCTTTTATTTTCCAGACCTGTAGCTTGAATTTTCTGTAGGCTTCAGAAGCTGTAAACTAATATAAAGCTAATAACACTGTCAATGGAAAGCTAATTTTACTTCCAGAAACTTCATAGTGAATCTGAAGTGGGGAAAAGAAACAAAACCAAACCAAACCCTCCTGCCTCACAGTGCTTCCCTATACTTACATCAAGTTTTACAGAGTTCTGCTTCTTCCTGCCCTTTAGGACTACCATACACAAAATCTGTCTGAACTTCAGGCAAAGAAGAGTTTGTTCCAAAACATACATCTGAAGCAGTCAGAAGAATCTGATCTGCAGGCGGGCAATTAACCACTATTTGCAGATAAACATTAAATTTATGTCAGCACACTGAAAACCAAGGCGAAAGATTAAGGGATTGGTTTTGGTCACAAGCCACTGAAGCAAGGCCGACTCAAAACACCCTGCCAGGTAAATATGCTAACACCAGGATTCCTAAAGTATACAGACATTCCCAAACTCACAGTTAGGCATGCAAACTGAAGGTATAAGCAGAGCTCTACACCAGAAAAAACATATTTTTAAAATATAGCAATCAAATTTCTATAGAAGGCAGAAAACCAATAGTATCCTTTATACACTATATTTCTCAAAGGTCATATTTGCAAGAATAAGTCAGCCTTTTACAAGCCTTTAAGGATAAAAGGAGAATAAAAAATCTTCTTATCTCTATCAATTGTTTAATACAGTAATGCGTACTTTCAGTATTCCTTGCCAAGTTTTGTAGACGGTTTTTTCTTGTTATCTGATCATACAGTGAATTGAGTTAGTATACTTTCTCAAGATCAAATGTCTCCATGTTTTATTTGCCTGTATTGCATGAATTTTAAATTATCCAGAGGAGTGCTTTTTTTATGGGTTCAACTCAAAACAAATTCCAACAGAGACATACAGAGGAAGAATTTTTGTTCTTAAGGGAACAAAAAAATAATTCTACAAATCAAATGGTTAAAATACAAGAACAAAACAAAGACATTCCTTTCAAAGTACCTCTTGCACTGGCCATGCTTCCCACAAAATCCAAATGCAAAACCCACCTGGAACTGACCCTGGCATTGGTACAAGCAATAATTTTAGGCTGACATGACTACCAACCATATTACATTCAGGGTTTTCTTCAACAAATCCTTAGCCCAACTCCTTTGTTTCCTTTTGCCTCAAAGACTTTCATCTAATTTCATGGTTACAGGTAACAACAGCCATTTAATATCACAAAAGAGGAATTAACTTCAAATAAGGATTTGTGTGCCTGGAAGTGGAATGATTCAGAGTTCTGCACAGCCCTACCAGAGCATCACAGCATTACCAAGTTTCATTAAGTAAGATTCCAGTTCATGTCCAATAATAATAAGCATGTCTCTATCTTTTTCAACACCAGGCATGGCAGGCAATGGCCTAGGATAAAAAGGACTCCCAGAAGTAAGGGGAGAATTATGATTAAGAATGAAAACATTGCAAGCTTCTAGTATCTCCCTAGAAAGATTCAGGTCAAATGGTTCCAGCCAAAGCCACAGCCAGGAATACTAACAAGTTAAAATATTCCTTAAGAAGAAAAGGTGCAAGAAATAGAAATGTACTGGAACCAGGAAGGACTGAGGGTCTAGATCTCCTGCCTGATAATATCTCATTTAAACTGACAGCTAGTTGGGTAAAGTTGTGAGCTGAAACCTAACGGTAATGAGGTGATTTTACCTTTATATCATAACACATTTATCTCCAACAGGGAAATACAAAACCTAAAAAAGGAGACTGACTCACTGATCCAATAGGAAATTCAGCAAAGTAGTAAAGTGAGTCAAGCCTACAGGAGTGAAAGTGTGGCATGGACACATTTTTCTTGGTCTCACAAAAAACCAAAAAAAACTAGGCTATTAGAAAAAAATGTATTAAAATAACGGGAACACAAGAAAATGTCTGATCCAGAAGCAGTGCCCTTTACATAACAGACAGAATGGTAGGTTAAACAATATTACAGTGCAATGATCAATTTTCTAAATCACTCCGTGAATTTCACAGAAGCAGCATGGTTCCATGCACCACTGAGCCCCAGCAGTTTTACATGGCCAGAATTACTAAGCATAACATGTGCAAAAAAGACATCTTCATGATCAGAAGTTGACACATATATATGGATAAGAACAGATAATAAAATGCAAAGGTCCACACGCATAGAAGACAGGGTCAAGAGTCTCAACCCTAATTCACAGGTGTGGGATAAATAGGGCTTGGGGAGATTACACTGCTCTCCCAGTGTAATTATGAACCACGGTTACACATCCTTCATCTCCACAAAAATAAATGTCTAGTCTTAATGCAAATGATGTTCATTTCGTCAAGATGCTAAGTTAGTACTATATTCATCACTACTGATTTCACGTGAAATACCATGTATCCTGGCACATCACAGCTCTGTGTTGCTAGAAGAGGGGCGTGAAGAAAAACCATGCAGTTTGCAGATGCTTTCACCCAGAAAGACAGTACAAATCGATACTTTTCTTTGATTTGCTTTGAACATTGGAGTGTTGTCAAACATATAGGAAATTAATGACCTATTTAAAATGTCTCTGTTGAATGCTATAATGATTTCTTTCCAGTCTGAAATTACCACTACACTGGCAGCCTGTAAAACTTTTACAAAAGGTGTGCTAGCTAGCTTTATTGTTATGCACAAAACCACCACATTAAATTCACTCCAAAGTGCTTGCCCTAGAATTAGCATTACAAATCCCATTCTCTAATTTGCTTAGGCACACAAGCTACTTCATCTATACCTGTGTATTAAGCTGTTGTGCCAGTGCTTACCTGCATTGCTATGTGATTTGATTGCCTGTTTTTAACTAAGCACAGTACAGAACCTCTGTCTTAACTGTACTAAAAACTACAATTCAGCAGCAGTGCGAGTCAGACCTGTTTTGCTAGGAGGAGTTGCCCCGGAATGCTCTCCCAGCAATGCCTTTGACCGTTCCCTTGGTTGCAAATGGCAACCTTCTGGCCATTCTCTCCCCTAAGGCTTCAGAGCCCAAGTTAAGCACTGGGGAATCTGCAGAATCCACAGAATATTTGAAGGGTAGGCCACTTGGCACCTATAAACTACTGTTTCCACAACTCTTGGGGAGATCTCTTCTTTCTAACATCTTCCTCATTAGTCCTTCTACCCTTGATTTTTCCAATCGTCAGCTTCCTTTTGCACTACAGCCCCACCATCTGAGAGGGGGATGATGTTAACAGATGATGATTAGCTGGACTTAACCAAGATTCAGCTTGTCTTGTAACGTTACTGCAGAATGCAATGCCCTCCGCTTCTCAAAATACAAGGTTACAACACCATAAGTCACACTGGGAGCACAGAATACAGCATGCAAAAGCAGTACTTATGACTGGCAGAAAAAACATCATTTGCATTACCAGTCGTGGGGAAAGTGTTTGTCAAAAAGATACATCCTTTTCCTGATACCACTCTGAAAATGCTAAAATACAAGCTGCTAAGCAGTATCAGCAGCAGTGATTTGGCTGAATGTATTGGAAAGGATAAAGAAATGTGAATCATTCGCTTAACGGGTATCCCACATTGGTACAAAAGACTTCTGAAACAGAAGTTGGTTGCTGAAGGCATTTTTATTATTTTCAAGCCAGAAGCTGCTTGATGACCATGTGGAAAATGCGATGAACTTCTCTGGTTTTATGACAGACATTAAAACTAAAATTTTAAGAAAGTAGCTTAAACAACACAGATAAAGTTCCCCTGTGATTCATTATTTCTGTGACAAGAACAGTTGATGAAACAGTTACAAAAGGCATTACAGTTTTTAGCGTGGGACTGGAGAATATGTTATGGTTAAATTCTGTTACTCCCTTGCAGAGGAGGAGTCAAACACAGGCTTATTTTCACTTAGAAAATGATGCCCTAAGAAACTGGCAAAGATGCTCATGTATCAATTAATAAAAAAAGAATATCTGTTCTTTTCCAAGAAAGGAAAAGACAGGAAAGGAAAGGGCACTTTTACCTAAAAGTAAGCCAGATGATTTTCGATCTACAGAGTTATATTTTCTTGAATGCCACATAAACACACTGTCAGTTTAGGGTCATTTAAGCTTTCTGTAAAACTGGAATGATGTCCACAATGTCTAATAGGAATTACTACCATTGTTTGTCACTGCTATTAACTAGTGTTTTAAAACACTGTCTGCCACAAATAGGAGAAATGAATAAAAAAAAGTACTACAGCAATATGTCAAACAAAAAAACCCTAAAATCACCCAACCAAAATACACTCAGCAAAATAAAATGCAAAGTCTTTGCAGAAGCACACATTTAAGTTGTCAATACCTGAACACCTAGCAATGAAACCATGAACAGTAAGTTGCTCTTGCACTATGCATGCCAATTTCAATACTGAAGATCCAGACAACTCCTCAAGAAATGAAAGTAATTACAATTTAACACCACTTATAAATACCACCTCTAAGTCACAGAAAGGTAACAAAAATAATGTATGTCTTGGTGCTGACACACAGCATACCTTTTTATAGCAATGAAGGCTTTCGGTTAAATGGGATGAAGTGCAATTATAACCAAGTTATAATAAAAAACAAGAGTGACCATAACTATCTAATGCCTGTTTGCTAAGCATTTATAACAAGCAGGATAGCATATGCATTTAACTACCCTCATTTTTTTAATGCCCTTTGGTGCCAACTCTGATGCGGTGGATTACCTGAGAGAAAAACACTGATTCTTTGCAACCAAGCTTTCTCCTAGGAATGTGCTTAATTTAACTGGACTCCAGGAACACAGTAAGTTTTTGGGGGAGTGTGTGGGGGAAACCAAGAGACCTGCACATCTAAGAAAGCCAACAACCTCGTAATTAGTGTGCCAGTCCAAGTTACAAATGTATAGAGGACTGAACTGGAGTCAGTCCTACTGCAGTCTTATAATACCACATTTACTTTACAAATAGTGAAACAGCAGCATGAGGAAAGATTTAAGAGAAAGAAACAAGGTCATACCCTATAGGCCCGTGACTGAAAATAAGGGACTGGATGGGTCAAACACCTGCTCTTTTTATTTCTACAAAGCATAAAAACTTTTAATACTAGACATTAAGTGGCTTTCCACAGAACCTGACAGCCCAATCTCTAATTAGGATCAAGAACCTTGGCACAGGACTCTTAAACCCAAGCTGTTCTACGAATATCCACTTCAGCTTTTTTCAAATCAGCTTCAATGAACTTCATTTCCCACCCGCCCACACCGCAAAGAACTGGAAAAAAAGTATCCAAAGCCTCAAAAACATAATGGGAGAAAAAAAATCCAGCCCTGCTTCACACCATTGATGAATATTTTGAAAATCCTTTCATTAATACGTGTCAAATAACTTTTTCCAGATACTTATTTATTGTAAGGCTCAAAGCCAAACTCAATGTGGCAATGAGATTAGGTATTATAAGATACTGAATCTCAATTTACACAGACTTAAAATAACTTGCATTTTTCTTTCCACCAGTACTGAGAAGTTACAGTATTTTCCTATCAATGTTTAATGAAGCAAGAATTAAGATGAGTCTTACTTAAGAGCCTTAGTTGACTTTCCCAGGTTAACACTTTCAGCACAAAACAAAGGAAAAAATATGCAGCAGACAAAGTCAACTGAATGGCAATCTTGCTTTATATGTACATACATAAGCACACACATAAAGTTTTGAGCAATTATGGCATAAGGATACAAAAAAGTGAAAAAAGGATTTAATTTAGATGCCTTATTCTCTTGGGGACAGACCAAAAGGACTTTCAGCAGCTGCCTTTACTGAAAGAGAATCTCTGTATTACATGTGTAGTTTTGTAAATCTTTCCAAAGGCTGCTTGTCTAGGATATGGTTGGCCAGGATAAAGCCTCTAGATAATTCAGGCATGTAAAACACCTTCTGACCTCCCCTGTGTCTGTTTGGCCTCTTCCACTGATGAAAGAAACCAAACTTCATTTTATTTATTTCCACTCTTCAAGATGTGCATTCTTAAACTGAGTAATTTTTTGAGTGCAATTCTCACATAAGCCTAGGTGGTATAAACTTAGAATCTTATACAACTTTACTCTTTCCTCACTTAAGAAATCAGAACCTAATTTAAAACTGTAGGATCATAGAAACGTCTGTTCATTTTTTAAACTACCAGTATATGAAATATTTCAAACAGCAAAACAGACAAGAAAAAACAAAACATCAAGTTCCTACAGGCTACGACTTCAACATTTCTTCTGATTTTTATCTCCTCATTGATAGGCAGAGGCCAACAAGCATTCAGCATACCTGCTCCAACTTCTTTTTCTTCTTCTTCAATGTTGTTTTTGATACTGTCATACTCCTCATCGATTGCCTGGTTGCCACGCATTTGAGACAGAATTCTCCGTGCTCTCTGAGTCTGGCCTTTCTGAATGAGCCAGCGGGGACTTTCAGGAAGAAACAGGAACCCCAGAAACTGTACAACTGCCGGAACAGCCGATAGGCCCAGCATGTACCTGGAAATAAGTAAGTAAATAAAAAAATATCTAATAGTTGCCTACAAAAACATGCTATGAGAAGACTCAGTTATAGCTACTCAAGCTGTAATTTACAAATCAAACCCTTTTCCCCTCATATTCTTTATCACCAGAAGTTAAGCAGGCAAGAATCATATTCTGCAAGTATTTTAGAACACAGCACCCTCACTTTCAATTCAAGGAAATCTCAAGGACATGTTGACTATTCTGCCACCACTGACCCTACAGCCATTGGTCGCAAGGACATTAAGTCAGACTAAATAAAAACCCTGAAACATTCCAGTAGTTTGGAAACTGATAATCCCTTCAGTGAAGATAAAAGAATGAACAGAAAGAGAAAGCAAAGGCACAGAGAATAAATGGGTACTGCTGATGGCAAAAATAAGACTGAAATCCTGCTAACTGTTTTACAGACAAATTAAAAAAAAAATCCAAAACCAGCTAATGAAAAATGCTTAATTGGGCCAGTAATATGTACACACAGACACATGTGACCAAGGAATAGACCTCTTGTGTAAGGAGATGCTTGTTTTACTTTTGAAAATTTCTGACTATAAGCAGAAACACTGAAAAAAGTTCATTTCACCAGCACAGCAATTTACACCAGATCTTTTAAAGAGGCTGCTTGTAAATCTTCAGCCAGCTGCAATGTTAGGTTTTAAATCAAAACTGTGGTTTAGATGCCCAGGCGGGTTACTATACAAAGCACTAAGGCTAGTTCTCTACTCAGAGAATTACCACTGGCTGGACAATTATGCTTCCAAGGATCAGCACTGACACCTGAGACATCCACAGATACCATTATTCACTTCAACTAAAGGGGAGGGGAAAGACTGTGGAAGACAAGCGTACCACCACCTTCCATGGGTGGTTCTGGTCTACACACTTCACATTTTTATATTCCTTCAATAAAACACTAAGAAGAATAACAAGAATTGCAGAACAATGTATAATTTTGTTCTGCTTTTTAAATCTGACCTTTTCCCATTTGCACTTCACTAAGATTTTTTTCACTTCCATTAAAGACTTTAGACAGTGCTGGTGTCACGTGTACATTATTGCAGCTACCACTGGTTTCACATCAGTGGTTACAATCATTAAAACACATCCAGAAACTAGCCCTCAGACTGAATACTGAGGCAATCTGTACTCTTGAACAGGTTCACACCTTGACATCAGTCAGGAGATTAAGGAGATTTGCTAATCTCTCCTTTAGCTACTCTCTTCATACCCCAGGATGCATGCTTTCACACAGATGATTTGGCAGTCTCTCACCTGGATCTTTTCATAAAGCATGCTATGAAATGAGATTGCTAATAGAGTAGGAAAGAGCACAACCATTAATGGAAACCTTGTTTCAGGGCAATGAACCAAATGTATTTGTCAAGTCCAAATGCATTTTGGATTAAAATGGAAAAAGACTTTCTTAGAGGCATTTGTAGATTTAACAAAATAAAACATGAGCAATACAATATGGCAGAAAACCAGAGAATGGGAAAAAGAATACCCAAAAGGTAATGCAAAGAGTATGGCCATCCCAGAACAATGTGCATGCAGGCCAGTCTTCCTATGCCCAAGATGAGCCCTCAAGTTCTTCCTAAAACCAGCAAAAAATTCCAAAGGTCACACAAGTAAATCTTGCTCTAGAAAGAAATTTGTGAGCAAATCTCTTATTTTCTAACATTTTAAGAATGGTATAGCTCATCATTAGTTAGAAAAAAGAAAAGTAGAAGGAAGAAAATAAATTCAAAGCACAAAGCTTGTGGAAGGATTATTAGTTGAGTAGTCTTCAGCCAATATATCTAGTAAGTGTCACTAATTCACTAGTGTTCTCATTCATTAATGTCCTCATTTCTTCCTATGCTCTTCCCTCTCCACAAACATTTTGGTAGCTATATACAGAATCACCTTTACACATACACCATTGAAGCTCACCAAATTGTATATTCAATACCTTCAATGGAGTGGTATTTAGAAAGCCTTTTCTATTTCAAATGAAAAGTAAAACAAAACCATAGAGATTAAAACCACAATTGCTGTATTCTGACAAACTGCAAGCAAAAGGATCTTTTAATGCATCTAAATAAACAGATTTAGTCCTTTACACTCATATTACCTAATTTCTGCTCCTCCAAAGCCCTTCAGTCCCTTAAATGCAGCAGAGCCTCCAGAACTAAGCAGTTGGGTACCTGCAATCATCTTGTGAAGCAAAATCAATTGAGGCTCCTGAAAGCTTGATCCAGCCTGTTAAAGCTACCAGTTGGACTCTATTGGATTGTTTATCACAGGCAAGAGAAAAAAGAAATGTACAGAAAGTGCTCGCTCATTAAAATTAGTTTCCAATCGACATGCTTCTGGTCAAAGTTGAGTACAAGGAGCAGGCCAGAAGGAAAATGTTCAGTTAAGAGTATACATCCATTGCAAGTTCAAGAGTTGTTGCAATTTTCAGATCAAGCAATTTTGATACAACCAATTTAGAGTAAAGGCAGGCAATTTTAGACATTTCATGAAGCGAGCCAGCTTTCAGAAATCTAATATAGTTCTTTCCTATACAGAGTACAAGACTTTGCATTTGAAGCCAGATGTCTAGCAGACCTGAAAAAATCCAGCATGAAATTTAATAAGTCTGCTGTAACATTTCTCCTTCTCAGACACACTGCTGCAATACTATTAAGATGGCATTAGCAGGGTTTATAATGCTAACTTGACGTAAGAGTAAGGTTAAAAATTTGTTTTCTTTGGTTTATTTTTAATTTAATATCCAGTGTTTCCAAGAACAAGCAGAGCTGAGAAAAAGTAAGATTCCTTATTGTTTTTTGTAGCACTCCAATACTTAGCCATTCAGTCACTAAGAGCTACAATAATTGCTGTAATTTTCCTTCTTATATATGATGACTCAGGAGTGAACATCTGTGATTTCACCCCATGCATTTGCTGGCTACTCTTTCCAGGTGACAGACCATCTGTACCCTTCCCTGCTCAGTCTTAGGTTGCAGTAAACTAGCTGAGGATACACAAGGACACAATCCCCAATTAACAGCTCCAGCATCGCAGCTGAGAATCCTTGGATACCTCATCACTAGCAGAGCCTCAGTTTCTGCCCAATGCATTGTCAACAATTTCACTTCACTTCGCTCCGCTCAATCCAGCAGAACAGTACTTGGCATGTACATAAAACATACCATTATTGCCTTAGCAAAAGTTACCCAGAACGAGCCAGCAGGCTGCAAGAAAAAATTACTCCTCACCACTCAACACACTGTGCTGAATCTGGAAAAGTAGGACCACCAACATGACAGAAAGCTACAAACCAGGAATAGTAATGGATCACTACGACGGTCACGCAACTGGAGCGTATGACATAAAAGAAGAGAGAACTGGGTTTGTGCTATCCAGAAAAGAGAAGATCAAAAGGAGATCTAATTGCATCTTTCACAACTGAAAAGGAGCTCATAGAGGAGATGGAGACAGACTCTTCTCAGATGTACACTGTGAAAGGACAAGAGTCAACAGTCACAAGTTGCAACAAGGAAAATTCAGATCAAAGATGAGGGGAAAACAATTCTTCACAGTAAGAGTGACTGAACATCTGAACAAGTTGTCTTGAGAAATGGAAATGTCCATCGTCGGAGATTTTCAAAAGTCAGCATCTCACACAGCTCTATCAAACACCCAACCTCCTAGTCTTAGTCAATCCACAGGTTCTAGATTTTACTTTTTTTTTTTTCCCAATTCAGATAGGTTAAAGGGCCTGAATTACACCAGAGTAGTTTATTTATTGTTCCAAACAGAAGAATAAGTTATACCAATGTAGAAGTTCTCAGAACAGTTGTGCAGCATTTCAGTGGGTGGGAGCCTTACTCCTATTTAAGGTATAGTGGCATATTGAAATATCAGTGTTTTACAAAAAAGATGAAATCTACATTTGACAATGGTTACTGCCTTCCACCTAATCTTCCACTTTAACTAAATATATTTACAAAGTAACATATCAAAAGATGGTAACTTCTGTGTGTGTGTGTGTGTATAACAAACTGGAATGGTATTTTTCACTTAAATAATCATTTACATACAAATGTACTTGTCAGTCCTGTGTCACTATTTGATTTGGAAACTGATACATCCTATACCACAATGCCAGCTCTTTGACAGGTCTTTTCCAAAGAAGCCTAGAAGTCTGCTTTGCTTTTGAGATGCAAAAAATTCAAGCTAGGGAGTATCTTAGTTTACCTGAACAATTATACAAAAAAGACACAGCTCCAGTAAGATCAATACTTGTCAGAGACTTTGTTACCTTGTATTTTTCTTCCAATACACCAGTATTTACAGAAACACACAGATTACAAACACATCCTTACCTCCTATGTGTCAGCACACTAATGGGAAAAAACCAAAACAAAACAAAAACATGGATTTACATCCACAAAAGCTTCCCCCAGCTGAATACCTAACCACTGAGGTAAACTGAATTTGAAAAATCTGTCTAAACAGAAAGTGCACAATGTCTTTAAGAGTAACAGTGACTCAGAGCTCCATTTCTAAATAACTACATGTACTTGTCCATTCCTCCCATCCAGCCCCATGCATAGGGAGCCATTACATTAGCAAATTATTTAGGCTAAAAGTTAATTTAAAATAATAAAGCAACTACTGAGTAATTGGCATAGGGGATCAAATACTTCAGTTCGTATTTTACTTAGAAATGCATTACTGCATGCCATTAACTCTTCTCAAAATTGAGCATATTTCTTTAACTGCAGAAAGGGATTAGCAATCCTATAAAACTAAATTTTTCTTTCAGTGAAGGCTGTTACTCAGTTGTCCATAAGTGGACATACAGTCCGCCAAAAGAATGCAACTGTATTATAAAAGGTCAGCAAAAGCTTCATGTAAAAATGCAAAATGCTATTTTCATCTGAGCTAAAGTAACCAATGCATTTTCAGAAAGCACAAAGCAGAGCTAAAACTTAGAATTAAACTAACTAAACTAAATCAGCCTGAAGTGACTTTTTCTTAAGGTGACATGTGACATCTTTTTACAAAAGAGGCAAAGGAAACAATCACATGGACAAAAAATAAAAACCTCAAACTTCTTGAATCTTCACACATACACAAATTAAACCACAGATTCATTAAGAAAACATTAACTTTTTGTTTTAATGCATATTTCTTTAAATACTGTAATAAGATCAGCTTCCAAGTTCTTCTATGTACCAAGTCCCAAATTAATTGTTCCTAACTTAAACCTCAAACTTCAGTGCACCTAGAAATCCCTACTCAGCTCCATTAGAAGCCAGAGGACGTAGTAATATTTATATTGCAATTTTTTTTTTTTGGGGGGGGGGGATCCTTCAAATTAGGATTTTGAAATAGCAAAATGATTCCAGGCTGTAGCAATAGAAATTGAAGGCCTTACAACAACTTGTGTCCCTTTCCCAAGAGCATTTCAAGAGAAAAGCACACATAATTAAGCACAAGTTTCCAGAAGTTGGAATGTATACTATAAGTTATTCCTCCTACACATTTCTGTTAATTATTTCTTCCAGTCAGCACTGCAAGTAAAATACTAAGCCACTGAAATTTCTCATCTCTCTCAAATGACACACCACTATAAAGACGGTAAGTGTAAGGCTGCAATCCAGAAACACTTAGCAATGTCTACAGGAAGAACATAATAACAGAAAGGAGAGTAAAAGAGATTTGTATTATTCTGTAACCTAAACTTTTAACTACGAAGTCATGCTACAATATCCTTCACTTCAATTCTGATTGGATTACTACTGCTCACATTAAGAATATTCAAAATACACCTCTATTTTGTGCATACAGCATCATACCTACTGGAAATTTGCCTTTTGAAAAATCAGCATGTAATTATTCTAAACGCAAAAAGCAAGCTACTTTCATAAATATCACGACAATCATTCAAGCTTGTTGATGTGTATTTATTGCTCATCCATTTTAAAGTTTAGTAAAGTCAAAAAACCTAAGCTTACTGTGACTATTAAGCCTAAGGGAAAGCAGTATGGATATCAGTTAGCAAGAGTTAATTATTAAAGTTCCATTTCAGCACACAGTTTTACCACTTTATATGTAAACTCTATTTTACCAACAAGAATTGTAACAGCTGTCAACCAAGTCACAACCATGCCAGTTTTGCTTTTAGCAAGGAAGACTCACAAACCTCCATCCATCCTTTGCGAGGTAGCTGAAGATTCCATCGACGACGCTTGCAAAAAACTGCCCTCCAGTGATGAACAGAGTGTTAATGGTGACTAATCTGCCTCTTAAGTGTGGTGGAGCAACTTCTGCGATGTACACTGGCACAGTCATAGATGCTACACCTACAAGAATAAATTCAATTACAGTTATAAAATCAAAAGAGATACTACATCCCTTTTTCACCATAAAATATTATACCATTTAAATGGAACAAGCTGGAAGAATTTGATTTCCAGGTTCCGAAAGATGAAAAGAAAGAAAATACACCTAATGAACTCCAGAAGCATACCCAGAGCAAATGGGCACACACACTCCTTGCTAGCGGTTGTATTGCAAGTTCAAGGTTTGATATAATGATAGAAGAATAACTCACTTCAATTCACATTGCATGTATACTAAGATTAAATAAAAAGCATAAATATATTCATAGTTTTGAAACAGAGATGCTTTGATCCAAGTAAGCACACTTATGTCAAAAGTGGCTAAGTGAAGATGCAAAGTGTTCACAGCCCTGAGTTTAAACAGAACTTCAGCATGGTTTCCACTTCCAAGAAAAAGCAAGGTCAAGCATTATTATTCTCATTATTGTATAATTTCATTATTGTTATATAGAATGGATTGTTTCTTGACTTGGTTTAAAACTATTCCATATGCAGTGCTAAAAATTCTACCGCCATAAGGAAGCAAGGACTGAAGCTAAAGCACAGCTGCCTTTTATTCTGTCTTTAACACTGGTAGTGTTTCCTATGAATTATGCAATGGCTCTGAATGAGTCATTTGTGCAAAAGACAGAAATGCCCATGTGGAACACACACAGGAGCACACACACACAAACTGTAAAAACAGGAGTTCAACAGTGTATAAAGAGCAGAGCTGGGTGCGGTGCATGCTTTGGTAGTGCAAATCCACCAATGTCATGCTCTCATTTAGAGGAAACTTATATCTCTATTTCCTTAAGAGAACCAACAGCAAGAACCAACAGCAATTTCTTTTGTAGTTAAAACTGGAAGCATGTTTGTAGCACACACACAAAAACACATTTTGACTGAAGCCAGCTGAGACACAACTTGAGCACAGTGAGCACAACCAAGCAGCAGCAGAGACATCACATCTTCCAGTTCCACACCGACAGCCCCACACCAGCACAGGCCAAGGCTGCACCCACATCAAGAAACGGGGTGACCTAAAGGCATACACATGGCTCCTGAAGCATGGCTACGATTCCTGGCTCATGTCATGGCATAAAGGCCTCGTCATAAGATGGCGGAGGCTTCAGCTGGTGCCGCGCTGCCTGGCTGACTCACCAAACTACGAGCACAAAATCATTTTTAGCAACAAGGTTAGCCTGACAGAACTGCTGGGAGCCTCGAAAAGCCCGAGCAAAGAATATAGATTGTTTAATAATAAAATGGCATCAGAAGATCCTTTGTTATGATAGGTAAACACTCGCAGCAGCCTCTCAGCATGATAACCCAGTTCCCGGCAGAGCCTCTCAGGACGTGCCAATGCCGCCGCCTCCTCCTCCTCCTCCTCTCAACTGAGCAACCCACACGGGATAAAAAAAAAACCCACATAAAAGTGTCAGGAAAAAAAAAAATCATTAAAAATTTATTCAACCATTTTTCAAAGCCAACCAGAATGCACCACAGAAAGAAGCATTCAAATAGCCCTTTGTGTGTTTGATAGAGAAGCGAATTTTCAAACATAATCCACCTTTAGGGATATTTCTCTTGCATCTTTCACATCAGCATTTGCACTAGTTACAATTAAAGCGATGGAGATAGCGCACACGTAAGGGAAAAGCCTTTATGGCAAAGCATAGGAGCACATCCACTTTCTGCAAACAAAAGCCGCTGAGGACCCGCGCGAGGCAGCGGCTCACGCCGAGCTGGAGGGGAAGGGCCCTACAGCTGTAGCAGCCCTGGCCTGGGGACACCGGGCCTTCCCACCACCCTGGCCTCCCCTCTGCCTCGGGAACTCCACCTCATGCCCTCACGATCGTTCCCCCACTGCGGCATGGCCACCTTCCCACCAGCGGGACTGGCCTGGCAGGACACCCAGCTCCGCAGGACCAGGCCCAAAGCCTGGTGTCACGGTCTCTGTCTGCGACGGGCAGCAGAGGCCTAGGAAAGGCTGAGCAGCAAAGTAAGCATCGAGTACTTCCCCTGTTACACCCTAAACAAGCTTCCAATAATCACCAGGTTTAGGAACTCATGACTCAATGGACCAGACGCTTGATATCTCTGGAGAGGTTTTTTGAGGCCATTCATTCTTTGCTCTCCGCTACTCTATTTGGATCAATCATCACTAAAATCCATGGCAACTCAAAGATGAGGAAGAAAAAAAAAAGTCTGCTTGCCAATGGATATTTTATCATTTGGCCCATAAACACCTTCCCTGCTGTTTGTGAGAGCAACATGGAAATGAGAAAATATGATTAAATGCAGAACAGCAGGAACGAGAGACTAAGCCCTCCAACATGGAGCTGACAGGTATAGAAACAGAATGGGGTCTCACAATAAATACAGGGAAGAAAAATATGGTTGTGTTTCTGTCTTTCAGGGGACACAAAGAGAAAACTGAGCTTACATCCTTCTCTTTGAAGCTACTGAAAGTCAGTCACCACTAAAAGCTTTAGAAAAATAACATGTAGTCCCAAGAAGGATATCTCTGAAATAGATAATTATCTAATGACGCTAATTTCAGAGGTAAAGATGGCAACATCTGTACGTGGATTTTACTGGTAAGCAGTTAGAAAGATGTGCACAACCAAAACCAATATATGCTCTGTAAAAAAGCTACTTTTTTACCCCCATTCAACTCTTAATGAAGGCTGATTTTACATCGGGTCTGCAGAGAAATCTGCAGAAATGTTCAAAACATGCCAGCCAAATCTGCTTCTCAGGCATCCAAAAAGCAGAGCCACACCATTGATCAGACCAACAGCTATCATGAATGTTCAGCACACACCATCAGTCCTGGGACACTGCTAGAACCACCAATAGACCCAGCTAAAGCAACACTTGCCATTGACACATGAAAACTAAAGCATGTTGCTGAAACATAAGGGTAGTGTGAAGGTTAAAATGTGTTTGTAAAGGGTCTTGAACAAGAGGCACCATGACAGCAGATTTACTGTTTCTGCTGCGTCCTTGCTACAAAGTTAATGACTACAGGAATTAGCAAAGGAAGGGGAAGCTTGCACAACTCAACAGTCCCATCACAAGCTAGCCAATGATACCAGCAATTCAGGTGGCATTAATACAGTAGTTGAAATTATTTATTATCAAACCTGCAATGAACAGCACGTGATTTCTTAGGAAAACCTAAGGAGTTAGAGTAGTAGTTCAAAATCACACAGAATTGTTTAGATTGACAGGGACATTTGGAGATCATCTAGTCCAGCCCCTGTTCAAGCAGGGTCAGCTAGAGCAGGTTGCCCTGGACTGTGCTCAGTTAGGTCTTGATCATCTCCACAGGTGGATCTCCAACCAAAATGATTCTGATTCGGCAACTTTCATGTCAGCTTTCTCATCCTGAGATTTTTCACAATGTTGCTGTCAAAAACAACCTTTTTGGCTTTGTACTCAGACCTCACTTCCTCTACTGAGTTTCCCAAAATCTATAGGTTCAAAACATCCAAACAAAAAACTCAGTTCAGAAGAGAAATTTATGTTATTCATTTCCAGTTATCATTTAGATATCAAAACATATGCTTTGCTATGTTGAGCATGAAACAGTGTGGCAGGAGGTTTCAGGAAACGGGAGGAGGCAATTAGGAAAGCCTCCCCAGTTTGCCTGGCTGCCATCCAGCAAGGATTCACACACAAAATCAAAGTTCTTTCTAAAAAAAATCACCAGGAATAAAAAGGCTATTCTGAAACAGATCAAATTAAGGAAAAAAAAATCATACCACTTTAAGGAAATAACATTTTAGATTCTATAATTTTTTTAGATTACAGATTTGCTTTCCATTGCCTTAGACTGCATCGATATTCTCCAGATTTTCCTCCTCTAATTTCAATTTAAGACACACTAGAACACAGGTGAGTAAGTTCTTGTGAAAAGGCATAGTCAGAAGCAAGGCATTAAAAGTTAATCAACTATAAAAATCTCTAAAATACATAACCAATATTCATTATGCCATTATTTTAATAGCTAGATATTAAAGAAATTTGAAAACAAAGAACACCTTTCCTAGCAAAATAAATATGGCTGCAATGGACTCTTTCCCTAATCTTTCATATGAGAATGCTTTCATTTACACTTAGATGACATTTTCTAATATGCTCTCACTGTTAAACTGCTCACACCAAATAAAAGATTCTTGCTGCAGGCAAGTATATTACCACCTAACTAATAAAGCTGATAAGTGACAAGATGTGAGGAAAAGAAAATGAAAACAATTAACTGGAAATCTGTCAGAGAAAGTTTAAGCTCTACCTTGTGCACCACAGCTATGAAATCTGAGACACAGAGGCAAGATTGGCAAGCCCAATCTTTATCCACTTGAGTAACCAAGGCATTAACCTTCTGCCCTCATTAAAGAATATAGTACAGGAAGAAAAAATATCATAGAAGGTTCCTTAAATTTAGACCACAAGATGCATCTAGTTATTATACAGGAAGCGTTAGATGACATGGTGGACTGAAATCATCATATTAAATGTTTTTTTTCACTTCTAAGATCACTTAGGAGACTAATTACTAGAGCTGCTACTATAATCTGCAGACTTACCATTGGAAAGCAGAGACAAGACAGTGCACAGCTCCATTTTAAGACAATCAATAGAAAGCAGGTGTGAAAAGGCATCTTAGAATCACATTACCATCCAAAAAGGTATTTTCAGTATGAACATGTAAGCGTTATATAGAAGTCATTAAGAAGTTCAGGAATTAAGTCAACAAACCCACCAACAGGAGAGATAAAAAGGTCATGAAGGAGAACTCCTATGATAATTAGGAGAATTAAAAATATATTTTAAGAAATGAGATTAAGGGAGCAAAAAAGCACTAAAGAAGGAATCCAAGTTCTTGTTTATAAAAAGCATTTGGGAATAAATACTAGGGAGATGGAATAAGTTTAAAGACCTTTTTGCAAGATCAGATGGATATAAACATACCCTGTAAAGACCAGGACTTTCACTACAGCTCCAGTCATGCATCTAGCAGACATGAGGGAAGGTGTGTCATAAAAACAACAGATGAGCAACAAAAGCTGGAGACAGGATATTGAATGAGATGAACTTTTACTCCTGACATAATAAAAAAACCCTCTAAGATAGCAGGGAGGTGTCAGTCATTTCACTGGCATCAACCAATAACCAGTGTCAGGAGCAGCAAAAACATTGGGAAGGATTCCTGACAATTTTTTCTTGTTGCTGTTTAGATTACTACCCAAAGCATTCATAAACATAAGAGGTGACAAAAATGGGGTAACTTGAAAAAAAAAAAAAATCATGCAACTCAGTCAGCCTTTCATGCTTAGGAATAAAGAGGACTGATGTTTAACTAGAAGTGGTAAGGCAGCACATCCAGGAGCTGGTGTCTCTGCATCACAGTTCTGTCCTTCCTTCTGCCCAGCTCACATTGACCTTTTTCATCAACACCAGGTAAATCAGGGAATGCAACCAGCTAAAAGGATATCCACCTGCTCATTAAGGGGTTTGTAGCACTTAGCTCCCTTAAACAGTTCACAATGAGATCAAAAGCCTGTACTGGCCCATAGGCAGGACTAAGTATCATAATGGAGACTGGCCTGAACTGCCATGGGACTCCAGACTGTGCAGTTGGAAACTAAAATCAGGATGTGAAATAATCACAAAAAAACAAAAAGCAGATATCCCTGATCCTATTTCAGAGTACAGAAACTGAGCCGTTAGTCTCTATTTACAACAAAGAATATTCACAGCTCCTTACAGAAATCTGTACTGTTCGGAGTTCCAAATGAACAGGCCAAAACAGAAGTTACTAAAACATTTTCTTTCAAGAGAATACTTATGGGAAGGAGGCATTCTTCACTAACATATAAAGCTGTACTGAGATACTTAACCATGGTAATAGTTTTGTTTTTTCATGTGTCTTAGAATGAACTTGTATGAGCAAATTTTCATTAAAATGTTAAACTTTAATGCAACCAATGTTAAAGTTCACTCTATTAAGAAGCTTCCCATAGTGGTTTGTTCTACTTGTAAGGATTCCAAGCAGCTTAGTAAGTGATTCCACAGATGGAGGATTTGTAGAGGCAACCCAATGAAGCAGCAAATTTATGGCAAAGAAAAATCAGGAATTAAATATTAATAAACAGCTTAATAGAGGTTGTTATGCTAGAAGAAAGTTTGAATACAAATTCAAGGTTTGGTTGTTGTTTGGTTTGGTTTTGTTTTTTTTAATTAAATAGTAAATTCCAAAGGGGACAGGGAAACTTGCCAAGTGAACACCAGGCTGTTTTCTTCTAGCAACTTTGCAGGAAATCTGATAAACTTCTTACATCTTGGATACTGGACATGCAATCTAAATTTAGTGCCTTGAAATACTATTGATCCCAGAAGTACATCAGATTATACAGACAAAGAGACTTTCATCAAGTGTTTTCTTTCAGTTGTGTTCCCACAAATTACACTCTAAGATTTTTACTTCTGACAAAAATGGCTTTCTTGCCAACAGATCATTTTAGAACATTGCTCACACCTGAGCAGTAATATTCTAGAGGATAAGGCCAACACGCTGGTTAACTTTTGGAAAGAAGTGACAAGTTCTACAATAATTGTATATTCTTTACTGTCAATCTAAAGAAGAATCCATTTAAGTAGTTTGTGGAGATATCTATCATTGACAAAATGGATATATTTTAACTGCAAAGGCTATTAATTTTAAAAGACCATTAGCTTTCACAAACACACATACAGGAGCTGCCAACAATCAGCCACCTCTATTCTACAGACAGCTCCACAACATATTTTAATTATACAGCTCAACCTAAACAAAAATTAAGCCTTTTCATAGTCTTGTAGAGTCCTTTTCTGCTGTTACAGTTAACACTTCAGCTTTCAGTAACGACAGTCAACCTAAGGGGATATTAGAGTGCCTCATTAAACATGCTAATAGGAAATACTTGAGAAAGCAGTGCATTTCAACACTGTTCTATTACACTAACCACTTGCCTAGCAGATAAAGCTAAAATCTTCATTGAAACAGCTTACATTTGAGTGTGAACATCAGAGGAAAGCTCAAGTCCCCTCTAATATCTAGGCTTTCCACCTACTGCACGTATCTAGTAAAGGCATTATCAGCAGTTTATAACTGGTTACTGAAAGTTATTTCAAGGATGATTGGCAGCACACTTTCCCATTTCAATCTCTGCCCTACATCAGATTAGTAGAAGTCCATTACTTAGCAGTGGCACAACTGTACTCAGCTACAGCAGAGCTCTGAAATACGTAAGGGCAGTGGGACAAACCACTAGCACTAAAACCACATTGCTTTGTAAGAACATAAATCACAGTAATGGGCAGATTTATGTGCATCTCGTCTAGAATGGGGGTCCAACATCAGCAGACTTCATTAAAGTTTTGTATTTAAACACTAATTTATTAAATCAGAGAGAGGTGGTTCATCACAGTTAAAGAACCTGTACTGTTGAACATCTCATACACTAAGTAATTGCAGATCTTTATGTCCCTATCTAGCCACTAGCCCAAAACAGAGTGACCAATATCATAATTACTGCCAAAAACCTGTCTTACTATGTGGCATACAACTGTGGAGTCCCAGGCCCATAACAATCTGAAGAAAAATAAATTAAGCTCCTCACTAGTTGATTTCAAATTTCAAATTTATAGAACACTCATATCTTAATGAGCCTGGATTAGTAACCCCTTCTGTTGACCACAAGAAAGTTTTTCACTGTTGTATCAGTAAGGATCAAGAACACAAAATCCTTCTTCACCCAAAAAAAACCCCTCAAACTGTGTCCACTAGAAACAACCACAACCATCACACTGTAAATGCAAACCCTGAAAAAGTAGCATTAGCCTCTGTGAATTGCATTACACACAAGAATAATTTTAAGTTTCAAACTCTCCCTTGATCAAAAGATACTGATGCAAACCCAGCTCATAAAAAAAAAATTAAGATGCCAACACAGAGTACAATTCCTGTATAATGAAAGTGCTAAGACCTTTCTCTGACATCTCCAGGGCACTATCTTGCAAGAAGAGCATAAGGAAACTATGTATCATAGTAGAGAGACATGAATATTCAACAAATTGAGTAATCAAGAAGGGACTATTTATCACAGTACTTATTTTCCTACACTGAAATTCTGCAAGCCAAGGAACTTTTTTAATCTGGAAACTGGGTGGTTACAAAATAGAAAAAAGCAAGTGAGCCATGACACTTGAAGTAAGATAGACAAGAACCTACCATGTACAGGCTAGAGTGCAAAATTTTATTAAAATAAAACTTAGTTTACTCTCTTTATTAAAAGAAAACTTAGTTTAGCAAAAACTTGAAAACATACAAAAAATTTGCAGGAATCTTTAATAACACACATCCAGTAAATAAAAAAATACTACCCACAGCCAGAAAACTGCAGGCATTCAGTTCTACCAAATAACATCCCAATGTAGAGGGGATACAAAACATGCCCCAATCTGTGGATGCTGAAAGAGTAAGCAGAGAGCTAGAGCGGGGGGGGGGGGGATAATATTTCTCTGAGAAAATTGTCAGACAGTAGGAACAGAAAGAGAATTTTACATGAAAGCAAAGAGAACTGTGAAAGTTTTTAAGGTCAGATGAAAGTAACTATTTATAAGTGTTAGAACCACTTTAACTGTAGAGTCCTATTCAAACTCAGCCTCAACATTAGTACTACATATAGAACAGCTCATTTTGGGAAGAGAATTTTTAGAAGAAACCATTTTTTCTATCCAAAGTTATTTTAAGATTATTCAAGGTTATAGTAATCCAAAAACATGTTACAAGAAAATTTATTTTGAGTAGCAGAGTCAGAAGGAGAGAGTGGAATTTAATTAACCAGAGACAAAATAATCAAGCTAAACATCCAGAAAATTTGAAGCAAAGATCTTCACAACGGTCCAAAGCATAAAAGCATGCCTAGCACTACAGATGTCAGATCACAGTTTATACTTCCCAGCAAGCCAGAATTAGTTACCCATATTCAGTCTTTCTTTCTGGCCACCATATATTCCTTTTAATCCAGGTTGTGAAATACCCAGTCAGACATCTCCCCACTCAGCTGCCCTAGTTCCCAGGTATCCTATTGAGGGACCCCCTTCTCACAGCATGCCACACTGAGAACCTGTGCTTGTAGTTCATGGCTGTAGATCGCATTCCAGAAAGCTGGCATGTTTAAAACAAGTTAGTCCCTTCATGCTGCCCAAATCTATCCACAGATCTAGCTTTAAGATTTACCCTGGTTCAGGTTACTTTAAAACATTAATCAGAACGATTCCTAAAAGAAATCCAGCTAAAAGACAGCATCATAAAAATGTAACAATTGAACTGGTAATTAATCGAGCTAGCTCATCAGTGACAGTTTCTTCAAAATATATAAACAAAGCAATTGGTTGTTAACCTGCACCTACATTTTCAATAGGCAAAAGAGTTAAAAAGTCTTTTGTTGAGTCACCTACACAGCTATCAATTAGCAACTTTCAACATGGAAATGGATTTTCTCCTTTTTCTAAAGTGATCCAAACAGGAGCAGATGAATTGTTTCTGGAACAGCATTTTAAGGAAAGCCTAAATAGGAAAAACTCTTTCTCAAAAAGTATGTGTGCGTGTGTGCATGTATACACAGTCATGCAGGGGAAGGACTACCACTAATTTTCAATATTGAATTTGCTATGGCTCCCTCTACTTGAAAGGTACCAGGAATTGTGAAGAAGTGCACTTCTGAATGATTGTAACAATACAAGATGAACAATCACCCCTAAAAGTGACTGAATGCTACCAAAAGCAACTGGTAAAAAGTCCTAATTTGTTTTGTTTCTGAATTGATTTTGATCAAGCACTATTTGCAAAGATACCATGAACTTAGAAGCTGCAGATCTTTCATTGTGCGAGTGAAGCAGCATAGATTTTTACACTACTCAACCTTTATTTTTACCATATTGCAAAAGCTTTTCACTTCAGAAAATAAAAGCATTTTTTTTCTTTCACTTGGAAATTACAAATACAACATAGTAGTTTATGACAGCTTGTAAAAACATGTAAGACAAGCACTACTTAACCTACTTTAAAAGTGAAGCTTTTAATTTAAATAAATACTAATTGATATAAGCAGCATTTTGCTGTAGACATTCTTTAGGACATGCAGACTATGCACTATACATGCTGCTCGCTTACACCTAGGAAAACCAGGCAGATGAATTTGGCTGAGTCCTGAAGCAGCCACAGCAAAGATATGGAGTTGCTTCCCCAGCCCATGGCTCCTCCCCTTCCAGCAAGGCAGCAGATCAGGATGCGTATCCACATCTCAGCTACTCCTTCTCCCATTCGAGTCTTTTGATCTGGTGGCTGACATGGACTTGCGCTAAGGTGCAAGATTACATAAAACAAGCACTAACTGAGTGGCTGAGGAGCGGCCATCCAGCTCTTTCTGCTGACTCAGCCAAGCAAACAGCAACTTCCAGCAGGGGAGTATGGTTTTATAATGGCCCTGAAAGATTTGGCAAGACTCATCTGCATAACCATTCATATATGCTAGAAAGCCAGCATTATGAAGACAGTGCAATCTTTACATGGTTTTAAAAAAAAAAAACAAAACAACACCACAAAAAAAACCCCACCAAACAACCCCACACTCAAAACTCCAGAACAACAGTTGAACGCTTCAAGGATTAGCAAAGATTTTCTATGCAGAGAAATTTTATTTTCAGAGGACAAGGGGAATGATTTGAAAGCTACACATAAAATGAATAGTCCTTTCCAGCTTTGCACTTTTGTTTATAAACCACTTTTTTCTTTCCTAGTTCTACTGCAGTGATGCTTTACCCAACCTACAATAATTCTAAGAGAAGTGACATCTAAACAAACATGAACAAGCTTCAGAAGCTGAACTACAGCTCAGCTAAAAGCATGCCTTCAACTTGTACCTGAAAGCCCTCTCCGGCTAAGAAGTAACCTGGTTTTAAGAGTGCCTGTTTCTAGAAGTGCAATTATTAAAACAGTTAAACTGGTTAACTTTTCTGAAAACTGCTTTAGGTTTCATTGAGTTAACTGGAAGTCCAGCAACTATCTCCAAACATGCAGCTTAAGATGAGGACAAGCAGAAGAATGCATTTTCTTACCTACTACTTGCCATTAATTAAAAAAAAGAATCTAGAAAGACTAATCTCATTGCAAACCTAGTATTTTAGACAAAAACTATGGAGTAACATTGAATGTGTTCATTCGCCATTCTGGAAAGCCATTCATAAAAATACTGTCTGGCTAGTTTACATTCCCAGTAACTCTGTGCTTGCAATGGGTAAATACATTGCAACCATCAATACAGAAAATTGTATTTTGATATGAATTACTACATTTAGTTACCCACTTGTGCAAGAAACAGCATGATTTGTGGGAAGACAGGTACTAGTTATATGGCTTTATAACTATTGCTCTAAAAAATAAACAAAAGCCCTGTAAGCCTTTTAAAACCTAAGGCCTGATTTTAAAAAACAAATTTCAATTATATCATTATAATGCAAGTAGCACTCATGACAGTAATGTAAGTATAACTGTCACTACAATGAAAATGAGTCACAGTGACTGCTCAGTTTCCTTTTATACTAGCGGTTTCATACACAAACAAGATTGTGTCTACAAACACAAGTGATCCATGTAGAGGTAATAAAATATTTCTTTTCTGACTATATGGGAAAATAAATGGTGTCTGTATTTGCAGTATTGGAGGTTGGGGGTGGTGGTGGAAATCAGTATAGTACTTCTTCCTCAAGATACCTTCCATGGCATGCACATTTTCCATGCTAGGAAGAGTAAGGTTGTTCCCAGTGCACACACGTTAAGCCCACATCTTGAGTCTACAGTCCATGTGCTGCAGATTTCTTTCCTTTATGAGAAACAGCTCAGCTTAAATTTCTAGCTTCCATGCAACTTCTCCCTGTGGCCTGGAGTTTCCCCACTACCATTTCAATAACAGCTGCTTGGTGCCAGTGAAATGCAACTGTAATAGGAGAACATCCTATGGAGGAATCCCAGGTAACGCTCTCTCAAGTAAAGTGGCTAAGTCTCAGAAAGGGTTTTGACTATTAAGACAAGGACCTTGCACTGTCCTTAGTAGAGGGACAAGCCAGTGCTGAGCTTCTTCAGGCTACACAGGTTTACTCCTAGAAACCTGCGATAGTCTAGATCAGCAGTCACAACTGCAGGAATCACAGTGTAATACTCAAGCTGTCAAGGGATACAAGGGTACTTTAATCTATTTTGGTGTGTATTTACTTCCATTAGTTGCATATACTGACAAAAAGAAGATGTTACAAGTGAAGAATGAGACTGCCGCGTTTGCAGAACAAAAACAAGACAGTAGCTGTCAAGCGCAAAAGGGAAAAAAGGAACAGATCAACTACTCCATTACCAACATCTAAGGGACAAAAAGCTGAGCGAAGTCTCAGCTAACCAGGAGTGGGTTGATGCTGCAGGTGGGAAGAAACTACTGCTAAATTTTATCAGGCAAACGGACTGCCAAAGAGCTTCCTAAAAACAAGGCTGCAAGTCTCAAGGCCTCAGGGAAGAGACTGGTAGAGGACAGAAGATCCCAGCAAAACCTGGGAGATGCTGCTCTCATGGTTTTCAGCTTTTGACAACTTGCAGTCCTCTAGACGCTTTGTAATGGACAGCCATCTTCCAAACGACAGATGTAATTCTGCTAACAGGGTTGCTTTACTCCAACTTTTACTTTGCAGACCTTCTCATAGTGCACAGAGTGAATGGATGTCAGAACCGCAGATCACAGGAGCACAGCTCCCAAGGTGCCCCTGCAGAGCAGCTCTTTCCTGCCCTACTTTCGTTCACTGGGCATGTTAGCAGGAGATTATTCAGGAGAAGCTGCAGTGAAAGCTGGGCAAACATTATGACATTCTCAGTAAATCTCATTAATTGATACAAGACCCTGGTAACTCTAGAAAACCCAAAGATTAAAAATGAAGAAGGGTATCTGAAATGCCCTTCTGCAACTGAGAGCACTGCACTGATTCTCTCATCTGGCAGTCTGCTGTGTTGCGCCTATCCAATATGAGAATAGTGAAAACAAGAATTTAAAGAAGAATTAGGATTTGACATTTAAAATGGCTTATTTGACAGTCCTATTCTAATTAACATAGATGCAGCCAATATCCTTGTTAAGATAAAATCTGCTTTTCCTGTGACTTGTACCATGCAAGTCACAATAAATCACTGTAAATTGTAAGATGATATTGTGGTTTAACCCCAGTCAGCAACTAAGCACCACGCAGCTGCTCACTAACTCCTCCCTCACCCAGTGGGATGGGGGAGAAAATCAGGAAAAGAAGTAAAACTCGTGAGTTGAGATAAGAATGGTTTAATAGAACAGAAAAGAAGAAACAAAAATTATAATGATAACACTAATAAAATGACAACAGTAGTAATAAAAGGATTGGAATGTACAAATGATGCACAGTGCAATTGCTCACCACCTGCCGATCAACACCCAGTTAGTTCCCGAGCAGTGATTCCCCCCGCCCCCACTCCCCCCAGTTTATATACTGGGCATGATGTCCCATGGTATGGAATACCCCGTTGGCCACTTTGGGTCAGCTGCCCTGGCTGTGTCCTGTGCCAACCTCTTGTGCCCCTCCAGCTTTCTCGCTGGCTGGGCTTGAGAAGCTGAAAAATCCTTGACTTTAGACTAAACACTACTTAGCAACAACTGAAAACATCAGTGTTATCAACATTCTTCGCATACTGAACTCAAAACACAGCACTGTACCAGCTACTAGGAAGACAATTAACTCTATCCCAACTGAAACCAGGACAGATGACTAACTGGGCAATGAAATCCTCTGATGTTTCAGTTTGCTGTCCCCCAGCTTTTTTGCACTCAGAGGCACAGCTACTTCAGAGAGGCTCTAGTTAATTTTATTTAACTCCTTCATATCTGCTCCCACTAAGAAGCAGATTCCGTCCTTAAAACTGAAAGGCTTACAGTTAAAAATGAAGCCATGTTCTCTTATGAAGTTAGAAGACATTCTCATGTCGGGTTCAGGTTTTAGGTGAAAAGATTGATGCACAAGCTACCACCAAGAAAAACAACTAAATCCAGGATCTCTCTGAAATACAAACGTTGCAAGTTCTGCACTTACAGCATTACTCTACTTTCACAGAGAAAATTTATAAAGAAATTTTCCTGTTTGAGGATAACTGAAAATCCTAACACCAGAATGGGGAGGGAGCTGTGAATCCTCACAGCACTCTTTCCAAAGAAACCCTATGAAGTAATTACTGTCTCCCATCTTGTTTTTCCCTATAATCTGGTCACATTTCACCTGATCTTTTAATTAAGTTTTCATAAAGCAAGATTTAATTGAAAAATCAATTACAGTAAAACCTAGCTACATATAATTGAATTTTCACTCAAAAGTAAAAAGAATTACTTTTATTTACATTTTAAAAACATCTCTGGTCTATATCCTCTTCCTTATTTCCCAAAACAAAAGGTAGGGACTGCTGACAATACTGCAGGAGGGCAGCATCAGGAGGCAGAATTAATTACACGCTAGAGAAGAACCATTAAACTGAGCACTAATAGAGTAACTGTGAGTAGGAAGAAACCAGTTGTGATAGCTTCTAATAAACCACTAGGAACGGGCAACAAAGTACTAAACAGCTCATAGGTGCCCGGATCCTGAATTACTCACTACCCACTCCTACCTGCCCAGTTAGTACCATTTATACTGTAAGAAAATAATAAAACCACAGTATTTCCCCTATAAAATTTTATAATCTATTGCAAAGCACACATGTTGATGACAGGTTTATATGTAGATAAGGTTGGGAAGAAGCCTCTATTCTAGCAGAATGCTACTCTTCCTGCCACCAAAGACTACCTTCTCAATAGCAGAATCCCCTTCCTTAATACTTGTGACTTACTGCAGTAATGTAACAGCTAGAAAAACTTCCCACAGACTGTGCTTCCAATGCAGTGTGTGCTTTCAGCAATTCAAATGTCTATTGCTCATTATGTCTATTGCTCATTATCTTCAGGTGCAGCATGATCCACCTTTCAAATACTGTCAAGCTCACATCCACATTCATCTGCTCGCTTGGAGTTTAACATTGCTCTCCCTTCTTAGTTTAAAGGACTTTTTAATTGCCAAGACATTCAGACACTTTGACTGCTGCTTCAATATACCATATCAAAAAACTCAAGCTTAGGTATACATTACAAAAAGCATTTAGTAGCAAAGTCCTTTTAACGACTCTTGTGCCAACTGCGTGCAAGGAACAGAAAAGGCTCATGGTAGTAATTGAAGAATAAGCATAGTTAGCAATACAGCATGTCAGATTACATTCTGGAAGTTAAGTCTATATTACCCCACTGAGATACATCTTAAAAATGCTTTATAGAGTTAGGTTGATTTTAGGCCATCTTATTTTTCTGTGCAAAAGCAAGTATGTGACAATTTGTGTGTATATATATATCTATATATCTCTCTATATATATCTCTATATCTATTAATGCAGGGTTTGCGCTTCCAGTTCAGTAGAATTACCTACAGTTACAAAGCCAAGTGGGAATTACATAACAGCCATTAATTGCACATTGTAACAAATAATTTAGCAGCATTTCAGTAAGAGTTGAACATCAGGCTTCCCTGTGCCCAGGTTTCTCTGACTAGTAACACAACAGTACTGCCTGTCTAAAGGCCAAACACACAGCAAGGTGGGAAAAAGGAGAAAAGAGATCTGACTGTAGAGGAAATTATCCAAGAAACCAAAAATCAGACTATGAAGTCCATTCACAGAAATTGTAGTGTTGAACAGGTTATGACTGGTAGATTTAAAGATTATTATTTGTTTTTAATAAGTCCAAGAATGCCTTTTGAAAATGCAAGCAAACATCAGCCTCACCTTACAGAAGGAAAAAAGGAGGCATAAAGTACCATAGTCACTTTAAGATCAAGTGGCCAGGAAGTGACAAATCCAAGAATTACAGATTGGTCTTACGTCTGCTTAGCAAAAGACTGTACATCAGACATTTGGGGTCTCACAATGTGTAAGTCAGGCCTTTCAACAGCACAACTGACATTTTTTTCACTGCAGTATTTAAAGTTAGAAAGCCTTCTGAGTGGCAAAGTAAAACAACCATGTGCATGTATGTAACTTATTTTAACATAAAGCTTATTGTAATTCAGCCTTGAGACTATAAAACTGCATGACACAAAAACTTCCATGCTATGGCAAAATGAGTTCAAGGCTATGTGTCTCTAGCTCCTTGTATCAGCATGAAATAATTTTTTTTTCTTGCAATAGTGCTACTATTGCTTCTACAGCACACAAGCAAACTGTACGGGTTCCAGCTCCTAGGACAGGTAACCCAAGCTGGTATTTGCACTGGCAAAATTTATGGTGACTTAGAAAACCAATGGCTACAGATCCTGTAACAGTACAAATTTGCAGAGTACAGAACACACAGAGCAATTGTGAAAGTGAAATGCAGCAGACCAGACACTTCGCAGTCCATTATTGCTTCAGGGATGTATGTATTTTGGTGACTGATAATGCATGACAAATAGCAAACCATATCAAAGAACATGCAGAGCAACTGTGAAAAGGAGACACAATAGACCAAACACTTCTCAACCTATTACTGTTTTAGGGATACAAGTATTTTAGTGCTGATAATGCAGGACAAATAGAAATCCAAATGAAGGGAGCCATACATTGCTTCTGGATGATTCAGCTACATTGGGAACATATTCATACAAGACTGAGAAGTATGCACACAGGCATTTTCATGTTTTACTACAGCTGACTGAATCATTTGCTTTAAAAAAGAAACAGGGCATTGCTGTAAGCAAAATATCACAGAAGATTAATATAAACATTTACAAAGAAACATGATGTGCATTGTCTTCAAATATCAGCTTAAAAGTCTTAAAAACTTCTCTAAAAAAATCTGCCTAAAGTTTTATTTTTCAGTTGTAGCTCAGTATGACATCCATATCTACCTCACAGACTTAATTTTATATGAACCTACAACTACCTCATAAACAGATTCATATCTCCTGTACTGTACTCATTAGTAGTTTATCAAGATCATGAGGTAAAGAAATTAATGTCTCTGTAATTACAGTGGAATCGCATTGGCTTAAAACTGGTGTGAGTGCCGAGTCAGGCCTCTTGAAGTTTTCTCTCTTGCTCATTGCCACAGCACAGACGAAAACTAGTTACCCTGTCTGCGTGTTAGACCATACAAGTCCACATTATCAAAGCCAAGAAACCTACATCCCTACTTGATAAAAATTTAATGAAGAAGAAAGAATTGAGCCAAGAACTATATATTCCCACTTGATAAAAAAATTTAAAGAAGCACAAAGAATGGCTCCATACCTCAAAGCAGTTCTTTGTACCTTCTCCTGTCCTCCAGTGCACAGCTGTAGAATCCGTTCCCAACACACTAATCCTGAAAATCCGCACAATTGGTTTATGGTATCCTCTTGCATAGCCACCTTCAATCACGTTTTTTCTCACCACAAAAATACAAACAACTCCTAATTAAAATATCCACTAATATAATTTTATTTCATTACTCAATTCTTCCTGCGTATGCACACACACAGAGTTCTCTAGATGTCTGGATTCCTACTTCCCAACATGATTGTCTAAGAGGCCTGGATCAGACATTCCTTCTCACCAACATGGGCCAGGAAAGACAAGTGTGGCAGATGAGTTACTGAGGTTCAAGCAGTGCTACTTAAGCACTCACACTTCCAGTTCCCCCTTCTTTGCACCACTGCAAGCAGTGAGGTTTCCCCTATATCCCAGTCCAAATGAAGCTCCCTGATAGGGTAAACTTGGAGATAAGAAGACATTGCAGCTAGACAAATTGAAAAACTGAATAGTTTGACTGTAACAAAGTGGTCCATAAGAAGTCCCCATCACACTTAGCATGCATAGTTTCACTTCATGTATCCTGGAAAGAGCATCTAGGAAGAAAAGCAGAATTAATACAAAAGCTTGAGACAACAGGCTAACAGGCAGGCCAGGTTTGCCTTCATCCAACCAGCACACAGCCATAGTGGTTTATGCCTCAGCAACCCAACTAAAACAGTCACACACACAAATCCACACTCCTGGATGAAAGATACAAGGGAGCGTATGACCATGAGCAGAGGCTCTATTAAGCCAGTCAGAAACAGGTTAAGATTCTAGATAAGGAAAACCAGAAAACACACACACCGTCCCTCAGAAGTCTCACCATTACAGGGTGAATTACTGAGAATTGACTTCTGAATAGAGTAAACATAAATACTCTAAGCAGGTGTCTCAGATCTTGCTAAAGATACAATCAGTATTACAGAGGAGACAGGCCTCCTGGTCCTAAACTATGAGGAAAAATCTTCTCTGCACTGCTGCATTTATAAGCTCAGAGCACTGCTTCCTTCTTTGCAAGGGAGCACTCCACATCTAAGAGGATAATGATTAATCGTCCAGATAGTACTTGGGTGTTGGGCAAAGCAATTAACGTTGAATCAGGGAGAGGCCCTGCAGACTGATACAACAGACAGCTTTTGACTCCAGGGAAGGAAGATTCAGAAATAAGTGCAGATAGGCAGAATCAAAGCCAAAACACAAGCTGCACCTTTTCTTACTTTAAAGTCACCATCAGCAGACACAAAAGAAAGCAACACAACAGAGCTTGACCTAAAAATTATGCCTTGAAACTACAGCTTTTTCAGAAGCACACACACTGTTGAACATGGTAATATTTTGTTTACCCTAGCTAGTAAAACTGCAGACTAGGGTCAAGAAAGGAGGGAAGCCCTAAACCTGCAGGACAGTAAGATGCGCAGAGGTAACCACATAGAGCATACAGGTGTAGACAACTATTGTGTCCCACCCCAAAGTTAGATTTTAAGATAAATAGTACCTTCTCGTCCAAGCTTTCAAGAATTTAGTAAAGTACATTCCCACTCACGAGAAGTTGCCATTTATTTGTGTAATGCTCTACTCAATGTGTGCCCAGATTTCTGCTATATGCACCAATGATTTTTTCCAGGAACATGCCAGTCAATCATTACAAGAGAAAGGATCTACATTCTGTGCCTTATTTCTCCTCCTACCCAAGGACTACATATAGCACAAAACCAGACCCCAGTATTCAGCTCAGAATATAACCACGGTGATCGAATTCCTGGGCTAAAACATCATGAACACCTACGGACAACATTTAGTCTTTTCCACCCCTTTCTTCAAGATCCTGAAGTTGTCCAGTACCTCTGACTTTCCATTCATACCAAGCTGTTCCAATGTGAATTGGACTGGTGAGGTCAGCAGCGCCTACGATTAATGCAGGACCAGGGAGTCTACCAGGCAAAAGACTTAGCTGTTGAACTCTATAGTGAATAAAACCAGACTTACCTTTTCCCCTCAGGCAGATTTCCCATTCCTGTGCTGACATAGCTACTACTGACCTCAACAGTCCAATAATCAAGGACCTGTGAACAAACAAAAAAGGTCACTTACATGCAAACACTTGCTGAAGTCCATGCTGAAAGTACACACAGCTTTGGTCTCAACCAGTACTTCCTCCATGCGTACTGTGTTCTAGGTCATCTATTACCACACTGCTTTTCTCACATGTTAGACACTCGCCAGGATCGATCACAGCTCCAACCAACAACCCTAAAAAAATTAACGATCCAAATGAGGAGACCAAGTACTTAGTGGTGAGTCCCTTCGATTTTATCTCCTTAACCTCACGGATTGAACAAAACTTCCTAGGTGGGCAGCTACAAACAGAAAATTAAGTTCAAAATAACAGCTAGGCAGAGTAAGTCCTAATACAGCTAGGAATAACAAATATAGCACGTTGATGTGAATCTTAACCACGCAAAAAATACTGTAAGAAGCAGTGTTTCTCTTGTACTATTACACCTTGGACAAGTAGATTCCAAAGGAGTACTAGCTCTGACTTGAGACATCTGACTTTGGGATCCTGATATACCATCCTCCATCAACTATACTACAACTCAGGCTCCCAGCTCCCTGTCGTGGTTCCAGCCCAGCCGGCAACAAAGGCCCACGCAGCCGCTCGCTCACTCCTCCCGCCCCCCTCCGGTGGGATGGGGGGGAAGACGGAGGAGAGAAAAGAAAAAAAACTGGAACCTCGAGGGTTGAGATAAAGGCAGTTTACTGGGACAACACAAAGGAATTACAACAACAACAACGGTACTAATGAAGGAGTATACAACAAGAGTGATGCACAGCGCAACTGCTCACCACCCGGGACCCGACGCTCCGCCACTTCCCCCACCGAAAGTCGACACCACCCCCCCCGGCCCGCTCCCTATATATACACTGAGCATGATGTCACATGGTATGGAATAGCTCCTTGGCTAGTTCAGGTCAGCTGCCCCGGCTATGCCCCCCACCTCCCAGGTTCCTGTAAAAATTAACTCTATCCCAGCTGAACCCAGGACACTCCCCCTGTTCCCAACTGCACTCCAGTTAGATGTTCCAACAGGCAGCAAAACATTCCCTGCCTCCAACACCTCATGTAGGCTCTGTGCTTCAGTTACCTTTCTACATTTCTGAAGTTGCTCCAGCCTCATTGTCATAGCTCTCATTAATATATTTAGTTATCTACCACTTTTCCTATGAAAAGGTCAGGAATTAAGTAATTTATTAAGCATATTTATTAGCTTCAATACACACTTTTTGCTTCCAACTTTCTCTGAGCACTTTTAAGATAGTAGCTTTTTTTTCTTCCATAATTCCCTGATAATTTTTGCTGTTGAATGGCAGCATGTGAAGCCTATGCTACAACTGCCAGTTCAGCAGCACAGGATAAAATTGCAACACGCTCAAGAAGGTAGTTGTCTTCAGCATCAGGATCATCTAAATCTTCCTTAAATAAATTACTGAATCCTGACTATCCATTTCTGAATGTGCAGCTGAAGAGACAGTAAACCAACAACTGTATCTTCTCCAGGTGAAGCACTGCCAGTTCTTCCAGGATCAGAGCTGTAAAAAAGTAATGGGCCATACTGTTTGAATCTTTTATAATATTGATTTAAAAAACCACAGAATCACAGGTAACTACCAAGTATTGTAGTACTACTACAAGCTTTGGACAAGAATCAGTGGTAATTTAGGGGAGGAAAAACAGAGGGATGGGAACAGGAGCTCCCTGTTTCCATCAGCTGGTCTGGTCTTGCTTTGGAGGCTGAACTGCATCGAAGGGCATAGGAACAGGATGGCACTCATGCTCCTTCTCCCTTCCTGCTCCCCTGGGCACAGCAGCTCTCCTCTGGTTCTGTGCTAGGGAAAAGGAGGAATACCTGTAGCTCTGCTCCTCTCTTGCCCTTGGAGTGGGACAGATGCCACAGCAGGACCTTGCTGAACTGAAGAAGGCAGTTCAGAGCAGGGCATGAATCAAGATTGCTACTATGATTTTCAAATACAACCAATACCTAACTTTTTTTTTCTTTTTGATTACAATAAATGTGATTGATAGCTTATGAATGATGGCACTGCTCTGATAGTAATGTATCAGCCGTAACAACATGAAGTCATTTCATGACACTTACTTAAGGTCACCTTCATGTTTTTATGACTGTGTCAGCATGAAGACGACAGTCAGACAGGAACAACCAACAGGTTGGGGAAAAAAAAAAGAAAAAAAAAAAAAAACAACAAAATCCTACCTCCACCTATTCATTAGGCGTCCAATCAGTTCAAGATGGATTTAAATTTCAAATTTTTGGTGCCTTCAGATAGGCCTAAGTTCAAAGGTCTCATCTGGAGAACCCAGAGTAGGAGTGCTAAAACTACAAAAATAAACCTGGAAAACCATCAAAAGTTACTAAGCAAGGTAGATTGTTCAAGGCTTTGTAGGGTTTCTATGCCGTTCTGGCACAGAACAAGTATTTGAGAGAAGGAACAGGAGAGAATTTCTTCTAAGCAATCAGAAATTAAAGACCTTCTTCCACTGGCACATGCCAGTGATCACTTCAGTAGATGTTTCTCTCAGAGCAGTGGTCACTGGAACATGTTCCCAATTTACAAGACCACATGCCTTCACAGCATGGGCAATACAATGTATGTTACACCAGGAAGGCTCTTCTGCTCTTTTCAACTTGGAACATATTCCCCTGGATTTCCAGACTACGACAGGAAAGTAGAAGAGCTGTGGTGCAACTCAAAGACATCCCTAATACTTTCTTCCAGCTGCTGGAAAATAATCTTTTTTTCCCAACGTCCACAGGCACATTAAAACCACAATTATTAGTTTTGCTTCCCTGAAAGCTTGCAAGAGAAGCAACAGTAGAGGAAACCATGCTCATGAGGCTCCTGACCAAAAGAAAAGGGAAAGAGAAAGGCTGTTACTCCTTGTTTCTGTCCAAGACAGAAAAGGTTAGCCTGCAGAAACTCACACTTCTGGGAAAAGGCTGGAAAACTCTTGCCTTAGGGCTCCCATTTATGGTAGAGGTTTATAAAGCTATTTAATTTTGTCTAGACTATGGGCAATTGCCAGGTGAGTCTAATTTTGGATACATGTTTTTGTTTACAGAGCAGGTCCTCCACCATTTCTGGCATCTTCTGGTTTTGTGTCTATCGTCTGGAGATCGACAATCACTTCATTACTGCCTCAGAGACAACTGAGCACACAGCTGCATGTGCTTGGCTGGCTGTTGATCAGATTAGAGAGCTCCTCAATGTTACCAGCTGGCATAAGACCTGTGAAAACTCAGACCTTCCCAAATACACAGTGTTGAAAAGAGACCAGAAAGTTCTCGATTTGAGGCCTGAAGCAATTGCCTCCCAGGGAAACCCCACTTCTCCCTTAATACCGTTCAGCCTCGCAGAGTGTCTGTCAGCCCATGTGCTAAAAGCATCAGGTATCACTGGGGTTTTCCACACAGCCTGGAAAATTGTTTTGCCTTGAAATTGCCTCATCGCTCAGGAGCAGAAGTGGAACACACTCGTTGATATAAAATGCTCACTAGCAAAGGACGAGCCCCAAGGTCGATGCCACGTGCTTCTGGAAAACATGAGCTCTAATGAGAACCAAGAAGCCTTTCAGATTAGCTATGGAGGGCAAACCTTCTCTAGAGAGAAGCTCCCTTGCTGAATTACACTGGAAAAGTCAGGGAAGGGGGAAAAAAAGTTTAAGTAGAGAAGCTGGGGTGACAGCTCCTAAATATACGCAACTGGAAGACCCATCTCTAGGGGAGGGGAGAGGCAAAACTAAAGGACAAGCCCAAGGTAAAAAGTTCCATGTATCAATAAACATACACTTTTTCTTTTTTTTCTTTTTTTTAAGTCCATGCAACTGCTTCAGTGTCTGAGCCCACTAACACAACAGCCACACAAAGAGATGGCCGAACTCCCAAGAAAGTCAACCCAGGAGCAATTCCTAGGACACACGTGGGACTTCAAACAAGGATTCACTGCTTGAAGGGGAGGAACATGAGAAGGAAGTCTGTCCCAAACTGCAGAAGAGGCAGGCACTCTTGCTATTTAGCCAAATAAGAGACCAGACCAAGGGGGAGGTGGGAACACATTTGCTAACACCATAGCTGACAGCATGCCATGACCTATCCACAGACAGCCAGACGCATGGGGGACTCCGAGGTCACAGCATGACATTTCATCCACGCAGGCAGCCCGTCTTTGCAAGGGACTTGCAAAGGAAGAAGGGACAGACTCACTGAGCTAAGAAACCCAACTTGAGTAACTAAGTATATAAACAGTCAAAATGAGAAACCACCTACAAAAAACTCACCTTCAGAACAGGTATTTGCTTTGAATAAATCCTTAATAAAACCACAAGTCTAAAACCTCCAATAAATCAGAGGAAGATCAGAAATGGAAAGAACAGGAAAGTGTGTATTTAAAGCTTCATTTCTTCAATTATCATAAGCAAAATACTTTTTAGAAGAGCTTGCATTCAAGTTTCATCATCAGATCTACAGAAAGATGGTTCAGCTAAAGTAGTGAACTGTCTACACACTCATTCAGAGCTGTGTTGCACGAGACCTGTACAACATATCTAATAACTGCTTCTCTTGCTATTTGCTCACAGGCATAATCATTGCAAAGAGAGACCAATGGGAGAACTCTGCTGCCCTGATTTTCACCAGTCACTAGTTTTAGGCTTTCAGCAGCTCCACTGACTGTGCCACCCAACCTAGCCTCTTCACAAGATTCACACCAGCAATACTGATTGTATAGGTCAGGTATGAAAATTCAGTTCTTCACCAATGAAGACCCATAAAACAATTTTGCAAGCAAAGCTATCCATCAGGCCCATTATACCTCTGCGGTACCAGCATGTAGCACAGCCACAGTCATCCAGTTTGAGTCCAGCCATCTTAAGGAGAAATCATCAATTTCCAAGACTTCCATAGGATTTGCAACCCAAAAGCTTACCATCCTTTCATGGAATAATCCCTAAGATTCCTAAAATACTACATTTTAAAAGAAATTAACGTATTTAGAAGCACAATATATTCTATAAAAACCCACTTAAGAGCATACAGCTGCTGTTAATTAATTATCTTGAAGTCTACTGATGAGATAAGGAAAAAAGATAATTCAAAAAAAACCTTTTCAGCATCTACTTTCAGATGCTGTTTTACTTTTTTCATTGCTTCTCAGCATACAATTGACAAAGTACACACTAGTACAGTCAGAATAAAAATTAAGTCCATATTCTGACAATGCACAGCAGAAGACAGTAGCTGGCACTTCAAATCTATTGCTTGGACTGTCTTCAGATGTCCTGCCTTGTGCCTCTGCTGATGGGACTGGTACAAGTTTCAGCCAAACAAGTCACTCAAATCCAAGAGTTCCAGCTGAATGATTTGCTATCTTTAACAGCATGGCAACTGGACACCAGTGGTCTCCTGTTCCTGTAGCAAACAAAGCATTTTGAAAATGAGCCCACCTGTGGTGCCCACATGAATTTTTCAACATAGGTAAGGAAACACTTGCGTTTAACACTGCAAACTTCCTTCAAGTTGCCTTTTTATAAGGAGTAAAAGGATCATAAAAGTTTCAATTTTATGTCACATATGAACTGGATGAATTGTATTTTTTCCAAAATGAACAAATATACTTAAAATACAACAGGAATAATGTTTTGATAGAACAGTTTGACCAAGTACAGGGAAAACTATTTTACAAGACTCCCACGTTTTAGAGACAGAAAATCAATTTCAAGGTTTATGAACTACAGGAATTTTCTTTAAGTTAAACAAAAACAACAGCAAAAAGCCCAAAACAAAGGTAAAACCACCAAAACAAACAAACAAAAAAACCACACCACCCTTACGACTTTTAACAGTTTCCAGAAGAATCAAAAGTCCAAAACTTCTCTTCAACTGTATGCTTAATACATTATTCCAAAATGGTCACGATATATTTGCCAAAGGTAGCAATATTTATGTATAAATCCCTCATCTTTTTGTATTACACCATCAGACAAAACAATAATGGAGTCTGTGCTTGTTGACAGTGAACTGAGCATAACACTGTGTATACTGTCCAATGCACACAAAATTAGATGCCTTCAAAAGATACCATTTTTCATCTTAATGTACTCCTGGTACCCTGCAAGATCACAGCTCCAGTCAGAAGCTATGTATCCTCCCAGAGGCTTCTGCACAAGAACAGATTAAGCTCTTAAGATGCAGAGATCGATCCCTGAGCGCACACAGTAATGTCAGTAGCTACAGAACCCGGAAACTTGGGTGAGCATCTCTGGTCACTGGCAGTACAAGGGTCGACTCCAACAATGTGGCTATTTGTCTCTCCATTCCCCTCCATCCCTACTGCAAGCTTATACTAACAAACCACTGTCTCTGGAGGAAAAAATAGCCTATGAATCTCTGGATTGAAAATTACAAGCATCTGCCAGAAGTAGGACAGCGTATTTGGGGGCTGAGGGTGACTTTCCCCTCCAAAATATACTAAGGTATAAACTCCTTCAAAAAAAATGTGGTGGGCACTCACTTATAAAAACAGACTGAAGCTTTAATGCTTCCCATGGGGGTGTGGGACGGGGCTGGGGTGGGGGCGGGATTAATCTGTAATTTTTTCCAAGATAAAAATACACAGAACTTGAAGAAGTTCAGCAGCACACTAAAAAATAATTTTTAAAATTAAAAAAAAAAAAAAGCACACATATCCTCATCTTTAACAGGCAATAGGTCATACCAGTTAGTTGCCAATATTTTCACAGCATACATGGTAGTCCAGCTGCTAACAGTGGCCCTTAATCACTGTAAAGATAATACAGAGCTGGTACTACATGATGCGAGTCCTTTGATTATTTTTTTATTTGCTACTGGACTTTACTGTCAGTAGAAGCTAGTCCCACCAGGGCAGCCCCGAACCATATGCCAGCGCTTTCCACTCCTGCCTAATTCTGTGTACAGTCTTGTTTCCTCTGCTCAGAAAATGACCTACATATGCAGTAAAAAGATGCTACCAGGAACACTACATACACCACATTCAAATACAGCCTTTAAAAAAAACAATACTAACAGACATTTTGAGTACAAAGCAAGCACTGAGCAGTAGGCTCACATTGTGAAGATACATCACGTGTCAGCAACGACTGGGGTCAGAGAGAAGACGAGTCAGGTCTCCATTGCACTGCAGACCCAGTAACAGAGTGCATGCACACACAGTAGTCCTAAGAAGTAACTCTGCTTTCACAAGGGGTTGGGTAGCATATGCATTAAGTAATGCCTAAACCTCACACTGAGTAAGAAAACAAAACACAGAAGAGCTGATCATTAATTGAGCACCATCTATTCTGCATGCTGAACAAGACGGGAGAATCTAATCATCCAGCTAATGATTGTACATTAAGATAGAGAACTACTCTGCACAAGCAAGCTTAAACCCGTCACTTCCTGAACTCTGCATAGCTCAAACAGCTTTCCTTCCACAGCTGGTACATATATGTTCTTGAAAAAGTGATCTGAACAGCACGCTACCTGAAACACCATGCCAACAACACCCATGTGCATCAGATGCAGGCTTAAAACCTTCAGCATCCTCAGATGACAGAAGGATAAACTGCTCCCCTTACAGACTGGTGAGCCATAGAAACACATCTGGCCAATGGGTTCAGACAACAAAGTGATTGTAAAATTAAGACATTGGACTGATTACAGTCTAGGAAAGAAGTGACTTTGCAAGCATAGTTATTTATCTTATAGTTATTTATAGTTATATTATCCTTTCTAGCCTCTATTACGTGTAGTCCCAGTGCCAACTCTACTCACTCTCCACCTCCCTTCTCACAGCAGCAGGTTTCCAGTAGAATTAGCTCTCATCTACAGCCATGCCTAGCTCTAACCTTTGGTGTTTCAGTCGTGGCCTACCCTCAGACTTTGGTAGGACAGACCAAAGATGAGCAAAGTGAAGAACCTGGCTTTCCTGCCAAGTGTGCAAACTACAGCAGCCAACGCAAGGCAAACCTATGCTGACCCTCAATCCCATACCAAGCGTGGTTGGTCACCATTGAACAACAGGCTGAGACCTTTAGCATCAACAGATGCAAAAGGTCCAAATATGCTTTGTACCAATGACATTTTTCCTAGCCAAGCTCATACAAAGCGCTACCGAGCACATGTGATCCAATTTCTTAAATGTCTGAATTTTGCCCACATTTGCTGTAATGAATATCTGTCCAAATGTTGCATTCCTGACACAAGGCTCAGCCAAATTCCTGAAGAGTCAGGGACACCACTTGGCAAGAGGTGGGCATGGAGGAGGGAATAATGGCCATAACCTTGTTCTTAAGCCATTTTGCCTGAAGTTGTAATGAACTATGCACTTAGAAATTCAGACCTGAAAAGATCTTAGCATATTCTAAGCTCATGCTGAACGTGGTTTCCCTTTTTTTATGCATTCCCTATGTTTTGTATTTACACTGGGGGGAGGGAGGCGGGGAGGAACATAACTGTTTCTAACCATAAAAATCTATTCAACATTTGCAATAAAAGAGGACTTTGGCTTGTCCTTGAGAGAAGGTTTTTATTTTCCAGAAACATCTCCTTCTGTAATTGCTGGGGAGAAAAGAAGAGGTTTTCTATCTCAAAACAGCTCTATGGAAAATGGTAAGAAACGGACAAGACAGACAAGTGAGAGATGTTCCTCATTTCAGCACATATCCTGTGTTTTTCAGCCTTGAAAAAATTTAACTGTAGCCCTTTATAAATCACAGTCACAAGAAAAATGGCCGTTTTCTCACACGGACACAACACAGATCCACCCTGTACCAGCAAGGGTGAACAAAGTCCCATAGGTAACCATCACTGCATCTGCTTTTACAGCATCACAGTACTGCCCATAACACAATATTCATTTATTAAATGCAAGCCAACACATATTTCTGGAGTAGATCTCTTGATGTGCAATTGGCAGAGAGCTACAGGAAAGAAACCTCAAAAATGTATAAAATCATACACAGTTAAGAAGTTTTTACTGGTTTTCAAGTAGGAAAGCATTTCATAACACTACACAATCGCAGCCTTACATTTCACCAGTTCACAGTGTCACTGAAGTGTCACATTACTGAGCGACCTCCTTACACCAACGCTAAGGAGTTCTTGCACACTGCGTGCAACAAAATGATAGCCAAAGGGCTCCAAGAGAAGAAAGGGAAGAAACTGGTTAAAGTTCCACCAATTTCTAACGCCTTCATGAAACTATCCAGGCTCCCTCTAGTGGGGGATTTAATGTAGAGATTGTTGCAGTTTGCTGCGTGAGAACAGTTTTGAACCACAACATTTTTTTTTCCTCTTGTAAAATAAACCTTGTTAGGATTCAACTCTGCAATTCTTGGAGTCTCTTGTGGTGCTTCAGTCACAGCAATTTAAGGTAATGCTTTGTTTCTGGCCATAAGCTCCATCACATAAAGAACAACCACCTTTGATAAAAAGGAGAAAACATCATCTTTTTGAAATATAAGTTAGTGTCTTTGTGCTCCAAAATCCTCAGCACATTTCTCAGTCCTTACTTCAGCTCTCCAGAGCAGAACCACCATCTCTGTCCCCGATGCGAAAAGACATCAAAGAGAGATCTCTCTCCCCAGATCACACAGGAAATCTACGGCTGTACAGAAGAACAACCCCCTAGCTCCCAATTTCCATTTCTGTGTTTTATATATTAATTATATTAAGCCCCAAGTCTCGTATCCCTCTGACAATACCAAAGTCATTTATTTGCACCACTGTAAGACAATTCCAACATGCCTATGTATCTCTCTACAAGACACAGACACACAAGAGTCAAGCAAACCGTCCATCCCTTTCCTCTCCCTTCCCCCTGAAGTTGTCAATGCAACCAGTTACAGTCAACAAAAAACATTAGCTTTACAAACACAGAAAGACATCAAATTGACAACTGCTATTTTTAGTATCTACCACTAAACACACATACTACATATTGCCATCAAAATACCTGTTCTGTCACCTCAGAGTCAAATTTAGTTTCCTTGTCTCCTGAACATTATAACAAACGTTATCAACATTCTGGAGTCTGGATTAAAAAAATGCAGAGAGGTAGCATTTAAAAATATAAAAAACAACCACCCAACTTGGGGTCAGAAAACTGCAACCTGAAGAAGGTGTCCATTACTGTACAGGAAAACCAGCATGAGCCCTTTCAAGGATGGAGTCAATTTTATTTCTGACAACCCTTTTTATGACTCACTAACTTTTTTTCCTTAATAAGACCATGAATTGCATCACAGCAAGTGTGTCTATAACAAGCTAGAGAATTCAAAAAATTATTCAATGCCTAGGAAACCGAACTTTGCTATGTAGAAGAAAACAAGTCTAATTCTCAGTTTGTCTTCATGCTTTTAGATAGGAAGGGTTGCAAGATCACAGTAAGAAAGATTTACTTCTCTTTTTTTCTTTTTTTTTTTCCTTTTTTTCTTTAAACATACTATAGTCCAAGGACTATGAATAACCTCATACGGCTCATCTTGGATGATGGGTATAATTCAAATTACTGCCTGAGAGGATGGCAGCTGAAGAGCAACCAAAATTCTGGGGATATTACAAAATAGATGGCACAGAAACCAGTCTCAAAGGTTAGAGGAAACACTGCTCATCACTTCAAGTTCTTTGGGACAACTCTAAAGTTTTACCAGAACCCACTGCTTGCAAGTTATACAATGCATACAGGAAGGCAGCCCAAGAGCAGCCATTCACGCTCAGTTCTGCAGGATGCTATTAATGAAATCCAAAGCCTGCTGAAGCAAAGGTCATCTCATTTGACCAGAGAGATTACCACCTCATTTTGTCCCAAAAGCGTTCCTGTAGTGCCCAATGAAAAGCAAAGCTGTGCGGGGAACCAGAAGAGAGGTATTTACAGTGCAGAAAGACAAGCACGATCTCCTCCTCGCTCCCGACTTCCCAGAACCCCCCCCCATGTAAAGCTTACGGTGTGAGCTGTTGACACTGACAGACCACCCTCAAGATGAATTTGCAGAAAGGATGCAAGACCACCCTCCGCGTACAGAAACCAGACAACTCTCCCCAGACCAGCTAGGACTACACTACCTGCAAGTAAAAACGCCGAGGGCAAGCAGACGGAGTCTCCCTCTCCCCACCCGCCGCGATCGGCAGCAGCCCCCCTCTCCCGACCTCGGCTCGGTGACGCCTTTCCCTCGCCAGCCGCCGAGCACTTCAAACCCCACGGGCCAACCTTCGCCTTTTGTTCGGGGGCTGCCTTACAGAAACGGGACGCGGGCGCGCAGAGACGGGCGGATTTTAGGGCCGGTTAAACCTCCCTCCCGGGGGAGCTTCTCCCCCGCCGGGGCAAGCGCTGGGGTGCCCCCGGGGAGCGGGGCGGACTCGGGCTTGGCCGGGGCGCGGAGGGGAGAGGGGGGGTCGTGCTGCCGGGAGGGCAGCCCGGCGGGGCGGCGCGGCACTCACCGATGCCCAGCCCCACCACCACGCGTCCCCCCAGCAGGGTCTCCTTGTCGCGGGCGGCGGCCAGCACGCCGGCCCCCGCCGTGAAGAGGCCGCTGGCCAGCAGGATGCAGGGCCGCCGGCCGCACAGCCCGTTGAGGACGCCGCCGGCCAGGGCGGAGAGGGCGGCGGCGCCCACCGTGCTGGAGACGAGCAGCTCCTGCCAAAGGGCGTCCAGGTTGAGCTCCCTCTTGAGGAGGAGCAGGGCCCCCGACACCACGCCGGTGTCGTAGCCGAAGAGGAAGCCCCCCAGGGCGGAGAAGACCGACACCACGTAGACGAAGCCGGGGGTCTCGTCCTGCTGGAACTGCCGCCGCGCCGCCCGCTCCAGCTCGCCGCCCGACGCCGCGCTGTTGAGGCTGGAGCACGACTCGGCGGCGATGAGGCTCCGCTCGCCCGCCGCCGCCGCGCCCGAGCCGGCGGACCCGTCCGCCTGCCGCCGCCGCTTCTCGCCCATCAGGTTGCTCAGGCTCCGCAGCGTGTACTCCACATTGTCGCTGGCCTTGCGGGACATGGGACGGCCGCGGCGGCTCCCGCCCCGGCCGGGGGAGGGCAGGGGGGCTGAGGCGGACGGCTGCCGGGCGACTCTGGCTGCTACGGCGGCGGGGCGGCTGCTGCGGCTGCTGCTGCTGCTGCTCCTGCTGCTCCTGCTGCTGCTGGCGCCGCCTGTCCTCGCCCCGCCCGCCCCTCTCGGGCCGCGCTCAGCCGGGTCGCATAGTCCCGTCCCCCCCCGCCGCCGCCGCCGGACAGACTTGAGGGGAAGTTGCCGCCGCTCCCAGCGCCCAGGCGGAGCTGGAGGCGGAGGCGGGCGGGGACAGCGGCGAGCGCCAGGGGGCGGGTCCGGCCGCCTCCCCCCCCCGCTCCGCCGTGGCGCGCAGTGCCGCGCAGGCGCCCAGGACCGCGCCTGCGGGCTGAGCGCCGCGACGCCGCCCGCCCCGCCCTGCTCTCTCTCACGCCGGGTGCTGGCAAGCGGCGGGGCTGGCGGGCCGCCCTCAGGGACGCCGGGAGAAGGCGGGAAGCGCTGGGCGGGCGAGTGCCGCGCAGGCAGCGCCAGAGCCGCCCCGCAAGCCCGGGGGACGGCTCCCCCAGCCCCGCCGCGGTGGTGGCGGCGGGTGTTCCTGCTGGGCAGCCCCTGCCTGTGCGGGGTGGAAGGGGCTGCCGGCCTCGCCCGCCTCCCTGCGCGGCTCACCGCTCTGCCGGGGGCGCGTTGGCCGAGCGGCTGGCGTACGTAAAAACCGCAGTTAATAACCGGATCGCTTGAGCAGAGGCAGCGTTTGAAGTTCGCGTTTGTCATTTTCTGAAGTGCTGGGTGACAAAAAAAAGGGGGAATTTCGACCAGTTGCTCCGAGAGACCGGTTTGTTACTGTATGGAAGAAAAGTTCGGAGCTTTCAGTCTGTTCATACTTGAAGCAGAGCACAGCATTCTGATAATTCCACCTCCCAGCCTTCTTGTTCGGGAATTTCACCAGGACGAAGACGGAGATCCGGTGCGGGCAGGGCCCGGGGAATCCTGTCAGCGGTTGGCGGGAGAGCGGGGCCTCCTGGTGGCGAGCGCGCCGCGGGGGAACGCCCAGGGCCCCGTTCCCGGGGGAATCCGGGGGAGCCGGAGCCGGCCGGTGTGCGCGGGGGCGAGCGCTGTGGGAAAAAGGAGTCGCGTCAGAATGTTACCGTTTCAGCTTCGTTGTATACATAATGGCACGTATCAGAGTAAACAAAATTTTCCTTCTGACGGGACTGTCTTCTGTAGAGATCCTCATAGGGAGGGCAGCCCGTGGATGGAGAATTAATGGGATCAGTTGTTCCCAGCCCACGCCTGGTGAGCAGTACTAGTCAGAGCCACGTGAATTTAAAAATTAGAAGAGGGAGCAGAGCTGCACACAGCCTCTTTGGTCATTTGCTTCTGCCTCAGAGCAACCTGTGAAATGCTAACGTTGTGGTCCAGATAATACCGACTGAATAAAATAGGGAGCTGTAGTTACTAAAATGAATTATAGTAACAGTTGTCAATGTAGTTAATCCAGTTAGTGGCAGATATGCTAGTGGATTTATAAATACAATAGGCCAGCTTCCATGTTTGAGCATGTGAGAAGCCTGAACTAGGTAAAAATTAGACACATGTTAACATTCAGTTGTTTTTAATCAAGATTTGGATAATACAGTGTGATTGGCACAGAGCATTCCTTATTCCTGTACAGACCGTTAGGGCCCAACCCAGCACTAGAGCAAGAAACAGTTCCAGGTTGTAGCATCAGGAATGAAGTTATGTTGTGCCACAAGAAACTGTACCCTCAGGTCTGGCAGCTCTCCACGAGCAGAACGGCTTGCGTTTCTACAATGCCATCAGCAGAGAGATCTGTAATTTTCCAGAAGTCTCCAGACTTGCCCAAGAAGCACAGCACTCAGTATTTTTTATATGTAAGCCCCAAATCAAAAATGTGGGACGCAGCACATTTAAACAGAAAATATTCACACCAAATCCCTAGCCAGCTAGAAGGAATGTTTGCACAGAATATTGTCACAACAGCTGGCTGTCGCAAAAACAACCTGTCTTTTTAACAGCCATCTCAGAAGCTGGAGGCATTCTGTATGTTACAGTTAATAGAGACTCAAGACAGCTAACGATAAGCTTTTTTTTCCATTGCTGGCCCAACACAATCACAAACAGACATAATTTCTCATCAGATCATGCTGTCAAGCTTGTCTCTTAAAAGAATTCCCTGAAGAAACACAACAAAGAAGTTCAGCTGCAGGATGTGCTACAGTAAAGACTGACTGCATGAGAAACAGGGAGGATTTGTTTGGTTTGTGTGTAGATTTTCATTATTGTGATCATCTCTCCATAGTACTGGATTTCATGATGAGAGATGACTTATAAATGATTTCACAGTAATGCAAAACGTAGTAGGTATGATTAGTAACCTAAGACGGGGCGGGGCGGGGGGGGGGGGCGGGCTGCAGATCCAAAGAAGGATTTGGGTGGATTTTAGGCATGACGTTGTGCTTTCAAAAGATTAAATGTCTAATTGAAACGCTGTTTAGATTTGCAGCACTGCCTCATTCTTTCCTTTAAGGTGTGTTTGCAGAATTGTTTGCAGGTGATGCTGTGAACTAGTTCAAAAAACTGGTCCAGCTTTAAAAAACTCATTTTTTTGTGTTTCAGCAGAGAGCAGGAATAATTATGGGATTTTACTGCTTTTATGGCATTCATCAGGAAATGTCTTCCAGAAAACTACCGAGTGCTTTGTGCATGTGCCCAGAACTCCCCCAGACCTGAATAGCTGGGAGTTAGCTCCTGTCTCTCTGTTGGCACTCAGAAGCAGGTGGATCAGTGCTTAAAACTCCTGGGGACTCCAGTCCAGCCAAGATGCTGTAGGTCTTTTGTGTGATAGCCTAATGGTTGATAGCCTCACCCAGGAATTGGGAGGCCCAAAACACAGTTGCTTTAGCCCAGGAGGATTTAAATCTCTCTCTCGCCTCTCAAGAATTTTGTAGGTTAAATGGGGAAAAGATGAATTCTTAAAGGAAATTGAGTTGCTGTGCAGACAAGAATGTAAAAGCCATGGGACTAGACAGACAGTGTGGCAGAGGAAGGTCCAGCCTTGTCAGTGCTGGTTATATTCTTTACATGAAGCCATGGTTGCATTAAAAAAGAGAATAATACAAGGAGCAAATCCCCAAACCAAGAATTCTTCCTACCTCAGTCAGTGCTGTGGGGGTAGGCATGAGGGCTTTAGCCTCATGTGGGCTTTAGCAACACAGTGTGCAATCTCTTGTGTTTTTAGGCTCCTAAAGTAGTTTCTTGTTTGTTAGTGTTATGATGCCTTTAACTCTGATAAGCAACCTGCTCTGATAATTACATTATTTTGGTACAAGCAGAGTTGCTGTGTAAGTTGAGAAATACTTCCACACTGGGCTGAGGGAAATCACCTAGCTGAATATGCAAAAAAGATCAGCAAATACTGTTTATAATAGCAGCTTATATAATGTCTGAAACCTCAGAAAAGCACTGGTAGTAATGCCAAAACCTCTTCTTACAAGTTGAAGTTTGCGTGCAGTTCTCAAGGTTCAGAAACCTTTTCTCTACACAGAATTATACATTATCAGTATGCCGAGGGATATGGTTAGGTACCACTTCATAGGAAAAGTGTTTCTTCCTTCTGACAAGACACAAACCCTGATCCTCGATCACACCAGTTTGTTGAGTTTGCAAATATGTATTGGTAATATAAAGTTGGGACTATAAGGAACACTCTAGTTTAAAAAAGAAAAAAAGGAACTGTAAATAGGAATTTAACACTAGAAACAATTTGAAATAAGCTGTGTATTGCCTTAAAATTTCCTTTTGTTCCAGAGTTCATCCTATTCTTGCAATGTTGTTTGGTCCCTTTGGAAAGACAACACTTTCAGATACATTTCATAGTTTTCTGATCCCCGTATAATGTTCTTTCTCCAGCCATTTTCACTATCTTGACAGAGTCGTTTTGTTCATTTATCTGAATGTACCTATCTCTTAGCTCTCGATGCAGTTTTAGTTGTTTGTAATCCTTCCAGTCTTTGCTTTGGGTTCTCCTTTATATGTACAGATCCTGATTAGACCCTACTCTAATATCTCAACAAAAGTCGCCCTTCATATACACAAGCTCTCCTCGGCTGGATGCTGTTATGTGGGACTTTAATCCCCAGCTGTCCTGGCCTGCAGGGTGACTTTTAGCCAATTATTTACCTTCTACCTTTGTTACCTGAACCTCTAAACTGGACAACACTATTGACCTCCTCTGTAAAATTCTTTCAAAATGAAAGTAACGTCGGAACTTCTTAGTAAGGAACCTACCAACACCATGCATTTAATCCTAGTGGTTAAGTGTTAAGAGATAAATTTTTTAACAAGTAGGAAGAGTTCCAGTATTAGCACTGGAAAAGGGTGTGGATGATGGTGACTGCAGATAGAAGCTGACAAAACTGCGGGATGACGCATTCCTTGCCTGTCACAGGCAAAGTTGGCAGCAGTACAGCTAAGGTTGCCAAAGACTTCACACCACAGGCTGTTTTAATCCCAGGTAACTTTACCAAAGTAATCATTTGAGCTCACATTTTGCATAATTGCTCTCTTTCTCATGCTAAATATATCAATTCCAGCAAACCCACTTCAGACCCACTGAAAATGCAATTGTAAGAAACACGTGGGTTTTGAAGTTAAATTTTTCTCTCTATTTTTAAGATCTCCAGCTTTTTCATGCTTTAGAGCAGGGACTCAATTTTTGGCAGGAGAACAGTCCCTTTCTGCCTTTGGCTGTCAAAAGAAAGATCTAACGAGATTTGACTGAAACAGTCTCTGATGAAGTCAGCAGCAACATGTGTGAGAGCGTGCTGCTAAATCCAAGTGTGCCCTGAGCAACTCTGCAACCATTAAACTGATAGCTGCGCACTAACCTCTGTGTGGGCGTCCAGAAGTGAGATTCAGGCAGCCCATTCAGATGCATTGCTTTAAAAATCAGGGCCCAGCACATGCTGAAAGCCAGTCGTGATGCGAAATAGAGGGGAGGGGGAAGACTTTTATTATTGTACAATTTTGAATTTGATTTGGACTTTTATTATTGTACAGTTTGGAATTTTTGCATTCATGTACTTGAAAAGATGGTTTGCCAGGTTACAATCCTTATCAAGTCATTATTACCCTGTAAAAGTTATAATTACTTAGTTACAACACCTGGCAGCATAAAAATCAAGGACTTGGCACAACACTACCCACAAGATTCCAGGGAAACACTGCTCTTGATACACCGTATCTTCAAACAAACACATGCCAACACAGACTGTTGTCTGTCTGCCAGACAGAAACCTCCTTAAGTGCTGCAGAAGAGCCCAGAAGAACAACAGGTCATCTCTCAGTCAGCTCAGATTCCTGGGATCAGACCATAACCCTCTTTTCCAACACCCAGTGTCTGGTCTATATGAAAGACGTATGCAGGCAGAAAAGAACCATGTGCAAACCCATCAGTTTTAGTCCAAACCCCCTTTAATTCTATTGTTCACTAAACAAATTTGATTTATGAGAGTCCATTTCTCTAAAAGGTGGACAGTACTTCTAAACCAAATCCTTCTACAGATTATATAAGACCAGCACATCAGTTGTCCATCATTCAATGAAATAAAAATAAATCAGAAAGGCTTTTAGGCTTATGTATGACTACATGCTATTCTGCATCCCTAGAAAAGTTAACGGCTGACCCAGCATGAGTTCACTACTTTATAAGGTCTCACTTCATCAAAGCAAAATCTAACTGTCAAATTAAAGGCCCAAGAAGTAGAAACAACACATTTTAAGCAGCAGGTTAAAAGATGGCTTTGCCGTCAGCCCTGACATTGCATTGCCTCTGAGCAAAACACTATAGAGAAGTGCTTTATCCGAGGTTGCAAATGAAACTGGAAACAGACTGGGAGGAATTCAGTTACCGACTCATTAATTTGGTCATACCCTCTGGATCTGACAGATGGCAAATCCGTCAAAACTTGTTTGGTGTTTTTTTGAAGACAACTGTACAATGAGGGATAAGCAAGTTTGCAAACGAAATTGGACCACATGAATTCCCTGTGCAAAGGCAAAATACACACAGAGAGTGCCTAAAGTCAGCTGATATGTGCCAGGACATCATCCTGGCATGTGGAAGATGAAAAATGGCACTTCCCATGGCTGGGAAACAGGATGGAACAGCAGCAACTGGGACTTTTATTTGCATCCTTGCTTATTTCTTTCTGTATCCATACTTCAGAAGTCCTATTTCCACCAAAGTAGACAGACATCTTTTTAAAATCTATTTTCTTAGGCTGTGAGTATTAAAATCTGCCACATTTTTTAAATAGGTCCTCTGTGAAATCTTTTATGGACCTCTGTCTAGAAATTTTAACAAATTCCCTGACAAGCATCACACCTGCCACAGTGATAATTTCAAATATAACATTAAACACTCATGAAAATTGCATTAATAGTGATTCTTGACCCCTTCAAAGCAACTGATACGAGTATGTGTTAATCTCATGGGAAGGTTAATGCCATCAGTAGGAAGTGTTGAACAGTCGCTGATATTCATTGCAAAGTAATGCCACTGATTTTTAAAAAGCCTCTGTGAGTTCGGTGAGGACTCTTGCTTACAATCTGACACTACCACGTGGCCCTGGATATACCTAGGAGGCACTTCTGATGGTGCTTTAGGTGAAAGAGTGGGAGTTAAACACATGGGGTCTCTTTCTAGAGGCTTTCCAAGGTACTGGGCTGATTTCACTAATGATGGAAAATTTGTGCACCTGCTTCCCTCTACAGCTACAAATTATATGCCTAAATAAGGCAGATTTGATCCCATCCCGTTTTTGCTTGCATCAAAAAGGCAGGCATTCAGAGGCTTCCCTCAGGTGCCTGTACACTGATGCACAGCGCCTGGCAACAAGAAGGAGCAGCTGCACTGCCAGGCATTGTTGCAGGGTCTCCACCATCAGAGTGACAGAGACTTTGTGGGGAGGTGCACGTGGCTGGAACATGGCTCCGGACTGGTACAGGATATTTAGGAAGGACAGGCAGAGAAGAGCAGGGGGCATCACGCTTGTGGTGGGTTAACCCTGGCTGGATGCCAGGTGCCCACCAAAGCCATTCTATCACTCCCCCCCTCAGCTGCACAGGGGAGAGAAAATATAACAAAGGGCTCCTGGGTCAAGATAAGGACAGGGAGGGATCACTCAACCCTTTGCCATCATGGGCAAAACAGACTCAACTTGGGGAAAATTAACTTAATTTATTGCCAACCAACCAGAGTAGGGTAATGAGAAATAAAATCAAATCTCAAAACACCTTCCCTCCACGCCTCCCTTCTTCCCGGCCACAACTTCACTCCCAGATTCTCTACCTATCCCCCCCAGCGGTGCAGGGGAACAGGGAATGGGGGTTACGGTCAGTTCATCACACATTGTCTCTGCCGCTTCATCCTCTTCAGGGGCAGGACTCCTAACACTCTTCCCCTGCTCCAGCATGGGGTCCCTCCCACGGGAGACAGTCCTCCACAAAATTGTCCAACATGGGTCTTCCCATGGGCTGCAGTCCTTCACGAACTGCTCCAGCGTGGGTCCCTTCCATGGCATGCAGTCCTTCAGGCACAGACTGCTCCAGCGTGGGTCCCCCACAGGGTCACAAGTCCTGCCAGCAAACCTGCTCCAGCGTGGGCTCCTCTCTCCACGGGGCCACAGGTCCTGCCAGGAGCCTGCTCAGCGTGGGCTTCCCACGGGGTCACAGCCTCCTTCAGGCACCCACCTGCTCCAGTGTGGGGTCCTCCATGGGCTGCAGGTGGAGATCTGCTCCCCCATGGACCTCCCTGGGCTGCAGGGGGACAGCTTGCCTCACCAGGGTCTTCCCCACGGGCTGCAGGGGAATCTCCGCTCCGGCGCCTGGAGCATCTCCTCCCTCTCCTTCTTCACCGACCTTGGTGTCTGCATAGGTGTTTCTCTCACATCCCACTCCCCTCTCTGCTGCAGGTTTCCCTTCTTAAATATGTTATCACAGAGGTGCTACCACTATCACTGATGGGCTCAGCATTGGCCGGCGGTGGGTCTGTCTTGGAGCCGGCTGGCATTGGCTCTGTTGGACATGGTGGAAGCTTCTAGCAGATTCTCATAGAAGCCACCCCTGTAATCCCTCTGCTACCAAAATCTTGCCACACAAGCCCAACACAATGCTTTATGTTAAGGAGCTCCTTGACTACACAGTGTCCCAGTATCAAACTGGAGTCATGCCTGCTGAGAGCTTCTGGGACAAGAACAGAGTGAGGAGGAACCTGGGGGATGTTGTGATAGGTGTCTGCTACAGACTGCAGGCTGTGAGGAGGCAGGGCCTGAGGCTTTCTGCAAACTAGAAGTCTCCCACTTGGAGCCCTTGTCCTCGCTGGGGATTTCAGCCACCTGGTTGTCTGCTGGAAGAGCAGTGTGGCATCGGGCGGGTAATCCAGGAAGTTCTTAGAGTGCAGTGGTGACATATTCATGAACAGTTCCAGTCCTCTTTAATAACTTTATCAAGGATCTGGATGTGGGGATCAAGTGATCCCTCAGCAAGTTTGCAGATTTCACCAAGTTGGGAGGGAGGGTTGATCTGCTCGAGGGTAGGAAGGCTCTACAGAGGGATCTGGACAGGCTGGGTCAATGGGCCAAGGGCCAACTGTCTGAGGTTCAACAAGGCCAAGTGCCGGGTCCCGCACTTGGGTCACAACAACCCCATGCAGCGCTACAGGCTGGGGGAAGAGTGGCTGGAAAGCTGCCCGGTGGAAAAGGACCTGGGGGTGTTGGTCGACAGCCGGCTGAATATGAGCCAGCAGTGTGCCCAGGTGGCCAAGAAGGCCAACAGCATCCTGGCCTGTGTCAGAAATGGTGTGGCCAGCAGGAGCAGGGAGGTGATCGTCCCCCTGCATTCGCACTGCTGAGGCTGCACATCAAATACTGTGTTCAGTTTCAGGCCCCTTATTGCAAGACATTGAGGTGCTGGAGCGTGTCCAGAAAAGGGCAACAAAGTGGGTGAAGGGTCTGGAGCACAAGTCTTATGAGGAGCGGCTGAGGGAACTGGGGTTGTTCAGCCTGGAGAAAAGGAGGCTGAGGGGAGACCTTATCACTCTCTACAACTACCTGAAAGGAGGTTGTAGTGAGGTGCGTGCTGGTCTCTTCTATCAAGTAACTAGTGATAGAAGGAGAGGAAATGGCCTCAAGTTGCACCAGGGGAGGTTTAGATTGGATATTAGGAAAAATTTCTTTACTGAAAGGGTTGTCAGGCATTGGAACAGGCTGCCCAGGGAAGTGGTTGAGTCACCATCCCTGGAGGTATTCAAAAAGCGCATAGACAAGGCACTTCAGGACATGGTTTAGTGGGCATGGTTGATGGTTGGACTTGATGATCTTAAAGGTCTTTTCCAACCTAAACGATTCTATGATTCTATGACATTTTCCTAATACAAATGCAAGAGGGAGGCAGTCATGGCCTTCTGCTTAACGCTGGCTTGACCTCCGGCTGAGGAGCAGGGAAGAAGTGGGGGTGAGAGCGGTCACAGAGCGCTGCTCAGGCTGCAGCAGCCATGAGGTGACAGAAACAGAGGAGAGCTGGGAAGATAAGCAGCAGAGTTAGGACTCTGGGCGAGCAGACTGACTTATTCGGGAAATAGCCTGTGGGAAGCAGCCGTGAAGGGGAAGAGATCCCAGAAGAACTAACTGGTTTTTAAAGAGAACTTACTGAGAGCTCACGCATGAACTATCCCCTTGTGCAGGAGCATAGGAAACTTCAGCTGACAGCCCATTTGGCTAGGCAAGGACCATCCTAATGAAACAAAACACAGACAGGGAATATGCAGGAAGCAGAAGCAAGAGCAAAAAGCACTGCTCAGGCACTTACGCGTAAAATCAGGGAGGCTAAAGCCCGGCTGGAACTAAAATTAGTGAGGGACATAAAGGTTAGTAAGGTAAAAAGAGATACCTACAGGAATAATATGGGTCTGCAGGTGGATGGGAGAGACAACACAGTGACAGTAAACACAGAAAAGGCTGAAGTAATCAGCACTTCTTTTTGTACCAGTTGTCACATGTGAATTGTGCTCCCTGGCTTTTGCACATATCAGCACAGGCTAAGAAGAGAAGGGCATTGGAGGAGCAGCAGTGAGAGACCACTGAGACAACTTGTATGCATTCAAACCCATGGAGTCAGGTTGTGGTCACTTGAGAGCGTCAATATTGCTGGCCAGTGTCATTGCAAGGTCACTGTCTATCATCTACAGAAAATCATGGCAAGCAGGAGAGGACCCTGGTGACTGCAAGAAGGTTTACATCACACATATTTTTAAAATAAAGGCAACAAGAAGGATACAGGGAACTGTAGGTCAGCCTGATTGATCCCCCAGGGGAAGACGGTACCTGACTGTGCCCTCTTCCTCCTGCCTGTGCCCAAAGATGCTGGTGTGGGTCACCTAGTGCTGTGGTGGAGCCCAAGCTCACCTGTGCCAGGTGGCACCTGTGCTGAGCTCCCCCACATCTCTCATTCATGCGGGAAGCCTTGGTGCAGGCAGCCTTGAGAGGTGTCTTAATGTGGAGAACCACTCAGTGCAGAGTGCTGAGCTGCTGGAGCAGCCCCTGGCAGGTTACGTGAGGGGCTTATTTCTACTCCTTACAGACACCCAGGGTGCCATGGTCACCAGGCCACCAGGTTGTTCCTTGTTATCCCTGGGACATTTATCTGAGTGAGCGCAGGGGTGCCCTGGATAAGAAGACAGCTTCGCCCTGCATCAAGTGGTATTTGTTCAGCACCAAGAGCACATGTGGCACGAGTGGTGCTGGGACCACACCGGAGGACTGTGCGAGGCAGAGAACCACAACTGGCGCAGTCACATTCATACTGCCTATGGGGAATGGTCCCAGGAGCAACCCATTCCCAACCATTCCCAGGCTTTGTCTCAGGTCCAGTTGCTTTGTTCCAAAACGGAGGCTGGAGTGAACTGAAATTTTGCACTTCAGCCTATTAGGGATCAGCACTCCAGTTCACTCACTAGCACTATTTTATTTAGCAGAGCAGAAGACCCTCTCTGCTGACTACATAGGGAGCTGTAGCTCCTGCCTCAGCACTTCTGCTTACATGCTTAAAGCAGATGGCGCAAATACCCACCTTGATGTAGGCAACTGGGCATGGTGCCTGTACTAAAGCATTTACTACAGAAAACAATTAGGTCCCTGAGAGGCATAGCCCCGTGTGTAATACAGACATAAATGTGAGGTATTGGCTTACAGAAAGCAACATATGGTATTGTCAGTAAAGAATAAAGCCACATACATTTTATGTATTAATGTGTTAATATGAAATATATGAGGTAATAAGGATGGTTTAGTATTCAGCCTCCCTCTAAGACATTAGCAATGCAGTTTAGTATACATGTGGCTTCTAGCTCTGAGTGGCACATGTAGGTAACACTAAGTGTGCAGTTAACACAGAAATGGCGGGTCTCTACTGTTAATCAATAGTACAGGTGTCCTAACAATAATACAGGTTCCTAGGGGAACACAGCCAAACAGCTCACACAGAGGTACATAAATGTAAGGGCTTGGGGAGATAACTGAATACATTTAAGGATTGGACCTTGAGTTGTGCAATGAGACTGATACTCTTCACAACGAGGCCACGAGACTGTAAACATATTAAGAAAGTGTGAAAGGTTTGGCTACACTGAAATGTGTGTGCTTACTCTCAACACTGAACAGTACTAAACTTATATTTTATTTGTTGCAATTCTGCAGCTGTATGCTAATCCTTATGATAACTTTAATTTCAGAGGGAAACACCTAATAAAGAAGTGGGAATTTAACTGGTCTATATTTTTCTAACATTAAACAGGTGGAACATCTTTAAGTGAACAAGAACTATTCAAGGATCACAATTTGGTGAATGTATTTACTACTGTTATCAAAAATACAGTTCTATGAGCAACCAGGTGGTTATTGCTCAGGACCAATGGCAGATGAGGAGGTGTCATCTTTTTATTCTTACACTCGGCTCTCCAAAACTGGTAGTTAGAAAAGTTAGCACTGATAGCACCATGGTAGATAAAACAAGAGTGAGAGAGAAGAAAAGGAGAGAAACAGAAGAGCATAAAAATGGCAGAGGAAGCAAAAAAACTTGAAGTACAGTAGGGGACAGTCAGAATCAAACAAATAAATAGGCTTGTGGGCATTTGGAAACTTTCAAGTAGTAAAGATGGAGAAAAAGAGAGAGACAGGGAAAAAAAGACATGGTGAGTAAACAGCTGGAAATCTAACTTTTAGACACTGGTTCCAGCTGGGTTGGGTTTGGTCAGGAGAATCAATCAACAAGCAGCAGCTTTTAAGGCAAAAAAAGTCTGAACATCAATGGTATTTGAAGAAAAAGGAGTAAATAAGCAATTGTTTGTGGCACAATCCCTCCCTATGCTCCCTCTTGCTATTGGAACTGACATTGCTTTAAAAGCCCAACCGCATTTGTTTGTGATCTTATGGTGAAGCTGTGTATCAAAGAGCTTCCAGGCTGGCATTTGTTAAGAGGAACCTCTGCTGAAGCACAGGACAGACCTTTACTAGGTTTCTTTGCAGGAAGACGTGGTCCAGATGGGTGTTTTTCAGATCTGCCTCCAAGCGTCAGCCCCACACCCAAACCCATACATGATTCTCCGGCAGGATCCATCCCAAGTGTTTTTGTGAGTTGGGCCCTTTGCGAGGCACAACACAGCTGCTCGTTCTCTAGAGTTGTACCCTGATCCTGCCTTTCTGTGAGGTAGGGATGAGAGGAAGGGATGGCGTATCCTACTTGGAACCTTCTTTCTCTAAACACCACCAACCTTCACCAACTCAGCTAATAGCCTGCCTCAGGAAAAGCATTTGTTAGTGCCCTGCCAGCTTGAGGTTTCAACCCGTGCCTGAAGGCTGCAGTCACTGGAGGACACAGGCTGTCCCGGCGCCGATGTACCCTCTTGCTTGGAGCCAATGCAGAGCACATGGGAGTGGATGAACTATCCCAGCAGCCATCTGTGGGTAAAGATTTACATGCTCTCGAATCACCCCTTAATGTGGGTGCGAGGTTCAGAGCCCATTGCAGATGGGCAGCCCACCCAGTCTGTGAAAATGCAGAAAACCCCTCTGTCCTGGGCTTCCTACCTGCCATTTCCAGCCCTCCCTTCCTGCTGGAAGAGGGCAAGGGACCACCAAATCAGGAAACGCTTGGTTTTCAGCAACCATTGTTATTCACTACGGACACACAGATGAAGCCAGGGTAGGCTTGTCTCCCATGAAGATGCCTGTGAACTGAGCTCTGACTCCTCTACAGGGATCAGCCTCCTCACAACAAACGCTGCAGCTCACTTCCTCCGAGACAGATGTGCTTTGGTCCCTGCAGACCAGGCTGTCTGCTGCTCTCCACGCAAAAATGACCTCTCTGACAATGCCGTTTCTCCTGTTCCTCCAAGTAGCACATTTTACACAAACTGGCGTGCTGACAAGTTCTGTCTGAACAGGAAAAATTACTTCAGCATCACAGTGATCTTTCCATTTTCCCCAATAATCTTGCTGTGTATATTACATTGTGCTTTGGGGCCAGCAGAGACTCAAAACAATGTTAGGTTTTTGAGCAAACAGCAATATTAAAAAACAGATCCTGCCCTGAAAGTTTATAGTTTAGCCAAAACCAGAGACAGGGAAAATGGAGCTGGCATATAAAGTGAACAGAGCTTGCAGTTATGTTAGCTGCATTGTGTTCCTTATTCCCCACCAGTGAAAAAGAAGGGAAAGTAGATAGGCTGTGAGATGGATTATTTCTTACAGGCACGCTGATTCCTCAAATTCATTCATTAAAAGCTAACAGGGAAGAGAGGCAGTGCACTGTAGCACCACGTTTACACTGGAACTTCCTGTAGTACTAATGCATCAGTGCCCGTCATTTGAAATTTCTGCATCAGTTATTTGGGGGTTATGTGAAAGGACAAAAAAAATCATTTTTAGTCATCAAATTCTTATAACTGTTTGGGAAATACAGTTCATCAACAGAGATCAAAGAAAGTATCTGAGACTTAGGGTAAAAGAGGAGAAGAGAGGATCCTCCTGGATGTGTGAGATCCCCAAGGAAAATAATTACTAATGAAAGAACATAAATCTTTTAAAATAGCGCATTGATTTGTTGTAAGGGGGGGGGGGGACGGGACACTGCAAATGAGCAATGTTCTTTCCTCACAGGTATAACCTTGTCTGTGGCCGTGAAAGCTGCCACTGTCAGCCCCTTCCTGATTCTGCCTAGGATCACCACTCATTAGACCCAGGGCAAAGATGTTTGTGACTGGTACCCTGGGATGGGACCTGCTTCTATTCCCTACTACATTCAGTGTCCAGCTGGAACTCTTCTGGATGATACTTCTAGGTGCTGAGACACCTGCGTGGTTACACTGCTATTCTCCAGGAACCTCTGTTCACTCTCCCTTTCTGATGCAACATTAAGAACCAACACCCTGTTCTAGTTTTTTTTTTTGTAATTGGTTGCCTTGGTGAGTTGGCCTGTTGATTTAAGGTCTCTTTGTTGATGAAAGGCATGAACTTTCCATTCTAGTGAGACTTTGACCAACCCTCTGAGGAAACAAATGAGCTTATGAAAAGCACCAAAGCAGACCTGTTGCTCAGGAGCAATACAAATGCCTGCCAGAAGCAAGACTTTCCGGACTGGGGCATACCCATGTCAGGTTCATTTTCTGAGCAGCTGAGAGCCTCTCACAAGTCTCTACTGAAATCTTTTTCTCAACCATTTTTTTCCCCCAGAAGGTTTTAATGTCTCTTTTTAGAAATTGCAAAATGGACAGCTGTTTTAAAGTCCTCTTTTCTACCCAGCAATCGTCATCTCCTGAGTCCAAAGCAAAGAGATAGCTGGTCTTCTCAGTCCCAGTATTGTAAGAATTGGGTATTTGGTTACTGACTGGTTACTGGTCAAATCAACATTTCTTCCATCCTTTACTCTTTGGAAAATTTTACTGACATTTTCAGGAAACAACAAACTGCAGTCTAACAAAGTTAACCGTGTCTTATTTCCAATGGGAAGCACTGAACAGCTTTAACTGTGGCTGGCATCCGAAGAAGTGAGAGTATGTCTGCACCACATGCTGCAGCTTCAAGCATATACATCTGAACTAGACCAGGGTACACCTAGCCACCCGAGCACAGAGCTCCACTTGGGCTAATCTGTCATTCGGACAGAGGTTTTATTAATGTAGTGCTGAACATCACACTAATGAAGCCATGTTCAACAGGTAGCCCAGGTACGACTGAATCCATGATTATTTAGTAGCATGTCTGCACTGTTGTTTTGCTTATGGCCTTCCATTTTATTGCACTTAGGGTAAGCCACTTGACACACTGCAACTTCATATAGGAAATATAAGCTATCTTTTATTAGTAAGCCATGCCTGAAGATGGTAACAGTTCATCCTCAAATTTTCCTGTGCCAGGAGAATAATTTATTAATTCCTTTTTATTCAGTCATGAAGAATGTTGTGTCCCCAAACTGCCCATATTTGATGAAACAGAATAAAACAGTTGCATAGTAGAATGGACTAGATCTGTTGTAAGCAGCTGTCTTACAACAGCAAACTGCCACACCAGATGTGTTCTGCAACATGAATTTATCTTGGGGACTGATCCTTAAAAAAATTCAACCGAGAAGTCACAATGGCTTCAAGGGATTCTACTTACATGTATAAATATTTAAAGGTTCAGATTTCCTCATAGCTGCTACCAAGCAAGAAAAAACTCTAGGCTTTTCGGTGAAGCTTGTAAATGTTCAAAAATACACCTGGATACAATAATGGGCCAAAGAAGATACTGCATTAAAGGAAAGTATTAAGTTATTTCATAAGATAGACATTCACCAAAAAAAACTAGAAATGAAGGCATTATTCTTATGCTGGGAGAAATATCATAGCAACAGATCCTTGGGGAAGGGGAAGTTGGACCAGAGCAGGACAGCAAGGCAGGCGCAGGCAGTAACATCATTGCCAAGGGTGCTGTCCCACAGTACTTGAGCAAGGTCAGCAAAGCAGGCTAAGTGACAGTAACCACGGTCAGCCAAGGGTCCATAGTGTCCGCAGATCCACCAGGCAAGTCCGTGGCAATAAGACAGGTCCCAGTTGAAGTAGGAAAATCAAGTCAGCAAATCAGGGTCAGGATCAGGTCCAGTGAGGCAGTAACCAGGGCAGCCAAGAGTCACTGATGGCCAGACGAGTCCATAATAATGATGCTGATCCAAGGTTATGCCAAGAGATCAGGTGCAGATTGACAGGGTACATGGATATGGCTACAACATAGCTCAGGCACGAACAAGGCATAGGTCTGAGCTGAAATGCAGCTCCAGAGTGAAGGAGCTGCTTCCCACAGCTCTCTCGCACAACTCACCTAAACACAATTAACCTGAACCAAGGTTCGCAGAGGCACCATGTCAGCACCAACTTTGAGCACAGGCAGACAACCCAGGAGCAGGGAGTGTGCTCAAAGGCCTGACAACAAAAAGAACAAGATGAAAAGAAATAGTAACAGTCGTGTTTTATGCCCTACTTGTCATATACTCCCAAATACAGCCAGAAAAAGAACTACTCAAACATCCTTCAGATGGGACTCAAAGTGCCAGGACCGAGAGAGGAGGAAGTGGCAAGTAAAGCAGACACAGTTTTTGTAGTTCAAGTGCACATTCCTTTAGTTGCAGCATGTGGTAGGACCCTTTGGGCTTTCCCTGACTGAAGTCAGCTGATGAAGGTACCAGTTAGGTTCTCTAGGGTGACCTGAATGCATTCGTGCTGTTATGATCTGGTGTCTGAACCTATCTATTGGTCTAAAATCTATCACTGAAGTTCATCTGACCAGTGGTTTTAAATTTACCACTACTTTTGATATTAAACAAGACTATGTCTCAATGAAAGTCAATCTCTTTTGGGATTGGCTTCACCTAAACTAAATGCTACAGGCCAAATATAAACCTAATTATCGTCCAGCATCCCAGGCTACTAAAACAAACACAAAAGTGTGTCAGAGGTTTTATCAGCTATTTTCTAGAAACTGTTTCATAAGAGGTTTTGAACATGGAAACTGCTATAGATCCTGTGTGCTTCCATCCATTGCATCTGAGGCTTGGAAGACAGCAACACCAATTTGAAGAAAAGTGGATATGAAGTTTTGACTGTAAGAGGTAACATTCTTTCTGTCTCATAGTGTTGACACTAAAGTACTACTCATCCTCAACCATTTTGCTGCTTGGTTGAACAGAAGAATGTGGTGCTACAGCTGCTATTTTGATATCAACATCTGTCCATGTCTTACAGAGATTTTGACTTTAAAAAGAAAACTAACCTAGTGTATACCAGCTGCTGGAATTTATAGAATATTAGTGAATGAACAAGCATTAAATGCTGATTTAAAATTGCAATATATGAAGAATGAGAAGTATTAGGTGAAGTAATTAGCTAAGAGAAATGCCATGGAATTCTGAAATGTTATTTACAAGTAATGAATTCAGAATACAAAGCTCCGATACTTTGAAGTCATGGATGGTTACACAAGCCATGTTCAAGTGTGGTGGGTAAACTGAGCATTCTTAGTTACAGAACTCAGAGGTAAATGCCAGAAGAGACAAGTCTGCTCTTCTAGGCTTCCTTGCACAGAGCAGTCAAAGGACTTTTACAAAGGATGGAATAAAATAATCTTTTAGAAAGTTGCCTGATCTCATTTTAAAGTCCCTAGGCAGTGCAGGCAGGCCAGCAAATTTACCTCACATGTGGAAATCCCCGTCTACCAGATTGCAGCTTCCAGCTGGAAACTTCACCTCCAAGCTATTATGTTTTTGTCTAAAACACTGAGAAGTTTGTCACTTCTCATTCCCAGGTGTAAGCATTTATACAACATTATCAATCACCTTCAAAATTGAAGAGATCGCACTTCTTAAATTTTGTATTGGAAGATTTATTTTACAGCTTCTTATTTATTTTTCTGGCTTTAATCATGGGCAATGACACAGCTTTCAATTGATACACATGGATGTACTTCTTCATGTATAGCTGTTTCTCCAGTACTTACATTTCTGGCTCAAGGTGATGTGTAGGAATTAAGACACTGAAAACATGTTAGGAGTCAGTATAGCCAAGAAGTTGTGGATAGGTATGTACCTATAACAAACTTTTAAAAGAATATAATTTAACTGTGAAGTAAAGTAGTAAAAACATAAGGATCACCCAGCCCTAAATAGGTATTCTTGAGCATCTATCCAGCAGTTTGAATGTCCTATTGTAAAAACAGTGTGCTTATGACATTGAATATCACACCATCATGCCCAATAAGAGGCACCTGACTGTAAATCTTTCTCTTGTGTGCTTCACTTCACCATTTAAAACAGTTATTTTGAATGAAAAGAGTAAAAGAGAATCAACAGAGGTCAGAGGCAACATTTTTGATATCAGAAATCAGCACTAAGATTTGAGGCCTTGAACCTCTACCATCAAAACTGAAGCCTTCAAAACTAGCTGTGCTGGCTGGTTGTTAGCAAGGCAGCTCGGTATGGAGCTCCAACTGCTTCCAGGAGCTAGGAGTGAGACAGCTCAAAATAGTGCCCAAAGGCAGGCAGACAACAGACTTAGGACCTATTTCTCAGTTTGGCTTGTCTTTGGGGGTAATATACCTACAATCTATAACCTTTGCCTTAAAGAAGGCCTCTTCCACACAGTATCGTTTTCCTCCACGTCATTCAGTACAGCTGCTGTGGCTGGTAGGCTGGGAGCAAGGGACTCTGAGTGCTTGTGCGAAATGGAGCGTTCCTGTGCAGTTGCTAAAATTATCATGAGGACTGAAAGAACAGAAATAGCAATTAACAGCTTATAGTTCCCCAAATGCCGATCAGAATTCTGTGTGACGCAGAAGAGACACTCCTGAAGCCCAGTGCATCTCCCCTGCTGGACATCAAAACCCTGTTATAAACTGAAGAGTTATGAGCGCTTCTTAAAGAAAAGGCAGCAACAGCCCTTAGAACTTAAATCTATTGCTGATACCAGTCTTCCCATCTTCACTCCTCTTCCTCTGCATTCCTTAATAAATGGTTTAAAACATTTAGTGTTTGAACATACAAAGCATTACATTTACACCAAAGTCACTAGGATTATCCTTCTGTCTAGCCAGCACTTCAGCAGACTCCCTGGTAACAAGCATTCAGACACCAGAAAACTCTACTCACAGAATACAAACAAAAGCACCTTCACGGTACATAAACTCTCTTCCTAACCTCCTAAAGGAGGCTTTACAGTGTGCTTGGAAGGCAGAGAGATCTGGCTTTTGCAGACATACTGAGGAATCTATTTCAAGTCATAGGACTCTCGTAGGATGACCTGCAATCTCTTTTATAGCAGGTAATTTCTATCTCACTACTTTCAAGGGTGGTTTATCAAATATCTCAAACAAGGTGATTTCACACAGGAACACCCTCTGTTTCGTTTGCATTCTCTCCAGCTATTCAGAGCTAGCACTTACAGTTCACATGCTTCGTAACCTTGCTCAGCTTCTTCTAGGCAGCTACTAGTGACAATTAGTCCTTGTCAGCCTCAGGCATAGACCCAACACCTACCATGCATCCAGATGCTTCCTTGTGCCTTTGCAGACATTTCCACCTTCTGCATAGGGCTGACAGACACAAACACTGCTCACATCACATAGCTGAAAAAATGCCTTAGGAAGAAAAACAGGCTCTCAAGTAACATGTCTGCAGTTTCTGAAGAGTGACCTACACAAAGAGAAATATCAGGTACCAAAGAAGAGCCACGTTTCTTCTCCCATTTTCAATGTAATTTTTTTTCTTCAAGGGAGAAAATACCAGTAAGAAAACTTTGCAAAGATTGCGTGCTCTTAAGTATGGCACACAAGGTATGGTTTTAATGGAATTGCCCATTTCACCCCACAATAGTACACTGCTTTCTAATTGCCCCGTCTTCTGAAAATTGGGAACCCAAAAAAATAAAGGCAATAAGGTGCAAGTGCCTTATGTCCCAGCCTCCTGGGAAATCAGGAAGACTGCTGGTGAGAGGAGGGGATCCCATGAAGGTCTTATGGGAGCCAGTGGTTGATCCCTTATAGGCAAATGTCCCATGGAGGCATTTGGGGTGACACATGCAGTACACCAGCCAGGTATCTTCATCCCAGGGCCTCAGGGCCTGGCTCTCCCGCTGGATGCGCCTGCATGATTCTCCTTTGCAGTACATCTTCCAAGACCCAATACTACCTGGTCTTTTGCCATTTGCTGTATTACCATGAGCATTTCTGTGGAAGGAACCCTATGAAAGCAAAGGCTGGGTTTGATATGGGGTTGGAAATGTCTGTGCAAAGATGGGTAAATGTTCTGATGAATGGTAACATAAGTACTATCCTCAGTACAGCCTAGCATACATGCTCCATAAAGGAACTACTATCACTCCATCCAGGTGTGCAGACATCTGGGTAAGAATAACAGACTTTTCTTCCTCAAGGGACATCTTTCTCTATAACCATGTGGAGGGCCACAGACAAAGCCCCCCACTTCTCCAATACATGCAGTAGTCAGGCTTTTCCATCCCTGTGAGTACAGCCATCATTGTGCACTGCTGGAGGGACGGCCAAGCTGGAGACCAAAACTGGAACCCCTTCCAGATTTTCTGGAGTGTGGGAGGTAAAAGGGAGAGGGCCATGGGCCTCTGAGCCTGGTAGTTCATTGAGATGAGCAGCCAGCAGGATCATTAAAGCCGTTAGTAAGAGGGGGCTGTAATATGACCAGCCACAGGCACACTCATGCTCCTCTGCAAGGTGTGCAAATGTGCCTGAAGTCCATGAAGCCATTTGGAGAAACTACTCTGCAGTTTCAAAGAAGAGAAGTAGTCCAAGCTGATCGTTAGGCATAGGGATGAAGTGGAAATACCTGTTCTGCAAGGACACAGGTGCTGGAGGCCAGGACCATGCTACTTATGTGTCTTCAGCTTTTGCAATTTTAATGTTGTACTGTCAGCTGCTACAGATTTACTCCATGCTCAATCTGTGCAGACCCTAGTGGTTGATAGCCCTCTATCAGCTAACCAGTACCTGCATGAGCTCTACTACAGTACCACATGAGATCCTCAGCCTGACCTTTGGCTTGTCTGTGCAACAGAAGCTCAGAGAAAGGGGCGTCAGCTTTTTATTTCCCCAACAAACTAAAGACCAAAGTAGTCACAAGTTACAGTTACCTTGGAGCTGACTCACCAAAATCCCATAGAGCCAGCAGCTTCTTTGGCACCAGCACAAGGGATGCCTCTTGGGAAGGAAAAAAATGGGGCAAAAGGGAACACCTAGTAGCAGCTCATATTTTAGTACATTGCTGTTAAAGATACCAAAGAGGGGCCCAGGAAACATTCTTGGGAGCTTGATATTTATTTTATTTTATTATGAGAAGAGGCAGATATCCAGGATGAGTCTCTCTTTGAAGCAATCTGCTGTAGCATTTTAAATGCAGCATGGGATCACGAGCTACACCCTGGCTAGCAGGTAGCAATTGGAAAGAGCACGCTTTTAACTTGGCAGACATAGAGGGGCGTCAAACTGAAAAAAGCTGTAACATCACTTGAGAAACTCAGAACTGAAATGATATGAAAAACAGTAATAATGTTTTTCAGTCACAGAGGTACTGCATGGGGCCCGGTACAGGCATGGCTTCTGACTGTCTACCCTCAAAAGAAATTGGAACCAAACCAATGCATTTTAAGATGCATTCATACCCTCTTGTCCTGTCACATTTACGTAGGTTGAAATTTCACAACAGTGATGCCATGAAATGAATAAGAACTTTTCGGGTAACCATTTGCTAAAAAGCAGCACAGACCTCCCCACAGCTGATAACTCAGCCCGTTTCCCAAGTTGGAAAGGGCCATTCCCAGCATCTGCTTCCATGCCTCCGACATGAACAGAATTGGCAGGGAGTGGGAAAGAAAGAACATAGAGGACCCTTTGGGACAATGAGTCACAGGGACTCCTTATCAGCCCCCCTAAGAAATATATTCTAGCTTTGCAGTAATATGGCTCTGGGAATAAGATGCTTTTCTAAATAAAATATCCATAGCTATTTGTGGATAAATGTTAATGAAAATCTTGCAGAAATGACTGAGTTTCTTTAGGTTTCAGTTTCTGGTCACGTAAACTATTTCAGCCTTACTAGTTGCTTCTCAAAATCTGACAGTTTCAAAAGAAATTGGTATTAAAGTGAATTGCTAATGTGGAAAACAGCCTGTGATGCAAAGGAATTAAACATTTCATGAAAGAAAATGTGGAAATCAAAATAAATGGTGGGAGTTGATGTACAGTCAAATATTCTCTGCCAGAAATGAGAAATTTCCCTCCCTGCACAGCAGTGTGAGCAGCCGCCAGGCAAGAGCCACCACAAACAGGATTCTGGGGAGTCCTTCCTTGCACCCCTGTGACTGTGCTAACATAACCCATGGGGGATCATCCTGGTGACTAACCATCCCATGGGGAAGGGTGGTCAGCCTCCTGTTGGCAGGAGTAAACCCCGTTTGCAGCTTTCCAGAAGGAGCAACAATTCACATGCCAGGGTCAGAATCATCCCCAAGGCATTTCAGGGGCCTGTGCTTATTGCAGTTCTGGGGACCGCCATCAAGACATGGATGGCCTCAAGATCAGGAAGATGCAAAAGGACAATAGCTGGGACAGGGGTTTGCACATCACAGCACTGAACAGCCGATGCTGCAGTTTGTCTTCTGTACCCAGAGGGGCAGTAAAGCAGGACACAGGGCACCGTTCTGCCTCTGTGCAAAACCTTGCTGAGCTCACATCTCAAGCACCATTTGCTGCCCCACTCTCCACATCTCAGGAAGGAAATAGCAGAGATAGGGAAGGAACACAGAAGGGCAACTAGAATGATGAAAGGCAGAGATCAGCTGCCTTGCAAGGAGAACTAAAAATGCTGAGGAGGCATACAAGCAAAGCTTACAAAATCATGAGGGCAGAGGAAAAGTTAAATGCACAACTTATCCACCAAATCGTTCAAATACCAGAACTATAGCTCACTCACTGAAAATAGCAGGGGATCAGTTTAAAACATATAAACTGCTTATTTTCATGGGTCGTAGCGAACTTGTGGAATCTGTTGTCATAGGAAGGTTTGAGCAGGTATTGTACCAGTTCATGGACAACAGGTCCATAAACAGAGACTGAAGGAACAGACCAGGGCTTTCCCCTCTAACATCCCTCACACAATGAAAGTGGATATTAGAAGAGTACAAGTGGAACGGATAGCAGAAAGCAGCTAGATTTGTGTATTCTCCCTAAACAGCATTTCCGATTGCCACCATCAGAGACTGGTCTGACTCCACAGGGCATTTCTTGTATTCTTGGAAACCCAGAAATGTCTATGAGATTTCCATTAGGCTTCAATTGATTCCTACACAGCATCCAATAAACATGTAAAGCCTTTGCTGGTGCATACCTTGACGAAGGAACCAAGATGTTCATAACTCGTGGAAGAGGAATAAGCTCCTAACAGCCAACTTCAGAGACTATGATGAAAATCACCAAAATGACTGGGGCACAAGCTCAGCAAAGAGCAGGATTAGGGGGATAATTATGTATTTGATTCGTGCAGGGTGCTGGAGGATAGGGAGGGCACTAAAATATGAGTCTCAGAGTAGTCACACTTAGAAACAGGATAAAGCATGCTGCTTAGTGATATAGTCAGAAAATAGGGACCAATTTCAATTTTCTCTTAATAGGTTGAAATAAATATAACAAAATAAATACATAAATTAATAAAAGAGAGATATAGCTTTTCCCTGTGCACTTTGGCTCTTCCTGTAGTCTTAGGTCTTCCCAGGTATAATGCCAACAGTACTACAATGCTTACAACACTGATCTTCCTTGCCAACCAGGGGCCAGTGATGTATACAGTATGACAACAGCACTTGCATTCAGAGTTGTTTTACAAAACGCTACTTTTTGTTTTTATAGTACCCAAGAAAATACTGTATTAGGGCAGATAGTGAGTCCTGGAACAGTTGCCTGTGGCTTTCTGAAACTCAACAGTTTCCAAAATTATTACATTAAGAAAGTTAATCTGTAAAACAAGCAAAACGGACTAAGCTGACATCCAGGGTTGCCTACTCTGCTCAAGACAAATCAGTGATGAAAGATATGTTAATCCCACTGTGAAATATATTGCAGAAGCATCACCCCATATATACTATCTGGCATTGCCCCCTCCCCACCTCAGTTTGCTGCATCAGTTTCTCTTTGACCTCTTTTGTTTAAGTACAAACAAGTGGCTGACATGATCTTTCAACCAAGTCTACTCCTTTGGGGCTTTCAGCAAATACTTAATTTAAACACAAGGTAAACCTTACATTCTTAGTCCTATGCCATGCAATTGTTCTTCCACGAGTCCTTTCATCATCCAGCAGGGTTTGTTTTGGTTTTATTTTTTGTTATTTTTAAATTCTTTCTCTTACTCCTAGTTTTAGTAGTTGTTTCTCCTTTTTCAGCCTTAGTAGCCACAGGTCCCAGGTCTGTCAACCCCAAATAACTAGGCTGTCTGTACCACTACAGAAACTATTTCACCTTTTCCTTTCCATCTGATCCTGTCATGATGCTTTTTCATAGCCCTCTCCCAGCTACACTTCTCCCCAGCTGAACCACAGGCTACAGCCAGAAGCTACTTTTAGTATCCCAAGTCTGGTGCTCATTTGCCTCAGCAGTGATTAGCTTAGCCTAATGCAACCATATCTGCAAGTTTATAAGGACAGCTCATGCTCTGATGCATCTCCTTTGTGCCCAGAGACTTGCCTGGCTTTTTAACTGAATTTAGAGTCACAGAAATATGTTTATAAACATTGAAATATGTTATAAATATATTTTATATTGAACTGAATTTGTATTTCACTCTCTGGTAATGTTTATCAAAGACTAACTCTTATAAATATCATAAAACACGCATGATATAAAAGCTAATAAAAATAGAGACAAAGGAAAGTTAATCTCAAATAATATGTAAAGAAACAGAACCCAGACTCTTAATCCAATCTTATTATTTATTTCAAACTGCTCAGGAAATCCACCCAAATTACCTATATTATTAGTTACTACTAAAGAAGTTGTTTTCTGTTGTTGCTATGGTGGCCACATCTGCAAACCCAGCTTTGGAGTGAATGTTAATAATCAGTCCTGAAAGAAAGTATGCTTAGTCACTATCAGAGCTACTTGGAACTATGGAGATTAAACATGGCATCTATTAAAAAAAAAGTATGTTTTTCCTTTAAACTCAGTGTCAGAAGGAAAGGTTAATTCTACAGTTGACTTGTCTGAACAGAATATTAGGAAAAATTCATAGTACCTGAACCAAGAGGTGGACCCCAGTCCTGACAGAGCAATCCTTGGTGTGACAAACAGTCCAGTTCTCAATGATATGGAGCCCCATGTGCTTTCCAAATATGTTTTGTTTGCTAGTATGAGACCAACCCAGTAAGTGCTTCATCTTCCACAAGGTTTCTTGTTACCAATGTTCTGTTAATCCAATCATTTTATATTTACAGAATACTACGGTATTTGTCAGATGTTAGGAACTGGCTTTGAGAAAGCCTCAAGGCTTTATTTTAATCACATGGCATTTAAGAATAACAGACATGAACTAAGAATTTAAAGCTGCAGAAATGGCCATGCACAAAAGCAAACCAGTTTTTAAAAGGTAGCTTGCTAGTGAAAGAGTGATCAGCTTTTCAGAAGTTTAAGTTAAAATGGCAAACCAAAGAAACCTGAAAAACAGAATTGTTCATTGCCTACTATTTTAATGCACAGTCATAGCCTGAGCTAGTTTAAATGCACAGGAATTATGCGTGCAGCATAGGTCTTTTCCATCTCGCTCCAGAACAGATTAGTACATGGAAAAAAATAATTTTCTAATCAAGACTGCAAGATGATTCAAAACCAGGTTTCACACTTCTGGTATACCAACTGATGTGGGTAACATTTAGCATAAGATAGCACTTAGATTTTTACCTGCTGTTTTTTAATAGATTTTCTTCTGCCACTGACAGGTGTTTTAGATTAATTTTAAGCCTCAAAAAAATGCTATTAAGAAATAAATTTGACAGCAGGAGTAGCAAAGAAAAGGTATGACAAAGTTATGCTATGCATTAATGGAGATAGGTTTAAAGCTAGGTCTATGCTACGTATTAAGGTCTAAGGTCCATGCTACACATTAATGGAGATAGGTCTAGGGTCACACCTTATTTCTGTGCATTCATGCCTCTCAATGCAATGGTTTAGAAACACTGAAAGTAGCTGTATTGGGTTTGTGTGGTGGGGTTTTGGTAGCAGGAGAGGGGCTTCACAGGGCCAGCTCCTGTGAGAAGCTGCTGGAAGCTTCCCCAGCTCCGAGTCGGACCCACCTCTGGCCCAGGCCGAGCCTGTCAGCGATGGCGGTAACACCTGTGGGAAAACAGAGTTAAGAGGGGGAACGTGCAGCCAGGAGGGGATTGGGATGGGAGAGGAACCCCTCTGCGGATACCGAGGGCAGGGAGGAAGGAGGGCAGGAGGGGCTGCCCCCGCAGCCCGTGGGGAGACCAGGCGGCAGGCTGTGTCCCCCCAGCCCACGGAGGGCAGCGGGGGAGCAGATGCCCACCTGCGGCCCGGGGAGAGAGGAGCCCACGCCGGAGCAGGGGGTGGATGCCCCCCAAGATGGCCGCCGCTCCCTGGGGAAGCCCGTGCTGGGGCAGGCTGGGACTGAAGGACTGCAGCCCGTGAGAAGGACTCATGTTGGAGAAGTTCATGGAGGACTGTGTCCCGTGGGAGGGACCCCACAGTGGAATAGGGGAGGAGTGAGGAGTCCTCCCCCTGAGGAGGAAGGAGCGGCAGAGACAAGGTCTGTCGAGACAACCCCAACCCTCATTCCCTGTCCCCCTGCACTGCTCGCGGGGAGGAGGGAGAGAATTTGGGAGTGAAGCTGTGCCTGAGAAAAAGGGAGGGGGTGGGGGGAAGGTGTTTTTTTAAGATTTGGTTTTACTTCTTATTATCCTGTTTTGATTTGCTTGGTAACAAATTAAATCAATTTTGTTTTTTTCCCCAAGTTGAGTCTGTTTGCATTCAGCAGAGAGTACAGGTTTGGTACCACTGGAATGACATCAGTCACTATTTGATTAATAGCCCTTAGATCTTGTACTAGACAATACTCCTGAGAACACGGCTTTTTAACAGGTAGAATAGGGGTATTATATTCAGATTGGCATTCTTGAGGCAGTACATGCCTCAAAAAGTTATTTATTATAGTTTCCAGTCCCATGTGAGCTTCTAATTTCATGGGATACTCTTTATGTTTTACCAGCTTTGCTCCGTTTTAATTCCACTTTCACTGGTTCAGCTGATTTAGCTCTTCCAGGCCTCTCTGTTGGGCACACAAAGGGGACCACTGCATCCATAATTTCAGAGGGGATTTCAACTTGATCATTCTTCATGTCCTTGATTCCCAATGATTCTTGTAACATATAAACTTGCGCTCCCCAGGCATTACTCTGAGGAATATGCACTTGAATTTTGTTTTTTTCAAAAGTTATCTGTGCTCCCAATTTATTTAGTAAGTCCTGTCCCGTTAGAGGTAATGGACATTCTGGCATATACAAAAATTCATGCATCATTTTTTTATTTCCAGTTTCACACATCATAGGTTGGAGAAAAGGCCTAACCTCTTGCTTTCCCATGGCACCAACCACTGACACAGAGAACTTACTCATAGGTCCCTTACAGCTATTTAACACAGAATAAGTTTCCTCTGTATCTACCAAAAATTTAACAATTTCATTCCCCAGCGTGACTGGAACCAGGGGCTCAGCTGGGGAATTAAACTTCTCAGGCCCCAGTCCCCATTATTCAGAATCCCATGTACTGATCATTAGTAAATCGGCCTCAGGGACAGGTACAGAATGGGGAGACCAAGTCGATCTTTTCTTTGGACATTAATTTTTCCAATGTCCCCTTTCTTTACAAATGGCACACTGGTCGAACCCTAAGGGGGTTCTATTCTCAATGTTTCCCCCTCCTCTCTGTTCCCTTCCACGCCCCTGTCCTCTCGGGAAACCCCTTCCCCTGAAGGATGTTTGCACTTGAGTAAATGCTGCTGCTAAAATAGCAGCCTTTTGCTTCTGATCTTTTAGTTTCTCCCTTTGTTTTTCTTTTTTTTTTCCTAACTCTTCTGTTATTATACACCTTATAAGCAATCCCAATCAAGATACTGTCATTCCTGACATACCATCTACCTTCTGCAGCATCATTAACATGTTTGAATCAGATACTGACAATTTGCATTTTTTCTTGTTTCATAATCATTTCTTAAAGCAAAGAACATATCCACATATGGGATTTCATCCCACTTACTTTACCTTGCCTTCTACAAAACAACATTAGCTGTAAAATAGTATTATAATTCAAAGTTCCCATTTCTGGCCATTTTTCTTCATCTAATTTATACACCAGCCACCATTGAGTACAGTACTCTTTTAATTTCTTCCTTGTTAGGGGATCCCCACCCAACTTGTTCCAATGTTTTAAGATGCATCCTAATGGAGAGCAAAGGGGAGGCTCTGCAGACTGTCCTGCCCCTTGTCCTGCTCCCATACTGTTATGCCAAAAGAACATTCTTATCCACACTTTCATGCACTCCAGTCGTCACTGCCAAGCATGCATGAACTTTATAAAACACCTCTATATACTTTTACGATATACAGTACCCCCCCTTGCAATGTCTCTAATATTGCACCTTTGTGTCGCTTATCTGCTCTGGATGGGCAGAGTACTCACAGAGTCCCTGAAACAAAAGGTCGGTGCATGCTGGAGTCCAAAGAGCAGCTTCTTCCTGTTGGTAGCCAGCATTTCAACAGAAATTCAATGTCTGTTTGAGGTATATGGTTCCAATTTCAACTGTGATTGTTGATGCAGATAAGACTATTGCAAGCCAAATGACATCTTACAAAAATTATGTCCAAGTTAGTTCAGAAACATCTCAGTTCACTCACTCAAGCTGAACAATATCTTCTATGCAAATAGTGCAATTGGTAATGATGAAGGTGTGTTCATCAGCTCATTGGTAAGGCAGTATAATTTCTGTGCTCTGCATCACATTAAAATCTGCCTTTTAACCCTAAATAGGGTTAAAATAGTTGTCCTAACAGGACAAATAAGGCTTGGTTGGTAGGTAATTTCACAACTAGCAAAGGACAAATTCATTTAAGGAACCACAGATTAAAAATTATCACCTGGAATTCTCTTAGCTTTGTGTTGGTACAAATTGTGTAGATGTGTACCAGGATTTGACCTGTCTACTTCTGATGCTTCTGTTGCAAACCGAGAGCTTCCTTCCACTAATGGGACAGCAGGGAGGAAGCTGAAAATATACCCTGCAATGCTCAGTACAGACAGGCTGCAGAATTAGTGTTATTTTAAGCCTCCCAACACCAAAACATCCCACATGCAACTTGAAAGCACGTCTGGGTGGCAGTCCCCAGCTGTCTGTGTTCAATAGGGTTCAACCCATTCTGCAGTACAATTCATATGTCAATTCTTGTAACACGTGATGTTCCAACAGCTCAGAATGACTTTTGCTTTCAGTTTTCTTTTTTCTTTTTTAAACAAATTATGGAAAATACGGAACTACTTTCCAAACCAGAAAACCTCTTACTCTTCCTCAGAAAAAGTAATTACAGTTGATCTGAAAATACTATAAATCAAAACATTAGAAGAATCTTTTTGTATTCTTACTTCTTCTTCGCTGTCCTGGTGAAGTCAGCTTAAGGAACAAAACCACTTGCCTATCAGACAGTTGATTCTTCTATCCATGACAAATCTGTTGTTTCATTACAGATTAGTTTGGCAAGTAAAGGAATCCTGCTTTGACATACATGGCCCTGAACACTACCATCAGACAGGCACATCTCAGAAACACTTCTAACACGCCATCCCCTCAGTAACTTGCAAAATAGATTCTTCTTCTTCTCACTGAGTTTGGTTCCAGGATTGTGTAATCCTGGTCAACTTTGGGCTACTTTCAAAGGCTAGGAGGGACTCAATGACTCTCAAGGGGAGAAAAAGAGATAGCATTCAAAGGTTAAGGCTTAAATTCCCATTCTTTCTCTCCCTAGGTAAGCAATATTTTATCATGGCAACCTAAAATGCAAGGTGCAGTGCTTCTTCAGCAGCAAGAAAGACAGTGGGCTCTGAAAACAGGTTGCCTCCTTTAGTGCCATAAGCACAGTCCTTGCAACGCATAAACCATCCAAGTGGTCTGTAAGACCACTTTTATAATGAGCTGAAATATGATGAAAGTCAATCTTCATCCCATGCACATCTCCAGCACCAGGTGCTGCATCACTTGACAGCTGGTACCCCACTCATTAGTGTGATCTGCTATTGTCCTAATGAGTCCTCTGGCTTGTCAAGAGCCCTGGATCCTGTTATCTCAAGGATTAAATGATTGCATGCTTTCTAAAACTGCTCTCACAAGAATACAGGAAAGTAGAAAAATATGGCTCAAGATGATGAATTCACAGTGAAAATGTTTGAGCAATAAATTTAATTACCTAGATATTCTCAATTTGCTCCTACAAGGAGATAAAACCATAGTCAACACTTCCAAGAAACTAAATCTTTTCCAAGTTTTTTTCTTCTTTCAGCTGATTTCAATTGCCAAAACATCGTGGTTTCCCAAAGCTGGATAGTACTAGCACACTGTCAGCTAAAGTACTCAATGCAATGCCAGTTTTTTTGATCAAGCTCAAGAATAGTTCAGCTGACTAACGTCAAGATTTTCACCAGCTTTCAGCCCACAATATTACTTCAGCAAAACATGATTTTGCATCACACCAAAAGCAATTGCCGCTGCCTTTTGGCAGCAGTGTGATTTTAACATGAGCAAAGTCAGTAACAACCTGTGCCCTACTTTCACAAGGAGTAAGTGGAACTTCCCAAACTGAACTTGCCATTATGTTTCAACTATGTCACGTAAAATTTTAATATACTTGTATTTATAAAGATTATGGTAAATATTAATGTTATGCTATTGCAAAAGTACTAGTTAGCATTTGTAAGTCTTCACTATAGTAAAATATTGCTTTACAAAGCAATTCAGAGTCTAGGAAGAATAACTAATATAAAATAAAGTAGGCTAGAAGAATTCCCTCTCATTTTGATTTAATGGCATGCAAAGCTTACGCTCTCACTACAATTAATTGGCTAGTATCCTTTAAAGTATACACTTGTTTTGAAAATACAAGATAAATAGAAAATAAATACACATGCTGATGGGTAATTTAAACAGCCTCATCATGAAAATGTACAGGTTTTTGCAGCTCTCCTCATCGTCTTTGTCTGACTCCAATAAAGCAAAGATGTAACTGTTTTCCCCAGCAGTGGGATCACAAACAAGTACTCTAAAATCTGTTTATATAAGAGAGACATAAAAAGAAAAAAGGAATAGTTCTTAAGGGAAAGCTTTCCAATCATTTTCCAATTAAAATCCTAGCCCTGGAACAGTTCTGAACTTAGATAATGAGAACACTAAGGCAAGCTGTTAATTACTTTTTATTTCTGTGAAAATTGCAAGATATTTTGAGCATAATTGGTACAGTTCCTCTACAGTATTACTTTAAAGGCACTAGGAGGAGCTCTAATTGTTCCCCAAAAGGGACTATTTACCACCTAATAGCTGTTAAAGTAGGCCCAGTTTACTGGGTTTGTTAATGTAGATTTTACGTAAAAAAGTATGAAATAACACCCATACTACAGAAATGTAAGTTTATTACTAGAGGTAAAAAAGACCTCCTACAGAACAAATTTTATCAATGTTTCTTGTTACTGCGGTCTCTCTCTCTGTACATACTTTTTGTATTTACCTCCCTATATATCTGTTCACACTGTTCATCCTATGCACATACATTATGTGTTCCCATCAGAAGTACAATGGTGATGGCTACAGGTGACTTGGCCTCCTAGGCTAATAACATACGCCTAAGTGGATATATAATGATGTACATATATTATATACAAACTTTTATTGGTTTGGAAGACCACTATGCTGACCAGATGTAAAAGAAAACACTTTGTAGAAACCTGATTTAAAACAGACTTTCTTTACACATGGCTTTTAATAATGTATTTAACTCACTGGATGTACATATTTAAGCTGTATGGGGTTAGGTACCAAAAACTGCATTACAGTTACCTTAGGTTACATCTGTATGGCCACAAACATCTCCCCTGGGGAGCAGCGTCCTTCTTGTAGCCCAAACAGTACAGTACAGACCACATCTACTGTATCACATCCACACTGCACTTGCAGTGCTCAGCATCCATTCTATGATCTTAGGTGTCGTCTTCTCACCTGCACACTTCCTTAGTACAACACACACACTGTGTGCACCATTTCCCTGCTCATATCACAGAAACAGATGCCTTAAGGATGGCTCCTGCCTTTGTGTAGCACTCTTTGCAACGACAACTGCACACACTGGTCTTGCTACCTCTACATCCACTGCATTTGCTCCTTGTACTCCTGCCAGAGAGCCTCTGACATCTTCTCTCCCCAAATTGTGTGCCTGGCTTTTTCCTGCAGATGGGATCACAAGAATGCTCCACAGATCCTAGGTTTTACTCCAGGTTAAGGACTTGAGCTGCCCATTCAGGTACATGACACTGCTGTGGCAGACCAGCTCACTCGAGCCATCACCATTCTATTTCTGATGGGAATTGCTAATGTATACATACAAGATGAACAACAATGGGACCACAACTTTCTGGATATCAAGGAGACTAACATCTGCTATTGAGCACTAACACACCATCTCCCAGGATGCTATACTGCTGGACATGAAGGTTACCATTGCCTTCTGGAGCTCTGCCATCACTGACTCATAAAGGAGAGTAGGGAAACCCATGCATGTCTGCAACAAACATGTTTGTGGGGGAAGATTGAGTCATTCAGGTGTTGGCTTCCCAAATATATATAACATAAGGTCAGGCAGGCCCTACCAGCCAGGGGCTCCTTAGCTGTATTGGGGCTATCAACAAGAACTATATCCCATTTGTTATCTCCCATGAGGTTCCTACTAAGAAATCGGTTGCAAAGGCTACCTCCTGATCACCCTTCGAAGACCATTGAGAAAGATGAATATAGCAGATGCACTTATGACACCAAGGTTTTTAAGAATTCCTCTCTTTACCACAAAGGTGAAGCCAAGATCCTCTTCCCAGACACAGACACCAGACTACCCAAGGTTCAAATACCAGTCTAAGGCTTGGCAGATACTGCGCGTCTCATTCTAAGGTAATCACACAAGCACTCACTGATGCACTTCCACTAGCATTGACCACCTGCAAGACCTTAACCAGTGTGTGCATTTGTCAGCTGACCACAGGATGGCAAACCTTAAGGGACTGGGTGAATGCCAACAGCCCCAATCCCAGGTGTGGCTGCTTCCCCAAATATGCAAAAGTTCTGCAGTAGGCCCTGGGATCATTTCCTATAGGAAATTACTATAATTTTGAATTGAAAGGTCAGTGCCTTCGAGTGAAGAGCCATTTGCACACAACTCAAGTGCTGAAAGAGGCAGGTGTCAGAAGCAGAAAAACAAAGTTTCAGGGGCACAGCTCCAGATGTAATTTGTACCTTGAAGATTAAAAACTCTGCAGCTGGCATTAGTAACAGTCTGACAGCCTCATGGCTGTCATAGAGAATCCTGACAGTCCTGAGGAGATGATATTTCTGCCTACATTCAGAGGCAGAAGACATTGCTATACAGATCTGTGGTTAAAATAACAGTGAACTTTGAAAAAATGGCCGGGGCAGCCATTATGGCCAGGACCAATTCTCTGGCCCTGAGCTTATGCTCATACAGCTAAATAGGCTTCTCCCACCAAAAGTAGCCTCATTCACACCACCCAATGGGAAGAGTCCTTTGCCTGCATTAGCGCATACCCATGAAGAGGCCATGGAGTTTGCCTGCAATTAGCTGACTCTGATCAACTGCAAAACAGTTAAAGGAGTTCTTGAGTCTGGCTTGTGAAGAAGGGAGAGAGGAGGAAGAGCAGGAGCTCAGGAGACAGACTGAGCCAACACAGTATGCACAAGAGTCACAGAAGCACTTTAGGCTCTCTGTGTGAACAGCCAAAGAACAAGAAGTTTAAATACTGACTGAAAAGACAGTGCCTCCCAGTAAGGTCTGTGTATTGGTCCCAAAAAGAGATACATCCCCCATTATGTAGTTTGGGCTTTAAAAGTACACAGCTGAAATGTTTCATGGACCTTAGCAGCTACAACTGTGATTTGTGAGGAAAAAATCCCACCATAACAACTGCCAAGTGACCTGACCGGAAGCCAGGTCTGTTCACATGAAACAATCTGGAAAGTTGAAGGGCCAACAAGAAGATCCAGAATCACCAAACCACGGATAGTCCTCAGTCTTAGTCTTCAGTTTGTCTGCACACAGCAGGATGCCAGCATAGGAGAAGTGAGTGCTGTGCTCCTGTTGCAGTGATGCATCAAGGGACAGGAAGGGTCTTTGCCATCCAGGGAAAACACTGGTGGCAAGACTGGATCATTCACAGCATGGAGTTCAAGGCCTTAAAACAGGCTCTTTCAAACTGTTAAGAGGTTACATTTATGCTGTCAACCTGAGGTGCCAATAACCAACATTTCTGTGCTGAAAAGGGTCCAGCTAGATGTTCCTATGCAAGATGGGTACCCAGTGAGTTATAGGTTGAGCATTCTCTACCAACCTAGAAAATCCCATCATAAGGATGGTGATGCTCAAGTTCAACATGCATAGGCTCCAGACACTGTGGATATCTGACAAAACTGGGAAGCATTTAGATGACTTGATAGTCTACATGAACACTACCAAAACTCTGATCCTGAAGTGTATCATTATCTTCTCTCAATTAGATTGGACAGGTCGTATTTAATCTATTTTAGAAGCTGATTTGCTGATAAGAGAATGAAGCAGACTGATGCTGACCAACGCAGCCCTGCAGTAGATATTTATAGGTCTTTAGTGAACTGGTAAAAAAATCAGTGCTCTTCAGGAAATAGGAAGCAACTGATATGAGGACTATGAATCATGACTTTGGTAACTAAAGGAACTTTAAAACATGTTGGACAAATAGAACAATAGGTTCTATTTACAAAAATTTTCACTAGTAGCAACTCTTTGGAGCTGTCATGCATTGATTTGCTTTCCAGAAAGGCAGACACAAGTAACTCTGGAAACATCCTAGTAACTACAGATCATGGCACTTGATATTCATCATTCCTAACTTGAAACCAGATAGTTGAAACTGATGCTTGAGTGATACAAGTCATACTTTGTGCAGACTCCATGCTTAGAGACATTCCGCTAGTGGCAGAAGTCACCTCGTCAGAGAGCAGCTTAAAGTGACAAAGGATTGAGAAGTCAAGGATCATCTCAGTGTTCACACAGTGATCTATGAACTCAGCAAGTTTCTGTTAATTATGTTGAGGAATTAACACCCAGGGCCAAAAGAAAACTGGAGCCCACATATTGCAGTTTTGGTGCTTGAGTAGAATGCCAGCCAGGAATGATGTGCCTGAAGTCAGGACCACCTTCTGATATTTGGTTGAGAGGCAAATAGCACTAAAGGAAATGCAAGTGGTGGGACTCAGTGGTGTGTGACTAAGTCTCGGTTGCTTCAGTCATAAGAAGCATTTCTTTGTTCAGCTTTTCAACAGCATTATTCATTTTGTTACCTTGGGATTATCTTTGAAAATGAATCTCATGTACACTTGGAACCTGGATGTCTCCTCATCTGAGTCTGTGACAACCTTCCAATAAAGATACCAAATGTTTCAAACTGTATGCAATGCAGCGAGACTGCTTTTCTTTAAACAGGCATGTTTGCTACCACTGCTGCTTGGAAGAGAACCACACATCTGGGCACTGCTCCATCTATACATAGCTCAAGTCTCATAAACTTCAGAGAGCACCATCAATAGCACTGTCTATAGAACAACTAACAGAGAGATTGGTAAGGCCGAAATATCTGCCCATGCAGCTTGAAGAGGGTAGCCCAGCCAATAACTCTAATTCTGAAAAAGAATCTCATCTCCAGCTGTTGTAGTATCCATTTTTGGAATTTTCAGCACAGATCCAATCACCTCTACCTCAAAAGATGGGCTGTAAGGCATCCCATTCTGTATTGAGTGTAAGAGAAGCTTACAAGTTCAATGAAATGCCAAGATCAGTGCCCACCATGGCTGCATCATTCTCCGTGTATCCATTCAAAGCCCAAGACATAAACATTTTCTTTCCTCAGTCCAGCTGATGATCACCAAGTGCTACTCCCACAATAATGTAGTTTTCCTGCATTCTACCTTCATCTTAGCATCAGGTATCTTACCTCTGCATCTCCCTTCAGTATCCAGAAGGAATCTTCTCGTGCATGAGTGACTTGGATGTCTCACTCAGTTCTCTGTTATGTCTGTTTTTCCAATCTGCCTCTTCTTTGGCTAAATAAGGCTGCAGAGAGACCATAGTTCCTGATACCACTCAGCTTGAGCATCTTGATCAAGCTCAACATTCCCCTAAAAGGGGAAAAAAAAAAAAGCTGCTAATCTGCCACCTTGTCATGCATCAAGGCAACATCCTCCTCCTCCTCCACTAGGAATCCTTGAAGTAGTTAATCTGACAAACATCTACAAATTCAAGCTTAACAATATTCAGTAGACACTATCCCAATAATCCTGAAAATATCAGCCCAGGAGGAGTTAGTCCTCTAAGGCAAGTAAGTCCTTCTTTACATACCTTGGAGTCAGCGAATATACTCCACAATTCTCCCAGCCTACTGATTTCACACTTGTAGATCTGGTTTTGCAGCATCTGGAAGAACATGGCCATTCTCAAAGGTCAGGATTTGATACATGTGAATGGGTGATGCAAATTTTTAAAAGGTGAATTGTCATCTGTGGTAGCACACAGTAGAGCTGAGGAAGCAGAGAAATGGTACTTCTCTAAAGAAAGATTTCAGATGCATTGGATGCTTGTGACACTGAGCAAGAGCTGGAGGAAGGGAATTAGAATCACTTTGTGGTTTCAGAGCTGTCACACAAAACTGAATTTTAGGCAGGGGAATTTAAGAACAGGAAAGATAAAGCGAGCTGTTAGTAGGCAGGTCAAAGGATAACACTCAGAATATCAACAGTACGAAACTGTATTAAATGACAGCCTTTGCCTCCATCTGTCCAAACAGATTTCTGTGCTGAGTTTGGTTTTGGCAGGGAATAGAGATTAAAGAGCTTAGACAGGGACTCCAGTATTAAAACCTTTTCTCTAAGTCCAGAGCTGCACTTGAAGTCTGTGGATGAGCAGAAGAGGATAGCCTTTCCTTCCCTAGTGTCATTGCACTGTCCTTTGAAACCAAAACTTGCTGCAGCTGGCAGTACCACAATTCATGCATACAAATCTGGCTAAAAAGCCTAATTGTATGAGTTTTCTATGTTGACTACCCATGTATTCAAGGACAACCAGGGACTCTACCTGCTGTACTACTGACAATTTTGATACTGTTTCTTGACTTCAATAGCAGTTTTAGCATTATCATCACACTTACCCACTCCAACTTGAACTGCTCAGCACCAGTACAACTTGTCATGTGTCAGTTATTTGCAACCACTAGCAAAAAACTCACACTACTTAGACTGTGCTTCAGTATTGCTTGTTTCCTGCTTCAACTCACAAGACAGAGCTGCTTCTAGACTTTCATTTTAGATATTGGTTGGCCCAAACATCATGGCTTCAACTCCTAAAAAACAATTAGATTCCACAGCATCATCACCGCAACACTTATCCTGACGTCTGCTGTGCAATATGGCACAAAGATGGCAGCATAAACCTGTCTAAAATCATATAACACCACAGCAGGTTTACAGGACTACTACAAGAGTATGACATAAAACATCTTTAAGAACAGTATAAAAGACAAAGTCTTCAAGATAATCAACCCAGCCTTGTAGGTGTTTCACCGTGGCTTCTCGTCAACAATTTCATGTATCACTAAGTTCAATTTATGTAATGCCATAACTTTTTATTGATTGCTATTACATTTGCAGGAAAAAAATATGAAGATTTGGGGAGCATTTCATATTATGCCTTAAGTAGCTGTTGAATTTTGGCATTGAGTGGATCACGTCCGTCAGTCTGCCCTACACACAGCAGCCACAATTCCCACATCCTTCAAACCATACTTGCTGAAAAGTTATATAAATAGATCTGTTCAATCATTGCCAGGATTCTGGATATCTTCACACCATCTTTTTCTTTTGTACAGTAGACAAAAACATTAAACAACTTCAAACTAGTGCTTGACCATTTGTTTAGTATAAAACCATTGCTTTTCTATTTTTCCAGACTGTGGTGCCCTCTGTCACATCATCAAGCTGTTAGCTATTTCCATTTTGCTTTGGAGTCTCCATAACAATATTTGTTCCATGCTGACACTAAAACAAATATTTTCTAGGTTGGAAAGGAAGAATTCAGTAAGGTAACAAAATGTAGGTTAGAGACCGGAATATGCAGTTGAATGAAATATGTACAAGGAAACAGGACAGAAAAAAAAGGAACACTTTTTAAATTCTGTCTTCAGTAAAAGGCAGTGCCCACCCATTACTGCCTGAGACTTTAGCCCCTCTAGGATCTGTCACTTAGACATGCATAAAATGTATTCCTTCTCCAGCAAGACTGGATATACCATTGCCACCTCTACTAAAAGTTACGTCCAATATCTACCTGAATCACATAATACAGCTGCTTCAGCTTCGTACCTAACTTCACATGCTTATGAGCCAAGACAGTCCTTCACAGGCTAGATGTCTAGCAGTCCTTACTCCTGTACTTCCACAGGAACAAGACTCTTACATAGTTACCATCATTATATTGCCACTAGTCAAGATAGCAAAAGCCACATAATCACTGAACAAAGATAGCTATAAGTTTCTAGCTTTGTGCAAGCGTTAGGAATCACATCCATTCAGCCAACTGTCATCCTTAACCAGCTATTAGCTCTGAAGAAAGTGCAATAAGCAGAACATGTCCACATGAATCCATTAGCTACCACATACCATTTATGCTATTCTTGCATAGGCAGGAAATTAGCCTCTCTAAGAGAAACTTTGAAAGTTTTCTATAAATAACACTGATTCTCCAGGAAGCAAGGATTGGAAAAAGGCTGTGAGTGATGAAATGCCCATTCTGAATTCAACCACAAATACATTTCACCTTATCAGAGATGCAAGCCTGTGTACTGCTAGTACAAACATCAGCCTTTTGTACTGATACACTTTTACACCCACTTCTATCCCAGTGCATAGGTATTATTGATATTATTGGCATTTCAGATCAAAAAGGTGTTTTAGGCTTAGCCAGCTATGCTCTAAATATCTACTTACCCCTTCAGATGAGTACGAGAGTGGGGAGTGTCAGAGTCCATAAGCAAAGGGCATGGGGTGATGTGAAAGGAAGGGATCACAAAATCAACAATATGGGGCTTAGGCGGGGTTACCTCCAGGATTTACAGGTAAAGCAAGGAAGTGCCTGCAATGCACCATTATGGAGAAATGCCCAAAACCCTTTTTAGTAAATCAACATGCTGGGGTGTCTCACTGAAGTGCCTCTATGCTAATGCACGCAGTGTGGGGAATAAATGTCATGAGTTATAGATCTGTGTGGAGTTGCAGGGCTATGATCTCATTGGCATCACAGAGGTGTGGTGGGATGGCTCCCATGACTGGACTGTTGCAATGGAGGGATGCAGGCTCTTTAGGAAGGACAGGCTGGGAAGACAAGGGAGGGGAGTTGCCCTTTACATGAGAGAGCAGTCAGAGTACATGGAGTTCTGCCTGGGGATGGATGATGAACCTGAGGGAGCTGGCTGATGTCATTGCAAGGCTACTCTATAATCTTTGATTGACCACGGCAACTGGGAGAAGTGCCAGCAGCTTTCAGACAATGTCCTGAAGGCAGTGCGTAAAGAGGATGGAGCCAGACTCTTCAGCTGTGCCCAGTGACAGGACCAGAGGCAATGGGCACAAATCTCCCTCCTTGGAGATATGCAAAAGTCTAGTTATGGTCCTGGGCAATCAGCTCTAGCTGGCCCTGCTTGAGCAAGACAGGTGGACCAGATGACCTCCAGAGGTCCCTTCCAATCTCAGCCATTTTGTGATATCATATTTATTGGTTCCCCTATTGCTTTCCCCACAGCTTCACTGAACCACTGGGACTGTTTCTCAGTGTAGTGACACCCTCCGTTTCCTCAGCTGCACAGGTAGCTGGGGACAAATTTCTCCCCAGCATTTGCACAGTAAATCCTTGAGTGTCAGATTACAGCACCACAAATGAGTAAGAACAGACCTGCCAGATGTCAAGGCTTCATCTAAGCAGGCCAAGTTTCAGCACTGCTTCCACGAATTATCATCTCGGAGACTTCCTGAGCCAGAAGTGAATCTTTGTATTTAATAGTCATTGACATATTTTTCTTCTATGGATTAATCCAATCATTTTTGGAACACATGTAAATCTTTAGCATCCTCAATGTCCTGTGATAAGCAATTCCACAGCTAAATAGCATGTTATGATGAATTATATTTTGCCCTTGTTTTGAACCTTCCATGGGCTAGTTGGCTCTGACACCCGCTAATTCTTGCACAGAATGAGGATGGAAGAAGTTCCCTATGCAGTTTGTGCCATTCACAGCTTTATACATGCATAACCCAGATCAGTTCTCTCTTTAAGACCGAAGAGCCTGAATGAAGATTCAGCAAACTGTTCCTCATACAGGAATCATTCCATTCTTTGATCAGAAAATCAGCCATCTATTAGACAGAACATTTCCAGTGTTACTATATTCTTCTTGATATAAGAGGACCAATTATAAAATGTTCAAGATGCCAGTATACCATAGATTTATACAGTAATATATCCATTTAGTGATGAACAGTTCAAGAAAGAAAAGAGCACAAGCAAAGGATGTTGCTGAGAGAGGATGATGTTAATTGCATCTAAACTTCACAATGGAGCATGATGGCTTTAGAGCTGTGAATAGGCCTGGGAAATGCAAGATTTCTACCCAAGGCAGTGAAAAGGACTCTTGTGACAGAAACAGCAGCTGCAAAGACAGGAACAAGTAGCATCCACAGAATTTGTTTTAACCATTCATGAGAGAAATTACAGCCACAATGTTGATGTGCAAGACCATGGAAACAAAAGTTACAGCTGCAATATTCAATGATTTTTCCACAATGTGTACAATAAAATGCAAACATACAAAGACCAAGTGAATTTTAGAAAAAAAAAAAGTATTCTTGTCATTTTTCATCAGCAGATATATCAAATGAGAGACAAAAAAAATTTTGTTTCTCAGTTATTTATTTTCATAAAAAAAGAATGCAAAAAGCCTCTAGATTTTTAGGAAGATGTTCATAAAACCTCCTTGACTATACCACAGCACATAAGCATGTGCCATGTACAAAAATGCTGGCTACTCTGGTCTGCAGCAGTATTAGGTTTGCTTAAAGTTTGGCAACCACTCAAAATTTGCTTATCCTGACTCCGCAAGAAAGGCTCTTCTCATAAATTTTCCACATTTCTTCTATTTTCAGACTGCTACCTTCATCAGTTCTATGCTTTCACTGTTTGCCAAAGCAATTGAAGCCTGAAAAATAGCATGTTAGCATGCAATAGCAACAGTCACTAGATTTTCATGGTAACTATCTCCAAAACAAGTTCATATTATTCAAAGATGTATTCATCAGCAGGAAATGCAGACCTGACAGCAAATATATGGTGCATGAAGCTCTTCCAAGTAAACAATGATTTTAATTTGCTAAAGATAGCTCAACATATTATAGCAATATCAGGAAGCAATACTCACACTGATTATTTTCAGCAACATCTGTAAGCAATGCACACTGAACATTTTTTGCCCTAATGAACACTTCCAGGTCTAATACAAGAAGTAGTACAGAAAATGAAGCTCTCAGAACCTCAGGTTCATCTCTGATGTTTACAGTGGAAGTGAAAAAACAATGCAAGTTTGAACAATACAAGGTTAAATATAGTGCTTACTGTAGCGAGTATAGTAAGGCTGATGAATGAGGATGAATTGCATCAACTTTTTTGTTAGCCTTCTCTATGCTAACAGGATAATGCAGATATGCTAACATGGCACATTTAAGTCTCATCTGTGAATTTTTCAATTAGCAAGTAAAAAAGAAGGAACAATAATAATTTTGCCATCAAAAAGCAGACTTTAGATTTTTTTTTAATTCCTGAAGAGAAGCAATCTTACAGAAACGATGATAATGGCAAATTACTGTCATCATAAATATTCTATTAAACTCTTCTTGCAGCCCTAGCCTTGTAAAACCTTATACTTGAATTCTGAGCTTAATCTTTTTTTTGTCTATGACTATATATAAATCATATACGTCCTGAATTCAGACTTCAACAATCTAGACTGTTAGCCCACAGCCCACCAGTTGTGCACACAACTGGTGCCCTGCTAACTAAGTTTTGTTTGTAGCAAAAAAGAGATCTGTCATATATTGATTTAACCTTAACAAGTTAGGGCATATTTGTTTTCTGAGATTTCTGGCTTCACAAAGGGCAAACTGTGTCTGACTAACCTGGTGGCCTTCTACGATGGAATGACTGAATCAGTGGACAAGGGAAGACCAACTTATGTATCTACTTTGACTTCTGCAAGGCCTTTGACAGAGTCCCACACAACATCCTTGTCTCTAAATTGGAGACAAGGACTCTTCTAAGGGTAAGGAGTTGGCTGGATGGACATGTCCAAAGAGTTCCAGTCAACAATGTCCAAACAGAGATCAGTAATAAGTGGTGTCCCTCAGGGTTCTGTGTCAGGACTGGTACTGTTCAATATCTTGATTAATGACATAGAGAGTGGGATTGAGTGCACTGCCAGCAAGTCCTTGGTGACACCAAGCGGAGTAGTGCAGTTGATATGCTTGAGGGATGGCATCCAGAGGGACCTTGACAAGCTTGAAGAGTGGGCCCATTTGAACCTCCTGAAGTTCAACAAGGCCAAGTGCAAGGTCCTTTACATGGGTCAGGGCAATCACCAGTATCAATACAGGCTGGGGAATAAATGGATTGATAGCAGCCCTGCAGAGGAGGTGGTGGGGATACTGGTGGATGAAACATTAGATATGAGACAGCATGTGTGCTTGCAGCCCAGAAAGCCAATCATAGCCTGGGCTGCATAAAAAGAAGTGTGGCCAGCAGGTTGAGGGAGGTGATTCTGCCCCTCTACTCTGCTGAGACCCCACCTGCAGTACTGCGTTCAGCTCTGGAGCCCCAGCACAAGAAAGACATGGACCTGTTAGAGCGGGTCCAGAGGCAGGCCGTGAAAATGCTCAGAGGGCTGGAAGACCTCTCCTATGAAGAAAGGCTGAGAGAGTTGTGTAGCCTGGAGAAGAGAAGTCTTCAGGGAAAGCTTATTGCAGCCTTTCAATATATAAAGGGGACTTATAAGAAAGATGGAGAGACACTTTTTACCAGGGCTTCTAGGGACAGGACAAGCGGCAACAGCTCTAAACTAAAAGAGAGTAGATTTAGATTAGATATAAGGAATATATCTTTATATACTTTTACTATGAAGGTGGTGATATACTGGAACAGGTTTCCCAGAGAAGTTGTGGATGCCCCATCCCTTCAAGTGTCAAGGTCAGGATGGAAGGGGCTTTAAGCAACTTGATCTAGAGGAAGATGTCCCTGCCCACAGCAGGTGTGTTGGACTAGATGATCTTAAAGGTCCCTTCTGACTCAAACCATTCTATGATTCTAAGACAGGAGCAAATACTGAAGAACTGGAACAAGGACAGACTTCATGAAGCAATGAACACCTCACTGCTGCAAAATCTGTATCCTCTGGGCACAGAGCAACTGACAAGGTTATGGGTCTCTGCATCTGGCAGAAGGTCACTTCTTGACTAGAGAGTATACAAATCTGCACTCAGTCATGGGCTGGGGCAAAGCACAGAGATACCTGGAAGGGAGGCTATGCTCTGCATATCATACTTAGTGGGAGCGTCAAATGCTTGTCCTCAGAGCAGATCTGACAACAACTGAACCTTGAGCTATCTTCAAGCTAAATCTGGGCTGGCCTTTGAAAACTTGAGCTTTGAGACAAAGAGGCATAGACTTCTTAATCCTGTAAGAGAAAGCCTCCTTCCTTTTCCCTAAGTGCTCCCTAACTGACCAAATAATTTTGGAATCTCTGTCCACAGCGGCACAGGTCAGAACTCACATATCCATGACTGGACACAATTCATCTCAGGATGTGCAGATACGTGTACATACAATGTTGCTATAAATATCTATACAATTACAAGTAAAAGTCATGACCTGCTTTTCAAATCCAATTACTTCAGTGGTTTTGTCATCCTTTGGCCAGTGTCAGAGCAAATCACTGTCTGCAGTTAGTTTTGGATTATGATGTACATGAAATGAAGTACATTTCACCCAGCAGTGTTTCTAAGTAGTTTATCTGTGGTAAGTCCTGTAAAATCAAGCTGAATTCTAAGAACTTACTGAAGACTTTGACAGGAAAATGGGCAAGATTTGCATGTGTCATGATCCATATCTGTATCTGTCTGTAGTCTATGTTGTTCCACTACAAATATTCTGTCCTATATACTTAATTTTCAAAAAATTCCATTTGAGCCGGAACGATGAAAAAGATAGCTAATTACAGTTTCTTAAATTAAACTAGGTCTGTAACAGATATTTTGGGGGAGTTGGCTATGTTACAAAATGCTTCAGTCTCCCTTTATGACTCCATCCAAAGCCAAAATCTGACTAATTGCACAGTAAAAAACCTTGAACAATCTCCAGACAAACAGAAAATAGGATATGCCAAAACTGTTTGAATCCAAAGTTTTCCAGTGCACACATTTCAAAATAGCTCAAAGCACAATTTTTTCCAATAAAAAGACTAAATCAAAGCATAATTGATCAAATAAGAACAAGACTTATCTACAGCCATTTCCAACCAATGTGATCAAAGGTAGAAAAGGAAAGCTGTAATAGCAACACAGGGAATTTTAACTTTATTTCAGTGGGGCAAGCAATACAGTCACATGAAGAAATATTTTTCTAATAAAATAGGAGTGAAGTCATTTCAGCTAGTGAGTATTAAAATTAACTCTCAGCTTGAAAGTCTTCTTAGACATGGCCAATCCATTGATATACTACATTCTATCCACTATTTTGTGGGAAAAGATTAGCAAATTACAACTGCAAGAAGCTGCACAAAAAACTGCACAAAACAAGGCTTTAATTTGATACATGACAAAATTGAGCAATATAGTCTTCCCACCAAAAATTACTAACCTAAAGACAGTGCAATATATTTGGAAGCCTCTGACAGATTGAAAAGCAATGCCATTCAGCTAGACCGGACCAAGAAATACTTGCCTGGCTGCTGACCCTGAAATTCAGATGACTAGCACAAAACTACACAGAATTGAAAAGCAATACTAAAACTTTGAGTATAACATAAGTGGAGATTGACTTACTGAAATTTGTCAGCCACTAACACACACTAAGTCAGTGTAAAAAGGGCATTTTTTCTGTTCAGTGATTTTCATAACTATTTTAATAGCTTATAAAACTTCAACTATTTTCACTTCACTGGTACTTTTAAAAGAGTTCTGACAATAATGATTTCTACTAATCATCCAGGTTCAAAATCTTTGCTCATGTTTATTTTGTCCCAGTTTTTCTCATGAAACAAAAGAATCCAAAAGCATATGGGCTGGACTTGAGCTCTACTGTGCATGAACACTGAGAGATCAGAAATGAAATGCAAATAATTAATGAAAGTCCAAGAATTTTTAAACTACAACTAAGGGATGAGATTATCCAACTATGAGGTTGGGACTTACTTTAATAGAATGGATATATTTGAGATTTGGGCTTTGCAAATGAGCCATAACTGAGGAAAGGAAATTTCTGCTGTGAGAGGAGAGGAATACAGTGATGTGGCTTCTGTTCATGGGATCCTCTCCAGCACCGGACAAATTTTGTTGGGACTAAATTACCCTGGGAGGGAAAAATGAGGTATTATCAGAAAGTATCTATGAAGGTTTATCTTATGGGCAGTACAGCTGGTGGCCAACGTATTGATGGCACAGGAACTTCTGGAATACTCTTGCAGTCCCCAAATATTCACTCCTGTCACTATACCCCAACTCATGCATCTAAATATGGACTAATTTTAGCTTGATAATAGACACGTGGGGACAGTATTCATCAAAAGGTTGAGGCCACACACCAACAAGAGTAAGTCCCACTTCACTGACTACAAAAAACTAAGAAGTAAATTAAAAGTCTTATTGTAGCGTATATTTGCAGGAACCAAATCTCACTTTTTATCATGGAGGAAGGAGGATGTCAGACCTCCTGAAAGCGTTAAATGCAATGTATCAAATACCCAGCTACAAACTTCAGGGAAATCGCCACACTCTGAACAGTAACAGAAGTCCATGAGTCTTTCATATTAGACTCTTACACTTGCACAGCAGACAAAAACAGCTTGGATAATACTGTTAAACAGTACTTGTGACTGAGAAATTAAGTGCTACAGTTTGCATTGTGTGGGACTATTGGCTGACTATCCAAGAGAAAGCAATGCTGCATTCTTCTATACCAACACATGCCTCCTCTATAACCAGTGGTGTTTAAAGACACTGGCTGCATCAAAAGTAATGGCTGATTGTACAAACAAGTTCAAAGACACTTGCCAGGCAGCCTACAGATGGATTTCACAACCTAGTTTTGTGCGTTGGGGGGGGGGAATCAAATCTAGGCTTGCTATTTCTAAGCAGGGAGGAGGAATATCTCTGCTTTCCTCCTACTCTTTAGGGGGAGAAAAGAAAAATAAACTGCAAGTTACTTTGTCACTTACAGCCTCATTCATGATGAGTCAGACACATGAAATTCTCACATGAACAGTTGCAAACTTTCTGGACCAGCAGCAGTGAGTGCCACCTTGCATACAATTGCAAGAGTTGGTATGTACCACCAATGGATTAAACCATTCTCACACAAGAAACAGCAAAAAGGCCTCATAGGCTGTATTCGTGTTACAAAATAACCCTAAGAAGCAAGCCTGGGAGGAGCCAGCCTCCTCATCTACATAATAAATACATAATAAATCAAATGGCTTAGTCTAGAACAAAACCTCAAAGTGATTGGGGTAAAATGATAGCAGGGATTGCTGTTCAGAGGTTGTATGGACAAGACCTTGCTAATATCGCATCACCTTACTTGCCACAGTCCGCCACTTGCCTGTGCCAATAGGCTGTAGGTTTCCCAAGTTCAGACACATCTCAACACCATACTCTAAGGCATCCTATATTCATTCTTCCCATCTTGCTCTATAAACACTAACCTAGCAAACTGCAAAGTGGCCTCACCCATTATTTTGGGGCAGAGCCTGTCTCTGCAAGCATAGCAGAGGAATACTAGAGCCCAGTGCTGTAGTTTATACCAGCATCCCACAGAAGAAAATGAAAAGTCAGCTACTAACACACCATGGAGGATGGTCAGATGCCTTTCCCTGCTATGATGAGCTGCTTCAACTGCAAGCACATGCAGCAGCACTTGATTCTGCATGAGCATTGGTCTAAGACCAGGTCTCTACTACTACCAAAGCTTAGGACAGGGCAGGGTGACATGGCCTCTACATCAGGCCCTCACTTGACCATGCTCCAGCCCTCCAAATGGAATCCCATCCTCCTAGTCAGGCTTGCCTCCCTCTCCTCTATGCAAACCCTCTCAGCTTCCACAGTGTCAAACATCTTTGGTCCTCGCACCTCTTTCTTGGCCATCCCCACATACCATGTGGGCCAGGACTTGAGCAGTGACTTGGGGACACCCACTCCTGAGGCATCACAGTGCTCAAGTGGACAAGGCAATGACCAACCCATATGAAGGCCCCATTTTCCTTTCTGTTTAAGAACTCTGCTGAGACAAAGCTTATTTAAAATAATATTTTTCCACCGTAAACATCTGGCTAATTTTTTTTCTCCTTTAAAGACGTGGCTACAAAAGGGCCACACATGTATTCCACATAAATGTTTTCTTCCCTGTGATTTTGCAGAGCCCACTGCACACTTCCCCTTCTAGCAGGTCCTGCTGTGAGTCAGTGGGCAGGCCCACTACTGCTGTAGGTAACCAGCCCCTGATATGAGAGTGTTATTCAGTGACTGAAGTGAATGCCAAATCAATTCTGAGAGAGGCTTAATTACACTGGCAACACCAAGTAAACAATAAGGACCTTGTAAACAGTACTCTTGTTAACAGAGTGCAAGGAAAAGAGGTAAAATTGTACCCTTTCATTTCCAGAGTTGGAACATCACCCACTGATGTGGTAGGAAGCCTGCCAGAAAGCCAACCACTTGATAACACCAAGATAAATGCACATTACGGCAAGCAGCTGTGCTACTGGAAGCACTCAGTGTTGCACCCTGGGTGCCAAAGGCTCTGTTGTCTTTCTCATGAGCACTTTCATACACATACCCTCTTTGGAAAGAGGCAAAAGCATGGAGGACTTGGCACACTTTCGGTGAACATTAACTGAGATGTTTGACTGGCTTTCTTGTGGCTTATCATTTTTATCTTACTGCTAAGGTAAGATCAGCCAGCGACCTTCCATATCATGACCACAAGCAGTATAGGAGCTACACAAAGTGTGCTATGTTTACGTACTGTATCAGTGACAGCACGCTGAGTATATTATACTGCTCACACAGCAATGCATTTACTGAAGCGATTTAAGTAGTTTTTTGGTAACTGCAATGTAATTTCAACACTATAATCAGTTATGCACAGTAGCTGGAAGCGTACCATTAGGAAGTTTATATAGCAACATGCTTTTCAAATCAGTTTTATAATGCTCTATCACAGTATTTGACAGTGCCATTATAATTTTTTTGTGTTGGCATTGTGGAAGGTCCAAGACAATCACTACTGGGAGCAGCAACAGGGATGGCAGGCACCTGGCCAAGCTGGAAGAGGGAGGGAAGTGATGTTGCAGCAGGACATGACAGCAGGGCTCAACCCTCTTGCTACATGGGCCCCCAGCACAAGTCCTGTCTTGGGGCAGGCACCACTCATGCCTCCAGTGGTCTAGTGAAAGACCACAGGAAACAAACGTGCCAAATAAAAGCCAGAATGTCTTGGGCAGTAAGAGAAGTTCTCTGATGGACAAGAACAGGAGTAGGGAACAAAGACTGGAGAATCTCCCATCATACCAACAGATTTCTGGTCTAATGCAAATTATACAGTGCGCAGAGTTGGCGTCTTCTGGACTTGTTGCAGCACAACCCTCATTTATCTCCAGCAACTTTTGCAGCATATCGAGCATCAGCTCACCTTGAAGTCAGCACAGATATGATACACATGACAGATAGCACACACTTTGAATACATTTGATTCACTAATGACAAAAAAAATAACTTTCTGCTATTGGTAGGTAAGGACTGTCACATTGCTGTGTTACTCAGTTTCTGATATTAACTATATACCTCTGCCCCCCCCCCCCCCCATGCTGCCTTCTGGCATGTCCAGAAATCGTATTCAAGGTAAAAGATTTTAGAATTTGATTGTAATTAAAAAAAAAAAAAAAGGGCAGGGAGGGGAGAGAAGTCCATTTGGCAGAACTGATGAGGTAACTTAAGAAATTGGACAGAGAATATGCAGAGTCTATCTTTGAAGAAAAGACAGATGCTAACTAACACTTTAAAAATTAGGGACTGGGGTTAAACCAGAGGAATATTCCCTTCCAATCCTGTTATTTGCTTCACCCTTGATTTTTTATTAGTGATAAAACTTAAGAATTACTATGAAATTGGAATAACTAGATTAAAATACTGCTTGATCCTAGCAGCATACTGTTACACAAAAACTTGCAAAAATAAATAATTAATGCATTTGATACAGTAGGTAATTTGTGGAAATATTAATACAGTAAAATTTATTGGGACTAAAGCTGTGGCAATGACCAAGAGAGAAAATATTGATCAGTAGCCCCTTGCAGTGACAACATCCTAGTTTGAAGCACTTAAATACTCAGTTTCCCAAGAAAATTAATGAAGTTAACACTAGTCCTACTACCTTAACTAAGGAAATAAGGATGACAGGCCTTACCACTGTCATTGCTGACAAACGCTAATCCAATTTTAATCAATATTTTAACAAAAGTACTTAGCTAATTAAGAGCATTACCAACTGCATTCCATTATTTTACTTTGAGAATGTTAGTAGATTTAATTTTTTTTTTCTAGTTTGAAAAAGGCAATAAGTAGATAAGCAACTAATTTAGAGATATGGCCTCTTGGTAAATGGAACGGGAAGTTTTGTACTATTTCAGTGGTAAGCTAGAACCTGCTACATAACTTAGCTATTACCTTCCAGTTACTAGATACAGCACCAGAATGCTTGGAGAGACATAGGAACTCTGATTGTCTGGTTCTCAATCATTTTAGCCACTTGCAAATCTGGTGAGTGCTTCTTGGAACAATTTTTATATTTAAACTAATTAAATAGGCTCTTGTAAAGAAAATGCCTTTGATTTATAACTAGTGCAAAAACATGTATTGGACAACAAAGCATTCTCTGGAAGAACTAAAACCAGACCTACTAATCCTAAAAAGATTTGTAGAAAGTTTGTATTTTTTTAATTGTTGGCAAAACCAATAAGATATTTTTTCTATAAACTGGCGAAATATATCTAGGATAAATACTGAACCCATATGAATAACGGCCTATGTAAGAGCCAAGAACCTTCTTCCTTAATAAAACCAGTGTAGATCAATTCACCAATAAATGAACAGACAGAGAGGGGAAAAATTATGTTGCTGTATTATGACTTACCTTGGTGCCACATTCTTAAATTCCACTTCAGGGATTTACACTCATTTGCATCCCTGTCTTTATAAAAGTTGATGACAGACAGACATTACGGAACAATTAGAGACACCCATAAAAATTAAATTAGAAAAGACAGACAAACCTCTAGACACAGGCAAAATGCATCATACCTGGCCCTGTAAACCCACTGGTGCTCTACAGTATTAGCTCCAGTTATTAGGAAAATACTTAAAAATAAAATAAATCAGAAGTGAAATAATCCCAAGATTAGCAGTGCTACCCAGGCCAGACACAGTGCTGGCCTCTAGCTGGTGAGCAAAGCCACTTCTGTATGCATTGTAGTGTAGCTGGGATGGTCTAAGCTATAGGAAAGTAGCATAAGGAGAGGTAGTACCTTCTAATAGACCAAATATTATGAAGTAGACCATATTAAGTAAACCAATGGCCCACATTTCCTATTATATCCAGGGTCCATATATTTCAGCCACTCAAAGCATTGATTATTCCTGGCTCTTATTTTCATGCACTCAGTGCTGATTGATCCTCAGCCATGGGATCTCCTTTTTAAACCTACATCCTCTTGCAAGTCCATCATGGCCAAGTGCTACATCCCCACAGAGCAGCTGCTCCCTCTGGATCAGCTGGCCCTTAACCCTCCTCCTCCCAGCCCTCTTCAAGATAACCTTGAAGCCAGTGCCCAGGAATTTAGGCTTTATGTTGCACCTCCCTAGAATCCAGCCATAAGACCCACTTAAATTGTTCAGTTGGGTTTCTTTCCTTAAATGTCTGATCAAGTAAAAGCTTCACCTCTTTAACAGAAGCTGTTTAATCAGCTAGATACTGGCAGAAAACACCCTGAACATCTCCTTTGGTTTCTAATTTAGACACAAAAAAATGCATCATCAGCTATTCAGCAGGAAAGAGCAGGAAAAATTCTGGGCTTTGAAGTACTATAGTAATCTTATCTGCTCTGTTAACATACAGACCTAGTGGTATATGGCAAAGCAGTGCACCTGAAAGGATGATGAGAGGGAAAAGCAGGCAGGAGGAAGACAGGAATTTCAGGAAAGGTGGAGAGCAGGAACTCCAGGGACAGCCCTTCTTTTGAGCAAATCCAGGTCTTCTCTGGCATCTCCAGAGAAAAGCATAGTTTCAAGCAGCCTCAGTTTAACTCAGAGGACCCACAGGACCAAGGAATCCATGGACTGTATGTAACCATATTAGAAGTACATTCACCACTAGGTGTCAGCCCAATTTAAGATATTATATATACAGATTTCTTTAAACAAAATCTCACTTTCATTGTATTTTAATCTTCTAACTATAGCATGGAAATATTCATTCATACATACATAACATATACATACATATACAACACTCTTAAGCTGACTTTAAGGAAGACACCTAATGACATTTGCAGAAAAGCATACTGTCAAATACCTAGCACCTGTCTGAAACTCAAGTAGGGCACCTGCTTTCACAAAGGTGCATTTCATAGAATCATTTAGGTTGGAAAAGACCTTTAAGATCATCAAGTCCAACCATTAACCTAACACTGCCAAGTCCACCACTAAACCATGTCCCTAAGTGCCACATCTACATGTCTTTTAAATACCTCCAGGGATGGAGACTCAACCACTTCCCTGGGCAGCCTGTTCCAATGCCTGACAACCCTTTCAGTGCAGAAATTTTTCCTAACATCCAGTCTAAACCTCCCCTGGCACAACCTGAGGCCATTTCCTCTCCTCCTATCACTTGTTACTTGGGAAAAGAGACCAACACCCACCTCACTACAACCTCCTTTCAGGTAGTTGCAAAGAGCAATAAGGTCTCCCCTCAGCCTCCTTTTCTCCAGGCTAAACCACCCCACCTCCAGGCCCCTCACCAGCTTTGTTGCCCTTCTCTGGACACGCTCCAGCACCTCAATGTCTTTCCTGTAGTGAGGGGCCCAAAACTGAACACAGGACTCGAGGTGCGGCCTCACCAGTGCCGAGTACAGGGGAACAACCACCTCCCTGCTCCTGCTGGCCACACCATTTCTGACACAGGCCAGGATGCTGTTGGCCTTCTTGGCCACCTGGGCACACTGCTGGCTCATATTCAGCCGGCTGTCAACCAACACCCCCAGGTCCTTTTCCACCGGGCAGCTTTCCAGCCACTCTTCCCCCAGCCTGTAGCGCTGCATGGGGTTGTTGTGACCCAAGTGCAGGACCCGGCACTTGGCCTTGTTGAACCTCATACAGTTGGCCCTTGGCCCATCGACCCAGCCTGTCCAGATCCCTCTGTAGAGCCTTCCTACCCTCGAGCAGATCAACCCTGCTTCCCAACTTGGTGAAATCTGCAAACTTGCTGAGGGATCACTTGATCCCCACGTCCAGATCATTGATAAAGATATTAAAGAGAACTGACCTCAATACTGAGCCCTGCAGAACACCACTTGTGACCAGCCACAAACTGGATTTAACTCCATTCACCACAGCTCTTTGGACCTGGCCATCCAGCCAGTTTTTTTACCCAGCAAAGAGTATGCCTGTCCAAGCCCATCCATTTGGAGGCTGTGGAGATGATGCACCTTCACACACAGAGACCAGAGAACAAGCTCAGGCCCATATACAGTACTTCATCTTTTTAAAATTCAAAGCCCCAACAGCTAAAACATGAGCTGAAAAGGTTAAGGTAGAATACCTGCCCTGCCACTCTTTTCTGAAGCAATGAATCCATTAACACCACAGAGCTGCTGCTGGCTATGAGATAAAAGCAGATGGACCATTTATCAGGATTTTGTCCAGGAGAGAATCAAAAACTGTCATATCACTTCTGAGCAGACCCTGTCTGAGCACTTTCTGTCATTCAAATTAACACCACCCCCTTTGCAGTCACAGGGCTTAAAACACACAGAACAGGGATGTAACACAGGGAAAAATATTTATTCAGAATATTATACCTTCAGTCATAAATATGCATGGCCTCTTCAAAGCAGACTTCAAAAACAAAAAAGGTGGTTAAGAAGTCTCCTGTAATTAAATTTTCATTCCCTTCTCTAGGGGGAGTATGATGAGACAATACTGAATGTGGAAAAATGGACCTGACTGACATTGTGTTCAGTCAGAAAGAACTTGCAGAGGAGAGTCCCCAGGTAACACCTAACACAGGCTCTGCAGGCTCACCAGTGATGTAAAGCACTGCAAATAAAACAATGGGAAGGGTTAAAATAAAAACTCCAAAACAAACAAAAAAAAAACCCCAAAAACCCAAACAAAAAAAACCCCACAACCAGGACTAGCAATGGTCCAGGGAAAAGACCTGTTCCAGAAGATAACCTTCCTTTCCAGCAATGCAGAAAAAAACAGCCTACAGTCTTTCCTTGCACACAGCCTCCCTCTTCTGTCAAAAAGATGAAGCTTCAGTTCTGAAATATGCTTGTACCACACTGCAACATACAGTCCTTTCACAACTGACCCAAAGTCTCTCTGTGTGTCCTGATCTCTCACCCTATAAGCATCACAGAACACTGAAATCAGTGTCAACACCAAAGCTGGGAAGGATGAAGAAATGAGAGAACTTCTACACAACTGATAGCAAGAGCCAATATGAGATGGCTGGTATCAAGGACAGACTGAATTCAAACATGAAGTGGGAAATTTAATTCCAAATATGATAATTAATGTAGCCAAGAGGGAAAAAGGGCCCAAGACAGGAAAATGATTCTCAGAAGAGACATCAGAGATGATGGGCAGGCCCATCATCAGGTGGGCCCGTGCAAACCTCATGAAGGTTCAACAAGGCCAAGTGCAAGGTCCTGCACATGGGTCGGGGCAATCCCAAGCACAAATACAGGCTGGGCAATAAGTGGATTGAGAGCAGCCCTGCAGAGAAGACTTAGGGGTACTGGTGGATGAAAAACTGAATACAAGCCAGCAATGTGCACTCCCAGCCGAGAAAACCAGTTGCATTCTGGGCTGCATCAAAAGAAGCGTAACCAGCGGGTCAAGGGAGGTGATCCTCCCCCTCTACTCCACTCTCATGAGACCCCACCTGGAGTACTGCACCCACCTCTGGGGCTCCCAACATAAGAAGGACATGGACCTGTTGGAGCAAGTCCAGAGGAGGGCCACAAAGATGATTGGGGGCTGGAGCACCTCTCCTGTGAAGACAGGCTGAGAGAGTTGGGGTTGTTCAGCCTGGAGAAGAGAAGGCTCCAGGGAGACCTTATAACAACCTTCCAGTACCTAAGGGGGGACCTACAAGAAAGCCGGAGAAGGACTTTTTACAAGGGCATGTAGTGATAGGACAAGGAGTAATGGCTTTAAACTGAAAGAGGGTAGATTTAGATTAGATGTAAGGGAGAAGTTCTTCACTGTGAGGGTGGTGAGGCACTGGCACAGGTTGCCCAGAGAGGCTGTGGATGCCCCATCCCTGGAAGTGTTCAAGGCCAGGTTGGATGGGGCTTTGAGCAACCTTCTAGCAGAAGGTGTCCCTGCCCATAGCAGGGGGGTTGGAACTAGTTGATCTTTAAAGGTCCCTTCCAACCCAAACCATTCTATGATTCTACGACTGAGAACAGAAGGCAAAAATAGCTCCTTTACAACCCAAATCAACCTGGAGCTCCAAGCTGGATTTCACTTCTAAACCTAATCCTAGGAATGAGGTAAGCCTCAGACCCAGACCCCGACCCCAGCCATAACCCAGACAAAAATGTTCTTGGGAGGGGGTATCTGGTATATCTTCTAGCAGCCTGCCCCTTCCTTTGGAGTCCTCTTTGCAGCCCTACTCCAACAGAAGCTCTAGAATTTGCTCCTCTCCTAACCCTAAGGATGGGCACAGCCAGAGCATTAAGCCAAGAATCCCAGCAACAGCTCAAAACCAATGTTCATAGCGGGAGATCTTTTGGCAGCCCAACCCTTCCCTTGGCAGCTCCCTTCAGCCCACACCAAGCGGAACTTGAGGCTTTGCTTTGATCTTAACCCTAGCCCTTCTCTCAGCCTCAACCCTCAGACTCCAGCCCTGACATAGACCAAGCAGGTCTCAGGGGAGAGGTCTTCTGATGGCCTAAACCTTCTCTTGGTGCCCCCTTTGCACTCGTACTCTAAATGAAGCCCTAGACTTTGTCCCTCTCCTAATCCTGTGATGTGAGCAGGCAGAAAGGTAGCCTGGTTAGAAGGAAAAAAAAATTAGTGAACAGAAGAAAATGTCCACTGCAAAATATTCACAGAGAAATACCAGCCAGCTTGGGAACCAGAAACATCCTTGAAAAGTGCAGCTGGTCTCTTCGAACTAGACAGCTGAGTACCTAGAAACCAGAGACACCCTAAGATACCATCAATAAGTGCAAACCCCAAGAGACTGTAACAGCAACTTACATGAAAAAGTGGAAAGAATCTGGGAAAATAAGAATTGGTCTGAAAGAACAAGAACCATCATCTATTGGCTGTTACAGGTGAAAAATAGAAATTAACAGCATCTATTGGCAGCTCGAAGCAGTGGTGTCCTACACCCTCTTACATCTCTGTGATACAAGGAAGACTTTTTATCCAAAGTAGAACTTTTCTCTGAAAGCTTCCAGTGCTGCATGTACTTTTCCTAAACAGGTTGAACCCTCCACACAAACCTTCTGCCAGATCTTGGACCACCACTAGGGACAGCTGGCTGCCTCCAAACTCCATGATGCAGACCAGCTTTGCAGTGAGACTGTTATTTATTGGTCCTCCTCTGGGCCCACCTCTGTGGTCAGTTCAGTTCATTCTCTCAGTTCTGAGATGGTTGGGTCCCCCTCTGGGATCAATTTCTCCACCCCTCTCAGATGGTTTGGCCCCTTTTGGAATCTGTTTAATGCACTTGGTACCATGTACATATAAGTAACCTACCATAAGTATATCTGCTGTTATATTGTTGATAAGTTTGCTTCACTAGTGATAAGTTTGTAGGAACCTGTAACAGTATATACCTCTTTGGTTGCTGCTATTGTATTGATTGTTGCTATACAATTGATTTCTGCCATACTATTGATTGTTGCTATATTATTGATTGCTGATAGTAATTTGTAATAGCTTGATATTTACATTCAATTTATTAATCATAGGTATACTTGCTAATGATGATTTTTATGGTAATCTAATAAAGCAGAGAAATTCAGAGGATAAAAGCCTCCATGTCCTCATGCATTACAGAACCCTACAAACACACAGTCATGATCTCTGCACACCTGCAGGCCAGGTAACCCTTCTGCTTGTGATATGCTGTCACGGAGTAGCAAGTCAGTTGCTCTGAAAGAGAGCTGAGCATGAAGGCAGGCAGCAGTGACCTCCCCAGCAAGGGCAAGGCAAGTCTGTGCCAGAACTGCATCCAGAGACAGGGATCGGGGCAGATACTGTCCAGAGATCACCCAGCAAGTTCATAGTGATGAGCAGGTCCAAGGCCAAGCCAGGAAGACAAGCCACAGGCCCAGGTCAGGGTCAAGGAGGTTTGAGACTAGAAGCAGACATAGCTGCTACACAGCTGTAATGTAGAAGATGCAGAGGCGAGCAGTAAAGCCTCAGCTAAAAAGCAGCTTGCAAGGGAAAGCTTCAAAGTGCTTGGGGTGCTGGGGATCTTATAGATGCAGAACAGCTGACCAGAACAAAATTGATGTCTGACAAACTGGGATTGTTAGGAAGATAACAGTAAGTGACTGCCCCTTACCCGAGAATGCAGTACATGTTAATACACACATACTGCTCCTGAGCAGAAAAAAGGCTGGGTGATTTTTAAGCCAAATAAAAACTATATAACCCAAGTCCTGATTCCTCCTTTTACATTATGAACATTACTACAGTGTTAAAGATGTCAGGAAGGTATATGAGGCAACAAAATTTTGTGAGCATTGTTTATATATTGTATAGTCACATGCATAGCAGAATTATAGCCTACTCTGCCTGTTGCAAGACTGCGCAGTTAACACAGGCTCATGAATATGTGGTCCTAGCTGCAGAATGATGTGCAGGTCTGGGGAATATTTACAAAGGCACAAGGCCTGATCTATTAGAAAACTGTGGGGGTTTTTTTGTCCATTACCATCAGTGCAAGGCCTATGTGGAAAAGCATCACAGTTAAAAAGACTGGAAGTGCGCAACATGCTATGAGCAGATCTTAGACAAAAATCCAGCACCAGTGCTTCATGGCTGTGATCAGAAACTGAGAAGGAAAGCAAGGCTACATTTTCTATGACAGAATGCACGCAGAAATGCATAGTATATACCAAATTACGTTTTTGCCACACAGTTAGTACTGGAAGCACAAGAGTATGAAAAGGTAGAAAGGAAAGCTGACAGTTTAAAGGGATACATGCCTTGTGGACTTCATTCAGTTGCTTACAGACAAAAGTTTAAGGCTTTCCTAGCACATTAACACCAAAGGCTATAAAGGCTACTTCACTCTTAGTCAGCTTGTGCTTATCAGAGCACCATGTATTATCAAACTGTATAAGAAAGCGTATGCAATCACATTTGCTCCTAGAATTCATTGATTAACTCCTATTCTTCCCTGCTCAGGAAGAACAAGGACAGAGATACCTCAGATACTTAAATGAGAAAATTGAAACTGAAAGTAGAGTCACTAAATTAAAAGTGGCTAAGCCTGGAACAATGTGTGAAAGAGGGAAAAGAAATGCATGCAAAAACATTAGGAAATGTACTGAGAAACCTCAAGATGAGAAGGCTCAGGGGGAATCTTATAAGTGATAGATAATACCTGATAGGGGAAAGTAAAGACAACAGAGTAAGGCTCTGCTCAGTCATGCCCAGTGACAGGATGAGCAGCAGTGGCACAAACTAAAATACAGGAAATGCCATTTAAGCACAAAAAAAAATTACTGGGAGAGTGGTCAAACACTACAATAGGCTGCCCAGAAAGTCTTGTGGTTTGAATATCTCCATGGACTGAATTGGACATGGGCCTGAGCAACCTGCACTGTGACCCTGCTCTGAGAGGAGTTGGACTAGACAGTCTCCAGAAGTCCCTGCCAGCCTCAGCTCTTCTGTGATTCTGAGATTAATTAATGTTGAATATTGACTTGGCAATGAAATAACAACGCTAATCCCTGAAATAAGTGTATAAAACTCAAAGGTCAAAAAGAAGTGGCTTCCAGGTCCATTTTACATACAGACAAAACGAGCTCAGTGAAAAAAGCAGCTGAAGTCACAATGACACACTGTCTGGTTAGATGTGTCAGAATTAGTTGTCACAACTGGAAAAATATCAATACAATATCAGAGAAAGGTTAGTAAAAACGTACAACCTTCGTAACAATTTCCTTTTTTTGCATGCAAGAAAGGTCAGGATCAGGTTATGTAAACTTAAAAAAAACAGAAGCAAAAGTAACAGTTCAACTGTCACAAGAGGTCAGGTCCCAATATTCGCAGTTTTGATGAATAAAACATGCCAATATGAGCAATTGTCTTTACTTTGCTGGCTGCCCCATAGATTTCACGAAACTAACCAAATTTAGAATGAAGATTAGCAACAAAGGGGCAGTTTACTTCTCACCACCTCCCAGTCCTGTCTGGACAAAGGCAAAAGCAACCTGTGTTGACAACTGCACACAGGAGTTCTGCGTATTCCAAGATGACATGAAACGAGACATGGAAATCTTGCCATCACAAGCTGGTTTCAGGAAGACAATCGAACTGGGAATTTTGCCCAGCCACTAGTCATACAGTCATGTGCACTGTAGATTTTACTACTATTTATTCATGAGAAAAGCAAAACTGCCTATGATTAAATATTCTATTAGCTATTCAGAAGCTTTCTGTGCCATCTAACATAACCACACTGACAGATGTCTGGAATCTCAGCACATTTCATTAAGATTTCCAACTTCAACAAAGCAACAGCTTATCATCTGTGGTCTGCCACTGAACAGAAGGGAAAACATAGCATCACAGGATAATTCAGATTGGGAGGGATGCCTGTAAGTCTACAGTCCAAGCTCCTGCTCCAAGCAGTCAGCTTTGAGGTTAGGCCAGGTTGCTCAGGGCTTTATCCAGTCAAGTTTTCAAAGAATCCAAAGACAGAGACCTAACAACTGTTCCAGGCAACATGCAGTGCTGCCTAACTTGTCTTGTGGTGAAACAGTTTTTCTTTATATCCAGACTGAACTTCTCATTTCAGTTTTTGCCTGTTGTCCCTCATCCTCCCAGCATGCACCACCGAAAAGCCTGGCTCCATCTCCTCAAAGGTATTGGTAAGCTGCTGTTAGGTGCCCCCACAGCTGTATTCTCTAGGCTGAAGACATTCCTTCAGCCTCTCCTCCCTGGGCCGGTCCTCCTAGTCCCTGACCATGTTGGTGGCCCAATGCTGAAAACAGATTCCACTTACATGGACATGCTCAGTAGGTTTCTACTATGTGTTCATAAGACCTACCTGTAACACAAACTGAGAGAGAACAATTTCATACAGTAAAGGTATGATAACCAAATAATAAGAGGATCCAAGCAAACATCACAATTTCTATTCCAGATGTAAAAGGCAGAAGAGAAATAGATTATGGGGGAACAGGCGTATGCAATCAGCAAAAAATAAAGAATAGATCATTTAACCACATTTGTAAGGAGCAGGAGTTAAAAAAAAAAATCCAGTTAGTCACATTATGCAGACAATAGCTTTTTGGCCTCATGGCCTTATAAATCTTTGGTTCTGTACATCACAAAAAAGGACTTGAAATTTTGGGGGCTGCATTTTGCCATTTGGGACTCCGGGGTAATTATTACTTATTCCTAACCTATAACACCCAGAATATCTTTCTGAAGAGGGCATTTTGCCATGCTTCAACCAAGTTTGTGTCACTCACAAACAGTGCATAATAGGAATTTTCTTTAGTATAAGCAATCCACCAGCTGAGAACAAGATATTAAAACCACTGACTGCTTTGGTTGTCAGCCTGCTATATGCATCATTTATAAGAGGAAAAACAAGATCAGTCTAGGAAAAACTCCTCATGAATGTCAAGTATAGATAATGCTTAGTGGATATCTAGTGGATACCCAGTAAGATTTAAAAAAAATGGTTGCATTCTCAGTAGTTAAACCCAGGTATCAGTCTCATAAGAAAAATGTTGCAGACAGTTAAATTATTGCCTCTTCACAAGAGGAAAAATGAAAAAAAAACAAAGGTCAATGAAGAATGGAATTGGCAGTAAGGCTCTGCTCGGCAAGATGGGGGAGGTCACTGGGAATAAAACAGCACAGCTTCCAGAAGACTTAAGAGCAGCTCATCATGGCAATCCTCTATAGAAGAAAAAGAAGTAAAACAAAGTATCACTTCGATTAAAATTTCTTGAGACACCCACTTGCATGGGTACAGTCAGAAGCAAAAGAGCTAGGCCAAATCCATATCACATATGAATCAGCTTCAGAAAGGGTCAAGTCACCATATAGGCAGGTTATTGAAGATTTCAAGCTAGTCCGCTACTGTAAACATACAGGTTAGTTCATGCAGAGAGTTTAGTCAACACTACCTCTCTGTCCTGGTTTCAGCCGGGATGGAGTTAACTGTCTTCCTAGTAGCTGGTACAGTGCTATGTTTTGAGTTCAGTATGTGAAGAATGTTGATAACACTGATGTTTTCAGTTGTTGCTCAGTAGTGTTTAGACTATAGTCAAGGATTTTCAGCTTCTCATGCCCAGCCAGGGCACCTGACCCAAACTGGCCAACGGTGTATTCCATACCATGTGACGTCCTATCTAGTTTAGGAACTGGGAAGGGGGGGGAGGCAGTTTTTTTTTTTTGGCCGCTCGGGGACTGGCTGGGTGTCGGTCGGCGGGTGGTGAGCAATTGCCCTGTGCATCATTTGTACATTTCAATCCTTTTATTACTTACTGTTGTCATTTTATTAGTGTTATCATTATCATTATTAGTTTCTTCTTTTCTGTTCTATTAAACCGTTCTTATCTCAACCCAGGAGTTTTACTTCTTTTCCTGATTTTCTCCCCCATCCCACTGGATGGGGGGGAAGTGAGTGAGCGGCTGCGTGGTGCTTAGTTGCTGGCTGGGGTTAAACCACGACAGTCCTTTTGGCGCCCAACGTGGGGCTGGAGGGGCCGCAGCGCCTGTTGCCAAGGTTTGAGTGGCCGCGGTGCTCATAATTTTGTTGTTAGGTCCAGAGACTTTCTCTTCCCCTTGAGGGTACTGAATGGTGTCGAACAGGGCTCGATAGGCATGGGCCAGGCCCCAGCACGTTGCAGTGATTTGTATCTCTCTGGAGCTGCCGGGGTGACAGCATACCTTTTCCAAATATTTTACTAGTTCTTCTGGATCCTGCACTTGTTCAGGGGTGAATTTCCAAAACATTGGAGGTGCCCACTTTTCTAGGTACCTGCCCATACTACCCCACACACCCTGCCACTCATAATTATCCAGCCTTGGGGCATACCTCTGGGTGATCTTCTTAAATAGCTGTTTAACCTTAAACGAGAGCTGAACCACATTCAGAAGTATGCTAATTCCTAGCAGTAGGGCTAGGACCGTGCTAGTCCCAACACTCCAGGAGTATTCAAATTTCTCAAAATTCTCAAACACCATTGTAACTGGACTGAAGGAGAAAGGAGAAGGGAAGAAAGGTACCCCACCCATAGACTGGTTTTCCATGGAGGAAAGGTAAATGGTATAGTTATTAATAGTTTCCCACAAACGGCTCCCACAGTATAAAGGTGACAATGCTAAGTGCAAATACCGGATTAATCCCACAGCTGATGACTTTAGCATACCATAAACCAGAGTTATACCATACATCAAAGCGAAAACCTTAATCCACCTCCCACGGATGATAAGCAGTAGAAGAGGAACTACATACAGCAAGCGAGGAGATACATAACAGAGCCTTAAAAACCAGAGCAACAACTCTAATACATAAATCAACATAATGAATGCTTAGAACAAATCTGTTTTAACGAGCTCTGGTCAGGTCTGTCGTTATCTCAACCCTTCGAGCCCCACGTTGGGCGCCAAAAGGACTGTCGTGGTTTAACCCCAGCCAGCAACTAAGCACCACGCAGCCGCTCACTCACTTCCCCCCCATCCAGTGGGATGGGGGAGAAAATCAGGAAAAGAAGTAAAACTCCTGGGTTGAGATAAGAACGGTTTAATAGAACAGAAAAGAAGAAACTAATAATGATAATGATAACACTAATAAAATGACAACAGTAAGTAATAAAAGGATTGAAATGTACAAATGATGCACAGGGCAATTGCTCACCACCCGCCGACCGACACCCAGCCAGTCCCCGAGCGGCCAAAAAAAAAAAACTGCCTCCCCCCCCTTCCCAGTTCCTAAACTAGATAGGACGTCACATGGTATGGAATACACCGTTGGCCAGTTTGGGTCAGGTGCCCTGGCTGGGCATGAGAAGCTGAAAATCCTTGACTATAGTCTAAACACTACTGAGCAACAACTGAAAACATCAGTGTTATCAACATTCTTCACATACTGAACTCAAAACATAGCACTGTACCAGCTACTAGGAAGACAGTTAACTCCATCCCGGCTGAAACCAGGACACTCTCCTCTCTCAAACAGGAATATGATAGGAAAACATGGGAACTATTGCCACCATCAATTTCCTCTAGGTCTGATACCAAAGGACCAAGTTCATACACAACTCTCCTGAAAATGCTAAGTCAAGGTAAAATAGTGTCAAGGTCAAACCTATGAATTTGTTCGCAAGATTATTAGGCTAGTGTTTATGAATATGCTGAGCAGAGTCCATTGCTCCTGTCAGCTCCTACATCTGAGGACAGTAAGGAGGCACAGTTCAGAACAGAAATCAGTCCCGTGATCTGTACTTTCTCATTCCACAGCCCATATACTGCCTTGCTATCACCCCATGCTCTCAGGTGCCAGCAGCACTGATGAACTTTTTGCATGTTTTCTGAATTCCTATCCCAATCAACTACTACATGGAGTTAAAACAAAATTCAATTACAGTAGACTCAATCTATCGTTGCATTCACTTAGAAAGTTTCCATATGGTTCAATGCATCCTTCATTCATGCATAACATTACACTAATTCCGAGAAAGCATAACAATATTCATTATACATTGCATGATGTGGCCATGGAAATTGTTATATTAAATCAGAAGACTGGCCTATCTGGAGTTATAGCCTGTGGCCAAGGAGAAATGCTTCAGAGAAAAGAGCAAAAAGCCTTGAATGAGGCTTAAGATTTATTCCATAAATCACAAATCTTTAAACTCCAAAAGAAGCTTAACTACTTTAGCTCTAGGAATTCTGAGGAATATCCTCTAACTCTGCTACACATTTGTACTGTAAGGCAATGAGTCCTACAGTTCCACGAGGGTATTGCAAAGCCATTATTTCCTTTTCATTCATATCACATATCCTGCCTTTCAGCATACAGCTAGAGTAATGGTTGTGCTTAAGCAAATGAAAATAGGTCACGTGCAGAGAAATAGGAGAATGACCTGCGGGAGCTGTTGTGTGGCAACAGCACAGGCCGCACAGTTGGAAAAAGTGACAGGAGATCAGAAAAAGAATCAGAGCACTTCTGAGTCACTGTGTGGGTAGGTACTGAGCTACACAAACTTATGCAAAGAAAATAATTGTTCAGTGTTCAGAATCATCCAACAGTGAATACTATCTGGAAGAACAGATCTATTTTTGCTTAGTATATTCTTTGCTTAGGTTCAAGATTGATTGCAAAAGTCTTTGTGTATTTTCATCTTTCCTAGCACTCATGGAGGTTTTTTTGCTCTACACTTTGACAACTCTGTAACAAGACTCTGCCCAAAAGTACAAGTCCAATAAACATACATAACATCATGGTAAGAAAATTCATTGCCGCTTTGCTAAGGCAGATGTTATGTTACTGCTTATGACACGGCCACCATCAATGCCTAAGCCACACCCCAGACTACACTGACTCAGTGAACAAAATGCACAGATGATTCTGGCCACCATTTTAGCTTCAATTTAGATGTTTACATTATTATTCAGGTATCAGCCTTCCCCCAGGAAATACATTGTCCTCTTGAGGGGAGTTCACCTCCAGTTCCTTAGGTATCTCTACTAAGTCTCTGCAAGGTGTGCACCAGTCTCCCAGAGTGCCTACTTGGGGCACATTTATCAGCCCTCTCTGAAAGGGGGCAGCTCTGAGGATGATGCATAGAGGTCACAGCCCCAATGAGCACTTTGCATGCAACCACATCAGAGGTGCAGCCACACTACAGCTTGCTGCAGTCCTCCAAAGGGATCAGAGACTGCCTCAAGTCTCACCACACCTTCCTGACACATCACTGTGGCCAGGCACTACACATTTGCCCACACAACTGCAAAACATTAGTGACACAACCCGGATGAAACAGCAACAAGAAACCATCTGCAGGAACCATAACTTCATGTCCCTCTGCCTAGCCAATGACCCATGTAGACCTCCACAGATACACAACTGATGCACAAATTAAAATACTCTTGAAGGTGATTTCAGTGTGGCTGTCCAAAACAAGTTAGTTGTTTTTCTGGAAGAAAGTTGAACTAATTAAGGACATTAGCGTTTCCTGAGCAAAAAGTCAGAGACTGAAACCTTGTCATTTGCGTACACCCTAATAAACTGTTTAACAGACTAAGATTTGGTTGGTTTTGTTTTTTTTTTTTAAACACTCTGCACAAAATTCAGGTCACACCAAAGTGCTAAAAGTAACAAAAACCACTGGGATAATTGCTCAAAGCTAGTAAGGCTCACACCAACTATATCACACAAACTGTAACACAATACTAAAGCATGATAGTGGCAAAGCACTTAAACTACAGGTGTCCCTAGCTGTATAGTAAAGTATCAGAGTGCACTGAACACATTTATTCAAGAAAAAGGAGGTTTTTAGATTAGATTTTTTTTAAGTCTATACTCAAGTGTGATTTCACACTCAAATGAAAGCTAGCTTTGCCAGTGTTTGTCCAGAGTTCATCTACTCTATTTGTGGTACCACTTCCACAAGCTTTATACATCAGCCCAATGGGGGAAAAGTAGTATTATATTCCACACCAAATGGACAATTCCCACTTTAGGGAAATGGTTATGTGGCCTTAGTGATGCAATTTTCTTTTAGCCTGCTTTGGATGTTATGTTTTCCTGGTATACCCTCTACTGATCCTCCCATTTATATTTTCTGCAAGCTGCATCTCAAAATTCATTCAGTTATCAAGTCCGTCTTTCAAGACTTAGGATACACAGCTGCTATCATTGCTTCTGCTGACACCTATGAAATACAAGATCCAGGAAATCACAAGGTCTTTGAGCAGTTGCAATGAGGTGTATTGACTAGACAGGCTACAATGAAAACCAATACACAGTGTACAGGTTGCACAATGCTCTGCCTACACAGGCCATAGCTTCTGGGAAGCTACAGGACAAAGTCAAGAAGTTGCAACCACCATCACACACAGAGCGGCTGAAAAGTTACACCAAGCACAAACAATACTTTCTGGTACTCCCATTCCCCACAGTCTCTAGAGAGTGAGGAGGGCCAGTAACAATGAGAGAGGCCACCAAACCAAATACATTAAAGGGATAGCTAAAATCAGCTACTTTACACGCGTGTATGGTGCCTCCCTGTTCAACACAGGGGACAGAAATGCTTCACTGCTAAGTGTTATAAGCTGCACTGGCTGAAGAAGAACTGCAGCAGCAGACTCTCAGAAGGTATAGATTAGACCAGGCATGGCATGCAGGTTGAAGTCATGGCCAAAGAACAGGACCAGAGGAACACATAACAGGCCTTGCAGAGGGACAAGACTTATCAGAAGTGGGCTGACACTTCTTGAGCTTGGCTTAGTAGCTGAGCACTCAGGGCCAAATCTTTCCTGTCACACACACACACACAGAATGAGGAAGAAACAGAAACCAGAGTAGTACTTCCCCATGTTATACATATAACATCTTAGACTTAAGCAGTCCAGGAGTATGGCCCCAACATGATCAGTTACAGTCTGATCCATGACAGCCCATTTTACAGGAAAAAATGAAATTCAAGCTCACATGCAAAAAAAAAAAACCAAAAAACTCTCCACCAATCCAGTCTTCCCTGTTTCAGTTCTGGCTTCATCTACAAAAAGAATAGGGAAATGAATACTTGCTTCTCACAGGAAATTACCCATCCAACAAAGAAGAGACAACAAATATTTCTTGGTTTCTTCTGTTATATTTAGAAGGATTTACATCTGCAGTAGTTAAGCTTTTTTCAGAAACTGGCCAGCTGCACCTCAGGCATCCTGTTACACAGCCCACTTCAAATTCTGGAGTAGCCTTTCAGCCACATCCATGCACTGCCAAGAAGAGTAATCTGCCTGACAAATGCCTGGATTCCAGATGAACAAGCTCTCACCAGATGCACTACTAATGCAATTACTCCCAACACCATCCCTAAAGAGTCCCAGACTCCCAGAGCCAGAGGCAATCAGTCCAAAAAGGTCAAGGAGGTCACCAGCTACAACAAAAGGTGGTGTGAGTCAGAGTAGAAAGAGTGGGGTTCAAACCCACCAGTTGGGAAATGCAGTCCCACAGCCTGAGACAGATTTGCTGAGCATGGCTGTAGTATAAGCATGGCTGTCCCTGAGAACTTGGCCCGACAACCCTGTCAGCTTCCAGGAGGGACTCAGCCTGGCAACCCCAGAAGCTATAAAAGGGCAGAGGCCAGCAGAATTTGTCTCGCTGCACATTGAGTCAAAACTGCAGAACACCTACCAGCTTCAGGAAGCCCCAACTCACCAAGGATCCTTTGGCCCAGCCAGCCAAGCTCCTCAGACTGGTATTAGAGTGACCACGTATGTACATGTATACCTGACTGTCTTTCCCCTGAATGCTATATCTTTTTCCCATGATTAACTTAACTGATCAATAAAGCTCAGCTGAACATAGATTGTACCTGACTGGTTACTACTTCGGGTAAGAATGCTACTAAAAGTCAGAGAGACTACATAACTGCAGCTGACCACTCCAAAAATTGAAAAGCACATTCATTCATAATTCAACATGCCAAAAAGCAGCACAACCCCCTACGGGTAGTGTTCATGAATTCAGTGAAGCCATCAACTCTGTTTCATATCCGCTGGGTTCTTAAAAGACGCTGGCTGCCAACTAGTTGAACTAATCCTGCATGCAGACAAAACTGTTACTCTTCACCTGGAATTGAAGGTACTCATCGAGTCAATCACTATTAAGACTGGAATTTAAATAAAGAAGATACAACATCACCACAGATTCATTACTCTGCCAGTTAGAGGCCATCAGCCGTGGATTCCATCATGGACAAAACAGATCCACCACCCTAGCCTTTGCTTGCAGTCTGGCCCTGAGAAGCGACTCATAGGAACAGATATGAGGAACACCTCTCGCACGCAAGTCTCCTGTGAAAACACTGGTTCACAAACCCAGAGGGAGAAGTGTCATGAAGTCTTCCATCAAACCCAGCCATAATGCCCACACAGTCAATAACTGCAGTCCTTGGATAGTGTCCAACATCCTCAGTATGAGCATCCAGGCAACTTTAAAAAAATATATCTAACTAAAAATTGATCTGTGAGTAGCAAATGCTAAATCAGAACTACTGAGAAAACGAGAATCTCAGCTTTCTAATATTAGAAAAAGCTTTGTTAAAACCTGGCCAAAAGCTCACGATTTTATACATCTTCACAATCCCAAGGTGTGTGTAACTAGCAGATGGAAGGTCCATACCAACTGGTCCATACCTTAAAATTCTGAATGTTAACATCAAAAGTGCTGTTAAAGGATGGTTATACTTCCCGGCCTTTACAGAAAATAGCTTACTTTACAGCAGCTCGAAGGGCTGCAACCTAGGAGTTACCCAGCTCGTAAGCTCACTGTGAATCTACAAGTACACAGACTATACAGAATTTCATTCACACAGGATACCACCATCCTGAGAGATAGCTGTGGAGGGATGCAGAGAAAGACTGACAGATTATGGATAGTCATTGGAGTTAGTGAAGAGACAAACATTACCAAAAATCAACCCTACAAGTGCTAGCTACCATAGGCACTAATGGGATCAAGTGAACAATGTAACAGAAGACCTCCTATTTCCAAATTTCAATAAGAAGTTTAAGAGATGGACCAGTTTGAAAGCTAGGGTTGTAGAGTAAAGCACTTTGAGAAGACCCAACCAGTAACACCTGGCTAAAGAACCATCCATCAGTGTCCGTCAGAGATGTCTGTTAATAGCTATTCACCTTAGGGCAAATGGTTACTCAGTCAGAGGATTTCCAGGGAGAGGAAGATACAACACTAAGAACCACAGACACCGCACAGCCAAAAAGACCTGGGCATTTATTGTGGGTACACACTCTTGTCAAACCATGTGCATAAAACAGCACAAGCGGCTATGGCTGATAAAGGGCAGAAGAATTGGGAGAAACACACCGAGCCCCAAAAGAGAGAAAGGAACAGATTGAACCAGTTAAAGATGAGGTGGCCCTTTGTTGTGGTCTTCATGGTTAGGCAGGACAAGACATCCACACTCACTGATGCAGCATTAGAAGGAGTACAGAAATATAAGAAACTTCCAGAACAGAAAAATATTAGAGGTGCTCCAGGAGTAAAGTCCTTTGCCACTTTTCCCATGCTCTGATAACAAAGCCATCCACACAACTACACTTTACTATCAAGAACTCAAACTCTCTGCCAGTCATCAAGACAAGACTGCTCAGTCTACAACCCCTAATCGCTTCTACAGATATTACTGATATCTTCACTAGATTTTCCTAGGAAAATCTAAGAAAACTGTACAATATAGACACTTACTGAGACCATCTTGTTCTTTCCATTCTCCTCTGGTCTAACTGATTAACACACTGCAGAAGACTTTTGGCAAACTCTCCTGGACTCGCAGAGACTTCGCAGAAGCTGGCATCCCCTCTAACCAGTCGTCCAGGGAACTAACACCTGCAAAGGAATGACACTTGTGAGCCACGTTGCAAGTTTTGGGCTTTAGAGGCCTGGATCTCAAGAAGCTGGTTCCTTTATTTATTCAGCCACCTCAGAAACACTAGCATAGTTTTTTGTTCTTTACCAGTGCAAGTGGAAAGAGGAGGAAAGATTAACTGAGGCCTCTGCTATGTTAGCATGTCATGTTATGTCTTTATATCTGTCTAGATGGTCACACACCAGAGATGATATATTACTTAATGAGTATTAGTAGTCCCATCTGAGTCTAAGAGGATAAATACAGAACAATCCAAACTGGGTTGTTAGCTACCAATCTCATTAAAAACAAAACGGGGAAATAACTCTTTTACACCCAAAGCACCCAGCCTGAAGAATGAACCAGCTGCTACAGAAATCTGGCAGAATCATAGAAAACATGAAAATGAAACCTCAAGGGAACACAAGTGCTTGGAAGTGAAAGTCACTTGGAATTTAAGGAGCAACAAGGGAAGTGGAGTGACAACACAACCCCTCAATGCCTAACTAGGACATGCTGAAGAAGTTGCAGTTGAGATCTTTTAAGAGACAGAAAAGAAATCTTTTAAAATATAAATCAAGGTTACATTTTAGCTCTAATCTTCGCTTTCCACTTATCTAATAACCTAGCCTTAAGTTTGCTAAGCAGCTGACAGTTGTTTGGGACAGAGTTGACCAGAAAAGAACTAACACAGAAAAGGCTCTAAAAGCAGCAAACCACAAACTATCACATACACATAATTTCAAGTGGTCTGCATCCAGCACACAGTTAGAGAACTCAACCTATTTCAGGAGAAAGGGCTGGTTCCCAACTTTCCTTAAAGAAATCTACAACTTTTTTCCACTTACATTCACTGAAACTCTAATACATAACTTGTACTTGTGCATTCTTATATAAACCACAATGCAAGGAAGTCCACAGCAGCAGTACAGCTGCTCTGCTAAGTGCACAAAACAGCCACAAATTCAGTTTAAGATCAGGATTTGAAAGTTGTATTAATATGACTTTATCAATATCACTAGTTGTAGCTTACAACTGGCATTTCTGATCTGTATAAACTATGACGATTGAACTTTAAAAATCTTTTGCTGAAGTCTGGTAAATGGCTACAGCTTTGCAGATATTGGAGAAAGCTGTTTACTGATCTAACATAAAAGATTGCATTTGCATTCATACTATTTGCAAGATAAAAGGATCTTGTCAAACCTGAAGGAAGCCAGCAATGAGGCTTTAAATCCAGAAAATAAATTTTTAAGTTTTTCTTTGTGTTTGAATTACTGCTTCTGCAGAAAGGAAAAATATCTTTCAAGTGAAACTAATCCATTTAATTGAACTAATTTTTGTTTTAGTCCAGATGTAATGCATTCCACACATCCCAACCATGAATCACTATTTCATAAAGCTATCTCACATTCATATTTGTTCTCCAGCACTTCAGAGAGAGAGAAAATAGCTCACCATTTAACAAGTGCAGTCCTAGTTAACAGGCTATAATTGGGATGCCAAGACAATAGTTTCTTTGTGCACAAAAACCTAAGAAGCACTGAATGATGATGAGAGCGACATACAAGCTTTAGGCCCAATACACCAGCAGACCAGAGACAGTTTATCTAGGACCACGTGGCTTCAAAGGCATTACTAAACAGTATTTCTTAAAGTTTCCTTTGAGAAATAAATCAGTGACCTGTAAGTCAGCTAATCTAAGCAAAAGCTTCAAGTAAATCCATACTCCCACCATGATCCTCCAAAACATATTTGTCTAACAAAAGTCCCATTCAACTGAACAGTTTACTACCTTAATTTTTTGTATTTAAGAAGTATATGCAAGTTCTTTATGTAACATATTCTACTGATACTACCCTTCTAATTAAGAATTATTTTTAAAAGTGATTACTAGTCTCCTACGCACACATCGCTATCTTAGAAGGGCAGCGGAGGTACCAGAAATATTGTCAAACCTCAGGAAGATTGCATCAACCACAAATGAAGCAATCCATGCACGCAGCAAGAGAACCTTCTTGACTCCAAACAACAATCTGTCACCGCAAGGCTTGGAAAGAAGTTTGACTTCCAAATACAACAAAGGTTTGTTTAAACCAAACCCGCAGACCCGAGTCCACAAGTGCATGCCTCCCTCAGGCGAGGTGAGCTACAGCTTCACCTCAGCTGCCACACAGCAGCCTTAAGATCAGAGCACCCCCTCCACCTTTCCTGGCCCCTCACAGACCCACCGCACGGGGAAGGGCTGGCAACCCCGAACACCACACGAGGCCAGGAAACACCTCACCTGCTCGGGGAGCTGCACAACGAGTACACAGATGGGGCTGCAGTTACTTCCCCTCTCCCCCCCTACCCAGCAGGGCACTATATATCTATGATTTTCTTCCTCAACAACGCCAAAAAGATAAGGCAGGCTGCTTCTCCCGCTGGCCAACCTGCCCACACACCCCACTGCCCTCGCCTCAGCCGCCGTTCCCGCCTCACGGCCCTTTTATACAGTAGGAAAAAAAAAAGCAAGCAAGCAGCAGCCCGAGGAGGCGGAACCTAGGCCCAGCTCTGCGGCGCTATTGGACAGCTCTGTTGTCAATCAACAGCAACGGGCGAGCCGCCAGCGTGCCTGGCCCCTCGGCCGGGCCCTTGCGCGAGTGACGGGGGCGCCCCCTAGGGGCAATGGGGGCCGCCCGCCGGGGCCGGTCCGTCGCCGCGGTCGTGTCCGCGGCGTGGCGGGAGGGAGGGGCAGGCGGCAGCGGGAAGGGCGGCTCGAAAGAGCCGGGTGACGCCGGCCGGACGGGTGGGCGGCTGTAGCGGCGCAGCGCGGCGCGGCGGCGGGACGGGCCCACGCCGCCCAGCCCTCGTCCCCGCGGGCCGCGGTGGCCGGCGGATGGGGTGAGGCGCCCGGCGCGGAGAGTCAGCGGGTCGGCCATGGCCAGCGCCGGCCCTGAGGAGGGGGAGGCGGCGGCGGCGAGGGAGGAACAAGCCCTGAGCAAGCTGGTCGTCCGGCTCCAGAACGTCCAGGAGAGGAAGCGGCTGGAGACGCTGGTGCAGACCCTGAGCGACCTGCTGGAGCTGGCGGCCCGGCAGAGCGGTAAGGCGCGGGCGGCTCCGGCCGCCCTGACCAGCCCAGCCCTGCCCTGTCCCGCCCGCCGCCGGTCGCTAACGCGGCCTGTCTCTGCCCCCCCACAGCTCCCCGGCTCTTCAGCGGCAAAAACGTCCATGTGCCCTTGCTGCTGGTGGTGGACCTGTACCCGGGAGCGGCGGGCGTGCAGCAGGTAAGGGCGGCGCGGCGCCGAGGGGCCGGCTGAGGGCGGGGGGCCGGGCCGGGCCGGGTCGGGTCGGGGCCGGGGCCGGGGCCGCGCTCCCGCCGCGCCAGCTTCCCTCCTCGGGACGAGCCGGGCGCCGCAGCCCTTTCCCGGAGGGAAGGTTACCGCTCGGCTTGTTTACTTCACTTGCTCTCTTCTGGGCCACTTTCTGAAGTACTGTCGGTCTGTAGAAGGGCGCTTGCATTTAAAGGGACCAGCGTTCCAGCTTTTTGCAGATACCACTCGTTGCATCTCTGTTTAAAGGGCGGAAGGCGGTGGAGTAGAAAATAAAAATTAAGGAGGGTGAATACTGCATGACAGAGGCTTCCAGATTACCAGTAATGTTATTTGATACGTTTCGTACGTGTCATTGTTGAATTTTGCCATGGTTAGACAAACTTCTGAAAAGCAGAATTTTATAATATGAATTCATACGTATGTAGCCCTATCCTAGAGAGTTGTACTATACCAGTTTTGTAAGGGGCGGCGGGGTGGGGGGCAAAAAAAATCTTTTAGCTAAGAGTAGGTTCTGCAATTTAAGGTTCTGCTTGGCTGCTCCTGTAACTCGCCATTGGCCCATTTAGATGAGGTGTGGCACTTGTACACTTCGATGTTGTACTTATGGTACAGCTGCCAGACTTGTCATGTGAAACAGCTCCTTCCTGGCAGGCATATATTAAATTTCTGACTGTGTTATGCTTAAAGGATGTTTATAAGCTCCAGATTTCTATGCAACTCACTTAATTTTTTTTCTTTTTTTTTTTTTTTATTAAGCCCATAATTGTATGGGTACAATATTTTTGGCATCTTTTACTTTTTTCAATTCAACTAGAAGGCAAAACATAAATTATATCGCAAATATCTCTTAAATAATAGTATATTTTAAGGGTTTTTTTGTCTAGTAGACCTTAGCTAGAGGTCAAAAGCATAAAATTCAGATTAAATATGAAATTGGTACTTGTGTAGTGATTAATCTGGAATAACGGTGATCTCAGGTTTCCTTTGAAGACTAAATGTTTGTGCAGAGTCAGAAGTTTTAACTAATTTTACTATTCAATTGTAAGGTCATTAAGAAAGAAGAATGAATCAGCAGTTATTTTCAGGATAAAGCATATTATGTATATAACAATTTACAAAACCACTGCCCAGCACTTTAGACTAGGAAGTAAAAAATATGAAATCCAACCACAACCAGAATTAGGTCTGAAATGACAGCACAAGACTCTCAGAAGTGCATAAGGAAAATAGTGGTTGTTTAATTTTCATTTTAACTGTGTTAAACCACCTCACTGATTTAATACAGAATTTTAAAATTAGTTTTAATCTTCTGTCTGTCTACATATGCAGTCGTCCAGTGTTTCAGTTTAGAAGTTTTGGAGCTCCTTTGCATTACTATGTTGTATTAAAGTGTGAGATTCATAGCCAGTGCAAAGCTTAAATCCTGTTCCTCATAAAATGTCGTAGGCAGCTCTTCCTTCACATTCAGTTACGATATTTACAAACATCCACAATATGTTAGTAGAGCTCTGTCTTCTTGCTTCATTCACTGCAATTCGTTTACAGTCTTTGAATACACAGTTCTCACTTTATGGCAGTGATAATGTAGTTCTGATTTCAGTGCAGTCTCTTTACACTACTAATGAATTTTCATTGAGTAAGTGGATTAATCCACCTCTTTTGCTTTGGCATTGTAATAAAATTGACTCACGTAAGAGAATAAACACAGTAAGAGACATATCTGAAGTGAGGATTTTCTTTCCCTCCCTTCCTTAACTGGTCATAAAGCATCACTTTGTGCTGCTGTTCCACTGGCTTGTACAGAGTAAATTTGCTTAATAGATCAATATTGCAAGTACCAGTGCAAGTCGGACTACAGGCATAAACCCTGCAAGCTTCTTTAGAAGTAGGAAGGTACTGGGCTGGAAAGTCAATAGTACCTTAAAATAAAATAGACATCTTTAAGTAAATATGTTAGTTTCTTTCTGCAGTTACTCTGGCAATGATTGGAACAGCTTAGAAACTCTAGAGCAAAATATGTTTACACTTCAGTAAAGAGCAGTCAGCAGGGCTTTATTGTCTGATATAGAAGGTGTGACCTAATGTAATATAAATTCATTGCACGCTAGAAATGAAAAGGGTCTGATTTAAAAATAACGGAGTTTCAGTGCTGCCACCAACTGTTTCTGTGTATAGGGACCTGTTTAAGTGTTTATAAGAACATCTTTGTTTACTGGGTTTGGGTTTTTTTCTTCCCCTGTAACCTTTAGGATTTCTGTTATTTATAAGACCCATACTTTCCTACGTAATTATTAAACAGATAATAAGCTCTCTGTTATCTCAGAGTGTGATTTTAATATTGTAAAATAGACCACATGTCAGCAGGTCAGATGTTTGCATTGGTCATCTCTGGATCCACAGTTCTTATAAATGTTTGCCAATACTTGGAGTCACAACAATCCAAATAAAAATGTTTCATGGAAATATAAATTTCATCAGAAACAGTTTTAATACAAAAAGGAATTTTCTAAAGTCATTAAGCTAATTTTCATCATGTTCTAAATTTTACAAGAACAGTTAGGATGGCATGAAGTGGGACTTTTAAAATAAAATCTTTGCTAACCAATACACAGTGTATGAATTAGTGGTCACCTATACAATGTCTTTGCTATGCAGATTTGAAATCTGTACCTGATTGACTGTCACTGATAAACTCTTGGAATGTGGAAAATTAGGTAATAGCATATCCTCATCTTGGGGAGGACTGATGGTTGCTAAGACTATTCTTTGCACCTCTGTTTAGTTAGGACTCAGTTACACAGACCAGCCTAATCTTCCTGAACGTCCATAATAATTGGTTTGCAGTCTTGTGTAGAGCAAGCCAGCTTGGTGTCCAAGTAAAAAAAGAGCATGCGAATTGGACCGTGGTCAAGCTCAATCTGCAGACGTTAAGGTTGTAATTGGCTTGAAACATTTGGCTCTGCAAATCTAAACTGAAACAGAAATAAAATTACTGCAGATAGTGTGAACATAACCCATGTAATCAGATATGTGGAAGATAAAAGCAGAATTCCAGTTCTCGGGGAGCTACATCACCTTTTTTATGTTTGCCAAAGCTGTCATGAAAGCTATCTAGATTCAAGCCTATGCTGTTCCTATGGGTGTTTCTACGCTACCAGACTTGAAATTTCATGTCTCTAGTCTTGCAGACTGCAGGGTTAGAGATCATGCACTTTCCATGAACTTTGTCGTTAAACTCCTTGGAGGTAGCCATTTACATTCCTGTTGTTGGCTGTCCTGTCTTGACCCCTTTGCTTTATATAACTCTTCTGCCAAAAACTGATCCAGTTACGCATACAGTTTTTGAGCCATACTTAGATTATCTTCTGTCTTGACCCTATTCTTAAAGCACATAGGCCTACTTCCACTTTGTTTTTTCTTTTTGTTTACATGCCGTTTTTTAATTCCTTTTTGTAAAATCTGCTTCATCTTGAATGTTGACATTCCTCAGTTCACTTCTCTTTCAATACAGCGAGGTTTTCTTGCTCATCAGTCAATCCTTTGTACAGATTTTGCTTACTGCATCCTCACCAAAGCCCATTCAATCATATCAACCTGCAGGCATTCATAAGAAAGCAGATTTCTCCAATATGGAAGACCAAAGAGGAACTTTTTTCGGTTTTGGCATTATTTAGAGATGTTTGAAAGTCAAATAATTTGCATAGGATAGAGCAGGTACAAATATATTGGGTTTAGTTCATCTTTCATTCCTTATGATTTCAAAATTGTCACTGCCTTCATTACATTTTGAAAGCACACAGTATTGAGGATTGATGGCAAGAATATGAAACATATAGTATTATTTAGGTATCTCATCCATTTAAAACATTGGATGCCTTTAAAAACCTATCCTTTCTCTTTATAATTCACAATTAAATGGCAAATTCTTATGGAAACACCCGTTCTTCAATAAATCTGGACTACCTGTAATAGTGCAGTGGTCTTCCCTGGCCCATGATGATGTACTATGGATCACATCACATAGTTTTCTCTCTGTCAGCATCTCTTTTAACTGTGCATCTTTTATCCTCAAGCAGTGCTGAAGCACATTGAAAGTGATGTGTTCCTACAAGCAATGCATTCAGAATCATTAGCATATCTGTTTTACCTCCATCTTTTAACTTTTTATGTCATTTGTCTTATCTTGTGTTAATTAATTTTCCCTTATTGATTTAGCTAGATAACTTTTCAGAACATTTGTCTTCCAAAAGTCAAGAATGTTAGAAGACAACATTGAAGTTTCAAACAGAATACCTGTTCTAAAATAGCTGCATTCTTGTTTTACAGATGGGTTGGTCGCTTCTTTGTAAATTGATAGAAATTTGTCCAAGTACTCTACACAACATAGCTCCTAAGGATGTTGGGAAGGACTGGGAAGTACTGGGTGTTCACCAGTAAGTATTTTGTATGCAAAGAGTCTTCCAGAATGCTTGGTTATCATGGCAGCATGCGTATGCAATGAAATATATTTATATAATGTTATTCCATCAGCTTCTAAATGGTTTAAGATTTTTGTCTGTTTCTTCAACCTTCAGAATGGGAAACTCACAGAAGCAGGGATCTTATCTGTGTGTATAAATACCTGATGGAGAAAGTAAAGGAGGCTGAGCCAGGCTTTTCTCAGTAGCACCCAACGACAGGATGAGAAGCAATGGGCACAAATCAAAATACAGGAAATTCCACTTAAACATTAAAAAAAAAGGTCAAGCAAACTTTTTAAAATTTTTTTTTTATTTTTGTTTTGAGGTTGATCAAACACTGGAACAAGTTGTCCAGAGACATTGTAAAGTCTCAAGCCTTAGAAATATTCAGAACTTGACTGGACATGGCCCTGAGCAATCAGCTGTAGCTGACTCTGCTTTGAGCAGGGGAGTTGAAATGGGAAACCTCCAGAGGTGCCGGCCAGTCTCAGCAATGCTGGGATTCTGTGGTTATCAAGGACTTGTATTTTAATAAACAGATGCAGTATTACCTGGATGGTTGTGTGTGTGTGTGTGTTCTTTCCAGATGTGATGAATTATATCCATAAACCTAAAGCAGTGCAAATGGAAAGAAGGTGTATTTGTCACACCTGATCTTAGTTGTCTAAAAATTGCCATTTACACTGGTCACCTCAACTACCTGTGAAGTCAGTGAACACAATTACCTTCAGAGAGGATGGTTCATTCCATCTTTTTACTAAGTTATCCTGGAGCAAATTGTGGTTTGGACTTGCTCATCTCTGTCCATTAAATGTTGAGGGAGCTAAAGCAACTGTTTTCTGGATGGCTGTGGTTAGATGGGATGAAAACCCTCGTAGGTTAGCTCCATTGTTGTTCCATAGCACAAATGCTAGTTGTAGATGTAGGTATAATACAAATGGGGAAGAAGGGCTTTGTTTGGTGTTCTCTCACTTGGGCAGATGGCCTCATTCAGGGCTGATAATGACGGCAAGAAGCTATAGCCTTGTAACTCCCCTAGTGCACGTGCCTCTGCCTTTATAGTCTTCACCATACCCTTCCTTAGAAAAGTTGCTATTGTAAGATCATTTGCATGAACATGGGTTTGTGGTGGTTGGTTAGTTGGTTTGTTTTACAGTGGCTAGAGTACATACATGGTTAGTAGGTGAATAAACTCCCTTGAAAGGAGTGTTGGCAATTTTTGTTAGAAAGCGAAAGTGATTTTGGTAGCTTTTCATGAGGAAGGAAATACTGAGCTGAAGCTGTATAAGCTAGTTATGATTTCTTTGGCAGCTTAAAGGCTTGTTAATTGACTGAGACTTATTCTGAGAGCTAGAGATTCTGCTGTTCATCCTTGGGTCTCAGAAAAATTACTGATCTTTCCCATAGCCTCCTCAGAGCCTGCACGGTATGAGCAGTTGAACAAAACATCCTTTTCAAACTCAGACTTCGCTAAAGATCTAGTGATAACATTGCCGTACACGATTCCTTCCCACTACCAATATTTTAGCTGACTATGTATCCCTGTCTCACATTTGGACAGTTTTATGTGCTGTGGAGAAGCTTGTTCTTAGTGGGGGAGTGGGCTCAGACATTTCTGTCAGTGCCAAAGGCAGAGCAAGCCAACTAAATTGTATCTCAGGTTCCTTGTAGGTGGATTGGACTAGTGCATCAACACCTTATTGACTACATGCTGTTTGCAGCAAGACAGGAAACAGTTATGGTAGAGAAGAAAAGGTCTTTTTTTTTTTGCAAGAGATTTTCACTTTTGTGTGTGTAACTATTTTAGGAAAAAAGAAATCTTAAGCTAGAAAAAAGCATTTGTTTCTTGTCTCTCAACCATAAGCCAACTTGACCACATTACAGTTGTGTTTACAAACAGTAGTTTGTTATTGATTTAGGTGTTCCTGACAGTGTGATAAATAATTAAGTAGTCGCTGTCACTGTGAGGATAAAGGAAGGAAATTCCTTCAATATATTTGCATCCTTTCTGCAAGCTCAAAGAGACTTCATGAGGTGTTTTGTAATCTGTTATATTCAACTCTCGTACAGTAGATGAAGTTCAGAATATTTTACATCCTCATGCTTGATTGTACTTGAAATGGAAGAGTAGATGCAGGGAATTTTCTCCTTGCATTAGACATGCTTTAGTGTGTGATTATTTTACCCTGCAGTATAGTGAGCCAGCTCATGTCTTTATATATCAACACTTGCCTGAAACGGATCACCCTCTATAAAATGCCCACTTCTCAAAGCAGATTTCCTTCCCCGCAGCAGAAATTGTGAATCATTGGTAGACAAGGGAGAGACGTTTCATGGCTTCAGAGCATTTGATAACTCAGGGAGAGCGGGGGTTCCATCCATGCAGGCTATAAGGAGCAAGGAAGTCTAAGCCACAGTTACTTAGGGAGCAAAGAGGTGAAGGAATCTTCACCCCATGTACAGTTTCTACACATGTATGCATGTGCATGCACACCTGCAACCACACAATAAAATGCATTAGGAATGCTTAAGACTAGCATACTTTAATCAGGAGGCTAAAGCAGATTTAAAGGTGTCTGTTTAGCTATTCTACCAGCTTGGTTAGCGTGGCTCTTTGTTTTCCTTGACTCATCACCTTACTACTTAGTCCATACGTGTGGGCTGTATGCTGGGATAAGAATTTGCTTCAGAACTGAAACCCCAAAAGCCACTATCTATCCTTGTCTGTAGACTTAAAAGTCCAAAGTGTGCCTACAGAAGTTTCAGTGAGGTATCTATTCTCAGTTTAAGAAAAAAAAAAACCCTGCATTTAACTGGATTTTATTTTCCATTGTTAAGATCATCCTGCACAGTATTCTGACTCTTAGATTTCAGTAGCAGTTTTGTGTTCATGAGAGTGTAAGTATGTAAGCAAGGCATAGTTTATATGAACAGACAATATATCTTTTATTGGACTGATACTGTTATAATTTTCTGTCTTGAAAAAGGTAAAGGATATTATGTCTCCCATCAGACTTTCCCTCTTAGGTGTACTTTGGTCATCACAGCTACAACACTAGTGCTACAGCAGAGGAGAGAGAAACTAGCAACATCATAGTATGAAGGGGAAAGAAATAAAACAGTGATACATTCATTCTAGCTTATAAAGTTAGACTACTTTAGCAAGGCAAACAACATCATTGCTAGAGCTGGGGAATGAAATTTGGGTGAAACTTTAAATACTGCTTTTTGTTTTTCAAGACACATCAAGAGTATCTACTAAAGTATCACAGACTGCTGCACAATCCATTTTTATTATATATTATATATACAAAGATTCACATTTGAAGATTATTAAGATTGTAGAGTCAAGCTCTCCAAAATCATGAAAATAAAATAATGAAGGTTTCTTTAGGTTTTTTGTGTAAGCCTATCCTTTTTTATTTAGTTTTTAATTACTCAGTTTGGGTTTTTTTCCCCCCTTTGAGATACGCTTCCTTCAGGGCAAAATCAACACTTATTTATTTTTGTCATCAGCATCATTCAATGTTTGGCCCACTGCCTTATTTATTGTTCATTAGTGATACCTTATGTGAAAACTGGCCTATTCATTTTCTTCTCAGCTTTTCTTAGTGTTCATCAGTATTGTCTACAGCTTTTGAAATTTTGTTTATTGAGAAGGTGTTACGTATTTGTGGTCCCTGTTTTACAGATGATTGTTTGAGCAAAGTATGTTAAAACTATCAACTGATTTTTGGGTTCTCAGTTTGATACATGCACTGGATTTTTCAGAGTACTTAGCATTGTTTGGCACTCTCTGTTCAAAAAGTCAGCTTTGGTTGACTCTGATGCAGCATTTCAGAGGTTAATATCCATGGGTCTCAAGTTGGGCCACCTAGAAAGTAAGGAGTATACAATTGGCAGTCTATTAAATGTTTCTTTTTAGTGATTGGTCCAGCATCATGTAAGTGCTGTATGGTGGAAACTTAGGGTAGAGTTCTCCAAGATGCTGTTCAAGTTCTTTAGCTGGGAAACTGCTGCTTCTCTTCCAACAAACCCTTGATCATTCACTGTGGCTTAGCTCTTGCTACAAACAGAACAGTGCCATAGTGTCCACAGTCTGCTGGACTCCACAACCCTGCTTTCTGTAGAGTAACCCCCATCCTGAATGAGACTTGTCCTCTGTAGAATTAATATACATAACTAATGAAAAAATAAAGTAAAATTGATAAATTATGCATCACTATTTTAATGAAGTATGATAATAGTTAAAATACCAACATTATTTCATTGCTAACTTGAAAAAAACATAAACTGAAATAAACATTTAAAAAAAATGAATCGGGAGCTTTTTAAGCTTTTGTTAATTTCTGTAACTATTTTTGTTTTTAAGGTGAACATTTGATGAAATTTTGTGTATGTTAATATTTCTTTAGCCATAACTCTTTTTTCCTTTTTTTTTTCTTCATTTTTAGGCAGATTCTTAAAATGCTCACAGTCCACAAAGGAAATATAAATCTCTCAGTAATAGGACTGAAAGCATTAAATCTACTCCTCATGTCAGGTATTGTGTGTTTTACTTTCCTAATTTGTCTAATCCTTCATACCACAGAACTGTGGTATAAAGTAAGTGACTATACATGTCAGACCTGATTTTTCTCTCTGTTTTACTCCATAAAGTCACTTGTCATTTGTACTTGCATACAAAATAATAATACTGTTTTGCACCTTTTTTACCCAGGTAGAAATGATTCTCCAAATTGCAAGGGTATGAAGAACATGATTGCTTAATTTTGCCGACTTGTTATTAGCATAGACACAAATACTTGCTGTTAAGTAGTTAAGTAAAATAAGTAAAAGCTTAATTTTTCTTACCCAAGTATAAACTTGGTGACATTCTGACTTGCTTCCTTTAGTACTGGTTAGTATTTTTGAAAACAGTAAATCATCTCTGACATTTCTGTTATGCTGCTCTGCAGAGACCTAATCTTACCAGGTACTGAGAAGTTCTCTCATGGTGCTGAGGTTCTTGATCTTCTGTTGAAATTAAAGAGAGACCCTAAGGGAGAGATTCTGCTAGTTTTATTTGAGGCAGCATATAATATTAGCACAAATTATTGTTAGAATTAGGAGTGTTTCCATTGATTTTAACAGGCTTTGTATTAAAGATAATCCAGCTGTCCAAGCTTCTGCTGTAGGCAGTAGAGTGAGACAGGCACTTTCAGAGGCTGGTTCATGCTATCCGTTTGTCTATTTTATAAGATCAGTTACTTCTTAAACCTGTTTTCCTCTCCCTTTTGATTGTAGAGAGGTCTGGAGGACTATCTTAGACTGGATGCCTAACTTTTTATCTGCTGAAGTTGGGTAATACAGATCTCGTTATAAGGCATTATACTGTGTGATTAATAATAATAATAGCAAAATCTGGCTATTAGTGAGTAACTGTAATAAGCAGCTTCTTTCTTTTAATTGTGAGGTATCATAAAGGGTCTTAAACTATTGACTGGATATTCTATAACAGTTTATTCCTGACTGCTACTCTTCTTCTCAGCAGTTGATTAACCAAACTTAAACTCTCACTTCAACTACCTTACTTTAGAAAATCATTTGAAATTTTACCTTGTCAGAAAAATCTCTTGGTATTCTTTATTTCTATATGTCTCTCAACTTGAATTACACTATAACTGGAGCTGACAGGCCAGTGTGAATGCCATATAGAAAGATCTTCTCTTAAAAAAACAAAAACTAAACCAAAACAAACAAAAACCAGCCACAAAAAATCCCAGCTGCATTTGAAACACTGGAACAGGCATTATGAATTCTACTGTTATTGCTGTAAGCTTGAAAAATTGTCAGGGCTATGAATCTTTTTGTCTACATATGCTATAGAGTAATATTTTTTTGCAGAATTTTTTTAATGTTATAAAAGCAACAGTGAGATTGGCTTCTCAGTTCAGGCTGAACGAATGGCTGAGAGAGTGAGAATAGGGTTTTATGGTACAGATGGACTGATTTAATGGTTCACTGTAGCTGACAGGTACATTTCAAATCCCCACTTGTTTTCCTCAGGCAGTCTAGTCCTGCCCTCTTTCTTCCATCAACCTTACTTCTTAGTGAAACCTTTCAGTTTGCTGTGACTGCAAAAACGGTTTTTTTGGATGGGTTAATTTTCTACCAGTTTAGTGAGTTGAACTGGCTCATTGAGGGGTCAGACAAGTACCAAAGCAGTGCAAGGTGGGAGCAAGAGCGGAGAGGGGAAACTGTCTTTTTGGCAGTAATGTTTAGAACATCTCAGTTGTATTGTAAAATACTGCCTTAAGAGATAACTTCGTCATGGGTTATACAAAAACCTGGATTTGAGCCATCATAGTAAGTGTTAAGGACAGTGTTAAAGAACTTCGAATTGTAATGGTTAAGTACAGTGCTTCAATGAAAACGTTGAGAACTAATCAGTGCAACATGTAATCTCTTCTGCTATTCAGATGTAATTGCTTTCCTGCTCTTGGAGGAAGAGGTGGATGTGTTTTCCTTGGTATTTAATGCCATGCACACCTTCCCTAAAAATGAAGAGATCCAGCAACATGGATGTAAAGCATTACACAAACTTTTTGAGAAAGGTATTATATCTTGTAGTTTATTAAGTTAAAAAAATGTATAGGTTGGGAGGGGACTGCAGATGTTTGTTTAACTGCAGTAAATGAATTCTTGCATTCCAGATTCTGTTGTGTGTATTATATCCGTTCTTTGAATTAGCACAAAACAAATTTTCCAAGCAATATCACAAACTTGCTAAATTAGAGCAATGAATACGAAATTTTAAAAAAATCGAAATGTCTCTTCACTTCTGACTCAAGAGTTAACTGAAAAGATGGGATTCAATGTTAGTAACACTGGAACAAAGACTAGTGACATTTGATTTTAACTCTTAAAAAACAGGATTGTTTATTTAAAGACTGGCAAATTTTAGTAACGTACGAACAGTTCTAAAATCAAGCAAAATGTTTGCACTTTAGAAAAATACATGATTTTGCTTTTGATCCTGACAATGCTAAAAGATGAGTATGTGTCTGTATGATATTCTTTTGTTTATTCTGAGAAATGAACTTGCCATGTATCGAATTTTGGCAGAATTCTCAGGAACTGCATGTGTAATGGCCAAAAGGCTCACTGTTGTAGCAGCCTTGCTTCGCATTGAGTTTCTTGCTTCAAAACAAATATTGAGAAATACTAGCACTCCTACCAAGTCCGCTGTACTCCTTTCCTTCAAAGAAAGTCTCCGGCTCTTCAGCTTTGTTCTTTCTGGCACCATTTTTATTGCTTTTTCTAAGTCTTCCTCCCACACATGTGTGCCTGGAGTTATCTTCTGCATTCCTTCCCCTCTTCCACTTTCCCTAAATACTTTTGTCCTGCTGTATTTTCTCTTCAGTCTCCACAAAGGTCTGAGCTTCTTAGATTTTCTGTGCATGTTTTTTATAAGTCCCTGATTTTTACAGATCTACAGACTGCTCTGGGTACAGACCTGCATACCTTCTTATTGATGGCAGTGCTAATGTAACAAGTTCCTAGGGTTGCCTATGGCTATCTTTTCCTGCATCTGAGCCACCAGTTATTGTAATGTGAATGTTTGCCTAGCCTTAGCTTGAACCAGATTCAGAAAATGATTCTGCTTACGAAATTTAAAATGTGTCATTCTTTCTCGACCTGGATCAGTTCCCTTATCTGGTTCATTGCACAGCCACGCAGTTATGTCAGTACAAATGACAGGGGGCAGGGGTGGAAAAACCGTAAGCCGTTATTACAATGAAGGTAAGATATTATTAAAGCATGGCTGTAGTCTTTATGGAAAGAACTCCATTATCAAAAAAAGTTGAGAAGTGAAGTAAAATCATGCAGTATGCAAACTGGCATTCCATCAAATGGTTTTCACTGTATGCTTAGCCTTTCCTTCAATATATACTGTCTTGGTGAGGAATATCTGAAGTTTGTTCTGTGAAAAAGGCTAAAAGACTTCTTTTAAGATACTGATTCACCGGGAAGCATTTAAAAGTCAGAACTCAGTTACATAAAGTGCAGGCTAGAAAAAGGTCTTTATAAAGTAGCTCAGGTTTTAGTAAAAGGAGTCATAAATGTGTAAGATGATGTGTGTGGAGACTACCTTACTTCCTGTGAAACATAGAAAATAAATATAAAGAAACTTGATAAAAACAATCGTCTTCTCTCATGTTGTATCAGGATGTGAATTATTTCTTCAAAACATACGGTGTCTCTCTTGCTTTTCAATTTAGTTCCAGAAGAGCAGCTGACTGAATTTGTTGAAAGCAAAGATCATATGATCATACTGAAGGTATTTAAAGAGTTTCCTGAGAAAGAAGAGGTGATTCTTCCTGCACTTTATTCATTACATTCCTTAGCTGGTCCATGTAAGTGCATTATTGAAAGTTATTTTCAATTCCTCATCTCCCATAGTGTGCATCAGCTCACCTCAGTTTGTGGTAATCTTTCAGTAATTGTAAAAAATCAGTGAGAACTGGTTGGGAGTTGCCAGAGAAATTACTTTTCTGTTTTCTTTGGGAATACTGATTTGTAATTTTTCATGCGAAATTTTCATATTCAGCCATTCTGATAAAACTGAAATCTCTCATAACAGAAAGAGGCGTTCTTCTGCTTGGAGTAAGAGGTAACAAAGATGCTCATCATGGCTGTAGAGGTCAAAGTTCAAGACCCTGCCCTGTCTTTTTTTAATGTTTGAAAAATAAGATATATTTATTGACTAAATAAATCTTCAGTGTGTTTGGGTAGCAGGTAAGGAACACTGTTGGCAGAGGCTGTTCCACAAGGGGAAAATCACCCATGCAAATCCAATGGCCAGGACTGAGAAAAGGTATCTGGTACTCAGACACCCCCTCTGATCATTCAGTGGTGGCTGCAATGAGAAGCATTGGTAGCACTGTGCACATTATAGAGTCTTAACGGTGTCCTCAGGTGTTGTGCAAAAGGACTGGAAGAAAATGTCTTTGTTATGTCTTGTCTTCTGATAACAGCAGTCCCTGTTGTGGGCAAAATTAGATCCTGAGAAATGTGCTTGATGTTTTGTGTCAGTTTGTTGACAGTAACTTGATCTTGTTGACATAGAGGCAACTCTTGTCAGCTTCCAGCTGGTAGTCACAATTTTGGCAAGCGTAGAGCAGCATCCTGCTCTCCATGTCTTCCATGAGGTACGTAATCTTGTACTCTTGCAAACATGATTCCTCACAAAGCCTTGCTCGTACATCTTGCCTGGCTCTGTAGGAACCATGCTGGCCCCATGTATGCCGCAAAACAAGAACTGGACTGGAGTGTCCCACATTTCATCAGACTCCAAGCTATTTAGTTTCTGTTTCTCAAACTTCATGCTGTTCCAGTTTGTGTTTAAAAAGTTAAGTATTCCTTGAGCCAGAAATAATTTTACCCTAGCCCAGAAGTTACTGCCATTTTCTAAGGAAGAGGATGGCAGATTTTTAAGTACTTTTTAAAATAGTAAATACTTACACAAAGCGTAACAAGAGAAGGGCATGACAGACCTGCTCTAAAGTAGGTATTTAGCACTCTCATTTCTGATACAAAAGATTGAAAATGGTCAGAGAAACAGAGATAGTTTGCGCAGGAATGTGCAAAGCTAGGCTACTTTTGCCAGCATTCATACTCTTGGTTTGTGACATCCCACAATACTTGCAAGAAAATGTATTCCTTCAAGGCCACCATGGAGAAAATCATTCACTGTAATTACACACTCTAGCTTATCTGGTAGTAAAATGTTTGTCTCCCCATATGCTGAAGTTCAAATCTCTATTCCAAATGAATTACATCGAGGATTTGTACCTCGCTATACCTTCCTTCACTTACACATATGTAGACTTTATTCCAGCTCATATGTCATGAGAAGTTGAAGGGTAAGAGTTTATTCCAATGCAGTACGAGAAATCTTTTAAATCTCAGTAGTTTCAATGGAATGAGAAAATGTTTTGCTGCTGACTGTCTTCCAAAGTCCATAGGGAGGTGACAGGTCACAGAATATTAGCCATCCAAATGGTAGTCATGGGCAGCCATCCAAGCTTCTCCTCTGTTTAATGGGGAGAAACAGGTACCTCAAGAGGAAATCTACCTAACCCTAAGGTATCTGTTACAGGTGGGATAAGTCACCATATGGAATGCTCAGATCTCTTCAGCAGTTGTTGTGAGAACCTAGATGACCAAGTTTTGGTGGTTAAGAATAAATGAGATCCATTCCACCTCCTTTTCTCTAGCTTGTTCTGGTAAATGGTGGCTGCCTGCAAATGTACCATTGTTTGGTCTTGCAGGATTTAAACATGCAGTTAATTATGCTCTTTCTGTAGTAAACAAGTTTGGAATCTTCTGAATATTTTAATATGTTTATAATTGTCACCTGTGAAATGATAACTTACTGTGAAGCAATACTATTTTGTGGAACATACCTTTAAAAAGGTGTTTTCAGTTGAGAATGACATGAATAAATTGCTGTCCTCTTAAAGCATTGTGAAAGTACCTTACTTCAATATCAAGTAGAAAGCTTCAGAAATGCTTCCCACTCAGAGCTTGCTTTTTCAACTTACAGAGTATCATTATTTAATATTCAGAGATATATTAATTTGAAGATCTCCTGCTGCTTTAAAAAGACTTATTAGCTTTAATAATACAGTTGTGGATATTCCTTTTATGTCGTATATAGGAGAGCCAAGCTGTTGAAAGAATGATTAAGAAAGATTATAGACCTCAGCAGAGTAATGCTAACTCCCTTGGAGTCAGTGACAGGACTCTGTCTTCTATGGCAATACCAAGAAAAAAAATGCTACCTTTCTGTCAAGTTGCAAGGCAAAAACTGAAACATAGGCCTGGTTTTCTAAATAAATCTATTTAAATAAAGTCTGAATTAGAATCCAATCAACATGGGTGGTTTTTTTTCTTAAGAAGCAATTTTTATTTCTGTTTCTTTCTTTAGCCAGCAATGTTGAAGTGCTCATGTCTGGAAATGTTCGCTGCTACAACATTATAGTGGAAATGATGAAAAGTTTCCCCAATAGTGAAACAGTTCAGGAAGTGAGTTGCTGTTTGTTGCATAAGCTTACATTGGGTAAGTTCACAAAGTTGTTTATGGTTAGCTTACTCTGACTCTGTAAGAGTTGGAGTTAACTGACAGCAAGCGTTACAGGCAACGAGAGAACTACTATTCCAGTTAATCCTCAGGGTGGTGTATAGCTCCATGTCTTTAATGATGTAAACATACTGAGGTAACACTGGCCACAGTCAATATGTTATCCTTTCATGTTAAACATTAGTAACAATGACAGAAGCTGCCATAAAAGATTAGAGCAGGGGAAAAAATGAGACAAAAGAGTGGGAGAAACACAAGATGAGAATGGGAGATCAATAGATCCCATTCTATATAAAGTTCCTGGAAGAAAGCAAGAAAATTCCTTATAGATTTCTTTTTTGAAGTGGCAATGCTGAATGTGTGAGAAACAACTGGAGCTACAGAATTACCTAGGAGGTATTCTCCAAGACTGTGTTTTTCCTCCTTGCAATGCATTTGCCTTCAGAGACCTATGCTGCATTCCTGCCCAGCTGTGATGCCTGTCTTGGGACCCCCTATGCTGCAGCAGTGAAAGAACCACTGGTTCCTTGACTTGGGCAAAAGTACTTTCATTGTCTAGGCTTACATGGGCTAGTGTTACATCAAGAGAAATGATGGCAATGTCAGAAAGGGATTTGTTGTGCCTCTTAGCAGCTCTGTCCTCTCTCTTGCCACTTTAATAAGCCGATCTGAGCAATTCCCAAGGACCACATAATAGGAAGGTCAAATGAAAATAAATGTTTTTCCACCTGCTGCATACAAAACCTCTGTGAGTAGCTGCCTGAGCAGTCCCCACTCCATGGCAGGCTCTTCTTCATCAAGGACTCGGCCAAGGTTTTTCTCATGAGTTAGGCTTCCCAATTCTTGCAGGTGGTGGCCTGAAGCTACTGCAGATGCTGGTACCAGTGCATGACTCCCCTTAATCAAGTCAGTCCTGTCCTTTCACCATCTGTTTCTGCTTCTTCATGCAGATATTGTAGAAAATACAGATCAAATTTAAGTGCAACGCAGAGCAACTTCCAGTTCCCCTTCAGAAAGCCAAATAAAAATGTCAAGAAAATGTGGTGGTTGCTGAGGTAGTATTTGCAGTTTTTTGGCAAAAGGTGATGTTACCCTTGAATGTTTTCCTGTGCAATGCTAACTGAAGATAGGCAGGAAAACCAAGCACTTGTGGGGACACAGCAACTCTGTTGACATGCCTTGATCTTGCCCTAAGCCCAGCCAGCCTGGTTTCAGTCACACATTTGTTGTGTGTGTATGCTGACCAACAAGTAAAGTAGCCACAAGATCCATTTCTTCTTTCAGCATAACAGATGCCCTTCATCTTAATAAGGAGCCACTTCAGGAGAGTTATGGGAATAGTTGTCCACAGCACCACACAGTTAGGGAAACAGATGTGAAATTGATAGGTGCTCCTGGAAATAGTCTGGAATATTTCCATATAGCCAGTGCGGCTTCCAGAATTATTCTGATGGACACTGTCTTCCAACCCGTGTTAACTGGCAGAGGAATGGTAAAGTCAGCATCTATTAACTTCCAAAATCACCATCATGCATTCTTGCTAATCTGGTAATGACTACCCTAGATTTAATTGACCAATACCTGTTTGGCCAGCCACAAGTCCAATGTAATAACTCATCACATAGCCTAAGATTATTAATTTTGAGAGGTAAGTAACATATTTACACGAACATACCATTTCCATTAAAGTACAGCAAGAAACAGCAGTGCTGGTATAACATGACCACACTACTACAGGGTAAGAAGAAAAATACTATTTCCAGTTGCACTGGTAATAGGTGTTAAGGCCAGGGTTTTAGAATGATGAATCTGGAAAGGACTTGCCTTAAAGTCTATTCTTAAGAATTCTGTTAACTTGGTCTAGTTGAACTGAACCATAAAACATTGGGAGAGGTACTTATCTTCTGGTGAAAAAAGTAGACATTGAAGGTAGTCAGCACCTATAGGACTCAGGACCAGAACTGAGGGAAAGAAATTAGGTTTGCTTGTCTTCAGTATGTAATTGTAGTTTTGATTCTCAAATATGGGAGACTTCTTAATTTTGTACCTCATCTGAAGGGTTTGAGGAACATTGATACAGATTTTAATCTGACCTGTCACATTGCTAGTGTGATTCTCATTTTTACTAATCAAGAGTTAAACAAAATTTAATATCAAAATAGAAACCATAACTATCAAACTATGTTTTACAAAGTGAGCCTTGCTGTAGTATTTTATGCATGATACTTGTTTTTACAACAAACAGGCAAGTTATTTTCATTTGCTTGCTTTTTGCAGAATTCCTTTTATTCAACCTATAATATAAAATTAATATAAACACTGTGTTGTAGGCTATAAAATAGCCTATAATAAAAGTTATGCTTTAAATATATTTATCACCAAAAGGTAGTTTTTTCTACTATTCCAGAATGTATGTATGCTGTATTTATAATGCTGACCTTGATCTATTTAATGAGGGCAAAAACAGAGAGCAAACCAGGGTTAAACCAATTGCTTGATAGGATAAATCAAATCATTGCAGGAATTCAAGACCAGGACTGTATTTGTTTCCTGGCAGGAAGTCTGCAAGTGATACACTGACTGTATTTTTTCTTGTTTTGATGACAATGTGCACTTCATTTTGCATTAAACCTCAGTCTTTCATAAAAAAAACCACAAAGAACTTAGATTCCAGCTGTTTTTTATCCTTGACCTCTTCTTTCCACAAATAAAACACTGTTGTGTCAAGCCCTCTAATAAGAAATCCATTGTTTGCTACAAAGTTTGTGCATTGTGTGCTGAGAAATGTATGTTAAATGCATGTAAAGCCCTAGATATGTGTTTATATTAATTTAATATCTCATGTATTTTCAGGAAATTTTTTCAATATCCTTGTATTACATAAAGTTCCAGAAGTCATTGTGAAGGCTGCTAAAACATATCCTGAAAATGCAAAGTTACAAGCTGCAGCTCTCAGTTGTTTAGCTCTTCTAAGTGAGTAAATCTCTTCCTAAATACATAAATATATTATTTCATTTATCTGTCCACTGTTAATTTTTTTATAGGGGTAATTTCCTATAATGATTTTGAACTCCATTTCTTTAACATGAAAGCCTCAGGCAGGATAGCTTTGACAGAGCTAGATTTCCTACATGTTTACAGTTCGTTGTTTTACTATGACATGGCTGTGTTCACATCATATGTCCAGCATCTTCACAGTGTTCAGAGCTGGTAAGTTATGTTGACAGATCTTAACAAAGCAACCTGTTGTTCCTAGGCAAATACTGGATAATTCCTACTTAACATAAAATCTCTAGAGATAACAACACTAATTTGATGCTGTGTTTGCCATGTATGACAGTACTCATTACATTGTGGCAGCTGATAGCAACACCAAATCAATGCTTGTGCTTGAGTTCTGAAATCAATTAAAAAATTTAAACTTTTCCTTGAGTACACTCCAGGTATTATTTTGAAACAGAAGTTAGTTTAGTTAGTTGCAAAAAGCTAAGAATCTGATCCTCTTTCTCTTTGAGTAATTGTTCCATACAAAAGTCAGTAGAGATGCTGTTTAAGAGTCCCCAGAATAGCAAAGATTAGAAATCAGTACATACTCCAGTAAGCCTCAGATATTATGGTCACTGTTGATACTTTTTTTTTTTCTTAAATGCTGAAAAATCACAGGTATAAAATTATTTCTTTTAAATTCTATTGCACTTTCTAGGACCAGATATTTCTCTTTTAGCAACTGCAGTTTGCATTTCATTTTTTAATGGCACTGCTTCAGAATTTAGATAGCTCTGTGGTAAGTGGTTAAATTATATTTTATGTCTGTGGTAGTCTGTATGTAAACACACAACAAAAAAAACCCCATGTGCAGGTCTTTTCAGAGCCTAAGCATTGACTGGTCTGTAACTATGTACCTAATTTACTGCACTATAATTAATTTTTTTAGTCCCTTTATAACCTTAAAGACATTTTTCAAATCTGTCATAGAGTTTATGTCAAAAGACTTCTCACTTCCCAGAAAAGGCTAATCCTCCTGCTGATTTTTGCACATAGGCAGTGTGAGCACCTCCATGACTACAGGAAGGTTAAGATAGAAGTGTTTTGTTTGCACAACAAGAATTTATTGTAAATATTTTTTTATTTCAAGCTGAAACAATATTCTTAAACCAAGACTTAGAGGAAAGAAAAGAAGAGGAGGAGGAAGAAAAATTATGCTGGTTGGAAGCATGTTACAGAGCATTAGAACTGCACCGAAGAAACACAGATGTGCTGGTGAGAATTTCTGAATGATGGGGCTGTGGAGAGACTGCATTATGCATTAAATAAAATGTTTAGCAACATCACTTTCTCCTATATATCCTCAGGCAAACAAGGCCTTAAGGACTGGATTAGATTTAGAATAAATCTTACCTTTCTTGCCTTTCTTAACTTTGTTCACCTCAACTGGTTTCAGTTACTCCTTCGATCAACTGTAGGTAGTTAAGATGAGACTTGTTACCTGAAACTTTGGCCATCCAAAGATTGTTGTTTACGTAGCTTTTCTGAATACAGCAGCAAAACACAAGCCCATCAACAGAAGAATTAATCTCAGCCTAAAATAGGTATCAAAATGCAAATCAAATAATGAGATTGTGGCAAATGTTTGTAACTCAGGCCTATCCCAGCTGTAAAGAATGTGACAGTCCACATCTTGTTGTATTTCTACATAAGGCACCTTGTACCTTTGTCATAGACTGAAAAACAAACTATTTAAATTTTTTTCATATATTTTTGATATTCTAAAAGCATATTTTCATAATCCTTTGTCTCTTCTTGGTTTATATTTAGGAGGCTGCATGCTGGGCTTTGAAAAATCTGTTTCTGTATCAGCGCAACCTTCATGAGAAGATTGGAGATGGAGATAATCAGTCAGTGTTAATATCTTGAACTGTATTTTTGGAAATGAAAAAAACTAAAGCCTGCTATTAGGCCATTTGGGGTCTCATGTTTCAATTATTTTTATTTTTATTTCTTGTTTTCTAATATATGATGAAACGCGTGGTGATCAACAACACTTGGGAAAGTTTCTTGAAAAGTGTGCTAACCTTGACTCAGGCAAAATTGCTAGCGTTTTAATAAAAGGTCAGAGCACAGTCTAATAAAGCTAATTTTTATAGTTCAAAAGGAATTTCTTCTTCAGTTGCAACAAGGATAGAGAGGACTAAAGAATTTAAGAGTAGGGAAAATAGAGAAGATTAAGATATCTAGTATGTAAGAAGTATGGAAAAGCAGTGCTCATTTTCCCACAAATCAGATGAAAGGGCATAGTTGGGGGGGAGGGTGCTGCCTTATATTAGAAGCCAAGTACAATCATCTGAAGATTTAATTATGTTGCTTAATACCTTTTTAGGAGACTGAACTACAGATATGAAGTAACTGCTGTAATGTGGTCAATGTGCAGTGATTTGTTTCTCTCTGTGAAAGGTTCCCAATAGACAGAGCAGTGATGCTGTCCATGCTGATGCACTCATCTTCAAAAGAAGTGTTTCAGGCAGCTGCTAGTACCTTGGCAATTTTGTCACAACAAAATGGTAAGGGAATTTAATTATCTTTACTTTCTAATTCAGCAGAAAGTTATTACTGTAACATTAAATAATATTTAGTGTGCTGTGGTATGAATACAGTATTCCCTGTGACTAGAATATTATGCAGTTGTGTTTAGTAGGAAGTTTATTCCTTGCTTTGAAAAAGCTATTGTTGGCTAGTATCAAAGAGAGTATGTGGAAGTAAAGAGCTCTTTGCCAGTTTATGTGTTGCAATTGCTATTTTTTGGAGCAGGAGACATGAAAAGAGTACATTCTTTCTGTATGCTTGTTTATCACATGTTTGAATTTCATCAAGAGCAGCATTTGTTGAAAATCACGTAAGGATTACAGCCCAACAAATACCATTTTCTTGCTTAACACAGAGTATTTGAGCAGTCCTGTTGACTTCAGTGAATCAAATCACTTACAGAAAGTTAAGCATGTGCATAACAGTTTTCAAGATTGCTTTAGTCCTGATTGTGTCCCTAACATGGTTTCCCAACTTCGATTTGCAGACCCCCTCAAAATTTTCCAGTGGAGATTTGGACCCCTGGGTAGAGTATTTAAGCCTACTGACAGTTGGCCTGCTTTTATAAGATACATTTCCTAGAACCCTTCGAAATGGTGGTTTGTAGGCTGCACATTGAAAACCACTGGCTAGATAGGAAGATAAAGACTAGCAGTTAATTATCATTCTCTAGGTGAAAAAGCATTGTTTTATCACTAGGTTACTGAGCCATCCAAGTACGTAAAACCTAACAATGAAAAGATTTTATAGTTATTTATGAGATAAATATATATCAATATCAAGAAATAGATCTCATAAATGCATGCACACCGTTATATAATGTACCAGGTATTTTCATAACATGTTACTGACAAGTGGGCCTCTGATTCTATTTGGAAATCTAAAGCAAATTTTTATTTTGTCTTTTTTGTCTTCTTTTTTTCCCCCTAAATGAATGTGCTTACGCCAGAAATGATAGACATAAAGAAGCTTAGTAAAACCCTCTGGCACAATGCTTGAATATTGCTTGAATTAACCATTTGAAATGGATGTACTGAACTGGGAATGACAAGAATTGGTGGTAGTTACCATGATAATGTAGAATATTTTTATAGTGTTCTGAGCTGTATTGGTTACATTATAGCTACAACATGTGCTTGGGTGCTTGAATTTTAAAAAAATGAATTAACAAAGTAAATAGAATGAATAAATATAATTTAATTTTTGAAGCCTTATTTTGGAAGTTAGAAGGTTTTTTGAAAGTTTTAAATTATAGCTTTTCTACATGATCACAGAGTGCAATTAAAAGGAAAAATTGTTTAAGAATAAACATCTTTGAAATGGAAGTAAAGCTGTACGTTCTCCTTCCCTTAAGGTAACTTAATATAAGTAAAAATAGCAGATGTATTTAAACATATTAGGCATTCAGGAATTATAATGCTTTTGATTAAGCTATGCAAACACAAGTCAGCTTCCGCTGAAATTGTTTCCCATGCTAATTTATACTTTTATGATGTGTGTGTTTGGTGAGGAAAAAAATTGTAAAAAGTGGGAAAAAAAGTTAGCAGTTCCGTTGGTTTTGAGACCTATACATAAAGAGAGAGAGATTTACTTATGGGATGCTTACTATTTTGTGTTGTAGTAAATATTAGGAAGACACTTTTGGCTAAAGGAATACATATGAATGTTTTGGATATAATGAGGAAACATCCACATTCTCCTGAAGTGGCTGAAAGTGCCTGCAGAATTCTGAATCATGTTTTCGAAGGAAGGTAATATTCTTAGAAATACGTGGCCACTTCCAAAGTGAAGGTTTCTGAGATTCAGTGCTGTAAGTGATTACATTTAAATTATTGACTGTTTCACTCATATTAAAATTGACCACAGGCTAACAGCCCCATTCAAGACATTGAATTTTTTAAGCCCTGTAGTCAAATGCCCAGGTGGATATGTGTAGGGAGCTGCACGTTCTTCCCTTCGTGGTTCTTGAGCAGTGAGGTTTGAATAGACTATTGCTAGATGGTTTCCCCTCCTGTTAGCCACACTGAATTCCTTTGAGAACTAAGAAATTTCCCACAATATTAACTCTGGTTATTAAAATAACGTTGTGTTAATATTACTTTTGTGTTGGCTTTTGCAAATGCTCTAGAACATGACTGGAAAATCAAACTTGTGACTCATAAGTAGTGGTATACAGGGTGGAAACGTGATTCCAAGTTTTTCCAGCCTTCCCTGAAAGCTTTGTATATGCTAAGCTGTCTGTGAAGAAATGACAGACTCAAGATATAGTCACAGAATTTCTTATGAATAATTTCATTTTATAAAGAAGAAAATCTCAAAACTTCCATAAATGTTCACAGGAATAAAAAGTATTATAAAATGAAAGAATAAAATAACCTTAAAAGTGAATTAGTGGCCTTTGGCTACTGCCATTTCTAGGAATGCTAATGACATTGAGATTTATTTTTTTTCTTCAAGATTAGAACTTAACCTGACTGATATTTTTCTGTTTATTCTACAAATGTCTGACAATTCATCAGTATTTTATGACAGCTGCAGAGCACTAAATTAAGGAAGATGTTTCTTTTCACGTATCTGGATTGGTATCAAAGTGAAATATATGAATCCACCACTCACCCTGAGTGAAATACTATATTCTCTGTGTATCACTGTTCTGGACTGGATCGCAAATTACCTCTCAGTAGTCTAGAATGGAATTAGTTACATAGGCTGGATTCATGGAATGGCACAAAAATAATGTATTTGCTATGATGAAGAAAAGTACCATAGTTTAACTTACATTTTGTAGCTCACACAAGATTTACAGTGTTCTAAAGAGTTATCACACAGTGTGATTAAGGAAGCAAATACATGTAAAATTTAGAAATGCATTCTTTTTATTTATTTTGTAAACAATATTTTCAGTTTCCCTCATCTGGATATAATGACAGTAGCTGTATCAGAAGTTGTAAAAGCCATGAGGAAACATGAAAAATCACTCTCTCTACAATTGGAAGCACTTCGAGTCCTTTTACACTTCATGATGCCCGGTAAGTCATCCAAAAATATAAATGGTGTGGCATCATACAGCAAATCAGAGAATAGAATTAGATACCTGGGTTTTAGTCTTTCTTATCTAATGAGACAGCCTTTAATGGGACTTCAGAAGATTTACTGGAGTTCTGTACATAGCAGAGAGCAGCTGTAACTCTTCAAGAACATAAAAGATGGAGGAAAACTTTTGAGGTATTGAAGGTAACAGACCAAAATTATCATTGCTGATTTCCCCTTGATTTCATCAGTGAAGAGTTAGCTACATTACTTCTAAGGAATCAAGGGAAGGAGTGTGGAGCTATCACTGTGATTGTGTATTTTCGTCATAGATACCCTTTAAGTGAGAGCAAATGGTGATACTGACATCAACATTGCTGCACCCCAAAATGCAATTGTTTTAATAGTATCTCTTGGAAGGAACATAAAAATTGGACCTCTGACACCAAAAAATAAAGACAGTGATTTAAAGATATGAAATATACTATTATATACTACTTTCTACAGAAAAGGAGAGGCCAAACTGACTAGCTTAGAAATTCCTTTAAAAAAAAAACTTGTTAAAGGCAATCTTCTGTGGGAAAAACATGTTCTTTGTTAGTTCTATACCTTTAATAGAATTTGGGGAAAGTTTGAACTCTTCTTACGTGTTTACTGCTGTATATCCTGTTTCTTTCCTCTGATATTAAGTGTGAGAGTGCAGACATGGGCTACTGGTTTTTTTTTTCCAGAGCAACTTTTTGCAAGTATCTCTCAGCAGTTTTAGTTGAACATTTACAAAACCAGTAACTCTGAAACTAGTAACTTGGCTAATATGCAGACTGATTGCAGGTTTTCAGTTTCCTTCTGTTTCTAAAATTATAATCCTAATACTTTCCTTTCTTTTCAATAAACAGCAGGATTAACTCTTGACATACGTATTCTAACATGTAGGCAAGGCACTTTTTTTGCCAGTATCATGAAAGGGAGGCCCTTCTAAAGTATAGTCAAACAAAGAGAGCGCCAACTCAGTGTTGGAACTTGCAGGTTAAATAGGGAATAAAAAGTAATTCATGGGGAAAATAGTAATCGGAACAAATACAAATGCTGAAGTGACTTTTAAAGGATTTCTGGGTACTTTCTGTAGTGCCACTTGACTGCAAGTGCCAATAGCTCCAAGAAGGGTAAATCTGAAAGACCTTTCTCAGTTCCTTTATTTGTACTCACCTTCCACTTAATGTCATCTGTGCGTAAAATTTGGCCTATTATGTGCTGCCAAGTGAGAAAGGGCAACTAGTTTATAGCTTCTCTATAGTGTCTCCTTTCCAGAAGGAAGAGGCATTCTGAAGTAGGTATCAGGAACACTGAGAAACCCAGTAACTCAAAAAAGTAATATATTGCAATGTTCTTTGGCATGATTTTGGGTTTTCACAGTAAGCAGTGAGCAAACACATGCCGAAATCCTCATTTCAAACACAATGTACTTGTACCACAATGTAAATCTGGAGGGACTCCAGTCTCTGTAACTACAGCATTCTGAAAATGTCCTAAGATCTGAGATACGCTCTCTGAGTCACCTGTGTGTTCAATTTGATTGTTATATTGGGTTAATAATATTGGGTTAATACTGGGGAGAATATTAAATCTGCTTTTCTGAGGAAGGCTGTTTTCCATTGTTCCAGACATGAAGAATGAACACCAGAATGGTTCTTCCAGAGATGTAGGAGATGCTGCCTTTGTACTTACAGTAAAAGTCATTAAAAGCCAGTGTCTGTTGGAGGGAACTCATTCATTGGTGCTTAATGCTTTGAACCGGGTATAGTTAAAGCTTTATTCTAATGGATTTTGTCACTATTTTACACTTGCAATGGTGAATCATTTGTAAGTTTTAGTTCCCATTGATTTTCCTATTGATTTGATAGAATTAATCTTAACTCCTGAGTTTCATTTATCATTTGGGGTTTCTTCTTACTTTCTTTTCTGGACTGTATTAGATGATCCTTTATACATATCTCTAAAGGATATTTATAAAAACAAGACTAATCTTTTTTCAAGCATACAGTTTATTTGCGATTTTTTAATGGACAAGCTTATACATGAAAAGTGTCCTCATACCTACACCTCCACTACACATAGAACTGAGTGGTTCTTTCATATGGCTTTCATGGATACCTATTTGTTTACTTTCAACAGAACAGTGTTTGTCAGTTGTTTCCATTCTTTTCACTGTTCAATTCTATAACTTTTTCCAGCCACTGGAAAACAGAATGATCACAGTGCCTTGAAGGGGAAGTTGGAAAGGGAAAGGCTGAAGCAGACCCAGTCTAAACAAAGGAAACACTGGGCACTTTGCACAGCAAATGAACCTTAAATCCTAGTGATAGGAAATGTTTAACTTCATGGTCCTCAGAAGAATCCCACCTCTACAAGGTTTCCAAGGTTCACATGACCACAATCAAATTGTAGCAATTCACAGTTTTTCAGAAGTCTTTCAACAATTTTAGGCTTGCCAAACACCTTCAGTTAAGGAAATTTATGCCTCTTGGCAAAAGAGTGCTAGAGTATCTAAAGGACATTTCTTGACCTGAGGATATAGGAGTTAACAAGGGAGGCAAAATAATTTTTACTTCAGAATGTATTACAGTCTCCATTGCTTTGTGACTGTCCTGATTGCTCTTTGTGACCCAGCTGGTTTGTGTTTTGGGGTACTACAGTATCAACCAGAACAGCTAGAAATTAACATTTTAATGAAAAACTAGAGAAGGAATAAGAAGGAACATGGGCATGACTCCACTGAAATAATTTTGCAGATTTGCAAGTCACTGTGACAGCTATGCACACTTTCAGATCTAGGCCTCATCTAGGTTTCCTCCATCTAAAAGTGGGAGAAAATTGGGAAAAATAATCACAAATAACCTATTGAATTGCTATATAACTAAACCCAAAACTTCTAAAATCTTGATGGGGTGTTGTAATAGGTATGTTGGTTCATATCTTTTTCTTTTCGTGTTTTTTTCAGTTGCCACCATGTTTATCACTTGTGCCAGTTCTGAAAGAACCCCATTTTTGTTCCTTTTTAACCACAAAGGAAGTACTTTTTCTCAGTCTCCTTATCCTAGCAAAATGGTGTGAACTTGTAAATAGTTGTACTGAAACTTTGAGGAAAAAAAGTCCCACTTTTCATTAGAAAACTAGCTAGGGAATATTTTTGGAATCAAAGGTAAAAATCTGGAGATTTAAACTTATCACTGATTTAACTTAAACTGATTTAAATCAGCTTAAGCTGATGGTTGAAATAGAAACCTTTTTGAAATTGTGATTATTGTTATTTATTGTCACATCAGCTGTAATTTCACATACTTTAAGAACAACAGTTGCATGTTCTTAAAGAACAACTTTAAGAGCAAGCAACTTTTCTGTTGCCATTGTAAGCAGAACAAACTTGATCTGATTTTATGTTCTTTTCTTCATTAGTTTATTGGAAATCCTAGCATTCAGAAGTGTGGATTAAAACTACTTGCTTCTGTAGCTGAGTGCACTGGTGCACTAGAAATTTTAACCCAGCAAGGAGCTACTGACACTGTGCTTCACACCCTACAGATGTATCCAGACGAACAAGGTAGGGAAGGTGTTCTGTTAGTAGAATGTGAATGACGTTGTAGGAGGGGCTGATTAACCATAGAAGCTGTAACCTATCTATTACACTCTTTAGTACTGGATGTGATGTAGGTTACATGGCAAGAAAAGGCTGCAGTGCTGCATAGTCCTCAGGTTCATCCACTTTGTAGTTATGCCTGACCCTGTAATAGCTTATGCAAATAACTTTCTGGAATATTAGTAATATAACACTATGTAGGTCATGGGTTTATTCTACTCAGAATGTCTGAGTAATCAAAATTATTGATCTTTTTTTCTTCTAGACATACAGTGTTTGGGTTTGAGTCTTCTACACTCTTTGATTACAAGAAAAAGTTTGTGTATTGCAACTATGCATGTTCTATCAACAGTTCTGGTTTCTGCTCTGCGACGATTTAAAGAGGTCACTGAAATCCAGATGCATGTATGTGTTATTTCTGTGTACAAAGATGAAAGTGAAAGGCATAGCCTTAGAAAATTATTTTAATGTAGCTATATTTGAAGTATAATTACTTATTTTATTTACTTCATTTTGATTTTATTGCAATTACTAGATTAGTATAAGCCTTTATAATTAAACCAATATGTTTGCCATAGAGATGGTTTTCTTTCAGGCATATATTCAATCCAGAATATATAAGTGTAGGTTTAGGTGTTTATCTAAGATTTCTGAGATCTGCAAACTAGAACAAATTTCTTAGTCATGGTCCATCATTCAGTCAATCTACAACCATTTAATGAAGTAACCTTTATTATAGTCTTGATTGCCCTTCTTTTAAAAGTAATAGAAAATAATTTAGTTCCCAGCCTTGTCACCAGCAATAAGCTTAGCATAGGAATGCTGTATTTAAGAAGGATATTACTGGAACACTGTGTCAGACTTTGGATCTTCTTCTGAATATGGAAGGAGAGTTCTTCTCTGTCTGCAAACACACATTCAGTCCTCCTTGTGTGAAAGTTCCATTTCCTCTGCTTCAGAAGAAGCTTTCCTTGTTTGTTGCCAGTTTCATTTTTCTAGCATAATGGAGCTTGCCTGTGATATCAGCTTCCTGTGAGAGTTTCTGTAATTGTGTTTCGGATCAATATAAAAATACCACAAGCACAGCCTCCCTTCTTTACTGCTGTTTTTCCCCCAACGCTTCCAAATTTAGCTTAGCAACCAATGTAGAGAGAAATCAAAATAATGTGGTGGAATAAGGAAGTTGCCTGAAGTGATTTAGTCTCAATTAGGCTTGGACAGAGTCTGTAATTTAGCCACTTCACCCTTCTAGGTGAACTTTACTTGCAGAATCATGGGATAATTTTGTATTTGTTTTTAGTTTTTAGGTACACCCGTTAAGTTTTTCATTTAGCCTATGTATTTTTTTCAAATTCAAGGATTACAGAGCAACACATTGGGACAGGGGCTGCACCTTCATCTCATATCCTTAGAAGGAGATTGTTTCGTCTGTACATTTTCAGGAAATCACGAGTACATTTGTCAGTGCCAGGCAGGATGTTGTCAGATATTATGGTGCATAATTTGGCTTTTCAAAGTGTCAGTTAATATCTGTTTAAGTGGGCCAGCTAAACAAGCATGAAACTACAGCTATATAAACACAAAGACATCAGGTGTTTTTGCCTTCTCTCCTGATCTTCTCCAATTTGTGAATTATTGCATGCTTAAAAGCAAGAAAAAAAATTAAAGCACATATCTTTTGGTTGAAATTTGATTTTGTTGCACAACCTGTTTTAAAATGACACTTTTTAACACTGTACTTATTTCAGTCTTCTCATTGTGTTCTTAGGGATTTCATACAATCTTGTCAATTCTTGGTTTATCACCTTGTTTTGCAAAGCTGCTGGTACATGAATCATTTGACACAGTCATTTTCCACCAGATGTCTATGTGTTTCACTGACCAGCGAGATCGACAGGTATCTTCTGCCTTTTGACAGCTCCACAGCTGAAGATTTTGGTGCTTTTTTTGTTCTAACTTTGATTGTTTCTCTTCCCATTCAGTTTCAAAGCCTGTGTTGTAAATGTTTTGCTAAAATAGCTGAAAATGATGATATAAAAAATATGATGCTGGAAAAAGCATGTATTGAGTACAATAGTATTATGGCTGAATGTTTACTTCTCTTGGGAGCTGATATTAATAAGAAGACAAAGACAAACTCTTTGATCTATCAGGTAATATATGGAAATATATATCTAGTTTTATTGCTTTAAAATTTGTGCTTTCTCTTTTCATGGAAACATATATTTGGCAGAACACAGCAGCAATACCCAGTGCAATCTAACTGTGACCTGAGTGGTGTTAACCAGTGCTACTTATGGTGACTTCAGGCTCAGTCTGATGTTCATTGAAACACCCTTCACTTTACTGAAGCTCATAGGGTCACTGTCGGCTAGAATGTGCCCATGCTGCCAGTTCAGTTCTGATGCAAGTTCACTTTAAAGTCCATGCTTTCTGATTGTTTACCCTGTTCACATGCAAACCTGGGCTCAATCAAGTACTGACTTAGCCTTAGCTTTGGAGAATTTTTGAGAAAGAAGACTAAAGCTCAAGCTTTGCAAACTCCCAGTAATTTTTTCAGAACTTATCAGGCACAGATGGCATCAAGCCCATTAGAGCCCAATCCATGAACTGATACTCCAAATTCAGCTCTTTCCAAGCTCTGTGAGGCCGGAATACAGATGGACCAGCAGGCACCACTGTGCATGGATAGGTTTCAGTGTGCTTAGTCCCACTCTGTTCTAGACCTGCAGAGAAGACTTTGCCCAAAACGCCTGCCCTGGAACGGTGGGGTTTTTTTACTTTGTGTTGTAATTAAAGATGGATATACTCATCAGGTTTTGTGCTGATTTAACTGTTCTGGTTAGAGTTCTGACTTTTTATCAACACAGCTAGAGTAATATAACATCTTGGAATGCCTGCAGTCACACTGGCTGCAAGGAGCTTTATCCAGACAGTGGCCACATCCAGAGCATCAACTATTTGAAATACGTTGGTGTCTTAAATAAGGCCATAGACAAACATCCCATCTGGATTCAGCAATGCCAACAGAGAGGCCGTTCCCACCTGCTTGTAAGACCTCCTTGCTAAATGTGACTGCCTTTAAAATTTTTTTTGAGAAATGCTGTGTATGAGCACTTCTTGATTTTGCTTCAGTGTCAAATTTTTAAACAGTCTGAGATAACCCTACCAGTACTGCGTGAAATGAATTAGGAAGTGTTCACTCCTGTTGGCAGAGCTGGCTGGCTGATAAAGCATAGCTGGGTTTGAAACCAACCATCCATCCATGGACTCTTAGGTAGGCAAATCACTGTTAGTGAACCACAGTGGAAATATTGAAGTAACTGGAAGTATTTCTAAAAAACATTTGTAATATTCACAATCAACACTGCTCTGTGTAGCAGTGCAAGCTGAGAGATTGGAAGGAGTAAAGCTGACTGAAGTCAGTGGACCTGAGCTCCCTGGCACTGGGCAAGGCTTGATGAGTCTCACCATTGTTGCTTGTTCATCTGATATCCAGATGACATGGCAAAATAACCCCTAAGTGTCTTTTTTTCCACTGAACAGATAAATAAATGGAGTTGCCATAGACCACATGCAATAACCAAACTACATAAATTACCATTCATTTTTGCCTGGATATTTTGTGCACTCATGGCAGAAATTGCAATTACAGAACTCAAGCATTTGTTATATTTTGGGCAAAGACTTCAGGAAAATGGGAGCTGGTACTCAGATGCCTTAGGCATCCATATGCTCTGAGGGGTAGGGAATTGTGTAGTTGAGAAAGAGGCATGATCCTAAAAATACAATGACTCTAAAATTGAGACAAGTCTCTTAATGCAGTCTGAGCTGTTGTTTGAGTGTCTCACATAAGTTTTTGTAATTGCTTTTCTCTATTAGGTTTGTGAGAAAGGAAATAATCCTAAATTGGTGGAATTGCTATTAGCCAACGGTGCTAGAGAGCAGGATGTTCGAAGTGCTTTAGCCATCAGTATAAAGAGAGGAGATAGCCAAATCATCAGCTTGCTCTTAAAGAGGCTTAGCCTTGATGTCGCCAACAGCAGTATATGTCTTGGAGGATTTGGTATTGGGAGACTAGAACCTTCCTGGCTCATTCCTTTGTTCCCAGATAAACTTACTCCATCAAGAAAACAAAGTGAGTATATATAGAATTTGCTATACAAAATGTGTTAATATCTCTTGATGGTACTATATAAGTGTTTTAAAGTGTTTTAGATTAAGACCTTCAGTTGAGGATCTCTTCATAGCATTCAGCTGGTTATAGAAAGACTGCCAAACCTTGAAAATAGATCAAGTTATTTCTGTTAATTTTTTTTAAAGCTGTTTGGATTTCTTGGAGAATATGCTATCTTTTCAGTTTCTTATACATACAGATGCAGGTTCTGCACTGGCAAGAATGGTGCTTAAATTCCAGATGAAGAATATTTCAGAGGATAGATCAAGAGCCTTCTCTGATCTAAACTTCTCTGAAGACGGAGTGGATAAAAACTATGATTGGAATTTCATTTCTGAGCCATTAGTGGACAGTGTTTTTCCTTTCAGTGATGATATTGATAGTGAAGGTAATTGTTTTTCTTTTCTTTTTTTCTTTTTATAATCCCAATCTAGTGTACCAGGGCTAGACCATAGCCATAAATCAGTTGTTTATTTGTATTTGAGATAAAACACTTCCCACAAAAAAAATAGTTTTATTTAAATTTTGTTTGTGGTAACATTGGAAAGTAGTTTATGATGGGCAAGTATGTGCTTTATTTGTAAAATTAGGACCTTTATCCACTTAAAATTAGTTCTTCATGCATTCAGTTTCTTGTAGAGAGAAAGAGTGGGATTCATCCAACCAATTTTAGATACTGACTGTTTTTATGTCTGTTTATGAGCTATTCTCACATGCTGCCTTTATAGTCTATAGCAAAAAGCGAGTCCTTCAAGAGCACGATTTGTCTCATCGTGAAGTCAGGTGTATTGTGATCTAGAAATCCCTATTCCCTGGGTTGTCTGTAAATAAAGTGCGCACAACTAAGTCTGGTATAGAGGACTATATTGTTAACAAATAAAGTAGGTGAAACAAGCTCTATCCCAAAGATATTTAATTGATCAGAATATGTAAATTGACAAGTCTGTGTTCAGTCCAACATCATTCTTGGTAGCCATGTCAGGAAATCTGAATGCCTTTAACTTATAAAAAACCAGCATTTCTGTCTACAATATCGATAACTTAATACTAAGAGTAAGTGGCCTTGATTTTCAACATACCTTTTGTTTGTTCAAATGTCACTGTTGTTTTAGAACTGTTGGATACTCAAAGTCATCACAGATGAAGAATTTGAATTCTGGAATCAGAGAATCCTAAATAATTTTTTTTATTCTGTTTTGTTCTTTTCCTTTACATCATTCAACACCATTTTTCATTTCTGTAGGACTGTAGCACAGTCCTACAGATGGGTACTATTTGTTGTCCCACATAGAAAAGTTATTAAGTCATATGTAAATTATGGTAAAAAAATACAGGTTTTGCTAACAGGAGTGATTTTAGGAGTTTTAAAAGTAGCTTTGAGAAGAGGAACACTAAATGGGTCCAGATAATCCTAAATCACCAAAGCCAGAGTGTAATTTGATGTTTCATTCTCAATAAATGTGAGACTGCAAGTTTATCTATTAAAATACAACCTTTTTCTATTTGACAAAGTTATTTACACTGCAGTAGCACAAAGATGTGTTAAGAAACATGTATAGTTAATGCCAACCTGCTGGAAATTTTAAATGATAAATCATCAATGTAACAAGCTGCAGGTCGTATTTGGAACATGTTAGGTTAGTATGGCCCATGTACTCTAAAACATGTTCACAACATTCTTGGCCTATTTCACACACAGTTAACAGGTGAGATCCTGCCAATATGGATGCTTTTGAAATGTATCTCTCCTTTGTATGTCAGCATCTATATTACAGGGGCATTCTGAGCCTCATCTTTAAATACATTTTCTTACTTATTTGTCCTCCTGTGTTACTGTTTTGTACTAGGAAGTGAAGGCTCACTTTTTACAAAAAAGAAGTCCAATTCCATTGCAGTTGCTGACTTATATTGTAGGGAAATGGCATTTCAAAGAGGTTCTCCTACTTTGCCGCGACATTCCTATTCTGTGGTAAGTCAGATCCTTATTCATTGCAGGCTTCTTATAAGTCCATCTGTGTTGCCTACAGCAAAATTGTTAATAATCAAGTGTTAGGAAAGGTCATGTAACCATATAGGCTTTTGTCTCACTGTTGCCATTTAATATTTCCTTCTATTGCTGTGCAATTACTGTGCTCCAGATCACTGCACAGATGAGAGTTTATTTCAGCAAAAACTTACAATCAATAAAAAGTACACGTTCTTGTGAATTGCTCAAATTTCCCGTCTGATGTTCAAATGCAGATACAGAAACTGTGGGCCTATTCACAAAGACTTAACTACCCCTTAGTGAAGCTAATCTTCAGAGTGCTACTGCAATCAATGAAGAGAGACTCATTCCATAAGAAGACATGAGAGGACAAATTGGTGGAATCAAAGTCAGGTTCCTTTGAAAGAAGCTTGTCTCTTTCCATTGACTGTAAAGGGAAACTGGAGAGACTGGCTTCCCTAGAGAAAGTTATTTTTTGTAATATCCTGCTCCATCCTATCACCCCACCCTAGTGAAAGTCATTTTAGGTTGCCAAAAAAGGCACTGCTTCCATTGCACTTTAAATCCACTGTTCTTTCATATTGCGTGGATCAGTAAGTTTTATAAAGATGTGACCTATTGTTATTTTTAGTTGAAATGTACAGTTTCTTTGTGTTCCCCCTGGAAGTTCTGATAAAAAGAAACCACAATAAAAAGAAATTATCTGAATTCAGATCATTTCAGATATCTGCATATGTCCATAAATGTTTTTTGTTCGCTTCTGGGATTTTCCAGGGACCTGGCTCAGATTATGAACCATTAATGAAACAAAGAAGAAAATTCTTGCATTCAGATGAATCCCCCAGTAAGTAAACTACAATTTAACATATATAACAGATTTTTCATCCTTAATGCTTTCACAAGCATAGCATGCAAAGATTTTAGTCAGATTATACATTAGTTTACAAAGAGGAGGATAAATTTTGGAAATACTACAGTGGAGTACAAATAATGCATATACAGGGAATTAATTTTTTTCCTGGGCTTCACAAATATTTTATGTAGAATTAAACAGGCAATGAAATTTCATGAGTGCCCTTATTAGCTTTCAAAAGCTACTTCTGTTGTGCAGTGCATAAGTGTCCATCTCTTCCCTACAGTCTTATAAATTTGTCTCTTAATAGAAGTCTTCATGGATTTGGTTCTTAACCAATATCCTAACATTCACTGTCTTCTGCATCTTTACATCCCAAGTTGATTGATCTTAATTTTAATTATGTGATAAATTAAATCGTGCTGGTTTTCCCATGTTTTTTGTTTTAATAGAAGGCATCTCAAAATTTTCACCACATATAAGACCATCAGACAGTCTTTCTTCATTGATCTCAGAGAAAGAATATATTAAATCACTAGATCTTTCATCAAATGAGCTGGAGAACATTGATGCCATCAGCCAGAATAGCTGCTTAACTAGTCACCTGGAACATCTTGAGAAACTGGAGCTCCACCAAAATGCTCTTACAAACATTCCAGAACAACTGTGTGAAGTAATTCTGCATAATTTTATGTAATACAAGTTGAGATTAAATAAATTGTTTGTCTCTAACAATGTACCCATAACAATACTACTCATGAATATGGGTGTATATTTTTGCATGCTTCATACATTCACTCAATTTTCATTCAGTGGATTTACATTCAGCTAGAAATAAAAGTATTTTCATGGAACTGTTTCAAGTCATTTACTGCAGAGAACTGCTTTAGGACATGTTATATTGAGTAACATAATAATGTAAATGAAACCGAGAACTGCAGGCAATTCTTATCTGTTAAATTTTATGACACTGAGCTAATTAATTTTGAAAATGCTTTCTATTTTATTCTGTAATAGAAATATTATGGGTTACATTGGTATGATTGCTACTTCCTGCTATTTTTCCTAGTGAGAGAAATATAAGTAAATTAATAAATTGTATAAAATATAACTCAATTTAAAACCTATAAATTCATATTTTCATTTAACTTTTTAAAAACAAATTATCCTTTTCTTTCAGAACTTGAAATGCTTGACTTACTTAGATTTGCACAGTAACCGATTCACTACTTTTCCAACTTACTTACTGAAAATGAATTGTATTGCAAATCTTGATATCTCTCGAAATGACATTGGACCTTCCTTTGCTTTGGATCCATACCTCAGATGTCCAACTCTAAAGCAACTTAATCTCTCATACAATCAGTTGGTGTGCACTCCTGAATTTCTTACAAATGTTGCTGAAAATCTGGAACAGCTATTGCTAGAAGGGTGAGTAGCATTAGTGAATGGACTGTAGCATAACAAACATAACAGAAAGTAGTATATTTGTCAACCAGAATGATGACTGTTATAGCATGGAAGGGATTGTTTAGACAGCAGTGGAACACTGACATTATCTTCCAAATGTGTAACTTACTACAATTTTCAGTGTTGTGTTAAAAAGTACATGAGAATATCTTTGGGCCTTGATAGAATCTAATAGCATTGCAGTTTCAGTAACATACTAAAAGTGTTGTAGTTCAGCATTTTTCTACTGCCATACTCTTCATCCACAGGACTGTCTGTGTTGTCTAACATACTCAACTAGGTTTTCTGTATACAGAATACAGTTTCCAATGTATTTCATATTCACCAAAGGTTTTTTGGAAGTATGAGTGACGGAACTGCATTTATTGGTATGGATATGTTTTAAATGACAGAAGCAGAGAAAATATGTATTTTTTTGTTTACCAGCACTTTTTATCATATTTGTTAGTGAGTGAGATAATTCATACCTATATGGATTTCTTAAGAATGCTATTATTGATAGCTCTGTAAACTGCAGATACTGTCTCATTCATCTCCCATAATTTATTCTAAATAAGATGGTGACATTTTTTACACAGAAGTTCACACAGAAGAAAGATAGCAACATATGTAACTAAAGCAAGCAGTATTAAACATGGGTCAAATTTACAAAAGCAATATTTTAAATTCAAAATCCTGTAGCATTTCTTCATTAGCTTTGTTTTGAACTTTATTAGCAATATTACCCTTGCAAAACAGTGCTGCACGGTTTGTTTATCTCTGGATTTTCAGGATCTTTGTATCTTTCTCTTTCTGGTGTTCTTCTTCCCAGAATACATTGTTTGTAACAATATATACTCATCCTGAATTGTATCCCCTATATGGAATTCCATTCTTTTTTTAGATTGATAGTCATTCTGTGATTATAATCCTCCAAACGCATATCTTTAGTAAACAGAACTACTCACAAATGCAACAGTCCTCTTTGTGTGAGATTGAGCTGCAGGACATAATCAGGAAATGACACCTTGTAGTACATTCTGACATTTGCTCTCCAAATTAATTAAAACAATCTTAATGTCAGTCATGTTATTGCATGTTGCCACATGTACCAGTGTTTCTGCTGACTGGTCAGTCTCTATATAGATAAAAATCTTATTTTTGGTTTACCAGTGTAAGGATAGCATTGTCAGATCAATACTCTTTACTTTCACTGTTTAGCTAATAGTTTCTGAATAAAAAACGTATTTTTTTTTTCTTCTTGTTATCATAGAAACAAAATTTCATGCTTATGTTCACCTATATGCTTGAAAGAACTGAAAATTTTAAACATTAGTAAGAACAATATTTCATCCCTTGCTGAGAATGTCTTCATGGGCTGTACAAAACTGGAGCAGTTCAATGCCAGGATGAATGCTCTTGGTAAGTATCTGTGAAAATAGGATCCACCTTCTAGAAACCATTCCAAGTCACAAAATTCCTCAGCCACCGGCGTTTGGAGTCTTGGGAGAATAGAAAAGGAGAATGCCACATTTGCTTGTCCTTGTTTATACAGTTCCCTAAACATCAGCTTTTGATCAGTGTTGGAAAGCCATATACTTCCAGTGGGGCTTGATGGACATTTGATCTGACTTGGAGTAACTCATCTTGTTTTTACATTTGTAGTGGATGCTGTAAAAATGGTTGAGTGTACTCAAGATCGTACATATTGGTGGGGAAGGTTCAGAGGAAAGGCAGAGGAAATTGTTCAAAGTTAGCTTGCAAATCTAGTACTAATACAGCTTTAATACTGTACTGAAATACATACGATACAAGCATCCTGGCTTGTATCAGAAATAGCGTGGGCAGCAGGACTAGAGAAATGTTTGTCCCCCTGTACTCGGCACTGCTGAGGCTGCACATCAAATACTGTGTTCAGTTTCAGGCCCCTCACTACAAGAAAGACACTGAGGTGCTCGAGCATGTCCAAAGAAGGGCAGCAAAGCTGGTGAAGGGTCTGGAGCACAAGTCTTATGAGGAGTGGCTGAGGGAACTGGGATTATATAGTCTGGAGAAAAGGAGGCTCGGGGGAGACCTTATCGCTCTCTACAACTGCCTGAAAGGAGGTTGTAGTGAGGTGGGAGTCGGTCCCTTCTCCCAAGTAACAAGTGATAGGACAAGAGGAAATGGCCTCAAGTTGCACCAGGGCAGGTTTAGATTGGATATTAGGAAAAAATTTTTCACTGAAGGGGTTGTCAAGCATTGGAACAGGCTGCCCAAGGAAGTGGTTGAGTCACCATCCCTGGAGGTATTTAAAAAATGTGTAGATGTGGTGCTTAGGGACATGGTGTAGTGGTGGACTTGGCAATGTTAGGTTTATGGTTGGACTTGATGATCTTAAAGGTCTTTTCCAACCTAAATGATTCTATGATTCTAAGTATTACAACACTATATCCAGTGTTGTCTTCTGAATAAGACAGAATGTTTGGTTCACTTGTCAGAATGCAGGTGTCATTTGAGATGCCCTGAAGTATCGCACTTGGCTTGCAGCTTCTGGTCCAGAAAAAGCAGGTCTTCCATAGTTCCTGTGTTGTATCTCTAAGCCATGTGCAGATGGCTTACGTACCACAGGGCAGATCACCTTCAGTAGAACCCAGTGTTTAAGCAATTGAATTGAGAGTGGGTTTCAGTGGCTTAGCATACTTTATGCAAAGGTGTCAAAATTAATTTACCTATGAAAAATACAAATTACATAAATGAGTTTTTAATGATACTGCAGGAGTTCATAAGTTACTGTCGGAATTTATTTCTGTCTTCAAGACATAAAATCTTCCATTTTGAAATTATTGTCACAGTATTTCAGAATGTAGCTCTTATGCCTGCATTAAACACAGCTGAACCATTAGAGTCATTTTTATATGCATAAGTCCCACCACTCACTGGGTGAATTATGGGAATGTTACATATACTGGCAATACAGTAAAGTGCAAGTAAGATTATTTCAGTGTTTAGTGCCAATATGAGATGAAGTGTGATAGTATGTAATGTGATAAAAGCCAATACACTAACTCAGTTCTAAACTTCTTTCATTTTGGGAGTTTAGTTTTAAATAAGCTTTAAAAAAAAATTCAGATTCTGCCTTTGGTAGCTTGTACAAAGACCTGTGTATAGAAGATGGTAGACTGACTTTTTAGTCTGTCTTTGATTTTAGAAAATTCCAGTCTTAAAAATAATTTGAACAGTTCTGAAAAGTAATAGGATTAACCTCTTTTTCTGCTCTAGAAATAATACCTGACTTGTCATCCAGCATAACAAGCTTAAAATTATCCCAAAATCATTTTATTAATGTTCCAGAAGCAATTCTTCTTCTACCACAGTAAGTTACTATTTTATTCATTGAAGCTAATGACAAGTTCTTGATGAAGAAAATCTGATGGCAAGACCTTTGTTAAGCAAAAAGTTCTGCATGTTTTACTGATTTTCAGGAAATATTCTAACAGGTTAAATCCAAAATGTAGTAGCTTTTAACTGAAGACAAATCAGTCATGTTTTCTTCATTGTTTTGAGAAATTCTATTCCTCAGATTCAAATCATTGTTACTGAGAATATATTGCTTGACTGCTGAAGCTGACAGTTCTTGCTGAGAAGACCAGAATAATTTTATTATTTTCTTGAAACCAACAGTAAAAAGATACTGGCAATTTTTCCTTTTCAAGAAGTTCTGCAGACTTTTGCACAAGGCTACTGAGATTAGTTTTTCACTTCCCAAATATCACAAGATATTTATTCTCAAAGAATGACACTTCCTCTAGATAGAATTGTGATAAAGATGCATGTGACATTTATTTTGGTATACCTTCAAAGCATTACTCATGTGAAAATCAGACTTCTTTTTTTTTTATAGAAGTTACTGACCTTAACAGGTCACTAGAATCAGATTGCGGAAGGAGTGCTTGGAAGGGATGATCAGATCAGTTATCTGATAGATGTGGGTAGATGTGAGTGCTGATGGCACTACGGGGAGGGCAGATCCATTGATTTGTGAACTTACATTAATCAAATTTACATAGAGCATGTCATTATTAACATGATATTACACTGTTTCAGCATGCTAACATTTATATTCACAGCAGCAAATTTAATGGCTATGTTGAAAAAGGTGCAGCTTTCAGGTTCTACATCTCCCAGCCCAGACAATAAGGAGTTGCATGGATTTTTTGCATGCTTCATTTTCCACAGTACATAAACAGCATATTTGTCCAACAGATGACTTACGGGAATGAAATGTTCTTTTTTATGTAGTTCTTAAATACATGTGTAGTTGAACTATGTAATTTATGCACATACATGTATTTACAAACATATATTCATAGAAACATTCTGATAAGTGAGGTAGCCATAGCATCTGGTGTTATTTTCCTAAGTTAGGAGCAAGAAAGAGAGCAGTTCAGATCACCTAGTGGGGCTCCATAGTTTATAAGTGGAATCTTGGGTTCTAGAAAGTTGATAATAGCAGGAAGTTCCCCATTGTTTTTTTTTTTAATTTGAGATTTATAAAAAAAGCACATGAAAATACGTATTAGTATTACGTTAGTTGTGCACTACAGGAGTGTGAACCATGTTTATCTGTGTCTTATACTAATGTGAACAGAGCCATGCATGTCTGCAAATTGTAGAAAGAAGGAAGTGGACTATTATCCTAATATGTACACTTATTTAAAGTGACTCTTTCATTTACTATCTGAAACTTATACACATAGTATAGTGTGGATGTTTATTTTCATGACCAGGCAATTTCATTCACAAATACATTGAAAGAATATTATACTGAATCAATCATATATATTTTCTTATAATTTTTTCTGAGGTAATGAAGACCTACTTATAATATCATCTTACTTTTGCTTGTAGTAGTAATTCTCTATCTTTTATGTACATTGCTGTCAGAAAACTGTCTGTTCTGATATCTAATCTATTTGTTTATTTATTAAAAATTAATACAGTTCCAGTTAATCTCAGGTTTATTTTTTTCATTTGCTAACTTCTTTTTTTTTTATTTCATGTTTTTAGTTTGCGATCAGTAGATTTAAGCCAAAACAAGATCATAAGCCTGCCTGGACCAATGCACTGGAAATCATTAAACTTAAGGGAGCTGTTATTTAATTATAATCAAATAGACGTCTTGGACTTAAGTGAAAAGGCATGTGCATGGTCTAGGCTAGAAAAGCTACACCTGTCCCACAACAAGTTAAAGGAGGTAAAGTGTAAGATGCTACCTAAAGAAAATGAAATCACTTTTTAATTTAATGCAGTTTTTCAATGTTCATTTGATTTTCATATCACTTCTCATAAAATTGTAAATTCTAGTAATGAAATGATATGTTAGTGCAAATAGTACTTCCTGTGAATGAAAATCACCATATTCTATTAAGTTTTTCTGTCTGGAATGTGTCATATAATCAGTTTGTATAATGAATTCATTATAAGGTCCTTTGTCTATTAGTGTGGAATATTAGGCCTGTTTACTAAAAAAAAGTTAAACTACAGCGGTAAAAATAATACCTAGTTTTGTTAAACATTAATGTATTCATGCTCATACTTTTTTTTTTTAACATTTAATTGCCCATTAAATGTTCTTTTATTTAGATTCCTCCTCAGATTGGCTTCCTAGAGAATTTGACTTCTCTGGATGTAAGTCATAATCCCGATTTGAGATTCTTTCCAGATGAAATGGGAAGACTGTCCAAAATCTGGGATCTTCCTTTGGAAGGACTCCATCTTAATTTAGACTTCAAACATGTGGGATTCAAAGCCAGAGACATTATCAGGTTTGTTGCCCTATTGTTCTTGAATATTCTTGTTTTGCTTTCTCGGGATATGCAGTAAGCATTAAGAAAAGAACATATCCTTTTGAAAAGACATGCTGGTTTGTCGTATGAATTCCAGCATGCTACTCTATGGAAGGTATCATATATCAACACACACATAAAATGGATTATAGTGATTTAGACTATAATAGTATTACTTCTTGAATTTGGTGCTTCTATAAACCATGCAATAAATGGTGCTTACCAATTATTTCTAATATGTTTCTGTTTTATTTACAAAATAAAGAGACACATTCTGAATTGAGCTTTAACTTTCAAGTCAGAAATTAGAATAGACTTAAAATCCCAGTAACGTCAAACAGATACTGAAAATTTGAAGAAAATGGTATGGTCTTGTGTTCTGTTGATATTTTCCTTATTAGACACTTCTATGAGTTCTGCAAACTTTTTTATGCCAGATTTCTTCAACAACGACTGAAGAAGGCTGTACCTTATAACAGAATGAAGCTCATGATTGTTGGAAACACTGGCAGTGGGAAAACCGCCCTGCTACAACAACTAATGAAGTGCAAACGAACAGAACTGGGCTCTCCAAAAGCTACAGTAGGCATTGATGTAAAAGACTGGATCATTCAAGGGAAAGGCAGAATGAAGAAAGAGCTTATATTAAATGTGTGGGATTTTGGAGGTATTTCCAGAGCTTATTGTCCTTTACTATTTTCTTTTCTAACACAGTAATGCATTACTTAGAGTCAGCCTGTGAAATTTTGAATTCTGGACAGTAGAATCATGCAAATTTACACCAAAAGTCAAGTAACCACTTCTATATTAGTGAATTCTGTAAATTGGCAGATAATCTCTCAAATTTAACATAAGGCCCCAGGAATTTCTCCTCACCAAATGTGGTCTGACCACTCGTTTCAACCATAGCACTCTAGAACTGTCATTTCAGAATAGTAAGAAACTGCTTGTAATGAGTCACCAGAAGAATCATCTTCCACTCAACTGTTTCTCCGTTTTATAGTCTGAGTCTCTCTAGGCTCTACAGTATCACCGTTTCGTAATGTCACAGAAAACAAAGCACTTAGGGGGTGACTTTAAACTTTGGACTTTGGAAAACTTTCTAAGTTTGGGGGACTCCAGAAGCACTTCTAAAATTCAGGGGTATTTTAGGCTATAGAAAAGTTATTTTTAAACATTGGTCCACAATCATTTAAATACAGTCTATATCACAATGGATAAGCACAGAAGAGCAGAATTAAAGCTGAATGTCCAGCTTCCGTTGTGATTTTAAGTGCTTAATCATGCGAACTTAGGAGTCTTATTTTGAAGTTGCTGAAAGGATAGGAGAAAGGGAGGGAAGAAGAAAGTAAGGGAAGGAAGGAGTGAGGGAGAAATACTGGAGTTTTAAAAGAATCATGACCTTTCAAATTGTCTTTGCAGCAACCATGTTTATCTAGTTGTTAAATCTTACACTTCTTGATTTAAAACTAGCTTACATACTTCAACACTACACTTCAGTCAATGAGCTACTACAGAGTACCTACCTAAAATTCATAGTTATTACAGGCCTCCTGTCAATTTAGACAATTTTCTGTAAGCATTGATTTCATTTGTGGATTAGTGATCTGAGAATAAGTGTTCTCCTGCCTTATCTGAATATATTCCATGAGGGAAGTACTCAACAGTGGAAATTTTTTATCATTAGGACAAGAGGAATTCTACAGTACCCATCCTCATTTTATGACCCAAAGAGCTTTATATCTCGCTGTTTATGATCTCAGCAAAGGACAAGCAGAGGTGGATGCTATGAAACCATGGCTTTTTAACATCAAGGTAAGCCATAGATATATACACAATGGAATTCCACTTTCCAGGGAGCTGTTGGTGAACAGCAAATTAACCACAAATATTTTTAGACAAGGGAAGAGGAAAGAAGCTCTTCAGCAAATAAAAATAGTAAGATGAAACAAGAGTTGAAGTAATCATATATTGGATATGAAAATATTTGTAGACATACAAAGACATGATTCGCACCATTTTGTTCTTAAAGTGGTCAGAGTGATTTGCAAAATAATAGTTTGTATGTTCTGGCAATATTTTTAACTGACTGATAAAAATAAGAAATGGGTATTATTAAAGGGATGATGAGTTAAACCTGCTTTTTCTTTTATGCCATTGTAAATTCTGCGGAAATCAGAATTTGGCTAATGTTAAACTGACTAGATGCAGGTTTGAAATCATGCTGTTAAGTGCGTGCTTAGCATCCTATTGTTAATAGGGAAGATTCCAGGACTATGGTAGGGAAATTGGTCTGAGAATCTGCCTATATATTTTTCTTTTGCTCTATGTGTTGTATTTTCATTTGATGGAATCACCCCATGGTGAGCATTACTTGTCTTTTCCTTTTGTATGATGGTTAGCTGTGGCTGGGCAATGCAATTACATAAAGATTTTGTATACTGATCCTGTTAGTTAAACTCATCTTTTTCACTCTTTTCACCTTGAGCAGTGATACAGGACAGAGAGTTACAGTCTGTTTAGTGTTGATGAAGACCATTTCTGATGTGTTCTCCTTTGCTATGCAGTACTCACTGGTGTTTCATTGCTGCACTGTTCTGGTGACAACTAGCAGAGTACCCTTTGCTTTTCTATTTTGTTCAGCATTTCTAATGAAAAATACAGTTGTCCCTCTAGCTTACTGACAATGACAAGTTGTCAATTAATTTGCAATTAATATGCAAAGTATGAAATCCAGATCTATACTGCTTCCTTTTAGAAAAAGCTGATTTTTTAATATTTCTATTTGGAAATAGACTGCTCTCTGTATGTTAAAAAATATGTTTCATATTTATAGGCTGATGCATTTTTACTGCCTTATCCAGTCAAGGCTATTATGTGGGATTGCAGTTTAAACTTACTCTGGATAAAGACATGACATTGTATTTCAGATTTCAAACTTATTTAAAAGAGGTATATTTAAAGAGGGAGAAATGGTTGCTTTTTTCATTGTATTGATTGTTTTGACTAAATTGTTCACATTTTATGTGGATATAAAACAATAACATCAACATTGACTATTGAGTTAATCAACTGTATGGATCTTAATAACAGGCTCGAGCTTCAACATCGCCCGTCATTCTTGTTGGCACTCATTTAGATGTTTCTGATGAAATGCAACGTAAGGCCTGCATGAGTAAAATTACTAGAGAGCTGTTGAATAAGCGAGGCTTCCCAGCAATCCAAGATTATCACTTTGTGAATGCTACAGAAGAATCCGATTCCATTATCAGACTTCGGAAAATCATAATAAAGGAAAGTCTTCATTTCAAGGTAGGATACCTACTGTTCGTAATGTTGAAAACATTCTAGTTTCAGTTAAGTAAATATATTTTTAAACATTAATTAACACATAATTAAATACATTTTTAGTGTGATAGCAAACTCATCTTGCCTTCTATAAAATGTTACACGCAGAAAAATAATGAAAGAAGATCACCAGGTTTGTTTTCATTTCATTTTCTGCCAAAAAAAGCAACCAAGTAAAAATCTCAGCTAAGTTATGTTTTCAATCACTAGGGCCATAAATAGAATATTTAATTAAAAATAGGCCATCTTTTTCTTAGGAAGAAACGTGATCAAAAACTGGTTGTTGTTGGATGGCAACATGTAATTGCAATAATAAGTATTGCAAGATCTATGGGGACCAGAGAATAAGATTTTGTGATTTCTGAAAGTCAACTAATTCTCCATTTACTGATTTCATTTTACATAGTGTGAAACCATTTCTAGAAAGAGGAAAGTGAATTAAAGCAGGAAAAGAAGACCTCTTGGACTGAATGATCCTCCTGAACTGGAGAATCTGCACTCATAGTTCTGTTGTCTCCAAAGTCATCCCTACCACTCATTCCCTGCTATCTCCGTAGCCACAACATGAAGCTCTAAATGTGAATCACAAGCATGAAGAGACTAGCGCAGGCATGGAGCTTATAGAAAGACAGGATCCAATCTGTAGCAAAAAAAATATACATATTTTTATTTTTTCATTTATACGATATCAATCGTGCAGTGTCAAAACATGTTAAAGAGAAAAGGTGATGTCCTGTGCTACTGAAGTCAATGGCAGAACTTCATAAACCATAGCAGAGCCCAAATTTCTTCTGAATTACTGCTTCGAAGATTTTATAGAGCAAATGCTGTATTTATGACCAGCCTCACACTAGTGGTGTTACAAAGGAGAGAAAGAGTGCACACACCTCTTGTTTCTCAGAAACTAGCAACTTAGCCACATCCATACTATGCCTAACTTCATTCCACAGTTCAAGGAATAGCTAACCAGTGCTAAGAGGCAATGAAGTGGCCTGTTCAGATGGAATGGATTAATTCCACTTCTCATACATCCAGTAGGTATGAATAGAGCTGGTGTTTGTAAAGGTATATGTAGCCCTATATTTCACTGTACTTCTTCAACACTCAGGAGAAGTTCTGCTTTTTGAAAACATTTCACTCTTAGGGACCTAAAAATTGTTCCTGTAACATCCACATCTCTTGCGACTATGACTTAGGTGTTTAAACTTCTACAAAAATGTAAGGTGGCCTGAAGGAAAGGAAGTAGTTTCCATAAATAATGTAGACACTGTGAAAGGAGTGTTATAAGGCACCTGCTTAGAAGTTAGGCAAAATGAGTTAAGTATTCAACATTGTCATCAAGTGCTCTGAGTCTTTGAAATTACACAAGGTACTAATAACATTTTCACAAGGTACTAATTACATTTTTGACACATAAATATACCACAGTGCATTGGTGTTTAACTTCTTTGAGAGGAAGATTACAAACTAAGAAGCCAATTTGGAAATGTTGGGAAAATTGTTTCCCATTTCCTCAAAAAAATTACTAGCTTAGCACCTATGGAGAATGAAGAACCTGGTCAGGAACAGGGGCAAAGCACCCAACTCTGTTTCCCTTAAGTGTCACTAACTTGGCTAAATTTATTTCTTCCTCTCCTCTTAAGATCATCTTAAGCTGATCCTCTTGACCACTGACTATCAGCAGTGGAGACTTTTAATTGAGCTACTACCCTTTTCCTCCCAGTTTATCTAAAGACATGTCTAGAGATATTACAGATTACAAAAGGTATCTTTTTTTTTATTCATTTGCCTATTGTCTTGTGTTAACCTGAGATGTATGACATCATCTGTTCATATAGTGAATATTTTCCTTTTACTTCAAATCAAAGCTTCTCTTTGAAATGATGTCTTCTGAGATGACATTATTTTTTATTTTTTATTTACGTGTAATATGGAAATATTTTCTTTGAGTATTTATTAATAGAAAGATATTCATATTATAATTCTGAAAGAATCTACCTTTCAGAAACCATGCTAGTCAATAAAAGAGTGTTCTTGTTCCTTCTCACTGCTACTATTGAGTGGACATACCCAGCTTACATCTTAGTTTTATTGTCTGCATTTCACATGAATAAATTAATACATTTAAGATTATTATTCCTAATTATACAGATCAGAGATCAACCAGTGGTTGGTCAGCTAATTCCTGACAGCTACTTGGAGCTGGAGAAGAGAATTTTGCTGGAGCGTAAAAATGTCCCAGTTGAATTTCCTGTGATTGATCAGAAACGTTTACTGGAACTGGTACAAGAAAGCCAGTTACAATTGGATGAAAATGAACTCCCTCACGCAACTCACTTTCTTAATGAATCAGGTAAAATATTATCTTCAATGTATGTTTGTTAGCACTTTGTTGCAAATCTGCAGCAGACAGACCTCTATGCATTTTTATATCTTGCACAAGGTTGCCACAAAGTGTTGAGCTGAAATGCTTGAGGTTAGGTAACAGTAGTTTGATAATCCAGGTTGTTATGTCAAAGGAATTCCATGATATAAAGGATCACTACTGTAACAATTTAATCTCTTAGCCCTCCTTGAAAACATCATACCTGCTAGTTAGATAGTACAGTTTCTGAAGAAAGATGCAATTGCTGTAATAGCTTGACTAGAACAGCGGTTAGATGAATACATGTGACAGCTTATCTCAATGCCATACAGACTTCATAAGATTACCTAATAAACCACACAGAGCATAGCTGCTTGGCAAAAAACCAAGTCAGATTACAAATCTAACAAAACATCTGAAAATAAAGGTAAAGCTGAACAAACCGTGATTGCATTATACTCTCCTGAGATATTGGCATAAATTCAGTAGCTGTATTATTCAAATTGCTTATGTCAAGTCACATAAGAAAAACAGCCCAGAGTGGACTGTTTACTTTGCTTAATATGGAGCTTGAGAAATGCATTGCTAATTACAATATTCTTTGTGCAGGTGTACTCCTTCATTTTCAAGACCCAGCACTACAGCTAAGAGATCTGTATTTTGTAGATCCTAAGTGGCTATGTAAAATCATGGCACAGGTTTGACTCTGATTAGTTTTTGTATCTACATTCATGGAACTTTTTCGCCTGTCTGAAACCACTGTAACTTATCAGTGATTCTTCTTCACCATTACTTTACTGTTTCATGATCTAGAATTTTCTCAGGGCCCAGATTGGTTTACCTGGCTCTTTCTGTTTCCTTTACTTTCTAGACAACTGTCTCAGTGGTTCTACATTCTTACACTGCAATGTCCAGTATCATTTAAATTGCATCGGACACAAGAATACATGTAGAATAGAAAAACCCCACAGATGCAAAGTAATCCTGCAATATGTTGCAATAGGTTGAGATGAAAGCTGGAGCGTTTGATTAAAGTAGTAAGAATGGGGGAAGAAGGGTCGTTGTGGGCTTGGTAGTGATGGCAGAGGAAAGTGAGTGATATGGATTCACATGTTGGGATGGGAGAGTAGCAGACTGACTGCTTAAGTGAAACCGTTGTTGAAATGTTGATTTAGAAACACCCAAAATTTTTTATATATATTCAGATTTCCTAACCTCTGAAGCTTTACTTTCGTTCAGTGCAGGAAATGGGATGGCAAAAATGTAAGTTTGAGTCTTTAAAGTTGGTGGGATTCAGAGTGAGAAAAGATGTAGAAGATCACAACACACAGTGAAAGCTACTGAAGAATGGTAGCACACAAATGGCTTGGACAGGTTAAGTTTTTTCACTGCTGTCTTCTTGCTGGCTAGCGTTATGGAAAAGTTTGGTTTCACTGTGAAATGGAGTCTTTTTTTTCCCCCTAAATAATAGGCTACCAAATATTTCAGGGAACAAAGTTTGTCAGGAAAATGCAATCTCATTATGACTGTACACCTGAAATTGTTTTACTTTTTTTGAAAGATTCTGATGGTGAAAGTGGAAGGCTTTTCTAAATATCCTAAGGGAATTGTAAAGCGTTCAGATGTGGAAAAATTCCTTTTAAAGAAGAGCAAGTTTCCCAAGATCTACATGTCACAATACTTCAAGCTTCTGGAAAAGTTTCAGATTGCTTTGCCATTAGGAGAGGATCAACTACTAATCCCAAGCAGGTAAGCAAAGAGTTAAACCCACAAATGACAGCCATAGAGATCAATCAAAATAAAAACCTCCCATCAGGCTAACTAGTTTAACTGATCATCAAAGCAATTCGGTATATGAAAGCATGATATATACTTAGTACACTACATTTTAGTAATGCTTTCAGAGACATCTTAAGCTGACCTTGTAGCAGATAAAGCTTACATCATATTAGCATGGTAGGTAAATTGAATCTATAAATGATAAAATGCTTTATGAGGATAGTATTTCTTTTACAGTTACTATGCTTTGAGACTACAACAGGAAGATTATAATTTAGCTTTACATTGCAGTATGTGCCAGCATTAAAGATATTTATTGCAATATAAAAGATAACCATGAATTTCTATAGCCTATTTGCTTGGAGTGAGAACCACAATCAAGTTACTCAGAGACAGTATCTCTTCCAAACAGTCTAGTTATTTAATGTGGTGACAAAAAAGTGTTATGAATTTTAATGCGGTCTTTTTGCTTTATCTGCAGCAGGTAACACAGCTTCTCTGCCTCAGTTACAGATTTCCCTAATGTGTTTAATAATGCTTATGTTCCTTAATGGAGAGCGTGTTGCATGGTTGTATTGGTTAGAGCTTCTGCATTCTTCCAAGTCCTGGGATAGGAAGATTTTATCTGAATGCCTTACTTGCCTTTTATGTGTCTCAGGTTTTTTTCACATTTACATTCAATATCTAATGATTGTTAGTGAGGTTCTGCTGGGTTTAAATTACAGCAGAACTCCACTTTAGCACAAGCAAGTAGAATAAGCAAATACATTATCTGTCTGCTCCCTGATCATTTGAATCATTCATTCATTAATAAATAATACATTTTACATAATAATGTATGTCGTCAGTCAGTTTGGATAAATTACATCATTCAATTACTGTCTAATATTTTTATTCTTTCAGTTTGTCTGATCACAGACCTGTTATAGAACTTCCCCACTGTGAAAATTCAGAAATTATCATCAGGCTTTATGAGATGCCATACTTTCCTATGGGATTTTGGTCGAGGCTGATCAACAGGTTGCTTGAAATATCACCTTACATGCTGTCAGGAAGAGGTACAAATCTTTCTCTCCAAAAGCAATAGTGAGCATGTTTGCTTCGAATGCCAACACCTACATGTTAAAGCTCTAATCCCCAACATTGTTTTGCGTTACCTAATTTCTGGCCACTTCATAAATGTGAGAAAAAGAGCAGTGGTCATTTTTGTAACTTAGATATATCCAGGAACAGACAGTGCCTGATCTTTACAGTGGTGTGCAAAAGAAAGTGAAGATTGTAAGCCAGCTATTTCGCTTTCACATGCTAGAGATGGAGGAAATCCTTATATTTATGCAACATTGCCATTTGCTTTTACAAAGAATACAGGAAAGGATGTGTCTTCCACATAGAAATACAAACTTCTTTTCTTCAGGTTCATTGAGTCTCCCTTTATGAAAGTCTAAAAACTTTGCTTTTATCAGAAGGGCAGGGGAGAGGGGGTTGTCTAATTTTTTTTCCAATAATTCTGTGCTTTGACATGAGATCTGTCTGCTCAACTTTGCAATTTCATTAATCTTTGGGTTTTTAATGTGTGATTTATCAATACTGGTGACGAGTAAAGTATGAAAAATATGCATTGCTAATGCTCTACAAATATGATTTAGAACTGCCTGCTTTTCTGGCAGTCAGTTTTCCCCTGAGCATAGAATTCCAGTCACATCTTGCTATTTCATGAGTGTATGATAGTGGAAAAGATCAAATCGCTTACTTTTTTTCATATGTTGCCTAAGATATTCTGTGTTTTAACCTGAATGTACCTACGCATTTCTGTAATCCCTACATGCATCACCTGCTACATGACTTACCATCTGATTAAATATTTAGTTTGTGGATGTGCCTTAACAGAACTGAACGGTGGTTGACATATAGTCAGCTTTTGTGGGGCTATTCTGTCTACAAAGTTGTAGCCTTTATTTTGTTTGTTATTTGGGTAGGCATAAACCTACAAAGCACCATGAATTATTCTGAATATTTTAAAATATGACATTCCTATTGGAGATCAGGTTTTTAATCTAATTTTGTATTTTCTAGAGCGAGCTCTTCGTCCTAATAGAATGTATTGGAGACAAGGCATCTACTTGAATTGGTCTCCTGAAGCATATTGTCTAGTGGAATCAGCAGTATTTGACAACAACCCTGACAGTTTTTTGAAAATTACAGCACCTTCTTGCAGAAAAGGTTAATTATTCCTGAGCCTGATTTTTGCTCCAGTTTGATTGCAGCTTGGCATTTTGGTTTGTTGTGCTTTTGCCTTTGGAATGTAGAGTTTAGCTTTGTAATTACAAGTATGGCAGATTGAGGCTGTAATTTCCCTCTTTTGGTTTCTTAAAGGGTGCATCCTTTTGGGGCAAGTTGTGGATCACATAGATTCTCTTATGGAAGAATGGTTTCCAGGTTTGCTGGATATAGATGTATGTGGTGAAGGGGAAACACTGTTGAAGAAATGGGCTCTGTACAGCTTTCAGGATGGTGAAGAACACCAAAAAATACTACTTGATGACTTACTTAAAAAAGCTGAAGAAGGTATATATTTGTGCCATATGAGCTATATAGAGCTACACTTGTATGTAGATAAATATTATATGACATCCCCTTTATAACATTTGGATATTTCACATTACTTAAAAACGTTTCATTTCTGTAGGAAATAATTACAGTATAAGTCAAAAGCAACTTGTTCTTTTTCTTACGTAAGAGCCATCTGTATAAGTATAGAATAAGGGACAGATTGCAGCTAGTCTGTATAGTTATGTATAAATGGCAATAATGAAAAGAATCATTTTGTCGTGATACTGATAATGCAACTTCATTCATGGAATTGAATCCACAACATAGTAAAACTGGTACTAGATCTTTTGATTGGACCACGTACAACAGTAATTTAAAAGGCAATACTCAGGATGACATTCTACATACTAACAGAATTCTTTCTTAAAAGGCAGTATTCAGGATGACATTCTACATACTAACAGAATTCTTTCTTTTTATAGAGAGAAAAATAATCCCTTGGTTAGTTTGGTGTTATTACATAGCAACACTTGCTATCACATTTGATTGGTACATATACAGAACCTTGAAAACACTTAAACATGTAAGATATATTAAGTTGGATGGCAAACTTAGTTAGTGTTCTGTTCCATATATTTACATGTATATATGTACGTTTATGTGTGTGTGTGCATGTATATATATATACACACGCGCGCGTATATGAATTTAATTTTAGGTACATTGATCATATGCACTCACAGAGATCCATGTACCTTTCGGTGCCTTTTGAATGATGGCTACCTTTTTTTTCTCTTTTTTTTGTCTCATTTGTTTTTCTTAGGTGACCTTTTGGTAAATCCAGATCAACCAGGACATACCATTCCAATAGCTCAGATTGCTCCTGATCTGATATTGGCTGATTTGCCTAGAAATATTATGTTGAACAATGATGAGCTGGAATTTGATGAAGCTCCTGAATTTCTCTTGGGTAAACATTATTTTGTAGGGGTTTTTTACAGAGCTTATGTAAACAAATCTATTGAAGTCAGTTCTGCAACATATGGAAAACATTCTAGAGATTTCTTTTTGTAGAAATGTATTTTTTAAGGTATTCTGAATTTCAGGTTATTTAGTTTGGAATTTTCCATTAAGTTGTATGCTAGGACACTGAGTTTTATGTGTTTAGATTACTGATCATGAAGCTTAACACAGTGGATGATCCATACATTTTAAAATTGGACCCTTTCAGCTATTCTTTTGAGAAATTGTTGATATCCCTCTGTTTTTAATCTTCTTTTCAATTTTATCATTGAAAAGGTGATGGTGGGTTTGGATCTGTGTACCGTGCATCCTATGGTGGAGAAGAGGTTGCTGTAAAGATTTTCAATAAACATACTTCCCTCAGGCTCCTAAGACAAGTAAGAAATTGCCTTTTTTTTCTGTAGTGCTGCTTTTGGAATACCAACCCTAGTGAAGAGCTTGAAAAGCTTAAGAAAATTGCAAGACTTCACTCCAAAACATTTCTGAGTTTACTTCAGGGCTACAGAAGTTATGCTATTTGCAATATTTCATCTGATTTTACAATTTACAGGAGCTTGCAGTGCTTTGTCATCTCCATCACCCTAGTTTAGTGTCTCTGCTGGCTGCTGCAATCCGTCCCCGGATGCTGGTGATGGAATTAGCCCTTAAAGGATCTCTTGATCGTTTGCTTCAACAAGACAATGCAAGTTTAACTAGAACACTTCAGCACAGGATAGCTCTACATGTAGCTGATGGCTTAAGGTAAATGGCTTCTGCGTTGCTGTAAAAACAGTATACAGCTGCAAGTAGAATATACTGCAAATGAAAAGCTTGTATTTTCTTTTATCTCAAGCAGAATATTCCCTGGGTCAGAGAAATGCTTGTATTTTTATGATTGATTAGCTGATACATAACACAAACTTTTGTTACCTGTTTTTTTCTGCTAACAAATGGTGCTCCTATAAGTAGAGAAATAGCAAGAGCTCTGGGTGAGATTTCTATGTCGCTGTTGATTTCTTAATAAAATGTCAAAGAAATTAATTAAGTGCATTTTTAAAGTTCTGAAAGTCTGTGAATGTCCTCAGGAGCTATTTAAGTGTAACTGTAAAAATGACAAAACCTGCAAAGGAGCTCAGGGACCGATGAAGCTTAAACTTCTAAGATTCAGTTTTCAAACTGCCAGTGACACTTCAGATGAGACTTGGTGCTAAAACACTGCAGTGTTTATGTGCCAGTAAATAGTATTTCAGAACAATTCTAAGCTCAATATCCAGTAAGGCGGTGTCATGTTGGTGATGTTTGACATTTTTTCACATAATATTTAACATTTGAAAGCACGATTTACTGTTGTGGGAATAATGCATTCAGTGTGTGTATAGATGCATCCCTGAATTATGAATGCTTTCAATTAATACTTTTTTGATTAACAGGTATCTGCATTCAGCAATGATCATCTACCGTGATTTAAAGCCTCACAATGTATTGCTCTTTACCCTATATCCTAATTCAGCTGTTATTGCAAAAATAGCTGACTATGGCATTGCCCAGTATTGTTGCCGAATGGGAATAAAAACCTCCGAAGGCACACCAGGTATGGAAAAATGCTTTGGTTCACAGTGCATTATATCAAAAAATAGCTAATATGTTTTTTATGTAGTCTGTAAGAAGTAACTCAAATCTATACTCTAATCAAAATCACAAAATGTAATCCTAATTGTATTACAATTTGTGATGCCAGATTTATACCTTTTGGCCTTTCTTCCTATTAATGTTTTAACCCCTTTTAGGAGAATCAAGGAGTATGCTAAAGGTTTAAAAAGAGAATAAATTAAATTACATGCATTCATTATAATTATTTTGCTGTCTTGTTTTAGTATGGTTATTGTGATACTGAAATTATACTGCTAAAATTGTTTGGTTTTTTAATTTTCAGTAATGCTTAGGTAGGTCTTAATTTTTTTTAAAGGTAATAAATACCTGCGCTGTTCCCTGACTTTAGAGAGAACATATTAGCATCCATTTTAAAGCACTGAACAATTCAACAACTTTCAAAGGTGCCTTTAGGACTTGGAAATTGTGCATGAGGGTGTGACTTCAAGTGTTAAATGTTACGCCTTCAATAAAGACTGCAGACTTGCCCTTCACTTTCAGTATTCATTGATATATGAATTATTTTGTGTGTAATGGTGCAGGAGCTCTGTAACTGATGTGCTGTCCCCTTCCTTTATACTGACTGGAGATATTTTTGGAGATCTGCCACATGCAAACTACTGCCAACCCAGAAATAGTGTGCCATTTTTGGTTTTCTTCCTGTGACATTTTCATCAATAAGTGTTTGCTCTTAAAAAGATAAAGATGGCTTCATCTTGGTATGAATCATAACTATTAATGAATGATTTATTTGCAGGATTTCGAGCACCAGAGGTGGCCAGAGGAAATGTTATTTACAATCAGCAAGCTGATGTTTATTCATTTGGCTTGCTGCTCTATGACATTTTAACAGGAGGAGGTAGAATAATGGAAGGCTTGAAGTTTCCAAATGAATTTGATGAATTAGCAATACAAGGAAAGTTACCAGGTATGCCTTGTTTCTTGAAGTTTGAACATGAAAGTGGACTATTTGTCCTGCCTCCTCCAAAAATAATACCTCTCATGTTTTATGTTGTGTCTGACAGTGATCAGAGGAGGAGGCTAATAAATAGCAATTTTTAGAAGCTTCTCCTAATTTCATACGGTCTTGAAATAGTGAGAAATAGGCATCCATTCAACATCGCGTTGGTTATAATTTTATTGCAATTTCAAGATACCTAGCTGGTTCACTTTTATAAAGAAATAGAGGTTTTGTATACTTGGGACTTTATCCAGACCTAGTTAAAATGGATGTTGCTGAAGGTACCTTCTAATACCATGTCTGGACTTGACCCTTACATATTACTGTGATAATGCATATCATGCACTAATATAAACACAATTCCACTTCTGTTCTTTGATTATGATACATTATGTTAAAATATCCATTATTGAGAAGCTGCATATCTTAAAGTCTTTTTTAAAACCCTTAAAAAATATTTAAATAATCTTATTAAAAAAAAAAAAATGCCACTACGTTAATAGAGCAGCCACCCCTAAAGGTTTTAAATAGGAATTCCCTTTTTAACTTGTCAAGATTGTGAAGTCCTTGCCCAGCTACATAACATTCTTCATATTCCATCTGCATTACAATATGTAGTTGTTGGCTGCTGGAAGGAAGATTAAACAGGCTATCTGGCTGGATGTGATGTAGTCAGCTGGACAGTGTAACTCAGTATTTGGCAATTTCTGCGTAAAGAGCTGTTGAATTTTTATAGTACTACAAGCTTAATGTATGGCGTTCTTATTTATTGCCCTGCAATAATGAATATACTCATGAAACATTCTTTAAGACTGAAAGGTCACGCCATCTAGGAAAGGGCAGCAGCCATACCACTTAATCTGGCATGGCTGCTCCATTTGGAGATATAGAGAGTTCGTATGTTTTCTACTCCTTAAGGAGAATAGTCCAATTCATAGCTCAGACAATTTAAACCCCCGCCCTGAAGAGGCCATCCCAAGAACTGATGACTCTCTGGAGTGCAGCTGTCCATTTGGCTGTTTTCTGTATTATGAGCCCTATGAAATAATCAGAAGTATTAGTTTCTAGAGATAGTACAGTTCCATATGTGCGCATGCTCATCATTTATATATTTCCACCAAAAAAGGGGCTGGCTGAGCTCACAAGTAAACAGTGCCTATCATTTGCTGAACAGAGTATGTTCATTTGCAGGTATTTATCATTATTGTTACCTATGTCTAATGTAGGACTGGAATATCTGCGGTGGTTTATGATGAGCTAAAAGGAAAAGCAATACAAGCGCCATTATTCACGAGTGATTTGTTCTTAGAGAGGTCAGCACCTATAGTCATAAGATATCTATTCAAAGCACTGAGTGGGAGTTTAAACTTTTATATCCCGTAAATACTATATAGAGTTGTTTATCTCAATTACTATCCATTTTATTGGAAATTCATCTGTATTGCATATACTCTGCCCAAACACAAAAATAAATGTGGAAAAAAATGTTCACAGGCATTGTAAAGACTACAGACTGAAATGACATACCATTGAATGGTCAGCATTAATCAAAACACAACTCACACTTATCTGTCATTCAATCCCAGGTATAGGGACATTAAAGAAAAAGTTAAAACAAAATCCATTTGCTTTAACTGCTTTTAATGAAAAGGACTCTACCTCTAGCATTTCATGCTCTGGCATTTAATGGCAGATGAGCAATTCCAAGCTGTTCATGCTGACATTTTACTTAAGAGAATGATATTTCTTAGAGAAGCTCTGTAAGAAGTTAGATGAATTCTTAAAATAAGACAAAAGTTATTCAGAACTCTAATTTCTGAACTATGGTAAAGGCTGGTTAAGAAGTTATCTAATTTTACATTTTAGATCCTGTCAAAGAATATGGGTGTGCCCCCTGGCCTAAAGTTGAAAATTTAATTAGAAAGTGTTTGAAGGAAAACCCTCAGGAACGACCAACATCTTCCCAGGTATTACGTAGTGTATTTATTTGTATTTTTGTGATACCACAAAGTTATTGTGCTTTCTAAAAAGGAATGGGACATTTAAGTTAGTAAGAGGCACAGCGTTTTTTCTGTTCTTCTTTTCTGGAACTGAAACAGCCATGAAATGTTGCCTGCTCTTGCCATCCAGGATAAACTGTTCCATTCAAATGTACCAACCATTTATTCTAGCCTGCTGTTTTTCCCTGCGTTGCTGTATAGTAATCATAGTGAAATGACATTCAGATTATTTCATGGTCTTTACTAGAGCCATGCAAAAAGGACTTTGTTATATAGTTTCAGTGCGGTTAGCCTACACTGTTCATGTGTGTGAGAGGAGGAACAGCAGTGAGGATCTGAAACCTGCTGTCTCTTACACACTTTGCATTGCTCTTTGAAATGGGTGAAATTTTCAAACATGCCTTAACCCCATTGACTTCCTGAAATTTTAACAGAAAAGTGAGAGTCAAAGTTGCTCAGTGCACAAAGATTGCTCATTAATAGTGGTAATACAAATGAGCAGACCTGCTGAGATACTCTGTCCATATTCCATAAAACATTGTTATCCATTGCTTGTTATTTATCACTGTATAAGCCATTGTTATTAGCATGTGCATGCTGTGGCTTGCTTTGTAGGTTTATGAGATCCTGAATTCTGCAGAGCTTATCTGTTTGATGAGGTATGTTTCAATACCCAGCACGTCTACAGCAGAGTGCATGGTAGCTGCCAATCAAAGCTGCAAGAAGGCAGGAGTCTGGATAGGCAATGGGAACACAGAAAAAGCACAACTTTCATTTGTTAACCTAAATACAGATGGACATACTTGTGAGGTATGTGGGAAAGTTGCCATTTATTCTAATTTTTTTTGGCACCCAGATGTATTTCAGAAGAATTAATTGCATTTTAACAGCAGGCTATTACTTCTGGAAAGCTAACCTTTGAGAGAACAAAGATTGCTCATAAGTGAGTCATCATTGTATCCACGAAATGAAGCAGAAAAGCAGTTACTTTTTCCTCTCTTCCTGCTATCCAGCCTGAACTTTCTCGTAATACTGTGTTTCCACTACTGGGTTCCTTTATTCCACTCAGATGGAAGCTATTTCTAGCACGGAGGCTAGAACAAGGAGTAATAGTTATACAACCTTTCATATCTCTACCTCCCCTAATAATCCAGCTAGTCTCTTAACAATTCCTCTCTTCCCATGGATGCCACCTCCTTGTGCCACTTTGGGTGATAGCCTCCAGGTCTTTTCATTTGATTTTTGTACATCTCAGTCCTGTTCCATAAGAAAAGGGAAAAGGTTTTACCCAGGCTTGATGTGCTGTGATGAAAATGTGTGCCAGAACTGAGTGTGACTCATCATCAAAGTTGTTTAAGTTATCTTTCCATCTGCCATCTGTTGACCATGTTACATTCAAATTGGTAGCTTTGGTATAAATTATATGGCTTATTTTTCTAAAACTAAAATGAGAAAAAGAAATACTAGACCAGTACTTTTAGAGTTAGCAATTAAACTGAACGTATATTGCAGTGTAATTCCATTTGCTTAATTCTCTGATGGCTTTGAGCCCTTTATTAGAATAGAGAGGGATAATATTTTTTTCAGCATTCAGCTTAAGAGATTTTCCTGTGTACTGTTTGAGGGGTCCTTCCCAGCACTTTGAAGATAGATGGCACAACTGAAGTATTTTGCTAATAGGGAATTAGATTTCTTAATGGGGAGGTTAAGTCTTGGGTCTGTCCAGGCTCCTAGAACATTGTACTTTATTTTCATTACCAGCAATTTACCAGCATTTCCCCTTACTGAAATCATAACCAGGTTGTTCTGTTTTGTTTTTTCTGACTTAGGATATTGCAGATAGCAAAATTTTAAGTTTGGCCTTAGTAACCCTTCCTACTGAGAAAGAAAACTGGATTGTAGCAGGAACCCAGTCTGGTTCTCTCTGGGCAGTTAACACAGAAGATGAAACAAGAAGGCATCGTTTGCAGAAAATGTCAGATTCCATCACTTGTTTATACTGTAATTCTCTTTCAAAGCAAAGGTATAAATTAATTTAAATCTTTTAGGTTACATTTGAAGATATGATGAAACAGATATTCAGAAAATTACATCTGTACACTCATGCAGTTTTGTTCAGACAACTGCTTATTTTGCCTGTATTTTCACTGAATTTTGCACCCAGTGTAACTGTAGACTACATTCCTGACCACAGGTGGTTGTATTTGCTTTTAGTGTTCAATGAAACATGAAACAACATCTTGAAATACCAGAGGCTGCTCATTTAAGTTTTTCTTACCCAATTAAGGCATTTTTAGAATTCATTATTTTATTTTATTTCAGCAAACAGAAGAATTTCTTCTTGGTAGGCACAGCTGATGGCAGACTGGCAGTTTTTGAAGACAAAGCAGTAAAGGTAGACTTGTTCTTTGCTGTCTGTTCTACAAAATGCTATCAGTAATATGTAAAGCAGCTACCAATAGTAGCTTTATTTTATGCAGCTCATTTTTTTAATCGCTTCTCTAAAACTAAAAATAATTTTCTGCTGCAGTCTTAGAGGAGCTGCACATGTTTTACAATATCTGTTTTAACCAATAGAGTTAAGAGGGGGAAATTATTTCTTAGTATTTGACTTTGAAAGTCCTGGCAAACTGACTAGAGGGTGATATTAATGGTTGTTATTAAGAATATTCTAACAGTTTTAATCTCCTTTATTGTTGTTATAGCTCCTTTTTCTTTTCATTCACACTAAATTTTCATAGAATAGATATCTTCAGAAAAGCAGTATTGTTTCTATAGATCAGAGTTCTGCTCACAGAACAGGTAAAGAAATGCTGGGAGCTGTTGTTTATATCATCTGGTTCCTGAGGGCTGGCTCCCGACCATATGCAATTTAGAGCAGTTATGGAGTTGCAATGCACTGCAGAACTAGAATATGGTCCAGTGTGGGATGTCTCCAAGGTATGGATGTGATTTTCCATCCAGTTCTTGAACTGCGCCAGGGGTTGCAGAAAGTATCAGTCCCAGCTCTGTCCTGTTTGCACTCACACAGGCTGTTTTCTATGGGACATCTATAATGAGACTATGGTGCTTTTCAGTTTCGTAACATTCTGAAAAGATACCATAATAGTTCAGAAAATCTGTCTGTGTAAATTTAATTCAGCAGGCTGTGTGGTTTTGTTTTAACAGTTTCTGAGTGTCTGTATGCTCCTTGGTTCTAACGGAGTCTATATTTTTGCTTGCAGTGTAAGGGTGCTACACCTTTGAAGATACTAACTGTAGGAAATGTTAGCACACCACTGATGTGCTTAAACGAATCCTCATACTTATCTGAAAAAAATATAATCTGGGGAGGCTGTGGAACAAAGATCATTGCCTTAACTAGTGATTTCTCTGTTCAAAAGCTCATTGAAACAAAGACAAGTCAACTGTAAGTTTTTCTGATAAGTGATGTTACTTGGCTCTTCTGTTATTTTCATTGAAGACTTCTGGCAGTACTTTGATGTAATGTCTTGTCCTAGAGCTCGTTCTTTGAGTTGTCTTGTTTCCATTCTTTTCCTTCCATAATACAGATGGAATACAATGTGCATTAAAATAAGATCAGTGAGCAGTGTTTAAAGTATTTTTTCCTGTGTTTAAACAAGGGATATGCATTTTTACTATATAAAGGATTTATGAAGTCAGTATCTATTCAGAAAATGTATAAATGCAACTGATCAGTTTTTCTCCCCCAATTGCATTTGTCCAGGTCCTCTTTACTTTATTTAGAATTATACACACTTACTTAGCATAGTATTTGCCCTTACATGTTTGTCAGTATGATATGTGTGCATATCTTTGCCCTATATAGCTAAATCATGTATAATTGCTGACTTCTCATTATTTAGAAATTAGTGTTAGAAAATTGGAGTGTTTGATGTAATTCTCACATGGGCAAATCCTGCTCTCAAGTTAAGGCAAGGTTTTCCTGAGCAGGGAAAACAGTGTTTGATTTTATACTAGTAGAGATCATTATTCTGGGAAATTAATTTACTCTGGATAATAATGTGTTAATATAAAGCAAAAACCTAAAACTTCAGTAAAATGCAGTTCCATGGTAAGATGCAAAATAGGTCACAGGAATAATTTGAGCTTTGTGGAGGCAAAACTGTATATGGTTTTGAAAATAAAGTTGTCAAAACCAAGTAACATTAGGGAAAGTAGCAGTGTTACTGAGCGTCTGCTATCAGGGGCCTGTGATTTTGAGCTGTTCTTCAAGATGAATTGAAAAGTTAGTGAAATAAGCTAATGCTGTTAATTTGCAGGGCCAATAATATTTTGATATGTGCAGGCACAGATCTGGCATGAGAGACAAATTTGGAAGTAGAAGAAAATAGTGAAAAAGGGTGTCAGCTAAAGTGAAACAATAGCAGAGCGGGGTGAACTAAATCTCACTGCTGCTTTTCAGGCTTAGTCATCTTTGTGTTGAGTGACCCTTTATGGTCTTGTGGGCCCGAAAACTATCAAGTGTCTCAAAACATTGAAAGAGAGGCAGGAGAAAGGTAGAGTTTGCCCTGCTGTGATGTAAGCATATGTAATTTCAGCAGATAGATGGGAAAGATTTATTGATAAGTTTGGGGCATTAATGTGCCTCCAAGAATATCATCAGCATAACTCCATTACTGTGAGAATTTATGTCAAACTGTAGGAAGATTATAGCAAACACTTTCAGTTGTATCCTAGCCCAGTTTGGTTTTAAGGCTGAATGATTCTTTAACAGTTAGAGGGAAGCTAACCCCACTCACAATAGTCAAGTTTTTCTACTAGCTATTTTCTGTGTATCTAACTGGAGTTCTTCTCTCTTCTAGGTTCTGTCATAATGCTTACAGTGATGCAAACATTATTTCAATAGCAATAGACAAATCCATCTACTTGGCAAAGAAAAACAGCCATTTTGTGGAAATCTGGGACAAGAAGACAGAAAAACTTTCTGAACTAATTGATTGTGCACATTTTCTTAAGTAAGTGTTTTATTTCAGATTGATGGACTGATGCGTAGAAAGCTGAATATCAGATTGCCTTCTCTAGCATAGTACCTTAACCTGCTGGTGGTAAGGGATTTGCCCATTTCTTTGGGCAAATGTGGAATTCCTTTCCTCTCTTTTGGCCCAGAACTTCAGAATATGCCATGCAGAATCTTAATTTTTTAAGACCTTTATTATATTTCACAATTTCTGTATGGTGTCGAGAGGACTCATTTAACTCTGCTCAAGAAAGAAGTCCTTTGCTGTCCTTCAGGTACTAATGCTTTTGCATCCGGTTACTTCCCACATACCCTAAATAAGAATGTATTCTTTCTCCAGTGCACAGATTCAGCAGGAGATCAGATTTTTATTAACAGTGACGGTGATTTTCATTTGCATTCAAATTGTTCCTCTCCCTTAATGTTCATTTTCATGGTGAGGTTAGGAGCCCCTCTAGGTGCGCTCCTCTCACTTTGCAGTGACATTATCCTCCTGCAGACTCGGAGGGAACAGAGAACTATACCTGCCTCCTATTTAAACATCTTTTGAAGCAGACCAGGTGGCTCTTAGAAGTCCAGTAGTTTTCATCCCAGTTTGTTTCAAGTCAGTCAACTGATTAGCATGAGATTTTTGCGGCTTGTCTTTATGAATGATTGTTTAAAAGGCTGGTATTGAGAGAGTCATTTTAGCAGTTGTGGAATAGTGTGCCACCAGATTTTAATACAAACTCTCTCCATATTTGTAGGGACAAAGTGGAAAAACTAAATAAGGAATCAAAACATAAACTGGCTTATTCTGGAAGAGTGAAGACAATTTGCCTGCAGAAAAATACTGCACTGTGGATAGGAACAGGAGGAGGACATATCTTGCTGCTTGATTTATCAACACGTCGTCCTGTACGAGTTATAGACAACTTTTGTGATTCTGTTAGAGTCATGATAACAGCTCAGCTAGGTAAGTAAAACCATCAAATGATGAGTACTTTGAAATCAGTGCCAAGTTTAGGATTGCTGTGTCCTGTTTGTCATGGTGTTCCAGGAAACAGATTAGCATTTCCCATGTTTTGTTCATTCATTCCGTTCCACTGCTGTCGTCTTCAGTCAATGTCAGACACTCCGGTGTTAGCTGAATACCAGCAGGCTGTCATACCTATGCCCACATAAAACAACAGCTTTTCCCTAGTATGTCACTGATCAGCACATGAACACACCCCACCTTCACTGCATCCTTGTGCCATGCTTCAGCACAGTTCTCACCATCTTCTGTCTGATAGTCTTTGTCTTGATCTGTGTCTACCCATGTTCTTTCTCCATCTTAAGTTTTACACTTCTGGCTTCTCTCTCTGTGGAGCTTGTTAGGTTTTAATAATTTTTCCTTAATTGCTTAATGCCTAGTTTTCTTCTGCCATCCTTACTCAGGAATGGTTCTTTTAGGTTTGGGTCACAGGCAGATCACAGCAAAGCTGAGAAAGTGCTACACACTTGGACTCAGGGTGCAGACTTGTACATATGTCCTGTTCCTGTCACCAGGGCCAGTTGTTTCAAGCTGCTGTAGGCAGATAGTAGTTGTGGGTTTTCAGTGGTCATTACAAACAGCTAGAGGAGCGTAGTTAGGTATGGGGCACTTCTTGGCTGTTGTAACTTCCTTCACCTGTACACTTTCCTGCATCTCTCCCCAAAGTAATAAAGGCCATACCAACTCAAGAGTTCTTTGTATGGCAGTGGTGGGTATGCTCAAAATACACATTACTTCAAAAAGTACTCTGTGGCACAACATGTGAATTCCCATCACCTTCCACTGTGTTTTGAAAAAAACTGTGGAGTTCCCTTGTCAGTGTGATTTAAAGTGTGTTTGCTGTCAAAAAACTACTCTGAAGCGGTTGTTGTGGACTCAGAAACACGCCGTAATCCTGCTAGCAAACTTCATAGTTGCAGGCTGTGGATGTTTTCTCATTACCATCATGAACTTAATTTGGGGGCTGTTTCTTCCTTTCTAGCACCAGAAGTATCCATACACTACAGTTAGTTCATAGTGCTGACAGTGTTGTATGAGTCAAAGAACTCCATCTTTCTCTGACTTGGCTTTGCCTGAGACAGCAAGTTTGTAGAGTCTGTTCAGTCCTCAGCTGTTAGGAGTGCCAGCTATAGAGTCCAGATTCACTAGCACAGCATTTTCAGTCCTTCTAGTGCTGATAGCTACAATATTAGTACTATAAAGGGTTGTTTTATTTTTAGCATTTTGTAAAGAGTAGTTACTATGAAAACAAAATTTCTGCCTCACTTATTACAGTCATTGACAGGGAAAGTATATTCTATAGAATAGTACAGTGTGATTTAAAAAGCCTTGAGTCTCGTATTTCTTGTTTCTAGTCACCTCAACATTTTAAATCAAAATTTTATATATAGAAAAGTTAATACTTCAGGAGAAAGAGTTTAGCTGTGTTTGCACAAAACTCAAGAATTGCAAGTAAGATTGATACATGATACATTGATGTGTACTTTTTCTTTTGATCGTCTTTTCCCAGCAATTATTTATAAGGATTGGGTTTTTTCCTAAATTCAAGGACTTTAATTCTACTGGGATTTTCACAGATCAGTGAAAATGGCACTGAGGCTGCCGAGCAATCCTTCAATAGTAATGCATTGCTTGTGTGAAATGAGAGAAGATAGAGGGAAATATTTTTGTATTAAATAGTTTCATTTAAGATTAAAATACATAATGTCAATCAATGTAAATGTTTCAGGGAAAAGAGATTGCCAAACTTTGAGACATCAATTTTATCTGTACTTCATATATGAATATGGAAATATAATGTCTTTTTCTAATTCTCTCACCTAACACATTGACACATAATAGACATGAGACTTACCATAGAGAATGATTTATATGTAAATCTGTAGTTCATTTTGCAAGTGAAAATTTAGACTTCTATATAGTAGGAAAGGACCCTAGTCTGAATAAGAAACATTATACTTAAGTTCCAGTCGCTTTTGTAAGGAGTATGGATGGACTGGTTGCAGAAAATATTGAAGTGAAAAATCTGAGCATGGAAGATGTGTATGGTTCCCACCAGCCCTCATCTACCATAAGCAGATTTACATCAATAGCAAAGGAGAATATACTGCAGGTCTCCACAGGGCAGGAGAAATGTCTCTACCTTGCAGAGGTCCTGGGGGACCCACTAGAAACACTTACCAGTTCAGAAGGAACATAACGTGGGGGACACACCGCAGTGTGGTCACACAAAACTTCAAGACTGTGGCTTTCACAGTAAACCATACTCCAGTCTATTTATACCCCAGAAACTGACCCCCTCCTGATCCTTTCCCTGGGGGGAGTGTAAGACTTCATGCATGAAGAGGAGTGGGGCGCAGTGCTGCAGCTGGGGTGTCTGCAGACGGAGGGCTGTTCCTTCCCTGGCCTGATCTGAGATCCCGGTACGTAGGCTGGGTCCTGTATTCCTCTACTAGCATACAGCCAAGGGCTCACCGCCCTCTTTGTGCTGCCAGTAGGACAGGTAGCTGCTGTGGCAGGAGAACACATAACACCTTCCATCTACCTTGCAAGACATTTTTAAACATGTCTTGTTAGGAATAAGCGGGAAGTTGATACTGAAACACTGACACATTCAACTTATCCCTCTGTGATCCAACCACTCCTGTCTTCCTGGTCTTTTTTTGCGTTCCTCAGTAGGCACCTTCCTATGATCCGTCCCCTATTTCTACTTCCCTGTTAACTCCCCTTTCCCACCCACGTGCCATCGTTAGTACAGAACACTTTTAATTGGTTTGTATCATACTTGGTTTTGATTTTTTCATAACCAAACTGATTACTGGCACTTCTGTTTCTGCTGTGCACTGGGACTTCATTTGCAGCCAACCCCTTCGCTGTGACATCTGTTTCCTGTGACTCTACTACCTCTGCTTGTGGTATATAATAGGTGCTTTGTTCTCAGGCTTGTTCAACATGCTGGCCGGCTGATCCAACGCTTGTGCCTTTGAATCCTGATAAACCCCTACGTTAAATGGAGACATGAACTATATTGTTTTCATGTCTGGGTTTTTCATGGTTAATGATTTTGAATAAAGGGTCCGGTTGAATGAACTTTGCTTTCTGTCGTCTTAGTGGGATGATGTCATCTACTCTTTCTGTCCTTAAATTACAAAGTTCCCATTACAATTAAAATTTGACATTTTATTTCTTTGAAAAAGGGAGTCTCAAGAATGTGGTGCTGGTTTTGGGATATTGCTATAAAAGTGACACCGAAGACAACAAATATCACAAAGGTACCTGAACTGGGCTTCATTTATTTGTATTATTGGTAGAGTAGACACTGTCATGCTTGACTACCCACTGAGAGTTGATCATCATTTCATATAATTTTATTGAAACATCGTATTAGTTTTTGTTGTCTTTTGCATTTCTGGGCTCCATGCAAACTAACAGTAACTTCTAAAAATGGATCAGAGGAAGCCACTATTTGAAGTATATAATATACTGGAAAACTGTATTTGGAGAGTAAATGTCACTGTATAATTGGAGAATGTATCAAATAGGTTTCCAGAGGGGTCTCTGCTAGGCCAGGAATCCTCAATGTTTTCATGAATGTTGTGGATGAAGGAAAAGTGCATGTGCTTTTCAGATTTGCAGACAATTCTCAGCTAAGACAAAGCCACAAGCACACTGGAGGGCAGGATTAGAATTCAAAATGACCTTGACAAATAGAACAAATGATCTGGAGGGAAGTAGGATACAATTCAGTAAGGACATATGTAAGACCTTTTACTTAATTAGGAATGATCCGTTGTACCAACATGAGGAAATGAATCAGCTTAAACAGCAGTGCTGTAGAAAAAGGGTTATAATTGATCGCAGGCTGAACATGAGTCAACCATGTCACGTTGCTGCAGAAGAGGCAAACACCATTCTTATACCAGTCGAGAAGTGGTGTCTGTAAGACATGAGCTAATTCTTACACTCTGCTGAGTGCTGATATGGCCTCTGCTGGAGGAGCCTATCCATTTGGGACTTGCTGAATGTTCTGGACTATAGTCCGGATGAGAGGAATGCAACCTGTGAGGAAATGTTGCAGGAAGTTAAGTTGGTTAACGTAAATAAAGCTTAGAGAAGACATGATAACAGGCTTCAAATATGTAAATAAAGAGGAAGGGAATAAAGACTTCTGCATATTCCTTGGGGGTAGGATAAGGACTAACCAGTTTCTATTACAGCAAGGGATATTTAGGTCAGACATCAAGAAAAGCTTCCTGACAATTAGGATAGCGAAGTGCTGGAATAAGAAGAAAGAAAACCTCCATCTTTGGGTTCTTCTAAGAACAGTTATAGCTGATGCTCTGATCGATGCCCTTCTTCACCTTTATCTCATCCCAGTTTCAATGACTCCTAAAAATGTGGCAATGACAGAATAAAGTTATAGGTGGCAAGTGGAGATGAGCTGACTGTTTGGAGTAAAATAAGAATCAAACTTACAGCAGTGGTTTTTATATTCTGATATTCCCTGATTATTACCATTAGAACACCTATTGCCTTTTTAGCCTTTTTAATGTATGTAAGAGTGTTGTTAATTATACAGAGAGGAATCAGAGACTCCCAGAAACCGTGGGGCTTTAGTTTGTGAGCCCCTACTCAGGTAAGTGTTCTCAAAAAGCAGTGTGAATTTTCCATGAATAGAGTTGTTTGCATGAAGGGGGATTGAAGAAGTGACCTTTTCCCAGTATACTCACTACCTTATGAAATCAGTTTTCATTTTTAGTTTACAGTGAATGGGTTTTGAGTCTTGTAAGCATTTAGGGTATATCTACTCGGGAAAATAGAGATGAAATTTTATGCCAGCATCTCAGTACTAGCATTAGCTGTAGCTCAGGTCAGTACCTTATGGGCCACAGGCACCAGAAGGGGTTTTTCAAGTGCTTTTAAATGGTATACTCTAAGTTTAGGAACTGGAATCTAAATCATTGTGCAAGTACAAACAGCTTGTAACCCATAAATGCATTACCTCATACATGAAGTTTCATATAACTTGTCTTCCTGGTCCTAAGCATCATGCTTCATTGAAGCAATTTATGAGTAACTAAAAAATAAGCAGATAAGCAAAGCCACTTCTTATTATGCAGTAATTCTTCTCTGTTGCAGTTTTCAATTTTTTCTTTTTTTTTTTCCAGAATTACAATCCTGCGTGTCGGTGTGGGACATTAACCTGCCCCATGAAGTGCAAAACCTGAAAAAACACATAGAAATGAGACAGGAATTAGCAGAAAAAATGAAGAGCTTGTCTTTGGATTGAAAAGTCACCCTGCAAGTGCCATTCTCTTTTCTAGTCTTCCATCCTAACTTACTGTGCCATATTTACAACTTCTTGTCGCTGGGTTTTTTAACCGAAAACCAGGAAGAAGATTGCCATGAGAGAGGCCATTGGTATTCATAGGATACCAAGAAAAGAGAAGGATAAGTTATTTGTAATATTTGAAAAGACAGAAAACTATTGAGAATTTCTTAATCAAAAGTGTTATCATGCATCTGTTGTTTACTTGTGAAGTTCTGCTCCCAGAAGCTATGGCTCAACTTCAGTATAACATTGTTCATCCAGTTTTTGATCCCAGTTAAATTGGGAAGAAGCCAGAAGACTATAAATGGCTCTCACTTACTTCATTATCTCTACTGAGTTGACGCTGTAATAAGAAGCAAAATTTAAGCTTCTGTGTGTTTATTGCCGTTTGCGTGTATGAGTTTGCTCTGATGATTCGTGTTTTAGTAATAAGTCAGAGCTTATGACCCTGAGTATATGAAAGAAAACATTACATTTTATATAATAGCAGTGTTTAAAGGAACATATAATGACTACGTTACTCTGCTTGAAAACAACAGGCAGAATAGTCTTTATTTCTTCCATGAATAATTGACACTTCTTCATTATGATCAGAAAAAAATAGTTGTGCTACAATAATAAAATAGGTCAGAATTCAGAATTTAAATACACCAACAGGCTTCTGCAAGTTGGGGTCCTCTTGCAGTACTGCAGTCTGCCTTGTTCTTGGAGGTGTAGTCACATTGTTATGAACATTACCATTCACATATATCTGTTGTACAGCTCATTTTGAAAAGCCAAGAGAAAACACAGAGTGAAAGCTCTGATCTAAATGCTGCTACAACTTTTACCACAAAGGAAGAAAGCAGCATGCTGCTGTAGCCAGACTGCTAGTTCTTAGTCCAACTTGCTGGTTCACTTATCTCAATCTTAAAAAAAAAGGGGGGGGGGGGGGGAACTTTCACTTTGATATTTCTAACGTGCAAAGTTTCCGCTTGTTCTTGGTTTAATTTATATTGTTATTTTGGGGGTAAGCAGGGGAACCTTGAGGAGTGTAAGAATTGGCTACCTCTTGTTTATAACTACCAGAATTTGTTGCCACACATCTTCAATCCAGAGAGGCCTTTTGCTGCTCTCTGGCTACAAGTCCAAGCTGCTTTTTACAGCCTGCACTGACGTGGTCTAAGTAAGTGCCTTATTTCTGTCCATCAGAAGACAGATATAATTCTCTTTTTTTGATACCAAAAGAATCTATAGGGTGCTCCTGAAATCTCAAGAAGTGGATATCTAGAGCCATTCCTGAGGCTATGGAGCGGAACAAGGTTGAGCAACCAAAAAGTTCTCAGTTCCATTTTTACAGTTGTGGAGAAATTACATACTGGGACAACAGCATTTATTGTGTCCAACAGTATCATTGTTCTGTTTTCTGCCATTTGTTGAGTGTGTACTCAGGATTCCTTTCAGATATGCACCCCAGGTTTTATGTATTCTTGTAATCAGCATACAGAGAATGATTTGCTATTTATATAAGATTTTATAACTCAGAAAATACATATTATCTTATAATGAATACTTTTTTTAAAAATAGAATATATGTATTGTGATTATGTTTATTTATAAGTCATTTTGAGATGTAAGCCTTAAACCTTTTTATTAAAGCTGTGCTTTGTTAATAATATAGTCTACTTTCTGATCGCTGAATCTCCAAGGAGGAGCTTTTGTGTGCAGTTTTTTGTGGAGCTTAATCCCTTACATCAGGATGATGCAAGATCCCATTTCCATGGGTTGTGTTGACACAGCTGCATTCCCACTTGTCCCCTGTCTCATTGTGTATGTCTTGAGCCCTTTTCCATTCCCCAGTTTATCTTCTACTTAGTGTTCCTTGCAACCTTTCCCAGAGGTGGGAGGTGACCTGTAAGCAGTACTGTCCTTGCAGTTGTTGGTCACCTCTTCCAAGATGCTCTGCAAAAGAATGATCTGTAGACTGAATTGGTCCTACGTGTTAGGTATTACAAGGATAGCAAAGAATGAAAGAGACAATAGCAACCAAACGCGAGACAGAAGGTCATTACAAACCTGACTAAATTGGCCACTGTTGAATTATCAGTGGTGAGAGAGTAAAATTCTGTAAAGGTGACTATCAATACAGCACTCATTCATAGGGAGCACAGTGATCCAGCTGCATCGTCCCCAAATACTTTTTAGTACTAGAAGAAAAGATTTGGAGAAGATCATGTGTTGGTACTTCATGTTATTCTTTGCCATTTGATACAGTCTAGAAGTTCATCTCTGGCCATCTTGAGCCCTATTCAGCTCATGCACAGCTGCCTGTCTGCCAAGTGTGCCGTTTCTTGGAGACAACAGCGAAAGGGCAGATCCTGTCAAGTAAAGTGGACAGCCCTCAGCATCCATCTCTTTCCTGAGTGTGGGAAAGCTCTTGAAGGAGGTGGCTGCAAAATTGTTTGGCCAGGAGCTGGCAGGCAGTAAGTGTGCAGGTCCAATTTAGAAGTACTGAGGGACTGGCTTCCCCTTCCCAGCTGGGACATGCCACCAAGGGGAAGAACATCACTTCTGTGTGACAACCATTTAAACCTGTGCTATAAGGAAACCTTTTCCCAGAAACATCTCTGACAAACTATAAGGAAAGAGGGAAAAAAAGATCCATGACTTTGTGTTCCCTCTGGTTTTAGTGGAGCTGTTTGAAAACCAGCAGGCAGTACAAGCTCTATCAGATATAACGCTTCCTGTATACTTAGGATAACATCCAGCACCTGAAAACAGAAAGATAACCCTTACTTCAAAAAAGAGCCTGTTTGCTCATGGGAAACAAGCAGTATGGTTTGGCTGTGATTTAACACCCGAGCTGGGACACATAGTTAACCCCATGTTCCTCAGAAGTGTGCAGCTGAAGGATACTGGGGTTTAGACTAAAGACAAGGAGACAAACTACAGAGTGAGCTGAATACTTGATCCTTTTCAAGTCCTTTCTTGAGGGAAGGATGATCCATCACTAGTCACAGAGGGAAAGGAGAGGCCTTGGGCTCCCCCGTGGGCCCTGAGACAGCCCAACACGGTGACAGGAGCGCAGTGACTCAGCTGACAGGATCACACACCTCCAGCATCACCACCTCTTCCCCTGCTCCATGTTTTGGCAGCTCCTGCAGAGCCTGGCCCGCACAGGACCATTGGCCACGAGGACACAGCATGGTGGGACACACCTTTACCTTGTAGAGAGAAATTCATACAGCGGGAACATAAACACCCAGCTCTTTGCACTGCAGATACATTAACTTTAGTTCATGGATGCTCAGTTCTGCTTTTCCTTGCCTTGACATCTTGGCGGTCACCTTGAAAACATCTGTTCTCTGCAAGGCAGCAAGAACCATCCGCCCCCACCACCACCCACCGGGCTCTGCAATTGGGACTTTAAACCAACTGAGCTAAAGCTGGGGCTCAGCAATGTCAGCGTCACACCATTATTATCAGAGGTCACAATAAATACTTTTTTTTAAAAAAAACTGCAGAGCTGTGCGCCCCGGGAAGAGCAGCAGCACCTTTTGCAGCTCACAAAGCAGAGGCGGGGTTGGTTTGTTGTGGCAAAGCTGCCGGCAGACACAGTGGCAGCTCCCCTGTGGGTGTCCCCAGAGCTGCCTGGCCCCCCCAGCACAGCTCCCCTCCCTTGCTACTGCTCACTGAGCAAGCCTGCAGCAGCCTGAAGAGGGGAAAAACCTGTTCAGTTTTTCTCAGTGAAGGCCATGCAGGGCCGAGGGACGTCAAGCCCAGCCACCCACCCTGATGCAGTAGGGTTTATGGGGACTGACAAGACACAGGGCAGCCAAAACCAGCTGCTTCTGGCAGCATCCGTGTGTCCCCCCCCAGCACCTTCCCCCCAGGGAGGTGTGTCGTGCTCTGAAATGAGCCCATCCTGCCCGCACTCACCTGGCACCAGCCCCTACACCTCTCATCGGGACTGGGAAACAACCGGTCTGTGCACACCAGCCGGGAAGATGCCACTGAGCCCTGCTGGGTTTGGGTGAGACCTTACACAAACGTACGGGGAAGCCAGTTCTATGCACTAGCAATTTTCTTACATTATCCTAAGCATTTCCTGATGAACGCCCACATAAAACTCACGTGAATTTTGCCATTTTGAAGCCCACTGGTCCGAAACGCAGTGCTCTGCTGAGCTACATCCACGGGTGGGCACAGCAAGAAGAGCCGGGCTGATGCCCTGGGGCTCAGCTAAGTGGGTGCTGACCCCAGGGTGCTCCATTTGCACCTGTGGTTCATCTTCCAGGACTAAGGGAGGCCACCTCAGATGTTGGGACAAGCCACCAGGGCTCAGAGATGCGCCCCACAGCCCTCCTCTCTGCAGGGAAACCATCTGCGCAATGGGGCTGACACCTTCTCCACCCCAGCCAGGCCTCTCCGAGGACAAAAAGCCCATCCGCTGCCCCTGCAGCGATGTCACCCACGTAGAGGAAAATATTCCCCCTCTCCGCATGCCTCCACAGACCGCTACGGCAACAACTCTTTTGCATTAGTTTAACACTGTCAGGTTTAGGCAAAACTCAAAAGAGGCTATTAAATTGCATGCGCACAAGTAAAGGTTTAATGAGTTTCCTATTACTCCAAAAATGTTCAAAATCTGAAAAGTGAATTTCTAAACTTCAAAGTCACCTGCTAGGGCCCATGCTCCTGGCTGAAGCAGAGCAACAGCAGCCCCTAATGGGTAGAGAGCTGGAGGCCCAGGCTGCCCAGCAGCCATGCTCGGTTTAAATACCACCATTATTCATACTCACTTTTAATAACTAACTACCAGCCAGGTAATTAAGCTTCAGTCAACAGTAATTTTCAAATATTATCCATGTGTCAAAACTCACTTCCTCCTCTTTTTTTTTTTTTTTTCACCCTCCAAAATAATAGTATGTGCTGAGCGCTCTGCAGCCAGAAAAATCTCATGGCAAAACACGCTCCCACCTTGTAATTATGAGAAAGTTTGCAAGGAAAAAAAAAAAAAAAACAAAAACCACAAACCCCTTCAATTCCCTGGTTTTACAGCTATTACAGCTAAATCCAGGAAGGGACACAAACACCTGGGCTCTGCAGGGGCTCAGAAATAGCTGGTGCAGAGCAATCAGTCCTGCTGGAAGAGTCTGAAATCCCTATTGCTGGAGCTAGGGGCAAGGGAAAGAGGGAGGAAAAAAACCCCACAAAAACTGAAAACCAATATTAAGTGTCTGCAGTTCCCATAAAACCGGTGCAGATACATCAGGGACCACATGGCCCTGCTCCGGCAAGCTCCCAGCACACGGACGCCCAGGCTGGGCGGCTCCGCGAGCCACGTCACGCCTTGGTGCGACCGGCGCGGCCAGGAGCGCGTGGCAGCGGCGCACGCAGGTGGGTGCGGGGGGGGGCTCCTGCTGAGACGACGCTGGTGCCTTGGCCCCAGAGGGGAGCAGGCACAGTCCTTCCCGGCAGAGGTCAGAAAGCCACCAGCTTGCCTAAATCCAGGCCTGGAGATGAGGGCCCACAGACAGGGAACTATGTTAGTTCTGCTCCACCTCACCCAGCCATTTTTCTTCAGTCAAAGGCTTTATCCTGGACAAGCTTTGCTTTTTAGTTGAAAAGCCCTTTGGGCTTTGACCACGTCAGCTTTGACCAGCACCACTCCCCTTCCACGCAGGCATCTCCAAGACATCAGGAGACCAAAGTGCAAAATTGCCGTTGCTACTCAGTTGCCCCATCGCCACTGAAAGATGGAAATACCAGCGTCCTGGTTTCACGCAAGGACCCGTCACTCTCCGCCCTGGAGAAGCCACAGGACAAAGTCTGGGAGCTCCCCGACTCCAGCAGCAGCTCTTGCAGACCCACGTGCCGCGGGGCAGCGTGTTCCCACAGCCCAGCAACACGCAGCCGCCCCCAGCTCGCTTTGCCCGCGGTGAGGGTCCTGCACAGCAGCCGCAGGCTGCCCGTGGCTCCAGCCCACCCACGGGGTTCCCTGGGGAACGGCTTTTGGGCTCCGTACGGGCAGGGGAGCACAGGGCCCTCGCTCAGAGGAGGGAGCGCTTCGTGACACCTCCAGCCTGTGACGGGGGAGGCAGAGGCATGGGCACTGCAGCCTGGAGAAGCTCTGCTCGCCGTGTTTGCGATCGCCTTTTGCCCCCACACCACACCAGGGTCCTTCTGAACTCAGCCCAATCTGCCTTTCTGTTTTTCACACCTCAAGTTGCTGGTCCTGGGACATTGAAGGTTTCTATTTATATACACAAAATAAAAAAAAAAGAAAAACAAGCCACAATGAGATTTTGCTTGAATTCTGCTATGTCAAAGCCAGGGAAAGGCTCAGGTTTGCAGAGTGTGCCTTCAGCTCTTCCCCACAGAAAGCACGCTGTACCACCCAGCCTTAAAAGGCTTCTGCTTTAATGAATTTATGGACCAGCTCTCAGAAAACTCTTCTGGAAGACAGGAAAAGGTGACACTGCCGTGCTCCTGGGCCAGCAGCAACCAGAAATACTTTGGAAAGGACACTAAGCCATGGCAGAAGGAAAAGATGAAGCTTTTCATATAATTTTAACTAAATCAGCTGAAACGTATGCCAGCGCTCTAGCAAGGTGTGCAAGGGCAGAAGGCGGACAGACCTACGACACCAAACCTTTGCCAGGGCACCAAAGGTAGCAGGCAGACTCCCTTAAGGCTTCTTGAAGCATGAACTACTATATGTTAACTATATACGCAGGCAAGCATGTTTTCTCTAAACAACAGACCACAGCCAAGGCCAAATACCAGACATGATTTGCATTAACTGAGCATTGGCAGGAAAAAAAAAAAAAGCGTCTTTACGAGAAGCAACTTTGCAACTAAGGACCGATCGAAGTAAGCGATGCGTAGAGTAGATGTATCCTCTTGCACCCCCGCCTTCTGTCGTGCCTTTTAAAAACAGACGGAGATCTTTGCAAGTATCCCCAAACAAGCTGTTGTCATTTCCCATCTTCCCAGAAAAAAGCTGCGGTGCTTGGTTACCTCTGAAGAAATAGAGAGCAGGGAGTTTTAGTACCATCAATGCCACCGGAGACGTGATCGAGGTGACCACATCCCTCCTGCTTCAGCGTTACTGCATCTGTAACGTGTTATGCAATACATCCATCTCACAGAGAACTAGACAGCAAAATGACAAGGCAACAGCTGCCTCCCTGACCTTGGTTTTGTCTGTACAGTTAATCACAGCTGCATTTATACCAAATATATATCTGCCTCTGACTGTTCCTAAGCAACTATGCCGACTGCTTAGGGCTCGGTTTGTCAAATCAGTCCCTGAAAAGCTTAAGAGGATTTCGGGCAGGGCAAGGCAGAGGAGGGAGAGTCCTTGCCCAGCTCCAGGCAGGACCGACTCCACCAGCACATCTCCCCGTCCCGCCGTGGACCACCCCACAGCCACAAACAGGCACCCAGGGCAGAGCCGGCAGCTGCAGGGAAAGGCCAGGCACTGCACCCATGGCGCAGGTCCCCACCAGGGAGCTTCCGAGATGGAAAGAGCTGAATTTTCTTTCAAATTACTCACCTATTTCTAGGATGAGAATTTCAGGGGAGTGAAGAGCAGCTTGAGTTTGCTTTTTTAAAGAAAGTCTGCTACGTCGGTTAACCCAACCCCTCTGCTGCTACAGACACATGCATTTCTTCCTCACCTCCCTGCCAGCAAGAGCCCCGAAACACCTACTAGAAAAGTCAGGGGGAAAGAATGAAAAGAGCCTGAAGTAGGGCAATTTCCATTCATACACCCACTTCACATTCTTCTCATGGTCTGTCCTGCAACAGGCACCAATATACACACCAGAGGTGGCGGTTAAGGAAGACGGAGCAACAGGCAGCACGAAGACAGTAACCACAGCGTACAGCAGGATCTGTCACAGCCTGACTTCCACAGCCTCCCCCATCACACTGTTCAGCTACACCGCAACAGCACATCACTCAGCTGGAAGACAGCATTATTATAAATTACATGAATTTACTCTTTACATCAGCTCACGATCAGTTCCCCGCCCCCCCCCCCCCAAAGAATTCTCTCACAGCTATGGGTTTTGACCACATCTTCATTTTTTACACTGCTAGCTTGCTTTTGCTGCCTCCTCCACAGAACAGGCACCTGCCCCTGCCCACTGAAACATCTCGTCCGGTCTTCTGCTGTACCATAAAGCAAGCAAGCACCCTTACTGAACTCCTGCAGGTGCCAGGGCTGGCTACATCCTCACCTTTTTCTTTCCCTAATTAGAAATATTTTGCAAAATACATCCAGAAAAACAGCAGTGCAGTGTGTCATCTTAACTCAGAGATTTTACAGCGACTTCTTGTCAACGCTGTGTGATCCTGGCTTGCAGGTGACAGGGCTGGAGGTGCTCTGTCCTGTTAAAAACTCAGCTCAGTGTTTCCTCTCGAGCCCTAAAACCAAGAGTTACTTGAGACATATCTGCTCCCATCCCCTCCGCACCTCTTACGGCTGGCACCGGCTTCCCGTGACACTGGGGTACAGCTCGAGGGATCCGGGGGACACCCACATCCAGGCACAGCACTCTAAGTTTTGGAGACAATCAAGGCGATCGTGTTCCTGCTAACACAACCTACACTCCCCGAGACCATGGCAGCAGCGAAGCAAAACCCAAACCATGCCAGCTGGAAGCATGGAAGACTTTCTGCCCATAAAGACAGCTGAGGGGGACAGGGGAGCCAGAGGAGTCTGCAAAGGGCGTGCTATGAACGCACCTTATGAAAGTTAAAAATTTCTTCCCCTGTGTTCTCTCTCTTCAACATTGTGTAAGAGCCAAAGATAAAAATACATAGTTTTGACCATCTTTCCTGACCCAGAAAATGGTATTTTTCATCTACTATCCCCACTTTCAGAAAATACATATCACGTCAACATCAGGGTTTCTGTTTCCCTTGGGACACCTATTCCTTTCATTTTTCCATACTATGCTCACTTTTACACAACATAAATAAACGTGACCAAAAAAAGTCACTGCAATAAACTACTCTTTTCTCTGGAACATCCTTGCATGTGCTGGTTAAGCTAATGACGTGTGGTACATGGGTAAGTGGTACTAGCTGCAACAACCAAACCCTCTGTGGAGAGAAAGCCAACAGCAGGTTCAGCTGATCCTGTACTCACTCCACAATGCAGCATCTCACATCTGGAAGTCTATCCCACCTTTTCTTCCATTAGCAACCAGATGTCACACAAGCTTTGTTCCACACAGAACAACATGAAGACACCACACACGGATTTAAGACACACCAAGCCACTTGGCTCTTTTATGTGAGAATAGAAAATATCATTTAAGTTCTGGTACAGAAAGTCAACTGAGATCATTACCTCCCACCACTACAGTCTGTTCCAGGTAGGTAAGAAACAAGTGTTACGATAAAGCCCAAAGCAGAACCAGTCCAAGCAGAAGTAGGGAAGAAACCTCAGAGGCAAATGCCAAAGAGAAGTGGGAACCAAAACTTTACAGCTTTTGATTTTCTTGCTCACCAAGGACAAGAGCTTCTCAAGTTGCTGGATTTTTAATCAGTGTTTAAAAAAACAACAAAAGAGAAAACCCCAAACCTGGCTGCCAACCCCAAGGACCCACCTTCCTTCAACTTCTTTCTCAACAGTCAAACTGAACAAGGGTCTTTCCTCATTTCCCACATTTTATTTACTATTTCATATAATTTCTCAGTTTAGAAAGCCCTTTGCTTTGCATAGCAAATCAGCTACATTATTTACACTGTGCTCATCACCAAGATCCAAGTGTCCTGTAAAGTACATTAACAGAAGTCAGCAAAATCTGACAACATCACAAAGATTTTTATTTTCCATAATTAGTCCTCTCAATTAAAATATTCATTCCATGGTGAGTAAGGCCAGGGTCAGCATCATCTCCTAATATATTATCAAATCAGTTTTGCTGAGAAGGAATCATATTATTGATTTTTTTACCCTGGTGGAGTAACTGTTTAACCACAGGTCTATGCCAGTAGTTCAGCAGTAAGAGGATATTTAGTTTCTCCAAGCACCTTCTGCATTAGTAACATTCATTCTCAGTAGCATATTTACAATATAAAACTGATATTGCTCTCTTCATTTATTTTACAAAACCTTCATGAACAATAAGGATTAATTCTGCAGATCCCTCCTCATCATCTGTCTGCAACAAAATGATTCAGATTCCCTGAAGTCACCTACTACCAACTACACCACTCCCTGCCTGGGCTAGCAAGACCTCCACTGCCCTGAATTCCACATTTCTGCAGTATTTTAGCTGAACCAAAGCAAGGCAGCTTCCTGCTCTTTTTCCTCCCCATCTCCAGGATTTACACACCATGGCTTACATACTAGCAGCAGGGGTACAATGAAGGTTCCATCAAAGTAATTTCTTTGCCAAGAAAGAGGCGTACAAAGATCTCCTGATCTTTCACTAGGGACTCTTGCCTTTTATCAAAACTACAGTCAAACGCCTTATTTAAAAGGCTTTTTATTCAAAGTCAAAAAACTGTGCACACTGGAGCCCATTCTCAGAGTCCTTGGGCACTTCCACATCAACACCAGAAGCAATATTCTCACTGTTGATACAGCAGCTGTGTGAAAACAGGGGAACTCCTCTGCTCTGCATTATGTTTCTTCCACTAAGGAATGGTGGGACTACAGAAAGGCAGCAGCTATGACCAACATTATGGCTTGGGCTCCACCTTACTCCCTGAGTTCTCTCTCCTCTCCCTCTTCTTCAGGATTTTCTAGGATTGCTCCCCACCTCTAATAGCATCTTAGGCCCCGGCCCCACCACTACAAAAGAACAAGAAAACCCAAACCCCAGTTCGTACACCTAAGAGAAACCCCAGCTCTATTACCGTCCCTCTTTGCCTGCTGCCCGGCCCTTCCACACATCCCACTTGTACTCTTTTCTCCTTGGAGTCTGCTAGCCTTCCCAGGCACAGAACCAAGATCACGAAGATGCTTCAGCGGTCAATGGCAGCCATCACAAAGATGCTCAGCTCGACCATGAATACTGTATTGGCAGCAACGCTCCTCTAATCTCCAGAAGATGGTCCACCTCACTGGTCTCACAACCTTCTATGACTCCATGTGCATTTAGACAAAAAATTTACACAAATTGTTTTGTTGGGGTTTTTTTTTGTAAAGGCTTCATTTTTTGCTGCCCTTCAGCACTGTCTCAGCATATTGCACAATGTTTTCTTTATTATAAAAAAATGTCTTCTGTATCAGGCAGGAAGAAAGTTTTCTCAGGAGGCTAATGTGTACTATTGTCTGTAATTAGAGGTAAGTGGTTGCTTGTGTGGCCATCAGGAAGTGGGACCTAGTCAAACAAAAACAGTGTTATTAATGGCTTGCCCAGAAACAGAATCTCCCCACGCTCCCCCAAAACACACACTTCTTTATTCTTGGGCATTTCTTATATGCCTTTTGCCTGGTCTCCCAAACAAAAATTATACAAACCTGCCCGTCTTCCCTCCTCTCCCCACCCCTCAGGTAACCTTGCCAGCTGGCAAACTTCAACCAAATTTGAGGGAAAGGCAGAAGTCTTAAAGGCTACCTACAGGCTTAAATGAGAAAAACAAAACAAAATCAAGTAGTTGCTAGAGGAGCAATCCTACTGAAGCCCAGCTGAAAGGAAAGGTAGACTGCTCAGCTCTTTCACACTGCTTGGGAGCAGCCTGCAGGCTAGTCAGTAGCAACACTGAACGCCTGTAGCATGCAGTGTCTCTTCTTTGGTCAGCAGGCCAAGTAAAAGAATATGTGAAGGAGACAGACGAGGCCTGAGAAAACAAGTAATTCTTGTAGCAATACAAAAATAAAAAGAATACAGTAAGGACAATGGAGGGAATGTAGCAAAGAAATCTCTAAGACTCGGTTTCATTAATTCAGTTTCTTATAAAATACCTTGCTTCCTTACATGTTAGGTTTTCCAACTATTTTTTAAAATCTATTGAATCTTTGCTCATATGCATGTCAAAGGGAGGGTTTATTGCAAGTGTCTTAAATTCTGCTGGGACCAAGTCCCAAAGTTGTCCTTATCATCCTTCCCCAGACAGCTGTTCCACTTATTTAATACTCAGAGAAAGTTTTTCTTACCGATGTGGACCTATAAGAGCCCAGTCTGAAACGGCAAAAAATAACTTCTGCTACAAATCTTCCAAAGCCATGTAAAATTCCTGCAATATCAAACAAGATTTAAATTGTCACAAGTAGTAAAACTGTAGTATTTACAGAAGTATTACAACAAAACTGTACATGATACTTAAACAGGATACAGTGCAGTAAACCAGTATGTAAAACACTGAGAAATTAACATAAAAAAGGAAACACCAAGGGCGGGGGGAATTCTAACATTCTGAAATGCCTCAATAAAAGCAAAACCAAAGCTATCCAAGCAAATGTAATTCCCTCTGCCTGACTTTCATGGGTGAAAATACATTCTGTGGGACAGAAATATCTACTTTGAAAGAGAGCTCTTAGTTCGAAGTCTCTTTACTATACTCTCTTCAAGTGAAAGCCAAGAAAAGATATAACTTGTAATCAAGTCGGGTTAAACCACAACATCAAGATACTCTATTATGTCTTCACTAATAAGTGGATTGAGTCTTTTCAACTTAGTTTATTTTCTTTGAGGGAGCAAATCTTGCAGTACATTAACAAGCTACACAAGGAAAATCTTCCCAATTACTTCAGATGGTAATTTTTCTCAACTTTTGGCACTGATTTAGCACTGGATCCCAACTATAGGAAATACACAGTATATCAGAAGTCAGCATGTGTATGTGTATGTATGTGTCTGTGTATATATATCTCTCTCTATATCTATATATATATATATATATATCTCTTTGCTCTTCCAGAAGTATATAAACTATGCTGCAGTTACCAAAAAGGAAACAACAGGCCGTCAGAACAGCAGAAATGGCATACTGGGACACCAAAAATGTGTAGCTTCCATTGCACATTTCAGTGCACACAAACGGGCACTTCGTCTTAAAACCTGCTAGAGGTTCAGGACTCCCCTGTAACTTAACCATAATATAATCACCACAACCAAAAAAAATTTCTGGTAGAACTTAAGAGGGAAAGCACTGATAGTTACCTGTAGTTGAAAAAATTCCCCCAATAATGCCACAAAGCCTCACTAAGAACTGCCAAAAAGGCATGTGTTCTTCTGTCACTGTCACCATAAGTGAACTGATATCATATTTCATGAATATTCCTGACACTCCATGGCTGCCAGCTGCATGGTTAATTATTCTTTCCTGAAAGAAGAGAGGGAAACACAAGTTAGTCACTTCTGGTTAGTCACAGGGAAAACAATCTTAATAGATGTGATGACAAAGAGCTACTTGGTCAGATTTAGCAATCAACAGAAGACCAGGGAACATCAAGATAACTTTGGCCAGTACCTTCTAAAAGTCAAACACCATTAAATAACAATTTACTTTCCTGGTCACTGGTCTTCTGTACTGCATATCAATGTGCACTATCAGGCTCTGGCACTATACTCTCAAGATTTGCTTACATGGTCCTTTAAACAAGGGTGTTTATAACTAGGTTGCTTTTGGTACCTATAAGGATAAGTGCCACCATCTTGGTCTAGCCCGTGAACTCAAGTGAGTGCACTGGTATAATACAGTGCCCAAACTCTTCCTGCTTTATGCGTTACTACTAATTACTTAAATCGGGATGAGACCTTCAGGAGACATTTAAGTTGTTGAACAGCCTTAGCTATGGCAGTTTTCCCATACTGCATCTGCATCTAAGACTCATTAAGCTGCATCCTCCTTCTTCCTTGGAGCATATCTCTAGATTCACATGCCACAGAGGATTTAATTCCTGGTTCTTAAAAGTATCAGGGAAGACCCTAAACTAGAGTATACCATAATGGAAATTCAGAAGCTTAAATTAAATTAGATCAATGCCATTTTTTTTGCCTCAGTGCATACTTGCACATATGCCATAATCCATTACTTTGATGGGAAAAAAAATAAAAAGGAAAAAGATCAAAATTTCTGGGGTCTGGAAACTGAATACCAGTATCAAGCCTCTTTTCAAAATTTTTGTCAGTCAGGTCATTTCAGATAACAATCACATGACAAGAAATATACCTCAATAAAAATAATAACTAAGTCGCCATGACTACTCTAAACAGATCAGATGCCTTAGTCCTAATCCAAGAACTTCTACAGTTTCTTCTCATTTGACCAAATTCTTAAATCAAAAGACCCCAAAGACAAGAGTGAGGCTGCTATAAATCTCTACTTTTTAAAACAGGTTTCAGGAGAAAAAGCCTCACCACAGTCTTAAGTTTCTTTCAAAAGTTTGCTATCATTTTGTTGTTAGTGAAAGGTGTTGATAAATGCACTGCCAGGTAAGTCTGGCTGAAAATACACAAGGGCAGCAGAAAAGAACATAACTGACTGAAGACAAACTCAGTCTATCTAGGCTAATAAGAGTACAGAAGACAGACAAGTAAGACTGAACAGAAAAGTAATATATCACAGTTCCATTTCACCTGTAGATTTAACAGTCTGTGCTCAAAAAATATGCAGAATACAGTACGAAATAAAAAGCTGAATACCACTTTGGAAAATACAGACTAGGCAACTTCTCCAATCAGCTAACGTTGACATAAACCATATTGCTTCCTTTGCTACCAAACTGAACTAAAAAGGATGCCAAAATAATGTATCAGTTATGATACCAAGTTATGGAAACTTTGCAATGGTTAAAAAAAATAAACAAACTCCCCAACGCAGTACAGAATGCTTTCTATATTTCAAGAGCATGACAACATTCCGCGCTAGAGGATGGATGATCAGGCATACTAAGAAAGAACAGAAGACTGAAGGTATTTAAACAGAACCTTGCCATTGGCAAGGGACAAAACTTTTTTTTGTTTGTTTGTTTTTCCTCTATTGTTTCCCTAAGCCTTATTGGTCTATTGAGGTCAAATGGTGAGAAAAGAATATGAAGTTAAACGGAACACCCAAAACTCCACCCTCAAAATATACATAATTCTTTTTCCGCAAACCATTTTGGTCTGCTTCTAGCTTCTACTGCTGCAGAAGATTTAACTCTTGGTTGCTAAAACCTGCTGCAAATAACTAACCCTGCATCAGATATCTCAGATCAGCAAAGCCTTGCTAGAATTAAATCTTTTTAATATAGATAAACACAATACCTCAAACATCAACAATAGCGGAGATGATTCTGCCCACACCTTTCAAACTCTCCTTCCCAGTCTGTTCACCACTGTCAATTAAATCTCACTGTATTCAAGTTTTAGCCATGGCTAGCTGACCACCTTTTTCCAGGTCTGCATACGTGCCTACTCTTATAAAATAAATGCACTAAGTTGTTCAACATTAACTGTTCTTAATAGCCTTTCCCAGCTCATCTGCTGGGGTATTTGGTTTCCAAATATAAACACGAACAAGCTTTACAGGCAACAGGGCTACCTACTGAGACAGTGAGAGCAAGCCTCTATTATTCACAAGCTTTTCTCCTACGCAACCTGTGACCATGTTGCAACTTTCATGAAAAATACATCCCCACAAAAAAAAAAAAAAAGTAAAAAAATCAAAGAGCTAACTAAGACTGCACAGTTAACTGACAGAAACTATCTTTATAGCAGGAGAGAAAAATTTAAAACAAGATGAAAAAAAAGCAATAAGGAGTAATATAAGCAGTCAACTGATGTCCAGAAGTTTAAGGAGTGCCTTAGTTGTTGCAGAGATTGTGCAGAGAAAACATGAAGCAGATTGCTACACCAGCAGGAGATGGGAGTACATTGCATTATGAAATTCCTCTTCATTCCTCTCTTTACTCCAACTTCCATGAGTTTTAGAGCGAACCTTTCCCTTCAGTGGTCTGCATGTCCCAAGTTGAACCCCAAGACATCACCTCTATCCTACTTCCCCATGCTACGTATTTTTCAGAAGCAGCATGGAATTGTGAGAAAATAAATATTTTTCTCCCTTGGAGAACACCACAAACTGTATTACAGTGAACTGCAATTCTAATCTCTGAATCTCCTTTCAACCCAAGGCTTCCTTCTTACCTCTCACTTTACCTGTCATTTTTAAATTAAACTTTTCACAAAGATTTTTTTTTTCTTTGGCTTTTGAATAAAAGACCAAAACAGAGTTCAGTATCTGGAAATGAGACATGTAACTGGTACACATAAGGCCTTTTTCTTATTTACAACAGTCTTTAAAATTAATACCTTATGATTTCCCCATGTACTATGCTGCAATAACTACTTTCTTTATGGATTCAGAATTATAAGCCTCTCCAAGCCCAGAAGTGGAAGCTCTCTAGTCTGGAAAGTAATCAAAGCTGGTGGTTCAACAAAGGTTAAACAAGACAGCTGAAAGACAGAGACGCTTTCTGTGTGATCAGTTTTTCATACAAACTTCCATTGCTTCCATTTCTTACACTCCACAACCAAGTTAATGACATTCAAGTGAGCTGCGTTTTTTGGTTTGCTTCCCAGATGGATAAAAAGCTAACAGTGGATTAAATATTTGTAAAGCTACACACAAGATTACACACCAAAAACTTACAGGATTTCTCCACCACCACCACTATTAGCATCCAGTGAAGTGGAAATGACTGGGTATCTATCATTAATTCTAATATCAGACTCCAGATCTACGGACGCAAAACACTAATGCAAGATGTTAGCATGTATCACCAAGCATATATATTTTACCATCACTATTACATTATTCACAGATAAATCTAGTGCACTGGAACATTCTACAAAGAGTCTCTTCACGCTAGAGGAGTTTTCAAAACCACAGTACGACTAAGTCTTCGTTTCCACATTTGAGCTTTTGTTAACAACAATCAGTGTTAGATTTTTCCCTGCATGTTATTCTCTTACTTCTACTTACCCTTTCTGTCACTGAAAATTGATGAGTTTCTGCTGAAATTTTATGCGTATGGAGTTTGGTTGGCACAACTGTGATAAAATACTGGAACATCTGGTTGTCTAGAAGAAAATAAATCTCACTGTTGAACTAAGTACACAGTCAAAGACCATTTAAGACATTCACAAATAAATCAAATAATATTTAAAATAGTTAATCAGCTAAGCCATTTACACTAGAGACATTCTTCATGGAGTCCCAGCACTGCCAAGACTACTTCAGCACCATCTGCATGAACAAAGTTAGTTTCCATGGGCAGGGCCTATACCACATTTGTACTCAGAGAAATTTACATTTTACCCATGTAACGAAAAGATTCATTAAGGTCATGCCACTCAAAGCTTCAAATGAAATGCATAGATAGTGTTTTCCATGACACTAGAAGTCAGTCACATTTTGCATGATATATACATCTCGACAGTGGTTTGAATAGATTTTAGCCACTGAATTGTCTATACAATGCTGGAAGCCCTCTAAATTGGTTACAGTTTTTCTCTTGATCAGACAGACTTCTAGAGAATTCTTCTAAAGCAATCAGCGTGCTTATGCATTTATGATTGCTCTGTCTTCGTGCAATTCCCTAAGAGAACAAACACAGATAGACTGAAGCAATTTGTTTCAACTACACAAAACTATTCTGGCTGGAACAGCTAACAGACTGACTGACTTTGACACAACAGCAGCTTTAGAAGGTTCTGGGGATCGCTCCCATGGGGAATGCAAGCCAGAGGATGAGGCACAGGCAGTTCTGTAAAGTAGGTTACTATACTCCTTTACTTATACACGAGGAAACAAAGCGATACACAAACCTTTCCTGTAGTAGCCTTACAAAATACATTGCGGAAGTGACAAACCAAATACAGGAATAGAATCCAAGACTCCAGATGCTATTTTTTTTTTTTTTAAACCAAATCAGACTTATTTTTCCCAGTTACAACAACAAACAGATCTATGAATCTCCACTGTAGCATACTGCTGCAAAATTCTTTGCCATATGTTCAGACACACTGTAACTTCAACATAACACAAATCTGGAAGAAACTGCAAATCAACTTCAGCAAAACAGCAAAGTACAGTGATAACCAATATTAAAAAGAAATCATCCATTTAAGATGCCATGTAGGTACCTGAACAGTGCATTGCTTGCTACCACATTTAGTGGGACATGCTGTTTGTAAATCACAACGTTCATGAAACATGATAATATTTTAAATGTAATTATTGGAAAAATATAGAAAACAAGATGCTTTTTAAACACACAACACTTACGATCTGATGCTATTTTTTCTGTTCCATCCAAAGGGTTAATAATTCCTGGAATAAGCTCTCCAAATGACAAATGATCTATTCTGTGAGAGAAGTTATAGGCTGAAAGACAATACAAAGGAATGAAACAACATTTTTACACTATGAGATTCTGTACTCTTCTCAGAGAAAAAGATGCACCCATTTCTCACACTGGAAAATGCATTAGTTAGAATATTTCAAACTCTGATGTGCATTTTATTGGCTTTGTGCCTGTGACATATCAATACATCTACGTACATGTTTCAAACAAAACTCAAATCCAAAATATTTAACAAAGAAATTCAATTTCTCTAGAAAAGAACTTCTAAACCAAATTATAACTCTATCTGAATCAACCCTGGAGCTGAAGAGTTAAAATTTCATGACAGGAAATTTCTAGCTGGCCAAATACTGAAGTTATCCTACAGTTCAGGTTCTGTATGTAATGGTATTAAAAAGACTAAAATTTCATAAATTAAGTGTACAGAGAAAGCATAAGGCAACTACAAGTTACTACACTGCCTAGTTTTGCAAAGGTATTTGAGCTCTATAATATTATACACTTGTGCTGACATAAATTCATGGGCAGACATTTGGAGGTTTAACCAATACCAAGTTCATTTTTCACAGTAAGTCTACCCTTGCCTCTCATTAAGTACAGTAGCAACACACATTCAGTATCTAGACTCATAACCTAAAAATGAAGTTTCTAAGGACAAAGGTCAGAAATTTTTAACCTCATAAAAACAGATTTTGCAGGAAATATGTAGTTTGGACTGAAATACAGTAATTTTGTATGGTATCTTGTGTTACACCAAAATACATCCTAGATTCCTGTGTTATCATTACTGTAGAAGCCACCTAAAGATAATAGTAATAGTGTTAAATGTATGAAAGTAAGTCACTACTGAGTCATAACACTGCAAAGAATATTCTTCACTTTCTTCTACAATGCAATTGCCCAGCTAGAACGTCTTCACAACAGCAACCTATGTTAACATATGAATTAGGAGACTGAACAAAATGATGTTCATTCGCACGGAGATGATATAAAGAACTTACACTCGTGGCTTACAAGGGCTGCCAAGTGTGCATGGCCTCGAGGGTGTGGAATTGCCCTAAAGAAAGCAAGATATGTTTCATGAAAAACTTGTTTAATGAATCCACACAAAAGACACAGTTTTCCTAAGCAGAACTATGTAGAAAAATTACCTCTCCTCCTCTATTGCAATAAATACTTTACATATATTAAAAAATGTGCATATATATAAAATATATATGTTTAAATATATGTTTTACAAACTTTTTATATATATATAAAAGTCATGTGTATATTAAAATAAATAAATACCTTTTTATTACTGCTGAGTACAGACAGCCTGAATTACAAGGTACAGCAACATAAGACTCATGAAAACCCTCTTACTCTTGCATTTTTAGAAATGTCAAAAACACATCAAGTCACTAGGCTACTAGAAGAGCCACCAAGGCCTACCACAGGAAAAGCTGCAGGACTGCTCAAGTGACTAACGAAAACTTTACTGTACTTGTTCTATGACCGAGCAAGTTAACTATGCTCTGTATTTACTCCCTGACTAAGCAACTTCAGGTCTGGACATTTGTTTGTAGACCTGCAAAGAAAATACAAAGCAGAGGCTGGTAGCAGTATGAAGAGGGAGAAAAAAGTGCAACTCTATCTGGAAAGCAAAACAGTCTTTCAGCCACACTTCATCCCTACCAGTCCAGCCAATAATGCAGGAAACTTTCCCTACTTTGCTTAAGTTAAATCATTACCAAATGCATGTAAGTTTTGGACAAATAGAAGGTGGAGAAAGGCAATGAGATCAGTCAAGATAGGACTACAATAAATAACCCGGCAATAAGGTACAAAGGCAGCCAGTAAAAAAAGCCCTTAAAAAAACACCTACAAGCAGAGAAAGCACAACTTCACAGAATTACAAACGTAATGATGAGCTAAAGGAAGCAAAGGAAAGCAAAATTATTCAGGGCTGCAAAACTAGAGACAGGAAGAGAGAAACGATAGCAGTACAGATGAAAGGCTGAAATGATCAGCTCTGAAAAGGGCTTAGGAAGTTGGATATCTAGGGGCAAATCAGAGAGGTGGTACAAGACCAGACAGATGTGGCATTTGGAGAAATACCCACACAAAGACAGCAGCTGGAATTACATATGGATAAATTAGAGAGTACAGATTGCATGCCAAGATCTCTGGTGACAAAGGTGGCAGGAAGATAAGTGAGGACAGCAGAGCTGGAGAGCACAGAGAGAAGTTAACACAAGTTTGTATGCAGTGTATATAAGCTAATACCATTGCCAAAGCGCGTCAGAAAGTCTCTCTGCAAATCAAGATGAACTGGCATTTAGCTCCCTAACTATGGTTCTATAACGACATTATCTCAGCATGGAAATGGCACATATCTACACCTCATCCATGTTAGTGAACTGTACTAATACAAAGGAGAAGTTTGGACACGCCCAAAGAATGGAGGCGAGTACAAGCAGTCCACTCCACATCATGCACTTACAGAGGACTTATTTTCAAGAATTTTCATCCTGTAAGACACTGGAATTCATAACCACTACACTGCATACAACAATGCACTGCACTGCATTGTTTTAGTAACTTATGAAGAAATTTGTTTTTAACTGTGCAAGAAAAGATACCACATGGAACATAATACCAAGCATGTATAGGGGAAGGTTAATAAAAGTCATTAACTCAAAAGTGTAAAAGCATACACACACGTATACATGCATGCACTGTACATAATGCAGAAATCAATTAATTTTTTTTTATTTTCAGGAATTGACAGAACATACTTGCCCACAGTTATGTGAAAATTCCCTGCCACTTTATTGACATAGAGATGACCATGAATTCTGCATGCATCTGGAGACTGTAATGAATTATCTTCCCTGTTTAAACAAAAACAACATAAAGAGTACTTTAGAAGATTCACTGTCTAACAGAAATAACAGCAGTACAGTTAGGTTTCTTTTTCCTAGCATAAAGATACAGCATTATCATCTACCTCTCCTTATTGTATCCTTCTGGAATTATAGCAGGGATCGTGGAAGGAAAAGAAACTAATAAAGGTCAGTCTGATAAAACCAATAAGCTTTCGTTCATACTTGTATTCAGAGATCTGGCCTACAAAACTAACTTACGATACCTGAACACGTGAACAGAAAACATAAGACTGTAAGTATATCTTGCTGCCCTGGGCATTTTTTTTTTTTTCAATTACTTCTACCAAAAGTGGTTTGTTGGAAAATTTTTAATGCTACAATGAACAGAACAAAATATATTAGTCACAGTAACAACAATGTAGCAAGAACAGCTTTCAACATTTATTTTTTATGAAACCTTCCTCTTCCCACACCTGTTGGAATGTCCACAACTTGGAACATATTTCCAAAACTGCTCCTTAGAGAGAAATAAAAAAAAAAAATACAATTTTTTAAACACATCTCAAGCATAACTACCATCTCAAATACTGCACTAACAAGTATCACAGAGGCACAGAAGGACTCCAGGAATTTGAAGACATCGACTAAATGAGAAAAAAGATTTTTCTGAGCCCTCTTCAGCCTTGCCTTAGGAAAAAAAGATGCATTTATTCCTCAAACAAGGAGATTACAACATGGAAAGTGCATACAGCAGGTTTGGCATTTGTTTTGTTTATGGCTTGTGTGGGGTATTTTTGTTTGTTTGTTTGTTCTTAAAGAGAAAGGAATTTCAGCTTTTATGTAGAAAGTGTTTTCCCCTGGGGGGGGGACAGTGGGGGGGAAAATATCACATAGCATCTAGATTCAGGCAGACCAAGCCTTTTATGCATTAGTCTCCCAGCATTTTGTGGGTAGTTGGAATAAAGCATAAACAGCAAGTTTTCTCCACACAATTTTAACAGTGCTATCTTCGACCAAGGCATTTACTAACAAAACACATTTTTATTCAAAGGTTGATTCTTTAAAAATCATAAAGTATTAAGTCACAGTTAATAGCAGGACTTTTAAAAAAAGTTGCTGGACAGAAAAATATTCTTTCATTTAAAAAAAGACTTCTTGTTTAGTATTGCTTTGGCATTATTAATTCACATTAAGAAGGAAGCATCAGATAAAATGGACTAAAAAGGTATGTGTGTATATTTATGTGTGTGTCTGTATTACGTACACATACATACGTATAAATACACACATAAAACCTGGAAACCTGCTCCAGTTTGGAAACCCCAGAGGTTTTCATAAAATAACAGCTCTCCAAAGCAAGCATGAAAGCATTCTATTTTAAAATGCAATAAAAAGCAGTAAGGTCTTCTTTTCTTACAACCTTATCTTCTGGAGGAAAAAAAAAAAAAAATCACAATCACACTAAAACGTGAAGTCTGATTAAATAGGGTGGGGGGAATGATGACACAACATCCCAATTTTTCTTACCGAGGTGGCAGTGCTGTAGAAGCACTTTTAAAAGCACTTTTGAATATCACATCTTGAAGAGAGTGTTCTTCCTGTAGCCTACTCTGAATTAGCTGCAGCATCCTAAAGATTACACAGACAAGTGTGAAAGCATGCAACAGTAAAACAAAAAGTAACTTCACAACTAATTATCATCTTCAGTTCCAGATTATACATTGAGAAGTTAGAAAGGTTCATGTCAGTATTAAAGTGTTACATTAAACTTTGAGAATGATATTTTATACAGAGCTTAAAGCTTTGGCATTCACAGCAGTGTATAACCAAAATACTGAAACCAGCCAGAATCCCAAATAAGCTTCAGATTCTATTATGAGACTATCAGTATAGCAACCACATGTAACCAAGCTATTCAAGTTTAAATGATAACAGCGTGTGGTTATACAAAAGACTCAAACTCCTTTGGCTTTGCAAGAACATGCCACTTTGTTACTATGGTTCAGGTTTGACATTTAGATAGGAAGCTATCTGTGTTATGCATCTGAACCCATAATTAAAACTTGTGCTACCAAGCATTTTTTTGGAAACATATTTGGGTGAGGCCATACATCTCTGCTTGCAACTGCAGGACCCAATTCCACAAGTAAGTCCAAAGCCAATTTCTTTTCCATAACAGAGATCTCAAATCATGAGAAAAGCAAAATAAATTAGTATCTTTTTACAGGTTTGCACTCTTAAAAGCAGGAGCTGTTAGACCCAAGATGTAGTTCTGTCATGTGACTCTGGTGTACCTCAAAGTCACTTCCAGTACAAATAATACAAACCATAGGCATGCATCTCAGTGCTTTACCTTTGCCATTCTTTCTGTTGTGGGCTGAGATCAAATACTACCTGAAACAAAAATAACACAACTAATAAAACATGCAGGAAGCACTGAAGTCCCATTCATGAAACCCTGAAAAGAACTGAGGTGTCCGAAGGGGTGGGGAGTTATAATCAACTTCACACTTGGTACCACATACTGGAGTTTATGAAAGGACTTTGCACTTTAAATAATACACTTAGTGTTCAAGTATGGAAATTTCTGTCCCTTCCCCCCAAGAATTATTCTCTTGTTTGCGTTCATAACTTCAGCATCTTTTCCGAAAGCTCTCATAACTCGAGTCAGCAGTCTCTGCCCTTCTAGCCTTTGACTAATATGGGCAAGAAGCAGCAGTGAGTGGCAATTTAATTCTAAGTGATATAACTGACATGCATGGTTTTGATGCAAACAGCAATGAAACAAGCAGAAGAGCAATCTTTGAAAGACAAGGGTCCAGGTGCAGATTGTTTATTTCTAGGGTCATCACACATTAAGTGCTTCTTTAAGACAAGCTACTAGACCTGCTGTACTACAATCCGCACAAGAATATCACCACTAACATCTGCGCACCAAATTCAAATCTATGTAGTGTTAACACTGATGTAGTCCAGACCGTAAATTCAATTGCAATTAATGCTTAAACCTACCCAGAGCTATGGCCAAAAGAGTTAAGTACAGGAAGTTTCCTCTTTCTAAGATTATAATCACTGGGGCAACTGCTAGCATGCAGCAGCTACAGCAGCGCAGAGATGACTGTCCAGACAAAAAGAGGAAACGTTCCAAGGAGAACAAACAAAAACAAGCTCCTTCCGCTTCCCAAGCACGTCCCTCCATTCAGCCATCTCCTCCCGCTCACACACACGAGTAGGAATTTGGACAGAACTCTTATAATTTGGAATATGGTGCAGTTATTAGAGAATGCGATAATTACAGCAGGAAGTTACATTCTCTAATAGGTTTTCTGTAAATGATAAATTACTTTCGCACAGCATAATCACTTCAAAGCTTATTGTATTATGCAAGCAAAAGAGCCTTCAGTTCACAATACAGAAATTAAAAGGATACTAACCCAATTTATGATCTTTAATGCCATTCCATATTATAAGGATATCATGGTGACTTTCTACCCCTTTTTAGAATCATAGTATTCTTCTAGTTAAAAAGCAGTTACATCAATTCTATTTTTATGAGAGTTCCGATAGTTTTCCTTCCATATCAAATACTGTTAGCATTTATCCCTAGAATTTGCACATGTAAAAATAACTAGCTGTAGAAATCACTAGCTTGTTAAGAAGCACTGATCTGGGAATCTGCTGTACTCAAATCTGCTGTATTTGCAGAGAGTGAACATGCAGAAGTCCCAATGCTAGCCTTTTTCCCTAGCAGATTCCTGGAGTAAGAGCTGAAGACGTCACTCAAGGATCAGACAATACTTGGGGAGGTTCTATGCAGCCCAGTTGTGGGGAAAAAAACCATACAAGCAAGCAAGCCAGCCCAGCTGTGCTCCACACCAAGTAAAGAGCAATTTCCTTTTCAAATAAAAAGGTAAGAATCAACTTACTGGTTCATAGATTAGCCCATCTGCAGAAGCAACCATTGTTTCTGCTAAATCCAGAACATCAGCCCCCACATCTATTTTAAACAGGGAGAAAAATATTAAGTCATATAGATGATCATAAACAAACAAAAAAAGTTCAAGTTGAAATGAAGTTTCACAGTACAGCGGTAAACTTTGAGTGTAAGTTACTGTTCCTTGCTAACAAAGTCCAAAACAAAAGATAAACAAATCTGGCAAGAAGCAGATTTTTGGGAGGTAGGGGGAAACCACAGAATCCTACTTTTCAACCTATTATATCAGAGTATCATCAACCAATGCACAGTGACCAGAAACAAACTTTTCAGATTTGCAGTATTTTCTCACTGACATAACACCTTCAGAGATGTTGTATGAACCACAGGATCTGCTATGCATAAATATTCTTTCCTGTTTCATAAGCACTGAATCCAAACCAAAACTAGTCAAAACAGAGGATAAAGTTTGGGGTTTTTCTCAAATAAAAAAAATTAAAATCAGAATTTTCAAATTTTTTATGCTAACTGGAAAATAATTGTAAAAGATTAAAATAAATTTTAAGAGTAAGATGGGAGAACTTTTAAATCAATACTTGTGAGACAAACACAAATTGTTTGGTACTGATGTACCATACAATTAATTCAAGGTTTAGCCTAGCCAAAAAAGTGAGTCTTGAAGATTTACTTGTATTCCTGGTAGTAGTAGTAGTATTCTCCCTCTTTCTCAGTCCAGGACAACCAAAACTAGTCCATACAAATAATGGTTCATTACTTAAATGACATCAAAACAATAGTAAGCATTGCCTTTAAATGGGCAGGCGTCCATATGTTCATATGTTCATCAGGAGGATGAAATTACCTGATGGTTCCAGTATTGTTAAACAATAGACCGTGTTAATATTGGCCAAGTTCATAAATAAATAAAAGTTGTGATAAATTCCTGCTGCTGAGTTGTGTCTCTCGATGAGCTTTTAGATTATTCCAGCTAGAGAGAGACTGGAACAACTGATCCTTTTTTTGCCAACAGACAAAGCAAAGTTCTGCAAGACGCAAATGAGGTGGCATAAATACTTTTCTTCACATCTCCTACCATTACTTTCAGTGAGTTATATGCCATCAAGATCACTACCTACCATCAAGATCAGAAGAAATCTCACTCCTTGAATATTTTGAACAATATCCAACTATATTGCAAGCAAATGCATACTCTGAAGAGCCTTTAAAAGTGTTTTAAAACATTCACTGATGGAATACTTACATTGACACCTCATGGCAACTGTAATATCAATATTGATTCTTAATTTACTGGAAAGAAAAAAAAGGCAAAAAGCTAGTAAGTAACATTGTGTACAAGTATCAAGAGATATATTACTAAAATTCTCAGATTACTTGCAGAAACACAGTCAAATAACAAAATTTACACCAGTAAATATAAACTTAAGCTGTTTATAATTTGGGTGAACCAAGACGGACTTCTAGTTACTAAAGTACTGATGACCACTCATAACTTAAGAGATAAAAGCATCAGATTTCCTTGTTGAATTTTACGATGAAAATCCTAATGGATTTTTTGGAAGTATTACTGGCCCAAGAGTTTGTCAGACTCTTATTAAGAATATACAGTTTTCAATATTTTACACATATTTTTTTTGCCACACAACTGCAACAGTGCAATAAATTTCACAGAATGCAGTGGATCAGGACAATGTGGGAGTTACAAAATCTAAAACTGAGTAAATATTTGAGCACCTTCCTCCTGTTTTCTCTTGTATTTCCAATTGTATTTCCAATCCTAATCAGAATTCCTCAGGACAGTAACATTCAGGATCAGGCTGAGAAGTTGCTAAAACCAGTTCCCAGAAAATGCTGCCATGCCATAAGGATTGCTGGTTTTGCTAACAATGCTTCTGGAAAAAGCTCTTTTCTCAAAAATGCTCCCATACCACAATAGCAAAATGCCTTGTATGTCAAGATCTTTATCCTGAATGTTTCTATAATGTAGGGGAGGTAAAACATAGTTCCTCTCATCAGGAGAAAAAACAAACAAACAAACCCCCAAAAAACAACACCCCAAAAAACTCCATCACACTAGAAGTCTGACTGTGTGGCATTCCCCAATATTCTGGGTATTTCCTACTGGTTAGTGTTAGTTAAACTATGATGAATAATTCCCTTCACTATAGTCATACAGTCCTATCACTTCCAGGGAGCTGCTTCTGGGAACTTAGATGACGACATAAACAAATCATGTAAGCAAGGGATTCAACATTGGCTCAACCTGGGATCAGACATGATCAGTAGACAGGAGAAAAACAGTTAAAGTGATACCAATCTCCATTGGTTTCAATTGTCACAGAACTGCAAGCTGAGTTATTAACCCACAATCAAACTGGAAAATCTGCAGCAGGACTTCTCCCAAGTCGCATAATAGTCTCTTAACCACTAGACTATCCTTCCCATGTGATAGCTTCGCTAGGGAAATAGCCTACTTTAGCAAAGACCTAAATGTGAAACTCCCATCTGTCTGAATGGATTTACTCTAACTTGAGTTTTTGATGCATCTCCATTAAATTTCTCTTTTTTTTTTCATTACAGAAACCGTTGGTATTTCTGACACACAAGACACCCAATTAATATACATAGCTTTAGCTTGTTACCACAGCAACTAGTCAAACAGCTTTTAAAGTTATTTCAGTTCCAGACGCATGATATTTAAAGGTGTTCAGTGCACAAAGTCTCCATTAACTTCGCATGGACTCATGGGAGCCCGACCACGTCAGGAAGAAAGGCAAATGCAGTCTCCAGACAAGCACACGAAACTAACAGCCAATGTATCTTCAGCCAATCTTGGAGGCCGTAACTGGAGACAAGATCAGTAGCAATCTCTAGATAATGTAGTCAAAGTTATGAGTGCTTAAAGGTTCACCTCCAGCAGCACAAAGTATAATGGCAATATACTACTGTATAAACTAGAAGTATGCATCATGCAAATGTGGTGGGTTTACATAGCCAATATGGAGTTACATATCACAATGTCCTCTGAACTGTTAGCAAATAATTCCTCAGGGTACTCCGCCAACAAACCTACACTATATTGACTTCTTAGCTGCAGAAATCTCAATTTCTCTTCTTCATAGATTCCAGGAAAAAAAAAACCTAACAAATGAATCAACAGAAGAAAAATCAAGTCCCTTTAGTATTTAATTTTTAATTTCAATCATAAATTGCTCGCAAGTCACATGAACGTTTTAAGTTTATTCTGTCCTGAAATGCAGAAAACTTAAATTTTAAAAGGAATTACAATAAATATTACCTAGTAAAATCCTTGTCTACTTCATATTCATATTTCATCCATGTGTCCCGATACACCATGAACTCCATTACAGTCAGGAAAGCTATCGTTGTAAATGCTATCAGAGAAACTGAGTGGTCAAAAGAAAAGAAAAAAAAAGTAGTTTAGATTGTGAGACATATTATTCAGATACATAAGCAGAACAAAATTCTAACATTCCGGAATCTCAGCATTACCAGTACAACACTAGTATCTTTGATTTATAAATCCATAACCTGCTCTTAGAAAAATGTTTTCATTTCTACAATATTTGCTTTTACATAGGAAGGGGAAAGAACAAGTCCTACCTTTGCATCAAGAAAGAACTTTTTACATTTAAGTACAGTCAAATACTAGAAAGATGAGGAGATTCTGAAATCCTTACATGGAAGATTTAAGAACAGGCTAGATCCAGCTCTGCATATAAAACAAAATGCCCACAAATCACTGTCAGGGATGGTCTAGGCAAACTCAATCCTAAACTCAAGCATGAAAGAAGGAGAATGTGCACCTTGAAGTCCCATCAAGTCTCCACTTGTCTACAACCTAAGTTATGTAACAAAGTTTTTTATATCTAGTTTTAGAGCCAAGAAGCTAGCAGACAAGAGAAATAATATGCATTATATGCACTGTCCAGTTAGAAAAAGGTGCCCTGATTATATTACTTGTGTATAGCTGCACAGTCAGGACACCCACCCCAATATTTCAAACACTTCTCCCTCTGGTGATAACCAAGATGTACCTAGCTATCCATTCTACCAACAGCTAAATAAGTGAAGAACTGATCTGAAATTATTTTTAGGAAGAAAACTAGTTGGCATATTTTAAGGGTATATGTGCCTCACTTATCTCCAAAGAACCCTATTCATCACACCTGCAAAGTTGTACAATGCAAAGGGAAGATTATCCTGCTGCACATAGTCAGAAACATGCAGAAAAGTACCTGCTATGCCCCTTTTATTAAATCAGGACTTTTGTCAAGTGGAAAAAACTTCAGTTATGGAGCACAGTAGTGATTTGTACAGCTTATTGACAGTGTATGTTTTCCATCTGCATTCTGGGGAGTATTTCTATGGAGTCTGTGAAGGGCAACTTGAGAAAAAACAAGCCTGTTGTTGATAGGCTTCAACTCACTACACAGTGGTCTAGAGCCCAGAGGTGGCACTGTCCTACAGGATCAGAAAAGAAACCACTGACTGCTGCACTGATCAGTGACATTTCAAGTTCTAGCTTTCAGCTGAAGCTATGTAAGGATCATATATATATGAAAACCTTCATGTCAATGCATACTGTGAAAGCAGATGCACCAGTCAGTTAATTATTCTGGCTATCAATTTCCTTTTAGAGCTCAGCAGGCTAGACTCACCCCAGCTATGCAATAGGAAAGCTGGAACCATACTGTCTATCCAACCACAGGGAAACAATTAGAGCCATAGCTGCTTTCTGGGTATTTCTGAGCAAAGGTATTTGTGGATCTTAACAGGAAAATAAAGTCTTGTAGATCGTCTTTTACGAAGGTTCTCCCAGCCCCAGAGCTAGAGTCTCAGCCTGTTTGAGAGACCGGTACTTCTTTTGCAATGGGTTTTCAGGCACTGAAAGTCTGAGAATAGAGTCTTTCACGCCAGAAAGTAAGCCTGGCACTGGAATCCTGAATGAAACGGGAATACTACATTAAAATTTTATAATGGCATAGAGTAAGACAATCCTATATTGTCATTTATGAGGTTACTGGGATAAACCAAAGAATGCTAAAGTAACTTCTGGTGTTGAGAAACCTTAAGGCACCCTTCCCCAAAGCAAAGTTCTCACGAAGCATGGTGTTATATTACAAAAAAGGAATTTTTAAGCATTTATTGTTTTTTCTAAGAATTACAACATAAAAACAACTCGCTTTCTCAGGAACTGGGACTAACATTAACAAAGAGTTATTTAATCACCTCTTACAGATTATTTTATATACAATAATCCTTTAATTATTAACATTGCAATTCAGGAAACATAGCAAAGTAATACAGATCCTTGTGATATTTACTTCCACACAAGTGGCGTAATGACTTCAAAGGCTTATCTGTAGATTGCAATTGCTTCTTGTACTTTTTATTCAACTGAGTTCCAGACATAATCACACATGAGAGAGATTTTTGTCCTCCATTTCAAACTAACTGCTAGCAGTTTCCTATTTATCTGAAAACAATTCCCATAGTCCAGTAGATTAAGTCACTATTTCCAGATCAGGCTAACTCGAACCCAACGCAACTTACAGGCACAATTTTCTGTTCAGATAACTATACAAAAGGTACTTCTTACAGCTACAGCTTTTTGAGAGAAGCTCAAGGAGCTCAAGAACACTACAAGTACATATGCCCTGGAGTAAAGTGTTTAGTTCTTCAAAGGGCTTTCCTTACTCTTAAAATCAAATACAGCTTCAAGACAAAAAGCTTTAGAAAGCTGCTCTTCATCCTGATGCTTAACTTAGCCAGCTCTTAGACACCTCTGGAGAATGATTTTCCACTTTTATGAAAGCATAGAGCTGAATCCAACCTGCATTTCAGCTCACGCTGACACTGTCTTGCCCAGAAACCTGACACAGAGAAAACAGCTTAGTGAGACAACAAATGAAAGTTTTACTACAGCCTTGGCACAGTGCACTTCCAGTCGTAATTGGTTAGAAGCTTTCACAGTGAACCTTTACATTGGTTTGAGTCTCACCAGCTTTACACAAAAATATCCCTTGAGATGAGAGATGAATGCATCTATTTGGATAAGATACTATGTCTTTACTTGAAGGAGATGAGCTCCGTCAGTCCACAAAAGAAGTCACAAAACCAATTTTGGCTACTTTCAAATGAACACAGATGCCTGTCTTCCTCCTGTTGCAGGTTCTATTCCCAGAGCATGCTAGACTGAGCCAATGGTCAACATGAATCACGTCAGCATCTCAGTAAGGCCTACCTGTGCCTCCGCTTGCTGAAGTCTCCACATAGCTTTCAGGAACCTTTGGAAAGGCATCCAATTCTTTCATCAAATTCAAGGTCTTCTTCCGATTCAGTCGCCTCATCTTCAGCACACTCCTCCACCTCCTCGTTCATATATTCCCTCTGATTTGAGAATAAATTGTTGTGATTAAAATACACAAGCAATATTGCTTAAATCAACTGGCTATAATTATAAAGCAATAACAAGGCAATTAAAATCTAAGAAATATGTTTCCAAGAGCCACATGCTAGGCAACTGGATGTTCAGCCTTGCTTCAAGAAAAGTGTTAAAACTGGTCTGGACACCACTGGTTACATTCCAGCCACATCCAGCACATTCACCATTTAATTACTATGATTAATTTCTTTCTCTATTAAATTCTTATTGGTATTGGATATATTGAAATTTAAATTAAAAAAAAACAAATGCAGTCCTGAAGTAAGCTTGCTAAACAGACCTGACAATGCATGGAAGTCACTGACTTAGCAGGGAATATCTAATAGGCTGCATAAAATCAGGAGGATGTCAAACTGCTCTGGGCTCCTATATTCAGCCAATGTGGACACATACTACAGGCTAAAGGAAAAAAAAAAAGTGCATTTCACATTTTTACAGCTGTAGAATTTTATGGTCATAATAAAATTAGCATTTTTTTCCTCTATAAAAATGCCCCCCAAAGCAAATTAAGCATCAAATCCTAGTTCCATCCTTCAGAATCCTTTTTGTCCATGACATGATCTCTGCTCTGCTTGGAGTCGTTTAATACACTATGCAGCAGGATGCTGAGAGAAGCAGCCTGCCTAGGAAATACTGTCTTAAACTGTTTTGAAATCATGCAAATACACTCACAACCCAGTCCTGCCAATACGCTGCATGTTTTAACAAGTTGGCACTGCTGTTTTCCTTCTGAGGAAACGCTGTATTTTGCCCAGAATTTCTGAAGCTATGAAAAACATCATGCATTTACTGTATTCTGAGAATACATCATATTATCATCCCCTATTTAAAGACAACAAGGCTGACTACACTGCCAACATGCGAGACGGTCCTCATCATCATCTTGTAGAAAAATCCGTTAACTCACCTCCCCTGTTTCAAGAGCACATCAAGCCTCCAGCGTGTCCTAGTGAAGTTACTGAAGAGCTATTCCCTGCCCTGCCCTTCCCTGGTGCTGAGCAGCCTTCACACTGTGCAATAACAAAGCAATAGGCTTTACTAGAAATGGAAGTTCACATGTGCAGAATCACGATCTATGCCTGCAATTTCCTCACTACACAAATGCGCTTCAGACCTTAGGGGGAAGATACAGACTCTGCACTTGGCGGGAGCATCAGTCAAGTCAGCCTGCAGAGACCAACAAAATGATACTTGTGTGCCTTGCAGACAATTCAGAGAAACCACAGTTAAAGCGGACAGAGAGGATGGGTGCTGGAAGAGAATTTTGGTTATACGGCATCAAAAAAAAAAAAAAAAAAAAAAAAAAAGAATCAGGGAAGCAAGGTCCTGTCCTTACTACACTATATAATTATGTTTTAAAGAATTATCTTCTCCACTCAGAGTAGCTTAAGGAAACATTGGAAAACTTCAGAGCACAGATATGGCAAAACAGCTGCTTGGACACAATGACTGGAGCCATAACATTTGTTAGCTCAGAGGAAACACCAGAGAGGGTTGCCTGATATCCTACACAGACAGCACCGAAGTCAACTTAGCGCTGTTTCATTTTCCCCATGTCTTCTCTATTACCACATGTGTAGGAGCACACCGTAAGAGGTACAAGATAAACCTAGATAATTTGAGAGGGCTTTACTAAGAAACTTTCTGAATCATCCTGCATCAGTGAGCATGCAGATTTTTGTAATCTAGCTAGAATGATCCAATTCGTTCATTCGTTTCCTTAATCCCACATATACAGACTCACTTTCTGTTACGAACTGAGACAGACCTTCCCCCCTGCCCATCTCGACACACCTACCAGGGAAACACAGAGCATAAAATTTGGAATCCATTGCTATTAGAGTAACATATCATAAACCCAAGAGCCAATTACGTTAAAAAAAAATATTATTACAAGCTAAAAAAACGAAAAAGCACAGCACAAACGCCACTCGAGACCATAGCACCCGCTCGGAGCGACCACAACCCAGGCCCACCTGAGGGGCTCGGGCAGTTTTCGCTTACTCGGACAAGGTGGAAGCCAAGCCGTTACCGGCGCCGGTGCGCGTCTGAACCTCCTCTCCCACACCGCGGAGCGGCCCCACGCCTGAATCCCCTCCCGAGGGCCTCGCACCCGGCGCCGGCCGACCCCCGCCCGGCTGCCCACGCCGAGGGAGGCCCCGAGAGGCGGCCGTCAGCTCGGAGCCCACACGCCCGTGCGGGCCGCGGGCGCTCCCGGGCGCCGCCGCCGCCGCCCCGAGGCGGGCGCAGGCCCGCAGCCAGGCACCGGGCAGCCGCGGGACGGGACGGGACGGGACGGGACGGGACGGGCCAGGCCGCGCCGGCCGCCTCGCCCTCGCCCCCGCCCTCCCCTACCTCTTGCTTCTCTCGCCGTTACCCAGCGCCGCGGGCGAGGCCGGAGAAGGGAGGGGAGCCGCGACGCCCTGCTCCGCACCCGCCTCGCTGACCATGGCAGCGCGCGTGGCCCGGGGCGGGCTCGCTCCGCCACCGACGCCCGGCGGCGGCGGGAGGCACAGGCCGACGGGAGCGGCGGCGGCGGCGCCCCGCCTGCGCGCATGCTCGCCGCCCCACGGGCATGCGCCGCCCGCCGCCGCGGCCACGGGCAGCGGCGCAGCGGCAGCGGCCTCGGGGAGGATCGGGTCAGCGACCTGGCGAGCCGGGAGCGAGAATACGTAGATCTGGAAACCATGGAAGTCGTGCCCCGCCCGTAGGGCTCGGAGGGAGCGGCGGCTGCCGTGACGCGCCCTCGCTGCCAGCCCCGGCTGGAGAGCGGAGCAGAGCCGGGAGCAGCCGCGGGGCCGAGCCCTCCGAACCGGGGTAAGTTAGGTAGCCCGGGTGAAATACGGGCGGCAGCTCCGCGGAGCTTCGTCCGCTGCGGCTGCCTTGGGCTCTCGGGAACCGCAGCTGCCGGCAGCGCTGGGCTCCAAAGCCACCCGCGCGGGAATAGCCAAACGGAAGGAACGAACTGCTCCGAGGAAGGGGAAAGAAGTGTCAACAAGAATTTGTGAAGCTGCGAGTTACTGAGCGATCGTTTAAAGCGATGTGTATCAGGTACCTTCAAAAGCAAACTGGAAGAGCACTGTAACCTGGCTGGCAGTGGTAAAACCATGGATATTGGACACCATGGATATAATAAAAGCAGGCAACGTTTGAAAAGAGGCAGTATCACCTCTTTGGTTAACGATGAGGGGAAAGGCTTTAAGGCAGTGGGCTATTTTTAGCTAGATAGATAGATTTGGGGAAGAACAGAACAGATTTTAAGCTCTCAAGCCAGTCTTGAGACCTGAAGTGAAAAAAGAGGGCTCATTTATGCCCCAAATCTCTGTTCTTTTCCCTGTGTTGGTGGAGCTCATAAAAAGGCACTGCCTCTCACCACAAACCTCACCCCTTAGTAACAGCAGTGTTAGTTTATCGCCAGATTCTTTCCTTACAATTGCAGCAATTCATTCTCCTCTATGCCAGTGCCCCCTGTAGTCTTTACGGCTGTGCCGCTACCAAAAACAGACTTACAAAGTCAATTATCATGCGGTGACATTATGCTACTGCCACCGTGCCCACAACTTCATGAGTAGCTGAGCCAACCTAGGCATCTTCCTACAGCCAAAAGGGGAGCTCTCCAATATCTTTTGGGAAGTACTGACATCTTAGGTGACATCAACATTATTCAAGGAAAAGTGCTGCATGTACGACCTTCTTAAAAAATTATATCAAGCATTTATATTCCTAGATCAGAAAAGAGACTGAAGACTCCTGTATTTTTTGATAATGAGGCAAGCAAAACCCACACCCCAGAAACACAGGAAGTGATTATTTTCGCAGCATTAATACAGATTTGCTCTTTTTAATGGTTTAGAGGGAAAAGTAGATCCATGACAGAAGAGTTTCAAGTAGCACACCAAAGTACATACAATTTGAATAAAACAACTGTTTGTCTGGGTGTCTACAGCATTTGAGAACTAAAGGAACCTGAAAATGAGGAAGTACTATGAACAAATTCAAAGAGTATTTTTTGCTTTTTAGGGCTAGGCAGACAGTGGGTTTCAAGGAAGGAAAGATACAGTAACACGCCAATGTTCTCACAGAATTCCGATCAGTCTGTTTTGATCATTTTGGCAACTGGATCAGAGAGGCAGAAAGAAAAAGGGGGTGGGAGGACGATACTACAAGAGATAAATAACCAGGCCCAAAATACATTCATCTGTCCCCTCATCTCAGAAACAGCAGACGGCTTTAGCTACAGCACTTAAGGCTCTTGTATTGACATGCCGATGGTTGTAGGGTATAATTCAGCAGTCAGGGATTTTGCTGGCTAAGCCCTATTTTCCCTTGAAATGCTCTCAGCGCTGAGGCCTGGAAAGAGCAACAGATAGATGTGGTTATTAGCTGTGCATCAGAGATGCTCAACAGATGTTCTTACAGGCTATGAACTAAAGCAATCCAATCTGCTCACAGACAAAAACGGTTTTGGCGTTAGTGCTCAATGCCGCATTGAGATGCCTCTTACAGAGGAGAAGTGGCATAGGGACAAAACTGCTTGCAGCTTTGCACCATTATAGTCATATTCTTAACTACAGATGTCTCCACAGGATTTTGTGAGGGAAAACACAGTAGACGTTTTTCAGAACTTAAGAAAAATGGAGAAAATTAGTGATAACACTTTGCATCATACCAGCACTACATATTCAACTGTACTGTGCTAAAGCGATTAACAGTGATCCTACTGCATCCACCAAATACCAGACTATTCCAATTCAAACAGTGCTCCTTTCCTTATGCACCTGCGTGCTTGTTTTCTGCTCTCCTGATGACACCTCAGTGGTGACAGCCTATGAGCACCTGCCAAATTACCTTCAGGAGCCTGATGGGAGCAGGGAAGGAGGAAGAAATGCAGCTGTCAGCTGCAAGCCACACAGGCGAGCCAAGGGGCTGCCCCTCAGCTGCTTCTTTGCACACATTTGTTTCACTACAGCATTTAACAAGATCCCAAGGCACCCTGAGACTTGAGTGCAGTCATCTATGTAAAAATACAACTACCACATCTTAACACTGGAGATTTATTAAGTGCTTTGATGTGTGCAAAGAGGGGAAACCACATAAGGTGTCTCATATCTGTACAGTTAGCAAACCACAAATGAAGTGGGACGGGAAAAAAAAAAATCCCAGGAATATTAGGCTATGAAGCACCTTGATATCAAAGACAGTAACAGAGAAGATGGTAGACGAAACAAGAGGAGCAAACATAAACATGCACCGATTCCCCACCTGCGATCAGCACACTTCAGTGTTAACATGCTGGAAGCCGTATGCAAGATGCACAAAATTAAAAACCTGATTAAAGCATTTCGAGACTAAACCCAAGCCCCCATCGTTTGCTGCTGCTACAGTCGCCTGCACAGGTGGTTCAGGACGGCTGAAAAGGCGCTTTGAAACGGTTAGCGAGAAAGGGCGAGAGAAACAGGCTGGCTAGCAGGAGCGAGTGGGGATCGGCTGCCGCTCGCCTGGGAGAGCCCGGAGGCGGAGGGGAAGGGATGGAGGGAAGAGGAGAGGAGCAGCGCGGAGGGGTGAGAGGCGAGGCAGGGGTTGGGGGGAAAAAGCAGGCGCTTTACCGGAACGTGGAGGCATCGAGGTGGCATTTAGGAAGGAGAACGAGGAGGAAATACAGGTGCAGGAGAGCAAATATGGAGATAAGAAGGCGGGAGTGGCTGGAAAGGGGGTGGAGGGGACGAAAATCAGTGCCCGGGGCCGAGTGGTGAGGTCTGGAGGGACTGGGAGGGGGTAGATGGGCGCGGACGGGGCAGCGAGGGGCGGTGAGAGGGGTCCGTGAGGGGTCCGTGAGGGGTCCGTGAGGGCGAGCGGGCCCCGGAGCAGCCGCCGGGCGGCGCAGAGCGGCGATGAAGGCAGGAGATCCCCTCGGCCAATCGGAAGGAACCACGCTCGCAGGAACAGAGAGATGAGGCAGCTGGAAGGGGCCGCCGCCGTGCCTGCCTAGCCCTCGCCGGGCGCTGGGGGGCGCTGGACGCTGTCGTTCCCTGCCCTGGAGCGGCGCAGTCGGTTGCCAGCGTCCGTCCTGTGCCGCGGTCCCGCTCAGGGAGGTGCTGGGTGAACCGGGGGCCCTCTCAGAGCGGGGCCCTGTGCGCCGCCGGCGCTCCCGCCGTTTTACCTCAGGGGCGGCCGTGCCCGACGCCTGCCCCTCGGGCGGTGAGGCTGTTGGATCACTGGAGGATTTCGGCGTCCACGCGTCCCTGACTTGAGCTAATGCTTAAACCCCGTTTATATAGTCACAGGTTGCCACCCGCCTGTGCCCTCTGCCGGTGAAGGAACCCCGCGCCGGTCCGCCGGGGGGAGGTGCAGGGCTGGCGGGGCTGGCCGGTCCCGCGGTCTGCGTGGAGGCGGGCGCCAGCCGGGGAGCGGGAACCCGCAGTCCCGCCGCTCCTGCGACGGCGCCGTTTCCTTGCCCAGAACCTGGACGGAGTCGCCGACCCTCCTTGAGTAGGAGTGGCGGTTGCTTGCAATGCAAGTGGTTATCGTTACTGTGGTGACATTTATTTAGTGTCTCCCGTTTTCTTGGAGCACCTGTAGCCGGTTTAAGTAAAAACAAGACGGCAATGAAAGGAGGCCTTCGTCTCTACCCTTCCACATCGTTTTTCAACTCAGTCCCGCTTCTGGTCTTTTGAGAGATCCTTTCGTAAATGATCTTCAGGAAAATTTCTTTTCATAGGGTCTCAAAAACCAGTCCGGTTCACTGAAATGAAGAATATGTTAAAGCTACTTAGGCTATCTGAAACAACCCTATTTACCGTTAATTCACGGTGTAAATAGGACAACTCTATTCTATGGAATCACCACTGTTTTAAAATGTAATCCCAAATTATTTACCACTACAAATCTTTAGAGAAATTAATCCTAGTTCTTCTTTTGAATACTTCTGTGACTTAGCTAACATTTAAAATTCAATTTATACAGCTGCTCCATGAGGCTCATACTTCACTCACAGGGGAGCTGAGATAACTACTGTACTTGAGTGAAGTACTGTGAAAGCTGTGGTTAAAAATGCTACGGTGTAATCTTGTTGGTTTTTTTCCTTTTCCCAAGAATTTAAATTGTTTGGTGTAGACAGATAACTGATTCGAAGTTGTGCCTTTTATTCAGCGGAGTTTTGCTACATGTTGTTGATAGATTGTATGGGGTGCGTGGGAAGGGAACATCAGTCACCGAGCTGAATTCCTGTCTAGATTACAAATGTCAGGTTAGTAATAAATCCTGATCTATCACCACTTGGCTATTTTTAGTAATTAGATCATGATTACAAAACAGAAATATTTTGATAATTGATCAAGTTACATAAAACCAATAATCCTTTCGCATAATGGCTTCTTGAATTGTCTAAACGCTCAGGACAAAGCGAGCAACTATCAGGAGACAAAGTCACTTTGCCACTTACCCTACTGTACATTGTGACCTTCAGTATTTCTTTTATTTTAATGTCCTGTTTTCCATTCTTTGGAACACAGTTTTCCTGAGAAAACACATGGCCAGTAATAAATCGGTTTCTCAAAGTTTCTTTGAAGTTGTATTCACAAAAAATCAGTTTTTACTCCTTTGCTACAAGTTTGCCGTGTCCCGGCATAAAGCTTAGTCTTGAAAAGTATCACTAGTCTTAAAAACCTGGATGGTAGGAAGGATTTGGGCTTCTGCAGGGCTACCTGATTGAGAACGGTGTTAGCTGGCATAGTGGAGGGATATGAATGATTTGCCTTTGACAGAGGAAAAGGCATTGCTATTTGTTAATTGCATAAAAGATGCTAAAGTCTATCTGAGGGTTCGGGAGAGGTCTGGATAAGCCATATGTGAGCTGATGTTGATACTAGGACATTAATAAATAATAACAAGTTTGACATAGTCTTTATAATATTTTATAAAAAATTTTCAAGGTGTTGTGACCCTTGTGGTGTTACAAACATACTAGTAGCATGCATGTTAAGTTGATGCTTAATCAGTAGAACAAGGTTCCCCAAACTTATTGTGAAATCCATGTAGGTAAGTATGCACATTTGATTGTTTGGGCTCTACAAGAAATAAATCTTTAGAGTTTTCTTGAAAATTATTCCCTTGATGTTCTGCCAGGCCAAACAGGTTGTAAGAAAATCTTGGAAAATTGCTAGAAAGGTTTTGCTTTATAAGAATATTGTTTTGATTTTAATAAAAGAACATTAACTCCATGTTTTGGTGTTGTGGTTTGGGTTTGTTTTGGTTTTTTTTACCATGCCTGTTGCTTTCTGTAACAATTTGAATATGATTGGTGAGAGATGAACCTAGCAAAAATAACAACTGTTAATTAAGCTTTATCTAGTCTAAGTGTAATGTGACAATTACCAGGATTTCAATTCATTTTCAGGACACTTGTGCAAGGCAATCTGAAGGGGTGGGAATAGTCTTATGTGAGCACCTCAATGTGCCCAGTAGGTCCAATTCATCCCAACTCTTTAAACAGACATTGCATTTCTGCATAGACATGCCCACGCAGTGAACAGAGACCCAGTAGATAGCCCTGGGTTTTTTCAGCCTCTGTTCCTGCATGACAATACTTTTTTTCCGAACTCCTAGCACACAACAGTTCTTTCATGTCCATCTAAGCCACAACTTCCAGCTACAACTTCCAACATGTTCTCTGTAATCCCCTGCCCAGCTCTCTCCACATCTTCTTTGCCCAGTCTATGTCCCTGTGAGTACCTTTGGGCCTTCTAAAAACATTAAATCTTTTCCCTGCCAGGGTACCTGAATCAGCAGCTTCTCTTCCTTCTCTCACCCTCTCAGTCCCAACTTCAAATTGGCCCTGGCTTCCCCACAGGCTGCTTACCCTTCAAGATAGAGCAGAGACTCTGAAGTGCCATCTGGCTCGGTGTTCACAGACACCTACTCCCTTGACTCCACTGCCAGAAGCTTGGGGTAATGGACACAAACTTTTGGGTGAGAAAGGATGGACAACATGTGAGCAAATCAACTGCTGTTGAAATGTGCTCCGCACAGATGGTCAGCAAGGGAAAGATTGCTTCCCGCCTTCTTCTGCTGAAAAGGAACTGCCTCAATAATAGTGTTTGAAAGCAAGAGGTATTTCCTTCCCCAGGTTTGCTGCTGGCATTTTCTGTGCTTGGCAGGGTTTGCATCCTACCCACCTGCTCCTGCCTGGTAGTGACAACACTTCCCTTCCATGTGACAAGGGGAGATCAGGAGAGTGAAGGGACACATGAATTTTTCTGCTTTCTCCCATCTGGTATAACTAAGTACTTGAGAGAAAGATAAAGCAGAGGTTATATATTCTTAATCCTGGGCAAATTATATAAATCCGTGCACCAGTTCCCAACTTGCTAGCATGCAGTGTTATTGCTGTGCTACTGTTACGTTGGTTATATCATTAGGGTCCATGATGAAATCTAATCATTCCACTCACCTATTTTATGCGTGACTTATGTGTGATGCTTCCTGTGTTTGTACAGATTCCAGATGTTAGAGAGACACAGATAAAATTAAACAGCTGATAGTCAGCCAGCCATCATTCTGTCATACTTTTAGGTAATTAAGATGTATACGTTGATAGATTTAAATACTCCCCAAAAGCCTTTGTGTTAAATTTCATTTGGGACTGAAAATGGAGAATCTCCAAAATGTCAGTTTAGCTGTTTATATTGCCAAGTTAGGCAAAAGAAGGTATGTGTAGCTGCTGAGGTTTTTGACTGAGCTCTGGTTTGTCTAACGTCTGTCTGCTCTGCGCGTGCTCTCTTTGGCAACCAGGGACCTTGTGGGTGACCACAGGAGAGGGAGGGACCGTGTAAGAGTGCTATTGTGGTGCACAGCCAGACACCATGCGTATCACAGGTATTGGTCGCTACCGATGGGAAATGTCAGATTTCCCAGTTATTTCACCATGCAGACCTTTCTATTTCTGCAGCTTCCTGAAGCTCTATTAATTTCAGTCTAAACATACTTTTTCAGATTTCTAGTGATTTCATGCTAGTTTTGTTTTCCAGTTATATGAGAAAGAAACCAATTCTTCCAGCCAACGAACTAATGAGAAAGAAAGTGTTTTTCAGTCCATCCTGCTTTTACTAACCAAACTGAAACAAAATTATTTAATTCCAGGTCAATCTAAAACATAATATTTAAATTTGCAGTTCTTGTGAAAAATAAGGAGAAACTATGCAGGCAGACTTCTTTCATTCCAGAGACCAGTAGTTTGGACGCTCCCCAGGACGGTCAAGAGCTCGTTTCACTTTGTACTTCCAACTGGAGGACCAGAGCCAGTGGCTCCCATGGGAGCTCTCTAACCACTGGGCTTTGGTGGCTTTGCAATGGATGCTCTTGCTGCTGCTGCTACTGCCACTGTCCTCCAGCGGACACATTTTTGTCTCCACTGTTTTCTCTCCTCAGACTGAAGCTGTCATCTTTCTGTCTGTCAGGTTGTCCTCCTGATGATCTCAATTTCCTAGGATTTTTTGGGAGCTTGTGGAATTGACTGTTTTCCCTTAGATTGTTCTTTAAATTGTGGTCTCCTGGGTTCTGATTTTTATTTATTCCTCTGGCCAAAAAACCCCCAAACATACACCTTAGTTCCCAAACAGAGTACAGTATGGAAGGTTTCTGCATTGGTAACAAAACATTTCTAAGCCAGTAGGCCACAAAGGTTCCTCAGGGGCCAGAGACATTTTCTGAGCTCAGGATAATTTCTGAACAACATCAATTTAACCTTTGCAGAAGAATTTACTTTAACCTAGAGAAAAATACTTAGGATAATTTAGGCTGACAGGTATGGAAAATCTAATAATAGGGATTTAAAACAGAACACTGCAACAAATTTGGGTGAATAAAAATAGGACAATCTTTTCTTAGCACTTTCAACAGTACAGATACCACTAGCAGAACAAGAGCACTGTTATTGCCTATTAACAGATACTGTGGTGGAAAAAGCTTTCCACTGAGAAGCTTCATTATTTTATGTTGCAGGGTAGTGGCTGTCATGTGAAAAACTGTTGCCATCATCCTAGCTCTGTATATTGTCCTCGTACAAATTGTACTTTAAATCTATAAAAGAATTTTAATCCCTGGTTTACTAAGAGGTTTCTTTGGTCTTTTAATTCTTTGCCAAAATATAGTTTGATATTTTAAAACAAAGTATGATTTACTCTTTAAAAGCATATAGGTAAATCTAGTTCAACAACTGCTCTTCATGCTGCTTGAGTCAATTTGTTGACAGAGTTGGAAGGACCATACCCTCTGGCCCATGTTGTGTGTACTTTGCAGTTTTTGTTTTCTTGAAGAAAGTAATTGAACAAATGTCTTTCCAAAAACTTCTTTGGTCAAATTATCTATAAAAATAGCCATTTTTTGTGACTAATGTGAAGCACCTTGCCTTGAATGGCTTGAAACGAGGATCAGTTCTCTAAGAAGCAAACCTTTCCATGTAGCTAAAATAGCAAGATGTGCAAAGCAAATATTGGCTTTTAAAAATCTTTTCCAGTTGTCTTATTTGCAGAGACTTTAGATTATCCCCAATAAAGTCATCAATATAAATACAGCTTCTCTTAACTCCTGCAAGTCCAATACAACTCTCACTTTTTAGTGGAGACCCTGTTTTAGGAGAGAGAACATGCATAGTTAATTCCTACAGTTGTGGGGTTTATATGTATATACCCTACAGCACTTCTGTTAAAGCCTCAAAGTGCAGTTTTCTCCTTATAATCATGGAGGAAACTTGTCATGGTTTAAGCTCAGCCAGTAACAAAGCACCACGTGGCAGCTCGCTCACTCCTACCCCCTGGGGCCCAGTGCAACGGGGAGGAGAAAATATAACAAAAAGCTCATCGGTTGACAACAAGGACAGGGAGGGATCACTCACCAGTTATGGTCACGGGCAAAAAACAGACTCAACTTGGGGAAAAAAACCAAAATTGATTTAATTTGTTACCAATCAAATCAAAACAGGATAATAAGAAGTAAACCCAAATCTTAAAAAAACACCTTCCCCCCACCCCTCCCTTTTTCCCAGGCACAACTTCACTCCCAAATTCTCTCCCTTCTCCCCCTGAGCAGTGCAGGGGGACAGGGAGTGTGGGTTGGGGTCGGTTCCTCACCCCTTGTCTCTGCCGCTCCTTCCTCCTCAGGGGGAGGACTCCTCACTCCTCCCCTGCTCCACCGTGGGGTCTCTCCCACGGGACACAGTCCTCCGTGAACTTCTCCAACATGAATCCTTCCCCCGGGCTGCAGTTCTTCACGAACTGCTCCAATGTGGGTCCTTCCGCGGGCTGCAGTCCTTCAGTCACAGGCTGCCCCAGCGCGGGCTTCCCCAGGGAGCAGCGGCCATCTTGGGGGGCATCCACCCACCACACAAACCCAAACCACTTGTATGTGGAGTTAATGGGGCCAAATAAAGCCAGGAACCCAGAATGTGCTTAGGAGGGTAAATCTGCTTTCCTTGGAGTACTTTCCCTTCATTTTTCTGTGGAAGGTCAGCGGGGATACAGCAGAACACCCTGGGCAGCTGTGGGTGACAACAACCAGTAGGAGCAAATGGATGAAGCACTTCTCCAGTCTGGGTATTTGTTGGTGTCTCAAAATCTGTAGCAGAGCCAAACAGCTGTGGAAATGTTGCTATGTGCAAGGAAAGAGCAGGGCATGTCAAGGGAGGAGAGTTATTTGTGGCTCCCCAGGCTGGTCATTGCTTTGCACTCCCACCTGGAGGGCAACCTTCATCAGGGGGATGCCAGTTCCATGGTTTTTTGCCGCTTATTATTCAGGTATAATAAATCACCACTAGAAAAATATATCTAAAAGCTCACCATAGCTATCCTGACAATGTACAAAGTAAAAAGGAGGGCTATATCTCAAGCCCTGAGGAACCGTTGTTACTGACACAAGTCGGGAAAGACTATTCATGAGGACTGTGGTAAGGGAACAGGCCCCTTTGGGAGGGCGTCCAGAGCACCTACGAGTTCAGCTTCACCATACAGCTGTACTGATCTAACAGTTCTCCACTGCTGGTGCTCTAGCTTCAGCCTTTGTCCACATACCTGGCATCAATACTGCTATGTCTCTGATCCCATGCAGCATGGCACCAATGGGCACAGTCCCATGGCATCTGGACACAGCAGCCAGAGCTGGGTACTGGTGATGGGGTTTGTCAGTACCCCCAGGCTCGATAAAGGGTGAAGCATGCTTAGGGTTCGTCCAGGAGGTCTAGTTGGGAGTGAAGAAGAGGGAGAGGGGCCAGACACAGCCCTGGAGACCAGGCTGCAACGCCTTGTGGAGGTTGGAAGCTCTTTTGCTTCCTTTTTCTCTTATGTGTCTTCAGTTGTTTCTTCCTGAGCATATTCCTTTTCTTTTTTTTTACTTGCTAGTCCCCTCTGCTGTGTTTTCATGCGCAATAATGATTTTTTTCTCTTGAATTTAGGGAGAATAATTATTTCTGATTAATAGGCCAGTAAAGCAATGAAAAGTGAAAAATTTCAAGCACTTTTGCTTATTGATGTGAGAAGGTTCCTAGAAACAGCCTTGTCCAGTTGTACTGCATGAACTCACTGATTCTGAGTAAACTAACATGAGATTGCAACAAGGTATGTGACAGACTCCTCATCCTGCCATTCGTACTGCCAGCTTGGAAATGTCAAGACCTTAGGAAATAACATGAAACATTCTATCTTGAATAGCACTTTGAAAATCACACTGAGATTTTGAAACAAATCCGCTCTGTCTTTTTTGTCTTTACTGTTGATTACTACTATCAGCAACTCTGTGCCTGCCAGGGAGAGAATATTCAAGCTGAAACTGCATTTCTTGCTTGTGGTGGAAAACCCAAAGACTTCAAACACCTGACTTGCACACAAAAGGTGAAGGGCACCATGGAGTGCTGTGACTGTTAGAAAATGAAGAAGCTTCTCATAAATTATAAATAGACTTTACATCCTTCTGAAACGTGGAAAAGCTCTTTTAAACAGTTATTAAATACATCTAAAAAGTAGCCGTTTGCTCCAGGATGCAAGATATGGAGGAGCAGCCAGCCAGTGGGATGCGGAGGCAAGGAGGCTGGGGGACGGGGTGGCCTCCCTCTCCCCCTGCCCCTGAACTCCTCAGCATATTCCTCTGCTGTCCTTAGCTCTCTCCTGATCAGATATGTCAGATAAAATGCTTCTTTTTATTGTAAGCTTATACTTCATTCTGTTTTTATTATTCAGTGCTACATTCTCCCAACGCATAGGAAACAAAAAAATGCACCGTGTTTGTCTTTGAGAAATTATACTTTAAGCATAAGACACGCTTGAAGAAATGAGAGGAGAAACAAAAGAGGAGAGAGAGAAACATAATAAGATGGTTTTGTTTTTCAGAACATTAGATTTCATTTATGATTTTGGCCAGTTCTTTATGGATGGGATTCATCTCAGTACACTTTAGTTGCTTAAAATACAGGCATCTGTCCTAAGATAGGGAACTGGGCCACCCATAACCAAAGGAAAGCAGCAGATACCTCCAAAGGGGGATTTATCCCTTTAAGTAAGGTACGTGTCCAAAGAAGGTGGTAGGATGGACCCTGTAGGGATCCCTGTCTTTCTCCATTGACTCTAAAGGAAGCCCAGGTGATTTGCTTAGATTAAGTACTTACTTTTCACATGGCAAGAATAATCCCAACCATAAATAATTTTACTTCCTACTGAAACTTTAAAGAAAACTGGATTTAAATTTTTTTTTTTCTTATGTTTTTCACATTTCCATTACAGGGGAAAAAGTCCATATACCCAAAGAGACATTTTTATTCCGAATGTCCATCACAGGGAAAGGTGTACCTATATGGGCTGGTGCCAACTGCCTGTCAGCCAGTATCTCGGGGCCAGGCTCTAAAGCGTGGCTGGTGCCTCTGCTCCTGCCCTCTTCCCTCACTGCTGTGAGGTCTGTGAAGGGAATATATGCTGAAGTGCTAGCAATTCCTGTCCTTTGTGTGTATTACGGATATGCCTTGGGCCTAAGAAATGACAACCACAGGACCTGTGATGACTTGAAATAGCACGCACCAGTGCTATCTACCCTCCAGCCAGCATGGGACGAGTGATGCATTATAAATCCAGATCCTTTACCAGTGGAGAGATTAAAGAAGCAAGAAAGAAGTTTCTTAATCCCTGCCTCAAGCGGTTTAAAACCTCCTTCTTGCTTGGGGTCCTACATAAATCAAAACACAGGACTGTCTATATTCTGCAAATAAATCTTCCTTGATATTTACTTCTCACATAACTTCTCTGTAACAAAATCTGAATTCCCTACCAAATATGGTAATAAAACGTCAACCATTCTATAATTTAGTAGCATCATAATAATAATAGTTTCTTCAGTTATATGTCACTCTTTTAGAGAGCACTTGACATACTGCTTACACATAAAAATTAAAATTAATATCTTAATATAACATCTAGTCTTTTATTTCTTAATATTGAAACCACTAAATATAAACCATCTGTACAATAGTTAATCATGCATGAATACAAACCAAATGCAGATTAAATTAGCCTGAAAAAAAGTCTCACACAAGTAATTTCTGCATGCACTTGAGGAAAATAATTTCAAAAAATGTAAGTATATGAATTATTTCTGCTAGAGTGAACAATCATAGTAATGGCAGAGGACACTTAGTACTGAGCATTGTAATAGGATTGAAGAACATGTATTTTTTTTTTTTTTAAAGAATAGGAACTACCAAAAGAAAAGTGATGATTAGTTTATAAAACATATTTTGCACATATAGAAAACCTTCTGTTTGAGGGTGTGATGATGCTTTACAGACAATCATGAATTAAGCCTTACAAGCAGTCAGAGGAGAACTGGTAACAAACACATCACAACTAAAAATGTGCATCCAAGACAACCTGCCATTCTGAAAACTGGAATCAAAGTGCCACAGGTTTCAACAAAGACACCAAAAAACAGTGGCCAGTTCTGTGCATGAGCTGGTGAGCGCCATTTTGGAGCTGCTCCATCACCACGTTTCCTGTGACTGCACTGTACCCCACACACCACCCTGCCCCGTGCTTGCTGCTGTGGGCAGTTACAGGCAAAGCTTGTGCTGAAATGCAAAGCTGTGACTCAAGTTGCCATGTTGTCTTTAGCTTTAAATTGGAAAAAACCTAGTGCTCACAGCAGTGATCCAGAGCTTGAGCTAATTTGAGGCCGACTCAATACATCCCCATGGGTGGACACAGCTTTCAGGTAGGCATCTTTACAGTGACCTCAAAACCTCAAATCAGCCCTTCCACATCATTTGCACCCCTACTGTAAGGAGGAGTCCTTTCTAGCCCATGTTCAGATAAACCAGTGCCACCAGACTTCTGATGTTAAGTAACTGTAAAGACTTTGACGTTTGGTTGCAAACCAGACCAACTGAACAGTTGTTTAATCAAACAAGTAAAGAGTTGTTTGCCAGCACTTTAAGAATCCCAGTCTTCTCTTTTCAGTGGCATGAACTTTTTCTGCCATGAACTTAACCTGTCACAATTTTCTTTTACTGTGCATATTTGCTAATGCCAGAAGCCCCGGCAGAAAGACTTCACAAATCAAGCCTTTGGCAGGTTGCAGGCTGGGTCTCATTCACACCTACACCTCGGTGCCTCGGGGGACATGCTGTCTTCTCCAGCTGAAGCACACAGGTATGTCTTTGCTTGCTTCCCTCAGTCAGTTGTGTTCATTTCCAGCTGAAACACTTGGCTGTCTGAAACCCAGGTAAGACCTCTTCAGTATTTAATTTTCCTGCTAAGCCGGGATGTCGGGGTTTTGCTGGTCCTTGTTCCTCTGTTAAAGGGAGTCATGTTTAAAGATTATCATTGGTATTGAATATCACAGTGTTAGACAGGGTAGGGACTGGGACGTGCACCTACCAAGATTATTCTTACCGTAGATACCTATATTTCACTACAGTGCTGTCACAGTGGTTGCAAGCTTAAGTCATCTCTGAGTCTGTCCATTATTCTGACAGAGCACAAAATTTTAAGTCCAACACAGCAGGAATTTTTTTGCTCAGTTTTGCCTCAGACATGGGCTCTGCTGCCAGCTCGCTCTGTAGCCAGACAGCCAGGCGCAGCTGCATGTATGATTGCCGGCATCGTCTGCCCGTCACACGCCAGGCTCTCTGCGGTCGTGGCAGGTGAAAGGAGCTGAAGCAGCATGAAAGGCTGGTGACCCTTGATAGCTTTCCCTATCTGTGGTTGCCAAAACAGCCATCTAGGTTATGGCTGTTATGTCATGTGCTGTATAGAGCTGCATGAATCAAGCCTACGTGGAGCCTGTAACATCTGAAACACTTTGAATGCTTTTGCGTATGTTCCCCCTACTCTGGGGGGTGGTATTTCATCTAGCTCATTCAGCACAGCGACAGCTGTATGAAGGCGAGGAACAAGAACAGAGCCAGGAAGCGGCACTTTGGGCTGCTCACACAGGGATGCCGCAGCAGCTGGAGCTGCATCAGGGCGCGCTGGCCCTGCTGGTGCCCGCAGATGGAGGAGGTGGAAGGTGCAAAGGTGGGGGGCAGACTGTGATTTGGGAGCTCTACTTTGTGGCAGGATGATGGGTTTTCTTTTATACCCATGGCTGCCTTCTGTTTTTCCAACAGAGGTTTTGTGTTGGCAAGCCTTAGTTTCCTCCAGGTGAGTAGGAAGAGGAAGGATGTGAAGTAAATGCCACAGTGAACATCCCTTGGGTTCACACAGATTCCCCTGTACGAGTATTTTGCGTTGATACTGACATTACCTGTTTTTCTTCACCGCACTTTAAGATGTGGTTATAATCTTGTTTCTGCCAAAATTCATAGCACCTGTCAGGCATTTCTCAGTGGCATCTTCATTAGGACCTCAGTTGCTGTTTTAAGTTAATGAAAAAAACCAAGAACCTCCAGAGAAGGAGTTAGATCTCTGCAAACAGCCCTGCTGAATCTAGTTAGGATTAAATAGCTTTTATGTGAATACTACAATATATTTGCTGATAGCATTCTGGTTTTATTTTATACTAAGTGTGAATATGTTTTCACAGTCTTCTCCAAAAGCCCTTGTGAGGTGTCCCTCTGCTTTCATCCCCGTTCCAGTGCCAAAATTTCCCTCATGAGAAATTTTCACTAGAACAAAATCAAAGCCAGGATTTCCTTTTAATCTTTATATTTTTATTATGACTCTGACACTTTATTAAAGGCTAGTTCTGGGCAAGCCTACCCATAAGGGGTGCCTTGGTGAGACAAAGTGCTGAGTGACCCACCAGTTCTTCTCTTGCAGTGGTACCAGTTTGAATTTCACAGGGAGATATGAGGCTGGAGCTGGCCATCCTGTTACACCTCAGTAAGTACAGTTACAGTTACTCAGGCCAATTTTGAAATATTATCATGTGATTTACATATTTCTTCAAGATTTTGTTAGAGTGCTTCTTTCAAGTATGCTATTAAGACACATGTGACAGTGAGTCCTTATTCCCCACTCTCCTGCCTAGGAGTCCTGAGTGGTAAGAAACCTTTAAGTACAAAGAAAAGATACATGTTGTAATTGGTTCTGAATCAGGTCCTGAAAGGGGCAATCAATATCTGCTAATGAATAATGAGTGTGTATCTACATAAATAAAGAAGAGCAGGCTAGCCAAACTTAATGCATTGCTTTATACCTAAAGAGTCAAGTGTCACTCACAATCTGAAGTATTGCCTGAGCCATAGACTGAAATCTGGCTGTAAAATACTGTATTTTTACTGTTGTAATTGCATTACTGTTTCTAGTGTTCTGTGGGATCTTCATGTATTGATTGTTGTTTTTTTTTAACTGCACTTTTTATAACAAGTTGAGCCAAGTAAAGCTGAACAGATAAAGCCTCCAAGGTACCCATTCCTGTTCAGGGTTTCAGGACAGAACTTGTTTAAAAGGACAAGCCCTCTAAGGGAAGTCTTAACATAATGAGGAAAATATTTAAAGTTGTTTCAGGCAAAATAAACAAAAAGATCCTGCAATTATTTAGCAAATTCAGAATTATTCTGTTTAATTATTAATGACCCTTCCATCGGTCTGAATGAAGGGTTCTGGGACTAGACCAAGGGGTTCATTGCAAATCATCAGAAAACCTGAGGGATCCCTGATGTCAATCCTGGTCTCAGCTCCACCATTATCACTTGGAAATCAACAGCAATCAGCAGAATTAATGCAAATCTTGCTCTGCTCACAGAGACAATTGAAATACCTATGATTCTGCAGCAGGAGTGCTGGCTATGGGTATGCCAGGATAGGAAGTGTAATAAATTATTGCTCATAGCAGATTGCCATGTTTACTGGGCACTAATGTGCTGAGAATTTAAATTTTAACATAGATTTGCAATATGCTAGCTATACTTTTTGTAATGATTTTGCAGCAGGTGTGTTCATTACCAAAGCTCTTCAAGATTCTACTGAATGGTATTATTAAGGACAAAAGGAGTACAGGCAAAGGATAATTTACTTTTCTGCTGATGTTGGGATTTAACTGATTTTTTCTGGAGGATACTGCTGGGTATACAAAACAATTTAATCTCTCTTTGATATTCTTTTGCGCTCAGTGCTGATAAGACTCCAGCATGCACAGGATGACTGCAATGCTGGGTCCTGCTACCCAGCCACTGGGGACCTCCTCCTGGGCCGCAGCAAGCAGTTAACAGCCTCGTCAACATGTGGAATGAACAGCCCTCAGAAGTACTGCATTATAGGCTACCTAGAGGTTGGTTTGCTCTTTCTTTTTTAATAAACTGAACTCTGCTTACAAACAATATTCTCATCTGTCTAAGGAATTTTCCCAGACTACGAAGTTTCCATTGGAGTTGTCTGAAATATCATCAGACAGTGTGACATAAGTCTGGTGGAAAGCTATGCCTTATTGCAGCACATATGGAGGGTTTGGCAGCAAACAGCCTCCACAGTGATGCATAACTTTTCAAGAAGGAGAAACATCCATGAGATGCAAATAAGCACAGGGATTTCTGAAGGAGCTTTGCTCTGTGAGTCCTTTCCCCACTCATGCCTCAGAGGTTCCAGTTTGCATGTAGGTGAGTGCAGGACGAGTGTGGTCCTGCAGGCTGTAGGCACTGCCTTGATAGACCTTCGTTGGAGGACATTCCTACAGTGTTGAGACCTGAGGCAGCCTGTTAAGAGATTCACACCACGTCCTCTCATGTCTTCTGATCTAAGACCAATGTTGACAAAAGCAGGAAGCCATCTCTGGCAGAGAGAAAACTTAATGGTGTAGTCCAGTCTTTGGCCATGTGGATGGGTAGGCAGATCCAAAACGTGGGTGATCAGAGGGATCGCTCTCATTCCCTGGCCACAGTGATGGGGGCTATGGGAGACCAGTGAGCATGCGGGAGCCACACCAGGCAGAAACAGGAATTCCCTGTTGCACGTCCTGGAGGACTTGGCCCTGCTGAGGCCATAAATTGTTGCAAATAGAAGTATTTTCACTAAATACCAGCTTACACTGAAGAGGAAGTTAATAAAATACAGCATAATTTATAAACAATTGAAAATAATTACAGTTTATGACCTTCTGGCAAAATGGTGTGACACATTTGCAGAGTAAAGCTCTGCCATGCTGAGATGGCACCAAGCACTTCTCCAAGTTACATATTGCAACCATGGTTTTCTGCAAAATGTAAATACCTCTTTCCTCTTCTGAAATAGCCTGAGTCTTGGCACTGCTTGGTAGATGGGCATGAAGACCCATGTCAGAGACATTATCTTTCTGGCCCTCAGCTAGATGATAGCCTTTTATTTTTGCTTTTTAAGAGGAGGTCAAAGAGCAATAAAAAATTAATATTTTCACTTGCCTATACTTACCCTTTCAATTATGTAAATACACACTCATGAAAAGGAACAGCTGTTCTGCAATAATCCTTGTGATTTAATGCTGCTTCAACGTTGCCTTGACCCCTGGTGACTGTGTCCTGAAGAGGGTGAGAACTACAAATTCTGCTGCTTTGCAGAGCTCAAGAGATAGAGGCTTATGCTCTGACAATGTGTTCTGCTTTATCAGCTCAACTTAAATATGTGTGTCACCTATAGTATATCAGAGTCCCACTCAACTCAGTTCTCTTTCTCACTAGCACATTTTGAATGCTTTGCTGGAGGCAGGCCAGGAAGCTTTGGATCTTGCATCTTGCAAAGCAAAGTTCTTCCTCCCTCAGTTCCCCTCCTGATGACCTGTGTCAGGCATCATGACAAGAGCAAACCTTATTTGTGAAAGTGTGTGTTAGTCAACACAGCAAGCTGCCAAGAGCCAAGACTTGGCTGGGATGTCTTAGAGAAAATTCAGTTTGGAAAAAAATTGGAGTTCAACTGCTTGGTGTTTGAAAAGAAGCACTGCAAATCATTTTCAGTCTTTTATGTGTCATTATTTCTAGATGTAGGTTAAATGGTTTTTAGCCCTGTGATTGGATTTACTACTTCCACATTTGTTGAAAGGAAAAGAAAGACGACTCAGTATTGAGGAGAGTATAAAGCTGCACACTTCAGAGGCAAATGGGATCTGCCAGATTTGTCTTATGTGGACATGTACATGCTTGTCCTTTGGGGCACAAAAAGATTTTTATGGAGCAAACTTAAACATAAGTTGACTGAGTATCATATTGTATGCATCTATATAAACCAGAGAGTGGGTGTGCGCAGTCCTTCCAAATGCTTTGATAACCTGAGCTCTCCTTACCAAAGCTTTGTGAAATGAGGTGACAGAGTATTTTTTGTATTTCTGTCTCATCTTCTAAATTGTACTTTCGTACACTTGTCAAGCGTATACGAAGTGTGGTATAGAATGACTGAATATAAATGTTGTGGTTTAACCCCAGCTGGCAACTAAGCACCATGCAGCCGCTCACTCACTCCCCCCCCACCCAGTGGGATGGGGGAGAGAATCAGGAAAAAAAAGTGAAACTCATGGGTTGATATAAGAACAGTTTAATAGAACAGAAAGGAAGAAACTAATAATGATAATAATAATAACAATAATAAAATGACAATAATAATAAAACAATTGGAATATACAAAACAAGTGATGCACAATGCAATTGCTCACCACTCGCTGACCGATGCCCAGTTAGTTCCCAAGCAGTCATCCCTCCAGGCCAACTCCCCCCAGTTTATACACTGGGCATGATGTCATATGGTATGGAATATTCCTTTGGCCAGTTTGGGTCAGCTGTCCTGGCTGTATCCCCTCCCAAATTCTTGTGCCCCTCCAGCCTTCTTGCTGCCTGGGCATAAGAAGCTGAAAAATCCTTGACTTAGTATAAACACTACTTAGCTACAACTGAAAACATCAGTGTGTTATCAACATTCTTCTCATACTGAATCCAAAAAATGGCACTATACCAGCTACTAGAAAGAAAATTAACTCTATCCCAGCCAAAACCAGGTCAATAATATATATTTATCGTAACATTTAAAAGACATGAATTGTACCATACCTGTAAATCTGTATCTCTTTATGTATTTAAATATGAATAATTCCCAGGTGATTTCATAATACACAGATGTGCAAACCATTCCTAATACTTCTCCATAGATCCTGAGCGTGCTGAGTGGGGTGCCTCTCCACCCATCCCCTGCTGGGTCGTTTCCAGCCCAGCTCCTGCCACTGACTTACACTTTCTGTTTTCAGCAGCATCCCTGCCAGCCTCCCAGCCATGGACGCCATGGAGCCATGTGCCTCCTCTTTCAGCTCCCTCTTGGGTGCTGTGTCATCCCCTCTTCTCCCTGCCAGCATTCCTGCCAGCCAGGCACACAGCTTGGGCATCACCTTCCACTTTGGCTTATCTCTGAGTCCTTGCACTCAGGCTCTGCCCAAATCTCGTAGAGTCTGTCTGCATAGTGCAGCCACCCCTCCCCACCCAGGGCAACCCCTGGCACAACCACTGCTGTATGCTTCCTTGTGGCCCTGCCGGCTGCGATCGCATGTTGCTTGGACTTGTCTGCATGACTCAGCACGGGTCAACTCCCAGCCCAGCATGTTAACCTTGTCACCTGTCCTTATGTCTCCCAGTCAATGCCCCTCCTCACTTTCAAAGCCGTTTTGCAGACAAAGGCCTCTCATTCCGCATTGAGATATGGCTAATCATTGCCACCTTCATCTTCTGTTTATCACATTTTCAAACAAGACCCTTTCATCCTATTGACATCCTGATTTTCCTCCTTTGCGTTGTTTTTAAACTTTTCCAGTTTCCCTATGCCTACAAAAGGCACTGACAGTAGTTGGGGTGGAGGTGTCAGCCCAGACCACCTACTTACATTGTGCCTGGATCCAGCCTTGCCTTCCATTTGTACAACAGCAACTGTCTGCTGCTCCTGGCTGGGTCTCCAACCTGCTAGAAAATGTGCAAAAGAGAAATTAAAAAGATGTATAAATGATTTAGTGAGTGTTCCTCTTCAAGGCTTCTTCAGATCTTCAAAGGTCCAGTCCTCTCTTGTATTCCCAGTGCCTCCTCACTGCTGTCTCTTGCTGAAAGTTTCTACAGCCTTTGAGACATGAATAAAAGCTCAACTTTTAAAAAATAGATTTCTCCCAAGAAACTCTTGCAAAACAAACCCTCTGGCAGCTAAACCCAGAATCAACACCTTAACATATTTCTTTGCTCTTACTGAGATCTCTTCTCCACAACTGAAAAAGTGTATTTTTTATAGAGTACCTGGGGCAAACCAAGGCCAACATTTACTATATGCATGCTTTGTGCATATGACGATTTTCTTGGGCTTGTCCCTTATATATGAAAGCCTGGGTGATTACAAGCACAGGCACCCAAAGCAACATGACAGGTTCCAGTCTTGCAATGGCATAAATACATGTATATCCACTGGATCTTTAGAGAAGAGACCAAATTCATCTTTTATTCTGCTCGTTTTGTTTTCTAGGCCGAACAGAAGTGCTTTCTCTGTGATTCCAGATACCCATATAATCCCTACACACAGCACAACAGTCACATGGTTGAAAATGTTATCACAACTTTTGAGCCCGATAGGAAAAAGAAGTGGTGGCAGTCAGAAAATGGTAAGTTTCTTTGAGAAAATATTACTGCAAAATCTTACTGTGAGATTTATTTATGTATTTGGCATTCACCATGTTGCCTTCATGAAGAGATGAAACAAAACCGCATCTATTCTTTGATTCAGTAATACTAAGTGATTTAAATCTATTTGTGTGTAGCAATAAGGACTTCAGAAATTCTATTTTTCTACAGACAAATTTTAAGCACAGTATCTCTAAGAGCTGGCCAGCGGACCTGTGGCAGTGCTGTGTTATGCATGGTGGCCATGTATTTTTCACAGGGTGTCTGCTTTTCAGGGAAATGTGATTTGTGGCAAAAAGTACATTTGCCTATAGATGCATAAAGACAGAGTGGGTAAAACACAAGTATCCATTTTTAAAAAATAGTGCTTGCAGTGTAAAGCACTAATAATTTAGGAAATAATTAAATAAAGGCTGGCTATCAGTACCCTTATTGCCACATGTTAATTTTGTCACAAGCTTCTCTGTAGTCGTTTTTCACTGGTGTCATAGAATCATAGAATAGTTTGGGTTGGAAGGGACCTTTAAAGCTCATCTAGTCCAACCCCCCCCCAAGCAGGGACAACTTCAACTAGATCAGGTTGCTCAGAGCCCCGTCCAGCCTGACCTTGAATGTTCCCAGGGATGGGGCATCTACCACCTCTCTGGGCAACCTGTTCCAGTGTTTCACCACCCTCATTGTAAAAAATTTCTTCCCTATATCCAGTCTGAATCTACCCCCTTTTAATTTAAAACCATTACCCCTTGTCCTGTCACTACAGGCCCTACTAAAACTTTGTCCCCATCTTTCTTACAAGCCCCCTCTAAGTACTGAAAGGCTGCAATAAGGTCGCCCCAGAGCCTTTGCTTCTCCAGGCTGAACAACCTCAACTCTTTCAGCCTTTCTTCATAGGAGAGGTGTTCCATCCCTCTGATCATTTTTGTGGCCCTCCTCTGGACTTGCTCCAACAGGTCCATGTCTTTCCTCTGCTGAGGACCCCAGAGCTGGATGCAGTACTCCAGGTGGGGTCTCACCAGAGCAGAGTAGAGGGACAGAATCACCTCCCTTGACCTGCTGGCCACCCTCCTTTTGATGCAGCCCAGAATACAGTTGGCTTCCTGGGCTGCAAGCGCACATTGTCAGCTCATGTCTAGCTTTTCATCCAACAGTACCCCCAAGTCCTCCTCTGCAGGGCTGCTCTCGATCCCTTCATCCCCCAGCCTGTATTGATACCAGGGGTTGCTCCGACCCACGTGCAGGATCTTGCACTTGGCCTTGCTGAACCACATGAGGTTCACATGGGCCCACTTCTCGAGTTTGTCCAGGTCCCTCTGGATGGCATCCCATCCGTCAGGCATGTCAACCACACCACTCAGCTTGGTGTCATCTGCAAATTTGCTGAGGGTGTACTCATCCCACAGTCTATGTCACTAATGAAGATATTATCCTTACAGCTTCTCTGTGAAGGCATGCTAGAAAGAATTACTCTATCTTATTTGACATATGGTGAATATGTAAAAAATATTTGACTGGTTGAAAATTAAGGCATAGAAAAATTAAGATAATATGTTACCCCTATTTTGGGTATCCAACTAAAACTTCATAAGCCTTGTTTTCTTATGGAGTTTAGCAAGGAACTGTCACCAGTTTTGGACGCTACTGCCAATAAAGCAGTGGGCCAGCTGTTAGAGTATCTTTTCTTGCTCTCCCCGTCTTTCTTCTGGGATGAGATCTCATGCACAGCCTGGTCAGCAGGAGCTCTGGGATGCTGCATGCAGATGTGAACAATGGGGATATCAGCTGAGCTCCTGCAACTCTCTACAGAGAATGTGTGAATTGGGGGGGGGGGGGGGGTGTTCCATACTTGTTGCAATTTTGGAAGATGCCTGGTGCAATAGCTCTGCTCATGACAAATTTCAGGTCTGGGAATATAGAAGGGTTTAACAGATCTGTTTAGCATGAAGAAAAGCCCATATTTTTATTGAGTTTTGTTTTTCCTTAGAAATAAGCAAAAAATTTGGATGGATTTTAAAAAAAATCTATCTGGATACAGGAAGATATAAATCCAGAACCTTACCATCACCATCACCTACAGTCTGAATGATCTGAACAGGACCTTTAACCATCTCCTGCAGTCTCAGTGACATGCAACATTGCCAGTGCCAGTGCTGGAAAGGCAGTGCATCTCATTACCCCCAAGAGAATGATCCAGCTGCATACCAAGTTTGTGCACAGGGGATGCCCTAAAGAGCACAGCTACTGTGCTGGAAAAGCCTCTTGAAATTCCCCACGGGAAAGCTGTCTCAGCAACCCCTCCAATGTGCGCATTGTGCTCTTCATTTTCATTCTCTTTTCAGGCATTGACCATGTCAGCATTAGATTGGACCTAGAAACTTTATTCCAGTTCAGCCATCTTATCCTGACTTTTAAGGTACATCTTTTACCAGAGCTTTTATGTAATGTTATACACTAATTACTTAACCACAGGAATAAATCTGCTTAGAGAGGCAGTGAAAGCTCCATCTTTAGAGGTTTGTAAGAACAGGTTAGATAAACACCTGTCAAGTATGGTTAAGTTATAGTTGATCCTGCCTTAGGGGAGGAGGACAGACTGAATAGCTTCCTATTCATGTGCCTTCTGGTCCTATTTTCTATAAATCTGAGAATTAAAGCTGAAAAAAATTAAATTGCAAAATTAATCCCTAAAAATTTAGGACATCTCTGAACTGCAGTTGCTCTTTCAAATTTAGTTCAGCCTTCTCATGCATATCCATTATGATCCAGATAGTTACAAATTTTTTTTCTACAAAATTCCTACATCGTTATGGTAAACTTCCTTACTTGGAAAGTAATCTTGTATCTATATGGAAGGTTACCCTTCCCTTTTGCTAAAGAGTGGTTGAAACGAAGAATCTGGCTTTTTCAGGGAATCACATAACCAGCACAGTAGCCCTGTAGTGAGCCTACAGGCTCCCAAATACAGAATTTTAATTGGCAGCTGTTGGCATCCCCCAAACAGGAGTGTCAATAAAACAATCCCCGAGATGTCTTATCAATGCCTGGTTAAGGAATTCTTGAAATAATGTTTCTTGCAGACATTTCGGCCTGCAGCAATGCTGGTTGAGCGCTCCACTGACTTTGGTCAGACCTGGAAAGCATTTAGGTATTTTGCACAGGACTGTGCAGCTTCTTTTCCCAACATCTCTTCTGGTCCAGCAAAAAGCGTGGGAGACATCATTTGTGATTCAAGATATTCAGACATCGAGCCCTCCACTGAAGGCGAGGTATTACCAAGTGTTTGTGTTTGTATGAGTTCAGATCATATGTGGCTATTTTTCTGGAGCTGAAGGTCTCTCGTCTGTATCCATCAGATCCACTTGCACAGATTCTGAGACATGAAGTGCTATTGACTTTACTGAAGTAAGAGGGAAAGACAAACACTGTATTTCACCCTCAGTTTCACACCCAAATGAATTCATAAAACAACTTGTACAAAACCTTCTAGTGCTCTTTCCTGGTTTCCAAATTCACATGGAAGTCCCCCTCATAAGAGATCTTGACTCTCCGTCACCCTCTACCGCTAAAGGCAGGGGCCTGTCCTTTGATCCCTTTGGTAGGTGCTCATCCCATCTCTACATCACTCTAGGGCACTGATTTTCCTTCCTCCTGACACATCAATCCACCAAAAGGTCTTTTTGCCTTGCTCAGCCAAGGCCAGGTTGAAAGGGTGAGAGCGCTTGCTGAATCAGGGCAACAGCCTTGTTCTTTTCTTTTATGGGATCAGTAAAGTGGCATTAGTAACTAATGGGTCTCAGGTGACAGTCTTTATATCCAAAAAGAATAGCTTCAGTGATCTAGAGAGCTGTATTAATTTGTTTTGCAGGTTGTTTTAAAAGCTTTGGATCCCAGCTTTGAAATAGAAAATCCATATGTGCCATATATACAAGGTATGGACAGTACAGGTTTTCTCCAGAGATACTTTGCTGTTGTTGCTTATTTTGTACACTGAAAGGGTCAACAGCTCAGCTGGTATAAATCAATGATGTTGAAAATTAGGTACCTAAAGATCTTAGGGAGATATCTGTATTAATAAATAAAATGGGCCAATCTTGTTCTCCAGCCCTGAGGGCAAATGGCACAGCTCTGCAGAGCTCATCCATGCAGCTAAACTGTCTTTTCTTCTGGGATCAGGTGGCCCAGTCCACAATGATTTTTGGGAGCAGTCCCAGAGGTGTACATGAACCCACAAAGGCAGTGGCTGGGAAAATACAGGTTGGCCCCAGCCAGAGCCATACCAAGGAGGGTGCTAATGCTTACGCAGCTGTGTGCCAGGAGTGGGCTCATGCCCTGGCACTGTACGGGTTACTGGTCTCGGCCAATATCAGATCATTTTCACTATTTCTTCAGTATGGGGGAATTCTTGGATAGCTGATCCAAGCTGAAGATTTTACACTGTTCATTTTTGAGTGAACTTGGGCTCTCAATTTCTCTTCTTTCCTTCCAGAGCTCATTACATTGACAAACCTAAGGATCAATTTTACTAAACTCCACACCCTTGGGGATGCTCTGCTTGGAAGAAGGCACAGTGATCCCCTCGAGAAGTACTACTACGCTGTCTATGAGATGGTTGTGCGGGGCAGCTGCTTTTGCAATGGCCACGCCAGCCAGTGTGATCCCTTGCAGAATCTGCGGGGAGATGTTTTCCATCAGTCTGGGATGGTGCGTCATTCATGCTGTCTCCAACAAAGGCAGTCCCTACCTGGTATTTTGGGGAAAGGAAGAGATGGAGGGAGGGAGAGCAAGGAAGATCTCTGATGATCTTTGGATTGACCATTTGCAACTCCAAGTTGTAAAATGTTTCAATACAGCTTCTTCCTATAAAATCCTGGTCTGGATTGCTCAGAAGCTGTCTCTTTGTTGGCACTACTGTGGTGTTTCAAAAGCAACTGGGACAAGACATGTTGATAATAGCAGCAAAATACCAGAGCTGTAATGGTGCAAATGTAATGCAGTAAGTAGCCTGTGGTGTGTGCAGACTTGAATGGCCACTTGTTGGGTGCATTCCACACTCCAGCTGGGCTCCGGGCTCTGCAGCAGGAGAGGAGGCATTGGCACGAAGAATAGCTGATAATGCAAAGCTAACCCATGAAAAATGGATTATTAAAAAATTCAGGAACATGATTGCGAATTCTTTCGCTCTGGGAACAAGAGGGTTTTTTCTCCTGGAAAATGTGTATCTCAGTATAGAGACATGTAGGGAGAGAGAGAGAGAACTTAAAAAGTTGAAGTCTCCTTTGATATCTCTAGAAGTACTTTTTCTAAATGTTGCTCGGTGGTTTTAAAACTATTTGGTTAAAGTTTTCAGGCATTCTCCAGACCTTCTACTCAAATAACTGAGAATTATGTCAGCTGAGGGAGCCAGAGAGCTTTGAATTATCCTGATCTTGCTGGCATACTTCGAGCACGTATCTCCTCTCCTCTCCTCTCCTCTCCTCTCCTCTCCTCTCCTCTCCTCTCCTCTCCTCTCCTCTCCTCTCCTCTCCTCTCCTCTCCTCTCCTCTCCTCTCCTCTCCTCTCCTCTCCTCTCCTCTCCTCTCCTCTCCTCTCCTCTCCTCTCCTCTCCTCTCCTCTCCTCTCCTCTCCTCTCCTCTCCTCTCCTCTCCTCTCCTCTCCTCTCCTCTCCTCTCCTCTCCTCTCCTCTCCTCTCCTCTCCTCTCCTCTCCTGTCACCTTACCTCCTTTCTGTTCTCACCACATTGCAGGTCCACGGGAGATGTATCTGCCACCATAACACTGAAGGTTTGTCTTGTGAAAGATGTAAAGATTTCTACAATGATGCTCCCTGGAGGCCAGCTGAAGGGACACAAGATAATGCTTGCAAACGTAATTCAAACGTATTATTTTCCTTTTTAATAGCTGGGGGGTGGGTGTAGCACAACCCCAGCCCAATGCATAATGGGATAGCTGGGTTTCTGGGAGGGAGATTTTCCATGCCTCATCTAGAAAAATAGATGGATATCCATCGGTGCTGTGTTGCCCTACAAGAAGGAGAGCTGTTTTATGTTCTTATTTTTCATAAAGAGAAAAAAATAATAAAGAGAGGAAAAAGCAACTAATGCAAAAAAGATCATTCATTGGTTTGCATAGGGTATTTCTTGTGAATGAAAGAAGAATTTTGACAAGGCTAAATTAATTATTTCTGCAAGGCTAAATTATTTATTTCCACAATAATGAGTAATGTAGGATATACAAGAATAATGTATTAGGATCTGTAACAAATATTCAGCTAGATCTTTCTTCAGTGGAGCAGTGTTCCCCACTGTGTATCAGGCACACTCACCTGCATGGGCACTTTTCCAAGTGTCAGGCCCAGTTCTGTCTTAAGTCTCCAATATTTCCCCCAGCTGTAAAGCACAAGGCCTGGGAAGCTATAATCTTGCTGGCGTACTGAAATCCTACAAGTAACAAGTAACCCTGTGTTAACGGTAGGCAGCAATGGTGGCAAGACCACAATAATAGGAGTTGTGGTGCAGAATACCCCACTGTTTGTTTTGTTTTCAGGGTGTAACTGCAACGGCCACTCTGGCAGATGCCACTTTGACATGGCTGTGTACCAGGCCAGTGGCGGGGTCAGCGGTGGTGTTTGTGAGGACTGTCGGGACAACACCATGGGGCAACACTGTGAGCAGTGCAAACGTTTCTTTTACCAGGATCCACTCAAAGTCATCTCAGATTCTCAGGCATGCCTCCGTAAGCTTCTCTTTTTTAGCTTCTGTAAGAGTGACTCAAAACAGGGTGGTTCTAGTTCTCTTTGCTCTGAATCCTATGGCATCCCCATGCTTAAACATTCATACAGTTGTAAAAATGTTACCAAACCTGTAATATCCAAACTGCCTTATAAAGTAGCTGCATGACAGCATCCTTGAACCAGCATTGTACAAAGAGCTGCATATTCCAACTCATTGCTAAACTGAGCTTAGAAATCCAGCAGGGCTACCATCTTTCTTGAACAACATCAATATAAATGTGGTTTAACCCAGCCAGCAGCCAAGCACTATTCAGCCGCTCGCTCACTTCCCCCCTATTCAGTGGGAAGGGGGAGAGAATCGGGAAAAAAAAAAGTAAAACTTGTGGGTTGAGATAAGAACAGTTTAATAGAACAGAAAGGAAGAAACTAATAACAATAATAATAGGATTGGAATATACAAGTGATGCACAGTGCAATTGCTCACCACCCACCAACTGACACCCAGTTAGTTCACAAGTGGCGGTGCCCCGCACCCACTCCCCCCAGTTTATATATACTAGATGTGATGTCACATGGTATGGAATACCCTGTTGGCCAGTTTGGGTCAGCTGCCCTGGCTGTGTCCCCTCCCAACTTCCTGTGCCCCTCCAGTCTTCTTGCTAGCTGGGCATTGGAAGCTGAAAAATCCTTGACTTAGTCTAAACATTACTTAGCAACAACTGAAAACATCAGTGTGTTATCAACATTCTTCTCATACTGAACCCAAAACATAGCACTGTACCAGCTACTAGGAAGACAATTAACTCTATCCCAGCTGAAACCAGGACAATAAATATGAATAGCAGTAGTGCTGTTGCTTCTGTGATAGTCAGGGATTACAGAAGAGGTGTGAAATGAAGCCAGAAGTAGTAACTTTTGCTAGATACCTGCCATATGCAAGAAAAATAGTCTTTCAGGCATAAAAGCCTTTCTTCTGAAAGATGAGCTAAATTCAGTACTAACATAGAATGGGAAAAATGCTCTGAGTATAATTTAATTGTAGTAATTGTTTGACATGAGAAGTCCTTAAGGAGCCAAGGGGTGATTACCCAGGGGAGTGGTGTGGTAGATGTCAGCTCTGCTGTGAGAATTGGGTAGTGCCTTAGGGAAAAACAGAATGCATCATGAAGGCAGTGTCCCATGCTGAATCCATTGCTTCCAGTAAATAATTCAGCCGTGACCAACTCAGATGAGACCTGAGGAGGTGGCTCATGTGTGGTATCCCTGCAACCCTACAGCTTTCACGAAAGCATGGGGCCCACTCCTCCCCAGGTACTCTGGAGAGGGTAGGGAATGGATGACTGATGCCTATTTCTACCCAAAGCAAAGGTGTATTTCTACCACAGTGAAGACTGTAACTCTCCTCCAGAGAAAAAGCACATCTTGGAAACATTCTCATAATATTTCTTCACAGTGGCTGTGCATTAACTGTAAAGCATCCAACACAGCAAGCACAGATGAATGTCTCTCATCTTTACAAGAATCCTGAATTTGTGCCTACCAGAAGCTCTATAATTGTGTTTTCATGCTTATATCTAAATGTGCTTTTTTATGTGTCTCCTTGACCATGCCTGTAGCCTGCAACTGTGACCCAGAAGGTACCTTGCACAACGGCGTGTGCGAGAGCCACACAGATCCTGCTCTGGGAACAGTCGCAGGCCGGTGCCCTTGCAAGGAGAATGTGGAGGGTGTCCGCTGTGACAAGTGCAGGGAGAACTACTACGGGCTGAGCAGCAGTGACCCTCTGGGCTGCCAGCGTATGTAAACCACCTCTTTTATTCTTCTTTCCAAAGCATTTTTAAGAGATGGAGGTAGTTGAATGCACACGCTAATGCACTATCTGCTTCACAAAATACCCAGTTTATAATTTAATGTCAATGTAATTTAATGTTCCTAGTGCAGCATCTGAAACTGAAAAGGTGCAAAATCACTTGCAGAATACATAGTATACTATAATAGATCAGTCTGTTGTTAATAGAAGGATTGTTAAATATGCAATTTAATTGAAAAGGGAGATTAAAAGACATGAAAAGTATTTTAGCATCAAAATCAGCATAAGGGTGAACAAAAAGCCACAGACGGGCTGTTAGGATAGTTGGACTCTGCACTGCTCGGTGGAGCGTCAAGATGGCAGGAGCTGCTGCCTTGCCATAAGAGCTTCCAGCCAGCCGTTACTCTGAGAGTGGCTTGCTGAAAAACACATCCCGCCCCTACTCAGGTGCACTGTGGGTTCGTGAGCACGTTATGCCCACAGCGTGGTACGCAGCAACATGCAAGGACTGTGCAGTGCGGACCAGCACACAGCACACGGCAAACCACTGCGCCAGACTTCTGCCAGTGCCCCTGCTCCCCCGGAGAGGAGGGGGGGTCACCCACCGAGGAAACGGTCCATTCCTCAAGGGCGGCCTGAGGGCTGCAGGGTGCCAGGGCACCTCCATCTACAGTCGAGTATCTGTCCAGAGGACAGAGAGTGCCTGTCATGCTGATGCCACATCTAAAGCAAACGTTAGCCCCGCTGCCATTACTGGGGCCTGCAGAGGTAACTGTGCGTTTCTCTCCCTGCAGCCTGCAACTGTGATCCCTCCGGCAGTTTGCCCTTCTCTGTCTGTGATCCTGCCACAGGAGACTGCCTCTGCCAGCGGTTCGCCACGGGGCAACGCTGTGAAAAATGCGTTGTACGTACTCAGTTTTTGTTATTACTTCTGCGTGCGGTTTTGGAAGTCTTCTCTCCCATCTCCCGCCTTTTCATTGCCAGAAAAGTAAACAATTAGTCAAAATTCAAAATTACTTCACAGCTGTATGCACCCATTTTGCATTGACACATCTGGATCTTTTTAACTGCTTGCAAACATTTGTGCAATCGAATTGCACTAGGAGGAGCACTTCCAGGAAGGAAAGGAAATGCAAAATCGTGTTCTCAGGCCATCTTTGCTGTTTACAGAGCAACTTGCTTGCACAAGTGAGTAAATACCTGGCTCTTCTTGCAGTGGCTGAGCACCCGTGCAATATGGTAAGAGAAGCAATCCCCCATGGCCAAGCACAGGCAGCAGGACAGTAGTGCTCTAGAGCATTATTCACCCAGGGGAGTAAGTTCTGATGTGCTTTACATATTTAAATATTTGCCGTAAAAAATCTTTTACTTTATTTTTATCCCAGGTAGGATACTGGGGTCTTGGTAGCAGTTTGTATGGCTGTTCTCCTTGTGACTGTGATATTGGTGGATCCCAGAATAACTTGTAAGTTAATGTCCTTCAAGTTCTTTCTTGGTTTTAATTTTTATAAACTTTTAGGCTAGATTTTCTGATTAGGTTAATAAAGTCTCAGTACAAATGGGAAAATAGACTGTGGATGTAATTTCATCATATACAAACAGTGTAAAGTCGGGTTGGGATTTTGGAAATTTATTTGTGATAAGGGGATTTTCCTTTTTCCTCTGAAGCCAACTTTGAATCAGCTTGAGCCAAGTTTTGTTTAATATAAAATATAAACTGCATGGCTTGAGAGAACCAGAGGCCCTAATATTAATAGAAATGAGAGGTGAGATTTTTAACTTAGCTTCCTACATCTGCTTTAAAAGCTGGAAATATCTTAATTTTTTTCTGACGTACTGGCTCCTATTCAAAATCTATAATTTTAGAAGCAATCTTGGTTCCAATTGGGCTCCTCCAGAAGTCTGTTGGGCAGGGGTCTTCACTACTGCTGTTAGACTTCAGACATAGGAGTACATCGTCCAATGCTGTAGAGCAGCTCCTTGTGAGCAGGTAAATCAAAGCTAGTAATCATCTGATGTATTAAATAAGAGTGTATATGAAAACTACCATATCACATCAAATCAAAGGTCCTTCTGATCTCATGTCCTTCCTCCAAAATTGCAGGTGACAGATGCTTAAGGATAGTGATAGATACAGTAACAGATATAGAAACAGATAGAAGAAATGGCTACAGGAATAGATAGTAATGGATGCTCAGGAAACAAAAGGATCTGTGCTTCAGGTATGGAATGGACAAAGACAAAGCATCTCATGTCTCCTAAGTGATGAAAAAGTAGCACTGAATAAATTCAGCATCAGAAACAGAGGGGTGGGTGGTAGGAAGAAGTTTAATAGGGGAGGCTATCCGACAATGGAAGAAACGAAGCGAAGCTGAAACAACGGTGGAGTTGAGCTGCTCTCGTGCTGTGAGGACCCAGCCATGCCACACTCTGACATCCTCCCTTTACCAACTCTTACCCTAGGTGCTCACCGAAGGACGGTCAGTGCAACTGTCTTCCCAACATTGTGAGCCGCCAGTGTAACGAGCCAGCCCCAGGCTACTTCTTCTTACCCCTGGATTATTATATTTATGAAGCTGAGCATGCAAAGCCCCTTTCTGGCTCTGCACCCTTGGTACGTAGTTGGCTTTTTAGGTGTCATACTGAGAGGGGATTCATGCAGTGGTGGCACAGGAGCCGAGGCTGAGGAGAGGAGCCCTTGTTCAGAGAACAGCTGGAGCAGCTCTTTAGCAGGAAAATACAAAGCAGGTCCCTTGACCGTCCTCCGTTCATCCTTGTTGTTCATGGACATGACTATCCCATAACTGTGGCTGTTACCAAGGGACAGTCGCTACAGCACGGTGTGACCTGCAAAGCTCTGCTTGCTGCTCCTCAAGTGCAGGCTGGTCTAGCATGAATTAGAGAAATTAATTTAATTATTTAAATTAGAGGAAAGTGTGTGACTTGCCAACAACTATCACGAACTATGATATTTCTGGGAATCTCCAACAGGGGAAGAATCAAATTCCTCCCTGGTCCATTGGATGCATTCTTGCTGCCTTATATAATGGCACTGATTGTAGCCCAATTTCCTCAAGAATTTGGCATCCATCTGTAATGTTTTTAGAAAAATTAATTTTATTTTTTTTTCCCCCTCAACATGGGGGTAGTTGTTCCCCATGCAGAGTACAAGTCTGGAATGCATCCCTTCTGCTGCCTATGGTTTTGCTAACATTTCTTCTCTGATGTGTTGTCCAGAAGCTATAGAGAAGGAATAATAAAAAAATGTTTATTTGCAGGTCACATCCGCAAATATTTAGCTATAATCACAACCAGTAATCATCCTTCAGTCCAATAATGAAATGGAAAACAGATGTCTGGGACATAGCTTATGAGAGGAAGTGCAAGTTAATTTTAAGGGAGTGCGGGGAAAGGGTGTCCAGCAGCTGCTGGGCCATAGTTTAGAGTTTCACCCAGCAGAGAATAGAGATTGTTTTAAGAATGTGGATTTTCATTTAGCTCCTTACATACCCCTGCTGCCCCTCTCTCATTCCTTCATAGGTTAAACCAAGCACTCTTCCAAGGTGTGACATCTACTTCCAGAAGCAAGGCTATGAGTTCATGATTGAAAATGGAAAGATTGTGTTAAACAGGAGCAAGAAACGAAGTGTAAGAAAATCTGGACTGAAACAGGTAAATTGGTACTTGAATAATTACTTAAGATTACACCAAATACTAAAATTTTATTTTGCAACAGAGGGCAAGGAAATGTCTGAGCACGTGGGATTTGCAGTCCTAGATGTTACAATCCTGACACAAATGAAATCATTTTTTCTGCTACAAAGTTGGGCTGGACATTTTACAATTCACACCGACAGGTTTGCTCTGCTATGTCCAGTGCCACTGTAAACTCAGGTTCAATGAATTGTTTAGAAGAGAAGACTCCCCATGAGAGGTAATATCTTTTTTTGTTGTTGTTTTGCTTGCAAGATATTTCTAACATTTTCCATTTTCCAACAAGTTTACCAGGACATTAACATGCTACCTACTGCATTTAAATGCTGTCAGCTTTGTCACTGTAAGTATTGATATTTATTTAGCTTATAATGAAAAGTCCAGCCATGTATGAAATCAAACTTCAACTGTTTAAGGTTTGTAGTGTGAAATCTTGGAGATACCAAATATACAGAGATGGATGGATTATTCTAGTCCCTCACATTGCTGTTGTTGCAAAGCTATCGCAAACTTTTCTTTATATGTGACCCTAAACATCCTACATTTGCAACAGTTCTCAGATTGCCAATCTCAAGCTTGTTCAGAAAATGAGGCTGACTGGTGGCCGAAATAAGTAAACAACATGGCAAAAATACTTCCTTTCTTTTTTCTGAGTTTGTTTTTTTGTAATTTGACTGTGTGTTGTTGAAAATGTCAGCAGGGTGCAATGCAATTTGGACAGGACTCGGCTGTGACGGTGGTTTTCCGACAGCCCAGCGCCAGTCGGTCTGTCACATGGACAGGACCTGGCTTCACCCGCGTTCCCAGCGGAGCTGGGCTGAGATTTACCATCAACAACGTTCCCTTTGCTATGGACTTTGATATCACGATTCGCTATGAGCCTGAGGTACTTGTGATGTCTTGTGTGTCTTGTGATGTGATAGATGCAGGCTCTATTTTGTTAATAATAGCATGCAGCAACTTGTCCCACTCTTTATATTTAAAATTAAAATTTTTTGCCTTTTCATCCTTACCAGCCAAGTATCATGCCCTCCACTGATCCCCTTAACCCTTTCCACTGAAACCTGAAAAATCAGCACTACAAGTGTTTTCTAAGCATCAGCCAAGATTTCACCATCAGGAGTTCGTCTTTTGGTACCTTTGCTTGGACTGGACTTCTGTTCACAAATAAGACACATGCAAAATGCAGCTCCTTGTAGATGGGCATCCTGTATTTCTAGCTGGGATTTTCTGGGCAGGAAAATGTGCACAGGCAGGAGTGATCTGAGTAGATATTTATCCAGGGCTTTTGCAGACATCCAGCTTCTCAGTTGCTCCAGCTGGGTTCTGAGATGTGTGAAATTTGTACGGAAATAGCCAAAATCTTATTTTTTGCCTGGACAAAATTTCTCAGTGATGAAGACATGTCTAGGCAAATCTGTTAACCCAAATCTGGTTAAACCAAAGTCCACATGCATGTCTTCAAAAACACAGGCAAGTGTTTTATTGGTAGCAGTATTTGTACATGCGTTGCTCTTCCACTTTGCAGCTCCCTGGGACAATCCCACCACTCAAGATCCTCCTTCCATCTATTGTATTCTGTTCTCTTACTGTCATTCTGAGGCAAACAAAACTCCCAGTGTCTTAAAACATGAGAAAAATTTTTGCAGTGAGCTGGTTTGATGTAGCTTTTTCCTCCTAAGGATTAGATTAAACAGTTGGATTTTAAAGACTTTTATTAAAAAGTCTTTTATGTTTTTTATCCCTTATTGGATGTGAGAGCAGGCAGATAATGAAGAATATCTCCAGGACCACAGTGTGCTAAGAAAGGAAACTACTCCAATGACTTTAACAGAGCTGTTCCCATTTGCACCAGCTGAGGTCCCATTTCTGTCTCTGCTCTTCAATTGGCCATTGCAAATACAATGCCTTTTTCACAAATAACATTATTTTTTTAGTCCTGTAAAGAACAAAGAGAAAATCTGTTTTGTCACTGCAGTGTGCAATCATTCAGATGGCTTTCATTAACCCCGGCAAAGAGAAAGTGGGTTTTTCAGATATGGAAAATTACCATAATTTTTGTCCTTTGTTTATAGTCCTTGGAAGACTGGCTAGCAAGTGTTGCCATCCAACCCACCAGTATTTTGTCAAGTCAACGCTGCAAAAACAAGGACCTTTCACAGGAGCCACAGGCATTGCCTCTCCCAGCTACAAAGAGGTCTGACTATTCCTGTCCTTTCGCCTGTAGATTTTCTGTGTACAAATCTTTTACTGAAGCACTGCAGAACGATAAATGTGTGGAAAAGTGGGAATATTAGAAACACATGTATGGTCTTTCCTGTTGCTGTCACACCACAATACCACATAGCCTCTAAGGAAGAGTCCAATGCTCTAGTCCTCAGCCTGGCAAAGATTTGCCCAAGCCAGGAGAGCAGCCTGAAATCCTGCTGGGGTTCATTGTTGCTTTGGCAAAGATCCAGCTGCAGCTATTTCAGTACAGAAAGGAAATATTGACTTAAAGTCACTGTCCTAGCCTATTTTCAAAACCAGCTTTTCAGCTTGGACCTATGTAAAGAATAGAGAGGACCCAAGAGTATGTGACCAAAATGTTGATCAAACAGGGACAGGAAAGGACAAATATGAACAGTGAGTTGCAAACTCCTTTGCTTGAAGTAGTAAAACCTGCCACTTTCAGTTTAATCTCACCAGCTTTAAATTGCACTTGGTGAATCATCCAGGCAGAAGGCATGCAGCTTTCCCAAAGCCTGCAAACAGTGGGGCTGGGTGTGCTCCCCACAGCAGTAGGGCTTGCTCGCGGCTGCAGGCTTTAGGATGCAGGCACAGAGGGGAGGGAGAGCTTACAGCATCCTGTAAACTTGCCTTGTCCTGACTCCTGGCTATAACTGTGCTTTATTTCTGCTAAACAGGATTGCAGTTCTGCAAACTCCAGTTTGCCTGGAGCCGGGAACAGAGTATTCTGTGGATGTGTATTTTTCTCAGCCCTCTGCCTCTGACCCAAAGGCAAAATCGTTCATCTTGATTGACTCAGTGAGTAGTTCTGTCACAATTCCCTTCAGGCTGTATTTATACCAGTGTGATTTTTTTTTTTTACACAGACTTACTCAAAATGTTTTAAAATCATTTATAGAGTGTTTTAATAGAAATTCAGGGAAGTATGCTTCTGCTTACCTCCATTGGCACTGTGTTTGCATGTTTTTGTATGGAATGACAGAATTGTATCTGTTTTAATTTTCATGGAGTAATACCATAATAGCTCATCAAGTCATACTTGTTGCATACATTAATAGTCAGAGTATGTCTGTTGCTCATCTATTATGAGCACACTCCACATATGCTGACAAGATGCTGTGGTTAGGGATGTAAATTCATGGAGTTCTTCATCACTTAGGTTTTTTAAAAATCTCTATAATTTGTCTGAATCTAATTTAAAAAACATAGATGTATTTAAAGATGACTTTGGAAAAGTAAAATTAGTTCTGTACTTTCCCGGGAATTGGATCCAGACATTTCCCAAGTTTCCACCAAGTCATGAACTGGGTGTTAGTTTTGGGTCTCTCTCTTGAGAAAAATATTTTTAAGTCCATTCCTCTAATTACTTCTGTAGAACTGGACGTGACAAGTGCTGGCCATACTTGGACATAGAACCTTCAGCTGATTTTTCTTTATCTCGGTAATACAAGTAAAAATTTTGGCCAGATACTGCTTTTGGAGTCATCAACATGGCACCTCTTAGAAGCAAAAACAGTTCTGAGTGTGTATCTGAGGTCTCATTATAATCTGACTCTTTTATACACAGTCCCTTTTATTTGAAGAACTCAGGGAATGTCTAGACCTTCAGAATAAATGTGAATGTAGAAGACTGAGCAGCACAACAGCAGATTTGGAAACACAGTGCTCCAGGCCTCTGTCCTTGCAATGCAGAGCACAGCAAGAGAATGTGGGAAATTCTGGTTTTCAGTATATCTAAGCAAAAATATTTTCTTTTCCCTCTTAACGCCAAAGCTTGGACTTATTCCCAGAATCAGCTCCGTGGAGAACTTATGCAGTGAAAAGGATTTAGATGAGTACCAGAAGTATCACTGTATTGAAATTGCATCAGAAGTTGGACCTCACGTCCTGCCCGAAGCGTGCGCACGGCTCATAGTGAGCATGTCAGCCCGTATTCACAATGGAGCTGTTGGTAAGGAGCAACCTGCACAGGCAGCTCTTTTGGACAGTTACTGGTCTTCCCTTGAGGTTGTAGGATATGTTGACTGGAGAGCTCTCAGCCCATGGTGGTGTAGGTAAGTAAAGCCAATCAGCATGTGGTATGTATAGACATGCAGGATACGTCCTGCTGAACCCTGAGTGCACTGCAAACACCTTTTGGTTGCACGGCTCTCAGAGTCCATCACACCTGATGAGCTTCATGGAGCAGCATGACAGGTACCATGGCAGTGCTCGTGTGTTTTCTGAAGAGAATTTAAATCAGATGCAGCTTCACCAGATGGCCAAAGCAGTAACTTTCCTACTTTTCTGGCTGCTGTAAAATGACAGAGGGTTTTTTAAGCCCTCTCCCTGGATGCTGCAGGCCAGCTGGATGCCCTGGCAGGACTCCAGGCATGATGGCACACAAGCTGATGTCCTGGAAGAGATTCACCAAGAAAACCTCAGTGGTGTCCCAGCAAAAGGGCAGTGGCAGGTGGGGTTTAAAGCCCTAGGCAGTCTCCTGGCCCCACTGTGGAAAGGGCAGCTGGGCTTGGTGCCTCAGGAGACTTCCCTGGTGTTGGGCACCAAGAAATGGAGCTTCTCTGCACTTCTAGAAATAGGAGGGGCCTTTCTGGACAACTTTGGTGGCCAGCTTATTTCAGGGAGCTTTGCCTCCAATGGACCTGATAGCATCTTCTTGGTTTGGGCTACTTTTAGAAGGACCACTGCCTCACTCACATATCATATGATGTGGTCACAGCTGTGCAGCCACAGACCCCCCTCATTTAGGTTTATGCTGTGCTGACTCCCCATTAGCCCAATTCCCATAGTGATGGGATTCTCCCAATGAAACATGGCACTTTGGCTTTCTAGTGCCAGCATCTGAGCATCCTGGACAAACACCTTCTGTGAGTTAGCAGACCAGCTTCACTAAACAAGTTAGTCCAATGTGTCCAGAAAGCAGCAAACAATACACATGTGCAGGCTAAGTACTGCTTGCAGGTTATGTCCAATGCTGCAGCTAGACATAGATTTATATCAAACCCTCCCAGACTTCAGGATATCTCCATTTTTTATCTACATTTTGCTATGCCCTCTTCTGTCCTATCCCGAATATGTGCTGAAGGCTGTGGCCTGAATGTGACAGCTCCAACACTGAAACTTGTGCTGGTGCTTGATACACCATCACCATCAACGCTACAGCATCAAATAATCCAAGCCATGGCCATCAGTGGTTAGTGAACCCCTGATGAGAATAATCAAGCTCTTTCCTTCCTACTTTTAAGTGTAAAACCTGCAAGTCTACTACAGCAGTCACACTCTCTTATAACCAAACCTGTTTTGATTTTCTTTCCCCTTGGCAGCATGTAAGTGCAATTCCCAAGGGTCGCTGAATGCCAGCTGCAGTAAACTGGGGGGCCAGTGTCCATGCAAAGCTAACGTCGTGGGACGCTGCTGTGACACCTGCTCTGCGGGCAGCTACGGCTTTGGCTTCCACGGCTGCTATGGTGAGTACGTGGCAGCCAGCACCAGCACCAGTACCAGTATCTGGCTCTTCATGCATACCCCAACTTTTTAGGGCTTTGAATCCATGATTATGTGGGAAGCAACATAAAAAATGTTTCCACGAATAATGAATTTTCCGTCCCTGCTGCTCACACTGCCTTAGAGCAATGTCAGCAATGAGCAGTGTTGGTGGGAATATGTTTAGGACACAGCTTTGCTTTTGGTGTTTTCCAGCATGCGAGTGCCACCCACAAGGCTCGCTGAGCACACTGTGTGACCAGGTGACAGGGCAGTGCTCCTGCCGCCGGGAGGTGGATGGTCAGCGCTGCAGCCGATGTCTGGCTGGGTATTTTGGATTTCCCCACTGCCGTCCTTGCTCTTGTAACGGCTATGCAGAGCTTTGTGACCCTGTGACCGGAGTGTGCCTGAACTGCCACGGGTTTACAGCTGGAAGCCACTGTGAAAGGTAAGTTGATGGGCAGCGCTGCAAAGCTCACCTAAACACTGGTGCTCTCTGAAACACACGTGTAGCTGGGGGCCCACCTACATCCCCATGAATGCATCAATGACCTTAACTGGAAACACATGCCAAAACCCAGGATTAAACTGGGCTTAGCTGCTGAATGGCAGGTACCTATTTGTTTGGCAAATGCATGTGGCAATGTGAGTGTAATGCCTGTGGAAGGACTGCAGGCATGGCATGCATGCAGCATTGCAGCAGGCTCCCTGCAAGAAGGCATTTGAGACATCGGTGCCATGGCACGATGTGCTTGGAGACACGTGTAAGCACTGTGTATGAGATACACTGACTCCTGCCAGCTTTTAAATTGCCAAAAGGCTAACCTTGTGCTGAATACTCATTTTAATACCTGCAATTATCTCTGAGGAGCTTAAATAAACATGTACTGTTTGATGGTTCGTATTATTTCCATATGACCAGCAAATGACTTTTCCCATGTGTTCCAGCTCCGTTCAAAACAGTGCTCCTCTTTTTTATTCTATACACTGGCAGCAGTATCAGAGTTCAACATGGACATCAGAATTAAATTCGTTAGCTGTTTAGTTTAGTTTGGCTGGATTGTACCTTGTCATTCACTTTTAAGAGGATTTCCCCAGGAAACCTATTGAGCTTTTCTTGCAGTGCTTTTGGACAATACAGCCTTTGGCTATTGTGCTTGTAGGTGGCAAATAGATTAAAAAAGGGAGACTGAAATACTTGTTGCCCTATGCCTCTGCAGGAGCTCCAGACCCCAGGGTGAGGGTAATCGAATAGCCAAGACTTTTAGCCTGGCTTGTATACATATAGAGAATTGTGTTCCCATTTGCCATAGTAAAGCAGATCGAAGGCTGAGGATGCTTCAGAAGCCACTGCATTGCCGCAGCTGCAAGGCCACAGGGGGCCGGAACGCAGAGGCAGTGGTGGTGGGCAGAGTGGTGGGGGTGGCTGAGCCTCCAAGGAGCCCCCAAAGCCCCCCAGCTTTCTGGGTAACAGCACAGCCACCACTGCCTCGAAACAGCTGTCACCCTGGGTTTGCAAAATGTGTCAGACAGAGCATGGCTGATTTCAATAAGCATGCTGCATCTAAAATATGCAATATTCTCTGAGTGTTCTGAATGAATCATTGCTTTTTTGCCCATGCCAGGACTTTCTAATGTCATGCCAACCACTCCTTCTGTGTACGTATGGAAATAGATGAATATATGTAGTGGTAGGTGAATATACAGAATTTTTACACGGCAGCTTTTAGCTGTCTATGCAAAACATGTGTGATACATCATATGTATATATGATCATTTAGATTAAAATTGTTCCAGAGTAGGTGAAAGTTTTCAGACTTTCCTTGAAAAGAAAACATACGGGTTTTTTTCTTTTTGCTCCAGATTTTGGAAATGCATCTCCAATTTTCCATTTTAGAACACCTTTGAAGCTTGATATATCTGTACCAATTAATGGGGACAGCATTACAATGACCTGGAATGTTAGATTAATTATACATGCACATAAATTGGTTCACCTGCAGGGACTGAAAGGAGCACTTGACAATTTCTCCTGCTTTGTGCTGACTGCTTTGACAGGTGCATGGATGGCTATTATGGAAACCCTCTGAACGGAGAACCCTGCCGCCCATGCATGTGCCCAGGGGCACCTACAAGCAATAGGTATTTTGCACGTTCCTGTTACCAGGACCCCCAGTCTGCACAATTAGTCTGCAATTGTCTCGAGGGATATTCAGGTATGAAGCAAAATAAGGACTGGGTTTTATTCTATTAAAATTAATGTAAGAGAGAAAAAATACTATCCTCTGCCCATCATCTGTTCAGAAGTGACAAGTGAGGTAATGGTAATAAAATAGGTAAGAAAAGTTAACACTCAAATTTACTGAAATTAGGTGGGGAAGTCCTGATGGAGAAAAGAGGGAATTGTGCAACTACTGTTTGAAAAAGGGATTCACCTATGTGGATACAGTGAAGCCATTAAATAATCTGATGGCATTCTCTGGAAACCTCCTCCTTTGCAGGGGCACTACATTAACCTGGTGGAGAGAGGAGGGGAGAACTGCAGTTGCTCATTACCTCTGAAAAACAAATGTTGGAAGCCCAAATTGGAGAGAACAGAGCATCAAAGAGAGCTGATAAGATTTCCTAATCAGAGAAAATCTTTCTTAGTATAGAGGAATCTTGCTTTGATGTTATGCCCAAAAGTGACTGTTTCACCATTCAAATGGTCACTTTAGAAATGAGCTTTCCATTCTCAGCTGTCTCAAATGCAGATATTTTTGCAGCAAACTGGTGCCTTGTTTCCTACGATCCTGTTGACTTAGCTTGAATATCTGCAGAGAAAACTGAATGGGCTGAATGGTGAATGATTTTCCTCCCCCTGGGCATTAGAAAGATCTCCAGTGATGGAAGCAAACCCTAATGGGAAACACTGCCAAAAACTAAACCAGTGCTGTCATTTTTACTTAGGTCAGGTTCCTTTATAAGTCAAGAGCAGTTTTGCTTGAGTAACTGCTGTAGGGCTAAAATGATCCCTGTTGGTACTCACCTAGGGGACTTCTGTCCTCACAAACCACCACAATCCTCGGTTCTGGACTTTCTTCCTCCTGTTCCTGCCCAGCAAGGCTCTTGGTCACCTCCATGCCACCAGGCTCATTTCCTCAGACATTGTGAAAGGCTCTGGTCCTGAGGACCACAGCGAAGGAGCAGAGTCCTTGGTTGAGGATGAGCCAGTGGATGAGGTCCCAGCAACACCAGCTTGCCCAGAAAGGTTTCTGAGATGCAGAGGGGTAGCACCCCAATAAGGGTGGGCATTGGGATGGCATGCAGAAGTAATTGCAATGCCAGCAAGCAAGGACAGAGTGTCCCAGAGCTCATCTGACCTGGGGATCCTCCACTGGGTTAGGGAAAGGAGGGCAGGTCTGCAGGGCTCTGGGTTGCTCCGGGAAAGAGCACCCCCCACCTTCCTGTGCTGCTGTCGGGGTGAAGGCCCCAGGGAAAATCCTGCAAATATGGCCAACTCTGACTACTGCCATTGAAAGGACTGCCGGAAAAAGATGTTTGGATGTTTTCTCAGAGGGTACCTATTTACTCCTACTGAGAGGATTTCCTTGGCAAAAACTACTTGGGATGAGGAGAGTGCATTTCCATCAGATTTCAGTGTGGGAGATGTAATTTAAGCTGATCGTAGGATTAAAGGGCAACAGTCTCAAACAGGTGGATATTTTCCCTTGGAAATGTGCATTTGAAGAGACAGTCTGAATCTTTTAACAGTATTATTGGAAGTTACATGTTTCACTTGAATTCCCATCAGCCAGCAAATATTTTTACCTTCCTCTCCAACAGGCAATCGGTGTGACGAGTGTCCTAGTGGGTTCTACAAAAACCCAGGCAGCCCTGGGCTTGACTGTGCACCATGTCCCTGCAATAACAACATTGATGTGACAGACCCTGAGTCCTGTAACAGGGTCACTGGGGAATGCACCAAGTGCTTACACAACACCCATGGAGCAAACTGCCAGTTCTGCAAACCAGGGTATTTTGGCTCAGCCCTTGATCAAAGCTGTCAAAGTAAGCAAGCAATAGCACTGTAACTGAGTAACACTACCAAGAAAAGTTTTAAATAAGTTAGGCTATAAGGAGAGGTTAGCCCTTGGAGGGACAGTAAAACTAAAGCAGATCAATGGAGCAAAATATGAGAATACCAAATATATTTCTATCCAGTGATGCAAATAAATGTTAACATGGCATCTATTGAATTCTTTGTCATCCAAGTCTCACTAAATCTCATACTGAATATCACTCCTAGGACATACTCATTTGTGAAATGAAATCAGTACCTCCTGTTAGAAAAATAAATATGCATTCAGCCCATTCAGGAAGGAATCAAAAGTAAAGGAATCAAAGATAATTGTTTATCCATGTTGCTGGCTGATGCCAACTAAGCAATGCTCAGTTAACCAGATGGTCCCTTGCTGAGCTCCCTGCCTTACCAGTTGTTTTCATTAAGTGGCTAGAATAAAACTATTCAGGCAATTTAATAGATTCCATGAGGACACTGTCAATAACTCAGCACTTTTAACAGAAAGGCAGGAGTGTAAGAAAAAGCAAGGCATAAGTTTCTTCCCAACACTTCTCAAAGACTATTTTCACAAATGTGCCTGATCGAGGGTCTAGTTTCTACAGGCCAGACAATTATAGGTATTTTCAATAAACTTTTTTTCTGGGAACATCTAAAATACAGTTCAAGCCCATTCCTTGTTCATTCTTGGAAGATTAGAAATGTCTGTTAGAAATGGTTAAGCAAGGACTTTTGGCTCCTCACAAGCAAGGTTTCTTATCTTACTTGGCTTACTGGGGTTTCCCACGCTGGATAGTGCCTAGTGTAAATCAGCTTCTCCTTACCCAGCATATTTAACATTTCATTCTAATAAGATTCAAAATTCACTACGCCTTCGTTTTTTGTGCCTGTATTAAAAGTACTGAACGTTCCCAGTAAGCTTGCTCAAAGCGATATATAAACTATTATAGAAAGATAGGTAAACTGTATGAAATTAAAAATGTGTTCAAGATTACTGGAAGTAAACCTACAGCATGGGCTTTGTATACAGCTCTGATTGTCCATCAGCTGTCTATATTATCGTCTGATGTACTTATGGTCCTTCTTTTTCCAGGGTGCACATGCAATCCGGCAGGTGTTTGCCCTGCCATATGCCCAGGGGGGGATGCAGCCTGTCTGTGTGACCCAGCCACGGGAGCTTGCCCTTGCCTGCCCAACGTGGTGGGCGTGACATGCAACCAGTGTGCCTCTGGCTACTGGGACCTGGCTAGTGGAAAAGGATGTCAGATCTGTGACTGTGATCCAAAAAACTCCCAAAGCAACCTGTGCAACCAGGCAAGAAAATTCCTCTGCTTTCTAGGAACCAGGGTGGTGGTGTTTTGGTATGGCATGGTGGGGACTCTCTTATAAATGAGGGTAGTTTTTTGTCGTGCTCCCTGAAAACAAGAAGTCTTTGGAATTTTGCAGTTGGTGCGATGACACTTTGAGTCCTTATATCAAACTTGCTGTTCTAATAATGTGGCTCTACTTGTAAGCGATTTCTCTTTCCCTGTGTGTTTCTTTGCCAAGGGGATCTTAGAAATACTTTGTAAGAAAATATCACATAGGAAAAAGCTGCCTTGTAAGTATATGTATAGGGAAGAAGGAAGTCCAGAGTCTTACGAGTATTTTTTTTAAGTGTTTATTTTCATAAAGTAGCAGCTATGCCCATTACATTAATCATGCCTCATCTATCAGAGTGCTAGACTACCTTTTCTCATCTTTAATTCCTGTGCACTTTTTAGAGCTAGAATGTAGAAAAAATAAATCAGCGTTTCAGAATATAGAGGTAAAATTGTGGTCCCATGGACTCACAGCAATTTTGCTATTGACTTCAGAGCACCAGGAGCTTATCCCAAGCTCTTGCTGATGTGCTTTCACGTTTTCCTTTCAATATGCTTTCTATTTGTTCTAGTTTATTTAATGGATTTATTATTTTTCCTAGCAAATGTAGCTCTTAACCTCAAAGAACTACTACTGCTTTTCTGAGCTGTACCAGTTATCAGAGCTGTAATTCCCTGCAGTTTAATTTAATAGCTGAATTCCAAAATAAATTTTCTAGGGCAATGTGCATAATGTACCCTTGAGGTTTTCAGTTACATATCATGTAGTTAAAAGTTGAAATCTTACGATGAGTACTTTGCTGCAGCAAAAATGAGAAATTAATCTGTTTTGCAAAGGAAAAAAATCCTCTCTGAGATCATAGTCACAGGATGAGTTCTCAAAGAGCATCTATAGACTGGAACATACAAAATCTTTCATATTAGTCAAGTAAAGCCACCTCTCAAAGTCCATTTTGTTTTCACAACCTTGAGGAAGATGGGAAAGGTGGGACAATACTGTACAAACCATGGTGTTCAAAGACTGCATGCAAGCACTATCACTGCAGTCCCCATGCAGCCATATGACATAAGTCACAGGGAGAAAAAGAAACTCAGTAAATAACGTATCTCCAGCCATATGACTCTGCAGGAAGTTATTTAATCCTAACTGTCTTTGCAGCTTACAGGCCAGTGCCCTTGTAAGCTAGGTTACAGCGGAAGGTGTTGCGATGAATGTGAGGAAAATTACTTTGGCAATCCCCAGACACATTGCATTTGTAAGTATTACTAAGTGGGGACAACTGGATTAGAAACTGCCTCAGAAGAAACGTTTACCTTTTATATTCATAGGGGAGATGGGACATACATCTAGAGAAGCAGGCTTTCATATATTTGTGTGTATGAGATGGACAAAAGTGTTTATATTATTTATCTATATTGTTCCTTATATGGTTATGATGGGACCATGGAAGTTAGAGATGAAGAGCCATTAGCCAGGCAGTCCACTTTGCTCTAAAACTCAAACACCTGTTTACTTCTTTTGTCTTGAAATGCACAATTGTACCTTTTGCATGCGTTAATCCCATGGAAAAGGAACAACTGAATGTAACTTGCTGTCCCTTTCTTGCAGCATGCAAGTGTAACCTGGAGGGAACCAGCCAGCCCAAGTGTGACAAAGCCACCGGCGCGTGTAACTGCCGTGCTGGTGTCACCGGCCGGTTCTGCGACCAGTGCGGCCGTGGCTTTGAGAAAGACTTTCCCTCTTGCCGTCAGTGTCATCTTTGTTTTGATCAGTGGGACACTGAAATTACTGCCCTCACTCAGACTGTTCAGGAGTTAATGAGGTTTGCTGCAAATCTTGAAGACAAAGGAGGACGAATGCCCAGCTGTGACATGCGCTTCAAAGCCTTTGCAGATGCCATTTCTGAAATTGAAAGAATTTTGAGACATCCTGTTCTTTCACTGAAGGCCCTCTCAGGCATCAAGGATTTTCAGGGCTATGTTCAGTAAGGGCTCGGCTGCTCCTGAAAAAATCCCTTGACTGAGAAAGCAGTCTTCCCCTGGGCTCCACCAGCCATCCCTATACATCACGTCCCACTTCTGATCAGCACACAGATGCTGGAATACTAAGTCACTGTTTTCAGTACATCTGTGAACAAAATAATCTTTATAGATATTATCTGTCACCCACAGGCATATACTTAAATGCTGGAATTTTCCAGTTCATTCTAAGGGTTTTCTTAATAAGCCATTACAAGTAAATGTTTCTGCTTATTTAGAAATTTATCTCTTGTCCTCTAAAATATTGTGTATCTCAGCTCTAGTTTAAGAATTATCCAGTCTGACTTCTGCATAACTGCCATTTCCCTTTCAGACAAGAAGTTGCACAAATGGATCCCCTTCACAGTACACTGTATGAGTTTCCTGACCTTAACCAGAACATAGAAGACATTGGGGAAGAAGCTGACCTAGTGTATGAACTTCTACAACAGAAAATACATCTGCATCAAAGCTTTCATTACTTGAATCTCAAAGGTAAGGCAACCAGCAATTAATTGAAATAGGTGAACATTTTCCATGAAATTTCAGATTTTTTTTCTTACCATCGAACCATACAATATTTCAGAGATCCCTAGATTTTAGTTTCCCATGGTAGTGCAAAAATGTAAATACTAACAACATTTTATACTGACTTTCCAAACTCCCTTTTTTCTTAAAAAGACATGATTTCTAGCATCCTAAATTTCAGATGCATGTGCCAGGGTCACTCCAGTCAGAAGTCTCATGAATCCTGATGTTTACATCAGGATTTAAAAGCCACCCAGTTTCACAGTGTAGGCTCACAGCTCATACAGTAGTACAGCAAAGGACTTTCTCCCCACTTCTGACTCCTCTTGCTCTTAGCAATACTTAAAGAATGCTGTACAGCCATGGTTTGTTTAATTAAAGCAGAGAGTCATAGTGCAACTTCTTAGTGTTCCCATGGGAAAATACATGACTTTATGTGGTAAGGAGCTAGCTCTCCATCATCAAAAAATGTGAAGTCAGAACTGAGTTCCTTGGCATTTTTGAAAGAATTATGCTGTCTGTGCTTGAGCTAAGTATAGTATCCATCAGCTGCTAATAGCAGTAATGACAATGTCACAGACTGGTTCCTGGAGAAAGACAGGGATGCATCAGTCAGAGATCTTGAACAGATGCTAGATCATCCACAGTGGCAGGAGATTGTCATCAGTATGCTCTCCAAAGAGATAGCTGCCAAGATATGAACCCCAGAAGATAAGATGCGCACCACAGAAGACACAAGCTACAGGCAATGCGCTCCCATTTACAGCTCCTCTGTGTCTTATTTGGGTGAGAAAAAGATTGGCCCAGACAAGATGGAAAAAAAAGAAGGAAAAGTCAACAGAATACAAAGCTGAGGGAAAGGAAGAGGGGAAAAGAGGGATTAATTAAGATTTAGGGCTCCCCTGCCCTGTTGTACTTGGCAGTGCCCCCAGGGCCGGCTCTTCCGCTCAGGTCCCTGCGCGAGCAGTCAGCACAGCTCTCCCAGGCTCCGCTTCCCAACTCAGCTGAGTCTTGTGCAGACTCTGAGAAAGGCAGGAAGGCAAAGAAACAATAAATCCCAGGGAGGTCAGTGGATGCACAGCTGAAGCATCCATGGTGCTCTCTGGTCACGTTCCAAACCCGCTTCGTCTTTTGGCCTCAGGAGAGGGATAAACAGCCCTATAAAAAGTACACGGGGGTGTGGGGAGGGGAAGACCTTGAATTTAAGCTGAATTTCTGGTCAGGGCCACAAATACTCATTGGTCCTGCTACCAAGCATCTAAGAGCACAGAAATAACATTTCCATCAAGATAACCAGCTTCTCCAAAATCCAGGAGAAAGCCTGGCTCCCTTACCCCATCTTCCTTTCTGGACCAGCGGCACGTCCTAGGTATGGCTCTGTCTGCTTTTTCCTCTCTCATTTTTGCTGGGGTAGAGCAGGATATGGCCACGTACACCATCTGGGACACATTTGGTACTTGTGTTCTAGACACATGTGGGGAATGGGCTCCCACCTGCCTCTCTTTGCCAAGGATCAGGACTTGGAGGCTTCCTCACAGGCACACATACAGCCGGCTGACCTGGAAATGTCAGTATCTAATAATGAATTAAAATCACTGGAAAAAACAAGATACAAGTGTCCTTAAAACAATGTTTGCAGTTTATGAGATCTCATTAAATTATGGCTTTCCAGCCTTGGCCCCTGGCTTTGCAGCCTCTGTGGTATGGTAATGCAGTGAGTACAGCTTTCTGGGCTGTAAATCAAGCCTGTGCTAAGACTCTGTGTTTAATGTAAAGGAACTTGGAAGCTCTACAGCTCCATCACAAACCAAGCACGAAAAACGCATTTGGGCCACTTAATGGAGAGCTGAACCACTGTAAAATATTCCTGTGATGGAACTGTTGCAGAGAAAACAGTCTCTGGCTTAGATGCGGAGTTACAGCAGCCTCTTGCCAGGTATTTTGTATTAGGAGCTAACTTTAAACTACATTGTTTCCAAGAGCTACAAGGTAAAATAAATAGCCCTGGTTTCACACGATAACTAAACATTGTTCAACTTCAAGCAAGGCCAAGGACTTTAGAGGCTGATTCAAAGCATGCAGGACTTGATGAGTGACTTATCATTGACTTCAACTAGTAACTGAGTCAGTTACCAGCACAAAGAGGGATGTTAATCAATGACCTCTAATGCTTTTTCACTGCTGACACATCAGTTCTGGTTCATTGCACATACTTCTGCCTGGGGATCTGGGGTCAACTTTGGGTTCTCTGGAGACCTGGGAAGCCTCAACAGCAGCAGCTTTAAATTATGTGTTTTGCAAAAGGCCTGAGTCCTTTCCTTAGTCTATTAATCTGCAAAAATTGTAATATTCTCCAACCTTTTTGAGTCTGGTTAAGAGAAAGCTTACACTAAGCAAACAAGAAAGACTCTTGCTGGAAAGTAATTTTTGCCTGGCCTACAAGCTTTACATGGAAATGCTTTTTTTTTTTTTTTAATGCATCAACCCTGAAACTGGATTTTCCAGAGCCAAAGAAAACTCATAAATTCCCATTTGTAATCTAAATTTTGGCCCCAGTTCAGCAGACATTTAACTTTTGGGTGCTATGCTGAACAGACAGCACAAATGCTTTCCTGACTCACAGAGAGCTGATCATTTCATAGGGTTTACAACTGGCAGAAACAGTTCTCCTGCCTAAACTGCAAAACAGCATAAATGGCAGGAACTTAATCAAATCAACAACAGCAGCAATGCATGAGCTACTGATAAATGCAGATCAACAGCAGTTTTTGTCATTAACGGGATCCCCTTTATACTTTTATATCTTCAATTGGCTTTTCATACACCTTGGACTCCGAAGAATGAGATGGGTTTCATTGTATTTGCATCTATTTTAGCAGGTTTTATGAGTATCAATAACTATTCCTGTTTGGCAACTGGCTAAGTAAAGGATTAAAAAGCTTGACTGAGGAAATGACAGCTCCTGTCCCTCCCTGCTGTCCCGAATCAAACACCAGTGACAACAAACAGAATCACCTGTCACTCACTATTTGTCCAGAATTCACGTAAATACATGAATTAAATGCAATGCAAATACAGTCAGTACTAAATCCTATTTCTGTTGCTACAGATGTCATCAGCAACATTAGGAAACACTCTGAAGTATCATTGCTGGCAGAACAGAAGACCAGTGGGACAATCCCTATTGTAAGATACTCAGAGTACACCAGGAACCACGCACTTGCTATGTTGGGCCATCAGGCCTTCAAAGCAAGCAATGTGCTGGAACAGCTCAAGGTGATCAAGATCCCTGACATTCAAAACTTGAATGAAAAGGTAGGTGCTGTGAATTTTGAATGGGAGCTGAACAAAAATCTCTTTTTTGATGCTGTTGGTAGGTTTTATTCTAAAAGGGTGCTTACATGCATTTTTAAATCTGGAAAATGGCACTTCCGTGGCACAGACATGCAGTCACATCAGAAACAGCTGCACTTTTCAGCTGTGGTTACTACCACCCTTCTGGAAGCCATTGCTCCCAGGGCAGACCCAGCACAAGGAACTGTTTAAGCACTCACTAGTCGTAAGAGAACATCAGTGTAAATTCAGAAAGATTAACCCCAACCTCCTCCATCAGTAACTTAATCTAAGCAGAGCAACTTTGCCCTGGAGTGGATGGGGAGTGCTCACATATCCTTTGCATCACCCATGGGAGAGGAAGGGGTTTCTGTCCTTGTGCAGGGCAGCAATGAATACCTGATAGTACCTTCAGCCAGCCCTGCCAGATCTGGAAGAGATCATCCATCTAGGCCTTTAGCCTCAACATCTGTGTCAAACTATATGGAGGGCTAGACATGGTACCATGTTGTGTGAGAGGTGATCTGGATCCATTAGAACAAGCCATTGACCCATGAGCTGGATATGGCCAGGGGTCAGTTTCAGCCCTTTTGCCATAGAGAAGTGAAGCAAGGTCTTAGTGCAACCCACAGAGCCCAACAAATGGCTGCTGCAAGGATGCTTAGAGCCATGGGCTGCCATGGCATCCTTCAAGCCAGGGGCGGGGGACCTATAACTGGCAGCGATATCCATCTTTGGAGAGACCGAGACCACCATCTCTTTGGGAAAAATCCCATCCAATGTTCAATGTTCATATGATGTCAAACATCTTCCTCCCCCCAGGAGTGTATCTCAGGCCCCCAGAGGAGTCCTGACATAAGCATCTTCCTTATTGCAGATCTGTGGTGTGCCAGGACACCAGCCCTGTATCACAGCAGCCTGCGGGGGAGCTTTGTGCTGGGACAGTCACGGACTCAGGCAGTGTGGCGGCCCAAACTGCAGCGGAGCTCTCCCTCTCTCCACTGATGCCTTCAGAAAAGCTGAGGAGACTGCTGTGTTGCTAAATAACTTGACTACTCAGCTACGGGAACCTGAGAATCAGGTGCTGTATATCAAACCTACATTTGTTCAGTGAAATGGATGGAGGATGAGATTTGGGAGGTCACAAATCTACAAAAACTCACCTGCTCCTTGGACAAAGAGCAGTCACATAGTGATGGACCCTGTCCCAACATCATAGACCTATCACGGTTCAGTAATGGGAGTATTACGTGCCAGTCCCACCAAGAGACTGTGGCTCTAGCTATGCCTTCCTCTTCTGCACAGCTGCCAAGATCTCATGGGTCATGGTACCCTGTGCCTATGGAAGTTAGTGGCATCAGGCTAGTATTGCCTATATTTTTATGGGGAAAGATTCAAATGGCACCATCTGTCAGTGGCCTGAGTACGGCCCATGCTTATTGCAATGGGATTACTGCTGTACATAGCGTTAAGCTCTATTTATACAACTTCATATTACTCTTATGTTTGTCGTTAAATAATTTTTACAAATAATTTCAAGACAAAGCTTTTCTACCCCCAGTGATGTTTAGAAGGGCATCAAGTAGTCGGCTGTACTGCACAGTAGCAGTGAAAAATAACTCAAGCGAAGTCTGGCCAATACAACATGTGCCAAGGAAGCAAAATGGACAAATCCCAAAACACCAGTAAAGACAGTTTGTTCTTATTAACAACCAGAGATGATGCCTGTTACAGTTATAGGCAAAACACATTTTCCAACAGAAATGTCATTCTGCTGTGGCTTTGTCCTGTCCCTGCAGGGTGCCTGGGCATCGATTTCCTCTTTATAAAATGCACGCGACACACTGCATCACAGCTAACGGGTTTAGAAATGAGCAATCGGGGCACATGGCTGGAGCCCCAGGACACAGAGGGGCAGCAGCAAAAGGCATCTGCCGAGGCGGTGAGCGCCAGGCTGCCGGGACATTGCCTTTGGCACTCACAAGCCTCAGGCACCTCTGTGATGAGTGAAGTATTTTGAGATGTTTCGGAAGCAAACACATCACCATTTTTCTTGTTGCATGGTGAAACAGCAAATCTCTTCCCTCCACGGACTGCAGAGAGGCAGTACCCGTGCATCTCCTTAAAGCAAAGCATAGCCCCCAGCAAAGCAAAATACTGTTGGAATTCAATGACGAATCTAAAGGTCTCATTTAAATTACCAAGAATACTAATTTAATGGCAAAATGTAACTTTGAAGACAAGCCTTAAACTCTACCTTCCTTATTTGTGTCCTCTAAAGTGTATTTTTAACAGCCAGTCCAACATGAAAAGGCATATGAAATTATGTGCCTTTTCTGTACTGAATCTGATCACTGACGTGCTGCAGTACTGCAATAGAAAATAACAGTCAGCACCTTCTTTTAGAAACAGAAGGGGCTGTGGTTTAGCAGTGGTTGCAGAGAGAAAAAATGCTTGATTTAGGCTTTTTTCTGAGGCTAGAGGAAGGCCATGATGTAGCAACTTCTAGAGTTCCCCAAAGGGGTCTCCTACTACTTTTCAAAGCCACACCAAGTGATTCCAGCTGAGGCTTGGATCAAAATTATTTTTGTGTCAGAGCTCAACTTGCCAAGCAATGATAGATAACGTCCAGAAAATGGCACTGCTATTTCTAATAATATTTCCAGGTTGAAAGCATTAGAAAAATGGCAGAAGACAGTAAGTTGAAAGGCTCACAATTTAACGGGCAACTGGCGAGAGCTAAGAATCAAATTGAAGTTGACAGAGAGATCACTAAGGAGTTCATCCAAAAAGTGAAAGACTTCTTGTTAGGTAAATATGCAAAGTTCTTTTTGACTCATTTTTAATATATATTCCAATATAATATAGCATAATAGACAGCCAGAAAATGATTTAGCTGTATACACATGAAATTTCTTGTCTATCTGCTGATCTGTGCAATCTTTTTCAATCACTTTTTTCCTAGTGCTTCTTTCTCCCAGATGACAGTACTTTGTATTAATTTTCTAATAGATCTGTTATGTTCTGACTGTCATCTTTTATTAATGTGCTTAATTTGAAGCATGCAAGTAATTCTGTCAGTTCCTGGTTTATCTGAGCAAAGGACTACTAATATAATTTCATACAATATATAATGACCAGGCATGTCCAATGCATCCTCAAATTGTTATTCCACCCCCTTTTTCCAGGCCCATAAATAGAGGCTCTCCGTAGGGAGCGTGGGAATTAGGACACATACCACTCCATCATCTCCGTAAAGCTGTAACTCAAGGAATCAAAGGATTCTGGTAGAACTTCACAGCTCTCATAAAAAATAACAAACCAACCATATATACCCTAAAACATTTTCCACCCTCGCGATTGCAGAAAAATGCTGTAAGAAATGCACCCTAAGTTTTTTTTTACCAGAGTTCAAACGCGGTAGGATTTTTTAATCTCTTGAATGTAGCTGATCTCATAAGTTTCTAAGCATTGCATGTTGGCAGTCCTTTGGCATTCATACCTCTACATCCAAATGGGAGCAAGGGCAGAGGACAGAGGACTTCCTTTGTTTGGGAACATTTAAGTTATTTTATTGAATTGGAAGAAAAACTCCATTTAAGTCCTTACAATTCTCATATCTTTATTTGATAGCAATTGAAAATTCCACCTTTGACTCTTCTTTTGTTTCTTAGTAGACATATGGCATTTACTAACAATTATAAAAGCCTTTTTTCATTCATTTTTGCTTTGTAAATTGAAGTTTAAGAACAGTAACAGCTGAGTACAGTTACATTAAATCTGCTGTACTCTACATTGACGTGAATGGTAATTTTAGACGAATATATTTCTACAGAAAATAGCTCTCAGGAATGCACTACTGTTTGCACAGTAAACGTCTTCTATTTAATTCTGGGTGAGTTACTTCAGAGCATTAGCACAAACATTTAATATGTTTCAACTGTTTTATCCCCCAAGGTCTTGTCTATAAAGGGAAGTGATGATGAGACTTCACAAGGCATTTACAAGACTTCACAATACTCTTAACTCTGGGTGCCTGTGCCTCTTAGCAAAGAACTAGGACGAGCTCATTTGTAAGGGGAGTTGTCAAAATACATTTTTTCTACTGTAAATTCCCATCCTATCTGAGTCTGACCCAAGTTCCCTCTTTAGGTCAGCCTTTCTCATTAACTAGTGAAGGAACCACTTTCTCAATATTGTGGCGACTCCAGGGAAGGGATTACACCCACCAGCAGGCTTGGAAAGCTCCATTCACACCCTAGTCTCTCCAGCACCTCTTTGATCTGGGGGCTAACGGAGAAATGGGCTCTGACACATCTAGCTGTGCTGTGCACCGATTTAAAACCTTCTGCAGGCTCAGTTCTACATCAGAATTTTAATAACCCAGTTCAAAGTGGGTTCAAATCCTCATTTTAGCCAGTTCTGACAACACTAACAGCAGTACCTGGAAGCATAATATTAAATTACAAAATGTTGGAGATAATTCTCTTACCCCCTTGCTGTGCTTGTCAGCTTTATTCTCCCACATAACTCAAAGGGTACGCAGCTGTAATGATAATTTACATTTCACTGGGAGGAAAGAGCCGCTTCAGGATGCCCTCAGCTCCATTTCTGTTGCAGATGAGAGCGTGCCTCCAGAAGACATTGAGAAGGTGGCAAACTACGTTCTGCAAATAAACCTTCCCATGACTCCACAAGAGCTCACGGGCATGCTTGGCAAAATCGGGAGCATTACGAACCACTGTGAAAAGTACAAACTGAATGCAAGTAAGAGAAACAGAAAAAGGGAGGAAGCTCGGACACTGCTGGTGGAGGCACAAGAAGCCGAGTGAGTAGGGTATTCTCCTACTGATGTGCCACTCCAGCTGGGGTGGCACTGTGCACGGTAGGACTGCTCCATACCTCAGGCAGTATCTTAGTAACACTGGAGGGAAAGTTCAGCTGATGGCAGATTTCAGCTTGCCATTTCCACAGGGCCTCTTCAGCAGGAACAAGCCATGGCCACTCAGGCTGCAGGAGCCGACGTGCTGCAAGGAGGCAGCTCCCGCCAGCGCTTGGCTCCTCTGCCTGCTGAGTCACAGAGGCCAAAACAGCTACTTCCACATTGGACCCAGTGGAGCGTTACATCTGGTTCACTGGGAGGTTTAAATATGGGTGAGACAGAACCAACAAGAATTGGGGAGGGAGAAAATACATTCACCCATGCATCTTCCTTACTAGCAGTGCACCACCAGGCAGCCTGCAGCATCCAGGCTCACCTTTAATACAGCAGCTCATGTGCTCCCACACAAAGTCCCTTACTGAGGTTTTGCTTTGCCAACTTATGAACCACAATTTTAACGGCTGTTGTTGGATTTGAGGGAGTATTTCTGCATGTGAGCATGGGTGCATTTGAAATGTCTTCTTGCTTTGCTCTCCATGCCATGATACTACACACACTTCTATTTTTCCACTACAGCAAAGCAGCTAGAGCTCTTCCACCTGTGGATGAAATCAATAATAAACTAAAAAATGTTGTGAAGTCCCAAGGACACTCCAAAAACACCTTCATAAAGTTAAATGAAGAGATACGAGGCATCAGAACACAAATCTCACAGGTATCTTGCTGTAAATCTTTCCATTTATTTACTAAATACATTTTAGAAAAAAAGATACTTAATCTCAAAGTTTCCTTAGTGTGAACTTAAATAAATAAAACCAGAATGTGGTGCAGATATGACACTGATTCCATAATATTTAAGGGTCTCTTCTCCTTGATCAGTTGACATTAATCTCCCTCATTACCATGCTCTGCAAGCTGGATGGACGTTGCATAAGAAACCACAGCTTTCAATTGCTCTGTTTTAGGCTGAGAACCAAATGAACAAGACAAATGACAAACTAAAGGACTTGTCAGCAAAACAGTCCGAGATGGAAGATGAAATTGCCACATTGCAGGCAAAAATGCTGATGAACAAGAATCAAGCTACAAAGGCAAGAGCACGGGCAGAAGCAGCACACAAGCGAGCCCAGAATATTGATAATGTAAGCCCTTCTGTCACATGTTAAGGGAAAAAAGATTCCCTCCATGTTTAAAAGTATTTTTGATTCAGAAGTGTAATTGTGTTACACTGCTCTCCTCAAAACTGTTAATGTTTTTCTTATGCCATGCAGTGTAAAATGTCGCAGGTTACGAATAATTTCTTTTTTATTTTAAGGCTTCTGGCAAATAACACTTCTGTTTGCTTGAATGAAAGAAAACATACACATTTCTCTGGCTACTCTGTGACATTTTTCCTTGCACTGTGTGTAAGTCTCATAGTCACCATGGGCACCAGTAAACACAACAGAACAAATCACAAAACCAGATATTAAAATACGTGAGTGATGGAAGCAGCCTGGCCATTCATCCCATGCCATTCTCCTTCAGAGAAAATTGCTGTGGGAGTTACTTGTAGTTTTTGGTTGGCTGGATGCTTTTCAGTAGCTCCAATTTTTGAGAATGCACCTAGAAATTTGCTAAATTGCTAGGAGAAACCAAGCACCCACCGCACAAGCTTGGAACATGACCAAGCTTCCAGGTTATAAGAAACTCAGTTGAAATCTAAACTGCAGCCTCAACAGCAACCTACATCAGCGGAGAATGGATTAGCCAGTAAATATTACTACAGCCAAAAATGTAAAAACGCCAATGTTGCTACAGATAATTCATTAAATTTTAATTAAGCCTCAAGGCAAAATGAAATTTACAGAAAAGCCCTATCAAAAGAAGTAAAAAAAGCATAAGCTTTAAAAATCTTAAATCATATTTTCTTTACATCCTCACCACCCCTTTAGATTGCTCCACTGGCAGTTTGTTTTAATTGATTTCTATCAGGTTTTGCAAAGCATTATTTGATGTACACCCATTATGGATCGGTTTTTTTTGTTTTTTTTTTAAGATTTAAGAGAATGAGAGATTTAAAGTTTGGTTCAAAGAGGATATTTAAAAAAAGTATAAAAATCTCCTTCGGTATGTCAGATTAATTATGAGATGCTCTTAAACTAAGTAATGGCATTTTGTTACAGGAATTTGCCGACATTAAAAGAAAGTACACAATTCTTCAAGAAAAGCTAAAAGCCCAAGGACCTCCAAAAGTAACACTAGAAAAAGTAAAGCAGCTGAAAGAAGCAGCAGAAAAACTGGCTGAAGAGACTGAAAAAAAAATTAAAAGAATAACAGGTGGTGTTCTTACCTCCATAGTGAGCGGTGAAAATTGTGACAGTCATGAATTAAACTGAAGTCCTTGCCCACAGACACTAACAGACTAGGTTAACCTGAAATCAGGTTTAAAACAATTTTACTGGTGAAAATCCCTGCTTGAAGCTACTCAAACAGTTTAAAAGTAGCTGAATTTATTTGGCTTATGTACTTTTTCTGACATGAATTGGTTGCTATAAGCAGAGTTTAAGAAGTGTCCACATAGGGACTTGCAGTGATTTGATTCAGACAGTTTAAAAACAGGACAAGTGCAAAACCTGCATAAAACTTCGCTGCAGATTTAGCTGGAAGCCTCGATTTGTGCACTTGCTTTGGGCATTTGGACCTTAAATCTTCCCTCTGTACTCTGTTTTTTCTTACATTACTGAGTGATGGCTTGTGTTACAGAGCTGCAGGGTAGCTGTTTTCCATCAGTCCATACTTGTTCCCCTTCAGACATTATCTCTGAGCAATGGCAGAACAAACCAGGCACAAATACTGGCTTGTGGAGACTGAAGGCGACATGCCCTCATCCTGCGGGACTGTGGCCATGAGACAGAGGGGTCATGGGCAGCGGAGACCACGGCCGCTGCAGCCATATCGGCACCAGTCCTCACACAGCCCCTCGGGTGCATTTAGAGGGCAGCCAAAGAGGAAGAGCACTTCTCATGCAATTACACACATGAAACCTAATTCTGCTTGTAGTGAAGGTCTGGGCATTCCCACTGGGAATCCTTGGGCCTAGGATCCTGCCAGGCTCAACGTCTGAAAATGCCATGTAACATCAGCAAAACTGAAGCAGAAACTTCATCCCAGGAGCAAATTCTTCAGGACAGGATCCAAATAAAAATTTCGAGCATATACCTTAAGGAGAAGCATTAAGAGCATCCCAGTCTCTCCAAATGCCCAGATGATAAGTGCGTTGGAAACATGCAGCGAATAATGTGGTTTTGACTCGTTACCAGTATATTTACATTGGTGTAGCTTCACAGGGACCAACAGAAAACATTCCTGTAAATAAGGGAGACCTAAGCCCATTACGTCCAAATTGTCTAGGCTTTACACACATTGGTGGACACACTGTTTCTCTGAGTGTTTCCATTTAAACCAGCTCCTTTAGGAGCTCCATGTCCTGCCCCATCCTAGCTGATGGACAAAAGCACATGATGAGAAATTAATTTCTTTAAGGCTGTCATGTTTCTCTTGCCATCCGGAAGCCAGACTTTTTCCTCCAGTTGCATATATAACATTCTCCATTTGAAATGGGCTTATTGCCTCTAAAACTGCTGGGAAAAGAAATGCTGTTAATCCCTGGATTTTACTTACACAACAAATATGAGCATCATTGCATTTCTCTACTCTTCCAGATTTGGAGAAGAAGCTTCAGGACCTGAATCAAACCAAACAAGACAAGGCACAGCAACTGAGACAACTAGAGGAACAAGTGATAGCCATTAAAAATGAAATCACGGAGCAGGAAAGCAAGTATGCAACATGCAAAAGTTAGGGTCTGAACAGACCATCAGGTAAAATGCAACTGAAGCCTCTGTGCTTACCACTGCCTGAGCTTCCTAGCACAGAGGGCTGTCCTCTGTAAATACATCTGAACGTGCCTGTAGTATTTTGGCACAGTGACTAATGTAATTTTCTCTTGTTTTTTTTTGTCCAGTTGAGCTTATATGGAAATAGGAAATACTTTTTAATAAACCAGCTGATTAAGTAATCAGGATGTAGTCTTTGAGGGAGCTCTATAATACACTCCTGTGCACAGCCTAGGGCTTCTCGCTCTAGGGGGTTGGAAATGCAAAAGGAGGATTGCTCAGAGACCTGCAGGTAACTGCCTCAAAGACAGACTCCCAGCACCCTGTGTCTTCTGCTGAACCCTTCAATAACCTGTGGCTGTGTCACGACCCCACACAGGGCCACACAGACCAGGATGGGGCAATGCAGATGAAGGGCTGCAGGCTTCCGTATCCATCCCTGCTGACGACCAGTGGTGTCCCCAGGGTACGGTCACTCCTCCATCCCCATCTCTTCACTGAGACAGAGCAGGGGGGGCACTTGGAACCCCTGACCATGTGGGGGTCCCCCTGTGTTCACTGAAAATGCACAGCGATGGGCAGTGCCTCCCTGCAGCGCTGGGCCATTGGAGGTGGGCGACAGGGAGCCAATTCCCTAGCGCCCACTGGATGGCAGTGCACAGATGCTTAATGCCGAAAGTAACTTCAAAATAATTTCTTTGTCAATGTCCCTCCTGCAATGTCTATTTTTCTTATGCTTATAATGGGTTTCCCACATTTTTCGTTAATGCAACCGACTACTGGGGAATAATTTCAGCTCTTACATTTAAGCAGTTAGTCTAAAGGGCCACAAATGTTGAAAAACAGTTTCTCCAGGTCTTTTCCCACATACAGCAATTCACAGAAGTCAGGGTTCACTCAGTAGTTTCTTGTAGCCATAAAGAACACAGGAATTGTCCTAAATTTTAGTTTATAAAATATAAAGGAGGAGACTGGGGCTAAACAAATGCTACAGAAGGGCTAGGGTTTTAAAAAGCCTGAAGGGAGCTACTCCCCAGTTTCAAAATCCCACCCTTGGTATACATACTCCTGCAGGATGCTGAACAGACTAACAATGGCTTTTCCTCTGTTAAAACCAGTTGTGTCATTCCTGGCAGGACTGTCCCACACCAAGCATCCATCATGGACTTCATTCAGCTGGGGTGAGGATCCCAGCGCTGCTTCAGAGCCCAGACCACATCTGTAAAGCGAGGAATGCTCTGCAGGAATGTAGGGCTCTTAGCATTTACCCGTCCTTATGGCAGCAGCACCTCATGGCAGCAGCACGGCAAAACAATCCTTATCTAAAAGCCAGCATTGTTTTGATCCAATGGAGATAAACCCTCCATGGTTATCACTCTGTGTTTAGGAGAGCTAAAGTAGCATTCCTATATGCGGTGGGGGGCTTGGGTGGGAATTGCTGGCACAGATGAGATTTCAGAGATACTCCTCTAATGCAAACCAGCTGTGCTCCAGGGCAATGTGCAACATGCATTTGCCATATAATAGCTTCTATTGTGAAAATGATGGAATCAAATTATAACTTTGATATAATCTAACAAAGACACCTGAACACAGGTATGCACGTAACTTGTGGTTTAGCTTTTTCTGAATTTTAGCACTTTAAAAAATCATCTGTGAAGTGTGAAACTGCTTTGTAAGTTACTAGGCTGTAATCAGCCGATTGTGTTTAGATTGACTTTGCCATAATGAAATCGAGCATCTCTGTTTTACTCAGAGCACACAACTCACCACGCTGCTCACATGCGGGTCTCCAGGTAATGAAGGGTTTCCTGCAGGTTTCAATGCAGCCCTGCTGCACTACACCTGAAACAGGCAAACTGAAGCACTTAGACAGAAATTCCCAATTGCATATAAACCAAAACTATTTCATTCATGGCTTTAAAAATCTGAATTCACAAGCAGAAAGTTGAAAGAGAACTTCCTCCTAAAATCCACTGTCAGCTGTGAGAGTTGCCATATGGCTTCTGACAAGCTGCGAGGATGAGAAATCTGTAAACACAAGGCAGTTAAACAGGTCTGGAGGGGAGATGTATCCATGGGGGGACACAGAAATTGCTGGAAGAAAAACGGAAACAGGAAGAAGAAAGTTGGCATGGAGTCTAACCTCCCCTGCCTTCCTCCAAGCATGCTCAGACACACAAAGCGAGCAGACCAGATGGAACCAGCAGCTACAGAACACCAAATCCATCCTGTGACAGCTTCTGAGTTTTACAACTGTGCAGCATTCCCCATTGGAAGCGGCGCAAAAACTTTTAAAGTGTTTTTGCAAAGTTAATTTGTGGGAAAATGCTGCATCTGCATCAAAAATACCTATTTTTAGTTCCCCCTGGCTTGCTTTCTTGTGGGCAGAAGTGGCTTCAGAAAACTTTTTCCTGAAAAGAATATTGACATCACAATCTTGCTGTAGAGCATTTTGACTTCAATGACATTAATCAAAATGCAATCAACACTTAAACAAACCCACATATAATCAAAGATATATTTAATAAAAAATGATCTCATCAGCTGTATTTGCTAGGCATTCAACCACTGCAGTGTTATAAGAAAATAGGTGATCAAGTGGGTCCCACTGAGGTCAAATTCTGAACTTTGGTTCTTTGAGAAGACTTCCAACCCAGCACAAACACAGACACCCCAGCACTGTAAAGCTGCTTCACCAACCACAAGGATAGGACATGACACAAAATAGAATTTTTATCATTTGAAGAATCAAATTAAAATACTCCCACTCGCTATTGCTCACGAGCACTGCGGAGAGGGACAGACAGAAACAAGTTCACTGCGCCTAATTACCCACACAGTGAATGCTGGTGGTTTTGGCTACCTCTGAAAGGTGACCACGGTTACGGGTGACGGTGGCCACCCTGGTCCGCGGCTGCAACTCCAACTCCATCCCTGACGCAATGCAGCAGGGTCACCCCCAGGCTAGAACACAGCGCGTTGTCACGCTGTCTGCAGCAAGGCACGAAGAAGCCTAACCACAAGCGGCAAGGAGCTGCGGAGGGCAACTTTAGCCCATTTTAGGTTTAGGGAAGGATAGAACTTCTACAACGCTATGAAACAGAAAAAAAAAGGTGGAGAAAACATCAAATTGAAAAAATATGAGACAGCAAAAAATCCAGTGGCAATGAAACACTCTGTCCCCGCACAGTCACACATGGAGCGATGCTGCTGCCCATCTGCCATGGACAGGAAGAGTTTCTAACTGCAGCAGAGTAAAACATTTTCTGTTAGTGGGACTAAAATGTTTGTTGTACTTAAGCTTTAAAACAAAGCCATGCTGTGATTTACATGACAGGATTGTGAAACTGAATTAGTTTTGTGAATTTAGAAGACCACATTGCAGAAGAGGTTTAGAATTACAATACCTGCTCTGTCAGCTTAAAATGGTTTAATTTCCTGGATATCTTTAATGAAACAGCCCCACAAGTTCTTCAGTTGAGAGTCCTAGGTTATGTTTCAGACCTGGTGTTTAACCTTTAGGGCAAGTCACTTGGTATCTCTCTGTTTCTGCTTATCCATCTGTAAAATGAGAATGAACATATTTACCTACCTCGGCAGGGTTTGCTGGGACAGGCAGACCGCAGTGTTTCCACTCTGGCACTGCAAATAGCGAGGGCAAAGTGTTCTTGAGAGACACCGGTACCTGGTGAAGATTTACACAAGTTTACGTGTTACACCTGTGCCAGCAAAACTCGGGTATATAAACCCAGGCATCTGTCCCAGCCTGTGCCCAGCCGGGGCTGCGCTCTTCAAGTGCGTCTATCCTTCATACCCGCTCCTCGGCGTCTATTTCCCAGTCAGCCTTTCCCCTGGGTGCTGCGGGGACACTGCCGCCAGCTGACAAAGCCCCCGTGTCCCCGGCAGAGCCCAGGGAACCAAAGCAGGAGGCCGGGAGCACGGGGGCAGCTCCAGCACATCCATTCACCCCTCACAGCTGCCCCAGCGCCTCTGGGAAGGCAGCTGCGCCGCACGCTCCCTCCCAGCTAACGAGAAACAGCCTGGCAGCGGCCGCCCAGGCCCAGCGGGCCTCTCTGCCCACGCCAGGGCCAGACCCAGCTGCGTACGGCAGCACAGCCGCCATCCCCAGGAATGGCACTCCTGAGCCACCTGTGTTGGCACCACAGCACCAGGGGATTCGGGGCCGTTGAGCATCACGCGCCGCGGTTGCCAGCGCCCTGGCCCTTCCCTGGGTTTTGGGCCTTGCCGTGCAGGTAGACTCCATCCATCCATCCCTCCATGCTGCCCAGGCTAGGCATCCACCATCCATCGCTCCATCCCTCCCAGGCGCCCAGCGCCACCAGCACCCCCGGCAGAAGGCAGGATTGGGTCAAAAACCCCATTCCCACACTGTTTTCCCACAAACTGGGGCAGGGAGAGGGGTCGCCCCATGGGTGATCCCCCCACCCGACTGCTGCTCCCAAAGCTGGAAAGCAGCAGGGAGGGCACAACCGGGGGGGAGGCAGGCTGGAGTTTCCCCGCTCTCCCCTCGGGGCTCCCCGGTTGCCGCGGGGCGGGCGTCCCCCTCCCCGGCCCGCCAGCCGGGTCGCTCTGCCCCAGCCTCCCACCCCGGCCGGGCTACCCCTCCTCGACGGCAGCCGCTTTTCTGCGCTCCCTCCCCCGGGCCTGGCGCTGCGGCGGGGCCGGGCAGCCCCCGGGCGGGGGGCCGGCGAGGGAGGGGCCGTGTGCGGCGGCCCGGCCCGGCCCCGCGGGGGCGGCGGGGCGGAGGAGGAGGAGGAGGGCCGGGGGGCGCCCGGCGGCGCGGAGCCGCTCCCCGGGAGCGGCGGGGAGCTGCGGCGCCTGCGTGGAGCAGACGGAGCAACAGCTTTCGGCGGCGGCGTGGAGGGGGAGCCCCGTCCCGTCGCGTCGCGTCCCGTCCCGTCCCGCCGGTGCGAGCCGCCCGCCATGGGCCGCCTCCCGCTCTACCTCTGCTGCTGCCTCGGTAACTCCCGCCCCGCTCCGCTCCCCTCCGCTCCGCTCCGGCCGCCGTCGGGGCACGGCGGGCTGGGCGAGCCCCTGCGGCCCCCGCCGGGGCGGCTCGGGGCGCCCAGCCCGCCCGCGCTCCCGCTTTTCTCTCCCTCATCCCTCTCTCCCTCGGCGGCCGCGCAGCGCTGTGCTCCGCGGCGGCGCAGGAACCCGAGTACAGCTACGGCTGCGCCGAGGGGAGCTGCTACCCCGCCACCGGCGACCTGCTCATCGGCCGCGCCGCCCGCCTCTCCGCCTCCTCCACCTGCGGCCTCCGCCAGCCCGAGCCCTACTGCATCGTCAGCCACCTCCAGGTGAGCGCCTCGGGGCGGGGGGGGGAGACACGGACAGGGCTCCCCCGGGGCGCCCCGCCCGGCCGCAGGGCTCGGTCCCCGCCGGGCGTCGCGGCCCGGGGTGAGGAGGCAGCGGGGGCCGCGGTGGGATAAGGCGCTGCCTGCGGGGGGCGGGGGGGGGGAGTGCGGGCGGTGGTCTCCGGCGGGGCGGCATCGTGCCCCTGAGCGGAACCCCCCGCCCCGTCAAAGCAGCCCGCGTCCGGGGAACCCCTCGCGGCTTTCGGCCCCCGACCCCCCTTTCCTCGTCGAGGTTAATAAGGAGGAATGTGCCGCGGTAAGTTCAATTAATACTTTATTTTCAGACTTAGTGGGAGCCGTCTAGACAGCTTCCTGATTGAGAGTGGTCTGTAAGACGCGGGCGATGCTTTGGCCGCTGTTCCCCTAATGCAATTACATTTGTACGGTCTCCGAGTGAAAGGACGCAGATGAGGTTGTCTCGCACATCTGGTGGAAAACACAAAGCTCGTTACTATTTAAGCCAGAAGCAGCTCACCAGACTTAAAATCGCGGAGACAGAAGGGATGGCGGAGAAGAAGAAAATATCGGTTATAAGTGGAACTCTGTTGAACTGAAAGTAAGGGGATAATCTCCGGCCGAATTTACTGCCGAGACAATGGGGCCGGATTCTGGCACTTGGAAGGAAAACCACGGGAAGCAGGAGGAGCCCTGCCCCAGGGGCTGTAGCACTTGGCCCATTTGTGCCCTGAAGTTACCAAATCTTCCCCTCTGCGTCCCCCACCTTTAGTTTTACTGTACTGTTCTGTCTACTAGCGTTAATACTTGATTTAACATGGGGTTTAGCTTCTCTGGAACATTTTCGGCGTATGTCGGGATTGACTTTAACGACATTAGCATCTCTGGTAGAACAAAATAACAAAGGCACTTTGTTATGTTTTCTTACCTCAAAAAATGCTGAAGTGCCGTAGTAAAAAGCATCACTTGAGAAGTTCATGTCTGCCCTTGTGTCTGATCTCACAGCTCCAGTTCAGCATTTGGGATGTCCCTGGTTACTTCTGAACCGTAAGGTGGTGTTGAAGAAATCACAGGAAGGTGCCGAGTATCCTCTTAATAACATGGGGCTTGGCCACCCTGAGCGCTTTGCAGGATTGGGCCTTCTAGGATTCAGTTTTGGTGGGAGAAGGAGCAAGCCGTGGCATGAGGCGGGGGCTGTGGTGCTGGCGGAGAGGAGCCTGGAGCGGACAGGAGGGGATACCTTTCCCGGGACCCCCGTGCTCTCTGCTGGAGGAGTCTGTGGGGGCTGATGGGGGGCAAAGCACGGGCTTGGGAGGAGCTGCTGAAGCCAAAATCGGTGAAATGGAAAGCCTGTGTGGCGTGGACCTGCCAGCCCTCACGTTCTTGGCTGATAAAGCACTGCATTTGTCTCCATAAACCCGCTGGAGGAATGATGCCTGCGTAGCTTTTGACAGTGATGAGTTGCTGTTGTGCTGGGGCTCCCTCGCTGCAGTACGATGAGCTCCTCTCCCTCCTCTTCCCGCTCCAGTCTGCCAAACTGTGAGCTGGTTTGGGCAGGAACCCTCCCTTTTGGTTTGGTTCACATCCTACCTTGCAAAATTGGGAAGTGGTGGTTGTAGGCACCAGGACAATGCAAAAATAGCATTGTTCGTGTAATAGTCACGATGGACTTCAGTCCTCCCGCTGAAGAAGCACCTGGCTTTCCCAAGCAGCATGTGCCAGACTTGCACCCAACTGGTTTTTTTTATGGGCATACCTTGTAGTGTGTGCAGACTGGGTTTATGTGCATAGCTTGGGTTTGCAATCGCAGGTGAAGATGCAAGGTTTAGGTAGGAGCTTGACAAGCTGGATTCAGAGTAAAGTTAACCCTGCGCTGAAAGGGCTCGGTCACTAAATCACTGATGGCCCCTTGACGTGCCCTGAACCTTGCTGGAGGTATCCCTAATGCAGAGAACTTACATCTCCAAGCTAGCTCCCAAAAAACAATGTTATTTCACACAGGTTGTTGAAGATGCAATTTTGCACGTGTACATTTGCACAGAAGCAATTCAGTGATTTTCTGTAGATGCTGCCTTTGGTTCTGACTTCTGCTGGAGAACACGTGCGCTGGAGGAGATTTCCTGAAACTGTAATTTCGATAGAAAACATACTTCTCTTACAAATAAAGTTTATGGAATTCCTGGCATATTTTCCATTTGGCAATTTGCATTAATTCATAAAGGTAAATACACTTATCATTTCAACAAAAAAAATACCTTTGATGACTCCTGCAGGCAAAATGAGTGGAATGTGATATGGATGGAAAATAGTCTTATCTGCAGGAAACAACTATTGCCCCGCGGATAAAATCAGTAATGCTGATTATTTTGTTGTTTCAGGAGGACAAAAAATGTTTCATATGTGACTCTGAGGATCCCTTCCATGATACTCTCAATCCTGACAGTCATCGCATTGAAAATGTTGTCACCACATTCGCTCCAAATCGTCTGAAGCTCTGGTGGCAGTCGGAAAATGGTACGGGGTTTGTCCGGGAGCCATTTCCAGGGCTGGGAGCTGCTTTCCCTCCTTTTGTTTAAGAGTACCTATGGGTTTGCTGTTATCTCTGGCCTGGTGATTACTGCCAAGTGAAGGATCATGCTGTTCGAGGAGGGCTGAGTAAAACTGGCTGCTTTTGTGTGCCCTGGAGCGGTCCTTAATCCATAACGAAGCCCCCTGAGTCCTCCCTCCAGGAGTGTTGGAAAGAGCCGTCCCACCACTTTGCAGGAATCCTTTCCTAAAGAGAAAAGTTTCCCACACTGGCTCCAGATCTCCCTCGTGTTTGGGCAGCGGGAGCAGAGCAGCCTTCCAGGAGTAAATATCCTGGGGCGGCGCTGCCAAGGAAGCACCGCAGGGCTTCCCCGGACGGAGGGTGCGGAAGGAGGAGGTTTGGGCGCAGAGCCGGGGGCTGCCGTCCTGCCTGCAGACCTCCCGTTTCCCTGTCCTACCCCGGGAGAGCAAAGCCAGGGATGTCTCTTACCCTACAAACTGCCTTCTCCCTCCTGGGCTCCCTGCGTTCCTGTATCCGTATGCCAAACAGTAAAATGAACAGCAGAAACAAGCCAGCTAGTTAAAAAAAATATTGCATGTTAGTTTGGTGGCTTTTTTTTTTTTTTTTTTTTTTTTTTTTAAATCCTTCCTCTGCCCTCTTTACTTTTATGGTTATGCTTCTGGCATGCCTTCATACACAAAACAAGGCATTGAGGTTTCTCAAACAGCAGTCCTACCCTGAAGCCTTAAAGCCAGCTGGACAGGATGGGATTTCTGCAAATGCACTGGCAGTAGCTGTCTTGTTACAAATATTACCGTTTTATTTTCATATACAATATTTCTGCTGCCTGGTAAAGAAGGGTTCTCACTAAATCCTTTTTAACCATTTAGATCAGCCTACAAGTTGCTTGTCTCTAGCGGCTCTCTTCTAGCGTTCCAAATAATTCATGTTTTTGCAACAAGCTTGGCAGCATTCACACAGAAAAGTTCTTAGCTCATAAGGTCATGAAAATCTCCTTCAACAATAAAAAACAAATGATTCTTTCTGTCCAATTCGTGTTTTTTTCTATTCAGGCATACAGCAGAAGGGACCATTGCTGCACACTCCACATAATGTTACAGCTGGTTGAAAATTTAAGCTCCTGAATTGGTTTATTATTTTCATTTCTTACCCTTTCTCCTCTCTGTAAATCTTGATTTATTTTTTTTAATTTCTAACTACAGTATAATTAGTATCCAGCTGTTCTGAGAGGTCTTTTCACATGACAAAATAATATTTGTAACTGTTTTTCTTCCTTTTCTGTGTAGAGTCCTTGACCGTAGGTAGTCATACAGCAGAGTTTGGAAAACCTTTTGCTTCTCACCAGTTCCATAGCCTTCATGATTGCAAAGCAGGGCTGTGATAGTTGCTTTAGGGGTATTTCAAAACTAGATTGTAAAGGAACTGTTCCTGTGTCGGGATGGACAGGATCGTCCAGAAAGAGTGAGGAAAGGTGGGAAACAGCCCCCACCAACCATCAGTGAGATTTGGGCTGCAGAAGCTCACAGCTCTTGCTGCCAGACGGACTACAGTGTGTGAGGACAGCCTGGGGTCACCACGCAGTTCTGGGCTCAGCATCCCCAGTTTTACCAGCCACTGGGTGCTTTGGTGCCAGGATCCAGCCCATAGCAGTTCCCATCCTTACCCTACATCTAGTGATGTTAGCCATGTTACGCAGTCTGAAGTAACGGCAGTGCAAGCTCACGCTTTGGGTGTAATGTGTTTGGTGCAGGTGACGCACAGGAATCCCATGTGCGGTACACTCTTCAGCAGGTCCTTGGTGTCTCCCCCGTACCTCAGTAATGCACTAACTCTCATATCCCTTTTTGACAACAGAGACAACTGGCAAAGAAAAGAGTCTCTGTGCTACTGGAGCAAAGAGCTTTGGCAAAATTTAGATGTAGAGGCTGGCAGGTGTCCTCGTTTGCTGCACGACTTCTTTTTGTCTGCCCCTGCAGGTTTGGAAAATGTGACTATCCAGCTGAACCTGGAGGCTGAGTTTCATTTCACTCATCTCATTATGACCTTCAAGGTAAGGAAGCCACAGCCTTACTCCGAACCTTAGAACATGAGGAAATGAGAGGTCTCGTAGTCCTTCACATCTATTTGATATTTGGGCTTTGGGCTTTGCCTGAGCTGTTTTGCCTGATTTTTTAGAGCTGCCAACCATTAACTCCTGTTGAAGTTGCACAGGAAAGCTGAGTTGTGACTTGTGGCTTGAGTTGTGTTTGAACTCCAGTGAGGCTGCAGGAGTCATACTGAAGCTGGGGTTTGTGTTGGTGTCTCTCTCTGGTGGTTGTGTTCTAGAAGATTGTTAGTTAAATCCTATAGTAGCAAGGATTTTTCTTCTTAAAAAAAAATTGGCTGTGGTATTGGTTTTCATTTGGCAAATGGAAAGGTCTTCAGGAAGAAGGAACATCTGTACACAAAGTGTCTTTGTTTCTTTACAAACAGATGTCTTGGAATGGCAGATTATGTCCCGTACATCCTAAATCACAGGCAAGCACTAGTGGCAACCTTCAGCTGAGGTTTCAGGGGCTGCAGTTCCTGCAGGGCTAAATCCCTGCTCTTCGCATGTAGACAAATTAATCCCTCCATTCTTACACATCAGCTTTCTAGGAGAGCTGGTTCCTCTTTCCTGTGGTGTCATCGACTTGGGTTTCTCCCCCTGCCTCAAGGTGGTGGCTGAAGTGGAAGGTGGTCCTTTCTGCTGGACCCTGGCAGTGAGGGACCCCCGGGAGTCCCCTGATGCGATGCGGGTGCTGCAGCCAGCGTGCGCTGGTGCCGCTGGGCTTGGGCCGCTGTCAGGAGGAAGACTGCAAGGGAAAGGTAGTTTTAATGATGGTTTGTTGACTTTGTTTGTGTGGTAGACACTTGAGCTGCCTTACCTCTGGGTTGCTACATTTTTTGTTGGGTGAGATACCAGTTTGTAAGTTGGGTGATATTTTCAGCCAGGAAGCAGAAAGAATATTTCTTTCCAGCTGTGACTGAAATGCTTTTGTGCTTGGCTCTGGGAGGGCCTCCTCTGAATACATAAAACTAATGAAGAGACTGTTGGCGTTTCTTGGTGGGTGCAAGCCAGGTGTTAAGTTAATATCTGCTTTTTGAAAGGCAGCGCATAAACTGAAACAGAAGATTTTTAGGTCAGAGGGATTAAAAATCTTCAAAAAATCTCATTAGCTGGTGGTTCTAGAGTTGAATATGTAAAGGTAAGAAGGATGGTGGTTCGTGTGAAGCAAATGCAGCCTGCCGGAGTCTGGGCAAGGCCAGCTGGAGGAGGGTCAGTGGGGGCTGCGGGAGTCAAATGTAGCAAGAGTGGGTGAAGCCAAACCTCTCAATCTCCTTAAAGAAGAAGGTTTTCTTAATGCAGCGCAGAGGATGGCTGGCACTGGACAGCAGAGATGCTGCAAAAGGTAGTGTGATCAGACAAAGAGAGGTGGGCAATCCCAGGGCTTTTCTGAGCATCAGAGGTGACTGCTCAGCAAGAGCTTCTGGGCGTCAGAGCTGGACGGGAAGCACTGAAAGTGGCCTCCCGGTCCCCGAGGCAGGAGAGGAGGCCCATTAGGTCCTTTGCAGAAGATTAGGCAAGGAGGTACAGCAAGGAAGAAGGCTGTGCTGCTTTCCACAAGCAGTGGAAAAAATCCTATTGTCTCCCTAAAGCCCTGCTTTAACTCCCGGTTTTGAGAAAAGATTTGGAATCCAAAAAACTCAGAAGTTTGCTTATTTATTTAAGCATGTTGAAGCACTAGGCCACTGAGTGCCGTCTTTTTAAAGATGAGTAGTCTGTGGTTTGATGTGTGTTATTTCAAAGATCTGCCTTTGAGCAGAAAGTGGGATATCAGCAGAAAAATATTTCCAATATTTCCAAATCTCAAAGAGATTAAAATCCAGACATGTAGATTGTTGACACTTAAAAGCACTCAATGTAAATGCAAGTAATCATTAACTGAATAAAATCTCTTCTGGTTTTCTCACTATTAGACATTCCGCCCTGCTGCAATGTTGATAGAAAGATCATCTGATTTTGGAAAAACATGGCAAGTATATAGGTACTTTGCATATGACTGTGAGAGCTCATTTCCTGGGATTTCAACTGGACCCATGAAGAAAGTTGATGACATCATTTGTGATTCCCGATATTCTGACATTGAACCTTCAACGGAAGGAGAGGTCAGAGGGTTTTTTTTCCAATTTGTTTATTATATAGGCTTTTTCCGTACAAATTCAGATTCTCTTATTTTTAAAGCTGAATCTTTCATTGTACCATTTTTCCTCCAGGTAATATATCGTGTTTTAGATCCTGCTTTTCGAATTGAAGATCCATACAGTCCAAGGATTCAAAGTATGTATGCAATTACCTTCCAGACTCATTAGAAAGCATTTCTGTACTTAATTTGCTTACAAAAACCAATAAGCCACAAATAAAGTCATGCATTAGCCCCAGTAACAGTTTTGAAGTCATATGAATACATTTGTGGTATGGCTTCTTTTCCTGACTTACACAGTGATCTGCTGGGAAATAACGATCAGTGTTGTCAACTCAAGTGATTGCTCTTATATGCATCATTGTAGCTGGTCCTTTTCTTAATTGATCAGGGATTTACTTTCATTAAGAACCCCCTCTCCCCAAAACACATGCAGTTGCTGAGAGAAACCTTGGAACGTGATCCCATAATTGTACAGTATTCAGAAAGCAAAGAAAAAGAACTACAAAGGTACTTACATCATTTTGCATTTCTAGCTAAAATCAAGGGGGTTGTGGTTTACTTTTTAAAACATTTGAGTCATGACATTAGAACGGTTGCCTTTGGTAGCAGTGCATGGCTAGACCACACAGATGCGGTCATAAAACACAAATTACTGTAGCATTCATGTACGGTCATGACAGTCCAGGAATGCAAAGGTAGAGACATCTGTTGCTGAGCATTGCTCAAAGAGAAACCTTGTGGGGCATTTGCCCTAAGTAGAGAACTGCAGTGCTTGGCCTTAAACTTGACCTCTGGTTTAATATGCATTCTCAGTTTCGGTTCACGTCCTTCAATGTAAAGCTAACTGGAGCAGAAGAAAATATGTGAAGTAGAAGAGTGTCTGCTAGTTCCTATGTCAGTTGGATCTTTTTTTTAACCAACATTTTAAAGGAGAAACTGTGCTTTCATGCGCTTGAAGTGCTTTTTCAAGCCTAGTTTCAAGGCTGTAAGAAATTACACAGGATTCATAATATCAAAGTGAACATGTAGACTGAATTAATTACTGCAATACTGTCCTCCCATGGATTATCCCTCGAGAACTTCTCCTTTGTATTTGGTCAGTGATGGGGTGTTCCTTCTTTCAGCAAAATGTGACTAATTATATTTGCTAGGAAAGTTGGGCGTATAAGAAGAATTATTCGTGTCTTGTTTCCAAGATTTTTTCAAAGGCTGGTAGCTCTTAAAGCTCCTGGCCCACTTGTCAGCAGTTCCTTAAAATCAAGTCCTTGCCCATCTTACATTTTAAAGCCCCAAAGAACCAGTGCCTTTTTTGGTGGTATTGTTGTGTGTGCCTTTAATATTTGTGTTTGTACCTGTGTATGTCTACAATAAGATAGACTAGTATTTTTTAATTAAGCTTAAACTAACTTATACAGTGATCAACCTGTAGTAAATTAATGTAATATTTTTTTAATTTGGGAGCATGAAGTGATGTGATCTGTAATTTGTAAGTGCTGAAATTAAATCTGATCTAATCTGCCCATAGGAAGTGTGCTTGGGAAGTCACTCCTGGCTTCCTCCCATTCAATACAGTATCTGGTAAATAATTCCAAAACGGAGTTTGTGGTTTGGTTTTTTTTTGTGTGTGTGTTTCTTGCAGACCTATTGAAGATCACAAATCTGAGAGTCAAATTCATCAAGCTGCACACACTGGGAGATAATCTCTTAGACTCTAGGATGGAGATCAGAGAGAAGTACTACTATGCCATTTATGACATGGTGGTTCGTGGGAACTGTTTCTGCTACGGACATGCCAGCGAGTGTGCACCAGTGGATGGCTTTAACGAAGAAGTGGAAGGAATGGTAAATACTCACACTTTTCTGCATAAAGCTGTTCCTGTCTGTGCCTCTTAAGTAATTTAAACACTTTCCCCACTCCCCACCCTTAATTTTCAAACAAGAAAAACTTTAAGACTATTCCTCCTCAGCAAACATATCTGTCACTATTGGTGTTAATCAAGCACAGAGAGCTCAGATGAGGTGAAAATTGTTTTAGCATTCCTTTTCTAATTATGTTAAAGAGCTGACAAAATTAGAAGGCTGGAATGCAGAAAGGGGAGTATAATCTTATGGGGCCAGAGACAGGTGTGTGGGTCAACTTGTTTACCCTAAAATTGAAGTGAATAGAGGCATCAAAGGATGAAACACCTTTGTGAATCAAACACAACCTGTGTTTTTATCAGTCGTTATCAGCTGAGAAGTTGAGTCTGTAGCCCTAATTAACAGCAGGCTCTGAAGGAGAATCCTGCTGCCTGCATTGTATGCTGATGCACAAGTGCCACATTGCTTGTGGGTTCTGGTTTTCCCCATGATTTTTGCCTGACAAGCAGTAATAGCACCCGTGTTAATGAGTGAGTTATTAACTGGATGAAAACGTGGAGACATACGAGGAGGTTGTGTGGGTTGTCCCAGGGGCCAGGTGTGATCCATTGCTCTGTGCTTTCGGTGAGTGTCTCCACCTGAGCAGCAGCAAAACTGGCTTTGCCTTTAAAATTATGGCTCCAGTGCTGGTAGTCCCTGTTGTCTATGGCAGCAGCTGTCACACAATCACTGTTGGTGTACTTGGTGCTTCTTCTGTACACGTGTAAGGCAAAGTCTGGGGTTGATGGATAAAACCCATCCAAACTGTTTGTTATCTTTGCTTTGAGAACAAAGGTAGGGCTGGAAAGAAGGTGCTGGGCTAGTGATGTTCTGATACATGTAGATGCACATTAATGGCTAATTAACAGCTAAGAAAGAGCTAACTTTTAGGTCAAAGAGGCTTTTGTGATTATTGAGTTGGAACTGTGCTCTCCTTGTTCATGTCTGAAAGCGTTTATTCAGGCATTAGTTCCAGTAGGGAAAGAAGGACAAATTTGTATGAGGACATTCTTACCTTGGCAGGTAAAGGACACCCCTGTGGCCTTTTATTTCTTCCTACATGCAATTATGTGCATTAAAGTCTCCAAAAGTCTATCCATTATGTACCAGCTATATTTTGCATTAATTGGAGCATGGGGGGGTTTTTTCCCTTCCTGTTTTATAACCAACTATATTCTTCTTCTTTTTTTTTTTTTTTGTTTGTTTGTTTTGTTTTGGTTTTTTTTGTTTAATGACAGGTCCATGGGCACTGCATGTGCAGACATAATACCAAAGGGTTAAACTGTGAACAGTGTTTGGATTTCTACCACGACTTACCCTGGCGACCCGCTGAAGGCCGCAATAGTAATGCATGCAAAAGTGAGTTTGAGTAAAATGCAGAACTAGAGACTGGTGTGAGCATTACCTGTTGTTATTTGGGACGATACCTGTTGTTATTATTGTAACAATATATGAAGTCCTGCATGTTCCTTGGTTGACTTTGGTGTGTCTTTTCTGCAGACTTGCATATCCCCTGGGACCAGACTCTTACTTTGCTTTCTGTCTTTGTCACAGAGTGCAACTGCAATGGCCACTCCAGCCAGTGCCACTTTGACATGGCTGTGTACATGACGACAGGGAATACCAGCGGGGGAGTGTGTGACGACTGTCAGCACAACACCGTAGGACGGAACTGTGAGCAGTGCAAGCCCTTCTACTTCCAGCACCCAGAGAGAGATCTACGGGACCCCGATGTCTGTGAGCGTAAGTGCAGCCCCACTCCTTGGGCTGGGAATGGCTGTGGCATTCTGGCCATGACCCCCAGGGCTTTCCCTGGAGAATTTAGGATTTCCTGGCCTTCTTTTGGCCAGTGCTGTGCTCCCAAACAAAGATCCTTGAGGGAAGGTGGTTGTCTTGGAGGTCTTGAGCGAGCCTGCCTGGGTTTTGTTTTCTCTTTGAGAATCTGGAAATTTGTGTGGTCATTACGTGTTCAACCCATGTCATGTCTAATACTTGCAGGAATGATGCACTCCCTCTACACAGCAGCTGAGTTTAAATAATTCAGTGTGAGACAACCTTTTCTTTTGTAGCAGTTAATAAAACACGTGCAATGTTTCCTTCTTAGCTTGCAACTGTGACCCAGCTGGCTCCCAAAATGGTGGCATCTGCGACCGCTACACTGATTTCTCCACTGGCCTCATTGCCGGACAATGCCGTTGTAAATTATTTGTTGAAGGGGAGCGCTGTGACCTCTGCAAAGAAGGTTTCTATGGCCTGAGTGCCGATGACCCAGCCGGTTGTCAGTGTGAGTAAAAACATATGTTCCTTTATGCGTGATCAAAAGCTCTTTGAGGAGCTGTTAGAGCTGGGAGAAGTTGGTTTGTGGTGGTTTTTTTTTTTTTGTTTCATGTTTTTGCTAAAGGAAAAGCATTCTTGTAGATCTGCCGTAGCTTGGAGTCCACCTGTCCTTAAAACTCAGTTCCCCAGCTGATCCTTGTAGTGTATGCAGTGGAAATAGCAGAATCCTCCTTATTTGTTTTTAATTATAAGTCTCAAAGCCAGGGAAGTTTTACTAAGATGGGTGGTGGGCAAAGTGTGCAATTAATCTCTGTCCTGGGGAATTCAGGGGAAATTTAAGTTGGATACTGTCTAAAATGTAACTCCAGTCCTGTGTTTTGACCTACCTATTTGTATTTCCCAATCTAGCTTGTGAGTGTAATCCTCTGGGTACCCACCCCGGGGGGAATCCTTGTGATTCAGAGACAGGAAACTGCTATTGTAAGCGCCTCGTGACAGGAAAGCAGTGCAATCACTGCCTGGTAAGTAGCTTACTGTAAATTACATTACGAGACACTGGTGTGAGGGAGGCTGGCATGTGGAAAGTGTGGAGCAAGGTGCTGGCTGCTGTCTCTGCCTGCAAGCGGCCATCTGGCATTCAGGCTGGAGCGGGCACCTCAGGATGTCAGGAGCCGTGAAGCACGCCGTGTTACAGGGAGCTGGGAGGCACATCAAGGCAGACAGGAGCATCCAGATTTATTCCTGGGACCATAAGGAGTGAGACATTAGGATACCTGTAGTGGTTGCTCTGTGAAAATGAGTGATGTGGGGCAGTTCTGCTGGAGCCCTTACTGGGGTGAAAGACAAAATGTTCAGAGAAGCAATGCAAAAAAATTGCTTTCTATACATGCCGTTATTTTAGGCAGGGGTTACTTCATATGCATACATTTCCATATAGTGTTTATGCGTGCTGGAGTGTTACGGAGACACGCTGTCAGATAACTGGATGTGTTTGTATAAACACTGGCAGTCTGTCTTATCTAACAATGAACTACATGGAAAAGCTAAACAGGTCTGTCTGTCTAGCAAGCAAGCTGCAGAGTAGTAGCCCTGCAAGGGCAGTGCCCGGCACAAAGCCCTGCTGCCCCACATGTGGCTCTATGCTGCGGTGTGATGTACTGGGCTGTGATTTCCCAAGCCCTTCATGGGTCAGGAGCCCAAACTGGTGCAAATGGTGCAGTAGGAGTGAGGTCTCTGAGCTTGGGTCCTCCTGAATCTTGCTTTTGAAGCTAGGTGGAAAGGTGTGGGTTTTTTCTCAAGCCCTTGAGATGGTCAACAAGGTGGAGGAAAGCAGGAGGGAGGTTGTATTGGTGGTTATGGGGGTAGGCCCACAACCAGGGGAGCAGGATTCATGGGCTGGGGGGCAGTCTGGGGTAACTTATGCTGAGTATTTCAAAATGTACCTTTGGGGTAGATGGGGTTAAATTGGCACTGGGTTACAGCGCTGGTGATGTTTCCTCCCACAGCCTGAGCACTGGGGCCTGAGCAACGACATGGATGGATGTCGGCCGTGCGACTGCGACCAGGGAGGAGCGCTGAACAACAAGTGAGTCTCAGCCCAGTTACCCTCCTGTAATCATTCACCCCAGTAGTTTTGTTTTGTTTGCAACCGCAACATCCAGGGCTCAGTGTGCTCTGGAGGAGGATGTTTGGGACCATCGTTATGCTCCAGAAAGTGTCAGGTCTTGACTGCGGCAAGGGGTGACAGAGACAACCATGTCTTTTCCATGCTGAGCAGCCTCCATTTGTACCACTGGTGCAGGTGAACATGTAGAACTGGTTTTAGTGTAGCTCTGCCTTTGGTCAGCCAGGGTAGGAGCCAGCCATGGATTGAGCTCTGCCTTGGCTGTAACCTGGGTTATGGTCCCTGTCAAAGCTTTGCTCTTACAGGATCAAAGCAGGAATCAGGTGGTAACGTGGGCTGTCAGACTGGTTCTTGGTTTGCTCCTGAATTGGCACTTTGGCCAGTGTGTCTGTCTGTCGACCAGCACTGGGGGAAGCGTGCTAGCCGCACAGCACTGCTGCATTGCCCCAGTGGTGCTGCATGGGATGGGGTGTGGACCTGGAAGTGCCCATTGGGGAGCTGGAGATTTTTCAGAGAAAAGCGTAGGTTTTGGCGATGCATCCATCAGTAAGAGCATGGAAAGTCCTGGCTTAAATGCCTGGTCAGAGGAGTGATGCATAGCCAGACTGCTCCTCTGACCAGAGCAGTTTTCTGTGCGTTAGGTGCACGTCTGACCCCAGGCTTTTCAACAACAGCACGCTCCTTTGTTATTTTTTTTTTTTCCCCCCTCTTTTCCTCCACAAACCCTTTGAAACATCCTGCTTTTGTCTAAAGCCACATAAGTTTCCCAAGAGCGTGGACGAACTGTTTCCCACTGTGCCCATGGGACCACACCAGGGGAGTTTGGGACTGGTCCCGGTGTGACTCCTGTAGGTCGTCACAGCCTGCAGACACCCCATCTGTGGCCGGGATCGCCATGGGAATGTCCTGCGGCCTGCCTCTCCCCTGCACTCCTGAGTGAATTATTACCCCTTGGCAGACAGCGGTGTGGTTGTTAGTGATTGTTTACTCCTCCATGCTTGCTCCCTCCGCACAGATCGGTTACGCCACACAGCTCGTAAGGGTTCCCCCAGTGCAGCCACTTCCAGGGGCTTGGGGTACGGCTCAGCCGCAGCCCAGCAAGGCTTTGCAGCCCGTTTCCCATGCGCTGAGCCCAGCGATTGCAAAACCCTGTGGGGAGGGGACATGCGGTGTCCTAGTAAGGGCAGGGAGCAGCTGTGATTTCCTCCGGCCGCAGGAGAGCCGCGAAGCCTGGCTCCGGCTCCCGGCTTCGCGCTCTAACATCAGCGGGAAGGGGGAGCTTCGCCCTCGCCCGCCGGGGCTCCTCTCCTTAGCTGCCGAATTGCCGCCTCCTGGCTCCCGTTCAGGGTGTGGGATGCAGCGCCTGGGGCAGCCACACCTCGCCCGAAATTCATCCCCGCACTGTAACCAGGCAGTGGAGTCCTCGCCATCCCCGGAGGGGTAACTTCCCAGCTCCCCTTCTGGGGCAGCTAGGGCACTTCTGGCATCTCAAAGTGGATGTTTAAGTGAATCTCTGCATTTTCAAAAGTGGTTTCAGTTAAAAATTACTCTTAGAATGGGACCTTGAGAAGCCTGGAGATTTTCCATGGAAACCAGAGGGGTTTGACTTCACAAATGTTTCTAAATTCCACTCAGATTTAAAGAAAGGGGCCTGTTTTGATGGACCAAAAAACCTTCCTATGAAAAAGCGTGACCAGGCATGTGCAAAAATACAGCCTGCCCAAGAGTTCTTCATAATGCTGGGCGAACTCTCTGGGGACAATAAAACCACCAAAAGGCAGTTTGGGGATAGAGCTCTATTGAGAAAAGAAAATGGCTCCTTATGAAGGAAGTGGAGCTGCTGTATGTCAGCCTGGACAGACCTTCTGCATTCCCCAGTGATGGCTCTGTCTGTCCCATGTCTTTGGGTGTGTCCGTCCTACTTTAAAGCAGGCAGGCACGGCTTTCCCCGATGTGTAGCTGCTGGTGGGCGACCTCTTGGGATGTGCTTTGCAGCCAGACGTCCCGGGGCGTGCAGGGTCATGCACGTTCTTGCTTTTGCCTGAGCCCGTAGAAGCAGATACACTGCTTGCATGGCCTGCAAGCCTGGTGCCGAAGGCTGCCCTCGGCTTGCAGGACAGACATGCCTCTTGGCTACGTCTGTGGTAGTAAGTGAAGCTCTCCCAGGACTGCTGTCTGGCCCCAGGGAACCACCTGCATCCGTAGCATGAAATCTTCTTGCCATCCAAACAGAGGAAACCACATGCAAACTGCCTACTGGAAATGGTCCCTGGCCTGTGCTCACTCCCAGCCTGAGCCTAGGAGTTTTTTGGGAGAATGATAGCTGGGTTGAGCCAAGACTGCTCCTGGGACTGTGCTGCCATTTTAGCAGTGCAGATGGTCCAGCTGCAGAGCCTGAGAACATCTCGTGTCTAGACGCAGCTGTGTCCAGAAGTGCTTCTCCTCCTGTGTTACTTAAAACGTCAAAGCGGAAGATAGCTCTAGCACTGTCTCGGCATAGCCAAGATGTGTTGTAAATTCATTGCTCTTCCATTTTAGCTGCTCAAGTCAATCTGGCCAATGCGAATGCCGGCCCCACATGTTTGGACGTCAGTGCAACCAGGTGGAGCCCGGCTATTACTTCATTTCACTCGATCATTACATCTACGAGGCAGAGGAAGCCAGCTTGGGTCCCGTGAGTAGCAGTTTTAGTGGGCTGGTGTGTCTGGACAGCTGTGGGAAAATGGCTTCACCATTTGGGTGTTGGAAGCCTCTGTTTTATACCCTGAGTGTTTGGCAATTAAAATGTGGAAAACGCAAAACTGAATTGTATCAGAAAACTGTCAACCTGTATTTCTTCAATCTTAGTATCGATAAATAACAGAGTAATTTAGGGGGTGGGAAACTGCCATTTTTCTTTGTAAACCTGTTTCTTTGATCATGACTGTACAGTTAGTTTCCTGTCAGCATCCCTCTCTGTACCCCGCTGCATGCGCACGCACTGCATGCACTTTTCCTTCCGCTCTTATCTCAAGAGCAGTGAGACACCAACACTGGCTCTTCTCTTTGGTGCCACTGAAACCGGGAGGAAACAAAGCACGCATTTAATCACACTGCCGTGGCTTTTAGAGTTTCTCTACATCAGTAGCATTTCTTTTATTAATGACTAAAACTGTAGTTGATTGTGCAAAAAACTGGTTTTGTAAGTGAGGTTGCCTCTAGTTTGTTTTGCCCGCTGGCATGGTACATCAGGGTCTCTGGCTTTTTCTGTTCACCATGGCACAGCCTTGCTTTTAATTCATTAACAGCAGCTAGGTGATTACATCAATTATTTTTGTGTCCAGCAAGGAGCCAGGAGATGAGATAATGGTTTCTTTAAAGCAGCAGATCATTGTCTGCCTGCAATTGGGGCATTTAGTCGTAATTTATTTATTTCAGGCAAAATGCAGCCACTTTGCAGTTTCAGCCAAGGCAGAGGATTTTTGCTCTTAGGTAACCACAGAGAGGGAAGATGATGCAGAGCAGTAGTTGGACTGCAGTGGAGGGCATGTGAGCTGGCACAGGGGTTTTGGTGCATTTGTGTCTGCCTGACTGGAGAGGTGGTACCCGAGGCCTCACTGAGGCTTGGGGATGGAGGAGCCTGGTGTGAAAACCCACCTTGCCAAGCAGAGAGGGGATGTGCCGATGGTTTGCCTTTTGAAACCTTCAGAACAAACCATTTTAAAAAATGGCAATATTGAAAAGCTTTCTTACAAATCTGGCAGAATAAAATGTTGAATTCCCATGTAGGGGCGCAGCACAAGACAAAATGAAGTGGCACAGAGTCGCAGGGATTTTCAGGCAGTGCCAAGCCCTGTGCTGCCCACAGCTGCATGCCCTCACTCATGTCCTGCCTGCAATCCTTTCTGGGGAGCTCCAACCATTTTTGCAAAGCCAAGGGTAATAACTTATAGCAAGGCTCTCTTCAAAGATTGTGAGAATACATGAGGGGACATCCTGAAGTGATGTGTATATATAGAGAGACATTTCCTTATATTTTGTCCCTTTCTACTGAAGCAGCTTCCTTAGGAATGCACAGGATGTTGTTCTATGGAGAGAACTATTTGTGGATGCAGAGATATTTGAAACGGGAAGTTTGAGCACCACACGTTTCCATTTTCTGTTGCCTTTTTCCTCTTCTTTGCTTTATATAAAGAAAAGCAGATAAAAACCTGGCACCTGAGACTGAAAGGAGTGACCACATATTGATTTGGCTATTAAATATCTATCAATGATTAGGATCTCTGTTATTTAGTGACACCCTACTCATGATGGCTGTGATCTGCTTTTCGAATGTTATTCTGAGCAGTGGTTTGGTTTGGAGCAGCCCGGTGTAGTCAGGAAGTAATTAGCACTCAGCTTGGGCAGTTAATAGAGCAGTTATGTGCCACTGCAGTAAATCCTACAAGTATGATGTGAAAGTCCTTATGGTGAACAAGATGTCGTAGCTAGTAGAGTAGTTACTCAAGTTTCTAAATTAAATTCTCCACCATAACAGAGAAAGGATTAAGAGTTGTGCAGCATTGTTTTATTTTATCTTTCTTGCTTTTTGTGTATTAAGTGGAAGGGCTGCACGCATATGGGTTTAAAAGAGAATTCATGTTCACTGGGATGCAAACGATGGATGCTGTGATCCAGAAGTGATCCATCAGCAGAACTCATAACTTCATGCACTTCCATGGGGCTCACAAATTTAATGGATCAGTGTTAAAATTTATGTTCCCTGTTTTTGTAGGGAGTAAACATAATAGAGCGCCAGTACACGCCAGACCGCACACCATCATGGACAGGCATAGGATTTGTAAGGGTCCCTGAGGGTGCATACCTGGAATTCTACATTGACAACATCCCCTATTCCATGGAGTACGATATTCTGGTCCGCTACGAGCCACAGGTAGGTCTGTGAGTACGGGCATTGCTGCCTCCTGGCAGGTGTTGGCTATCCTGGTGCACGACTGACAGGAGCCTGGCGCTTCCAGGAGTCACCAAGACTCAAAGACAAGGATGGACACTCAGTTAAATGTCTGAGATATGTGAAAATCCAAGATGTTGACTATTACTAGTATTATTTGCTTTACAGTTTCTTTCATTATTGCATTGTTTCAGCACCTGTTTAATGAGCAAATTAAAAACTCCTGTCAGGACAGATTAGAATATAAATTTGGCACCAGCCGGACTGCCTTCTAGTGGGTGGAAACCCTGTTATGCGCCTTAGGAGACAAATTGCCCATCTTGGCTGTTGAATGCCTACAGCCAAGAGTTTGCAAGCAGTCAGTTTTGGCTGCGGATAATTCACAGAGTGACGGGAAAGAGAAAAATCCCCTCAGGTCCTTATCTAGAGCTTGGCAGCAATTGACCGCAGTGAAATACTCAGGTGCAGTACCCAGAGGTGGGGGGAGAGGAGGTTGCCAAATCCCCGCTGATGCTGTGCTGTCGATGGGGCTGCTGACCACCTATACCTAGTCACGTTTTTTTGGGAGGGAGGGAGAGAGGCTGTCATGCTGGAGGATGCCCAGGGGCACTTGCCTTGTTTTCTCTCAGTGCAAACCTGCAGCTGGTAGATGCCCCATTGGTGCTGGAGCTGCAAGCCCCATCCTCCCCAAAGCACAGTGACCACCCCGTCTGTGCGCATGCTTTTCCCGGCCTGATCTCTGGATGCTCCCGGGAGCTTACGGCCATTGCGCAATGCTGATCAGCCTTTTTTTCCCTCCAGTTGCCAGATCAGTGGGAAAAAGCTGTGATCAGCGTCTCGCGCCCAGGCAAGATTCCCACGGGTAGCCGGTGTGGCAATACAGTTCCTGATGATGATAATCAGGTTGTCTCACTGTCACCCGGCTCCAGGTAGGTATAACTGGATGGGCCAAAAAGAGAAAAAACACTTTAAAAATTGAAACAGAGTAACATCATGTTTTCAATTTGCAGTGGCCTCTATGAAAATGGATTAAATTTAATTTCCAGTGGGTTATAAAAATGTGCTTAGCATTGTGTCCATAGACTCAAAGCTTTTAAGTTTCTTCTTGTTTTCTGATTTGTTTTGTTCACTGAATAAAGAGGCAGAGAAGTGTTTGCACAGCCTGTGAGCGAACATCGATATGACTCTTTACCTTGCCGATAAGCTTTTCCGGTTCTGACTTGCACAAGCCTCCAAACCGCCTTTCACATGTAGCTTTTGTTCTGCCCGGTCTTGGCTGCTTTCCGTTATCTCAATTGCTTTATAGGGCCATCTGAAATGCTTTATGGTGCTGGACATTTGAAGTAAGAATTGTTTCCTGTTCCTAATCCAGATACGTCGTTCTCCCACGGCCCGTCTGCTTTGAGAAGGGGCTGAATTACACCATCCGCCTTGAGCTGCCCCAGTACTCCTCAGTGGATACGGAGACGGAGAGCCCATACACGCTCATTGACTCTGTGAGCAGAAATTATTTCAGGGATGTTCTGGGGTAAAAGTGTGTTTAAAAGCCTGAAAGTTTGCATCTCTTCTGGCACATGTCTGTGTAAATCCAAAGTAATATTTTACAGTGTCATTGCTTACGGCTGAAGCCAGATTTTAACTGAACAATGTAAAGCAGCGTAGGTTTCTTCAGTCGCAAAGTACGTGGGTTGTTTCTCTGCTAAGAGGCTTTTGCTGTATTTTACAGGACCGTAGCTAGTTCCACAGCCCTTTGGTTTCTTTGGGGAGGCTAATGTGTGCCATGTATGTCATAAATGTCAGCATCAATCTTTTTCTTTTGAATGGATAGAATTTGGTAGATTTGGTAAGAATTTTGTAGATACCAGAACTATTCCACCAAAAACTAGAGAAATACTGTCATTTCCCTTCCAAATTGTGTCTGGCTGTTTGCTTTTTGGCCAAAAAAGGATGATAAGAAGTGGGATAATACTGAATTTTCGTAATTTGGGTGGAGACTATTTATAAATAGTGACACTTTGTCATTGTAAAATTGTTTTGTAGCTTGTTCTCATGCCGTACTGCAAATCACTGGACATATTCACAGTGGGAGGCTCAGGCGAAGATGTGGTCACGAACAGTGCTTGGGAAACTTTCCAAAGATACCGGTGTCTGGAAAACAGCAGGAGCGTTGTGAAAACCCCCATGACGGATGTCTGCAAGAACATCATATTCAGCATTTCTGCGCTATTACACGAGACCGCGTTATGTACGTAACCATCTGCTTCTAGGGCGAACTGCACCTGGAAGCTGAATGGCGCTTGCAGGCAGAGCGGTTTGCATGGGGAAGGCATGTGCATGACATGAGGCAGGTGGTTCATGTCCTGCGCCATGGTACTCACTCCCCCTGATGCTTTTCTCCGCTCAGCATGCCAGTGTGACCCCCAGGGCTCCCTGAGTTCAGTGTGCGACCCCAGCGGAGGACAGTGCCAGTGTCGTCCCAACGTCGTCGGAAGACAGTGCGACAGATGCGCCCCTGGCACCTTTGGGTTCGGGCCGAGCGGATGCCGACGTATGTTAAACCCATGGCTCTGGGCTGCGCTGCGACTGGGGCCCTGCGTTTAGGGTTTGCTGTGGAAACACAGCCTCTCTCACCCTCTTCTTGCAGCATGCGAGTGCCATGCTCGAGGCTCTTACAACGCCTTCTGCGACGCGGAGACAGGCCAGTGCCACTGCTTCCCTGGGGTGTATGGGCGGCAGTGCGACCGCTGCCTGCCCGGCTTCTGGGGCTTTCCCAGCTGCCAGCCCTGCCACTGCAACGGCCACGCTGACGACTGCAGCCCCTTCACTGGGGAGTGCCTGAGCTGCCGGGACCACACAGCGGGGCACAACTGCGAGAGGTACGGTGTGCGCGCCCCGTCCCCAGCCCCTCTCCCTCCTCACAGCAGGATTGGTGTGGCAGCTGTTCCCCTGTGGCGCTGGTGCTCAGGTGGGTGTGAAGCCATGGGGAGAGTGTCTGGACCCTGGGAGCCAGAGCAGCACTGGTGGTCCCGGAGGAGGATGGGAGCGGGGACCCCCTCCTCCCTGCCCACAGCCTTGTGCCTTCCAGTAGTGCCTGCCCAGGCGGCTGAGAGCATGTTGCAGGACCCCAGGGCTTCAGAGAGAATTTTGCCATTGCAAGCCTCTTGAGAGGCACGTGCCTTGGATCTCCCGCTCTTACACTGGTGTAAGCCAGGAAAATTTGCCTCTGAGCACAGCTGCTCAGAGTGTGAGTGGCACGGGAGAGCCATAAGGATGTTTCTGCCCTTTGATTCTTCACAGTGGTTGAAAACCTGACTGTAGTTATGGCGAGGCTGCAGTCTGCTTGCCTGCAGTCCCCTGCATGCTGTGTACCCCATTGTGCAGGTGCCAGGCTGGCTACTATGGAGACCCCGTCCTGGGATCAGGCGACCACTGCCGCCCCTGCCCTTGCCCTGATGGCCCCGAGAGCGGACGCCAGTTTGCCAGCGGTTGTTACCAGGATCCGGTCACGCTGCAAGTCGTGTGTGTCTGTAGTGCGGGATACATAGGTACTTGGTGGGTGTGTGGAGGGGGGCTGGTTGGGTTGGACCTCCTGGTGAGAAGGGGTATGTTCATGTGGGTTGTTGGATGTGACCACAGTACCAGCATCAATGTGTTGCTGCTGGAGGTTGGCAGCACTTGGAACGTGCCAGGGCAGAGTGACTTGTGCAGGTGATGCTGGCACCACCGCTGTGAGCCTCATCCCCGGCAGCATGGCGAGGGATGACTGGTGCTCGGCAGAGGTGGACAGGACAGCAGTGGAACCGAGAGGACAAGCGTGCTGGCAGCTGGGCTGCGGCACCATGCCTTGGTGCCTGAGGCAGTTCCATCCATGCTGCACCAAGCCGCTGCAGTCTCACCAAGCACTGCCTCTGCTGCTTTGAGCACGATCCAATTAACGTTGCCCCCATTAATGGCCTTTATTGTCTTGCCTCAGTCTTGCCGTTTATGGGGCTGTGTGCTAGCGAGCCGTGATGGTAATTCCCACCGTGCCTGTTTGTTCAAACAGGCAGTCGATGTGATGAATGTGCGTCTGGCTTCTTTGGGAGCCCCGACGAGGTTGGCGGCGCCTGCCAGCCGTGCCAGTGCAACAACAACATCGACACCACTGACCCGGAGGCCTGTGACAAGAAGACTGGAACATGCATGAAGTGCCTGTATCACACGGAGGGCGAAAACTGCCACCTCTGCAAGCAGGGCTACTACGGGAGCGCCCTGCAGCAGGACTGCAGAAGTGAGTGGGGAGTCACGGCCGCGACTCTTCTGCCAGCCATGTCACAGGGTGGCAGCGGCTGCCTGAACTCTTTAATTTACCTGGGAGCATTTAGGGGTGGAGGGGAAACCTCATTACCTTCAGCTGGAGTTGTGTGCAGCTGCCCTGCAACTCAGCGGGGCTCCTGGCTGGGAGGGGAGTCCTTTACATTTGACAGGGAGAGCAGGGACAGCATTTACATGTGCTGAAAGGACGAGGCTTTTGTGGGAGGGGGGTTTCTTGCCCTCTTGTTAGCAGTCTTTGTTTACTTCTTCTCCAGAGATGGGGGTGGTGGGGTGAGGGTTTGGCTTTTGTTTACACCACCGTCCCTGCAGATGTGGCTGGATAGCGGGAGCAAGGGCCGTGGTGGGGAGCCGAACCGGGTGGTGGGGAGGCAGACCCTCCTCTCCCTCTGCACCAGACGCAGCCCGGCAAGGCGGGCAGGTTGCTGTGTGGGCGAGCAGAACCCTGCTCCGCTTGGCACGCCGTCGGCTGCTGCAAGCAGATCCGCCACTGTAGCCAGCTGACAGGAGCTGGGCATGCTTGGGCTTCGGTTGTGTACAGAGGAGGAGAGGAGTGGGAAGGGTGGGCCGCTTGAATGAGCGGCTCCTGTCACCTCCTGTGTGCTGGGGCAGAAGCTGTAGAGGCGGCCAGCCTGGGACATGAGGAGGGCTCTTGTGTGGTGCTGGCTGTCATGCAGGGTTGGCTAATCCAGGCCTGGCCGTGGGCATTGGCACGTGCCAGCACCTGCCCACACCTCTGGGGACTCGGAGAATAAACTAAATGCGAACTCCGGGCAGTCTGGTTACGAGAGGACGGGCTGACATCGATGCGCCACGCTCTTTGCCTCACAGAGTGCGTCTGCAACTACCTGGGCACCATCCGGGAGGACTGCGAGGGCTCGGAGAGCTGCCGGTGCGAGGCGGCCACGGGGCAGTGCCGGTGCCTGCCCAACGTGGTGGGGCAGACCTGCGACCGCTGTGCCCCCCACACGTGGAGGCTCGCCAGCGGCGCTGGCTGCGAGCAGTGCGGCTGCGACCCCGCACGCTCCCTCGGGCCTGCCTGCAATGAGGTGAGGGGAGCGCGGGGCGTTCTCCGACAGCTTGGCCTTCGCTCCGGCGCGGGGCCGGGCTGCTGCTGAGGTGGTCACATCTCCTGTTGGGGTTTGTTTTGGCAGTTCACGGGGCAGTGCCAGTGCATGCCGGGCTTTGGAGGCCGAACCTGCCGGGAGTGCCAGGAGCTCTTCTGGGGTGACCCAGGCGTGGAGTGCCGAGGTGAGTCCAACCCCGGCGCCTGCTCCACCTACTCCTTTTGGAAATGGCCTGGTGGCCGGTGGCCAGGCGTGTCGTGACCCCCCAGTGTGCTGGGACACCCCCACCGGGAGCAGCCCCTCCGGTGCCCCCTGCCAGTGCCCACACGAGCCTTGGAAGTGAGGGAGGACGGCATGTTGGGGTCTGTCCCCCGGGGTTTTGCCGTCTCCAGGGATGGGAGGCACAGCAGGAGCCCGACCTGGCGCTTGCTGGACCCTTATTTAGAAACAAACCTCTCTGTGTAGAAACTAACTCTCCTTTAACCATTAAGCTGCAGTGCTCTCGGGTAAGCTGGTGTGGTAAGAAAACACATCACAAGTGTTTGGGTTTGAGAATTGGTCCAGAGACCAGTTTCCTTTGCCTTTCGATTGTAGGTGGTGGAAGACCACTGTCTCCTCTTGCGTCTTGTTAGGGAGACTGGGCCTGAAGAAATAAGGTTTTGGATTTAGTAGGAGACTTTCCTTATATTTCAGCTGAAAATAAAGGAGCGAGCGGAGACGATGCAGCAGGTTAGCCATAGCTATATGCCGCAAAACAGAGCGCCATGAAGTTGCTTGTTTAGAAAACTGGATGCTCTCTGTCCTTTTATTATAAACAAGTCTGTTCATTAGCTGGAAAAGAAACTTCAAACACTGTCCAGACCAGAACTAACTTGTATCTCCGATCTGTTCAAATAGGAGCCTTTGCCAGGAGGGTTTGCAGTAGATTAAGGTATTTTTTCCTGCAGGGAGGAATGTGCTTGCTGTGGTCTTTAATAAATCCCTTACAATAGAGATACCTTAGACCCCATTATCTAACCAGATAGGCAGGTCACAGCTACTTGGTTAGTGCAGCAGATGAAAGGACTGGGGAATTGTCCCAGTTCCTGAGTACATATTGGGTTTCTTGGGGGGCGAGGCAGCCTTTCGGGGAGGCTGTGTGTGTTCTGACATGGTGAGGGGCGCTGACCCTGCTGGCTCCAGGGCAGGGATTGTCTCTTGGTATCAGCTGTCTCCATCAGAGTTTATTGATGGAGTCCATCTGCATACCTTATCAGCAGGATTTTGCAGTGTACCAGCATTTCTGATCTCTGATGGAGTTTGTGCTGCCTTTTGAGCATGTGAAGACCTGCTTTTTAATGAAGTAAAGAGAGGATATATTCTTCAGAGACTGTTTTTACAATGCAAATGTTTTTACGCTCTCCTTCCAACCCGCTGCCCCTAAGTGACATGGGAGACTCGCTCAGGTGGAAATGCAGATTTTCCTTCAGGATTGCATTCAACAGGAGGTCTCTGTGTCGGGTGGGGAGAGCCAGTGTCCAGCACTGAGCTGCAGCAGCCTGTGACATGATGCCCCGGATGGGTTCCAGCCATGTGCTCGTTCATGGAGCACATCCAGCCCTGTGGTGCTGCCGAGTCTCCCCAGCATGATGGGGTCAGTGCTTCCTGCCCTGACTCCCATCCTTCCTCGGCAGGGAAAGAAGCAAGTTCTCAGGCCTCATTTAGTCCCAGCGAGCAGAGGGGGAATGTTCAGGCTGGCAGATGTGCAGCTGCTCTGTGGGCAGATAGCAGCTCTCAGTGGTAAGCAGTTTGCAGGTGAACTGGAAAACTGTGCTGTTTAAGGAGTTGCAGAGCAGTGCCCCTGGAAGATAGCTTAAATATGGCCTGTGGCCAAGGTGCAGCTGGAACTGAGATGGGAATTCATCACAAAGATGTCAGCTCGAGCTGCAGGGGCATATGTGGACTCCTGGCCATGGCATTTGCCACCTGCCCTCAGTGGCCTGCTCATGCTGGCCCAAGCAGCCAATACGGCCACATTTTGTCCTGTGTTCAGGAAGAAAATACAAACCTATCTGGAGAGGGAATGGGAAGAGCTCTGAACCATATGGGTATGGACAGACAGTCTTCACTGTGGGCAGTGACCTGATGTGGAGGTGTGGATGTTCGTCCCGATGACTCCAGTGTGGGTTACTCCACTGGCTGGGGCAAGTGGCTTCTGCTCAAGGTTGGAAATCACATGGTGCTTCACTCAAGGGACAGTAATATGTGATCTCTTCACAAGAGGTCTTCAAGCTGTTGGCACCAAGAGACACAAGCTCCTGCTGAGAAATGGGGACTGTACTGCCCATGTTGCTGTGACACCCTTTACAAATTTTTTAATTGCTAAAAAAAAAAAAAGTGTGTGGTCATATGAACACAAGTGCCTGCAAAAAACCTCCGTACACAGCTATGTGGAGATGTACAAAATGGCCCATCTAGGACAGGCTGGGGGCTGCAGCCCCCCACGGGTTCCTAGGCACTTGCAGCAGCACTGAGCTGTGGATGTGGCCCCAGGGTCCCAGCACTCTCCACTGGAAACCAGGCTCCAGGGCACGCTTCCCTGCTGTCCCCGTTGGTGACAGTGACCATTGCAGGCTGCTGCCTGTGACTTGTTTTGTAGAAATCTTGGTAAGATCAGAGATGGTGAAGCAGAAGCTGGGGGACACAGGTTTTTGCACCTGGTCTGAGTGCTTTGATTTGCAGTTTGTGTTCCCTGCGGTGGAGAGAGAGCATGATCTGATGTCTCCTCTCTGCATGTCCCCAGTGGTTACAGTGGGACCAGACCACTGGGGCAAGCTAAGCTAGGTGCCTATGTTTGGGTAGCATCTCGACTGGTACTGGGTACGCTCCCACCACACACAGATGTCCGTTGGGGATTACACACCACAGAGAGTCTGTAGGACTGGGTCTTCAGAGACTGCTTACTCCATGCTTAAAAAAAATCACAGTTACTCATTTAATTTAACATAATGCCTGAAACAAGCACAGGAGAGGTGTAGAGGATAGGGAAAAGCCCAGCGCATCTCTGTTGGCCTCGTGCAGGTCCCTGTGAGGATTACAGTGAGCAAGGGCATCAAACTCGAGTCTTCCAGGCATTCTGCTGGAGCTTTTCCAAAGCCCGGCAACCAAAGTGCAGGACTAGGCACGCTGAGCGCTGCACCAACTTCAGCCTCTAAAGCACATTTCTGGCAGGAGGCTCCAGGCTCCTCTGAAGCCTCTGAGTTACGGTGTGGCTGCAGAGGCAGCTTGAACAATGCGCTTGCACAGCAGATATTTGAAGTTTATGTGTTTCATGTAATATTATATAAAGGAGATGACAATTTTACTATCATTACTCTTTTAATTGAACAACCAGAACAGAGTGCAGTTAGTAAAAGGCACTATATAAGATTGAAAGTTAGGTTGTATTGCTATCTCCCCTTTACAAGAAGCATACCTTTGTCAATGTTTTTCTGTGTTGGACTTGAGTATCAAGCCCTATTGTAAAAAACAGAATTTAATTGAACTAAGATGAAAAAAAGTCACGTTTTTATCAAATACTCACTACAGGCATTGGCAGAAAGTTGTTTTTCTCAGTTTTTAGTCTTTGTTATGTACCTGGTGCCGAAACATCTGTTCACTGAAAATTACTCTATTGCCTTTTACAATAGGCTTCATAATCTTAATTTAACACCTGGGTCTTAAAACTAGTCACATAGGCTGCTTTTATAGGAGGTGTTTATGGTGCAGAGAGAAAGACTAGCAGATGTTTCTTTTCTGTCTGTGATAAGTGTCTAAAGGAAGTCAGACAAATTCTGTGCTAAAGGAAATACAGTTTTCACTTTGAGTTTCATAATTTCAATTGACCTGTGGTCTTAAAATATTGTAATGTATATTGATTGTTTCCAGAAAATTGCCCTTTTGGCAAAGTCTGCTAGCATGTTAAAATGCAGCACAACTCTAGTAATTCTAGGCTGGGATCTTATCTTAACACTCGTACTGAAAATCGTAATGCTGAGGAGTAAGCAATATGCTTACAGGGTAATTTAAATCAATAGCTGATTATTCAGAAGAAATTTGCTAGCTCTGCAAAACTTTCAACCTTACAAATTGCTGAATGGTTTTCTCATCATAGTGCCTCACTGCCACTGAGAAATGTTGCCAGGAAATCATGTTTGAACAAACCCTTTGTTTTTTTGCTGTGGAGGAGTTAAACATTTGATATTCTCCATCCCTGATCTCAAGCAGTAAAGAAAATATTTCTGAAAAAATGATTTCTGTACTGTGTAGGATGATGCAGGGCACTCGCTTGTTCCTAACATCCTGCAATAAGGCATTACACAGACTGATCTTCATACAGCCCTTTCAGTATCCATTATATCATCTTGGCTGTAGTAGCAACTGCTCTGAGACACCTTAGTTTAAATTAAGTGATATGCAAATATGCCACATACTGAACTACAGTGTTACTGAATTAATAACAATAATTGAAGTAATTATTGAATTAAATGGAAGTGACTTCTAAATATTTAAAATCAGAGGGAAAGGCAGCAGAGCTGTCAGAGTAAGTGAAAGATAAAGTGGTTCATAGATATTTATGTACTTAAAGCAAACCACCTGAGCTAGTCATTTACTTCTTTGGGATTTCTCCCCTTGGGTTTCTACAAGACTACATTTAATAAGCATGTACAAGTGTTACTTTTTATCTTTAAGATCAGGAAAAAAAATTACTGAAAGGGAAAGGCATTGATCAAGGCGGTATAAAAATTACCCATGTATACTCTGTGTGTGCATACACTTATGTGGACATGGGTTTGTGAACAGATGCAGCTACAATCTTTTATACCTGTAAGCTGCTAATCAGCAGATCCTGACTGAAGAATTTGGCTAGAAAATTTTCCTGTCAAAAATGTGATTGCACTTAAGTTGGAGTATGCCACTGAAGAATGTCTGATTGAGTTAAACACTCAATTAAAGAAAACAATACACCCAGTTCCAAAATGATATTTCAAACCAGAAGCCTATTGTTTAATATAGTAAATGCTCCTTTGAAAACCCTCAAATCTTTGGCCAATGATTTCAAAAGACTTCTTTTCCTCCACTCTATTTTCCATAGGAGGTACTGCAGGGTCCTGCTTTGCTTACCCAGGGACAGATTTGATGTCTGTCTAACACTGATCTTCAAAGCAAGCCGCCCCGTCCATGTTAACTGGCAGCCCTTCACCTCGGCCTTGGTCCACCCCTCTGTATGAAGGGAGGGTAATCAACCATTTGTCCTGAAGGCCATTGCCAACCTAAACTGGTTAAGGCATCTAAATCTCTCGGAGTAAACTTAACATCTGTGTAGTTTGGCAGTGCAAAATGAACCACTTCCCAATTTCTAGTCATGTAAGCATAGGCAAGGCGTTTAAAAGGAGCTTACAGGACTTCATGTCTTTCCCTATTCCACAAATACTATGTTAAGTGGAGTATAAAGCCATTGCTAGCTACTGAGTAATACCTGAAACACTTGTGCATCCCTCGATGTGCCTGTGTTTTTCTTGTTCTTCTTGGAAAAAAATTAGATTAACTAGGCATATGCTAAAATTAGATGTGGTATAGCTACTCAGGTGTTACATCAGACTTATGAGTGTGCTGGTTAGAGCCGAAATCTCCAGAGCCAGGCGATATTTTGAAGATTGTGTTTGAGTTAGCCTGTTTGAGTACATCAGAAGCAAAACTGCTGTAACTGAGAGCATCGTTAGCACTGGACTGTATAGGGGTTGACTCACACGGTGGCCATAGGAATAGCTAGCTGGTTGTTAGCGAAGGAGGTGTTAGAGAAGCAAGAACTCCACGGTGGTTAGAAATGATGCTGGGGTACTCTGGCCAGAAACAATGCTGGGCATGATGTGCTGGATCATTCTGACATGGTGTTTGCTCTGTTTCTAGCAGGTGATAGGAATCAAGGTGTCTCCTGTTTTCACATCCCAGTTCACTGGCTGTGATAATCAAATGTCACATGAATCCTTTTGGTGGATGTGCACCCACTATCATGCATGATAGACATGTAAAGTTGCTGTTTTGTCAACTTTAGGACAAAGTTTTGCCCTGAAATCTCAGAGACTGAAGCCAGCGGGCTCTTGGTAGGCAGGCATTGCAGGAGGCAGAGGTGAAACCTGTGCACTGAGCTATTTGCCTCGTGGGCCATGGTGTTCAAGGCGCTCCTCACTACCTAGAAGGCTTTGTATGGTCTTGGCCTGGGCTTGCCTTCCTCCGTTTGAGAACTGCCGCAGCTGAAGTCAGTGGAGGGTCTGGTGCCCACCATGCTGTACAGGGAAGATGCTCCCTGCAATGGCATTGCATGTGCTCCAAATAGCCTGCTGGTGGTGGCCAGGGCACATGATGTGGGACTCATCCACTAGAGGTGTTGGAGATGGTGGAGGTCCTGTTCCACACAACCTTGGAGGGCACTTTCTGTGGGTTTCTGGCTGGCTTAATTTCATTATTAATGCTGTGTCCAGAAATTGGGCCCCAGCTTCTGATAAAAGTACAGTGAGACTGGCTCTAGCAAGGAACAGAGATGGTTTCAATCATCTCTGGTAGAAGCGCTTGGCTAAGGTCATCTACACTTTAATAAAAGACAGTCACATGTAACCAAACACTGGCATGCATGTGCCATTTGTGAGGTGAAAGGTTTGCTTACAGGATGTGAGCTGTAAGAGGAGCAGTGATGCTTTTGTGAGAACTGAAAAAATGTTTCAGTCAGTGCCACAGCAAGGAATTGTCCAAGGGCTGTAGCTAGAGAGAGTATACCACCAACATGTAGAAATGCCTCCCAAATTTTCTAAATGGAAAAAAAATAAAATCGGTTGGAATCTTCTTATTCCACTACTGAGGGAGGCTTTTTCTTGGTTTCCTTTAAACTATGTGATTTTACTTAAAAATAGAGATAAATTTTTCTTCAGTTTTACCCTTTGGTTTGAAAGCTGGTGTGGTCCTGTGCACAGTTAATGACTTGGGAAGATCACGAAGAAAAGAAAGAGCAAATGTGAAACCAGTGCTTTTGAAAGCCATTTTACATATGTTGGATTCACATTACTGAGGTAATGCAGAGCCAGTATTGCCTGTTTCTGGGCTTGATAGAGAATCCTAAAATGGAGAAATAACCCATAGTAATGTTTCTAGCCACCTTGTGCAATTTTCTCATGGGTCCCCCAAAGTTCAGTTTGGAAGTTTTGCAGAATTCTAGAAATGTGATGATTCTTCCAGCTGTTGTGCTGCATTTAGAATAAATTCTTTGCTCTTTATCATCTCCCAGCAGGCAGCTATGGAGCTTGGGCTTTCACTTTGCAAACGAGTTAGTACTTAAATTCTCTTCTCTCCTTCCCCAACATTTTCTGGCTCCAGAGATTTTGGAATTCACATTACCATGTAAATGCCACTAAAGCCATGTCATCTGCCTTTCCTGAACATGCGGGTATTCAGGAGTAGAATTACCAACATGGGCGTTTTTTTCCTCACATTAAGCTTTTTAAATCTGCAAGTAAATATAGTGATTTGATTTGCCAGCAGCAAGTATTCATGTAGCTTGATCAGATCTCAGGATCTTTGAGAAAAATCACATGCCATTTAGCCCCTTTCTATGCAGAGGAATTTGGACAATTCATCATTATATCGAGGGCCTTATTAGTTGACAGAAGGGTTAACTGACCTTCAAACAGGAACTTGACAGTTTGCCTGCAGGGAACATATTCCATGGCAAGTTGACTACTTAAGCACTTTCGATGTAAAGTAAAAACAATCTCTTGTGTCAGGGTATAATTCAAAGAACAAAGGACCATTTTGCTCAATTGTGCAGGCAGCAGAAGTTATTTTTGTCTCTTGCCTATCATATTCACATTGTACAAGAAAGTCGTTTTGTTGAGGAGGGATTTGTTCTGCTGAGGCTCTTTGTGTAATTTTTGAACTGAAGACCACCACTGTGTTTTGGCATTGAAGCAAACAACATACAATCTTGAAAACGGCTTTGTGTTTTGCCCTTTTTTCAAGGGGGCATGTGCTTGGGGTGTGTGAATTGATTTATGGACCTTTTGGAGCCATTAAGCTCCTTCAAGGATGCCTGGTAAATGGATGTGTAAGTGAAGGCTTTTATCGGGTATCACAGTATTTTTCCTGTTTAAGGAACCTGTGCTTGACCTGCTTCAGGTGTACTCTGCCACAATGGTAGGTAGATGACCTACATATTTTCAAGGCCTCTCTTTTTGTTCTTTGCTGCCATCCCTTTATTAAAAGCCTTGCAGGTTGGTAATTTCCTCTGCTGCTGTTGCCTGCATAATTAAGGAGGAGGAGGAGAGGTCAAGTGGCAGCCCCACTGGATGGAAACGTTTCTCCTGATAGTGTTACTGTGTACAAAGTGTGTCTGTGCTTTTGGAAATGACCGCGTATCAGTAAGTTAATTGAGTAACTTCTCTATGGTGGGTTAGTGCCAAAGAAGTACATCCTTATTCTAAAGCTTGTTAAAAAAGGGTGTTGCCCAAACCTTATTGCTCCAATTTGGCAACCACCTGGAGCCCCTGGGTCTTACCTGACTAGCATATAAAGATAGGTAGGTGTTCACAGTTACAAAAATAAAATAAGAATGTAAGTCCATTTCAGGAAGGTGTGAATACTAACCTCTGAATTGGTGCTCAAAGTGTGAAATAATTAAAAAAATAAATCTGTTAATCGTCCTCATTCCCACTTTGATAGTGACAAACAGTGTGTAGGCTCTTTGTTGTTAGCACCCTGTTGGAGAAGACTTCTTTCTTCTCCCTCAGACAGGGCTGCCCATGATCACATTCTTTGTTCTAGTCTACTATTCACTGCCCGATTTTTTTCCCATTTTCTGTATATGCAAACCATCAGCCCCGTGCAAAGCTCCTCAGTGCATGTTGTGGATGTTTTTCCACCATGCCTGGCAGGAGTATGTCCTGAGCCAGGCCCTGTACCTCTGCATAGAAAATCTCTTAAGGGCTGTTACTCCATAAATTTGTCGTGTTCTTCTTTGAAGCCACTTCAACTTTTAGCACTCGCAGTTTCTTGTGGTAGGGACCTCCGCCACTTAACTAAGTGCTGTGTAATCAACTGTCTCCTTTTATTGTGCTGTTTGTGGGATGTGCAGGGGAAGGTGGTTGGTTTTTGATCTGCTGCATTCCTCAGGTGATACCTACACCTGTGCTGGAGGAGACAGTAAATGGTTGTTCCTTGTTCGCTTCTCCCATTTCACTCATGTTTTGTTCTTAAACCCTCTGCTATGTGCCTGCCTGTTGTTTCTTTTCCTGTCTGGAAAGCCTTGCTCTACTTATTCTTGTAGGAGTGAAACTGGGATCTTTGTCTTCAGTTGCTCTCCAACTGATAACCAAACGTTGCAAGAAGTGTCCTTCCTTGCTCCATTATTGTGCCTGATTTTGAGACATGCAAATCCTGGTCTCCCCTAGAGTTATTTCCCTATCTCTCTCCACTTTCACCCTCAGCCCTGGATCCCCCATACCCAAGCAGACACATCCATAACTAGCTTTTTATAATCCAGATAAGGACCACTTCTATACTCATTTCACCACTTCATTATAACCGATTTTTTTTTCTCCCTGCCAATGTCACTGTCATTTCCCTCACCATAGCTTTCACACATGCCTTTTTCTTCTTCCAGCCTGTGATTGCAACCCTCGTGGCATCCAGACCCCGCAGTGTGACCGTGCCACCGGGCAGTGCATCTGCAACGAAGGGGTGGAAGGGCCGCGCTGTGACAAGTGCTCCCGGGGCTACTCGGGCTTCTTCCCCAACTGCGTGCCATGCCACCAGTGCTTCGCCCTCTGGGATGTGATCATCAGTGAGCTGGCTAATAGGACCCAGCAGTTCCTGGATAGGGCTAATGACCTCAAAATCACTGGAGTCACTGGCCCATACCAGCAGACACTCAACACCCTGGAGGAGAAGCTCACTGAAATTAAAACTATCATCACTCAAAATCCAGCTGCCGAGCCCCTGAAGAACATTGGGAATCTCTTCGAGGAAGCAGAGTGAGTACAATTGCGGTTGTCTCTAGCGTGGGAAGGAGTGGGAGTGCCAGTGAGATGGGATTTACTTGAGTGACTGATGTCCCCATGCTGCGCTGGGGACACCCTGGCTCTGCTCCTCCAGCTGGGCGAGGTACACTGCAGCTCTTAGCACTCACTGGTGGAGCACCTCGCCATGCTCAGCACCAGCAGTAAGCATCTGTCCCACAAGCAGAAACCTGGCTGGGGAAGGTAGGAGCAGTGCAGTTACCATGCTCTGGGCAGGGGTTGTCCTGCTCCTGCTGCACACCAGGCAGCTAATTACCACCGAGCCACTCATGCTTGCCTTGCGCTCCCCCGGGGCAAAGGACAAACACTGCTATTCTGTGAGAGAATGAAGAGGGGAGAGATTAAATTCCTGGATTTCCATGTGTAGCTGATGAGTTGGAAGCTTGTGCTCCTTTCTGCACTCTTGAGTGTGTGTGTGGGGAAGCACCAGCTTTATAACAAGGATTGTTTCCATTTTTCTCAGGGTAGGAGGCTTGTATTTTGTTTTAGGGCTAAGTATACAAAAGATGGTAGTTTGTGCTTTTGGAGATGGAACAGTTTAACATCAGGTAGGATTACAGATGCTTTCTAGCCCTGTGTGCAACTGCTTGAACTTGCTTGTGCATTGTAAAGGGGACTGCACAAAGCAGAGGGCCAAGGATTAAAGCACAGATGTCTCAATTAACGATATGCTTGTGTCCTGCTCCTCCCTCCCTCCATCTGGAGAGCTGGGGGTTGCCGCTAGATTTGGGCTCTGTGTGTACTGAGGTAGGTCAGAGCAGGTGAGGAGCTGCTTTTCTCTAACACACGCATTTGTATGTATCTGTTCTTGCTCCTTTCTGCCTGTATAGAAGTACTGGGCTCTGGTGGATTCCTGGAAAACAGCAGGCTGTGGGCTATTGAGAGAGCTGTAAATTGATCATAGAGCTTGAATACTGCCTGATTCTTTCAGAATGAGGAAATGCTGTGTTTGGTGGGATCACCATGGATTGGAATAGCTTCCTATGCCAACTTCTGTTCTGCAGCAGCATTGATGTGTAATATATACTTGCTTTTCCTTTTAGGGTTATCCCACTAGCTAAAGCCTGCTCCGTGGCTCACTGAGGCCATGCTGAATTCTGAGGGCGGGAGGTTTTCCTTCATAGCCCTAAAGAAACGGCTGGTGAAGAGGGATCTTTACAGAGGAGTTAAAAGAATCCATTGTGTTCAAACTAAGGCTTCCTCCCCCCCCCCCCCCCCCCTCCAGTTTCCTGAAGTTCAAATCTGTCCCATGAGCTGGTAGTAATCAAAACTGCATTTGTAGCTGTGTGGGATGGGAAGCAAATTATGTATGGATCATAGTAGTCAACTCTGACCTATGCAGTTGCCATGGTACAAGAGCATTACACCAGTCCTCTGGAATCTGCTTCCAGTTAATCTTACACAAAGCAGCTGTTTTCTGAGCAATTTGGTGCTTTGAGTTTATAAACATGCTGTAGATTAAAAAGTAGTTTTGTATGATAAAGCAAACAAAACAGTGTTCTAGGTAGGCATGTTGTTACAAATCACTTACAGCTCCACTGAGGGAGGACAAGTCCTGCCGTGGGAGAAGCTTGGCACAGCTCTAACCACCACTCTTCAGTGAAGTGAAGCACCAAGGCTTACTACCCTTCCTCCTCCCCCTGTTGAGTCCTGTGCCTCTGTTTTACAGAAAACTGACAGCAGATGTTACAGTTAAGATAGCTGACATAGAAGAAAACCTGTCAGCCTTAGCAGTGAAGAGCAATAGCACAGACACTGACCTGAGCATGCTGGAGACAGATGCCAAAAGCCTAGACCATGTGGTGAAAGAACTTGCAGAACAGCTAGAGTTCATCAAGATCTCTGATGTTCGGGGTAAGTGTCGCAGGGAGGGGGAGAAAGCAGTGGGGTAGCTAAAGATTTAATTAGTGTATGGTTTTAAATACCAGGTTAATCTTCTGACTTGTAATAAAACTCAGTTGCTAGGAGGGCGGCTTCTTTCTGTCCATGGGCAGAGTTGCTGATGCAGCAGGAATTCTATTTTGCCCCCTCGCCCCCTCTCTCTCCCTCTGCACATTGCAAAGCCAGCTTAAGTTCATGGGGCACAGAGTTGTCTTAAAGGCTCTTAATACATTTTAGATGAGACACAACAGCTGAAAGTTCCAAGTTCTGGGAGTTCCAAGATCTCCCTTGCTCTCCCCAGTCTGTGAAATTGCTGTTTCTGGTTGGAAAAACTACCTGGGTCTTGGTGACTAAGAGCACACTGTAAAAGCCCAGTTCTTCTGAGCCACCCAAGCCTTGTGTGCCCATCAGCACACTGAAACATGCCAAGAGTCAAAATTTGCTGGAGAAAGAGGAATGTCACTGAATTCTTTAGAAATTTTGAAAGCTGACTTCATTGCAGCTTGAAACAAATGATTTTTTTTTTTTTTTTCATTCCTGCTTTGCAGGAACTCTGAGATTTTTTCCAGTGAATGTGGCATTTTGCAGAGTGAGGCAAGTAGGATGTAGAACAGGGGAGTCCCCAACTTACTTGTGGCATTCTGCAGAGGAAAGCTGCCCCAAGGTGCAGAGTATGACCACCCTGGCAGGGTTCCTCACACCCTCTCAAGGCCTCTTCAGGAGTTGTCCAAAACTTAACAGTTCCATAAATCAGCATCTTTCGTCAAGCAGTTGTTTCTTGGGAAAGCTCTGACCGGTTTCCAAGCAGTGACTCCATAAGCCAGACATCCTAGGGCTAGCAATAAGAACTAATGGGATAAGTGAATCCTTAGAAAACAGGCTGTTGCCCTATAAACCTAAAAGTGTGGATCTTCTTTTGCCCTCAGGGCAAGCAGAATTCAGTCAATAGGGTTAGAGAAAGGCTTAACTTCAAAATCTAGCAAACTTGATACACTGAACCAAGCAAAAAAAATAACTGCCCCCCCACCCCCCAAGAGGGCAAATTCTGTCATCCTTGCAATGGCATGGAATACAGCTGCAGAGGCTAGCATTTCATTTAACTTGATATTCGTATCGTTAACCCTGATATGTCATCTGCCAACCTCCATAATATAAATTACTTTGGGTTACTTAACACATTTCTGAGCAGCTCCATCTGATTTCTGCAGGGGCTTTGGATAGTATCACCAAGTATTTCCAGATGTCCCTGGAGGCAGAGGAGAGGGTCAATGCCTCCACTGTTCACCCTGATAGCCCCGTGGAGCTGTCAGCGCAAACGCGGCAGGAAGTGGAAGACTTAATCAATGAGAAGGAGGCCCAGTTCAAGGCTAAACAAGAGGAGCAGTCACGCCTTCTGGATGAACTCGCAGGCAAGCTGCAGAGCCTGGATCTCTCCGAAGTGGCTGAGAAGGTACGCGGCTGAGAATCATTGGTATAAAACCTGTAGCAAAAATGAAGTCAGGTTTGTGAAGAAGCAACAGGTGGGGAAGAACTGTTTAGGGCTTGATAGTGTGAGATACAGTTTGTTCATGAAAAATGCACATTTCTTGGATGATGGGGTATTTTGCAGGCTAGAACAGGGCTGTTTAATTGGTGGGCTCTGAGACCTACTGGCTTTCAGGCACCAGCCCTTCATGTTGGTCTCCCCCCTACCCTTCCTAGCCCAATACAGCACCCATCTTTTCTAACACAGAGCCCTTTGCTGTAGACAGAGCTCCCATGTGCAGAAAAGTGTAGCACTGAGAACCATCCTCTTAAGCCTGTGTGCTGCATTCTCTAGGCTCCTCTCTTCCTTTTAGCAGCTCCACAGGGTACATGCTATGCCTCTGCAGTGCCCAGCCAGGCAGCACTTCACTTGCACTGACGGGCCACCCTCCTTGGCATCACCACCCTCCCATCCTCGTTTGTGGGACAAAATAAAACTTGCAGAGAGCTGGAGTCAAAAGGGCATTTTCTCTGTTGAAGCTGCCTGCTCATCTGTAAATATGATCAAGGGTGGCTTTTTCTCGGGAGAGGCTGGGTGTTCCCTCGGTTTTGCTTTGAAGTCAGCCAGCTGCATTCAGAGAACAATCCTGCATGAAGGCAGGCTGCAGGGGACTGCTCATTAACTCCCCTGGGCAGGCCAGGCCTGTGTTAGAGGATGAGTTCTTCACATGCTGAATTGTCCCATCCTTTATAACTCTGGGCATCCCTCCTGACTCCCCCAGCCCTCCTTCTTTCTTGGGAGGGAAGAAAGAGGCATTTTTTTGTTTGTTTCCCTTCCCCTGCATTCCTGCCTAACTGTTCTTGAGGACTGAAAATCTTGGGTAGATGTTTATCAGGGCCATAAACACAGAGTTGCTTGGAGGTGTAATCACGGGACACCAAAAAAAGTCTTTGCTTTCTAGCTACTGCTGGGTTGCATGCCAAACAGGTAAGAGGGACTCATTTACACTTCACAGGAGGCAGCTGCAGCTAACTTGGCACAGCCCCTAGGTTTTCCCACAGAGGTTTTTTGGCTGGAAAGTCTGTCGGTTAGTGACTATCATTTGGCAAAAGGGGTGGGGTGAAAAGGGAGAACCACCTCAAAAGAATGGGGAATTTTCCAATTTTCTCTCTGGCTAAAACAACTTCTAGTGATTTCATTGTCCAAACAATTGACCAAGTAGTGGATAATTCTCCGTACAAATGTTGCTGATTTAAATAGTTTTGCTTTAAAAAAAAGTCTACCCTGATACTTTCTATGGGAACACAACCTTGACAACAATTCACAAATTGCAAAGTGTTCTGGAAAGATGAAATTGGAGCAAACATTTGGTGGAAGGGAATGGGACAGCTTTTTAAGGGAGATGAAAAAAAGTTTCCTGTTCAATATGGAGCATTTCAGCTTCTTTAGTATTTCATTTCTAGGGCATTAGAGCAAAGGAAAGGATAGATACTATTCTGCACAGAACACTTACTTACTTTCTTCCTTATAAAATAGCTTCTTGGGATGGCCAGTTTTTCCTCCAACAGTACTGAAGACTGATTGCAAACAAAAGCCATACAGACAGTAGTAGCTTCCAGCTTGAAGCCAAAGCTTAAATGCAGCTTTCCAGTGAAAGATGACGTACAGGAAAAGTAGATGATGAAGGCACAGCAAGGCTTCTGTCATAACCTCCAGCTACTTCAGCATCAGGGAGTTGCCTATTTGTAACCAAGTTAAAGGCAGGAAGGTGCAGGGGCACAGAAGAAAGATTAAAGTTGTGCTGGTATGGCCCTGCTGCAGGAACCACCTGCTTGCAGCTCTACTGCAAGGGGCAGAAATAACATAGTGTAGAGCAGAGTCCGACTCCATCCCCCTCACAGCTCAGCAATGGAAATAAAGCTGTGACTGTTCCCCTTGGCTAATGTGTCTCTGCAGACGTGTGGCACTCCCATGGGAGCCTCTTGTGCTGAGTCCGAGTGTGGCGGTTTAAACTGTCGGACAGATGATGGAAAGAAGAAGTGTGGAGGACCTGGCTGCAATGGGCTGATGACCGTAGCTCACAACGCCTGGCAGAAAGCCATGGATTTTGACAGAGACATCCTCAGTGCATTAGCAGAAGTTGAGCAACTCTCCAGCATGGTAATATGCCAAATTAATTGTTAGATATTAAAAAAAAAATCTTTTTGTTGTAACACAAGTTTAGACACTAATTGACAAAGTATGTGCCTGGCTTACTTCAAAATACTTGTCAGTTGCATAACTTCATCGTGCTTGTAAAGATCCTAAGACAGGGAGCTTGCTAAAGTGAAGCTTCATGGATAACTCTAAACACTAGCCTGAGTTGTTTAAACTAGCATTGGTGGTATGGAACATAGCCAGCTTTTAAAAGTGTTGTGTGAGTTTTATGCAAAAAAGTATTTCTCATTACTATTACCTCCGACTCCAACTGAATTTTTGTTTCAAAACAGGCCTTAAAGCATACGCAAATATGTAATCAAATCTTCCGTTTTCCTCTCTTTAGGTTTCTGAGGCGAAACAGAGAGCTGATGAAGCAAAACAAAATGCACAAGCAGTTTTGCTCAAAACCAATGCTACAAAAGAACAAGTGGACAGAAGCAATGAAGATCTGAGGAATCTTATTAAACAAATTAGAGACTTCCTAATGCGTAAAAACCTTACATTTAAATTATGTTTTAATTCTGGGTTCGTGAAAACTGTCTTTAGCTCTGAATCATCCTCTAAGGGGTAATGCAATAGTTGTGTTTCCTCCACCACCACCCCCTTTCAGCCAGACTTAGTGTGTATGATAAAATCTGGAAATAAGAGAAAACCAAGACAATAGGAAAGGGAGAGCAAACTGGCACGTTCTTGTGTTCGTTTCAGCTGAGGCTGTTGTACTGCTGTAATTTGCCAAATGCATTCATAAGTTCTGGCTGGAAAGACAAAGTACTATTAAAGGGGAGGAAAGTCAGAAACTGTGAGTTTATCTCTGTAAGAAAGCAGGTAAAGGTTAAATGAGAGCCTTGTTCGCTAGCAAGCGGCAGCACGGCAAACCCATTCCTTCCCTGTTTGCACAAGGCTGAGTATACTGTTAGCACAAATACATTTATGTGCAGCTGTTGGCTTCGCTTCCTGTGGGCTCAAGTCTCCTCCCCACAGCCCCAGCATGGTGTAGCTAATCAGAGAGATCTTCAAATAGCTTCCAAGAGATCTATGCCAGCACGGCCTATATGCCTGCTGGGCCTCTCCTGAGAGAGGTTTCACCCTAAGGAAGCAGTTTTAATACCTTAATTTTCTGTAAGTCAGTCAGGGGGAGGAAGTTTTCCCATGATTCTCCTTCTTAGAGGAGCAGCTGGACAAGAACTTGAGTACTGAGACTTGACAGAGGGAAGCTTTTACTCACATCTTTGTCATTTGTGTCCATCTACTAGAAGACAGCGCTGACCTGGATAGCATCGAGGCAGTGGCTAATGAAGTGCTGAACATGGAGATGCCAAGCACTCCCCAGCAGCTGCAAGCCCTGACAGAAGATATTCGTGAGCGTGTAGAAAGCCTTTCTGATGTTGAGGTCATTCTGCAGCAGAGTGCTGGAGACATTGCCAGAGCAGAAATGCTACTGGAGGAAGCTAAAAAAGCAAGGTATGCAACCCTGTTCTGTATTAGCTGTTTTCCATCACTGGGAGCTTGTACAAGACTTTCATTTTATTGTATCAGAAAATGCATAGTTTAACTTGCCCTGATACAGATTCTCATTCCTTTGCAGTGTATGACTCGTTCTTTTTCCAGTTCCAAAGTAAAGGCACTTTTAGCATTAACATAGTTTTGCTCCACAGCAAAGGTGCAACAGATGTTAAAGTCACTGCGGACATGGTGAAAGCAGCACTGGAAGAAGCTGAAAAAGCTCAAAATGCAGCTGAAAAAGCCATCAAACAAGCTGACGAAGATATTAAAGGAACTCAAGACCTGCTGACCTCAGTGAGTTCTTCATGAATATTTCTTAAGATATAGAAACAGCACCGAAACTGATGTAAGCCTATCTGGGAAGGCTCTTGGGTATTGCAAATTGAAGACCACTTAAAAATCACATCAACTTTTGAGTTAGTATGACAGATGCTAGGGGATCATTTGCTCTTAAAAAAAAACAACCACAAAAGGCTTTTCTCATCCCATATCCTGCACCACTGAAGATAGAGGGCTACGTCCTGCTTATTTAACACAGCAGGTGTACCAAGATCCCTGGAAAGTCATACCTGTCAACCACATGGTTGTGTATTGGTGTAGCCATGCTATCAGTGTCATCTACCACTGCAGCATGAGACTAATAAACAAATGCTGGATTAAAGCGGCAGTTGCTGTAGACTTGTCAGATAAAGTATTTTCAGACTTCATCTCAAAGCCCTCATGAGACCATAGTGCTAACTTACATGATGGAGTCAAATGTCTGAAGTTTTTCCCGTGGATTAGGCTACTCTTGCATGTGTAATAAAATCAAGTACTTTTTAACTATGTCCTGTAATGCTTCTGCAGCCCCGTATGTACCCCATCTTCAAGCAGCAGGGCTCTTTCACCTTGACTGCAATTGGCCATTTGTAGCAAAATTAAACCACTGTTTTTTGTATCAGATCTATGGACATGAACTAATTAGTTGATCAGGGCTTATCCAGAAAGTTTAGTTATTATATTCAGTTCTTTTGAAAGTGTTAACTCTCATCCCTCTTTGTTAGATTGAATCTGAAAATGCAGCATCTGAAGAAACACTGAACAACGCTACCTTACGTCTGTTTGAGCTAGAGAAAAGTGTGGAAGACCTTAAGCAAAAGGCTGCTACAAATTCAGAGAATGTGGACAATATAGAAGAAAAAATTGTTACTGCAAAACAAAACGCTGAGGAAGTTAAAAAGGTGAGAAGCTCAGGAAATCTGCTAAGGGAAAGCCAAAAAAACTCACACCCCACATTTGGCTAAAGGAACATTAGTGAATACATGCAATCCGTTTCATTTATTGGTCAAGTACTAGGGACAACAAAAAAAAAGCACTTAATGCACTTACCAAAGATAGCTGCTTTTTACTTTCTTTGATACCAGATACAGGGAGAAAGAAGTATTGGGAAGTTTTCAGGTTCTAAAATAGCTGCAGGAAACCTGTCAGGCTGTCACACTGTCAGCCTTTCACAGATTCATTTCTGTCCCTCAGCTTTACTATCTGCCACAGGAGAACTTGTAATTTTTTTCCCCTCATATAGAGTATTTATGCTTCTATGACAACGATAGGTTCAGGACACACAACCCAGAATTTGGCATATACAGAATCAAGCAGCAAGAAAAATCATTAGCTCAATATAAAACCAAAGTCATTTCTAAATATCAGAGATGCAAAATTTGCTCTGTGACCACATGGCATTGCTCCCACTGTCTCCTACATACCTTCGTAATAGCAAAAGAATGCTCATTAACAAAACAATTGACAAATCTACCCAAGGAAGTTTCATTGCTCCTATCTGTTGTCTATAGTTAGCCCACTAGTCTCCAGAGAGGCATTTTCTGCCAGGAGAGATGTATTCTCCATCAAATCAATTATTTCTGACCACTAAGTAGTATTTCAGGTGGCTGTCAAGTAAACACAAGAGACTTCCAGTACTGCTGCAGCTTGTTAACTTGCTTATTGGTTGACTTCAGCTGGGTCACAGGACTTCTTAATCTTAACCTTGCAGGGAAAAGCACAGCTGAGAAACCAATGTCATGACTTCTCCAGCACCTTCACCTATGTAAACTACACAGCTGTTCCCATTAGTGAAAGAGTGACAAGGGTATTCCTCCCCAAATGCAAGCATTCAACCAGAAGCAGTGCCAGTTCCTTACCACATGCAGCCTTCCAGCTGTACTAGGGGCCATGGCTTCCATTAGTTACAGAATTGTGTAACTGAATCCCATAAATCCCTGCCAAGTGTCAGAATTAAAGCTGTAAAACAGCCACAGCCCTGCAAAAGGGCCACTGATGAGTCTTCACCCCAACTCTTCAAGTCTTGACTATTAAGTAGGAAGTACCCCAACACTGTTCTGCTTTTGTTAACCGAGCTAACAGTGTAGTGTAGTCTCCTTACACCCGGATTAGTGAAGAGAGAGGAAGGAAATGCAAGCTCCCACTGTATTGTCTTTTGAATGAGCTCCATCTTGTGCTTGAATCTGGAACAACAGGTCCTCAATACCGAGCTGAACGACAAGTATAAAACAGTGGAAGATCTCATTGCCAAGAAGACAGAAGAGTCAGCTGATGCTAGGAGGAAAGCCAGCATGTTGCAAGATGAAGCTAAAGCCTTGTTGGCTCAAGCAAACAGCAAACTCCAGCTGCTCAAAGGTAAGGCTGTTCTGAGGAGGTAAGTCATCATCTTAGAATATGAAGCAATTTGATGCTGTTAAACTGGCTATTCATTAGCAGTAGGGGAAAAAAAATGGAAGTTAATTCTTTGTTACTGAGGTTTGATCTGCTCTGCTTATTCTTATGGCTGCAACATAGTCTTCTGAATTAAAGATTTCTATAAAAAAGCTGAAACTTAGCAGTGAGACACAAAGTTCTGGTACGGCACCTATCACTGCTCCAAGAACCGCTACAGGGAAGGAGCGTAACTACTACTATGCTTAGGACAAGGACTAACCTGTTCAAGCAATACCCTATCTTCAAACAATACTCCCCCCACCCCATCCTGGAAAGCTATTAAAACAAAAGGTAATCAGGATACATCAGTTCCAGTTTACAGATTAATTTAACATTTAGTATTGACAATTAAAGTTGGTTGAAACTTTAAGGAGGGGGCAATCTGCCCATAGCTACCAGGGAGGGAGCTAAGTTTTCCTGCTGTTTTTGCCAGGCCAGGAACTCATTCTTCCCCTGCACAGTTACAGTGACTCACTGAATAGTCTTAACCATAACAAGCCAAAATGTTTCACTGTTCTGTAAAAGCCACCATAAAGAAGAGAATGACAAATTATTTTCAGCATGAATCAAAGTACACTTTTGGATTTCCACTTACAGAAAATTATTTCCTTGTTGTTTTATGTCCCAATGTTAAGGAAACAAAAAGGTGCCATTCCAGCGTTGGCTTTTTTTTTTCCTAATCAGATTCTCTTCCACAATAAAAATAAAATTTGAATAGTAGTTTGTCTGTAACCATAATGATTTACACTTATCTGTATTAAAACACCCCTAATTAAGCTGGTTTTCCCCTTCCTTTGCTGACAGACTTGGAAAATACATATGAAAACAATCAAAAAGTTCTGGAAGACAAAGCCAAGCAGTTGGTGGAGCTGGAAGAGACAGTTCGCTCCCTCTTACAGACAATCAGCCAGAAGGTTGCTGTTTATAGCACTTGCTTATAAATGGCAGCAGGAAACGCTTGTGTTCAGGATGGGTTTTACAAGTATTACACTAGTTCTTTTTGACATTACACTAAGACCTGATAAAACGAACAGGTTTTATATTGACTTTCAAGTCACAGAACCAAAGACAAGTAACTTTTTGATGTTGAAAATAAACAGTACTTTTGTATCACTGTATGTACCTAGTATGACTCATTAAGTTCCTTCCTATTTTCAGTAGCTGAAATGGTACATCAATTAATCCTTTAGCAAGTCTTGTTTTTAAAATGGTTAGAGATCTAATAAACTCTTGGCTCCAACTATGTAGCTCTAAATAAGGGCTCCAATTACTATGAAATATAGGGTGCTCACTCAGAACAAAATTACAAGTGAATGAAGAAATACCATCCTTGTGGGGTTAGCTAGCATTTATGCCACAGTACTCAAAAAGGATTATTTACCCTCTGCATGATATCTATTTAGGCTTAACACTAGTTTCATGTCACTGATTAGGAAATACTTGATACATGAAGTGGAAACAGAGGTCAGCACTGAAGGGCTGAATATGGTTTACATTGCAAGTACCAAATATATGTGATAAACCAAGCTTGGAGGATCAAGCCTCTCTGCAAAAGGAACTACAAAAGTTCACAGGGCACTCATGTGACTCAGTTAAGGAGCTGTACACAGCTCTCTAAGAACAGCTTGCACTTAACAAAACACAAATAAGACTTTCAAGGTGCAAGAGTAACATCCAGTTCACCATACTTAAGCTCAAAGTTGGCTGTAGAACAGTGCACCTTCAGACAATTGTACAGTACTGCACAAACTGATTTACAGCATTCATCAGCTACACAAATTAGCATTCAAAACTGCAACATGCATTTACACATCCTGACTGCTAACTCTGACCTGAGGAACACAACTATGTCTATAACTTTCATCAGCACCTACCTAACCTTGACTAACATCATCAGGAGTCAGTCAGAACAACTATGGCAGAATATATCACCACCTAAGCAATCTGAAGAACAGTATGTTTAAATAAATACCCCTAAGCTCCATAGGTTACAAATGCTACAGCAAAAAAAAAAAATCCATCACAGGAATTGACAACCATACCAGCATCACACACCATTTCAATGCTACTATCTTAGCAGCTGTTAAAAACACAATTTGCAAATTTTGCTATCAGATCATTGACAGGTGGCTCAGTAGCTCATCTTACTTTTACCTTTACAAACACTCTTTGTATGCTTAACTAGAACAGGAATGACAGTGAGAGAAGTAATAATACACTAACAATTTTAAGGCCTTGAATTTTATTTGCAAACGTCTGGGAAACTAGTCTCCAGTGTAATTTTAGCAGTATTCTTGATTAAAGTTTCCCTGACTTTCCAAACTTCATTTAAACACGGACAAAATGAGATAGAATTTCTAACTCGTGAACCTCAAGGCTGAACTGCAATTAGACTACCACAAGTATTGAGGGAGGTGGAGGGAATAGACACAAAAGCTGCTTCTGAAAGAGCAGGGCTTCTAGGAAGAACTTGCAAAGGGCAAGATTAACCCTTAATAGCATTTACCTGCAGCAGGTAGAAGTGATTCTGAAATGCCAAGATCTATTGGAAGAATCAAGCTTTTCTTCCCTCACTATTGTCTCACCTTTGCATTCCCTTCAGCAACTTCCTACTAACACCTGAAAGCAGATGCACATTAATTCACTTTTAACCCAGCATATCCATGAATTGGATTATCTCATATCCTGGTGATAAGCTTAATGAGCTGTCATGGTTTAACCCCATCTACATTTAAAACAGGAGTTAAGCAAACCAAAATGAAGAACAGTATCACTGGTGTTTGTTGATTAAATGATATCTTAATAAAATAGTAATGTTGGCATCTATTTCCATCACTCAGTACAGATAATGGATCAATACTTGAATAAGAAGCTCTGAAGAAAGGTAGAAGGATATAACAATCTTGTCTATACACAAAACCAAGTACCTTTTGCACCATTTTCTGAATGTACATTTCTCATTCCATGGGCATAATGAAAAAGGACTTGCACAAGACCAGCAGATAGTAAGGTTTTCTGCAAGGCAGAAGAGCCTGACAAAAACAAACAAACAAACAAACAAAAAAAACCCAAAAAACCAAACAAACAGCACCCTGCAAAATGAAACTTAAAATAAGCTACTGAAATTGGGCACATTCCATATACATCTTGGGGCTCTTCCCAAGATGCCATTTGTTTGTAAGTTTCTTCATGTATTTGACAACCTAGACACTAAAAGGAGTAACGGGGCCTATCAGCAAACAAACCCAAGAAGACCCTCCAGCCATGTTAAATATTTATTAAGCTCTCTTGCTACAGAAGAGACAGAAAGAGAGCACAAAATAGAAAACAGAAGAAGAGAAGAAAGTATGTCTTAATTGTGTGGAGAGCTGATACTGCAGCCCTTATGTGTGGAAGGTGCAGAATAACCCTCATGTCATAGCACTTAACAGCAAGTGCTGCTTCACTACCCAGTTTCAGTCTTTCAAGTTTAAGAGAATTGGACAATGGAAGCTTTAAAAACAAAAAAGATTTAAGTTGCAGTAAGATTAATTTTTCTTCAGTCTCACTTCTCTATCAGCCCTTGATTTTTCCCCTGATGAGTTTTCAATATGAAAACATGACATGTGGAGATTCACACACACACAGAGTAATTTTCTCTTTAAAAAGTCAATATAGTTTTAATTGATCTATACAAGACCCTCTCCTCCCAACATCCTAACACTACTAGGTCAAAACAAGTTTTGGTACTTGTATGTAAGAAGTAGGTTAAATACTAAAGTTAATCCTTTCAAAAGGAAACACATTTTTGTGCGGAAGTGACAGTGGCATTTTAAGTGCCAGCGGCATTATAAGTGCCAGCATTCAACTGGTTTAGTCTATCACTACTTCAAATAAGAAAAACACCAGGTATGCTGGACACTTATCCAGAGTTTTGACCAGCACACCTGATAATCCCATGCAGCAGCGAAATGTTTGGTTTTGAAAGAGAAGAGTTCTGTGAGGCTGTTTTTCTGCAACATTCATCATGTAAATAAACATGTAATTTTAACTATTTGATTTACAGAGACTGGACAATTCCACTTGTTCCAAACTCTAATTGTTTAAATATTTGATGTTTAAAATGAAGAGATTCACTTAGTTCGTTCCTAAAATCCTCAGACTCAGCCTTCCATAAGGGCCCACAGTCCATTTCAAAGATGTACTATACACGTACAAAGATCTGCTCTTTCATTTTAGAAGTTGATAGCTTTGCCAAAAGATGCTGCTAGGTTTGCTTCCCTGAAGGCTTCTGACACTGTCTGTAGAGAACAAACACAAAAAGGTACAAGTCATTAATAGTCACATGCAATTACAGCATACCTGTGTAACCCTGGTGTTCAACAGTCTGTTTAGAAAAAAACCTACTGGATGGGCATGGCAAACTCTGGCTACATCTTCGCATGATGCTCCATATTCCATAGCAAGGGCAGCTTCATTAACCATTTCACCAGCACCCTGTAAATTTAATGGTATTTGTAATTAGCACAAATCTTTATGCAGTTGTCCAGGTTCTCCTGAATCAGTAACAGCTTGTAAATAAGCATCTTTTGCTAAAAAAAAAAAAAAAGTTGTATTATAACTAGCAATTCAGCTGTGTTCTAATGTAAGTAGTTAATCTATTTGGTGACTGCTCAAGCCTAGCATAAATCTAAACATAATTCTTAATGAGAGTATTTGTTCTCTCATTGCTGAGAGTTGTGCAAAATCTGGGCATTTTTCCACTACAAGATACTGGTCAGATAATACCCACATTCTCAAAGCTACAGTATACATTATCACTGCTGAAACCTCCCCAAAACTTCCAATGCCCTCTTAGAAAGTTAAATAGATAACTAGGTAAACAAAAACATGTTACTACATCTGCACCCTCATTTTTGTTTGTTGTATTTATGTGCATTTACTCAGAGAACCTTTGAGGAGTCAAATATAGTGAAATCTCCTGTTACATTTTTAGCATTCAGATATACAATCGTAAGATCTTCCCCCAGCCCTTTCCCAATGAAGAAAATTAGTCTATCTCACACCAATAAACTAAAGTTGTGCTTCCTTTAAGGCATGTTGATTTTTAAATGACTGGCATTATGAGAGAAAATAACTAGTGTAACATCTTATTATTCCTATAAGAAATTATGAGAATCAGATTCAGAAACAAAAAGCCTATCCACTAGTGTTGACATTATAACCATTCATAGGAATAAAGTTTCCTTCCCAGGAAAACAGAAAGCAGTTTTAGTGTTCTTACTTTTAAAAGAAAGCTGTATACAAAGATGCATGGAAGTGTTTCTGCATAAATCTTTAGAAAAAAAATTATTTAAAAGCTAAGAAACAAAATAGAGAAGGTCTAACTTTGGAACGTGTGGAATAGGAAAATGATACTTTAACCAAATAGAAATTTCTGATTTCTCATCTTTACAAAGGATTTTTAATCCAAGTTCCATAAGTTACCGACCCCAGATTTGGTGACTGTAGCATAAGGTTACCAGCTTTGCTGAAGTCTGAAGTTCAGAGAGGGGAAAAGAAAACACCAATGAAAGAGCCACAGTCTGTTCAGCTCCCTCAACTTCCAGAACTTGAGTCAACAATTTCTGCTGTTCTCTCAAGTATTTGGCAGTATTCATTAAAAAAAAAAAAAAAAGTCAGAGAAACCAATTAACCCTCGCAATTCTAGGGAGAAAAAAAAATGCTGGGTCTAACAACAAATAGAAAAGTTGGAAGGATGGTGGGGCTGCAGAAGATAACAGTAAATAAAAATTACTATGGTAGACTCAAATCTTCCTTCTTTTTACAAGCACCACTTCTCCTAACTTGCCAACTACTTTGCGACTGTGCAACACTAAATAAAAGACCCTTACAAGGCGAAGACAACAGCGCAATTTACAATACTTACTGCGCCTAAAATGTGAGCACCCAACATCCTGTCTGTTGATTTTTGACTAAGTATCTTCACCATGCCATCTGTGTCAGCATTTGTCTTTGCTCTACTGTTCGCAGCAAATGGAAATTTCCCGATTTTGTATTCTATACCCTACAAAACAGGTATGTGTTACTGAGTTAATGACCAACACAACAATGTAACCATACAGACAATTTGATAAGTACAAGAACAGAAGCAAAAGAGACACACATGACACAGAGCAATGCATAAGAACAACCACCAAAAGGGGCATAAGGGGGTATTAAAAAAAAGATTAATTAGCAAATGAACAATATTAACTTCACAGGATAGAAAACATTAAAGAAAACTGTGACCCTCAGGAGAGTGGCATGCAGGAGGAGATCACTCAGTCATACACCCTAAGCAATAAATTCAGATGCAGAAATTCTCCTGGAAAAAGTAGCTAGATAAACTACTAGACAATGAAACCATGCCCAAGATAGAAAAACAGTTTTGTCTGAGAAGAAAACAAACAGTACCTCTTCTTTCAGCTGTTCTTCTGATTTGCCAACCCAGGCTACTTCAGGGTGAGTGTATATCACAGAGGGTACGCAGTTATAGTCAATGTGAACTGCTCCCCCAGCCATCCCTTCTACACAAAGAATGCCTTCATCCTCAGCTTTGTGGGCCAGCATAGGTCCAGCAACTACATCACCAATAGCATAGATGCTATCAGACCAATGAAACAGAATAAGACACTGTTTTAAAAACATCCTAGCACACCTAGGCTACCTTATATAATAGTCAGTTTAAAACATGTTACTGAAAATTCTAATCAACACAAATTAAAATACTAAATTTCAAAATAAATACAAAGTACAAGAGAGCAGTTTCCACAGAATGACCACACTTCAAGAAGTACTAGTAACATGAAATACAGTGACTTTTAAATTACAAAACTTCAAAAGTTGACTAAAAATCTTCAGCTCCTGAAATACAGAAATCTTAAGTTTTCCTTTCAGAAAAGAAAGCTATATTCTGCAAATAAAAAAAAAAAAAGTGCTTTAGTAGGTTAAACTTTTAAAAATAAGAGTTCTGCTTAAAAAAAGTAAAATATTTAGTCTTACTTACTTTGGAATTTTGGTTTGGAATCTGTTATTGACTGGGATTCTCCCCCTCTTATCAAGTTCAATTCCAATATCCTCAAGACCTAGATTTTTTGTAAAAGGACGTCTACCGATGCAAACTAGGAGCACATCACAAGTTATTACTTCTGCCTTGCCACCAGCAGCAGCTTCAACACTATAGAAAAATAAGCAGCAAAAATGCTAAGCTGTAAACTTTCAGCATTATATTTCTCTGACTAGTAACTAATATAATCCAGATGGTGACCTACTGGCTGGATCTGGCATCAAAAACACTTGCATTCAGCCTGCCCCACTCTTCTTCCTTGCAAGGGTTGAGGAGTAGAAGATGGAGGAAGGGACAATAACTCTTACTACATTTGTTAACAACTCTTAGATACAGAAATTCAGGCTATATATCCACTAGCAAGTAGCATGACCCGATAGGATCAAATCTGTACAGCAAAATCGACATCCAAACTATATATATTTTGCAGTGGGGTAGGGCCATGTATTCTGAGCAAGCTTTCTTCTGGCCCAAGAACCAAACACCTGCTAGCAGCTGCCCTGCATCAGCTGCATCCCTCAAGTGCGTCTTCGTGTTTAATTGCACCCAGAACAAGTTCAGTTCACGTGCTCTGAGAGTGCAAGAACCAAAGCATGGTAAGTGAGCGTAAGTAGGAAGTGTGTTTCAAAAGCATACTCCTGAAACAAAATGAAACTCTAAATGTAAAAACAGACTAGAGAAGAGCTCTAACCAGCATCAGCGTGGGACATAAAGAAGCCCAAATCTAGTGTTTCCTGTCGGTGGGGTGTGTACTGCCACATCTAGGACCTTTACAGTGGAGGAGGACAGACTATCCCGAGCTACAGCAATACAGCAAATACAAGTCACCATATTAAGATTCCTGTGAAAAAACATTTAAGCTTACTTTTGTTAAGTAACATGAAGCTTTTTTCTTAAAACTCAAGCTACAGTTTCTGCATAGAGAATACATTAACAAGAAAAAAGAAGTATACGTATGGACTTTTCCAAAGCAAATTTGCTTTATATGTTTCTATAATAGCTATTCATCTCTAAGTCTTCAAAGGGCTTGACCGTGGCCATTAAGAGACACTCTGGGGTAGTTTCATTTATTTCTGCTCAAAAGCAATAAAACCTCTGCTATGCTTCTTTTGAGGCAAGAGGAGGTATGGACAAAATAGCCCTTCCAGTAAGCAGTCAAGAATTAATGGCCTGAAAATGACTGTATGAACAATCATGATATTTATGTTAATTATACCAGAAGCAAAGATCTTCCATGAAAACAATGATTTAGGGTTCTGTTTTTATTACTGATCTCACTATAACAACACTGATTTTATACTAGCACGCCTTCAACTCAAGTCAACAGAACCTCTCCTGTATAAGCAATCTAGGATTCGGACCCAAAATTACAAGCTCTGTAGGTTACAATACAGGATAAAAATTAAGTTTCACTAAAGAATTAAGTTTCATCCTAAATCCATTTTTTCCTGTTTAAAAAAAAAATATCAGACTGTATTTTTAAATAGGTTTGATGGATTGGGAAGAAGAATATATATGGCACTCCTTTAGTTTTATGTTAAACACTTACGCTACATCGATTTTTCCATCTGGTTTCTTGGTAGCACCAGTAACTTTGGTGTTCAGTTTAAACTTAAGTCCCTGTTTCTGAAGAATACGTTGGAAGTTTTTAGAGATCTCCATGTCAATTCCCATTCCACCAACGTGGCCCATGAACTCAACCGCTGTCACATCTGCACCAAGGCGCTGCCAAACTGAACCCTGCAGTCACAACAATATAGGTAAAGTTTTTGAAAAGCAAACTTCAGATTTCTTTACTATAATTTTTACCACAGACTGTAAACTTTTCAAAAACAGGACAACACATAACAGCAAACTGATCAGTTTTTGCAAATGTTACAGTGTAGAATAAAACAACTCCAACTTTCCCCAGCCTTTCCACAAAAAATGGATTTATCACTGCTTGCTTGCATACCCAAAACTTTAATGATTGAATTCATGGAATTAAGCTTTTGAAGAAATAGCTAACAAAATAATTAAGTATAAATTAGGTATGGTTTAGGTTATAGGTATAGAAAAAATTCAAAAATCAAAGAATCAAATAGCTCAGAAAACCCAAAGGAAATTGCTTGTGGTGTTCTAATACCACTACAAACTACATCAAGACAATACCACATTAAGGCAATATTATGCAATAAAATGGAACCACTGCTGCTTCTGTGTATATTTATGACCATAAGCACTATCATCAGCTTCACCAACAAAACCCATATACACCCTATTTACCTGCAGTTACCCACATCCATCCAGCACTAATTCACTGCGCTTATTCTTTTCCTGCTTAACAGTCAGCAGGCTAAGCAACCACTAAGCAGATGTGCAAATTTTCAAGCAGTTGCAAAACCAGCAAATATACATTCTTTTTTAAACACGTAGGTACGAGGCAAAAGGACTCAGACCAAGATGAACTATAGAAGTCTGCACTCCTTTGGTTGTTAGATAGAATGTGTGCAATTGTATCACAAAAATTTCTTGTGATTAACTCTGACACACAAGAATTTATCCTGGCTTAAAATGAACTTCCCTTAAAAAAGGAAGTTCTCTCATCTCTACAAAGAGCAGGTATAAACCTCAGGGAAAGTTAACACCCACCCCCACCAAAAAAACCCTGTATGTGAGGCCCTGTATGTTCCTCTCATTTCTCTGCTTAGCTAATCAGCTGCAGGAGTGCTGATCCTACAAACACTTATCACAGCTCTTCTGGTAGAAAAAGGGGTTAGCAGGCTATGGAGTCTGAACAGTTTCATTACAACTCACTCAACCAAACATCTGCTAAACCACAGCAAAACAATCAAATATAACACAAAAAAAAAACCCCACCCTGTTCCTTTTAAATTAAAGGCCAAGTGGTTTAAATATCCTCTCACCAGTTCGACACCAATGACTCCTGCACCAATGACAACCATCTTTTCAGGAACTTTCTTCAGTGACAGCGCACCAGTGGATGACACGATATTATCTTCATCAATCTAATGACAAAGAAATCCACAAAGGGAGGTTTACAATCTCTTTTGTAGGTTTTATATAAAACATACAGATGATGAAGTGCAATCAATCAGATGAAAAAATTATTATACATTAAATTATGTGAATATAACACATTGAAAAAGAGTACAATTAAGATTTCAAATACGTACAGTAATTCCAGGGAAGGGAGCAACTTCTGAGCCTGTGGCTATAAGTATGTTCTTTGTATTGATAACTTGTGTGCTGCCATCTTCTTTGGTTGCAGTGACTTGGTTTTTGCCAGTTATTTTTCCAAACCCAGGTACATGTACAACCTTTAGTAATCAAAACACAGTAAATTCAGATTCAAATTACTTTTAAATAAGAAGTTAGGCTACATTTAATCTGAATCTCACTAATGCTTTAGGGAAGCTGCTAACATGTACCTTTACATCACCCTCGAGTACAAATCACAAAGTAATTGTATACTATTCTTTTAAGTAGATTAAGAATGAAGGAACTGTTCATTTAAAAATTTCCTAGAAAAGAAGCATTCAGATTCTGCCCTTGCCAAGTCAGTCACTCGAATTAATTTATGTGGCAAGAATATGAAAAAGTAAAAAGAAATTCAGATCAGAAAAAATTATGGATATACCTCAGTATATAATCCAAACTAACCTTGTTTTGTTTAAATAAATGAGCAATTCCACCTGTTAAGGCCTTCACTGCACCACTCTTCTGTTCCATCATCTTCTCTAGATTCAAACGGATTCCTGTAACTAAAATTAAAAAACAACTTTGTCAAGCATTGCAGTGTTTTTATTTAAAGGAGCTAACCTAAACACAATTAACAGTTCTGACATAGTAAGATGTGTTGAATGGCCCTACTAAATGCTAAAGGTTACATTCAACAACTGCTGTGTTAAACAGTATTGGTATTACACTTTTCAAATATAACTTATCTATCCATGATTCAGCGTTCAAGGAGCAGATGCATGTCAGTAACCTTCCAACTGACAGATAAAGGATATTATTTAGAAGTTTAAAGTTTTCTGACCAGAAAACTATAGTAGTCAGATCTGAATGATTAAATTTCTTGTTGATGGAAACCATTCTTGTTAACAGGCACTGACTAGTTGCTCTTCACACTCACTTTCAATTCCTCTATTAGCGAAATCTTTTCCATGGGCCAAGTGATACAGATGCGAGTTGTTCAGCAAGGCCTAAAATACACAGAAATGTGAATTGGGACATACATTCACAACTGAATTATTTATTATATTATCGGGGAAAAAAAAATCTGATGTTATTTGCAAAACATTCTCACTATTAAGAAAAAGCCTGACACATACGTATTTAAAAAGGTATATTTCAAACACAGAAATCGTACACAGTAGCTCTTACTGAAGTGTTTTATAGTTACATATTTAACATAAAAATAGGAAATAGTTAAATTCACAGCTATCCTTTTTGCTCATTTCACCAGAGAAATTGGAAATGACTCCATGGGGATAAAAAAAATAATAATAGTAAGACTTTAATTAAAGGAAAGAAAAATGATTTTGACTGACTCATAGGAGAATTTCCTTATTACCTCAGACAAGACATTGCTTGTCAACAAAGAGGATACAGAAAAACTGGATGAGAAAAATCTATACTGAAATCCCTGTTAAAATTTTAGCCTGTGTAGACATATGTGAGTTAAATTTTGTAGCTGAGTTGTGTGTGGAAGTTACTACAACTGCACAGCTAGTTGAGCTGAAGCTAGGTGGCTTGGAGCTATCTCAGATCACTGGACATGCAGAATTCAAAGATAAAACTAGAATAGTTTTTATAAGGATGTCTATAAATCAGCAGCTTGAAATACAGAACCTCTATAACTGTATTTTTATTAGAAATAGCATTATAGTTAGGGAGGGTTCTTGGTAAAAAAATCCTGTCTTTCACTATAGCCATCCCAAACATGAAATTATCAATATCTTTGCAAGAAGGACAACAGTGCAAGACTGCACAGACTGAAGTCTAAAGCAGGCACAGTGAAAGATTCAAAGCACATTTTGAGATATGTGCCTTAGATACACATGATTGAGTAAAACTAATACTGTCAGAATAAGATAATTCCATTTAATTCCATTTTTATGAATAAGTCTTACCAACTCTCTTTAAAATTCATTTGCTCATTTCACGTAACTGTCAGAACCCTGAATCTCTAACATCCAACATTAAAGACACAGCCATCGCTTAAGACTTCAGCAATTAGAAAGGAAAAAAAATTCCACGTACAATGTATTATTTTGGGTGGCTTTTGGAAAGGAATATTTGAATAATTTGTTACTGCCTCAGTGTATGCAGCCTACGTATCCACTTCTTAAGAAGTTTACTGCCATTCAAAAAAATTCTGGATAGCATCCAAGTTTAGCCTTGAGTTCAGAGGTATTTTCAGAAGAACTTCAAAGGATTAGGGGGAAAAAAAAAAAAAGACTCAAGAGGTTAGTTAGATCCTAGCAGAGTTCCAAACTTTTGAAGTAACACTGTGTTGATTGACATCTCATTTTTGAGTTTTGCTTCAGTATATTAAGATATTCTGAACTTCATCAGAACTATTACTAAAATGTTTAGGAAAATTAATATATAATTTTTAAAACTTTGTATTTAATACATACTGTATTTTCTCCTACCATGCTAATGGAACCTCTCTGAGTAAACAGATTAGAAATAGCAATACAGTCAGGAGGGATCTTGGTAAGAATATTATGTCTGTTACTATAGCCATTAAAAACCTGGCATTTCCAGTGTCTTCCTTCACCTGCTACGTGCTGATGAGGCAGACTCCTTTCATCTAGCAATAGCACTGTTCTTACAAGGCCCTAGTTCTGAAATTACTTAAAACTGGATTGACAACATCAAATATTAGGTTCTTCTGAATTTCTTCTTACTTCTCCTTTCTTTCAGAGTGCATGCCTTGGACTCTCCCTTTTCTCTTCCCGCCTGCACTACTCCACACAAGCACTACCAGCCCCACCCTCCAGGCCATCTTTTGGGGCTGGTGAGAATACTAGTTTAGCTCAGATGAATATTTTGAGAGCTAATCAACTAGGTTCTTTCTACAGTCAATGGAGAGAGACAGCTCTCTCCAGAGCATGGTGCATCCAACCAAAACGAGAGTTCATGGTTTTTCAGGGGTGCCTCTCTTCCTCTAATTTAGATTTACTTTCTCTACCTCTAGTGACACAGTTCAGCATTCCTTTAACGTAAGAACATAATCTTCGACAAAACTACAGGTTTATTTTGAACAAACTGATATGAGGCAATCAAGAACTTCACACAGTACAAGAGATACAACCATCTGAAACAGTAGTCATTACTGGTTACAACACAGACTCTCACTCAGAGTGAGAAGATACATCTCTATGTACTTCTGGTTTTCATCCTCTTCTTCTCTCTCACCTGGGAAAGCCCACAAAACAGAGTTTGCAAACAAAACATTTCTGGTGAGCAAATAAAATTATAACCCTTTGTGTTACTTATATTTATTTGGATCCTCAGCTCATTTGCCTTACAATTTCAATTTTTAAAGAAAGTACATCAACCTTGAGAAACCCCTTCTTAACCTTTTCCCAAGTGATGTATACAATATCTGTTGTTTTAATGAAGTTAAGACAAACTATGTACACTTACCTTGGATGGAATACAACCAACATTCAAACAGGTTCCACCTAATGTTGCATTTTTTTCTACACAGACAGTCTGAGGAAAAAGAAGAGGCGGGAGGGAAAGAATTTTTTAGCAGACTATGCTACCATTTCCTTACAGGATATCTCACAAATTAGAATTAATGACAAAGACCAGGCATTTATCTAGTAAATCTTCCTCTACAGATGTCTCATTAACTTCATTCCTAGATTTATTTTGAGGCTCAGATTTCTCCTCCCTCTTTTTTTTTCCTAACTTAAAACCCACAAAATGGCTCTTCGCAACAAAATTCTCTACCAGAAGACAGCCACATTCCCCACTGCACCACTTATCCTTTCATACAAGTTTAAGTGCTGTTCTTCTACTTCAAAAATCCACAAAGTTGCCTCAATTAAATACAACACTCAGTTCTGTGAAAGATGTTCCCCTTACAATTAAAAAAAGAAAACCAAACCAACCCTGCAAAAAGCAGAAAATGTGTATCATGCACAAGATTCCTAAAAGCAAGTAATCACAAGCAAACGAGATAAATGAACCAGCACAGGTTAAAATTGCATGGAGCAATCTTTTCTTTAAAGAAAACAAAACAGGACAACACCCCCAAACCACAAACATTTCCCTCTCTAAACACACTATCCCGCAAGACCCATTGATATAAAGTTGTGCCAATACCTGTAAAGAAAGAAAAAATAAAAATCAAGTAAAGCAAAACCAAGCAAAAATAAGGTCAATACCAGCAGGGATGGAAAATATTTCATCTCCTCCTCATCAACTTGCCAACATCAAAGTGCGCAAAGGAAAAAAACAACTCACAAAACTTCAAGTAAAAATAGATCACTTGGGGAGGCTGGGGGGAAGAGAGTATCATAAACCTTTTTTACAGAAGCAAAAGAATTGGCATTCCTTCTTTGCAAGGTGCACACATGCTCAAAATAATAGTTCCTTGGTTTATACTCTAAGAGCTCCAGTCTTCTGAAAAGTGACTACCCAGGTGAAAGCATTTCATTATTTCTTTAAATTGCTGCTTTTGTGCTAACGTAGAGGTGATGGTAACATGAAGAACAGAATTCACCATATCAAATCACAGAAACAGAGACACGCTGATCCCCTATCTACCCTTCCTCCTGGTTTAAGCATATGAATGCATGAAAAATGAACCAAGGGCTTTAAAAGCTGGACTATGGATCAAACAGCACCAGACTGCTCCTACCTTTACCCAGTAAGGAGGTTCTGCCTCATCCACTTTTACATCAACTTCACCAACAAGGCCAAGCAAAGCTGTTGAAAAGCCAATGTCCAGAGAACATTGTTGACAGTAATGTGGGATGCTGTGGTGGTGATACAAGGACTTAACCCTTGTGCTAGCAGACACAGCACTAAAATTGAAGGTTAAGGTTCAGTAATTCAGTAGAGCACACTCAGGTCCTTCCATGGATGGTGTAACTATAGCATCTATCTTTTTGCTAGTCTCACAAAAACATCTCCTTACATTCCTCAAGGACAGCATAAACATTATGTTTATTCAGTGCTACAGGTGACACATGCAAGCATGTCCAAGTACTTTGCCAACTCCGACTAGCTGTGAAGCAGTGTAACAAAATTACTTCTTGCTATGATGAAAACCAGAATCCAGGGCACTTTTTAACCTCCTTGTATATGGTATCCTATTGTTAATCACAGATATGAAGGGCCTGAGGACAGCGTTGCTCCAGGAAAAGTAGGCATACAGCCACAAAAAATAGCTTTAGAATAAACAAACATGAACTTACGTGGCAAAAGGCCTCAATCTCAGTTAAAACCTGTAGCACTAAGCACCTGTTTTCTCGGGTACTAATAGCTCAGTAACAACATACATCTAAAAGCAAGAGTATTTATTAAGACAAAGTAAGTCACGAACACGGATAAAGGCAACTCAATTATGTGCACTAGGTCACAGGTAGATGTAAAGCTTCTTAATGGAATCTCAAACATTTATATGTACAGTTACACATTAGAAGGCTGAAAGATACCCAAAAAGACACCACTGAAACCCAGTTGTGGGAGTAATGACCAATGAGGGACAACACTCAGAATTACAGAAAAGTTTAGGATGAAGGGACCTCCTCTGGGGGCCATCTAGTCAAACCTTCTGCTCCAAACACAGGCAACATCAAAGATGTGTCGGGTGGCTCAGGACTTCCTACAGCCAAGTTCAGAAAATACCAAGGATGAAGACTACACACTATCTGGGCCCCCATTCCAGTGCATTCATCAACAGGAGTTCCTGTCCTTACCAGGTGGTCTAATCAACTCCTTTTTGTCATGAAGTCCAGCTGTCATTCAGAAGCATTGGGACATATCAGCCAGCAGGAACATGCTCAAGACTGCTAGCACCACCTTCTCAGGTTTCAAAATAATTAAGAGAAGAATAGTGCAGTGCCAAGAGAGTAAGTTGGTCTCATGTTAAGGAGTGAAAGTAAAAAAATATCCTGCTGAGGTCATACCCACTATTTTCATAAATTTAGAAAATCTGAAATGCATTATGCACATACAACTCTCACAATACTCAATTAAATGACACATTATTAGTACATGTCAGATAAAAGTGGCCCCTTTCAAAAGGCCTTCAAAGACAACAGACAGAACAACAGAGATGAACATAAATAAATGTAAAATTAGATACGATAGTATTTCTACAGACATATTTTTGCCTCTAAAATTCTTACCTGGCAATGGAATTCCTCTACTCACATTCAAAAAGCACATCAGTTGAATATTGTTTTTTCCTCTTTTGAGTTCCCTGTCTGTTCTTCAAGACAGTTTTTCAGTGGCCTTTTTGCCACTATCTTTTTTTTTTTTCCCCACCCTGCCCTTTTTTTTGTTGGGAGAAAAATTCCTTCCTAGCATTCTTTTCCCACTTTCTCTTCCATAAGAGTATAAGCCCACTTCAATTATCACTTCCAACCAAAAGCAAGCTGTCCTGAGCAGCTTTGTCAGTAGCAGGGCTATAGACAGTAATACCTTCACATTTCCATTTCAACTTCTGTGTAATCTGGGTAAGCAAGGTAAAGAAAGATTACCAACATGTCAACAGCGTCTGGTCGCCCAAGATGTGACAAAAGAATTTCAGTTTTTCAGTATCACACAAACACCTTTCAAGTTCATCTGGATGAATATTCTGCTATCAGAGTGAGGTCTCATCTTACCTTAAATCCAAGCTGAGCTGCTTTGATAGCAGCAACATACCCTCCAGGACCAGAGCCAATAACTGTGACATCGGCATCAACTGAAACAGAGAACATTTGCGTTATTTTCGTTTCCACAATTAAAATTTTACTGCAGGAATATCAGTTTATCATTTCTGAAATAATTCATGTTTGAAAATATATATTTTTTTAAAAAAGCAAAATAGCTATTAAAAATGATGCAACTTAATAAACTAGGTTTAGATAAGTAAATTACACCTCACATCTGAAAGTAACTTTCTGGACAAAGGGAAAGGTTGTGTAGAGGTATTCACTCTGCAATAAAAACAGCCAGTCTTAAATTTTACAGGGAAAATAATGTAAAATGAAGTGAAGAAACTGACTTCTGTCTGACCCATCCCTCTTGCTATAAATCCTTTAGGAACTTAACCCAAGATGTCTGGATAGTTTCCTACAACATTTTTCCAACATGGCTTCAATTGATGTTTAGTGCAAAAGATAAATGCTTACCGAATGCCATAAGATCAGTAGTTTATAAAGGAGAAAATATGGCTGATATAGATATCTGTGCAACCCCTATTGATTACAAATGCAGCAGAAGCAGTGAACTTTGTACCTAATTCATATCTTGTAACCACAATCTCCTTTGGAATAATAATTACCATCTCTGTTCTTATGTTATATAAAGTTCAACTTTTATTTATAGCTTTTGCTTGATAACAAATAAAGCAAATAAGCCATTATTTTTTCATCTAAATCTCCATGCTGACGTGGATTCCACTGTCACCTGCAAGATTTGAGTTTGAAGCACTGCTTTGGTTTTTTTTTTGGGGGGGTGGGGGTGGCTTGGGTTTCTTGTCCAAACAAATTCCTCACAGTTAATTACCTTGATCAGCATAGGTCCTTTGTGACACTGCACAAATTCCCTGGAGACCATGATGAACTCGGTCAAAATGGCTTCTCTAGAAAGGGAAAAAAACCTTAGTTTTAAAAGTTGAAGTCTACCCTCGAAGAAAAATAAGCATTCAGCCACACACAGGCGAACACATAGTTACAGTCGCCAGTTAACCAAAACAGGAGCAACGCGACTGAGGCAGACACGGAGGGCGCTGACTGGAACAAGAGGTAGAACTCCCTCTGCCATTTACCTGCTCTGCAACCTCAGCCGATCCGTACACCTGTTTTCACGTCAGCCTCGCCTAAGGCTGCCTCTGACTACTCAAACTTTCAACCCTTCACACGGGGCTCTCAAACCACTTAATGACAATAAATTAGACGCCCACAGGAGCTGACGAAGAGTCTTGTTCTATAGCCATCCCCTTCGGCCACTTCCTATGAACAGCCAACATCTTGAGGCGGTTCTGGAGAGCAAGATTTTTTAACTGCAATGGGGCAGCACAGCGCAAGCACCTGACGGCCCGGTGGCCCAGCGACTGGAGCACAGGATGCTCCCCAAAGTGTTCCCGACGCCCCCGGTGCTGCCCAAAAGGCGGGAAGGGACCCGCTGCCAGCCGCCGCTTTTTCCACGGCCACAGAGGTGTCGTGCCCGTCCCCGCTCCCGGCTCCGCCCGGCCGCTCCCTCCGGCCGGGGCCTCCCGCGGCCCGGGGCACCCCTCCTCCGCTCTCGGCAGGTCCAGCGCCCAGGTACCCGGCAGCAGGGAGGAGAGCCCGAGCCCACCCCTCCCGGGGCGACACCGCCGGCACCGTGTCACCTCAGCCGCGCCGAGGCCGCGCTGGGCGGGGAGCGACTCCCCTCCCCAGCGAGAGAGGCGAAAGCAGAGAAGGCGGGGAAGCGCAGCCAAGCCCCGCACCCGCCCCAGGGCGCCTGCTCCGGCTCCGCCCGCCCTCACGCCCGCTCCCGGCGAAGGGGGGGGGGCCGTGAGGAAATCCCGGGCCCGAGCTCCCAAGCGCGGCGCGGCGCGGCTCCCCCCGCCCGCCCCGCGGCAGCGCCGTCCCTGCCGGCGCCGTACCCGAGCGAGCGCGCAGGAGACGCGTCCCCAGCGCTGCATGTCCGCCGCCCTCGGCCTGCGCCCCGCCGCCGCCGCCGCTCCAAGGACTCCGCGGACGCGCGCAGGCGCAGTGGGCCGGGGCGGGGAGCGGCGGCCGGGCGGCGGGAGGAGCGGGCGCCGCCGAGCGACGAGGCCCCCTGGCGGAGGCGGCCGCCCGGTACAGCGCGGAGGGCGGGGCTGGGGGCGGGGCCTGAGGGGCCGGGGCGGGGACATGCAGATGAGGCTCTTAAAGCGGCAGGGCGCTCCCGGGGCGGGTCCGCCCCGCGTAGCCCCGCCCCACCCTGCCTTGCCCGGCGCTAAATGAATATTCAGGGCAAGCAAAGCAGCTCACAAGCCCACATCTAATGAATCGAAATAAAATTTGGGAACAGGCGGAGAAAGTCAAAATGCTTCATTTTTCAGAATGGAACCTCCTTCATCTCAATGACAGTGAAACGTACATAAATTCGATTTTAAAATACTCAATAGTATAAAATCTAAGATATTTCATTTTCAAAAGGATTTCAAGTGACTTGGAATAATTACTTTCAATTTATTTAATCAGGAAAAAAAAGCGAACTAGAGTACTGAGACATTTTTATAATTGACACAGTTTAATTTAATGCTATTTACATTCTTCCAGACTATTTGTTCTCTAGAACAAAGGGTGCATGGCCCACGGTCCTCTGTTATTTGCACTGAGCACACCAGTATTTGAAAAACCTAAATTCTTCATCACCTGTGGGGGAACAACATGCCAAGGCCGTTTTCCTTCTACGCTGAATTCCACCTGGCTTAGAACATGTGCAATATCCTGTTCAATTTATGCTAAAAACATCTATATGTGGCTTTAGGTGAGTAATATGCAAGATAGTTCATAATACGGATTGTCCATCTTTCCCAAAAGTGAAAATATTTTCTGTGAAAAAGAGTTCCCAAGTTTTCTGGATTTACTTTCTAATTTCTTGCATAAAATCAAGATTTCCACCAGGTGGCAGTGTTCTGTTATTTTCCATACAGAGAAGCACATCACTGAGCACAAATTTTGGAGACCCCTTAGAGGAGAGGCATCAAACTCCTAAATGCTAGGCTTTCTGATTAGAGCAGACTTAAATTATTTAGAAGAATCACCTGGGAGAAGAGCAATTCACCCATTAAAAAAATACAGTCAAATCCGTTGAAAGTGCATTAGCTAGTGAAGGAGCCAGCGCATAGTAACACTGTGTGAAAGCGCCTGGGTTCAAAATGAAAGGCCATATTCAGAGGGCAGAATTCCTCTTCTGTCTTTCTACATGAGGATTTCTCTGATTGCACCTACAGCAACACTGGAGACTGGCTGTGCCTGATATTTTTACATTTAAATTCTTAACTCTTAGGATGGCTAATGAGAAACCAGCCCGGAGCCCCCGATGCTTGCAGTGAAAGTATCATGGTCCCATCATTTCCTCCCATCCTCACTAATGAGCAGACCAAAAAGAATAAAAAGCAAAAATCCTACAGCTGTACCTAACTGAAAGTATTCAGCCAACACATTTGAATTCCCCATGGCCTTTCCCCCAGCCTCCCAGCCCTGCTGAGCAGCAGGGTACCAGAGCCCACCCCTTTGCACAGGCAGTGCTTGGCAGTGCATGAGCACTTCTGGGGAAATTAAATTTTTTTCAGACATAGATCTAAATGCACACGTTGTTATTGCTAGCAATGAATGAGACCATCTTCTGTGACAAGAAATTACTTGAAGCTCTGAAGGACGTGCTTTGGGCATGTCATGTCTTGCTAAGAGTGCGATGTCTGGGTAGCAAGTGCAAGAACAGGATGGGGCAGAGCAGATGGCTGCCCATCCCTGTCCCCCTCTGAGGGGGAAGCCGAATCCCCAGCAGAGCTGCTGGAAAGCCTCATGGGGAAATCTCCGCAGAGATGCAGCATCTCTTTGCACTCCCTGTGTCCCAGCTGGAGGGCTCAGCTGTGGGTTCATGCTGCACCATGAAGTTTTCCCAAATTAGAGAAGATGCTGATGATTACTCTGGCCACCAAAGGGAAGGGGGCTTGTGTGGCGATTGCTTCAGGACCCAGGAGTAGTGAGAGGGTGTAGAGGACCTGGAAAAATGCAGAAAGCATCAAAGTGTGTCTTGGTAGATGGAGGAAGCCGGGAGGCAAAGGGGCACAGCAGAGCGCAGGGCCAGACCCTTCTGTCCCATTCGCCGCAGGCCTGGCAGTCACCTCCCAACAGCCTTGCCCATTAACCATTTGTCACTTGGGGTTGAGGTGCCTGGGACTGCCTTTCTCAACCTTCCTGGGGACTTTGCTGGAATACGGAGGTAGTTAAAATATTTTCTTGAGGTTTTACATCTCTGAGTGATAAAGATCATAAAGATCAGAACCTCAGTGGATTGCCTTTAGGACCGTGGTAGTTGTAAACAGCTGTCACCCAAGTGCTTTTTGTTCTGTTGTTCCTGGCACGACTCTACCTCACCTTTTTTTGGTTGTGGCACTCCTTTTGTGAACACTGAGGTTACGGTACCTGCGTACACTCCTGCTTTTTACTGCATTCATTAGTACGCATGAAATGTCCCCTTGCAGCAAAGCAGGCTCTCAAGGATCCCAGGCAAAGTTTTGCCAGCCAGCACATGGAGGGAGGTGATCCTTCCCCTCTGCTCACTGCTGGTGAGGCCACAGCTGGAGTGCTGGGTCCAGTTCTGGGCTCCCCAGTACAAGAGAGACATGGACATACCAGAGAGACTCCAGCAAAGGGCACAAAGATAACGGGACTGGAGCACCTCTCCTGTGACGAAAGGCTGAGAGAGCTGGGACTGTTCGGCCTGGAGAAGAGAAGGCTCAGGGGGATCTCAGCAATGTATATAAATACCTGAAGGGAGGGTGCAGAGAGGACAGAGCCAGGCTCTTCTCAGTGGTGCTCAGTGACAGGACCAGAGGCAACAGGCGCAAACTGAAACACGTGAGGTTCCCTCTGAACATCAGGAAACACCCATTTGCTGTGAAGGTGACTGAGGACTGGCACAGGTTGTCCAGGGAGGTTGTGGAGTCCCAATCCTTGGAGATACTCAAAATCCATCCAGAGAGAGTCCTGGGCAACCTAGTCTACGTGACCCTGCTCGAGCAGGGGGTTGGACCAGATGACCTCCAGAGGTCCCTTCCAACCTCAACCAGTCTGTGATTCTGTGTCAGGAAAATAAACTGCATCATGAAGTCTTCTGGTTAGCTGCCCTGAGAACAAGTCAGCTCAGACTTGGAGCTAGAAGAGGAAAGCTGCAGGCACGTTCTGAAGTCAACAGAGGGCAACATGACCGCATAGACTAACGGAGATCTGCAAGGATGTTTTTGAAAGTACACATAAAAACCTAAAGCATTATATTTCTTTGAAATACCGACTATTTCCTTGCATTACAAATGGCATTTTTACAAATATGCCTATGCACACATGTTTATTTGTACACATGAGGATTATCAAATTATCAGCCTAGAAGGAATATTACACTGGCTCTGACCTGGGAAAACAGAACTGAAAGACCTACCACACTGCATCCAAGGTTTGGATGGTGACCATCAGTGTCTTGTACCTTGCAAAGCCATATTTCACAAAACATGTTTTGAGATGATTCCTCCTATCATTGGTAAATCCTTTTGGTAAACTCCTCTCTTTGGTGAGAGTGTGCACCATGGCAGGGTAAGGTATATCTAGAAAGAGGCATGGGTGGCATTTTGTTCTGTACCCTTGTCCAAAGCAGGGTACTGTACTGCTTTCCAAACTGCTCAGCTTACTGCTCTGCTTGCAAAAGCTTCCTATCACTTAGGCATTAAAGCAAGATGAATAGAGTAGTGGAGAGAAAGCTACAGCAAGTCCATGACCTCTGTTTGAGGTTCTGCCCCAATCTGTGGGCAATATGGGATAAATAAGACGGAGGAAGGCAAGTGGAACAGGGCCAGATGTAAAACAGCAGCATACCTCAGATTCACCAAAGAGACAGGACAAGCGTCTTGAAAGCGTATCAGGAGTCCTGGTATGCACTCTGTTCTGCAGGTATTTTACAAAGATCTATGGCTCCCAAATGCTTGCAGGAGAGTTAAGTGGTCGGGACGTTCCTCGGCTAGCCGGAGCTCTGAAGGAGCACACGTAGGCAAGCAGGGGGTCGGGGAGGCTGAAGCGCTGCATTTTTGAGCCAAAAGGAAGTTAGACAGGAGTCCCGGACCCTACAAAGGGCACCAGAGCTGGGTCTGGTGGCAAGACACATTTGGGTTCTCTCACACCACATGGTGACCACAGAAAAGGCCATCAGTCCAAGGTGTAACTATGACATACCTAAGGCCTCATCACATACCACGGTTAAACACCCTGCCCCTGGCAGGTGGCTTGTGAGTGAGGTGCAATGTAGCTGCCTCACCTGAGGGAGTGATGACTTTTTGCATTTAAATGTACCTGGTGAACCTAGTGAAGCCATCCTCCTAAAGCAAGTACCTAAATTCCCTGGGTGGTCAGCAGATGCCTTTGAAAATAAGCACCCGTGAGATCCTGTCTGTCTATCTTATATGCATGCACCGAGGCCAACACAATCTTCCTTGGGGCCTTCAGAGATTCCTGCTTCTGCTTTTATTACACAGGGAAAGTGAGCAATCAGGGCAGGACTTGCTTCACCTCACTGCAGCTGTCAAGGTTGGACATCTGGTTTAGCAGGTCTAAGAGAAAGCTAGTCTTCTGGAGTCCCGTGGGAGACGCAGAAAGACTGGCAAATTGAGAGGGTTATTCATCCTATCCCAAGGTGGGTGTCAAGGATTGCCCTCCAAGGGCTGACTGTAGCGCTGCCATCAGCTGAGCAGAGAGGCGACTCAGGTGACCTGTGTTAAAAATCTAACTTTGAGATAGTCAAAGCTGGTGGGAAAAAAGCTCACCCCATTTACAAAGGAGTGCCTCCATAGACATGGAGAACTTGGGTTGCTGTTTGGGCATCTGGGGCAGTTCAGCTGGGTCCTGCCCTGGGCGTCCCAGGGACACCACTGCACTGCTGCCCCTCAAAGGAGGCAGAGATGGATCTCCCTTTAGTCATCGGGTTGCTTAATTTTATCAAGTCTGTGCTGCAGAAAGAAAGTGAGAGCTCTCTGTCTGATGTCCTTCCCTCTGATTTCCTTCCATCCTACTTCCTCCTGAGTATTAATTATTTCGCAATAGCCGTGAGTGGCTTTGCATATCAGTAACTCGGTGTACCCTGTAAAATTCTGTTCCCTGCATATTACTCAGTTATGAAAATTTGTGACCTTCTAGTTAGAGAGGAGATTATAGATGAGGCCAATGCGGCATACGAAATCCTGGTTTGAACATGGGAAAGTCTGCGTTATTTCTAGTAGGTTATGCAAAAGAAAAATATTATTCCCTGCAGGATAAAATTGTGCAGTGCCCATAATTCAAACTCTTTGCAATGAGAATTATGATAGGATTATGTATTACTGATGTATTCCTTTTCCTGCTCTCAATTTGTCATTGTCCATTTAAACTTCTTAAGAAACATTTATACCAGAGCTGATCATAAAGTGCCAGTTAATTTTCACATTTTTAAAAAAGCACTTTCATTTGTTCTAAGATTCCAGTTAAATTTTCAAATTTTTAATAAAAACCAAAACCAAAACTACAAATATTTCATCTTTCTTAAACACCTGTAAAATTAATTGGTTCTATTGTTGTTGGAAAACATGTAAATCTAAACTGAGGTGGAAAGGTTCCACACAAGTTTTCATGTTAACTAAAATCTCACTTTTGTCTCCAAACAAGGCTATTAAAAATGCAGTGACTATGCAGTATTTCATTTTCATTGATTCCAAAAGCTCTGGCAAACAAGGTAATTAAAATAAAAATAAAACCTAAAGAACAAGGCAATTAGCTCGCAGACGCCCTTCAAGAGATAAGTATTACATCAAGGAAATGGCACACTTCTACTCAGGGGATGGGTTTTCTCATGCTCTGCTCTCCTAGTCCAGGATCCGGCCTTTAAATCCCCTGAGCAAGGGAGTTTTGTGGCCAACAGGAAATTTTGCACCAGGAGTCAGGGGCATTTTCTGTGTTCAGACAGAAAATCTTCCAAGTAATAAATTCCCATTGTTAGATCATCTTGGCTTTATGAAAGTCAAAGTTCTCCCTGAAGCACAATGTTATTGTGCAGCTTGGAGCTTTCTCAGTGATAACAGGGTGATAAACAGAGCGTTATTTCCTGCATCTAAGATCACTGCAGTGTTAAAGTTGTAAGCACTGTATGGTACCTGGATGGGAGAACGTCCTGATCTAGCACAACAAACCAACTGACAGCGTGAAAATCAAGGCGCACGTACCGTGCTAATCTGCAGTTTACCCTTTAAGAACTGTAATTGATTAGTTATATTAATATTAGTGTTTGCTTGTGATGTCGTGTGCTAGTCTGTTAATATAGTACATTATAACAAAGTCATGCACCTGGGAAGCACTAACTCCATGCTACAGTGTAGGCTGAGTTCCAGCTGGCAAGAAAGCAGCTCTGGAGAAAAGGGCCTGGCCGTCCTGGTGGGCACCAAGTTGACCATGAGCCAGCAGTGTGTCCTGGCAGCAAAGGTGGCTGTCGCAGCGTAAGACCAAGCAGCAACTAAGCACCACGCAGCCGCTCACTCACTCCCTCCCCACCCAGTGGGATGGGGGAGAGAATCGAAAAAAAAGTAAAACTCGTAGGTTGAGATAAGAACGATTTAATAACTAATGTAAAATAAAATATAATACTAATAAAATACTAATATAGTAATAGTGATAGTAATAGTAATAGTAATGAAAAGAAACAAAAAAAAAAACCCAAAACCAAGAAAAGACAAGTGATACACAATGCAATTGCTCACCTCCCACTGACCAATGCCTGAGCAGCGATCCGTGTCTCCCAGCCGACTCCCTCCAGTTTATATACTAAGCATGACATTTTATGATATGGACTATCCCTTTGGGTAGTTCAGGTCAGCTGTCCTGGCTATGTTCGCTCTCAGCTTCTTACGTACCTGCTTGCTGGCAGAGCATGGGAAACTGAAAAATTCTTAACTTAGGAAAAGCGCTACTTAGCAACAACTAAAAATGTCAGTGTGTTATCAACATTATTCTCACACTAAATCAAAACCACACTGTACCAGCTACTAAGAAGAAAATTAACTCTATCCCAGCCGAAACCAGGACAAAGGCCAACAGCCTCCTGGGCTGCATGGGCAAAGGTGTAGCCAGCAGGCTGAGACAGTGGATTATTTCAGTGCTTGTGGGACTACATCTAAAGGTCTGCGTTCAATTTTCGCTCCCCAATGCAAGTAAACATGGTGATAGAGGCAACAACCACAAGTAGGAGCACAGGTGCTGTGCCCTTGTTCTTGGCATCTGCCCAGCCATCCCCAAGGCTATCTAACCTGCTTTTTAGGAGCTCCAGGGAGATTTTACAACGCTGTTGGTTACCTGTTCTTAAATCTATGGCAGAAAGTTTGGAAATGGCACTGAAAGAGAAGACATAATTTAGAGAGAGACTCAAAATCGTGTACTAGCCTACAACCTCCACTTTTTAAAAGTACACACATGGCAGAGAAGATGATCCTGATAGATTACTCATACTGATGCCACAAAAGGAAAGAACAACAATACTCATATGATTATTCTAAACCGGCCACAGGGCTATCTTTAGACGTTTACTAGATAACTAATGTTAATTACTATTCCTCCCCAGCTAGCCTTAATAAACATTGAACCCAAAAATGTGAACTTCATCTTGTCTTCTGTTCTACATCTTAACACAAGGTCTCATTGTCATTAACACATTAACATGGAGATGGGCTAGAAGCTCTCTGGAAAGTTTTTTTCCCTCTGTTCAGGGTCTCTGGCTTTCAGTGCATGAGAGCAGCCAGTGCTGGGATGGCAGGAGTGAGGAGGAGGCAGGTCCCAGCCCTACAGCAGGAGAAGGCCCTGGGAATGCAATTTGGGGTACCGCACACGCCTGCCCGCAGCAGGGCTGCGCTCCCTTCTGGCACCTTGGTTTGCCCCACTCCAGCCTAACACGTCATGCATTGTGTCTTTCACTCTAAATTGTGACCTAGAAAGCAGTTCACATGCTTGAGTTCAGTCACTTTTCTTAATCCTGAACTGGACACCAGCACAAATGTGCTTCTACTGCCGGCACTCCTGGATCTAGATGCGCAGGAGCCTGGACAGACCTTCTGTGCTACCCCTGTGACTTCTTCAATAGGGAAGGCTCCTTGCATCCAGGTTCATGGACTTGCAGGCAACTTTTCAGCACTGGAGGAAGGCTAAAGCATAGTCAGAAGTGAGACAGTAAAATGAAAAAAATAATTAACCCCCCCCCCCAAAAAATATTGGATACAAGAACCCAGCAGTTGCAGAGCAGAAAAGAAGAGGTGGAGCAGTTTATATGCAACTAGCTGCAAGTCAGATTGGAGTGTTTTCTGTTATCAGCATCTAAATTAACCAGTTTTAGCCAGTTCAGGTATGTCTACGTGAGTGGGATTGAAGTGCAGCCATACTCCTAAACATAGCTTCAGGGTGATAGGAGTGCCTGGATAAGCTCAGCAAGGCTCAACTTCTTTGGGAGGAGTATGTCTGTGTATCTTTGAGGCTGGTTTCAAGTAGAATAAAAAAAGAAGCACCCAGAAAGGTAATGCTCTGTGTCAACTGCTGGGCAGATTTGTCCCTGCTGCCCTACTGAGTCATCAGATGATCCAACATCCCAAAGTCACCAAGCAGCAGCCTAACGTACATTGGCAGCACCTGTGAGGACTCCCAATCTGCTCCTTCTGCAGGATTAAGGAATCTTTATTTCAGAGATTTTCACTCCCTCCAATGCTCTTATTAATTTGGCTATATTTAGACATTGATTCAGCAACACCCTAAAGCATGAGTTAAAACCCATTTCTTTTCTCTATCAGTTTGTTCTAGAAGGATATTTTCATGGCCCACCAGAGATATTTCTACTTCCATTTCTCTTGCAGCCACAGCCAGCTGAGATGACTTACCTCTTTGTGTATTTAGAACTAAATTTAGAGTAACTATTCTGTAGCTCAACTTCAGATTCAAGCATATTTATTCTGCCTCACTCTAAAATAACTGCTCTCCCTCCAGAGGGAGCTGAGGCAACTTGAAAACTCCAAAAGGCACTGGGGCTGGGGAAGGATTGGCACTATGGACTGTGCATTGTGTTGCCACCACAAAGCTCACTTACAGTGCTGTTGAGGGAAACCTAGTAGCAGAGAGTCACTTCAAAGCTTTTGCTTTGCCGTTGCTCGTCCAACCTGATTTATGCTGTAAAACTGTGATCTGACTATGCCAAGGGGAGATCTAGTAGGTTTACTTGGAAAATTGCAGAGCTGATTCACAGTGCCTGTCTTCACTGGTAGTTGCCAAGTTTCCACTCATCTTTCCCCTCTCCTTACTGTTCCTTTTCTGTCTGTTCCTCAACCAAGCTACACATTAGCACCTTTGCTGTGGGACAAAGAACACACCAGCAATGCACAGCAGAGGTGTCAGGGTGCTGGAGAGGGGGGCAGGACCTGCACCCACGACCTGACTGACCTGATCTCGGAGGCCACTGTCAGCTCAGCAAACAAACACAGGAGTTGCCTTATCTCACCGCATCAGAATCTGCACTACTCTGTTGTGACCCAAAATAGACAGATGTTGGAAATTCATCTTCTGTTCCTGAAGCTCTCTAACTTTTTCAAACCTCCCTTTAGTGGCACCTGCCGTTACACACCAAGGGTAGGAGTCACCGGACTTTAAACGTCTGCGAAGTCAACACCTACCTGTGGGAGACTCCTGTGGAGTCCCCCTGCAGTCTGTGGGAGTGACATACTCACAAGGCACAATTCAGACGACCTCCTGCAGACAGCCACCATGGGAAGATGGGCTAATCGCACCCTGGAGGTGCCCATCTTTTCATAAAGAGAGCTGAGTGTGATAAGCTCAGCTATGATCATCCACATCAGCCTTCTTCCATGAGCCACCCAATCCATCTCCAGCAGAGACTTCTTTTGGCCTGAAAGAGGCAAGGGTCCTGTGGGACACAGCCATGAGATCCTGCAGTTAATGTCTATATCCAACATATATGCACATAAGCAACCTGCATTCTGTCATGTCCTAATTTGAGATGGTTTACTCTGCAGCCTTAATAGTTTTCTTTAACTAGTGTTTGTTTCTGGGGCCTTTTAATAAATGATAACAAGAAATGAGGAGACCCAATACCTAGCTTCATTTTGGTCCCCTCTCAGCAGGTCTGCAGCCTTGAGGCCCACTGCATGGAACAAGTGGGGTAAGTTGGAGTGTCAGTGAGCAGAGGTGGACATTTCCTAGATAAAAGCTGGCAGAAAAGGAAGGCACTCTTCCTAAGTCACATTTTTAGAAATGCCTGAACCATTTGGACTGAAACCATCCCAGAATTCAACCTGAAGCAGATTCTATGCACGGGAGCTTATTGTAAAGACCTGCAGCTCAGCACAGAGCACTGCAGCTGCAAAGTGGGGCAGTCAATATTCGCTTGCTAAATTCCTGTTGGACTACTGGCTTCAGCAACACTGTATGGCAGGAATTTCACCTTGAGTTGGGCACTTAGAGAAAAAGGATTTCCCTTATGAGTTTTGAATTTGGTTCTTTCTAGTTTCATTTACACTTTTTTGTTTCTAATGTTGAGAGGTAGAGAGATCAGGAACTCCCACTCAGAGCGTCCTTTGCACAGAGGTACGTGTGCCTTCCTATAGCCGCATTCTTAACATATTTGCAGAGTACTGTCATATTAATGCCTAACAGACTAATATCAAATACCTGCAATGCCCCTCACAGACCTCCCAAACAATCTCAACCACAGTTATTGCAATTCTGGAATTCTTGCTGGTGGCCTAATCAATAACTAAAATGGATTGAAGAGACATTGTTGGGAAACAATTAAGGAAGACATCTGATGAGACATCCTCATGGATGGCAGCACACGAACAATAGGACCTGAACACTCAGGTCACATAGCTGAGGCATAACCCACGCAAGGACACGGCTGCCTGCCCTGTACGAGCTAGTCGGTCATGGAGCAAATCAGCGCAGACTCCTGAGGGACACGGTGGTGATTTTGAGCTGGTTGGTAGCAAGGGAGATGGAAAACCATGTCAGTAATCCAGCCCCGCTCTGATCGTGACAGAAGAGCAGTAGCTCTGCCAGCAAAATCCCCATTCTTCTTTTCACAGCCTGCTTCCCTGCCTGAAGAAGGGAGCAGATTTCTAGGAGAGGGTTTTTCAATCCAGGGATCTTAAGACCTAGAATAGTCTCAAGGACCTGCCACTGACTTGAAGCATGAGTAAGAGAGAACATAAGGATGGTATTTTTCCCCTTGAAATAATTAAAAGCTTGGTCAGGCTGTCAGAGGGCTTCTCTCAGTCAAGGTTATTTTAATTCCAGAACAATGAAGAATATTGATTGCTATGAGCTAATATCTGCCTCTAACAAGAGCTGCACCAGGCCGTCTGGGCCATCACAGGGGAATATGTCCTTGCAAAGGAAGTTTCAAAAATATCCATCAATAAAACATCCTTTGATGTGACACTGAGTAATTTTTACATGCCTCAGTTTCTTTTAAGTAAAGCAAATATCACATGTTTACCTACTATGGAAGGCTGTTGTAAAGCCACACTAACAGTCATAAAGCAATTCAAGAATCTTGAGTGGAAGGTCCTAAAAAATGACAAGTGCTGTTATATCATTAATACATTAATAGTGAGATACCTCAGGTAATGTTTAACTGTAGAATGAGACAGTAGTAATAAAAATGACACTTAAACAAGCATTAATCGTTCTTCTAATCAAGGTATTGTTCCTCTAATTGAACGATTATCTTCCAAAAAATTGGAGTGATTAAATAAGAGGCTTATTTACCAACATTTTATCTTCAGACAGAGTGTAAAGGTTATCAACATAGGTTTATGTTAATAAATTATGCTTGAGCAAGAATTATATTTTGGATTGGTTTTCGAATGCTAACTGGGAATACAAGACTTCAATGGTATTTCACATGCTGTATTTTTAGACTGTCAAGGCAAAATATTATATATATTAATATCAATATCATAAAATATCAATATATATAAAAAGAATGGTTTATAGTGGTTGCAAGAGCCCCAACTCATTTTTGTGTATAGTCAGGCCAATCTAATGGTTGTGTTTGCATTGTCGTTAATATTGATTAATAGTTGTGTTGGAATTGTTATCAGTATTCATTTGTGTTTTCATAAATGTACATAAGGAATATGGCACAGGCAGACATAGATAGGCAGATGTCTAGAAAGTGAGGAGAGAGCTTTACATATTGATTCTTAAGAAAACAGGTTTTCACAGCGGCATCAATCGGGAGCAGGGTGCCTGGGATAGTCATCCTCAATCTTTTCTGCTGAAGATTCAGACACTAATTTTTTGGTGCCTTAAGGAGATACCCACCACTCTGCACATGTCCTTTATTCTTTCTATGCATTTTGCTGGCACCTTGTTCCTCTGCCACAGACATGATACTCTTTCATCCTCTCCGTCCTGCATTCAGAATACTAAAACTATCCTAGTTTTTCTTGCCTTCTGTGAGCACAAGGCACGTGAGGTCAGAGGACGGCACGGGTGGTCTTCCACAACCATTTATAATCTTAGTGCTCCACCAAAGTTGCTCTCCTCTGCACGCCCAGCTGTGTCTCTGCCCCCCCGTGCTACTCCCACTGCTCTCTAATCACAGGGATGAAGGCAGATAGGTGACAGCCATGGTATGGCACGTGCTGGGTTCCTGTTTGCACACCAGGACTCCTTCCTAGCATGACTTTCTTCACTCTCCCAGAACACCATGCAGGTCAGTTCTAATGTGTGATAGTTTCACCAGAAGTACTGCTTGCAGCTCCCTGGGACAAGCCCAATTAATCCACTGTGAGTTCCAGCCCACAGACCTTACAAGCTCCTGGTCTGCAGGACCATGTGCAAGCTCTGCCATTCAGCAGCTCAGACCCACCAGGGCTGTCTTGCTTACACAACCCTGCTTAAATCACAAACCCTTCTGGGCTTCTGGGATAAGAGTCAAAAGACTGAGTTTAAATATTAATGAAATGCTCTGCGGTGCACAAGGCAGTCAAGGCTGAACACAATGTTCTGCAATTGGGTTGCACCAGTTTGGAAAAACCTTAGCTTTCAGTTGCTTCGTGTATACGCTATAAAGGTGCACCCTCCTTCATGTAGGCAGTTGGCAAGAGATGACATGATCTGTTGTCCTTAAGAAAGTTTTTTTACCTCATGTGGCTAAATCAAGCCCAGCATTGTCTCTTTTCAGCACAGAATGAGTGCTCAGCTGTTTCTGCTGCCCTGTGGGTGGACAGGAGGAGGGCAAGGGCTGGGAGCAGGGCCGTGGGGACATCTCCGTGCTCCTCCTCCTCCTCGGTGGGGCTGATTTCTGAGCCCCCTCACGGATCATTGCAGGAGAGTCACCCTTCCACAAGAGCACGTCAACAGCCCTCTGTGCAAGGGTAAGACCTCAGCTGGGGGTGAAAGAAAAGCAGCCAGGCCACCCTCCCTGTCTCTAGCCCCCTGTGCCCTTCTTGCACACGAAGGTGTCACAGGACGCCGCAGGAGCTGATGTTGGGGCTCTGTACCCATGTCCCACACACATGCCAGGCTGCAGGCACAGAAAACCCCTCAGGAGCACAAGGCCCAAGTCCCTTCATAGCTTAATTTTTATTTCTTCGCCTCATATCAGCCTCCCCAGCAAGCTGCCTTTCCTGGTTACTTCTGCTATCTTTCTCACCCATCTGCAGCTCAGCATTTCCACCTGTGCTCTCCTAAAAGTGTCCTGACTTTCTCCTTTGCTTCACCCTGATAATTTCCATGAATTTTTGGTATGTCTTACTACAGAGAATTGTGTTTTAATCAGTCGTTGAAAAGACAAGCAAAACCCAGTTGTTTGTCACTGGGACTTAGCTTCAGGTGGAAGAAAATTGTCCTAGAAACTTTAGGAACATCTTAAGTGCACGCAAAAGGCAGAAGCATTCTTGTAGAGGTGGATATCCTTTTGGCAAAGCCCCACTTTACACCCAAGAGAGGAGGCAGAAAGCTTTTCGGACTTGCCACCACTGACAGCAGGAGGTGTCTCTGCCTACACCGGGCTGGCCCAGAGCCCGTCAGGACCCAGGCTAGTCTGGGCGATGCAGCCTTTCCAACCCAAACAGCAGCAACTCAGCACTCTTTCGAACACCATGAGTCACATACAACTTATATAATTTATTTATTGTGATCGCTAATTAGGAGCTGGCACCAATGGGAACAACAGCGCTGCACCATACCTTGCATCCCATAGCTCAGGTGACGGTCCCTGCTCACCTTGTCCTGACGGTGAATCCTGACGATCCAAAACAAGTTGCAGTCTGACTACTCAGTGCTGTTTAAATCAGGCTCTGAGTACATAGTTCAGTAAATAAAGGGCTGGATTGGCTAGAAAAACAGGATGATTTAACAAAATGAAGGAATCCACATGTGTTTGTGTTGTTTTTCCACGGGCACATCACAGGACAGAGGATATTTAATTGGGGCTTGTACCGATAGTGACATTAGATCACAACCAACTCACGTTTATCAGATGTACTTAGATACACTGTTTTTATTTTAGGCCTATCCTGAGTCATAAATAAAAAAGTCTTTCCAGCAGACCTTGGAAAATATTATGTCATGCAAATGCTGATGTAAAAAGTAATTAACTTTTGATCCTAAAGGCAGCTAACAAAAAGAATACAGATATTTGGATGCATTTTTCATGAAAGCCACTATTATACAAAAAGGAACTACTATATTTATGATTGATCTTAAAAAGTTAGTTATGATTAATGCCTTTGTAAGGGATATGACTGAAGGGGTTAAGGGATATGACACGAGTGAGGAATTTCCTCAGACTCTGTGGCACTTTGTAATATTGTTTCAGGACTGAGCTTTAAGCCCCAGAAATGCATGGGTATATGGCGTTACAAAGAGCAAGCATTTAATTTACATTGACAAACAGACTGGATTACCCAGACATACTCATTCCAAGCACATCATCTGCGTGACCATTTTTTCATGCAAACATCTTGGGAAATGAGGGAGGAAAGACATTTTGGGGATATGAAGGAGAGTCTGAAAAGGGCTGATTCATTTTCTGACCTACCTTTGGAAGATCACCTCCCCAGAGCTCCAGCTGCAGGTTTCTACCTGGCTGACTCCATTTTCCCGATCTCCCTTTGCCCAGCCTGGACAACCACCCGGTTGTGCTTGCGGAGGCTCCTGGGTGCTGTTGGCTCTGTCCCGAGGAGCATTTGCCTCCTCACCCTTCAGGGGAGAGCCCTACTGGAAATCCTGCTCTTATTTTATCCTCCTTCTGTTTGCTCTAAATTCCCTGCTTCATAGACTTAGATGACTGGGTGGTAAATACAGGCATCTCCCCTTTCCCCTGCCATTCACCGATCCCCAAAATGTTTGTTTTTAAGGGACTTGTGTCCAGGATTATGATTGTTTCTCCCAGCCCCACGCTGCCCTTCAGGCAGACCAGTTTCTTACTGCCTTATCTTGATGTGCTTTTGCATGAAGGCCAGCATGGGGGGGATTCCCTTTTTAGTTTCACCTGAAAGACATCTTCATTTCACTCCTGCAACTCAGCGCTCCAAGACCCATGGGTGACTCAGTGGGAATGATGCCAGCTATTGAGAAAGAAGCTCATTTCCTGGAGCAACTATCTTTTCCAAGACGGCCTTTATCCTAAACTGATTAGACACAGTATTTTTAGCTTGTTTGATCTGGCACAATTACAACCTGAAGCAGTCTGTCAAGGAGTGAAGGGGAGCACCAGCTCCAGCAGTGGGTGCTGCGGCCAGGGTCTGTTTCCCAGAAGTTGCTGCAAAAGAAGGTGCCATCATCCCTGGACTGGAGGGTTTTCCCATTGTTGTTACTGCCCACTGGTTGCAAAATGGCTTGCCCATGTGGCTTTGGCATTTGTGATTTTGTATATTTTTATCCCAGCTGGAAGAAGTACAGCTCTTTTTATCAATAATGTTGCAGATCAGAACTGCAATAGTGGCCACTTACCTTGAGATCCAAAGACAACTGTGGGCCTGATAACAGCCCTGGGTGGCCAAGCTTTCCTTCAGGTTTGGCACAGGGAGCAAATAAGCCTCTTTTTTTTACTGAAAAAAAACCAGTTGAAAAAAGCTGAAACCATAGGCTGTATGCAAGTCACAGCTAAGCCACGTGAACTACAAGGCTTCCTGTTGCCCAAGCAGAGGCCAAAGTATCAGCTACAAGCATTGTGTGAGGGAATAAAAAAACTGGGAGTCAGGGCTCAGCTGACTGAGAGATGCTGTGGATGAGCCCAGGAGTGCCGGAGCTGGAGGGTCTGGGACTGCGAGCACAGAAATATAGACATTGCTACCTGCTCTTTGTTTCACAAGTGATAAATGAAAATCCATTCAAATGCTCACCATTCTTGTAAACCTCCTCAAATAAGCAGTGATAGTAAGGAGTGCTACGGCTGGGATTATCTCATAGTCCTGAATTACCACTTTCCTACTTCTGCCTTCTCCTCAGCAGACAGTATGTCAGATCAGGCCACCTGCTGATCCACGTAAAGATATTTTATTGTTTCCCTGTGTTGGTCTGCAAACAGGCAGACAGGAAGGATGTTCAGGGGTGTGAATGCAACAGACGGTACTGTGGGGCTTTTTAACAGCATGAGAAAGATCTCATTTGTAGATTGAGAGGGATGAACAAAATGATGTTTAATTTCTGCTTACAACTAACTCGACTCAGCTCTTGATTTTTACCTTTAATTTGCCCTACTCATATTTGTGATAATAGTTATTTTAAAATATATTTAATATTTTATTTAGTGTTTAATATATTTTAATATTTTTAAAAGTATGTGGTCTCTATGATATAGAGAAGCAAAGTTTAAAGAAGTGAAAGTTTGCTAGCACTAATCTAAAAAATTAATCTAAACTACTGATTTTCATCATGTGATCTTTGAACCTACTGCTTTACTTCTAAGGGTGTCTGTAACACAAGTAAGAAAAGCAGGCTCTTCTGTGCTAGACGGCAATGTATACTTGGGAGACTTGTGTGGAAATGTTTATGAGCCCACAAATGAAAAAAGTAAAGTACGTTCACAATAAATCAAAAAATAAAAAAACCAAAAGCATTTCAGTGACAATTCATTACAATACAGAAACTGAAAGTTCCTCTCATAAAAATTACCAAAATATTCAAGAAAGTGGGGGTCCTTAAATAATCTGAAACTACCCTGACATAAGATCAAAAGACAAAAGACTCCATGTCCCATGACTACCCACTTTGTGCAATTGCAGGGGAAGAGCAGGCTGGTAATAAAGGTGAGTTCAGGTTAAAATTTCCAAATCCAGATGTGATTTCAAATGGTTATAAAGAGCAGAGCTGTACACACCTGAATAGCTCTGGAACAAACACTTGGTGATGGTGTGAGCCATGCAGCCTGCAACTAGGTGAACTCCTCTGCTAGATGAACACAGCAATGTTGTTTCATGAGCAAAACCTCAGATAATTTCATTTTGCACATACTTGCAAAACAAGCTGAAGCTGATAGGAGCCCAAGAACTGATAAGAGACCTGATGAAATATTGGGAAATACATTTTTCCATGTAACTGTTACCTGAGGGAAACATCAGGCATAATTCACACAGTTTAAGGAATGGCACAGTCTAAAGTATCTGGAGATAATGGAGTATTTTATTGCACTGCTATCTGCAAAGGTACACCACACAGGGAGACCTAGAGCACAAACAGAAATGATTACAAGGAGCTGGCTCTGACTTAATGTTTCAATATATTCAAATGTTCCACCAGCTACATAGAAATATCTGCTGTGTATTTATTTATTTAAGTTATTTTTAACAGTACCCTTAAGGGTATTTCAAAATGGATAAGCAACTAAAAGTGTGCTAAGCTGGACTTTAAAGAGGAAATTTGGAACAGCGGCCAGGGCTTGCCTGGGAAATACGGCGCCAGCACGTGTTTGGAGAAGCTGCTTGTTGTATTCTGTCAGGCAGCGTTTTGGCCATTTATAATTACTGTTTGGTTTTAGTTTTACTTGCATGCCAGTTTAATTTCACTTTTATTTAACAGAAAGGTTTTTGGGCTTAGTAACGGAAATTCAGGTGACTGCTGTTGTGGTCTTCAAGGATCATTATGTTGACTGACCTCTGGGGAACAGAGCCCAGACCGAAGTCATGGCCTGGGGATGGAGTCACGGAAAAATGCTGCAGCAGGGCTGAGCGGTGGGAAAATGGGGCTTTTCTGGCCCAGCAGTGCTGGACATGGACACTAGTGTCAGGCCCCATCCAACACATGCAACAGCTCCTGGGCTGCAGTTGACCAGCCAAAGTCAGTCCAGCCAAAAGAGGAATAAATTATTCCTCCTTCTGTCTTGCTTGCTTGCTCCTGCTTGCCAGGAGGGAAGGACCTCTAAGGAAACCCAGTGGTGACACCACAGATTTCCTTCGGCCCACCACCACGTTTCCATAGTATTCACACAACGGACCTGCACAATCTCATCAGGAAAGGGCTGTGGCACAAAGCCACAGGCCACCGGCACCATGGCTTCCCAGAGATGGGCTATACATAGAGAAGGGATATATATAGCTGCTGTATGCAAGTCTGAGGTGGACAGGACCCCCTACAATGCCTATCCCTTAGCCTGGAGGAACACAGGATGTTTTTACACTCTCATGTGGCTGAAAACCCTTTGCAAATGGGTGTCCCACGAGCACCTCTTGGAGCAGGTGTCCCTGGAGCCAGCGGGAGGGAGCTCAGGGTGGAGAGGCAAAGCTGAGCCTCCCACTCCAGTATGGCACAGACAGCGCTATCTACGCCTCTGCTTTATTTTCAGGTATCTGAACACTTGTTAATCTCTGTGTTAAACACAACTCCATGCGCACGTAGCAGCATCTGTACCAAAGGACAAAGCACAATGGGCTGTGATGCTGCAGATTCCCTGACTCACCCATCGCTGGCAGGAGAAGCTCCGCAGGGCTCTGTGACCATGCATTCTCCCATCGCTGTGATTCCCAGCCTGGTCAAGGCTCAAATAATGTGTTGCTATATTCAGCCACAGTGTAAAAATAGAGTTAAATGCTGAATCAACAAGTCTAATCTAGTTGGTTGCTTCTCAGGTGAGATGTCTCTTAAGAAATTAATTTGTTTTATGAAATCAAGAGACAGACGGCTTCAAATAAAACCAAAGAAACTACTTATGCCTTAAGCAAAATATGAAAGTTCATAAGAGAGAAAATAACGTTAACATTGGATTAAAATATGACACTTTTGTCTTGAAGAACGAAGTCCAATTTTTAATGTTGGCAAAGGAGAATGACAAAACTCTCCCTGCTCTGAAAGGCAATGTGCAGAATTTTGTGTTTGTGCTCTTTATGGTGTATTGCCATCACATAAACACCTATCATCCATGCCAAGATTGCTGACTTTCAGGGCACAATAACTCTTAAGTCCATAGTAAGAGGGAATTAAAATACATAAGTGTAATAAAAGAAGTGTGAATAAAAAATGAGAGGGGTGTGAATATGACATCAACCCTTTTATTGGAAATTTCCAGCTCTCCTGCATGATATGCTGCCATAACATCACTGGGTGCTCCTGCTTATTGTGTGCTCTATACAAAGGACAGATAACCTTCAATGACCCATATCCTAGCAGGGTGTTATCTCTCCCTGAGTCACTAAGCAAAATTCAGACTGTCTTTTTCTGCAAGTCTCGATAAATCTGAGCAATCCAGAAATATTGTTGTTAATAGAACTGACCTTCTCTTCCTGCCCAACCTCACTGCCTTTTCCAATCTTACGTTGACTGCCAGACACTTGCTTCTTAACTAAACTTACTCATCCTCACCCCCATTTTATGCATCACCACTGAATTTGACCCAGTAGCATGGCTGATTTGATTTGTGCCTCAGGGTACTAGAAAGAGAAACTTGCTGTAAAAAACCCAAGGTACTAGAGGGTATAAGAAGCTGGAAGTGAAATGACATGATGCTTCCTTTTGGTGTCAGTGTCCTGAGCCTGTGAGTACAAGTGACACCTCTGCTCTCCATTAAGACCTCTCAGGGCCATCTAGTTTTCCTTTTCTTTCTTGGTGGTCCCCAGTGGGGGCTTCAAATCTTCCTGAGGATGCCATCCACAGGCTGTGGTCCCTGTCCTTCCTCCAAAACGGGAGTAAGGAACTGGCACCCGCCAGCAGTGCATGCCCAGACTGACTACCACACTCACTGCTGAGCAAAATATATTTCTTTCACCCACTGAGCTGCCCAAGTAGAGCAAAGTGTCATATTTTAAAGGGTTGGAAGAACTTGAGCTTGGGGTGTTTTGCACTAGAAGCATCATCATAGATAGTATTGTGAGCAATATTTTGCTTGAAGGTTTCAGGAAGAAGATGGCAGCAGGGTGACCAGCTGGGCAGCAGAAGCCAGGACATGGCCAGAAAGCTACACATGAAAACAGAAGCTTTATACAGCACATGGTGAAGGAAAAAGTTGGGAAACACTAGAAATCCGCATGGGCTGATGCTGTTATCCACATTCTCAGCCAGCTAATCTCCCAGTATCGATAATGGTGTTTATTTAACACTAATGAAAGACATGGAACTCTTCACAAGACAAGTAAAATGCATCTCTGGCAGAACTGTTTTCTTCTTTCTCTGTGAAAAATAGCTTCTTTCTGCAGTTGCAAGCCACTCAGACAATTTGTTACTGCTTTATCTCCCTCCAGTCACTTGTTCTTCCCTTCTCATCCTGGCCGGGGTGGGAGGCAGCACATGTGAAGCCCTTCAGAGCTCAGCTCTTTAAGTGGCTTTCAAGAGCTGTGGGTGGTTTTCAGCTCACATGAAAGCAAGACGGAGCTGAGGGTACTTGAGATTTGGCAAAGGATCAGGCTGTGACTGATTTATGGCACTGAACTCTCTGCATTTCTGGGGCTGCCTGAGAGACAGAGCAATGAGAAATTTTCATTTCCTCCTCCTTTGCTCTGCCTTGGTAGAAAAGGCCACATTTTCCCAGTTGGTTATGGAGTTTAGCTGGTGTTTAAGCATCCGGTGTAAAGACATCAAGGATTAGCACAGCTGAACTTCTGCAGTGTGGGACACAGCCAACCTGCCCCCTGTATGACCCTAGTGCACGAAATCTCTTCTGCACCATCGGGAGAAAATCCTGTTCTAACATTACTGCTGCAAACAGAAAGGCCAAAGTGTTTATTCCCTTCATCACTCCATGTAGCACCTTATTGCTTCAGTGAATTAGTGGAAATAATCCAAAAGTAAAGCACTTGCAGGTGGACGTGATGAAGCCAAAAAGACTCTACTGACTTCATTAGAGCCAAGGGTCCCTCCTGCATTTAAGCCTAGTCCTAAAAAAGCTGTCTAACTGTTTTATGTTGCAGCTTCTTCTGATGTATCCAAAATACAAAGAATTAAGAATACATTCAACACTTCAAAGGGGTTTTAAAGCACTTCTATGACCACATCATGGCTGCACTTTGTGGAGGGATGCCAAAAGCTGATTAATTGTTTTATGGTTTGAGCTGTTCTGCATCTTTTTAAATGTTTGTTATTTTAATGGAAAAGTAACTTCTGTGTTAGTTTTACAAACTGCAGCAAATCCCTCAAGCCTAACAGCAGTTACCAAAACCAGGCGTTTGCTGTCACAGAGAAGGTACTCTGGACAGTTTAGGAAGTGACCTGGGACCTTTACTGACTAGGGGAGCTTATGGGCATGGTTAGAAGTGTAGCTCCAACTTTCAAAAGCACCTGAGGTCCACAAAGACTCTCAGGGAACTCAGAGCCATGGGCTAAATCACAAGAAAGAAATCCTGATTGAATGGACTAATACAGCTCTCACCTTGTGGGGATGGATATTGGGGTCCGGCTCACTTCATTATTTCTTGGTCTAATCATTGACTGAAATATGGGTGAACCATCTGAGAGCAGAACCTCAGGCTCCTCCTGCCTCTTCTCCTCCTAGGCCCATGCGTGTGACTGTCCCTCCAGAGTACAGAGGGTGCCCTCCCTCACGCCATACCCTTTACCAGATGAAGAAAACTCTTTCTTCAGGGGTAGAGTCTGTGATTTTAAATCCCCAAAGGCTAAGGCAAGCTCTGGCTTCCAGCCCAGATTAGTGCCCTAAGGAGCCTGGCACCACACGGCCTTCCTGATACCATGGTATCAACAGCTGAAGCGTTTCTAGGTGTTGATGGCAGCGTGACCTAAGGAAAGGGTTGTAAAGATGTTTTTTGTCAGGGAACTTTGATGCTATGGTGTCCTCAGGACTGAGGGTTTACTGCTCTCCTGAACACAGGCCACCTGCAACTGATGTTGCAGCCTGAGGCATCAAAATACTATTTCAGCTATCTTCTTAGGTGGTTTTAGGTATCTCAGGGAAATGTTTACAAAGGCTCACTTTGGCCGAGGGAGGATGATTTCCCTCGATTCCTCTACAGGCAGCGGAGGGGAGCAGGATCCTGCAGGACAGTCCAACCCTCCTAAGCCACGTTGTGCCCCACCACTCGGCTGCACACAGGGTCTGCACCTTTCCACTGCCTGTCATGGGGTGCCACAGCTGTCAGCTCCACCAGGTCACAGCTGGCCTTTGGAAATCCCTGCAAAGGCCGCTTTTGGCAATGATTTGAGCATTCAGGAATTGCTTCTGGAAAGACAATTTAGGGCCCCTTAAAGGTGCTTCGGAGGAAGGTTTGCAGAGACACACTTTGCGCAGACCTGGCAGACCCGGTGGCCCCATCTCCCTTACCAATGATTCATGCTCCTTCAGAAATGAAGGGTACCATAGCTGAGCTCTGGTCACCGCTTCCTACCACGCTCAACAGAAACCTGGCAGATGCACAGCACAGGATTGCAACAGACAGTCCTTCTTATTCATCTCTATTTTTCCATATTAGTCTCTGCAGACCAATCAGAAACACTTCACCAAACAAAGTTAAGCAATATTACAGAGAACTTTAAGAAATTACTCTTATCATCCCTCCTGAGGATAGGCTCAATGGTCAAGGCCACAATGAAATCTTCCTTTTCTTGTAAAAGTTAACTGAAGTTAGTTATTAAAATGCTGCCAGTATTTAGGGAGGTTCTGAAATGAAGAACAGCACAAGGTACCTGCACTGCCTCTGAAAATTTCAAGGATATCTTTTTCCATAAAATCTTGGTCTTGTTGCTTCTAAGAGCTTCCTGGAAGACATATCAGGTACAATTTTGACTTGCCAGTCTGGATATGGGATATGTGAAGTAATGCTTATAAATGAAATGCTTCTAGTCATGTGTTGTATTTCTTGTAAAATGTAAAAGCTTCCCTTTTTGAATTTATATTTTTCAAATGTTTATTTTGCAGAGCAGTAGAGCTTGTGAGTGCATATACACAGATTGAAAAGTGGGATGAAGCTTGTTAATATTTAATTATTCAGTTAAAGTTACCAGATTTTTGTGTACTTAGTCAATATTTAGGATAAAGTAATAAAGGGAAAAAAGTATCCCTTTGTTAATCCCCTCAAGAAAATGATGCACATCAAAATATGCATTGCCAAAGGTTCACAAATGTGGGGGATTAGCAGTGGAGTTGGAGTATTTATGTGAGAGATGGTAATGCTGTTAATTGCTGGCCATGAGAACAGGATCAGAGGCTATATGGAATAAAACTGAACCAGAATGTTATCTCTTGGGTTTCAGTTCAGACCTAGTCTTGGTCAATAGTGAGTGAAAGTTGTTATCACTCGATAGCTGTGCAGTGTAAGCTTGGTCTGTGCTCCTGTTCTCTGTGTGTGGGTGGACACATTATAGAAATCATCAGAAGAATTGTGCTAATTGGTTGTGTCCCACAAGGAATCAAAGGACTTAATGATGGGAGCACTCCAGAAAGGCAGCGTGGGTTACTGGAGTATGGACCTCTCTTTTAGGGGATTTGTGCAGGATGTTGACCTCCACTATGCTGGTACTCATCACAATATCCCCATTTTTTTTAAAAACACCTAAAATAAGCAATGGTGCCGACAGCCAAAAAAACCCTACCTATGCAGAGGGCATCCTATCTTTCTAAACATATATGGGAAGAAAATGAGAGTGAGCAAGAGGAAGGCAATACTGGTTGAAGTCATGGTAAATAACAGCTGCCAACAGAGCCTGTGGAAGCAGGGGACAAGACAAGAAAACTCAACTAGTTGGTGACTAGCACCAGTGGTCATCTAGCTGCAGGAAGGTGCCACAGTCTATGGTCTCATCTACCTGCCAGGAAACAGGTTGAAGGTGCTTTACACTGCACTTCAGGTGCTCAGGCTGGCTTGGTTAAACTTAACTTGAGTAATGCCACATGGCACCACAGTATTTAAAGCAGACTTATGTTTACATGATTCAGCTTGACGAGACCCTCAGGTCGAGGCTCCAGGTCTTCTTCTGCAGCTCTAAGCCATTGACCCAAAGCTAACCCAGAGGAGAGTCCATAAATTGGGGTTCCTATCAAGAGGGAAAAAACACACGCAAAATACTTACACCTTCAACAAGACCAGCACTAATAAAGCAAAGGAGATTCAGAGAGTTGTAAAGAGGCATATTGTATGTTCCCTGAGATCAGGACATTAAATTTGGCCTGAGGAAAGAACAAAGGCTGGGCAAGGGGCAGGAGTGATGACTAAAGTATTCACAAAAGTTACAGCGGCTGCAGCACTGAGGAAAATCTGAAATGAAAGAGTAACCCACGCACTTTTATTTTTATGACTTATGAACACTTCAAAGGGTACAAATAGTACATCTTGTGCCCTACAATGTAATCAACAAAACTATTCAACAGGACTTTCAGCAATATTCCTCTCTGCAATGTGAAGTCTAAGAGACTCATACACAGACAAGGAAACAGAGCAATTCTGAAATCTTTAATAGCTAAAACTTCTTCCTGCAAATCTAAGTACATGGAGATCTATCAGAGAAAGAACTAAATTAACCTTTTTTCATAGAAATTTCATCAGCCTCAGGTTTGGAGTTCAGATCCCACCAGTGGGAGGGATAGTAGTATACAATTACGGGATTGGAGCATGATTTTAGCTGACTTTGAAAAAGGGTGGTGAATGAGCTTAGATTTTGAGTATTAGTCTGTTAGAATAATTACCCACCAGTTTTTGGAAAATATTACAGATCTAATTTTTTTTTTATGTTAAACCAGATAGTAATAATGTAGAACTCGTTGCCAAAATAGTGAATCTTTTGTGGAAAAATAGTATATCAACAAAACCAGCATGTCTAAGAGGTTCATCTGACATTATTTGGACTTTTACACATCCATGAATTTCCCCAGAATGAACTAGGAGGAATCTAAAAGCTAATAATTTGAAATAGGTCAATAAAGGGCCCTAAGCCGTAGCAAAGATTCAGGATAGGATTCACATTTTAATGCCAGTATTGTCATAGACAAAAAGCTTTCAATCTGTTCATAACTGTGCAAACTGCTTTGTGCCACTTTAAAATCTGTCCTGTGATATCTCCAAATATTGAGTACACACAAGTTGAATTAGAAATGCATGTAGGCTATTTCAGTGAGAGCCAGGTGACAGACCTGCACAAGGAACTAGTGTTGGTCGGGCATCTGTCACAAGACCACCAGCAAGCACGTAGACGCTAAGGAGCATTTGACTAGGGGAGAGAAAATGAAGAAAAATGCTCGATTATCAGTATCACAAAAGACTTTTTGCTTCCTACAGTACATCTTCATCTCTGAGTCAAAAGACAATAGAATAGGATAGATTAGTTCCAGTTGGAAGGGTCCTACAATGATCATCTAGTTCAACTGCAGCTACCAAGAGCAAGTTCCACTGCTCCTGTCTCGGACTAGTATTAAACATTTAATGGTGGCTGCAGCAGAGAGAAATATTTTTGGCTATTACATTTATTTAGGTGAATTTAATGTGGGAAGAATGTGAGGCATACAGAGAAATGTAACAGCACAGTAGGCAGCACAGTGATGACATCAATTAATTCCTGCAAAATCCCCAGTGGTATTGACTGAAATGAATCTTGAATGTTCTCATGTGTAATGTGGGCTTCAGGGGTCATTTCTGGAGTGACTGAGGACCACTTCTATTCAGCACAAACATGCAAATGTGGGTTGGGACAAGGCAGAAAATAGTATTTAGGTCAGACATTGCAAAAACTGTTTGTGAGCATGAAACAGAGGAGAATCTTACAAAAAATTTAACAAGTAGCAGTACCGTGCTTTTTTACTGCTGAGCTTAACCTCCTTGTCATGCAGACCCAAGCTGAAAGATTCAGCCCTGTCTCTGAGTCCAAGAGAGGACGGCTGAGCCCTGCCTTGGGTCTGCCTTTCTCCTCAACCTGTCAGTGGGTTTTAGTGAGCTCCCAGCCCTCCCAGCGGTGCCACAAAGAGACACAGCTTGGGATCCGCTTGTTTGTTCTTTAAGAAATTAGTCTCCCTTGAGGGAGGTAGTTTTTGGTTGTAGATGGCTGACTTGGTGATAAATTAACTCGAAATCCATCTTGTCCACTTTTTGGCTTCGTCTTTAGAAATAAATGCTTCATGTGCCAGCAAAACACTGCCTTGCAGTGGGAGGAGGAGGAGGGCAGGAGATCACCTTGGCAAAGTGAGGCAGGTGTCTCAACAATCTTCCTTTTGATCTTCAAAGGTGGTAACGCTCAGTTTGGAGTTCACTCATCTATGCTATGGCTACCCGCCCGACAGTACATAAGGAGCTAACCCTGTTCTTCATTTCAGGTTTTTAAGTGACTAAGACCAGAAAGAAGCACACACAAGTTGCCATCCTCGCCTGACATTTCAGGAGAAATGGTTGAACCTGTGGGCAACCACTATATTGTAGCCAGACCTGTGTACTCGGAGAATTTGTTCAATGAAGAGCATGAGAAATTGCACAGATACCATAAAACCTTTTGGGATCATCTGAAACTATATTTCTGGTAAGGAGATTTTTCATTTTTTTTTAAATACGGATCTAAGAAACAGCCCGAACTGCTGCTCTTGGAGAGCATGAACTCCATCCTGACAAATTCCACCTCAGATTCCAACAAAGCAAATGAAAACTCATTAACCAAATGCAATGTCAGATTTTTCTAAAGAATTTTAGCTGCTATTACCCTTAAAATTCTTCCTACAGTTGTAGCCCAGGCAGCTTCTCTTTTCCTGGGCACTTGGCAGCACAGACTCCAGGAAGACCTTACTGCAGCCTTTCAATACTTAAAGGGGGCTTATAAGAAAGATGGGGAGAAATTTTTTTAATAGGGCCTGTAGTGATAGGACAAGGGGCAATGGCTTTAAACTGAAAGAGGGTAGGTTTAGATTAGATGTAAGGAAGAAGCTCTTCACTGTGAGGGTGGTGAGGCACTGGCACAGGTTGCCCAGAGAGGCTGTGGATGCCCCGTCCCTGGCAGTGTCCAAGGCCAGGTTGGATGGGGCTTTGAGCAACCTGGTCCAGTGGAAGGTGTCCCTGCCTAGGGCAGGGGGGTTGGACTAGTAGATGATCTTTAAAGGCACCTTCCAACCCAAACCATTCTGTGAATCTATGATTATTTTGGTTGAAAGGGACCTCTGGAGGCTAGAGGGTCCTCCTTGAAGCACAGCTGGCAGAGTAGGTTGATCAGGGCTGTGTCTGGGTGAGATTTTGACCTCTGGCAGCCTGGACCTGAATCCTTCCCCCTTCGTTTTCCCTCCAAAGACAGACCGCAACTCAGCCGAGCTGTCCACCGGCAAAGCTCTGTCCTCTTGTGTCTTTACAGCTGCTCCCCACAAAGGGTGAAAAAAATTGCTTTGGGTTTGTTTCCCATCGTCTCGTGGCTGCCAGCCTACCGCTTCAGGGAGTGGATCCTGAGTGACATTGTCTCCGGCATCAACACGGGGCTGGTGGCCGTCCTGCAAGGTACCCCCAGGAGCCGTGTGCTCTGACACAGCCTGCTAGGCCAGGTGCCAAGGGACTGCAGGCTTCAGCCTGCAACACGCACGTCACCTTCCCTGCGCCTCTGTCCTCACAGGTCTCGCCTTCGCATTGCTGGTGAACGTGCCACCCGGCTATGGACTCTATGCGGCATTTTTCCCTGTCCTGGTCTATTTTATCTTTGGCACATCCAGACATATCTCAGTGGGTAAGTTCAGGCACATCTTCTGCCCTCCTTACTGGTGAAGAAGTACATGCTGTCCCTTCGGGTCTCTAACGAACACCTTGTACTGCTCAGGTCCCTTCCCCGTCCTGAGCCTGATGGTGGGAGGAGCTGTTGTCAGGCTGGTCCCTGATGACAGCGCTGGAAATGGCACTTCCACAAATATCTCAGCAATAAATGAAGAGAGGGTGATGGTGGCTGCATCTGTAACCTTCCTTTCTGGGGTTTTTCAGGTTGGTAAACATATATGTGTGTGCCCACACAGATCTATATGCACATACATTAATAGATGGATGGTGGACTGGCCTTCCCCTTTGTTTTCCCCTGGTGTAGTCACCAAAGTAATTCTCTTCCCCTTCCCATGCAACTGACCTTGGCTCACGGATTAGGAGACATCCCCCTCCCTCCAGTGGTCAGCCACTGATTCATGCTGTGAAATCCCTCGTTTTGCCCAGACCTGAGCCCACAGGCCACACGGGTGCACCTCATCTACAGCAAAAAACTATCTGCTGGATAGGAAAAAAGTAGTTGTGAGAGTGATGTGAATGATGCAGATGCAGCAAGTGGAATAAAAACTCTATCTCATAATAGTAAAGTATTTGGATTTGTCTTTAAAAAAACCCCAAACAATAATTTCTCCTTCCTTCCTAATAGAGAATTCCTATAGTTCCTTCCTTCCTAACGTATTAGTATGTTTGTGCTTCATGAAACACTGGTACCATGTAAAAATATGGGTACTGAAAACCCTGAGACTAGAGAGGTTTATTTTAGCTATAAAATAAAATGAATAGTTTTTAACTACTCTAGCAATTACTCTTACTAGTCTTATGCCCCTGTTGCTAAGTCTCAACTTTTATTGCAAATCTGGTGACAGTATTTTCCTTAATCCCTAGATGTATGGGATTAAGTTAAAATCTTTGTTCCCATTAATATGGTTCTCTTTGTCACAGAGATTGCTTAAAAGCATGAATGAATCACACTGATGTATGGTCATTTTGCATTTCAGTTGCTTCTGGGAATTCTTCAGTTTGGATTCATCGTTATTTATCTATCACAATCATTAATCAGCGGTTTCACGACTGCAGCGGCTATCCATGTTGTGGTATCTCAGCTGAAATTCATGCTTCAACTACCTGTCCCTGGATTTAATAAACCATTTGGCATCATCTATGTAAGTGCTAAGTGTTCGCTATTTGATAACCTATCGAAACCTGTGATGTATATCTGACCGTATATCACAAGGCAGTAAGAACAGAACTCAGCATAAAAACAGCCAAGCAGGAGGAAACACGAGAAAAATATAAGAAATGTGTTATTAGTATAGGACCAATCTTTAAATTTATTACCAAACACCAAATTACACCTTGTTGGGCTAATTAGATAATATTTTCTATTGTGTGTTGGCATATTTTAATTAAGCATTCAACTTTGCCTCAAGCATTTAATTATTAATTTTTACTGGACTGATATTATATATATTTAATTCGGAAATGACTCCGTGAGGGCTGTTGGATGAGAATGGAAGAAGGAGAAGGACAGGAAGAAGGAGCAGAGAGAGGCACCTGCTCAGTAATTCCCATTGCTCACATTTCCTATCGCGCACACACCCATGTTGCTCCAACCCTCCCCAAAGGGGAAGCCAGGGGGAGAGGGCCAAGGGCCAGTGGAAGGGGTCTTTCATGGATGCTTTCATCATTTGGATGCTGCACATGCACATTCATTGGGGCTTGCAACCCATATCATGCCACAGGGAATAAATCCCAACCATTGTAATCCTTAGAGCAATTCCAATGCAGGCCCTTCTGGAAGGGATAGTGCTACTGTGCTAGGGCACTACTATTTCTAAAGCACCGCATGTTTCTTTCTGATTTTGCAGACTCTGGAGAGCGTTTTCACCCAGATCACAAAAACAAACATTGCTGACCTTGTCACATCCATTGTTGTCTTGCTTATCGTGTTCGTGGTGAAAGAAATGAACGATCGATACAAAGCAAAGTTACCAACTCCCATCCCGATCGAACTCCTTGTGGTAACAGTTACTTTTCTTTGATTTTGCAATTGCTCCATCACTGTAGCATCACAGGAAGCAGTTTTAACTATTTCTCCTCCTGTTCTGCATTAAAGGATGGTTTATCATTTTACCTATAAGGAAAAACTGACAGTGTTCATGAGCTATTGTGAGATGTTTTACCTCTACTAGATGTTTTACCTCTACTTACCTGTTCTTAGCTGAATATATCTGTAGTGAGTAAGGTGTTATAAACTATGAATTTTTTCCTGGGACAAAATTGGGTCTGACACCAGCCAGCTGCAGTCCCACAGGTGGGGCACCTCTGTACCACACCTGCAAGGAGCCACTGAAGTCCCGGTCATCCATGGCCAACCACAAAACAGTTTTGCCATCCAGCAGCAGAGGGTTTTCCCCACCCTGAGTAGCAGTGGGGTGGAGGAAGCCTCACACTGGCAGCAAGCTCCTAAAGTCCTGGAGGATGTTGCTATAGATGCAAGTAGTGCTTGTTTTCCCCCAGAGTTATTACAGCATCTTGTTAGAAAACACGTGGTTTACTGGGTGGGATGTTCTCTGTTGTTAGTGAGATAGTCTCATACATAGTCTGTGTGATCTATGAATGTAAACCCATACCTGTAAGGTGGTTCAGGAATAACATCTGAACAGCAAAGGGATGTGCAGACTTGGGGCATAATTCTGCTGCTAGTGATGAGACTGGAGGGCATGTGGGAGAGGGAAGGTAATGGTTTTTAATAGTTTCTTCACACTCTTGCTTGAAAGTGCCTAATGGAGGTGGGGTTTATTATCTTTCAGACAGTCTTAGCAGCATTGATTTCCTATTTCGTTAACTTTGAAGAAAAATTTAATGTAGCTGTTGTCGGAAAACTAGAGGAAGGGTAAGTGATTTACTTAAAATTCACCAGTGGAGCAAAATGTTCTTTCTACCTTGTCAGTGTCAAATCAGTTCAGCTATGTTTCTGATTAAAATAATCTGCTTCATCTTCTTTCAGTAGGTAAATAAACATTTTGCTCTCAACAATATCAGGACATACTTTTAATAGGTAAAAGTTACTCACTAAAGCACATCTCCTACTCCACAAAGAGTACACTGTGACTTGAAATAATTGCATGCTTCATTTTCCAAGACAGTTGTTGAGCAGGAGGTTGGTGTTTGTCCCTTACTGAGCTACTCACTCCCGAACCCCTCCATTTCTCTCAAAGTACACGCATGGTTCAGCAGCCACCACGAGCCCTGGGAAGCCACCAGGACACTGCACAGCTCTCCTGCCTGGTCCCATGACCCTCCGCCAGCATCTCTGCAGGCACTATTATCCTTCGGAGGCCTCAATGTCTGCTCATATCCATATAGAGAGTATATATCCACATATAGCGTATATATCCATATATAAAGTACATCCAGCTATGCCAGATTTTGGCATAAAGAATTAATAGGCACACATTAAGTTAAAAAGAGGGAGGAAGACATTTACTAGGACAGCAGACTGCAGCCATTTACTCACTGGGGCACGCTCGATTGCCTCTTGTAGCCCCAGGGGCGTTAGTGAATGAAGTTTGCAGAGGAACAGCTATTTCTGCTCAAGAGTCTCCACTCTTCAGACTTCAGTTCACTGGAAAAAAAAAAGAAAGGAAGGGAAAAAAAAAAAAAAAGAAAAGCCCAGAGAGGAATTCTCCCCAGGATCTGCAATAGACCCTGATCAAAGAAGCAGGAAATGGTAAAGCTAAAGCATCTAGCAGATAGATATCCTGAAAGACTAGTCAACATTACCTGACTTAGTAAATATTTGTTTAGCTGTCTAAAGCGCTTCAATTAATCACACAGGGATTTTTGTTGTTGTTGTAATTAAGTGAAATACTTCTGTGCACAAATTGCCTGTGCAAGGGCCTCAGTGCCATGTCAGATCTTACATCCATGCGTAACTAGAAGGCAGAACTGTGCATGCACCTCAGACAAAAAACGCTGTGGCTGGTCCTGGCCAAGTAAATGAGAACCTGCTGAAACACAAGCTGAGCTGAGTGCAGATAAACAGAGTCCCTGTCTTGATTAAAGATTCCGCAAAGTTTTATAGGGTTCAGACCTGCAATTCTGTGTTGCATCTCTTCAAAGTGCTTGGTATGAGCTGGACCACTGCTTGCTTGCTTGCTTGACAACTTGTCTCCTTAGGCATATGCTTAATGAGTTGAGTTTTTTGTCTTTCAGATTTCAAGCACCTGTTGCACCTGATGTAGGTGTCCTCCAAAAGTGTATCGGCGACAGCATTTCCATTGCAATCGTTGGGTTTGCAGTAGCCTTCTCTGTGGCTAAAGTGTATTCCATCAAACATGACTACCCAGTAGATGGCAACCAGGTAGGCGTGTAACACAGAAATCAATACAGTGTATTTGTCAGTGGGAAATAAGTCATTTTAGGAATGCTTTACCTTGTAAATAACTGTCATGAACCACCTTTTAAGAACAATCTCTTTTGTTTTTATTTCAGGAACTAATTGCTTTTGGGCTGAGTAATATAGTTGGTGGATCATTCAAAGGATTTGCCTCCAGCACTGCTCTGTCAAGATCCGGTGTGCAAGAGAGCACAGGAGGCAAAACACAGGTATAGAAGACAACAGACCATGATGGCATTTAATGCAAGAAAGCTCTCTTTTTTCCTAGCTGACCATAATGCCTGCAGGCACTTATTCATGGTGGAATTTTTCTCTGACGCAGATTGCTGGTATTATCTCAGCTGTCATCGTCTTGATTGTGATCTTGGCCATTGGGTTTCTCCTGGCACCATTACAGAAGGTATTCACTGGTTTCACCTAGCACTTATTCCCACTTGTCAAAGACAGGGCTTCTCTAGGAGCCACTGGGACTGTTTGTAGGCTTCAGTGAGAGCCAAAGAGGGTTTTGCAAAGCTTGGTTCTTCTTCCCAGATCATCACAGACAGGACCACTACCTCTGGTCCCTCAAAGTGAATGCAAGTGCCCAAACACCAAACACCACAGCACCAGCTTTTAGGTGCCAAAAATAAGTGGGATTTGCAGCCTCAAGTCAGACACCTGTGCTGCACCACAGCTAGGGAGGTTCCAGCAGCAGCAAAACACTGAGACGAGCTCCCTGGCCTTTCAGCTGTGCTTTGGCCCTATTTGTATGATCTTTTAAGTCTTAATGTTCAACATTTGCTTTGCTTGCTTTAAAATTCAGCATGTATTTTGGTCTTTTTAACAGTCAGTCCTTGCATCTTTGGCTCTCGGCAACTTGAAAGGAATGCTCATGCAGTTCAAGGAAGTAGGCATCCTGTGGAGAAAGGACAAGTATGACTGTGTAAGTTGAGTCCCACAAGCATTCAGGAATGAAGCACTCTGGAAAAGTCATCTATTATGCAAATTGGCTTACAGGTTATCTTTTTTCCTAACCTGCCTTACTTCACTGAATGGAAAGTACAATAGTGGCATGCTTTTTTTACTTGTATACCCTTTGCTCCTGTTTTTCATTTTGTCCCACCTATTTTGAGTCGATTCTCTCTCCTAACTTCATTTTCATCTATTTCATCAAAATTATTAAAATACAGTTAATTATATGAAGTCAAATATAGAAGGCAGTTGCAGAAAATGCCTAAATACCTACTGCATTGGTTATGCATTCAGGGACAATTTCTCACGCTCACACAGCATGTTAGATGGAAGTTACACAGCAAAAAACAAGTGACGACCATGGCTTGAAGGGTTTACTCCAAATGGTAAAGCTTGTGGCTGGAGGGCAGGACTGCTTACCTCTAACACCCAGAAAATTTAAGCTCTTTATTTAAGTTCCTTGTGTTCCCAAATGGTTCCAGGCCTCAGGTTTCCCAGCTACCAAACAGTTATTTACTACATGAAAATGCTTTGAGATCTGTGGCTAAAAAATATTCAGTATTATCTAGTTATTAATGCTTATCAGTCACTTACATTCACAGCACCTACATTTGCACATTTACAACTCTCAGCTTTACCAGGATCCTGATTTACTTGTAACCTTGCCTTTCTGCTGGATTTTTATTGAGCATTTAGTGAATCACCTACAGAAGATCCACACCTCTATTATTTTAAGCCTTTATTGTATAGAAATTGTCATCCCTAGAAACGGTCCCTGGTCCTAGTTGGTGAGTCTGGCCCTGTTTTACAAAAAAAAAAACAACAAACTAGGAAACATGAAACCCCTCACCAAAGGCAGACAGACAGCCTGGACCAGATCTGAGATCTGTTGCTGCTCCCACCCTGGCTCACAACCCAGGTCCTTGACATGCTCGTAACCACTGCCATCCACCTGCTTGTTACAGGTTATATGGGTGGTGACTTTCTTAGCTGCCATTTTTCTTGGCCTGGATATTGGGCTAGCAACTGCCGTGGCGTTCCAGCTGCTGACCGTGGTGATCCGCTCCCAGATGTAAGTACTTGTTGGATGCGATGATAAGATATCTCAGGGCCTCCTGTTATAAATTAACTCCCCCCCGTACAGACAAGGCCAACAACCCCATGCCTTGGTCTGTCCAGCAACCATGTACGGAAAAATAATTTACAGGGGTAAACCCTTGGATGTGGGGTCCCACTTCAGTCTACCAGCACAGCTGAGGTTGCCTTCTCTGATCCTTCCCTTCCGCCAGGTTTCAGTATGGGGTACAAATAATTGTGTGTGTGTGTTTGTTCACAGTCCAAGCTGCACTGTTTTGGCTAATGTTGGGAGAAGTAACATCTACAGGAACAGGAAGGATTACACCGATGTAAGAAAACTCATGTTTCTTTTATTATCTGCTGCATTTATGTTTCTATAGCAGACGTTACTAACACTTTTGCTTCATTGTACAGATCTATGAGCCAGAGGGAGTGAAGATTTTCAGATGCTCGTCTCCTATCTTCTTCGCTAATATTGAATTCTTCAGAGAGAAACTCATCACTGCTGTAAGTGTCTGGGGCTGTTGTTTTGAACATATGCATTGCATGACACATTAAGGTGAATACAATTTCCCAATAATTACTATATATGCAGTCAGCCAACAGTTCAAAGATGAATTTTTCATGAATTATTCAAATATTGTTGCCACTACTATAATCCCACATGTACGTACACACCTCTGAGAAAGAGAACAGCCTGACTCATGCTGAACTTACACCATAACAATGTATATACACATTTTAAGTCCTTTAGAAGAAAGCTCACACCACTCTCTTTATAAATACGGGTACTTCTGACGCCTCTCTCCTCCACCCGCTAGATAGATGAAGCAGAAGACTTGCAGGAATTTAGTATTATCGTAACCCTTATTAGCCTAATTTACCTGCCATCTAATTTTGTTAAAACCAGCTAAGAGATTCAAGAGACATACGCAGCCAACGTGATCAACTTTGGTTTTCTTCTTCAAGGAAACAAAACAATGTGTATACAACCCACACTGCAGTCAGGTGGCACAGAGCAGATACAACCTGTGAGCTCTCTAATCTCAGTCACCTGGGTGGCTGTCTCATAATGAAGATGAATAGGACACGCTCTGGGCTAGCCAGCACTCTACCAGCTTGCTGGAGTTACTGGCCTGTGCTGCAGCATTGTCACTGCTATAATGCTGTCCATGCTGGTGTCCTAAAGCTAGTAGAGATGGGCCTGCCTGGTTTGTAGTCATACCCATAGACATCTTTCCAACCAAGAAAAAGAGCCCTTGCTTGAACTGATAGCCAACATCAAGTCCAAACTATGCTTATCATGACTGTAAAGAAAACCTGCATGAGATACTGTGTCCTTCCCCTGGTGTCACTGGTTGGTTTTTTTAACTATTCAAAGTGCTGTTTCTGCAGGTTGGCTTCAACCCACTGAGAGTCCTGAGGAAACGCAATAAAGCTCTGAGGAAGATCAGAAAGATGCTGAAGAAAGGAGAGCTGCAAGTGACACCCGTATGTAAGGCAACTCCATCCAGGAGGGATTAAGCAACGGGCTCCCTGGCTTGACACGGCAGAGAAGTGCCTCACAGTCTCCTGTCCTAATTAGATATGCTATTCCCCAAGTTGCAACTTCATGACATAAACACATTTCAAAAATAAGATTTTAAATGGCTCTCACAATTAGAGACCTACAGCTTTACCATAGGCAGAGCTTGTATGTGTCCACTGAAGCTTTATTTGGCATCAAATGGCAGTATCAGATCCCACAGAGGCAATGTTCATGCTGCATTAATGGTAGGATAAAGCTGGTTTCCTTCCAGCCCAAATCCTGCATGCTTTTTCTTGACTTGTTCCAAAATCACTGAATCAAAGCGTAACTGACAATTGACTTCAGGGAAAAATAAAAAGCCATCGTTAACTGATTGTGATGATTAAATGATTGTTGAGAGGAAAGCCAACATTTCCAGACTCCTCCAGACAGGGGAGAGACAGAGGTTTTTCTAGTGTAAAGTGCAGGTGGGTCCTGCTCTAGCTCACAGGTACATCAGCTTTGCATTGCCACCATTCTTGCCCTTGTGCAAGATGCACTACTACCCTGGCTGGGTCTTAAAAAGAAGTATTAATTATGTATATATTATATATTTGTAATATATTACTTTTCTCTATCAACACAGAAAGGCTTGATTTGCATGACTAACTATACACATGAGTCAGATGAAGAATTAGACAACAACAGGATAGAGGAGCTGGACCAGCCCACCAACATGACAGACTTACCCATTCAGATCAACTGGGGTGCTGACCTCCCCCCCGGCATCATTGTGCCCCAGGTCAACATCCACAGCATCGTTCTGGATTTCTCATCAGTGTCCTTCCTCGATTTTTCTGCCATGAGAGTCCTCCAAAAGGTAAAAGATAAACAGTGACCATATGAAAGAAAAACATATGCATGCAGTTACACTTGAGGGATATGCTTGAGGGAAGGGATGGCACCTTGACGGTCTTGAGGAGTGGGACAATGTGAGCCTCAGAAAGTTCAGCAAGGCCCAGTGCAAGGTCCTGCACCTGCACCAGGTCAATCCCCAGTATCAATACAGGCTGGGGTATGAATTGAGAGCAGCCTTGAAGAGATGGACTTGGGGGTACTGGTGGACAAAAAATTGGACATGAGCCGTCAATGTGTGCTTGCAGCCCAGAAAGCCAATCGTACCCTGGGCTGCATCAAAAGAACCATGGCCAGAAGGTCGAGGGAGGTGATTCTGCCCCTCTACTCCACTCTCATGAAACCCCACCTGGAGTACTGCGTTCAGCTCTAGGGCCCCAGCACAACAAAGACATGGACCTTTTAAAGCTGGTCCAGAGGAGGGGCATGAAAATTATCAGAGGGCTGGAACACCTCTCCTATCACAAAAGGCTTGAGAGAGTTGAGGTTGTTCTACCTGGAGAAGAGAAGGCTCTGGGGAGACCTTATTGCAGCCTTTCCATACTCAAAGGCAGCTTATAAGAAAGATGGAGCAAGAATTTTTACCAAGGCCTGTAGTGACAGGACAAGGGGCAATGGGTTTAAACTGAAAGAGGGTAGATTTAGATTAGATGTAAGGAAGAAATTCTTTACAATGAGGGTAGTGAGACACTGGAACAGGTTGCACAGAGTTGTTCCACATCCCTGGAAGTGTTCAAGGCCAGGTCGGATAGGACTTTCAGCAACCTGGTCTAGTGGAAGGTGTCCCTGCTCACGGCAGGGGGTTTGGAACTAGATGATCTTTAAAGGGGTCCTTTCCAACCCAAACCTTTCTGTGATTCTAGCCTGCTTCTTAAAGGCATTTCTATATGGACTGGAAAGTCAGTGGCAACCTTTGAGTTTATGTGAATTTTAATGTACATTTTCCATAGAAACTGTTTAGGAAATGGATTAAATAATCCATCCAAATTTTCTTGGAATTAGAGTGTTGGCTGTGGCACCCTTTCTTCACCCAGTAAGATTTTGGAAAGCTTTACAGAAATGTACATATGAAATACGGCTTTAAACACTGGGCTGGGAGTCAGAGCATTGGAGTTTCATTTCTGCTCCTGCTCTCACCTCCCCAGATGACGTTGAACAAAGCAATAAGAACAATATTTTCAAACAGCCATAGCTAAAGTTAACTATCTAGAGCCACATAGGGTTTGTAAACGTATTTTCATAGGAACTAAACACCTGCCATGTCAGTGGGACCTGTAGTTCCGCTCAAATTCCCAGTTATAAAAAGCTCCCCAGAAGCTTTTGGGGCCTTAGTTTCACCATGTGTCAAGTAGGTATAATAAAACCATACAATTTGTGAAAGAATATCTTTTTCACCATGGGCTAAATTTATTTAATACTGCCCATTTTCAAAAGGATCGTTCATCCCTGTCTGCAGCCATGTGAGAGACCATCCTGCCTCTAGGTGCAGCAGAGTTTGAGTTTAGAGCTGCTTACTGTCATAGAGCTGAAATATATTAAAGTGGTTTGTATATTTGCTGTGGCTAATCACCATAATGGCTGTCATCAGCAAAAATAGCAGTATCTAAATGGTGCATCTTTCCGGTTTAACAGACTTTGAAAGAATTTGTCCGGATCAACATCGACATTTACATTGCAGGGGCACATGGTGAGTACTTCCCTTTCCGTCAGCATCACCATGGATGCCTCGTCCCACTGCCTTCCCCATCCACCCCTGAGCATAGCTGGGGAGGATCACCCCAGTTTTACCTTCCGGGCTTGGATAGCAAACAGATTGAGCTGAGCAGAGGCGTCATCCCTCCCATGTTGTCCCCACCGGGCTGGGACCACGCATGACAACTTGTTTTACCTATGGCCGCTGCTGTGCTGTACAGCTCTGGGCTACGAGACCTGCTATCGGGCAGCCTGGCTTAGGCATGAATTGAGAAACGGGGCTCAAATTACATTCTGCCTGCTATTGAGCAGGGCAGTACTGATGGGCTTTTATATCCCACCCTCTCCACATCAGTAAAGAGGAACCCATCTGCTCTAATAAATAAAACAGTGCAGTATATCAGAAATTCCTGTGCTTGCTCCATGGACATGCTTAGGATACACCATGTCTTAATTTTCAAAGCCTGCAGGTCACTTTGTGCTTTGATTTTGTTCCCCCACAGAGGGCTTCCTGGACAAACTGGAGAGATGTGCATTTTTTGATGAGGAGATTAAGCCATCCATGTTTTTCCTTACCATTCATGATGCGGTTTTACACATTTTGCTGAAGAAGGACATAGCCACCTCCCCCAAATTAAAACTTGCTGAGGTAACACTACAGTTTTCATCGTTTGCTACTTCAGTGCCTTTACACTACTCACAGGCACCCAGCAGTGCCCTGCATAGCTAGCTGTGTGCCCTACACTGTCTCTATATTTAGAAAGTTGACGATTAAAACTCAGCTAGTCTCCAATAGGTTTGGAGAGTTGAGTGGTCCCTGGCCCAGGTGCCTGGCAAACCACTAGTGAAAGGAGTCATTCCCACTGGAGACTGGCCTGGCCATGGACTTCACTCGAAGTCACTTCCTTGGGAAGAGTGTGATAAGGGGGTGAAATCCCAGCACCTCCAAGTACTGGCCCATCCATCGTCAGTCCTCTGCCATCACCCATCTGGCAGGGGATTGCTGCATATGCTGCAGCGGCTCTTGCAAGGCAGACTTGATGCTGCTTAAACGTAGGCTTCCCAGGCCTGCCTACCTTCAAAAGGCATGCTGAAGTAGCGCAGATAAATTAGTACAGACAAATTTGGTGTTGGCCTATCTGGGAGTGTTCTTAAATCAAGAGCAAGAAAGGACCCGCCTATGTTAAATCCATTTAAAAGTACCAAACCCAGAATGATACTCACTGGGAAACTGTAGAATCCCACTTAGCTGAACTGGCCCAGCTCTTCCACATTGACCTGGAGACCTGGCAGGGGGCATAAAGGGCTGACAAGCGAGAGCTTCCTTCCTTCCAGGTCAACTTCCCAAGCATATTCCAGAGATTTAAAAGCAAGACCTTCTTCAGTTTGAAAAAGGAAAAAAAGAGAAAAAGCAGCAATCTGTTTCCTAACCCACCACTTCTTCTGTTCATTACAGGAGAAGGGTAGCAGCAACGACTGTATCATCACCCTCAGCAATGGACTGCGCAGCCGGGAGAGCACGGTAAGGCTCCTGTCTCCAGTAGTGGCACTCCAACCGTAGGGAATGGAGCCCCAAAAGCCTCTCACGGGAACTGCTAGGTCAGATAACAAAAGCATCTTCATCCCTGAGCTCTTGTGTCAGCCAAGGGCAGAAAGCACCCAGACAGCTTATTGACGGGATTGGACTTAAGGTAAAGCCTTACAGGAGTAAGAGGCGTGGGGCTCTGCTCACATGCCTTGCCTTGCACTCTGAGAGCCTGCAGGGGGAAGGTAGGTGAAGACCATCTCACCAGGCTCTCACCTGGTCTCCTCGCCTGTCCACCACGGTTCCCCCACGAGGAGCTCACCAGTAGCACGTCCACGTGGCGGAGATGTCAGCATCAGTCCCATGTATCTAAATGTCACAGGCAGAAGGGGAGTCTGGAGCCAGGGATGAAAAGGAACACACACAGCCTTTCATCATGAAGAGAAGGGCAGTATCCAGCACACAGCAACCCCATAAGGAAACAATGTCAGCCCACAGTCTTCCCACACAAATGCTTTAGAGGAGCAAATTCTTACATATCACTCACCAGAGGGCAACTATCCTGGCTGTTCCTTACAGAGGGTGACATTTATTTCCTTTTATTTCCTACAGATTCCAACAGAAACAAAATTTTAGTTTTAATTTTCCAAATATAATATTCTCCAGCAACACAACATAATTTACAGAAGTTGAATGCAGACGCAGCGATGAGCATGAAGACAGAAGGATACATTCATATACCTTAAGAAGAATTTACTACAGATGGTTATGTTCCAGGTTTTGGAATGGCCTTGTTAGTCTTTATGTGCCTTTGTACATATGGGAATGTATTTATGTACATACATGGAGGCAAAAATCACACAATTTTCATATTTCATACCTTGCTGACAGCCTACCCACAGTTGAAGAAGCAGGTAATGTTAACCCTATTTGCAAATACTTGTACATATATCTATATTATTCTGACAGTTTGTAGACAAGCCGTACAGTTACTAGAGAATATATAAATATTTCAAATTTTGTAATTTATAACAGACTAATAGTTGGGAATGATATTTTATCTTCAGTTTGTATATAACTCGTATAAAGTTTTCCTTATGGTTTGTAAGATTCCTAGTAGACTGAGTTATTAAACTTGTTTTTGGCTCACTACTATGAGCATAGTGTACATAGTGACTGATGTATCTACTGTAAAACATGAAGATAGTTCAGGGAAGACACAGCATTTTCAGATCCAAATATGATTCATTGATTTGGATTGGGCTGATATATTAAATCATCCTACTTATTTTTTAATGTCGACACCAGCAGCATCACATTTCTGATGCATTATGCGATTTCCCGCTCCAGGTACTAGGTTATTTCTGCATTTAACTCTGTTGCTGTAATACTAACGTTCCTCTGGGCAGTCTACCCTCGTGCATATCATAGCACATATGCCTTGCTCTGTTGTGGGATAGTGTGGTGATGCAGATTTACCCGCTTATTCTTGAGACAGGCACCTCTGGAAACCTAGATACTGCTCTTCCACTGAGCACTGTTGCTGCTCAGTTAGACCTATAATACCATGCACCACTTTCTAATATTTTACTCAAGAATAAGCTAAAAGGCAAATTTCACACCTGCTTTCTTTTTCGAGAGCTGACAGATAATAGTGTCAATTCATCACATATCCTGAGCCTACCTCTCCTCAGCACAGTGCAGATGCTTGGTAGCTAAAAGGCATTTTACAGCCAGCAAGAGGGATAGAAAATGCACAAGCCATGGAGCCTGGGCTGCTCAAGCCTACTCTCAAGCCTGGTTTTCACTTTGCAGTGCAGAAGAGATTGCCTGTGTGAAAGAGAGACAAAAAATTCAAAATTATTTAGTTATTCAAGGTCTTGGGCCCAATGGAGAGAGCATTATAAGACACAAACCCGTTTTGGTTTTTTGTTTTGGTTTGGGTTTTTTTGTTTGTTTGTTTTTTCAATTTCAAACTAGGTTTCTCTTAAGGAAAAAATATCTCTAAGCACTTCTTTACTGGAAAGAAATGTCACTCACAATTCTCTATTCCTCATCCCTATGTTGAATATAGACAGCTTTCTTTTCTCACTCTTCTTAAGAAAACACCTTCTCCCTTTTGCTTCCTAAGAAAATACCTGAAAGCTTCCCTGATCCAGAAATGGCAAAGAACAAGTGCAGGAACTCTCATTAGTACTTATGTGATTTTATTAAGTGTAGGAAATAATTCACCATAAATTATCTTGGAGCTGTGTTCAAGCATTAGTTTTCACAAATAAAACTGAAGAAAACTTGTCAACTGACACATATTTACATCTATTTAAAATTACTTATTTGGGGGTTTTTTAAGCAGTTAAGCTGAAGTTCTTTTGTGAAACATTACTACATGAAAGTGGAAACATTCCTGCCCACTTGCATACATAATGACTCTTTCCATTAACAGAAGTGTATTACAATCAGTCCTACTAGCACTCCAGAATCACTTATATTCTATTATCAAAATGAAAGATAAAAGTTTCAAGATGACTGAGTAACTTGCAAATTTCCTGCTGCTATTCCACCCACACTTTTCCGGACATATGTCGGATTTTTTAATCTTTTAATCTCTTGTAGTCATGAACCGAGTCAGAATGGAAAACAATTTAAAAAAAAAACCCAACAACAAATTAAAGCCCCATATTTAGAGAACAAGGAGATACAACTCACAGTAGGAAAAGTTTCTAAAGTTGCTCTGTCTTAAGACTAAGTCAAGACTAAAAGGAGCTTTAAACTTCATTATTCTCACAATGCCCAAATGCAGCTAGTTCAGTTTACAAACTGGTCAGTATAAATCAATCATCAGTGTGAATGTAACATACCTGAACACAGTGAAGAACCTCACAGTTGTGAGGGCACCATTACTACATAAAGATGATTTAACAATTGCTAAGAATTGTTTTTAACACCATGAAATAAAAAGCAGGGGAAATACAACTTCTATAATACTGACATTTCCTTTAGAAATGTAGTCAGGATGAAAATTAATATAAACCTTGCACATTTCTCTGCTGCATTGGACCCTGTAATGTCAGATATATATATGAACAGGAAAAGTTCAAACTTATTTCCCAAACATTCACTATTATGTTGCAACTACAATCCACTGTGCTTCTCCAGTTTCCCAGGCTTGACAGTACCTTCTGATGTGAACCTGTGCATGCTTTTGTCAGCAACACAGCAATGCATGCAGAGAGAAATGCAACAAAATCAGACACAAATTTTACAGAGCAGAAAACATTTTAAGAACAGAGGTGCATTCAGACTCAATCCACAGAGAAAGCATATCCGCAAATGTGCTTTTGAGAACACTTGACTTAACATAATACAGAAGACAACTTTTCTCCCTTGCTATGTGTGCAAACTCTAACACGGAATGAATACGAGTTACTTCCACTTTAGGTTTTAACAAACAGAATTTGATACATCTAGATAACCAATCTTTATGTTAATAGTATTTAAAAAAAACCCCACCAAACATAAAAGTACATGTTCACGCAATTAGCCTGCTTGTTGTAAAGTATGCATGGTTGCAGGCAATCCTTTAAGCAGTTACAGATAGAATTAAAGATAAGAGCGTGAGGAGACAAGCATCTAAACCACGGATGTTTTCAGGCCATCTGCTGGTATCTTTTCATTCATTCCATGGTGGGCATAAACCATCATCAAACTCCTTTTCCTTCCCTTATGTGACATTATTAGAGGAACCTACAATGGCTGACAAATTTAAATGTCGTCACAGTTGTCTTCCAAACTTGAGATGTGCTTGGCAGTGCCTTGGGAGGGAGATCACTGCCACAGACAGGGATATTTATTCAAAAGAAACATAACTAATTCAATTCAAATATTTGTCTTTACAGGAAGATGTAAGTATGAATGCAAAGAATTCACAATTACATCTCACCATTTCTAAGACTGTCAATTATACAATTAAATACAATACATGAATTTCTGAACTTCACACTAAAACAATCATTTATTTTGCAAATATACCCGAACCAATCAAGCGAGGAAAAAAACCCCAAACAACCCAAAACACAGCAAAACCCTATAAACAAATTAAAAAGACAGTTTTCATAGGGTTTCAACCAACAGAGACATTTTTTAACTTTGTAAATATGAAAGCATCAACAGTACCCTTAGTTACGTAGGTATGCTTAAGGCTTAATAAATAAATAAAAAAAAAGTATTTATGTCTTCCTATGCAAGCAGGACACAGAAATTTGACCCAAGTCCAAGTCCTGCCTATGTAAGATGACTTTTCAGTAACTCCTCTATCACAAAGACTTTTGATCCATGGTCACTAAACAATTCAAGGGATCCCACTGATTTTTGTGGGACATACGTCATTGTATGACATACCTCACCTTTCCCTCAAACATAAAGAGAAAAAAAATTCTCACACATTTCTCCTTCAGTGCTTTTTGATAGAGCAAAGTCTGCTGTTTTCCCTTAATCAATTCAACTGCCTCAGCATTTTCAGAGCAGCACTTTATCACTAACTTCAAGAACAGCTTTGCACCCAGAATTAGGAAGTTTGAACCCTTCATCTGCTTCACAACACACTGGATAATACATAACAAAAGTACACAACCGGACTTATTTCTAAAAACTAGCATGTTAGAAAGAGCTGCCTTATTTCCTCATCACCTGCAACTGACAGGTAACAGCCAATTTCCAAATGTCTTGTTTTCCAAAACAGAGTGCACTGGTGAGGTCGACGCATCTCCCTGCACAACAGCCTGTCACAGGGTGTCCTTGTAAACCTGCACCTGTTACCTTCGCAGCCTAAACAAAATGAAGCTGGTACCTAGAACCATCAGTAAGTCTGTTTAAAACAGGTACGTCCCACATAAGCTTGACTTTGCAGAGTCAAAGAGTATTAATCAGACATGCAGCTTTTCTCCCAGATGGAGTTTTATGCTGTAATATAAACATGCCTAAGCTTACCCCCTACCAAGTAATTTAACAGTGACAAAAGAGGATCCTTGAAAGTTCCCCACGTGCTTAAGTTACTGAAACAAAATAATGCTAGCAGGGTCATTTTTGCCTTCATACACACACAAATTTTCAGCCAACCCCGCACCATAGCACACGATCACAATCAGCCTCTTTTTCTTCTCCAGTGTGTTTTACTTAAAATGACTTATTTTTCAGAGAAACCAAAACAAAGAACTCTGTCTTAGAAAGAAGCGTATTATAGCTAAGCAGACTTCTAATCAGTTGACACTCACTGGCCATTTGTATACCCCAGAATTTACTTGTAGATCTCAGAATTTATTTGCACATCTCTAAAGAAATATTTATTTGAAAGGCAATCTGAAAGATTTGCCTGTGGCCACAAGGAAATCAATGGCAGTCAAAGACAGAGAGTAAACCTAAAGAGCCCTTGCTCTGGTAATTAAAAATATGCAGTTTATACGTAAAACTGCAAAATTTGGAACATTCCACTGACAAAGCTCTTCCATAAGTTTAACACTTATGAGGCAGGAAAAAAGGTTTACAAAAGAAATACTACCGCTGAGGCTTTAAGATGGTTCAGACTATTCAAGAACAGTAGGAAATTACAAACCTTAGCAAAAACCCAAAGGATTTCTTCGTCTAAAAGCGCCACTGCTAGAAATGTGGCATTTTGAAAAAAAACAAAGGTTCAGCACTAACATTGATTAGAAATGCAAAGATAAGCACTCCAAACAACAGACAGTACTTATTATTCTCTGGTTCTGCTACCAGCTGCACTAAAAAAGAACATTCTCATTTTATGTGTACTATATTTCTGTTCAAAAGTATACTTATAAAACATAAATTTGGGACCAAAACAGACCTGAGGGCCTGCTTGTATTGCTACTTTTTGAAAAAAAGTAAAACAGAAGATCTAACTATTGTCTCTTCAATTAAATCTGTATCACAAAATTGAAACAGATAAAGAACGTATAGCTTTTTATTTCTTTATATCTACATATGGGATTTCAGACCACGTCTTTCGGGTTATCCAAATGGGATGTTTTCCTACTGTACATATTTATATAAAGTGACAGAGGCAAACACCACTTCCCTACCTAAAATAACCTGCTTCTCACAGACATGGCAAGCCAATTCGCAGACACTCCAGCACAAACATACTCATAGGTAAACACAATAGTTTGAGTTCAACTCCAGTGAGTAGTGTACGTGTAAACAGAACCTTCTGAATCAAAACTAGCTTTAAAACAAACAAACAAAAAAACCCCAAACCCAACCCCAAGAACCCAAACGAGAACAAACAAAAAAAACCCCACCAAACCCCAAACAAACAGCATATTATTAACATGGTTTCATGTCACACCCAAAGCTGTTATTTCTGATAACTTTACCTTGCTGCATAAAGAAGAAAAAAAGCTGAAATGCAGTATTCTGCATGTTCTAATGCCATGAATTCATCATAGCCTGAATTCGTTATAAGTAATGGTAACTGTTAGTAAGAGAAATATTAGAAGTTCCCTCAGTTTCCCCCATTTGGAAAGTATTAGTGCCAAAATGGTGTCCCGAAACTATGTCGGTGTTGACTTCAGATCAAAACTCACCACTTTTACAACCATATTTCAATTTAATTATTGTACACAGGTTAACAAAAATGTATCACAAGTGAAACTAAACACTGGATTTAACAAAAACAATATTCAGAATGGTACAACACGTGTTCATTTTCTCCAGGAAATAATATTACAAGTGTTCATCTTAGGACAATTTAGCCACACTAGAGATAGAAGTTCTGTTAAAATGCAACTGTGGTCTACTAAGCCACTTATTTTAGCACTACGGAATATTTGAAGTCAGAGTCCTACGGCCAAGGCTTAAAAATCATTTAAGATTCAAATCCCCAAAGTCTTACAGTCAAAATGACAGTATTTAAAAAAAAAAACCAACCAAAAAACCAAACCACAACAAAATAACCCCAAAACAATTAATTAAAAGGCTGTTGTATATAGTTTTATCCTCTTCATAGCACTCTCTATTCATATAACTGCTCGTATCACTGGTAGTAGGGTCTGTATCTGGCTTGATCAGGGTGGTGTGGTCCAGGAAGAGGGGCCTGAGCAGGAGGCCCTTGCATCCTTGGAGGTGGAGGCGGCCCCCTTGGAGCTGGCCATATCCCTGGACTCATTCCCCCAGGCTGTGTGAAAGGGGGACTAAGAGTTCCTTGATCTTCACTGAACTGTGGCAAAGAGTTAGGATTATAGTGATGGGGAGGGGGAGCATTTACATTCACAGGGGGGCCTCCGTGCTGAGGAGGGGGAGGTCCTGGAGGAGGATGATTCATATACGGTGGCATCTGGGCAATTATATGTCCAGGTGGCGGGGTTATTGGAGGAGGAGCAGAGGTCATTGGTGGTGGAGGAGCTTGGCTATATACCATGTGAGGAGTACCTGCTGCCTGGGGAGGATGCTGCAGCGGATGGCTTATTGGTGGTGGTGGTGGTGGGGGTGGTGCATAATGTTGCTGTGGAGGCATAATATGATGAGGGTGCGATACCACTGGCTGACCCTGGTATTCAGGATGATGATGAGCAGGTGCAGGGGCTGGTGGAGGTGGTTCTCGAGCACCTGAATTCGAATCATCCTGAATAGGGACTGTTATTAAGTTGCTGTGTTTTCTCGTTGAAATGCGGAAGGTGTCCTGACTGACTGGGCGAGGTGGCGGTGGAGCCATTGACATCTCTGCAGGAGGCGCACGAATGTCTTCGTGAGGCTGGTTATAATGCTCATGTGGCACATGCTGCAAAGGAGGTGGTGGCATCATGATGTGCTGCTTTGGCGGGATGTGGCTCATATGATGTTTCTCAGGTGGCATTATGAAACGCTCAGGAATTTCAGCAGGTGGTGGGGCAATAGGAGGATGTACAGGTTCAATTGGAGGACGAGTAACAGGCTTTCCAGCTCTCATATGACGGTGGTTGATGTGTGCTTGCAAGTCCCTCTGTGACAGGTAAGTTCTCTTGCACCCTTGAACAATGCTACACATGAAGAGAGACCCTCGCACACACTGCTCAATTCGCTGCACAGGTTCATTACAGCTAAATCAGAAAAGAATATTGGTTTATTGTCATCACAGAGCTCAATCTGCAATTTTTTTTTTTTTTTGTTAAAAGTTAACCAGTTTACCATATTACCCAAATTAGAACTGACAATTTTTTCCCCACTGTAGCAGTGAAAGAAACATTTCATTGACTTTGAAGTTTATCTAGTTTTTAAGTCTCCAAACACAACTATGAAAGAACATAAAAATTTCACAAGGTGGAAATTTATAAATAGCATCACTCTCTCACAAATTCCTTCTGTGCATTGACTTACCGAGAGTCACTCTTACTAAGTAAATCAAACTGCCATTTATTCTTTTTCATATTAGAGCAATAACAGGTTACCCACCCAAATACTTAAACAGCAAAGTAAACACTGATGTCTTACAATCCCAAAATATGGGATATGAAACTATAATCAAGTGGTGTAGTAGAGAGTCCTCTCCTGCCTTTGCTAAACATACATAAATCAGAACCATGTTAATACAGTATCTGAAATAAGATATTTAAGTTACTTTCCTACATTTCCTTTAATAACAAATCTTGAGATAACTTACCCTGGACACATCTTGTCTCCCTTTTTCTCATGTAGTATAGCACAGTCATAGCAGAAAACATGCTTGCAAGGGATCTAGAGAGAAAAAATGGCTCTGGTCAGACATCGTACATAAGTATCTATGTCATTTTGCAGAATACAGTTCCCCCCTCCAGCACACAATTTCTAATAATAAAAGTAACTAAGTTACCTATGAGGTGAACAGGCATATTGGTAGTTAGCTGTTTACAGCATCTTTGCATAGAAACTTTCTAAAACAGTTTGTGTTGAGTTTGGGGTTTTTAGGGCAGGTTTGTTTGGGTTTTTTTTAAGTGTTGGCAAAAACATATAGGCAAAAGTTTAAGTCTTGCAATAATACCAACACTGAACATTCACAGAAGCTGCATATGCAATCTAATTACCCTTGTCTTGCTGGCAAGGAAGGGAAGTTTTAAAAGCATTAACTATCATTAAGTCAGATCCTGAAGCCTGTTACATCACACTTAGAAATCTAAATTAATCTCAGAGATTTTGTTACACTACTTTTAAAGGGACATAAAAGTGAACAGTGTTTTCTAACTTCATTGCAAGTCTTCAACTGAGATAAAGAGCATATTTTTAATGGTAAGTGGTGTAAGGTGAAAACCCACTGAACTTGAAGAGTTTTTTTGTTGGTGACTGTGTTCACATTTTTTTGTTTAACATTTTCAGGCTTACTTTATTAAATCAGGGGGGAAACTGAAATCAGTTAGACAGATGGAACAAAAACACTTCAGCAAGGAAGGCCCCTGGTTCCATCCTGATATTCTTCTGCTGTTTATTCAGAGGCCTGCTGAAATCGGTAACCTCTAGAGACCTCAGAGACATAGTAAAACCTAATTTTACTCTAAAGGGAAACTATGGCTGTATCTTCCACTGATAATTTCACTCACCATGCGTCCATACATTTTGATGGGCAATCCACACTTATCACAGAAATGGACCGGTGTATCATCCTTTTCCCCCAGCAAGTTTATCTGATAGGATAGAGAAGGGAGTGGGAGAACAAAACCCAACATCACTAAAGCTTCTCATTTCAATTATCACCAAAACACCCATTATTTCTGAATTAGCTGAGAAGGAAGCAAGAACACCACAAATGTGAGAAAGCAGAGGATGTATTTTCAGCCAGTCAAAAATAATGGAAGCACTTTTATTTAAGAAAGTATCTACCAGGACTACCTACAGTTTGGTATGATTCACAGACACACAATTCACGACTTCCCATCCATGACTACCTTATAGTCCCAAAAGATGGGTCCAGGGAATCTCCTTTGATTGCCAAACATTTCACCTCCTTTGCATTCGTATCGCTCCTCTTTGTTATAATCAAATTCTTCTGTGGAAAGAAGAAAGAGAAGAAAGACACAGGCCAACCACAACACTTTCCTAATTGACACCGGCTGCTATTAAGCACATGTGTCATTCTATACTGAAATCATCGAGAAATGCCACAGCACTTCCCATCTGCTGGGCCCATTCTACAGAAAGGTACAGTCAAAATAGTAAGACAATCTGTTTTGGGAATATGCACTATTTAATCCTTATAGTGCAGCAGTATCCAGAAATTTGAAACCTGTTTTGCATTTGGACAGAACCTTGGACTCTAAGCCTCCAAGACTGAATAAAGTCTCGACCAACGCTGCAGAATAATACCCTTCCCTACTACAGGGCTAGTACTTAATATTAATTTACCTTCATCACCAGCTTGTGTCTTTGAAGGCATCCTGTTCATATTTCTTGGAGTTCGAGGTGCAGGTTTGGTTTTATTTGTCTGTTTTGAGATAAGCTTTATAGGGATTCTTCTACGAACATCAAGACCACCCAATGATCCTGAACTATTTGTTCCTTGCAAATCATTGTCTGTGGGGAAAAAAAAAGTTTAAATTATTTTTCGGTTATCTAATAGTTTCTAAAGAGGCTAAGCATTAACAGAAGAGTTTTAAGAAAAATAATTTTTAAAGCTTGTTTAAGACTCATACAACATATCAAAGTTTAATCGCTAGAAAATAAGTATCTTCACATACAATTTCTTCAAGTCACAAAACTGTATTGGGAATGACCGTGATTTTAGGAAATCTGGTTCTACAATTAAAGCTGTTTTTAAAAATAAGTTAGCCACTCTGTCATTTCTCCACAACAGGAAAAAAAAAACCATTAATTGTATCACTCCTCTCACAGCGTGAATAGTACTGAAGAGTCAATTGTTTGTACAACCTGGACAACACAGAATTTCTTATGAGAAAAGGTAATTTTTACAATTTATGTACACTGTTTACTGAAGTTGGAAGGAAACTAGTTTCTATATTAACTCAGCATCTTGACATATCACTTAGAAGTTTCGCATAAAGTATCACAAAAATATCAGCACTTGAAGAACATGTAGTAGTATCCTTGCTAAACCAAAAATTATTGTTCCCCACTACATACAGAATTCCCTTTAACCAGATTTAAATCTGACTACCAGGGCAAAGGAAGCAAGAAATAGCCTGACACATGCACCAGTAGACAGAGGCTCAAAGAGATAATCTAGAGGGGGTACTGCAACAAGCAACACCAATGAAGGCAGTACAACTCCCTCAACTTGCAGCGAGTCTACCTTAAACCACTGCACAGCATCTCATTCATACAAAAATAAAGTTATGTCCTTCACGAGTCTACCCAGCTCACTCTGACTTTAATTCAAAATGCCATTTTGACAGGCATTTCAAAGCAGCACAGGCTCACCCTCAAAGGGGCGTGCCACAAGCTGTTACAGTGTGAGCCTTGCGTTCCACTTGATAGGGCACTGCAGCCTGGAATGATCGCTGAGGCCCCAAAGGATTACAGCATGGTAGCATGTCCACACTGAAATTAGGGCCCTATTAGTGCAACTCTGCATAATGCCTCACAAACTACTGTCCCCCAAAGCCTATAACCACCCCACACAACACAACAAGTAGGAGGAAAAACAAAAAAAAAAAAAAAAAAAAAAAAAGGGAAAAAAGGGATTGCTCTAAGTTATTCAGCAGCTACCACCAAAACTAGGAACTGCAACAAAGTTTGAAATTGGGATTATGCCCTGACAGTCACTTTACCTCAAAATCAAGAGCCCTCAATTTCCTCTGATAGATCAAATTCCTCTTAGCACGGTGGTTGACACATTTCACTCTAAAAGGCAGTATGTAAAAAGGCAAAACCAATAACGCCTGTTTTTACTTTTGTTCATTTTTTGCTTTTGTTTAGGCTGTCCTGTTGGCTAAACAGATGACCCAGCAAACACAACCACAACACCCCCGAGGCTGCTGGGCTCGAACATCAGAAATAATAATACTAAAGCTGTCTACTTTCCACTTGTTGGGAAATTCTGTTTTTTACCAGAATACACAAAACCACAACACCATAGACCAGAAAAAGTCTCTGCAGGACATCAATCCACTTGCAAACAGGAATAACTAAAACCAATTTAAACAAACTCTTGTGTATCATTTAATCCACTGAGCTGCCAATAGGAAACAATTAAGTTCTGACATTTTTCTTCCGTGTACATTTGCAAGCTAGGAATATTTACATGAGTTAGCTGCTCAACTAATCCAAACTAGCAAGTTTATTAGTCATTCAAGTTTCATGGAAGGATAATACATTCCAGTCTGTGAGAGCATAACTAGCAGGATTAAGTCCAGGAAAAAAACCCGAACATCATACCAAAATTATTAAGACTACTCAGAGAAGCTCTAATTAGAGGCAACACATCCTCCTGAACCATCTACCTTCCTCAAGTTTACTTAGGTTTTATTTTTGCATTTCAAGTTTTTTAAAATTCATAAATACAGCCGAAATACTGTATCTCACACATACAAATTTATAACGCAACCTTTGCGAAGGGGGAGGAGAACCCTCCCCCCAAAGCCCTAGCAAAACCCCCGCGACCACTCATCCATTCCTCAGACGACGCCAGCACGCCAACCAGCAAAGCATCAAAGCTACAAAACCACATTTAAGCACACGAGAAAGTTTCCTCTCCCGAGCGCGACTACGGGACCAGAAAACGCACTATCGGCGCCCATCTCGGGAAACGCAGCGGGCAAACGAGCGCCTCGCCGCCGCCGCCTCCCCCCAAGCGCTACAGGCTGCATCCACCTGCAGCAGGCCGACGGGCTCCGCACACACCGGACTGTTTACCGCAGGCCGCCCCGGGACCGCGCAGCCGCCGCCGCCTCCGCCGCCAGCGGCCGCGCCTGACGCTGCGCCAAGCCCCGCCGCGCTCCGCAGCCCGGCCGGGGGCGGGAGACGGCGGAGCGGCCCCTCAGGCCGGCGGCTGAGCCCCCCCCGTCGGAGCGGGGGCAGGGGCCGAGCGCCGCCGTGCCGGGAGCGGGGGAAGGCGGGGCCGCCGCGCGCCACCGTTGGAGGGCGCGCGGCGGTCGGGGGGGGGGGGAGGGGGAGGCGGGGCGGGGGACCGCGAGCCCCGGCGCTGAGGGGAGAGAGCAGGCCCCGCCGCGCGGGCCGCGGGGAACCGCGGCGAACACGGGCCCCGCCGGCGTTACCGGGCGCCGGGCCGCATCCCGCCGCTACCCTGGCAGCGCCCCGCAGCCGGCGGCCCCGCGCGCGGCCTCCGCCCGCCCGGTAGCGCGGAGCGGGCCCAGGCGGGGAAGGGTATAAATGGGTCTCCCGGCCTCTCCCCTCCTCACCATTGTGGTCCATGATTCGGCGCGGGGCACTGTGGGAGCGGAAGGGTGCGGCCGGAAGCGGAAGCGGCCGGGAGACGGGCGAGGGGGGGCGGCGTGAAAAAGTGCGCAGCGGGGGAAGCGCTTGCGGTACGGCGCTCGCCGCGTCCCCGCGGGGCGGCCGCGCCGCCGCGGGACAGCAAGGTGCGCGGCTGCAGCCGCTGCCGGGGAGCGCGGCGGGGCGGCGTGGGCGCCGCGCTGCGGCGGGACTCCCGCTCCCGACGGGCTCTGCGGCGAGGCCGGGGAGGAAGGCGCGGCCGCCGCGCAGCGCCTGCCGGGACGGCGGCTGCCCCCTGGGGGGTGTAGTGCCGCATGTGCCGCGCCTGCGCGCTGCGGCGAGCGGCGGCAGCCGGCGGAGATGGCGGCGACGGGGAGAGCGGGCCCTCCCGCGCACTAGCCCGGTGGGGCGGGAAGGCTCCGTGCGCTCCGGTCGGGCCCTGGGGGGCCTCGGCGGGGCGGCGCTTGGCGGGGGATCCTGCCCGGGCTGCGGCGGGGCTCCTGCCCCGCTGGGAGCCGCATCCAGCCGCTCGGGGCGGAGCTCGGAGGCGCTCTGGCGGGGAGAGCTTTGGGCCCGCGGCAGGGAGGAATAGTGGGAAATGGGAGGCAGGAGCCTCCCGCGGCTTGTGGCAGGAGGGTGGAAGTGGCGACGAGAGGGGGCTTTCCGCTCAGGAGCCGCGGCAGCCCTGCCTGCGGGCGTGCTGGGAGGGTGGCTTGTGAGGTGCGGGCTTCCGAGAAGTTGGGCGAATCCGGATCCACGTTGGGCTCCCTCGGCCGCTCACGGTCAGCCTTCCGTTTCACCGTGGAAACGGCTGGTTCCTGGCAGTCAGTCGGGGCTGTAGCGGTGCCAGTGACTTGATGGAACAGTGGGCCTCCAGTGCTCCTCCCTAAGGCTTCACAGCAGTAGAGCTCACTGCCTCAAGAGACTACTTTGTGTCGTTTCCATGAACTCAGCATTTTGTGAATCCTATGTAATGCAGTGGGATGCTGTCTTTATAGAGTGTTTCTACAGCACTGAAGAAAGAAATAAAAATACGATTAAATCGTAGGTTATAGGGTAGAAAGCGGCCTCGAGCAGTCCTTCCACAATCCTCAGCTCAGGTAGGGGCAGCTCTATGCCACACGCTTCAGATTAGGGACTGTCTCACTAAAAGCCTCCAGGATTGGGATCTTGTGTCCCTACAACGTCTCTCATTATCTTTACTGCCTTAACGTTTAAAAGCTGCCGTTTAAACCTAGTATTTCTTGCCTTATCTCCGCAAGGCAGACAGAACAGGTTTTCCCTTTTGTCTTTGTTGTTCCTCAGAAGGCAGACCCATGGGACACGTGATGCTGATGCCTGCATAATATGCTTTATTTCCCCATAATAAGAATTCACAAAGAGAAGAGTTTTAAAAAAAAAGCAAACGTGGATGCCATAGAGCATGTTCTCAGTATGCACAACTTTATTTTCTAGTTAATAGATACAATTACTTTTAAAATGGAGCTTTTTAAAAGGGTAAAAAACTTAAAATACATCTCCAAATTGAATACCTGACATGCAAAGACAGAACAGTAATATTCAAAATGCATACAAAAATACAATTTCTTCATTCTACTGGAAAAGATAAGCACATCTAGTTGCATTACTTACAGATGCTTGAATTAGTACAAAATTGTATAGAATTTTAGCTTCATTGCAAAATCCATTATTTTGGTATCCTTCATTTTGATGGATACATAGAGAGTAAATTAAGAAGCACATATCACCTGACCCACTGAGAAAGGTATTTAAATGCCTTCTGCGTGTTACCTCTTGCCATTCTGTGTAACTCTAGGCTTTGTGTGAAATGCTGTTTTTCAGGAAAAACTGAATATTTCGTGGCAGTTAAATTAAGAACAAATACAACCATGCCTTGAAGAAATAGGCAGGCCAAGAATAAGTGCACTGCATCGTATTTTATCACAATTAATTCCAGCTGAAATGTCATATTTAGAAAGGAAACTGGAAGACTGTTGACTGTTTTTCTAAATACCTGTATGGACAAGAGCTGGAGAAGGTTCAAAAAATAATGTAAGCCCACATTTCTGTTGAGTGGGAATCTATATTCAAACTTCACAGTGCAGATGTTGTCTTGAGGAAAAAAAAAATTGCATTGCTATCATTTTTTATACCATCTTTTCTGCAGTATGAGTTTATGCATAAAAATTAGCTGAAAGCTCACTTATCAGTCCCAGGTAGAATATTTTACTTTTTACATAAAATGTACATTCACTTTAGAAAAGCAATAGAGCTTCTGAGAAACGTTACTGGCCTTGTGCGCTGGCAACAGTGCCTTTCATTCGGGCTGATATAAGTTGGGGCCATGGCTTGACAGGAAAGTTTTGTCAGTAATGTGGGCAGAAGTGCCAACCTCTTGTGTTAGGCTGGTGAATGGAAGGGGAGAGAATGAGGACGGGTAGTGATAAAAGTGTGACTTGTCAAATCACAGCCTGAGCCTAAGCATTAGTGTAAATAGAAATTAATACTTAGGAGTGAGGAGGTGCAGATCAGTCTGATTTGCTGCTTAAACGCACGCATAATTCTCAGCTTGTGGAGATGCCAGTCTGACATACAAATGGCATATGTCTTTGTAAATACAAACCTGCTTTTTTGCTGGCTTGGACTGGAACATCAATATCATCTAGGTTCAAGCCTGTATTGCATTTGAAATGGGAAACTTCACTGACTGTCATGAGGACTGAAGTTTTTGCCTTAATTAACGATGTCGGTCTGGTGCTCTTACCTACTGTGTAAGATACTGTCCAACTGACTGAAGGTTATAGGATTTTTTTCACTGATTTTGATGGAGTTCACTCAGGTCCTTAGGACGGAATAATTTATTTAGTGCTTAACTTTTCACCTGAGATTTTCCACTAACATTACTTGCAGTAAAAATCTCTGTGCAGTGTGATACAGGAAAATTTCTCTGATGCAATCAAATAAGGAGACTTAAATACATGAACATACTGAAGCTAATTAGCCCACATTGTGAAACTTAAAGGGACTTTATGCTTGGACATTTCTTACACTTTTGTTATTAACTGTTCCCTCACCATGCAGGGTTTTTTTCCATTTAAAAAGTTAATGTAGTGCTAAAAAATTTAAGGTAGCAGTCTGTTTTCCATCAAAACACATTTCTTCTTCATGAAAAGTAAGAACATTGATTTCCTGTGTATCTATTTTATATAGTCCTAAAGTAAAGATTAAAGTTTTGCAAGTCAAATCCTTTATCTTTTGTAAATTATTGCACTTGTGTGTTATGGGCTGTCAAATGTGAAAGAACAGCAGAAGTTTGATGTAGAATATTAAAAGAAGAGTTATGCTATATAAAAATATAACTATTCATTAAGCTAAATAAACTCCTATATTCCATTTTTAAAAAAAACAAACCTCTATACTAAGTCACATTCTTACTTGCACTCAGTAGCAGCCTGTTCTACAGATTCCATTAAGTACTTGGGGACTAAGGTTTTCATGAATCTAATTTACGTTATGTTCTGCCTCTTGATGAAAGATATGTAACCTAGTCAATCTTCTGTGTATACTTCATTTTAGGGACGATTAATAGTAGTGTATGATTTGCCACAGTGGGATTAATACAGAACTGATGAACCCATACCCAAGGGTCTTTTCTATTGAAACTTGTCCTATTTAAAGTTTTATAGTAATTCAGTGCCATTTGCTGTTCATGTGACTGTTTCACCTGTCACCCATTTCAGTTATCTAACAACCTGGAGCAATTTAAGGAATTGCTTGGAAAAAATGATCACGATACATTTTTCAAGATGTGTCAGCACGTATGCTCACACTAATGGTCTAGAATTGCGAAGCCTTGGCTGGCTAGAACTCCTGCACTCTCGCTAGGCATTGTACAAATACAGAACTAACGGCTTGCCATCCAAACATTTTGGTCTCTTTGACTTTTCTGGGCAGACCACAAAGCAGCTTCTCATCCTGTACGCACTGATAAAACAGTGTAATGCACCTTCTGCCTGACTAGTCCCAAAGCTGAGCACATCTTTCGTAACAGTCTTCTGATTTTTTTAATCAATGTATCATACCGGAAAGTGCTCGCTGAATCAAGGTCCAGAGTATTTCCAGGATAACGTTAGCTAAAATTTGGAGGTTTCTAGAGATCTGTATCATTCAGACAAATAATCAGGGTTTTCTTCAAGTGCAAAGATTAGTTTCATTGCAGAAAATGCTTATATAGTACCGGTACATAAATATTGCTGTGAGTTCACAGGTAAGACAGTACCAGCAGTCCATCTTCATGAAGCAAGTCTGCGCATAGCCTAGTGAAATGGTTTTCAAAAGGTGGAGAGAAACAGGCCATGGTTAGTTCTGAGTACACACCGCTTGGAAAAATAAAATGTTTGTGTACATGTTAACTAAAAACTACCAAGTTCAACCTGGTGTCAGTGAAAGTACAGAGAAAGTAACTGTTCTGAGGTAGCATCCTTCTGACTTGTGTCTGCATTGGACAATTCAGTTGGGAAGCTGCAGGTCTGAAGGTTACTAGCTCTCACCTTCAAAATATGCCAATAAAGGTGGAGGACAGAAACCTCTCAGAACACTCTTTGACCTTGGATTGGTAGTTCTGTGTCTGGCTTCTTTTCTTATTTAATGACAATAATACAAATATTTAAGCAATCCTGTGAATAGAAATCAGAATTCAAGTCTTTTTGGCCTGCCATTCCCAAATGCTTCTGTTACAGTCATGGTGTCTTTCTAGTTTTTTTAATCCTTCATTTCCTTCTGTGCTGTGACTTAACAGAGGATTAGGAAGTGCTTCTCCCCATATCAGTGATAAAGAGTAATGTTTGGGTCTCCTGCAATATTCATACCAACCAAAAAAAGGAGGGGGTGAATCAGGAGTACCAGGTATCACAATCTACTTACCAAGCCCTGATGAAGTTTGAGAGGCTTTTGCTTAGGGTCTCAGTTTCTCCTCTCACCAATCTGCCTTCCAAGCTGACCTTACCTTTTCCTACGGGACTTCATGCTATGGTAGAAACTACAATGCAGAGTGATGCTGAGAACCTCTACCCAGCCACAACCTCCCCTTATCAACTTCCCTCCAGGGACCTCTACATCCCACATGTGCAGCAACCTTGCTGCAGGATTTTGCTAGAGCATGACAGAGAGGAGGGTCACAGCATTCCTGTGGCTGAAGCAGAGAGACCAAGCACAGGCCACTGCCCCATTTTAGACAGGGAATTAAGAACAGAGTTCTGACTAGTACCACAGTAGGAGGGACACATAATAATCATGCCTTTACCTACATGGAGTGTTATAATACTTCCAAGGTATTGATGCATCACTAGTTTAATTCATCTCGGGCAATAAAAGGGCATTTAGCCAAATCTTCTATTTTCTCAATAAGTGACCTGCGTGCTGCACTGTTTTTTCAGCAGTAAGTGCTACTTTCTTTTCTGGCAGTATTTTCTAAATACAAAATATCATGGTATTGCTTTAATGAACTTGTGTTGTTGCGTGTTAGTTATGTTCAGTACACTGCTTTGCTGCAGCTTCCTGTAAAATGTTTACATAGTGCAAAAAGATGCCTGCTGTGTTAAAAGGAGGAATGAAGGGCGAAAGTTAACGGTAATTTTGGACTTGGGTGCTTCAAGCCCTACCACGTCTTCTTTTAGGCACCTGACTTTTGCCTGTGTAAGGCAAAAGTAGTCCTAAAGTGACAGAGATCAGGAGACACTTGTCCACATACAATCTACTACATCTCAAAAAGACCTTGCCTTCTTCCACTAAGCACTGACACCCAGGTGCCCAAGGAGGGTATTTATTTATGGAGAAGGAAACTGTTGAGGGCTCAGATCAGCCACCATACTCTCACAGCATGACTCAGTGCTACAGGCAAAGGAATAAAGCCAGCAGTGTTCCATAAGTAATAGACACAATCAGTTCTAAAGTGCGTACCTCTTCCTGAACATCAAGTTCATCATCAGGACGGCTTGTTTCTGTGAATTCTATGGGTTCTTTAGACTCCTGCATGAGTGAAATCTTGGTAGAAAGAAATTAAGAAATGTGATGAGTTACATGTTGTCTGTATAATTGAAATTGATTTATTACTCTGAATTACCTTAATGTAACTTCCACAACTCACAGGAATCTGTTGTTCACTGTTCCTTGACAAAGCTGTTGCTTTAGTTCAGCTGAGAGAAACTTACATGTTGGAAAGCTTTTGGTCCTGCCTCTCTTTGTATGACTAGTTATGGCTTTGTAAAAATAATAAAAGCAGATTCGGTTTCTAAACTGCTGTACAGCTTTGTCAAAATGTTAATCTCTACTATAAGACAGGACAAAACTTCTAGATCCTGGGTAGTAAGCAAAAATTATAAAAAAAAAAAAAAGGGCTCCATCCTAGTTATTTAACAGCAATATTAATTACTCTTTATTTATAATACTATAATAGCAATTGCTAGGGAAGGAGTTGAGGTGAAAATATAAGGCCATTTTTCTAATGTGGGTCCACATCTTTAAACACTAGAGAGTATTCTGGTTATCTCAAAAAACACAGAATACGACTAGGAAATGCACAGAGAAGGGCAGTAGGAATGAACACTAGCATGGAACAGCTTCCACGCACACTCACACCAAGTAGAATGGGACTCTTCAGCTTTCATCAGAGGTATATGAAATTATTAACAGTGTTGGGAAAGGGAGCAAGGAATGATTATTCATTGCAGCTAAAATCCAGAAATCCAACAGGATTAATATTTGTCATATAACACATTTAAAATTACAGAACCCATGGCCACAGGATAGTGTCAAGCTAAAACGTGTAAAGGGGTTCCAAAAGGAGTATGACAGCTGCATCGAAGAGAACTCCTTCTGTGACAATTAAATATAACGGTCCACATGCAACCTCCAGCTAAGGAAGTTCTTAAGCTGCCAGTGGTCAGAAACTAGAAAATGTGTCTTAGGATGAAGTGTTCTCCATATATCCTGTTTCTCGTGTTCTTTTCACTAACAAGACTCTGGGGTCGACAGACCCTTCCTTTGATCTAGCAAGATATTTAGTTACTACAGAAGCTGTCCAATTTACTAGACTCTCACTTTATTTGTACTACAGCTCTATGTCTAGTTTTCAAACGTGCCATGCTGTAATGGAAATTGCAAGAATGAACGCTAGATGGTAGAAGGAAGGGAAACGTACTACTGGATATCCTTACCTTCTCAAAGATGGGATCCTGGTTGTCACTGTATGTCATTTGATTCCTTATGTAGAGCACAGCATCATGGACAGTCAAGAAGAATATGTCTTTTCTGACTATATCATCAAAGAAGGCACTCCGTTCCAGTTGAGATATAAGGTTGTCTGAGTAAAAGAAAGTCATAACAGGTTAATACAATTTGAAATAATTTAAGAAATAAATGTCAAAATACATGGTTACAACTATCAGAAATCAAACGTACAGCCAAATCAAGTCAATCAACCATAGCTTTGTCTTGACTTTTACTTTCCATATTTCCTTTAAACCCCACTCCTTGTGTCCCACTGCAGCCCACCATGTTTATCAGTGTGATAATTCACATTTTTATTAGAACAAATGCTCCCACAGACACATCTAGAGATCCCTTCTCATCCCTTCTCATATTCATTTTATTCTTTGCATGAGTGGTAGTAGAAATGTTTGGATGTTTACCTTGATATGAAGCAAAGTATACTCTCACATCAATTCTCTCAAACTCTCTAATTATCTAAAAAAATAAAAGTTTGTAACAAGGACATAAATAAATAAAGCCTGTAAGGAGAAAATACATATATTTCTATATGTGTAATGTATAAGCATACACACACAATTAATTTGTTTCTGAGTGTTTTCATTCCAAATTGTATATTTTGTTTATTCATCATAAATAAGGAACTGCTATACTTTGCTATATGTAAAGATCCAGTAGTTAAGTACCTGGTTGCTGAAGTGGCCTATCTTCACCTATGTAAGTGGAACTATCAATTTTACGCATATATACATTGCTGCCTATTAAGGTTCTCATTCTGATCTCATAATATGAATAATCATGTTTTTTCAAGTGAGAACCACGTGGGCCTGAGCAAACTTTATTTCTCCCCATGTACGTGTGATATGATACAATCTTTCACTGGCACATGCAAATTTTTTTACACAGATTTTTCCCTCATGCAGTGCACCAGAAGGACCTGTTCTTGGATGAAAAAGCTGCATATGGGAAGAATCATGTCTGTGGACCCCCTAGCTCTTTTGTGTCAGAAGCTGGAACTGAACTGAAACTAGGCAGAAGGCTGAAGCAAGGCACACAGCATTCTTGTACTTCAGTTAGTTAAAAGGTGGGAGACTGGATTCTACCCCTGGCTCCCTGGTGGCAGGCAAGTCTCTTAGTATTTTCAAAGGTGATTGCTAATTCCATCCCATTCTGTTCATTGATAAACTAGAGTCTGGGTAATCTAAGATGTGGTTTATAGAGAGGCTAAGCAGTACCAACTGCAAAATGAAGTTAGTGAAAGCAGCAATCTGAACATACAAAGTATCATAAAACACTAAAGACTGCACAATCTGGTCCTCCACACTTGTAACAGGGCACCAAAAAATAATGGAAATACTTGGCCTTTATCTCTTCACCTCATTTCCCTCTCCCTAAACTAGGAATATTATCTTCTTATCACATAGTGTGATGTTTGAAGATGAATTAATGAATGTTGATGAAGTGCAGTGATATTAGCCACAGAAAACCCTATAAAGAAATTAATCATTCCTCCTTCTGTCATAATTTAAATAATATGGAATGAATAAATAAATTTTGTTGCTAAAGACTGAAGTGATGGTAAGATGAAATTTTTACTACCTCTGTGTTGAGTGAGCATGATCCTGTGCCCAGATTAAAGCAGGAGGCATGTGGAAAGAAAATATATAACTAAAATATTTCATAACATATGCATACAAGGGGACCACATTTTGCAGTTCTAATTTTAGAGTACTTGACTGTGCAACCTTCATATTGTTCTTTTAATGCATTTTTTAATTTTTTTTTTCCACATAAAGTATGCACACCCCAATATTCTACCTCTTGCTGTGTAAGTTTTAAAGGTACTTTTCAAGAACAGACTTTTAAAACTTCAGAAATTAACTTCAGCTAACAGCTCTCAATTTAGGTACTACTGACTAGTTTCATTTTCATGGAGCACCAGAAAAAAATGCTCTTACCGTTTTTATTGATCTCACAGCTACAATATCCAAGAAGGTTACTGCTCCAAAATCAAGAATGAGACTGTGGATGGGCACCTTGGGGATGTTTACTTTGACTGGGAGTTCTGAATTCCAGTCCACCTGGATCTCTACTTCTTTGGTGGGAACTTGAAGATCTTCGTTGTCTTCAGGGTCCTCATCAGTCTCAAAAGCTTCATTATTAATACCAGGCTCACTGATGATGCCATTCTAATGTGCAGATAATATATGGAAGATAGCATTTAATCATGGAGAAAGTTTTGGAGTTACAGAAAATACTTCCCTGTGATAACTTCTGTTTCAGGAATGAACAAGACCGACGCTTGTGACCGTAGCCCCTGCTCCCGACCCCTGGTAATGTGGTTAGCATAACTAATGCCAATTTATAAGGCATGCAGCCATTCTCTGTGACCGAGCAGGTCATGTATTCATTCCCTTTCCCCTCACTCTCAGGCCTTGAAGGTCCTGTGAACTAAGTAGATAAATGAAACAGATTTCTTCATCCCCTCCCTACCAGCCTCAAGATTCCAGTGTGCCAGGCTGATTACTCCCTTGCCAGCCTTTAAGGTCCCAGGCATCCAGCCAACCAGGTGTTGTTGATGACCCCATCACAGAACAGGGAAGCGTAACAGTGCACAGAGCACCATCCATAAAATTAAGCAGTTACAAGTCCTAAGTGGGGAATTTGGACCAGAACTGCTGCTGGACAGTGAGACCTGTGACCTGCCAGTGGCCAGGGATGCCTCCACTGTCATCTGCTTCCTCTGAGGACTGGGTGAGTTGTCTTCTTTTATATGATTTTTGAGCCTAAATTATGATTGTTATATTGATACATCAAACTGTGTATTAAGATCTGACCCAACCTGCAGAGGGTCCAGGTGATTAAAAACCATAAGTTAAGTTAGGGTCTAGGTGATTAGAAACTTTAAGTTAAATGGCATTATAAATTCTGTATTATGCTACTTATAAATTGTACTACATTGATTCTGTTTGTAGAAATCCCATGCCGTTCTAATCATAAATTCTGTGCTATACTAATCATAAAATCATGTTAAGAAAAATAAAGCTTTAATTGTAACTACAATTTAATGTCATCATCATTCTGCCAAGGATCCCTAAAAGAACCTGTCTGTCCCCTCAGTGTTGGGTCACAATACTGCATCCCAGAATTTAAAGAAAAACAAGATAAAGCACATAATTGCCTCCTCCTCTGTGCAGTGTATTACCTTTCCTCTTTTTTTCTTTGTTAAAAGAGCATCTTCCTGCAAAAAGGCGACTATCTGGAAAATTAAATACCTCAGAGCTACTCCCTCCCTCAACAGCTTTATTTCTACGAGATATTTAAGACTGGCATTTTCAGCTTTGAATTAGATTTACTATATACGATAACACGGTAAAATGACTAGGTCAAAAGCTGGAATGTCACATAACTGAGCATTTAAGTGCATCATAAATTATAATATATACAGGAAATACTGCATCCTGCACTGAGAGCAATGGCAACAGGAAACCCATTTCTACCTTCCATCTCTAGAGATTTAATAGGTTGCCTATACCTGTCCAGTCCTGTAAGCATTTAATTATTGAAGTGTACATTCCATACTCAGAGGAACGTATGTTGCTTTCTTTAAAGAGGATGTGGAAGGCTATGTCTACCAGCCAACTGACACAGCTCACCTCTGCATAGGAAGCTGGATGATAGGAGCATGTACACATGAAAGAGCCAGCACTTTTTCTGCACAGAGACAATCTGAGGTGGTGAGGGGTAGAGGTAAGATCAGGGAATCTCTTGCTTCCACTCCTGTTAACACTATGTCTGCACAGCTGTCTGCAGTTGTGGGGTCTTTGGCAATAAGTGTACTGCTCTGCTAAGTCTCCTGCAGGTCCCAGACTTCCTACCATAGTAATAAATCACATTTTTCCATCTTGATTTTGAAGATGAGTACAGAGGAACTCATAATTAAGGCTAAAGTAGTAAGTTCTAACAGTAATCCTTTGAGAAAGAATAGAAAGAAATAGAATGCTTTACCTTAGTAGCTTTTAACTTCCCCTTCTTGATTAGCTTTTGTATCTTCCTCAGTGCTTTGAGTCTCTTATTATATACCTTGACTGCATCAAATCCCACCTACAGAAAAAGGATCAAAATTAAATTATATAAATTTACCTAGATATAAGTCTGAGGAAAACTCAAAAGACAGTTAAGAAGCATCCAAAACTATCACATATCACTTACTGTGGATTTGAGGCTGCTTTTCAGTCCATCGATGTTAGCATAAAAAATTGGACTTGAAAACTTGAGAATCTTCACACCTTCTGGTTCTATAACCTGTTGCCAAAGAATATAAGGTTAAGCAGCAACAACCATATTTTGGCTAATAAGAAGCAGTTTAACTGTTTCAACAGTTCAACTACGTATCTAATTCACAGAAAATGGCGTATCTTTGCTGATAATTGAGGTGATTCAGTTTTTAGAAGCTTACAGCCCCAGCATGTGATATGGACCAACAACCTGGATCAAGATGAAGAATTTAATGCTGAAAGTTGTTATCTTCGAGCACTCCACTTCCAAATTCAAATTGTCCACAGTTTACAAGGCACAACTTTGTCTTACACTGGCTTGTAGACTGAAGGGAAACAACTCAGAAATTACTTACATTTTTGTAGTCCTTGACTTTCTTGTAGATGTCTGTGCCAGGAATGTTTCCAAAGCCGCCCCATGAAGGACTAACAGAAGCAAAAAGAAAATTCAGTGAAGGTAAAAATCATACTTAGGCATTCACAGAACTGAAGGGACTGCTGCATACAAACTGTCATAGACTCTTGTAGTCTGCTCCTTTCTGCCAAACTAATAGCCTCATTGCAAGTGTGTTGTATGTTTTGTGTCTTTTTCTGATTTGTAGTGAATGGTCCTTTTTAAAGACAAGGTACTTTGGTCTCAGCCTACTTGCCACACCATTTTTATGTAGAGCTGAATGAATAACTTGTTCCATTTGTTTCCCAAACCAGAAAAATGTTTTAAAGGCAGATTAGTTTGGTTTGAATGAAAAAAAAATTTTTTTGACTCTGAAAAAATTAGATCACTTTTTTTGTTTCAAATCAACTGAAACAATACATTTACATTCCTTTCAGATTATGTAAAACTTTTTGTCCAACCCTTTTAATTTTTATTTCAGTCAATAACAAAACCAATATATTTTGCAGTTTCCAGATATATTTTGAACAGTTGAAACAAATTGTTTTGAAGTTTGTAAAGCCTCACCTTCCTTTTGTATTTTGATTTCACATACCTGAGTTGAATTTGGGAATGTTTTCTGAGGCTCTAAAAATTCCATTTTTCATAATTTACTATTCTGTAATAAATTTTGCAAGGCTTTATTTTTATGCATTTGCTGGCAGTGGAACTATCCTTTGGTATTGCTAGTAACCATACTCTCTGTACTCCAGGCCGAAGGAAAGGAGTTATGTTGTATTTTCAGAGAAAAGATCAATGAAAAGTAACAAGATGGCCAAATAAGATTCTGCAAAGCCACCTTTTCTCACCTTTCCACTACCATATGTTCTTGAACAGCAATAAATCAGCCACAAGCACAAAATTTTGTCTTACTCTCATGGTTTCTCTTCCTCTCCTTGCACAGGCATACACTCAGTCTTGTATAAGCAGTAAGTGAAAAGGTTATTGGCATGTGCAACATACTGTTGTAGTATTACATGTTAAGAGTTACTATAAGGATCAATTAATTACAGAAGCCATTCATACATCTTTTTATATTTGATCTGAAATGTTCCTCTCCCTTTCCAGACCTCAGCTACGTGGGTGCATAAATAACATACGGCTAAGTACCACCAGATTACCCAACATGATACAGAATAAATACTGATAAAATAACGCAGCTTCTCTTTTATCAGTGTAATTAAATGATAGCACACAAACAGTGTTTTGTTCTAAAGAATAGATTTTTTCCATTTCAAAATTTTTGTAAACCCAAGCAGATTTTCTGCCACAATTCATCTTGCTTTTCAGCATATTTTCCTCTTTTTTCATGGTATAATACCAACAATTATTTCTGATTCTGTGTTACTTACAACTGAACTCTCAGCACAACTGTCAGCAATCCAAACAAAAGGCCAGCAAGTAATCCCAAATCAAGTCCCAGAATGATGGATGCTACACACGTAAAAACCCAGATCATCTGAAGAGGAAATAACAAATGTAAAGTCTCTTAATTATAACATGTAACTCCTGGTCATGCTAAGGAATCACTAGACCAGACAATATGAGTAGCAGAAGAATTTAACTTTGGAGATGATCATAGCACACTAGTAATTAGCTGACTTCCATACAAAAGTCTTCCTCTTCCTCCAAGATGCTTCTATAAATCACTATCTTATTAGGCATAGTTAGCTTTTTAGGAAATAATTTTTTTTAACATAACAACATTTTTCAAGGATCCAGTTACTTTGGTGAAATTGAAGGACATGCAGTTAACCATTGCTTTTTCTTCTTTCTGATGGTGGCAGTCTTTATTAATCTTTCTTTAGAATTTGGAAAGAATTTATTTTCCCGAGATGTAAAATACTGTAAGATGCCCCACCTGCAGACATATAGAGAGGGAAGGGGGCTCCTCAGTGATATCTAAGAATCAGAACTGTTGCAGAGAGGTATTTCATATTAGCAGGCTGATGGCACTCTCTAAAGTCTCCACTGAATACTCAGGCAGAACAGTTGAAGTGGGGTCCTCAGTTCCTCCCTACGTCACTGCCCAGGCAGAACACCCAGTGGACCCAATCTTTCAAAAAGCTGAGTGCCTGCACTTCTCACTGAAGTCAGTGGGATCTTTTACCTATAAAGAGAACTAGTAAACAATTGACTAAAAAATTTCAGATCTACCTAAGGCAGGTACTGCCCAATGACACACACTGTAAAATCTAAGCATAGTAAGGACTGCACGGAGAAAATACTTTCCATACAATCTTCTCCTGCCCCAATAGCCACACTGAAGATCTATTCCACAGAGAAAAAAGGGGGAGGTGTGAGCAAGTACCCTGAGATATGGTTATAGTGGTTTGTAAGAAAAGCCTGCTCACATATCCCTTAGCATGCTAAATGTATCCACATTCTAGCTTGAATTAGTCTTGCTACAACAAGAAAACATATTTTTCTGAGGACTACCTGAGATTATCCAGGCAAATGGGATGCTAATGTGGTAACAACATAAATATATGTACATGAATTAAGAAAAGGTTGGCTTTTCTGACCCATTTAAACTGTACAAAAGATAAAAGCAGAATGGTAAGGGTGGCAACAGGCCATCTTTATTCTGATTTTCAAGCCATCTCAACACAAGATTGCTGTAAACTATGGTAATTGCTATGAAGGAGTCATCACTGCACAGGAATACCCTGATTGGCACCCTTACTGTGGGGTATAGGGAATAAAGAAGATAAGCAGAATACCATGTAAAACTCTAAAACAGGGAATTTTTAACTGGCCTCATGGCATGTGCATTTTGAGGATGCACATTGAAGTTTTCTGATGTTAACCCTACAAAATTCTGTTTATATGATAATTAAGAGAAACCTGGATGGCATTAAAAGGCAAAAAGAAAACCAGACAAAAACATTCAGGAGAAAAGAAAAAATTCAGTTACTTACAGCATCCACTTTATTCTGTCTCCACAGACGGGGAACATCAAACACTTGCATGAACATCCCTTTCAAGTTAGCTATGACTACAGCTGCCAACACAGACTGTGAAGAAAAATGATGGAAAAGTGTTATTTAGAAGCCAAGATGCATATTAAGATAGCACTCAACATTATACACTATAAACCAGAGCCTCATCTGGTATCAGTCACCATAGTTTAAACAGAGCTATTAATTCGGCCCATCAAAGTTGAGCATTTGGATCTGATTGGTGCTGGTGGCTGTGCTGCAGAGGACAAGTACGGTACCTTTTGTAAGGGCTCTAGCAATTTCCCCAGGGCAACAATGGAAATCAAAACAATCCCAGCTGAGATTATACCAGCAACCTGCGAAGAACAGAGTGTTTATAGGAAATGAAGTTATTAAGACTCTATCTTATGTTTCTAGGATTACAAAGAAAAATGTACAAGTAGTTGCACATTACATTTCTTTAGGAACAAGAAGACCTGCCAAAATGCCATTGTGTTTAAGCATACATGGGCAATCATTATACGCTTCAGCTAACACAGAGGGAATTCAATTAAGCAGGTAGTGTAAACAACTGCACGCAAGGTAGTAGCTCTTGGAGGGGTTACGTTCCATGGAGAGATGAAAGGAGCAGAGTCTGTGTGTCAGCCGGAAAAGGGGCTGCTGGATAACCTGTAGTTATCCACTGCTAAAAAATGCAAAGCCGTAGTACCGTGAAACAGAGTAGCTTACTCAACATGAGAAAGATGGCACATGGTCAGATGAATGGCAAATAGCAGGGCTGCTCAGGCCAGCACATGGGAGCTTAAATGTCAAATAGACAGCTGCAAGACGATTTCCTCCCTCATCCTGAATTCCTACTGTGACAAACTCAGTCCCTTAACTGAGAATGAAATTCTGGTGAATTAGGTTTGAAGGATTTCTGGCCCCTAAAGTAACTCATGCTATGTAAAACTTGATTGCCCTCTTCTGGCAGAGCTATAAAAATGATTCACTACCAAAGCACAAGCTGCTAGCTAAGATACCTGTGGCTTTCCACGTACCAGCAACACAATTCTTTTAGGGCTATTTTCATCCCATTGTGAAAGCTGTGCTCTATACAAGATTAAATTTACCCGTGCACAGTACTAGGAAGAAGAGATCATTACCTGAGTCTTTCCACCAGTACTTTCTTGGACTGCAGTCCGTGAAAGAGCAGTAGTTGCAACAAAACAAGAAAAGGCACCTGAAAAAATGTTGCTGAACCCAAAGGCAATAAATTCCTGAAAGATAATTAGATGATGCTGTAAATACAGATGCCTGAAGACAATTCTGCAATGGAGAATGACAATAGCTTCTACAGTAGTTTATAAAGTAGGTAGCACAATAATATTGAGAAGATGGATTAATAATAGCTGTTAAATGTTTACACAAATTCCTCTTGTGCCAGTGTAACTACCTGTGTTTGGAAACCAATACAATGAAGTTGGCATACTCTCCCTAATTGTACATACTCATCTTAGTGTAAAGACATTTAAAGCTTATTTCCATCAATGTTATCAAACCTAACACTTCTAACAATTATACTGGTATAATTGCATCAGGAAATGGGACTAGTATAAATTTAACCCCCAAGTATCATCAGCTAAACAAATATTTTTAATCAGTACAACAGTCTCTGTTTAGACAAGCCTTAATTAATGCAAAGCATTGTATTATTAGTAGAACTAATCAAGAACTTTGCAATAAAACAGTTTCACTGAAAACTTCTAGTTTGTTGAGCCAGAAGTTTCTCACTCTGAACATCCCAATGAACTCATGCTGAGTCCCAGGCAGCGTTCTCATAGATTTGCCCCAGGGTCACAGATGCTGGCACCTACTGATGCTGGTTGTTCTGCTCAAGTGACAAGGACCCTGGAGCTTTATGTCCTGGGATCTGGGCCATTCCTCTGCTGGGAAATGAAGCATTTGGGAGCTGCCTGCAACCCCATATAATTGACAGAAACATTGTTTTCACCAAGCTGACAGAGACACAAGAACTTTTCGCTCACTGCAAATTTTTAAAAATATAATTTGAGATTTGATTTTGACTCTCTCCCTTCTTTTCTCCGAAATGAAATTTCCTGTAAGCTTTTCTTTAAGCTCCAGCTACAAGAACAGGATTTTAAAGTCAGGTTCTTTAACACAACAGACCTAGATGATTCATGCCTATTCCTGTGTAACAGCTGTACTCCACAAGAAAATGTTGGAAGTATGGTTCCTACTGTTCTTAGGTCTTAATAATCTATGAATCTATAAAGACAAAATAAACACTGGCAGATAATAGTATGGACCCATCCTTCAAAATTATTTTACTACCTGCTCTTATGATGTTATTTTAACTTCCCCAGTTCAAGTAAAAAATGTGTCCATCATTCATGGCTGTATTGAACCTTTGCTACGTGCAAAATTCATAGCATAGTATTGAAAGGAAGGCACTTTGCTTTTACAGACAGTAATTCTATTACTACAATATTTAATTAGTATCTTTGAAGCACATCAGTGCTGGCAGAATAGCATATTCAACAAAAGAACAGCATAAACAGCACTTCCAGGAATATGTATTATTCATTCAGATTTATTAAACTGAAAGTCAATGCATTTTAGGCAACTTTAAATCAAAGTGTTACCAGATATGAACTCTGTGTATTGCAAAGTGACTGGCATGTTCAGAAATATAATTTTGTTACATACTGCAAAACAGTGTTTCCAAAATCAAACTTTATGTAATCCATTAGTACTAAAATATCTTAAAATAGCTTATCTATTTATTGTAGTGAGTGCATTTTCTCATATGTTCAAAGGATAAAATTCAAAATTAGCATAGATGCAGGACAAGGAAGCTTTCTGACATTCTTCTCCCATGCCCGTGGGCAAGCCACATAAGCCCCCGTGAAGACACTGAACAACTGCAGGAATTCTTTAAGAGCTTGTCAATGCATACATAGCTCATGTAACATTCTAGCTATGTGCCTTTAGAAACCAATGGTTAAAACAATTCAGCCATTTGGTGCAGACAGTTATTCAAGTATATTCATATGCTGGTGGGCATTTACTTTTGTGAAGCTGCAGGACTTAGCTATACAGTTCCAAGTATATTTATATTGATGTAACTGCTGTTGTGCTGAGAAGTACAACAATTTATTCTGTAGGAATAAAATCATGCCTTAACTGAAATCCTGCATGTAGACTAAGCCTAAATAAAGCTGTCCAGAACAGCTTCTCAGCTTGACATTGCCTCCCTCCATGCCCCACGCCCCCCCAGCAACTCACCTCAAAATATGCCTTACAAATAGAAATGGAAAGCAGGCTGCTAAAGCTGGCCATGTCAACTTGACATCACCAGAAAATTCCCCTATACAGTGCTTAGCTTTAATTATCTTTCCAGAGCTACTGCAGTCACTAAAGCAATACAGAAGGAATTAATTAGTATGAAAAGCCCACACTGAAGATAGAGCATATCTGGCTCATCTCTATGTAGTAAAATTGTCAGGTAATATATGGCCACTTCAGCTATTTCTTTTCAAAGTTGAAAGAATTTCTCCTGTCAGACTTCAACTTTAGTCTGAAAAATGTGTGTGAATGACATGTCTTTCATTTGGCTACATAAGTCAACATGAAACAGAACTTAAAGTCACTATGTTTATAAACTCTTTTGGTTATACATACCTGGTTTCCATCAATAGCATAGTCATACTTGGTTGCATATACTTTCCCCACAGATACAGCAATAGCATAAGCAACAATAGCAATGGAAAAGGAGGCTGCTATCATCTGGGAAAACAGGCTGACATCTGGAGGTTCAGGAGGCAAAAATCTAGCATTTAGAAAATATATTAGTGTTATCAACTTTGATCAAATTCTGTTCTTACTAGAATTGTCAAGGAGTTTGAGGTGGAGGCATACAGGTTGCTTATAATATGAAGTGTAATGTTTCAAGTTAATAAAAAGGTGGAAACAGGCCATTGACATACAGAACATGCTTATCTAGCTCACCATAGCCCAAATCCTGATGCTATTAGTCAGCAACAAAGCTCCCATTGTTCTCAGCATGACTGAGATTTGGCCTTATGATAGCAAAGTGAAAAAGTACATTTTTTGAAGCATTGAATAAAGGATGTATTGAATAGTATGATGAATTACATAAATATGTTAATGACACTTCATACTATTGTTAACATACTTCTTCAGAAGATCTCAAAAACATTTTATCCCCTACTGTGTTTCCACAAATTTTAATTAATCAAGCCCTGAATACCAAATGGAATGTGAAGGTTACTACTGTGAAGTGCTCTGAATCTTTCAAGTGAAAGTCTCTACCAGTGTAATCCTCAACATCCTTGCTTCTATGACTATGGAAGTGACAAGACTGATTGGGATAACAGTTGTGGCATGAATATGAACCACAGTGGGATAATTCAGGTCTACAGAAATTAAATCTATGCAGAATTTCATTATTAAAAATCCTTTAATTTTTTTCTTTTTACATTTTCCATAGTCATATATTCACTTCAAGAGCATGAAGCAATTAATTCTCAGATGAACTTCATGAATCAGGTAGATGTTCCTAAGCCCATTTTACAGATGAAGGAAAGCTAGGCATCATATTTAGGTGGCATAATTGACAGAGCCAGAAGTAAACTTCAGGAAGTCTCCAGCTCTGAGTTCTAAACTCAGGTTACAGCTCTCAATATCTCTTTTATGTCTTTTCTCTTACCACTGTCATTTTTAGCCAATTAAAAAAATACCTATTTCCCAGAAAACAAAAGCACTCACCCTCTTGGAATGCTCTTAACAATGCCTGCATTGTATTTTTTTTCCAAGTCAGCAGCATATGAAATGCCAGTGGCTACTATTGTCTGTAATAAAATAAAACAGCAGTTTTAATACTTAAAAAGAGTTCTTGTCTTCCTGTAGCTAGTACCATCTATTTTATCTGTTATCCATTTTTATTATGCTCCTTTGCTTACCACAATAACTTCTATTGGTATAGGTATAGGTATCTTGTGTTTGAACCGATCGTTTATTTCTTTAACTACCATGCAGACAAAAATGGTGAGGAGTCCAGCAGTAAGATCTGCAATGTTGGTGGTACCAATTTTTTCAAATGTTTCAATAAGAGTCTGAAAAATAAAAATGACAACATAAAACATGCCCGTGTCCACTTGAGGGATGTGAAAATACTCATGAGAAGATCCAGATGCGCAGGGTTTTGGAGGAGGCAGAGTTACTTGTTTGTTGAGGCCTGGAGGAGCCCGAGGATAGCGTACTGTCAGCGTGCTACAGAATCAGTGAATGGATTTAATAGTGAATTTAACTGAAAAAGCGTAACTCCAAGAATTGACACACAGGGGGCTTCTGCTTCCCGAATTTTAGGAAATTAACACTAAGTAAGAAGTGCTAAACCCCTGCCTGTGTTCTACCTCTACCTGTTCTTGGAGCAAGGAAGGGAAGATCTATAGCTTCCTCACTTTGAATAGTAAGGGAGATCCTCATTTTTCTATTCAAAAGACAGCTAGCAGACCCATGGGCAAAACTCTGGTTCACTACGTGCCTAGTACATATGGTCTGTGGATTACGTGTTTCCTATTTCCACTGTCGACATCCATAGAATGCGTATGAACATGTGGGTCCTGCCAGGCTGTGGAGAATCCTACACTTGAGAAAAACACTCCCGAAACCTCACCTTATGGTACATTAACCCTCCCAGCACAGTTCAGTCCCAGGCTGGAGGACTCTCACAACGGGGCTGCAACAGGCAGGTCCCTTCTCTACTCTTGCTATGCCCTTGCTTGGTCCTATTGTTTATTGCAAACAAGTGTACAGAGAAAACACGAAGGGCTGATTACAGAAAAGCTACAAATACTCCTCCATCCTCCTCCTGAGCATCAGGGCAATACTCACTTGCCCGCTGTCTTGAAGAAAATTTAATTATTCCATGCATAGTGAAGCAGCTTTAACAGAATGATCTGGTAGAAAAGAGGTTAGAAACAGACTTCTTGCATTCCGGTAAGCTTCCCAGATATTGAGCTGTCAGTTTAAAGGCAAGGGGAGGGTTGCAGCAGCAGTACCACTACTAGCATTCTGAAAAGACTCTGGTTTTGAAATAAAACATCTGAGTGCTTAATCAGCTATGTTTTCTAAGCTAAAGAAGAAGCATTCCTGAAACACTGAATCAGATGCCTTTCTTCAGGTGACTGAAGCCATTTCTTGCCTGTTGTACTGCTTACCATGGACCCCATTCTTACTGACCATCTCTCGCACCGCCCCACTTCACAGGGCAACAGTAACTTCCTAACTTCAGGTTGTGGATTCTGCTAATGTTGGATGCTTAGTGTTGCAGTTTGTTAAACACCACTTCTGAAGCAAGTCCAAATTTGCTGAAGCTGACGCAGCAAGTCACTGGTTGAGCAGACCAGAAATCACAATTTCTTTGCTCTACACACATCTGCAAACACACTGACTTGGCATACCTGTAAGAACACAGAAGCTTTGAGCTTTAACTTAAAAAGCATTCCACTCAGACTTGCAGGAGCTGGAAGAACCATGTAATTCCTTTTCAGAAATACTTTCTACTAAATGTACTACCCTTCAATAAACATAAAAAATTGAGATAGAAAACCTGCTGGATTAATGAGTCCATCACCCTGCCAGGTATGCTCTAAGGTCTATTAGATAGTACTTTTTCTCATCTAATTTTGCTTGTTCTGAGGGAAAGAGTTTTCATTAGTTCTGAAAAGTCTCAGAACATAATACCTTTTTTTTTTTTCAAATAGTCCATCAGATTTTTTTTTCTAAATTTTACCTTGCTGATTGTAGTTATATTCATCCTATTATTGCTAAACTAGATGTCTAATGTATTTTTGCTAGTCTGGTTGCCTGAACTGGCATGTAAGATCTGTAAATACATTTTTTTGTCTAAAGCAGCCTCTTTCAGAAATCTGTTACTCTAATGTGAAGTGCTATGGAAGATCTTAAATACTATAAACCTGAATAGTTTCATGCTGAAGTCAGTGACAAAACTCTCAATAACTTTCCTGGGGAAGGAGACTATTCCGTAATATGAGATCTCTAGGAATTCAGTATTTCTGTAATCCGGCCAAGACATTTCTCCATTTGATCATTTTCTCTAAGACCAACAAATGGAGTTGTGACAGCAACATTTAGCCTCACATTAGCTAAGCAGTAGGTACCTGGCTGCAGGGTGGGAATCTATACCCTTCTTTGGGTATTCACAAGTATGGCTACAGCATGGAATGGAGAATGATGCCCTTTACCAGAATGACCTGCTGGTTTAAGAGTAAAGAGGGACGTGACAGTGTTAAGAAATAATGAAACATCCTTCACAATAAGCCAGAAAGCAAGGGGTGGGACAGAAAGTAACAACCTAGAGAAGAACTGTTTTGCTGGATAATTACATTTAAACTTTACGTGAAAAACTGCTCTGCTGAAAGACTTCCAGATGGCAATTAGACTTTCTGTCTGGGGAACCCTGAAAGCAGCTACTTAAGAGCCCCACAGCTATAAATTAACAGCTGCAGATCTTCATTTGAGTGGGAACTAAATTAATGCCCTATACTTAGCAACATACATATATGAACCATTCCTGTATGAAATGGAAGCAGAAGATAAACAATTATATAAAAATTCTGGCATAAACCCAAAACAGATTAGAAGGGCATACTTACATATATTATGGAAAGGACACCATTATAGTTTTTAGTTGAAACATTTAGGACTATTTTCAATTGTGACACAAGCACTTGAAAAGCAGCTGCAGTTGTGAATCCCCCAACTAGTGGATCTGCAAGGTACCTCACAATGAAACCAATCTGAAGGACTCCAAATATTACCTGGAAAAATCATGAAGAATAATAGCTTGCTAAACAACAGAAAGGTACACTTTTATTTGGTGATTTCTTATGCTTTTTTCTTTTCTCTTTGTTTATACAGAGTCTTAGGACCATCTTCCCCCATTGCAGCCCAGTGTAGCTTAATATCATGCCATCCAAGGAAATAAAGGAGACCTGAAAAAACATGTGAAAGGATGCTCCAGGATATGCACCATGAGCACTTAGTTTCATGCAGGTCTCTTGGTCTGCAATCACAGGGCTAGTCTTCTGTTGTCTGTGCTCCCAGTCACGCTGCCACAGACTCTGCCCAGGATAAGAGGAATAATCCCCCAAAAGCTCTTCAGAGTTTGAGATTACTTTCCTTCATTTTTGTTTTTTACTACAGGAAAATGTCTTGCTGCCCTAGGAGGTATTTCCATGCCGTATGTTTTCCCATTAAAATTAAAGCAACATCAACCTTGTGTCTTCAAGCCAACTATTTTACCTGTAAAATTCCAACCAGAAATGTGAGGGTACTAGCAATCAGCACTCTCTGCGCATCTCTGGATTCAGTGTCTATCAGTGTCCCAGTACCATTAGTCCCTGTAGCATTACTGCCATCTATGAGAAAATTATCATCAGGGGCCATGCTCAATACAACAGATCCCACCATCAAACTGACTACAGGGAATGGACCTGTAATGACAAACAGAAACACTGAAGTTTAATATATATCAAAAAGAAGCATTTATCAGACTAGACAAGCAAACTCTGAATCAGAAAATCAATTTAATATTTTAATTGAGGTACACTAGTATTATTAGGGGGCCAGGAGCCACAGGCACTGCAAACATGACACAAAGATAGAACTCCTTCCTTAAATAACTTACGTTCTACACACAGGTGTAGTTTCATGCTTTGCTTAAGCCAATTCAGAGCTGCACCAAGGCCAAAAGGGGCAACATGTTCCAACCACCTTCATTGTATCAGCACCACAACCAGACAAAACAGAGCACTGATCCAGCTGAAAGCAACTTTTTTTTTTTTTTTTTTTGGTCATGGTTAGTTTGCAGCTCATCCAGATTGCCACATAGCTGCATGGTTAGGAATTTCAACACCACGGTGGTGGCAAGAACATGCACCAAGGGGTAGGACCACATCTTTGGGCAGTAGTGTGGTATTACATTGGCTAAAGATGACTGAAACTATACTTTGGGCAAGATACAGAGAAAGTAAGTGATCATTGTGTCAGCAACACACAATCTAAAAGTAATCGCACTTGTTGCAGTTATTTACTAAAATTTGTTGCAGAAAAGGAAAATGTCATGAAATATCTTGAAGGATAAGTTAATTTTACAGATACCTTAGAGGACACCTCATGAGTAAGGGTATTGGAGAAAGCATAAAAAGGAGCATTTGATAATGCAGAAAGTAGGAATGGCAACATAAGCAGAGGTGACAACTCAGACCTGGATAGCAATGTGAGCGGATAGGTAGGAGAAGAAGAGGCTAACAAAGTGGGGAGAATATACAGAAGTACTTGATGTAGCAGAGAAGAAAGCTGATGAAAAAGCGTAATATCATGCCAAAGCTTTGGGAGGGGAAAACAATCTAGTCTCAGTAGATATGAACAAGGAAAGACCGAATTTGGTTTGAATGGAGAAAAAGAAACTTCAGTAATCAAGCTGTAACATGAATTTTAAATATGAGAACTGACAGGAAATAAACCCCATATTTTAAAGAAAGTATTCAGAAAGAATCAACAAGGTTTACCCATAGCCTTGATGTGAGGACCTAGAGCGGGGCTGGAGTGCACACACAGGTTCTGGGTCTCAGCGACAGGCAAGAAGATGATATTGTCCACAGTGATCAAAAAAAGGATGCAGCAGGGAAGGCTTGTAGAGAAGACTAAAAGAGCTCCGTTTTAGCCATCTTGAGCTTTAGGTGATAGACAAAATGTCTGTTCATAATGCCTACTGAGGCCTTGATCTTGTAATTTCTTGCATAGAGTGTAGCCAAAGACAAGATTTAAAGTTCAGCATAAATGCAGGCAAAAAGCACGCATGGGCACAACTGAAGTTAGTTATTATGCACAATTGCCTGTACAGAAAATAAGTAAGCCTTCAGTCCCCCAGACCCACCAATATTAATATTCAGCACAACCAATTTGGTTCAGAAAGTAGTTATCTTGTATGAAATATGAATGTTCACAGTGAGGATTAACATTTTGTAATAGGTAATTCACTGTAATTTGAACACATGCAGTTACCAACTGAGATGTGCCTTGAAGTTCCCAGGAAAAAGTATGTCAGGATGGGAAAAAAGGCAGAATAGAGACCATATCCAACAGGAACTGCAACCAGCAAAGCATATGCCAAACCTGAAATGACAGATCATCAAAACATGAGATTTAAAATATCTCAACAAACTACTATCTTGTCTAGAACAGACTTTCAGAAAGATTTACTCCTTTTGTCTAGATACAATTTAGAACGTGTTTTGTCTGTAAATCAGTTGCAGGCATATATGTAAGTATCAATGACTGTAAATGATTGTATATCCCACACTGGTAGCTGGATGAGTAAGTACTGAAAGATGTTCCTATATTTGTATAGGCAGCATAAAACAGGCTCAGATGTGAAGTGGGGGAACACTGTTGCAAGAGTGAATGGTCTGCCCCTTGAAAGAAAAGAATGATACGTGAAGCGTTCTAGTTACAGACAGAAATTTCAAGCACAGACTCTGAATTATTGCACTACAAATATGCTTCAGTATGTTCAGCCCTTCTGACAATCAGGCCACTTTTTTTTCAGTATCAGCTTAAAAACTTAAAAACCAAAAGTAAATCACACAAATTTGAGTTTTGACCCTTATCATCATCTTCCTTTATATACCTGTTCAAGCTGTCAAATCCAGCAAACAATGAAAAAAAAAAGTTGCCTTCAGTATCATATCCCGGTTAGCTCCCACTGCAGGGTGTAGTATTCTCCTTCAAAGATACCGCAAAAACCTATCAGAGCTCAAAACGAAGTCCTGGTCATACTACTGCGACTGGTGGGAGGACTGCAAGCAACACACACAGTTGCTGGGAGTTAGGGACTGCAGGGACTTGAAGATGCCAGAAGCCTCTTTTCTGGCAAACATTTTAGCCAATTTTCCCTGTATTGCATGATTTAGAACTTCAGAATTATTATAGTTTTTTTAAGTTACAGCTAGATTTAGATTTGCACTAATTTGGGGGGTTTTAATTTTTTTTTTTAATACCTAGGTGGGAGACCAAACAGTGTATTTCAGAAATCAGTTCTACAAGTGGAATCTAATTGTGAGAAAATCAGCCCCACTGTGAAAAAATACATGAGGTGGTTACAGTAAGAGCATAATAGCTGTAATAAGTCATATGAAAGGCCCACCTAGCGCAGTTCATTTTAAAAGGCAGGGGAGTCCTGTAACTGTGGCACCACTTTTGGCAGAGATCTTCCAGCTCTGACACAGACTCTCTGCGGGGCTGTGGACAAGTCACTTCATTATTTCTCAGGTCACCCTCTGCCTGGGGCAGAAGTCTGTAACGTTTTTTTGCTGCCAGTCTGTGCCTTCCTAGCACACTCCAAGGGAACAGGCAGTAGTAGGGAATACTTGCGGCTAACTGGGAATGTGTAAACTGTTTTCTTTGTTCCCAATGCGAGTCTTTGCCCCCTTGTGCAAGCACTTAATTTCCACTTAAGGAAAATGTGGGCTTGACACAGCTAGCTTAACCTCCCCCAGTCCTGAAAAATTGTGAAAATAGTGTAAGAACATTATTGAGAAGAAAGAAATGAATGTGCTGGATTGTGTCAGGGTTACAGCTAGTCTTGTCTTTGAAAGTGGACCTTATCAGCTGCCTCGGGCAGAATGGTTCTGCCCTTTAAGTCTCCCTTAACTAGCCTATTTTAATTAATTTCTGCTTATTTCTACCACTCGTCTATTTCTTCATCTGCTGAATGCCTTCCTAGTAAAGGGAATAAGGAAATAAGGAAAATTTGATATTGCAAGCCACGTACTGCAAATATCCATCAAGTTTATAAATTCTGTTAATGTGAATATGTTGCCACTTCCTTGAGAGTTGTTTTCTGCAGATATCTGAGCAACCTTACGGGCCAAATTCTAAAGGTGAGTAGATATCAAGGTTGCATGATTTTGGGGCAATAACTAGATTTTTGGAGGCAGCTGCAGGAGAGCTATAGGCTCAGATAACCAAGAAAGAGAAATAAGACCACATGACCTATCTGATTTATCACAATGTACTTAAAAGTTTAAACCTAAAAACGAATACTCTTTGAGTAAAAGTCTTGGGAAAAAAGCTAGGCACATCTTGACAGCACGTCAAAGGAAGTTAAATCTTCTAGCCAAGCAGAGAAAAAAGGAATAAATCGAAGCCATCAATTATTTATCGCAAAATAATACCTAATATCTGGTATTAAGTAACAAGTCTCAGATTTGTAATTCCATCTGCAAAACCCCCCTGCGTTCGGCCGGCTCCCTTACAGAACCGCCCCCCAGCACGGAGGGCCGCCGTGCCCGGCTTTACCTTGCAGGGTGGCGACGAGGCCGGTGCTGACCCCCGAGATGACATCGCTGATCAGCCACTCTTTCACCCGGTAGTTGGGCAGCCACTCCAGGATGGGCAGAAAGGACCTGGCAATCTGAAAGGCCCTTTTTCTCGAACACCTGCAAAAAAAAACCCACAAGCGATGAACGCACCCCGCGGGGCTGCGACCCCCCAGCCGCCAGAGAGCTGGGGCGACGCACGTTTGGAGGCAGGGGCTGCCGCGGCCGTGTGCCTTCCAGCCAGGGATGGGGCACGAACCGGGTCCGCAGTGCTGCCTCCTGCAGGAAGCAGCCTGCGGGCGGCTGCCTCGCCTCCACGCGCTTCGACAGGCAGGGAAGCGAAGAGCGATCCGTCGAGAGACCCGCGTTGTTCGGGCCCCTTCATCCCTCGGCGGGCCGGAGTTCGCCGGCACGGCGCCCGGCTCTCCTCGGCGCTCCCCCGCGGGCCCGCCGCGCCCCGCTCCCTGCGCCCTGACGGGGCGCCCCCCCGGGCGCCGCCACCCACCTGCAGGCCGCCTGCGCCCGCTCGCGGAGCGTGGGCGGCAGCGGCGGCCGCCGCTCGTTCTCCTCCTGGAAGCCCGCCTCGCTGTAGATGGGCCGCGCCACCACGTAGTGGCTGAGCTCCGCCAGCGGCTCCTCAGCCCGCTCGCCCGCTGCCATGGCCCCGCCTGAGGCGGAGGGCCCGCGCCGGCACCCCCTGGCGGCCCGGCACCCCCTGGCGGCCCGCCGCCCGCGCCGCCGGCTCCTCCGGCCGCCCGCCGCCCCTCAGCCCGGGGCGCGGCTCGGCCCCGCGGCGCAGAGCTGTCCGCGTCCTGAAGCGGCGGGGCCCCCGCCGCCGCCGTCCCGCCCGCCGCCGGCTCTACCTGCGCCCGCGCCCGCTCTCCGGCGTGGGGCAGGGCGAGCCGGCCCCGCCGCAGCGGCATTTATACGGCCGGCCGCGGAAACAGAGGAAACAGAGGGAGCCGGCTCCGGGCTAGCCCGGGCGACGCCTCCGTCCGCCCTCCCCCCGCCGGCCCCGGTGGCCCCCCTCGCAAAAGCCCTGCCCCGGGCCGGCGCTCCCCGGAGCGACCCTGCCGGCACCCGCCCCCCTCCCCGCCCCGGCACCTGCCGTCCCCTCGGGGCGCGGGGCTGCATTTCAAAGCCGGCCGCCCGGCGGGCACGCCGCCCGGGGACAGCGCGGGATGAGGGTCGTTGTCGGAGGGAATTGCTCTCCGGCGTGCGGAGCGGGGCTCTCTGCACGCAGAGGCACCCCGCCGACAGGTGGATGGTCTCGTTCCCCTTCACCGGCTGCCCCGAGGAGCCTTCTGCGAAAGCGCCGGCTGTTAGGACGAGCCTGAGGGGACGCGACAGGGCTAGCCGCTCCACGCACTGCTTGGCCCGCACGGAAACCTCCTCCGAGTTTCCAAAGCCCGGCTGCGTCCCGCGATCCCAGCTTTGGGGGTCGGCTCCGCGCAGAGATACAGACGCCTAATAAACGCCCGTGGGCTCTTTGCGTCACGCCTGAGATGGCAGACGGTGGCCCAGGGCTGCAGCTTTCTAGTTTGCCCAAGGAGGGTCGGAGGGAGTGAACTCCTTGGCAGCCCTGCTGTAATTTAGGATTAGAGGTAGGACTGGGGCTGGAAAACTCAACCCTGCGTGCCAAGTACTGCTGGCTACACTGCAGCTCTTCCATGTTATGTATGGAGGACAACCTAGCAAAGATCTTGCAGGAGTGAAGTGAGGCGTGTGTCCTCCTCACCCTGAGAGACCTTTCAAATTTAGGATCAGTGCCCATGTTTCAACTAACACCAAAGAGGCGCCCAGGGCACACGCTGAGGGTACTGCATCAAGCAAAATATTTGTTCAATGAACTACTCAGGCGTGCATATTCTCGACGGCCTTGGTTTCAAAGCGTCGTAGTATAGTCCTAACTTCAGGCATGTTGAAGCCAACATTGCTAAACTGGAAATAAGCTACTTGCTGAAAGTATGTTTGGTAGTGTCACACCGTTCAGGCCTTATAATGCTGCAATAGGCTTCCCCTGCTGCTGTACTGTAAGAAACATCTAGGTAAACTGCTGAAATGCTTTGATCTGAGCGATGTTGTATCAGCCATCAAAACAGCCAGCTTCCTAAACCGAGTCCCAAAGTTTTGTAGAAGCTCATAAGCGTGGCACTGGAGTGAGTAAAAGCGGAGAGTTAATGTCTAGCGGTATGACTTTGTGTTTCAAGGGAATTGGTCTTATGTAAACACTACTCACTCCAGAGTGGGAAAGCTTTTGTATTTTTTTGCTAGCAGATAATACTATGGGGAAATGGAATTAATGTTGGAAAACAGAAGAGCAGCTTGATGCAGTGAGACATATACTAAAGCACATACAGAAAACTGGGCTGGCATCAAAACTGAGTAATCTATTGAGTTAGAATCCACTCCTGATAAAAATGGAGTAGCATGAAAAGTAGTTTTGAAATCTAACTTTGGAAAGCTGTTGTGGTAACATCTTCTAAGGTTCTAAAATTAACGCAAAGACAATGAAATGACTCCAGAAGGTATAATGGCTTCTAGGTTAATCATTAAAGCAAAGAATAATGGCAAAAACATTTGCAGGAACCCAACATAGGCCCTACACTTACAACATAAACTCAGTTTTCAGGACTGGATGTGTATTACACATTATTTTCTCCTAGAATACCCACAAAACTACGATTATCTTATTATTCATATAACTAGGATTTTAGAAGAGAACTTGTTGATGTCAAGAAGAAAAAAGTCATACTGAACACGGCAATTAACACAGGAAGAGTACAGTCAGAAGAATCTGAATTGACGCTCCTTGCAAATTCGTTTCCTGCAGCACGCGCCTGCCTGAATGGAACTCCAAGATTCAGCATCTCAGGTGATGAGATGCTGTAGGATCATCAGCAGATGATGTACAGATCAGAACTCTGTAGGACCATGCACATTGGCAGGACAGAAGTATGCATGTTTGAGGACAAGAGGTTTCGAGAAAAAAGCTCCATCTGTGTAACACAACGCACTTAGCAGAATTTGGAAAGAAAATTATTTGAGGAAGAGGATAAAGAATGCAAACCCTAGCTCAGAATGGATTCCATACACAGAGATAGATCTGTGTGAAATCAGAAGCAATGAGTTTCTAAACTGTGATGTTGCTGACCCCACTCAGGATGCTGCCCCGTGTAGCGTCCCCTTCCCCCAGAACACTGGCCCTTCAAGCTAGAAGGCAGGCTCTTCCTTTCCTTTTTCAACTTGAGCTTTTTTTCTTTTTTTTTTTTTTTTTTTTTGGTGTTAGCTTGAAATCTACATCAGTCTTCTAAATCCTTTTGTTCACCTTATTGTTTGCTACTATTTCCTAATTAGTTCACATGTATTTTGTACTTGGTATGAGATAAACAACCTAGGATGGATACACAGCCTGCTTCCAAGTCTCTGCCTACAGTATCACTGTATGCTCTGTTCCCAAGTCCTTAACTCTAAACGCCTAAGTCATGCCTGGAGAAGAATCAAAGCCTAAGATTTTGTCCTTAATGGCCAAGAATAACAGTCCCTCTCTTCCTTCCTCTCATATTATCTCTTTTGTGTATCATGTCTTAAACTCAAAAGGAGAGTTTAGCACCTTCCCAGCCAATTGAGTTTCTTCTTCCATAGTCACAAGAATATGGATTTAAACCTCAGGCTAAGTAAGATATAGAACACGTTCTCACTTTCTAGGTGAGCAACTATGAAGCTATCTCACAAAACATGATTATCACCAAAAGTGCTGCCTCTTCTGGCTGTGTTTTCAAAGAGAAGAGTGAACGCAATCAGACTACATAGATGGTCTGATCTCAGGCAGCAGAATAAAGGGAAGGATTTAAGCTATGAATTGAACAGTCATAGCTTAAGCTGCAAGTCTTGCAGACATGCTTTTATCACAGCTGCAACTGATGTCCAATTTCCAGACAAGTGAGTTCTGAGAGGTGCTTCCTATCTTCATTTTCCCTAGTAGCTGGCTTTGGTATCTCTTCACTTCCAATGGACATGCTAGCACTAGTACCCAACTCCCCCTAGTCAATGAACATAGAGGGTCGGCTCCCACTCGCTAAACCCTGGTGCACCCAACTGTGTGTGGGAATCTGAACAGCCTTGATGTGGTTGTGTTGGTGTGGACTGAGACCGCCTCGGTAGAGTTCAGAAGGGAATCCTCTAGCATGTGTAGTCCTGGTCTGCAGGAATGTAGCCTGCTTCCTCCCCCACTCAGCTCTTCCAAAGCTGGAGATGGAATAACAACATCCTTTGAGGGCAGACCTGCACTCGTGGATCATAGTAGGAATTTGCTATGGCCCACAACTGTACTTCAGAGTGATGGATGCAAAACTAGAGGGACTCTCTCGTTTTCCTCACAAATACACCTTGCAATGCCTGTCCCTATTTGCACATTGCCTCAAGAGCGAAACACAAGTATTACATTTTATCATAGAAAATAAAATATTCCACATTACTCCTGAACTGGGGATGCTCAGTTCCAGAACTATGTTTTTAGATGTTACACAATTAATGTACACAGCACTATTCAGCACAGAGTACTGGAGGACTGGAAAGACTTAACTGAGAGGTGATTTTCTGACTTATCTGTAAAATGACTTGTATCGGCTTGCATCGGGACCTAGATTACAGTTGCCACTGGGATAAGCACTGTCCAAATGCAAAGCAAAATGAGGGTTTCTGTCCCAAAGAGCTTACAAAATAAATTCAGTATTTCAAGGAACACTCAAGAACTGAGGCAGTCATCTAATATTTCTACAATAACTTCACATTCAGAAAAAACCCCTTAAATGTTATTTTCAATGCTGAGTGAAAACCAGAGCTTTCACCCTGGAAAATAAGCTAGGAAAGCAGGGTCTTTTCAATGAGGCTATGTAGCTAGGGACTACCGTGGCAGCAAATACAGGTAGTGCTAATGTGAGAGTACATTTTCAGAGAAGACTGTGCACAATTTGTGTTATTAAAGAAGGTATATTATCAGATGTTTGTTGCAAACATAAAAAAAAAAAAGGAAAAACATCCTGCCTAGCTAAGGGTGCTTTCATTTAAGGAAACATCGAAGCATGGAGTTAGGTCTATTAATATTCAGGTCAGTTCTCATGCACCCACCATGACCTCACTGCTTTCTTGACTCAGCAAAGGGGTTTATGAAAAAACCATGAAAACACATCTTAATTTTTGGGGAAAGCTACTATCAGTTAAACCTGTGCAAATATTTTCAGTATTAATACTCTCTCCTATGCTTCCCCACCAAAGTACTGAAAATGCACATTCCTACTTTTGTAAAGAGGGAAAAAAGCTCCAAAGCAACCAGACAATTACTTTGACATTATTTAGAGTAAAAAAAGGGCTCTAAATTTTGACTTCTGGAGACATACCCAGAATTAAATCAACTGTCGAACATAAGTACAGGAATTAATTTTAATTCCATCAGTATTAGTGGAGATTTAATTTTTTTTTCAGCTCTTTCCTACAAAACAGGCAAACATGACCAAAATCTGACCAAACAGCCTGAAAGATCAAGAGTTAAACCCATGAAATTTTGGTTCAGTCTTTCCCTGTGTATCAACCATAACTTAAAACACTATCGACAAGAAAACTGTACCTAAAGTTGATCAACCCAGACTCCTGCAGGCTCTGAACATGTATAAAGTATTGTGAAACAATGCAAATGCAAAATATTCTGAAAGACTTGCCATCTACTGGAATTTCTAGGTATACTATTTAGACTTATTTTACAAAAGAAACACGTTCTTTGCAAGAATACAGTTCTACAAAGCAGATACTACAAAATATTTTCAAGCCGAGTAACAAAAGATTATTTTTACATGAACAAATCTGGGACTCCAAAGAGCTGAGCATGTGATAATGCAACATGTGTGACCATCCACAACAAAGAAGTAGAAAAATGATGACAGTCATATTCTACTCTGTGACAGGGAAATCTGGTAAGTGATACAAATAATGGACATATGATAGAAGAAATGACTGGAGGCAAATTAGAAAGTCTGTGGGTTTTAAGCATTCTGATTTTTAATTAAGGAAACATTCTCTGTGGCCTGACATGCAGGGGTTTTGTTTTAAGCTGTTGTCTTCTCAATCTCTCAACCAGTGGATCCCCATCCTCCAAGCAGCCAGTAGGAAACTTCTAGGCTGAAGTGACTGACTGATGTAATTACAGAGGTCAGTGTGCGAGTACCACGTGTTGAATGCATGTTGCACGTTTGAAAATACCAGGCAACATTTCAGCTTCTGAGGAAGCTGTACATAGCACTACGCACTCCTTCACACTTCAGTCATGCTCTACAGCAAAAGTTACTGTAAAGCATTTGGACTCCCATCTCAGGGAGTAGTACTAATATTATAAGTGTATTCACAACTACCTATTTTTTGTTCCATGTTATTTTTTCTAAGATAAATTTTTAGGGATGAAGAGTCCAGTGCATGATGTCTTTCATTTTAAGTTGCTAATTATCTACCTAATTATTTACTTGCACTATAGGAAGAAATGCTTGAAATTTAATGAATAGATACGAAGAGTAAATAATAAGCAAATAATATTTTGTTCTGGGTCTAAAAGTAAGAAAAAACAGGTGAGTTAAGTTCTGTTATTAAAAACAGCACTTGCCATTATATCTCTAAGGCTTCCAATGATAGTCTTTAGATCAGACTTGTTAAGGGAGAAGCCGCTGCCCAAGCATTCATACACCACCCGAGACTTTACCTGCTAGGACCAGAGTCCCTTTGCAGCGGGCTACTCCAGTGAGCCGATGGGTGCCCCTTTCGACTCCTCACACGCGCACACACACAGAGAGTCATCCTCAGGCTCAACCCTAGGTTCCCCAAAGCAGAATCTCTAATCAAGGCCTTCAAAATAAAAAGTGTGATTTATTCTAAGCTGGGTGCCTCCAGAGAGGGACCCCCAACACTAAACTCCCTGGGCAATTATAGCCTTACAATCTAAGTTCCTTCCACTCACACCATAGTCTGGTCCAGCAGTAATATTTGGGTCTGGGGTCATCTTCTCTCTCACTAGGTCCTTTTTCTCATCTCCAGGCAGGTTCTTTCTCTTTCCTGTTTTTTAGGCTAGTTGTTACTATGGCTGCTTTTCCTGGCTCAAAATGGGTCTGAGGCTTTCCAAATCTTCTTATTCCTCCCATCTGAGAATAGGTCAACCTTAAGCAAAAGCATTAAGCAAGCTGCAAGTTCTGCCTTATCATGAACAACTACTTTTAAGCAGCTAAGCAAAGTCCTTGAAGCCCTCCAAAACGTATTAACAGCCTCTATAATTTATATACATTCCTATGCTCACAATCTTATCCCATTATTGCCATGTGCTGTGTACATCTCATTCAGGTGTGGTCTGCATGCTCATATAGCTGAGCTTTGCCACCTTCCACAACAGATTGTGGATAACATTCTGCCATAATTTTAAATATTTCAGAAGGAGGGCATGGAGGAAGAAAAAAAAGCATTCAACTACATCATAAAACCTGTGTGTATGTGGGTATTAAAATCTGTAGCTTTCCCTGAAAGTTTTGGTATGAGTAAACAAATCTCCAGTGTCATAGAATCTCTGAGAACACATTCTGTACTACTTTAGTGAGGATGAAGTATTTTAAAAAAACATGCATGCTTATTTAATATGCTACATTAATATGCTTTATAGTACTTAATATGCTAGGTTTAAATACTAAGCTAAACAATTCCTATTTCCAGAGCAAATCAAAACTACTCCTATGAAAGAGGCTGTATTTCCAGGAAAAGTTAAACATCACCAGGTTAGAAGTATATTTTGTTCTTTGTGTATGTACCTATTAACTCTGATGAGATAGTATATTGGCAGAAATTTAGATGAATAAACCCAGAAACTCATGAACTTAAACACTTTTTTAATATAGCAAACATATCCAACTTTCAAATATAAACTGGAACCAACTAACAAAAAAGAAACTCAAAACAACTTTCTGAATGCCAAAAAGGGCTTATGCAAAACAGTGCACATTTATTCGAGGTATCGTATCCATGAAAACAAAACAAAACAAACCCAACTATCTACATTTAAAAAGAATTTTTACTTAGCAAGGCAAAAGAAGTTAGGGGCACATACAGAGTAAACAAATGTAAACAGTGTAAAAATACAGGATGTTAGAACCAATCAACCCAAAGCTTTGGTTATGAAAACTGAAATAACCCCATATATTAAAGAAATATAAACCAGAGGCATGCAAAATATTGTTAAAATACATTCATCCATGTGGCTAAGTGAAAGTCACAAGCTAGTGAGATGGATTTAGAAATGCAGTTTTCCTTCTTTCTTTATGTTCCTTAGATTGATTGTCATTCAATTTTCCACAGAAGTGGAATGGCTGATGAAAACCTTTCAGCCTTCTTAACTCACTGGTAACTGAATTTTTGAAGACTCCAAACAGGTGTTACAAAGGAGGTTTAGGTAATTGTGTTTTTATGACATAGCGTGATACACAACCTCACTCAAATGCTACAAACAAATAGTCCATGATCTGTTACCGTTCTGGAAGGCAAAAGCTTGGAGAACAGTCAAGTTGCTCCAGATGGAATTGAAAGATTTTCGAGTTTCTCCTCACAAGAGCAGTGACAAACTCCATGGTAAATCAGGTAAGTCACTTAACATTTTATTTGCAACACAGAATATTTTGGCAACCAAGGTATGTTAAAGGAATCTCAATAGTGACCTACAGTGCACGTGCTTTTCAGAAAACTGAAGTTTTGTTTCAGATATGCATCAGGAGCCTAAACATCACAAGGCTTTTCTCATTGAAGCAGCTGTACCGATGTCATCCGCCTTAGATGCCCCTACTGGTCTTTCTTGTCTTCTGCTTCATTTAAACTGCCCTGAAAAAAGACAGATTAAAAATATTTTTTTGTGCTTGGCAAGATCAGAAACTATTGACTCCAGATGCCATGTTTTGCCCCCTTGCAGTCATACCTGATTTGTTCACTATACACCCTTCAAAGCTGTAGTCCCATCAATACTACCCCACGACACGTGCGCTTCTGATCCTAGTACAGTAACAGCCATGCAGCCTTCTTCCGCTCCCTGTTCACGTTACAGCTGAACTGTGCAGCAAACTCAGCAGAAAACATTTTCTGTTATCAGCTTATTTATCCCTAGGAGCTGCATCTACTGTGTGCTCAGTACCTTCTGTTCTTTCCATTCAGAGGCAAACACAGAAAACTGCAAGGATGTGTGTTCTAGACCACAAGGCTGTTAGAAATGCAGCAGGACTACTACGGCTCATTACACAGGGAAGCACAACAAAGATAGGACATGCATGGTGGTCTTAATTCAAATACAGAGATCAGTTGAGCAATCTCTCTAAGAGTATAGGGTGAGGCTGGGAATCAGTAAGCAGCTTTACAGAGTACGGGAAAGATTATAACCAGCTCAAATTTGCCTTTTTGGTTTTTAATTTTATTAATACAGGACCAACAAATAGCTCCTCTTGAAAAGCAGGTCACCATAATTTTAACATCAATCATATTTTCTTCCAAGCCCATTCTTTGTAAACAGGTTAACTTTCATTTTTATTCAATTTTGGTTGAACTCTGAGACAGATGTTATGTATGGAACATACAAACACCTGTCAGACAACTTAAAGAACAGGCAGGGCTCTCAGTTCTACAAGAAATAATTACTGCATATATTATGGGTATTATAGCCATGCACATATACAAACTGAATCAAACTGCTAATTCAGCTTTTGCTTGCTATGTAGGTTTTTTATTATTTTGTACTTCAGTTTGAATTTTTATAGTAGCCTGTTTTTAGGCTAGGCTTGGGGTTTTTGTTTTGGTTTTGTTCTTGCATATCAACAGTATTGCAACATTTATAATCCAGTATTGCAAAAACATGTTTAAAGAGCAAACAAAATAAAATTACTCTTATATATACCACACACACACAATACTCCTATCATTTTCTTACAAGATTTCAGTTTGATCATCACGTGCAAAACTATCTGAATCTTATTTCCCAAGTGACAGCAAAATTGAGTCTAACAATGACCTGAGCTTTGTCACCTGAAGTGCAAAAAAGAAAATGCTCATAGCTTAGCTGTCCAGTCCTTGAAAAACAAAATTCTACCATTTTGATGAAGTTTAAGGAGGGTTGCCCATTGTAACTTTATGCTAAAGATTTTGGTAAATTCTCTTGCATAATAAATAACCAACAAGCAGAATTTTGCTGGTACAATTTCAGATCATCATGCTCATATAGCCATCCAGAACTACCTACCTGAAGCCGTTCATATTCTTTCATCAGATGATCATATTCTCTTTTAAGGCCTTCAGACTGCTTTTTAACTGCAGTCACTTCATTATTTGCCTTGTGGAGAGCTGTAAAATATCAGAATTCTTGTTTTAATTATTACTTATATTCCTGCAGTTCCTCAGAGCCCTAGTTATGTGTTAAGGCTCCACTGCACTAGACAGTCCTTCCTCTAAAAAAAGCTTA